>NC_055691.1:22050309-26850309 GCF_017639745.1 Melanotaenia boesemani
AACTGATGTTAAAGCAATATATTTATGAAGAAAAAATTTTTGAGACTCACTATAGTCAATCAAGAGACCTAATTAGTTTGATTACAGCCCTGCAAAGAATATTCGGCTTTTGGAAGTATCTACTTCCAGTGTTGCCCATTAAAAAACTATTAAATCACAGTAAGCCCGCATTGGAGCCCCTTTTATTAAGCCAACAAGCAGTCAGCATGAAAATTCCTCATGTGGTCCACTGAAGGTTAAAAGATGTCTCATCAGACATGGGTAAGCAAAATCAAAGCTGAAAGCCTGTCACTATAAGCAACATAAGACATAAGCTTCATTTACACATCATGTGCTATTTGTATATTGTATGGCTTTGTAATGACTGGCTTAATGACAGTTTCTTTACAGCGTGTCTGCAAATGTATTAATCAGACATCAAGAGGGGAAAGAGAAAAGCACTCTGTTCTGTTCTGTTTAAGACTGCTTCTAATGTATGATTAACATTTGGTTTGGCAAGTTAAGGCAGACCACACATCTTTAATCTGGAAATGTTCAGGAAAGTGATGCAGACAGCTGGATATTAAAAACTATTCATCTCTCATGGAATCTATCAATTACAACTTGTGGTTGTGAGAGAAAGAAGACAACAGGAAAAAAAATTCTGTACACATTCTTACAAGCAGAAGTTATATTTATCATTTGGATCATATGTTTACATAAAAAAGAAGGGTGTTATCTGGCTTTTAAAGACGACTTATACAACATAAGTCTATGGAGAAAAAAATATAAAGAAACTGGTATTATTGGAAAAATTATTGCCAGAATTTGGGGAGTTTACCAGAAATAGTTTCTAACCACTCACTCAACTTTCGAACACAGTTCAGATATTTTTGATATAGTTGTGGTCAAGATTTTGTGAAAGCCCTAATGGAGAACAGCCAGTTTTGATGTGTGTTTGGCCATTGTCCCATGTTTTAGCTGTCTAGATGATGGTTTGAGATTACATTGACGAATTCTGAGGTAGTCTACCATATTTGTTATTTCATCCACCACATGCAAACAGCCGCTTTCCCTAGCATGATGGTACTGCCACCATGCTTAACCACTGGCACTATTTTTGTGAGGTTGAATTGATCATGTATTTTCTCATTGTTGCCAAATGCTTCATTTTTGCCGGATCTGACAACAAAGATTATCTCCACAAGGTTATTTCTTTGTAAATGTGATCACCAGCAAACATCTGTCTTAAAAGTTTAGACCTTGGAGCCGGAGCTTCTTTATTGGATGACAGCCTCTTAATCCACATTAATCTAAATAATTCTTATGTTTAAGCAGAATCCATTTCATGGCAGGCCTGTGCTTTGTTGTCCGTACGTTTTTCTTGACCATGTGAACAGATTTTGTGACCACACTTCCCAGTAACAAATTTATATATAACTGTGTGAACTGATGATCTTGCAGTTGTTTAGACCCTCTCCCAGATCAGTACTGAGCTCCTTGGAGTTTCTGATGTGTTGGTCAGTCCAGTGAATACTGTCAAACAAACATTACTTTCATGTTTGCACAGTGAAACTCCAGCTGCAGTCGAACATCAACACTAATAAGAAGTTAAGAGGCCTTGGCAAGTTAAAAGATATAAAGTTATTTACCTCTAAATTTATGTTCAAGTGGTGTTATTTACATTAATGGACAATAAAGTAACTGTTTGACTAGCTAGCAAGATAAATATTATAATCACTGTAAAAAAATCAAGTATTTTACCCTCCTTTTGTGCTGGATACATGTCTATATTTATCAAATGCTAGAAATCTGTTTGCTTTAAGTCTTACTTCTTTATTGTTGAGGATATTAATACCCCACTGATGTTCTCATTGAAATTAAATTGGTCATTTCTTTGCTAAACATATGGAAACATGTAGTGTATAGTTAATTAACATACTCTCTTTTCCATAACCAGATGAGTTCCTTATTAAAGAATGGAGAAAGTGCTTCAACACACTTATAAACATTTGCCAGAGAGGCGTTTGCAATCAGTCAAGAAGCTCCAGCTGCTGACTCCACATGACCAAACATGGTCACATATGAAAAAGTACATGACCAGGACACAAATTCCACACGGTTTACAAGCAACAGCATGCTGCACGGTGACCTTTTCTGTTGCTTGTTAAAATGTGTGTGTTTATAGTTTAGTTGAAAAGCTGTGTTTGTTGTATGTGTGGCTGAAGAGCCGGTCGAGTGACAATCTGTTCAAATTTCCTCACTAAGTAACAAGCTCAGTGGGACACTCAGGCTGTCCGGCTTTCCAGCTTTGCAGCTTTTTTTTTAAATTAGCGAAGTAGCACAAGTCCATAATCAGAAAATTGGTGGAGATCATTGTTGACCAAGCAATTAGAAACTGGGTTAAAATATGCCTGGTGAAAATGCTGAATCCAAAATATAAGGTGAAACTCAATGAAAAGTGCATTCTGTGTTCTGAATCCCATCTGCTCAGATGTTGTACTCTGCCTCCTTTTATGGAAGTACAAGGACTGACAGTTGTAGTGTCCTAGCTTGGCAAGAAAAGCCACAGAAAGAGAGTAAAGTTTATTCTAGGAAATACCTGCTGCTGGGCAAAGTGGCAACCTAAGAATAGCTTATTTCCATTGTGATCACAATGAATCAGCTTTCCATAATAATGCTGGAAGGCTCATTATTAATATGAAAGGGAGTAAAACTGTTTATGGTGGCTGTTGGGTGCTGAGTTTATAGTCTTTCTAAACAGTGGAATAGAAAGAAACACTTAAAATAAATCTTTCCTCTCAGTCATTTTGTTCTCTGTGCTGAAGTGATTGCTGATGAATGACTCCATTAACGTCAGAGCCAATAACACTCACCTCTACCCCTCCTGTAATTTGCTCATGTGGAAAACCATTTCCTCTCCCATGCCTGTCCCACTGGCACAAGCAGAGAGCACACAGTCCTCCTCTCTGTCAAATCGCACCACCTTTTGGATACAAAGACCCTTTTGTACTCAGACAAAAACACCAGCAGCTGAATTAACCCTGAATCAGCTTCTCATTTAGCAAACCTAAATCTCTACTTCTTTTTAATGACTGCTTTCAAGGTCAACTTAAAAAGTTATCTGTGTGAGTTAAATAAACAACACAAGTCCCAGTTTTTATGACACAGCCTCCATGCAGATAGGCACTTTGTACAGATTCAAAGTATCTTTAATGTAAGTGTTCCCACCTGAGCATATAATTTCATATATATATATATATATCTGTGCACTTGTCTTTTAGTGTTGTTATTTTTATATTATGTTCAGTCTATGCATGTTAGTGCAGTGTCTGAAGTCAAATGTGTTTCAGATGACTTGTACACTTCATGCTAAAATAAAGAGAAGAAATGTTTTCACTTTTATGTGACTTCGGCAATCAAGAGAAGGGAGCGAGAGAGTCAGGATGCTCTGGAAATTCAAACACACCTCCAGTCCCCTACAAGACAAACCTGTGGTCTCACACATTGCAGCCTCATGTGGCTCCTCTCCAACACCATCTGAGGAATCAGAGTCTGACTTGGCATGCCCACCAACAAACGGTATGTGCACAACCAGATGTCTGCTCAGTGTGTGAGTAACAGAATGTGAAATGAATTAGAGTTTTTACCACTGCACTGGACAGAGTGGATGCCAGTGCTAATGCTCCAAAACGGGAAAAATAAGAAGCTGGGAGTTGAATCTTCTTATTTGTAGAGACTTAGATCAACATCCTGTGGTTTAGAATTACTTTACAAAAGGAGAATGAAAAATGGACAGTCTTTACATGATTCTTTCCAATCTGTATATCAGGGAAACATTTCGACACCTCAACAGAGACTTTGTACCCCTACCAAATTTGTAGTATGAGAAATTTATTTGCAAATATTTAAAAGGTATAATTCTGGTTAGAGAAAGTTGTGGATGTAGAAATAGAATAACTCATCTTTATAAAATAAGCTCTTTTTTTATTTAAGTCTTGTAGAGCAGCTGTTTCTCATTGCCTTGCACAAACTAAAGCATATGCTGTTTTTAAGGGGGTCCACACCTGCCTTGTAATCCCACCAGATGATGATATGAATATCCAACACAAATGTGAATACTTATTTAATTCTGAATAAATTTACTGGATAATCTTCACCCAAATATGTCACTCCAATATAAAACCCAACATTCCTTGATAAAAGTGATCATAATGTGTGATGCAAACTTACCAGGCCTGCAGACAAAGTGGTTGTTCCTGTTGGAAATCAGCAGACGAAGAGCAACCGGAGGTTTATAAGCACTGCACGCTGTGGACAGCCCCGCCTGCTCAAGCATTCAGAAATTAGCTCATGGTTTTATCAGTCTAATGTTGGTCCATGCACTTAAAAACCAAAGAATATAAATTAGTCTTTCTGAGAAAATCTTTCCCCAAAGTTTGTTCTTTTTCTTTTTTTTTTTTCTTTAATCATTATCACACACCACTGCACTGATTAATCAACTTTTTTCACACCTGCTCTGTTGCTGGTGAACATTTGTTAAAGAAAAATAAATGCATTTCAGATCGCAGAATTGAGTGATTAGGTGTGCAAGTGAAACATGGTCAGCACAGCACTGTCAATCAAGATGCATGTACCCATATTAACATATGGATAGGAGTAAATACTGTCATGTTGATCACTGGCTCCATGTCAGAGAATTTTTAACCAATTAGAGGGTTTTTCAAAGACTCGCCCTTCTGGTCTGTTCATATTACAGAAATGGTTGAGAAATGAAGAGCCAATCCTCTGGATCCATCTGTGGTATCTAAGCGGTTTATTGTTTCCAGTACTCTCCAGGCAACCAGAACCCAAACTACAGGAATGTATGTTCTCCCCAAACAATTACTGCTGTTTGTTTTCTGATTTATCCTCTATTGCTCCACCATAAAATTTACAGCTAACTGCATCACTGTGACGTCTGAGATGCCTCTCCATTGGAAAACAAATAATAAAACAAATCTTGAAATTAGCCATATGACAGAAATAATAACCAAACTGTCAGGAACGTTTGAGCTTCCTTTTATTTCATCCAGCAAAGCTTCAACTGGTGACAACAGAAGACAAGATATTACATGAAACTGCAAACATATCTGTGTTTTCCTCATTTGGCCATTTCCTCTGATGACCTAATAAGCCAGTGTACAAAATAACAGTGATGTACGTGCAGAGAGAGCAGCGTGACATACATGCAGAGAAAACATGGGGTACAAAAAATGCACATTTACCAACTTAACCGGAACCAAAATACAGCTACAAGACATACAGTGCTATTTGTTACATTGTCACCTCGTATGTTATTATCTTAATATAAAGAAAATCAAATTACCCATGTATTATAATAATTTAGAAAATAAAACTAGTCTATATGACACCTTCATGCTGTATGAAATTATATTTTCAAATCACAGTTGCTTTTTCTGTAACAAAGGGACACATTTTCAAAAACCTCATGAAATCCTCTCCAAAAGTGCAAAGCATGAACCAGCTATCATACCAGTATGCTGTAAGCCAAAGCCTTTTTAATCACAACCCATTCGATGTCAGAGTTGATGCACCATGTAAACAAAGGCTACTCTAGTTATCACACTGAGCAGACCCATTTAAAGTATGAGAAATCCATAAATATATAAACGGGATCTCAGTGGTTTAGCATATTTATAGCACTTCTGTGGCTTACAGCTACCCATATTTCAGGAATGAAGGGCCTGGTTCGCAATTTTTATGAGGTAAGACTTGTTATTAGAGTGCTTTCATTCTTAAATGAAATGAAAAATACTTTATTTTTCCCAAGAAGAAATTATAATAAATAAAAGAGCTATTTGTGTCCAGCTCCAGTCCTCAAAAGCCGCAATCCTGCAGATTTTAGATGTTTCCCTGCTCCAACACACCGGATTCAAATTAAATGGCTCTCCTTAACAGCTTGTTGTCAAGTGTTGCTCAAGCATGTTGACCCATTTAATCTGATCAGGTGTGCTGTAGAGGGAAACATACAAAATCTGCAGGACTGTAGCCATAGAGGTCCGACTTTGAGCACCCCTTCTCTATAAAAAGCTTGTTTAAAAACAGATGAATTAATAGTGAAGGCACGTTTAAAATCCAAGAAATAATCCTAAAGCTGGACAATGTAACAGATAAACATACTTTATGACAAAATATGGAGACTTTTTAGCTTAATTACTTTACCATAAGTGAGCAAAGTAGAGGTTCTAAGTAAATAAATAAATAACCACTTTAGTCACCACAAAAGGAGAAGTGGGTGCAATTCACTTACAAACAAGATGAAGACGGAAGGGTTCCTAACACATACAACACAATTCAGCACTATGCTGAAACATTTACAGTACAATGTTTTTTCCGGGCAAGCGTGATCAGTCCGATGTGCAACACTTACAAGCTGCATCCTGACCAGGCTGACTAGCACACATACAGTCACTCAGCTGTAAAATTTAGACTTATCCTCAAAATCTAATCAACAAATTATTGCCCACTTTTATGTAATCAGTAACTCAAGTCTGTTAAAGAGTTTGCCTGCTACTGTGTGTAATAAATAAGAATATAGGCAATGAGAGCAGGGCTGGGTGTAGTCTTTCAGACATTCTGATGTATTCAAGTTGTTGGTTTGGCTTTTCCCTGGTCCTCCACCTTTTTAATGGCTGCCTGAATCTTTGCCTGGTCTCCCAACAGCTGTCGTGGTTTCACAGGCCTGAGGTTTTCATCCAGTTCAAGCAGCACAGGTATCCCCGTAGGTAATGTCACGTTGGCAATATCCTCATCTGATACACCTATTGAAAAAAAGTTAACTGATGTTATCTTACAGTGAATTTAAATGAATAGAACAGTTTAAAGTTAAAATCTGTATTATTTACAGACACGTGTCAAAGTGTTTCACAGAGAAAGTAAGCTGATAAAATTTGAATTTCTTACTGCATCATACAATAAAATATGCAATATGCTGTTTTAAATACAGAAGACACACTATATAAAACCGATAACAAGGCTTAATGACAGTTTGCAGTGTCATTTCACCTTTATTACTCAATATATTCAGGAAATCTATGACAGCAGCCTGTATGTATCCTGTGCTGCATTTCGACAGTAGCTGTCAATATGTCTTAAGTTGCTGAGTGAGCTGTGGCACACGGAGCTACCAAGGCTTACAAGCATGATAAAAGGTCAGCATGGATTTCATGGCCATAGCCAAATGTAACATAAACTCACTGGCCTTTTTACACAAGTTCAACCTTCCATTCCTGGAACTTAAAATATGTCCTACCTCATTCAATGACTGACTAGAAACAGCACCCTGCATAGTGGAGAAACAGCTGCTGATTTAAACTAAACACATTCACCTAGAACAGACAAAAACTCAAACAGTACTGTTATATGGGGTGGGCTTCGTTCAGCAACATACCTTCCAGATGCTTCAGCAGGGCCCTGCAGCTGTTTCCATGGGCTGAAATCAGTACAGTCTTGCCTTTTCTTATCTCTGGGACCACAGTGCTGTCCCAGTATGGCAGCAGTCTGCCCAACACCTCCTTTAGGCTCTCAGCTCGGGGAAGGTTCTCCAGTTGCACATCACAAGTGGTGTATCTGCGGTCATTGTAGATTTCCAGAAAATAAGGATGGGATTCATCAATTGGGGGTGGAGTGATGTCGTAGCTTCTTCTCCATAACTTCACCCGTTCCTCTCCATGTTGCAGAGCCATCTCAGCCCGGTTGAGTCCAATCAGGGCTCCATAGTGGCGTTCATTAAGCCTCCAAGACTTGACGACTGGGACCCACTCTTGGCCCATAGCCTCGAGTACCAGCCATGCTGTCTGGATAGATCGGCTGAGAATGGAGGTGAAGACTAAGTCAAACTTGTAGCCCTGCTCGTTAAGGAGCTTGCCACAGTCCTGGGCCTCCTTCACCCCATCCTCGCTCAGCTTCTGGTCAACCCAGCTGCAGAAACGGTTCTCTTTGTTCCAGGCCCCCTCTCCATGCCTCAGCAGAAGAAGTTTGTACTTGGACATCCGAACTCTTGCAGCAGAAAACTATATATTCAGTAGAAATAGAAATAAACACACACATAATATCGTTAATGATAACAAGATAATAACACAGATATTTTAACAGAATTCAGTAGTTGGTGGCCCGAGTCCAGGAGAAGGGACTTCTTGGAGGGAGCCAAGCAAAAGGTTAAAGGTTGTCTCCAAAAACGAGACCGGCTGAAGACAGTTACATCTCCAGCACTTGCCCTTATCAGCATTCCTTCATGGGCAAGTCAGAAAACAGCTAACTAATATATATATATATATATATATATATATATGTATATATATATATATATATATATATATATATATATATATATATATATATACACACACACACACACAATAACTGGATGTTTGTTAGCTAACTCGAAAAGATGAATGACACGATCTGAGCATCAATGCTAAGTGTTTACATTTTTTATTAAAAGAAAAAAAAAACAAGAAAAAGCCAATATATGTAAGTCAGAAGCACAGGCCTTCGACAATCTCATCTTAAAATGATCAAGATATTGAAAAATAAATATATCTTACCCTGTGTGGGTTTTAAATCCGGTCTAAATGTGGATGAAACGCTCGTCTATGTTGACGTTACGCTGCAGGCCACAGCAGCGTTCCCTGGATGTTCATGATTGACGTACCCATTCACCAATTAAAACACTGAACATCACTAATGGGTGGTCTCTCGATGAGAGTTATGCCCATATTAGGAGGAGCATAAACCGTCGTGCACGTTCACCGCGGAAGAAGGGCGGGGTAGTAGTCAGCGTTGTGGATGTGTAGGTGAGATACAAGTTAACTGTACTCTGTAGCAGGTTCTGGGCTTCTTGGTTCATATGTAGGAGAAGTTTTGTATTTGCAAGCGATGTACATCACTTATTGACAACTTAGTTTGCAAATATATGAACAAAATGCTGTTACTTGAACAAAAGAACAAACAGACTTAACCTCACATACTTTATATTTGTTTTTAATTGACTATAATGTCAGGAAAAGCTAAATAAGAAATCAGGATTGCACAGATTATCCTCTGAGTGTTTAAATGTTGCACCATTTCACATATTCTTAAGGCTATCACAGTTTGCATTTATTTTAACAATAACTTTATTTAAAATTATAAAAATAAAACCATCAATCCTAAAGTAAAATGACTTTGCTTGTGAGGAACAACTTTTTTTTTAACACCAAATGACTGGTTTATCTCTGAACATTTGGCAGAAATCCTGATATTCATACATGCATTAGGCCTACAACTAAATTTTGGCAAACTTTAATGATTGATTAAATTTAATTGATGGATGGATCTAAACCAATTAAGAGACCATTTATGGAATAAGCCTAGTGATTTGTCTACTTTTGATTTACAACATTAAACACCCATAAATATACAATTAACAATATTGCAAACATTAAAATGGTACACACCAATCGTACAAGGTTTTAATGCTGTAAGAAAAGAAATAGCCTTCTCATCAATAAATACACTTTATTATTTGATACACAAATCATAACACCCCTTTGCTTTTAATGTGTAAGTGATCACATTCATTTTAAATGGTTTGACAGCTGACTCAATAATAAGTTGCCTCTGGAATGTGTATCCATTCTCTTTATCAGTCCAGTTTATCAAAGGAGCCTGTGCTTAAAGCAAGATAGGAATAATATAGATAAGATATTGTAGATAAAGATTAAGTTAATTTGTATTCCCTGTGAACATTGGTGATTTTATGTATATAAAAGGTCAAACAGCACTGCAACATTATTCAAGAGAAATGGACAAACAACAGTAGCACTAATTTCAGACGAATATAATGTACTAAAAACTTCAAATACGATTAAGTGCTCTAATATATGAAATACATATGTTTTCATAATACAAAAAACAATATGTATTAATAGAAAATCTAAGTCAATATGTTCACTATTGCCAGTTACAAACATGAACTGTGCCATTCAACTGGTCTCTGTTTTCACTTAATTCATTATAAAGTGAACATAATTGAAAGGAAAGTAACTGTCTCCATCTGTTTTACTACAGCAAACACCTTCACTTCAAATCTACTGCCCAGCATCAAACAGCTTCTTCCTGCCCTCCATTCCAGACATGGCATCCACATTCTTACGCCAGTCAGTCACCTCTTCTTTCTGTGGAATGATGTAGCAAGTGTTACATTTTAGGTACATCTGAGATTAACCAGCCAGAAACTATTTTCCTTAACTGTACTATATAAATTAAATAAACTTAACTGAATTAATGTAAGTCTATACATGCTTCTCTTACCTTTTCTTCCTCCTTCTTCACAGTCTTGAGGTTGGCCTTGAAGTCCACAGACTCTTTGACCTTTGCACCCAACAGAGCTCCCAGCATGGCATCTGCAGACACCCTCACCCTCCTCAGGTTTGGTCTCTTCATTTTGCCTTTCAGCTCAAAGATCTTTTGAGACAGGTCCTGTATCTTTTTTCCAGCACAAAAGCACAAACTCATCCTTAACACAAATTACCACAAGATATTAGGTTCATACTGAGTCTCATATGACTGTGGTGGTGATGTTTAGTTGGACATAGAAAAGGATATTAGTTCTTGACAACTTTTGCTTACCTCTTTGTCATTTATTGTCACTTTAGCAGCAACATCATAGCGCTCTTCATCAGCCTTATCAATTTTCTGGTGTAGCTCCTTGCAAAGATTCTGTGGATAGAAACCTTTCTTGCATCAGACTTAAACTGATATGCATAAATTCATGTAAACATTGATATAGTAAGAAGCAATTCAGAAAGAGAGTGTAATATGTATATGGATGGATTTGTTAATGAAATAGACAATATACCAGGGTGTTTCAGAGTTTCTGTGATTAATCCTGTTTTTTTTAAACATATTTTCCACTGCAAGTGTTCTCTAATCATTCCTATGGAAGCTGTGGACATTTATGTTTATGGCTATAGACATTACTATTGAGGTTAATCAATAGTTTGGATAAGAGTAGTAATGGTTAATCACCTGAAACATCTGCAAATAAACCGAGACTATTTACACCCCATCTGATCACACACAATTTAGTGTGCAAGTGGTTGGGAAAGGGATTTAAAGTAAATGACTCTTTTTGAGAGACAGTTATGTTCATTTTAACTCTTAAGTGTTTTAACTTTATTTTTATTATTGCTAGAACCAAATGCATCCTTTAATATAGAAAAATTGGTTTGAAACCTAAATGTACCTGTAATTCCTGCAAAGACAGACCCGACACCTGGAGGGCTGGCACTCTTTCAGAGAGGATCCTCTCTCTTTCATCTTTTCTGACTTGCTTATCATTCTCAAGCAAAGTTGTGGCCTTTTTTAGCAGTTTGGTCTAAGAAAAAGAAAACAGCTTCACTGAAACAGTGTTTTGTTAACCATGCTTACAGAAAGCAATTTACACTTATTTACACAAAGACCTACCTTCAAAAACAGTCTGCGTGATGCAGAGATTTTTGGCTTTGGTTTCTGGAAAGGGAAACAGTGTACATTCTGTTTAGATTTCTGCAGTGAGGAGCGAATTTTATTGTGTTAGTGAGGTTTTTTTTCATTTTATTTTTTTTAAAAATATGTCTAGTTTGGAAACTAACTAAATAGAGTGGGGTAGAAAATCACATCTAACTGATACATTAACTTACACTCAGCTAAATAAATCGAGTCCCTGTTGTTCATCTAGATTTTGTGGCATTCATAATTTTGTTATTTGAATCATGATATTAGTTATTTGTACAACAATGTCACTAAATCTATACAGTCAGTATGAATTAGGAGAACCAAAATGGTTAAATATTTACTGCTGGAATGGCTAGTTTTAATCCCACAACTCATTGTGTTAATTCAGACATAAATCTATTAAAATAAACTCAACTCACCGAAGGCCTGTACAATAAGAAAAATGGCATCCGTAATGCAAAAAGATAGAAAAAAAGATATGCTTCTTTTATTTATGGTGTCTTGCTTATTAAAAGACCTGAGTTAAAGGGTAATAAAAGTAAGTGAATACTTACGCTTCAGACATGGTTGCAGTTCTCTGTTTTAAATCTGTCAGTATAAGATTAGAAGAAAAGGAAAGATCAATTTCTGCTAATTAGGTTTAAGCAAGATACATTAAAACTGAGCAAAATTACCTTCAGAAAAAATCCATTTCATTCAATAAATTTCTTGTATTCTACCACTTGATTTACAAACATAGCAGAAAGCACAAACAATGTACGACTTTGTTTAAAGGTCAAAAACTTCAAACATCTATCAAATGACCTGTAAACTGGTCAGTCTGAACAAGCTTAGAGAAAGACAGAAAATCTCAAACCTGTTTTTTCTGACTCACAGAAAATAGTTTGTTAAAAAAAAAAAAAATTGAACATTCACTCAGCTGTAGGTTTTCACAAATGAAAGCTATCATTAACATTATTACTGTCTTACAGGTGAAATTAAACCTTGTATTGTTAAAATACTGTTAATTGTGAAGAAGCAACACAGTCTTTATAAATTCTTTGGTAATAAAAAGGTTTACTTTGGTTGATCATCCTCTTTATTTTCCAAATAAACTCCTTACCTTCTCAGGTAGGTGACATATACCCACAGCCGTCTTTTTCTGAGATGAGAAGGGATGAAAGAGGGTAGATATATAGATTCCAACGCTCATGTGAGTGGCTCACTAAAATAGACCCTCTGTCCTCACCATTCTTGCGTCTCCCATATCCCACATGTGTGAAGTGTGAAAGTTCTTCCTGGGACTTACTCATGCGATGCTTTCTTAGTGCCTCCATCTATACAGACTAGAAGGTGAAGTCTGAAGGGCTCTCATGAATTAATGTGATTAAACTTGCAAAGACTCAAAAGTCATTTTAAAATCGTACAGAGAAGCAAATAAAACAGCAGAACTTGTCTTTCTCATAACAAACCTTAAACTATATATTAACATTCTGCCTTTAAAAAATATTTACAAAGACAGCAATCATGTTGTTGACTTTTAAGACGCATCTTTAATGGCCAGTTCATTTTGGATGTCTAGCAAATGATAGCTTGTCATAACAGATCTAGAGAAATGATCTAGAAGCTGGAGCCTCATAAGGGCTAAACTGTAATCCTCCATCTACACTCTGAACAAAAGTCTGTAAGTTTCTCAGTACATTGTGATGATTTTAAAGAACAATGCTGCCATCTCAAGGCTGCAGAGAGGAATTGCCTCAAGCGCTCATCCATGTTTAATACACAAAACTGTACTTAAAATAATTAAGTGCCTTTAAGTCAGCGTTTAATCAACATACAGTTCGATTCTGAGAGTAAATCCCCATGTTATTCTTGTTGTTGTTTCCATAAACAAGTAAAAAAAAAAAACAAAAACAAAACACGCTTGATTTCTCTTCCAGTTTTAAAGGTTTATCCTGCTTATACTTCACATTTCAATATTATTTAGATAAGAAATTAAGTCATTTCAGGAACTAATGAGGACATCTCTTGAACAAAAGCGATTGTTTCCTTAGTTGCCAGAAGCATCAAACAGCTTCTTCCTGCCCTCCATGCCAGACATGGCCTCCACGTTTTTACGCCAGTCAGTAACCTCCTCTTTCTGTAAAAAAAAAAAAAAATGCATCATGGACAAACAGCCAAAATAAAACAAATCTCTTGACTAAAATAGGCATCATATAAAGAATTTACAAGAGCAAAAGCATCAACCAAGTTCACCTTTTCCTCTTCCTTCTTGACTGTTTTGAGGTTTGCCTTGAAGTCAATGGATTCTTTATGTTTTGAGCCCAGCAGAACGCTCAGCATGGCTTCAGCTGAGATCTTCACTCTCTTGAGGTGCGGCTTCTTGAACTTACTCTGAAGCTCGGTGATCTTCAGGTTCATGTTTTGAATCTGGCCAAAGCAATGCATGATAGAAAACATTCCTACTGTATTATCTGCTTTCTGATGAGTCATGATATGGACATGAGTCTCTACAGTATGTCATTTCATCACAAAATAGAGATTAAAGTTCAGCTTTGACCCTGAAAATAGGTAAGAATATATAAAAATAGTGTTAAACCTTAACTGAGGGGGACTTGTTTTGTTTGTTTTAAATGTTTCTGGAGCCACATTTTGCACTCTTGCTCAACAGATGCTATGTACTCAGACTTTCTGAAGCATGGCTCCAGCCTGTAGAAGGGTTGGAAGGGTTACAAATTGACCTGGACTTCAGCTTTTTAAAATGTTGATTGTAGATAGCAGCGCACAGTATGCTACTGTATACTGTGCTCTTAGCAGCTAGAAAAACATGGACAAGACAATATGACAAGATTTGGGAAAATATGACAAGGTAGAGTACATCTTGCTCTGGGCTTCACCAGTACAATGGTGGCCAAAATATTAGCATCTAACAAAATGAGACAAAACAAGTCATTTCTCATCTAGGACACAAAGAAAAGACCACCGATCACTCAGAAATAAACTACACAGCTGACGTAAACAGATGCAACCAGCACTTCATATTAAGTAGCATGCAGAGTTTCCTAGTCTTAAAAATCCTCACACTAAAGCAGAGAAATTAAAAATGCTCTCCATCGCTGATTTGGTTTTAACTGAAGTAGCAGCCAATACATTTAAGACTATTTGTCGGCCAAAAAATTATTATTTTGTCTTCATACATTTTTTTGTTAGTGCTTGGGTGCACATACACTGAACAAAAATACACAAATCAACACTTTTGTTTTTCCTCCCATTTTTCATGAGCTGAACTCAAAGATCCAAGACTTTTTCTATGGACACAACAGGCCTATTTCTCTCAAATATTGTTCACAAATCTGTCTGAATATGTTAGTGAGTACTTCTTCTTTGCCGAGATGATCCATCCACCTCACTGGTATGGCATTTCAAGATACTAATTAGACAGCATGATTGATGCACAAGTGTGCCTAAGGCTCACTAACACACACTTAGAGTCAGAGTTGCCATTATTGTCAGTTCAGCTCCACATACAAGATACAGACGTCCACCTATATCGGTGTGGGAGTTTTAGTAAAGAGTTCAGCTGCCTGACAGCCTGGTGCATGAAGACATTAAGTCAGATTTAATGAATAATATTCAAGAGAAATAAGCTTTTTGTGTACATAGAAAAGGGTTTTGAGCTTTGAGTTCAGCTCATGGAAAATGGGAGCAAAAAGAAGTTTTGTATTTATGCTGTTGTTCAGTGTAGGAGTGTTGGTGGGATGGGGGCTCTTGATTGTAATGTTGTTGATGAAAGGGGGGCCTTGCAGAAACCACTGGCACAAAGGATGAAGTGACTCAGTGACACAATGACACAAACTGGAACTTGCAACCAACAGAATAACCTTGCTTACTTTGAAATCATAGTAGTCTTTAGAAAATGTTAAGAATACTATAAATGCAGAGTTAGGGTTAGGCTTTTCCTTTCTTAGATATTATAGTGACCTAGCCGTGCAATGTGACAAAGAGACCTAACCCTGTTTTTACATGATTGAGACTAATGACAATATACTTATAAATATTTATTTAATCTCTGCTAACAGATCGATTATGATTTTAGTGATAAAATATAAATAATAAAAGCAGGAATTTTAAAAGAAGTCTAACAGCCTGTTAAGTTTTAAAACAATCAAATATCAAATAGCTATGGAAAAATGGGGAAAAAAAAACAATTTGATTGTGAATGGGCTTCCTTGTTGTTATAAACTGCAAAGTGTTTAGCAGTTTTCAGCTTCAGCAAATGAATAAATGTCTGCAGTAGAGACCAAAAAACATAATTAAGTAGCGTTAGTACTCTTTTTTTACTCTTTAAATAATGTTCGACTGCCCCCTGCAGGTCATACATTGCCATTGCCGATAAAGAAATCCAAAGGCTTTGTGTAGCTTGTTGTTACAACCATGCTGCCACTGTGGGGCAGTATTTATTTTTTGTTTTCAGTTTATTGCTTTGTCATTGTTATGACCTTATTTATGTAGAGACAACAATGGAAATCGGAAAATTAACAAGATATTTCTCCTTTTTTCTATTCATTCTTGAGCAGCTCACCTCTGTGTCATTTTTGGAAACTTTTAGGGCAATATCATACCGCTCCTCATCCACAACATCAATCTTGTGGTGCAAGTCTTTGCATAGGTCCTGTAAAAGATGGTAAAGTGTGGTATTTTAACATTGCCCTTCTGCAAATAGAAAGTTACCATTTGTCAGAAAAAAAATTTAATGATAAAATCAAGCACCTGCAGGTCTTGCAAAGATAGACCAGATATATTTAAAGGAGGAAGTCTCTCTGTAAGTGCGGTTTCTTTTTCTTTCAACTTCTGCTCATTCTCCTCCTGCAGCATCTGAGCGGCGATTGCCAACAATCTAATCTTTGGTGGGGGAAAAAAATCAAAAATAAAAATCAAAAGTGAATGGAAGGAGTGTTTCTTCTTATTTTGTCTGGCTTTCCAGGTTAGTGGTTGGACAGTTGCAAGAAATGTTTTGTACAAACTGTTAAACTTAACAAGGATGTAGCACACTCTTAAAATACATTCATAAATGCCTTATAGACAGGCTGTAAACATCCTTCAGTTAAAACACACGTCTCTCATGCTGCAGGGATCTGTAAAAAATAACGTCATACTGTATTTTAAAATATAAGGGTTCTGTTTGTCAGAGTTTGAAAACAGCTTTTTTTTGTACAAATATGCAAAGTTAAAGTCTCACAAGTGTTAATTTTCATAGTTAATGAATTCTAAAAAATCTGACATTCCCCAAAAAATAATGTAAATCTTACCTTTAATCCCAGTTTCCGAGAGGAAGATATCTTTGATTTTTTCTGTAATTCACAAATAATACATAAGAAAATCTGTTTTTTTTATGTGGTACAGCACATCTAGATATATGTTTTATTGTAGCCTTAACAGACAGAAAATAGAAAGAAATAGTGTCATTTACAATACACTGGAATAGATACTTACAGGTCTATTGGGGTGTTAAGAAGTAGGAGAAAAGATACAGACATTTTTATAAAATGAATATCAAACCAAAGCATATTCTTTTGACACTTCTGATTTGATATAAACTAAAAGTGATGGTACTTACGCATCAGCCATGATTGTCTTAAATTCTGCTGGACTCTGGAATATGAAAACCAAAGAAAAATAAGTAACAGCAAGAAAACTATGATAAGAATTCAATTTTTATCATTATTATTGTCATGCACTGATGCATCATGCTCACAAATCTGATAAATTCTTTGCACATTCATAACCTGTTTAGTTGAGCTCTGTGCTGAAGATTGATCCACTCTGTGACTGCTCTGGCCAAAGTATTTTACTCACTCCAAACATTCAATGGCCCATAAAGCTGGGCACACACAGTCACTCCCCTAAAGATACAAGTACTGCTGTGTGCAGAAGGTTAAAAGTTACTAATTCTGTTCTAATTTACACTTTGCTCTTTATAATGATTATTTTTTATATGTTACATATACTGAAATGTACATATACTGGTGATTTTAATGTGTCTTTTAATTCATGCAAAAATAAAATAAAAATGAGATAAAACTATTAGATATTCATGAAAATTCTGATACATGATACCAATGCATTATAATAATTTAAAATTCATTTAAAAAAAAGCACAAATTTGTAGAAAATCGACTTTTAAACATTTGGGAAAACATTTGCTTTGCATTAAAAAATGTCTGCAAACTGAGGTGGTGTATGTGTTAAATAACTGATGAAAGTGTCTGTGCAGGTGACAAAAAAGGTGAATGACCAGATAATCCACAGGCATGTGAGATGACTATGTTCAACTTGTTGTTAATGTTAAACGATAACAGCATCTTAGCAAAATAGCAACAGATGGACAAGACACTCAGACACAGAAGTAGTAGTAGTAGTGCCTGTTAGTAAGTATTTTAACATGTTAAAATACCGTTATCACCAAAATTAAGTTTCAGAAATCTGTACCTATTTGAAGTCACGCAGCTCCTAGAGACGCAACTCAAAAGTGAAGATAAGTGTGTGTGAGGAAGCCACCCTCAACTTTCTGGAAGACGATGGAAAAAGATCAATCAAATTTATAGTGTCTCTTCTAAATGGGAATGGTCTTACTAAAATAGAGCTGTGTCTGTTCTTCTGCCACTGTCTGTCCACCAGCCGTGACATTTACTGTGGCCCATAACTTCACAACAATATTCAAACAGCAAAGGAGGTAATAAAACTTCATTTATAGGCTCAGATATTTGGGTATCTTGAAACCTTTCTGCAACACCTGTTAGTGGAAGTGACAGGACACATTCAGAGAGGTGTGGAAACTTAAGCAAGGTCAGTGTCAAACAAATTTACTTCTTGCCAGTCCCAGCTTGTCAAAGTTTGGATTAAGTTGTTATGGAGTCAGAAGGAGGAAATCAAAGCAGAGCTAAAGGGTTCATTTGTTCTGCACCTTCATTTCAGGCCATGAGCGACATGGGAGATCTCAAAAAGTGTTTCAAAGTGTCATTAACTCATAGTGATTTCTTTCATTTATTTTTATATTCATTCCCATATACTATTGGTCACATCTTAAAGTCTTAAAAATAAGCAATATTATCATTCCTTCACTTATGTTTCATCTCCTAATTGCAAAAAGCAAGATGGTAGTACGCCTGTAAGTGCACATCCTCTGTCCGCTACTGTTATATTTGCGTCACTATTGTTCTACATATGTGTGATGACACAGTGTTGAAGCCTGATGACACATTAAAGGACTCCCTTTTGAGGTAAGCAAGAAAAGCCAAAGGTTTGTCAAGTTTTATTTAGGCCAGGAGAGAAACAAGGACAGGTGCTCGTCATGGCACAATGGTTTGTAAAGTGAGTCAGTCAGAGTTCAGTGCGTCAGTGATGAAACAGGGAGTCAAATGTTCACACAAAAGGCTGCAACTCATGCCCTCACATAGGGATGGGTAGGCCGCAAACAGTTGAACAAGAATAGCCAAGTGCAAGCCTTGGGCTTGGTTCAAATTACTTTGTATCACAGTGACTGTTTAAAAGAGGAAAAGTCCCAAACTGTGATATCCAGCCTTTTTGTCTTGCAGGTTATGTATCTCAGATCATTTTGGATGATATTAATACTGCAAAATCTATTGCAACATCACAGAGATTTTGACTTAAAATTGATGGTGGCTGCATTCCACTTAGAGGCAGCCTTGCTTTTGTTTATGTTTTACAACCAACTAGAAAAAATGGGAGCAAGAATGGAATTCAGTCCTTGTGAATACACTGAATATTAGCAACAGGTGTGGCAACACTGAATATAACATGCATTTTTTTATATTGTTCATCCTTATTCAGTTCCCTAACCTCAGACATGAAGTGATTTTCCACAATAATAATCTCAATGATTTTTCATAATTCTCTTTTACTTTTTTTATCTAATTGTTTCAGGTCCTTTTTTGTTAAAAGTGTTTTTTTTTTTTGTTTTTTTTTGCAGACCTCAGCTGTAGTAGCGTCAGTTTAAACTTGATGCAAATCTTACTGTTGCTTTTCTTTAAAAAGATGATTAAGCTACTTTTTTCTGGTGGAACTTTTGCTGCCATCTAGTTTATTTTAGTGAGCTCAGGAAGCCACTCAGATCATGGAATAAACCCGGAAAAAGAACAAGTACATCATCAGTGTTGGGTTTTTACCAGAAGATTTTATTAGCATGGTTTTCAAGAACAAAAAGGAATATTTTTCTTACTTATATTCTTTCTGGGGTAAAAGTATACAGTTATTGGTTTAAATTTTTACATTTTACAAGTGCCAGTAGCAGACAATCATAACACAGTGCAACTCTTTCTGCAAAATGTAGTTATATTTCTTTATCTGCACACACATTCACATTTAAACCTAAACAGTAAGTTTGTTTATTGTGTGCTGTGACATGTACTACTTAAAAATGTATCTGTACACAAAGTGTCATGAAACATGAATCTATTGTCCAGCATCAAACAGCTTCTTCCTGCCCTCCATACCAGACATGGCCTCCACGTTCTTACGCCAGTCAGTCACCTCCTCTTTCTGGTTGTGGGAAGAAAATAGCTTTTTATGATACTGTGTTTTCACAACTAAAGATAAGTAATACCACATAATTGAACAAAAACTTCCATCTGCTGTTGCAGTTGGGAAACTTACCTTCTCCTCCTCTTTCTTCACTGTCTTTAGGTTCGCTTTGAAGTCCACAGACTCTTTAACTTTTGCACCCAACAGAGCTCCCAACATGGCGTCAGCTGAAATCTTTACCCGTTTAAGGGCAGGTCGTTTCATCTTACCCTTTAACTCAAAGATTTTTGCAGAAAGATTTTCAATCTGCAGGAAGCAATAAAATAAAATAAAAAAAAAGGTGTGGTGTTTATACTTCAAACATATGTAATTCAAAGAATTGATAATGATTAAAAATGAAAATCTTACACTACACAAGAGCACTCCCGTTTGCAGTGAATGAACATGCGTAATTTAAAAATGCATTTCTTAAACCAAACTGCATGGCTGAATGCGCACCTCTGTGGTGTTTTTGGCCACCTTGAGTTCAATGTCATAGCGTTCCTCATCTACAACATCTATTTTATGGTGAAGTTCTTTGCATAGAGCCTGCAAACAAAGAGAGGATGTAAATATGTGAAAAAAATTGGCTTTTTTTTTTTAAAGTTATTTGTTAAACATTGTGGTGTCTGTTAATAGTGCTGTGATAGATATCTGTTACTTAAGATCTACTGATCTCTAATGAACCAACTACATCTGATAGCACAGCATCTGTTTTATATGAATAAAAAGAAAAGAACATTGTTGGCATGTTCACTGATGAGCAGCGTATGCAGTAAACTGCACATACCTGAAGGTCCTGAATGGACAAACCAGACAGCTGAAGCGGAGGAACTCTCTCCCTTAAAATACCCTCTCTCTCTGCCTTCTTGTCCTCCTTTTCCTTTTCAAACATCCCAGCCGCTACTTTCAGCAGCTTGGTCTAAAATAAATTAAAACAAAAAAGCAAACTTGGACTTGTGGATGGTGCCACAAATCATGAGTTGCAAGAGATTATCAGTTGTAGAATAAACGAAGAAGACAATACCTTAAGAGCCAGTCTGCGAGATGCAGAGATCTTTGACTTTTTCTACATATAAGCATTTTGCAAAAATGTGAGTTACAGAAGAAAAGAGAAAATACCTTTAGACTAGCTGTACCTGTTATACAACAACTTACCGGTCTGTAGTGGATATTATGTGGGAAAATAAATAAGCAGAGATTTAGTTTTGACATATAAAAATTAAGAATTGTTTTACTTATTTTTTAATGCACAGAAATATACAGTAGGTTGACAATATTTAGAGAAAGAAAAATCATCACTTACGCCTCAGACATGCTTGACTTTTGTCTGTAAAAATGTTACAATGTTTAATGTTATGTGATCAGAAAAGAACTTTAGAGACAGATGGTAGCAGCAACATGATCAACAGCATATACACTGCTCACAAAAGGTAGGGATATGTGGCTTTATGCATGATCTTAAAATGACCTGAAAGGCACTTTAACCTTTACAGGTGAAAGGGATTTGACCATCTCTAGATGACACCTAAAACATGACTTTACTGAGACACTAGTATATATATATATATATATTTATATATATATATTTATAGAGGTGTACCCATCATTGCTGTTAAGTATCGTTCCAATAAATTGTTTCAGTTGCAGGAATCTGTACTGCATGATTTTACCTAAATGCCCTGTATTTGTGATATTTTATCACTGTAAATTTTACTTGGAACTGAATATCCCTAACCTTTTTTGGAATAGTGTATAATTATCAAGTTTTTGTTTTTTTTTGTTTTTTTTTTCCAACTTGCCTGCTTCTGAAATAAGCGTCTCAAAAAGAAAAAAAAAAAAACTTTACTACTGCACACACTGTTAATCCACTTCTTGTTGACTCGGCCAAGTTCAAGTCATGCAGACCTTGGAACGGTAACATACCAACACTGAGCCTTTAAATTAGCAACACTGCATGCTTGAGTGCTGCAGATAGTTAGAATAAGGTTCTTTTTTTAATCCTAATTGGACTCTGTCCATCTCCATGTTAGCCATGTCAGAATCTCCGTCAAGTTTAGTTTTCACCAAATAGCACAAACTAAAGGTGTTTTTTTTTTTATTTATTTAAAATACTTGAAATTACATATTTAGAATTAAATATGTATATTAACGGCTCAATATAGCTCATTTCTAAACTCACATTCTAAGTAGCATGAGTTAATTCATATGTTGTGTCTTAAATGTTATTGGTTCGACCAATATTTATTATAATGAGAAATATTACATTTTATTGCTATTCTTTGATGACTGGCTCTAAGTTATACATTATTAAAGCACCTTCTAATTTTCATTATTAAACATAAATGCATAATTTTAAAACTTCCTATATATTATTATTTAGACACATTATTGCAACCCATAAGGACAAATCAACATACCTTTTCTATTTCTGCAGAAAAACAAGTTGATGTGCTCAGTCTCTGTCTTTAAATGACAAGAAGAAAACTCAAGTCTCAAATTTAATAGGTCCATTTGCCTTCTGTGAGTGGCCAACTAAAATAGATGCTCCTGTCCTGACAGCCAGTATATTGTATATCACTACACTTGTATTCTCCAATGCCAGGTTCATAACAGCAGTGTACACCACAATAAGCTCAGAGTCATTATAGTCTGTTTTGTCTGATATATCAGGATTATTGATGGCACTGGAAGAATTAAAGTGTGTATTAAAATTTTACAAAGCAATAGAACAACACAAAGTGATAATTCAAGCATATGGTCCTAATTATTTATTCAGCATCACATGTATTACAGACAGAGAGACAGCGCCATCGTCTGTGCATTACAAATACTGCACTTATAGTTTACAAAGCTAATGAGCTATTCTTTAGCCCAACTTCACGAAGCGAATACAATATTACTGCAATCATGGCATGTGCTTTTACCTTATATATAAAAATTTACATTCTGTCATGATAAAGATTTAAAGCTATTTTTATTTCATCATGAAATGTAAACTTTCTAAATTCTTACAGTAATTCTAATGATAAACAAGGGGGCATAATTAGGGAGGAGGGGAGAGTTCCAGCATTGCAGACTTAAAGTTAACTTATGAAAGATGATGTGTTGCTAACAAATGTATTTAACATGAGCGTTCTCTTATTGTCCCGTAGTAAACATCTTCTTCCTGCCCTCCATACCGGACATGGCCTCCACATTCTTACGCCAGTCCGTCACCTCTTCCCTCTGTAGAGAGAAAAACAAATGCATACATATACAGTAAATTATAAACTAATTTCTAAATACATTTTTTTCTTTTGTGCATGTTTTAGTTGTACCTTTTCCTCCTCTTTCTTCACTGTCTTCAGGTTGGCCTTGAAATCAGCCTTCATGAGTTTGGAAGCATCGGTGCATGCACCCAGCATGTCGTCTGTCGTTTTCTTCACCCTCTTCAAGCTAGGCCTCTTCACACCCTTCAGCTCAATGATCTTCAGTCTCAGTGTCTGAATCTGTGTATGAGACCATTTCAGATGAAGCTAAACTACAATTTCTGCTTCACTATGGTAATGTTAGTACTCCCTGACCATTTTTATACCTCAGACTCATTTTTGGCAACTTTGAGCTCCATATCATAACGCGTCTCATCCACGACGTCGATCTTGCGGTGTAATTCTTTGCAAAGGTCCTGTAAAGAAGAAAGAAAGCAATCAAAATTGTGTGGGATAGTAAGGAGTGGATTAATATTATTTGATGTGGCAGTACCTGGAGCTCCTGGACTGATAGGCCTGACAGCTTCAGTGGAGGAAAAGATTCACTCACAACTCTTTCTTTCTCAAGTTTTTTCTCTTCTTTTTCAACTACCAACATAGAAGCTGCCTTCTTCAGCAGCTTGGACTGAAAAATAGCAAAACCTTAATAAGCCCCCCATTAAATATCAGGCTTATATTTAAAAAAAAAATTAATCTACAAGGCTTACCTTTAACTGCAGCCGGCGTGTAGCTGAATATTTAGATTTTTTCTGTGAGAAAAACAAAAGGCACAATAATACAGTAAAGGATGTTATTGAAGAAGGTTTTAAGTTATATTAAATGTGTTAAATCTGAATTTTTTGACTTACCGGTCTTCATGAGCATGTAAGATGACAAACAGACCAAAATGAAACCCAATATATATATATGTGTGTGTGTGTGTATTGTCTTACTATTTAGGAATACATAGAAAATAATGGAAAAGGCATATTGAAAAAAAATATTGGTGATAATATACATTAAAAAAGGAGGCCAACACTCACCCCTCAGACATGGCAGCAGGTTATAGTACCTTAGGAAAAGAAATACAGCATATTTATGGGGTAAAAATTTTTCATTATTTTAATGTTAAATGTTCTTTTACAGGATCATTATTTGGTACATCTGATTCCAAGCTGAATATTATTAACCGACATCATCTTGTTTTTGTTTTTTGTTTCTGACACATTATGAACAAAACAATGCATCTTTTCATTAAAAGAATAATCTGCTTACTAATTTATGAAACAACTGTTACTTTCAGTCCCATGATTTAAGTTAATACAACTGAATAATCCAGATAGCTAATTGTTTGATAATATTATTGAACTTATTTGTCATCAGGAACCTTCAGTTCTCTTCTCAGACTGGATATTTGTCCTGTCATTATTAAAGGCTGACAGCACACAGCTATATTGGACAGCATTGCCCCCATTCTTCTGGGTGTGCCAGGAGCTGCTGTTGCCTTGATGATGCCAGAGAAAGTACAAATGTTTGGCAACCAAAAGTGGAAAAACACCAAACCTTTTAAGATTGTAAGAGCAACTGAATAGATTGCATATGGGTTTTCAATCCAAATTTTATAACATTTTAAATCTTTTAAGGCTAAAATTGTATTAACTGAACTGTCTTTCACAAATCAAGTTCCATGTTAAGAGGAAAATGGATTGGACCAAAGTAAATTTAGCCACATTATTTGTATCTTATCATCTTGTTTGTCTCTTTCTACTGTCATATGTGGAAGCAGCTGGCATAAGTTTCCACATTTTTTACATAACCCTGTAAATTTAACCATGGTGTTATATGTTAATAAACAGGCGAAGGTGTGAGAGCTAAGTTAAAGCAGGTCAGTGCTTTTGACATTATCATCCACTTTAGATAAAGCCAGCCAGACAGAGGGCGAATTTTAAGAAGCCTGCAGACTTGTGCCTCTCCCGGTACATTGCCAGTTCATACAAGTGAACCATCAACACCTCAAATCAGTCGCCAATACTTCGCTTGGCAGTCTCATCCTCAGCTTACATTTCCTCACTTAGAGGATCTAGAGTTCCGTAAGAAATTTGTGTTGTAGTGAAAGTGAGACTGCTATGTTCAGAAAGTTGCATAAAGACCTTGACAAAAGTAACGACTTGGCTGGGACTCCCATTCATAAATACCAGTGCAGTATTTGTGTCAGGGGCATGCAGATATGCATGCAGTCTTCATTACTAAATTAAAGCCAGACTCAACTTGACCCAGACAAATACTGTAGAGACTCTTGCTTAAATGCCTGGGCTGTTGTCACAGTAGGAGAGAAGGCTCTCCTCTTGATCTCTTTATATTGCAAGGTCAGGTTAAACCTTCCCATTCAAAACCCTTAATACTGCTTTTATTTTCTTCTGGTAGATATAAGTTTGATTAAAACTTAAACTTACCTTGAAGGTGAAAGGAAAGCAGACAGGGCAGTAGTTTAGCAGTTGATCAGGTAAAGGAAGAGCACTTTATGGTTATTAGTGAAAGATCTGTGTATTCAAAGCATCGTGTGATTGGCTCGTTAAAATAGACACCCTGTCCACCTGACAGTAGCTGCATCATAATGGACAATGCCTTTTTGATTTGCCCTCAACCCGTGACCCATTTATTTCATGTGATTGTATTGCACAAGGGCACACCTCACACGTCCGTCACCTAACTGACAGCTGAGCCACCCTCTTTGCAGATGCCATGAACACAGAGCACGTGTGCTTTTTAAAATTTGTGCCATGGCCTGTTCTGGCAGAGGATAGCATCAAAGTACAGTTGTTTTAAGAAGGCTTGTTTTATGTTAATGGAAATTATCTTTTCTTTTTGTTTGTTTTTTTTATCCTCTCAGTAGAAGACATTATCCTAACAATGCCCCAGAGCATAAAACATTACCTGTGTGGTTGTACTGTGCAGTTTTTATGCCACTTTAAATCTTTAAATCTGGTAAAACCTTTATGTATAGTATTTGCAATTGCTATACATAGATTTAAAGCATGGTTACGATTAAAACGGACTGTAACATGGTTCTAGGCATGAACTAGTTTGATGAATGTCTGTTAACAAATTTACCAAAAAGTACAATTTTCCTTATAAAGCAAATAGAATTAGTTAAGAAGCTAAAAACTATGATATATATCACTAGTAAGTTTGTAAAAAAAAAAAAAACATTTTTTACCTGTATGTGGCAATCACATCACAATCAAGGACAGCTGTAGTATAAAGTATATTTTTACATTTGTATCAAAATGCCACCTTGTCAATACCTGACACCACTCTCACGCACAAGGAGAGTTCAGATTTGACCCCTGCAGTCTATTCTGGTCAGATTTCAGTGTCATTGTCTGTCTGTTTGTCTCAGTGTTATGTAAACTGATACATTTGAGCTCAGTTTGCCTCAGTAGACAATGACCTAGACAATGCAACAGGTATTAACACATAGCCATGACTGCATTTCTATTCTATAGAAAGTAATCCCTGGTAACCAGGCAGTGAATAGCTGGAGTTTTAGTAGATGAAATGTTGAAAGCTTTATTGGCTTTTAGTGCTGATCCTCTGAACTCAGATGTTGACTATTTCTATATTCAGGTATTATTGCCTGGAGTCGCTGTCAATGTGAAAACATATTTTCTAAAATAGTTGGGTGGGACTTTGTGCTTGTTGTTCAGATGTCCCATCCACCCACTTGCTACTGGATACATTTTTTATACAACATCTCACTATTAACTTGGTTTTAGCCTCTAAATTGCAATGTATCCTGTGTAAATAGGACATTTCCTTATTATACATTTGTCAAATACTGCCCCCCAGTGACTGTATGATGTTTAAAAAGAGGATTTGCTTCAACGAACAAAATGCTGCACACTGCAGTCATTAATCACTCTGTACATGAGAGAGAAAGCTGCAAACCACTTTTGAGAAGCACCTGCTTCCTGTGTTTTCAGACGTCAGCATCTGATAAAAATCCAACAAATTGCAATCTGAAATCGTACCACAGCGAGCTTTCTTTGTGTTCCAAATATTGAACTAACTTTACAAGCCAAGCTGATAATTTCAGTTTTTTTCTCATTTGCTCATTTTTTTTTAAACTCTTTTCACAAATGCTGCAAATCTACAAGCGTTATATTATAATGAGCCATTTTTCTTTTATATATTTTTGTTTTTCTGCTGGACTCACCGTACTGTTTTGTCTTAGGATTCTTGATGAGTATAAGGACTGCAGCCAAATGGTGAGGATTCTACTTTTGCAAAGTCATTAAAGTTCATCAGAACTTCATGACCTCACTGTGTATGTTTTCTATCTTGTGTTTCTAGGGTCTTGATCATTGCAAAATAGGTAATATGTCAGTTTTCATTGAACTTTCTCGTGTCTTATCAGTAACACTGAGGTTTCCTGATACCTTAAATGTAATAGAGTAAGAAGTAGAATAATTTTGTTTTAAATACAAATAATTAAGCAGTGTTAGTACCTCAAAATTACACTTATGTTTAGTATTTGAGTACATTATTTTCCACTACTGCAGATAAGTACACATCTCTGAACTGTTTATGACACATGGAATCTGTAAATGTCAGATTACTGCTCAGATAACGACAAGGTTGACCATAAGAACGCTCCGACTGGGCCTTTGTGGGATCATGACCATGGGAAAATCAGTGTGGATAAAAATAAGATTGTTCCTGTTCTAAAAGTGGCTTGGAAATTACAGGGTGATGGTGAGTAATCCCAAAATCTGCAGTTCTGTTACTACATTAAAGATAGAAAGGAAAAAAAGGCTTACCTTAAATAAGTGTAGAATTGGTCATTAAAAAACTCATGTAGCCAGTATGTGGTTATTAAATATTACATTTTGGGTCATAAATACAGAAAAATTAATCAGATTTAACAGTTTTGTCATATGTATCATTTTCTGATTACAGGATCTGTTCTCGCCGTCCGTGGATCAGAGATAAATATTGTGGATAAAAACGAAAATCAAAGCTTGTGTGTGAAGTTTTCTTACAAACTTGAAGGATTCAGACCATTAGATAAAACAGACGTCGAGAAAGACAGAAGGGTAAGGCTAACAGAAGTTTATTATTATGCTTACTCATTTTTCTTTAGCTTAACTGTCTTTTACCTTGTTTTTGCTATTGCTGTTGCCTTTTAAATTGTGTCTTTCAAAGTTTTACAGTGTTATATATTATACTTTATAACTGTTATATGTTTCATACAGTTCTCTGTGGTTTTTATCTGCTGTCCATACTGACAAGTGGGGAGCTTTGTGAATGATAGCAGAGGGTAACTACGTATTTTCTGGACTGAAAGACAACAGAGAGTCCGAACTCCGCTGACTTCCTGTCTCCAATCCATTCATTTGAGTTTCAGTCCACAGCTCTCCAGCTTACAAAGAAGGCAAAGAACTTGACCTCATTCTTAGTTGAAACTGCCACACATGGCGAAATGGTCGCACCTCTTCTCTGACCACAACCTAATTTACTCTACTGTGTCCTCTTGGATCAACCCTCTGCTTCACAACCGTGACTGTTGGACCACCAAACCTTTACAACCTGCTTAAACATTTCCTCCGTGGTTTCCCCGAAATTACCTGTTACCACTGTCAGTGACGTTAATGAATCTTTAGAATTTCTGTGCTCTACATTGAGCTCAGCATGTGCCTCCTCTTTACCAAACTTGTTTTGCCCTAACTTGCCTCAGTGACGGCCAACCAGTACCTTTTGTTACCTCCAGGTTTCTTCATGAACCATCAGCCTGATAATTCGAAACTCACTGCTTCATTTCTCTCCTCAGTCAGGGCTGCAAGAAACTTTGATGCCATGACTGATGACTGATTACCGTTTTGTTTTTTAGCTATGTTGCTACAACAAAGAAGAAAAGAAAATCCTTTGAATGCCTTGAGTTGGCTGCAACATGTTTGATGTTCAACCAGCCATGAAGAGCATGTCACACCATTATTTATTACTTCTTCTGATATCAACTCCTCCTATTCACTTTAACACCCTAACATGCTCACCTCAATTTACCTGCTAAAGCAGGTAAACTGTACTATCTGAATAGATTGAGCGTTTAATGCTTGCACTAGGATTTGTTGCTCCCCTGATGCTTCAATGTTGCTCTTCATCTGTAAATCATTTCAGATAAAAGTCTCTGCACATTGAGCTGTCTGTGTAGAGATTTATTTATTTGTTTGTTTGTTTATTTGTTTGTTTGTCTGTTGGTTTTATTTTTTTGCTACAAGTGGAACTTTTCCTTGGATGTTGTCGTAGAGCCAAAACATAACTATATCGTGACAGTTTCCAATTTGCCTGAATCTAACAGTGGAAACCGGATTGAAAGGCCAATTATCATCCCAGGTAAGTTACTGTCATATCATGAAGATGATTATATGATGCATTTATTTTTCTCCCACTACTCTTGTCACTTGTCAAGTACAGCATTAATACGTAATTTACCAATAGACAAATTTAAAAATAAAGAATGATGCCTAAGGGGCCTTATATCCATAAGGTTCCTTTTGGCAATATAAAATTATTCAGCACAACACAGCAGCCGGACCACCATTGTGCTTGCTATGATGCTGGACAGGAAAAAAAAAAAAAAAAAAGAAAAGAAAAAAATCACAATAAATACTTTTGCTGTTTCAGTCATTACTTCAACCCACTTAATTGTGACATTTACTGTTACTACCAGGATGTAATGATGAGACAATTCAGTGGGCTCAAGTGTGTCAGGAAAATGGTAAATATATTTTTTTTACTTTTAACATGGCACACGGCATTATAACATATATATATATATAATATTCCTTGCTTCCATGTGTGATATTCCAGGCAGTCTGTGGACTCCCAAAATTTCTGTGTCCATTGAGAGGGAGCCTAAAATTTCCATTGTTGTGGCGTTTGCGACAGCACAGTATTCAGAGAGATTCCAGGTTTCCATCAAGAATGGTGATCTCAGTTTCTCAAAAAACATTTCAAAGGTAGAGACAGTGAATGTGTTACTCTTTTTTTTTTTGTAAAGGACGAGTAACTATGTTCTCCTGGCTTGTTTACACCTTAAGACAAAATGTGTATTATGTCTCCATTGCACTAACAGGAAAACAGGACATCTCTGAACGTGACATTCGAGTTTGATTCGTCTCAGCTCTCAGAATGTGAACTGCTGGTAATGGTAAGTGAGCGGTTCATTTGATGTTGCAATCCTAACACTTGAAGTAATATTTTCTGCAGAGACAAAGTGACAAGAGCTCATCTTATACTGTATGTTTTGAAGATACAGCCATTTTTCATAGGCTGCAAAGATGATTGTGAGAGAGCCGAGAAAACAGTAGATTACTGCAAAAGTGAGTATAAGACCATTTTAATTACTGATATGATGCTAATGCTTTATGAGGTTTTTACCCCTTAAATTAAACTTATATCTGAACTTTTATATTTGAGTTTTACCACTACATGTCAGTATTGTTTTAATTATCTTTTTTATTTTGTCTTTATTTTTTAGATATTCCAGCAAGGCCCTATCTTATAGAGACATGTGTGGGGCTGCTGATTGTTGGAGGTGGTTGTCTTGCCTTTTTGCTATGGAGAACCTCTCATAAAGGTTACCCTCATAATATATTAACTTAATTACCTGTATCTTGCAGCATGAATAGATACATAATTAAGGATTTCATTCATCACTCAGATCATCTGAACACATCGTCATCTGCTGCTAAAGAACAACCAGGTGTTTTTCAAGTTCAAGAGAGAAAACGCGTCCTTATCATCTACTCACTCGACCATCCTTTATACAAAAACATCGTTCTCAAGTTCTCCGCCTTCCTGGCAACAAAATGTGGTACTGAAGTGGTCTTGGACCTGCTGGATTCGACCAGATTGGGAGTGTTGGGAAGCATCCAGTGGTTAGATTGGCACAAAAAACAAATAGAAAACTCCTCAGATAAGATATTAATTCTTTGCTCACGAGGAGTACAAGCCAAATGGAGAGCCATGTGTGGTGCCAAAACAGTTTTTCTAAGAGAAGACACCCGCTCACCTGTTGGTGACATGCTTACTCCATCCCTTACTCTCCTCCTCCCTCATTTCATCCGCTCTGCTTCATATAAAAAGTACATTGTGGCTTACTTTGATGACATTTCTTCAGAAGAAGATATTCCTTCCCCTTTTAATATTACAGTACGATACCAACTAATGAAACAGTTCGAGGAGGTCTTTTTTAGAATCTTGGACACAGAAAAACATGAACCAGGCCGAGTGAAGAAAATCGATGGCCTTTCAGAGACCAGTTACCATCAGTGCCCCTCAGGTAGAGCCCTGCGCGATGCTATAGAGGCTTTCCATGCACATCAGCTGGAGAATCCACAGTGGTTTGAGGATGAAATACTGGAAAACCCAGATTTAGAGGATGAGATGACCAATGATGAAGCTAATGAAGACTTAACAATAATTCAAAGCTTCTCAACCTACTGTCTTTTAGACTCAAACCAACACGTCAGTCATACAGAGACACAAGAAAATGGTTTCACTGCAAATAAAACCAGTCCTCAGCTGGCTGAAACACATAAGATGTGCTTGACATTTGAGTTTAACCCTGACCTTGTTGAGGGTGGCAGAGTCAGCTGCTTTAGTTAGGTTGTCTCTGGATCTGAAGATTTTTATGACTGAGTAAAATATCACGTGTTACATGCAGAATATACACTAAATGATCTACGTCAATATTTCACACATATATATTGCTTTTATGTTCAGTTCTTCATATTTTCGATTTCTGTTCTGCATGCTGCATTATGTCGGTATGTCACATTATTATCACTGTTTTCAGTTAGAAGCCAGTTTCAGAGAGACAGCAGAACCCTGTGGTTGTTGGCTGCAGGCTGTGTAAACAGTTTTTGGGTCAAAGTTCAGCCTTCTGGGCAAAGTTTGTAGCTTTTTGTGGCTTTGGAGAAGGTAAGCGCTTAACTTTTTATATAAATGACTGACCAAATGAAATGAGCTGTGGACTTTTTATATATCATAGCGCAGGCATGCAGGGTAAATATTATCTCCCTCCTATAAAAAACAAGTTTATGTTAACATGTGATTGTGGTATATTTTGACATGCTTTAGAGCAGCTTTTGATTTACACAAGATTTAAGTTTAAGTTTTAAGTATAAATGAATGGATGTGTTTGTATTCACATATTTTTTCATCCTTTCACTTAAAGTCATCATATTTTAGATTAAAGGCAGTCTTTCCAGTGTTGGAATAAAATGAGTCTTATGGGCTTAAATGTGGATGCGTGTCTTTGTGATATTGTGTTAGCAGGTTTTAGTGCATGGTAAAGTAGGAGAAGAAGCTTATTTGTTTACTTGTAAGAGTGGCCCCAAAAGGGGAGAGGATGGTGGGAATTTGTGCCAGCTAACTGGGGCAAAGAAAATCCTCACAATGGGTGAATAGGACTCCAGCTCTACAGTGGCAAAGCACTGCACGTTGAGATACAACTTGGGAACACATGTAAACATTTTCCTTGGAGAACATGAGGTAAAGTTGTTTTTTATTTTGATAATTACTAGACTTCATCGTGATGAATATAGATAAACAATATTTAAACTGGGCACATCCTTTTCACATTTTAAGCAAATAAACAAGCCAAACAAAACATATTTTTATTTATACTAGTAACAGTAATATTTTAATAGATGTTGAAGAGGTGATGTCTCTAGACTGCTGTTTTTTTGTTTAGTTTTTTTTTTAGAGATTTGTGTGTTAAACCATCATTAAACTTCGTTTTAACTTCGTTTAAACATTTAGACTTTTTTCATTTTAATCTCATTCTTGCTTTGAGAAGACAGTATTACCACCCACCTACCTCTCAAGTCAAGTAAAGAGCCAGCATTTGTTGTCTTGTTGAGAAGAAAACTGAGTTGGGACCACTGGGATTCATTCACTAAAACACATTGTCATGAAACAGTGAAAACGAATTGATTTACTCAGATTTATTGGAAGGAGATAAACTGCTAATGCTGCTCCAGTCAAATCTATCATTTTATCAGGGTTTCCCATCAAATCTGAACACAATGAGAATCCTGAAGAGAGCTTCTACGCTCATCCTAAGAGGAATTAACACACTTTGCAACAAGGGTAAGAAAAAAACCTGTTTATTATACATATATTATTAAAAATGCCTGACTACACCGAAACTGAATATTTCCTCTTCTCACAGATTTACTCTTCAAAGTTCACCCATCTGTGTCTCAGGCTTTGGCAGAAAACAAACCAGTGGTTGCACTTGAGAGCACTATTATTACACATGGCATGCCGTATCCACACAACCTGAGGTGTCCTGGATTCGTTTCAAAGGCTGGAAAACTCTGATATTTGGTCTAAGAATTGATAATGAGTTTGACTGTTGTCTCCGTCCAGCACTGCACAGGAGGTGGAGGACATTGTTCAAGCTGAAGGTGCCACTCCAGCCACGGTTGGTGTTATTGAAGGGGAAATCCACGTTGGACTGTCATCAGATGAGCTCACGCACCTTGCCAAATGCAAGAGCCCCCTAAAGGTGTCACGACGCGATCTGCCTTATGTGATCAGCAAAGTGAGACTGCTACACTTCAACCTCAAACACAAATTAAAAAATAATCTGTGTTTTGCCCAATCCCATCATTTATCCATACCACTATGATTTACAGCATATTCTCTAAATTTCCTTTTGCATCTAAAAGAAACATGACAACCCACCCTTCACAGCAGATCACTAGATAAAGGGTTATAATCAGTGGATTTGGGATTTAGTTTGGGTTTTACATGAAATTTGGTGTGAAGATGAGATCTTATGATGTTTGCGGTGCAGTCCTGTATCCATATGTTTTATTTTAGGGTCTCACTGGAGGAACAACCGTGTCAGCCACCATGATAGCAGCACACAGAGCTGGGATCCCTATTTTTGTCACCGGAGGCATTGGAGGAGTTCACAGAGATGGACAGAACAGTGAGCCAACTTGCACCTTGTTTGAAAATACACACTCTAGATGTTATTGGATTGTTTTCACAAAGATTCATATTAATGCAGGTTGGATTTATGGACAACGGAAGAAAACAGTCAAATTAAGATTAAGAGAGCTAATTGCACTCCTGAAAACATGCAGAGACTCAGAATTTGTTGCCTGTGGCTAATTTATCTTTCGTGTAGGTCTGGATATCAGTGCAGATCTTACAGAGCTTGGAAGGACTCCCATCACTGTAGTATCCGCTGGGGTCAAATCTATTCTGGACATTGGTCGCACCCTGGAGTTCCTTGTAAGAAAATGTCTATGAGCATGCTTTTTATGTGTGACTGAAATTAAAAAATACCCAGACCAGTCATTATTTCTTCTGCTATCTATAAATAGGAAACACAGGGTGTGTGTGTAGCTACTTATGGATTGTCAAAGAATTTTCCAGCCTTCTTCACTCCAAATAGTGGATTCACCTCAGCGTACCATGTCTGTGATCCTGGTGAAGCTTCAAAACTCATTGGTACTTAAGCATTTATTTCCTACACATTGACTGTTTCTTTAACCCCAACACAAGAATTCTAATCACTCCTTAGTATAACTAAGCTCAAAGTGTTTGGTATGTTTAGCACAGAGTGTGATTAAGTCACTATATCCATTACACTGTTAGGGCTCATTATTATACATTATTTCCACCTGTTCCTTTTTTTCACGTCATTCAGCAAGCACCTTGTCACTGGGTCTCCAAAGTGGTGTCTTGATAGCAGTACCCATCCCAGAGGAGCATGCAGCAGCCTGCCGGCACATAGAAGAAGCAATACAGGCTGCAGTGACTGAGGCGAGGTACAGCAAGTTTCTGTGGTATTTTTGTGTTCTGCAGTCATGCAAGATCCATTTTTGGTTTTAAGATACTCGATTAGTGACATCAAAGGAAATTTTTTCATCAGATTATAACATTCTGTTCTCATTTTTTTTTATTTCTTCAGGTCTTGTGGTGTCACAGGCAGAGATGTGACACCATTCATTCTTCAAAAGGTCAATAAGCTGACTCAAGGAAAGTCTCTCCAGGCCAGTATCTTTAACAAAAAAAATAAATAAATAAAAAAACATGTACTGAATTACTGAGAAGTTGCAAGTGAACATGATTACATAAAACGTTTGGGTGGAACAAAGTAAAAAGGCACAACAAAGATTAATACACATGCTAATGCTAATGTCATAATGTAGTCTGCTCTGGGTTGTCTACTAATAACCTTTTGACCAATGTTAAGCTACACTGTCCTTAACATGTTTTGTTTTAAGACATTGCTCTCATTCATAACAATGCTAAAGTTGGCAGTCAGATAGCCTGTGCGCTGTCAAAAGAAATCAGTGAACAAACATCAAGAAGTCAAACCCATCATCCTGGAAAAATCCAAACAAACTCCGAATCAGATGTTGTGAGTATGAACACGTTATCATTTCTGGGAAATGGTAAAAAAAAAAAAAAAAAAAGTTGTTTAAAAAAGAAAGAATGCAACACTATGATGGTATTTTGCTACAGGTTGTCATAGGAGGAATAAATGTTGATTTCATTGCCAAAGGACAAACAAAAAAACTTCATGTAAGTTTCATTTGCATCATGCGATTGTGTGCAGCACAGTGGAATAGATTGACTAGATTGACTTCTGAGAATGCTTTTTATCTCTTTCAGTTTGGACACACCAACCCAGGAAGTGTCTGTCAGTCGTTTGGTGGTGTGGGACGGAACATAGCTGGTTGTGGTTTTCTTTCTTTCTTTTTCTTTTTTTTTATGTATTCATTTTTGCATGTTTTCTCCAACTCTACATCTGATTGTGTCTCACATTTTTCTTTTGCCTTTTCTCATCTAAGATTCTCTGAGTAGATTAGGTAATAGACCTCTGTTCCTCTCAGCCACTGGAGCTGATGCAAACAGTGATGCAGTGTTTAACTATTGTAAGCATATGGTATGTGGATATTAAACAGATGGTTACTACTGAATACTATTTAAATTATGTTATTCAAATGAATTTAAAAAAGAAAAGAAGATTACTTTTCATATTTTTCTTTAGAACACAAGTGGTGTGGCCAGGCTTGAAGAGCAGAGGACAGCAACATACTGTGCTGTTATCACTGAGAGTGGCGAGCTCAGTCTTGGACTGGGAGACATGGACATTCATCAGCAGATAACAGAACAATATGTAAGTTATATTAACAGTCACTTTTAGCAAGATTAGATGAGGATTTGTGTTGTTGTTCTATAGTATCGTCACATAAAACTTGGTATTCTACTACTTTCAATAAAATACAATTTCAGATTGTAATTTTAATGTGAGCTGAGGTATTCATAGTTTCCATGCTGCATTGAAACTGTATGCACATGCCCTAAAATCCCCCAAAACTACCGGTAATGATGTAAATGAACAAACAAGATATGGGCAAGCTCATGATAGTAAAGCATGAACTGTTCTTGTGTTGGTGCTCATGGTTATACTTATGACACACTCTGTTAATACATGACTGATTGTCACATCTTACTGACTGCTGGACTAATTTTAACTCCATAGATGATAAACTGAAATCATTGGGCTTTTTATATTTGGTTGGACATTATTTGATGTTTTAGGATGTTAGTTTGGGATTTGGGAGAGTAGGATAGAACTGTTTTCTGACTTATTCAGCATTGACTAAAACAACTCTAACCATTGGCCTGGTTTTATATATGTTTTTAATAGTCACTATTACATAAATTTAACTTAGTACTTCACTGTTGTGTTAAAATTTCTTTCATAGGTGTCAAAGTTTGAGAGGCAGCTTTCATCAGCTGCTCTTGTGTGTCTCGATGGAAACATCCCTGTCTCCACCATCAACTATGTTTGTTCTCTTGCCAAAAAGCAGAACATAAATGGTAAGAAAGAGAATTAATAATGAATGATCATAAATAGAAACTTTTATCAATGTGAATATAATCTTGTCCTTGTGTGTCACAGTTTGGTATGAACCAACAGATGCAGAAAAGGCTTGTAAGCCTTTTCTTTCAGATGCCTGGAAATCTCTGTCTTATTCATCTCCAAACATGGCAGAGTTGTGCATCATGAATAAAACTCTGGGTATCAAAACACCTGGAGGTAAGGTCTGTTCCAGCATAAATATTTAATGCTTCAGCTGTATACTTGCCCAACCATTTTACTTGGTCATGCAGTCAGTGAGAATCTTACATAATACTGAAAGCTGTGAGACTTCTTGTGAAGAATGCAAATAATATGATGGCAGCTAAGGGTGCTGTTAATCTTGTGGTAGTGCTGCCAACATCTCTCGATGAGATCCTAAGCACTGTTGTGGCTCTCTCACGCCCTCTTCTGGAGCATCTTCACTGCATGGTGGTGACTCTTGGGCCTAATGGTGTGCTGCTGTGTGGAGAGCATGAAGCGGGCTCAGTTAACTTGCAGCCAAGAAAACAAAAGCGGGTAAGCACTGTCTTTATAGAAATAGATGAGGATGATTACAACTGCAACGGTGATAATGTGTTGTTTTGGTTTTCTGCAATTGTATTTGTAGAGGAGGCAGCTTTGTGCTCTGCACTACCCAGCACTGACTGTGAGCCCAGACGAGACGATGAATGTGTCAGGAGCAGGAGATAGGTACAAAAAAATTCTTAACCTATTTTATCCACTTTAAATTTTTTTAATAACTTCTTCCCTTTCACTGCCTTTCTCTTTCTCAAAAATCATAAAATTTTTCTCCTCTCTGTTTTAAGTCTTGCAGGTGCTTTAATGGCAGGGATTCTTCTGGGAAAAGACACGGACACCTGTGTTCGCATGGGGCTCCTAGCTGCAAGGATGTCTTTGGCATCCTCACACCCTATTTCCCCAATCCTCTCATTAGACTTTGTTAATCCCATTAAAGTCCAAACACAGACATGGCCTGAACCAGGCTTTGTTTGGATAGATCAGAATTTCAGTGTTTAAGCTTTGTTAGTGCTTTTTATCTTTTTTTGTTTTTGTTTTAAGTATTTTCAACTTTTTCAGCCTAAACATTTGTGGTTAGATTGAAATGCTGTGATTGGGATAATTAATGTCAGCAATTGGCTTGATTTACAAAACCATGTATCCAAATGTATTTGATTCATTGTTTTGTAATGGAATAAAATACCTAATGTCCATCCATCCATCCATCCATTTTCTGCCACTTATCCAGAGTCAGGTCGCGGGGGCAGCTTCCTAAGCAGGGAAACCCAGACTTTCCTCTCCCCAGCCACATTCACCAGCTCATCTGGAGGGATCCCGAGGCGTTCCCGGGCCAGCTGAGAGATGAGTGATGCAGAGTCTGCATCACTGCAGACGCCGCACCGATCAGCCTGTCGATCTCCCGCTCCATCCTTCCCTCACTCGTGAACAAGACCCCAAGATATGTGAACTCTTCCACTTGGGGCAGGACCCTATTGCAGACCCGGAGAGAGCACTCCACCCTTTTCTGGCTGAGGACCATGGTCTCGGACTTGGAGGTGCTGATTCTCATCCCAGCCGCTTCACACTTGGCTGCGAATCACTCCAGTGAGAGCTGAAGATCACGGCTGGATGAAGCAAACAGAACCACATCATCCGCAAAGAGCAGAGACCCAATCCTGAGGCCACCGAACCGGATCCCCTCAACACCTCGGCTGCACCTAGAAATTCTGTCCATAAAGGTTATGAACAGAATCGGTGACAGAGGGCAGCCTTGGCGAAGTCCAACCCGCACTGGAAACGATTCTGATTTACTGCCGGCAATGCGGACCAAGCTCTGATACTGGTCGTACAGGGACCGGACAGCTCGTACAAGCGAGTCCGGCACTCCATACTCCCGGAGAACCCCCCAGAGGAGTCCCCGGGGTACACGGTCGAATGCCTTCTCCAAGTCCACAAAACACATGTAGATTGGTTGGGCAAACTCCCACACCTACTTAAAGACCCCAAAGAGGGTGTAGAGCTGGTCCACTGTTCCACAACCGGGACGAAAACCACACTGCTCCTCCTCAATCCGAGGTTCAACTATCCGACGGACCCTCCTCTCAAGCACCCCTGAATAGACCTTACCGGGGGAGGCTGTAGAGTGTTATCCCCCTGTAGTTGGAGCACACCCTCCGGTCCCCCTTTTTGAAGAGGGGGACCACTACCCCAGTCTGCCAGTCCATGGGAACTGTCCTCGATGTCCATGCGATGCTGCAGAGGCGTGTCAACCAAGACAGCCCTACAGCATCCAGAGCTTTAAGGAACTCTGGGCGGACCTCATCCACCCCCTGGGGCCTTGCCACCGAGGAGCTTTTTAACCACCTCAGCGACCTCAGCCCAGGAGATAGGAGAGATGAGGAAATACCTAATGTAAATTTACTAAACTTTATTTTACTGAATAATTACAAATACCAGAGGTACAGAAACTGAGAACGTGCATGCAATCATGTACTGTCATCTTATTACAAGTTAGTCATTCTCAGCATAACAAAGCATCATCACAAAGTCATCATGGGATAATCTTGCTATAATACCAATATTAGCTTTGTTTTCTTCATGATAATTCATGACAATAATCAGCTTGAATAAACAGCAGTAAAACTTTGATTCGAGTTTATTTTGGATTCTGTGCTAAAACATGATTTAATATCTTAATAGTTAATGGAGCACATTTACCTGCAACAAAAGGGAGGTACAGAACATTTTCTTAATTATCAACCAAAACACTTGAAATAGTTTATTTAAATATGGGTGCCAGTGCTGAAAGCATTAAGGTACACATATTACTATTTGTTTGCATTTATTCTTATTTTTGCTAAACTTCTCTGTCTCAACTTCTCCCGGCCTCACCACCACAAACGTTATATCAAAATGTGCATCTCGATTGGGAGAAGTGTGCTTTGACTTTTGCTGGACAGTAAGTTTTATGGTGTTTACATAATTTCTAAAAACTGCTATTTTTGGTCCTATAGAAATTAATAGGATTCGTCCAAAATCTATGAAAAACCCAGGTCACTTTGGAGCTTTATAACTCAGCCATACTTTCACATTGGAACATCATTCAAAGTTTAAACAGACCACTGATGATAAAACTTTAACTGTCTGAAAGGATATTCTGAGATCTTCTATGGATTTGATACAATTGCAGGTTACTTTTTCAGAAAAAAAAAATCAGAAATCACAGAAAAACCCTCCAGACTCTCGCGTATGACATCATGCACTTTAAAATCTGGCCAAAGTATATATATATATATATATATATATATTCTGGCAATTTCTCAAACAAGCGTGTCCCACACCCAGAGTTTTCTCTGTACACAAACAGCCTACACAAACCATATATAAAAGTGTAAAAATTTTAGCTGGCTTTCATCCAGTGTAATCAGCATTTTAACAGGGCTTACAGTTTTCTCTCAAACTACCTCAGAACTTCAGGTACACATACTCCATTCTCCTCAACTCTAGAGGTGAGCGGCGTTTTAAACATGTCATAAAAACTAGGCTGCATATATGTGGGGGCCTTTTTCACAATATAAAAGCGAAGAATGATTTAAAAAAATTGCATTTCTGAGATGGGCAGATACTTCTGGTTCTCACAGTTCAAGAATTTTTTGATTGGTTGTCTGAGGTTTTCTTCCAGCCCTTACTCATCTATGGGCTCTGACTGTTTCAGAGCCCGTCAGCAGACACAGAATTTCTTGGTAGTCATAGCAACGTCATCAGATTCTTCTTTCTTTTCCATCGTGGTTGCCCCTTGATTTACATCTTGGCCAATAGATATATCTGAGCGGGTACAGTAGCTTCATTGGCACCCATTAAAATTTCTTCAGAAAATTTCTAGTTACAAATTTAATCTTGGATTTAAAATGTTATTTACTTTGTACAGAAAGCAGAAAGTATTATTGTGTTCTTACTTGAACAAATAACGTGGGACTACTGTGTGCTGTTAACCAGAGGCTTTACTGAACAGGCAGCAACAACAACAGCTCATGTTACGTCACCACGTCAGGTGAGTTATCAAAGAGCATTAACAACATTCGACTAGCAACTAGGTTCACACCACATTTCCCCCTTTGATAAAAACAAAACAAATTATTTTTTTGTTTGTTTGTTTTACACTATGGTGCATATCCAATCTTTGCATTTCTTTTTACTTATGTATATACAAAAGTACATCTTTCTTCTTTCTATGGCCTAGCATAACATTAAACATTGTGCTCAAGTTATAACTCTTAAACAATAACTATTAATACAACAACTATGAACACACTGTATACTATTTAACTATTCTTTAAAAATCTAACCTTTTGGGTTTGACAATGACTCTTCCTGATCTAGTTCTCACAACATCAGTGTTTGCAGGAGTAACAGGAGATACACTAGGTGTTTGTGGCACCTGCTCTGAAGGTACATTCAACACAGTCTGCTGTTTATCAGACTTTTCGTATGAAGGTGAATGTAAAGGCATTAAATGCAGGCAATTACGTCTCACTGTCCCCTGTGCTAAGTCCACTGTGTACGATCTTGGTGTGGAGTGACTTGGGATCACAGTGCCTGGTATTTTAGCATCTTTCACCGACACATGGTCACCTGGCGAATAGTTGCCCAAAGGTTTTGCACGATGGCACCTGTTGTAGTTCGAAATGTCCGACATCTGACTTCTCCCTTTCCTTTTGAGCGAGTGTGCTGGGTCCAGCTGTGAGGAAAAGGTAGGTAATGATGTCTGCAAGCGTCGGCCAAAGAGGAGCTCAGCAGGGCTATATCCATTTTGGAGAGAGTATATGGGTCAGCTGCCCTTTTTCAGTAGGTTTTTTACAGTCTTCACTGCACGTTCCGCTTTACTTTGCGGAAACCTTGGGCTGTTAATGATGTCTTGAAATCCATAAGCAGCTACAAAGTCTGTGAAAGTCTGTCTATAAAACTGTAGCCCATTGTCTGACATCAGGACCTCAGGAATGACATGTTGAGCAAAGAAGTATTTTAAGTGGGTGATGACGTTGTTGGATTTGGTTTTGCATAGCAGGGCAATCTTAACAAATCTGGAAAGATAGTCTACAGCAAGAAGGTAAGTTTTCCTCCTAGCTCTAACAGCTCTGTACCCACTCTTGCCAAAGGTGGTCAGGACATTCAGTTGGCATAAGAACTTGCATATATGATGAACTGACAGGCATATTTCCAGTAATGCTTAATGATCTGTTCACAGGTATAAGTCTTTATCTACTAGGAAATAACGGAATCGCTCACAGGCCCAAATAGAAGCTTAGGCCTTTTTTTCCACTTCTGCATATCTGTGTTCTGTAGGAGAGAGCAACTTCAATGCGTAAGCTACAGGTCTCCATCCTTCTTCCCGCAGCTGGAGGAGAACACCTCCTAACCCATATGATGAAGTGTCGGCTGATACTCTGTTTGGGTAGAACATTGCAAGCACTGGGGGTGATGCTGAGGCATCTTTCAGAGTTTTGAATGCTTTGACTTGGTTTCCACCCCAATACCAACTGTTCTTATTGGAAAAAGGATCTGTCAGTGCTTTATCTTTTATCTGCCAAATGGAGGATAAATTGGCCCACCTGATTTACCATGCCCAGGAATCTTCTCAGCTATGCCAAGTTTGTTGGCTCTTTCATTTCTGTAATGGACTATGTTTTCCTCGGGTCAGGACTTATGCTGGTGACCATGATTATGTGACCTAGGAAAGTCACTTTGTCTGTGAAAGATCACATTTTCCCACATTCAGGGTTATGCCTGCTATTTTGAGTCTCTGCAAGGTGGCATGGAGTTGGGCATCATGCTCAGCCTGGTTGTGTCCCCAAACCAACACATCATCAGTGTGACAGACCACACCATCTAGTCCCTCAATGACCTCCGACATTGTGTGCTGAAAGTGCACTTTATATTCCCGTTGCTCTGCTTTGGTTAGCTTTAAGCTTCTCAAGACATCAACCGCTTCATCTCCCATGCAACATATTAATGTATTGACTTTATTTTCCTCTGAATTTGTAGATAGATTACTTAGATTACTTGCCTGGTGGAATCTCTCGAAGTGACACATCCACTTTGTCCATTTGTGTGGTTTGGAAAAATCAAAGGGCTCCGGTATGTATGCTAAATGGAGCACTGGGAGTGCTGGTAGCTGTGCTAACTCCTGCCCTTGCCTGTTGATCATCTTTATTGTTTGACATTTCTACATACCTTTCACCATTTTTCCACTCGACGGAGTCTTAAGAGCCTTTCGACACGCCTTGTCATTCAACATCATTGGCTGACCTCACAAAATGCGCTTCTGGAGGAATGGTCAAAATTCCTATAAACACACTCATAAAGCTTGTGGAAAACCTTCCCAGAAGAGTTGAAGCGCTTGTAGCTGCAAAGGGTGGGCCAACAAGAATGGGATTTCTATTAAGTTGTTACGAGAGGCAGGTGAGTCAATACTATAGATATCGAATTGTCCCCTCGCCCTCCGTGGGCAGTCTCTCATCCATCCAAGCTCAGGTCCTCTACCAGAGGCCTGGGAGCTTGAGGGTTCTGCGCAGTATCTTTGCTGTTCCTAGGACTGCACTCTTCTGGACCGAGATGTCTGAGGTTTGTCCTGGGATCTGCTGTAGCCACTCTTCCAGTTTGGGGGTTACTGCCCTGAGTGCTCCGATGACCACGGGCACCACTACTGCCTTCACTTTCCAGGCCTTCTCAAGTTCTTCTTTCAGGCCTTGGTATTTCTCCAGTTTTTCATATGCCTTTTTCCTGATGTTGCAATCACTTGATATTGCAATGTCAACCACAATGGCTCTCCTTTGCTGTTTGTCCATCACCACAATGTCCGGCTGGTTTTCCATTACCATTTTTTCGGTCTGGATCTGGAAGTCCCACAGGATCTTAGCTCGGTCATTCTCTACCACTTTCTGAGGTGTTTCCCACCTTGACCTCGGGGCTTCCAGTCTGTACTCCGCCCAGATGTTCCTGTACACTATACCAGCCACTTGGTTATGACACTCCTTGTAAGCTTTCCCTGCCAGCATCTTACACCCTGCAGTTATGTGCTGGATTGTCTCAGGGGCCTCTTTGAACAGTCTCCACCTGGGGTCTTGTCTTGTATGGTAGATCTGGGCCTCTATTGCTCTGGTGCTCAAGGCCTGCTCCTGTACAGCTATGATCAGTGCCTCTGTGCTGTCTTTCAGTCCAGCCCTTTCTAGCCATTGGTAGGATTTCTCGATATCAGCCACTTCAGTTATCTGTCGGTGGTACATCCCATGGAGGGGCTTTTCCTCCCATGATGGTTCCTCAATCACCACATGATCTGTTTTCCACTGCCTGAGACATTCACTAAGCACTTCGTCCGTTGAGGCCATCTTCCTGATGTATTCAAGGATGTTGGATGTTTCATCCTGGATAGTGGTTCTGACACTCACTGGTCCTCTTCCTCCTTCCTTGCGCTTAGTGTACAGTCTACCACATCTGTGATCTGAATCTCTTCTTTTGGCCAGCTTATTATTCCCGCAGGGTATCTGATGACCGGCAGGGCATAGCTGTTAATTGTCCAGACCTTGTTCTTGCCATTGAGCTGACTCCTTAAGACTTGCCTTACTTGTTGGAGGTATTTGGCTGTGGCTCCTTTTCTTGTGGCCTGTTCGAGGTTGCCATTTGCTTGTGGGATTCCAAGGTACTTGTAGCTGTCCTCAATGTCAACTGTTCTGCCGTCTGGGAGTGAGACCCCTTCTGTACGGACTACCTTCCCTCTCTTTGTTACCATCCACCCACACTTCTCAAGTCCGAATGACATTCTGATGTCATTGGTGTAAATCCTGGTTGTGTGGATCAGTGAGTCAATGTCTCACTCGCTCTTTGCATACAGCTTGATGTCATCCATGTAGAGGAGTTGACTGATGGTGGACCCATTCCTGAGTCAGTATCCATAGCCAGTCTTGGTGATTATTTAGCTGAGGGGGTTCAGACCTATGCAGAACAACACAGGGGACAGGGCATCTCCTTGGTATATGTCACATTTGATGGACACTTGTGCAATTGGCTTGCAGTTGGCCTCAAGGGTGGTCTTCCACTGTCGCACTGAGTTTGCAATGAAGGCTCTTAGAGTCCTGTTGATGTTATACATCTCCAAGCATTCCATGATCCATGTGTGTGGCATTGAGTCATAGGCTTTCTTGTAATCAAACCAGGTAGTGCATAGATTGGTATTCCTGGTTCGGCAGTCCCGGGCAACTGTTCTATCTACTAGCAGCTGGTGTTTTGCTCCTCTGGTATTTTTACCAATGCCCTTCTGTGCTGTGCTCATGTACTGATCCATGTGCCCACTTATCTTAGCCGCTATGATGCCTGACATGAGCTTTCATGTGGTGGGGAGACAGGTTACTGGCCGATAGTTGGATGGAGCTGTTCCCTTCAGGGGATCCTTCTGGATCAGGATTGTCCGGCCTTCAGTTAGCCATTCAGGGTGGGTCCCATCCTTTAGCAGGACCCGGACTCAGGGCGGCAGAAAGAAAGTGGCGCAAATCAAAAGAGCACACTGACTTGTCTGAGTACCAGCAAAAACTTGTAACTTTCACATCCAGCCTAAAGGCGGCCAAGATAGCCTTCTATCAGAACAAGATCCGCAATGCTCCCAACACACGACAACTGTTCATGGTGTTTAACTCTCTTCTATCTCCACCACCTGCTCAGCCTCCCACTGTGCTGACTGCAGAAATGTTTGCTTCCTACTTCACTGAAAAGGTTGCTACCATCAGTAACCAATTCACTGAGCCTGACCAACTCAGCCTTGCCAAACCAGCTACTGGTGCCTCACTCTGCTCTTTCCGCTGTCTAAATGAGGACGAAGTCTCTAAACTTCTAGTCAGCTAAAAACCCACAACCTGTCCTCTTGATCCTGTTCCCTCTGACATCCTGCAGAGCATTTTACCTACAGTCAAATCTGCAGTAACTCATATTATCAACTCCTCTCTTAAATCCGGTGTCTTTCCTTCTGCCTTCAAGCAAGCTCGGGTTACCCCACTGCTGAAGAAACCCACACTCAACCCAGCCCAGGTTGAAAACTACCGGCCGGTCTCATTGCTTCCATTCATGTCTAAATTACTAGAGCGTGCCGTCTTCAGTCAGGTCTCACAGTTCCTCCAAGACAACAACCTGTTTGATCCATATCAATCTGGCTATAGGCAAGGTCACTCTACTGAAACTGCTCTCCTGTCAGTTACTGATTCCCTACGGGTTGCCAGATCCACTGGTCAATCCTCAGTCCTTATACTGCTGGACCTGTCGGCTGCCTTTGACACGGTTAACCATCATATACTGTTCTCCAAACTCTTAGAGCTTGGCATCTCAGGATCTGTCCTCTCGTGGTTTATGTCCTACCTCACAGGGAGATCATTCAAAGTATCTTGGCGAGGGGGCGTGTCCAGATCACATGGGCTGACAACAGGGGTGCCTCAGGGCTCGGTGCTCGGCCCTCTTCTCTTTTCACTACACCTCCTCACTCGGTGCAGTCATTAGCTCTCATGGTTTCTCCTACCACTGCTAGGCACTCAGCTTTTCCTTTCTTTCCCACCTGATGACACAACCGTCTCAATGCGAATATTAGCATGCCTTGCTGATATCTCCACATGGATGAAGGATCGCCACCTTCAGCTAAACCTGTCCAAGACTGAGCTTATTGTCTTTCCAGCCAGTCCTTCTTTACCCCCACAGATAAGTGTGCAGCTTGACTCAATCACACTAGTGCCTACATCTTCTACCAGGAATCTTGGTGTCATGGTAGACAACCAGCTGACTTTTAAGGACCACGTTGCCTCAGTTTCCCTGTCTTGCCGATTTGCTCTCTACAACATCAGGAGGATCAGACCCTACCTGACTGAACACACAACCCAGCTCCTGGTCCAGGCTTTGGTCATTTCAGGCATTGACTACTGCAACTCCTTACTGGCTGGCCTGCCTGCATGCTTAGTTAAACCTCTGCAGATGATCCAGAATGCAGCAGCACGTCTGGTCTTCAACCAGCCCAAAAGAGCTCATGTCACTCCGCTGCTAATTGCTCTTCACTGGCTTCCAGTTGCAGCACGCATCAAATTCAAAGCTCTGCTTCTGGCTTACAAAACAATAACCCAAACGGCTCCGGTCTACCTTCACTCCTTAATCCAGAGCTACACTCCCTCTCGACAGTTACGCTCTACCAGTGAAAGACGCCTAGTGCTCCCACCACAACGTGGCGCAAAATCAGTAGCTAGACTCTTCTCCTCTGTTGTTCCCCGGTGGTGGAACGATCTACCAAACTCCGTCCGATCCGCAGAGTCCGTATCCACTTTTAAGACCAAGCTAAAGACTCAGTTGTTTAAGGAGTATTTCCACATTTAGCTTAACTAAATGAGTTAGAAAGATTTGTCCATCTTTTTGGCTCAACCAAGTACTGAAGAAGCTGTGTGCACTTATGCCCAAGATGATATTGTGTGATGAAATCATGCACTTATGCCCAAGTTGATATTATGTGATGAAATCATGCACTTATGACCAAGTTGATATTGTGTGATGAAATCGTGATCCTGTATTTAAATAAAATGACTAAAAAAAAAAAAAAAAAAAATTATATGCACTGCAGTAGCACTACATGACAGCACCTGGGTCCAACTGAACTCAAAAGCGGTCTGACTATCACTTAATTATGGCGTCCCATCTTGTTTGAATTCATGCTTGTGTTGTTCTTACTCTCAAATGTAAGTCGCTTTGGATAAAAGCGTCTGCTAAATGACTGTAGAATAGAATAGAATAGCATCTGGGTCATTTGTGCTGCCAGGTGCTCATGGAGTGCAGTTAGCTTCTTCAGCCAGTAGGTGTGAACCATGGCAGGCCCTGGTGCTGTCCAGTTTTTCATACCTGAGACTCTTTGTTGAATGTCTGCCACTTACTGGTTCTTGTTGAGGGAGGTTGCTGTGGTCTGCTCGTAGATCCATCAGCCACTGTGCACCACTGTTGTGCGATGCCTCCTTCTCCCATATGCTTTTCCAGTATTGTTCAGTCTCCAGCCTTGGCGGGTCTGCCCTGTTGTTATTACCCTGAGACTTTCCGATGGTGCTCCACTCAGCCTCTGTTATTGGCGTCAGGGTTGCCTCATTTTTGCCATGATCTTATCTCTTAGGTCAGTCGCTGCCTCGCTCAGTGGGGTTATGCTTATTGGGGCTTCATACCCAATCTCTGGATGAGGAGTTGTTGTTAACTCCCGCCTGACCTGGTGTCCTGGCTCCCCCTTGCCATAGCGTTTGTGTTGTACCTCGTCAATCTCAAGTTGTGATAGCAGTTGCCATCTGTGGATGTTGGAATGTTGAGCTACTAGTTGTTTGGCAGTGAGTGTTGATTGTGGGTTTTGAAGATTCAATATTTCCCACATTCTCTGCATGTAACCCCTCTGACTAGGGTTACTAGAGTAGTAACATTCCAACAGAGCCTTGTTCTCGCCTCTCGTCCATTTCCGTCTTGTTCCAGTAGCCCACTTCTCGCCAGGGTGCTCTGGTTCCCCAGCACCTGACGCAGACCTTGTTTGACCGGGCGACGTCTGAGCCAGTATGCGTCATGTTCCCTTGTCTCTCATCATATGAGGTAGGCAGTAGCACAGGGGGTCTTGCCTAAGGACCCACACTAGGTGTTGGTAATTGCCCCGGCCGGGATGTGAGCCCGGGTCTGCTGCGTGAAAGTCAGATGATTTACTCACTGAGCTATATATGTATATGTATATATATATATATATACACACATACACACACATACATATATATGTACACACACACAAAGAGGATAAGACAAACAAGTATAGACCTCTTTCAGGGAACATCATAAAGATAAAGACAGCTTTTCACCCCTTTATACTTTATATGAAACAACGTTATGCGCTGGAATGCAACAGAAGAAAACGAATGTGAATAAAGTCTTAAAACTCCATCTCCCATAAAGCATCTGTCCTTTTGCGCAGACTCAGTGTAGTGAATAGTGCTCCACTCCCTCCTCCCTACTATAAAGCTAGCTAAGATGGTGGTTAGAGCGTAATTTGTCTCAACAATACCAAGAAAAGAAAGGGGCCAAACATCTTTATAGCCTTTTAATTACAACAGAACAGCACGATTACTGTTATCTTAAGTTACCATTTGTAGAAATTTAGACATTTCAGGTACATCGGCTTTCAGTCCCCGCCCAATTTGGTGTGACTCCTTTGGAGTGGAATCCTAAGCTAAATACGGACAGGGTAAGTAACGCTAACGTTAGCAAAGTCGCTAGCTGGGCAAGTCGGTTTCCATCCTATCTCAGTAAATATAGGACTGATGCGTCAGTTGCCGGTTTATTGACTAAGTGAAGAGTTTTGTCAACCCTACTGAATTACTGTTCGGGTAATTGTGATACTTTTAGTGCAGTGTCAGTTGTGTGTAGTGCCCACAACTGCTTCCAGTTCAGAGTTAGCTTGTATAGGCCGCGTCGTAAGCTCGGCTTCAAAACCTCGTACATTCTGGTGATAATGTAGCATGGAAGCTAAGCGCTTAGCATTAACCAAGCTGTCACTTTTTGTGTATCATAACGTCATGTCATTTTTTTTCTTTACCACGAACGTCAGTATTGAGATAGCATTCATGTCTGTATGTTTTGTTGTTGCTATTACATATACGATTGAACTGGATTTGTGCCAGTAGTTAGACCGGCTTCTTTTACTAAGTCGTAGCTGGTGTTAGCTTAGCTTAACGTTAGTCAAATAACATCTGTCATAACGTACGATCCAGAAGACAGAGCCAGTCTCTGACAGAACAGCTAAAGTTACCAGCCGGGCTATCTAGGTAATTTTGCTTTGTACATGATTTTGCCGGTTTTGTGTCCAAGTGTTTCTGCAAGACGGTGACACTCCTGTAAATGTCATTTTATTGTCCGAATACTGCCAAGCATCTGAAAATGTAGGCATTTCGTCTAATTAAACAAGCTCCTATCCGCATTTATCAATCTGGGTTTGTCACGGAGTGCGTCTTCTGGCAGCTGATTGTCACATAGAATCCAGGATTGTGTTTAAATGCTACAGTCTCTTCTTTTAAATATCAACGCACTGTTATATTTCATTTCATCGGTCATCATGACGTGTCAAGTATGCTCAACCCACGAAAGATGCACAACATCCGCATTAACACTTATTTGTCATTAGTTCTGTTTTTAGCCTGTTCATAAATATCTACAGCGCACCCAGCGAAAAATAATGCCGTCCAACACAAAGTCTCAGTAAATCCAACCTTCGTGAAGGTTAAAATGTTTTGTTCTAGTTGGATCCGTTTTATTCATTTTTTGTAAGTGTGGCCCATGTTGTCCATGTTGATACTTTTATATTGCCTTGATCTTCTGTTTATTTAACTTCATTAATTAAACTGTACTGCCAGGGAGAACCTAGAAAACCACTAAACCCTTATTATAAGAGTGTTTTAACTGGCCTTGTACAATACATAATTGCCTGAATGAGCTTATTTTGCATAATCTCTATAATAACTTTGGTTCATGGGTAATTAAAAAAATATATACACACATATATTTCTCATTCCTCTTTTATTTACCTCTGAACGCATCTTCATCTTTTGCTGTGGTTATCTGACACCAACAGCTCCCTTAATATTCTGCCAGCTGAATTTAGAGAGTCTGTCTACATTAGCCATAAACATCACTGTGGACACAATCGAGTCTCTAGCCAAATACCCAGTAAGTTTAAGGTAGTTATCAGTTGGAATTGCAACAAAAAAGTGGTAGAAAATTATCTAATTTTAATAATAATAGTTTTAAATCTATTAAACTATTACTTATCACTATTACTTATTTGACTTTTAATAAGCAACTACAATGTAATGGCTGTGAAAGCTCTGGTCAGACCCAGAGACTTTTCAGAACTTACGTTTTATTAAAATGCTTTAAATTAGTAATGATTAATAGAATATCTAATGATTAATAAACTGATGGTTAATCTATTTAAACTTAATTCATATTTTAGAATTGCATTTTAACAAGCATCAGAAAACTGCTCTCTGAAGCCTAAAAGAATTACAGGACTGTAATTGGTCTATAAAACGATTCATTTTCAGCCCGTGGTGAAAATATTAACATGAAACTAAAAGAAAATAGCATCTTACATATAGAAGACTAAATCTTTAACTATAAAAGAGAATTGCTGACCTAGCCCTTGCATTCATCAGTATTTAGGAATAGTCACTCTTTTGTAGGTTCTGAATGTCATGGGTCTCGTGCATTTTAAGGACAAGTATGTGCATATCATAAAGGGAGATACATGCATATGTGTTGCGCTTCATGTGCTGTGATTTGATGAAGTTAATTTACTCTGAAAAAGACAAAATATATGCAGTATTTCTGTGATAGCTCAGTGCAATTCAACTATACCACAAACTTTACTTTCCGAAAGAAATAAAGCATTGAATCAGCACCAATAAAAACTCATCTTTGTCAGTGAAGAAGTTATACCACTCCAATCTTGGGTGGACTAATGAACTGTTTGTGTGTAATGTTGTTTTGCTGATCAGCAGGTTATGCTGTTAAATAGAAATTGGCCATACCATACTGGTCTGAAGCATTTGTAAAGACCTTTTTGTAAAGACAGAAAGAATGAATGTGTTCAGTTTTTAGCAATGTCTGACTTGAGCTCTACACTTTTTATACTTACACCTTTTTTTTTTAAATTGTTTTTCCCCCCATAGCCTTGTGCTCTGTGATCAGCTTCAGTACTCGCCCTCACTGTTTAATAGGATGTCCCACAGCCCTGAAATGAAGGACGACCCTATGGAATGCCCTCTGTGCATGGAGCCACTAGAGATTGATGACGTCAATTTCTTCCCTTGCACCTGTGGCTACCAGATCTGCCGCTTCTGTTGGCACCGCATCCGCACAGATGAGAATGGCCTTTGCCCTGCCTGCAGAAAGGTGAGGAAAGGATGCAGTGGATTGTGGGTCCGCAAAATTAATGAGAACAGGGGTCTGTTGTATATGCACCTGACATATTGTTGAGGATTTTGTCTTCAGATATTTGTATAATGGTTTCATTCCTCATTTTTAAGTAGCTATTTTGACAAAAAGGTCTATAGCTTAAGTTGATCATGTTTGACAGTTTATTCCCAGTCGTTTACACAAAGTGTATAACTGAGTTTGTAACTAAATTCTGTTTTTTTTTTTTATTATTATTTCTTTCTTTCTTTCTTTTCTTCATGTAGCCATACCCAGAAGACCCTGCTGTGTACAAGCCTCTGTCACAGGAAGAGATCCAAAGGATAAAGAATGAAAAGAAGCAGAAACAGAACGAGAAAAAGCAAAAGGTGACAGAAAACCGCAAGCATCTGGCCAGTGTCAGAGTGGTCCAGAGGAACCTGGTGTTTGTGGTGGGGCTCTCGCAGCGACTTGCTGACCCAGAGGTGAGTACAGAATCACAGCTTTTAAGTTTAGTGACTTTTGCTACTTTTTAAGTTTGTGATATTTTAGCATAATGTGCAAAAATAAAGGTACTAGCTGCTAGATTTAGGTTAATATATGCAGATAAAGCCTATGTGGATTGTAGTCTGACAGGAAGTGATGTCTAAGTAGCATTGTACATGAATACTGTGCATAAAAGAACCGACTGTGTTGGGTTTTTTTCCCCCACAGGTCCTAAAACGACCAGAGTATTTTGGGAGGTTTGGGAAAATCCATAAAGTGGTCATCAACAATAGCACATCTTATGCAGGTTCACAGGTAAAAAGTGAAGGAGTTTAATAAGTGTTTTGTAAAATATATTTTCAAGGATTAATGACTGAACTTGTGATTGAAAGTTAATAAATTATTAATCATGAAATCAGCTGGTCATGAGAAGAGGTATTTGGCGCAGCAGTAAGGATCCTATGACCACAGAGAGCCACAGATGTTGTGTTTGACTTGTATGTTTACTTTAATTCTCTGTTTACAACTCAGGGGCCCAGTGCCAGCGCTTATGTCACTTACATTCGTTCTGAAGATGCTCTAAGAGCAATACAGTGTGTGAACAATGTGGTTGTTGATGGCAGAACACTCAAGGTAAGAAGTTAAAGCTTGCAGTTTGTTTTAAGTTTAACCATAAGAAATTAAGTTTGTAACTAAGTTTGGTTTTAGGTGCTTATTCTGTTTATGATGCGATTAGTTTTATTCGTATAAAAGTAATCTGATGGGTGTGTTTTGCTTCCCCCCCCCCCCCCCTTTCAGAAGTAAATTAGGCACAATAATTAAACACAAACATATTAAACTTTTTAAATGAATTTGACTTTGTTGCTGTAGGATCACTTAACAGAGATCAGCAAGGCCCTGAACTGTCATATTTTTCCTGTTTTTATTCAGTTTTCTAAGAGCTTCTATTTCTGTCTTCCCCTTGCAGGCTTCTTTAGGCACAACAAAGTATTGCAGTTACTTTCTCAAAAGTATGCAATGTCCCAAACCTGATTGTATGTATCTACACGAGTTGGGGGATGAAGCTGCTAGCTTTACTAAAGAGGAGATGCAGGTAAAACTTTTTTCTCTTGCTTTTTTTTTCTTTACTTAACTAATTTTTTTGTTTTGTTTTTGTTCTTTTTTTATTTATTTATTGTATTGCTTTGTTTTTAGGCGGGGAAACATCAAGAATATGAGCAGAAACTCCTCCAAGACCTCTATAAAATTAACCCTGGCTTTCTACAACCTCCAGCTTGTGGAACAGAGAAGTCAAAGAGTAAACCCAACTCCACACAGAGGTTAGTTGTGGGTTTGTTTGTGTTTTACTTTGTTGTTTAATCGCATGGTGATGCTTTTTAAAAAATATATAATAATAATAATAATAATAATAATAATAAATTTCTGCCTTGTAACAGAACCAGCAACAGCAATGGTAAAGATGGGTGGCCAACATTGTCAGGGCACAACAAACTGCCCAATGGGCTCTCAGAAGACCGGAAGTCCCCTCCGCTGCTAGACTATCTAGACCAAGAAGCTATTAATTCAGATGGGTTAGAATCAGAGCTGGGTCCTGGCCAGCGCACTGCCTTGTCCCCCTTCTCCTCCAACTGCGACAGTAACAGGTAATACTGATCACTTCTTGGAGTTAAAAAAAAAAAACAAAAAAAACAAAAACAAAAAACTCCTTGCATATTATTTTAAGAAAACATTTTTGTGATCTGTATTAATAATTTCTATCTGCAGTCCCAGTGACAAACCTCCAGAGTCAATCGGTATGGTAAATGGAGAGACTTTACAACAGGTAAAACAGCCTGTATGTTTTTTGTGGTGCAATGTAAATTAGGGTGATTCTGTGGACAGTCTCAAATAATTTTTTTTTTTCCTGATATTGTAGATACCCACCAGTGACTCCCCATCCCCTCCCCCGGGTCTAACCAAGCCCATCCTGGTGGTGCCCATTAGCATGTCAGACCTCTCAGCCCGTTCACCCTTCGAAGGTGCGGCAGCTGAGTCCCAGTCCCTTTTTTCAGACAACAGCAACTTCAGACATCCAAATCCTCTCCCTGCTGGCCTGCCCCCCTTCCCCAGCTCTCCTCGTGCCAGTTCTGACTGGCCCATGACCCCTGAACCGCAGAGCCTCTTCACATCAGGTATCTATTCATCGTTTATCTATTCATAGATCAATATTTTTCTTGAAAGGTAAACAAGCTATTGACTGTTAGGTGAAGTAAAACTTCATAATCAAACTAAACAGTTTATAATTTAGTTTTGTTTACTCAAAGAAATTTTAAGTTCTTATATTAATTTCCTAGAGATCATAGTGATGTGTTGGCAATGGACAGAGTCATCCAAGTCTTGAGGCCACACTAAGTTGCCTTTTCTTTTCTCTTCTCAGACACAATACCAGTGTCTTCCTCCACAGACTGGCAGGCGGCCTTTGGCTTTGGCTCGTCCAGCAAACAGCAAGATGACGACCTGGGCTTCGATCCTTTCGACGTCACCCGCAAGGCTTTGGCTGACCTGATAGAAAAGGAGTTGTCAGTGCAGGACCAGAGCCCATTGTCCCCTGGGCCCCTTACCCAGGGAAGCCATGGTCCCAGCCTGCCACCTTCTAACCCCAACACCTCCCACCACTTCCCGAGTGGCCTGCCACGCCACCCCCAGCTTCACCACAGAGCCATCTACAGCTCCTTCAGTTTCCCCGGCAGCCACAACAGCCAGGCCAGTCAGCAGCAGCAGCAGCAGCCAGCTGCCAGACACCCCTGGATGGGCGTTCCCACACGAAATAACCTCCCACACTTGAACCACTCAGCCAGTGCTGCCTCACACAGTAACTTCCTAGACCTGAATCTGCCCCCTCAGCACAACACAGGGCTGGGAGGGATCCCCATCTCAGGTACCAGACACTGAGGTCACCTTGGCACTTTTTTGTGTCCCATTGAAGCAGTGCATGTTAAAGCAGCTGTGCTACATAATGAAGTTATTTAATCAACACGTAAACACTGCCATACAGCATTAGGATATTTGTTTTGATTAGTTTTAATTGATTTTTTTTTTTTACAAACAAAAGCACTGCAATTAATCTGTGATCTGAACACCGGAGCAACTAACATATCTCTTCTTCTTCTCTCCCTGCAGAGAACAGCGGCTCTATAGACGGCTTAAATGTGAAAGAATGGCAGGATGGCTTGAGAGCTCTCCTGCCCAACATCAATATCAACTTTGGTGGCCTCCCAAATTCCTCCTCTTCTTCATCCTCCTCATCCTCCAACAGTGTTAACCACATCGGCGGTCCAGTAGGGCCAGCAGGCATCTCGCACAGCTTGAGCTGGGATGGCACAGCCAGTTGGATGGATCCAGCTATTATTACAGGTAGAAATGTCTTCTCCTGCCTTACTCTTTCTTCAAGTCTTTGTAAACTGCGTTAGTTTGGCAAGTAACTTTTATTTAGTAGCTTTTTTTTTCTCAACCGATGTCTTGGTCTGTAAAAACATTAAAATCAGTTTGTTTTCAAACTTGTATTTTAATGACAAATACAGTTGGTTAGAAAAGACAGATATTTTTAAAGTTTACCAAAATAGGAGATGAGTTGCAAATTCAAATGTTAGATGCAGCCACCTCAGTGTTATAAAACCTTACAATTGTTTAAGCAGCAAGATGTCAACAAGCATAGTTGTTTGGTTACTTTTGTACAACAGCCCCAACTCAGAATGAAAAAACAACAATTTTTTCACAAAATCCTTGTAATTTATAGAAGTCCAGGGGTTAAAGTATTCCGGCACCGTGCCGGATCTCCAGTGTGCAGTTATTGCGGTGAGGAAAAAAAAAAAGGGGAGACAATTTAATAACTTGATGTGTGTGCTGATGTTGTCATGCTGAGTTTATCTACCAGTGGTATGAGAGGAACACTGCTTTGCTCTCAAACGCTTTACTGACCAATCAGAAGTTGAGCGGGGCCTTGGAAAAGGTGTAGTTGAGATCCAGCTGCAATTTAGATCTACACCATCGGCTCTTTAGATACGACAGAGCGGAGACGTTGGTGAAGTAAGCTTTGATCTGTGATTATACATAAAGACAAATCCACTGCTTTTTGGGAATCCAGACCACGTTGGACCAGGTCCTGCTGGACATTTGCTGGACTTGGAATGTTCATATCTTGACTGAATTATTCCGGGCCTGACACATGGGGGGGGGCGACCAACGACAGCGACAGGCAAAACTCACCGCCACCCAGGTGAAACCCAACACACGGGATGCGACAAACGACAGCGGCAGTGCCACGCATCGTGCTCTCGGATTACTGGTCTCCAAGAAATTTGATTGGTGTGATTATTGGAGGGAATTTTGACATTTTCAAACCAGACAAGGCTTGAAGGATGACGAGTCGTAAGAATTTGCTAGAATTGACAGAAATCCTGCTGTAGACTCTATTGTACAAAAGAGAAAGACAAACATGGGTTCATCCTATCCTACTATATATGCACGTCTATGTTAACGAGCGCAAGGTGCGGTTTTCGCCTCATCGTGCAAGTTCCACAGGAAATGAATGGAGAAGGAGCGATGTCGCCTCCCTTGTGTCAAGCCTATATTTCTGGTAGATTCATTGAAATACGAGTGTGACACACCCCCCACCCATCAGAATTAATTTTTTTTAAGGTTACCTGAACAGGGGTTTGACAAGTGCCTCAAATTTAAAAAAAAAAAAAAAAAAAAAAAAAAAAAAAAAGCTTCCTCAGAAAAGGACAAAACATCTCTGCTTGAAAGTCTCAATGATTTATCTTGTGCTTCCCTGCAGTTTTGTTCTGTTAAAGTCTCGCCATTGTATCTGTATAATCACTTATCTCTCTCATGATCCCTCTCTGTTTGCCTCATCCCTTTAGGCATCCCAGCATCAGCAGGCAACAGTTTAGACTGTCTCCAAGACGACAACCCACCACACTGGCTCAAGTCTCTGCAAGCGCTCACAGAGATAGATGGTCCTGCCTGCTCAGCGGTGCCCACTCCCCAGCCCCTCCACAGCGGCCTCCTTGATGGCCATCTCCCTCTCCACCACAGAGCTGCCAGCGGTTGGGCACCCTACATGCCCCCTCCCACAGCCAACCCCGCCAGCCAGTTTCACTCCCCTCCCCCAGGCTTCCAGACCGCCTTCAGACCCCCAGGACAGGCCGCAACAGAGCTACTACAGAGTGCCGCTGTGGATCGCCACTGAACACAGACTGCAGCAAACACCCATCCATTCCCCCACTACCACTTTATACCCACTCATCCTGTACCCTGCTTCCTTTTACCCCCAACGCAATACACCAATCTGCAGAGTATGAAAAATTAACAAAGTAACAAACTTGCTTTCTTCTTTTTCTCTTCCTTCTTCCTTTGTGTCTACTCTGAAGGCCTGTTTGTTTTGGTTTTTGTTTGTGGCACACAAGTTATCACTACCCTTTTGTCTGCTGCCATCACCACTCCTTAGACCTAGTTCTGGGCGTAACATGGGATTCATTGTGTAGCTTATTGTCAGCGGAGAGCACAAGAATCTGTATAGCATCAGATGCCCAGTGGTGACACAAGTTAACTCTACAAACTGGCAAAGAAACAAATTAGCAGAAGTGAGGTCTTTTTTAAAAAAATAACTAATGATTAAGCATGAAAACATTTGTGTTTTTGGGAAGGTGTGATTAGGTTTTTGAGGAATGAAGCAAGCTGTGAATCTGCTCTTTGAAGCTTTGCCCCAAAGACCCTCATCTTCCCCACTCTTAACAGGAGACTGAAACGGTTAAACCTTACAGCCATGTTGTAAAATTCGGTGAGGTGAGAGAGGGATAAGAAGGGTTGGCACTTTTTTGAGAGTGGGTTTTAAAAAATATCAAAAATTAGAAAAAAAAAAAGCTGAGCTTTGGATAGAGAGTGAATGCAGATGACACACAGGAGTTGAGGGCACCGGCTATGCATGGGCTCCCTGTTAGGTAGGGACACAAATGGCCTGCTGAGAGGCCACTTGGCTCACATTCTCTTTAGTGAGGGGCTCCCACTGGCCCCATCTTGCTGGAGGGAGAATTTTGCTGAACCTCTGTATCAGAGGATAGAGCACCCTCACCACAGGGAGCCAGGGCTGTGGGAGATCATGGCACACATCCTGAGCACTAGGGTTAGACTCACAGTGCCACTGTGTGGTACCTACAATAGCTAGCCCTAACATGGACAGCCACCACATAGATGAGACAATTACAAGATGGAAGGGGATATGTCAGAAGTACTAATTAGTGTAATAAAAGGGTTAACAGGTCCTCTTGTTCAACCCATGAGGGCTTAAACGAGGCCTTAAAATAAGACGGTTGAGAGGAAGAAGCTTGAGTGTTTGGAAGGGGAGTGTTTGACTGCTGAAAAATATGCAATATTGTATGTGACTTCAGCAGCTGTATGCAAGTGTGCATCAAAGGGAGGTGCTGCAAGACAATACCAAGTACTTAAGTAAAGAATCAAAGAGCCCTCAGCCTTTACGATTTGAGGTTGGCCTCTCTGACCACCGCCTTTTTTCTTTTTAAAGTCTTAATTCTGATCCGTGTTCGCTCTGTCTTTTCTCTCTCTGACCCCCTCCCATCCCCCCCTCCCCCCCAACTGTTCCCTATTTAACAGTATTCACAAAAATGAACAAAGTCATCCAGGAGAAATCAAGAGTCATACAGTGGGTTTTAACATGTTTCAAGGAGGAAAAAAAACTACTTTGAGGCACTTAAAGGAAGTGAACTGTCCTCTGCAGGTCTGGAAAAAATGAACCTTAAATAAAACTGAAAACTCAGAGCTGGTGTTTGTCTACTGTTTTGTTCTCACAGCCTTGATCAAACATAATTACTGATGGGTATTCAAAACTGAAGAACTCTTACTGCATGTGTCCCAGAGTACTATCAGGTAGCCCACACAGTTCATGATCAGACTTGTGTGCTGTTGTAATGTCTTCCACTAGGGGGCAGATCACTTTGTCAGAGACAAAGCTCTGCAGTCAAACATCAGTCATGCACACAAGGTGACACTGAATGCTACAAACATTACTGTTAATCAGACATACCATCTTCCTCACTGAAATTCATTTCAGCTTGAATGTAACCAGAATGCAGATTAGAAAGGTCCTCAAACATTTTCCAGAGCCATATGTTTTTCATATAAAAGCACTGCAGGGAGCAAAGCATATGTGCTGTCCTTCAGTTTGCAGTTCTGCATTCTCCTCAGCCAATGCAGCAGTAGATACCTGCAGCAGAGGTCTTTTTCCTTTTTTACTCCCTTTTTTTTTTACTCCTGTGATATTTTTAGCTGATATAGAGAAAAGCAGACTACATGCACACACACATATATATATATATATATATATATATATATTAGTATTGACTCACCTGCCTTGACTCTGGTAAGAGCTTAATAGACATCCCATTCTTAATCACATTAGTTCAATATGATGTTGGCCAAACTTTTGCAGCTATAAGCGCTTCAACTCTTCTCAGGCTTTCCACAAGGTTTAGGAGTGTGTTTATTGGAATTTTTTAACATTCCTTGAGAAGCGCATATGTGAGGTCAAACTAATGTTGGATGAGAAGGCCTGGCTCTCAGCCTCCATTCTAATTCATCCCAAAGGTGTTGAGGTCAGGACTCTGTGAAGGCAATGAAGATTACCTACACCAAACTCGCTCATCCTTGTCTTTATGGACCTTGCTTTGTGCACTGCTGCACAGTCATGTTGGAACAGGAAAGGGCCATTCCTAAACTGTTCCCACAGAATTGTCCAAAATTTCTTGGTATGCTGAAGCATTCAGAGTACCTTTCCCTGGAACTAAGAGGCTAAGCCTAGCTCCTGAAAAACAACCTCAAACCATAATCCCCCCTCTACCAAACTTTACACTTGGCACAGTGCAGTCAGACAAGTACTGTTCTCCTGGCAACCGCCATATCCAGACTCTTCCATCAGATCGTCGACGGTGAAGCACGATTTGTCACTTCAGAGAACACGTTTCCACTGAACCAGAATCTAGTAGTGGCGTTCTCTACACCGCTGAATCAGACACTATGCATTGCTATTGGTGACTTAAGGTTTGGATGCTGCTGCTCGGCCGTAGAAACCCAATCCAAGAAGCTCTCTTTGTACTGTTCTTGAGCTGATCTGAAGGATACATGAAGTTTGGAGAATTGTAGCAATTGATTATGCAGAAAGTTGCTGACCTTTGTGCACTATGTGCCTCAGCATCCACTGACCCCACTCAGTCATTTTATGGGGCCTACCACTTCGTGGCTGAGATGCTGTCGTTCCCAATCTCTTCCACTTTGTTATAACACGACTGACAGTTGACTGTGGAATATTTAGGAATGAGGAAATTTGCACAGGTGGATATATATATAAATATATATAGATATATATATTTATATATATATATATATATATATATGGAAACTATGCTACAAAGAACAAAGAATTAAAACACTTCTGAAGGAAAAATGGGGTCCAACTCAGTATTAGCCACTAATAAAGTGACCAGTAAGTGTTCTATTGCTTAATGACAGGCAACATGAAGAAAAAATTGTTGCTGGCCTACATGAAATTAAATATCTACCTATATATAGAAGGTAAAAAATAGACAATGCTGCATATTCTCACATTCTTAAATTAATTTTATCGGGAGCAGTACAGAGTCCTGGCTCACTTCATTTTCTTTGCAATGTCTTTCTTCTTTCTTACATAAATCTTTTGTCAGTTTTTGGCCCTTACCCATACTATAGCTCTGACTTTTCCCTGTAGCTGATGTATTAAATAGACAAGAACCCAGAATACAAGAGAAATGATACACTCTACAGAAGGATGTGGGGATGAAATGAGAGTATAGTCTGTTTACAAGAAAAGTGATTTCATTTCAAGTGGTTTTGCTAAAAAATGTCTATGCTTGTCTGTGACTCATGGATTGTATGGATGCTTTTACAAACATCTTCCAAAAACATTTTAATGACCTACTGACATAAATAAAGTTTAAAGTCCTGTCTGATCAGTGTATTCCAGAGATTAGTATAATTTACTTTGAGGTGTCCACACAGACTTTAGAATATCTTCTTAAATAAATTAAAATAGCCAAGATTTGTATGGCCAAAATATTTTAATAAACAGAGTATTTTGTATGGTGAAATGAAAAATACAAACACAAAATGTATTCCAGGCATAATTATTGTGTTTGAATATGTTTTTTCCAAACAAAACAAGATTAATGTTTTTAATTTTCAGAGTTCATACCTTAATCAACTATTGGCAGTTTGAATTCAAATACTCGTAGGTGACAGAGCTGTCGGAGAGCTTCACATGTGACATCATAAAAATGGATCCATTCGAAGTGCTAAAAGGCAAACATGAGTTTTTACAATAGAAAAAATTTTAAATACACATTCATGTGGTTTAAAGAAGCAACTTAATAAGAGAAACTTTGAAGGTCAGTGAGTTGTAAAAATACCTTGAAACACATTTTGAGTAATCCAAGCTGGCTTGGAGCCATGGAGATGTGTTTTCTGTCTACAAAATGAAAACCACACTCCAGATGGTTCCAAGTTTTTCTAGTTTGTAGCAAAGGCTAAGGAGGATGCCACCTTGTTTTTGCAAACGATTAAGGGAAAGCACATACCCACAGTAAAACATGATGGAGGTGCTATCATGCTGTTGGGTTGTGGTTGTGGTCTCTGGACAACCAATTGTCATGGAGGTACTGTATGTTTGAAAGTCACAATCATAAGATACCAGTGTTTGTTAGTGGGATATGGGTTACCCCTCTAACAAAACTGATAATAGTTATCAAAATACACAAGAACTCTTTTTTTCCCATTGAAGTCAGCAGTCGTTTCAGCAGTTGTCCTGGTATAACTGGACATCCCGGTGAAAGAGACACCCCAGATGATTGGAGCTGGCCCCTCTGGTTTCAGGCTGTGGGTGCTGAGAAGGCAGTAGAAGTGGAAGGTAAGTGTGTAAATAATGCAGGCAGGCAGCAGATTCAGGAGCTATGACAGTGAGTCAGCAACAACACAGAGGGGTGTGGGGGGGGTGCTTTGCTGAAAGTGTTCCCGCAACATCAAACACTCATGCAGACCTCACTGCACTGTAACATAATGGAGGGATCTGGGTGATGATGCATGCTTGATACATACCAGAATAGAATCTGTTTATTTTCTGCAGCTAGAAAGAGAAAGCGTTTAGGCCTCTGGTGGGATGAGATTGGCACTGAAACTGCCATAAAAGCTTGCCAGACTTAATGATTCTTAGTTTATTGATTTCCTTGTTTAGCTGAACCTGCATATTCATGTTCATTGTAATAAAGGAGTGGAGGAGGATGAGTGATGAAGCATCAGATATTAAAAGTGATTCATACAGTGTATTGCAAACACGTGGGTCAAAAAGTAGCACTAAATAATGTCTGGGCAATTTAAAGTTATAATATGGCCATTTTTACAGCTTTAGGACATGTGACTTTATATTTCAGTTTCCATGTGTCTGAACTTAACTCATTCTGCAATGAGATAAGCTGACTCGATGCAAGTCAACAAACAGCTTTAATCACTATCAGGTGTTACATCAGGATTTTTCACTTTTCCACAGAGATGTCCTCTACGGGGGTTCAGTCTGTTAAACTGCTGAAGCCTTGCTTTCCTCAAGGACTGCAGCTACCAGATGAGGGTATGTGCAAAGGGCACAGCAGCTGCAGTGGCTGGCATTAAGAGTACATTCTGTCTACTAAAAAGCATGAAAGGTTATCACAACTGAAAGTTGCACAGATATGCTAAGATAATTAAAAGAAGAAAACACTCTGAAAAGCTTCAGATACAAAACATTTGAGCCTGAGATCTAAAATATTTCCTTAATGGGTTGTATAAATTTAAAGTAGTGCAGAAGGAATTAAAAAAAACTAAATACCTCTGCAAGTATTCATATGACTGTCAGTGTTAGCCACATTTTATAACCTGCTTTATCTTACCTATTTTGAAGGTTATTTAACCTACATGAATGTCATACAAACAGAAACATACAGAATGTATGTGTTTTTTTATGTGACAGCATTATGATGGTTGATGATACATATCCATAATTTCCTGGGCCTGGGCTGGCTGCCTGCTTGGAAAACCTGCAGGGACCTCTCTCAGCAGAAAGCACTCTCTCCATTTGTCAGCTCTTACCAGAGGAGCTGTGTACACTGCAAAAAGTGACCATTCAGTCTCAGAGTATGGGCTGTTTAAACTAGAGAGCAGATGTTTAAACAGTTTCCCAGTTACCTGGATAGTGAAACATTTAAATACATTTGTTATAGTTAATGTTTTGAGAAAAAAATCTGAGACCCTCTGTGATTTCAGCATCTCATGTGAAACTGAACATTTCTATGTTATACATTAAAAACCTTTGTATTTTGGAACAAATTAGGAAATGACCAACTTTAGAAAATCATGATGGACTCCTTTAAGTTTAATAATGACTTAATATTAAATTCTTAATTGAATTTCTGAACAGAACTGAAACCAATTTAAACTACTGAGAGCTTCAACAGAAAAGTATCTATCAAGATATGTCAATTAGTCTCTCACATTGTGTTATAATTATTTTTATATTATTATTCATTTAGATATGATCTGGCACATTTAGAAGACAAAATGCTTATGTGGACAGTTCAGTCAAAAGTATATTTTTTGTAGTGTGCACAACTCTCAACTGACCGACACAAGCCTTTACTGTAAATTCCACCAGCAGTCCGGTTAATGTGTCCTGGCCAGGAAAACTGACATACTCCTCCATCACTGTACAGGGTATAATGGCTCTGCTGTATATTGTCTGTATGTAGTGTAACATGGGCAGTCGTTTATGTCCAACAATGTGTTGGTGTTCTGCTTTCAGAAAGAAGAGACTCTGCCTATAAATGTAGGTCTCGGTTTGCTTCAAATTAATCAAATAGAGGAAGCGAACTACAATACAAAGGGCATTGTGGGTAAACACAACCAAAACATATGTGCTTGTCAGCCAAAAACTGGCTCTGGATGGGGGAAATGGCTCGTAGTCAGATGTAAAATAAACAAAATAAAATTTCTGAAAGAAATATGGTCAACCCAAGAGAGCAATTTTTTTGCAGTTCCATGTTTTGCTCATATCTGGTAGAAACAAAAGTTGTCCTACATTTACCAAAAGATAAGAGAGTTTTCTTTTTTGTTGTTTTTCACAACAAATATGAGAAACCATGTTACTCAGAAAATAGTGGTAGTCATGTAGTCACACAGGGAAAGAAGGTGCATTAATAATCACATCGTGGACATCTGAATCATAATCACAATCACAACTCAATCGAATTGGGAGGTCCTAAATATTCCCATCCCTAAAAACTATCTCCAAGTTAAATGTTGGTCAGTTGCAGTCAGTTAGATGTTTTGGAGTTTTTTTAGCCAGGAATTTGAAAAATCATACAGATTTTGAGCGCCAACAAGTGCACGTTTTTTCTTTTTTTTTTTTTTCAAAATATCGCTGTCTGACCCGACCATATAAGTGCTGAACTGGTTTGGAAGGTAAGTCCGCTAGTGCCATTTCTGATGATATTCAATATAGTAATCGTAGTAATTGTAAATATTAAACATGTTTACTATTTACGACCAAAAATCTTTTTTTTTCTGGTAACTACAACTAGCTTTTTGTCACCCAACGCGGAGGCGCAAACAAACATTGTGACGTCACTGAGAATGGTTCATAGAGCGATTCTGTGAGGCTGAAGAAGGAGTCCTATCACTTGTCCTTTTAAGCCTGTGTTATTCTGGCAGCAGCTGATAAACCGAAAGGACAAGTTAAATGTGGCTTCTAGAACAGTTGGGCAAAAACACAGGCACAGGAGAAGTTTGTTGAAACCATAGAGAACAACTTCCAGGTGGCTTTGAGGAGATTCTCAAACAACATTCAGTGGTTCAGGAGGAAGGAGCATTGCACCATTAACACTGTGTACAGTTGGAATGAGGTACTATTTACCTTGACCTGGGACATTGTGGATCAGTGATGAGGGTATTTCAAAGACCTCAATCTTACCAGTGTTTGTTCCAATGAGGAAGCAGAACCTGGGGAGTCAGGGATGGGCTTTACTGTCTCAGGGTCTGAGGTCACTGAAGTGGTTAAAAAGCTCCTTGGTGGTAGGGCCTTAGAGGTGGATAAGATCTGAATAGGGAGGTTCAGAGGAATGGGGATTCCTCAAGACTACTTACTATTGATGTTGTGGGACTCTCTTGGTTGGCACACCTTTGCAACATCACATGGACATCAGAGACAATTCTGTAGGCAATGGGGTGGTAGTTCCCTTCTTTAAGAAAGGGAATTGAGGGGTGTGCTCCAACTACAGGAAGAATCACATTCCTTGGCCTCCCTGATTCCATGTCACCCTGCAGAGGGTGCTGGGGTCAGCAGAGCATACCCTGGGTACAACAATCCTCACTCTCCATGACATCTTCATGAGGAGAACAACAGCAAGGGTAAACAGGATTGTGAGAGACCCTCATCATCCTAACAACGGTCTGTTTGAGTGGTTGGCCTGTGCCTGAAGCTGGATTTATATTCACGCAGCATCTACGTCACCACCGTAGGAGCTGCATAGCTCCGTGGAGGCCCGACACACACCTCTTCCAGACCCAATGTGCACCCCTGCTACACAGACAGTTAATGCGGAGGTACTCCCTTATGATTGGTCAGTTTGGGATTACGAGTTTCCAGATTTCTGAATTTTCTCGCTGAATTTGTGTGGTAACCACCATTTTTAAAAACAACACCCAATGGATCAAGTTGATGAGAGGCTGATCAAATTATTTCTTTGTTTTCTTCCACAAGCTAATAAAGACTGAATCATATTGGATGCCATTGTTGTTTTAAAACAGAAAATATGTACCGGAACAGAAATGAACCATCAAAAGAACTCCAACCTGGTGAGTTTACTGGCTGATACCACCCCTGCTACCACCTTCAGATTAGGAGGAGAAACTGCAACACCAAAAATATGCCCCTACGCTGGAGTGTGATAGCGCACTCACCAGCATCAGCTACGCCGTAACTGACTGCGCGAGTATAAATCTAGCTTGACGCTCATTAAGGTGAACACAGAAAGACTCAGGAGGGGCTTCTTCCCTCAGGCTGTCAGAACTGTGAACTCTACCCTGTAATGACACTAGCCAGTGTCCTACCTTCTGCTGAAAAACACAAAAATCATTTATTCATGTCACTTTAACAAGGTTTATATTTTGCACTACCATTTATTTATTATATTTATATTTATTGTCTTTTTTAGTTTATTAGTGTGTTGTTTTTTCTTTTTTTACTAGTGGTAAATGGGTGTGCGCAGCCTCAGATGCATTTATGACTGCCATCTTGCATGTGCATGTGACAACTTGAAAAATGATAAAGACTATTCGGGATTTCTAGAGAAGATTGGAAAGTTGAACCTGAGATTCAGAAGGAACAGAGGTTTTCACCCTGGTCGTGAAACAGTGGGCCAGCTGTACACGTTCATCAGGGTCTTAGAGAGCTTACCCATGCACTCAATTAATCTACAATCAATCTACATGTGCTTTTTAGACTTGGCAAAGGCATTTGACCATGTCCCTTAGGGAGTCCTTTAGAAGGTGCTTCAGGATTATGGGGTACCTGAACCTCTGATGAGAACTGTTCAGTACCTGTGAGACCAGTATCAAGCTAGGTCCACATTGCCAGCATTAAGTCTGATCTGTTTCCATTAAGGGTTGGACTCTACCAGGTTTCCCCTTTGTCACAGATTTTGTTCATAACTTTTATGGATAGAATTTCTAGGTACAGCTAGGGCATTTAGGGTGGTCTGCTTTTTTGCAGATGATGTAGTTCTGTTTGCTTCATCAGGGCCCTGATCTTCAACACTTACTGGAGAGTTTAGCAGCTGACTGTAAAATGACTGGAATGATCATCAGTACTTCCAAATCTGAGATGGGTGGGTGGAGAGGGTGGAGTGTCCTTTCACAGTCAGACATGAGATCAACAGGCTTAAACTTTTTAATGAAGATTAACAAATGCTGAAATCTATAATCCTTATTATTCACATAATTCCCATCTACCCAAAAATTTTTGTGGCAATAATCTGTGACTGTGCAGTGTCCCAGATCTAGTTATTTATGTATGTATTTATTTTTTGTTTCAGTGATGCTAAGCAATTCCTGTAGATTTTATCCAATTATTTGTCAAGCTTGTCTTTCTTATGCATTGATGCATATAGTATAGCACTGTTGAAATACCTTCTCTCCTCACTGGTGTTCTTTTTTATATTATTTTATTTATTTGCTTTAAAACAAAAATCAAGTAAAATAAAAAGGAATGAGATCAACAGACTGATTGGTACTGTGTTCGCAGTAATTCAGGCTCTGCAATAACCTGTCATTGGTAAAAAAAAGAAAGAAAAAAAAAGAAAAGGAGCAGAGTTGACAGGCAGGGAAAGGTAAGTCTGGGTTTTGGGTTGAAAGCATCTAGAGGCAAAATGGAAAGGTGAGCTTGCTGGCTATGGATGGATTTGAGTAAAAAAAGAACATTGATGGAACAATATATAGGTGTCACAAGCGTGGAGGATGATGGTGTTTGCTTTTTTTTTATCTTCTTTCTTTTCCTGCATTGTTTACAAACATGGCTGGTCTAGTGGTTCTTTGCACTTTTGTGTCTTTTCCGTTTCCTGTTGTTCCGTGTTTCATGACGGGTGTCGGTTGTCAGCTGATAGGATTTTCCGCTGCTATTACCGTCTCTCTAGTAGCGTTTGTTTATTGTTTAGGTGAAAAGGAAAAATCTAGTTCATTGTTCATACTAGCACATAGTTACCCAAAAGTATTGATTTTGTTAGATCCTTCACAAACACAGCAGTTGACAGGTGGTAGAAAGGATTTATACTTCAGCTATGCAGGGGTGGGTCTAGAAAAGTTTGAAGGTGGAGCAGGCAGGAGCACTGGGGCACAAATGAAACGTTTGTGTTTTTAGCCAGATCATCAATTTTATCAGTTTCTTCATCAATATTAGCTGGCTGTTTAACTTAATTTGTCAACATGAACTTTGTGGCTAGTTGATAGACAGTGATGTTTGATCCTTTGTGTAAATTTTTGTATGAGGTGTATGTCCCTCATGTCACATGTAGGCTCATACTTTACAGGAAAAAATTATGTCATATGTAAGTCATATGTAATGGTACAAACAAATTAAATAGATTACCATTTTTGTTGACAGCTTTGTTAGCTTTTACCACCCTGAAAGTAACGACTATTAAATATTTCTCCAGCATAATGGTGAGCTTTGTCAGGAACTCACTCTGTAAGCTTAAATGATGATCCGCTTGTGTATATCAGCAGGGCTTGGATGCTTTGTGCTGATACCATTTTGTGGTTTTGTATTTTCCAGGCGCTGAGCTGTGTGTGGGGATTTAACTGAAGCAGGAAGGTCACAGTGCTGGTTTCGTTGATGTTAAGTTTTGAATTTTCTCCCCCAGACAAGCAGGCTGACACTGCACACTGGGCAGGAGAAGCATGTAAACTGAGATTCACATCACCCCATAATGCAAGGACATACCCATTTTTGGGAGATTCAGTGACAGAGTCTACAAAGGCTGCATAGATAGAAGAAATGTCCACAGTAAAAATTCTTTACAACTTCAAATTAACAAACCTTTGCTGGTTTTGCTTGTGGCAAGAGATGGTTTTGTTGGGTGATAGGTCCGCTATCTTTTTGGCTAAAATATTTCTAGAACTATTGGATGGATTGCTGTAAATTATTTTGTTCATATTTTCCAGATGATGTATCTCAAGGTAATTTGTAATCTAGGAATACCACAAGGTTTTGGTTACAGTGTTTTTAAATATTAACTTTTTTTAAATGTAAAGCTAATATTATTGTCAGTTGAAGCTGATCTTTGAGAGTTGTATCACAGAGTCATGGTGGCACCAACACTGGTTTTACATGTACGTTTAATTGTGTATATATCATTGGAAGCTGTATGACTTGATAAAGTACATGATTAGTGGGTAATTAATGGGAAACTTTCTTGAATACTTTCCATCACCTTGAATAGATTTCATAACATCTTTTCTGCTACTAAACGATGAAGAGCTGACCATGGCCCAAAGTAAGGAGTTACATTTAACTGTCTTGAGTTTCACAAAGACCATTTGTGGACTTCCACATGGATGAGGAAGTTATGGGCATGCCCTTAATTATTAAACAAGTGTGTCAGCAGCCTGGCCTGATTGAGGTAATGCAAAGAGGAAGTGGGCCAGAGAGAGGGCCTCAGGGACTAAGGCCGGGGGGGCTTGGATCTCAGGATAGGGTGGCGTTAGACCCCTGGGCTTTAGCTCAAGCATGGAATATCCAATAGTGCTGTCAAAGCTATTTTGCTTGTTGTTAACAATCAGAAGCAATATGAGGCTATTAGGGGTGGACTGCAGTACACTGGCATTTCACTAATTTGGTTTTAAAGTCAATGCCAGAGGACACGTGTGATTTGATATAGAGTAATCATATGATACTGTGCATGCACAGCTGGTTGAGCCACAGCAAAAGGGCCCTTGAGAAAGATTTTGGATGACATAAACAGGAATAGTGCAGCAATTCTGTATAAGGGATATGGCATGAGTGTCTGTCTTCAGAGAAATCGATCTGGGAATATCAAGAAGCCTGACTCAGGCAAACCGGCCATCCTTTGTGTGTGTGTGGGTGTGGGTGTGTGTGTGTAAAATAGAAACAGAACAAAAGTGGACAGAGACAGTGAGGTAATGAGAACATGCAGCGGGAAATTTGGGCAGTAAGCACTCATTCCTTGATCAAATTTGCCCAAAAGCTGACAAATGACTTTTCATTCCAGACAACATGCTGAGACAGTTGTAAGATGCTGTTGTATGTTCACAAAGCAGGAGGAAGCTCCTTCATGGCCTGCTGCACCACTTACAGACACTACCTCGATTAGTCCAACATACTCAGAAGGGATTACCGGAGGATTGGATTACACCACCACAGTTTCAGTTACATAATTCTAATTTGCATGTAAAGGTTGACTTATGGGAAACGTCATGGAACCGAGACCTTAAACAAATATTTATAAGCAAGTCATCTTATTGCTGGGTAAAGCTAGAAGCATACCTTTCCATTCCTCTAAATGATTATTATTATTATTATTATTATTATTATTATTATTATTATTATTATTATTATTATAGGGGCTGTAGCTCAGGATAAAGAGCAGTCATCTTCCGACCGGTGGACCAATTCCGGGCTTTCCCTGACTACATGTTGAAGTGTCCTTGGGCAAGACACTTAACTAACCCCAAGTTGCCTCCCGATGTGCCTATCTGGGTATGAGTGTGTTTGTGAATGGGTGAATGTGACAGGTATAGTAAAGTGCTTTGAGTGGTCAAGCTGACTGGAAAAGCGCTATATAAGTACAAGTCCATTTACCATAATGCAAACAATTGTTCATCAAATATGTTCCAGTCCTATTTGCAGGAAAAAGCTTTGCCCTAATTCAAATTAAATAACTTGTCAACAGCTTGTTGTCAAGTTCAGCACAAGCAACTTAGTGACCCATTCATTTGAGTCAGGTCCAGCAGAAAAACATCTAAAATGTTCAGGAGAGTGGCCCTCAAGGTTCAGAGTTGGTGGTCACTGCACTATAAATTTTCAAACATATTTCATACATTTGTCATCTAATTTACGTCTTGCTGTAGCAGTTTTCAGAGTTTTTCCCCTGTTGCTGGGGACAATATCTTCCTGACAAATAAGTTCACTATCACCAAACTTACATTAGAATGATGTAATAAGCAAAATGTCCAAAATGTGATTATCCACTTTTACATTTGCAGTAGAGAGAATGGCTGCCATCTCCCATTTAACTAAATATACACTCATTTAATCAATGAGCTGAGTGTGCAAAATCACTCTTTTTTTTCCAGTGGTCTTCTTTCTATGTTTAATCAGACCTGCGCATAATCAAAGTTCTGGTATTCTCTTCCTGCCCAATGTAAATTTGTTATTTATCATCAAATATCACTGTCATCCAATCATCTATTTTTCTTAAGCCCATTGTTACAGTGTTTTCTTCTGTTTAGCAGGTAGCATAGATGTTCACAAGTCCATTTTTGCAAGTCCCAGTCAAGTCTCAAGTCACTTTTAGTTTTAATGAATAATTTGCTATTAAACACCTAGCATCTGGTCTGCTTAGAAGACTGCATTATAATATCCAAGGATTTTAAAATATATCCTTTATCTACCTGCATTTTGTAACAGCACTGATCTTTAGTTTAAACTGACAAATGCTCTGTTCCTCTCCTCCAGACAATTTCTTTATTTTTCAGAATGTGGAAATTTTGTAGGTTAACATGGAATTTTTTTCAGATTAGTGAATTAGTAAAGCTCTTAACATGAGCTTGGACTCACACAGTAATTTTCTAAACTAATATTGTAGTTTTTCCTGAATGTAAAGAGGCGGGCCACTATGTGGCACTTTAATGCAGGGAGCACCACCTGTCCTGGTTTTAGACATTTTCCTGCAGCAACACACTTCAAAAAAAATTGTTGCAATTTGACTCAAGTGTAATGCAGCAGGATAGTGGCTTAATAGGTCCACAGCTGGAGATCTCTGCATTAGTGCATTGGAAAAATCTTAATAAATTTTTTAAATGGCTTTAAATACCAGCATGAGATGAGTAAAGAAAATAATCATTTTAAAATAAAATAAAAAAAAAACTCAACATTTTAATTTAGTTAGATCTAATACTTGCATGTCCAATAAATAATCCTAAATCAGCAGCAGCTGTACTTTTCTAATCAACAGACCCAGTAAAACCATATTGTTTACAGCAACTCTGATCACAGTTTGGTCCCAGTCATCATGGCACAGTCAGCAGTTTATGGAAACTGTTCAGTAAATGTCTCATTCCTCTTCTGAACACATTCAGTGGAGCCAGTCTGATGGAGTTAAGATTTTAGTACAAAGCAACAAGCTAACGTTTACAGTGCTGATGCTCTAAGCTCATTCCAAACCTAGATGCTAACATTAGCTTCATATTACAGTGACTAATCTCTCCAGGTGTGTTTTAAGGTGGATGTGGTGGAACCAGGATTTTTATACCACAGATTTTGCAGTTTGCTGCTCTTATATTTGTCCCTTTCATTAAGTTTTGATGCGGCAGCAGCAGATGTGTTCACCGGTGCTGCCTTTTTTTACATTTTTTATTATTTTATTTTAACTTGTCCTTTCCAGCATGTAGCAGGCAAAGTGATCGTCTGGCTGCAGTGTTGTGCTGAACAAATTTGCTTTGTCAAGGGGAGTGTTATGGGTATAAGGCTCCTCTTGATAATCTGATTTTTAAATTTGTTTTAATATTTTTTTATTTTGAATTATGAAATTTGTTTAATCTTGCTGGACCTGACCAGATGGGACATAAAAAAGGAGAAAAGGGAAGAAAAATAAAAAAGAGTTTAGAAATAAGAAAGAGACAAAGATACAACAGATAGAAGGCAACAACCCTTCAATCTTAAAACCACCGGACAAGCAAATGGCTTTTACAGGTAAACAAAGCTGTCAATCATCAAGAGTTCCTAAAAAAAATAACCAAGACAATAACAAAAAAAAAAAAAAAAACATGTATCACAACAACAACCAAAGTACCAGAAACACACACAAGTACCCCCAATCAAAAGCAGTTCTTAGTGTATAAACTCAGTGACTGTGTGTTACGGCCCCTGGCCTTTCTGGATTGGCCTTCAGCCTGTCACTCTACACTTGGATATGCAAATACCACTGTGCCAGTGCTGCCTCGGGATTGGCTGTGGACCAGCAGCTGCAGTTCCTCCCCTCCTCCTTGCTGATTGGTAGCTACTGCTCCCACACGCCCCAGCTGGAAATCATGAGTGATGCCTCCCCCTTAAGTAGGAGGACCTGTCATCGATCATGGCAGCTGTGTCAGTAGGACACAGTTTGCCTTTTGGTTGGTTCTTTGAGCGTGTACTAGCTGAAATGCTTAACAGTTGTTAGTAGAAAACTATTGGTGTTAAGAACTGTTTTGCTAAGAGTACACTTTGTGACTTCTTGTCTAGCTTGGTGGCAGTGGACACTTGATTAATTTTCTGAAGAGGTTTTGTTACCCTGAGCGGTTTTCTGTTTTGGCTGTTCAACAGACAGTTTGCTAAAACAACAGTTAGTGTTAATTTACTAATTGTGATTAGGGAGCTTCCTCATTAGGAGAGGCTCCCCTCTTTTGTTTCTTAGGATCCTTTTTAGATTCTGGTTTCCATTTTTGTATAGATTCGGATTTCTTTCTTTTTATAGGATTTATTTGGTTAAGTTTTCTTTGTTTTACTATTGTAAGCGAGTTTTATTTTGCTGCCGGTTAGAGTGCAGTTCCTTTTATAGAACACCATTTGTTTGTTATTGTTCTTTACCTGAAAAGGACATTTTATGCTTTTTTTTTTTTTTTTTTTTTTTTTTTTTTTTTTGTAAATAACAGTAACTTTTTAAACAAATTATTGCTTATTTTAATTTTGTTTCCGGCTTGTTGTTACTCCATCCCTTCCACCCCTAGATCAGAAGGGGTCCATAACAGTGTCAGCATGCAGAGTATGAGGTATGAGGAGTGATCAGAGATGAGTGTGAACATGCAAATGCGACCATGCCTCTGTGGAGGCAAGAGGCAGACTAGAGCAGCCCAGAGACACTGTTCCAGAACCCAGCTTATAGCTTGCTGCTAAAGCCTGCTGGCTAATTCCCCATGTAGGATAGCATAGGGTTACAGCAAGCCGTTCTACCTCACTCATGATCGCAGTGTGTGAGTTTCCACATTGAATTTTAATGGTAACACGGCAAAGCAAGTCGACGAAGGCCCCGACATCCGAAAATACTGGAAATGCCGTTCATCCTCGATTTCTTGCATTAGTTAGACAAGCGAGATGAATTCACCATCCACATGCCGCAAGGAATTTAATGGTCGAACAGACCAACGCCACATGCACTGCTTCTTTTTATGTCTCTTTCTACAACGTGCATTATTATGAGATCCTCCACTGCTGCCATGTTTGGTGTTGGCTGAAACTGCTTCTTCTTTGTCGTTTTCTTCTTCTTCTTCTTTTGTTGGTTTGGGACGGTTGTAAGCAACTTTAGAGCGGTGCATTACTGCCACCAACAGGGGACAAAATGCAGAAGTGAACTCCGAACTCGCCACTGCCAACTTGTGGATGAACTGACTTAATACCCATGGAAACGTAAAAGACTGAACGTATGACGAAACTGTCCGTCAGTCTGCATATTCGTCTTCTGCGTCGTGCATAAATGGGCCTTTACACCCATCTATCTCCCACTCAGCCTGCCCCAGAACAGCAGGGCCACCAACGCCCACCACCCCAGGCCCCACCAGTGGCCAAGTTCCACCACCAGGAGGCGAGCCTGACCGCAGACCCCCCCCCCCCCCCCCCCCCCCCCCCCCCACAGCCCCCGACAGAGCCAACCCCACTGCAAAGCAACCCAGATCCCCACTGCGGGAAACCACCAAGGGCCTGTAGCCATCAGGCACCCCCTGCCAACATCCAACCCCCAAAGAGACGAGGCCACAATCCTCCACCCACAGGTGATGGAGGTAATCACAGGAGACCAGAGGGAGTGAAATTTAGCTAACTGATTCATTCTTTGAGGAGACAGACATCGTCTCAATGCTGATGTGGTCTAGTAAGAGGTTCCTAAACTGCTGAATACAGATTAGTTTTGGTTTTCCAGTTCACAAGGATAGTTTTCTTTGCAATGCATAAGACCATGAGGATCATGTATGCAGACAGTGTTGGGAGTAACATGTTACAGTAATACTTTTTGGGTGATGAAGTAAAGTAGTTAATTACACTTAAAATATTGGTACCGAAATTACTTTACTGGAATACAGTAATGTGTTTTTCTGTGTTACTCGAGCCATGTTTGCCTGTGTGTAAAGCTCTGATCTGTTTTAAGTGGTACACGCATGCTGCTACCTGTGTGTGCGCTTGCCTGGGCACATTGCCGTAGAGATTGATTTGCATGACGTAGCTGATTGTGCGCCAACCAAGGAAAATAAAAAATGCAGCTGGAGACAGAGAGAGTTTTAGGACAGTAGCAATTTTTGCATTATTTTCAGTTCAGTCCAGTTTCGGTCCAAACTTGTGGTAAAAGATCCTGCTCGCTGGTCAATGGAAGGAATCCTTCAGCCGCCGACCTGCCTAAACAAGTTAAGCTTTTTTCAACATTTCCTGGAGCACAGCAGCCAGTAACACAGACAGAAATTAACAAGCTAGTTGCAGAGTTCATTGTAGGAGGCATGCTCCCCCTTTCGATTGTTGAATCGCCCAGGTTTAGAAAAATAGTAGATAAAATGATTGAGACAATTTCTTCCCACAGACAGGGATGTTCTTATGGTTTCAAAGCCATTTTGATTAGAATATACAGTAAACACTGTGCAGACAGGCAGTGATGATTCGGCTATGATGTTTGTCCATGTCTACACAGTGAATTAAGAAATGGTAAATTAAAGTAATAAATAGTGACGTTACTTTTCAAACGCAGTAATGAGAAAAGTAATTTCTTTACAATTTACAGAAGTAATGAGTAACTAGTAACTCATTACTTTTTTTTTTTAGAGTAACTACCTCAACACTGTGTGCAGAGTTAATTACCATGTTAATGTCACCTAAGTCACGTAGCAGGCACAGTGTGGGGTTTGCAGGAGTATTACATTTAAGCCATGTTGACATGTCTTCACATACTTGAAGCCAGAACCTTGCGAACAGGTATGTAGGACCACAAGGCGTGAAAGTAGTTGTTATTCATGTTGTCAGTGCAATGCTGCCTTTGTTTTAATTGGCATAATGATACGTTTGTGTGACATTATGTCAGATTTACATGTGGGAAAATGACAGCACACAACACAGGCAGGAGATTGGACAGAGAGAAGTATTCAAGTCTCACATTGAGTCTCACATTACAAGTCTGAGTCGAGTGTCGAGTCACTGGAAATGCAACTTGAGTGTGGCTTGAGTCCGAGTCCCCATCTGTTGCAAGCAGTGATGGTTTATGTTTGGCAAACAAAATACCAAAATTTTAGGGATGCCTTCACCTTCTCTGGGACTGTACTTTTTAAAGATTTACTGAAAGGAGTTGGGAAAACTGTCCTGTGGTCTGATGAATCAAGACACCTTTTGAACACTGGCTTCTCCAGCATAACAAGAGAGGGAACACCCAGCAACTAGCTTATAAACCATCAACTGTGATGGTGGCTCTGTTTACATGGTATGGGCAGCTTGCACAAATATGAAAGTATAATTTATGCTGAATGATTTTTAAAGGCTTGGGAATAACATATGCTGCCATCCACATTGCATCTTGTTTATTTCAGCAAGAAAATGACAAAGCACATTCTGTACATTACAGCAGCATGGCTTTTAAAACTGGCCCAAACTGTTAAAATCCCATTTACCTGTAAACTGTTACCTAACAGTACAAAATCCTCACTGTGTTAAAAATGGGACCTTTACAGGAATATGTTTGTTTATATAAAGTAGCAAAGGCACTGTGAAACTGTCAATGTCTGAGCTCCTCTTCTGGACCATATTCCTGGTCATTACAGTCCAGTTGGGTTTATAAGCACTCAAGAGAGGGAGAATGAAGGAGAAAACAAAAGACAAAGACAGGCAGAGAGAGAGACTTAGTGTGTGTAAGGAGAGTGGGACCAATGCCAGCCTACCCCACCCTTACTGCTGCTGCCTGCAGAGGGGAGAGTACTGCATTTCCTGAGGGCAATGCAGAGGAAGGGGGAAGAGGCTCAGTTTTGTTCAGGTCACCATAGACCATACAGCAAACATAGACAAAGTGAGCAAGGGAGAAACAATGTTCAGAAGCTGTTTGTTAATTAAGTAAAATATATCCAATTTCCAGCATAGTTGGAACATTTTCTAAGATACAATATAAGACTTAATTTTATAGTTTGCTAATTAGCTTGAAGTTTATTCAGCAGACAGAAGAAAAAGCAAAATGATTTTCAGTGTTTCCACTCACCAGCATCATTGTATTTAGAAAATGTAAACAAATCTAGAATTAAATACCAGCAACACACTCAAAATTAAGCTAGCAGAGAGGCATGTATAACATTGTGTTACATCACCCTTCCTTTTAATTACATTTTCAATTTATTTGATAACTAGGAAAATTGTTGGAGTTTTGTGGAAGGAATGACCAATTTTACTATAAATAAGGCTGCACTTTTCCTGGGTTGCTGTCCAATTCCTGCCTTCATGGTGCTTCTTACATTTTCAATAGGACATAAATGTGGAATGCAGGTAAGCCAGTCAAGCTGTTCTAAGGCATGCAGACTGAAGCCAGGCATTGTACTGGGAAGTATATGCTGACCTCCCTCGAAAAGAGATTATATTGATTGTAGCATATGTCTCCTCAAATTCCCATATACACCTCTTTACCAGTGGTATCAGTGGTATTTTCACACATCTGCATGTCATTCATGCCATGAACACTGATGTACCTCTAAAGCATCACAAACACTGGACTTTGGGTCTTTTTTTTGAATGACCTTACTGATCTTTGGCATGTAGAATCAAATGCCAGCTTTTTCATCTGGACATCGAACATGTGTCCAGTCATTTTCTTTGTCTGTGAGGAAATTATGGCAGGAGATCTCATCATAATTTTAACACAATTTGTAGTGGCAGGAAGCAGTGCATTGAGTGACAAATGTTTTTTAGTATATTCCTGAGCCCATGTGACTACACTAATCATGCCATTTGAAGGTTTGAAGGTCATGCACATTCAGCTGTACTTTCTGTTCACAGCCTTAACACACTAAGATTTTCTAAGACTTGAGTTCTTTGTAATTTTGCATTGAAAAACATTTCACTAATATTAAACTGGCAGGGTTTGGCCAAAAGAGGTGAACCACTAATTATTACTGCGTGGAAAGACGAAGCCTTCAGAAGCCTCCTTTTATACTCAACCCTGACACCCTCACCTGTCAACAGTTAATCTGCTGATTATAGAAACCTTTCTGTCTTTGTCTGTATTCCAACATTTTTTAGTATGCTTCTGACATTAAATTCAAGATATAATTAACTGTCCTTTGAAATAAATGATTGAATATTACAGCAAATGGTCATCTAATGGAAAAAACTAAGCTAAATTTGTAAAAGCAAATAGTCAAGAGTGTTTTTAAGCAATTATTTATTTAGGATAAGCCTACATTGTATAGCTTTAATCACAGCTGCACAAACATGTATACTTCATTGATAATCACAAAAATTGGCTTTGAGTCAAATCACAATAAATCAGTGTTTTATTTTTTGGAGGGTTCTTTTTTTCAGTATTGGCTGTTTAACTTTGAAGATTTCTTCATCACATCTGATGGTTTTATGACTTTTACACCTTCTTCATAAAATGTACACAGTTTGGACAGAGAAATATTATCACCCACATAAGCAGTTGGTGAAATGATGCTGTATGGATGCTGAATTGCAATCAAGAACATGGTAGCATTAATATAGAAAAACATAAAGAAGTTAATTACATGCTGCATTCACTTGTACTTGGGCACCTGAGGTTTACCCAAGTAAAGGTCACTTTACACTAAATATTTAGCATAATTTTATAGTCTATTCTTGGGTTGGCACCTGCAGGCTATTCAGATTTTAGAATCCTCACAGCCCACCCATGCTTATGTGTACTTTTTTTGCTGTGTTCACAGGACTTGGATTAATTTTACTGAAACAAAGGACAGACTGACTGTCCCCATTTTAGATTATGAGGACAAAAATAAATAAATAAATTATTTTGATCAATTATTTTATAAAAAAAAAAACAATTTCAAAGGGGAACGGAGAAATCCCTGTTTCAAAAGTTTATGTTTGTGAATGTTTATAGTTATAAAACTTAAAAGACATGACCCTAAAACGTTAATGGCAGATGTCTATGAAAATGTGTGTGGACTGTGGCAAAAACATAACAATTACTTCAGGCTGACCTTCAGCCAATATCAGACACTACACATTAAACCAAACAGGACTTTGTGTGTAAAGACTAAGAGAGAGGCCACTATTAACAGAATGGAAAAGTTCAAGCAGAAAAGACTAACACTAAAATTACCCACAGTCTCTACTACACAGTAGAATGCAGTGCATTGATTTATTCAGATGTGATGAAAAACAGATTGAACCTTCAGTAAAACATGGTTGAAGTTCTTTATAATGGGACTGCTTTGCTGCTACTGGTACTGGAAGCATCGAGTGTAAAGAAAGAAATCAGGAGATGGCTGTGTAATTTTAGAACAAAATGGGTTAATGTCAGAAAACTTAAGTTAAAAGTTTTGAGTCTTTAAGCAGAGAAGCAGCAAAAGAAAGAGCAGCTGAAAGGGAAAAGATTAACTGACTCACAGTATACCTGTGGAGAGAAAAGAAATCTGCCATTGCAAACTGGTCTTCCGCACATTGAAATAAGTTTAAATTCAAAGCAATGGGAACTTGTGAAAAACTACCAGTAGACTAGTCCAGCAAGCTTGAAGATGACCACAGGAAACATACTAAGGATGCCAAAAGCAGTTTATATGAGTTTTTTTTTTTTTTTTTTTTCTTTGATTTAATTTTCATTTAATGTAGCCTAAAATTCTTGAAATGTCAACAGCTTTGGTTTACTTGCATTTGTTTTCGTGTCTTTCGTTTTAATTACATGCTTGAAGTTCAGAGGTGAAAGTAAGTGTAAATGTGAAGTCAGCAACTTATCTTCTCGGGGGAATTTCTACAAGTTAAATAGCCAATAAATCGAAAAAACCAAAGAAAGAACATATGCAGCCAATATTATGTAATAATAAGTATTAAATTGCAAAAACGACAGACTTTGTCTTCTTTGAGCTGCTCAGATGTGAGGAGCTAAATGTCTTTAAAAATGAATCAGTTACTTATAGGAGTTTTAGAGATTTGGGCTTTCAGAAATATTTTCATTGTCATATAATTTAATAATAATATTAAATAATTTCAGCCGTCACTCAGCTGTAAGTTAAAAAGACAGCAGTGACCTGAGAGAGAAAGAGAAAGACAGAGGACCTTTTCAGGCATTTGAGGTGTGAAACAAGTTGCAGGGAGTGACAGAGGTAAGTGGTCCCCTCCTGGGACAAGAGGATTAGTGTGGAACCATTACCTTAGCCCCATGAATCACTGCTAATGGCTTCAGTGAGAGAGTACTGTATAGTGGATGGACACCTCAAGTTTTCTAACACAGCAGCATATTTCTGCTGTTAGTGCCACACAGAGAGGGCTGTGGAAAGAGTAGGAGAAAGAATCATTCATTTGTTTTATAGCACAGGTATGTGGTGCAGATGCACACCCAACCAACCCCAAGCTAAAATAAGCATACACCAGCAGATCCTTAAAAATTTATTGAAGTTAATGTAAGATTAAATCATAGGTGGTATAACAAAGAAAACACAAATAACCCTTGCATAGATCACAGACCATGCCTTTGTCATCATCTGACAAACTGAACACATAGTAGCATAATCCTCGGTAAACACAACATGAGAATGACAGCTGGATTAGATAACACAGTCGGAGTTGGGCTTGCATGAGGATGAAAAGAAGAGCAGAAGAGTTCAACAGTCCTTCAGCGCTTTGCTCCAAAGAGGCCCAGCTTCCCAACCAGCACGTAAATGTTGACAGAAAATAGAAAGGCATAGCCATCACATTTCTAATACAAACAAGAATTTCTCAAGCATGATACACACCATCGCAGCATTTGATCCCATATAGTGACTCCTCAGCAGGTCAAACGAGCAGTCCAGCAACATGACTTTCAATAACACCTTGAAACACGTACAGAGGATTGTGTGCAGCACAGGCCCTGTTTAGATGTGATGGGCATGTTTTCCACAACACAAAATCACTACAGTCTGGAGTGAGATAAGAGAGGGCGTAATGTTAGTTGAGAGAGCATTTCAGTTCTGGAATAGTCTAAGAAACTAGCCCTTGTTGTCCTTGCTCACATTCAGAGCCCAGCAAGCATAACCTGAACATCACACAGAGTCGGTGAGCACGGCCCAGATACCCGGCGCCATCTCAGTGATGCTAAGGTGCTTTTAGGAAAATCCAGTAAAGGACAAGCTTCGCAACAACTCCTGAACAGGGCCTCACAGGAAGCCGAGGTGCAGATGAAAGCAAGGGTTTCTTTTTTAAATGATGCAACCATATAATAGTTGATCCGCAGCTTGAAAGGCAAAGCTCATGCAGTCTTCCATCGCCCATGCAGGTTTTTTTTTCTGTTTGTTTGTTTTGTTTTGCTTTTGTTTATGTTTTTTTCAACTTGTCTTGTGTCTCTACAGAAACCTACAATCCATAGGTTTCTGTAGAGACGCATTGTAGCAGAAGTTTCAGCAGAAGAGTTTGGAGGAAAAAATGTGAACAGGAATAAATCCTGGTTTTTGTTCTTACTTTTAACCAAAAACACAAATCATATTTTCTTATTATAATTCGTATTATCTAGTATAAGTGATTATTATACAGTAGTTTCATTTTCATGGCTTGCTGGAGGAACATTGTTTTTATATTCCAATGTAAGGCATGTTTGTCCTAAACCACTAAGGTTATAGTGCCACCACAGAAAAACAAAACTCAGTAATAGCAAATTAGGAACACACATTAGGCTTGTTTTCTTAGGTAATTGCATTATATAGTAGTTACTTTTCTAGCTAAACAACATTTTCTTCTTATGACATTTCCTTTTTTATGGGATAAATTTAGTCTTTTTTTTTTAATGTTCTTACATGTATTTCCAGAAGTGTAACCCCTAACAGTGAGCTAAATTAATAAATGTGTAAAATGAATAAAAATCTGCAAAATCTGAACAGTCTCCAGAACTTCACAAGATCAGGTTTTCGCTAAATGTATGACAAGCTCTTTTTTGTGGGGTTGACTAAACCATTTGCAGCTTTTTTTCCCAACCACTGTCTGTTTAGTTGGATTTTTCAGGATTTTATCTAAACAAAATATCATCCTCCACATCTGACCCCAGTGACATTACAAACTCTGTAGAACAGACAATCAGAGGTTGGTACATGAGCAGCCCTGTTGTGAGTATCTGACAAATGATCGGTGTCTCTCAGGCAATGAGTTTTTTTCTTTTTTTTAACAGCAAAAATCTTATGTACAGGGTTTCTATTGCTGTAAAGAATGCACGTTTCTGTTGGGTAATTTTATGTATAGCACCGTCTGTACCTGCCCTCACTGTTAAAGTAAGGGGTATCATTTACATGATCATTACCTCATTTTGGACCATTTCAAACAGGCTGTACTTGTTGATTCTTTCAAGAAACTGCATGACCACAACAAATAGTTTCTTGAAAGCTGCATTTTTGTATGCTAATACATATTTACCTATATTTATGTTTATATATATATATATATATATATATATATATATATATATATATATATATATATACAGCATTGTAATTAATGCTACCAATGCTTATTTTGGCTGTTTTACTGTTCTAAAAAGTAAAGACAAGTTGAATGACCTCTATTTCTTTTTCTTTTTTTGCACTTGTGATTAGTTACTGACACGTAGCATATTTACTTTGCCTGAGGCAGATACTCTTCAGAGGTACAGTACAAAGATTAGTTCCAAACAAAATTACAAACAATCCTCTAAACAAACCACCCACCAATAACATAAGAGTTTGGAAGAAACATGATTGAATGGAAAATCTTTTTTTTTTCTAAACATTTAGCAAAGGCTCACTTCAGCTTCAGATGACATGTTGTGGTAACAAGACAACAGCAGTAGTCTTGTACTAGCACCACAAAGGATGGCCATTGCACCAACAGAAACAGCTATGACATTCAAATAGCACTGCAGTGGTTTTTTTTCATACAGGATGTTGTCAGGAGAGTGCTAAATAATAAGAAAAATAAAGCATATAGTTCAGTACAAAACTTGTTATCATTTTGATGAATTCATCCCAGTACTGAGTGTAGATTAATGTACAATAGCTGGAGATTTTCAAGTAGTTGTTACATTTTGTCCCAACTTATCTGCAGTTCTCCTGCAATATGCTGAGAAAATATATTTATGAAAATGTGCAAGCACAGTGAAAAAAAAAATAAAAAAAATCTTGCAGGTATGAAAAAAGTCCAAGCAAACACAATGAAGCTATTGTGCAAAAAGGATGGGCTGCATTTTAGTGTGCATGATAATGCCCTTATCTGCATTGTGACAGATTATATGACTATAGATCTAATTTTCCTGTTGCAGTCCACACAGATGTGCTTAAACACATTCAGGTGTTTCCCTGTGACACAGCTGTAACTTGACATGGCACTGTTTCAGTTAGGAAGAGTCAAGTCATCTCTGCAAACTCTTTACAAATTAATGTCCTGATTGTGCGCAGCTTTATGTGAAAAAAGGAGCAGGACTGTGGTACACTACTTGCCCTACATGTAAGTGCTTGTGTAAAGGCTATGCTTCGGGACTCTCACATTCAATATTGCATGACTGCAGTTTTACACTTAAGGTTCTATTTTGCATTATGGGGTAGGAAGCCCTGCATTGAAGCTTGCAGCTCTGCAGCAAGTTTGCAATGACCTCGCTGAGGTAGAGACCCTGAAAGGATGCATGGTGAACAACAAAAAACAACAGGCATGAACAAAGTTGTGAAAATCAGATATTCCCTTTTAAGTTGGAATAGTAAACATGCAGAGTACATTACATTGCTGCCTAAGGGCATAGTTAAGTGCATGACAGCATGAAAACTTGGTTGTGCATGACAGCATGGAGATCAATTTCTTCTTTTTTCTATTTTTGACCACTGTCACCTGCTGTTTGAACTACTCATCTGGCATCATTAATATCATATGTAACACTGCTTCATCACTAAGGCCAGCTCTACTCAACCATACACATATACCATTGTACACTGAGGCACTTTCACTGGACCTGTTGGTGGAAGGGGAAAAGGCACTGGCAACTAATGTCAGAATAATTCTCACAAATGTGAAATTTGAACTGATCCTTTTCATTGGATTCAAAACTAATACATATTAAAATCAGAGGTGGAGATGGAAGCATGACTAACATTATGTTAACTTTTCTTGTTCAAAGAAGGTCCATGCACTGCACTATTGACTAATACTGTAACTGGTGCCTATTATGATTATATGCATTTTTTGATATTATTTGTTTCTTTGCCTACTTTTAAATTAGAAACTCTGCATCCTCATGGTGGCGTTGGATATATTTGATCACAATTCAGAAACACCCACATTTTTGATTTCTTCAGTTGCCCTGATGGTAGGGATACTGCAGAGTGCTTGAATTGCAACAAGCTGTATATTCACGTCATGCATTAAATATACCGGGATACAAAAGTACCTTAGTCGATAGGCCATAATGCAGTTTACTTTTTTCATGCTATGATCTCATTTATGTACTGTTCCCTTAAGATTTAACATTCAATTTCTATGCTTCTAAATGATTAGCATTTCTAATTAAAAACTCATCCAGTGCACTCAGTATGAAAACATATGAGAAGGAGGGAAATGGAGGCAGATATCCAAAAGAACATCCTTTCCAGTATGTGACATATGTCTCATGCATGCCAATATCAAAATGGAAAGTCTCTAAATCATGCTAATGTGAAGCTCACTTTTATCATTGTGCTGTGTTGCATCTAAAGGGCATGGCATTGAATCACTTGGTGATAACACAATTACAGCAACTGCCGGAAAACAGCAGCATTGCAGATGTCCGTGAAGCAAGCAGATCGCCATCTGTTTACATCCAAACAAGAGAGATCAGTCTTCCTCCTATAAGGTGCTTTGCTGAGTAGTAGATCCTTCACAGGGAAGAGAGGAGAGAGGAGGAGAGGAGGAGGGAAGGTTGAAGGGGGAGGTGGTCTAACTTCTTGGCTGTTACCACTTGGCTGCAGAGGCTTGCATGTCTGCAGTCGTTTCTGGTGCATTGTGCAACTTGCTTTAAATGTTATCTGTACTCCATGCATAAAATTTTAATTATCACGCTGTCGTCTGATAAGACAGGGTGTGCTCTGCATCCTCCAGGGAGCCGTGTATATGTGTAATAATGGATGTCTTGTCTTTGATATAACTATATATTTGTAGGATCAGTAGAATTAATTATTCTATCTACATGGCATATATTTTAACAGCTTTGTATTTTTCTGTTTCCTTTCCATATAGCTGAGCATAGTTGTAGGTCTAATGTCTTAGAGTGCTTTGGGGAGATAAATGAAGCGTTCCTAACTTATGGTCTACTCCACATATGACAGTCCAATAGAGATCTTAAAGTTCCTTACTGGCGTCTAAACATCTGTAAGCAGCTTGCTTTTATTTACACAGTTTTGATTGGCTATAGTGCAATTGCCAGTTCTAAGGTTTGCCTCCCTAAAATTGTCGATGCTATTGTTGATATCTCCGTCGATCTCCATGTACTCTGACTTGCTGACAGTTGATGAGCTGCGGCGGCTGGAGTTGGTTTCAGAGGGGATGTTGGGATTGCTGACGTTGAGCAGCTGGGCCTGCTCCTCTCCCTCGGTCTCTCTGTGGTAGAAGTAGTTGAAGTTGGACACGATGACAGGCACTGGGAGAGCAATTGTCAACACTCCAGCGATGGCACACAGAGATCCAACAATCTTGCCCCCAATAGTGACGGGGACCATGTCCCCATAGCCCACAGTTGTCATGGATACAACAGCCCACCAGAATGCATCTGGGATGCTGCCAAAGTAGGAACCTTGCTCCTCCGCCTCAGCAAAGTAGACAGCACTGGAGAACAAGATGACTCCAATGAACAGAAAGAAGATCAGCAATCCCAGCTCTCTCATGCTGGCCTTGAGGGTCTGCCCTAGAATCTGAAGTCCTTTGGAGTGTCGTGACAGCTTGAAGATCCGAAACACTCTGACCAGACGGATCACCCTGAGTATGGCCAGAGATGTTGCTTGCTCCCCTACCCCCTCATTATCTGGGTCTTCAGCCAGCTCGGTGCCGAGTGTGATGAAATAAGGGATGATAGCAACAATGTCGATCATGTTCATCATGTTCTTGAAGAAGGCCGGTTTGCTTGGGCATGCCAGAAAGCGTACTATCAACTCAAAAGAGAACCAGATTATACAGAGAGTCTCAATGATGAAGAAGGGGTCAGTGAGGATATTTGGCTTATAATAAATAGTAGTGTTCCCCACTCTCTGGAAATGACCCATTGGGTCCTCTTTCAGCTGTGGCAAAGTCTCTAAACAAAATATGACTATTGAAATCAGAATTACCATCACAGACACAATGGCAATCCCTCTGGCGGTGCCTGAGCTTTCTGGGTGCTCAAACAGGAGCCAGATCTGACGCTGGAACTCCTTCTCAGGTAAAGGACGCTCTTCCTCCCTGATGAAACCCTCATCCTCACGGAACCTCTCCATCGCCTCCACTCCCAGCTCATAAAATTTGATTTCTTCTGAGAACATATCCAAAGGGACATTCACTGGCCTTCTCAGACGCCCCCCAGACTGGTAATAATACAGAATGGCATCAAAGCTGGGGCGATTTCTGTCAAAAAAGTACTCGTTTCTCAGGGGGTCAAAGTACCGCATCCGCTTTTTGGGGTTGCCCAGCAATGTCTCCGGAAACTGGGAGAGAGTTTTTAACTGCGTCTCAAATCGAAGGCCGGCTATGTTGATGACCACCCTCTCGCAGCACTCGTGGTCATTGTGATCTGGGGGGTAGGTGTCCTGAGGGTGGCCCGGAACGGCAGAGGTCTCATCCATGTTATCTCCTGCTACTACAGTCATTTTGTATTGGGAAAAGGAGAAGAATGTGAAAGAAGAGGCATAGGAAATATATTGGGGTGTTGGTTAGTCAGACTGAGCAGGCATTCAGGATTGGGAGAAATTTTCCACTCCTCAGCTTCCCACACCCCTTGGATTGTTGGAGGCGTCCCCAGTTGCAAGGGGGGTGGTTGGCTGGTCTGCCTCAGTGCGGCTCCACTGCGGCTCTCGCTGACTTGACCATTGCTGCTCTCCAGTGCATCTGCAGCAGTTGCTGCTGCTGCTTCTGTCACCCAAAGAGAGAGGGAGGGAGGGAGGGAATAATGGAATCAAACAGCCAAGATATTTGCTGGCTCAGCAATTTTCTGTAGTTTCCTTGTTTATTTATTTACATGTCAAGGGCTGCAATTAGTGCAACCATCCATTATAGAGGTAAAAAATATCTCATTAAAGAATAATTAATAATCATTTTGCTTTAGTACAAACACTTAATATCACTTCATAAGTGAGTTTTTCATGAAAGTACTGTTTTTCTTCTTTTTCTTGAAATCCCAAGTCTTAACTCTGATGGCAGTTTTATAACGTCCCATCATGTTTCTATGGGAATGTTTGCCTTAGTTTGTCAGATCAGTTCTTTGGTTTTATGTCTTAAAGGAGCATGGCAACATTATCCTAAGCCACTCTCACCAGCCTGAGTTGTAATATGACGCATAGCAATTTATGCTGGTATTGTTTTAACTCTTGTTTCTTCATGCATGTCATAGGCCTAATAATTGCTTACAAATCCATAGACAAAATTAGAAACACACAGCAGCTATTAGTACAGTACTTTTACATCAACAGAACCTCCTAATCAAAATAAAGCATGTGATAAATAACTGTTGTATAAGTCAATAGTTTCGGAGACTTACCGTGACTTGATCTTAAGGGGTCTTAAATGCGTCTTAGCCTCGAGTAAAATCATCCAACAGCGGGGCACCGGTGGGTGTCAGGTGGCAACTTTAGTTGCACCTATAAAGAGCCTAGAGCTTTACTGTGCGCATAGCCGTCTAAGCTGTGCTGCAAAAGGATACAACTCAAAGTGAAAATCAGATTAATCAAATAAGGAGAGCCTGAGATGGAAAAAGAGCAAAAAGAGGCAACTGCCAAGCTGCAGAGTCGGTAGTTCCTTGAGCGGCGGCACGGCGGTGAGAGGTGCTTACAGTTTATACCGCAGGAGAAAATCTTGCGCTGCAATTCGGGAGGGAGATACATTAAGGGGCAATAAGCGAGCCCTTGACATTTCCAGACATCAATGCATCAGCAGAAATCTGCTGCTTTTTTCCACTAAACGGGATGACGGACAGAATGCGTTTCAGAGCAGGATGCTGAGCACGATAAGAAAAAAATAAAGATTTAAAAAATCCAAAAGGTTAAGCTGAGGAATAAACAAGTGTAGCAGCGACGTCGAATAGTTTCTTAACAATGTCAAGCATGTTTTGCTGTGTATTTTACATGCAAGTGCAGAGAAGGCGAAGGGAAGGAGAGGAGGGGAGAGGGAGGGCAGCAGCAGGAGGAGGAGTTGGAGGGTTTCGACGCAATGCAGACCGGCTCTACTAAAGGACGCCGCCAGAAGTTCTTCATACACCACAAAAACAAGAGCTCTTCTGTGTCAGCACTGGCGCAATCATTCTGCAAATATAGACAAATCCCCCTAAAGCAGTGCTGTGTAACATTTTAGATAATCTGTAAATTGATAAATCAGCCTTCATTTGTTTAGAGATTAAAACATCACCTTTTCATTTAGCCACTCCTTGATTTAAGGGCATTCAGGCGTTAGTTTGGCACGAGATGCGCAACTGCAAATCTCGGCGTAAGTTACATCAAATCGTAACTTGGCATGTTTAATTCCCCCCCCCCCAAGTGAGAAATTGAAAGAGGATAAAGTTACAATTGTATGTGTTAGAAAACCTTGATAGCTGTGGAGCAGCACATCAAATTAGCTTGAATCTTGTAGGTTTCACACCCATGATACTCTCCTTCACCATACTGGTCAGATCAAAATAGTTTTGTCAACAAACTGTTGTTGCTTTTGATCCCAGAAGCTCACATGTGAGGAAAAACGGAAATTTGGCCAAACGTTGCGCAGAGGAGAATTACATTCAGCACCACGGACAGCGAAGATAACTAATTCCCCTTAAAAATGCAAACCCCAAAATAAACAAAAGGACATAGTCAAATCAATTCCATACACCTAATATGACAAGAAACAATATGCGTTTGACATTTGGCCCTTACTGGCATGGTGGTTTGTGCTTGAGGGTTCATAAAACAGGAAGGAGTTGACCTTGCTGACTCAAAATTGCAGTTTCAATCCATCCAACGCAAAAGCAGCTTATCAAACGTCTGCGTAATTTTCTAATATGGGCCAACCAAATAAATACCCTTCATTTAACACTGTGACATTTTATTAAGTTAATTGGTTTTGTGGGAGAACAGGCCAACTGCTTCTGTACCTTTGTTTCCAGCTGCACCAGAGGTGGTACGTTGTACTGAACTTATTTGTGAGAGGGAATTTACTCTATTTATTTCTCTGTTTTATTTTTACATAAGATGCTTGTTCTCTGAATTTCGTCTCCTTGATAAAATAATGAAAATGACGAGTATGTTTTCTTGTTCATATTCGTTTATGAAAAAATATACAGGGTTTTTTATGCACATTCATTTACAAAGTCTAAACAAAAGAATGTTATTTTTTACGGATGTTGCACACAATGTCCATTGCTTTCTCCGTGTGTCCACCGTGAAGTCTCTGTAGGTTAAAACACCGGCATTGTAATAGTAATCCGTAAGAAAATGATCCAGTGTGGGAGAAGATGAGAATGCCACCCGTGTACCTTGTTGTGATTCTGAGTGGACGACAAACTTCATCTAATCGTCTGCCACCTGTAAGTAAGCAGAAAATAAAACCCACCACGTTAACATCGGGAGTTGACAGGGCTTAGTAAACCTCTGCAAGCATCCGGCCACATGGGGAGCGTGATCACTGGAGCTTGTGCTAAACCAGTCAAGGCCAACTGTAACAGTGCAAAGATGCTCAAGCTGAAGTGTTAATATGCTACTGTCTGCAGAGGAATTAATCATCCACACAGTGGCGCTCAGAGCTCACTTTTTTCCAGCTCTAATCAGATTCCCATGAAGCTCACAGCAGACTTTCTAGAATCATAAAGACAGACATGGTTTATTCTGTCTTAAATTTTAAATGTATTTATTTAACAACACTGAAGCAATAATCAGACATTCAACTTTATATTAGGTGATGGCGGTTTAATATTGACATTATTTTTTTATTATTATAATTACACTTGACAGAGTTTGTTTCATAACTTGATAGTTATGTATTGTTGCGTGAATGTAGCTGTATTCTGCTCCATTAAGGCGGAGCTTTGCACCTCCCCAGACGTGTTCAGCGTCACTTTTAAATGGACGGACAGATGAGATGTTAATGTTCACAGTACAGCGTTACAGTAATATGAAAATCACGTGAACTCGACATCTTCAGGACGAACACTTCTGTTAAGCACATCTAGGTAAAGACGTTATTTTCCGTGACAAAGGTAACAACTTCTCACATTGTATTGGGACTGCGTTCAAAGTTTTCGCTGAGACGTGGCAATGTCACCAGAATCTGGGAAGACCACCGACACACATATGATCTCTATAAATCCAAGCTGTAATTTGACACATCATCGTCTTATTGACAGTCTTTCGGCGCCGCAGAAAAACAAAACAGACTGTGCGCTTTAACGCGCAGCTGAAGTCTCTCTTGATCGCTCTATAGAGATTTGAGCTTACAAAAGTTGACGAAGCGATGTCATTAAACCATTTTATCTTAAAGAGGAATGTATTTTTGTCATGCGTAAACAAAGGAAACTTGCTTCAATATCACCTGATTAAGTTTAGTTAGTTAGTTGGTTAATTTGTGGAATTTAGCAGACTATGTCTAAATATCTCAAGACATGAAAACATCTCCCCATATATTATTTATTATTATTTTTAAGAGGTGGTTGTAACCTTAATTCGACGAAACTGCTGTGACTTTATTTAATCCACAATTTCCATCCCCTGTCATATACCTCAAAGAATGATTGTCATATTTTTCTTTTTGCGTGACATTTCCTCACAGTCTGAAGATGACTCCCTGATTCTGACTGACCATTTGTGTAATTTAACGCCAAAGACAAGCCTGATCTCTAACACCTTAAAATGACACACAAAAAGCTCCGAATGTAGAGACTTGACATGTGCAATGTGCCCGAGATGGTGTACTATATTTACGCACTGCGGTGATGTCATGTAGTTCTAACAATAGCCTCCGTGTGTGAAAATGTTCCAAGTGTCATAGGGCATGTTTAAGGTAAGCCTTTTGGTTTGGGAATATTGTGAAGCTCCACTTGTTGGAATCAGTGCATGCGCAAAATACTTAGAACGTCTGACAAAAAAAAAACTAACGTGTACTGTAGGCTGTGTTTCACACACAACTCACCAGATACAAAATCGTCCACTTTAGACTTCAGTCAGTTTCCCAGTGTATGTCTCTGGCTCATTCACGTGTAGATGTGTCAGAGCTTCCAATTCGTCGCTTCCCTGATAGGACTCCGGTTTGGAGAGCGACTGATTAGTTTTGATGGAGTCACTGTCACCTAATGAGGGCTGCGGTTCCTGCTGCCCGCATGTCACGTGGACGTACTGAACATTTTCCTCCTCTTCGTTCTCTCTGTGGTAGAAATAATTGAAATTGGACACTATTACAGGAACAGGTAAAGCTATGGTCAGCACTCCGGCGATTGCGCACAAAGATCCGACAAATTTACCCCAAATGGTGGAGGGACACATGTCTCCGTAGCCAACTGTAGTCATTGTCACGACAGCCCACCAAAACGCATCAGGTATACTTGAAAATTCAGAGTCGGGATCTTCTGCTTCAGCAAAATAAACTGAACTGGAGAATAAAACGACTCCAATAATCAAGAAAAATATGAGCAATCCCAGCTCCCTGAGGCTTGCCTTAAGTGTTTGGCCAAGAATCTGGAGACCCTTGGAGTGTCTGGAGAGTTTAAAAATCCTAAAAACACGTACCAGACGGATGACCCTTAGTATGGCCAGAGAAGCAGCCTGCTGACTGCTGCCCTGATTCTCTGCAAGATCGAGGCCCAGGGTGATGAAATATGGTGCAATGGCCACAACATCGATCAGATTCATCATATTTTTAAAGAACACTGGCTTACTGGGACAGGACAGAAATCTCATGGTAAATTCAAATGAGAACCACACGATGCAAAGTGTCTCCAACATGAAAAACGGATCTGTGAACGGATTGGGCTCTTTGACGTGAGAACTTCCATTGGCTTGACTGTCGATCTCTGGGGGGACATCTCTGAACTCGGGTAAAGTCTCTAAGCAAAATATAATAATGGATATCAAAATGACCATCACTGACACAATGGCAATTATCCGTGCGGGTCCTGAGCTCTCCGGGTATTCAAAGAGGAGCCACAACTGACGCTGGAACTCGTTAGTGGGCAGCGGGCGCTCCTCCTCTCTTGCCAAACCCTCGTCGTCTTTGTAAAGCTGTATGACCTCTTCCTCAAGTTCATAAAACTTTATTTCTTCCAAGAAAATGTCCACAGGTACGCTCACAGGCCTCCTTAGCCTCCCTCCTGACTGGTAATAATAAAGGATTGCGTCAAAGCTCGGTCTATTCCTGTCAAAGAAATATTCATTTCTCAGTGGGTCAAAGAAACGCATCCTTTTGCGCGGGTCTCCCAAAAGTGTGGTCGGAAAGCGCGAGAGGGTCTTTAACTGTGTCTCGAAACGCAGGCCTGAGATGTTGATGACCACCCTCTCGCTGCATTCCTGGTCCGATGGTTCCAAGTCAGCAGCATCTTGCAGCAAAGGAGTGACCACCACAGTCTCTTCGTGATTGTCCTGAGACACCACAGTCATCTTTTTACCCCTCTAAGGGTAAATCCGTCACTCACCTCCTCGGTGCCTTCCTCTTGTTCTTTTTCCCGTCAGTCCTTCTAACTCTCTTTCTCATGCAGCCCCCCTCCTTCCTTAAAACAAGGCAATATCCCTCTTTTGCGCCCAACACTTGGAGTTGTTGATATCCAAAATCGTTGTACTGTTATTTATTTACACCTCCTCTTTTTTGTCAGATTAGTGCCTCTGACCTGCCAACTTTCAATAGTGTACACAGATCTCCACTTGCATAAGCTATACTAACAGCTCCAGAAGGCTATCATATTCTCACCGTTTTAAACTCTAAAGCCCTCCCCATGTTGGAAGACCAGATGACACTTGTTGCTGCTGCTGTCACTTCAAAGCAGTGGTGCAGACATTTCCAAATGTAGCTCCAGTCTTTTTGATTACAATAAATAAACAAGTTCTGTTTCTTTAATATCTTTTTTTTCAAGTCCGCATTGTCTTGTTTTGTGCAGAAGGGCCAGGTTGTTTTCTGACCCAGTGTCCTCAGGAATGGAGTCCCTCTCTCTGCAGGTCCTTCATTCATGAAATCATGGTTATTCTTGTCACAAGGGGAGCCTCCAGGATCCACACCGTGTCTACTTTGGGTCACTGTCCCCCATTTTAGAAACCAGGACAACTAATGAACGTGACAAACAGATCCATCCCTGTTAAGCAGAGTCAAGTGTTCTTTTTCTGCAACTACTTATTAGATGTGTCTTGAAATGTAAAAGATTAAATAACCTGAATGCTCTGAAGCGCACAGCCTCGTATAACCAGGGGCCATCACAGACTCACCCAGTGGAAAGTGCTGGCTTGACTGACACCTGAGTAGCCAGAGGGGATAGCGCCTTCAGGAAGCTGCAGCCAAAATAACATTCATCATTACTTGCACCTAAAGGTCTTAGTTGTAAAGCTCTGAACACGGGCTGCTCCACAAGTAGCCTGAGATGAACGAAGAGAGTGTTTCATCCAGATCACTTTCAAAGTTCAGTCTTTCCTAGTTTTATTCTTCCTGTTCTGCTTTCATAAAGTCAGATGTTGCAGTTGTGAACTCAATAGCACAATATTAACAGCATAAAGATGTTAATCAGAGCAACTAAAACCAAACTGTAGCCTATAACTTGCCATTTACATTTATGTTACAAAGGATTTTTTTTTCTTTGCATCTCCAATACTGACTTCTGGCTAGGACTTCTGAGTCAAATATCAGCTTCTTGACTTGGTACCACCTGCTGATAATGTGTTAGCAAAGCACATGCACCAAACGTCTGGGTGAGGCAGAGGCAAAAGGTCTTGACTGTATCCAAGGAAACAAACAATAACAAACAGGCTAAGATTCTAACACATGATGCTAATACTGTTGGCCATATCTGTCAGTCAAAGAATAAGCAAAAATAATCTTTCACTCAAAATCCACAATCACTTCCCTCTAATTAGTTATTTGCTTATCATACAATAACAAAATCTGTTTTAAGAACACACTTTATTTGTCTCATTGGATTATTAACCAAGAATGTAGTGCATGTTTTGTCACTATGTTTATGTTGGGTTCCATATAAATATATACAGACAGCCTATGTAGATGGATATGCGGGAACACATGCCATAAAGCTGGCAGGGTGCACGATTGCTGACAGTGAGGAACCTCCCTTCGTTATTAATGGCTGGACCTATGAAGGCAGGAGACCCCCCTCAGTAACAAGATACTGTGAATTCACTGACTGCAAGAGAAAATCTGCTTTCTAATCCCTCTTTAATACAATATTACAGATATAATCAAGGGCTTTATTAGTCATTTATACCAGCATAACTGTTATATTTTCATTATTTTTAATTCTTACGATCAACCCACATACATGAAAAAAGAAAAACTGCATTGACTGTCTCAGTAGGATAGTGTGATGTAAGAGCTGTGTTAATAAAATATGACCATGATGTAATCAAAAATGGGCTGCACGGTGGTGTGGTGGTTAGCACTGCAGCCTCACAGCAAGAAGGTTGCTGGTTCGACTCTTGGCTGGTGGGGAGATTCGAACCTTGAGGGTACTCAAGCTTCCTCCCACCGTCCAAAGACATGCATGTTAGGTTAATTGATTACTCCAATTCTCCCTAGTCGTGAGTACAAGTGTGAATGGTTGTTTGTCCCCTATGTGTTGGCCCTGCGATGGACTGGTGACCTGTCCAGGGATAGGCTCCAGCTCACCCGCGACCCGTAATGGACCGAGCAGTACAGAGAATGAATGAATATTTAATCAAAATAAAAGATTATTACCAATAATTCTTATTCATTATCTCAGTTATTTGGAAGAATTTTTTCATGAAGGATATGACTTTATTTATGAGCATTTCGTTTCATTACACCTGACCCCCAAAAGTTTGTCTTTGTCTAAAAATACGCAGGATGAGTTTCCTTCCTAACCCATTACAGACGTGAGGTAATCACAGTAGCAACTTGTGTCAGTTACTCCCCTTGGCTTTCACCTCCTGCTGAACCCCAGGCCAAATATTTGCACTGTGTGCATGTGTGTATTTCTGTAAGTGTATATGTGGTATTGCCATTAGAAGGATTGGTGAAAGAATGCATGAGTATATCATGTTTAGTGTGTTTAAGATTTTGTTATAATTTAAAAGAGGAGTTTTTAGAGGGTCAGCAATGCTGGTCACATTGTTTTAGTGACATCCACTCTGCTCAAATTGAATCAGGGGGACATCAGAGCCAGGGTGACGTATGCTCTGTAAGGCTGATGATGACACTGTCTCAGACCCTGGAATGAGTTCGTAGACACAAAGCTACAACTTCCTGCAGGAAAGTTAATATTGAAAGACCTCACATTAGGTCTATATTCTCAAGACTTTTAGGAAGAATTGATTGTCATTATGTATACAGTAACTAAAAATAAATGTAATAAACTAAGCTGTAATCGTGAAAAAGTTTAAGTGGTCTGTAAAATGTAAATACGAAGTACTTCAATTTATTTAATTAAAAATTGGACAAGGACTGCGTATCAGTCCTTGTCCAAATGTCAAAAGAACATAATTTGGTAGCATTTTTGGCAGGACTTCTTATTGATATGATGTAGAAATGCTCGAACTGTGTCCAGTTTTATCATAAACAATATTCTTACATTTCTCACTTACGTTCTCAGTTTCTCACAAATGCTAAAGAACCTCCACAAATTTCTTTCTAAATAACTGAAGAAACAACTTCAGATGGTCAAGTTGGTAAAATCTTACCGATGTTTGACTTCCACTGATAGTGAAATCTTTATCAGAACCAAGTTTAGAAATATTTTATTGAGGGAATATGAGGGAAATTGCTGCATTACAGTCTTAAAACAGCTGAATATGGTGAAACACAGTTAGAAATGGAAGGTTAATAGTCAAATATAGTGAAGATAAGAATTATAAGGCACTGAATTAACTAAAATATAGTAATACAAAGGCGACATTAACGATCAATTACAATATTTACAGGATTTACAAAGACATTCTGATTAAAGATCCACTCAGTGCAAAGTTATGGGTTTGATGGCCCTGGGAAAGAATGATCTCCTGTGGTGTTCTGTGTTGCAGTGAGGTAGAACAAGTCTGTTGCTGACCATGTTCCAGGAGTTATCCAGCACGTTGTGGAGTGGGTGTGAAGGGCTGTCCAATATAGTCTTTGACTGGGACAGCATCCTCCTCTCTGACACCACTGTCAAGAGTACAGCTCCACACCAACAACATAACTGTCTGTTGAGTCAGTCAGTGTCAGGCACCATCAGCTGCCCAGCATTAAGAACAGTTCTGGTCAAAACAGACTCAAATAAGCATCACCTGGCAAATGCTGAAGGACCTTAGATGCTTCAGAAAGTAGAGACAGCTCTTTGCCTTCCTGTAGATAATTCTGTTTGCGGAGAAGTCCAGTTTACAGTCAATAAATGCTTGAGGTCCCAGGTATATGTATTCTTACACAGTGTCCACATTTATTCCCCTGATGGAAACAAGGGCCATCAGGGGCTTGACCTCCTCATGCCCACAAGCGATTCTTTGTTTTTTGTTTGTTTGTTTTTGTTGTGTTTTTTTTTGTTTTTGCCACACTGAGCTGCAGATGGTTCTACAAGCACCATGCGACAAAGTTTCCCACCACAGCTATGTTTTCCTCTTTACCATCCTCTATGAGGCATCCGACTACTGCAGAGTGACAAGAAAACGTCTGAAGGTGACAGTTCTCTGAGCAGTCCCTGAAGTCATGGGTGTAGATGATGAAGAGGAAGGGAGAAAGGACTGTTGTTTGTCAGGCTCCAGTGTTGCTGACCGGTCTGTCTGGTAAGCAGTGCTGTAGTTACAAATACTGTGTTTTCCCAGTCAGCTAGTCAACTAACCAGGACACAAAATATCACTGCCATCTTGTCGCCCAGCAGAAAGGGAGAAAGCTTAACTCCAAAACTAAGAATTTACAAGCCTCTGTAAGGGAAGTGTATAACATCACAACTATTTTGGATGCTATTCTTGGTCCAAAGGCATATTTGTATTTAGTGTAGGGAGGAAGTTTCATTTTAAGATTTTCTACACAATGTAAAGATTTTTCATACAGATGACCTATAATAAGTCTTTCAAAAGTATTTCTATAACTGTATTTATTGTTAGGCTTTGATTAATGTAAATTACTGCATGTAAAACTCTGCTAAAAGTACATGCAAATACAGTTCACATAGAAAATGTTAAGAATTATGTTTTAATTATGTTTATATTTAGGCTTGTTACGTCAATGATGATACCAAGTCAATGAACAGTAAATTTCAACATTATTGAGCATGTTTCATAAAGTCTCAGGACAATTTCAAACAAAACTAAACTGTCACTACGAAGACAGACTTTAGACTGAAGCAATGACTGACTGTATTAAACTCACAGTAAAGTAAGGACTTCAGATGGCGAAGTTCATCATTACATGTCTCACATCTCTGCTGCATGCTGCCTGGCTTCTTGTTTCTATTTTCATGTACAATTCACATTAAATAGAGGAGAAAGAGAGCAACAAAACAGCAGATGAAATGAGTGATCTTGTTTACATTCACACATGGCCAGTATTGTTTTGCTAAATATTCATATTTAACTAACTTTTCTTGATTGCTAGCTCTGAAATAAGATTATTCAACTTCCTCATTAGGATTGTTTAATATGAAATCATTTAGATTTCATATATACAGAGTAAAACTATATATATATATATATATATATATATGTATATATATATATATATATATAAACAGCAATAAAATTACCATATTGAACATATTGGTAAATCTCACAATTGAGTTTTTAAAACCATTGTCTCTTCACCAAGATTTCCTGTTTTTAAGTCATTCAGGGTGCACATGAGAAGATTCCCCATGCATTTCATCATCCCCTGGCCGGTCCCAGTGGATAAGTCCAAGACTGAATTTATTTCCTGTGACACCCCTGAATGTTTTTTTTTTTTTTTTTCCAGTGGAAACAGTGGAAACTGGAAGCTCAAGTTATTAAGTGTATGCCGAACCTGAAGTGGAATTTTGATCAAGAGATGATTGTGATCCAAGTGATATAAGATGGACTCTGGCAAAGATGTGATGGGGATGCCGCTGCATCCAATTAATAGTGTGAAAGTATTTGTCTCAGTGAACCTAAGCTGTGTTTATTCCATCCTCATTACCTGTGCTGCAAGTGAGCCGAACTTAGACTCCTCACCCTGAGGTGTCTGAACCCAGGGGTGTCCACTCAAAGTGGACACCCCGGCCAAGCTTCTTGCCAGTTCCTGAATTTTGATAGCCACCAATTTTAGCCTGCTGTCATCTGAAGTTGATGTTCATGTTTTTGCAGATAGGTAATGAGACATGCAACAAGACATGAAACTAAACACCCCAGATCCGGAGGGGTGTGTTCCTTGAAAATGCCTCTGCATGTCTTGTCCGACGTCTACCTCGGATTAATATTTCACTCCTTGATCAAGTCTTTCCCTTTTTTAGTAGACTGAGTCGTCCAAAATCCAGGCTGGCGGCAACTGTGGGAGGATCAGTTCACAAGAGAACCACACATGCGTCATTAATCAAGAGTCTCTTCAAAGGTCTCAAAGTCGGATTTTAGTGGGAGCTTTATGTTTATATATTCTACTTTCAGACTCTTGACATTTGGCTGTTCCACCACCAGCAGGCTGACTGAGCTCCTGCTGACTTCTGTTGGCATCACAACAATGTTTTTGTGATTGAGTGATCCATATTCATATTGAGTTGAACCACAGCCAGATTATTTTCACACAGCAATACACAAGGTTTGATATACACAGATCACAGTGCTGATAAGAGGAATATAATCAACTGTATGAGCAAATATTTTATGCAAAATCTGTTTTCTATTTGTGGTCAGTAATTCACTGTACCAGTGCTTTACCTACACAGATACTCTGTACTCAGAAAATACCTAACATTTCTTTTAGGCCTCTCATCTATAATTACTGGGATAGGCTCCAGTACCCCCATGATCCTGCATTGGAATAAGCCGGTAAAGAAAAAAAATGGATGGATGTTCTCTAAAATATCCCTTCCCAGTGCTTCCTAAATCCTTAACTGGTACTTAACAACTGACAAAGATTTACATTACAGCCTAGCATTTAGGACAGACTAGATTTACCAAAACTAAGTCGAATTTGAACATTAAAAAAACATTGCAGCCTAAGTTCATTCTAGTGGATATGATGGAAAAACAAACAATGATTACCAGGAACAAAAGAATGGAAAACCAATCCATCAAAGTCACACTTTTGGGCAGCTAAAACGTTTGAAGACAAGCAATCCTGGAAATACTCATTTACTGCCATTGAAAGACCAGTTCTGATGTAACATTGACAAAAATCTTGCCTACAATTATTTCCTATTTGTCTTATGGTCAAAACAACAACATGCTGGATGCTGAACAGAAAAAGTAGCAAAACATCCAGACACGAGACTCATCAAGACCAAAACACATCTTCATTTAACTTTAAAATACGTTCCACCAAAACCACATTAGTTTGGACCAACTTCAGCTCACAAATCTGTAACATACAGCAACTCCATTGGTTTATTTTCCTGTAAACTTGTTTAAGTTTCAACAGCCAACTTTCTGCTGTACAAATAATTTGAAGTCATTTGAAGCAAGAGCACATTTTCCTTTTTCTGATTATTTTCTTTTATAGGGAGTACCACATTGGCACGGGTACCTTCAAGGCCTCCCTTGTTCTGAAGCTCAGTTTACTCAGCATTAACTCCAGTGTTTTCCCTTCACCTGCCATGTACCTACATGTTACAGTCAGCTCTGCAATGTAAACAGACTGAGTGTGATGTTAGGTTAGACTAGGACTGATGCTAACCATCTGGACTGCAAGTTATTGCAAGCTAATTAAAAGCAAGAGGTTAATATTTCTCTGTTTTTTTCTCAGCATTTTGTCATTTGTTTGGTTTTGTTTTTGTTTTCTTTGGTTCACTGGTTAAGCGGTTTGTTGATGACAACACATGCTGAGTTGATCTGGTTCTAGAGATTACTGTTTCCTGTATAACATTGCAAGTTGAAAATATTTGTACTCAGTTTTTCAAGTTGATGTAAGTGAAGATACCAAGAAAATGATACAAATTTACATAATTACCAACATTTGCTTATGTTTGTTTGCAAAAAGAAAAAACACCTTTTAAGGAGTAACACCACTGTGTAATCAAACTATTTTAAATAATACTAAATAACCTCTGCTTATAGTGTTATAGTAGGAATCTGTGCTAATGTTTGTGTCTGAACAGATACTGTATTTTCATCTTTTACCAGAGCTGTAATTTAATCCAGCTCTAAAATACAGCCTCTGTGGTGGAACCTTAGAGACTCCTATAAATAAACAGGCAACACTCCTTCAACACTTGCCTATATGGCACATGGAATGATTAGCTCATGGCAATAGCCCTCTGATCTTACGGTGTGTAACCACAACTATTTTCTGTCAGCTATGTACATTGGCTAACTCATGCAGTGTCTCAACAATGTGGCCTCTAAGGAATCCACAAAACATGGTTCAGTCATTGTGTGCATTGGCTTTACATTCATTTGCTGATGAATGCCGATTTGTAATATTGTTGAAAAAGGGGAAATTCGTAAAGTAAACATGGTCACAACTTAATTCTACAGCCAAATGTTATTGAGAGGCTTTGGTTTGTGAAATGTGTAAAACCTGATTCAGCATCAAGGGTAAGGGCACTATTATGAAACAAGCAGCTGTAGTTTTTTCAAAGGAAGGTCACAGTGAAGGCTGGGACATTTCTTTCATATTAGTCTGAGATTAATCGATGTTTCTAATAACCGCAACAACAAAGTTTAAAGAAAATACATCAATAACTGTGTTCTTACAGATGAAAGGATGGAATTAAGAGATTTTTTTTCATGGCTCACTAACATAGCCGTAACTCAATTATCATGCTTCATACAAATACCTGTGTATTTTATTGCTGACTTGATTGATTATAGCATTTCAAATAAAATCTGTTCACATATTTTTCTTTTTTATTTGTCTATTATAATGCCTCTGTCACACATCTTGCTCAAAAGTCCCAAAGTACTGGTATTAATGTGACTCAGGCAATTTTGAAACATGCAAACACCTTAAAGTATCTCTACAAGCTGAAAAGTTTTCCATAATGCAATAAAAAACAAAAGAAAACAAAACATGAATTCTATAGAGCTGTCTGGTGACATCGGAAGAAAATATAGTAATTTCATGACAACTGATTATTATTAATGCATGAGAATGAGATAATTATTTAGATAATTAAGTCATGGCCACAAGTTAATAATGCATCAACAATTGTTATAATTACTTATTGTTCTCCTTTCAAACTGTGTACCTCAAGTCACCGTATAAGTGTCTCTTATTAATTACGACACTGGGATAAATCACAAGAGACTGCAGGATATCATATTACCAATTTTGTGAACTTTTGCAGATTTTTGCACTTTGTTGTCCCCTAACAAAAAATAATTTGCCATCTGTCTTGCATCCTGTCCCTTCTCTGAGCTCTTTAGCCGGTAAGTTAAATGTTGACCTTTTTCTTATTTCTTTCTCTGTCACTTCTTCTTTTTCTTTTTCTCACTTCTTCTGATAATGTTCTATTGGATTTCAATACCTTGAAAACAATGCTTAGCTAATCTAAATAAACACAGACAATGTTTAACAGTTTTTTTAGAAACCTTTTTTAAGGTTTCTATTGGTCTCTTTTAGGGTGTTGTTTATTTTCAACTATGCAAAGTTAAGAATTGTGACTTTCAGTTACCTGGCATGGGCTATTGTCAAAATTAAAAATGAACAAAACAAACATTAATCATGGGCATATATATGCTACTTACTGAGAATTTTATTCATACCTCCGCCAGAGTTCATTGAACAACGGCGAGGCTGTTAACTGCCTCCGTGATCCTCTTCCACGTATTGTTTTTGTTCACTGCTTTAGCTCCAGTTTTTTGGCTGCCAAACAGCACCTCTTTATTCGTTTCTACCTCACAAGTGAGGCTTTTGATCTCCACCCCCGAAAAGTTTATTTTTTTGGCAAAACAGCTCTTCTCCATGGTTTAACCTCACTGGGCGAAGCCTCTGGATTATGAATAATTAAGGGCGTAACATGTAAATGATGATGGATTTCAGCCGCCGCATTTATCAAGGCCCGATCATTCCTATGCTGAGGTCGGTCAGATATGAAACATTTCATAAATCACTCATGAATTCAATCACTTCTGCTATCAGATGTGCATTTCCACAGTCGTTAGATAAGTGAGGGCTGGTGACTTTGGGACTGGGTTGTCATGTTCTTTAGGTTTTGGTTTGAGTTTTGTGTCTTTTCATTTTGAGTTTTGGTTTCCTGTTTTATTTTTGTAGTTTTTACCCTTGTGTATTCTGTTTTGATTTCTGCTTCCTGTTCATTAATACACCTGGTTTGTTTTGCTCATTCATTTCACCTGTTCCTCGTTCGTCCTTCAGCGTACAGGGGTGTGAAAAAGAGTAAAAAAAAGAAAAAAAAGAGGTATTTTGTGCACATTTGTCACACTTAAATGTTTCACATCATCAAACAAATTTAAACAAAAAAAAAAAAAAAATTAAAGACAACACTACTAAACACCAAATGCGGTTTTTAAATTAAAGTTTTTATTATTAAGGGAGAACAAATATGCAAACCTTCATGGTCTTGTGTGAAAAGGGGTGGTGAGGTGTAGCAGTTTATGTGAAAACCAGATTATTTGAGATTTCAGCCCTTGAGCTAAAAGTGTCCAAAATAGCATGTTTAAATGTCAGCTGTTGTTACCAACTACCTTCTGCAGATATTGGTGCTTTTTCTTCTTTAATACAATTCATCACTCAGTTTTACACTAAGGAAATTTTAATTTAAACTAGTCATATAAAAATCCTACTCTGTGGATGACTGAAAGCATTTGTAGTTTTAGGAGAAAATGCCAGAAAGTAGAGCGTGTGGAAATTTACTAAATTAGAGATGTATAGACTCCACGTTAAAGACATGATTCAGGAGCTAAAAGAAATGATAAAAAAAAGCTTGCTCAGCCTTTTTCTCTAACCTTGTTTCTTCTAATAAGAAAAATCCTAAAGGCTTGTTTAAAATTATTGAAAACCATGGTGCATCCTCCACTCTTTATGTGCCTGTATACTCACAGGAGGATGGTAATAACGTTCTAAATTTTTTCATGAACAAAGTACAAGACATTAGAGCCAATATTAATCTTCCCCTTATAAATGTTTGTTCAGCTGACTTTTCACCTGTGTGCTCTTGGTCTTTCTTCACTGCTGTCAGCCAACAGGATGTGATAGCGGTCGGTTACGGCGTAGCTAACGCTGGTGAGTTTGCTCTCGCATTCAAGCTTAGGAGGTACACGTCTTTTTGGTGTTATGTTATTGTTTCTTCTCCTGATCTGAAGGTGGCAGCAGGGGTGGTTTGTTTGTTTTTTGCATTCTGTGTTATTCTCCTGTTCGTTTGCTCACCTGGCTCTCCTTGTTAATTCACTTCACCTGCATCTCGTTAGTTGTGTTCCTGTTATATACCCCTTGGTTTAAGTCAGTGCTTGTCAAATCAAGTATTGCTCTGTCATGTGGTTCCAGAGTTTCTTGTTTCTTTTATTAAAACTTGTTCCTGCACCAGTCTGCCTCCCACCTACCTACATACCTACCTCCTAAATCCTGCAATTGGGTCCTCACCTCTACCGCACTGTGTCAACACAGCAGTGCAGTAAAACAACCAATAACCCTCCATTTTTCTTTCAAACCTCATCACACAAAACAAAAGCACTCCTAAATTCCTTTTTAAAGCAATAGATATTTAAATAAACACAGACTTTAACAAGTCTTCCATGACAGCATCAGACACTGCATGTGAGGACTTTGCAGACCACTTCAGAATTAAGATCGGTGCTATTAGATCTTGTCTTTTATCTTAACAAAATGTTGATTTTCAGCATACCCTAAGCAGTGTTCTTACCCGAGGAAACACTGGAGAGTTTTGTCCTGGTTGATGCAAAGATGGTTGGTTGAGTTTTCTCCCAAGTACACCTACCTACATTTTAGATCCCATTCCCAGGTCGCTTTTAAAAACATTTTATAGTTTCTTTGAGTTCAAGCTTTTAAACATTGTAAATTAGTCTTTTCAGACATGGGTCTTCTCATCTGCCTGCATAACAGCAGTGTTGAGGCCCCTTCTGATGAAGAGAAATTTAGATCCCAGCATTCTTGATAATTACAGACCTCTATTCAACTTACCGTTTTTAAGTAAGATTATAGAAAAAGTTGTTTTTATCTAATTGCATGAGTTTTTAGATAAACACAGCATTTTGAAAAAAAAGTCTGGTTTTAGGACAAACCACATTACCGAGACGACCCTTTTAGAGATGAATAATGAGCTTAGATGTAACATGGACTCTCAGAAACCTTCAGTCCAGGTGGTCTCATCATGGATCTAAAGAAAAGTTTTCAATACAGTAGATCACAACATTTTATTAAACAGACTTAAGTCTGGTGGGCGACCCTGGTACTGTTCTTAACTGGTTTTATCCCAAACAGAAGAGAGAAAAAAACGTAATATCTTCACATCTGAGATGTGAGAGTTTGCATGTCTTGGAGATTTATTGTACAAATTCTTCGAACAATTCAGTAATTTAAGTTGCAATATTCACTTTTTACTGATCAACAACATGATTCAAGCAACCTCCAGCAGCCTTTGCTGGTTTTGCTGATGTTTTGACAACTGATGGTTGTTAATTTTCAGAAAAAAAATCGCAAGATATGATAAATATTTTCCTTTTGATTGTGGGTAATCTGTATCTTCTAATAAGTGTGGGTACTACAAAGAGCAGTCTTTATTTTACTGTAAAATGGCTCAGTATGTTTCTGACCCAGCATGTGCATCATGCAGATTTCCTATAGCAGTCTGATACTGGTCTGTACAAGTCAGGCCAGCTGCCCTTGATGTTCCCTACAGAGAAGACCAAAAGTCAGGGGGGCAACTTGATACAGGGAGGGGTAGATTGTCTCTTATTACAGCAAGAAGTCAGCCAGCTGTGTTAAAACATTTCCCAATCTGGTACACTTTAAGCCTATAGCTCCCTCAGAAAAGAGCCTGTTTTCCCCCTGATCTGTACATGCCTGTGTGAGTGATACCATTGATCAAAGAAATTGGCACCCTTTGGCTTATTGTGTGGATTCACCTGACATACAATCATTCAGAGATCCCTTACAGTTGTTAAGGTTTTCATTGTAGACTTGACATTAAAACCAGGGTCAGCGGCTGACTACATGATTTTATGTCACATAGGAATACGTCCACCTCAGTAAAGTGAACAACAATGTCACACTTACAGTACCAATCCTAATTTACACTTATGAGTCATACATTTTCAAATCCTGCATTTCAGTTGTAACATCTCTGGTGTCACCTCTTCATTTTTGTAGTTCATCTACAGGTGTTTTGTTACTGTACTGTCACCTTTAGCTAAAATCTTACATAATAAACAGATTTTTTTTAAAATCAACAATCTTGTTATCTTGTTTAGTGTGAGATTCAGCTCAGGGCCATTGAAATGTCACTTTTGATGGCTCAATTTAATTGTTTATAGGTGAGAAGCAGCAGCTCACTGAAGAGTTTATCCTTCCTCTTCATGTCGTCTTATACTGGAGGATCATATAGCTCATGTCTTCTGCAGAGGTAGCAAATCCTTCTCTATGATTTATTGCTGTTTGGAAGATAACCACCTTGTGAACAGAGACCAACTTGACACTGATGGAAAAATTTATCAGCTCACTGGTGCATAATACAGTTTATTACCATGTAGTTAGAAAGACCTGCTAACGTGTCCTGGACTGTATATATTTATATACAGTGTAAAAAAGAGAGTAACTGAATGCTAGTAATACAAATCTACCATCTGTTTTATTTCTTTCCTCATGGAAAAAAAAAAAACACAGGAATTTGGAAAGTGCTAAAAAGAAGAAAAGAAAAAGTTCCTAAATCATGTTGGGATTTTTTGGTTTGTTTTTTTAATTAATTTCAGCACAATAATAAATCCCTCCTCAAATACATATTCAGTTTAAACTATTTTAGAAGACAGTCAGCATTTTATAAAAATTATGTATTGGAGGGAGAACAGAATAAATCCTGGCATCATACTGATACACAAGAACCAAATAGTATTCACCTACGATTAAAGATAAATTTCATATATATTTGGATTATTTGTGGTAAATAAATAAATAAAAACCTGCATTTTCACTTTGCTAACATTTTGCAGGCAATGCAGCAGATGGCTCTATGAAATAAGTAACCAAATAGTCAATGTTCTTATTGAGTAATTGGCTGATGTTATATCTCTAAATGTTAAGGAATAAGTGTTGTAAGCTCGTCCAACGTACATTTAAATTAATCAATACCATGCGTGTTAAATGGAAACAGAGACAGAAGCATCTGAAGCAATAAATAGTATTAATATAGACAGAAATGTAGTAAATGCTGCAATAAAACAAGAGAAAAAATGGAAAATGTTACAGAATTATCAAGGTAATCATCAGATTATTTTTAATTTAGCAGTTTTAGATTGAAATAGTTGCCTTGTACAAACAGTAACTGTACAAAACTCATTGCCAGACTTAAATTTAAAAGCTGTCTGTGGTGATGCTGTTGACCTGCGGTTGCACTCTGTTCCTGTTACAGCTGAAGAGCCAGGCTGCCCTCCTGTGGCGATAGCGCTTAGACAGCAGCACATAGAGCACTGGGTTGATGCTGGGATGCAGGTACTGGAGCACAGTGCAAATAAAGTAGAACAGATCCCAAGCTTCTCCGTGACGATACAGGCCCAGGTACACGCACAGCTCTAGCACATAGCCAGGCAGCCAACACATTGAAAAGGTAGCAGCAGCCAAGAACACCATGACTGAGGCTCTGCGGGTGTTCCTGGCACTTGACACTGACATTACAGGGCTCTTGTGAAGAAAAAGAGCCAGGCGGACATAGTTGAAGGCAATGACCAGCATTGGAATAAAGTAGAAAAGTACAAATTGGCTTAGGACTACTTGGTAATGGTGCTCATGAATGGTTGGAAGGCAGAAGGTGACGTTTGCCAGGTTTGGGTTCAGATGTTCCTTGGTAGCAAACATTCGCAGGGGCAGGCTGATAAAGAAGCTTAGGGCCCAGACCAATACAAACATGAGAATGACAAGATCCATTGTGGGTGGCTGGTATGGATTGGTGATGATCATGGCACGGGTCATGGACACGGCACACAGCGAGTAGGTGCTAGCTGCCAGGCTGAATGCAAGCAGGAACTGGTAAACCTTGCAGGAAGTGTCTCCTAAAGGCCAGGAGTGGCTTACAGCAGAGTGCAAGGTGAAGGGGATGAGTAGAAGGGTTAGGAAGTCAGCTAGAGTCATGCTGAGGAGGAGGATATCCAGACGGTTTTTACGCAGTGTGTTGTACTTAGCAAACAAGGAGAAGACCAGCAGGTTTGCACAGAGCCCAATGCCCAGGATCACTCCACAGGTACAGGCAAAAATCACCCCATAGGTATTAGGAACAGCCATGCTATCATCGGCTTAGCACCTGTCAAATATAAAAATAATTGGTTTTATGGGTTTCAGCCTTAACTTTAACTAGTTTTTTATGTGAGACAATGTCTTTTATTCAGCTAAGATTAAAGATAAACTTCATATATTTGGATCATTTGTGGGGAAAAAAATGTATTTTCAATTTACTGACATTTTGCAGGCAAAACAGCAGATGGCTCTGAAATAATTAACCAAATAGTCAATGCTCTCATTGACTATTTGGCTGATGTTATATCTTTAGATGTTAAGTAATAAGTTTTTTTAAGCTTGTCCAACGTACATTTAAATTAATCAAGTCTATGACTGATCATATGTCATCCCACAAAAATACATGATATAATACCACAAAACAAATATGTTCAACCTAAAAGATTAACCAAGAAGAAAAAATGCTTTTTAACTTTAGATCTGAAAACAGCTATATACATACATAATTACATAAATAAATAAATAGAAGAGTTTTGCCTCTACAGTTCCAAATAGTTTAAAACTCATTTAAAACTCACCATCTTTGTTCTTCAGCTTTGTCTCCTAAGCCGTGTCTGTGCACAAATTAGCTTCATTATTTACCCTGAATAAGTCAGTCTGTTACTGATTTTTTGTTTTGAAAATGTCCTGAACAAAGGCAAGGTGGCATCTACTCACGACATGTTACAAAGTGTGATAACTGAATGCGGGGGGAAGAAAAGCAAACATTACATGGGCCGAATTGATTCTGGTTGACTGCATTTAAAGGGAAATGATGCATGTTGCCCAGCTGCTGAGAGAATAGTTATGTATTATTCATTCATCTTGTTTATTTATTATGTGAGAATATCTGCGTGTCTTTGGTTTCTCATGTCATGTCATGACTTTATGGTGTGGCTGTGAACAAATTGTGTAAAGAATTCAAAGACTTCGCTGCTCTTATCTATAAACTGTTGATGAATCCCCAGTAGTAGTAGTATTTGTTGTCATAATTATGTATAAAATAAAGTCATGTTTTATGACTTACGTACTAAAGTTATCTTGATAATACTGTCAACCTAAATCAATTACAATTACATTGTAACATTAGAATTTAATAACTGTTTATTCACATGTAAGAAGTTTCTTGTAAAAGGTTAATATTAGAGTCATCTGATAATGAATTTCTGAGTAAACATGTTTATAATTCTCTGTTACTATGTTTCACAAAAACCTATAAATGCTAAATGAGAGGTTAAAGTGGTACCTGTGTACCATTTTAACACAACACACACCTACACCAACTCTCTCTTCATTATATGAAAATGCTTTGTTATTTCTATCACACTATGAGTAATATTTTACAATCAACACCGCTAATGATCAAAAGATGGTCACTCTCCACAAAGCAGAGTCCATTGATTGTGCTCTTTGTTTCCCTCTTTGACAGAGATATCAGCATTTCTCTCTATTGCTTTAATTGATTTCTTCAGTATGAGCTGTGGGCTCCTAGCAGTGGCTTTATCAGGCTTTGCACAGCATTTATGACTGTGTGTCAGCTAATGGTCTGTTTTGTACATGGCTGCATTTAACACAGGATATAGCTGATGTTGATGCATTTGGTAAACTTGCTATTTCCAGAGTCTGTGTCTTTCATTGGGTGGCTGTTAAAATGCCACGTCTTCTCGAGTGCGACATTAACGGCTTAATTGTGTTCTACTTTTGCCAAAAAGTTGACAAAATCTATTTTTTTTTATACAAACCTATAAATGAAACATTTAAAGTATGTTTTGTCCCTTGTGTGGCCTATCTGATCCCTGCTCCTATACAACATCACACTGAGTGACTTGCCCAAAAATCTTTCAGGGGGCTAGGTTGGGTGTGTGCATCTTCTTTTTAATTCAAGGTTCAGGTGGAGAAAGATGAACTAAACATGATACACATCAATCACTTTTGCAATGCTTATTATATTAATTTGTAGAATATTGTTCTGGAGATGGAGATTAATTAAGTTAATCATTAATTGACTAACTATTTCATGCAGCTAATTCTAATAATTGTTGTGATAACTGTTTCTTCCATATAATCTGTGAAGACTAAAGTTTTTTTTTTACTTAATCTTCTTTTTTTGTATGCCTGGTAAACTACAGACATTTGGTTCCAATACTGTAAGCTGTACTGAACATTTTATGTTCTTTAGAAGTGTTTTTGTTGTTGTTGTTGTTGTTTTGCCTTTTTGTGACATTAGACAAAACAGCAAATTGGTCACTTGTCATTTTTTGAGTAGTAACAATATTAAGTATCCTTCACTGTACTGCCTTTTGTCATTCAGCTAAGCACTACACCAAATGCACTGATTCATGCAGTGACCTGACAGAAGTTTCTGATGCTGCAACAAGCGGTGATCTGTTAATATGCAGATTTCAGTCAATTTCACTTTCTATGCAGGATTTCTTTCTTTGTCCAAAAATCGGTCTAAAATTGCTAAAATAGTCATTTTTTGACTACTTGATCTGATTTATTAAAGTCAATTTAACTGAACCTCTATGCATATGATGAATAAAGACAAGAGTCATAATATATCTAATGGCTACATTTTTAATGTTTGATTAACTGGAAACATGTACAGCATTCCCTCAGTGCAAGTGCAGAACATTGAGTCTAATAGCCTCTGACTCTGGCTTATTACAGGAAAATAAACTAAGTGAAATGATAATAAGTTCTAACGAAGCCTCCAATAAGTTATTAGTCCATGAGAGATCTGAGGTGGGAAAGGAAAAGTAGTACTATCAACAAGAGTTACTAAGATAAAATTCAACCACAAAAGAACGTATACAGGATGTAACTAAAGTGCATAATGGAATTTAGTCAGCAGCACCATGATACATTCACAAAATAATAAACATTTTCAAAGTGAAATAAATTATGGCAGAACTATTTGAACAGATGTATTAATTACACAGTTTTTACAGGTTTTTGTGACTCCATGTCCATGATAGTTTATGCACACAGAGCCAAACAAAATCAGATCTCTCAGCAATTCCTTTGCTTGTTATACGTTGGAAATAAATACTTCCTCCTGTGCTCCGTCTCTGCACAGCTGGTTAGACATTGCAAAGTATGTCACTGTTTTGCAGGATGTCAGAGTTGTAAAGGTGACAAGAAATTCCAAATAAATACTGTATGGACCTAAGAGGATGTCATGGTGATACTTCAGGAAGTTTGAGGAAACAAAAATACAACATTATTATACAAGCACCACCCTGGCACCATAAACAGTCTGTCAGGTATCAGTCAGTCAGTGTCAGTGTTTTAGTGCAGCACTATAGAAGGTCTGGGGTATTTTAGGCAGGATTCTGTGTCCCTCGTGGCCCCTTTGCAATGGCAGACCGTGCGCGCCACCTCTTCTTTTCATTATCTCTGCGCCGGCCAAACCTCACCTTTTTCTTCCTTTTTGTAGCAACTTTTAGTGGCTGGTCCTTATAAGCTATGCCCTTGTTGGTCTCCTGAGGGAGATTAGTGCCCTCCCTGTCCAGCCTGAACTTCTCAAGGAGGTCCTTGGTGGCCTCTTGTGGCTTCTGGTGTAGAGCATTTCCGCTAAAAGTTTGGCTCGGGGTTCTGGTCTGTGCAGGCAGTGCACGCTCATCAGCCGTGTGTACCTCCTCCAGCAGCTCCTGTAGCAACATGCGGCGTCTGAATTCGTGCATGGAACGGCTCTTGTCATGCATCAGCTGCGCGTGGCTGACTGACCTCCTCCTTACAGCAGCAAAGTGACAGAGAGATAGATCAAAATTAATTTAAAACAGAGAAAGGGTTGAAAAAGCTTAATTTTTAGACTAGATTATTCATGTTTAAAGTCTTCATGAAAAAACATGACATGGATCATTTTAGACCATTAAAACCTGTTCTAACAGTTCAACGTCATTTCTCTGAGATATTCACTCTAACAATCCTCCTAAATACATTTTTGGTTTAGACTTTTTTGGAATTTCATTTAACAGCAGTGTTGAGAGTGTGTGTGTGTGGGATAGTTTTAGAAGTAGTGGGAACTGAAATTTAAGGTCAGACTTCAAGAAACCTCAGTACAGTAGGTGGCAGCATAAACATGTCTGAGATTTGTCACAAATTTAAGTATCAGACAGACTTAGAAGAGAGAAAAACATGAGTTCTCTAAATTAACATGTCCTTTTATTTGTGGTTTTTGTTGGTCGGTTTTTTTACTTTGTTTTGACAAAAGCAATATGGATCCTTTAAGGATTTTGGATCAACTTTTTAAAATATTAATAAAAGCTCATTTTAAATTAATGATACATGAATTTTAATTATTTCTCTGTTTCAAAATATTAAAGTGTAAAAAAAAAAAAAAAAAAAAAAAAAAAAAAGCTCACGTTCTTTTAATAAGTGCATCAACTGGTTTCCCATCAAGAGTCACTGGGGAGAACAGCAAGAACACAGCCAAGCTCCACTGATGAAGTAATATTAAAGAGCACATGCTTGAGCCAAAGATCTGAAGAACAAAGTGATATTATCAGTCACTTGATGAATTATCAAAAATGTCATTTTATAATTCAATGCTAAACGGATTGTTGCTTTCTAAGTAGCTGATTTAATCTTTTTTATTATTATTATTACATGGTTGTTAAGCAAAGGCATCTTTCAAACAGATGGTTTACAAAAAAAGTCTTAAAAAGAAAAGAAAAAAAAAAACTTAAACTTACAGGATGTGATTTTCCCCCTTTGTAAAATTCCACAAAATAGTCCAAGATCTTCAGAAAAAAAATAGATATTACAAAATGTAATTCAGAAATATTATGCTAAATGCAATTTGGTCCATTCAGAACTTGTGTCCATATCCAATGGTGTAAATGCAGGCTTGGGAAATCCCCCCAAGTCTCCTCCATTCATTTGCCTCCCAACAGTGTGTGTTGAGCTATTTATTTCTCCCCAGTGTCCAAATTAAAAGAGGGATAAAGATAGAAAGAGCAACAGCCCATCAGCTGCAGAGCTGTGACTCTTCTCAGTTCTGCAGTACCCTCAAGGAGAGTTACACCGAAGCATCATCTTTGGTGGCCAGAACTGAGAGCAGAGCTAAGAAATTTTTTTCATTCCTGCACTCTGAGTTAGCCGGTGAGAGAGAGAGGAACTGAGCGAAAGTCCAACTCCACTTTGGTTGAAGATGCCTACACCACCTTAGCCCATATTCATTCTTAACACCCTGCCCAACCTTCCAACCCTTACCTCTCTCCCCAACCCCCAACCCTTCAAATACACACACACATACACACCTGCTGGGACATGGAGGTGGCGCCCAAGCAACTCAAACGCCATCACATAGAAAGCAGAAGAGAGTCTCTGAACTAGATCTATTTTCATTAATGTCAAATAATTTTCATGCACTTTTGAGGTAAACCTTATAAAGAATTCCTTCATAGAGAGGTCAGAAATGGCAGCTGTGCATTAATATAGGTAATCATAAATTATGAAGTTGAGCACGAACAGTATAAGGGGAGGAGCAGGATTACTCCAAGGTAAACAGCTAGGCTTTACCACTTTCCCAGGGGAGAATGACCATAACCTCAGAAAAACTCAAACCACAGCCTCTCACTACAGACCATTCAGTTCACCTCCACTCTACCTCAGTAAACCAGCTCACCACTGAATGGTAACAGTGGTTTCGGAGGGCTCTCAGATTTTCAGCTAATACGTACAGTGGAGCTTTACATTAAGGCAGCTGTATACAATCTCATATTTACTGTTTGGAAGAAGTTTTAAACATTAACTTACAGATAGTGTATTAAAAGCAAATGTTAAAGCTCAGATGCATGATGTAAGCGGTACTTGTGGGACTAGAAGAGCAGGTATTTTTAGTATCACAATAATGGAGTACTGCATGCCTGAGTGTAGAAGGGCTTGCAGGAACTAGAAGTGACAAAAAAAAGAAAGAAAAAGGAAGAAAAAAAATTCAAGACTTCATGTTTTACTTAAACATGTTAAACTACAACCCTGCCATCTGGATTTTTAAGACTGTATCAGCATGCATGGCTTTAACTGTCTTACAGATTGTAAACACATCTCTACTTTCAGGTGTCTTCCCACAGACCCTAAAAACAGTCATCAAGCCACAAATGAAAAAGAAACTCATAAGCAGCTGCAGGCTGATATCAAACTTCCCCTTCCTTATAGAAAAAGCTGTATTTCAACAGCTACACCACTTCCTGTCACTAAATAACTGTTTTGATGTCTACCAATCAGGTTTTTGGTTGCACCACAGCACTGAGACTGCTTTAGTTAAGGTCTGTAATGACATCCGCTTGAGCACAGATAGCGGAAACATTTCAGTTCTGGTACTACAAGATCTCAGTGCTGCATTTGACACAGTCAACCATAACATCTTACTATACTGGCTGAAAAACTGGATAGGACTTTGTGGCATTGCAATTAATTGGTTTGAGTCCTATTTAAAAAGACAGGGACTACTTTGTGTCTATAGGTACCTATAAATCTGAGTGAACCAAAATAACCTGTGGAGTTCCCCAAGGCTTCATGCTGGGGCTATGGGATAAGCTTTGTGCCACTGGGGAGCGAATCTGAATTCTTTATATTTGAATTTGAATCAATCAATTTGAATCTGAATATGCCTGTTTAAATAATTGCTTTAAAAAACTGAATCCAAATTACCATATTTGATATTGAATCTTTGTTTTTTGAATGTGTATATTGGTAAAGTTGAAACTTTTGTATTTGAAAAAATTCATTCCCCAATTCATTTTCATAGTTCAGTTTTAGTTCTCTCCATTCAAATTCAGATCTGAAATACAAATTCAGATCTCAAATACAAATTCAGATCTGAAATTCAAATTCAGATCTGAAATTCAAACTTTTGTGCCACACATCCGGGACCTGAGGCAAAACAAGTCGATCGCAGATGGAGTAACGTCAGTTTTGTGCAGTTGTTCTCAACGGCTACAAGCAGAGGGAGGGCGAGAGGAGGATGGCGGCGGGGAGAGAGAGAGAGAGAGAGACGCTAAGATCCAGGCCTGCCACTCTCGCTACAACGGCAGTTACCGTTTCTGCAATGGCACTTGCCGTTTCTGTAGCGGTAGTTACCGTTTCCTCAACGGTCTCAGCGGTCTGCCACTGTGGGCTGGTTGCAGACTTTTCACATTAGTGGTAACTCCTAATACAAGAAAAATATGTGTAAGTTTGCACAAATTAATGTGCACCTCAAGTGACATACATACACCATGTAGGCTATAACGGACCAAAACAAGACAGGCCCTACGACAGCGTTCAGGGGGGACCACCTGGAGGTGGAACAGATGGCAGGATCAGGTCAGGACGGCCGGACCGGGGCAGACTCTCCAGAGGGCGACCCGGAGGTCGCGAAGACTTGGACCGGACCTCTGGAGGACAGGCAGGCTGGATCTCTGGCGGCGGACGGGCAGACTGGATCACTGACGGACGGGCAGACTTGATCTCTGACGGACGGGCAGACTGGGTCTTTGGCTGCGGACGGGCAGACAGGATCTCTGGCAGGCAAGCAGGCAGGATCGCCGGAGGCGGACGGGCAGACACGATCTCTGGCGGCGGACGGGCAGACAGGATCTCTGGGTCAGGCGCCAGTAACGGGTAAGGGGCGTCTCGGCCTGAGACCCCCTCGGGAGCAGGGATTCGAGCAGGGTGAGGAGCGTCTCGATCGGAGACCCCCTCGGGAACAGGAACTCGAGCAGGGTGAGGAGAGTCTCGACCGGAGACCCCCTCTGGAACAGGAACCCGAGCTGTGGACAATAAAGGTGCCGACACAGGGGAAGAAGACCTGGACACCGTTGTGGGACACTGCGGCGCAGGGCAGGACCTCGGAGAAGGCGTGGGACGCTGCGGAGCTGGGGAGGACCTCAGAGCTGGCTTCGGACGCTGCGGAGCTGGGGAGGACCTCGGAGCTGGCGTCGGACGCTGCGGTACAGGGCAGGACCTCGGAGCAGACTTGGGACGCTGCGGTGCAGGGCAGGACCTCGGAGCAGGCGTGGGGTGCTGAGGCACTAGAAGTGGAGGCAAAGCTGGAGACGTGGGCCTGGGAGCCCGTGGTGACACCCGTGCCCATGGAGCTGATGGCGTCACTCGAGACGTGGACCGAGGAGCTGGTGTCGACCTCCGAGACGAGGCCCTCCCCAGTGGCCTGGGGCTTATCGCCAATCCAGTCCCCCAGAAAGGCGACCACTCTGGACAGTCCAGCGGCTCTGGCTCCGTGTCCAGTCCTAAAAGCAGTCCCACCAGTTCGCTTGATGTCATGATCTCGAGGGGCCTCCGCCCCCGGTGCCTGGACGTCCTCCTCCTCCTGTACCTTGTAGGAGGAGGTTTAGGAAACCACAGGTCTGGCTCCCCCACCGTAGGGAACCAGTCAGCAACCTCAGAGCCGTAATACTGACAAAAAGCCATCAGACCTGCTGGGTCCATGTCTGGTCGGATCCTACTGTCACGAATGGCGGCCGTCGGAAGAGGTGAGGACCCAATTGCAGGCAGTCAGGCAGGAGGCAGAATCGGTGAAAGGAAAAAGGTTTATTGGCAGGATCCAAAACAGGTAAAACATAACAAAAACCAGAGGGAACAGGCAAGGGTGAAATGATGATGAATGGTGAGGATCCGACAAGGAACAACAGAAAACCAGGGGTACTTATACACTGAGGGAGTAACAAGACACAGGTGAAGTGGATGACTAATCAGACCAGGTGAACTAATGAGGCAGGAACAGAAAACCACAGCACACAAGGGAAAAACTGAACATGACCAGAAATCCATAAACATAAAGTCCATAACCGTGACAGCATCTGAATTTGAATTTCAGATCTGAATTTGTATTTCAGATCTGAATTTGAATGGAGAGAACTGAAACTGAACTATGAAAATGACTTTACCAATATACACATTCAAAAAACAAAGATTCAATATCAAATATGGTAATTTGGATTCAGTTTTTTTAAGCAATTATTCAAACAGGCATATTCAGATTCAAATTGAATGATTCAAATTCAAATATAAAGAATTCAGATTTGCTCCCCAGTGGCACAAAGCTTATCCCATATGGGGCCCCTGTTGTTCAACATCTGCATGCAGCCACTTGCTCAAATTATGGAAAACAACAAAATATGTTACCACAGTTATGCTGATGACACACAAATCTACATAACCATCTCACCAGGAAACTACAGTCTAATCCAATCTCTGTTAAAGCCCCAGTGTGTAACTTATTTGGTTTTTATTACCAAAAATCGAGTATCGCTTTCATAAATACGTATTTTACCAAAGTCTAATCACAATCAAAACCAAATGAAAGCATTCTTGTAGCTCAGAATGAGTTGTTCATAAACATATAGGTGGCAGTGCACCCAACTGGAGGCTGCCATGTTGTATTATCGTCCTTAGCCAAAAGTCCTTGCCAAAAGGAAACAAACTTGTTTGTGGGGGGGACAAGCAAACAAAACCGTGGATCATTCACCTATGGCCTGAGGTTGTGCTTTATGCAAAGACTGCTGTGTGGTTGCATATTGGCAATTGGCTGCCGATCCGGCTGACACCACCCTCCCTCATCCACCTCCACTGTGATTGGTTGCCGACTCTTCAGACTTCAGACCAACCTCTGCTACAACGATTGGACGTTGCCATTCCCGCACTTCCTGCCCTGGTACCAATCAGAAGAACCCCAGGTATTTAAAAGGGAGGAAGAGCCCTCATTCTTGGCAGCTGTGATCTATTAGGCCCACAGTTTGCCAACTGGGATTGTTTGGAGACGCTGGTGTGTGAGAAAACCTTGTGGTTTGAGCTTCAGATTTCCCTTTGATTAGATTGTGTGCACAGTTGTGCTTTTTGAGTTGAATTGAGAAGAGACACTCTCATCTTCTTTTGAGTACCCATTTGTGTTTGAGTTTGTATAGAATTTTGTATAGAGTTGTACAGAGTTTTGGTTAATGATAATTAATAGTTTTAAAGAGGGGTTGTAACACTGACTTCGAAGTGTTTAGACCCTGAATTGGGACACAACTTATATCTTGGTGATGACTGACCTTTTCTCTAAATATGCCTTTGCAGTGCCAATTAAGGACCAATTAGCCACCACTACAGCCCAGGCAATGTACAACTGCCTGATTCAGACTTTTTATTGACCAGAAAGGATACTAAAAGGCCAGGGTGCATCCTGTGAATTGTCTGTGATGATAGAGCTCTGCCAGTTGTATGGATTCCAGAAAAGCCATACAACAGCCTAGCACCCCCACGGTAATGGCACCTGTGAAAGGTTCAACCAAACCCTGCTGGGATTATTAAACCCCTGTCTGAGTGTGAACAGGAATAGTGGCCTGATCGCCTGCCAGCCCTTGTCCAGGCCTAAAATAATACTATGCATAGTACAACTGGGGTGAATCCCCACTATATTGTCTTTGGACATCAAGCCAGGCTATTGGTGGATTGGGTTATGGGTTTGCAACCAATGAGTGAGTCGCATACCTTGGAAGGGTGGTTTAAATACTATCATCAATCATTGAGCAAGGCCTATGAACTGGTGAAGAGTCGGGCCCAACATAGACAGGAAATGGATGAGGCTCGCTATAACAAGCGAGCCTCAACTCCCAGGAGAAAGGGTGTTGGTTAGGAATTTTCATGGAAGGGCCCAAGGGAAACTTAATTTGAGGTGGTTACCAGAACCATTTGTTGTGGTTAAGCAGCTACAAGAGGGGCGCCCAGTTTACATGTTTACAGAAGGTCCTACTAGCACTGTACATCGGAATAACCTAAGACTGTGTTCTTTGTATCAAGGACAGGACCATGCTGGGACAGAAGGACCAACACCTATGGCAACGGACGACTCTAACCCGCTGCCCCCTCCAACGTGGTGGCTACCAGGGCTGATGGTCACTCAACAGCCTATAACAAACACAGCACTGCAAACTGACCCTCCTAGAGGACATGTGGCACCCAGTGTAGGACCTTAACAGCCTGATATGTGTCGCTCTTGCATGTCCAATTTAGGGGCATCCCCAGTCAGATGTCGGGTGGAGTAAATGGTTGGGACGACCAGTACTAAAAGAAGGGGGAGCTGTCAAGTTGTAAAACAAAACTGGACTAACTAGTCAAACATGTCCCATTAGTGACACCTGGCATCCGCCCTCCTTGCCACAATGTTGGTAGGGAGTTTATTAGATTAAAGCAAGACAGGTGTGGGACGAAGCAGGCCGGCAAACACAACAAGCGTAGGTGGCCGAGCAGGGAGACACAGAAGGTGTGTAGAAACAAGGCACAAGCAGATGGGGTAGCAACAGAGGAGGTGAATCATGCTAGAGACGACTGCAACAATTCAACTCCTCTGCAGGTGTTGCTAATTACTAATCAGCCGTCTTGCCATTTTCACACCAAAAACTAAATCAAATACACAGTAAACAAATAAAGTGCACAGCAAAGAATACAAGACTATGATTAACCATACAAAAAAATGGGACAAGTCTGAATAATTAGTGCAGTTCTGTTTTACACCTTGACAAATCTTTGAGTTAATAATTAATTGTATAATAAAAATGGTTAAATGTTCCAAACTAGAAAAAAACTTTTGGCATAATATACTTAATTTTAACATTACCTTCCTAAACCAAGGATTTAGAAATGGCTCAGGCTGGTTTACTTCCACAAAGTTTTGATAAGTGTTAGAAGTAAATAAAGTTAAACAAAGTTCATAGTTTTATAGTTTCAATAAAGTTCATAGTTTACAGTTATAACTGTTTTCTTCTTAAGACTATTGCAAGCATATTCTGTGAATCATATTATGTGAATCCTACACTGTGTGCGCATATATTGTCAGTGGATACGTAACTCATTTTTCTCATGGGAAAGCTGAACATGAACTTGCTGAGAAGACCCATCAGGAGCAATTAGGGGTTCGGTGTCTTGTTCAACATGAGCTCGATGGCCGGGCATCGAATCGGCAACCCTTGGGCTACAGGACGACTATTCTATCCACTAAGCCATGCCGCCCCGATAAGATAACACAGTGTTAACACTTGGACTAAACAATTGCATTTTCAGTTTGCATTTGGCTCTCTTTTGGTTTACAGCTCACTGTACACAATTTACAGCTTGTTTGTGTCTTTGTCTTTGTGTTTTTGTGCTAAATTGAACTCCTTGCAAGTAAATTTGACTCTACCAAGATTCCGTTGGTCTGTCGTTCCTGATTCAAAGTCTATGATTATTTTTATCCAACAATAAGATTCACTAGTCACTGAAACCAAAAGCAAAACATTCAAGGGTGAAAATGTGCTGTAAAATCAACCAACAAGCAGATACAGTACAGAACATAGAACTTCAGCTCAGATGGAGTGATCTAAAACTTCAATTATTGATCTTTGGCTACAAGAACTGTGATAAGTCCAAATATGATCCAACTTGTGGTCAAAATAGTGTTTTTTATGGACCGACCATGCCTTGCAGAGAGGCTGAAACAGCTCCTCACAGGTTTTAATCAGGCAGTGTTTGTCCCAGTCATTCGACTCCAGGTTTCTCTGTCACTGCCAACAAAAAGTTTGATGTCTCCCTGCAGGACAGAATTATTTTACTATTTGCAGAATAATTAATTTATCCCATTACTGCAACTAGCTATTTTGTCTGGATGGAATAACTTGCATTTCTCTAAATAAAATCCATAAATTATTTCTATGTGCAGTGATGATTAGTAGAATCATGTTAGGGCCAGCCTAGAGACCAGTTGGTGGTAGATTGTTTAATAGAGGGTCCAGTATTTTATAAGCATGAAGTCATGATTCAAGTCAGCAAGGGGTCCAGAAAGGGTGTATGGCTGTCTCCTAAATTAAGGTCTCTTCTGTTTCCAAAGTGCATAACTGAAACATCCAACAATTTAGCACTTCGTTGAGGAAAAAAATACATCATCTGATTCCTTTCTACAAGGACTTTACCTGCAAAAAATTGTGAAAAAAAAATCCTATTTCCTGGCAGACTGCAGCATATAACAGTTGCCAGGAAAGCTGCTTTTGATTCATGCTAAATTGCACTCTCAACACAAAACAGTATCCCTGTCCGTTTTTCATCCTTTTCACACTGCACCCACTTCACATTCAAGGATCCAGAGTAGATACACATCCACCCACGCAAGTTTCAACACATTTGTACTCTTCTGATCTGAACACACTCTGCATTTAGACAAACACACACTTTAGATATAGAGTTCAGTATCATAAATGTGTCATACTTATTCCCTGCATTGGCCCACCCTATTATGTCATTAAATCTGGCTTAGGCTGCAGTCACATTTCCTTCTTTTGTTTAGGAGTTAGTCATCAGCATTATGTACAATAACTTATGTTTTTATAAAGATTGTATCTGTACTTCTAATTTCCACACACATCTTATGTTATTCTATTACTAATTCACAGCAAGCTTTCACTTTAACTTTAATACAGCAGAGTGAAAAGTGAAGACTAAATCTGAAGTTACACCTAAAGTAAGTTTTTACATATGAATTTGGTACAGTTTTTGTTGAACAAGAAACTTAACCAAATTATACAAAGATTTAAATGTCATACTTAACCAAATGTTTAGCAGCAAAGAACAAAGTAATTTTTAAAGTATATTTGATAATGGTCTTTTATAGTGTGTTCATGGCTTTGATTTGTTCACATGAGAACTGCAGGTTTGTTATCCTGGAAAACCTCACTTGAAAAATGAGTTTTGCAGACTTACTTCTCACTGTTAATGGTTTTTTAACTGCGAGTTACTGTACGGGCCATTTCATTTAGTTCATTTGAGGCATACTTTATAATTTTGTATTGTGGGCACTTGGAATAGTTTTCTGCAACTCATTCACACCTACCAATCATAGCTGTCATCTGAGGAATGCTCATTATTTCTCTTTAGATTCCCTGGGTTTGGCTATTTTCAACAGCTCTGCTACAGAGGCTACGATGATTCATAGAGATTCATAATGCTGATGAGACAAAATGTTAATTTGATCCTCTCAGTATTTAGGTGCTGAAATGATTGTTTTTCAGTTGTTGTTTTGTTTGCTTTTTTGTTTTTTGTTTTGTTTATTTGTATGCATATTATAACTTTTTTAATGCTGAAATAAAAACACTGAAGGAAAAAGAGAACTCAAACTTTTCAGTTTTCTCAGATATTTTGATTTACTTGATTTTGAGTTTGTCAAAAAAAGGTTTTGCTTGTTTGTTTCCATTTCTTTATGCTTAGACCTATCAAATATTGTTTCAAAAATGTATTGTTTGAAATTAGTCAGCTACAAGATTAAATGTTTCTGCCCTTGGTAACTGACACCAGACATACCAGGTTAAATTATTAACACATTGAGGGGGGGCACTACTGAACAGGAGAGATGTAGGACCTGTTTTGCAGTGGCTCTTCTGGATTGTGATTTTTCTATATATCTATAACTGTACTTCTTGACAGTTGTCGCCGGGACCAAGGCAGAATTTAACAGCCCCTTGCTCTGTGCAATATTTTCTGCTGTTTCTGCACACTTAATGATGTCATGCGGTGGGAAACTCGATACGGCTAAATCAGGCTGCAACAAGCCTCGACCATCTCCTGAACCGGAGTCCCCTGAACGGCTAAGTCTCTGTTCGGATCCAGCTCTGCTACTGAGCATGATGGAAATGATAGACAAAATGCTCATATCATCAACAAGTTTGAATCCATCATCTCAACTCCACTTAAAATGGAGATGAGAACAAGATTAACTTGACATAGGCAGACTACTGCAGACCGTGAGCGCTCAGCTAACACCCATGAAAGTAAGCTCGCCGACCTTCGAGCTAACGTTAGATATCATCAACAAGTTTGAATCCATTGTCTTAACTCCAGTTAAAAGGGAGATAAAGGTGAAGCTATTTGAGAACAAAATTAGCTTGACATATTCAGACTACTGCAGACCGCGAGCACTCAGCTAACGCTCATGAAAGTAAGCCAGCCGACCTTTGAGCTAATGTTAGATATCATCAACAAGTTTGAATCCATCGTCCCAATTCCAGTTAAAAGGAAGATCAAGGTGGAGCCATTTGAGAACAAGATTTGCTTCACATAGTGAGACTATTGCCGACAGTGAGCGCTCAGCTAACGCCCATGAAAGTAAACTACCTGACCTTCTAGCTAATGTTTGTAAGCTAACCAACATGGTTTACTTTCTGTCTAAGAAATGTGAAAACCTGGAGGGAGGTTCAAGATGGAACCTTTGTCTGGTGGGTCTGCCAAAAGGCTCCGAGGGGCCTCATCCTTCCAAGTTGATCACCCAGCTCCTACAAGAAATGCTCGGTCTCGAAGACAAACCCGTGCTAGACCAGGCCCACTGTATTCTACATGCTAGGCCCAAGGATGGTGAACCCACCGCCCACTAGTCATTTGGGTTAATCTATTTCAGGTCCGAAATCAAATTCTATGCTAGGCAGGAGAAGCATTCCTCATTTTCAGGCAAATCGAGAAGTAGGTCTATTTTAATGTCTAAATCTGTCCCCTTTATACACTGCTGATCCCAGTGGTAGATTTATATTTGTCTCTGGTCAGATCTACAATCAGCTGGTGGTTCTGGCTAATGTTTATGCTCCAAATTGTAAAGATGATAAATTTTTTTAAACATCTTTTCTTAACCCTCCCTTAGAGCCCCTCCTGGATAACCAAGCTTCTCACCCTATTTTTAAGGGATGGCTCAAACACCTTGTGGAGAAAACTCATTCAATCCCTTGTATCTGCAATACTGTTTCTTTCACATACCACTACAGCTTGTTTAAATAGATGAGAGTAGGGCCGTTATTTAAGAATTCAAGTAGTTAACAGACCAAATTTTGGACACATAACATTACAAAACCTAGATCTGAGGCTCCTCTGGGGCTCCTCAAAAGCTTCATTTGTTCGTGGTTTTCTTAAGTTCATGCATGTATTTAGTGTCAATATTTTGAGCTCTCTTTGCATTATACATGAGAAAATGCTCTTAACTTTACCATTAAACACTGGTATGACTTCTACTCTACTTTTTGCAAATATTCCTCTTTTTGATTTTATTAAAAGTTTAACTGATCTCTGATCATAATCTTGCAAGATTTTCTTCCAACCACAGTCCTCCCTCGAAGAAGATAGTTCGCTAGGTTTTGGTCTTGTGCTGGATAAGTCTTAACTCAGTTTAGGTGTTTCAGCAGTCTCCATACCTGTTTAATTTGCTTGATGCAGACCACTGATATGGCCCAGCTGACCCTTTCACAAACCCAGGATATGTCTTTGACAAGATTGGAAAAAGAATAAAAAGCTACACCTGAAGATAAAATAACTTGCTGCCAGCTGAAACATGAATGACTGTAATGGGATGCTCTTGCCAAATTAGTTAATCAAATTCTGTTGGTGACTTTTTTTCTTCAGTCTTAATTTATGCTGTAACAACATAATTTCCCCTCTGGTATTAGTAAAATGTTACCTGGATCACTGTTTAGCTTTCTTGATGACTAAGTCCTATGTCTGCACTACTATGACTCAACTTGAGATAACTAATGGTGTAGGCAACACCCAGTCTTGTATACAATAATCATTACACCTCCAATCAAGTTTAAAATGATACATAAATAATGTTGTTGCTTAGCAGTGTGGATACTGAAAATGTAATTATCATTATTATGGTTATCAGTCTTGGTGTAAACAGCTCTGTACAAAAAAGACAAAATAAGTGTGACTATCATCACAGCAGTGCAGCTCAACAATCTGTCTGGATGATTTGTAATTCTTTGGAAGCCAAAATCATAAGTGACAAACAAACCTGATTAATTGCAGACATTCATTACTATAAACTGCAAATAGCAGCCAACTCATACACAGTGTTTGAAAATACCAGCTAGCACTGCTAGCATTAGCCACACCTAGCAAATCCTAGAATTGCGCAAAACCTAAATATCACAATAAAAAACTGGTTATGCTATATGTATGTTATATGTATGTATAATGGAAACACCTAAATTTAAAAAAAAACCTCAAATATTGCTAAAACGTTTTTACGCTCTCATGACGTGGTTTTTCAGATGTGTCAGTATAGCGGCATATCGCAAAAGTGTAATGGAAACGCTTTTTTTCACATTTACACAACCCTGGACATAACGCAGGGGGTCGCATGACCAGTTCATTTCAAGTAAGGATGCTGTGGTATGAGTAGGTGCAGGAGGATATGGAAATATTTTTACAAATAATTAAAGAACAAAATAAAATCACCATCCTTAATGGCAAACAATAGTGAAATGCAGAGTTTTACATATAATTTGAAATCTCCATCCTCAAAGTGGAGTCTTGCGAGACAAGATTTTATGAGAAAAACGGCTAAAGGTTCATTTATGCTCGACCCAGAAGACAGATATGCAGACTGACGGACAGTTTCGTCGGTCTTCTGCATCAGTTGCGCGCATATTTGGTCTGTTCTCAGGGAGTTTAGCTATCAGTTGCTTAACTTAGAAGACGGAGCAATACCAAAAATATTGTGGGGGCAGTGCTGAGCAGAATAGCTGATATGCGATCAGGGAAAGAACAAGCCAGAGAAGAAAAAGAGCAAGGGAAGAAAGAAAAAACAGCAAGGGAACAAAAAGGCAGAAGAATGAAGACAACCACAACAACTGCAGAAACTGTGCGAGCTTTTAAAGAAAGACTATATGCAAGTGTTTAGGGCGTGTTGGGTAGTTGAAAACAACTTTATAATTAATTAATGAATTACCGCCGCCAACTGGGATCAAAACGTGGAAGTGAACACTGAACTCGGCACTGCCCACTTGTGGATGAACTGACTTACCCATGGAAATGTATGTATGTCTGTCTGTATGTCTGTATGTCCATCTTCTGCATATCTGTCTTCTGCATCGAGCATAAATGGGCCATTATGCACTAACCGCTGTTTAATGGAAACACTTGCAAATTGCAATTGCACTTTGTTGAAATTTTAGAATATCGCTTTCATTTTGCAAAAAACTTTAATGGAAACGCAGCTATAGTTTAGATCCTGCTACATTCAAAAGATGAAAAATATTTATCAAAACAATTACAGCAAATAGCTTAAGATGGCTTTTAAATACAAATACAACACAGTTTTTCTGTTAAACCTCATGTGTGCTCTGTTATCATTGTTCTCTGATGTTCTCTCACTTAGACAAGTCTAAATTAAAATGTCTGTTGAATTTACAAGAAAATAATTCATCATGTTCTGCACTAGTTGCAATCCATTTTCCAGAGAAAGCTTATGATACAAAAACATGGAACTGGAGACATTAAGGCTCCAAATCTCAACCAACCAAAAAGAAAACATACCAACACTAGCACCAGTAAAATGTTTCACAAAAGAAGGAGCTGCCAGTTAAAAACAATGAGAAACATTACATTTCATTTGACATTAACATCAAACATGATTTTCATTAAATTTATTACAGTCAGTTGCTTGGCTTGACTGAGTGTCTTTCCCAATCCCAACAAACAGTGGGAACCTAAGAAAAACTCATATGGGTAGCAATGTAACAGAATTAATCTTACTTTCACAATTATGTTGTTGATACTCCATGATTGATGCTCTTCTAGACAGGTTCCACCAAACCTTTTTAAACAAGGGCTTTTAATAAAACAGTCTTAATACTTCGTTTGTGGTTATTCACAGTAAAAACTAGCCCCACAAACCCACCCACCCACCCAAAACAGATTTTGTACTAGACACATGCTGTTCACTGCTTTTTTTTGTTTGTTTCCAACTTCAAATGCAAAGTTTCAGGTTATGTCTTACAATGCACAATGGGGTGTTTAGTCAGAGTGTCAGAGAAGGGTCACCACACCACACTCTAAGAGCGTACATCCTGAACATTACCTAATTCCTGCTCAGGGTTACCCAAACATGGCCTCCTCCATCATGCATTTATTTGATCTGAAAGTAGCTGCAAGATTTGTCTGTTTCTGTTTCAGCTGCTTGATATATGATAATCCTCCTCAGGTAGTGCTTTTGGGCTGATTTCATATTTACAACTAGGTGTTGTTTTTATGCTAACCATAAATGTCAAGCTCCTGGAGACAGTGAGTCGGGGAGGTCCTGCCAGGACAAAAGAATGTTGTCCAGGCTCAGTCTAGAGCACAGGTACATTAAATCATTATTTTTCAGACAGGAAATATGTGCCATTGGACATTTTGCCCGTAAAATGTATTTCTAAGATGAAATGATTCCTGCCTGGCACAGCTCTACGGTCTTTTGACCTGTAGTGCTTTTATATTCATCTATTCAGTTTCTAGTGACTAATGCAAATGTTGTTTAATATGTGATTAAACTATGTTTGATCATGCTCTAAAAGTAATTCAAAGTGAGTCAAAAAGAAAAAAAAACAAGTCCACAGCTTGAGTCTTTGACCTAGCCTCATGTGGTGTTCACCACATTAGCATTTCTCTCTTGGCAGCTGTTAATGGTGAGGTGCCTTACTCTCTGCAGTGGCCCTGTGCTCCAGGCTCTACAGGAGAGGGGGGTGGGCTTCTCGCCCCACACTTATCTCGCAAGCCAAAACCACAAGCTGCCCAATTTATAAGCCCCTCCCCAACCACCACCACACAAACACACACAGACACACACATACTCTCTCTCGACCTCAGAGGCAGCTCCCAGGCCAACTGGACATGACCTGAAACCCCACACACCTATCAGCAGTGACCCCCACCCTCCTGCCTGCGACCTATCACCCAAACCATTACCATAAACTTCAACCCAGCTGCCAAACAACACATAAGGGTGTTCTTACAGTCAAGCTTGTCCATTTATAGATAGCTAGATAGATTTGTCTGGGCAGAAAATGGAGCTGCCTGAGAAGGGCAAACACTCTTGTTATGATGGCATTTTACACGCGGCATAAAACCTGCTGCAGTGTTTTATGTTTTGCGGCTTGGGGTGATGTGGTGGGGCTGACTGTGGAAAAGACTTCTGCCCACAGCAGTAACTACTGTGCAATATTTGAGGCTGATGAAAAATGTGCCCACTGGTGTTTGAACCACTTTGAAGCATGCCACAAGTCGGCGCGCTCCATGTCCTTTACTCACCCGACAAATTGTGTCATTTTGTATTGCCTCAGCCTCTGCGAAAATTGAATCAATAAAGGTCTGACTGAGAAGACCACACACACATGGTGTTACGGTAATGATGGCTGAGTCTGTTTGTTTGCTTAAGTGAAGAGCGGGCTCAAATCGTTAATGAGTGCTTTGCGTCCAGCGTGCAACCACAGCTAAGCCAGTGGGTCAACAGGGTTGGCCAGACTAACCACTGTGTGTTTGTATGAGGGTAGGAGAGAGATTATGTATTCATACTTTAACATTTCCTTAAAAACTAGGAAAAAAATGACATTCATAAACTAAAGTTGCCTGATGTCACAACTTGTCTTTATGCCTTTGTTTTTGTGTTTTTTAATCGACTCTGCAACATTATTATACTTGTTTCTATATTTAACATCATGCTATATTTACTTGTGCTTTGACACACAGATACAGTTTTGTTTCCTTAGTGAAAGAAATTTGTATCCGAGTCATTTCAGTGTGAATATTTCAACAGAAAAAAATGCTTCACTTGAAGTTTCCAAATCGTTATAATTCACGCTGTAAGCCAAGTGCACTTCACCAACTCAAAGCTGATCCATTTACAGTAAATGAGCTTGTCTCTCTCAGTTTCCTGGCCAATTACTGTACAGCGAACTTTTGTCTTGTATTTATTTATCCATAGGTTATTTTAAATGGACTGCATTCAATGCAGAGGCCTTGTTGAGCAGTCTTGTCCTCCCAGCCTGCCCTGGGACATGGTAACGGTGCTTGGCAGACAGACACGGATGCAGAAAGCAGCCTCTGGACAGCTTTATCCTGCATTGAGCGAGGCCACCCGCCTCGTTCTCACCAGGACACAGTGACTGGCAAGGCACTCCCAGGACTCAGTTTTTGCCTCAATTTTTTGCCATCCCAAATAGGGGGAGAAGCTCAGTTATCCAGGAGGGGCTCTAAGGGAGGGTTAAGAAAAGACGTTTACAAAAAACTCAATTTTCTGCCTCTCCAAAAGAACTGTGAACATTTTTTAAAGCCCTAATAGCATTAGAGGATATCAATATTAACTAAAGAATAGGTACTCACTACAATATAAACAAGTATAACCTCAGAAGGGGAAAAAATCCTTTTACAGAAACATCCATTTTAAATGGTGGGCATGTGACAGGTTGTGGTCTCTGAGAACCATTTGTGAAACTCCAACATGAGGAGTTTATTTAACCCATAACACTACATTTTTAGAAATTCCGGACATTTATACTGTTAAGTAATCAGAAAATGCTTCAACAACGTAGATGGGTGTGTTCATTACCATGCATAAGCTCATGACTTACATGGGGTTTGTGTTAACAAGAGCACAAAAGTTCAGGGGGTATACCTGTCACAGACATTATTTTCAAAGTGTGTTTGCAGCACTTTACACAGACAACTGTGTACCTGGAAGGTTTTAATGACAGCACAGACTTTTCTCTAAGCAGCAAATATCATGCAGAACCACATAAACCAAGAAACAAATCTGCGTGAGGGAGTTAATTTAACCTTTATTTAACTAGGCAAAACATTAAGAACTATTTCTTATTTACAATGTTGTCCTGGCAAGTACCAAAAAGTACTTGTATGACAGAAAAAAATAACTAATGTACACTAATTTCAATAAATTATTTAAAACTGTCACAAAGCTGTGGACGTGAGGACTCAAAGTGCAGGCAGAAAAGGCAAGACTGGTGCAGGTATAAGGGTTTAATAAGTAAACCTAAACTTAGTTAACAAAAGACTCCGGTGGCAAAAAAACGCTGACATGGCATGGATAACGAGTGGCGAACATGACATGGACTTCCTTTAATTGACAACAAACAGTAACAGTGACAACAAACAGAAAGCAAACATGACCCTAAACAAGAAACCAAGAACTAAAACCATGAACCATGACAAAAACATTTTAAAAGTGGTATTAAGTTTTAGCAAAAAAACATTTACAGGTGTCATTAAAAATCTTATTTAGGAGGTGTTTAAAAACAGAGACAGAAATAAAAGCATCTGGTTTCAGAGTTCCAGTCACTTGATGCAGCGAATGAAAGAGACATTTGACCAAAGCGAGACATGGTTTTGGGAATGTGTAGCATGATATTATGGGGAGACCGCGTGTTGTACTTGGCTACTGATACTGGGTGCAGAAGCTGTGTTAGATATGGAGGTGAATGATCTTGGAGTGAACCAAAGAACGTTGCGACGAGTATGTAAGGAAGGCCATTTAACCTGAGAGTAAAGCAAACAGTGATGAGCTATGAAAAAAGCATTTATTGCAAATCAAATTACAGAGTGGTAGATTGTGTCCAGTTTTTTTGTTTTAGTTTTTTAGCACTTTTTTTTTCTTAGAACAGTAGAGTTACAGGTGTGATGGTGGAATAACTCATCTGACCTTTGTAAGGGAAACCCAAGTGCCCAACTTATTAATGTTCCCCATTCTGTCTAAATGTTGAGCAAGAAAATTTTGGCAGTATTTTTATTTATTTACTTCATTGTCCATCTAATTCTTCTAAAATGCATTTCTAATCCATATTTAAAACTGAAGTATGCTTATCGGTTAAAATAACTGCATGTAGTTGAGGGTTGTGCTAATTTGAAATCAATTTAAGGTCCAACCTAAGATTGCGAGTAAGATATGCTACTACGTGCTCATGTATATATTAAGTTGACATGTGCAGTTGCCATGAGATAACTGAAATGAGTTGCATGTGTGAAAAGTGTTTACATGCTCAAAAAGATTTAGATTATTTACGTTAACTGTTCCTAGAAATGCAAAGTTTCTGTCTGAGGCACGTGAAAGATTCAGCAAAATCGGACAAAGTTACAGGGTGAATCCTAGTTGGACATTGTCTTCCTGTGTAGTGGACTAAGCAGGACCTTCAGAAGTAAATGCTCAAACTGTATGAAGCAGCTATGCTCAGATAAACGGGAAATGTGAACTGTGAAAGAGCTGAACATCATCACTTTACTGTTAGCTGAAAAACAAATTGCCCATCAGTCACTGCTGTTTGTATGTTTGCCAATTTATTTAAATGTATTTAGTCATATTAATTACTGTTGTCAATTTTATGAATTAAATATTCCAGTATTATTATTGAAACAAGCTATTGCTAGTCAATTAGAAAGCTGATTTGATGCAGCTGATTTAGCTGGGTAACTCAAAACAAGCAAGAATGTTATCTGTCAAATAAAAAATGAGCAATATCTCAGGTAATGGGGTATACTGCAAAGGCACTGCATGGCAGGAGAGCTGCGTGTACTGGTGATCTTGCAGATTGTTCCAAATAGAGGTATTTTATCAAAGGAAATTCTCTTAGCTAACATTTCCTGAACAGTCAACAGGGATTAATGAGCACTGTTTATGTACACTGTGTAATGGAATTCAGCTACAGACTGTAATCAGCTTCTCCTTCTCCTTCTTCTAACCATGTACAGAATCACAATGAGTATATGGGTATACTTAAAAAAAAAACTTCCATAGAGCACACAATGGTGTTTTCTAGGATATTCTTCAAACACGAAGGTAAAACAAGGCACACTGTGTCTGTCTGCAGATCTGAATTGATTTTACACAAATGCAATCATTTATTTGTTAGCAAGTTATGATTATTGTGTTTCATTACTGCGAACAGATCCTCCTGAAAACCAGGCAACTCAGAGGTTCGGTCAGCTTAAACTTCAGATTCTGAACAGATTCTAATTTGGGATGACAAGTTAACAAGACTAAAATTAAATGCTTAGTTTTTTCTTAATTTTCTTTTGTTTTGTTTGTTCTGTTATATTTTTTGTTTGTTTATTTGTTTATAAAAGGGTGTTCATGCATGTTTTAGTAATTGTATGCTGAAGGAAATCTATTTATATGGTAGTCCCAAACTCTACAAACTTTTTGTAGCAACAAGTCATATTCACATGAGCCTTTGTGGTCTTTGCACACTTGCTAACGTGGATCTGTGAATCTGGAGAAAAGTGTATGTCATTAGGATACTAAAATTACGTAAAACTTTACTGTTGAACATTGAGAGTAGAAAACTAATCTCAGATGATATACAGTATGTTTTACTTTTCCACAAATATTGTGGAAAAAGTTAAAAGGAAAATTCTTTCAAAATCGTTGGCATTATTTTTAAGGACTGCAGAGTGCAACACGTTTTCTACTGCAACCATTGTAAAAGCAGAAGTTTCATGCTGAAGCAAGTGATCCAACATTACTTTTCACACCACAGCACTTTGTATTTATTGTGGTGATGTTGCCAAGAATATGTGCTTTTGGTTGCAAGGGCAAGTTGACCCTTTTCAGCACCACTAAAGACCCAGTGATCTTGGATCAGTGAATGTAGCTTGTTTGTCCTCGCCAGCAACACGGTTGCAAAAATGTTAGGATTTGTTGATTACACTTAAGAAACCACTGCTTAATGACTACTAAACAAACTAGCTCATGGGGAGACTGAAGCTAAAAGAAATCATAGTTCAAACAATAGAAGCTCAGTTGATCAGTTAAATTGTTTCAGATGTTTATGATGTGTTAACTCTTGGCATATAAACACATTTTAAGTTCAAGCATAATGGGTACAAAGAGTGTAAAGGCAGTTAGGGTGTGACAGTGTCATGTGTAAATACATTTGTTCATTAAGTAACTGAAAGTATTAATTTCTTGCTCAGAAACAGTTACTCACACACATAGTTTGCATTTACCAACCCCCATGCACTTCACATACTATATTGTGTCCAAAGAAAAGCAGATATCATTTTGGCCTCATGTAACAATGGGGTAGCTTATAAACACATAGGGGGTACAGAAGAAAAATACTATATATATATAGCTACAATTATACAGTTATAGTTGAACCAAACTGAGACATACTGCTGTAATGTTTGCTGTGTCTGCTGTGCTTTTCAAGTTAATGCTTTAGATTGCTTTCTGACTCAAAATATGTAGCAGAGTTTGAGTCGTCATGCTCACAAATAGTGTGTCTGTCAAAGTTTGTTTTTTTTACAAGTTTGTTTACAAGTAGGGTAGCTTCCTGATGTGAAACAGGTGTTTTGTATATTACCCCATCATTCTCTTCACCTGAAACAAACAGCAAGCCTGAAACAATTTCAATCATCCTGCACTGAAATTTAGCTTTTAAACTTGTCAACTTATCCATAAGAGGTACTTTATGTGTTACAAGACATAAATGAGTTAAATCAACCATCTGTGCTAAAGCTTTGAATTCCTTCACTGAATCTACGAACAAGCAGAAAAGACTGAGAGGACAGCAAGGAACCATTCCAGACTAACGTTGGAGCTTGACTACTAAAGCCCATATGTTGTGAGGAACTAATGAAATGAATTAGGGTAGGATATGAAAAGAAGTTTCCTTCTCTGAGCACCTGCTAGCAATCATGGCTGGTGAAAGCTAGACTGTAAACACACAAATATAAAACAAGAGATTAGCATCAGAATTCAAATGCTTTATGTCACTTTCAACAAAATAAAAAGTATTACTCACCGGCTGGTCATGCAGTCTTTAGCAGTCTCAGGATAGGCCTGCTCTCTGCCAGCCAATTAACTGCCACAATACATTGCAGCAATATGCTGTGTAAGCATCTGCGACTAGGCCCACTGGCAGCTAGCAGCAACAAGGATGGGCCAGCTTAGCTGTATCATTACGATATATATTTCTAGTTAGTCCCTTCTGTTATGTTTTTTTCTTTGATTTGAGCAGCTCCGCTGAATGGTGTCATGAACCATGCAAGTTATCTTGGAGGTTGTGGCTCAAAAAGTTTGTGAACTATTGTTATAGATTATGTTACTCAACAACCAAAATGGCTTTTAATTGGTAATCAAATGAAAGTGTTCAAGAAATCAATTTGTAATTCCACACTTATAAATAAAGGGATAAATACCCTCAAAAGAAGATCATTAGAAAGGATAAATATATACAAACTTGCTTAGCTCAAGGGTAAAAAGTATATACAAATTACAGAAAATGGCTGTAGGAAAGCCAGTTTCAGAGGGGATACCTTCATTATCAGACTCACTGTTTTTAAACAGAGGAGATTTTATTTTAGAAGCAATTAATGATTGATAAGTTTCAATATGTAGTTACAGTAAAACAACAGTTGCAGTATTCAAGGATTGGATGTGTTTTTCATTGTCTGTATTTAAAAGTTAAATATGGTGAACAGTAACGTCATGGATTTTTTTTTTTTTTTGACAGCCACATCTCTGGTTACTGAGGTTTTTACCAGACACAGTCACACATTTAAAATTACACAAGCTCAATTTTCAAAGTACTGAGGCACAAAAAATGAGAGCAGTACTAATAAATCACCAAATGAGAGAAAACATGTCTGACTTTAGGGCTGCATTGAACAGGATATACAATAAATAATCAAAATCAGATACATCCAACAAACAATACAAGGGGGGAAGAGTTGATTTGAATCTGCCATCTTGTCTAAATAAAGCTGAATAAAAGCTCTTACAGTTAAGTTATTAGTCATATGTTAGACCCCTAATTTTGAGTAACATTTAACACCAACCACAAAATCACATTTAAAGACTCCCCTTTAAAGCTGACAGCAGTATTCTCTTTGAATCTTTCATATGTTTTGGTCTTTCATTATACATTGATGTGATTGTTATACATTAATTAAAGTCCTGCTGGTCTATAAAACTCTGAATGGTCCACATGTCTGGAACAAACTCCGAGCCTCAGATCAGCTGAAACACCCAGTTTATTCATTCATTCTCTTTACAGTTTAGTCCAATACTGGTCGCAGGTAAGCTGGAGAGTATCCCAGCATTTTTAGCAGGTGAGAGGCAGGGTACACCCTGGACAGGTCACCAGTCAATCGCAGGGCCAATACAGATAGGGACAAACAACAATTCACACACACACACTCATTCCTAGGGAGAGGGAGGAAGCCAGAGAACTCGGAGAGAACCCACGCATACACGGGGAGAAGATGCAAACTCCACACAGAAAGGCCACCGCCCCCCCAGGTTCAAACCTCCCCCCAGCCGAGGCTCAGACCAGCGACCTTCTTGCTGTGAGGCTGCGGTGCTAACCACCACACCACTGCACAGCCCTGGAGATCACTCAGTTTATTTAAATCCAAATTAAAGACCCACCTGTTCTCTGCTGCATTTCAATAGTTTTTAATTAAAAGTCCAAATCTGCACATTTCTTTTAAGCTTGAATTTTTAAACTTGATCATGTTTCAATACTGGTTTTATCCAGTGTCCTTTCTTTTTCCTTTTTCTTTTGTAATGTTAAATGATGCTTCTTGTATTCTATAAAGCGCTTTGAATCACCCTGTCGTTGATTTGTGCTATACAAATAAACTTGCCTTCCATTGACCTTCACTTGATGAATCTTGTTCTTTAATTCTATATTTCTTCAGAATGGTTCCCACCCTCTGAGCAAAAACTCAAAAATAGCCATTTCTTTCAAGAAAACATGTACCCGGCCTTGATGATGTAAATGTTCAAAAGTGTTAATTTACTAATGAACAGTGAGTCCATTAGACATTCAATTACACACTCTGGGCAGGAGATAAATCAACACCAAGTGTAATTCAAACATGGGCTCTGGCCAGGCAGCTTGTTTTCTGTCCGACTGTGGTTTTCCAACAGTCTAAATCCATGAAGCAGATTTGCTCCAAACAGCCAACATATTTCTTCAATCTACATCCCCTTGTAAAGCAAAGGAAGGAAGGCAGGGCTCACAACTGTTTGTTTTGTGTTGCCCACACTCTTACAACCCTGTAACATAAGGCCAGGCTTTCATTGCCTCTGCACTGCATGTGCAAAAATGAATAAGCTTTTTAAAGCTTGTTTTGTAAGAATTGTAAATAAAGCAGCACTGATTCAGAGCTAGATCCCCTTTCTCTTAGATGGGGCTCGCATGGGTGGCTTTGGAAATACTGAGGCAAGCTGAACATGTTTGTATTAGACTGTCTCAAGGGAGAGTTGAGCTCTTTGGCTCAGATGAATTACAGGAGGAAAAGAGTTGTTGTAGGCTCTTAAAGTTCAGTGTTAATGGTGGGAGTGAAGTGGCTGTGTAGGTGTTATATGTTCAATTCATTGCTTGCTTATATTTCAGAGGAGGGAAAGGGGGATCCCCATATCAGCCCAAAAGCTTTTTTTTCTTTTGTTTTTTTTTTTTGTTTTTTTTTTTTTTTTTTGTTTTTTTGACAAAATATTAAATATGGAGATTTTAAAGGTACGAGCATTAACCCGTTGGTACCAGATGTCCATGTCCAGTAAAACTTCTTTCTGACCAGTCACCAGTGCAATTTATCTTTGAAAGTCTATAGGAAAATATCTCAAATATGTACATATTAGTTTTGTGTAATGGTATGCAAATCTAGCCTGCTAGTAGATTAGTGAAGTAAAACTATTATTACTTTGGTTAATCACTGGGTGTAAGATGTTACAAAGCTATTTGCCAGTATCCTACAGCTGCTTTGTCCTGGCTATTGTGGTAGACAAAACAATAACAATACTATTATTATTATTATTATTATTGTTATTGTTATTGTTATTGTTATTATTAATCCCAATTGGGCATCAAAGTGGTTCACTTTTGTTGTCAGTCCAAAGATTTGACCCTGGGTCCTTCAGGCTCCAGGAACAGATTACACATATTTTATTTATTTATTGTATTTATTTATTTAAATGTGCTGACCCTTTGACAAGTCAGTTAGTCTAATTCTACCTCTGTCTTTGTCTGAAAAACTATTAATTCAGTCCTAGAATAAATAGGCCAATAACATGTTTTTCCATAAACACTATCATAAGGTAATGGTACCCTAATTTTGTGCTTACAAGTGGCTTCACTGATCCAAGGCACATAAGCAAATACAGGCTGGACAGGTTCAATGCAACAACAAAAAGGAGAAGTAGAACATTGAATACCAGGGATAAAAACAGAAAGATGGTGATCAATTTATTCTAACACCTGTAGATATCTTTTCCTGATCAGAGTTTCTCATGTGTGGGCTCACCAACCATACTATTCAGTAATGAACTACAGTAAAAGTAGGCCTGTGCTGTTTAGTGCTGTCTATGTGTGTGTGTGTGTGTGTGTGTGTGTGTGTGTGTCTTGATGTGAGTACATGTGGAAGCAAGCATGCCTGAGGCTGCTGAGCTTCAGCCCTCTCGACATTAATAAGGACTTCCTTCCTACCAGACAGTCAAAAAACCTGATCATTTACCATGGGGGACATACCCAGGCATCCTTCAGCGCTGGCAGCCTTCCGTTTCCAATAAGCATCTGCCTGTGTTTTTTAGCTGCCCATCAATCAAAATGTTCGCATGCCGGACATCCATACACAAATAATGTTTTCTCTCTGTACTCCACCCCTAATGTGGGAGAGTGTGCTTGTATGTAAGTTTAGACTAGAATTTCATGGGTGGCGACTATGTCCAAGGAGACCTGGCAAGAAATAATACCTGTCATACACAGACCACATCAAAACGTTTTCGAAGGTTGGCTTGCTTTAAAATATTGAGCCAAAATACACCAGGTGAAATGTGCATTTATATGATGTGCATAACTGCTCCCTGAATATCAAGTTTTGAAAGGGTTTTTCCATAATTGAATCAAGAGTGACTAGTGAGAACTATTGCAATAACGTAGCTTTTTTTTTTTCTTTCTTCTTCTTCTTCTTTTTCTTCTTCTTCTTCTTCTTCTTCTTCTTCTTCTTCTTCTTCTTTTTGCACCGTTTTTTGCCAGAAGTAGGTTGCTGAGCAGAAACTTATCATTCTTAAAAAAAAAATCAAACATGTGACTGTAATAAAAACCACTCCAAAGATCAGAAATTAAGTGTTGAAATTTATTTATCAGATGGTAATTCAATATAAATTTAATTAAATAGCACATAAAAATGTTAGTTGACCAAGGTGGTTCACAATGACAGCTACAATCACAGATACAAATAATCACAAATAAAAATAACAAGCCAAGGTATGCTCCATTTGAAGGCCAGGGAGAAGATGTGTGTTTTCAGTCTAGACTTAAGCTGTCCTAAAGACTGAGAGGACCTGACGGACAGAGGGAGACTGTTCCACAGTCGGGGCACAGCCACAGAAAAGGCTCTATCACCTCTGGTTTTATGGCAGGATGATTGTGTAATATACACATTCAATTTAAAATGTGTAAATAATTATTACTATTTTTTTCTATTTTGGCAACAACACAAGGTTGAAACTCTACCTAGAGTTTTAGAACCTAGACCTAAGGGTCTCCAGTCCATACTCTGTATAGATGTTTCTGCACACTATGTTGGCTACAGGTTATGGTGTATTCTTTTCCTGCCAGTATCTTACTCCCTGCTGTTAGGTGCTGGATTGTTTCAGGGGCCTTTCTCCACAACCTGCACCTGGGTTTGGTAACTATCGTAACAAGTTTGGGCGGGTGCAGGTTGGTAAAATTAGACCCTGCCGACAAACTCGGTTGCTTTGCCTCTGTTAGAATTACGGCTCCACAAAAGGCCATTGTTAAAATTTGTGCCCTCCTTTTTCTCACTCTACTTCTTTTGTTAATCAATTAGGCATAATTTTATCGGTTCAGAGTGGGCAAGTAGGGGAGAACGGGGTTGGCTGTCACACTTTCAATTTAAATTTCAATTCTCAAAAATTGGCAGCCTCAGATAGATCCATTTTAATCTGTAATGGAAGCCTAAAGGGCCATGTCAAAATTCATGGACTTTTCACTCCTCAATATAAATCTTTTCCGAAGATATGGACTGCCATACACTGCCATATACTTTACACTATACATATACTAGGGGCTTCTGTGACAACCATCCCCATTGTGGGGTTGGTTATCACACACTATGGGGTTGGTTGTTACAATGCTATTTCAATGGAAGGAAATAAAATAAAAAAAAAGTCAACTGACAAAAATGTGTATTTCATTGAAATCTTTTAATTTAAAGCATTTACTTTAATATTTTAGTTGAAACAACCGTTTATTGAGGCTACAACCTCTCATATATCAAGAATATTCACAATTACTTGAAAAGAAACAGTATAAAACTGTGTATAAAAACAGTACAACAGATCAGACATAGGCCTACTAAAATCTGGTATTTCTTTCACTTATACCATGAACTTGTTGAATAATTTTTGTACTTCAGTGTCCGTGTCAGAACCAGAAAATTAGTATCAAGAACTATATATCAGACAATAAAAATACACCAGAACAGGCCTGCTGCCAGTTTCTGTGTTTATGCAAATGATGCTTCATAGCTGCAAATCCGCGATTAGCCGTGGATCTGAAGGAGATCTTCCTACTCTTCCGATTCCCTGATTGGTATTGATTTTGGTTTGGTTTATACAAAAAGCTCCCTTGGGGTAAAAGTAAGAAGATTGATAAGAGTAATAAGATTTTGGTTTGTATAGTATTTTGGAATTATATATTTTTGCTTTAAAGTTGTATAAGTAAAGAGAACTGTTTTAATTAGTGTTTATTTGTTAATTGTTAAGTTAATTATTTCCTCAATTAAGGACACCTTTCCGTTAATTGGTTTTTATTTCACTTTAACTGGACAAGATATCCCGAACATTGGACACCTTTTGTTGTTTTTTGTTGTATTTGTATTTGAACCTGGATTTGTATTAAATTATTGTATATATCTTTAAGTTTGGTCCGGCTCGTTTTGTTGTCGACCCTATTCCCCTGGTTTTTGAGACGGGGTCGTAACAAACATCAGGGGGTGTCTGGCCCATTTTCTATCTACAAAAACAACAAAATTACTATATGTAACACACCATGCATGACGGTGCCAAAACTGGGGTTTTTGCACATGTGACAACCAACCCTGGAGAGAGCGTGACAACTATCCCCAACAGGCATTGTTAGCTAGAAGTTAAGCTAGTAAGCATAAACATAAGCCTAGAAAAAAAAATTTTGAACTGTAGCTCTCCCTTTATATTATAAAATAGTAATAAGTGTTACATTTTAAAATGCAGAAAAACAAAAGTTACATTTTAATGTCAAAAACATAAAATGTCCTCTCACCTCAATGTCAAGAGTCAAAATGCTAAATTAACCGTGTAGCTAATCTATGACCACTATTCAGAAAATTTCAGTACCACTGTCTTTCAACAGCTTCCTCCAGTGGTTGAGTTGTAGCCACTGTAACTACCAACCCGTGTGACAACCGACCCCGTTCTCCCCTACTTCCAATTTGATAAACATACGTAAAGCATCCATTACATCCGTGAATACTACGCACTACGTAATGTGTTTTCCTCTGCGCATGCATGTCACTTCAGGGCCACATACCATTCACACTTGAGTGTGATGAAGGTCGCATTGAAATGATAATGTGAACGACCACGCAAATAGGATTTCATTAAAATTAACATCAGATTTGAGCATTAAGACCTGCAGTGTGAAAGTAATGTGTTTGGCTCCTCTGGTATTTTTACTAAATGAGGCGCTCTCTCATTTGACTTTTAAATGTAAGAAGGCGTTCCTCAAAATTTTGGAGCAGACACTACATTTTTGAACGGCTTCCCCTTAGTCCATCACAATATAGAAGTCCATTTCCTTTAGAAAGTGAAGCTGGTGTTCCCAAAAAAGAACAGTCTAAAGCCCAATTCTGCCTTGAGATTCATATCCATGATAAATGAATATAAAGTTCAGACCTTAACTGTATGTTGGCTGTCATAAAATATGGCTGAGTTCAAGTAAGAGTTTCATGGGTCATATTCTGTCAGCATATCTCAAAAGAAAGCAGCATTTCTGCAATAAAATCTACTAGTCAGTTGCCAGCATGAACAGCAGAAAGCAAAATATCCCTCAGCATAAATGGAAACTTACTGTTGGTCTTTTCCTAAGCCAGGGACTTTATTATCATGAAACTCTGCATGAATCAGTCATTAAAATATGATTGTTATGGACCATTCAACATAATCTGGTATTTATATGCAGCACTTAACACAATCAACTCAAAGTGGTTGCTTAGTGTATGCGTTGCAAAACAGACTGGGATCATTGGGCATATCGAGATTATATATATATATATAAATATATTTATTTTTAATTTAATTTTAATTTATTCTACTTTATTAATCCCAGCTGGGGAATTCTTTCTCTGCATTTAACCCATCCTAGTTGCTAGGAGCAGTGGGCTGCCAGGCCAGATTCCAGCGCCCAGAGAGCAGTTGGGGGTTAAGGGCCTTGCTCAGGGGCCCACAGTGGTTTACTTTAGTTGCCAGCTGGGTGTCCTGGGTGGGTGCAGGAGTCATAGGAGGGTGGCCTGGCAGTAGAGTAGCAGACGTCAGTATTGTACAGGGAGACTTCAGCTGAAGTTTGCTCGTTCAAAAACGACTGGTTCAAAGCACGGTAAGTAAGCCACATCAATCTAGCAGACTGTGTGCAGAAGCTGGTCCTTGTTTTTGTTGTTTTTATTCATGCATATGACGAGACTTATGACACCACTGTCCTTTTCTTTATTCTCCTCCTATTACTCTGCTTGTCTCCAGCTTCTGCTTATTAAAGGAAAATGACCAATGTTGTTTCAGATATATTTCACTGGGTTAAATTTCTACATTTACTTAATTCAAATTAACTTAGCGTATTAATAGCAATTTGCTGTTTAACCATCTTTTATCTGTATAAATCATAACCAGTTGTGAATATAAAGTTTCATCATCTATAATTAAACGTTACATCCATCATCGTGGACCATCATTTATTGTGACCTACTGCCTGCATGATGGAGCTGATGGGGTATAAGCTAGCTGGTGCAGCTACTTACATTCACAGCTCATTATTGCAGTTTTCTTACCCAGTGAGGTAATTATACTTCTCACATGTCTCAGCTGGAGAGTGGCTAACATCTTTTAGGATGGAATAAACTCTATTGTCATTGAACAGTAATGTGCAATGAAATTAAACTTATTTCTTTAGCACATTTAAAACAACCTCAGTTGACCAAAGTGTTGTACAGGACAGTCAATAAAAACAACATCAGACACAATAATATAATAAAATAAGTAAATTAATAAATAAAACACACTTAAAATGCAAAAACCAATACAATGTACAACAAAAATACACACTCTGCCTAAGATGCAGGATTTGAGAAATCACTAGTACAGTATGCACATTAACTTTATGTAAAACCTACACTCTTCAGTCTAAAAATTAAACATGTTCAGGGTGAATGCAATGTAGAATGCCCTGGATTTTGGACATAAACTACTTTGTTCTGACATACAAGATGTTTTGTTTTGCTTTGTTTTTTATAAATAATATTGGTTCATTATTTATAGTAAGAAATATCATGTACTTACAGTTGCAATAGGTCTGTGAGTGGGTGGACACAGATTTTTTTTTTTTTTTTTTTTAACAACGGGTAGGTATTTCAGTGTGGAGAGAGATGTTAGTATTTTCTCAGCCAAAGCTGCATATCTGTGCTGTCCATCACCTTAGATTTGGTTTTATTTGGCTCCTTCCCTGGCATCTACTCTTGATTTTACTGTGCTGACATCATTGGGTGACATACATTTACATATTTTACTCTGAATGATCTGACAACAATATAAAGACTCCTCTGAGCAGCACCTAAAGTGACCAGTCATTACAAGCAATGAACATGTTAGATGATTCAGTAATACCCTGTAACTGTAATTGCAGTTCAGTAATTTGGTACTTGCTCTAAGATATGGAAGCGAAAATAACAAATATTCCCAATCACTGACAAATAAATCATCTTTATTAGCTCCAATTCAGTGTCTTTTTGAATATTCCTCTGTGTGGGTTTTCCACACAAGGAATTTGAACACTTGGAAATTTAAATTATATTTATACTGAGAAATCACTAGTACAGTATGCACATTAACTTTAACAAGACTTTCCAAGATTTTTGGATACTTTTTTCTGAAATGACAAAAGTTATACAGTAGTAAGTGGGCAGTACTAACAGTTTTTCTCATTTTTATGCTGAAGACAGATTTCAATGAAGTAGCTGGTATGTAGCCTGATTTTTGATGACTGGTGTGGAGAACTCATTGTGGTTCTATGATTTCATGGACTAGCATGCAAAGGCATTTTTGTATGTCCAATGAGGAGCACCAATAAACATTTTCGCCCAATCAAGGGTTAAGCCCGACTATTCTACAGCACTAATGCTCTCTGCTCTGTTTGATTAGGCCAACACACAGGAGGTCCACTGCCACGCTGTTTTCTTTACCTGGGCCCATAACTCTTAAAAACACACAAACACTTGGGTTGTAAATGACCTGTTCATCACACAGTGACAGAAGAGGTGATTCTGGACTCTTGGTGGGCCAGGTGTGCAGATCAGGACAGTTGTGGCGTGCCAAGACCTGTTGGCATGGGGACGCAGGACCGTGGAAAGTTCTGGAATCTGTCGCTGCTGGCAGGGCAGAGCTCCTGAGCAGGACTGGTGTTGGCTTTGCCTCCAGCTGTTTCTGTACAGACGTGCTGAATGCCAACAAGAGCCAGAGGCCAAGATCAGCCCAGAAAGTCTGGCCACACACAGGCCACTTAAACACATACACATATACACAGACATCCACAGTTATACAAGCTCACATAAACAAACATATATGCATCTTTTTGCAATAAGAACAACAAAATACCCTAAAACTCAGAATATTTTATGATACATTTATTATACATTATATTTTATTATATTTATTATATTTTATTGTACATTTCATCTTCAATGCATACTTATTTGTTTCTGTGTAAAATAAATTTTCTATATATGTCCGTCAAAAAAAAGTCGCAACCTGGATTTAACTAAGAAAATTGGTATGAGCCTGGTATTGGATAATTGCTTCATGGCCGATTATCTTTCGGCTGGCAACAAGTTATTTAACCCCAACTGATGCAATGAGTGGCATCTCATTACTTAAACAACCATTTCAAAAGATACATCATGTGGTCCTGAAAAAGATGTTAGTCTGAAAAAGGGTCAAATTATTGTCATGCGTCAAGCAGAGAAAACATCTAAGGAGATGGTAGAAACTACTGAAAATGGGTAAAGAACTTTCCAATGCCATAATAAAAACTGGACGGACTGTGAGGAATCATCATCTTCCAAGAAGAAATGTGGTAGAGCAAAAATTTTGAATGATGGTGATCGAGAATCACTTTTTTTTTCAACTTGTCCTGTTCAAGTGTCCAGAATTTGCTTTGTCTAATAAAAAATTTTGTGTATAAGGCTCCTCTTGATAAACTTTTTTTTCCATTCTTATTTATTTTTTTATTTTGAATAGTTGTTTATTACTGAATTTACATAGGATTGCTGGACTTGACTGTGGGGGACATGAAAAGGATAAAGAGTGAATAGAAATGGACAGTGGAAAAAAGAAAGAGGAGATAAAGATACACCAGATAGAAAACAATGACCATTCAATACTAACAGAGACAGTGTTGATTGTGTCAGCATGCAGAAAATGAGGAATGAAGAGTGCTCAAGAACTGAGTATGATCATGCAAATGCGACCATACTTCTGCAAAGGCCTGAAGCAGACCATGGGAGCCCTGAGACCTGGACAATCAGCAGCAATCCAAGCCACCACACCATGAAGACAACCATACGTCCGCCCAGAAATCTGCAGAGAAAGGTCCCAGCCAGAACCCTCCATGGTCTTGGGGCACTGGCCCCAGTGGGCCAAGATTTGCAGCCACTGACCCCACTGGGCACCGGCCACCCAGGTTGGGCCAAGCACAGGGCCCAGGGCCCCCAGAGCCTGAACCCTTGCTCTGACACACCTATCTCATCTTAACTCTTCCACTATGCCCCGTGAGAGACACCCCTGGTGGGTAAGAGGACAGCAAGCCCCAAATCTGACCCACACCACCATAATCAGCTGACTACCTGAACATACTGAAAGAGCAGGTTATTCCATCAATGGATTCTTCTTCGCTGATGACACAGCCATATTCTGAGATGACAATTTCAGAATGTGCTGGAGAAGACTTTGAGCAGTGGCCAGACTCTTCCATCATCAATACAAGATCTTGTTGAAAATATAATGCATTACTGGATTTTTTTTTTTTTTTTTTTTTTTTTTTTGGTCAGGCAGTGTGTTATACTAGTTGTGCTGTATCTTAGGTTACATCAGGATATAGGACAGTAACTGTAAAACACTTCAGTCAGATTGAATTTTTATTTGTTTTCACTAGTGATTCAGTCTTGTACACAAAACAATTATAACTAACATACCTATTTGTTTAAGTACTTAGATCAATAAATAATCAACCAAGAAATGTATTCTGCAACTAAATAACTTTTTTAAAAAATAATAAATTAATTTATTAACAGATTTAAACAACAATGAGCACAATATTGACTTGAAAACATACTATACAGTGTCAATTAGCTCTGCAAAACAAACATTTTCATTGAAAAAATACTTCACACATTACTGTTTTCACTCTGAGCAAATATACAAAACAAACCCTTTCATTTTTGACTAAACATAATGTGGCAGTGTATTACATAGTACTGTAATGCTTTTGATTGAGGAACCTTTGAAGGCGGTGTCAGTGAATAATCGCTATGTTGAAATGGTCCACCACAGAAAAATAAACTTGCCATCTTTTGTTTTCCTTGTGTGGTTGAGGGTAATTCATTGAATAAAGAGAAATGAAAGGGAATTCTTTTGAGGCCCTTGTTTGCTAATTCATTACCTTCTGAAGACCGGGGAAAAGTGGCTACGGAAATTATAATTTATTGAAATGTATTTCAGTGGTAAAGTTGGCTGTGTTTCTTGGAGAGTCAATTCCTTTTTAAAACTATCACGGTGAGTTTTGTTCAATGAAGAGGTGAACTACTTTTGTGGCTGAACCCAAAGAAGGAATGTGTAAGTTTTGTGACCAGTGGAATCCTGAAGTGATGGGAACTGGTAGTATTGGCATGTTGAAAATAGTATGTAGATTGAGTAGAAGTTTTATGTGCCTCAAGTGAAGGTTCTGAGTTTCCTGTTCCTGGGGTGCGTCAGGAATTCAGCATCAACATCATCAACATCATCAGGAATTCAGTGTTACAGCAAAGTGAAAGTGAATGAGGCATGTTTTAAGTGGTACTGTTCGGCTGTTTGTCTGCCTGCAAGGTCACCAAACGGTACTAAGCCATATCTAATGAAGCTTGATAAAGAGGTGGAGCATCGACAGAACAAAAAAAAAATATGGATCACTTTCCATAAACCTGCACTCTGCCCTTCTGGTTCACCACTGTCTAAGGTTTTAATGTTGATCATCAATCTGCACAAAAGAGGTTCATGGTACACCTCAGGTATAATGTAGTATACTAAGATACATATTTGAATATGGCTTATGCAGCAGTCATGCTCTTTCAACTGATTTGAGTTTTAGTTTTGTGACCACATCTCCATCCCTCTTCATCTCTTCAAAATGAAACCACTTTATGCAGAGCACATAGGTCCATTGAAATCTAGTTTAGCACATACATGCTGGAGTTAGATGAGCTCCATGTGCATTGTCTGGATATATTAATCCAGTTTTTAGACCTTCAGTCTGTATTATTTTGGCAAGAACAACTCGGTGACTCTTTAACTATCGACCTTGAGACCTACTCTTCTGCAGGTTTTTGATGTGTCCTTTCTGTAACACACTGGACTCAAATAAAATAGCTCTCCTCAACACCTTTTTATTAAGTTCTGCACAAGCCTATTAATGTGAGTCAGATGCAGCCAGGAAACATTTAGAGGACAGCTCTCGAGGACTGGAGTAGGAGATCCCTGGACCAACATGTTAACATCCATTTCTAAAATTCCAGTTTTGGTCAGACTAGTGTCATGTGTGAAAATAAAAATAAGAAAATGTCAGAATATGCTGAAAGTGAATGTAAATATATAAAAAATGAAACAAGCTCTGTGATGGACTGATGATCTGTCCAGAGTGCACCTCTTGCCTGATGACAGATGTAATAGGATCTAGCCTCCATGACTGAATTGGATAAATGGGGTAGAGAAAATGGATGTTTAAAGTGATTGCATTTGGGCTGCTGGTGGCAATAAGTGGAAAGAAGTAAGTGTGCAAACACATCAACACAAGCAGAGTCCAAAAACATGTAATGTAAAGTGAAAATGCAAAAAAGGTGCAAGTAATCGCTCAAGAAGTCATGGGCTATTATTTGATTTTTAGTGATTTAGTGTTTTGTCACCAAGAAAAAAACATAAGCCACTGAAGGGAACGCTGGATCTTTCGACAATAAGGAGCACTCGACTGGAAATTTTTTGAAAAAAGTACTATTTTCAATGTGATGATCACTAAAATAAATTTTGATGTACATGTGAAGTTTTATTGCGTGTGTCCTATTCATCATGTCACTCTGTCTATTCATTATCCACACATTTAAAAGCTTGTTTAAGTATGACCTAAAGGTAAGACTTCCTCTCTCTGGGCGCAGAGTTGGTGGATATGGTTAGCAGCAGTCATAACAAACATTTGTCAAAATAAGCTTCATCTGATGACAAGCTTGGACATATTGAATGCCTGAAAGTGTTTTCAGTCCAGGTTTCTGATGATGTTGTCTAACAAGAGCTTTCTCTCAAATAGTATAGACGGAGGAAACAGGAAAAGATGTTCTTGGAAACAGAGTCGACATAATCCAGGAAAGCAATGTTTTTAGCATCATGCGCACAGCTGGACATGCAGTTTCCTCAAGCTGTTACAAAGATTTTCATTGAATTCGCCTCAAATCATTATGTTGTCACTTCAATTTCAGTCCCACATGTGGCAATGCGTACCTTAGCATGTGTGGTTAGTACATTTATTGCTTTACCAGAGTGTGTCCATCAACTTGCAAAGTTTCACCAATAAACTCATTTCCATTTAACATCTGCTGCTGATGTTATAAGAACATGCTTTGTTTCCACACCTGTGGTGACGGCCAGCCCTCTCATTTTGACACCTGAGGCTGCCATCTGAAACAGTAAGAGCAATAGAAAGGTGACAACAGTTTTCCTTCCTAGTTTACCTCCCTGCACCACACTGAGTCTGACAAGCTGCTGAAAAATAGGACCAGGTCACATTTCAGCCTCAAAAAGAATGTGCAGGGGCTGTGAGTAACCCTGTGGTCTGCCTTGGCATGTTTGGTTTGGCTCTTCATAATATCATGTAGTGTGCCATTGAGGACCTAATGCACGAACACCAAAGAGAAGAGTTGAGGGCGTTCCTACTTTGGACCAATGTGGATGCCAAAACCTAATAGTAGCACTGTAATCAGTCTTCCCCCTAATATTAGCACCATAGCTTTTTCTCCAGGGTGGCAGTTGGTGTGTTTGGCTCACTTCGTCCTCTCTGACCTTAAACTCAGACCTGCGGCTGAGTAAAGCACCTCTTGGCACCTTCAGCAGGTAACACTTTAATGGGATACAGCATTAGCCTCCTATATGATGCTTTTTACCTTAGTGTAACATAGAGGACAATGATCCCAATGATATCCAAAACGTCCTCATGTCAACATTAATCTTGCATAGCAGAAGAGATTACAGTTGATCCATTATGTTACCCTGCATGTCAGAGGCTATTGCTGCCATATGGTTTTATCATTGAACACTGCTTAGAAAATCTCATGACGGGGGTTTCTTTTTTATCAAAGCCAGACGTTCCTTACAGTGTAAGGCTAAAGCAGGCACTGAGAGCAGGCCCAGCTACACAGAGAAATAAATTGCGTGTCCCGAAAGGACTGGATATTAACTGAAAGATAACTTGGTCAATATACTTTAAATCGTAGCTGATATTCAATATCACCCCTACTAGCTACTGTGGCAATTCTAACACTGCACAGTTGCTTTCTACTATTACACCTGTGCTGAATTTGCAGGAAAACTCATATCCTCACCCTAAACGAGGAGATTGTGTCAATTAAACCAGAAGTCGATCTCTGGTCAATCAAGCCACCCAGCATGAGCCCTCACTGTAAATTAAGATTAAAATTGATATCCCCAGCAAGGCCAATATTTTTTTGTTCTCCCACTAAATGTCGGCGATTTATCATTCAAACATCCTCGGGTTTTGTGTAGGTACTTTTGGACCTCAGGTTCAGTGGGTTTGATGCTCAGCCAGAGACAATATCGAATTTATGCCAAAAGTCCAAGCTGTGAACGCTTGTCTGAGAGTTACCGTAAATCCTTCTACTCCCACCACTAAGAACCTCAGAAAGCCGCAGCCCTGCTATTTGCCACCCCTGTGGTCCTTACAGGTAGCCACTGAGACTTTCTAAATTATGATCTCCGTGTATAGGAGAGCAACGCGAGAACAGAGCTCAATGGATAAAGGCTTACCTGTTGCTCCTTATTTTCCGCAGTGGATACGTTCTGGGGCAGTCAGCTATCCTCTGCTTTGATTAATCTGGCTCTTTATTGGAAATGATGGAGATGATTAATAACTTATTATCCTGCCCCTCTGACTAAAAGCTCAGTTTTCAGATACTTCAGGACAAGTTCTGATAGTTCTGTTATTCTGTAACAACTAAACTTCTTTTCTTGTTTTTCTGCTTAGTGAGCCTTTCAAACTGTCCTGTGAAGATATAAATTATGACTGTATATGCTGTGCTTTACTCAGGGCATATACTAATGTTCTACTTAAAATTATTAATAAACAATAAACATGATAATGTTCTTAATTTAGACTTCTTTTTTTTAGGTGGAAAGTGTTTAGTCAAAAGGGTCCAGGAGGTGAAGTCCAACACTGCCCCCACCAGGAGTTCCCAGCAGGGTCCTGGAATCACACATCAAGGTCTGTCGCTGGCCCTCGACCCCAGCCCAGGCCTCTGTGACAGGGAGGGGCCTGGACTGAGTGGGCCAGAGGAGACAACACACCATAGCTGTGTGTAACTGCACAGTGAGTCCTTTCGCTCATTGCCATGTTGTAGCTGACCGCAGGATTGCAGTGTTTATTTAAGAGCCGGTGCATAAGAGAAAGGCGGACCACCGGCAGTCGCCACCCGCCAGGCCCTGGTCAGGATCTGGGTCTCATCTTTGTTGAAAATGGCTCTAGAACCTGCCACCGCCCACCAGGTGGCCTATATTTAGCAACAAACTTGAAAACTTCATTCTTAAAAAGCTGTTTAGATTTCCATTGAGAAGGGGGTTCAGAGGAGGACGGGTGGGGATGATGCTGCTCTCTGGGCTCACCTGTACAAGATAATTGTGTTACAACTTATCTGAGATAGAAACAGCCTGTAAAAGGTCTTAAGTTGTAAAGATGGAAAATCAGAATCAGAAATACTTTAATAATCCCAGAGGGAAATTGCTGCAAATCCAGTTGGAGGCATTATTAGGCGACTCATTTCTTTACCTAGATGGAAACTAAAACTTGAACATTTTTCATTTCAGACCCACAACAAACTATGGGTTGAAATAAATGTGAGCTGCTCTTTGCTTAACACTCAGAGTAAATTAGGTTACTCAGGATTAAAGATTGTCACAAGTTCAGTTTTTAAACCTCCATTACATTTAAGCCTGAATGAAAACAAAAACCAAAGAACTACAGAGGAAAGTTCAGCCTCTTTGACACTATATCATATGATGATTTGCTGATTCTTTCTTTTTGCTTCACCTTTCTCATTTCTCAATGTTTCATTGATCTTCGGAGGAGAGCAAATCCAAGACAGGACATGCGTATTACATGTTTTCATTAGCCCTCATATATGCCTGAATAGTGAAACAATCCCCCTTTTCATGCCCATGGTCTCATTCAGTGGGTGGCGAGAGCACCACTGTGATTGTAGATGAGGGAGCAAGGTGATTTTTTTTCCAAGGTGAACACCTCATGGGAGATGACTGTTTGCTGCCATTAGTATAAGTGGAGGAGTGTCAGTTAACCCGACACTGGCACCAGCAATACTTAATACCAGATGGAAGGAGCTGTCCTTGAAGTCTTAACAAGCAGGCACTGAGAAACAAGCCTTTATTCAGTGTGAGAGAACATAGAAAAAACTGATAACTTTGCAGGGTTACCACAAAGTATATGTTAAATCCCACATCGGAAAGGGAGGGATAAAGGAGATTGAAGGGGGTGGGGAGGGGCAGAAGTCCAAAGTGGATAAAAACACAGTTTAGATGTTGCTGACTGTAATTTTTTTATTGCGTTCAAAATAGGCAGGAATATTAAACAAAGCAGTGGTTGTCACGCTTAAGGATCCAGCTGCTTAAGAGGTGTCAAATTATTGTACCTCAGCTGGATGCATCAGCGTTGGACGCCAGGGGGTGAGAAAAGAGCCAAACCCAGCAGACTTTGGCACATTTGTCCTTTACCACTGGCACGGATGAGCCACGCTGTGAGGATTCAGAGCATCGATAGGCCCCCAGTGTTTTGCTACCCAAAACTATGAGCTGCTACAAGATTCAAGACTGCCTCCTGGAAGAATGATATATATGGTGACAAGTGCTTTTTGCCCACATGATGCACCCAGTCTGCTCTCCAAATAATGGAGCCAACTGGCACCTCATTCTGCCAGCAAGACACTGAGGCCCAAAAGTTTCCATTTTCAAGATTGAAAAGATAAGAAGATATCAGCTAAAGTAGAAGGTTTGTCTTGGCTGCAGTAGATACAGAGCTGAGAACTATTACTTAGAATAACTTGATACCAGAAAGCCCCCACATCAACCAGCAAGGAAATTACAAGCACAGGTTTGTCAGTCTATGGAGGCACCTCACACAAAGATCCCCAAAGAGGTTTCTTGTTGTCAGCTTTGATAAAATACGCTGTTTTTCCATTTTCGGTACGTAATATGGAAATTGACCTCAAGGTCTGCCAATGATTGCAATAAAATGCTGCATTCATTGAGCATTAAATGGTGGTGTAGAGTCTCTGGTGATTGTCCACTTTTCATTCATCACATTAGCTTAACACTTCCAGACAGCGATTTTTCATTTGAGCGAGAGGTTTGTGACCTTAGAACCCAGGCATCCACAAAAGAGGGGAAACATTGGAGGAGCATGGCAGTGTCATAACAGACATCTTACAGGAGCTTCTTTTTTTTATGTCTTTTTTATTATGAATAAGTCTTTGGCTCTTCCCAAACTTGTCTGGTACCAGTGTTTAACCATGCAAACAGAAAAACTAAGCAAAGGCAGATCTGTTGAGCGACTCAGCCAAGTAAAGCACGGAAATATTTCTTTCCTGTTAACTCAAGAGTCTGGCAGTCACTTGTGTGAGGTCGCCCTCTCTTTTTTAGTCGTGGACCATCAGCCACTTTCAAAAAGGCACATTAAAAAAGAATCTACCTCTTAATTAACCTTGATAGTATTTTTTTCTGAAATCTATCAAATGAGATGAGTCCTTTAATACCATATGATGCATGTATAACATAAAAACGTTGGCATTACTGGATGTTTTTGGTTTAAAATTCCCTTCATTTCTTAAAGTATAAAATTACTGTATTTCTAAGTCTTTTACCCTCCGGAGCTCAGGTCTGTGCTAGGGCACAGAGGATTTATTTTGGCCACAGGGAGGCAGCAGAACAAACTGTTAACACAACATTGACATGACCTCATTAAGTTAATTTCAGGAGCTAGTAAGTGAACAGTTGCCTATCCTTACATTTAGATATATTTTCAAAATTAGCTGTGTTCTGTACTTTCAAACTGTAGATGTAACTTGGTATTTGAGCATCCAACACCAAGTAAACAAAACTTGTGATGTAGAAAACGCAAACAAAAATACAATAACTCTAATTGTAGACAGAATGAAGCCAGTACATTCAATGTTTTGTCTTGTCATCTTCATTTAAGTTGTTAATATAAATTCTTTTCCTTCAAGCCTGGCAGCACAATCAAAAAAGTTGGGATGGTGGCAATTTAGGGCTTGTAATGTTGTTTTTAAAAAGATGGAGATCTTATTTCAGGTGATGCCAAAATGTCATTGTAAAGTGGACCATTCTCAGTAACGTTACACTGTTCATTTACACTGCCTTGTTGGGTGGCAAAAAGCTAGCTGGGCCCCGCTCCTTAACTATTGACTATTAACTGTTTCTCATCATGGGTGGTGCTAGCAGACTTAACACCTTCCAAACCAGTTCAGTACTTATATGGTCAGGTCAGACAGTGATATTTGCATAAAAATTTATGATTTTCCAAATTCCTGGTAAAAAAAAAAAAAGAAAAAAAAAAAACTCAACACACATTTAGCCCGTGTTCAGGATCAGCAGGCAGTCTGTAAAAAGTAATCCCGTCCATGAGATGTCGATCATCCAAAGACAAAGCACAGATGTACCATTATTATTATTGTGCTAGCCTTGCTTTATTGGTGAAACTGGAAACCTCTTCTGTTATTCTGTTAGGTAGATTTTCTGTACCTTGTGTGATCAATCTTGTGATAGAGCATCTATGGTAAAATTGACCTGTCTTATTCTTTCATTCAGTAGTTGGTTTTGGGGCTTTCAGAAGAATCTTTTTCGCCCTATGACCTTTGATGGTGGAGATGAGCTGTACGCTGTTGGGGAAAAGTACTTGCTGTTTGCATCTGAGAGTGAAATGTAGGTGGTTTCAGTAGTCTGCAAGCTTCCTTGACATCCTTTTATATTCCCGCATTATTCAGGATGAGGACTCTGTTTGTTCCACATGAACAAAGATCCAAATTGTGCTTCTGATTGAGAACTTCTGAATTACTGCTTCAAAATTTACCAGCAGCTGTAGGAAACACTTTCAGTGGGCCTCTTAAAATAATACATATGTTTATATACGTCTTTGCCCTACGAATAATGGAGATTGATGGCCTGCAGTAAATTTTCCCCCAGATGATCCAACATGATGTCCCATGAGTGCCACAGTGTGAACTTCTTCATTCACTTCACACACAATAATGTTTACTTTAAGTTCAGTGAGGACATGAGCAAGTGTGTCTCTATATTCAATCGCCAAATAAAACGGGAAAAACCCAAATCATAATAGTAATACAAATATATAGAGGAGTACTTAACAGGCAGGTGGCCAAATGGGCATCAACAAGGCCAGAGAGGTAGTCTCATTTTTCCTTCTGACAGAAATACCTACAACTAAGTGTGTGTCCTTTAAGTAGAGTTTGGATTGTCAACAGATGAAAATATACTGTGTGAGCATTACTAGATGGCTGTTCCAAGGCCAGGACACACAAATCTGAACTCTGGTGAAATACACAGCTCCTGCTGCCCGCATCCTACCCTCCTTATTGGACAGGAAACTGCCCAGGACTTGATCTTAATTAGTTTGGCAGTGAGTAATAAGAGTAATAACATCTTCAGAGGATTAGTGATTATTGTGATAGATTAGAGCAGGAAAACTGGCCTTTTAAGTTGTGCATGGCAATATAAAATGCTCTGATTATGTAAGGATGTTAAGTTGAAACTTTTGTTAAACTAAAAAATACTTTTGGACCAAGGAACACATGTAGCCCAAAAGGGGACACACCTATAATCTTACAGTGTGTTGAAACTGTGCAGGATTGATTAATTTCACAAGTATGTATTTTGTTGTGTCAGTGGAATTGGATCAGACATTCACTGGGTGGTAAAGGTTGACTTTTCCTAAGGTACTTCTGTGGTTGGCTCAATTGGGATTTAGAAATGGATAAAAATCCAAGATAAACTCAACTGAGGAGTCTGTGTTCAACTTTTTTCTAAATGATCAGAAATTCTCTTTTAAAGCATGAATGTTGGAGTTTGTGTTCATTTGAGATGGACCATCTTTTCCAAGGACAACATAACATTTAATAATTCAATTGCCGATTCAACTTTCTGTAACTGCTCACTGGTTGTTATTTTAAATAAATTGCGTTTGTCTGTCATTTAATTTGTTCTCTTGATTTATGTAAGAATCATCGGTCAAGAAGTGTCTGGTTGACATCAGACTTAGGACTTCCATTTAAAATGAACTCATTTTGAAAATGTGAGTGTTGACGATTAAAGAGTAGGCTTTGATCATTTTTCAGAGGCCATGACTGTTATGCTTAAAGAGGCGCTCTCTATGATTCTTGGCCTAAACCTTATTTTCTGTGTAAATTACATACAAAGAAAGCTTAAGAGGTGTTTCTCAAGGGCTCAACGTTTTTTACGCTTACACTCCATTGGCAAATCGAATATGGAAAAGTTGAACTATACTTGAAGTGCTGTGTTTTAGTGTGGTCTGGGGCTGAGGCGGGCATCAATTGCGTGGTTTCTGCAGCAGCATCCCAAAGAGGCCAGTCTGAAGGACAGGTGGGGAGCCGCACGGTGCCACCTCAAACCACTGTCCCCACAGCTGTGGGGGTGATGTTATGCCCAGAGACCCAAGACAGACAGAACCTGTTTTAACACTGATATGTCTTAGTGAATTATTTCATCGGTTAATCCATCAATTATCTTTTACTTTATTCAAGCATTTTAATTAACGATGTCAGAAAATCCTGAAGAAATTGCTTTATTCCAATCATCAAATTTGCTGCCATCATTTTCATTTTCATGCTGCCATGATGTTCTGAAACTCACCATCAAGAAACAAAGTGACAAAGAAAAAAAATTCTAGCCCATAGTTGCCTTATTTTGTCCAAGCAAAATTATTTTCAATACTTAACACAATGCTGCAAAAAAAGTCACAAATCCTCACATTTGTTAACTATTATCCATCAACTATTTTCCAAGTGGTTTGTGCGTGCGTGCGTGTGTGTGTGTGTGTGTTGGGGGAGGGGTATTATTACGTGTTCTCATAGGATCAGAGCACATCTCTCTGAGCCCTACTACATTTATGAGGTTGCTTTCATTATTTATTTCATATTTTGTTTCTGAATTACGTGATTTTGCTGCCCCCTTCCGGCGAAGAGGTGGGCAATCTACATCGCTTAACATTTGCCCATTTGCTATCTTGATGAACCTCTATAGACTATCAATATAGACTGATTATTATCAGCTATTAGGATAAGACCTATATCATGCTATAAATACGGCAGACTGAAAAAAACAGCTGTCCCATTTTACTATTTAGTGCCATTGAATCTTCATTATCATTTTACGCCTATCCTTTACTTTAGATTCAGATTTGTAACTTTTAACTCTCACTTGTTGAAATCATATAACAATTAAGCCTATTACGACAACTAATACAATTTTATAATTATAAATAATCGAGAGGATTTATGTAAAGCCGTTGTATAAAACACGCAACCTCCGGTTCCTTTGTGGCGGCTACTTGCCAGTTTCCACTCATAGCAAGCCAATCAGATGGCGGCTCACTGCGGTCCTGCATCCAATGGCGAAGCAGCTTGTTTTCTGGCCTTGTTGCGACCGCGGACAGACAGAAGCAAGTGGACCGGGTAGAAGCTAAGCTAATTCAGTCATTTTAAAGCAAGTTATTGTTTATTTTTTCGCGGGTTTCATGTTCAGCACATGCGTGGATCCGTTTTCGAAAAATAAATAACATTTGCAAACAGTCTCGCTGCTTGGCTAACAAGCAGAATTGCATGTTTATTTAGATAAACCGCCTCTGTGCTGTTAGCTTGTTAGGTAGCGGGAAGGCGCCACTTCTGTTTGACAACAGCGCTATTCGCTCACGTTCCCGGTGTTGTTTTTTGTAGCGGTTCTCTTAACTGGCTTATTTCCGTTAGCTTCGAGCAGCAACGTGCGAAATCTCACACTGGTTTAGAAATAAGTTAGCATGGCAGAATTCCTCGAAGATCCGTCGGTTCTCACTAAAGATAAGCTGAAGAACGAGCTTACAGCAAACAATGTGCCCCTTCCCAGCGGAGATCACAAGAAAGAAGTGTACGTGCAGCTGTATCTCAAAAACCTGACCATACTGAACAACAAGAAGAGTCCGCCTTCAGATACCTTCTCCAGCGATGAGGAGCTACCTGCTCCTGTGGTGTCCAACAAAAGCCGCTCTGGAAGAGTAGGTTTTTTTTCCACTTTTAATTTTTATTTTTTATTATTATTTTTTAATGTTATTAATTGGGGCTTATCTGCCGCCCAGCTTCTGTTTGGACTGAAGTTTTTATCCTTTCTTTTTTTCGTCACAATCACTGATGCGTTTTAAATGTTTTAACAGAAAGCCACCAAAAAGACAGATAAGCCTCGCACAGAGGAAGTGGAGGTGACAGATCTCGCAGATGAAGATTTAAAACAGCAGCTGGCAAAGCATGGTGTGGAGTCGGGACCCATTGTCGGTGAGTTCCCGGGTGCTCTTTGTCATTATAAACTATTTACAACAATAAAGTCCAATTCAGAAGATTTTTTTAAAATTTATTTAAACAGGTAAGCTTTTGATTTTTTTTTTTTTTTAAAGTGTAGCGATATATGTAGTATTAATTCATGGGAACATAACCAAATTAAAAAGCAATTCACATTTAATCAGCTTGGACGTTTAATGAAATGTAAAAAAAAAAATATGTGAAAGTTTATCACTTTTTAAAAATTGTGAGACATGAAAGAAAAGTGCTTATTTATTTAGTTTTGAGAATCACTTTGGTGTTTTTTTTTTTTTTTTTTTTTTTTTTTTGATTTAGTGTGTCAAATGTAAGCATTGACAAATATACAATACTTCATACTGAATTGTCTGAGTGTAAAATAAATATGGACTCTTTTAACATTGTAAATGCATTCATTTTCAGTCTTGGGTCCTTGTGTTTTTAGTAGCATTTCTGCAGAGGTGCCAAGTGAGCTGAGCCAATAATAAAAAGTCACATAGAAGCACTTTAGACAGCTGATTGGTCAGAGAGTCATCACCTGTGTGTGTAAAATGACTTTACAGCAGCGTTACTCTCTTGCTCACACTGACTTCATTCTTTACCCGTGTGAGTAAGTAAATCATTTGTAAATGTGCACGATTGCTTATGGTGTATGATCAGTTTATACAGATTTACACATGGCTCTTTTTCCTCTGCTGAACTGTGTAGCACACAGTTATGTTTGTAATATATAGTAAAATGCAGTTGCCCCTATTAGCATGTTAGCATTTTGCATAGAAGCAGTGTCACTTGGGGCTACTATAACATGCAGATCCTGTTAAGGTGATATTTTGGATGTGCAATGCAGGACAAACTATTTCCATGATATAGAAGAAATAAAAATCCTGAAATACTTGTCTTATAAACTGTCAAAAAAAGAATTTGCATTCTCAGCCCCTTTCTTTCTATTTAGCTTCTACTCGTAAGGTATATGAGAAGAAGCTGCAGAAGCTTTTGGATGAGCCTGCAGCTGAACCTGAAGCTCCTACAGATGTCACAACTATCCCCAAGGCAGACAGTAACCAGAACGGCAACACAAATTCTGACCAGTACAGTGACAAAGAAGATGGTGAGCTCTAATCACAGTTCTTGGGATGTTTTCAAACTTTACCTCACTAGAAAAGACTAAATAACCTAAATATTCAGCATTACAAATCTGTGGTGTTAAGCTATTAGGAAATGATCCTTAGAGATGTTTACTAAGACTGTTTTTTGTTGGTTGGTTGTGTTTTAGAAGAGATTGCTGCCCCTGAACCAGAGCCAGTTCCTGTGGTAGAGAAGCCTGTGAGAAGCAGAGGGAAAGCTCCTGTCACTGTCCGGACCAGCAGCAGACGGCAAACCAAGGTGAGACCCATCTTACCATCCACTAATGTAGAGACTGGAGTTTAGTTTGAGCTTTTTTTTTAGTATGTTTTGTATTACATTTGCAGGTAGTGGAGGAGATTGTTATTGAGGAGACCCCCAAAAAGGCCAGCGAGAGTGTGGTTGAAGATATCCTTGCCAATGAAATAAGCACACCCACAGGCATTAGGTAACACTTGATCATGCTTTTTATTTTTCCTTGTTTTTAGACGCTCACACACATTTGTAAATTTAAAGCAACAGCGTTATTAAAATAGTATGCGGATGATATTTTTTGTCCCATCAGCGCAACATGCAGACGTCCAATCAGAGGGGCAGCTGGTCGACCCATAAAACCAAGTGAATACTGGTTGGATGAGTCCCAAGTGCAGCACAGCGTCCACACCGAAAGCCGCAATTACTCCGAGTCCAAATCCCGACCGAGCGGCTCCGTCTCCTCAAGCAAAGCACCTGTCCGACGAGGCTTTCTGTCAGTGTTGTTCAAGCTTCTGCTTCTTGTCGTGGTGGGCGGCTCGCTCTACTACGTCTACCAGAACCTGGATTCAGATCAGATCAACACCCTTAAAGGCCTCCTGGACAGCGTGATTGTCCCACTCCAAAGTGCAACAGAGAAGGCAGCCACCTACCTGGGCATGGGTAGCAGCGACGCCGCAAAGAGCACCGGCAATTAAAGACCCTCAGCAGTCCCTCGCCATGCCCACACCTCCTCCCTGCCACAGCCCACCGCAACCCAAGCAGTAAACAGGGATCACATCTTCTTTTCTTATATATTTTGATGAAGACACAGATTTAAAAGAAACAGTAAACACTTTTGTTGCCTGACTCCAGCTTTCCTCTGACTACAAGAGGGAGGTATCCTCAGACAGTAGCTTCTGGATCATCCTGTTATGTGGAGTCAAAATAGACTCATTTTAATGTTGATTTTATTCTGTGAATTGTTTGTGTCTTTGTGTGTATTAACCCTTATATGTAGAAATGAGTGTGGAAAAGGAGAGGCCAGTTTATCCGTGCATGGTTGTAGTTTTTAACAGTCATACTGTAGTTTTATCTAACGCTCTGTGCCAGGTGTTTTTCTGATGAAGTGCCTGGACACTTGTTAGCACTTAGTGCCCTCCCGTTTATTTTATATTCATGCACAAAGCAGCGCTTCTACTAATACCAGTACTGGAATGTGTCCAAGTTTTCATATAGATTTCAAAAATTGCTTTGTAGCTTTAGAGGTAGCTAGAGTGATTCATTATTTCAATGGTGCTCAGGTTGATTCAGCTCAAACTTTTTTTTTTCTTTTTTTTTTACTGTGGTCTGTGGTGGGAGGAGACGTCATGTAATCAGGACACATCACTGCATGAGGAAAATCAGCTGATTCAAAAAAAAAATCTTTTCTCTCTCTTTCAGTGGCCGATCACTGCTCAGATAAACTCACATGGAGCTCTGCAATTATGAATTAAAGTACAATTAAATCTTCATTTAACTGACGGTAAATTGAGGTAGAAAACTTTGACGTGTTAAAGTTTCTCAGACAACTTCACAAGTGAAAGAGCTGTTTAATGTTGATTAGTTGTCATGTATTTCAGAAAAAGCCCTTTGAGGTAACTTAAATTGCATTTAATTTTTTTTTTTTTTTTTTTTTTTCCTTCTTTATTTTCTTTATCCATCCCTACAAGTATGCCCATTTGAGTTTACATGCGCAGGGTTTTAGTGCTCTGTTGTGCTTTTCCTTTTATTTGAATTTGTGGGTTTGTTTTGTAAGATTTCTGATCCTTCAGTCCTCCAAACAGGACTGGCTGTTGCAGTGCACCCACATAGCCCGCCTCACGGACTGCATACGTCCAGACATGGAAGATCTGCAAAGAAGACACAGAGAACGTAAATCCTTTTTGAGACAGTTCACCTGGTTTATTTTTAACAGTGCGACACATCTGCCTGGGCAAAATTACATCAAAAAGGCTTCTCTGAGTCGGGTTGGTTACCTGCTAGAAGCGAGGATGCGTTCGCTGGTGGCGACGATGGGTTGGAAAGATTTCTGTGGAGGTTTTGTTTCAATTTTGATATTTTTCTAAAGTGGTGTTCAACTTTTTATAGCATATTTTAAGATAACATTTTAAAGCAATATGTGATACATGGAACTAATACTGTATCTTAATCTGAATTTTGCTGACTTAATCCAAGTGATTCATCATCAGGCAGCTCTCCCACAATGGACAGAAATGACAGGGGTTATGTGGGTAAGGATTTTTAATCTGTTTATTTATGATGTAGGCTGTGTATCATAAAATAAACTTGGGTGTCACCATTTTTTTTTTCCTTCTTGGATCCCTAAAGGCCGACTTCAATACTTTTTTAGATGTGGCCAGTTTATTACAACAAATGTATACATTAGTATTTGCAGTCTTCCTATAAAATCAGGTCTTTTTAGGAATTTAAGAGCTTTTCCACCTCATGAATATTGCCAAATTTTTAGGTTATAGGCAAACAAAAAGTTAGCTGTGATTTCAAGCAAGTCATACGAGGAAATAACTTCCCTTGTGGTGGTATCTTCCTACCCTTCAAATCTTAATCTCTGACTCGTTCATACTCCTAAACATTTGATATTTTGAAGTAGTTCTATATGAATCAGTAAGTTACAGGGTATTTTTTATGTTGTCTTGTCCTCTGACAACTAAATTCCAGTCAGCTGATCCTTCAGTCTTAAGTGAACATTTGTGACGAATGTAATTAGATCTCCCGGCATTCCTGTTTTATTATCTTCATAAGAATCTGCCAGTCTTGAGGTCATAGTCAGCAGCTTGACCTTTACAGAGTACAGGTGAGTTTTATGCCAAATTTAAAGACGTCTCAAACATCTTCAAGACTTTTCACAAACAACTTGAACCTATGATGCCTTCCAGGCCACAAATGTTTGAAAATATTCTGATGACTTTTCGTCAGGCAGTATAATATTGAGCTTTTTAATAACTAAGACATGAAAAAAATAGACACTCATTTAGTACAAGGCTAAAAAATTCAAGCATAGCTTCCCCTTTATGGCAAATAACACTGATTTGGGTATTTCCATTTTATCCTGTTGATTTTACTCTCCAATGTGATTTTGTGTCCCTCTGCTGGTTTCCTGCTGTATGACAAAATGCCCTCAAGATGCTCTGATTTAAGGTTAGAGTTAAGGACTCAATAACCAAACATCTTCTCTTTAATATTCCTGCCAAAATAAACTGGAATCCACCTCTTCTGGTGCAACTGGGAGGCCCCTGGTGCAGCACTGGGATGAGTTTGAGTCACTTTCATTGTCAACACTTAAAGTTCTATTTGGAATTTATAAGATTTGGAAGGATTGGATAAACATCTTTTTTAAGGTAAAAAGAAAAACACATAATGGGTTTAGCAGGAAATATGTGTGGAAGCAGCTGACGGAGGTGACCCGTTGGAGTGCCAAAGTGAGACATGGAAGGGGGATGGAGAGGCTTAGTTAATTAAATCCAGTAGGCTGCAGGCTGACTGCACAGCATGAAGAGGAGCATGCAGATAGTAACACGCCACTCCTGAGTCCCTCTGTAGCTTTGGAGAAAGAACAAGCAGTTACTTAAAGTAGCCGGAGTCTCAAGACAGCAGGTGAACAGCCATGTTTTCATGTGTAGATTAGAGAAATCTGACTGTCATAGATATACTTTATTTTTATTTTATTCATGTATGTTTGAAATAGATTCCGTGATGTTGAAGTCATTTTTGAGTACAAAAGTAAAACTCTTTTTGGTTTTGTATTAATGGCAGAAAATGCTCAGCTTTGTTTTGCATTTTCTTCTTAACCATCTCTGTACCACTTGTGCTCATGCATTTGGTCCTTTTTAAGAGAGTCACATTTCAATTTAGTTCATCCAAACTAAAGGGGAAACGAGTGGATGACGTTGGATGTTGACAGCTTTGTCTGCTTATCCAGATGCACCAACAGAACATCCTCAGTGTCACCAAAAAGATGGTTTTATGATACTTAATGTTGATGAGATTTTAGAAATTATGTGCTTATGTCTAATACAGTAAGCACTCCATCTGTATAGAGTGTGTATGTGTGTGTTTTACCTTGAACTACGGAATGTATTTTGGTCTGGGAATAATTACCAAGAAGATAATATAAACTTAAAAACTATAATGTCCCTATGAAAGTATAATCTTTACAAAGTTTAACTTTAGTTACAGTATTTAAATGTTTTATGTTTCGCTTTACTTACTGTGTATATGAACACACTTTTCCCGAAATTTAGAGGGTATCTCAGGTCATTTGTGTTGAGGTCTGTGGCTTATTATTCCATCATCTGAGCATCATCAGAACTTTAAACAGCATTTACTCCAAGGCAATGATTTATTTACCAACTGTGCGTTGATGAGCAAACCGATGTAAACTGCTGTCCCTCCTGACTGACCTTGGTGCTAAGCCAACTCCGTCCCTGCTATTGTTTACATGCTTTGTAGGTAATCCAGTTTCACTCGGGGATAATGAATGGACAGTTTCTCCATTACATTGTCAATGCCTTGTACTTGCTCTTAGAGATGAGTTAATTATGTAGGTATCTTTGCTCAAGGATAATAGTCAGCTGCATGTGTGTAATGGTATTTACGAAGTGGAGCATCTAATTTTGTACTATTTCCAAAGGTGTAATTCAGATTCTCTTAACCCTTTATCAGTCGTTCATTAAATACATGGGCATTTAAAACCATAGAAAAAAGGTTACTATAATATTGAATGATATTACAAAACTTTAAAATAACTAGTTATACAGCAGAAAGTGGTCAGTACTAAAAGGTTTTTTCCAGTTTTATGTTCTTGGGTAGCTGGGATGTTGCCTGATCTTTGGTGATTGGTGGGGAGAACTCAGCGGGGTTCTTTGATTTCATGGACTAGCATGCAGAGGCATTTTGTATGTCCACTGAAGTAAGGGTTAATGATATTATTAAAATAATATGTTAGATGATTTAATTCATTTTTAAGGTTGTAAATAGAAATCAGCTTGCTATGACACCCAAAGTTGCTGCTCGTTTATAGTGCAGGTGCAGCAGATGGAAGCAGAGTTAAGGGATTACAGTAACTCCTTTAACCGTCTGCAGTCAGTCAGTCCAGTCTGACATCCGATTATAGTGCTCTGTTCTCCATGAGGGGAGGAGGATGGAGGGAGAGGAGAGGCGAGGAGCTCTGAGCAGCTCACAGCTCCTCCGTCCGGCCCTCAGTCACATGTGCTCTGTGCTACTGCAGCAACTGATACCTGCCTTGACTCTGGATTGCAGTGACTGTGTGAGGTGTTGTGGATGCAGGGGTTACGCAGCTCTGTGGGAAACATACCTTAGGTATCCACTCAGTTTGCCATGCTGATTACATGGTGGTATTTATACCTTACAGCTCGGAGCTTCGCCGATCAAAGCAAGTATTGCTGCTGTTTTTGTGTCTGGCTGCGTGTCGTTTCAAGGTGATCTCTGTGTGGGATGGAGTGCAGTCCCTGTGATTTTAGTTGGGCTAGATTAAGATGTTACTCATGCTTTTGTGAGTGCTGTTGGGATGAATGCCAGGCTTAATTTTTAATCCCTCTAGGCTTTGACAGGCTGCAGTATTTATGAAGTTTGAACATGTTAGCCTGCAGGAGAGTTTGCTTCTGTTGTGTTTGAGACATGTATATCATCTATTTATCATCTGTTTATTAGTAATCATCATATTACTTGACTAGATCCACTTTTCCCTTCCTCCTTTGGTTTACACTCTTCAGCACTGAGAATGGCTTCAATCCTGCAGAAGCTGATCACCCCACTGTTCAGCGGTACACCAGATCCCCCCAGGAATAAAGTGACAGTTGTGGGTGTGGGCCAGGTTGGGATGGCCTGTGCCGTCAGCATCCTTCTGAGGGTAAGAGTCCTAATGTTTATGCTTAGATTACCAGCCTGCTGCTCTCACAGTATGGGGTAATACGTAGGATCCTCCTAGACTGACACCGGATTACTGATCTCTTGGCATCTGAACTCGATCTTATCTTCTCTCTGTCCATGTTGAAGGAAACATGTCATTGTCATTACAATCACAAAACTTCATCTGACTTTCCACTAACACATTGCAGCTGGTTTTACTTCTTTGCAGATAAGGGCAGGAAAATCATGTCCAGACAGTTGTAGGAGCAGGAAGCGTGACATCCACAGTGAACATTCCCTTTACTTGCAATTGCATTTTAGAAAGTTGAGACTAAACTATCAGTTATATGACTGCTCAACGATTATAGGAATTAGTGGTATCTAATAGGTCAGAGTGCAGTTTACAATTAACTGTATATTTTCCACCTACTCCAGAACTGCAATAACAAAATAAAAAAGCCCTCTGCTCCAGAGTTAGTGTTTTGTTTGCCTCATCTGGATTAGTCTTTCAGTATAGTGGAAAGGCAAGGATGGTATTCTAATATGAATGAAAACATAGATGAGGATATTTTGTTTTATTTCTGCCATTAGAGTAGATTAAATTTCCCACTCTGGAATTTTAAAATAAACAGCCTGAACTTTTGTAAGTGCAGAAAGCAGTTTTGTTGCTCCAGCGTCGACTGGATTGTTCTGACAGCCACTGGGTGTGTTGCAGGAGCTGGCTGATGAATTGGCCCTTGTGGATGTGGTGGAAGACAAGCTGAAAGGAGAGATGATGGATCTGCAGCATGGCAGCCTCTTCCTCAAAACCCCCAAAATAATTGCATCTAAAGGTAAGTTTATGTCTCAAATATAGAAGGTAATTCCGTTTGTATAAACCTGTTCTGGTGCACCTTTGTTGCACTTCACTGTTCAGTTTTTGGGCTCACAAAGTTGTTGTGCCTCTGGGCTGAAGGTTAAAAAAGGAAGTGAAAGTGAGACTCAGCATAACGGAACAGGTTGATGTTGTTAGTTGCCTTGCAGTAAAGGCATCCGGTTTGACAGTAACGCTACTTGTGTACAATGAGAAAAATTTTAAAGTAAAAAATGATCCGTCTCCCACCACAGTTCAAAACATTGAAATTTACATGCCAACTAAATGTAAATGTCTGTAAAGTCTTCACAACTATGAGTAAAGCTTAATAAATATTCTTTCTTTTTGACCTGCACAGGCTAATCTACTAATATTGCACCCTAATATTTGGAAGAAACAGTAGATAAATGAGCCCTGCGATGGACTGGTCCAGGGTGTACCCTGCCTCTTGCCTGCTAATTGCTGGGATAGGTTTCAGCTTCCTGAATTGTATTAAGCAGTATAGAAAATTAATGAATGAGTACATTTATGTTCCATCTACTATTTGGGAACATGAATGTACCTTCTAAGCCCTTAGAAAAGTACCTTAAGGTCCAATTATAAGCCATTGAGGGTACATGAATCCAGATTATACTTTAGGGAATAGAAATGAACATGTACTGTACTCATAGATGCCAGCATCTATTTATAAGTAAACAAGAATAGAATAGATTAGAACCAAAAAGTGTAAACAATGTGAGTTTTTTTTTTTTTTTTTCTTTTTTTCTATTTTTTGGTCAACATGCTGACTTCTCTTTCTCCCCTGTCAGACTACTCAGTTACAGCTAATTCCCGCATCGTTGTGGTGACAGCTGGAGTCCGTCAGCAGGAGGGAGAGAGTAGGCTGAACCTTGTCCAGAGAAATGTCAACATCTTTAAGCACATCATCCCGCAGGTTGTCAGATACAGCCCTGACTGCATCATCATCGTTGTTTCCAACCCAGGTGCTGTCAGTCAAAATGTTATTACAGCGCTCTGTTTGTCTGTCACAGGCAAAGATGTGCAGTGTTTATCTTGTAATGCTGATGATATCTTCCTTTATTAGTTGACGTTTTGACCTATGTGACCTGGAAACTCAGCGGCCTTCCTAAGCACCGCATCATTGGCAGTGGCACCAACTTAGACTCTGCACGCTTCCGCTTTCTAATGGCCGACAAACTGGGGATCCACCCCAGCAGTTTCAACGGATGGATCCTGGGGGAACATGGAGACACCAGCGGTGAGGACTGCAAAATTTAAGCAAATGCTGCCGCTCTAAACTGCTGCTGAGCAAGCTCAAAGAAGGTGTCACTTTATCTTAAGATCATATGATGGCGGATGTTGTAAGTGTGTGAGATATACGATATTTGTAAGGCTGATGGTTTCAACATGTGCGTTCATAGTACCTGTATGGAGCGGAACAAATGTAGCTGGAGTCAACCTGCAGACATTAAACCCTGATATTGGCACCGACTCTGATGAAGAGAACTGGAAAGAGACCCACAAAATGGTTGTGAACAGGTAGGCAAGATCCCTTAAAAAAACACATAATTTTCGTTATATGATACATAGCTGCTGCAGCTCTTGTCATCCTCTATTTGAAATGCTCTGTTTTAGATCATGTCTCTGTAAGGATCCCCTCTGATTGCCCAGCTGGCCCAGCTTGCAACCTCTGTTTCATACCTCAGTCTCACAGCCTGAGAATAATTGTGGCCACATAAGAGCTGTGTGCTATACTGGCCCCACACGACACATAAGTGTCTAAAGTGCATGAAAGTTCCTGCATTTTCTCTTCCAGCCAACAACACTGTATTTGTTGTGCTTTGATTGGAGCTATGAGAGTTTAAAGTTAAGTTGCCAAAGCAGCTGCTCATTCTTTGTTTGAGATGTTCCGAACTGGCTGAGGGACATATTATTCATAGTAGGTTAATCTCTGGTATAAATGAGGCATCACATGAAGAATTTTCTTTGGGAGAAAATAAATTTTATTATTGTTAACTTTGACTTTTGAAACTCAGGCTGTTTATATGTGCAAAAAGCTACACAACACCCTGAAGGAAAGTGGAAAATCTTTATAGTGTTGACTGTGAAAAATGCAGTATATTCCTGGGGGAAGATTTTTCTTTAGATTTGTTTCTATTTTGTTAAAGTAATTTGAATAAGGGGACGCACATTCTTGTTACCATAAATATGAGAAGTACTTCAAAACATGTTAATAACATTACATAATTTAGGAAAATAGGTATGTACATATGCCACCATCACTTCCATAAGCCACTAATATATTAGCTTAAACTGAAAGCAGTTTTCAATCCACAGACAAGTTTAATGTATTCTTAAAGCAGAGTAAAAATGGGGACAAAAGTAGCTTTTTTTATTTACTTTCAAGTATTTGTAATACCTTTAACAAGCCAGACAGCTCCAGGATCTAGCATCTTAGCTGTGTGTTGTGTCTCTCAGTGCTTACGAGGTGATCAAACTGAAGGGTTACACCAACTGGGCCATCGGTCTGAGTGTGGCTGACCTGACAGAGAGCCTCATGAGAAACATGAATAGGATTCATCCTGTCTCCACCATGGTGAAGGTACAAGATGGCCACATGTACACACTCATTCATTTATTCTTTCATTTATGCAGATATATGCTCAAAACCCATTTGGCATGACTCAAAGTTGTAGGACTGAAATATAATTTATAGTATGCATTTTTAAAACATTGTTTTTAAAAATGCCAGAAAAAAATGCATAATTTAAAATATATACCTTTCACACTGGACACAAAACACACTAACATCTGGCTTTTGTGTCCATTGGGAAAAGGTACAGTGAGCATCAATGTCTCTAACTGGAAATAATTTAGGTATTTATTGACTCCTGACTAAATAAATAAATAAAATTATGCTACATGCTATTTTTCATCCTTTGTAGGCCTGTTTCTATTGTCTCATGATGATCTTTCGCTCTAACAAATTGGTATTTTTGTATGTTTTTAACATTTCAGACTATGTAAAAGAAATAGTTGTATTTTCCTAACAATTATATTATTTAAAAGCTGAAATAAAAACATGATTTTTTGCAGATCTGCTGGCAGTAGACGTCATTTTTGTTTGTTTCTGTCTTTACTGTATGCACATCCTGACATTATGGTTCTTCAACACCAGGACATGTATGGGATCAGTGATGAGGTCTACCTCAGTCTGCCCTGCGTGTTGAACAACGGAGGCGTGGCGAGCGTGGTCAACATGACCCTGACCGACGATGAGGTGGCCCAGCTGCAAGCCAGTGCCAACACATTGTGGGACATCCAGAAGGACCTGCAGGATCTCTAAACGAACACCAGGGGACGGCATAGTTGCATCTTCCTGACTGCCGGTCACTTAGAGTTTCATCACTCTGCCGTCACCAAACCCAGAAAGCTTCACCTTCTGCACTTTCAACCCACTGCTCTCTGTAGCTTCACAGTGTTGGGAGTTTCATCCCATCAAATTTAGCTGTAGGTGTAATTGTTGAAGAGACCAAAGTTGACATAAACTGGAAGAAATGCTCTGATTAATGTGTCCATGAGTTTGGGACCATGAGTCACTTATGTTGCTTTGATGCAAAATAAAGCAAGTTTGTTGGTGTTTGAGGAGCATAGTTTCCATTATTCTGTGGTACACAGTAAATATATTCTGTGTTAGTTTTGCAGGCACAGCATAGATTTTGTTAACATCAGCCGGCGGTTACTGAAGGGGATCTGGAGAGCGACAGGCCCTAAAAGTTCGAACCAGAAGGTTCAGATGAAAGCTCCTGTTTCGTTTTCTCTCTTCTGCCTCTCTGATAAACAAGATCAAAACTGAAAATCAGCTGCCTCCTCTGACCCCAACATGACTCCTTCAGTGACGTCAAGGGAGAAAGTGTGAAGATGTATGACTGAATGTTGGTGTTAATCACTGAGCTGTGGAAATGAGTGTCATTAATGCTTAAAGCTTCATTATTTAATTACTTCACTAATACAACTAACAGAAAATCCCTTTAACTTTACAGAAGGAACTCCACATGGAGGTGATTTGGTTTATTCACACAGATATTAAAATATAATACAGCTTACACACAATATATTTTATTTTCACAGAACAGATAACAGTAAATATGTTTAGCAGCTTAACACATACTGTAAAAAATAATTTAATTGCACCAGCCATGTTCAAAAAGAAAAAAAAATAAGCTTTTGTTACTGTTAGCCTTCACAGATGGTTTCAGTCCAGCTCTTGATAGTTGAGGTGGTTATCTGGTCCACCTCCACCTGAGGAAGTAAATTAATTTTAAAACAACTTAGATGGTGGTCAGGAAGAGTTAACGTCATGAGTTTTACCTTCTTCCACAGCGCGCTGCAGGAGCTCCAAAAGAAGGAATGAAGCCAAAGACGACCCACGTCCATCGCTGATCTGGTTGTAATTCACTGAAAAGAAAAAGAGCAAAGGCATTTTGAAAAGAAGCTAAATGAATATTTAATGCCTGTCTTCAAACAAAAGAAAGTATAGATACAAAACTGTGTGAAGAAGATATATGTGGAGTTTGTAAGATTATCATCATACTCATAATCTGGTGGTAAAATGTGTTGGTATCACCTTTAATTTTACTGATGTCAGGCAAGTTTTTAAATAGCATTTTTAAACAAATGTACAGTCCAACACATTAAATACATATTAGTACAGTCATACGGTTTCAAAGATGTTGAATTAAGCTCTAAGCAGTCAATCCACATCTACAGATTTTCAGTAGCATGACACGTTAATCACATATTATCACGCGTTAGACACACCTAAATGTAAAGTGTCTGCGTCCTCTCTGCTGCCACGCTCCAACACTGAGCGATGTCCCTCTGCAACACATCAACATTCAGCAATGTTTTATCTGGACGTAACCAGGCGGCTTCAGGATCACTGTGTTTGCTGCTAAAAATATGTCCTTACGTGCTCCTTTCAGGTATAAGATCGCTTGAGGAGTCCAGTTTCTCCTCTGCAAAACCATTCAAAAAGTCCAGTTTTATCTCAAATGAATATTTCTAGATATGAAATTTATAGAGAAATAAATCTTGCACTCACCTGTGGAGCAGTCCAGCACTCGGATACCAATACCACCACAATAAGTGTGACTTTAAGAGACATTGCTGAACTCTATGATCTATCACAAACAGCGCTACTAAGAAAATCAAAATAGAAGAGGAAGTATGTTTTTTTAGTTTTTTTTTTAGCATTATAACTAGAAATTTATCCACCCAGCCAAAATGACCAGAGTTCTGTTTCTATTCTTAAGCAGCATAATATAAACATTTTCTTAGAGAGTTACAGTTAAATTGTAGTGAAAGTTATAATATAAAATATGTCTATAGGAAAAGTTTGAATTGCTCCCACTACTGTTAACTATAACTTCACAATTTTATTTCACATGCTAGCATATTATTAAGTATTGTTAGTGGCATATTATACTTATTTCACTGTGCTGCACACACATCTATTATATATATCTATATGCATGTATAAGACATTTAAAGAAAAGTAAACCAACAACACTAATAATTCTAAATAATAATAATAACAGTAATAATAATACAGCTTACTGTTGTTCCTTGCTCTCCTGTGGGATGCTGTCTGTTTAATCAGTGGTAAGTGCTTGGTCCTCCTTTGTAGCTGCAGTGGCGTCATTTAAAGAAAACAATAAATCAGTCATTATAGATCATTAGTGATGAGGCTGACAGGTGATTTAATTACATCACACCTCAGACTCCAGCTGACAGGTGCTGTTGAAGCCGTCATTGCGCATTAATTGGAGACACATAGAGAAGGTTGAACTTCTGAGGATATCTTCACCAGGTCACCACAAGCTGACGACAGTGGTGAGACTTTATGAATGAGCCTCATATGATGACAGCGAATCCGTGAGTGTGTGGGTGCAGACACCTGCAGGGGGCCTGAGGCTTGAAAGCAGTGTGAGGTTGCTTTCCATAAAAAGCTGCATGATCGAGTTACTACTACTTGTTTTTCTCCTGAGCATTATGAGGGCTTGTTTCTACATTTACTGAAACATTTAGGCGATGATGATCATTAAGTGAAGCTACAGCCACAAGGTTGCATTAATTACCTGAGAAATCCCCCCATAAAAGCTGCTGTGTCCATTTTAAAGCAACTCGTGAGTTCATCAGCAGAAGTGCAGAACTTCAGCGTTATCATCCTGCCTGTAAACAGGGGCTTTAAGGATCAACTCCTTGATCACCATAGGGCCAAGCGGAGGTATTGTTACTGGCTTGAGTTCACCTGTCACTGCTTCCACAGGAGCTAAGGGTCAGCGCTATGCACTGTGAAGAACTGATCAGAGCACCTCTATAAAAGCAGACGTTTTGTCAGTTTTGCTGGTCTGGAGCCAAGGAGGAAAGACATCAACAATGATCCTAGAGAAGCAGCTGTTACTGCGGCACATCAGTCCATGACAGGGAAATAAGGTAAGGTATAAAAAAGCAAGCGGCATAAAAATTTATATATTTTGTACACATCTGTAAAAAAAAAGGATAACATCTAACACTGGCCTGTGGGAGACTGTGCATTCATATGGTGTATGAACAGTAACATTGACACAGAGCTCTGACGTCTTACTCATCTTCACACTCAGGAGTTGAAAAGTTGGATTTGCTGGAAAGTAAAAATCTCTGTATCCGAAAGCAATAGGAGTTATGTACTGGATCAACATTCTTGCTGACTATACAGTAATTCATACAGTAATTAATGACATAACTGATCTCTACAGCCTCTACAATATAGAAAAGACACACTTTATTTCAAGTATGCACTTAGAAAAGTTACAGTAAAACATTTTTGTCACAAATGACTTAAACCTTTTTATGTTAGCTTGTTTTTTTTTTTTCAACATTTCACATTTCTGTTACATTAAGCTCGACCTTATTTAATTCATAGTTTAAAATTCCAGTAACACGTCATATATGAACCTTAAAAACATGCTCTCAGGCACGCAGTCCGGATGCTGTCAAAGGGTCACAGCTCTGCTTGGAGTTAGTCGGGTGGTCCCAAGTATTCAGTCTATAAATATAACAGAGGAGTGATACAAAAAAGGAAAAAAAAAAGCTGTTTGTTTTTCCTGTAGCAGTCAGATACTGTTTCTCGCTGGAGAAGAAACTCGATGATATTCGTGGAACGCCCATAAACACCTTTGTCTCTTTTGTGCAGAATATTATTCAGATTCACAGCAGAGGACTGGCAATGATCAAAACATAGTCACTATTAGAAGCCATATAAATACTGGAATTGTCCTCTGTTGCATCAGCAGCTTCATGTTATACCATAGTGTTGCTCTCACCAATCTTGTCCACCAGCTGAAAAAGAGCAAGAAAACAGGGTACAGTTATTTATAAGTGACTCATTCAGGACTGCAGTCATTCTCTTCTGAGACATGTTTTACACATGAACAACGAAGTATTTCTGGAAAATGTTTTTACAATGCATTTCAGGCTTTCTCTGGAGTTATAACTTATATGGACACATTTTTGCTTGGTTACGTGCTGGAGATGCCCCCGCACAAAACGCAGATGATGCAGAACATGTGTGTAAGGTTTTCTTAGACTTTTAAGGTTTGTAACCAGACGAAAATTCAAATGTGGGTTGCAGTATCCATAAATATGTTAGCATCCCAAAATATATCATTCCCTGGCAAAAAAGTATGGAATGACTTGCAAACATGTATAACTTGCTCTTTAAACACTTTTAAACAGGGATCAGTTTGTTCACATTTGGCGTTTTGTGGATTAAATTTACTTTTTTTACATATTAATGTATTTTGAACCACGATGACCTGGATAATTAAGGACCTCCACAGATGACCACAAGATTATTTTAGAAAAAAACTGTTTGGTTGTTGTGTTAGTGTGTGGCTCATTGACGGGCATAACACTTACTGCACTGATCCCAGGTAAGCTGAGCAAAGATCCGAGCACAGGTATGCGTCTGATAAACCCGACTGCTACCGGGAAGAATCCCCTGTTAACAAAAAGCATAAGTGAGACAAGACAAAGACTGTTACTGATGACAAGATGTACTTTCCATCCATTTGAGCTAACCTGAATAAGAGGAAAAAACCATAGATCTCTAGAACTACTCCAATGATCGGCCAGCCGATCAAAACCACAAAGATTCCTCCCAGGAAAAAGCTTGTGGCTTTGGCTTTGTGTCGCTGGAAGAAGAATCTGAATGTGCGTTCCAGGCCGATGACAAAAGACAGACCTGAGACAAACAGGATCTGCATGAACAACAAAAAGCACAATATGTTTAGCAGCTTTCAGGCCAATGTGAAATATTTGCATGTGTCACAACTGCATGTTATGGACTCACATTTCCAATGGCGAGCAGAGCTTTGTCAAAAAACAGCATCATCCCAAAGAAAAGGAAAAACACACCAAACCCTGTAAGCCCCATCCCAATTTCTGCAGTGATCAAGAAAAAGTTATTATTATATGTGATTCATCACGTCATTTAATGTAGTCAACAGCACATCATTAAAGACGGAATATATTGTAAAAACACGAAGGTAAACTTGGAGCAAAGCTGTAGCTTAAGATAGCAACTGAAATACTAATAAAACGTAAAAATTGGTTTGTTTTTTTTTATCCTGCATATTGTAAATAGATAGACTGAGGACGTACTTTTCATTACAAATACTTTACAATGACGTATAGATGCTCTCAGCCAATCATGTTTATGCTGTTAGCCTCGTACATTTAGCTAAATTGGGTCTGATGCTACAAAGAATAAGCAGAAAAACGGAGACACCTCTTACTTTGAGAATCCGTTAGCGAAATCATTTTGACAGCTGCTGGATAATTTATCTACTCGTGCAAAGGTCGTAACGTTTTAAAACTTACAAATTATTTAAAATTGTAAGCTAACTAAACTGTTGCTACTACGATATCAGCGCCACCGGCAAAGGAAGAGCTAGCGGTTTCTTTACGGCACCACGTCTAGCAGAACCACGTCGTCACGCAATCTAACAGAGATCGTCTATGTAGACAGTTTCCATTGATCAAGCAAGTTGTATGACTTTTCATTGTGTTAAATGTGATTACTTTCACAGAATTAAGAAATACTTTCAACATCTATCCATCATTTTCTATACTGGATTTTTATTTATTTTATTTATTTTTTTTTTTTTTTGTTTTTTTCAGATTTGTAGGTTCGTAGTTTTTGATATCCAGAAATTTAAACAGAGTAATAGCTCTTCTTATCTCAAAATATTTAGTGACGCGTGCACGCGCGTTCAGACGTGTCAGTGCCTCACAGTGATTGTGCAATTATTAGCTCACTAAATATTCGTTTTAACTAAACACGTCAGAGTTTAACTGATAGAGCTGGTTATAATTCTATATATAATTTAAATGTAGGTTGTTGTGTAATTGCTTATTAAAACGTGAAGTACGTCGTGTATTCTTCTCTGGCGTTTTTATCTGGACTACAACTCCCATGAGGTTATGGGAACAGGAAGAGCAAAATCTCAGATTCCGACGTGTTCAACTAAAACAGGAGTTTGCAGAAAAGGAGAAGACTTCCTCCGAAACACGAACCGCGGCTCATTTTCAAAAATGCGCCGCTCGGTGGGACTCTGAGCGACGCTTTTTTGCCGAGTTTGTTGGGCTGTAAACCATCATGGGGACCGTGTTTGCCATTGTGCTAGTTTTTGTCGGATGTTGTAGCAATGTGGTATCCCTGGAGCTGCTTGTGAGGTCAGTGACAAACTTGGAATGGACTCGTCAACTCAAAGGTCTTCATAAATGCAGCAAACGTCTGTTTGGACACAGACCTGTAGAAATGGGGTTTTTTTTGTTTTTTTTTTTTTTTTTTTTTTTTTTACCTTTTCCCCCTGTACTGAAACACATCAGTGTAAGGGATGAGATCAGTAGGTTTTAATGAATTAAATCATTGTGGCTTTTTTGATGATGAGTGTTAATCTGAACATGCACGCAGCTGCAAAGAAGAACCTGTTTAGCCATGTATTAGAAACCAAGCCAAGTTACAGTAGAGTAAAATGTGCATTTAGTATTATTATTAGTATTATTTTATGCTCTCTATTCCTGTAACTGATCACAGTTTCACTTATCTGATCACATGTGGCCCATGCAGTATTTATAAACCTCCCGTCAAAGCTTTACATAACATCTTAGTAAAGCTGGGTGGCTTCTGGCCTGATCATAACGGTCACCTGTTTTGTCTTTCAGAGACTTTCCAGGATGCGGCAACATAGTGACCTTTGCTCAGTTTGTGTTCATCGCTTTAGAAGGTTTCGTCTTTGAATCAAACTTTGGGAGGAAGAAACCAGCTATCCCCGTCAGGTGAAGAAATAAATCTGTTTCTGTACTGTTTCAGGTGAGACTGAGAGTTTACACTTAATTAATGTTTTAATCTTCTTTTTTTCCCCCAGTAACTATGTTATCATGGTGACAATGTTCTTCACTGTGAGCGTCATCAACAACTATGCTCTCAACTTCAACATCGCCATGCCGTTACACATGATCTTTAGATCAGTAAGTGTTGCATCTTTTTTTCACTGAACCCCCAACCCCCACCCACACACACACACACACCTCAGTCTGGCCTCTGTGCTTGAACCATTGTCTTGCTTCTCCACAGGGATCCCTAATCGCGAACATGATCCTTGGAATAATCATCCTAAAGAAGAGGTAACCTTCCCTCCTCCTGCATGCTTCACAGCTCGTTCAGTGCACTGTGGATTGATTGCATCTCACTTTTTCTCTCTCAGGTATTCAGCCAGCAAATATCTGTCTATAGCTTTAGTTTCAGTAGGAATCTTCATCTGCACCATCATGTCTGCCAAACAAGTGGTGAGTTTTCTGATGACCTTAGCAATTTAACAAAGCATCTGTTTCATTTTCAGTAATGCACTACTGCGTTGTTTCTGCAGAATATATCCAACGAGGGTTCAGAAGACCAAGGCTTTTATGCCTTTATGCACTGGCTTATTGGTGAGTATTGGTGCAAAGATTTAGTGAATTTATGAATAGTAGAGCTAGTTAAACAGCTGGTATTAGCTGATGAACTTGGTGCTGTTATGCTGATTTTTTTTTTGTTCTGTTCATTAAGGCATTGCCATGTTGACCTTTGCCCTGCTGATGTCTGCGAGGATGGGCATTTTCCAGGAGACATTGTATAAGCAGTATGGAAAACACTCCAAAGAAGCCCTGTTCTATAATGTAAGTTTTCTTCCAGCTCAGACACCCACACAATCTCAGCTGAGTTATAATGGATTTTGTTTCTTTGTATTAATAGTTTTCCAGGAAACTGTCTCATTAGATTTTACATTAATCTAATGCAGGTTGATCAACAGAAAACTCTGTTCATGTCTTTCCAGCACTGCCTTCCTCTTCCAGGCTTCCTGCTTCTCTCCACAGACATCTACAACCACTGCATCTACTTCAATCAGAGCAGTGAGTTCCTGCAGATGTTCAGGGATGCTTCTGTTTGTGGAGGTCACTGATCACAGATGTAAATAACTATTATGTTTTCTTCTGTTTTCTGGCAGCTCCTGTACTCCTACCGGTAGTTGGAGTGACCATGCCAATAATGTGGGTCTACCTGCTGATCAACGTTATCACACAGTATCCTTATTATTATTATTATTATATTTCCAACCATCTAAAATTATTCTTTTAAAACTTTCTTTGCTCTGATCTTTAACTTTGCATAATTTTTACATTCACTAAATTAACTGAAGATGTGAGGGGAAAAGTATAATATATAATCTTCAAATAGCCAGTTTATCCATTTTCTCAGAGTCTTGTTGTAGACCCTAATCATTCCTTCAGGTATGTGTGCATCCGCGGTGTGTTCATCCTCACCACAGAGTGCGCTTCGCTGACCGTCACACTGGTCGTGACTCTCAGAAAGTTCCTCAGCCTCATCTTCTCCATCATGTACTTCCAAAACCCCTTCACTACCTGGCACTGGTTGGGCACAGCCGTGGTCTTTGTGGGTACTCTGCTTTACACGGAGGTGTGGAGCAGCTTGCAGACCGCCCTGCGAGGACCCAAGGAGAAGAAGGCAGAGTGATGAAGAGAGACTGGTTGGTGGGTCAGGAACTCTGCCAGCTTGTTGGACTTTGAGATTGTTTTTAACTTGACTTCAGTGGTTATATATGTTTAAAGCCATTTTGTTTTAATACTTGGTCATGCATCCGAAGTCAGCCCCTCACAAATACAAACAGACGTTGGTGCTATTTTACGTTTATTTTTAATTTTGTCAACAGATCCCACAAAAAAAAGACCAAAACTAACATGGTTCATTGGTACAAAATGCTCTGATGGTATTTCAGTCTTGTATGTGAGCTGAAAATGATCTCAGGTCCTGGCCTGGTTGTCACTCAAACCGCACCAGGGGTTAAAATTAAGTCAGCATTTCTCAACTGTCCTCTGATATGTGGCTGGGCAGCTCTTTGAGTTTTAGTAGAGCTCACATAGAAGACTGTACAACCACATCTCACATTCGACAAATGTTCGACAGTGTTTTGATCTTCTGTCAACTTTCATCTTGAGAGTTTCAAGTCCTCTCAGTACACCCAATCCTCAAACAGCAGACACAGGTTCACTATGTAATTTTATGTATCCAGCTTAAACTTTCATCTGTTTTGGTTTTTAAACTAATTTTCAGAACTACTGTCCAGTTTCCAAAGAGTTGAAATGCTGAGTAAATGGAATTATGAATAGATACAAGTAAATCACTAAAATCATGTATTGCTATAGTTTTGAGAGTGACACATTTTCTTGCTAGTTATAGTATTTCAGCTGTCAGATGTTTTTTCCTGATTGAAAACATTACACAGCTTGTATATTTACCCCATACCAACATCTTTGGAATATGCAGCTGGCATCAAAATAGAAAAGATTTTGTATCAATATTTGGTAACTTGTGTCTCTTTCAATTTCCTCTAGAGTTGAAATTATTTGTAAGTCCTTGTATATTGTTTTTAATCATGCTATGTTTTGGTGAAGTTATCTTTTTCACACTTTTAGCATCGTTCATCCACAAACAGTTCAGTTAGATTAGCTGTATCTCCATGTGTTTGTGTTGTGTTCCAGCTGGCTTTAACAGACTATACCTGTAGATTAGAAAAAGTGGTCCAAAAAGATTGGGGTAAAATTTATTTGCTTAGGGATGAAATTACCTGTTTAAATTGAAATATGTGCAATGATCATTCATGATGAGCTGTAGGCTGGTATTTTGGTACCCATCATATCAGATATTAGTACACATTTATTGTTGGGTTTGGTCTTTTCTGGGGATCTGCTGAAAAAACTGAAAAATACAAACTCACCAGCCTTACCATTTGTTAGCTTTAATACCTCAGTGACATTTAAGTTCGGACACAACTTTTTTTTTTTTTTTTTTTTTTTCCTGTGATCTTGTTTATTTATTTTCTCAAAGTTTTAGTTTATTTGATCCATGTTGACCAGAATTACATTGACCCAGTAATTTAATGCTGTTTAAGCAGAAGACATTCATGAATGAGTTGCAGCTGGAGCAAGATATAAAGTTTATTTATGCTAATTACATAGTGTGTCCTTATGTTGTCTCAGGTATGTTAGAACAGTACTTGTCAACAATAAATCTTTACACTCCGTGTCTACTGAAATTATGAAGTTTTTAAAAATATGTTACTGAATTCCCAATTGAGTTTGTGTAATGGGAACAGTCAGGTTTAGCTGTAAAGAAAGCTTGGACAACATGTTCTCTGCAGTCAAGACTCAGTGGACCAATCCGCACAGGCGTTGCTCAGCTCCATCCAATGGGAGCTACCGTTGTTTGCACGTGGAGGTGGGAGGGGTGAGCTTGTTGCAGCTGTGAGGAGCTGATTTCACTGATCGCCTATGCACTGTGGATTAAATAATTCTGGTGAGTGGCAAACTCCTGGTTGAAGCGTGTAGCTGCAGCAGCGGGACTGGATGGGGGGAAACAGCCCGAGTCATTTCTCTGAGGAGGACGAAGGCGGAGGAATAACTTTTGTGAAGGGCATTCGGGTGAGTGGAAGAAAGCTCCTGGCAACTGGAAAGACAAATTGCTGCAGAGTGCTTTAGTGTTCACATTTCATTCTGGGTCAGTTTCAGGTTACTTGTCCTGCTTGTTTGACTAGTAAACTTCAGTAAACTTGCCCTTGTGTTGTCACTGAGCACCAAGTCAGCAGCTCCACTCCTGTGATAAATATAGACAGAGCATAGTTAGTTATTACTGACATGGAAACATGTAGCAAAGAGACTTTCTTTCATCTTTTTATACAATTTCTAAAATTGCAAACTAATAAGCTAGAATTCCTTAATATGGTAAACAAACAAATGTGCTTCAACTTGCTTTAGTTTCTTGACAGGGTTGTTATTAAAGGAAGTTCATATGTTCATATAAAATCATATGTGTGTGTCAAATTGAAAGGAAATTAGTGTTTAAATTATGCTTGTCCTCAGTAAATCATATTGCTGGAAACGCTGTTTATTTACCGTTTCTATGGTGCCACATTTGTTAGGAAAATGCATTTGTGGGATGAGCAGCTTAGTTAAGTATGTGGGTTGCACCCTTAAAAAACTTGCAGAATCTTCTCTGCCAAACTTATTCTGCCAATGACTCTTGTTCACTGTTGTTTAGTGGATTGGATGATTAAAGTTTGAACAAACAAGACATATTGGCAATTTAATAACAAACAGGGAGCTCTGTAACATGTGGAAGACCCATTCACAGCCACAACAGCCTGGCACTTCCTCCTCATGCTGGTGAGGAGCTTGGGCTCACACTGCTGTGGGATGGCTTCCCATTCTTCAACCATCATTCGTTACAGATCAGCCAATGTGGTTTTGTTGGTCACTCTGGCATGACTAGCACACCCAAGTGATCCCACAAATGGTCAATGGGGTTGAGATCAGGAGCCCATTTAATCCTTTTTACTCCCATATTCTGGAGGTATATTCTGGTAAAACCCTGCTCTGTGGGAGCGAGCATTGTTGTGCTGGAGGAAAGAGTTCAAACCCAGACTGTGGAGATATGGGATTCCCACTCATTGCAGAATCTCACCTTGAAGTCTTTCTGCACTGAGATTGCCTCTAAAGATGACAGACCTCATATTCCCTTTCAAAGGAAGATGCCACCCCACACCATCACACTTTTTTCATGGGTGGAAAAATACATACTCAACTCTGCTGCTCATCCCACAACTGCATTTTCCTTACAACTGTAGCACCATTCAAAAAATAAATCAGGAGGCTCCCCGACAGTACAAGATTTATTTCCAATAAACAGTGTTAGAACAAATCCCTTCTTCCCAAATGCCTCATCTGGCATTTTTAGTCAGTTCCTATTTACTTAGTTTTAACAAAAAATTTAACTTGATTAACCATAGGTTACAGTTTTTTTCTTCAAAACTGCACAAGGCTACATGGTCTTCTACAGCTGATTAATGAAAAGCCAAACAAAGTGCAACAATATCCAACAGATGTACATCTTGAAAATATTATAGGAATTACTGGTTTAGACAACACCCCTCTGGACTTCAGATCAGACAGAAGCAGCTGCAAAAATAGAACTTAAAACACCAAAAGGATGAGCCTGGAAACACCTGAATAATGAGAATAAATGGTGGTTGTACCCAGTGGCAGTCATACCACTCATTGTTTTTATGCTTTTTAATTTCATCAGCTGTCAGATAAAGTCATCAACCGGATGAAACATTCATCAAAGCTCGCCTCTCCTCATCACTCACCTGAACCACAAACACAAGTGGTCACTCCAGTTCCTGCCCCCTCTCTTGAGCATTTATTGCCTCTTCTGACACCACCTCCACCTCCATTCGTCGCCACTCCTCTTCCTCAGGAAGCCTTACCAACACCGCCATCAGTGGAACATGTTCCTCCTGTAAAACTAGTTCCCCCTCCTCCAATTAGGTTTCACACCCTTCCTCAATCCTCAGTGGAGCCTACACCTCCTTCTCCACCTGAAGAGCCAAAAACTCTCCCTGTTGTTTCTACTCCACCTCCACTGCCATCCACACCTCCTCTAAGGGGCGACACACCTGTGGCTTCGGAAGCTCTTTCTCCACCTTCTGCTGCTGAGCCAATAGTCCTGCCTCCAGCTGAATCCTTTATTCCACCTGTAGAGCCAGAAACCCTGACTACACCACAGATAGCAGAACCAGTCGGTGAACCTGCCATCCTCCATTCACCTGTCGAGTCATCTCCAGCATCCATGGCTCCGCCCGAGCCTCCATGTCTTCCCTGTGAACGTGAGAATCCAACACCTCCAGCGACTATTGAGCTTGTTGCTGTTGCCCCTCTTGAATGTGATGCTCCATCGCTTCCTTCAGTGGAAACAGTTCAACTTCCTCCTAGTGTCGAAACACCTCCAGCAGCTGCTGAGCCTCTCGAATCTGCTCCTCCATCATCTTCTTTAGTTGAAACAGTTCAGCTTCCTTCTACTGTTGAATCTCCACCAGTTGAAACAGTAATCCCCGTTGATTCAGCTCCAGCTGAAGCTGTCGTTCTTCTACCGCAAGCAGAGCCCGTAGTTCCATCTGCTGCAGCCGAAGAAGTGCCTGCAGCTGTAGCGCCAGCTGTTGAACCAACTCCACCTCCTCCGGAGCCTATCTCAGCACTCCCTCCTGCACCACAACCCTGTTTGGAGGAAACATCACCACCCTGTCATTGTGAGGACCATTCTATTGTACCCTCTGGTGCACCTATAGTTGTACCCTCTCCAGAGCTCATAGCACCATCTGCTGAGCTCGTAGCACCATCTCCTTCTGATATAGCTCCACTTGCTGAGAAGCCCACCCCATCTCCACCTGCTGATGTTGTTGAAGATGAGGCACCTGTTGTTATCACAGTGCCACCTCCTGCAGCAGGTGAGTTAGATTCGACATAATAACCGCAGTTACTGATGCTTGTAAATGTCGCCCAATGTGCTCACTGGAACAAGATTAATGTCTAAAGCTACTCGTGCTGTTGCAGGTCCTGCAGATGGCACAGTTTAGCTCACATGCACCCTATTGGAACAAATAATAGTGCCAAGACTTAATTATTAAATTAGATATAGGAACAAAAGCAAACTCAGGAATGCAAAAGAAATAGTAAGCAAGTTTTTTTTTTTTTTTTATTATTTTTATTAAAAGAATGGTGTAAAATGTTGGCATTAGGGGTAAGACACCTCACATAGGTTAGCTTGTTGGATGTCTAACTCATGGTTGTGGTTTATTTGATTCATCCTTATTATAACTGGAAATTAAGAGCACTTAGCTTTCACATACCAACTATCAGCAGCACATTATAAAAAATGGTGAGGGGAAAAACAAAAAAACTCCTGCTTTCTTTTGTTTATGGTTTTAAGCTTTTAATAACAGCTAAACAACAAAATATACTAATTCAATATTTTTTTTTCTATGTCTTCATATGCAGCTTTACCTGTTTCTCCAGAGGTTGTGGAAGAAGAGCTGAGGCAGAAGATCAAAGCGGAGATGCAAAAAAGTCTGGAGGACGAGATTAAACATAAAAGGGAAGAGCTGCAGCGACAGTAAGGACACAAACGTTTGTGTGGGGGCTGATTCGGGTATTTTTGAAAAGATGGAAGGGCTTTTTATGAATGAAATGTAAAATGTTCTGCTGAGGATGCTCGGTATGAAAAGTGCCCATCAGTTTATTGTTAATCTAATCGGCAACATTTATGAGTCAAGTTTAAAACTGGTCATATGTAAGGAACTAAAAATGCATCATTCATAGCCTTTTTTAAAAAAGTAGCTGTTAATTTCCTTTGTAATCATTGAAATGTTTATATTAATCCTGCAGAAATTATAAGTAATTTACATGACTACCAAAGTGAGAAATGAAGAGCATATACGCTCTTAATCTTAATAAATATGACGTATGAATTCAAGCACAAAGATTTCTCATTAACCTTCACAGTTAAACTTGAAACTGGTCAGTTTATGGGATTAAGCTAAGTAGGAAATCCTCATACTTGAGCTGGAACCTGCAGCTATTACCACTCACACATTGTCAATCGGATAATTGTCTGACCGTGCCAGCCGTGTAAAAGATGTGTGCTTTGTGTTTGTGAAGGCTGGAGGAAATAAGGGCTCAGGCTCAAGCAGAGGCGAAGGCAGCAGCTCAGGCTCAAGTGGAAGAGCAAGCGAAGAAGACTCTGGAGGAGCAGAAAGCGGCATACATGGAGAAGCTGACAGAGTCCATCGCAAAGGAGCGAACTAAGGCGGAGGATGAGAGACTCATGGTGCAGCTTTATGTAAGGAGTTGAAGACATACATGGCTTTATGTGTCAGGATCTCTCTCTCATAAAGATTCTCTTTCCTCTTATTGTGCTTCTTTGTCTTTCTCGTCCTGTTGTTTCAGTGGATGGAGCTGAAGGTAAGACGGTAGTCTTTTTACATGCATGTCTGACTCTTCCTTGTTCAGTCTGCTCTAATCACACTTCTGTCACTACTGCCATCCTTTGCTGCTGTTAATTACCTCGAAGAAAGAACAAAAAGTATCACAGAAGCACAAAGAAGATGGGTGTTGCTGCATAATGAGCTTGCTGCTGTGCTGATGTCTTCACATGTTGAACTCACACAGGCTCACCACCTGGAAGAAAAGGAGAAAGAACTGAAGACACGAGATACCCTCTACAGGGAACATGTCACAAAACTAGAAGCAAAGGTAAGTAGATATAAGTGACACTTAAAGTAAAAGTAGATTCTTAAATTTCCGGGGCAGAAATCAAATTAAAGCAAACTAATGGAATTGACCGTGTTGACTATTGTTTGTAAAAGATTTAGAAACCTTTAGTATTCACTGAATCACACCCAGACTGATTCAATCTACTTAGAGGCTTGTTGAAGTGAATTGATTCAGAAATTCTTCACTCTTTATAAACATGACAATTCATGTTTACACCAGAATATTATATTGATAGAGTGAAAATATGGCATGAGGACTTAGTGTCAGGGCAAAGAGCAGAAAGGGACTTTTAAATCACCCAAGGTGTATAAAGAGACAACAGAGAGACCTCTCAGGAAAGGAAACAAGACTTAAGATGTAGTGAAAGATATAAGAAATTAGCATTTCACAACTGATTATGAAGAGTTTTGTACTCTTGTATCCAAGTTACAGATAAAAGATGATTTGGGGATTTTTTTTTTTTCTCAATTTCTGGCCACTAAGGGGCAGTGAGACTCAACAATACACTTAGTGCAGATGAGTAATCACTATAATATATCAGGATTTTTCAACTCCAGTCCTTGAAGGGCACTATCCTTTCTTTTTTTTTTTTTTTTTTTTTTTTGGGGGGGGGGGTTCCTTGCTTCAGCACACCCAGTTCAGATGAAGCAGATCTCCTCAACACTTGTTCTCAGGTTCTGAGAACAGGTGAGTTCAATCCAGGAAAAGGCTAAACCTGCACCCTTGAGGACTGAAGTTGAAGAACTCTTTTGTATGTCGTTGCATTTTACCTTGATGCTGAATGTTTTTGCTTTTTTTTTTCTTTTTTTTGCCGTTAGTGTTCAGAGTTTTATAAAGTGTCTGCTGAAAGCTTCCAGAAAGGCAAGAAAGAAACTCAAAACCGTTTTGCGTAAGTCCTCATCTTGTATTTCTGAATCAGTGTAAATGAATAGCTCTAATCCATGTTACATAAGCATTGCTTTAGCTTTTGTAATTAATAGTACAAATGACAGACAAGTCTGCTTTGAATGTTAGTAATAAATTTAGTGTTGTGTAGTCCGAAAGCGGCATTAAATTGGATCTTTGTGGTTTTGCTCCCTCTGTCTCAGACGTTTTGATGTCCAGCCAGTGTGTGGAGACCTGCAGGGCCAGATACTGAAATGTTACAAGGAGAATACGGGAAAGACTCTGTCCTGCTCAGGCATCGCATCAGCCTATATGCAGTGTGTGGACAACGCCAAGAAGGTACAACTTAACATTTAAAGGTTTGAAGTTTAACACACAATTTATTAATTATTGATAACATTGTATCCTTATTTTCTTTCTACAGAATAAGTTGAGCACTGGAGGGTAATGTGGACCACAGTTTAACTTCTGCAACAACACAAAAATGGACGTAAATCAGAAGAACACCATGAAACAGAAGAGTTAAATCGCCTTTTTCATGTTACTGAAGAGGTGCCATATGCCCACAGACTTGCAAATGTGGTGTAGTAATCAGATGTGGTTGCAGTGCCATAAACAGTCTAGTCCTTAAGACATTCAATATCAGTCACTGTAAAACCAGCTGTGCCAGTAATAAATCGATTTAAAATGTGAGGAAAACAAAGATTTAAGTCACTGGTGAAAAATATGTGTGTGCCTTGAAGTTATTGGATTCCTGATGCATGAAAGAACTATGACGTGAGATGAGTGTTGAACCTGTGTGAAAAGATGGCATTAATAAATCTTGATTAAAATATCTGGGCTAGTTCATAATTTATAAAAAGATTTGTTACGTGGTTGCTAAATTCAAGCAAAATGAAGCACCTCAGCTTGAAAAGATCACAAGATCCTACATACTGAAGATAAAACAGTCACCAGTAATATGGGGCAATGTTGCACATGCTTCTGTAGAAAATGACTTTGGTTGAAGGAGGACAAAAAAAACATTGTCATTAAATACAGCACTTGTAAAATCTGGGCATTTCTTAAAAACATCTTTATATCTAATTGTGATAGTCACTGGGCTACTTTGCCTGAGGGCCCTACATATGATATATATTCGTCGTTTCCATAAATAACTATAATTCTTGTAAGACCTGCTATAAAAAAAGTGAGTGTGACCAAGAATCTGATGATAGCTGTAGCTCAGTTTTTCAAAACGTCCAGGTCAATCACTGCAGCACAGCAAAGATCTCTGTTTATGGTGGGTTGACCAAATCAAATCAAATTTTATTTATAGAGCACTGTTTATATACAAAGTAACACAAAAAATAACATAATAAAATAACATAAAAAATTCATTAAAAACAAAATTTAACAAAATTTAAAAGTCTTCACACATTAAAGAATAGAACAAAGAATAAAAGGCACAATCGTACACAAACTCACACACATACAAAGCGCATGCACACTCCCCCCACCTGCCCATACCACATCCTGTACAAACATGAACTCCCATCACTAATAACTGTCTCTGAAAAAATAATAATAAAATTAAAACATCTGGCTTGATGCTGCTGTGAGGAAATGATATCTTGGGGATCCAGTCACACCAGAATCCAGCCCACCCATGACCGCATAGGGCGCCACCACAGGAACCACCCAGGTGAGGACAGGCCGAAGTCCACACCACAGCCAGAAGGCTGCAGTGCAGGACCCCCAGCCACCCAGACAAGGGCAGTCACCATGGCAACAACCCAGCAGACAGAGCAAGTAGAGCTACTGGTGTGGAGGATCTGTAAAAACAAGAATAAATAAACTCAAACAATGAGTGACAAGAATACAAATAAAGGAGTTCAGGAAAAATATAAATAAAATAAAGGCATTTATAAAAACTACATGGGCAAAAATTAAACAATAAAATGTAAAACAATAAAACAGAAAGCCATAAAAAATAGGTGGTAAAAAATAATAGAAGAATATATGGTTAAATAAGCTAAATACAGCTATAAGCTAGACTAAAAAGTCAGGTCATAAGCCTGTTTTTTTTTTTTAAAAACAGTTTCTGCAGCCCTGAGGTTGTCTGGTAGGCTGTTCCTCAGTCGAGGCCCATAGTGGTGAAACAAGGCCGCACCATAAGTTTTGGTTCTGACTTTGGGAACAACCAAGAGGCCGGTACCAGAGGACTTCAGGGTCTGCGGGGGTTCATAATCTAAAAGTAAGTCTGATAAGTACGGAGGCCCAAGACCATTAAGACATTTATACATAACTGTAAGAACCCTAAAATCAATATAGCTTCCTCCTCAGTAGACAACACATAATGGCCTGTATAGATCTTCAGATACTCAGATAAATGTAATACTCTGTAAATGTAAATGTATATATCATATACAGTATGAGCCACACAGTCACCAGCAGAGGCTACTGCGTCTGCAGGCACAGGCTGCTGATTCACTGACTTCTGGCTGCGTTAACTGTGTAATATCTGAATATTTTGTTATCAAACACAATAATCTTGACAGGAGCTGCCCGTTGTTCAGTCCAACTCAAACTTTTCAGTGTCACATGCACATCAACCTACAATATCCCTCACCTGATAATCCATTAAACTTCTCACGTCTATGCCAAGTATTACTAGCAACAAAAATAGCTCAGCACTAAGTGTGCAAAGTAGCAGTTTTCACGTTTGTACTGTTTTATAATAACTGATTCATAATTATGTACCACAACACAGTTTTTGTAAAGTTTTTGGGGACTTAATAAAGTAGAAGAAATAAGGCATCATGCTACAAAATCAATAAAGCTAAAAGTAACGTCAAAGTTCAGCTGTGAAATAATGGTAAATATTGAAAAATCTCCATCATATTTCACTGAAATATAGAAGAGAAAATATGCTGCAAAAAGGACAAACACTTAAGGCGTGGTTAGGTCTGTGTAAACACAAGTTTTTGTCTATCAAAATTAACAGTGTTCAATTAGTTTAGTAAAAACTGTGTAGTTAAGTTAGGAACTGTGTGTGCTGGTGTGAAGTGTTATCATGTGATTGTAGGTACACCATGTGGATGTCTGACTATACATTGCATGTGGATGCAGACACAGACAGATCTTCTTCAAATGGTACAAGTTTTACAGTTCACATCCAAAAGACTTAAAGTTTTACACACTTTTTAAGAAATATGTTGAATATTATTCTAACTATTGCCACAAACTCTACTGTTTTAATTTAGTACTGTTTGGCTGACTGGCTTAAACCCTTTTTGTCAAAACTTCAGTTTTGCTAATATGATTCATTTTTGTTACTGCAATTGCTTCACGTAATTTCCACGCCTTTACAAAAGAGGTCAACAGATTTTGATGTGCTGAGGTAAAGATGAAGTGATTTGGTTGTGCAGAGCAGCAGCCTCTGCAGCTGCTCCTCGCCAGAAAAATAAAACTGAGGTGAAGCTGTGGTTTGCAGACCAGCCTTGACGTCAGGGTTAGCCGCAGAGGAAGTGGTGCCCAGGGCAGCAGTGTTTTTCTGTGGCTTTCTGTTTGTATATACAGGAACATGATATTGTTTAAATGAATCTGAGTTCACACATCAGAGGATCCAGAAAATAAAACTCTGGCATGTATCTGTGTTTTTGTGCATATTTGACTTTTGTTGTTTTTGTTATTTTTGCGTTCTGTTGTCCCACCTCCTGGGGAAATACAGCTATTGTTTATTATTACTATTATTGATTGTTATTACAGCTGTTTGTTGGTTAGTTATCGTGTTATATGAATTATGCTTTGAACATTTAGATTTTTTTGACAACTAACTCTGGATAGTTTTGGTTGTATAGATCCCTCATAGTATGTTTGGGATTACTGGTGTTATTTAAAATGGTTTATTTTCATATTTAAATGAGGGGTCTTTTTGTGTTTTTATTAATCAAGTGATGTCTGAAGCAACAGTTGAGTCTCGTGGGGTACCTCAGGGCTATGCTTAGGGTCCATTTATCTTTTTATACATATTTAAGCTAGGCCAAATCATTCTGGCTTTATGTTGACAAAATTCAATTATAGTGTTCATTTAGAACCTCTGAGTTTAAAAAATAATTTGTTTAAGTGATTGCCTGTCAGAGATTATAAAAATGGCTGAATGACTTCATTCTGTTTCTTCAATTAAACACTGATAAAACAGGAACTTTCCTGAAATTAGGTAGCATATCAGTTTCTTAGGCTCTTCCTTTGAGTCAAACCTCAGAAACCTGGGGGTCATCTTTCATACTTCAGTGTCCCTTGAACATTATTTCAAACAGCTAGTTTGAAACTTTTTATCATTTAGGAAATATTTTAAAACTCAGACTACTGGTGTTGGAGGCTCAACTAGAGATGATTATTCATCCTTTTATGTCTAAATTATTAGATTATTGTAAGGTCTTTTTGTTTGTTCTAAGGAATCAGCTTTGGGTTCCCTTCAGACTTTGCAAGATGCTGTAACAAGACTTTTAACTCAACAACACAAGGCCATACATCACTCCAGTTTTAGCTTCTCTTCATCAGTTTTCAGTCAAGGTTTAAGTTTGTCTTAAAATTTTAGTTAGTCAAGCTTGACAGTAAATCTTTGACCAGATGAAACCTTATTTTTTTCTCTCCCATGCTGTTGGGTCATTCAAAGTTAAAGGATTGCAACACGCCTAACAGTAAAAGGGTCAACTAGCAGGTCATCTGCTGGTAGAAAGCTCATTACAGAATAACCTATTTGAGGTCTAATAAAGCAAAGAAATCCTAAATCAATCACTGTAGCATCAGATAATGATCCAAAAGGACATTTAAAGAGTGAACAAAAGATGCTGATAGTAGCAGTTGCTATAACAACATGACAGAAACCAACCAGATATTCAAACTGGAGTGACATTTCCTTTTTGCATCATAAATTATTCAATGTGAAGTGTCTGAACGGATTTAATTAGTCATATCTGGACAGCTGGAAACACATTTGAATCAGAGGTCTGGAGGAAACCTTTATCTTGACATGGAATCAAATCTGGACATAGTTTTTTATTTGTTAAGTCACTAATAAGATATTAGAGAATAAATAAATCTTCCATACACATACTGATACATTAACAGCGTTAGGAATTGCGTGTTTGCATTAACAACTAGAAAACCCATATTACTGTTTTAGAGCAGTGTATAAACAGTGTATAAAATAAATCACACAAGCTCTTGTATTTGGATGAAAATCTTTTGAAGTGGGTATCTAAACATGTTGCATTCAACTACGAAGACTATACTTTGAAAATAAAAGAAGAAAATGTAACATTTCAATTATAGTGGAGGCCACAAATCTATAGAAAAATCTGAGTGAAGTGTGCTATGAAACACCCATGAAGAGGCATAGATGTAATTGTGTGTCCTTGGTATCTCATATTAAATAAAAAAGCCCATTCATTCTTCTAAGAAACACCATAAAATGCCTACACAAAGATTAAATTCACTAGATTAAGTTAGAAAGTTAAGGACTCTACTCCTTTGAAAGGAGACTGATCATCGGTGTGGGAGGTGTGCTTGTGGCTTTGCCACACAAATGTGCTGTGAAACTGAAGGGCTAATGTAAATTAATCACGATATTGGATATGGAAACAAACAGATGCTAGATCTACATAGGCTCTGCGCTGGATGGCAAACATTTGGCTTGACATGTGAGACATTAAGCTACCTTTACAAGGCACAGTTTGTTATGCAATCCGGTCCTTTCTTTGATGCTATAGTGATTGTTACCAAGGACATCTCTAAACCTTGCAGATTACTGGAATAAGATAGTTACATAACTCTGATTTGTGTGTGTGGTCTCAAGGGTGAGAGTGATGTCTGATGGTAATAGTACCTTAACAATTCTGCAAGGAAAAGGGCATGCACACAGCTAGTTCAGCAAAGTCAACTTGTGATTACCTGAGACATTAAACAAACAGGAATTTGTAGCTATTTTGTAATTTACAGTTTATTGAGTGTTTAATCTACATGTTATATATAATAACTATATTTCTGCCTGTGGGAGGGGTCTCTGACCCCTCCTCCTCTTTTCTCTACCAATGTCCCATCCTGTTATTGTTCACTGTCTTGTTCTCTCCTACTCAGTTGTCCCTATGGTCCTTCCCACACATTCACCCCAACCCCTTCTCCCATCTCCAGTTTTCTGTACATTCCCCAGTATAATCATGAAAGTTTTAAAATATATTATACATTTTATAATGCACAGAAAATATAATTAGTATAAAATGGCATCAGTGTCTAAACATGCTTGTTTCAAAACAGCAGCCTTATATTTTTTGGCCACTTGGGGCAACAGAGAGTAGTTTCAACCACAGCAGTGATATATTACCAAAGAAAGAAAGAAAGACAGAAAGAAAGAAAGAAAGAAAGAAAGAAAGAAAGAAAGAAAGAAAGAAAGAAAGAAAGAAAGAAAGAAAGAAAGAAAGAAAGAAAGAAAGAAAGAAAGAAAGAAAGAAAGAAAGAAAGAAAGAAAGAAAGAAAGAAAGAAAGAAAGAAAGAAAGAAAGAAAGAAAGAAAGAAAAAAAAAGAAAATAAGAAAGAAAGAAAGATGCTTATTTTTTCAAAGCAACACTCAACAAAATAAGTCACATTTTTTCTGTCTGTTAACTTTTAGTGGTTATATTTTAAGTCTTTGGTGTTTGTAGCATTTTTTGTTGGTAAATGTAGTTCTCTGTTTCAGCAAAAAACAAATAAATAAATAAAACTGTTATCCTGATGATTAAATAATAAGCGCTCAAATGAAAGCATCAAGCAGCTGTAGCTGTTAGTGATAATTCACTATGAATGACTCATTTTAGGATGCACACTGTTTTCACACTGACACTAATATTTTCATTAAAATGCAGAGTAAAGCAGTTTCACTGAGATTTTGATCAAATATTTTCATTATCAAGACATTTTTAAGTGTGTTCTGTCGGTTTAAAGTTGGACACAAATTAGCTCAAATTAGCATAGAGACTAAATGATAAGAAACAGGTGTGGGGTGTGTAAACAAGTGTTGTTTTTTTGTTTTTTGTTTGTTTGTTTGTTTGTTTGTTTGTTTGTTTGTTTGTTTGTTTTGTTTTTTTTTGTTTTTGAGTCCTTCATGGATACCTGCAATACCACCAAATAATAATATCATACTGTAACATTTTTTTTGTATTATTATTTGTTTTCTTTTTTATTATTCAAGATTTAGAAGGGGTTACACATATCTGATTGTTTTGTTGGGCATTAAGGGGTTAAGTGTTGCAAAAATATTGTTGAGTGCATTACTTAAAATGTAGATTTACAATTACACTATTTAATACCAATAATAATTAGGGTGCACAATGAAACAGCTGCATGATGAATATTCACAGTATGCAATTGTTTGGAGGAAAAAATAATGAACTGTCATTATTAACTGAAAATTTTGCACAGTGGTTTCTGACTATAAACAAATACTGTGCATAACTTCTACCAATGAAAACACTTTTGAGAGTAATCATACTTTCTTGATTACCACTGCACGTGCCTCAGTTCAGCAGGCTGTGTCATGACAGCAATTTGTGCACTGAAAGTCTCAGTTTATCTCATGCATGCTGGTTTTTAAACAGAGAGAAAGAAGAGTGAAGAGATCATGTATTCTTAGTTTCTCTGAGTTTTTGTATGAGTTATTGTCTTATGAAGCAGCTGGGTAAAAATTTGGGTTTGCACAAGAAAATATCTGAATGTTGTCTGTGAGACTATGGACGTCTAACAAGACAATCTTTATTATGTTGCTTATAAATTCACACATAGGTGGAAGGATGCAGGACGAGAACAAGCGGAGGAAGTAAAAGAAGCTGGTTACACTCTATAAGGATGTTGGATTTCATACAGCTGGGCATTTCTTGTGATAGGGAGAAAGAGGAGGGTTTTGTGAGGAGATCAAGGTGAGACGCTGCTGTGACTCAGCTCTTACAGCCGCTTCCTTTGGCATCTCCAGCGTGGACAGATGAAAGGAAGAGGAGAGCAAGTCATTGTGTGGTCAGCTGAGTCATCACATAAGAATGGATTCTGGGAAAAGACGCACGTGTTTGGTGTTGGGGGATGGGCTCATATATATATATATATATATATATATATGCACGTGTACAAATGAACTATGCCTTTGGTGTTTGACAGAGGTACAATTATTCCATTTCCTGTCACACTAGAGGAATGTGGGGGGGGGGGGATTGCTGCTCCCTGAGTCATGCCCTTTCACCTGCCACCTCCATATGGATAATATTTCAGCCTTCCCTTTCCCTCTTGGCCAGGGAATTTCCCAGTTTCTGTGGTTGTTCTTGTAGAGGAAGTTACAGAGTGTTTGTTCAGGCTGGATGTTTAGTCAGATAACTAATGCTGTGCCATTTTTACAAAAAAAAAAAAAAAAAATCCAACCGTTTTCTCTAAACAGGTAAAACAGCTATAAAAGGAGATACAAAAGTATGGATTTCACAGAATTCAGAGCTTGTCACATGAAAGTGGGGAGAAAACAAATAAAGGGAATTACATAGATGAACAGTAGCTGTGGAGTTATTGACCATGAGTGCTTTTTCATGCAGGGTGTCTATAGTGTTTGTTTGCATGTGGGTGTGTGAGCTATTAGGCAGCAGCTACTGTAAATCAAAAGTGCTCTGTGGCTACATATCCTATATGAACACGATGAAAAGCTTGTAAACTCTAAGATGTTCTTTTTAAATATCCTCTATGTCTATATCTAAAATGAATGCAGCAACGCTGTCTTCACATTTGTTTGTTTCTGTGTTTGCATCAGCAAATGGTGACTCACAGTTACAGTTATGAGCAGAGCTATGAATGAGAGGGGCTGATGCTGACTGTAAAGAGCAGAGAGAGATAGGCGAGGGGGCTGAGCTCTAAGCGGCATCTCTTTCTCATAACTCCTCTGCTGCTCAGCGTGTTCACACACACATACTCATGAAGAGAGAAGACAACCTTGAGGTCTACAGTCGAGTGTAATACAGGACCCTTCTGTGCAGTACGGAGCAGGACTGACGCTCAGTCAGAGGCAAGTGTGAAACCATCTTCTAGGAGAGAATATTGTTGGTGTGGCAGGTGATGAACCTTTTGCAACAGGTTAGTATATTTATTCTTGTGATAACGTAACTGCTTTTATTTAAACTGTAAACTATCTTAACATTTAACATATTTGCAGCTTCACTCTCAGTCTATTTTTAACAACAGTCGTTCACCAGCTGATATCTTCAACCACCGGCTTTCACCTGTTAAGATTCACAAGCTTAAAAAATTAGAGGGATTAACTGATCATCATCGTCTTGAAATTCCACCATCTGATCAACTGTCCAGAGTTTTACCAGGTATCTGATCCCAACCAGATCTAACTTTTTAAGCCCTACCAGTATTTTGTTCATACATTAACAGCTCTAATATGAACATGAGAAACAAGTCTCTGTTAATAATTTCAGACAATAAATCAATAATCCTTATAAAACAAGAACCAGTAAGGTAAGGATTTTTCTCTAAGCTACCACATAATGATTATAATGATTACAAATGCTTTTTGTCTTTCTATGTCTAAAAACAGAAAAACACTATTAATGTCTTTCCTTTTGGACTGAATCCTCCTTGATCTATTTTTGTCCATATTACACTTACACATGCTTGTCTAGCTCTCTCTCTCTCTCTCTCTCTCTCTCTCTCTCTCTCTCTCTCTCTCTTTATATATATATAATATATATATATATATATATATGGACACCTCCATATAGATGGAGATGTCTGATGTTTCTCCATGTATCTGTTGGAGCCACATCTCTAGTGTGGGGGGACACGGCCCCCAGTGCTCCGATGACCACTGGTACTGGACCTCAATGTCCGGTTGGTTGGCCACCACCATTTTGTCGATCTGTATCTGGAGGTCCCACAGGATCTTAGCCCTCTCATTCTCCACCACCTTGGGAGGTGTTGCTCATTGTGACCTAGGGGCCAGCTATGTGGTTATGGCGTATTTTGGTATATTATGGTATATTTTTTGCCTGCCAGTATCTTGCTCCCTAAAGTGAGGTGCTGGATTGTTTCAGGAGCCTCTTTGCACAGCCTGCACCTGGGGTCCTGCCTGGTTTTGTAGATCTGGACCTCGCCCTGATATTTGGGGCTTGCTGCTGTGCTGCCATGATTAGCGCCTCTGTGCTGTCCTTCAGTCCAACCGTCTTTAGCCATTGGTAGGACATATGTTCATATCCACAACTTCAGCTATCTGTTGGTGTTACATCCCATGCAGGGGCTGTCCTCCCATGATGGTTCTTCCATTTCATTTTCCTCTAGGTTCCATTGCTTGAGACACTCACTCAGTGCTTCACCCCTTGGGGCCATATTCCCGATGCTTTCATGGAGCTTGGATGTTTCATCTTGGATAGTGGTCCTGATACTAGTCCTCAACCTCATCCTCGTGCTTAACGTATAGTCTCTGGACACTGGATTTGGGCTCACATCTGTGTGAGCATCTGTGGTCTGAACTTCCTCCTTTGACCAGCTGTTTATCCGAGCAGGTATCTGATCACTGGCAGGGCATAGCTGTTTATTGCCCGGATGTTGTTCTAGTCATTGAGCTGATTTCTCAGGACCTGTCTTACTTGTTACAGATATTTGGCTGTGGCAGCTTTCCTTGTGGCTTCTTCATGGTTGCCATTTGCTTGTGTTTAGTACATAGACTGTAATGGACAGAGAGGTAGATTTACTAGTTATCAGGGTTATATTTTCTAATACAGCCAGGGATGAGTTTCTACCATCTGGCAGGCTTTCCGGAGTCTTATTACGTATCTGATCCACATATTCACATTACACCAATCTGTCACTGCTTTGAAGTATCAGTCTGACCATCAATCTTCTATACCTGCTTTATCCTAATTCAAGGGGGTGCTTATGGAGGACCAAAACTGCCAAAATTACAAATACAGAAGTAAAAAAATGGCTCAAGAAGCAGCTTGGCTCCTTATACATGACTCATTTCAAAAAGACCTGGGGTAAAACCCAAAACAATACAAACAAAAACAAAAAAACTGTCTCCTCCTCATGTTATGAGACAGTGAAACTCAAAAGCCTCATGGAGAAGGGTTGGGTTATTTTGTGTGTGTGTGCCAACATGCTGCATGATGAGCACATGTTTCAGACTTATTACTATATATTTCTAAGCAACTTTACAGAAAAACAAGCCCATCGTCGCTTATAACAAGCCAACTCGACAACTCTGCTGTGACCTGCTCAGTGTTGATTGACAAACAATCTGCCCCCAAGACATGCATTTAAAGGCCGCCCCCATCATTTACATAATGACGAAGAAATGCATCCAGAAATGTAAAAAGGAGACAGAGAAATAAATAGAGGAAGAAAATGCAAGATTGTAAAAAATAATGAAGATGTAAATATGACTGTGAATAAAAGTCAGTAAATAAGTCAGTAAATAAATAAAAATAAATAAATAAAATGTTAGCTGAAAATAAAATACAGAAATAATTAATTTTGTGGATTTTTGTGGATGTAAAAGGGAAATAATCCAGAAATAAATATAGGAATGAAAATAAATGAGGATAAAACATGTTTAAATCACTAAATAAAGACAGAAATTGAGTTGAAAATGGCATGGAAAAGTAAATAAGTAAGAATATTAACACAAAGTTCAATTAAAACAGCTAAAAGTGACTAAAAGAAATATAAATTTATGTCATGTTTTATAGGTTTCTAAATGAAAAAACATTATTATCATGTTTTTAAAGTTTATATATATATATATATAATTTATTGCCATATAAATTTGTTTACTGAGTCATTTTTATATTTTATTTTGGCAGTTTTGGTCCTTCAAAGGTTTTATCCCAGCTGCAATCATGTAGTCAGGACCAGTAATAGTTACACATTAATAATATTTGCTGTCTTCCTGTGAGTCAGATGAGAAGCTTCAGCTAACTGCTAATTAAAACTGGAGAGAACACCGGTTACTGTCTAGAGAGGTATCAGGTGAAATCCTTCTATAAAGCTCTAAAACTAAAACTTTTCAACATTAAGTTTTCTTTGGAAAACAAAAAGGATCAAGGTGTTGATTTGTGAGCAGGATCTTTTTGATGATAGCTTGTATCTGCATGTCACTTGCACAAATATAGTGGAAGAAGATCTTTTGAAGTAGCTCCTCTTTGGTTGGTCAGTGAGCCATCTGTGTTCACATCTCTTCCTCGCTGTCAGTCTAACATGTTTCCACATATTAAATGAATCATTTCTCTCCTTACCCCATGTGTAAACTCACTTAAGCATGCTGGAGAGTTTAAGTGCCAATGAGGTCCAGAAGCTGTCTGTGGAGGCTCACCACTTTCAGTAAGAGCTTCATTTCCTGCTCCCCTTGCATGAGCCTACTCCTGACCTACTGACTCACTCCTGCTTTGATGACACATATTGGAGAGATGAGAGACAAATTGATGACTACTATTGCTGAAGATCCCACATGGGGCCACAAATGTAATTTAGCTGTGTCACCATGTTATTTGGTAAGCCAGAGCATTTACAATGAAACACAAAGGACGGTAGGATTTATTTTCCTTTCTTAACTTTTTTTTGTGATATAGCATTTGGTTTTTTTTTCTGCTTATTTGTGTGTGTGTGCTTGTTGACACATTTAATCAGTGGAAGGTGGTCAAAGAGCACAGTGGGAAGGAAGAGGAAGAGGAGATATGATGAACTGCTTGTCACATGGTAAACCTTCACCCATTTCAGCTCCTGTTTAAATTAAGCCATTTGTGAGCAAACATGACTCACAGCTCCTGCAGTGGATGCAATATTACTAAACCTGATGCACCTGCTTGTTGTTCTTCTCCTTATTTTTTTCTGTTTTTTTCTATGGCATATATGTTATTAAGTAATCATATCATATAAATATGTATAATTTTTCTGTCATGTTTAATCAAAATTTTCAACCATCAGTCATCAGTGACTAATGCCTGTTGGGACCAGAATTTAACCTCATAAACAACTCTGAATGGAGCATTCATCCCTGTCCTGCTGGCCAAGAGGGGGGCAGTTGCCAAGTGTCCACCCTGCTTCTGACCAAGTTTGTCCTTGTTCTTATCAGATCTGTCTTTTAAAAAAAAAATATCAACTGCTTTTCCTCATTCACTCTTTTAAGGAAGGTCAGAGCTTATTAATTCAAGCCACCAGCAGGATCAACTTAGCTTTAAAAAAAGGACTGTAAACAAAGCCTAAGGCTGTAAAATCCACTATTCTCAAACTCTCTCAATGAATACTATATCTACTTTGTGTACTCTATATAAATCCTGGGTTTTTACTTTGACATAGAAACAGTGGTTATTATTGTCTTTTTGCTCCTGGTTTGTTGCTTATTCTTTCATAATCCAGTAGGCAACGCATAACATGGACTGGAAATAGGTAAACATGGAAGGCTACTCCCAGTGTCCAATTTTTGACATGGGCAAATTCTGCAGTGCCATATGCTCTTAGTTTATACACTTAAAAAAATTTAAGAAAAACAGATTCAAGACCAAACTAAACTAGAGTAAACCACACAGGGACAAAGATAATCTGCCATTATGCAAAAGAAACCTACTAGCATGCTGAAGAAGAGAGTGGAGTTGAACTGCAAACAATAAATGAACCAAGGTGTGAAACAAGGAGGCAAAACTACACAGAATGTACAAGAGAAAAATCTCTGTTAAATTAAACAGGAAGTAAACAGCAATTAAGACAAAAACAAAAAGTAGTATATTAAAAATCTGTAGACTATGATATGTTTATTATTCATTCATCTTTTGTACTGCTTTATCCTGTTCTGAGACACAAACTTATCCCAGCTGTCAAAGGCTGAGAAAAAAGCACCACAGGTACGGGGAGAACATACAGACTCCAAACTGAAAAGCTGAGATTTGATCATTTAAGGTGGCTAACTACAACACCGCTGTGATGTCTACACATATAGTATACCACTGTGGGAAAGTAAGCCATATAGACACAGTCCTATACTCCTTACCATCAAACTGGGATTTCAAGATGACCATCACAGAGGAATGACTAAAATAGCTAAGCTTGTCCTGTCCAAATTTACAAATAAAGACCCTGTTTTTTTGCTTCCACTGAAATATGATTAAAAGAGAATAACAAGGGAGGACTAGGCTCGGGCTCTGTTATGTATGTTTAACTTAAGCAATCCCATTCTGTTTAATGCATCTTAATCCTTGCTTAATTCAGCAAACAGACAATGAGTAATGATCACTCTCATTAAATGCACAGGTGTGAAGTGAAGTGTAGAGGTGTTGTTCTTCTTTTTACTTCAGACAGGGTCAGGTTGATGGGTTTTCCCAGTATCAGATTTTATGCTGCTGGTTAAATAGTCTGTAGATCGTAGACAAAAGGCAACATAGACATGAACAAAAGCACCAAAATGCTTCATCCAGTTTTCATGGGGTCATGTTTAGTAAATATGTTGAGGTGCAAACACCAATACAACCTAGGTTCAAAATAACTGATCAAGTTTCATTTTTGGTCTCATCCTGAAGTTTAAAGTTAATCTGATTTTCATGTTGATTATTTTGTGCTGTAGCAGAAGGATGGTGTCCCAACCAGGTGGAGTACTGGGAAAAACCCAAGAATTCCTTTCAAGCCTTGTTGATTTGGTCTTTTCAATCATGTCCCTTTGAGCTTCACAAGTTTCACTGTTAACACTGTCATCCATTGTCAATTCATCTATCTCTCCCTACCCTCAGGTTGAGAGCCTGGGTGTCATCCTGGATAGCACACTCTCCTTCACTTCCCATATCAATAACATAATCCAATCAACTTGCTTTCATCTCCAGAGCATCAAGCATCTACGTCCCTCCCTCACACCTCACACTGCTGCCATACTGGTTCACAATCTAGTCACCTCTCGACTTGACTCTCTTCTGTACACTGTCCATTCAGCGACTCTGCCCCACAGCTGTGGATTTCACTACCCCACCCACAATCTTCGCAAAATAACTTCACTGCCACACGTTAAGTCACCGCTAAAGAGCCACTTGTCCAGGCAAGCCTGAACAGTATCTTAATCAGTTGATTCTGGTTTTGATATTTATTCCTTTTTTAATTGCTTTGTCATTATTTACAAAGTGTTATTTATCTTTTATTATTTACTATATATTGTGCCTTGTTTTTATTTGTACAGTGACCTTGAGTGTCAAGAAAGGTGCCAACAAATAAATTAATTATAATAAATAAATTATAAAAATATATTATTATTAGTAGTAGTAGTAGTAGTAGTAGTAGTAGTTAGGGCTGGGCAATATATTGAGATTTTTTAGAACTATTTTTTTTGGTTACTTGACAAAAAAAAATATATCGAGATATATACCGTATATCGTGATTCAGGTAAAAAACATCGAGATATAAGATTTGGTTCATATCGCCCAGTCCTAGCAGTGGTAGTAGTAGTAGTAGTAGTAGAAGTATTACTACCCCTTTTTCACTACTCGGGGGGTGGTTTGACTGCAGCTTGCTAAATAAGCACCCACCCCCAAATTCATAACCTGCCTTCACCTAGCTTTATGCATCTTATAATTCCATATTACACAATGTTAGTAGCTTATCTTGCTCCATTTATTGTGTCATGCTGCAGGTTTTAATTTGTTGTTTTAAAGAACTGCACTCAGAAACTGATTTCATTTGGTGGCGTAGATGTTTGTTCCCAGTTTCTAGCACCACATGAAATCAGTGTTCTGGGAGGTGGACTACCAGCATGTACAGACTCTGTACATGAGTAAACTGATGCCTTAAAATATGTCACATTTGTATAAATTACTGCTCGCTCCTGCTTTTTCACTAAGTTCTTACAGCTGTTTCTTGTTGTCTTTTCCCTACTTTTGTCTCAACTCAAGACATTTCTCAGTAATTCAACTTTTTTTTTTACATATCTTAAGCATCTAAAGTCAGAATCATAGAATTACAACAAAATGTTTCTCAATTGTTTTCACAATGCTCTTTTCATTTAAACGTGTTTTACAGATTTTGTTCGCTTTCCTCTGTATTCATCTAAAAATACAAAGTTGCTGTTCATGTTTAGTTTAAAATACTGAAATTAGCCCCTATTTGAGACGATAAGAAGTGTGTTATTATATCCAGGTTCTTGTTGTGGCATTTTTACAGAACCTGTACAAAGTCTTAAATAAAAAGAACCTCCTGTATGATTACATGTCTTCTCTGTTTCAGTTATCTGCATGCCTTTTATTTGTTTTGGAGTTCATCTTTACAGGTTTCTTGTCTCAAAAACTGGCCATCTCAGACAACAAAAGGTTGGGAATTTATGTCTAAAAGATGGAGCAAATTTTGCTTTTACTTCTAAAAGTTTGAATTCTCACGCTTTTATTTACCCAATAAACACTGAAAATGACTCATTTTAAAGGCAAAGGAGAGGGAAAAATAAAAAGAGTATTATAAAGATAAAGCACAGATACGGCACACATTTAGCAATCTTATTTGGTAAGTTTTTGAAAGTTTATTGTTATATTCACATGACCACCTTACAGTTCAGCATTTGTCAGATAGTATTAATCTTTAGACACAGACTCCAGTGAACCAGAAGTGTATTATGGTAATTTGATATTCATTGTGCTGAGGGAAAACCCCTCCCTGTTATGGAGTTACCTGCATTTCAGTGTTTACCAACAGTCCATATTTTTTGTTTTAATCAAGGCTTCTTCTGAAGAGCCTGAAGGTCTGTCTTCTTGTCCAATAGGGACCATGTAAAAGCCCTCTTCACCTGGACTCTATGCTGTAAGCACGTTAACATGACAGGCATGCTGTAATAAAGTGGAAATGTGATCAAGCTGAAGTGATGATGTGCTCATGAAAAACAGGGTTGCAAGGTTCAGGGATCTCATCAAGTTGATTTATTGTTTGACTGATTATCAGATCCTCTGGAAATTCATAAATGTCAACAGGGTACCTAAAACTTAACCTTGAATCACAGCTGCAAGTGAAAAGATTGCTTTTTGTATACAGGAAAAGTCTAGAAATGGAGGAAAGCGCTGACAGCACTTCTTTGATCCAGTCTTTCCTTTTTTTCTTCTTTTTTTAACCAACTTAAAAATAGTCTATGAATATTATATTTGGATAGCAATAGCATGGAATTAACAAAGTTATAGATGAAATACTTGATTTAATTTTGAGATTATAAATTAAAATTCTTCTTCTTTTTTTTTTCTTTTTTTTTTTTTTTTTAACCTACTGCCGTTAATATCTGTCAGGAAAAAGTCAAGTTAGCTTCTAAACCTGACAGTCAGGGCTAAATATGTTAGCTTGTCAGCCAACAGTCCAAAACAGTGAATTCTGCAGAGCTCAGAAACACTCAGATGAACCTCAAGGATACATGGAATTTATCTGCAGTCAAGGGCTTTAATATATAAAGGAAGTTGCAAGATTCAAAGAACAAATGTGAAATATGTAAACTACAGAAGAAAAGCAGCCAAGAAAAATAGTGCAAAGATAGAAACAGCATTAAAAAACACATAATATAAATTATGCAAATAATTTGTTTTTATCACTGCAACCCTGCATCGTAACAAGTGTGTATAGAAAATAGATGGATGTGTGGATTTGTTTCTGTTTGGAGCAGGTGATGTAATTACATCCATTCATTCGCTATTAGGCCTGCATTTTATTCCACTTTGTTCAGCAGAAACCGCTCAGTGCTTGTAATAATATTAAACTATGTTTTAGATTATTTAGATAAATATTTTGTTCTGTAAAATGTCAGTAAATAGGAACATGTCCGTTTTTTTTGTTTGTTTGGTTTGTTTTTTACCAGTTTCACAACTCAATTAATAGACTGACAAGTATTTGACATCTTTGGTTTGTCTGTCTGTTAGCAACATAAATCAAAAAGTTATGTTTGATTTTTTTTTTTTTTTTTTTTAGGAAATCTCAGAAATGGAATAAGGAACAAGCGGTTAGATTGGGTGGAGATGGGGAGACTGGGATAATTTGGCCTCAAAAGCTTCTAACTCAAAAAAAAAAAAAAAAAAGCCCACAATCATTGGCAAAATATACAATGGCTTATTGGTGGAAGTCTGCACTCTTGGGGTGTTTCTAGTGGCCTTTTGTTTTATTGTCTGGGTTTTCTAAGTTGATTAACATTTGACGTTTGTCAGATCCTCATATGAAAATGGGCAAAAATAAGGATTAACATGTTTAATGTGGGGGATTATGATATTTCCCTCTGAGTCCCGTTTTTTTTTTTTTTTTTTTTTTCTTTTTTTCTTTTTTTTATCTATCTATTTATATATTAACTCTTTTTGCAACTTCTAATTCAAGCGCTCTACTTCTTTCATGGATAGGCTCCTCCCATCTTCTAGTATCTTAGCAGCGGATCTCTGAGTTCCTTCTTGATTGGTCCATTTCTAATAATCCGCCATATTCAAACTTCCGCCGTGGTATGTGTGCTGTTGTCATCGATCTTCTGTTTTCTTTGTATACATCAGGCCAGTTTTTAAACGCGTGGACTGAGCCTATTGTCCGTTCAGTCGTAAGAACATCTCGTTAACAGTGATTTTGACAAAAGAGTGTCACAAAATGGACGAAAACGGAGAAGTTAGCGGAGTAATGGTGGAAAGCACTAAGCAGAAACTACGCAGGACGTCATCAAGGATCTCTACGACCAGTATCATCAGCGCTACAGAGTCTTCTCCTCAAAGACTGCGTATAAACAACTCCAAAAAGTACGTAAAAATTGGACTAAGTCATATTTCGACATTTGATAGCACTTTGGATACAATGGGAGGGAAACAACTTTAATCTGAGAAAATAATTTAGTAGACAGCGACGAGCAGGGCTAGCACTGGTAAATGGGGCGTTAAGGTGTGCCTCGGAAAGTATAGTTTTAGGTAATATAACATTTATCGATTTAGTATGTTTACAATGTAACACCAGCCTGTGGTCTGAAGGAGTAACTTAAGTGTAAAATATACAAATGTCTAACTATAAAGACGTCTCATGACTAACTACAAGTGTATTTGAAAATGAAAGTAAAATTTATTTTAAGGTAAGGTTTGTTTTTCATCATTGTTTAATATGTTGAGCATATTTGACATGAATCATTTAGGCTTAAAAATGTAAACAAAGTGTGAATGGGTTTTAGCTGAGCAAAATTACAAAAATCTTTAGCTTTAGGGGGGTATATCTGTTTTTCGAATGTGCACATCAGTTAAATTTACACTTCCAGATTTGCAACAAAGGAAACAGATATGAATGACCAATAAATTTATTTATATATTTGTATAAACTATAGCTATATTGATGTATTCCCAGCATGTGTACGTTGAGTATTATAGTGGCCCATGTTATGCTGGAGTTTGCAGTTGACATGCTGCCCCCATGTTGACATGTTACATCTTATTCCCTGATGTAGCCGATAAGTGTCACATTACCAGTACTGAATGCACTCATACCCTCATGTGATGAGCACAAATATGAGATTGTATAAATGTGATCAGCTGGCCTTGACAGCACCCATTGGGTGTCATGACACTCTGTAGCTTCACTGTTTTTCTTCAGAATTATTGTCTTTCTTTGTTACTTCTGTTGGAGAGCAGTACAGCTCCTTATATGAAATTAAATATTTAAATCTCTCAGCCTTTCTAGTTCATCTGTCATATTTGAAACAGTATGGGACATAACTTGGAGGAAAATGCTTTAAAACCAGCACTAATATTACTGCTGTAAGCTCTCACAGACTGTCTTAATAATTTAACTTCAGCTTTCATGGCAGCTTAGCTGAAACAAGCTACCAAGTTTGTGATGGTGTTAAGTTAAACCTTCTTTTTTCCAATGCATAAGTACAAAGAATGATTTATCTCATTTGTTGTAGACCTCCACTGCAGAGAGGCAGCTCCTTTACGTTCCTCACTCCAGGGACTCCGTGGGACTTCAGTCTAGTAAGTAACTGCCTTGAGATGTGGAGTGCAGCAGTGTTTTCTGAGCTGTTAGCATCAAATATAGAACAGATCTCACTGCAGATCTCTTGTGCAAATATTGATCAGTTTTTAACATAACCAAATATTTTTTTTTATGTTTCTGCAGAAAAGAAAGCGCAAAGAGAAGGAGGATGACTCCGTCAGTCTGTCCAGTTTTGACCTCAAGGTGAGACACTCTCCTCATTATGTTGCAGGTGTGGTGAGCACCCGTGAATGTATCCTCACTGTAAGTTTTAATCCCTTTGCATGATTCAGGTTCTCACTGCAGACAGCCTCAAGTGTTCTCATGTGTTATGAGCTCAGGATAATCCTGCTATCCCTTAGATTGGCTGAACCGCTGTCTGGGTGAAATATGGTGACAGAACATCCCTGCAACTTGCATTTTCACTTTGATGCAAAAGACAAAAAATTAGTAAAAGTTAGCTTCACGATTTCCTTACACAGTTAAGCAGCAGTCCTCTTATTATATGTCAGGTATTGTTTGTTATAATAACATACAGTTTAAGTCATATTAGAAGATCCTGAAGATTATATGAGGGTTTTCTGAATTACACGTATCAAAGGCTTTTTGTGTGTGTGTGTGTGTTGAATAAAGTCGTATTTAATATGTCCCCAATCTAATCCAGCTGTTTGGTAATAATATGAAAGGCTGTTAAACAGTTGCAAAATGCAATTAAGCTGTTAAGATCTCTCTTTAGAGTCTAAATGCCTAGATCATAAATCCCAGATACATAGGTGTTTAAGTTTGGTAACTGATGACAAAAGCAGATTAATTCAAGAAGTAAAAGAAGAAATTATTTTATGACATTTGAACTTCAGGAGACAGTTGATAATATCACTGGAAAAGTTAGAACATTTTATTCCAGCTGCAAAATCTTCTTGGGCATGGAAGAGTTATTTCCAGCACAGACTTGCTGGGTGATCTGGGAGGGGAAACAAAAGTTCTTGTAAACAGAGAAAATGGGGATAAATTTGTAAGAGTTACAAGACATGAGACTGAATTGGAGTTGCCATGACCCTCTGAAGAGCCTATATGATGAAATGGTAAAAGAAATGTGTTAATCTGCTTTTCTAGTTTTGTTGATCACTCAAAGCACTTTTAAACTAGAAGCCGCATCCACACTCCAACAGCACTTCTCAGTCTAAACAGCAGGACTTTTTCTCTGTCACACATTCACACACTGATGGACATCAGAGGCAATGTGGGGTTCAGCCAAACTGGGGTTCAAGTACATTTTGACATGTTGTGTAGGGAAACCAGGGATTGAATCACTGATCTTCCAACTTGCAGATGGTGTGTCTTCCTCCTGATCAACAGATGGCAAGAAAACCCAACAGTAAAGCACTGTCGTGTCTGTACTGTTGTGGGGGTAAATTTGACCCGACGTCTGTTGGTTTTTCTCACATGCCATGACTTTTATGAGAATAAATATGATGTCCTCAGTGAATAAACTATCTTACTTTCCAGCTGTTGAATCAAGGTTGGATCCAGGCATTGTTCCTGGAATATCTGCTGGAGGAAAATCTCATGAGAAGTATATTCAAGAACCAGAGGCTTTTATTAGTGGTCATAAATATCTGAAACTAAACAAAAATGTTTAGGGGTTGAAACGGTTTTGCTTATGGTGTCCTAAATAAAATCTTTAAGAGAAAAGTTAACTTTAAACTATGTTTTGTTTTAATCCTCTCTATATCCATCCATTCTCTTTACCTGCTTATATCAAAGCAAGATCACAGGGGGGCTGGCACCTGTCCCAGCCATTACTAGACGAGAGTCAGATTGTACACTGGACAGGTCACCGATCCATTACAGGGATCCTCTCTGAAGCTTTTCATTTCATTGATGTCAGCAGAGGGTCTCGCAGCACACAAGGGTTGAATAATTTTAATCAGAGCTTTATAGGAAAGAAAATTTAAAATTATTTAAGTTTGACAGTAATCAATATTTTGGAATATACCATTCAATATACTTTCAGAATAATATCCAGCTGATATCATTCAGTGTGTAACTGAATAAAGTTTATTCTACTTTCCAGGAACCCAGTAACAAGCGTGTGCGACCGCTGGCCAAAGTTTCCTCCCTCGTCAACCTGATATCTCCTTCAAAGAATGGGGCGGTGCGGCGCTTCGGCCAGACCATGCAGGTACACATCAAACCGGTGTGAAACTTCGTCAAAACATAAGTAGAATGTTTGTTCTGTTTTAAATGTACAGATATCATTTTATGTTTTTTTTTTTTTGTCTTAGTCAATGTCATTGCGTGGTGATACCAAGTCACCAGGGATGACTCTCAAAGCTGGCAGCAAGGCTTCAGGTCCAACCCCGACTAAACGCAGGAACAGCACGCTGTGGTCCGAGACGCTGGGCATCCATCAGAAGAGCACCTTCTCTACCAAAGAAATCAAGCGGCAAGAGGTTTGTAATTCAGTGTTTCAAAAGTCAAGAACAGCGTCTGAAGAAAACCAAAACAGTAACTTCACAGTAACATTTATCTTTCAGGCAATTTATGAACTTTACAGGGGAGAGCAGGATCTCATTGAGGATCTTCAACTTGCACGAAAGGTTGGAAAACTTTCATCTAAATTTAGGGGGGAAATGTAAATCAAGCATTTATGCTTTCTTTCTCAGCCTTCTTTGTGATTACACTGTTGCATTTTGAACATTTAGGCATACCACGATCCGATGCTAAAGCTCTCCATCATAACTGAGGAGGAACTATCTCAAATTTTTGGTGACCTGGATGCTTATATTCCCCTGCACGAGGGTGAGCTGCAGCTTGTTACTCTGCCTTTGAAAAGTCTGGTTTGCCTTTAGCCACTGTGTCTGATATTGTGAGTTTTGTCTGCAGACTTACTTATAAAGCTGACACAGGGAACTGGCCCTGATGGGACAGTAGCTCAGATCGGACAGATAGTAATAGACTGGGTATGTATTGAACCCTTAACAGCACAAATAAAAGTTATTACATGCATATGGACTAAAAGCTATGAATTTGTTTCCTTGTCTTCTTAGCTACCTGGTCTAAATGCTTATAAAAACTACTGTAGCAACCAGCTTGCAGCCAAAGCTCTTCTGGACCAGAAGAAACAGGACAGGCGGGTTCAGGACTTCCTGCAGCGCTGTCTGGAGTCACCCTTCAGCAGGAAGTTGGACCTATGGAGCTTCCTGGACATTCCACGCTCCCGCCTGGTGAAATACCCACTGCTGCTGCGAGAGATCCTCAGACACACTCCTCCGGATCACCCCGATGTTACCAACCTGGAGAGAGCTGTATGTTGCTTACTTTCATGATCATTTAATGTGGTGCCTGGCTATTATTTTGACTTTATTATGTAGTTGTTGGTGTTGTGCCAAATAGTCTTTTTCTCACTGTCCAGATCACTATAATCCAGGAGATTCTGTCTGATATTAACGTGAGAAAAGGAGAGTCTGAGTGCCAGTATTACATTGACAAACTTGAGTTTCTGGATGAAAAGCAGCGGGACCCTCTCATAGATGAGTGTAAGACCTTGCTGTGTCATGGTGAGCTGCGGACTAAAAGCGGTTCAGTAAGTTTTTCCCCTTCATTACCATCCTCATGCTGTACACTTTTCATCTACATGTTTATCTTTTTTTAAACCTGTGTTTAATTCTCCGTTAACGTGATGTTTCAGAGGCTGCATGTGTTCCTCTTCTCTGAGCTGCTGGTTCTGACCCGACCAGTGACGCGTAACGACAGGAGCTGCTTCCAGGTGTATCGACAGCCCATCCCGGTGCGTGACCTGGCTCTGGAAGACCTGCAGGATGGAGAGATCCGCATGGGGGGCTCCTTCAGGGGGGCCTTCACCAACGGAGAGAAGGGTGAGTTAAACAGCACTCCACCAGGCAGCTAATGCTGTTCTTCCATGGCATTACACAGCTCAACTCAACATAAATTTCCTCTGGTTTTCCATGAGCTTACACAGAAGTGTTGTTTCCTGTGTCTGTCACATCAGCTTTACATTGTGCCACTACCATAAGCAAGGAAAATGATTACCTTTAGTAGTAAATTAGATAGAAAAAATAGCTGTCTTTCAAGTAGTAGTGAGTTAAGCTAAGGTTTATATTAGCAGAAATTAGAAGCCTGTCAAAATTTACACTGTTGTCTTCGGATTAGTTTGTCCAGCTCTCACCTTGGACTCCTGAAGATTCTTCAGACATTTTTAAGACCAAAGAATTTAAGGAACAAAAATCCACACATTAAAAATAAAAAATTGTACCTGAGTGTGATTTATAACCACAGGCTCATTTTGTCCTTCCCACTGTTTTTTTTTTTTTTTAATAATTATTTTTATTGAGCACCAGTTGTACAGTACATGTACAAAGTTGAACATATAGAGGTTAAGTATACATAGAGTAGTGCTCATATCAACATTGTCCTTCCCACTGTTTAATTCATCAGTATTTTTTAAACAGGTTCTGAATACCTCTGAACATGTCTAAGCAGTGTGTGGGAGAGATAATAAATTATCTTAAAGTAAAACTAGCCTCACCCTGAATACTTTGCTTCTTATGAAGCATTATGAAGTATTATGAAGTTACTTCTTTGAATATAACCTTTTGCTTTTACTCATTTTATGTGTACAGTGTTGAACATGGCACACGCAGAACCCCAGTTTATTCCCAACAAGTGTGCAGCAGATTGTTTACTTAGTTCAACACACAAAGACTTTTGTTTATCACAGGCGCAGCACTGAATGTTTAGTAATACTTTACATAAAATAACAAGAATAGCAACATTAAGCAAAGACAAATACTTTTTCACAGTAAAGTATGCTGGAGAAATGGCTGGACCAAGTAGTTGTTGTCTACATTACTTTTTGTTTTTTACCTCCTTGTGGACATCATAAACAAGCTGTAAAGGGAAAAAAACAGATTCCTGTGTACCTTTCTTTTTAATTACAATTTGGAATGGTTTGGGAACTGAGGACACTAATTGTTGCAGTCTGCATCTCTTCTTAGAGAGTATAAGTTTTTAGATGCTCAAAAGTTTGTTATTGGTCTGTGATTTCTGTTCATGATGCTCCATACATTTCCAATAGGAGACAGATCTATACTGTAGAACGGCAGGCCAAGCACACACACACACACACGCCATCTTAGTGCTCTGAGGTTATTTGTGTTAAATACCTTTGCAATTTACAAGTGAGATTCTTTTTTCTTTTTTTATACCCAATCCTGACACCCTTACCTATCATCAATTAATCTATTTTTTTCTTATTTCCCAACTTTTCTGAGTGTACTGCTGGAGTCAAATTTTGAATTTGTTTAAATGTTTTAGTTGGTCCATGAAGTGGGAATGAGGTTTGGATATCAAATTAATTATGTGCTCATTTCTTCGTATGTTCAGCAGCTACTTTCTAACTTTATTTGCTGTTTGTTGCATAGCAAGCAATGTCCTAAGTTTTCATTAGGGGACTATGAGTTAAAAAAAAGCAATAATGATGTCATGCTATGGGCATTCACATCAGAGACATTAGACACTCTAAAGTAGATCTGCTGAGCCAGATGAGGTCTGTTGTGGGCCAGTCAATACATGCAAATCTGCTGAAGGAAGAACTGCAATATAATATATAAAAAGGAAATGCACCTAATTCTGGGGGGAGTTTGGGATTTAGGACATTTTTGGATTAGAGTTGATGGTCGTTTTAGCTTTGTTTCTGTATTATGCAGCCTGAACTTCCAAATAATTTTTGTATGTTTCTTTGCTTTCTGTTTTTTTAGCCAAGAACATTTTCCGTGTGAGCTCCATGGATCCATTGCATTGCCAGTCCCACACCCTGCATGTCAGTGATGTCTACCACAAGCAGCAGTGGCTAAACTGTCTGCGCACCGCAATGGCCCAACAGCAGGGGGATCCACTCAGAGCTCAGCAAGGGGAATCCAAACGGGTAAAACGCAGCTCCTCTGTTATCTCAGCCAGGATCTGTGAGGAAGAGACAGACGCGAACTGTCCACCTGCCTCTGGCCATAAACTCAGGCCTCAGACACTCTCCAAAACCAGACTGGGACAGAAGTTACAAGGATCACAAAAGAGGAAGGAAACTGGAGTGTAGATGTAGAATCAGGGTTCAGACACATTCTTAGCCTGCGTTCTGTTTGATCATGTTCGTCTGTCAGCAGATTTTCTAGCAGCCACTCTTTATTATGCCGTCTTTCTAGCTGCACTGGAAAACTTTCACAATCACTTCCGTCCAGTTTTGTGTATCAAGTTTTCGTCTTTAAAATGTGTAATTAGTTTACAAAAAAAGTGTTATGTGCCACTAAATGTGTGTGGAATTCAGACTTTGTGTACTTTAAAATAAATTTAAAAAAAGAAAAAACTTTACACCAACTGTAGCTCTTTATTTTTATTCAATCGTTGGTGTTTTTAAACTGTCTCAGTAAAATGTGTGAAGTTAATTTCTAATTATTATCTGTGTGAAGATAAGGAACCAGCCAACTGAAATATTGCGACATTGGTGCTGTTAACAGGAAGCAGATTTTATGACATCGAACTGAACGTGTCAGACATTTGATACAAGATACTGACCAAAACATAAGCGAGAGGACTGACAAATGCTAAAGTAAGAAAGATCTTTTCGTGGGAAACCGTATCAAATTACTGTAAATGTATTCAGTGGAAATCTGTCAGTTGGAGGGGGGAGGGGAAGTAAAACAAGGTTTGTACTCCTAGTCCTGAGTTTTACTGACTGTTCTTTCTTTTTTTTTTCTTTTTATTGCAACACACTATTACTGTCCAGAGTAAACTTTGAACTGTTACTTCCTTTATCTGTAGACCTGTGAAGCAAACAGAGGGAAAGCTGACATTTTTCTTTCTATTGAGAAATAACATTTATCGAGTAGTTTTATTTTCTATCTCAAAATTACAAATGTAAGCTCTGAAAAGGAGCCAAAATCCTCACTAGGTTCAAGACAATATCTCAATCAGAAAGCTAGCTGTTTGAGATATTGTCTTGAACCTAGTGAGGATTTTGGCCCATGTTTCTTTACTGACAAGAGCTTTGTCTAATGTTATCTCCCACCAGTCAATCCCTTTTTCATTTTTCCTGACATGTTAAATAGTAGAAGCTACAGAAAAATTTGCACCTGCAGTTTATATTTTACATACCTACAAAAAAAACATTTACATGTAGGTAAATTATTACTGAATATCTGTTGTGCTTCTTTCTGGTTTTTGTTTCCACAGTAAAATTGATCCACTTCAAATAACTGAAGGAGGCATGCTTAATCACTCTTGACATCATATAAAATAACAAAAAAAAGAATTTCATGAGGCACTTAAAGAAGTTAAGGCACCATTACAACTGACTTAAGAAGAATTTTTTAGAACAGATTGTTCTGAGGAGGGTCAAACAGATGACATCAAAAGGACTTCCTGGACAGCTCAGAGGAAATGTGATTCTCTCAGCAGATAGTTGCTCTCAGTTTGTAAATCAGACTTCATCTTTTGAGCTCAACAAACGTATCCAAGACTGATATTGCTATAACAACTTTACCCACACTAGTCACTTGACTAATAAAAACAGGTTTGTTGCATAATATCAGCAGATGGACTTGCAGTATTTTTAGCTGATGACTTGTCACAAACACAAGCTGCTTGACCGCAGCCTCATTAACATCATCTTCCTCAAAACTCAGCACACTGCTGGATGTGCAGTTTGCTGCTGCTCTTGTTGTTTGCATGTGCAGTTGGAAAGAGTTACACATTCAACACCTAATGTGAAACCAATTTTTGTGCAGTTGCTTTTATTGGTCAGCAGCTCCTTGCAGCAACTTAACGGTAGTTTCCTTCAGGTCACAACAGGTGTGGTTCAGGTAGGATCAAATGACAAGCTGGAGCAAAGAGACCCTCAGAGAAAGTGTCTGGTTCTGAATGACCACTATAATTCAAAGGATAAGCCTGATGTGAACAACTTTGTTTTTAAAACTTTGGAAGATAGTCGTGGTGGGTTAACCATAGAGTCTGGAAGTGCCAGGGTCAACTGTCATCTTTAATGCTTATGGCACAGTATGGGCTCATAAATCTAGTATAAGAACGACTGTCAGTGGACAAACATAATTTTTCACAATGTCTCAAAGCCTCCTGTGCTTTGTAGCTTTCAGACTGTGCAGCGGCTCTTCGTGTTCATACTTGCCTTTGTGCAACTCAGGAAGAATAACTGCATATATTATCTATTCATACAGTGGTGGGTCTTGAGTCCAGGTCAAATTGTGACTGCAGTTGCTTCTATCTAATCTTTGGGAGTCTTTTCTGCTCTGCAGGCAATCAGTGTGCTTTTATAAGGGCAGTGGCGATGCATATTTTAATAGTCATTTAATTGTTTGATTTCATGGACAAGAAACTCTAGAGGCCAGTGCTGTACATATAAAGGGTAACAATTACATAGCTGTTTAGACAATACTTAAGTTATTTAAGAATTCAAAGCCCCCACCATATATTCTGAATGTTGTTGCAGTTCTGGTTGCATTTAAATGAATAATATAATTTAGTTTTTAGTGATTGCAGTGCATGATTTAAGAGAAATGCATTTCCCAGGTCTTTCAAAGGGATCCTGGAGGTCTCTCTCTTGAGTTAAAAACTTATTACAGAAGATCTATTCCAGGGTGAGGGAGGATTGTTCACATGCATTGTCCCCTTTAATTCCAGCAAGGCTTCTTTGCATTGCTATTCATTATAAAAAAAGAACATCCAATCAGCAAAGCTTTCTTTCAATGTGACAATGCAATTTTGAGTCAGTGTAGAAAAAACCTGAAATAAAGGTGCAATTCTTTTAATTAATATTTCCCCAAGATGAAAACAGTGTGTGTGTGTTCAGTTTTGCAATGAAGTTCAAGCACAACAGAGGACAACACAAAATTGTTTTTTTAAATCCTCTAGTGGTCTATTTATACAAACTTAGAGGTAGAACCGTCTGAATTATTTACAAATTTACATTTAAATAAATAGTTACAGAATATGTACAAGTACATACAGTAATATAATCCTAGAACTCGAACCACAAGCTCGCTCAGGTTTAATAAGCGTTACAACAAATTACAAAGATGAAGCTTAACTTTCGCACATGATGAGCTAGTTCAAGTTTCACATGTCAGCAAATATGATTATAATGATGACTAAAACGGCTCAAAGTAATCTGAATAGATCAGTGGTGTTTCCAAGGCCCTGCTCACCCACAAAAGTGTGTTCAGTTAATCTAACTAATCAAACCTCGGCCCAATTTAAAGCAATTCTGGGAGATGTGTGAGAGTCAAAAGTCTCCAAGCACAAATTTGGACTTTAAAAGGTGGAACTTCGTCTGTTTTCTCAGGTGCAACCAGGGGCAAAAAAGAAAGTCTGTGCACCCACATGGTCCTGGAAAAACGAGTTAAACCAGCCCAAACAGTGAAATTACTTGTGAGGGATTATTGTGGCTTTGCATGGCCTTCAGCAGCAACTTATTTAAACTTACGGTCTTCACAAACTGAACCTGCCAAGCACCAAAAAGCAGAATTGGAAATAAATGACTCATCCAGTTCCCTAATGTTAAAAAAAAAAGAATAAAGCTTTAAGTTAACAAGCAAACTAAGCCATTTTAGGTTTAAAATGATAAATGCTTGTCTAGTTGACATATTTGTACTCCTTGCTCCAACAGTCTGCCATATAACTTTGTGAAGAACAAGCTGCGTGAACAACATTTAACCTTTAAAGAGTTACACTCACGTTTCCCAAAAAATAATTACATTTCAAAAACAGGAGGTGGTATATAAGAAAGAAAGCTTACAATGCGCTTGGGCAAACCCAGCTTGGAAACAACGTCACAGGCTCTTGTGCCAAGAGTCCTCCTCAAATTCACTCTGCTGAGCTGCTGCAGACTAAGAGGAGTATCTAAGGAAACAAAAAAACAACAAATAAAAGCTGTCAGAAAAAACACTAGACATTGCCAGGATGCACACTAAAGGTAAACAGACTTACTCTCATAGAACTCAAGGCAAAGGTGAGACGGAGATCCCACAGTGGTGTACTGGATGGGTTTTTTGTTGAGATTATCTCTGGCAAAGACATTCCCCCCAAACTCCACTAGAAGCTCTATAAGATCTATATTCTTTGTTTTAGCTGCATGATGGAGCGCGGTCTCATGGAGCTTGGCAGCATTCACATTTGCCCCTTTGGAAAGAAAGACAATATTTATGTACTCTTTATTAACAATATGAAATTTTAAAATATCAAATAGAGCTTAATATATAATGAATCCAAAGTGCAACAAAAGCTGAAAACCAAATCTGACATTGACAAAAGCGAGTACTCCAAGGCAAGTGGTATATTTTGAAAAGTGAACTTGATCCAAACCAAAAGCTCCATAGGTTATGTTTATCCCCAAACACTAACTCCCCAACATCATCATACCATTTCTCTGTCTTCAATTTTACCTTAAAATTAGTTATCCAAGCCAATGTTCCCGCCCAGAAATAGTTATAACCATTAAAAAAAAATTTCTAAAGCCTTTATGTGCTGAAGATAAGCCTTGACTCACCTGCAACGAGGAGTACTTTGGCGCAGTCGTAATGTTGCCTGGCACAAGCTACATGAAGTGGTGTCCCATAGTGGCAGTCATGAGCCTCCATAAAAGCTCCTCGATCAATCATAAGCTGAACACAAGCTGAGTTACCTTTGAGAAAGACAAGTTACCTTTGCATCAGTTTCTAGTTTACAAATTCCAATGGGAAATGATGCTCCATTTACCGGATATCATAAAAGTAACCCCTGTCTGCATCTTTTCAAACCTCTTAAGTCCAGGTGTAACATCAGCATCCCTTTCAACGCTGAAGAAGAAATTACATATTTGTCTTTTGATATTAAGAATTCAAAAGGCTGTTGCTTGGAAGTGGTTAGAGATAAAAGCATACTGTAAAAGAAAATGTTGATAATGAACCAGCGTTTATGGAGGGAGTAAATTTACTTATCTAATTTGCATTTTGAACCAGAGTGGGCAAATAGCTCAGGAAGTACTTCATCAAAAGTCAAAAAGTGATTACCTCATAAACTGTGAATAGCTACTGTCAAATAACAGCCACTAGAGCCCAAAAATCCTCCAAAAAGAATAAATAAGTAATGTCTGTTGCCTGACACAATCTTTATGTTATTATAGCGTAGTGTTGTCTTCCTAACGATCTACTTGTTTTAGTCCATTACTGTTCCAAACTAAGCTGTATCTGATATTGAACATCAAGATGAATGTCCAAATATAACAATTACGTAACTATTACATAAATTGGTTCAGTAAACCCTGGTCTCTTTTGCGTTTCCACAGCCAAATGTATCTGTACAAAGAAGAACGCGACACAGGATGAGAATGGTGGACATCCAACAGTTTATGTTCATTTTTCTTGAATGTGGTTTTTAACAACAAAAAAATACTCAGTATATTTAAACATGGCGCTGGGGCCGCATTACCGTGCCAAGTCGCACGGTAAGTGATGATTCTTTTGACCAGTCAATGGATTATTGTGTGTCAAGCTCCACCCTTTTGGCTCCAATCGGTCCCTTCCCAGTTTTTGCCAGTGGAAATGCAAAAAACTGGTACCAACCCATCCTGTACTGAGCCGGACTAGTTGGTGGAAATTTTTTACTGACTTAGAAGAACTTAAGAGAAGAGACAGGATGCAAGATGGATGTCGAATTAGCCTTGGTTAGTGGGCGCCATGGTGTGAAACGGTTTGCCAAAGTTTAGTAGTGTTGCTTTAAGTTTATAAGAATTGCTTTTATTACAAATTGTGTTTTAGGAAGCTGCTTAAGCACGTTTTTTTTTATTATTTATTTATTATGCTCAACATTTTTAATGAAACAAACACAAAAACTGAAAATTATTTTCAGATGAAAAAATATCTTGATGTTTCAGCCCAATAACATTTCAACAAACACTGTGTACAATAAGACGTACCTCCCATGCAAGCCTCGTGAAGAGGAGAGAAGGTGAATAGTGGAGGATTGACAGTAGCTCCATACTCCAATAGTAGTTTGACACATTCCAGGCTACCGGCTGCACAGGCATCACACAGCGGAGTGCTGCCGTCAATGTTTCGAGCATCCACCTGAACAAGGTACATGCATGAGGTGATCAGAAAAAAAGGAAAAAAAGAAAACAAAGCTAAAAACTTGACTAAATTCTATTATAAACACAATGAGACCCTCTGACCTGTGCACCAGCTTCCAGCAGCAGTCTGACACATTGGGTTTGACCCTGTATACATGCCTCATGCAGGGGGGTGATGGAATCCACAGCCACAATGTTAACTGCTGCACCGCCCTCAATCAGTTGCTGCAACTGGAGGGCTCTGCCCTGTGCAGCAGCCTCGTGCACTGCTGACCGGTCTGTCCAGAATCCAAGGCCATGAGCTGCAGGTATGTGAAGAAAACATGTCTAAGTCCTTGTCGTCATGACGATGTGGGAACAAGCATAGCTATGAACATTATAACTGTGCTCCTTTTTCTTTTTGTTGAGCCTAAAACATATAAACAAACAGAATAAGCTTTTAATTGCCATTTGAAAACATGAAAGTTTTTTTTTTTTTTTTGTAGACCCTAACCCTGCAGTTAAAATAATATATCATGAGACATTGTACCACAGCTCTCTCACAAACACACAAAGCAGGAAAACACAAGGCTGGAACCTATAAGATTTATAATCTTCCTTACAAAACCTGAGACTATATAGTGTTTAACTTAAAAGGCGCCAGAGGAGTAACTGTATGGTAAATGAGCATGCACTGTGTCATCTCAGTTCCATCGTAATAGTGTAAATAAAGTATGTTACTAGATGTGTATGAGAGGCTGATATGTTATTTCTCACACTGACCTGTGCAACATGTTGCCTACTTCCAGAGCCTGCTCACCTTACTAACGAGCTTACAGCTTGCTTCATGCTCTCGAATTAAAATGAACTACTTTTAGGCTGACCTTGCTAGCCGTCAAACTTTACTCAAAATATAGTAAGTGAAATGAATGCTTAACGTTAAAAAAGGAGATTTGTCTGACAACAATATCCAGTCATTCGCTGACTCATTCTATAAATTGTAGTCTTAGGTTACCGTTAGTCACCAACTGTAAGCTACTTACCGATTTCTCCATACAAGGACGGCCTGGCCCGAGTGATCTCCATTTCATTATTCCGTTTTCCTCTTCGTTCACTACATAGATTCAGCCAAACGTGTAATTCTTTTTGAAGCAAAAGATTAAAGAGTATAATGGCTGCATTATTACAAATCACGCCGGACAGCAAGTGCAGAGTAGCCGGTGAGAGCAGCTGATGCCCAGCCTATATAAACAATGACATGGGATTCTGGGAAATGTAGTCGACAGACCTGTGGGACATCAGAAACGGCTATTCTTTTATTTGGTAAGTGACAGATTATATAGAGAGTTAAAATGTATGTAAATAAACTTGAAATGAAACACTTTTATAAATGGCGTGTAAATTGCACAGGTAGGATAGTTCTCCTTTTCTATGCTGTTTTCAAAAGCTAACATGGCTAACTTTAGCTAGTGTGACACATTACCATAATAAATGTCATTATGGTGCGTTCATCTTCAGTCGGACTTCCGAGTACAAATCAAATAAGTGTCATGTGTGGGTTTGAGGTTTTATGATTTCTGATAGAGACAGAAACTTGGCTGCACACCAAATGATGAGGTCTTCCTGTAAACATGGGTCCCGTTAAATGAAGTAGTGTGTTCCAGTTGTCTCAGAATTCCGAGCGGCCGAGAATATCTGGCGTCATTACCAGGTAGTTGGTGTTCCAACTGCATCAACTCGGGAAAATGGACGCCTCCAAAAAAGCCAATTTGTGAGCATCTACAAAGCCTGAAAATGTATTAGCTGTTGCCTTCAGTGGATGCCAAGTTGAGCCAAACTACACTGTGTTGCAAACACATCCCATCATCACCAAGACAATGACAATGTGAGTTTTGTTGCAGAGTTTAAAAGTTGGCTATGTTGGTGAGACAAAACTCTCCTTGTACAGCCTCATCTGTATCCTCTTGTTTATCCATCTATCAATGCACACTTTCAGGCCTTTGAGTATGACTCTTCTCAATGCTGCTCTACCTCGTCTCTCTTTCTCATCTTGGCAGATGAAGTAGAACTCCTCATTGGGTCAGACTCAGATACCAACCTGCAGAGTCCTCTGCCAAGATTCTCCTGAGTGTTCATTCAGTTGTCCATAGAATTGGAATCTTCTCCAAAACCTTATGTTTGTATATCACAGAAACCCTGAAATTGGACTAAAACTACAAAATGTTATAATGTTATCAAACAAGATAGCATAAAATCTGTAGAAGGCCAAATGTACCAGTGTTCAGTATTCTTGCTGAAATCAGTGTTGGCTGGCCTATCACATGTTTCCATGGTTACTGAAAGGCCAAAGGAAATTGGAAATGAGAAGGTTACTGCTAGTAGTGGCAACATATTTCATTATTTTCTTCTCATTAACATTACCAGGGTTTTCAGCTCATTTGATGGGATTATATTGGAATCACTGTTACACAGTATTTATTTTGTTTTAACACCTTTGTTGTGTTGAAAGCAGGACATATGTCTTGCTTAGTGTTGTGGTTTTTCAACAAGTATCTCTGGTATGGTGACACTTTGGGTTATTCAAATCTTTGGTTATATCTTTGGCTAAAATCCCCTGATTATTTGATTTCTGCCGAAGTTCCATTAGTTTTGTTGATGTAATGATGTGATAGTCTGAACAACCTGACATCCTCACAGGATGTATTATTTATTAAAATTGACCTGACTGATTATCCATGCTGTTTGTTAGGTCTTACTACTTCCTTGGTGGGTATACTCTGTGAAACTTAGCAAGATTTCCTGTTGTTGCCAGTGTCATTTTCTTCGCTGTGGTTTGCTGGGGGAGCAGGATCAAAGCCAGAGACAAGACCAGATTAAATAAACTGATCAGGAGGGCTGGTTCTGTAATTGGCTGCAGGCAGGAAATATTTGAGGCCATGGTGGAGAGGAGGACTGCAGACAAACTGATTTCTATCATGGATAATCCGGACTGCCTCTTCCTCCATGTCTTGTCCTGCTGCAGCGGTGCATCTGATGTAAACAGGAGAGAGCAGGTATATTAAAAAGAAGAGACGTTTTCTCACTGGCACTTAGGAAAGAAGAAAAAGAACCAACATTTCTCTTTGTCCGTCAAAACCCATGCAAATGGGGAGAAAATTGTGAATTTGTTGGATGGGAAACTGCTCCCAAAAGACAATAAGAAACTATTTTTTATATGTTTTACAAACATGAAGCATAAAGTGGGCCTTTTTTTGCCTCTGGTTCGGTAAATCTTGGTCATAGCGAGATGAAACTTATAGTTTTGGACTCTGGAAGATGTGTGCTTTCAGTAGACGTGTCATTTGTCCGTGTCCATGCCAATCTAATGAGACATTTTTGTCTCAGCCCAGCTAAATAAAACCCTTAGAGCCGCAAATGTTGCAAGACCTTTTGAAAAAAGACTATTTATAATTTTTAAATAATATCTACTATAGGACATTTTTTGTCATTTTTTAAGAACCACAATTTTATTTCTCTTTTTATGTTTTAAAACAAAGAAATATAGGATAGACAGACTTCTGTGGGATGTAGATATTTGTGGAAAATGTGGGGGGGAAAACAGTTTTTGACCTAATGACAAGAAAAACAGAATAAAAAAATATATTACTGGCATTTTTTCATTACATTATGTTCATGAAAAAAACCTGAAAAATTTCTAAGAAAAAAATCTGCATTTGTTATTATATCTACATTTAAAAACATTAGTTAGTTCCTTAGCATTTTTAGTCATGGATTAAGAGTCACTGTGGAAGGTCAAGAGAGCCACTCGCTGCTCCAAAAACGCTGGTTGCACACCCCTGATTTAGTGTTTGTAAACCAAAATTTACTGCATTATATTCATATAGAAGTAGGCCTTCTTTTAAAAGAAAAGAACATTTTACACGAATCAATGTGAATAATCGTGAGTAATTGCAACATTTCATGTGATATATATATAGTATATAGTATTTTTTGCATCTTACAGTTTAATTTGACTCTTTCTTCATCTCTCATTTATGCTGGTGTAACACTGAAATTTACAAGTCTGGGATTAATATTTGGTATTTGTGGATTCGAATTCTGATCACAGTATGCTACCTTATAAATGTATGCAGGTAGGATACCTTGACAGTTTAAATCAGGGTTGTCCACAAAGACCGCTGTCCTGCAGGTTTTTGGATGTTTCCTGCTTCAGCACACCTGAATCAGAACATCTAAAACCTGAAGGACTGCAGCCCTCAAGTGTTTAAATTATATGCTATTTTATATATTTATGCACATAGGATACCTCAACAGTGTAAATTAATGAAAGTGTCTGTTTTAAGGCTATATAATGATTAAAAACTCAAAGCTGTTTAAATATACAATTTCTAGGAAGAAATATAATAACAAATATATAAAACTGAAGTTATTAATTTGTTTATTTCACAACACAGAGATACAGCTGACTAAGGTCTTACAAAAACATGGAGATACAGCTGTTAAACCTGAGGGTAGTATGGATTTATAAGCTTGTCCTCACACTACATTTAAATTAAGTTTTTGCATTGTAAGTAAGCACAGAAAGTATAGGTAGGGCAGGACATCTAGATGGGAAGGATGAAATGTTATAACACTGGTTCTGCAGTTTCAAAGCTCAGAGGGTTTTTCCTTTACAGTTGTTTCTCCAGTCAGAGACACCAAAATGAAAATTTATTTTATTTACTAATTTATTTAACAGTGACAAATGCATAAAACACTGATTTTTAAAAGTATATAAAGAAAATTATATGCCAGGTTTCTAGCCCCTGCCCCTGGTTAGACTTCCAAAGTGAAAACATCCATCCATCCATCCATCCATCCATTTTCTACCACTTATCCAGTGTCGGGTCCTAGGGGCAGCTGCCTAAGCAGGGAAGCCCCGACCTCCCCAACCACATTTGCCAGCTCGTCTAGGGGGATCCCGAGGCATCCCAAGACAGCCGAGAGATGTAGTCCCTCTGATGTGTCCGTGGTATTCCCCGGGGTCTCATCCCATTGAGAGGCGTTCAGGAGGCATCCTGAACAGATGCAGGGGGCGACCTCATCTGGCTCCTCTCCATGCGGAGGAGCAGCGACTCTACTCTGAGCCCTTCCCAGATCACTGGTCTCTCTCTCATTTATAAGTGAGAGCCCGGCCACCCTGTGGAGAAAACTAATTTCGGCCGCTTGTATTTGTGGTCTTGTTCTTTTGGTCACTACCTACAGCTTGTTACCATAGGTGAGAGTAGGAACGAAGATCCACTGGTAAATCAAGAGCTTTGCCTTTTGGCTCAACTCCTTCTTAATAATAATAATAATAATAATACATTTTATTTGTTGGCGCCTTTCTAGACACTCAAGGTCACCTTACAGGATAAAACACAAGAGTAAAACAAATCAATAAATACATTCATAAATTAACAGATACATAAAAAATAATAAAAGCAGTGTGAAATATTACAGGGAGTATGCCAGTTTGAACAGATATGTTTTGAGTTTGGATTTGAACAGTTGTATAGAATCAGAGTTACGGAGGTCTGGGGGGAGGGAGTTCCAGAGATGAGGAGCAGAGCAGCTGAAAGCCCTGCTCCCCATGGTAACAAGGTGGGCTGGGGGGACAATGAGGTGGATGGAGGAGGAGGATCTGAGGGAACGGACTGGTATGGAGACATGGAGGAGATCAGAAAGGTAGGGAGGAGCGAGGTTATGGATGGCCTTGTAGGTGAACAGCAGGATTTTGTAGTGGATGCGGTAGGTGACAGGGAGCCAGTGGAGCTGCTGCAGCACAGGGGTAATGTGATGGGTGGAGGCGGTTCTTGTGATGACCCGGGCTGCTGCATTCTGAACCAGTTGAAGTCTATGAAGTGTTTCACCATAACAGACCGATGCAGTCTGCATCACTGCAGACATCGCACCAATCTACCTGTCAATCTCTCACTCCATCCTTCCCTCACTCGTGAACAAGACCCTGAGATACTTGAACTCCACCACTTGGGGCGGGACCTCATTCCCACCCGGACAAAACACTCCCTTTTCTGGGAGAGGACCATGGTCTTGGATTTAGAGTTAAGCTGATTCTCATTCCGGCCACTTCACCCTTGACCGCAAATCGCTTCAGCGTGAGCTGAAGATCACGGCCCGATGAAGCTAACAGAACCACATCATCAGCAAAAAGCAGAGACCCAATGCTGAGGCCACCAAACCGGATCCCCTCAACACCTCGGATCCACCTAGAAATTCTGTCCATAAAAGTTCTGAACAGAATCGGGGACAAACGGCAGCCTTTGCAGAGTCAAACCTTCACTGAAAACAGATCTGATTTACTGCCAGCAATGTGGACCAAGCTCCGGCACCGGTTGTACAGGGACTAGACAGCTTGTACAAGGGGTCCAGCACTCCATGCTCCTGGAGAACCCCCCACAAGACTCCCTAGGGGACACGGTGGAACACCTTCTCCAAGTCCACAAAGCACATGTAGACTGGTTAAACAAACTCCCATGCCCCCTCCAAGACTCTAGAGAGGATGTAGATCTGGTCCACTGTTCCACGACTGAGATGAAAACCACACTGCTCCTCCTCAAATCAAGGTACATATAAATGTTAATCTGATTGACCCTTCTTTCCAGCACCCTGAATAAACTTTACCAGGGAGGCTAATGAGTGTGATAAAGAAGACGACTCCAAACCCCATCAGAGGGTGGCCCAGGAAGGCCCCAGCAAGAACCCCCCACATTCACGGGGCACAGGTCCCAGTGGGCCAAAATCGGCAGCCACCAACCCCACCAGGCACCAGCCATCCAGGGCGGCCAAAGGGTGGGCATTCTGAACTGCTGTACGTTGCGCAAGCACAAACAACAGGAATTTCTTTAGCTAATCTAGCTGTAGCTCTTTAACTGATTAACATTTAGCTAGCTAACCTTAAACAGAAAAACAAACCTTCAATAACCAAATCTAATGTTTTTTTTAATTATTATTATTATTCTACTGAATAAACATTTGCCAAAATTTGCCAAAACAGAGTGAAACTTTAAGAATGCCTCATACAGGTATAACATATTTAAGATAAAATAATTTTTAAAAAAGTAAGTAGAGAGTTATTTCATTTCCCACAGTTAAATTCCCACCAAAACCAAATGATATTACTTCTTGTAAATAGCTTGTTGGAGTTGTAGTCTTTATGTATTTGTTTATTTTTTTAAAGTTAATTAAGCACATTCTAACAGGGTGAAAAATTGCTACTGGGGCATGAAGAAAATAGCAAATAAGAAATATTGTTTCACCAGATTCAATTGCATAATAAAATAATTTAGAAAAGTTTATCAAGTTATTAAAGAAATTTTTGTTTTAAAAGTTTTTGGGCTACATTTCATAAGTTGATGATGAAATTAAGCATGTCACCAAAAAGGTGTGTAAAATATAAACTGAAATATATTTTATGGTTAAATTATTGCAAACACATAAGTGCATAAATAAAGTACTTTGTTGTAAAAATCTAGTACATTTTAGAATAAATATGGGTAAAAAAAAATAACAACAATAATAATAATAAATAAACATGCAGACATGAAATGTTGCCACAAACAACTACCCAGTTCTTAAATTCTTGGGAAATATGCTGGACCTGTTTTTAGTACGGATACTAACTTCTATAGTCTGTAGAGTTACAGCAAACTAACGTATGCATGATAAGTCTGCTAAGAAATCATTTAAAACGGGCCGTAAGACATTAGCGTCGAAAGTTGAACTTCGCCATTACGTTTCCAGTTATTGATGATTGATTTTCTTAACGGCAAGGACACACGTTGGAGACGTGAGCCGTAAGCGCAGACTAGCTTCGACATAGCTTCCACAACTGCCTCACCACCACAGTTCGGTGTAGGTTTTCAAGATGGATGCTTAACCTTAGCCTGGATAGGTTTCTGTTTCTATTTCGATACGGACGTCGATGGTCCTCGCGAGGAGTCATGTGAGAGACCGAGGAACTTTAATAGTTAGATGAACTTGTAATTTGCGAAGCTAAAAAACTGTATTTTTGTGAATGTTTTAGCGTCTTCGTGCCTGGACTGTGGGGTGTTTTGCAACTTCCTGGTTGTCGCATTAATATGTCAGTTGAAACTGCGGCGACAAACCAAGTGCCTCTGAAAGCTTTACTGGAGACAGAATTCATGGGGTTTTATAATCACGGTGTAATGTTCAAACCTACCAGATACAACTGTTTTCAGCGACGAGCGAGAAGACAAGGACACATTTAATACGCAATGGAAAGTGGAAGTGGCGATGCCTCGGATAAAGGTGATGTTATTTCTCTCGTGGGACTTTCGCCACAACGTCACAATGTTAAAATGAAAGTATATAACATTTAGATTCATATATGTACGCTTTAATTGTTATATAATCCATCTGTTATTGTGTGACTAAACCGAAATGGTAGACTAAGGTGCCGTCCTCCTGGTCACACTGGCCCATGGTTGTGAAATACTACGGAGACTTTTTCCTGGTTGAAATCCAAGCTGCCGTTTGCTGTAATTTTCCAGTGTCTCGTACTTTTTTTTAGTTTTGTTTCGTGTTATTTATTTATTTATTTATTTATTTATTGTCCACGTTTTAGGTTTTTTAATACCTGTGTCAGACTCTTTGGACGTCTTTCAAAGCAGTATTTTGGCTCCACTTCAAAATGCGTACTTGTACGAAGAATCCAAGCAGTTTTTCAGATATAAATCTGCCTTTTTGGTAAAGAATCCCGAACTGGAAGAAAAGGTCAGCCCAGCCTTTTTCCGTATGCCCCACTATTTATGTATTTCAGTGTTCTAATACTTAAACATGAAGCCATATGGTTAAACTCAAAGCAGTTTGTATTTAATTAAGTTACATTGCATTTTCTGTCATGAATTATGACCTTGTGGTACAACATATCCAGTTTTTATTTGCACATTATACCCCTTTTAAAAGAAAACCTGAGCAAATAATGTTTTGAGTGCCAGAAGACAAACTGCCTTTTAAAACTAATCTCTTTTGATTTGCCTTTTATGTTAGTACAACACTTTCCGAGCAAAGAAGAGAAACGCAGGCTATTCAGAGAATGAGCTCAAGGAGTCATATGGATTTTTGCTGTTTGATGATGGCAGCAAGGTACAAATTAAAGATACCGACACACCAAAAGAATACACTTTCAATCAGAGATTTTCCTCTTGCTTATGTTGTTTTTTTCCCCCTATAGGCTAATGCCCTTGGAGTAACTGGTTTGTTAACTGGGAACAGCACATGTACAACATTGGGAGATCCTTTGAAGGGTAAATAACAACCCCTTTATCTCCTTCTAGCAGTCTAACCCTAGTCAAAGTCATTTTAGCATTTGCGTGTCAGCAACAAATGAACAAGAAATGAAGAAAACGTAGATTAGTATGGAATCAAGCATGCAGTTTAAATGTACTTACTGGTTATTTGGAAGAAAAAATCCCAAGGAGTTAATGTAGTGAAGATGAAAGCCAAGAATTGTCTGCACTCTCTTGACTTGCCAGTGCTTTTTGAAAGTGAAAGCAAATGTAAGCAATCTGTGTATATAAGTGAAAGTAGAAAATATATGTTATGAAACAGAAACTGCAATTTGCAGCATGTGGGGAGTTCACTGAGGTGTGTTGAATATGTTGAATGCAGAAGGATTTATGTTTTATTGCTCTGCTTTTAGCAGTAAACTGACTTCCTCTGTATTTTTTCTGCATCACTTTAAAGCTGGACTGTGAGATTAAAGACTTGTTTCCACATATAAGGCTGTAACTGATGTGGAAGTGATCAGATAGAAATGCTGGTCAAACACTGGCGTAGCACATGAAAATAAGTGTTGCATGTAACTGAATGTAGCAGTGCTGCACTGAGATGGTTTCAAGTTTCATTTCCTATCCATTGAGACATTTTTGATTTGCTCAGTTCCTGCTCCTGCTGTGTAGCTGTGACATTTTTTTTTTTCTTTTTTTTTCAACAACTTTTTTGTAATTATCTAGTTAGTTCTTAGTATTTTCTTTCTTCACACTGGGGCAAAGCTGTATAAACATACCCAACCAGTTAGACCTGTTCTTGCATGCTCCTAACGTAACCAGGGCCTGTATTCCTTCAGATTCTGAGAATCCGCTCAGAGAGCTCCTAACTTAACCTAAAAATTCCAACTGGACAGAGGAACAGTGTTTGCTCCGGGCTCAATTGGTCAATGAGCATAAAAGTGTTTTGTGAGATATATTCCACGGAAAACCACAAATATGATTCCTGCACAATCCATTCTGTAACGTTTAATTAATTCACTGTCATCCAGTGTTTGGAGAATATCTCTCCTGCCTCTTCTGTCTGCCATATTGTCCTCTGATTAGGGAATTCCTAGGCTGCTTAAAGGTCCTCTTCCCTGCTCTTAACAGATATCACCTCAGGAGCTCTCTTAAAAGCTAAGATTCTTTAGGAATAGCTTTTTTCTTTATTAGGATCTACTCTTGACTAGGGGAAATTCTAAGAAAACATCATGATTATAAGGATTTTCCCAGAATTTGGCCGCTAGGAGCAACTCTTTGCACTAAGAATCTTCTGGAATATGGCCCCAGATTTGTGAATTGCCATTTTTCACGAGTGACAGACTTTTGTTAAGTTAAAATGCTTTGTCTTCCTTCTTTATATTTGAGCTCCTCTTGCACACACTGAGATCATTGTCACTTTGAACAAGGTGTGTGTTCACAGTAATCCTTCAGGGTGTGGTCGCTCTGCTGTAAACATATCAGTTTTATCTAAGACTACTTCAGAGCTTTGAGTTGAACATTGTACTGAATTTTTGAGCCTTCATTGTATAAATATATATTCCTGATAGTATTCACATCAATTTGAAAATGTATTATAACCCAAAGATTTTTTTCCTTTAAAAAGGTGTTTACATATCGATGTACTCTGACTGTTTGGATCTGAATCGGTGGTATCATGGAAAATCTGGGTACATTGCCATCATCAAGCTAACAAAGGTACTGAAAATGTTACTGTAATATTTTATATGAAGAATCACTGCTGCTGGTGTGATAGCTAGAAATCATTAGTCTTTTCCTTGCTAACAGGGTAAAGTTCAAAATGTTGCAGAAAACTACACCCAGAACTACACTGAGCCCACTGTGGGCTTTGACTGTCATGTGTCCGAACATTTGCCTTCAGTATCTGCCAAAACCAGCTCATTTCTTGCCTTTGAGAGAACCCAGGTGAGATTTGTGATTGTGGAGCTAAAGATGATTCTGACACCAAACAGCTTGAGTCCATTGTTTTTTCTTTTTTTCTTTTCTTTCAGTATTATGTATATGAGCTGCTGGATGATGGAAGCAATGGAACAGCTCAGTGTCCCAGTGCTGCCTGTCCATTTGCTATTGTATCATTTTCATATACGGACACCAAAGAAACACTTTCTGTTCCAGAAGAGAGAAGGTACTCTTATCATTAGAGTAACTTATACATTTGTTATTTCTAATGCAGTACAACCTCATATAAATTGATATTAATATTAATTGTATCTCAATTTCTCTTTTCAGTGAGGTGAAAAAACTTGGTAAGTAACTCGACTGATTACAAAAACTAAAAATATTCTTCACAAACACTCAAATACCAGTTAAAAAAACCATTGTGTCATGTTCTTTGTCAAGCCAAGACTGATGCATCTTTGTCGTGAGAAAGTACAGAGATGTAAAATTGATTTTCTACAGATACTCCTCTGAGCTGGCAAGACCAGTAGTAACAGGCTAAATAAGCCCACATCGTTTGTGCTTACATCCATGAAGTTGTTTGCAGAACTATGCATTCTAACCTCGGTGCTGTCATCAGTCAGCTGAATCTGCTGGCTTTGATGTGTGAAAGGACACAGCAATGCAGGGCTGAGCTTTATTAAACATGTGGGAATTGTGAGAAAGAATGAAGTGGGTTAACATTAATATCTTTAAGGAGAAACAGATTTTTAAACTATGCAACAACACTTCAATGGTTCCTACTGTTTGAAATTGGCAAAATTTTGGCCAAACTGCAAAAAATAAACATGTTTTCTATTCATCCATTTACACACACTCACTCAACAATGTTGCTGGAGCTGCTGTGCAAGGATCTCGACCATTATCAGGATCTTGGGTTCAGTGCCTGATATTTCAAGATGCAAAAGGTCTGTGGATCTCCTCCCAAAAGGCCTGTCCCAAAAACCATTCTTAGTACTTTTGAATTGAATTGATTTATCTCCTATTAAAAGCTTTGGGCGGTGACAGATACACCAGATAATACACCTTCAATCAGTAACATTATGCTTCATCAGCATACCGGCCGAAGTTGCAAGATAGACAATGTGCTCTCTAAAGTTTTCTTGTCCTTGCAATTAAACATTGTTAGCACTATTAGCTAGTTTAGTGACTTTCCCCAAGAGTGCTTTACTTCATGGAGAGGCTGGGAATCTAATCATCAATCTTTCACCTGGAAGGCGACTCTGCCGCCTGTTCTGCAGATTCCATGACAAATGATCACAAGACAAATTCACAATGTTAAAAGAAAAAGAGACAAATGGTCACAAATTGTTTTATTATCTATATATAAAGGGGAAATATGAAATATGTATATATATATTAATTTAGTTATAAAAATGTGTACAAATACTTTCAAAACTCAATTCACTAGTACAATATGTATATGAAATAAATTTCCTTTGTAGTTCCATCATACCTAAGGTCAGATTTTATTTCACACACTGGTGAGATAAAGTGATAGTGACTATTATCTGTTTCTGTTCTCATCAGGGATGGCGCTACCAGACTTAATACTCAAGTTTCTCACAGTGTAAATACGACCACGGTGAAACTGGTTCGATATTCGATAAATTCAACCTTTTTTCCGCGGATCACCACATTGACGGCAGTTTTCAGTGTTAATAAAAAATTAGAAATGTATTTTCTTTTGTGGTCTCAATAAACGAAACAGTTTTTAAATAATGTTTTCTCAGTAATTGTAACATTATCTCCTAAATCCACCAGTTAAATAATGTGTATTTAATTAAATTCAGTATGCAAGATTTTAAAATCATTCAGTTAAAGGGTTTTATATGATGAAAAATATGTTGTTTAATTGCTGTTTTGGTTGTTTTATTTTAGCTTGCCATTACTTGCTGTGGACGGGTCAGCTTCAGATCGATGGGCAGACCTACGCTGTTAAGCTGAAGCCTGTTGTGGGAGCTTCCATCCCAGCAAAATTGTATGTTCAACATGCATCCAGAAATACTTTCATTCTTTCTTGATTTACAAAAGTTTAAATTTCCATTGTTTTGACCTTGTATCATTTTTTTCTCTTTTGTCTTTAGGCCATCTGTGGTGAAAGTTAACAAAATCATTTCAATGTCAGATCTGCGGCGACTGTTGCCAAGAGCTATTTTTGAAACCTCCTACTCTGATGAGGGTGTGTTTTTAAGATCTCTAAAAAGAAAAGAGGAAAAATCTAAAATTTCTCAGAAAATCTTAAAATTATCACTGGATAACTTATTTTATAAAATTTTCAATAATTTTTTCTTTTTTTTGTCTTTGTTTGCCGTCTTATAGTCTTTCACGATGGCTTTTACTGCAGTCTGTGTGAGTTTGTGCCTTCTGAACTGGAAGAAACCAGTTCATTTGCACAGCTTTTGTGGGAGATCAAGGAGAGAGATCTTGTGAGTTTGTATGTCTCAAATTATTAATCACATAAAGTGGCTAACAGCCAGGAACCTAAAGTATTTAATTTATACTGATAAAAATATTTTTATCATTGTAAAATTAGCTTCTTGGCTTAAGCAGTTAAAGACGCACTACAGAACTTTTGCAAATTTTCTCAGTAATGCACTTCCTAGCAATGGCTATTTTGGCATCCATCTTGTATTCTACCTGTACTGTGAGCTTTCTCCAGCCAGTAAAAGACAGTCTTATCTTGACTATTGTCTTATCTATTGCTCTGTCCCTTTTGCTCTTTCTTTTCCTCTCTTCCTCCTATAATGTCTTCTTGTGTTTCTTTGCTGAATCAGCCGCTTGTTCAAAATAGCTGGTGTGTTAATATCCCCTTGCTAGTGCATGACGCAGTACATAAAGCAAATTCAGCTGCAACATCACACGGTGTTCCTAAAGAAAACGCAAAGTTCTGTTTCTCAGCGTCAGGGTGCTACTGGCCAGCAGCGGCTCCATAACTGTGCATAATAAATGTCATTGTACCAACAAACGAGTCAGGAGCACAGAGTTTTAAGGTTGGAAAGTTACATTGTGCGTCTTTAAATAATTGTTAAACTTTATATTCAACATTTTTTTCAGTTGACTTAAGCCTCATTTATGTTATGTGACAGAGCCGTTTGTTTGTCTGCTGCATCCTTTACATGCATATACCAGTATGTTTTCAGAGAGTTTGCAGATGGGTTAACAGACCTAACAAATGGAGCAGTACAAGTGGAAACTGTGGGGACAGTGTTGAGCAGTATATCTCACGCGCAACCACTGAAAATAACAAAGAAGGAGAAGCTGTGATGTATTTAATGACTGCACTGACCACCGCCGTTAACTGCTCTGCCTCTTTTCTCTTTGCATTGTCTCTTTCTGATAATGTGTATAGTTATAATCTCCTCCACTGTTGCCATGTTTGCTATTGCCTAAACTGCAGTAAGTGGTTGAGTTTTACTTGATAACCAATTTTAAAAAGGTATTGCTTTCTTTGGACAGGCTTTTGCTATTCCTCTCAATGATAGTGGATTTCTTATCCTGCTGCACTCTTCTCACTTCCTCACATATGATGGTAAGATCCAGAAATATAAAATACCCTACTGGTTGTTGCATTACACTTTTTTTATTGTTCAAATAGACATCTTCATATCAACCATATATATTTTTCAGATGCTAGTTCCAGTGCAGCGGAGGTCCTACAAGGCATTTTTGTGTTTCCTGACTCCCGAGTTGTAAGGGGAGGTGAGTTTAGCATATATTTTAACTTGGATATTTGTGATTGACCACACATCACCTATACCCTTTTCCAACCAAAATGGTTCCAGTGGTGGTGCTAGAACTAGTTCTAAGTTGGTTCTAACTAAGAACTGGTTTGGTTTTAACCAATTATTATTTCTTTCTTTGTCTCAGACACAAAATTTGGAAAGAGAAATTCAGGCATGCCATCTGAAGTCCTCCAGGTTCTACCTGTACTGAGTTATGTAGAGGCTGAAATTGAGAAAACACCTATGGACTCAAGTGAAGAACTGTGTGATGTGTTGACACAGCATATGCAGCGATTTGCCACATTGATAAACCCAGGACTGCCAATAAGTCCCTCACGGGAAGTCAGCATTTTTCCAGATCAGTATGATATAGCAGATGCTCACAAACATCTCTATTCGTTGCCTGAGTGGGCCACCAGGAGGTGGCAGAGTTTGAAATCATACTTGAACAAACCAGCCTCCTTTCAACTTCCATTATCCAAGGTTTCAGAAATCCTGATTGCTGGACAAGAGGAGAGAAGAGAAGACCTTGTTGATGATGTTTATATCTGTCTGTCTTCACCTGAGGAGGCACCAGCCAGGCCTGTTAGCACGGAGCTAGACAACCAAATATGTAACCAGCAGTCTCCTGTTAATGTTGAAACATCTGTGGACATTGGTATCTCAAGTGTTGAACCTCAAGTTGACCTATTATGTGCATCTCAGAATGTGGTGCAGGACAATTTGCGAGTTGGAGGTTTTACCAAAGACGAAGACAAATGCATTGACCCCACTGACTTAAACAAAAGTGACGATGCAGGGGCAAAAAGTTGCCTTTCTCCTACTTCTGAGGATCTTCCCACAGAGCTTATTGTTAGCATTACCTCAGCAGAGCGAACTGACATTGATGGAATAAGTGTTGTCAGTACTGTTTCAACACCAAAGCACAATGACCTTCAGTTTTGTGGTTTGCCAATCAGAGCAAAATTGCAAACTGCAGATTTGAACTCTTTTAGCGATGAGACTGACCAAACAAAAAAGGTTTTGGATTCTTCTAAGGCCACCAATCTCAGAGGAACAAAAAAGAGGAAATGGCGCAGAGGACGTTCCAAAGCACAGAAAAAGGCTCCTAGAGCACGTGCTGAGCCTCACAGTTTACAGTCAGTGTCAACACCAGTGGAGGTTGTCAGTTTAAACTGCAACACAGATGACTATGGCGAGGAATTGGATCAATCTCATTTGAGTAATCCTCCAGAAAGAAATTGGAGGAAATTTCAGCGGCGTAAGCGTAGATTTGGAAAACTATCATCAAAAAGTAAAAAAGTGAAATCCGTAACTGTTGCTTCAGCCGAGGTGAAAGAATCAGACCCCAGAAAGCAGACCTTGGAAAACACGGTTCTAATGGAACTTGAAGCTCTTCCTCTGAAAAAGAAAACTGAGCGCTGGGACCTCAAGCCAGTTATCAGCAATTGTGGAAGAATTTTGGTTCCTCATGGGTCTATAGATACTTCTGAGCAAGTTAAGTCTTTAAAAATTAAGCTCCAGGCTCTAATTGATCAGGGTCTTAAAAAAATGTTGAATGAATCTCCTGTGAATGATCCTGTTACATTCAAAATGGAGGAGGAGGCAAGGACTACTTCAGAGATGGCAATAGATGAAACTGGCGCCACAAAACCAACGGATGGCGGGAATCGTATTCAAAGTGTCCTTCCTGCTGATTCTGATAAGAGCATTTTAAGACCGTCAGAGCATACTGAAGGTTCAGTACCTTTGACTCTGGAGAATAATGCTACTTCTTCAAAGGATGATGACATGGATACTACTCAACCACCAGCAGTTCTGGAAAAACGAGTTGAAAATTTTTCTTCCAGAAAAGGTGAAAATCTTCTGAGTAGACTAAAATCTGCTCTTTCTAGACGAAAGAGAAAACCAGATTTCCATGTGACAGTAGAAAAGACTGAAAATACTGCCCAAGACGGTGAGGTCTGTCTCAAGAAGGCCAAAGGGGACTTTGATATTGAGCAAGTAATGTGTAGTAATGGAACTACTCAGACCACCAACGGTAGTGTCAAAGTTTCAAAGATGCCATCAGTCGACCCAGTTTTTGCATATGCCTTAGGCCTGACCCCTAGAAACAATCCAGATGAGGGTCAGAAAACGGAGGACCAGGCTGCACAGCAAACGAAAGATTTGGAGACAAAGGAGCCCATATCTCTAGAAAAGCAGCATCAGATCATACAAAAGCCTCTACCCATTTTCCCAAAGGGCATAAGGATTAAGACACTGAAAAAGCATCAAGGCATCTCTGCAGAAAACATAAAAAAGAAATGTAAGTCATATTTAAGAATTATGCAGACTATATTCATGTCATGGTATCCATAGTGTTGTGCATGATGTTTAACATAACTGTCCCTTTTCTTGACTCTTACTCCTTGCAACTATCAGCATCCTTCCTCTGGTCTTTGCTTAGTCTTTAGCAGCTCCTAATTTGCTTTTGGCTTTTGCTTGCTTGTGGTTTTCTGCTATTCTTACCAATGTGCATCCAATTTTGAAACAGTTCTTTGCTTTACATGTTGGTGATAAATTTCTAATAGTAATACAACGGTATATTTCATGTGCTTTCAGTGTGCTACTTTTTATCTTCACGCCGTTTCTCTTTTTTTCTCTTCTGTTTTGTCTTCACAGGGTGGTTGCATTTTCAAACTCCAGGTTGTGAAAAAGTCAAATACAATACCTGTATTAGGGATAATTGTGTCAGCAAGACTGTTAAGGGAAAAATGAAAACTGCTTGCTCATCTACAGATGCTTTGAACTTACTTGCTGACTTGGCACTCAGTGACAGTAATGACCAGGTTCCTCCACAACCAAAACCAGCATTTGAGAGAAAACCCGAGACAGGTTTGAAGAAGTGTGACCTTACAAAGGGTCTTACCAGTGCTGAACAAGAGTCAGTTCTTCATGCTCTGCTTAGACAGCCTGCTGCTATATCCATTCCACCTCTTGAGTCTCCATCACCAAGCTCACTTGTTGGAAACACTGATTTAGTTGGTTTGGTGTCTAAAGAACATGCTTACTCATTGCCCCCATCTTCCTCTCTACTGTTGGGTTTGCCAGGTACACCCTTCCAGGTACCACCATTATATGGTTCAACCAGACTGCTGCACCATCACCAGATAATGCATGGGGATGGAGTTCAAACACTACATCCTTCTGTCATTTATGAAGACATAAGTGAACACACAAGGACCTCAGACTACCTTCACAGGCACAAGCGACATTTCAAACACTCTCGTACCTTTGTTATGAAAGACGGATCTATCCAAGTCACAAAACAATGGCAAGAAAACTATGACTTTAATTTGGACAGCAGGTTCACAAGCGACCCAAAGGACAAAGTTGTCATTCGAGCTTTGCATGGGTATGTACATTGTGCACTCATTCATACCACAAATCTTAGCAATAAAGTGTTTTTGGTACGTTATCTCTGAATTTTACTTTATTACTGTGGTAAAATTGATATCAAGTTCAGATTACACTACATAATTTTGTATATTTGATATCTTTGACAGACCATGGGATTACTCCATTCGTGACACTGGTGAAGAAGTACGACTCATCTTCCACATCTGGATAGGCTTGTTTTATAGCCGATCAACAGCCAGGTTTTTTCAAGCAGACTCAAGTTTTATGCACCTGTGTTCAGAGGGGAACGATTCTTTGCTAATGGCCAGTGGACTGGAATTGGGCCTAGGTATCCCAGAGCCCAGGGCCAACACATCTGCTTCCTTCCCAAGTGAAACAAATACTTCAGTCCCTTTGGTTTCAAAAGCTATGGGCCTCAGCATAAACAACAACACTGTAGTGGAACCAGAACCTGTGGTTTTGGATTTATCACTGAAAAACTCCAATGCAGAACCTTCCATTTCAAACCCTCAAGTCAACTTAAAAGTGTCCTCTGTGTCCAATGAACCAACAGAACACGTTGAAACAATAGAGGCTCTAAAGGTACCAAAAGAGCGACAGGAGGCAAACACATTTCAGGTGTGGTTCTACTGTTACTATTACGTTAGATATTAACATGTCATGTTTTGTTTGTTTGCTTGTTTGTTTGTCTTTCCCCAAATATGTTTAGTTTTTAATTTTATAGCGCTCTTTGGCTAGCTTTAGTACAGAGTAATATGGTTATGATCACTGGCATAATTGAGTAACTTTTATTTAGCAGTTTTTAGTTTTACTTTTACGTTTTCAAGGTTAAGTTGTAGGTTGAATATGCCATTTTCTTCTAAAATGCTATAGTATTTAAATGTGACTATTGGTCTCACCTAAGCACACTGGTCTTGAGAGCAGTCAGTAGCTCTTGAAACCAAAAATATTGGGACCTCCTGCAATGGGTAGGAGATGGAAATGCAAATCTGCATTGGTTAGGTGGTTTGCAACTGGTTGACAATGAGTGTGCATGGCATCAATAACCTGGTAGTAAAATTTGCAAGTGATTTGCAACTGGTTGGCTATTGATTGAGTGCACTGTAACTAAATTTACACACTTATGCTAAAAGTAGGCAAGTGATGAGCAGTCAGCTGCAGACAGACTGAAACAAGTCAACATCTGTTTGGCAGCTTGTGTGTGCAATGTAAGGTGCCTCCAATCTCTTTCAACTAACTGCAAGAGGTTATTAGCAAAGAAGTTGGCACCATCCTTGGAAATTATAGGTGACTTTGGCAGCAAACAAACCATTTTTGCCACAGTACTAATGTTTCAAACTCGATACCGTTACTAAGAATGGTACTCAATACTATTTTCGAAAACAAAAATAAGAACACAATTCAAATAATACAATAAGAAAAGACATTAGCATTGTAAAATGGATGCAATATTTTAAAGCTCTATTATAGCCTCAAACCGCTCACTGTAGTGAAAAAATACAAAACTAAAAAACACTAGTTAGTATACGTAATAACATACGTGTCCTTTTCTTCACAATACTTGAGAACAGATCAATTAAGAATAGAATACACAAACTAGTTAAGATGCTCAACTTCTTATTAAAACAGTGATTAAAATTCACTTTAAAGAAGCCTGAAGATAAAGTTCACATATCCGACAGAAACCTGGTCCATATAAATGTACTCAGCAATAATCCTATCAAGTTTTTGTCCATCTGGTGATGTGGCCTGTATGTCAGGTGATCAAAGAGTGCTGGTACGGTGGGTTGTGTTTGTGGTTGTTACGGTGTAGCTGGTGGTCCCTGTTCTCTCAGCCTCAGCCTGGGACTATAAGTTATGGGCATGACAGTCAAATACAAACAATTTAGTTATGTAAGCCTGGCACCAAACCTATATCACTGTAACTATGGATGCTAGGCATGACCTTCGACTTGATTTTGTAAATTCAATGTTTTGTTTTTTTTGTTTTTTTTTTAGCCAAGACCAGTGTTTGGTGGAAAATATAGGCACGTTGTGCAATTAGATCATTGTAAGGTGCTGAGAGAGGAGCAAAGATATGCAGCCATTTAGTTCACTTACTGTATGTTGATGGTCATGGTTGACCATGGCACCTCAATATTTATATGTTTAAAGAGCAACTTACTTACCTTTTGATACTCCATGTATAATTCTGAGTGACAGTCTAAAGAACACATTCATACTTTCCTTCAGGTTTTAGATGTTTCCTTGCTGCTACACAATTAATTCAAGTGCGATGGTTCTCCAACAGCCATTTATGAATTTTTCCACAAGACTGTTAATTACCCATTATTTGAATCAGGGTGTGTTGGAGCAGGAAAACATTGAAAGCTTGCAGGAAACCAGCCCTCGAGCGCTGAAGTTGCTGGTCTTTGCTTTAGCTACATTGCTACCAGAGGTGACATTGCACGTGCCAATAGTCATTTTCACTGGCTAGTGCTCAGTTAGTCAAGACTGTCAAATTAAGCTTCTGTACGGTTAGATATGAAATAGTAATGATGCTGTTGCTGTTTTGGATCTACACCAAAATGTAAATAACAAAAAGAGCAACAGCATAAATAAAAATTAATGTTGGGGTGGTTTTTGCGTGTCTAGAAGAAGATTTGATATGTATCGTGTGAAGTACATTTTTTCCCCCATCTGACCTTATAAAAATCAAAACATTGTAGAGCCTAATTTATCAACTTCAAATAAGTCATTTGAAATGTGTCATATTCACTTTTTTTTACAGCTTTTCAGTTATATTAAAGACACACTATTATTAAATTTAATGAATGTGTGTAAAATGTTATTTTAATACCATTTATCTTGTCTTTTCCAGTGTGAAAAGAAGATTGTGGATTCCTCAGAGACTCTCAGTGAGGTGAATGATGTTAGAAACATCCAGGAAAGTATAAAGAATGATCATCACCAAACAGCTGTTTGCTCAGATCACACTGGTTATCCATCTTATGAGGATGACAGGTCAGTCTTTCCTCTACAAGAAGAGATGCCAAGTGTACCATTTGAGCCAGGAGCAGATCAAGAAGTACTAGATATTGGGCCGGTGCTAGATGGATGCAACCAAGATTTCACTCTTATGACTGATGGTACAGAACATTCAGACTCTACAGGGAAGAGTCTGGTGGAAAAAGATGGAAGGGATTTGTCTAAATCTCTGACAGAGGTTGACTTCAGCACTAAGGAAAATGATGTGGTCTATTCAGACAAGAATGATTATCCAAAATCCAAAGTTCATAAAAGCCATGCAATGACAAACAACCAATGTCTGGAAGACCATATAGATCCTTCGCCAGAGGTGATTCACACTGATAATGATTCTGCTAACAAAGAATCTGATATTTGTAGCAGAAATTTTCTGGAAAATAAAAAGCTGTTGTCACAGGAGGAATGTCAAGCAGTTTCCCCAGATCAGACTGATCATCTAAATGGAGCTGTCAATTGTACCTCATCTGAAGGTACACAGTTGGAAGATGATCACTTGAGAGAAAATGGACTTGTTAAGAAAGAGAGTTCCATTTCTGCTGATGAAGTTGACAGTGTTTTGAAGAATCAGCCATTACCCAAGATGTGTGATAGTCCAGTAAAAGATAACTGCTTTTCAGAGTACAGTCATCAAGCCAAAAAGGTTGAGCTGCTACCTCCAGAAAACACCGAAAACGAAGCCTGTGAAAGCCTTTGTGTGGATCCCAACTCTCTGAAAGATCAAAGTCCCATTTCAGATGCTCCTGACACACCATCAGAGCTTGTTCCTGGTGAATCTGAATCTAAAGAAAATTTAGAGAATATTCATCAAGTAGATAAGCCACTCTTTGAGAAGCCAGCATTACCTAAATCTGATGAAAGTCTGACTTCATTTGATAGCTCTCAGATAGGCTTATCTTCTCCCCAAACAAAAGACAGTGCTGAAATGAGAAATGAAAAACAAGTATCAGACTTTAATTCTGATCCAAACAGTATAAAAAATGCAGGTCAGGAAACCAAGTCAAGTGAGAGAGAGGAAAACACTGAGAAAGCAACTGAAAAAGAACTGTTGATAGACCAGTCTGATTCACCCAAGTCTAAGGTCATCAACAGCCATGAAAATGACCTGTCATTTACAAAAGAAACCGATCTAAAAAAAGATGCAATAAATGAGGCGTTGAACAATAGTTGGGGTAGAGTTGTAACTCCATTCACTGGCGTTGACACCTCTGGAGTGCATGTGGTACAACCACAAGATGATGTTTTGGAAGCTGTTAAGGGCCAGGAAGCCATACCATTTATCGGTGAAACTACCAGCCCTGTAACTGTCCAGCCAAATGAGGTGTGTAGTACATCTCAAATTTGTGGTAAAGAAGCAGAACAGTCCTCTCTCAAAATACCACTTCTTGATTTAAATGAAACTCATGAACTCAGAAGCATGTTTGACAGTAGCTGTCCTACTCCAACTATTGATGAAAGACCACTTGAGTATATGTCATATTCAAGCCCTAGCAGCAGCACTCATGCTGACATTACTCAAAAATGTCCTAGCAGAAGCTCAATGCCTGTTCGTGATGAGCTGCCTTGTGAGCAAAAGCTTCAACCTTCTACATTTAACACTAATCAAAGTCTCAATCAAGGGCTTGATCCTGATCTCGAACTAAGGACTCTTAGAGTTCTACAAAGTATCAAGTACATTGCCATTTCAAAACACATGAACATTTCCAGTCAGATTGAAACAAACATCAAGAAAAAGTCTCTTGATCAAAAGTGCAGAAGGAAGTCCATCCCCACTTCCTTGGCATCAAGCAAGACTCCAAATGACCTTAAGAACAAGAAAATAAATGATAAAAAGACCGTAAACTCACAAGATCGACACCCCAAACCATCAGATAACATTCCTTCATTATCTTGTGAATTGGAGAAAGTACTCGATGTAGAGTTGTTACTTAAGAATACAAACTCATCAATTCCCCCACACCATCTTGGGAGTGCTGATCAACTGGAAATTTCTGTAGGGACAAATTGTCATCTCTCCAGATCTTTTGTCTCTACTCAGGGTTTGCAAGAAGAGCATAAAACATCACAATCTAGCATAATCTTACATAATGAGTACCGACCATACAGTCAGCGTCCTGTCATGGCAGTAAAACCATCTAAGAGTGATGAAAGTCAGGCACCTTGCTTTTCTAAAGATGTAGATGTCAAAACTAACTCTCGAAGTAAACTGACCAATGATGTGAAAGTAAAACACTCCACATCCAGTTTCAAGCTCTTGGAGATGAAAGACAATTCAGAAGGAAATTCTGATGCTATAAATTGTAACCAAGACCCCCGTGAGCTTTCTTCCAAAAACACTTGGTTATCGAATGTTAGTTGCAGTAAATCTAACACAGATGGAAGTAGATACGCTCTTCTAGAGTCTCCACAACAGTACCAGGGAAGAAGCTTTTCAAAATCTCTGTCTTCACATCCATCTAAGCAACCTTTTGAATCTGCTGTAAGTTGCCCTGAATTTGTGAGTGGAAAACAAGCTTTCTTGAGATACAGTTTAAATGAGACAGTTGAGCACACAGCTGAAGAAATGAAAGAGGAAGAGAGCTCAGACAAGTCATATATGTATCATAAAGATGATGGCATAAGCAAAGATGGGCATATTCTTGGACCTCGAAGCTCACTTGTATGTACAGTCTTTAATAACAATGAGCAAAGATCTTGCACTTTGCTAGAACAGCTTTCTCGAAGGTGCATACAGGATGACCTAACTCAAGCGTCACTAGAACAAGAGTCACTCATCTTCTCCGAACAAATAAAAAACCTTTTGAAAAAGAATACAAGAGGACCCACATGCCAGCAAAATACTCATGTCAAATGCACCAGTCCTATGACTGTCAACTTCTGCTGCTTAGAGGAACAGGAGGATTCTCTGGATTTCCTGGACACCTCACTTGTTGGACAAATAATAAAGGTAGACATGTCCGATAGGAAAGACCTGGCAAATGCCACAGAGGAAGACAAGTTGTTGCAACCTCAAGATGCAGGAAACCCAATGGAACATGCTGGAATTTCTGGTGTGACTGCAGAATGTGCTAAGCTCTATGAAGCAAAGATGCATGATGTCTGTTCAGTCAAAAAGACCCCATACAGGCATAAGGGCTGGAGGGTAGATCGAGTTCACCCAAAGACTCAACCAAATAACCCATTTGACTTCTGTGGTCAAATGAAGAAAGAACTGGATGAGACCTTCCGGACTAATCTGAATGCAGTTGTGAAGAAATCCTGTAAGACAAAGTACAGATTCCACATATTAATGACGTCAGATGATGCCTTCTTTGAAGAAACAAAGGTAGGTTAAGTTTTTAAGAAACTTTCACTGTCATGTTTGGTTGTACAGTCATGTAAAAAAAGGAAGTGCTTTACACAGAAACAGTTGAATTCCTGCTTTCTCTTCATAGTGGTATTTATTCTTATTTGCAGTTTGGTTTATTAGTTCTATGAATAATAAGTTGAGTTCAGTGCAAAAACTGTATTAACCAAGAGTCAAATCTTTCCTCGTGTAAAGGGATCCAGTTTTACGTAGTCCTATTTCATGCATTGTCTCACTACATTTATTATTTGTAGTGTCATATAATAAAAATGTTGCACAGCCTTTTAATCACTATTTATATATTTGTAGTTTCGAATTACACAATATGTTATTGCTAAAGTAGTGTTAGATGTACCATTGGTAAATGGTTTTAAAAAATTGGGTTGTTTCTTTTTTTCTTTTCTTTTTTTTTCCAAGGCACATTTAGAAGCTGCGGGCCATACTGCTGTACAACCGGCTGAATTCTTCATTGGCCAGGACAATTCTTCATCTCTATTCATCATTCTGAGAAATGAAGATATTGAAGAGCACATTTGCAAGGTAATGGATTAGTTAGAATAGCAGATCACAGGATTTTGAATGATGATGGTCATGATTTATGGCTGTGCTCTCTGGTATTTAGATACCACACTTGCTCCAGCTGAAGATGTCACCAGGTGTGCAGTTTGCTGGGATTGATGAACCAGATGATGTTGTGAACCTCACACATCAGGAGCTCTTCACCCGGGGTGGATATATAATGTTTGACAGAGCAGTACTGGAGCCCTTCAGCCTTTGTATGTTTAGTTAACTAAATGCCATCATTTCTTTATGTTTGAGATAGTCATGAGGGCAAGTAATCATAGTTTAACTCATTGCCTCAACTTTGTACATACACATAGGCAACATGAAAAAAATATCTGAAATCTTGCAAGAGCTAAGCAGAAAGGGGAAATGGAGATGGATGCTACACTACAGAGACAGCCGCCACCTGAAAGAAAATGCGAGGTAGGTGTCGGTTCTGTAAATCTATTTTATATCACTCACTTCTCTATCTGAAAGTTCACACCAGTTTTATGACTATTACCTCCACCCGGACAGGTTATGTTTTTGGTGGCGTTGGTTTGTCTGTTTGTTAGTAACATAACTAAAAGAGTTATTTTTGATCAAATTTTCAGCACATCTCAGAAATGGAAGAAGTGATTAAATTTTGGGGGTGATCCGGTGTTCATTTCAATAACATTTCATCCTACCCATCAAGAGGTCCTGCCTTTGCCTTCTATTAATGCACATATCACGAAAAAGTAGTTAAAGATCATTAATCTACAAATAAATGGATTAATGATCTTTAACTATTTATGACTGCACAAAACTGTGAAATGTGTGGAAAAATATGCACAATGTTCTGTTCTGATAGTGTAGCACAGATCAACAGATAAACCTATAAATTCAACCTGCGGTAGCACGTTCAACCAGTTTGCACGTTTTGACAGTACCCTGGATCACCTCCTGGATCCAGGAATTTTTTTAAAGGATTCTTTACTACGGGGAGATAAGGATAGTTTTGCTATTAGAGCTTTTAACTCAAAAAGTTTGTGCTTACTAGACTTACTAGAATGTAGCCAAGGTTAACGGGTACTCTAAGTTCATCTCACTTCAAATTAATATTTCCAAAACATAAAAAAATCCATCTCAAGATGGCTTCTTATGGGAAATTGTTTAACTTATAGAGGAACAAACCAAACAAAAAAGAATAAGGCAGATATTCAATTATGAGAAAGGTGTTGGTCCACTAAAGATATAATTTATGGTTCTACATTTGTTTCTATTTATCTCACTGTTAAAGATGCCCTACAGGACTTTTCAATTTTCTCATCCCCCTATTGTCTGCATCCATCTTGCATCCTACTTGTACTGTGATCTCTCTTCAGCCATCAAAAGACAGTTTTGATTCTTGTTCTGTCTCTTTCTTTCGTTTCCGTTCTTCCTCCGATAATGTCTTCTTGCGTTTCTTTGCTCAATCAGTCATGGTGCGTGTTCAAAACGGTCGGTGTGTTTATATCCGTTTGCTACTGCGTTAAGCAGAAACTCGGCTGCAACGTCACACAGCATCCCGGATGAAAAAGTTGTCTTTGTCTATAATATGTAGACGTGTGTTTGCAGAACAGTTCAGAACCTTGCTGGACCCTAAGCTCCTTTTACATCTTTAATGATTTAGGAACAAGGGACGGTTCTCAAATTTAACTGAAGACACCGAGATTCAGTCACCCAGACCACAGTTGGATGTGGTTTGACTGTACTAATTTATACAAATTTGTTTCTACCTAGCTTTATCAAACTCCTTCCAGACATACACTACAACGATCCATACCATGTCATGTTGCACTTGGTCTGCTGTTAAATGGCAGCTGCCTCTGGGGTCCCACAAGAAAACTACGCTTTGTAGAATTCCTTTATTAGCTTGACAGTTCCCTTCACCTCAGGTGTCCACCTCCTGGTTTGGGGGGTTGCTTTCACAAATAGCATCAACTACCAGATCAGCTATAACGACTTCCAAGACTGCATATTTCAATTTTATGTTCCCAGACTGTTTTGGAAAGTTGAAAAATATTTACCAGTAAGGGAATTGAGGATCTCCTTGACCGGAGCCTCTCCCAAAGATTCAGGGTACACCTTTACTTGGTGTGTTGGTGCACTGAACCTGCTAAGTAGAACAGGCTGAAAAAGTCTTCTTAGTAACTCAAACAGCATTGTATTTAAAAATACTGCTAACATCATGATATTAGATATCACTAAATAGCTTAAGTTGACATGTGTATAACTTGGCAGGCTGGAGTTGTTGTATTAACACGCTAAGGACCAGCAGCATGTACAGTCACTGTTCTAGCTCAGCAGTGTACACTGAATTATAACTTTCTGTGATGTTCACTTTTTTAATTGATCCGAAAACTGACACTACACTGACTTAAGCCTCTTTAAACATTTTTGCAATTATTTTTTATATCAATTGATTATCCTCTCTGTGTTAAAACGCTGCCTATCTGAACATTACGTTTGTGCTTCCCAAATCCAGGTTGAGTGCAAAGGCAAATGAGAAGAAACACTTCCTGCACTGGGGACAAGATGCTGGAATACTGGAAGTGTTGCCATACCATGAGTGCGACCTGATGTCAAAAGATCAGCCTGATTATCTGACATGCTTGCTCCGACTGCAAGTCCAGAATATATCATCTCGTCATACAGTTTTTATAACTGGTGAGACACGACTGTACTAAAATTCATATTTATCTGTGGTAAAAGCGACTTTCCCCATATACCAACTTTCTCCATATACCATTATAGTTCGGGTATGTTTCAAAGGTCTAGTCCGTAAGATTTTGTAAACATCTGTAATATACTCTTCAACTTTAATAAGTCACACTTTAACCAGGAGTTAGAGGTATATCCCAAACCATCAAATCTAAGGACAGTAATGCATTCAAACATATAGACATAGACAATGTTTGCTAGGGGTCAAACTGTCCATAATAAAGGTGACTTTTAACACTTGGTTATAGAAGATGTCAATCTGAATGGTCACAGCCTTTGAAACTGTAAAAATATTTGTCATAAATCCATATTTTTGTGCCAGAAAAATTTATTGGCACAAAATGACCATGAAGACATGCATCACTACATTACTGGATTGCGTCTGATTAAGCTTGTGCAGTATGTACAAAAATTAATGTTTTTATTCTTTCTACAGATACAACAGACAGTGCCTTTGAGAAGAATGGGATTTTGACAATGACTCTGAACACTTTTTTGACAAAGACTTTGAGTGAAACCTTTACAGTCTGACCAAAAAGGTCAAGTGGGCTGACTCAAGTTCGCAAATTTATGCACAAAACAATCACACTCTAAATGAGAAAGGAAACCAGTCACTAGTAATGGTTATTTAAAAATGCTACATCTGCTGTTTTTTGCTAGCACATTTAACAGTTAAGCTTTGAATTATTATTGATTTATAGTTTGAAAAATATTTGGCTATTATGTTCATTTGTAGACCTAGTCATAGTTCAGTTAAGGGATAGAGAAAAAATCACCAATACTGGCAGCTGTGCTATTTTAACACATTTTATATTATAATGTATTTTTGTTGTAAATTATATTGTAAATCTGTTTAAAAGTGATTTTTGACATTATACATATTTGTTCTCATAATTGTGACTATATTTTTTGCAACAAATAAATAAAGCTAAGTTAGGCTGTTTTCTAGTGTTACATATTTAAAAGCTGCTACTGTACAGCGACTCTTAACTCTTTTATGCACAACTGTTAGTAAATGTAAAATATTTCAAGTTTTGCTGATGCAACAAAATACCTGAAAATAAAGATTTCTTTCATACTGTGTTCTTCAATGCTTAACGAGGGTCCACCTAGTTTGGACCACTTGCACATTGTCATTTCAGTGCATAAAAAGAAAAAGACTAAATTATTCATTTCAAGTTCAGTCATCTAGAAGTCTTAAACCACCACCATGTGCAGCCATTTATAGAAATGTGGAAATATAAATAGAAATTAAATATAAGATAAACAGTTTATACAATTCTAATAAGTTGGAAACCCCATATTTGGTTCAACCAATTTTATTCTTCAACACAGCCTGAACCCTTTTTGACAAGCTTTCTTGTAATTTAAATAGTCTTCAGGAATTGTTATCTAGGCTACTTGGGGGACTTTTTAAAGCTGTAGCACTCTGTAATCAATAATGTGTAATGTCCAATAAATAACATCAGTTACAATTAATAATGTACTATAATTAACAGACAGCAGTTGTCTATTAATGTGTTTGTTCTTTATGTATTTTAGATTCAAGTCTCCTAATGCCCAAAATATCTGAATTGTCCAGCAGGCCAAAGCCAGGAAATTCTATTCCAATGTTAGAGAAGCTGTTATTGTTCACTTCAGTGGCTTCCTGCACGACAATCACACACATCTGAGCAGCCTCTCTGCGGAAGTCTCATCTCTATAGCAGAGGCTCACTGTGCCTTGTAATCAACACAGGCAGTACTTGAAAAGTACTAAACCAGTTTTGTTTATTTAAAGAAGTAAAAGGTTACATCAGCAAGAGAGAAAGAAAGTGTGTTGCTGTTATTCATCAGACAGGGGCCCATGATGAAAGCCACAACTGCAGACAGCTGTCACTTACCGGAGCAGGTCATAACGAGGCCCTCATCACCTCACAGAAAAAAGTGATTGACAGGCTAGTTGAGAGTGTGGCTCACAGGTTCCAGGATACCGGTGTAGGGATTCTGCATCCCACTAAGCTAGTCAGCTTCACCAACTGGCCAGACTCAAGAGATGAAGCAGCAGGTTGGTTTATGTAGTCCAATCAGGCACAAACTGCATTAGGAGCAGGAGGCCAGACTTCATGGACTGTGTGAAAACACCAAGAGTAGAGGAGGAGGAGCCTGATTAGGAGTTTTCAATTAATTAATTCAGTCATTACCAATTTATCAAATAAAACCATTTTTTCTTGTTGCTGTTGTTTAATGTTGCCATGAATTCCTCTCTGTTTGCATCCAACATAATACAATATTATAGAAATAACATGTGCCTAATAGTATGTGTGTAAAATAATTTAATATTTTTTTTAAAGTGAATTAGGATTATGTTAACTATCTAAATTAAAACTTGTGTTTCTCAAAACTACAACAGCTTAGGATATTGCATTTAAACAAAAGGCACTACTGACCTATAGGCTTCTAAGGTGAGAGAATAGTTGCCCATTTGTTGTGTGAAGGGCTCGAGTAATTAGGAGTAATTAACCAAAAAAGATTCATTTTTATATAATATATAAAGCTAATTCATACAGATCATACATAATTATTTTATACATTTCATTTATATATCATACCCTGTAGTGTGTGAGCCATTGTTGTTTGCAAAAGCAGTACCCTTTCTATGGTTTACAGTATTAATGATCCATACTACCTGAGGTAAAATGACAGACATTAAGAGACATTATTTAGTTATTTCTGATTTTAGATTTAGATACTGCTCATTTTCATTGGAAAACAAAATATAGCAACGCAGTCTTGTGTCATTTTTTATAACACTGTTCATGCTTTAATGTATAAGTCTAAAACCACATAAACTATGGCACAACACAGGAGAGCCAGCTCTACAAGACAATATTTGGCAGTCCATCTACATCTCAAGGATTAAAGTCACTCTCATGAGGACAATAATGTACAAATTTTGATCAGAGAAAACATGGTTTGAGAGAGAAGTAATCTATGTTAAACTGGAAAAATACAAACAAACAAAAACATCTCTGAACAAAGAAGGTGGCCTAGGTATCACCTTTCCAGAACCTGCAATGCAGCCTTGACTCTCAACCCCAGGAAGTTTCACAACCATTCACACATTAGACTGTGTCACCACAACAGTTTTGGACACACAAGTAAAGGCTGGTGGTGGTAGTGTTATGGTGTAGGGGGTATTTTTCTTGGCACATTTTGTGTTCCTTTGTACCGACTGAGTATGGTTTAAACACCACAGCCTACCTGAGCATCATTGCTGACCATGTCCATTTCATTTATGCATGAGATCTGCTGATGGCTACTTCTAGCACCATGTAACAAAGCTCAAATCGCCTGAAACTGGCTTCTTTAAAATCACAATGATTTCACTCTACTGCAATGGTGTCCACAGCTGCCCAGTCTCACTCCAATAGACTACCTTTGGAATGTGGTGGAATCAGATTCTCATCATAATGCAAATCTGCAGCAACTGTGTGAAGCCGACGCATTTCCAACACCTTGTTGAATCTATGTCATCAAGAATTAAAACAGTTCTGAAGGCAAAAAGAGGTTTCATCCTGGCAAGCGAGGTCTGCCTATTAAAGTACTGATCAGTGTACGTAAATTTAATCTCAATAAATTAACAATGACAATAACAGCCTTTGAAACAGGTAAGCATGGGAAACCATTTGTAAGAGGTATGTTTGCTACTAGGATACACCTCATTTGTATGGAGCAATTTACAGCAACTATTTTAGCTCTGAGGTTACAAGAAAGTGATTAAAAATAAATCACCAATTCTATAAGATTTCTTTTTAACTGACTTGACAGAAATCCCATAATCAAGACAGAGAACTGGAAGTGGATTGTTGTTGTCACTGAAAGAGTGCAATTTGATTTTGTCTTATAGTCCAGCACCACCCTGTGTATACATTTAAACCTGCAGGCAAACACTCACCGTGTGGTTCGATCAGTGTCACAACCATTTTTCCTGAATTTTAACAAGTAAAAAAGCCTCTAAATTCAATTCATGTCTGCTTGATACTCGACAATGACTATTCAGAACTGGTGGTAAAACAAAATTAGCTTTCATAAACACAGTGTATCAAAGAGTAAATAATCTAAATTGAATTGTTTGTATTTGTTAGCTAAGCAGCCGCTGCCGCTTGAGTGACTCAGCGGAAACAGAAACCAAAAAATAACAGCTGGCAATATTCTGTATGTTATCAAAATCATCATCCCAATAAATAACTGTGCGTTTATTGTCAAACTATTTTGGTCATATCTTTTGAGCTTGCTAATGCTTCTACAGTCTGGACTATTTGTTAGCTACATGGTGTCCATTGTTAGGTCTAATGCGCCTGCTCAGACACAAATGAAAATCCTCGAACCCACACACTTGTGCGCATGTGCGAACTAGATTTCGGGGCTGGGTCTATCGATGGAATCAAGATGGCGACTCTGGCAAAAGCGCCAATATATTTACTGAAGTAAATATCTAATATTAAGCGATACAGTGGCCTTTTCTAAGGTCCTTAGGGGTTCCGTGAAACATACAGACAAGAAATATGTCTTTGAAGAGGAATTGACTGTTATTTATACCGTAACAAAGTCAGCGAGATGTGCGAGAGCTATGCCCGCTCGCTGCTGCGTGTTTCAGTGGCGCAGATCTGCCAAGCTCTGGGCTGGGATGCGGTTCAGCTCACTGCTTGCGATCTGCTGTCTGATGTGCTGCATAGATACATCCAGCAGCTGGCTAGAGTGTGCCATCGATACTCTGAGTTATGTAAGTCCACTGTTTCCTATTCTAACTACTTTTTAAACCTATAAACCAGAAGTAGTCGATCACGGTGTTGTTGACTTGTCCTGCTGCTGGCGCCCCCTAGCAAAGGTTGATGTGTCAAAAAGTACAGTAGTTTAAAAAGTAACCGGCTTATATATGAGCGGGCTGTCCTGTCTTCTATCTGTTTCACAACCGAGAGTCAATTTTATGTGCACTAGATTCCTGTTATGTGTGTATGTTGATTGTGTTAGGAACCTGTTGAGCATCCCTGGCTTGAGTCAAGGTTTGTAAACAGTCAAACTATTGCCTCAGCTCCAACAATATAGTTAAGAAAAATAAATATATCTTGACCAGTGTTTAATTGCTTATTTTAAACCTGTGTTTTTAGACGGAAGAACGGATCCAGTGCTGGACGATGTCAGCCAGGCCTTCAGACTGCTGGGGGTCAGCCTGAGCGAACTGGAAGACTATGTCCACAACCTGGAGCCTGTGGCCTTTGCCCAGCAAACGCCACTCTTTCCTGTTAGCAAAAACAATGTCCTGCAGTTTCCTCACCTTGGAGCTAGAGATGCAGAGGAAAGAAAGGATTACATTCCAGATTATATGCCACCCTTGGTCTCCTGTCAAGAAGGTCAGTACAGTTCTTGGCTATAAGGAAGCTGCTAGGCATATGCAGTGCATTTAGCAGATTGACAGTTTTATTTGTGGTCAGTACCTAGAACACATTTAGTTTTCTTGTGCATGTGCAAAAGAGCCAACATACCTGACAATGAAGAATTACCAGCAAAATAGCATTGCTGTCACTTCAGTCAGCTGTTTTACAATTTTAACTGCACTGGACAAGATTTTTTGACAGTGCATACTCTATAAGTTATCTGCACCTTCTTCTGCTTCTGTCTTTCTTTTATTTTATTTATCTAGTAACACATCAGTGGATTTGACATCATTAAGCATAACTTCCAGGAAATATTTTTTGCTGGACTGTCATATAGATTCAAAAAGTATTTTTGCCTTTTGTAAATTTATTGTGCTACATATTTGATTTTGATGGAGGAAATTGTTGTTTTTACTCAACTCTCAGGACATATGACTAGATTTTAAACAAATACTACTCAGAAAGTTAGGGATATTCAACTTTTATGTGGAATTTACTGAAATGTAAAAAGTTCATGCTATGCTGATACTATATCATGAATGCATGGTATTTAAATAGAATTTGCAGTGGTAATTCCTCCATCTCAAACAATTAATTGAAAGAAAAGCTAACAGTAGTGGGTGTACCACATCATAAAAATATCAATGAGCAATAACTTATCACGTGTTAGGTGTCGTCTTGGTCTTATAATGTCAAATGTGGGTAGTATGATGAAGAGGACTGTTAACAAGTTGTCGTTTAATCAGAAGATTTAGTGGTCAATTCATGGTTCATACACTTTTATTTTTTTGTGCTTTTTTTGTGGTTTATTAACATGTTAAAGAATAGCTCGCTGTGAATTGCATATTTCAACATTTAACAATTATACATGTGCATTCAAAGATTTAGAGAAAGTCAAATTAACTTTATCTGTAAAGGTTTTTGTGCATTGTAAGTACATTCTGACATCTGAATATCCCAGCCTTTTGTGAGTAGTGCATATGGAAAACATAAAACTGCAGTTTCTCCACAACATGTAATCCCAACCTGTTATTTGACTAAAACAATCTGTATATGTATTAAGGTAGATGCATTGGTTGTTAAATTTCTTGGACTCATTTTAGTCGTATCTGTGTTTCCCTAGAAGAGGAGGAGGAAGAGGTCCCACCTGACATGGGCACTTCAGCTGAAGCTATGCAGGTGGCACTAGAAGAAGATGAAGAAGAAATAGATGAAGATGAAACAGTCAATGATGAGAACCACCCTCTAAAGAGGCACCTGGACAGTCCTGATGCAACTTTGGGCATGATTCCCACCTCCAAGAGACCGCGCATGTACCCTGGCCTCAGCCCAGAATGGGGTGTTGAGCCCAGGGAGCCCCTTACCTCCCTCAACCCACAGCGTGTTCCTCCAGGCATACTGCCTTCTCACGACAGCCTTGACCCCCTGTCCCCTGAGACACCTTCTGGAACCCTGCCTTCTTTCAGACCTCAGCCAGTTATACCAAAACACACTGATCAAAAAGGCCTCATCACTCCTACAAGGAAACCTAAGGTCTCGTCCCCTGGGAGACAAAGGACTAAGTCCCCAAAGGGCGTTATTCCAGTTCCAGTGGTTGGTAGTCCTATCCATTCTCCAAAACCATCTAAAGAAAGGAAGAAGTCCCCAGGTAGGACAAAAAGTCCTAAAAGCCCCAAGAGCCCAAAGTTGAGTTCAGCTAAAACACCTCAACCTCAGATAAAGCCAGATGGTCTCCATAAGCTTCAGCTGTCCGCTCTGAGTGAGAGAATGGATAAAGAGAACATTCATATGCGTCGAAATATAGAGGAGAGGGAGCTAGCTGAAGACCCTTTCAAGAAACTAGAACCTGATAATACAGCCATTGATGACTCTATAGATGCTGTGATAGCCAGAGCATGTGCTGAGAGGGAACCTGATCCCTTCGCTTTCTCCTCAGGCTCTGATTCGGATAGCAATGGATTCTCCAGTCCAAGGAGGCTGACCATTATGGAGCCGTCTACACCTAAAGCCCCCATAGGGGTCAGCAACCTTTTAAAAGACACTTCAACACCTCTTCACATACAGCCGCATCTAGGCCTTGGAAATTGGACTATGGATGATTCCATCAATGAGGTGATTCGGAAGGCCAACCAGGGCGGTCCAGCCGCACCCCCTCAAATCCCAGCAGAATGTGTCTCGTCGGGATCAGCCTCACCGCCGACCCCTGAGCCTCTGCTCAAGGTGTTTGAGGAGAAGAATAAGATGGTTTCATCTTCAGATGTGAAGAAAAAGCTGAAGAAGGAGCTCAAAACTAAGATGAAGAAGAAGGAGAAAGATAAGCCAAAAGACAAAGACCGGGAAAAAGATAAGAGCAAGCTCAAAGAGAAGAATAGGGATAAGAATAGGGACAAAAACAAGGAGTTTTCCAAGGATATCAAGATGCCATGGAAGGAGTTTGCAGTGAAGGATGAAGACCACTTTTCTTCCCAAGACTTTACTCTGCCCGAGGGCTCCATCAAGATTAAATCAAGAGATGGAGATGGCCTTAAGAAGGAGAAGGAGAAACATAAAGACAAAAAGAAGGATAAAGAAAAAAGTAAAAAGGACAAGGATAGGCGGGACAAGGGGAAAGACAGAAACAAGGAGGACAAACAGAAACAATCTGCATTATCCCCTTTTGCTCTGGGTGAAGTCGCTCCACTGTTCAGTCCCTCAACCTGCCTACGCATACCCTCCATGTTGCCTCCTTTAGCCCCGATCCTTCAGGACAAGGAGATAAAGAACAAAGAGAAGGACAAGAAAAAAGACAAGAAAGAAAAAAAGAAAAAGAAAGACAAAGAGAAGGACAAGGAGCGAGAGAAGGCCAAAGAAAAAGAGAGGGAGAAAGAAGAGAAGAGGAAAGAAAAGGAGAGAGAAAAGGAGAAACGGGAAAAAGAGAAAGAAAAAGAAAAGGAGAGGATTCGATTGGAGAAGGTAACTTTTAGTATTTTATTTTTCATTACGTCTGTGTGAAAGACTATTATTAAAACTTTGCTTTGCTTTCTATTCAGGTAAAAATAGAGACTCCAGCAGCCTTACCATCTCCAGTCATCCCCAGGCTGACCCTCAGGGTGGGAGCTGGCCAGGACAAAATGTAAGTATTAAATTAAGGTTGAAAGTGCTGCTGGTAATCCTAAAATAAAAACTAGCACTACTACTGGAAATACCTAACCTTAACTGTGCATTATAGGTAAATGTCCCTGCAGATGGTTTACTGTTTTCTGCTGTAAGATGTTTTCAGATACACTTTGTTGCTGCATTTTACAGCTGTAAATGGTTAAAGTTGAGCTGAATTTAACTATTTTATTTCCTGCTAGATTGTTTAATCTACAGTGATATATTGCATTCTTTAAGAGGCATGTCGTTTAGGAACTATGTCCCTTCTTGGGCTCTGAAAAATGCGATATATTTTACAGGCAACAAGAAGAAGTCATTCCGATGAATCACTAAAATATGATACAACAAAGTATTTATTGGTGGAAAAGTAACTTAAGCTGTAGGGCAAATGCAGAACAATTAAAATTACAGTAGTTGCATTCAGTGGTATTATTGCTGTATGTATTGATATTTTCTTTATCATATCAAGTAATTAATTCATAATGAACTGAATAATTTTTTTAATTGAAATGTAATTGTGGATTTAAGTAAACATTTCTAGAATTCTTATTGTCGTTCAGTTACTTTTCTCTCATAATTTGAGAATGTTTTATCATTTCTATTTATATACATACACATATATATATCTATATATATATATCTGTGCTTAATTTGTCAGTCACGTCCTGTCATTTAAGTCGAACTTATATTAAATTCAAGGAATAGAAAATATTAGAGACTGATTTACAAAGGAAAAATAGCCATAAATGAACACATAAATGTAGATGAACATTTTTCAGACAAGCGTATTTAGAAACAGAAATTTCTAGTATGTTTGATATATTTTAGGTTTTTACAGTGCAGTTTGGCATATAAAACTTTTCATTTATTTTTCTCTTTTTTATACACTGTATTCTGTAGTAAACTGCTAGTATTTGTTTCTATCACCAGTGTTATCAGCAAGGTGGTTCCAAATTCAGAGCCCAAGATGCCAGCACCCAGGACTCCTGCTGCCAAGTCAGGCCCTGGGAATCGTCCACGGTCACCCCCTCCACCCCCAATACTTTCCCCAGTTGTACCAACTCTGCCGCCACCCCCCTCCCCACTTCCACCCACCCTTCCTCCAACATCCTCTTTGCTCTCCCCGCCCTCAATGCTGCCTCCCACTGCTTCCATCAAGACACCAGTCCGCAGTGTAGTTACTGAGACTGTCAGTACCTATGTGGTAAATTCACACTCACTTAATATTTGCTCACAGGAATTTGATGACTTTTACACAATCCACTTTTTCTAGGCTTTAATGTATATTAGATGTGCAATACTTATATTGAGGTAAAAATGTATTATATTATTTTCTCCTTTAGTAATAGGTAAATATTTTTAGGTGTTTCCTAATTTTTTCTGTATTCCTCCAAGATTCGGGATGAATGGGGAAATCAGATCTGGATTTGTCCTGGATGCAACAAGCCGGATGATGGCAGTCCTATGATAGGATGTGACGACTGTGATGACTGGTATCATTGGTAAGAGATTTACGTTAACCTTCTTATTATATGGTCAAATTAACCTATTTTTTTATTCGGTATGGTTATAACTAGGGCTGGGCAATTAATCGAATTTTAATTGCAATTATGATCTGGGTTTTCAACGATCATAAAAATGAAACGGTCCGATTATGTTTTTTTGTCCTTCGATTTGTGGTGTTTTCAAATCGAGCGCAGCTGTCATTGCAGCGCTTTGCTGCAGACTCCTCCCACAGCCCTGACCGCTTTAGTTTTATTCAGAACGAGTTGCAGACACCTGGGCACACGGGAGGCGGCGTCGCTCCTTCTCCATCATTTTCTAGCGAAAATCGCTGCCCTCCTCCAGCCAAGCGACAGGCGACAGTCGTGCATGTAAAATGTTGCGTTCGTGCACGCAGACGTGCACACGGGGGCTTGCGACGCAACACAAAAAAATAGAAAAATGTTAAACTTTTGTGAGTCACAACTAAATAATCCACCAGCTCCCAGAGTCACAGAGAGACAAACGTTATAAACAAACAGAACTTTTTTCTCAATTAACACAGTGAACAATCCGGGATTTCAGAAACTCATCAACACTTTGGACAAACGGTATCACTGCCATCTCAGCACCATTTTAGTGGAGAGTCTCTTTCTTACCTGTATGATGAGTGTAGTGAGGGTGTTGTGAAAGACGTGGTGACAGTCTGATGTTTCGCCACCGCTACGGACCTGTGGTAAAGCCGCACCAGAGCCTGTAGAAATGTCGCGCTACATTTTATTGACGCGGATTTCAACGTTAAAACGGAACATAGCTGCTGGTCTGAGACAAACAATAGCTATGGGGGCCTGGTGGAAAGAAATTACCACAGTAAACACTTCAAATGTCGTCACCCCCCCCCAACCTCTTATCTATAACTGTGTTAAATAATCGAGATCTCAATTTTAATCAAAATAATCGTGATTATCATTTTTCCCATAATCGAGCAGCCCTAGTTATAACGTTATAAAGTTTTCTATTCTTGTTTTAGATAAATATTTTTAAGTTCTCCCAAAAGTCAACACTTGTGAGCCACAAATGTTATTAAAGGAGTTTATTTAAAATATTCTGTATCAATTCGACATTTTTCTAAAATGATTTTTTAATCCTCAGTTTATTTTGCCCTTTTTCTCTAGAGCAGGATAAATCTGTGACAGAGAAAGTCAAAATATTATAGTTGTGAGGGAACTATCAAAACATGCTGCAAGAAGTCATGATTTTTTTTTATTAGTATTATTAAATGTTATAAAAAATAGCTAATATCTACAAAAATAGTATTTATTACTGAAAGCATGATTTTGCTTTTATTTGAGTACAAAAAAATAATACAATTATAAGGCTGGATTTCATATAAATTACTTCTTATCATCATCTTTAACCTGAAATGTGCCTTTTTTAAAGTGTAACTTTACCCCCTGCTTTTTGCGTAACTCCACCCACTGCTGAATTTGAAACTGCAAGGGTTGGGTTGGGAGGTGTGGGGTGATCAGGGAGCGGAGAGTGGGCGGGTCAGGATACATAGGTAGAAATGATTGACAGACAGCAGCTCAGCTCACTGGCAAGAAGCAAAGCGAGATTTACAAGCACCTACACCATAGAGCGGTCTTTGAGGTGGAAGACTTTTCCCTTCCTGAATCTCCTCAGCTACACATGAACAAGGTGGTCCTGAACGGTATCAATCTGAGGAGTTAGCGCTGTTGCGCTGGCCTGTTAGCAGCTCTGGAAAGCTGTGGAGACTCGCGGCAGGTTGTGGCAGCTGCAGGAAGTGCTGCTGTAAGTTGCTGCTGCTACAATTTGAGCTGCTGTCTGTCGCCAGATGAGGATCAGAAGGTAAAGAATGAAGTCCAGTGTTACTTTTACATTCCTCAAAAGCACAAATCCATCCCATTGCAGGAATATTTCATCAGAAACTGTGAAAGAAGTCTGAAACTAGCACATCTACACCATATAGGTACACATCCCTTCATATGCGTTGGTGGGTGTGGTTTTCTGTGCCTGCAAGGCGAGGACCCGTCTATCTGCATCTGGACCGAGGGGGCTGTGGGGTGTTTAGAAATTTCTCGTAACTTAGATAACCTCTTTATGTCACAAAAAGCATAACCTGGTTTTACCCTGTAGAAGGCGTTATGAGCCATTTTTTACCCACAAAATCCCGTATTTAAAATCAACTAAATTCTAATTTTATCAATGGTATATGATCTAGCTGCAAGTAATTATGTGTTGTTTACAGCTCAAAAAACACATTTTTGGGTGCTACAATGTTTATAATCCATTAATTTTTTATTTAATTAATGCAAGAAAACTTAAATTCATAAGCTTTAAATATTAACTAGATTTAGAACTTTTTGCATGATCTGATACAGGGAAAAGAAAAGATGACTAAATATTTCCTTTCGTGTTTTCTAACACAACCTTTGTCTATTTTGATGGTAAATTTTTAGGTGAAAGGTGAGTATTGGGATATTTCATATAGACTCAAGCTTTAAATGAGTTGTTTAGATTCAACATAAAATGAGCACTTTTAAATTAATTTAGTCAATTTATTTATTTATTTATCTCGGCTTGGGGGGGAGCTTCGAACCTTGAGGGCAGTGGCCTTTCTGTGTGGAGTTTGCACGTTGTCAGCGTGTATGCGTGGGTTCTCTCCGGGTACTCTGGCTTCCTCCCATCGTCCAAAGACATGCATGATAGGTTAATTGATCACTCTAAATTCTCCCTAGGAGTGAGTGCGAGTGTGAATGGTTGTTTGTGTTGGACCTGTGATGGACTGGTGACCTGTCCAGGGTGTACCCTGCCTCTCACCTGTTAATTCTGGGATAGGCTCCAGCTTGCCCGCGACCCATAATGGACTAAGTGGTACAGAGAATGAATGAATGAATGAATTTATTTATCTTTTTAAAATCATATTGAAACCTTTATGTTATTGTTGACTAAGTTATTTTTATTTTTACCCCACTTGTTTTTTTTTTTTAGATTTAGTAAAATATGCTGAATTTAAGCATTGTGTTCTGGAGTAATTTTTATATGCTACTTTCTCTCAGATCCCTATATTACTTGAATATTTTTTTAAGTTGCAGTTCATCGTTTATGACTTTTTACAGCGTGTTTTTACCTCTTTATTGATGCATCTGTTCTAACACAAGCATACATAGATGTTTGCTTGTGCTAATGCACAAACCTCTTCTAATGCACTAAAAAGTTTGGAGCCTTGATAGAGGTGGTTTTTGCCTTTGAAGAAGACGATGTATGTTGATGGAACTGGAATCAACTTTATGAATAGATCTCTCCATTTTCCTCTCGTCCACGGCAATTTCTTTTGTCCTCAAGGCTTTTTCTCTAATAATAATAATAATAATTAATTCTTCTGGGAGCATAATCTATACTGCAACCACCTGATGGCACTATGCAGCCTAGTTTTTTCACTTCAAACCAGTTACTGAAAACATATTTGAATCACATTTCTAGTTTCTAGCATTTTAAAAGGTCAATTCACTAGAAAATGGAAATACAACTGTTGTTTTAGTCTGTCTTTTGACAGATTCTGGCTGGGTAAACTCAGCAATAAATCATTTAATTCAGAAATGAGCTGATGATGTCACATCTGATCCTCCTGAAAATGCCTTAACGATGACCAAGCTGCAGTTCACATGTGACTGGAAGCTTGTGGTTTGCCACATATGAGTCAGGCTGTTACAAGCTGTGATTTGTGGTTCGTAGTTCCAAGCCATAAATTCTCAGTATTGACTCCTTGTACTGAAGTCTTCTGAAATCTCCACATGGACCTTTTAACAAGGTTACAAACTTGATTTAAACCAGGAAAGGAAAACTAACATAAACTTCTTCTCTTGTCTCTCCAGGACTTGTATCGGGCTCCATGCAGCGCCTCCTGAGGACCAGCAGTGGTTCTGCATTAAATGTTCCAGCAAGAAGAAGGACAAAAAACATAAGAAAAGGAAACACAAACCACATTAAGACTATGCAGAAGCACATATTTTGGACTTTATGGACTAAAGCCATCATTGAACACTTGTGGGACTGCTGTAAAAATAAAAAAGAAAGTTAAAATTATGGCTGACTTTAACTTCTGATGATTTTTTTTAATTATGTCAGCCATGATGCATTGTCAGTTGGTTTAAAAAAAAAAAAAAAAAAAAAAAAAGGAACAGACAATCAATATCTGGCTACTCTATTAACTGGTCTAAGACTATAGTTATGCCCATTAACTGTGACCTACAAAACATACCCAATACAGTTTGGAAACATAAAATATTTAGGGTTAAAAATTTCTTCCAGATTATCAGAACAAAGCTAAATTATGTCCCGCAACTAAAAACAATAGAAGATGATCTCTCACGGTGGAGGCGCTTATCTGTATCACTCATGGGGAAGTTGCCACAATTAAAATGATGGTTCTACATGAAGTCAACTACCTGTTTTCAGTGATACCCACTAAACCATTCTCCAGCTGGTTTAAGTCACTGGACTCACACATATCCAAATTTCTGTGGAAAAACAAGCCATCAGGTATCAGTCTAAAAACTTTACGACAGACTAAAGACAGAGGTGGATTGGACCTACCTAACTATTTCTTAGCTAACACGCTGCAATATATCTCCAAATGGCTTAAGCCTAGCGGTCTAGATGAACCATGGATAGATGTAGAGCAAGCGTCTCTGATCTGTCATTCATCAGCTCAGCCATCAAACCACATAAGTGTTTTAAACGCATTAACATCAGTTCTTCTTTAGTGGCCTGGTGGAAATTCCTAAAAATAACCAAGTCTTCTGTTATTTTATGTAAGTTTACACCCATCTGGAACAACCCTGACATCCTGTAAAACAAAAAGCTGATTAACTTTACTCGGTGGAAAAATAAAGAAATAAAACAGAACATACAATAGAAAAAGAAAACTTCTTATCATATGAAAAACTTATTTCACAATATGGAATCAGTACCACTAAATTTTAGAATACCACCACCTTAAATCTATTTTATGTAAAAAAAAAAAAAATATATATATATATGTATAGATGTGTGTGTGTGTATATATATATATATATATATATATATATATATATATATATATATATATATATACCATTAACCACTTAAAATCGCAGCTACCTATCAGGGTAGCAGAATTCTTGAATTTCAATGCTCCCAAGCTATTATTAAAAAAAATATAGACTATTATTTAAGCTAAAAGATTAAATCTCGCTTCCAACTTCAAAATGGGAGGCTGACTTATCCAGTAACTTAAATCAAAATGAATCATATGTTTAAACACCATTAAAATTACTAAGAATTCAATTATGCGAGTAATACCATTCAAAATTCTGCATAAAACTCATTATACGAGACAAAAGATGTTCAGGATGGGTCTGTTACAATCAAATATCTGCTCACATTGCACTGACAACACGATTGACAACTACTTTCACACCTTGTGTTCCTGCACACCTGTCCACAGGTTCTGGCATCAGGTATGTGAAGACCTGTCAACATGGCTTAAATGTAATATTCCTGCAAACCCCACACTGTGCCTACTAGATGACTTGGGTGACATTAGCTGAAGGGGCCTGGGTCGGTGGGTGTAGGCCCTAGGCCGGGTGGCCAGGATGTACTGGGGCAGGCTGGGTGGGGGTTCTGGGCTCTGGTGCCTGGGGGTGGCCCTCTCTCTTGGGGGTGGAGGAGTCTGTTAGTGCTAGGCGCTCTGTGCCTGCCCGGGCGTGCTGCCACTAGGTGGGTTGCATGCTCTGGTGTCTGGTTGCTGCCTCGGGACCCAGGGTATGGTCGGGGGGCAGTGGAGTGTAGGGGTTTGAAGTGGGGCTGAGGAGGAATCTTAGGGGGAGGTGCTGGGGTATCTGTAGGGGTGAGACTGAGAAGTCATTGTGTGTGTGTGTGTGTGTGGTGTGTGGGGGGGTGGGGGGGGGGGGCGCTAGGATGCGTGGGCGAGGATATTGTTTCGTATATGTGTGTGTGTGTGTGGGGCTGGTGGTCACATGCACTTTTAGGGAGCCCTGTGTGGGCTCGGGGGTGGTGGGCTGTGGGTCTGGGCTTTCCTGCCGTCCTCCCTCCTCACCCTCCTCACACATGTAAAGTCTTGGGAGGCGTGCACGTCATGCTGGGTACGGGGGGGGGGGGGGCTTCATTGGGCTGTACCCTAAGTGGCCTCGTTGACTGTACCCTGTGGCGACTCGCCTTTCAGTTTTAATTACACTTAGTCATCAAAACACGAGAAACAAAACACACAAACAACTTTTGGGGGGCGTGCCATGTAGGGCATGACGGATGGGGCTGCTCATCAATTTTTATTGCAGACAATACACACTTGGGGCAATGGGGTGCTCTCACACCCCTGCTTCCTAGGTGCCACCTGGGGCGGCTAGAGGGAGGCAGTTGCCCCATTGGCCAGTGTCCAGGCTGGCTGTGCTGATGGGGGGGCTGCTGGCCCTGGGGGGGTGGGGGTGCCCAGTCTGCTGCATCTGGGTGGGATGTGGTTCTGTACAGGTGTAGCAGTTGGTTGTCTGGTGTCAGTTTGGGTTGAAGGATCATTGCCTTCCACCTATTGTATCTTTCTCTCCTCTTTCTTTTTTCTACTCTTTACTTTTCTTCACTATTCTCTTTTTTTTCAGCCCCCTCCAGTAAGGTCCAGCAAGATTACATAAATTCCATAATTCAAAATAAATCAATAAGAAAAAACATCTGATTATTAAGAGCAGCCTTATACCCATAAAGCTCCCCTTGGCAAAGCAAATTTGTTCGGCACAACACAGCAGTCAGACTGTCATTCTGCTTGCTACATGCTGGACAGGACAAGTTATTAAACACACAAAGGGGAGAAAAAAACAGCTTCAACCAGCACATATCCAGACTTAGTTCTCATGTGGGCTCTGTTTTCCCTCTTTCCCCTGTAAATTGTTTGCTTGTTGTTCTGGATGTCTAGTTGTAAGTGACAAAAATGACAATTTTGTCTGTATGATTCGATGACATCACAACAATTTCTGTAAGATCAGAACTCGACTTTGTGACAAAGCAGTGGAGAGAGCATCGTCTTTATTTCTATTCGTTTTATATTGTCACTGAAGGATTGACCTCCATGTCAGACCTTTCTCCGGTTTTCTGCAGTATCGCTGAAATGTCATGTATATAAAAACTGCTGCATCAGGCATGTATAAATGTGTAAATACCAACTTCCAAGCTAAGTGCATTTTGTTCTTAGGATTCGGACTTGCTCAAACCATTTTCAGATATTGTTTTTTAAATCCAACGATTTTCTGTAATTTCTGTACATTTTTTTAAATTTAAAGTTTGTATTTTTATTTTTTCTTTATGGATTAATCCTGGAGTATACTGTAGCTTATAATGTGCTTGTAATGTAATTAATTTTGCTGATATTGCAATATTAAAGATGAACAGTCTGTGTACTCACAGGTGATAAAAATCTTATCAGAACTGTATTCAGAATTTGTCAAACACTTTTGTGCATCCTAATTTTAATTTCAGCTTGTGCATGGCTCACAGCAATATTTGCTGTTTTTTTTTTTGCACTTGCTTTACAAAAATAGTTGAGAAATATATTTAACAGTTTTGCATGCTGAACTTCACCCTAACTCATTTTAGTGTTGCAGTGCATAGTTCACAAATCAAGTCCTCGATCCTCTACTCCTCCTCTAGTTGGCAATGTGCCTTTTATTAGTTTATTCTGCAGTTCACTTACACATAGTTCAGCCTTTTCTAAAGATGGGTTAGGAGAACATTCTCTCCTGTCCCATTTGCAGGCTTGTTCTTGCCTTTCCACGTATGACCACACGATGTCATTCTTTACACATACAATCTAGCTTGCTGCATCATGCGCTGACAGCACAGCACTTTAACATGTTTGACTAACTTATGAATGTAAGAAGTGTTAACAGGAATCTTACTTGATGCATGTGGAATCTGTCATGTCTTAAGACCAGCTCTATATATGTTTACAATTCTTTGGCAAAAAATATTTATAACAAATTTTTTATCATCTCCAAACCATTCACCTCAAATTGTCAGGTTAAACCTTCTTAGACGATTAAACCCGTCAAACAAGTAATGTGAGAAAGATTTTAACCTGAAGTGATCAACAACTTTATATTGATATTTATTTTAAAATTGGCCCAAAGAAACAGATTTGAGTGACAATTTTTAAATGTCTTGTAAATAGAGGGAAGGCTGTTAAAATGGTTGAACTTTTGAGGCGCAAACAGGCCATTCAAATGATTTGTTGTGAATAGTAAAATAAAGTCAAAGTCACAATATATGTACATGGAAAGAGACGATGTACCAAAAGACATGATAAACATTGCATCTGAACCTTTACAGATTGGTCAATTTTTTAATGCTGCCAGGCAAAAGTAATTGTCCACAAGTATATGACATGTCAGAGCTGAAAGCATGGTCGAAGACTACAGAGAAATGGTGGTAACAGCAACTTTTTCTGGAGCATAACTAGATGGACCTGTGGCTAGATCACAAGGAGACAGGTGGAGGTGTGGGTACTGCTTTCTATAAGGTTGAGCTCAGATTGACATAGTGATGAACTGATCCTTTCTTTAATTACTGAAATACAACAGCTCTAGAAAAACTATAATTTATAAGAAATCTCATAAATATTACAACTCGTCTAAGCTATTGAGACAGAAAAAGAAAAACAGTCAGGTTGTAAAAGACGTCTCTGTGTTATCAGTCAACATTTTATGATGCAGGCCCTCCATGTCTGATCTCACTTTTTCCATTCTATGAAGTGGGCTGCACCAGTGAAATACCGGCTGGAGGAAGAGTCAGTTGTATTTTCTATAGCAGGAGGTTCCATTTATGGTCATCGTGACTTTACTTCCTGAAACCATGAAGGGCATAATAAGCAGACAAGTGCTAGCTGACATAAGCAATTTAGTTGTTGATCCTATGGTATATGAAGCTCTTATTTTAGAGCAAAGTCATGAATTTATTTATAAACAAGGCTTAAAAATCAATTAATAAACAAAATGTAGAATAAGTTCCTACATAAAGTATATCAGTTAAGGTTAAAGGTGTAAATTAGTCATATTCAATACACTTTTTACTTTAATGATCTTTTTTAAGCTATATCTTCAAGTTGGAAACAGTCTGGCTGCTATTTTCACCATCTTGACTGCTGTTTAATCTGATTATTTCAGTTCAGTCTTCTTTAAACTGAAGGAAAATGCATCATGCACCAATCACTGACTTATCTAGTCAGTCCAAGAGGCAGCCATTATAGGTTCATAATAAGTTATAATTATGCTCTCAAATTGTAAATCAGAAATGGATTCTAAGGTTTTCTAGGCAGAAGAAATTACACCTCCCTCATTTACTTTTAAACATGTAAAAAGAAAAAAAATTTTTACTTATTGACTACTTTCTCTTTCAGTGTGCCTCTCCCTCAGATGGCCTTAGAGGAAATCTACTGAGAGTCTGCTGATAACGCTGAATTAAAGAGGAAGTGGAAAAAATTATGTGCAACCAAAGAAAAGGGAAGTAAAAGGACTTCTGCTCATGCAAATCATGATGACATTCAAATGCGATTTAGGCTTTTTTCCTTTTTATCGATCTGTGATAAATGTCTATTATTCACTTGTGTGAGCCGTCATGGACATCAGTAGTTAAAAAAAAAAACTGAATAAGAGATCTTTAATAGCTTTGTTTATTAATCATTTCAAAATAAGTTCAGATTTAACCTACAGGACACTGCTGAGACAACATATCAGGTAGCAGTATCCTCTCCAGTGCATGCCAGTGTCACTCTCCCTCTTTGGTCACATAAGCTGGTGTCAAGTTTCCTACAGTCCAAGTTTCTTGCTTACATCTGTTGGATCATAAATTTGGCTGTCCACTGCTTATAAAGACAGGTCTTTGGCATAAATAAATAAAAGGGATTATACCTTTATTTCTTTTGAGGTATACAACATTTCAGCTTTGCCTTGATGCAACTACATTTCCTCAAAAATACAAGACAGCTAGGATAAATATGCAGATTTGGTAAGACATAGATCGCCTTGTAACCTATATTTTAAATGGACATTCGTATTAATATTTATTTTGTTAAATCAATGGAATTGTGTAGAATGCTCACTAAACAGAGAGCAATGATCACCGAGCTGTGACAGTTTCAGTTTTTACTCACAAAAACACAGACGGTATTTTTCTGTTCAAAATAGTCCCAAGGGAGCTCACGACTGGTAAAAAGGGAAAGCTTTCACTTACCACAAGGCCACCTGCAATGCTTTAAACATCGCAAGTTATTTGTCTTATTAGACTGCAGGCATGAGTGCATTTTGTTTTTCCAGCCACAGCACATACTGAAACTCATCAACACTCCCTTTCAAGTTACAACGCATTTGTACAGAATATGGCTGCAACAGCAATGCAGCTTACATGTGTCAGTATTCTCAAGTTCAGTGTTTTACAGAAGCATTTTATATACCATTTCCAGACTATATTACTTTACCTCTGCAAGCTCTCTTCAACTGTGAAGGATTAGAAGAGACAGTATTAGCGTGGTGTACTTTTTTAAGTGTTGATAGATCAGAGCAACGAGGGAGTCTTTTAGTTATTCTGTTTGCAGGGTGATGCCTGTGGATCTGACAGTCATGCTAAGCAGCAACAGATCATAAAAAAGAGGGATTTCAACATCACTGTTTAAAATATTCATGTCAGCAGAAAGAGCATGTCTGAAATGAAGAGGATTTTGTGCTGTGATCAGAGGAAGTAGATCCTCTTCATGCTGGTTTCCTCAGTTATGATACCAACAAACACAGATATGACCCTGTTTCAGATGACTTTCCTACTTAATGTCACATTACTCTAAAGGGACTTAACGCCTTTGGGAGAATGAGACCTAAATTCAGCTCCCCTGGGTTTTGTGAACACAATATTGTGATGAAAGACTCAAATTTTTAATAAGATGGCAAATAGCAGCAAAACACGACATAAAGAGTTTATGTTCCACACTCTTCAGCAGCTTCAAACACTGCTTTGCCTTCTTCAAATTTCAAACTATATCAGAACACAGTCAAATGAGCTTTGTGCCATGCAAATTCAGATGGGAGAAGTCCTTTGGGCCTTTTCAGTGGCTGAATTCTGCTACAGATAGGCTTTACTGCATATTTAATTGCAAATGCGAATCAAACTTCTGCTGAAGTACATGCTCTGGAGTATGGTAGCTTCTTGTGACTATGGTGCAAGCCCCATATTAAAACACTGCAAGCACGTCAGTCCTGATGTGACTTTGTGTAGCCCAAAATAATAAATATCTGGGATAATGCTTTCATTCGTCCATTTTCATTAAATGTGTATGGTAACTGCAAGATTGCATAGATTCTGTTTTTTCCTTAAAAAACAGTGATGAGAAGCTGTGAGGAAAACTCCCCACCTGTCACCCACTAGTTTTTTTTCCCCCAAGTGATGAAGTATGACATGCACATCTCCTTGCTGAATGGAAAGTGGTTATAATGTTTACATGCAGGTATAACATTTAAGTGCTCAGTGAAAAGCTGAATTATAGTGATAAAATCAGTTATGATCTACACGGATTGTTGGGAAAGTGTTGTCGAACTGCCTATTACTTGGAAAACTAATTCAAATACATGCCAGCCTCCACAGAAATCTGTCAAAGAACCAGGATGGAACCAGGATGTGAGATCTTGTGGCATCTGTGTCCTCTTATTTCCCCTCAGCTGACAGTGGGAATAAATCACCCATGGTCAATATTCTAAAGTTTTCCAAATATGGGTTTCAATTAGTATGAGAGTGCTGCTGTGGACACAGTCTTACAGACAGCAAACTGGGCTGCCGCAGGCAGCACAATGCATTAGCACACGATGAGCTGTCAGAGAGGATTACTTCAGCTACCACAGTCAGTGAAGGGGGTGGGCGCCACTCTGCTGCACTAAACCAAGGAGAAAAGGTGGGCGGGAGACTGAGGAAAAAAAGAGAATCACATAGAGGAAACAAGGAAAGAGAAGAAAGTGTCCATAGCACCGGGTGGATTTTTCCAGAGCACCGATGTTGGAACACTCTTCTGAGCTGGCCCTGGTGCAGAGTCTGTATGCCAACAGCATGCGCTGTCCCCCCTCTGTGGCCGGGATCTCTGTCAGGAATGAGGACCTGCCTATGAGGTACGTTGGGGCTGGCCCTTCATTCAAATTTGGGCTAGCTTTTGTGGAGTAGCCCGTATTTGGACTGCCTCTTTGTCTGGGTTGGATATTGTCATAGGATGTATTGTTTTCAGTGGAGACGTTCTCCCATGCTGTGCCTGGGGGCAGGATAGCGCTCCTCTGTTTCTATATGTGCTTATGTATGCGTTTTCTAAAGGATTTAAGAAACTATGTATATGGTTAGAATGAGTTTATCTTTTTAAATTTAAACTAACCTTCCCAAAAGAAAAAAAGACAAAGTGGTTTGATTGTAAAAAGATCTACAATATTATATCTATCACTTATAGTGTTCTCGTGTAATTAAATTTACCCCCTGCTTCATTTCAAAGTTTCTCCAGGGTTCAGATGCCTGCAAAAAGATATAAAAAAAGGAAGATAAACGTGTCAGTGATGCAAATGTTTGTGTTTAAATTACACAACCTACTGAGAAAGAGACTAAAAATTACACCAAGGCCTCAATGCACCGAGTCTGTCAAAACCACAGATAGCAGTGATCTTTAAAAGAAAAAGAAGGAACATTTAAATTAAATCATGTAATATGCATAAATTAAGTGTCTCTACCCTGATAAGGCAGTACTGTAGTGCTAAGACCATCTTGACACAGTAGATTTCCTCTGTGAAGCAGATAAGAGGTAGTTCGCTCTCCATTTTGAGAGCCCTTCAGCCGGTCGCCATTCGGCAAATGATTTCATTAAAGGTAGGGCTAAGAAAAAGTGTGCTTTAAAGTTGACCTATTTTTCTACTGTGCAGTTTGTTACGAAAGATGCTGGGGGGATGATGATTATGGGTGAGTGGGACTTCAGTTCCACTGCATGAGGGGAGAAATGTTTGATGTAAACAAAGCATGGTGCATGTAGAGGATTAAGATGGGATTACAGTAGTAATAATCTGAGATTAAGAATTAAGTATTAGAAGGTGCCACCAACTAAACATTGGCTCATGAAATTCTCTCCATCAAACATCTCTTAGAAAACAAAAAAGCGTGCCAAAGAGTAGGTGTTGAAATACTGTGCAGATAACTGTGTTCTATCCACACAGGAAACAGCTGCTCCTTTGAAAAAATCCTGCTCCTTTTAATAGCAAATCTATTCAGTAATGCCCTACAGATCTAATTGAGTCAAAGAAAATATGTGGACAACTATAGATGGGATGACATTAGGATATTTAACCTCCATCTTAATAAAAGCTGATTCCCCAGAAAGGTTTACACTGCCTTTTTATAGCAGCCCCTTGAGTTTAATGGTAATGCATGAAGCTTGGTGGGCTTCTCTGTATGTATAAAATAGCTTGCATGATCACACACACGTAAACCTCTTTCAGGCACTGTTTAATAGAGCATATTCTGTACTGGTGCCAGGTTCCTTTTAAATTGCTATGGATACAAGGATTAGGTCGGATTTAATAAATGAGGTGTTTCTTAATATTTGCTATGAATAATATTTTAGAATTGTGCAGCTGCTGGAGGAGTAATGAATGGGTTGATATTTGAACTAGCCCCCTCCTGTCTCTCTGCTTTGGAAAACCATACTTGATAACCCCTCACCCACCCACCCAACATTCCCCTCCATGTGCAGAGGCCTCACCCAGCAAGTCCAGCACAACAAAAGAAAGACAGACTCCCCCTCCCCCAGAGAAACAACAGGGCTGCACAAAGGGGTGTATGACCTATGACCCTGGGGAAAGCAAAAAAAAGAGAGAGCAAGAAAAACTACATTTAGCTTGCAATGTGAGATAACAAGATAACTATATTTACTTTATGTAATCAGATAACAAAAAAAGCCATGGGGCTAATTTAGAGTGTTAGGGTAATATGGAAACAGGAGGAAAAAAACTAAGCTTGATGGACAATGGATACTATATTTAAACATTTTTATTGGCTTTTAAATTGGTATCATGGGAACCGTAACTCACCCACAGGCTATCATCCGTTCACAACCAGTGGTTAGATCTAAGTTTCACAAGCTTTTTTGTTGTTTTTACACAATAAATAATGTAATACGATTTTAAAACTTTCTATTTTTTTTTTTTTTTTTTACCAAACTTGTGGTTTTCGACCTTTATGACATCTGATTTCAGAGTCCAGCTCCATTGGTTTCATTATAACAAATAAGCAATGATCCAATGTATCACCAACTACCTAAGCTTGGAGAAGTCTAAAAATTGGAGAGATCTGGTAGATGTTATTTCTGTCCCTTTGTTCTTTTTTTATCCACGACCTTCTCTTTATCCCTCTTTGTTATACTGTAAATTATTCAAACTAGCTTCATCTTCAACAGCAGCATGAACACACTGCTTATACTCTGATGTTTTCATAAACAATTTCAGGCCATTTTTCTACAAGGCTGTGGAGTATATACCATTATAACAATACAAGCGATGCTGCAGCAGGTAATAAACTACAAATAGGTCAGTAAACTCTCCGTAGAGTACCACGTGTGGACTCTACAGGAACATCCAGCAATTGTGATATCGGGGCAGAAGGGCCGTTGCCTTGAGCAGCGTGGTTTCAGACTTTTTTTTTTTATAAAGCCACGCCTCTAGTTTACTGCAGCTCACTGAGCAGCAAGACAGCGGCTTGCCTGAGTTTATTTCACTCTGAGGACGAGGGAGAAAGCGGAGGAAGGAGTATAGCAGACGCCGGTTCCCTCTCTTATGCAGCTTTGAAGAGGAAGACGCCTCCCCCCCCTCTGCACCTGCTCTGCTTCGTCTTCTCGTCGTCTCGCAGGAGTTGAGCCTCTCGCACTGTGCGGGCGTCGCTTCTCATTGTTCGACGTTGTTTTGAGCATGACTTCGACGTACAACCTGGATTTCCTCCCTCTTTCCGAAAGTCGGTTAATGACTTCGAGCGACACAATGTAAGTAGTTCTGCTATCGATTTCTGTAGTGTTGCCTTCTCGCCTCTCCATAGATACAAACGTTTCTGGGTGTTTTAAGCAAACAACACAGTTGAGGGCGAGTTGGGAGTTGGCTAATGTTAGCTTACTCGGATGCTAATGTTGCTAGTCGGTTGAACAGTGACGGGTCACTCACCTGAGTTCAAGTTGTTTGTCAAAGTTGCACAAAAAGGATGCAACCACGATGTGTGATGGTTATATTAAATACGGCCTCACTTCTAACTGCAACAGAACATAATCTGTGCGCTAACACGCATTGCTATAAGAGTAAACGCAGTAAGCTAGCGATGTTATTCGACACTACGCTGGGCGCTGTAATAGTCAAGTGACATGTGCTTCCGGAGATCACACGTTTCGGTATCAGTTAAGAAAAACAACCTTTACTAGCTTGTCTAAACAGCGTCCCTTATATCTATTTGTGTTACAGTAGTTGAAGAAGCGGCGTTGTCTTCTTGTCTGATGCTTTATGTAGAACAAGTGAACAAGTTGGCGTTCAAGTGTGGCCGAGCGAAACGGTAGGTGTTAAATGTCGGTTCATGGGGAAGTGCTGCAGAGCAACCCTATAAAGTTGATTTTAAACTTTGAATACGTGCAGTAGTCTACCTAAGGTTGACTTAATTTTACAGTTTTTTTTATTGGCCAAGCTCAGCAAGATGAACAAGCCGTGTGTGGACAGCACATGGGGTATCAGCTCTTATTGCTTGACACACTCCCAGTTGTGCTAACATTGTTAGCAGCAGCTCACAGATATCGTTGCACCCTTCCATGTTGGATGTGGTGTGCTTATTCTCAACGGCACGTGGGTTGCTACATAATTAATCCATTAATGGAAATCTTGTGACATGGCATGTTAACAAGTAGGGGGGAGAAACAGTCACCAACAATCCTGTCCACATAACACCAGTAAATCCTGTTTGACAGGAACATTACCAAAACTCATAAACGCATTTTTCAAGACTTTTGGACATTTAAATGTTTGCAGTGTAAGAAGAGTGTTATCCCCATTGAGCAAAATGGATATAGGCTTTTTATGTTATGCGCCTGCTCTCCAAGCAAGATACTTAGGTAAGGTACGTTTTTTTTTTTAACTAAAGGGTATCACAATTAAACTTATCTAGCAGATTGATTACTATAGGCAGTTTTTATTGTTTTTTATTTTACTTTTATCAAGGTAATTCTGCTAAAACGGCTAATTTGCATATACATTTAGGACAAATATGAAACTTGGCAAGGGGAACTGTTAAGTTTGGCTTATGTAAATGCTCCAGGCTTAGAAATATCTGCCCCATAGTTATTTTAAAACTGTATAGCTGTCATTTGCAAATAAAGATTTCAACTACTATATATTTCTGCGACTTACAGCAGGTAATTTAGATAAAGACAGCTTTTTGTGTAAAGTTAGTCAAAAAAGAAACATTTTAATACTTGAGACATTAGGTTTTCAATGTCTGTTATTTTTATTTTTTTGCATGTAATGTCTCACTTTGAGGAAAGTTCATCAAATATTTCTTAGGCTGTTTTCTCAAACACCTAATAGTTTTGTGATTATATTGATAGTATGTTTTGTGTGCTGGGCTGCAAAGACATGATCTTGATCTGCATGTTTGCCTCAATTCAACTCAGTTGTAACTAAAATACATCAGGAAATTTGCCACTGAAATGTTTTTAGCCTAATCTTAAAGATTAAGTGGCTGTAGCCCCCCATCCCCCGAGCTTATTTAATGAAAAAATAATAATTTAAGTACTAAAGAGAACAGTTTTTACTTCAGTTATGTTCTGCCTTTAGTTTTTTGTTTGTTTTTCATTTTTGTTGACTTGTGTTAATGAATTTTTTTCTTATTATTTAAAGAATTATCTTGTTTGTGTGACTTGAAGTGGTGATAAGATCTTGACAGAGTTGTGTTTGATTTATCTGTCTGCTTGTTGACAGTAAAAGAGACTATCAGGGCTTAAATGTGATCCTTTGGCAGCCAGTGTGACCATAGTGCTATGTCAGTAAGCTAAGTGTCACGGTGATCCCTTTTGTTGTGGATGGTGAGTCGTTGATCAGTGTGAAGTGAAGGATCTTGGCATTGGGTTCAGAAGCCGTTATGCCCAGCTGTTCTACCACCTCTCTTGGCTGTGAAGGTGGCTAAGTGTGATACAACCAGATGTTGAAGGGCAAGAGGAGGGTTCTGATCTGGGCTGTCATCTGTCTCTTTTCCTGCTGCTTATTTTTTGAGGCTATAATTGCAATGCTGGCCGCCCTGGAGCCACATACAGCCTTGAAACACTCATAATCATGTCCTCTATCTCCAGTGTGGGGTGGTTTGATCGAAGGTTGAGTAAATTCTGCTAACTTCACAAACAGATATTGAAAGTTGCATAACACCAAACGCTTTCAGATGAATAATGATCATTATTTTGCTGTTATTAAAGTCTACTCTTGAGATATGAAGCACAATAAATTATATTCTATATATTTAAGTAGACTAGACTGCAGGATGTTTAAGCTTATAAATATGTAACTGATATTGGTTTATTATGCATGTTTCTAGTATGGCTAAGACAGAAGCTAGTGTCTGTTTTCTACAAAAGATGGAGACGGCTGTATAGTTTAAAAGGAACTTAAGTGGAGTATGCCAAGTGTAGCTTTAGCATGTCACAACAGGAGAACATCTTAAGAATTCCTTTTGTGGAGCAAAACACATCTGTGCTCTGTGTGGAATCATTCACTCGTCTATATTATTGTATATTGTTGGCTGGCCTTTTTTAAAGTGACTTCACTAACATTTGATGCAAGAACTTTCTGCATTGCATAAAGCTCCAAATGCTCCAAGTGTGCCATTTGCTGTATTTTCTGACAATCCCAGAACACAGGCAGTTGTAAACAACTGCCTATAATATAGGGAGTGGTGAATGAGGTACTGATTGCAGATGCAGCTACAGGAAAACAGGCAGCATTTATGAGGATAAACCAAAATCAGGAGACTGTTTCATTAAGGAATGTTTTGTATTTAAGGTCCTCAGTTTCATATCACAGCCTTGGGTAATGGTTGGCTGAATGTGTTGGGGAAAGAAAACACAAAGTAATCAAGTGCAATTGCTGTCTTTAGTATGCTGTTTGTCTCCTCATTAGAGATGTGTTAGTGGTGCAAAGCTGCACCTGAAGCTGTTAATTTTTTCCTCATATTCAGTTGGGTGTTTGACTGTTGGCTCACAAGCTTTATTTTAATATCGTCATCCATAATCACCAGGGACACTTGGAGTGATTATGCAGCTAATGGTGCAGGTCTTGTCATCAGATGCTGACCGTCTGTTAACATGCAGCCCATTCAGAGGCTGATAGAGCCTGTCTCTCTTTATCAGGGGAAATGCAACAATGAAATTAGGCCATTTTGAGCTGAATTGGAGTTAATATCAGCAGGCAAATGTTTTAATGTCTTTGCCATAGAGATATTGCAAATCTGCAATCTACTAAGAAATAATTCCTTTCTGCTTTCTCAGTTGAAGAAAAATACATTTTGTTGCTGGTCTTTTTGACAAAACATGAGTAAGTGATTCTTGCAACTATTCTGCGCCTCTTGTATGTGGCTAGTTTTCTAAGTTACAACTTGAAGTCTGTCAGAAAGATCAGAAGAATATTTTATTACAAGCCTTTGAAACTGTCACCAGTCTAAGAATATTCTGCCTCTTCATGTAGGAGCTGTTAAAATAGATGAAGCTAGAAGAGATGGCCTTTTCTTTCTACTTGACAGCTGTCAGAGATATTACCACAGCATTAGAGGCATTCTGTGTCTCACTGAATCAGCTTATATGGTCATTGGTTTCCTGAAAGAACTGGAGAGTGTTGGCAGCAAACAGCTGTTATAGATGACTCTTTTATTTATTTTTATTCCCCCCCCACATGTGATTGCCAACAGCCTAAGGCACAGAAGCAAGTTAAAGTGCATTTCTCAAAATGGGCCCACAATTTTTTGGCCATAAAAAACTTGATCCGTTTGAGTTTTGTGACGTGTGTGTTTTGTTGTGGCCCAAAGTGGTTTGTGGATGAATAATGTCCAGACTTGGGCTGAGCCTACAGAATCATGCATATAACCAAGTTAATTGGCTGTTTTTCTATTATGAACACAGTGAAGGTGTCCCTGACATACTTGGGCGGTCAGAGCTCACCACCAGAAGACACACATGGTCCATATAAATCACCTGTTTTTACGGTGGTGCAGCAGTAAGCATGCGACTGTCATGGCTTTGGATGACTTGTCAGCTGCTGCAGGGCATCTCAGGGTGCGGCGAACTGCCACAACACTGGGCTGTTTTTAAAAGAACAGCAAAAGACTTTATCTCTGTTTTCTGACTGTTTTTTGGTGTTAAACCTTTTGATTCCTTTTTTTTTAATCGGAAAATACACCACCAACTTGTTTTTGTATGCTTATTTGTCCTTTTATTTGATATTTACTAGAAAGAAGGGCAGAACAGTAAAATTATTGTATGGAATGAGGCTGTGATGAGTGGTCATTTGTAAGTTATTTTTTTGTGACATTGAGTGACATGTTGCTTCATTGCAGTGGAGTTGAATAGTTAGTCTGTTATGTAGCCAAGTATAAAAATTTTCTCAAATTGCAGCTAGTCCATGTTTGCATGCAGTGTGACAGGTCTGACAGCCACATGACATAATTTTGTATTGATTATTATTTTAGCATGCAGGAATACTATGACCCATTTTACAAACCTTTTTAATCTGGGACTGAAGTGCCTTTGTTGCGGATCTTGTGATTTGTGAAAGGGCCAAGGTGGAGTTGTCAAGTCGGAATTGCTGGAATTGTGGAAAATATAATAAATTCCCACAAATTTAGCACTTATAATGCGGGAAATTCCCACATACCATTTCAGCAGTGTGATAATAGTGTGCAGAAGAGGACTTCTGCTACAGATTCAGCGCACGCTCCTTCTCTCTCTAAACCCAGAGTTCCCTCTGCTGTCACAGTGACACTCCTTCTGGTAAACCAAATGTTTTGGGCAAATTTCCCGCAGGTAAGACGATCCATTCGTGGATGGCTGCTTTAATTGGTTTAATTAACCACACATCGTCTAAAGGTAAAAACAGAAGAAAGATCACCACTAGTAGTTGTGCTGATGTCAGTATTATTGTAGCGCCGGTACCAAGTTTCAGGCTAACTGGTTCAACATATACATGGCTTACTGGGTTGTTGATTAATGAGCGATTGTGTACACAATTTAAGAATATGTGGCCTTAGTGCTTTTTTTTTGTTTTTCTTTTCAGTCTATCAATGTCACCAAATGATTTTTATTACTAAATAAATTGGCTAATGCAATTTTTTTCTCATCTTGTTAAATTTCTGAAAGAGGTTAATCGTTCCAGAAATGCCAATCTACGGTAGCCACATGAATGAAATAAAGGTCTGTCAGAAATACGCTAAGAATTTACTGGTAGACTTGTGAAAGATATTGACAAGCTGTGCTAAAAGTCCTGTTTTCCTTTAATAATGGAGAAATCCACCATAAGTAACACCAAGTAACTCATGAAGATACAAAGATTATGAGATTTAAACAAAACCTCTTAAGGAACTCCTAAAATCAGGTGAACAGCACAACAGAGGATTTAAAAAAAAGAGATTAAGTAGAGGAAACAGAGGATACACTAGAGTATGGAGGTGAATTACTTATTACACTGATGCAGCTGAAAGAGTCAACACATTACAACACTGAATATAGTTTTTATACCTGTTTACTAAAGACTGATGTGTGAGCAGGTCAAGAGCATGGAGGTGAGACGAGAGCTATCGAAGATAACGACTAAGAAAGGAGAAAGAGACGACAAATGGAAGCTGCGTGATAATCTGAGGTCCGAGTAGGACACTGGACGACCTGTAGTTAAGCTGACTGGTAATATCTCCACAGAGAATTTCACCCCGTTTTTAAAAATTAATTTCAGGCCCTGATGTGATGCATCACCTTTCCCAGTGCCAGAAGACGGTGTCTACCCATAGTGCTCTGAGCTTGTAGTAATACACGTACAGAAGTTGCATCCAGCAAATACTATTTTCTTCCAGAAACAATCCTGTGAGGTACTACAACAGGAAAGATTTGCTTTGTACAGTGTTGGCGGTTCGAATCCCGCTCCACCAGTCAGTGTGTCGTTGTGTTTTTGGGCAAGACACTTTACCCTCCTTGCCTCCAGTGTCAGCATCGTTAGTGTATAAATGTGTATAAACGGTGGTCGGAGAGGCCTTTGGGACGTATTGGCTGCCACGTTTCCATCAGTCTGCCCCAGGGCAACCATGGCTACACATATAGCTTACCGTCGCCAGGTATGAATGAGGAAGTAATGATTAATGGATTCAGTATAAAGCGCTTTGCTGCATTGGAGAAAACTGTCCTACAGGCAGTGATGGACCACAGTTTCTGATAAGCACAACTGAGTTGATAATTTTTGGCCGTACAGTGGGAGTCAGACCTTCACAGCAGGATCACGAGTGAGTTACCAGCTACCATGCAGACTTGTGAAATCGATCCATCACATCAGTTTTTTTTTTTTTTTTTTTTGTTTAAAATCTCTCTGGATCGGTGGTGACAGAATCACAAATTTTGGCAATAAAAATGGAAATTCTGTTGTAAAATGCAAAATAACGTGGAATTTGCTCATATGAGTGTATTTTCTGTTTACCCGTGGAAGTTTTCCACGGTGTCTGAGCTAAATGGACTAGAAAAGCAGGACACGGTCACTCTGTGTGTGAAATAGAAAAAAAACATGTTGATATTGATAATTATCAAAAAATTAAAATGTACAAAGTGCTGCTTAATGACCTACATTTAATAAAATAAAAAAACGCACACTGTGAATTCATATTTAACCCACTTTTTACCAGAACTGAAATCAACTTGAGACCTGAGTGACATCAGTAAATACTGACAAACCTAAAGAATAGACTAAAATGATCAGAAAATCTGATAACTAAATAGATAAGATAACCCTGGATGAAAATAAATAAAACAAAGAAATAAACAGAATAGCACACTACCAGTTTTAGGTAGCTAAGAAACTGGTAGGACTAGGCTACCATGTACACAAACACCACACAGCAAGAACAAAACAAATAGGCAAAAATCAACTCATCCTTCAGCCTAGCATCACTGTGGTTTGTTTCTTTTCCTCATCCCCGACCTCCTTCTTTTGGGACAGTTTCCTCTGCCATTCCTTGCTTTGACATCTTTTGCAGTACAAGTGCTGTGTTATGGTTTGAGAGGGTGAGGGCTTGGTGATGGAGTAAGCCTGGGTCTGCGTTTGTGATTGGGAGGAAGTAATGACTGTAGTATTAAGCTACATGATAGGCTTTAATGGAAAAGGGGAACTGCTCTGCTTTTTTCCATTGAACTTTTTATTGACACCCCCCCCCCCCCCCCTCCTCCTCTTTTTTTTTTTTTTTTTTTTTTTTCTATCGCACCACATGTCTATCGATCGATATGTTATGAAATTATCGTCCAGCCCTAGTGTGATGTCACCTGCGCTTGCAGGACTTGCGTCTCCTCCAGGTAGTCAGCGACAGCTAAAGATCCAAAAAGTTAAAGGGAAGTCTGGCTAGTAGCGACAATAAACCTAGTTTGATAAACATTAGCTTCAACTATAAAAACATATTATTAACACTCCTCTCTCTACAGTCTTTAATAATTTTGAACAATTAATTTCACTCATACAACGCCATTGTTTATATTCCGTATGTTTTAGGCAAGTGTGGAGAACATAAATGTGGATCTATGAGAAGTTCTACTCACATTGCTGTTTTTGCTTTTTCCTTTTGACTGGAAACTGAAACCAAGAGCAGCTCAGTGCAGAATTGGTTCCACGATTTAAGAAAAAAATCTTACCACAAACAAGTAGCATTTGCCTTTGCCCCATGTATTCTAGTTTAAAGCTCAATTCTTAAACGTAATCTCCCCGAATGCATTGCTCAAGTAAAATAATGGCGACCTCCGTAGTTTAGAAACATTGAAAACACATACGATTTTTAAAGTAATTAGGAATTGTCACGAGCCGGAAACGTTTAGTAAAAAAGGTCAATAACTACATGTTAAGGCCAAAATGTGTTAATAGCCAGGGTTCCTTTTAAAGCCACCCTAAGTGTCTAGAAAAAAATTAAAGCTCAGTTTGAGCTGCAGCTGGGGGCTGTCCTGAAGAAGATCCACAGGAAATATGTAATGGAAATATGTAAAGTTAAAACAAACAAACAAAAAAAACCTACTTGTTGGAGAGACATATAATAAATCTTTTTTAAAAAGGAAATGGGCTATTGAGACTGCAGTGCCCCATGCAGCCATCGCAAGTTCGAAATCCCGGTCTAAAGCCCTTTGCTGCAGATCACCTACCTCGTGTCTCTTACCCCCTTTCCTTTCTAGCAACTGTCATGAAAAGCCTTTTGATCTAAAATATTTAAGAAAATGGTATTTTCCTATTAAACTATTAAAATTTTATAAGTCCATCACATGATTAGACACATTCCCTGGAACATAAGGTTACAGAGTAAGACACAGAATTCAGGGGAAAAAATGGATAACATGGAATTTGGAAAAATATAATGACAGATTTCATACTTTTGAACTATTTACACATGTTTATCACTCAAATAGATTGTTATAAAAAAATGGCAGTGACATTTTCCTGAAAAAAAGGAACAAATGTTATGTTATGGTATGCTGTCAGTTACAGTTCTTAGATAGTGAGATAACCACCCACTCTCCCACCCAGCTGTCTCAACAAGTTTTAACTGTTGCAATATGACAGTGCTTTTGGTATGACATTGCTATCTGTCCACCTGTCTCTATATTATTTTGTGAACACATTAATATTCCATTGATTTTATTTATTTTTATCCTGATTTTCTTTTCCTAAAAATATGAGGATGGGTGGCATGGCCAAAAATAGCATTTATTTTGTAACTGACAAGTTTCATTTAAGATTATACCCGGCTGCAGGGACTTCTAAACTAATGCTAAGAAAACTGTTAAAAAAGGGGTGTTCTGAAAAATCCAGTTTTTCAAGTGAGGTTTGCTTTCTATACAGTGGGTTTTGATTAAAAGGCTCTTGGCAAAATGGCGTCAGAGTACCATCGGCAAAATTGGCTGGTGTCACACACCAGGGCTGTGGCCTCAGCAGATGAAGCCCTCGGTGTGTTGCAAAGCATCCCTCTGACTTGGGCCATTGTGCTGTAGAGGAACGGAGAATAGTGTTCTCCAGCATGGGGGAACAATATGTGATTGTTCCCCTGCTGTGGTGAAGAAGCCGTAGGTTACTCTCTGTACCATCGCCAAAGCGCCTGAGGAGGAGATGCAGCTCAAAATCTCTGATTGCTAACTAGTGATTCTTGAAGGTTTAGAGCTCTGCAGTGCTGTTTCGTTTAGCTGTTACTAGCTGGTGGGAGGGGGCTACTCGCCCCGTTTTTTTTTTTTTTTTTTTTACAAGAAGTGTTTTTTGTTTCAACAGAGCTTCTTTTCGTTTGTCATCATTCAAAATATATTGAAAGCTTTCAGGGGAGCAAAAAAGGTGGGGAGTTGGATTTCAGACGAACAAGACTGAAGTGTTATTTGTTAGCATGTCATTTAAGTCCCTGAAGGAGTTTGGTGTTTCTGCAGAACGGCTGGGCTCAATGTGTAAGAGATGGATGGCTCGTGTCCAAAGGTCTGTGTATAAATGTTTTTTTTTTAAATATTTAAGTTGTTGATTTTGGGAATGTGTGCATCAAACTATTTTCACAGCATGATTTCAGTGTTTTTCACGTATCTTTCCCTTTTTTGTCTTCTGTAGAATTTCTCTGTGTATTGAAAATATTCCTTTTATGTATTTGACATTTTTCTGCCCCAGCACCCCTAAATAAAGGTTACTTAGAATTGATGGTCTACAGTGAAACATTTGTCTGATTTGTGTGTGAGACTTAAGGGCTGTACTTGTTTGTACACTGGTGGGTATCTTTTATCTCTGAGGCTTGCTTAAAAGAAAATGGCACCGTTTAGTATTTCATTTATTCTTACCATTGTACTCCAGAACCCCATCTTGTTAAACATTTAGACTTTAGAGCATGTGTATTAGTCCTTAAAGGTCAATCTGAAGTGCTCTAGATTCGTACCCAGTGAAATGCAAGGGGCAGCCAGGGTGGAACAGTTGCACATTGCTGGGTTCATGATCCTACACCATGTTTTGAACATGCATTCTGATGTCAGGTGTGTTTCATCTTGGAAGTTGGACGTGGTGGTGTCCAGTGGGTTGCAAAGCATAGGAGGATGGTTTAACACTGGGGTATGTTAACTGCCACACCCCAAAAGGGTCGGGTGGGGGTGAACATTCTCACATTGAACCCCCAAACTAAAACCCTGGTGAGATTTATTGAGGGCAGGCAGTCGGAGAATTAGGAGGCTAGGAACAGTTCACCTGTGCTGTGGTCACTCAGTAAAGACGTACTGGGTGGGATTTGCTATGTTGTGACAGTCCTGTCTTATACAAGAAATGTCTTGTTTTGGGACTGTGTTCATGTGAAGTATTTGTGTTTTTGTAGTCATTAACATGTTGGTCTTGTTCAGAAATTCAGGTTTTCACTTTAAATATCTTCAACCTACTTTGTTCTACAATAGTACTTGTCTCTTTGCTTTTGAGCACTTGTTACATACTTCGTGATAAGATATTTATATTAAATGGTCATGTTAAAATTTGTCTGTACCAACTTTCATTTAAAAGTTGAATCGTGCTTTTTTTTGGTTTCTTTTGTTTGCTTTTTGGTGTTGGTGAACCTATAATGAAAACAAACGTCTGGGTGGTTTTACTATCCTAAGCAATCCACCACTAGCCTTGCATTCTTTAGATTCACTTGAACAAATTTCCATACCCATGTGACCATTATCATAAATAAGAATCACAGCTATAGACGTTAATAATACTGCCAAAGCTTAATAGATTAATAACAGATTTTCTTTATTTTTCTCTTAGCAACGGCAGCAAGATGAACGGGTCACTGGAGCACTTGGATCAGCCAGACCCAGATGCCATCAAGATGTTTGTGGGACAGATTCCACGCTCCTGGTCAGAAACAGAACTAAAAGAACTTTTTGAGCCCTTTGGAGCTGTTTACCAGATCAACATCCTCCGTGATCGTACCCAAAACCCTCCTCAAAGCAAAGGTATGATCAAGGTTTTATGATAGATTTCTGACTAGCTGCAGGGTGTCTATTTCACTTTATAATAATGCGGTTCTTTGACTACTGTGGGATGGTGACTAACTTTATTGAGATGGCATTCAGAAGTCACTTACTTACAACCTGGGTGTTAATCACCCACTTCTTTTTCAAAGTGCTACTACAGGTTGCAGCCAACCATGGTGTATCATTTCTTTGAGAAGAAGTTGGCCCACAAGTGGCCTCAGGTGGTAGAGAGGGTCGTCCTATGACTGGAAAGTTGGCTCTTCAAACCTTGTCCATCTGTTAGTCTGTATTTTTATTATTATTTTTTTTTTATCTAGAATAATTTTAGCGTTCTGACTCATAGTAAAGTGGTCTTTGGGTTAAGTAAACCAGCAAAATTCCCTGTTGTCAGGTCATTTAAAGTTTTTCTTTTAACAGCACTCTTTTAATTTGCTGGAGTAGTGAACAACATTGCTGCTGAATTAGAGCCCTCTGGGATAGCAGTGATGGGTTTACAGCAAAGAACATTGTCATTTGTTTACCAATTCAAATTTATTTGCAAATTACACAAATTTATAAATGGTAGAACTTAGAAAACCTCAAATATTGAAAGTGAGACATACTTTATTTAAACTGGCTCATCTTGAGTTTTATGACAGCAATGTTCTCAATTTTGGGATGAGGGCAACAAAAGGGCTAGAAAAGTGGTACTAAAAATATAGAGCTGGAGGAACGTTTAGCCATCGTTTACACTCGGTTTGCAACACTGCATTAAAAAACGGCTATGTTTCTGTCATGAACATCACTGCACAGGCTCATGAACACTTCCAAAAATTGCCCCCCACCCTTCAAGTCAAGTAAATTTTATTTATTTTTATTTTCTATATACACAGGACTAGATCAGAACGGGCAACTAAACGCATCACAGTTGCACATTCATCCTCTCCTCTCTAAACCACACATGCAGTTAGCAGTAGGCTGCGTTGCTGATAAGGTGTTTAATGTTAAGGACAGTACACCCTCGCATTGCCACATTAAGTACCAGTACATTTAAACACAGTTCCTTTGGGCAATATACAGCATAGCATGTCTGTGCATGTATTTTACCTGTTTATTCTTAGAGAAAACATGATTTCAATAACCTTTTTTTCAGTGCTGAATAACCTTTTTCAGATCACTGTATTGTAGAAGAAAATATTTTCCCCCATGCTGTTAAAAGTGGCTTTCTATTTTAAAAAAAAAAATGGCCAGCTGGAGCTTTCTATTGAAACATCCGTTATTGCACTCACTTTGTCAATGGTGTTCAAGTTTAGCAATCCATTTTAGGCTGCAATTAGGTGATGGTGTAGTGGAGGTGTGCTCTCTGCAGAGAACAACAAAGTGCCACTGGAAATGCTCAGTTCCCTGTAACTAACTGCAGGTAAATAAACTAACAGGTTTCCCTGATGAAACAGTCATGCATCAGTTAAAATTTGATTCCCTTGATGAGTATGGCTAAAGACAATAATATTGCACTTTGCCATTAAGGTTGTTGGGACTATACATGATGCGACAAGTCTTTATAAATGAAACCTTTCTGTTCTACTTATGTTCTAACAGGCCTTAACATCAATCCCTGGTGTTTGGCTGTTGAAGCCTCTGGCCAACAATTGCTTGTAGTCAAGATGTTAGTCCAGGGATCCTGGCACTACTAAACTGTTGCTGCTCTTCCTTGTCAGTCTACAAAATCATTGGTAGAATCTGCTGTTTGGTTATTCTTTGAGTTTTATTAGTTTAACCTTAATTTCTCACAAAAAACCAGATTAATAATGCTATGGAAATTATTATGCAAGTTTTAGCATTTCCAGTCTCACTTGCCCTTTTCTGCCATCAGTTGCTTATCAAAAATTTAGAGAGGGCAATATCACTGGCAAGACAATGTCTTGCCATGCATATCAATATTTTTTTCTTTAATTTCATTTGGAAATGTTGTTGTAGGGCTTTTCAGGTGTTGAGAATAAGTTTATTTCTCACTGGCTTACTAGGCGGGCCTTGTATTTTGTCAAAGCCAAAACAGGAACATGTCTTGTAAACAGGAAAGTTTTAAATGCACATGATCAGTATATTGAACTGGTGTTATAACAGCACCAAAGTCATGTGTGTTTAAAGGCAGAAAAACTCCATGGTGCTTGTTTTGCATTTCTGTGTTTGTGCGTGTAAATGTACACGCAACACTGTGCACTTCTTTAGGAAGGCTGAAGAGCTGAAAGCTTCCTTTTTCTTCTTCTTCTTCTTTTTTTTCTTTAAGCAAAGCTCCTCCCTTGTCCAGTTTGGAGTGTCAGCTGTGATGGCCTATTGACAAGTTAATGCAATGTTAATGTATTCTAATAGATAATCAGGTCCGATCACAGCAGTCTATGACTCTCCCCCCTGTGAGTTGAATTTCTTTTGAGCGCCACAACCCTCAATTTTAGTTATACTCTTTTTTTTTTTTTTTTTGTAGTAGTAGTAGTTACTTCTAATGGGATATTGCAGTTTTACCAAAACATGATGGCATGATTATTTGTGGTTTGTTTTCATTTTTTGGACAGTAATGCATCATGCACCTTGTTCTTGTGCAGTAACCCATTCTTTTGCTTGGTTTGTCAAAATGAATATAATCCCATTTCCAATGTAGTTGTTTACTTTGCCCCTCAACAGATCTGTGGCAATCAAATTTTTGGTAGTTTTTAGGTCACATCTACTGCAGTTCATGAAAAAATAAACTATCACGCCTCTCTGAATGGTTTATTTTAGCTCTACTAAATCAGAGTCCAGGATAAGCAGCAGAGAAAGAGAGCGTTCAGCTGGTTGTGAAAGAGAAGAGTGCAGCTTGATGCATATTGGAGTTCATCAGCCCTCCCCGCGGCCTGGGAGCTCCAGTAACAGAATAATACACACTATGTAGGTCAGAGACGCTGCAGTGCTCCACTTCCCCAGCCCAGTGAAACTGACAGGCTGGAACGCCACTGGCGGTCTGCTGGGACGGAAGGATGAGATTTTTTTTTTTCCATCCTGCTTTTCATTTCTTTATTCCCCTCCCCCACCATCTCTTTCCTTGCTCTCACTCCTATTTCCTTTTGTGTCTTTGTGCTGTTTTCATTCCTCATGTATATATGTTTGGGATTAGATTCTTATGTAATACAGCAATACTCTTTCAAATGTTTCTGTGCACTGGCCTGCCTGGGCGGTGTTGACCTGCCATAGTGTTCTGACAGCTTTCTAAACCTGTGGTCCTCTCTGCGGCAGTGTCACAGCCTCATCTAACTCATTACTTTTGTGTCCTGGCTGCAAGCTACTGCATGGTTGGTGTGCACCATCTCACTGTTGGTGCCAAGAATATTCAGTCATATGTTTCAAACGTGACATGTGGAGACTTAACTTTCATCTAACCTCGCATCATTTCTGTTTTGTAGTAGTCAGGGTGTTACATTTGCTGTCTCTGTGCTGTGTTTTTAATGTAGTTTTTGTCTCCTTCCATTGTTTGTCTTTTTTTTTTTGCACTCTGCAGGATGCTGTTTTGTAACTTTTTATACAAGAAAAGCTGCACTGGAGGCCCAGAATGCACTGCACAACATAAAGACCTTAAGTGGGGTGAGTAAGTACAGCATGGGCTGCTTTTAGCCCCCCCCAAAAAAAAACACGCTCGCACACACACGCACACACACATTTCTGGTGTAGGCTGTGATCTGTACGCTTGCTGATAATGAGCTCTGGGTTCACTGAACGCCTGTTTGGTCCAAGAAATATTTCAGCCTCCACTATCACTAACGCCACACCGGGGACGGCTCTGAACCTCAACACTGATCTAATAAGTTGACCCAACACACATGCAGGTATGATGTAAAGTGGGCTTGGCCATGCGGCCAATTATTCACCAAGGCACAGGACTCAATCACCACAAAGTGGAACAAATTATTTATGCTTGCTGTTATGAATAATGGATGCACATCTACATTTTGATTTTCCATTCTTAGAGGTATATAAAAGGATGAGTTGAAGTCTTAAGAATGGAAAATGGTCAGACTTAGCATGGTCACATAATTCATCACCTGATTTATCCAGTGAGATTAAAGCGCACTCAGCTGGAATAAGTGCAATGGCTTGTTAAACCTTTACAAATCTGTCATGCCTATAAATCGTTTTAAATTACTCTTTCCAATCAATTACCTATAACAAACTTCAGCTGTCGATTAAAACGGTAGCCCTGTCTGTTGTAAAAAGGAGCCACTGTCAGTGAGGTTATAGTGAAATACAGAACTGGTTTGATAGATGACTTTAGCAGGCAGAGTATATAGTCCTAGCCCTTTTCACTGAAAGACTATCAATCAGCCAGACATTTCAAATAGAGTGTGGTCCAATAGCTCAGCTCTCAAATCCCGATCCATGTCCTACTGTTTGTGGCATTAACTGCAGGTGACTGAGTTCAGTTTGTGTGACTGGAAAAGCTTGTTTTCCTTTTTTTTTTTGTTCTCTTTACCTTCTGTGTCCCTCTCTCGTTGGTCACTGATGCTAGCCAGTTCCCATACTGAGTAGGCCATCTGTCTATTTCTCTTTAGCAATTGTCAAAAACAAACCCAATACTTCTCATAAATACATACTCAGGCACCTTACAACCATTTTTTACTTTCTCATATCACATGATGTGTTAATGCATTATTGATGAATTTGTGTATAGCTTTTCAAATGACAGATTCTAGAGCGGCTGGTCTTTCACTTTTAATGCATAAACAGTTTAGGAACAAGTATCCTATTCAGAAATGTTTTTCTAACTGAAATAAGATTTACACTCCTGATATTAGCCACAGAAGGCTTTATTTGTATGTGATAAAGTGGTAGAAAAGTGGCATATTTTTTTCTCTAAGACTTGCTGTACATTTTAAACGTTTCTAAAATAATTTTCCTGTCAAGCATCTTGGAATTGAAAAGATAAATGATGTTGACAGGAAGAATTGATAAGTTCAATCAAGGGTCCATACTACAACTAGAAGTGAAAGTGAATAATAGAGAATTTGATCCCTGCCAGCATCTTCTAGTGGTGGTAAAGGACGTAGGAGAGTGAAACAAAAGAGCAAAAGCGGCTTGCATGAAGATGTGAAGATATGATACTGTTGTGATGTGTGATTACAAGTCCTAGCATCTACATAGTTTATCATGATAGGTGCTAAAAACGATTTTCTTTCCCCCCCAGATGCATCATCCTATCCAGATGAAACCTGCGGACAGTGAGAAAACAAGCGGTAGGTGGTTTTATTTTAGCTGTGTGTAAAAAGTAGGCATAACTGTATTTGATTTTTAAATTAAGGCTTGAAAGGGGCCTTAATCAGAGAATGTGTTGGAGTCAGGGCCAGTATCATCATCTGACAATAGCACCTAAGCAAAATGGCAGTCCAAAAATTTATTTATTTATTTTTTTATTTTATTTAATGTCATGAGGGGCTGTAAACCGGGTTGTAATAATAGAATGGTTTCATATGTTTAACTTCCATACAGGCTTAATAAACTGGATGTAAATATCGTATGACGGCTGTGAAGTGACGTTGCAGTTCCGAACTTCATTGCGAACCAATTTTCCATCAATGACTGACATGCGGCAATTTAAAAAAAAAAAAAAAAAAAAAAGCATTCGGGAAAGAAAAAAGTAAAACTTTTTAAAATGTCTTGATGAAAACCGTTCCATTAAGCTGAGTCTGTAATTGGATAAATTTTTTTGTTGAGATAAAACACTTTAATGCTACGGTAAGGGGGAGACTGGACGATAGGTCAGAAGGGGGAGTTAACATCAACGTATAACAGTATAAAAACACTTGTTTGTGTAATACACACAAAATACAAAGAACATCTCATATACATAATTTTCAGTTTCAATTCGGAGATAAAATATTTTTTCATTTCGTTATTGATAATGTCAGAATTAGAGTTGGACCGATACTTGCCGATATGGCCAAAAGTAATGGGATCGGTATCGACGAGTATTTCTGTCTAAACACTATCTGATACCAAGGAAACGGAATCGTAATTCTGTTTCCTGCCCATCACAACCACACACACAGTAAGTTACGCAATCTTGCATGACAATTGTGTTGAGCTGGTAGGCGGAGAAGCAGCTGCACTGTAGTCACTGCTGTGATAACATTTAACATTATGTTAGATATTTGGTGTCATTACTCATTAGAAAATCTCTCTGGCAAAACGGCGACAGGGCCGAAGTTTCCAGAGGCGGTACGAATGCTGCCAGATTTAACACCAGTGACTTTCAAGTCCAATTTCAAGATTGTGGCATGCAGACAGTTTCTACAAACATTTGTGAAGGAATGGGTCGCTCTTAGGAGCTAAATGAATTCTAGCATGATACTGTAATAAGATGCCACCTGTGCAACAAGTCCCCCTGTGCAAATTTCCTCATTCCTAAATATCCTACAGTCAACTGTCAGTGGTATAATAACAAAGTGGAAGCGATTGGGAACGACAGCAACTCAGCCACGAAGTTGTAGGCCCCATAAAATGACTGAGCGGGGTCAGTGGATGCTGAGGTGCATAGTGCACAAAGGTCAGCAGCTGTCTGCATAATTGATTGCTGCAGACCTCCAAACTTCATGTATCCTTCAGATCAGCTCAAGAGCAGTGTGAAGAGAACTTCATTGGATTGGGTTTCCACGGCCGAGCAGCAGCATCCAAACCATACGTCACCAAAAGCAAAGCATGGTGTCTGATGCAGTGGTGTAGAGCAGTGGTTCCCAACCTGGGGCCCCTGAACAGTACAGGGGGGTCCCCTAGGCTTTGGACATTCAGAGCCATTGTGACTGTCCAAACATTGTCCCAATTTAAAAAAAAAAAAAAAGTTGCTATGTGATAATATAACTTTGGCTTTATCAAAGGACAGGACTCAGCCAGAATACAGTATTTATGGTGAGAATCTCACTTTTGAAAGCGTAAAACCAAGCATGGTTTCAGCCTGGGGTGGGGCACGGGGTCCATGGCTTTTTAGTATGAAGGGGGTCCCCAAGGAAAGAGGTTGGGAACCACTGGTGTAGAGAACACCGCCACTGGATTCTGGATCAGTGGAGACATGTTCTCTGGAGTTGCAAGGGGAATGGTACTTGTCTGACTGCATTGTACAGGAACTCTGAATGCTTCAGCATACCAAGAGTCAAATCCATGCTCCCAACTTTGTGGAAACAGTTTGGGAATGGCCTTTTCCTGTTCCAACGTGACTGTGCACCAGTGCACAAAGCAAGGTCCATTAAGACATTGATGAGCGATTTTGTTGTAGGTGAACTTCACTGGGCTGCAGAGTACTGACCTCAATCCAATAGAACACCTTTGGGATGGATTAGGGTGGAGGCTGAGAGCCAGGCCTTTTGTCCAACATCAGTGTCAGACCTCACAAATGCACTTCTGGAGGAATGGTAAAAAAAAATCCTATAAACACACTCCTAAAGCTTGTGGAAAGCCTTCTCAGAAGAGTTTAAGCTGTTATAGCTGTAAAGGTTGGGCCAATGTCAAATTGAACTTATTTGATTCAGAACGTAACATCTATTAAGTTCATACGAGAGTCAGTGGTAAAAGAATGATAGTAGGCAAATACCTAAGCCCCAGGTACTGGTATAGGACAGATAAAAAATGGTATTGGGACATCCTTAGTCATGACATCATCTGCTAACACCAGCCATGCTGCACAGAACCTCTAGGAATTCTGTGCGTCGTCTTTAGCTCATACATCTGGAACATTGTGACAGTAAATTTAAAATGGTTATGAAACTTTTAAAACCATGAAATATCCTGAAACTAGAGATCTGCCAGTAATATATATTTTCTGTATAGTGTCATCGCAGCTTTTAAAGGTACCAACAGTGTATGATCAAAGAAAGGATGATATTTAAACAAACACAAATAGTCAGGTTTTGTTCAAAGGACACAAAAGTTGAATTTGTGCAGTGAGCAGAGTTTTTCCATTAAGCCGGCAAGATCTGATCTCACTATTACATCTGTAATCTAATTTAACAATGGTTCTCTTTTATTTTCTATTTGCAGCGGTGGAAGACAGAAAACTCTTTGTCGGAATGGTTTCAAAGAAATACGGCGAGAACGAGGTCAGAATGATGTTCTCGTCTTTTGGACAAATAGAAGAGTGTCGAATTCTCCGGGGACCAGATGGTCAAAGCAGAGGTAGGTAGCTTTTACTGTAAAAGCACTGTTCTTGGGCTCACAGCTGCCACCCTCAGCACAGCCGAGAACATATTCTCATGAAGAATTCATACAAGCCCCTCCCAACTTCATTTAGAACTTGCCACCCCCAAATGAATTGGTATTTACCTCCTAGTAGCACCCTTTCCATCCCCATAGTCTGTCTTCCCAACACCGTAATGATCGGCCTCTTCATATCACAGTGAAGGGCCACTGCACTTGCTGTCCAGCACAATGAACCGTTGCCTTGGCAACTGCTAGCTGCTGGTGTTCTAGGCTCAGCTGGCAGGCGGCTCAGCTCCTCCTTTACCACCTCCTTCATCACAAACTACAAAGACCGGAATTAGCTTGTCGTCGCATCTCCTGCATAGCACTCAGCTGCATAAAGACTCGGATGGCTGTCAGCACTCGGTTCTAGTGTTGATTTGTGTGTTTATATGATTAACCCCCCCCCCCCCCCCCCCCCAGATAGTTGGCCGTGTATTTCTGCTTTCTAGTTAATATATGCGCCGTAACTACAATTTCAAATGGGCTTTACTAGTCTTTGATGTTTGCAGGCCTTATTTATTTTAGCGAATCATGTGTATGTGTCTGCATCTTATGTGTAAATAATCACATAGACTGTTTCACCATGACACCACATAGTTGAGCCTCTCTGGATGGCAATTTAATCCGTTGATCATTGTGCTCATGTGACGCGTGTTACTGTTCTCCTTGTTGTGTTCTTTTCTTCGTGTGCTAACCAGTGAGGGTGGTTCTGTGTGCTTGGGAGTTGCCATTCTCTGTACCGTAATGTCGTTTTTTTGGGGTTCATAACGAGTTGTCCAAACCTTTTTTGTCTTGTTTTGTTTCTTCTTGTCCCTCCTTCCCTCCCTCCCTCCTCCCCCCTCTCCTATTGTTTCCCCCCCTACAGGCTGTGCGTTTGTCACATTTGCTACCAGGGCAATGGCACAGAATGCAATCAAAACCATGCATCACTCTCAAACTATGGAGGTACTGTACCCCTTAGCACCTATTTCTCATTTTCCCCTTTTCCCCTCATACATTTTACTGCCCCCTTGTGTTGGAAAGATGTAGAGCCTGTTCAAGCAAATGGCATCCATTCATCAGAGCATGAGTCATTTCCAAAACCACTCTTGCTAATTAAAAAATGATGCTGTCTGCAAAGTAATTGAATTAAACTTGAAGCATTGCCTTTTATTGTAGCTCCAGAATCCAGAGGTAACAGGACATAAGAACTGCTGTCACCACTTATTTTGGGCTGAGCTAAATGCATCTCATGTGATTCTGATTATATTTTTAAAGACTAGCCAATGATCTACCATCACGAGTCTATATTCTGGACCACAGGAAAAAGAACCCACTCAGTCAATTGCAGATTAACAAAAACATTAACTTACACAACTGTAACCTGCCTATTAGATTTCTTCAAAAACTGGGCCTGAGCTCTCATACAGCCAATGGAGTCTTTGTGGAAGTAGAGCAGCAGTAATTTGACAGCTAGGTCAGCGGCTCCCCAGTGAAGCATCAGACCAAGTCTAATTAGGAGCCCAACCAAACATATCACTCCTCCTACAAGATTAAATGTGGGCCCCAGTGGGTGTGCCACCAATTTCCCCCTATATTGCGTCCTCCCCAATTTCTCCACTGCCATGGGAGGTGCTGCTGGTGCAGAAGCCTGGTCCCTGTCTAGCTCTAAACTCTCAAAGTACTTATGCACCGCATGCCTTGTCCATGCGTCCGTCTGAACACTATGTGACTGTCTGTGAAATTCTGTGTACTGTATTTCAGTTTTTTCTTAATGTCTGCTGACATCCTCTTTTTGAATGTCCGTTTTTGAAATGTGTCCATCTGTTGTGTGCTTATCTGTAGATCAAATTCATTTCAGTACTAAAATGATTCACTGTCTACACCATCGTCCTATACCCCCTTTTGGAATGTGGCCTGGCTCAGCAATGCATGACAGATATTCTTTGTGTTAGCTTTATTATGAATGCAACAGGCATATGACTGTTTTGAGGCATAGATGGATCCACCCCTCTTTTTTTAAAATGCCTTTCCCCACAGCTGTCCGTGCATTGGTAAATAATACAACAGTTGAATCAACAGCTTGTTGGAAACTGGTTTAATGTCTGTTACCTTTCTACCACTTCAGGGCTGTTCCTCACCTTTGGTGGTGAAGTTTGCCGACACACAGAGGGATAAAGAGCAGCGGCGCCTGCAGCAGCAGCTGGTGCAGCAAATTCAGCAGCTTAATAGCGCCTCCACTTGGGGAAACCTGGCAGGCCTGAGCACCCTTACGCCGCAGTACCTGGCTGTAAGTGTTGCTCAATCTAGATGAGCTGCATAATTTTCTCCTGTCTCAACATGGCACAATTGTGGTCTCAGCAACCTGTGTTCATAGATTAGCAACTGTTAACCGTATCAGGTTCTTAAAATGTAAGACAGAAAACACATAACAGTAATGTGATATTCTAGTTGATACTAAAACAAAAAAGCACATGACGTTTTTAGCACATCTGAATGTTAAGCAGTGAAGACATGTTGATGAATGATTGTTTTGAGGCTTTCATTTGTGTTTGTGCATTGATTATTCATGAACAAGCCAATCTAAGTGTCTCCTTATCAAACGAGTGGCAAACAAAAAGGCAGTTTTTTGTTTAGTTTTTTTGTAGTGGTCTGAACACATTTAGGTGACTGCTCTGTTTTTCTTTTGCTCAAATAGATGGAAATTTGAAATGCTATGCAGTATTCAGAGCTGAACTACAAACCAATTCTCTTGGCCCAGAGTAGGAACATCTTCCCACTCAGTTTGTGTTCTGGCGTAAGAACAATAGCACGTGACTTGCATGTGCCTTTGCTTATGCTGAGCCAAGTACCACGTGATTCAAACATGAACAGACGAGCTGTTTTGTTTCTGCCAAGAAAATAAGGACAGAAAACAAGCAAGCTGCCAAACATTATAAGCATTTTTATCAGAAGGGAACATGCTCTTTTACATTCAGAAGAATATGTAGCATTTCTCTTTTGGTGATGTTTTTTCTCTTAAAGTAAAATTTTAGATAAACAGTCTTTTGTAGATGCTGCTTCTGAATTAAAATTTCTTTGTCTTATATAATGTCTGGATTGTTTAAATTAGTTGTTATAACGCTATATTGTGATTTATCATCTTTAACACCAAATTGGATGTTCGCTTCATTTTAATTTGTTTATTTCAATGTTTTCAACAGTTGCTCCAGCAGGCCACATCAACCAGTAATCAAGGCAATTTCAATGGTATTCAGAGGTTAGGAGGTAAGTTCATACCTTTACAAGTAAAAAAAGGAAACACTGTTCTTCAGTTGTAAATAAAAAGTACTTTTTGTGTCACCAGCTCTGTAAAAGCTTTCCGCCTGTGTTGATTCAAGTACTGTAAATCGCATTACTCTGTTAGATCAGTGGCACATTAATAATTGGTGCAGCTTTTCTAAGCCTGTGAAGCCTGCTTTAAGGCAAATTGTCTCACTATGACTTGGTCAAATTAAAAAGCCGAATGAGATGTTTAGAGCAACAAATGACAAGAGAATTGCCACTGTTTAACCACAGCGCAGTTATTTTAATATGTAGAGCGATTTTAAGTGTAATCTTAATATATAATATAATGTTTGAATGCTTGCATTCTGGAGAAATTGTTGCCCTCCAAGACTTTATGGTATCTTTCTGCAGCAGCATGAGCTAAAATGTGGTTGTCATCGCTGATCACTTGTGTCTTTTTGTTTTCTCAGCGGCGGGGGTGAATCCTCTTCAGTTGCAGAACTTGGCCACATTGGCTGCTGCTGCGGCTGCAGCTCAGGGTTCTGCCAGCCCTGCCTCAACCAATGCCTTGTCTACAAACAGCGGAGCCTTGGGTGCTCTGGCCAGTCCAGGTAAATTTAACACTAATCTGAACTGATTTTAGAGGCTTTTCCGTTTTTTTTTTTTTTTTTCTTTTTTTTTTCTAGTCGAAGTAAAGACTTATGAAGTGTTTCTGGTTATGCTTAGTTGGAATCATGCATTTTCGACATGTATAGTTACAATTGCTAAATTTACATAGTCATATTTGTGTGCTCAGAGTAAATCTGGAGTTTAAACAGGACTTCCTTATCTAATTTAAACATGATTTAAAAAAAAGAAAAAAAAACGGTGCTCCTCTTCACCTTTTTAAATGTCCCTCATCAGCTGTTTGCCTAACGACCCTCATCCATTTTATGCGAGTTGATCATCAACATTAAAAATTTTATGGGAGTCCCTATTTCCTTTTAGTCTTGGTAAATTTACACTGGCCCCATCTGTCTGAGCTTAGCATATGGCTGCTTTGGTAATGGCTTCTCATTACGAGACAGATTTTGAACTGCCCCCGCACTGCCATGTCATTCTCTCCTGTCCATTGTAATTTGTGTTGAAGGTGCCAGATGTTAGAAATTAGGAGATGTTTGAGCATATGCCCATTTTGTTATCTATGAACAGGTGGGTCAACAGCAGGTTCCAGTGCCGGTGCTGCCATGAACACGTTGGCAACTCTGGGCACGCTTCAGGGTCTCACTGGGGCTTCTGTTGGACTCAACAACCTCACTGCTCTAACCAGCAGCGTCAGTGGTGAGTATCACATCTTTGATAGCCTTGATTTTATTTTTAAAACTTTTCCCCAGTTCTGCATGCTTTTTATTTAAACAACTTTGCTTTTCAAGAAGCTCCAGTTCATTGTGAAAAGATCACATGGTGTAAATGTCCTGAAATTAAATGATGTCTCTGATGCTGATCTGAGAGGGTAATTTTATGGGAAAACATCACCAAGTTTATTTATTTCTTTGATTCCAAAAGATTCAACTACAAGACAAATTTCTAAAAGTTTTTTTTAAAAGTCTTTAATGCATCAATGTCCTTTTGGTATTACAGGTATGGGGGCCATGAATGGTGGCTTGGGAGCCTCCATGGCCAATGGGTCTGCTACCAGCTCCATGGATGCACTGACTCAGGCCTACTCAGGGATGCAGCAGTACACAGCCTCCGCCCTGCCCTCCCTCTACAGCCAGTCCCTGCTGCAGCAGAGTGTGGCTGGCAGTCAAAAGGAAGGTGAGCGGATCCTCAGCACACACGCTTAACTCTTGTGTTGTTTCAGGCATGTTTAACCATGTGTTTGCTAAGTGTAACGAGCTGTAACATCGATAATTAGCTTCAACATGTGTGCATTGAAGTTTATATCTAACTTGAGTTGTTGTTTTTTTATGAAATGGAGTAGGACCAGAGGGCGCCAACTTGTTTATCTACCACCTGCCGCAGGAGTTTGGGGACCAGGATCTTCTGCAGATGTTCATGCCTTTTGGGAATGTGGTCTCTGCCAAAGTCTTTATCGACAAACAGACCAATCTGAGCAAGTGCTTTGGTAAGTATGACTGTTGTAGTTATTAGACTCTTGATTGTAAACCATTTTTATTTTACTGCTAGGAAAGCAATGAATGTTTTTTTTTTTTTTGTGTGTGTGTTTTGTTTTTTTAATTTTTTGTTTTTTAACTTGTAGTTTCTCTGAAAGTAATTTCTTAACTTTTTTTTTTTTTTTTGCCACAACAAAGGTTTTAAGCTGTGGATACATAGTGTAACGTGTGTCTCGACTTCCTTCTCAGGGTTCGTCAGCTATGACAATCCTGTGTCTGCACAAGCTGCCATACAGGCCATGAACGGTTTCCAGATTGGAATGAAGAGGCTGAAGGTTCAGCTGAAGCGTTCCAAGAACGACAGCAAACCCTACTGATCCCTGCCTGGGGTCGTCCCCCCCACCCCTCCCCAGCTCTAATGCTAGCACTGCTAGGGTAAGTTCACCCTCCAGCCAAGGTCACCACAGCAGAGACTCAGTAGGGCAAGGTTAAAAAAGCCCAGCACAGGAGGGAGACTTACCCTTTCACTTAAAAAAAAAAAAAAGAAAAAAAAGAGAGAGGAAAAAAAATGGTCGCAATGATCTTTCTACATTTTGCTGTATTTCATTCCTGCGGTTTTATGATATACTTTGAGTCTGATTTTAAATATTTTAATGTATATGATTATTTATGAGTATCACTGGAGTCAGTGTTCGCTGGAGGTATTTTGTGTCACTGTATTTAGTGGAGAGCATCAAATGTTTCCATGCCACTTCATTGCCTTCAGGTCAAGCTAGACGGGTTGACTAAGGATCAGTTGTAGTGTTGAAGGGCTGAAGCAAAGCTACATGGACCCTGGGCCCTGAGCTTCAACCTACATTTGGCTTTTTATGTGTAGTCTTTCAGATTTTTTTATTTTATTTAATTTTTTTTTGTATCGCTGTTAATGTGAAAATCTTTTGCAGTCTAGACCTTTCAGTCTTTCATCCCTTCATCTTTGTCTCTGTTCTTTCATGATCTAAGCCATGTTGAGCTAGGCTACCTCTGTTTCTTTATTAACAACCTCCTCCAGTCATTCCATCCATCCTCCAAGTCTCCCACAAGGGACTGGCTCTAGATGGATCTCTTTGGGTGCCAAGTATACAGTATGTGCATGTCAGTCTGCCATATGTCCTGGTGGTGTCACTTCCTTAAATCTGTGTATTGTTTTTGTGTGTCGGGGAAGAGGGTGTGTTGACCCCCACTGTCCTTACTGTATGTGGTGACTGGCATTATTTTTGTTGGTTTTTGTGCCTCATGGCTAAACGATTCTTGTGCTGTGCCCCTAACTTTCTCTTCTCTCTTCTTTGTTCTGTCTCTCCTCTCTTGTCGTGTTTTTGTTCCTTTTTTAGAACAAATCTCCATGCCTGTTTGCTCATCATTAGCCTAGCATGTCTTCATGATGTTGAAAGCCAAGCCAAACCCCTGGCCTCATCATCCCACCATTGTCTGTGATGTCTCTCTAAGCTCGCCTGACCAATACCTGGCCACCCACTGACCCTGACCTTAGCTCAACCTGATTTTTTCTGCATGTATATTCATTTGTTTTTTGCTTTTTCTGTATAGAAATGTGACGGGCAGGAGAGAGGTCAAGCAAATCAATGTGAAAACTTACCTGCGTTGAATTCATTTAATGAGATTTTGTTTATGCGAATGTTTTAAAAACCTGTGGGATTTCTTACTTTTAATTTAGCTTTTTTTTATGTTGCTTTCATTTTACCTCTCTCAGTAAAGTTCACTTGAAAGTTGAATACAGGGATTGGCACACAGCTGTGCTTTTTCGTGCCATTAGCAATATGTTGGCTTCTTAAAAGAAAAAAAAAAGTTACAGACCACTTTCCAACACTTTTGAAAGTCTGACCAGGAAAATCCCTTTGTGATCTGTATTGATCTCTACATTATATGGGCAGTGTGAATATTTACACCAAGGCTATTTAAAAATATTTTCTTTTCATTTACAAAATTATCCAGTTGTATTTACCTTTTTTTTAAAACTATTGATGGCACAATAAAAGGTACATTTGCTCTATTGAGAGAAATGACTACCTACATGAGTCAACTTTTTTAGAACTGATTCACAAATAGACAATCTGTGGTTTAAATGCACACTTAGATTACCTATATTTTATACCATTGAATCTATAGAGGTTTAACTAACAGAACCCAGGCACAACTTTGGGTTTTTTTTGTAGATTTATGTTGTGGGTCATCTGTGTTTTTTGGGGGGGTTGGGTGGGGGATGTCTTCAGTGTATTACATTTTTAAAGAGGACTAAAAATCAGTTTGATTATTGACTATTTAAGGGTCATTTCTAGTAAATTTAAACAAGTTAAAATTCCTCTCTATTAATGATAATTTTGATTTCTGGTTTAAATTCGTTTTTCTTTTTAAGGGTCACATTGTGAGGCTAATTGTTTTCCTGTGTTATAAAAGTGTTCAACTTTGATGGTACGTCTTGTTGACTTTCTGTGAATTTCTCATTACTAATTTAATTAATGGATGTTTCACGTTGGTTTAGTTTGAATGCCTCATGTTGAAAGATGATTTCCAATGTCTGTTAATCACACAGATGTTAGAAAATGTTTTCTTTTATGTTGTTGAAGTGCCCATGTGTCAAACTGAGTTTTTGAATACACAAGTTTGTTTTTTTTTTTGCTTTTTTTTTCTTCCTGTATGAAGTTTTTCTTTATGTACACACACACACTGCATCACACAACACTTAACCATGGTTGCAAATGTGGGAGCCCCTGAAGAGGAGATCACTTGGACACAACACAGCCTGTGGGTCTCTGCACATTTTAGACACATTTTGCTTTTTTTCTTCGATCTTTTTGCTGATTTTTCTTTCAAGTGACTTCCACCGGCATGTTTCAGTTGTACACCTCGCACAGCACGTTAAAATGACTACAATCCACCACATAAGTGATGGTTTACAAAAACATTCCATTATTCAGCACAAAGTTTACACTTTTATCAGGGTCGCATATTTCTCTGTAGAGTTACACATTGTTGAGACAACCCTGGTTAAAAAAAAAAACAAAAAAAAACAAAAAAAAAATACCCCAAAGGGTTCATGAAAACTGCTTATTTACCTGGTGGCGCTAAAGAGTTGTCAACTCAGGGGATTTTTGTGTGTGAAACTCAACACACACCGGATTTCAACACAAAATGCACAGTTTTCACCATTTGACCTTTTTTCAGTTTAGATTTTTTTTAAATTTTTCTGTCTCAAAACCCACGAGTATACCCCCCAAAAAAAGGTACCAAATTTGAAACAGTTCTCGAGGAAAGCGTTATAGTTTTGTAAGGAAATGTTAAGCACAATTGTGGGAGCGAATCACTTTTGCAGAATGTGGTGTGTGTGATTTTGATCCCAAAATTTTCAAGGTACCACTGATTTCTCTTTTAATATGGGCATGTGCTTTTTACAGTGTGATTTTTCTATCCAAATGCAATACAATATTCAAAGTGCCATATATACGTCTAGAAACTGCCTACACATTCTTAATAGGCCTTGGTTTAGAGATTGCTGCAGCCTTTTTTTTTCTCTATTTATGCCAGTGTCATGATAGCTCTTGTCACCTGCTAATGTTCCCCTTATCCCTCTACTTTGTGTGTTGAGTTATTGGTACATGTGTATTGTGATGTATTCAATTTGAAAAGTTGGTTTTGAAGAAGAAATTTGTAGATAAACAATAAACTTCCCTATACATTTGAAGGTTAAACGTCTCTGTGAGTGCGCACACGTGTACTGGAACACTTCGCGATACAAACCATTTTTCTGATCAGACGTGTCTGGGAGTTTTGTTTCTTTTTAAATTTAATCCAAAATCGAGCTAAAGCACAAGTAAAGTCAGCTGGGTTGCCACATTAAGATCGTAGGTGTGAATAAAAATGTGTCGATATTGCAGGTTTGTGGTAAAACTTTACTGTAAACAGGTTGAAAGTCACAGCAGTCCCAACAGGAACTCGACTCACTTCAGGGGCTTCCATCACAAATCCCGATCAGCTCTAACAATCACTTTGACTCTTCTGTTGTTTTTGTATTTTCTGAAGTGCTATTTTATTTTTAGTTTTCTCTCGACTGTGTGGTCTCTTTGCATCTCTAGATATTGTCTTGATCCAATAGAAAAGGGTATAAAAAAAAAAATTAATTTCTTCTGATAATCGGTAGGACATTGTTCATGTTCCATGAATAATTTAGATGTTTTGTCTTGTCTTGAGGAAAGCCAAAGTGAGTGCATCTTGATGTAATCTGTATTATACATACAGTTTATTTCTGTTTGGTCTATTTTGAATTTTTGACAGTGGGTGGGATTATGAAAAGGAAGTAAAAACAGACCAAAAAAAAGACAAAAAGATAAAAAACAAAAAAAAAAAAAAACAGGCTGTTAAATTTCTACAACTGGTTGTTCATATGTATTTTGTACCAGTAAAGCTTTTTATATTGGAAATTAAAGGAGAAAAAAAATCTATTGAAAAGGAAAAAAGAGTTGTCTGGCCCCTCGATGTGGCCACGCCTTGACCAGGTCTTAAGTTTGGCCTCCTTGGTGGTGTCAAGCAATTTTTTTTTTCTTGTTTTTGCCTCTAAAAGATGCCTGATTTTTAATTTAACTTCGATCTCTACATGTTCCTCACTTCGTTAATCAGTTTCGGGGAGGGTTGGGATCCTCTAAGTCGTGGTAAGTTTCATGTTAGTATTTGTGCTCTCCACATGATTGAATGGTCAGGAATTTTGACAATTTGTGTGGATAATTGTCTTAGTTTAAAAGTTAACTGTTTAGTTTGAGCCTTGCTTATTTTGTGTAGTTGTTCTTTTTTTTTCCCCCCACTTAGCGGAGTGTGTAGCTGAAAGACTGTTCTTTATTTGGTCAATGTTTGTTTATGTGTGGTGTGTTTCTTTGCCTCTGTCTCCAAATTAAACCATTTCCCCTAATATGGACTGTGTCTTTGTGTATGTGCGTGTGTGCTGTTCAGTGTTGTGAAGGCATTTTATAAACCACCCCTCCCTCCCCCAGTGTGTCGTGTCTGTTGTGCTTCTCTTTGCTCTCTTCTGTAGTTTTAATATAAACTCAGATATCAATGAAGCTGCATCGTTGGGGGGGAGGGGGGTAATGCTGCATGGCTGAAGGAGTTTAAAAGGTTTAATTTACCTGCAACATGGTTTTCTGAAATATCTATGCAGTCATTTGATACTTGTGTTAAAACAGCAAAATTAAGTTGTTCTAGCTTCTCAAATGTAATTATTTTAGCATCAAAACAGATGACCAATGGCTATTTGTAAGCGAAGTAAGTATTCTTTTTAGAAAATACAAGTAGCTATTTATTCAGTTTTATAATAATGGACTTCAGTATTTGAAATGTGTATTTTGATGCCGGTAAAGTTGGAACAGAGCTGCGTTTACACCACTCAGTTATTTCATTGTTTTGTCAGCACTAAATACTTGGGAATTGAGATCAATTCCTGGAGTTTTTAATGTACCCACTCAGATTTCAGCAGCTCCAAATTTTGGGACCTTTTTTTTTTTTTTTCTTTTTAAGTTTTTTCTGTTTTGATTATGTTCTATTGAAAGATATCTGGACTCCAGAGAAATACTCTCTGCATGAATAACTTCTTCACAAAACTGAAAAGTTTTCTAGATCAATATTTAAATCATGTAGCCTGACCTGCAGCCATTTAACTCCACCCGTTTCTCACACACACACCCTTATAGCATTCCATACATTGCTCTTTTTTTCCCCTCATAATGAATGTTTTCTGAAAGTTGTGACCAAAGTGAAAATATGCAATAAATCTGTCAAAGAATGTTTTTCCAACATATGACATGCTGTATTTGAGCAATATATAATTAAACAAGTTTTTATGTATTTTTAGAAATAATGTACAAGTTATTAGGTTCATGCATTTTAATCAGTTTGCAACTTTTCTCCAAACAATACAAGACAATTACAGGGTGTTTGAATTAGCAGCATAATATGAAACTGAGGCAGAAGAGCCTCACCCTTAACGAACCTAAAATACACTCTTCAGCTTTTCACGAATGGTGTTGGCAGATAAACTGGCATTTCTCCTCCTCAGATTCCTAGAAAGATTCTCTGTAGTGTTCTTGTGCAGTATATCGAAATCGAAACACAGACTAAACACCAAGTTAAACTGCGTTGAATGGAGACAGAGTCGTAAGGTTCACTGTTTACGTCCACAATTCTTCACCATTCGGTGAAAAGGCATTGCCTCTGTCATGCTTGATGGTGGATGATAACAGATCAAGTTTAGAGCACTCATAACGTGTCTGCTGTGCTTTTCAGGAGAGCCAGGAAGTTAATTAAAAGGAAGTGATACCAACTAACTGCTCTTTCAAAATAAAATTTCTGGTACAATAAAGTAAAAATCAGTTGTAAAGACTTAGTTTCTTTTAACTCAAATTACTGACAGGGGATTGATTGAAAAATAATTATGTAAACAGGAAATAAACAAATGCCTTAAAGGTATCACAATCTCCATTAAGCCTTTAGGCTGCAACATCTATGATTTCCTAATTGAATTAGAAACATCGTTTTTTTTTTTTTTTTTTTAAAAACTGCAAAAATGGTGCAGATGAGACAGGCCAATGTAAAATGAATAAAAACATTAAGAATTATGTGGGAATATGGTGATGACTTTTATATTCTTTCAGTCATCACAACACATAAGCATGTAATTAGTTGCAGTTCTGTTTATGATGACTTCAGTTTTTCTTTTTCTTTTTTTCCTTTTACAATTGCACCAAAGGTATGTCTACCATGAATTTTAATGTATAAAAATGTCCCCATTAATTGAAAGTATTGTACAATACCTCCACCCAGTGGTTGGAATCTGACAAGTAAAACGTAGTTGTGTCTCTTTTATGCACTGACAGCATAAAGTTGTTTGGAGACATTATGTTTAATTGAAAGGAGTTGCATATTTTTCAGCCTTTCCCATATTTTTCCATTTTTGCCCTTGCCCATTGAAGTTTCATAACATAAAAACATAACAGGTCTTAAAAATGTCTAAAGATTATAGGCAGTACTGCCGGTTTTATATTTCAGTTTTATATTTCAGTAACGTTTTCTCATGTTTTGAAATCTGTCGACTGTGCCGAACAAATTTGGGTATAAGGCTCCTTTTGATAATCATATCCATCTATCTATCTATCTATCTATCTATCTATCTATCTATCTATCTATCTATCTATCTATCATTAAAGTAAGAAAGAGCTCCTACGGATATAACTAAGACAATAAGAACAACAACAAAAAAAGTAACAACAACCAAAGTATCAGAAACACAGGCACAAAACAGAAACCTAAACAAAACTAGCTTTAGTGTATAAACCCAATGAACAACTCAGTGACTGTGTCAGCATGGAGAGCATGAGGAGTGATCAGACATGAGTGTGTGATCGTGCAAATGCGAGGCAGGCTAGGGCGACCAAGAGACCGCGGCGATCAGCAGCAATCCCGGAGCACAAACCCAAGGACCCCACCATAAAGACGACCCCGGACCCACCCAGAGGGCTGCAAAGCCCTCCGCAGCCACGGTGTACAGGTCCCGGCGGGCCAAGATCGGCAGCCCCTGACTCACGGGCACCGGCCATTCCAAGGCGGTCGGAGCGCAGGGCCCAACAGCGCAGAAGTGACCAGGAGGACCTGGACATGGTGCAAATAAAAATAGTTCTAGAACGGTTTGCACCTTAATTGTTGATCTTTGTGTGTTATATAATAATGATTATATAACACAAAAATATATAACAGTAATAATAAGAATATATATAAAATTTATTATTATTAATATTATTATTATTATTATTATTATTATACATACACAAAATGTATTATATATTAATAACATACATTTAATTTATATAGCGCTTTACAAAAAACGCAATACTAATGCAAAAATGCAAAAAAGACAAACAAAAAAACATGTCATTTATATTAAATTTAGTCTTAAATATAAATAGGGTATATTTCTTGCCAACTAATTGAATCCATCATTCAAAGGGGGGAATCTAATATTTTCGATTAGCACCTGAACGCAACGCTGTTGACACTTGTTGGTCTACGACACGTCTGATTCAATTCGGGCTCTTTTAGCTAGTTTAAAAATCATCCATCGAAATTCCAAGATCTACCTTTGACTTATGTGAATTCAAAATAAGTACTTAAAAGAGTCAAATACAACAAGAATACGTTTTGTTTTCACCGTGTTACTAACATAAACGGAAACGTCTACGGGAACTTCAGCCAATCGGCTGCCGATGCGGCTTCTCCTCCCATCACGTCGCGCTCATGACAATATGGCCGCCTTCCTGTAGCCGTTAGACTGGTTGGTACGTCTGTCACATGTGAGATTAAAGGTTTACCAGTAAAACAATAATGTCGGCCGTGCTTTTCCTGAAAACATCACTGAGTAGACTGCCACCGGGTGCTGCTCGGCAAGTTGTGGGCTGCTGTTATCACACGGAGAAAGGAGTGTACGGATACCGACCAAAGAGGACCGACAGGAAGCAGAAGTTGCAGAGCGACCGTATCGCTGCACTAAATCAAGGTCAGTATGGGGTTAAATTAAAGAACGGGCATCCTAACATTGTCTGATAAGGTGGTGACGAGTCATGGTTGGACTTAAATATCAGATAAATGAAAAATGCACGAAAATTAACTTTTTTATAGACTATTTGTCCTTGGTGAAGTCCCCTGTCTCCCTGGCTCATATTTATTTCAAGATTTACCCGAAGGCCACCTGTTCATGGTACAGAAAGTGTCATTTAGTATGTGACATCAGCTTGTTTTGTGCTCAGATCATGGTCTTGCTCGTCTGGTGGAGGCATACAGAACACATGGACACAAGGCTGCTAAAATTAACCCTTTACTACCCCAGAAGCCTGTTGTTGACACTGTCCCAGAGATAAACCAGCTGACTGGCACCATGACAGGAACACTCAACACCTCAGGTAAGTTCAGCTCTGGGAAATAGAGATGGGATTTATGGCTCTTTGAAGGGAGCCGGATCTTGAGGATCCGTTCCTTCCAAAGAGCCATTCAAAAGACTGGCTCGTTCATTTTTGTTTTGTTTTTTTTTTTTCTTTTAAAGATTGCAGGGTAACTCATATTTATAAAGGGAATAATCAGTGGTAGTGATTATATGGTAAAATTTAAATTAAAACTGGCACACCCCACTAATATAGACTCTGTTGGTGGGAATTATCTTGAAATATTGGTTATTATATTTAAGTTGGCTTGTGTTTCCATGGTTACCGTAGCCCCATATCCCCATACTTAACAAGACTTTGTGGCACAAATAAAACTGAGCTGGCTACAATTAGCTTCCACGCAAAATTGACTGACTTGAAAGATAGGCTTTTCTGGCAAATATTGCACTTTGCCTTACCTTGGCTTTCAACAGAAAAGTGCATCCAAATGCTGCTCCGTTTGCGCATCTTATTGGAGAGTTTTTTTTGTTTTGTTTTGTTTTTTTGTTTTCTTTTTTCCCCCCGAGTTCGGCAATGCTCATTAATTAATCCCCTTTTGTACCGTAGTGTTTACTTCGTTGTTCCCGCATTACCTTTAGCTCCACCCTAGAGCTGCTCTGCGATGCATTCAGGTGAATTGAGCATGTCGGAAATCAGACTTCCATGTCACATTGCGTGGGCAATTTGTATATAAAAATGAACGGATCTCAAACGAACGGCTCACTACTGTGACTCGATTCTTATCGGTCATTTACCAGAGCCGTTCAAAAGAATCGATTCGTTCATGAACGTCACATCTCTACTGGGAAATATTCAGAAAACATGCTCACTGATCATCTCTATTAAAACTAGAAACACTCAGAGTGCAGACCTCCACCAAGCCATTGTAAAAATTGATTGTGGGGCCATCCCCCCATTGGTAAAGAATCCATAAAAATACCTGAATCCAGGTGGTGATCCAGATCACCCCCAAAATCCAATCACTTATTCCTTATTCCATTTCTGAGATTTCCTGAAAATGTAATAAAATTCCTCTAACTTTTTGAGTTATGTTGCTCTCAGACAAACAGACAAACCAACGCAGTTGAATACATGACCTCCGCCATGGCAGAGGTAATAATAATGTTTTCTTATGCATCGTCATGTAACATATAAATGACACAAGACTGCTGAATAGTTATTTCTGTGCCAGTTCGGATAACTTTCCTAGTGCAGGTTAGAGATGTTTCTGGAGAGAAAAACTAAATCTAAAAGCCCAAGTCTCTATTCCATAAGGTATTTGGAGTGTTTTTCCGATGCAAAAGCAAATGCCGTGTTTTGTGGTTTTTAAAGAACATGATCTACCGCCGAGTTATGCATGCACTACGTTTTCACTGAGTTTCATGATATTAAGAGGAGAGGTTAATGTGTAATGTCGAGGCTGATCTAGAAGTAAACGGACAGATAGTATTAACGATACAACTATTTTTCAAAGGAATAATTTCTCCAAACCTGCTTTGGGTTTTATAATGTCTGGAAAATGCAAAAAAGATATGTGTATTTAGGTGATGGTTAATTAAAGGACTACGTGCAGACTCATTAATCAAGATAGTATGAATATGCAACAAACCAAACCCTTACAAGCTACAATGTGCTTGTTTCATGAAGTCTGTAAAAACTAGAGTTCAGTAGGTATCACACTGACAAAAGGAAACTTTGAAGTTGGCGTGCTGCAGATACTGACTTTGGAATATATTTTTTAAAGTGGGAAAAATAGAAATTTCCTTATTGGGGAAAACAAGCAATTAAAGTAATTTTACAACGGCAAAGTTTTTATAATTTAGCTAAATCCATGGCAGTCAGATTTTTTATCACCAGATAATTTAGTTGCACTTTATCCGGAGCCAACAACGGATGAGATGTGTAATGTTGTTTATTGGTGGAATCTCACTAAAGGATGGTCTGTAGTTTTATTCATTTGTGGATTCAGTGTGAAATTTAACCAGATCCAGAGAAAAATCAGCTGCTTGTAAAGCTTAGGAAAAGCTGTAGAAATGTTTATTCTAAGGCCAAACTTCAGAGTGTCATGATTTAAAGTACTGAGTAGAGTCTCAGTCACTGTTTTTTTTGCCAGCCCACAGATGGGTCTGATAAACTCTCTGAGTTATATCCATGTGGACTTTAAACAAATTAACAAAATTTGCTGGTCCCACCTAGCTAAGTAAAGCTTCACCCATTAGTTTACCTATGTGAGTGGGTTTGCTTCTTTAGGTCTGCAGCACTTTGGAAAAACTCAGGCCTCAGTGGAGGAGGTTCGGGCCTACCTGGAAGAAGCCTACTGTGGGCATCTCTCAGTGGAGACCAGCCAGCTAAGCAGTATGGAAGAGAGGGAGTGGTTTGCTGACCACTTTGAGGAGCTCAAGAGAAAGAGCTTTTCTCCACAGGAGAGGAGGCAGCTGGCTAAGATCATGCTGGAGTCACAGGCAGGTCCAAGGAGGATCAGTATAACACCTGCACACAAACTGAGACATCATGTTTCATTTAATAATGTTGCTTATTAACATTTTTCTTTCACATCTTGCAGGAATTTGACCACTTTCTTGCCACTAAGTTTTCTACTGTAAAGCGTTATGGAGGAGAAGGAGCGGAGAGCATGATGGGATTTTTCTATGAGCTCTTCTATCAGTCTGCACACAGTGGAGTTACTGACATTGTCATCGGCATGCCTCACAGAGGCCGACTCAACCTCCTGACAGGCCTGCTGAAGTTCCCACCAGAGGTCAGACAGCTGTACACAACCACATTTAAAGGGACATAAATATTTTTAAGTCGAGATTGTTTATGTCACACCACTATAATCACCAGCACAAATAAACAAAGTCACAGCCTGCAGCTAAAGGCAAATAAAAATAGAGCATCATTCTTTTCCCCAGCTTATGTTCCGTAAGATGCGTGGCCTCAGCGAGTTCCCTGAGATCTCGCCTGCCATTGGGGATGTTCTCTCCCACCTCACCTCCTCTGTGGAGTTGGATTTTGGAGCAGGACACCCTCTTCATGTCACCATGCTGCCCAACCCATCTCACCTTGAGGCCATCAACCCTGTTGCTCAGGGAAAGACCAGAGCCAGGCAGCAGCTCAGGAAAGAAGGAGACTATTCGCCAGAGAATGACGCCCAGCCCGGTGACCAAGTCATCTGTCTGCAGGTACTGGGTCATAACTTGCACACATGTGCAGCCAAACTTTTTATTTTCAAGAAATATTAGTAGAACAAGAAATTAATTTGTTAATACATTCCCACTGTATGTTTAGGATTTAAAGTAAAGAAAGTCTGGAAGTTTGTATCCACACTAACATTCTGATGCAGATTATTTTTTTTTAAATGTCACAAATTACCATTTTGCAATGGCCAGAATAACTGTGGTTTCTTTGCTTCATGCTTGGATATTTAACCTTCATTTAAATATCTGATTTTACATTCACACTGACCATTTACAAAACTATCGATGGGTAAAGTAACACTGATCATCTCGTCCAATGCACTGCTAAGACCCCATGGTGTTGGTATCCAGCTGGATGTGATTTTGACACATTAAATCTACCTAAATATTAATACAGTTGAAGCATACAGCCTGACATTGTCATCCTCCCACACCCAATTTAGGCACACTACCAAAAAAAAACAAAAAAAAACAGACAAGAAATATTTAAAGATCAAAAGAAATGGACCGTGTCTCAATTTTTACAACAATTTCCAATCAGGTTGAGCATCTGAAATATGCACTGGAAAATGTCTTATGCATGGAAAGGTCACTGCCACCAAGCGATAGACACGGGCAGACATCTGCCTCTGATGGGTTTTCATTTCTCAAGTAAAATATTAAGCTGGTGGTGTATTTTTTCAGCCGGTAGGTGTATCATCGAATAGAGGGTTTTTCGCTGACTCGCCCAAAATCTCAATTTAAATTGCGTATGCACATGACGACTCTTGAGGAGTTTCAGTTTTAATTCAATATGCAAAAATGACTAAAACCATGGGAAAACTTCTCAAACCTAAGATTTTTTTTCCTCTTGATACCGGTTTTCAATCAGGTGCCAGTCTGGGATAAGAGCCAGTTCAGAGCTGGTTCAACTTTGGAACATTTTGAAAGCTGACCTCCACAGAGCCCCTTCTTGACATCACTTTAAATGTCCCTCTCGATACATATTTGAAACCTCCCAACACTGTGCTGAATTTCAGAACAGCATGGTGTTGAGGGATACTTTTCATTTACACATATTTTATCTCTTTGTCCCTGCAAACTATGTCTTACTATCACAAGTCTGTCTTGTTTTTATAAACATGGTGGTCACAGCTTTTTAGTTAGTCTGATTGGTCATCGTAATCCTGCCCTCTCATTTTAAAGCAAGTAGTTCTTCACTTTGAACACACCAGATGATCATAACTTCATCAATACTGTTTAATCTTCCAGAGTTTCTGTTATTTTCTTCCCACAGGTGCACGGTGATGGCTCCTTTACTGGCCAGGGGATTGTTACGGAAACCTTGACTCTCTCGAATCTTCCTCACTACAGAGTTGGTGGGAGCATCCATCTTATTGTGAACAACCAAGTGGGTTACACCACTCCATCAGAGAGGGGGAGATCATCTTTGTACTGCAGTGATGTCGGTCAGTGAAACTCTGAAACCGCATCAGTAGCCACTTAATTAAATTACTCCACGTGGAAAAATGAGACATCACTCAAGATTATTGCTCTCGCATAGGTAAGATGGTGAACTGTGCTGTGATCCACGTAAATGGCGATGATGCAGAGGAGGTGCTGCGAGCCACACGGCTGGCTGTGGACTACCAGCGGCAGTTCAGGAAAGACATCATCCTGGATCTGATCTGCTACCGTCAGTGGGGCCACAATGAGCTAGATGAGCCTTTCTTCACCAACCCGGCCATGTACAAGATCATCCGGTCCGTCTAGTTTAGCTTCTTCATCTTTTAATTTGAGATTTGCAGAACAATAAGGATTAAATATAACCCCAAAGTCCTTTTTCATTAAACTTCGCACAAAGTGCAATAATCTGAAAGAGAGAAGTTATATAAATATATGGAGTGTGTCATTGTGGCGTCCTTTCAGGTCCCGTAAGAGCGTCCCGGATTCCTACTCAGACCAGCTGATATTAGAGGGCCTGATGACTGAGGCTGAGCGTGACCAGATCAAATCCAAACACTATGGTATGCTCAACGACAAGCTGTCGAACATGACTGTGTACACTCCTCCACCCACCAACCTTCAAGGCCGCTGGGGGGATCTGATGGAGCCCCAGTCTAGAGTTACCACCTGGGACACGGGCGTCCCCATTCCACTGCTGCAGTTCGTAGGAGCAAAGTCTGTGGACATCCCTGAGGGAATCCAGCTGCACAGTCACCTCGGAAAGACCCACGTGCAGGTAAAGTCACCATTTTTGTAGTTTCTGTCTGATGGTTTCATGTTGTCACTGAAGCAGATAATTTGTGTTTTGCAAACTCAGGCTCGGTTGCAAAAGTTAGAAGAGGGCACCAAGCTCGACTGGTCGACCGCAGAGGCGCTGGCTTTCGGTTCTCTCCTCTCCCAAGGTCTGTGTGCCAGTGTTGGAAAATTACTTCATCATGAGGGTGTAATTGCCACTTAGAAGTTGTTTTCTTAATTTAATGTTATTGATTTCATAGGCTTTAATATTCGAATCAGTGGACAAGATGTTGGAAGAGGCACGTTCAGTCAGCGGCATGCTATGGTCGTGTGCCAAGACACCAACGACATGTACATACCCCTGAACCATATTAGCCCCGAGCAGACAGGTTTCCTAGAGGTAAACCAGAGGAAACCGCCAGCATGAACATAATCTATGAATAAATCAGGCTATATATAAATTGCCACTTCCTCTCATGTACTGCACTATGACGTCTGCGTGTGTGCTCAGGTGTGCAACAGCCCGCTATCTGAAGAAGCCGTGCTCGGATTTGAATACGGCATGAGCATCGCACAGCCGAAACTTCTCCCCATCTGGGAGGCTCAGTTTGGAGATTTCTTCAATGGAGCTCAGATCATCTTTGATACCTTCATCTCTGGAGGTGAGCATCTGACCACTCTGAGATTTTATTACTCACACACGATTACACGAAAACATGAAAAATGTTCCAGTGTTAGCTGTGTAATTGTTGGGTTTGCAGGGGAAGCTAAGTGGCTGCTTCAGTGCGGGATGGTGATCCTGCTGCCTCATGGTTACGATGGTGCTGGACCCGAACACTCGTCCTGCCGCATGGAGCGCTTCCTCCAGGTCTGTGAGACAATGATCCTGCAGTCATGTCAAGTCATGGATATTTTTACAATTATCTGAAGTCTTGCATTACAGAACTCTGTTATGACTGTTGTCCAGTGACAGTCTCCTAGAGAACCATTGAAGTATAACAAAAACTCTGCAACTGACACTTAACTGGCTCTGCAGTCATGCAAACATCTCAAGTTGTCCCCACAAGCAGAATTATTTATCTTCTCTGGCATCGTTCTCATATATCTCCTAATTTCAGGTCCAAATTTTTGCAGTCTTGTAATGCTACACCTAAAAAAACCCTCTTAAGTTTTTTTGTGGTTTAATGTTTTACCTCGGCCAGTGCCAGAGGTTATCTTTCCACCCCTGTCTCTTCATGTTGTTGAAATATGTTACTATTTGGAATAACTTAACAAAATCCCTTTGGGTCCAAAGATCAGATGGGCGGATGAGGCTTTCACTGCACAGAAAGTCAAATTTGTACATGTTCATAATCATAACGCATTTTAAATGCTGTTCTCACAGTCAGAGGTACATTATAATGACCGGTAACTGATTTTCCTGAAAATCCACTCCATTATTTATTTATTTTTTGCTGAGGAAAGTAGGAAGTGGTACACCATGATGCTAACGAGCAACATAAATGGAGCTTTTTAACTTTTGTGGTCATTGCTTATCCAACAGCTGGATGTAGTTGTATTAGAGTAGTTATATGAGTTTCTTATATGTAGTCCACAAGCACAGTGTATGACCAAAGCTGGATAATGCAGTCAGTGTTGGTGCATCCCTTATAGAAATGCTAGTACTTATCAGTTCAAAGCAAGGCTGTGCAACTCACATCTTATGATTTGCAGGTTAAATCAATAGCAAACCAAGAACGATGTTTTTTAATGGGCTGCAGCAGCAGTTACATAATATCAGACTGAAGCTGTGTCTCATTATAGAGATTGCTTTACTCTTTACTCAGCTCTCAATTATCTTTTTACTTAAAAATTCTTATTGTTAATGTATTTAAGCTTCATCAGACACTACATATTTAGATGCTTGGATGAATATCTGATTTTGAGTTGTTACACATATACAAAAGCTAAATTGTGAACAATTGCTGTGTTGTGCTGATTTTGTCTGTCAGATGTGTGACAGTAAAGAAGAGGGCGTGGACAGTGACAGTGTGAACATGGCCCTGGTCAACCCCACCACTCCTGCTCAGTACTTCCACCTGCTGAGGAGACAAATGATCCGAAACTTCCGCAAACCTCTCATCGTGGTCGGACCCAAGATGTTGCTGAGGTTCTCTGTAAGTACTACAGGTATTATGAAGACAAAGCTGTTTTTTTCCATGTAATTCAGTCACACTGGTGGCATAATGGTTGTCATCTCCCAGGGTGCAGTGTCCAGTCTGACTGAACTGGGACCAGGAACATCGTTCAGGCCGGTGTTAGGAGATACTTCTGTCTCAGCAGAAAGGTACAGACCACACAACTAATTTGGAAAACGTTTTGTCTTTTACTTATTTAATGCAAATTTGATTGATAATCGATTGCTGCCATTACAGCTTGTTTAGAGACTTAGTTCATAAACCCTGTGTGTCGGTTTGTATGAATAATTTAAACATCAGGCCTGAGTGAAAGCATTCTTCATCCACACAGCGTCCAGAGAGTGGTGCTGTGCTCGGGGAAGCATTACTATGCTCTACTGAAGCAGAGGGAGACGTCAGCAGCCAACCAGAACACAGCGCTCATCCGTGTGGAGGAGCTGTGTCCATTCCCTCTGGAGGCTCTGCAACAGGAGCTAAAAAAATACCCCAATGCCAAAGGTAGGGTGGTCCCTCTCACCTCGCAGTCCTCCATCTTCACTCTAAGCTTGCTTGTTGTCTTTGTAGGTGCCATCACACTGAAACTGTGTGGCATGTTCAGTTTATTTCCTCTATGTTTTTAATCATTATTAGATTTAAGATTTCTCATTTTATATCATTTTTCCCTTAAAAGTTCTAATTCCATATCTCCAGCAATATATTTTTAAAAATTTTTATAACCTCTACAGCTTATAAGTAGAGGCTACAGTCAGCTTGTTGTCTAATGTCTGTAGCCACTTTGTGTTCATTGTTCCTCTTTAAAGACACACCATTCTTGGTTTTGCATTTTTGGGGAATTTCCCCTTGCTGCATTAGGAAAAACTGTGGTCTCTGACTGATGCACAAAGGAAAGAGCTATTTTAATATATAACTGTATCAAAATGCAGTTTAAGAGATGATGAAAAGAACAATGAGATACATTCAATTAGGATCAAATTAAATAACTCAAAGTAAAATAAACATTTAAAAAATAAGTCTGCAGGATTTTGATATAACTTACATCATATACTGTTCAATTTTGGGGATATTTTGATGAAACTGTGAGGAAGATGAATATAATAATGAATGACTGACCACCAGCACTTTAGCAGATTGTTGAAGCCATTGAGCATCTCATTTTCTGAAAAGGACTGAGGGGACTAAATTTGGCCTCCTCATGTTTTATTTTAATCCTCTTAACGATTCTCTTCGGAGAAATCGGCTAACAAACATCAACATGACACTGGCTTGGTGAAGATACCCAGGTTTTTCAAGGTCTAACTGAACCATTGTGACACTTGTTTTTGTAAATGTTACTCTGTTAAAATCTTATAAATGTCTGGCTTTTGTGTTGGATTCAAAGTCAGTAATGACCTTTCACATGTTCTTACAGCAGTTACTCTTTTAGTATCTTTTGGTGTTTCCAAAAGTAATTTCTCTGCTGCACAATGAAATGCAGACATACCGCTGTCACTCAACTTAACATGTTTGGTATAAAGAAGCAGCCACAAAAGCAGCCTCGAACGTTGAGTCATAACAAGCTGAATGCCCTTCAGCAGATTGCAGGGCCTTCAGTACTCTGCTACATCAGTGTATCTGACAGTATCTCTATTATGAGCTACTGTCATACAGGTTTCTACTCCCTCATCCACCCACTGCAGCTGAATAAGTGTCACTCAAGACTATGACGTGTGGTAGCTTCATTGCAATCTTTTTTTTTTTCCATGAATCTATTTAACATACACATGTATTTTTTTCTGTTCCATTCAGAATTATTCCCTAAATGACCACTAAACCAAAATCCTGTGACTTTCTAAATACTCATCTGTGTTTTCGTAGTTTACACTATGTGCTAACAGCATAGACACTGTACAGGTAAAAATGCAGCAAGTGTCATGACTAGCTGCATTTCATCACTTAGCTGGATGAGGGAGGAGACCTGTCTTTGACACACTTCAAAAAACAATATCCAGAGACTTTTTGTCCTTTGGGAAAAGTGTCCATTTACTGTAGTTCCTGCTGATGTAAAAATGTGAAAAAGTTCTAATAAACCTACAGAAAATCTGCAAGGGTTTCATAAGCGTTTAAAAAAAAAAAACGTGCAGTCACCCTGCTGTCCATGCAAAGCTGGTCTGCCTGACTTACTGCCATCCTTAAAATACTTAATACTGACTAAAAATAATGGCCCCTACATTTAGCTTGTAATAAAAATCCCAAACTCAAATCTGTGCTAAACACAGCTAAAAAGTGGCAGTTCTTATCTACAAATGTCACCTTTAAAAGAGGCTTCTACTTATTCCTTACTGCTAATGTGCTTTTTTTATTTTATTTATTTATTTATTTGCTAAGATAGAAATAAAATTTCTTATGTTTGAAAAACTGCTTACCAGTTGGGTAGCGCAGACTAATAGAAAATCCTGTGGTGTGCACATTTAAACAGCAGATCCTGGAATGAGTCATTTACAGTTTCTGATTGTACACTGTAAGGATAGAATGACTTGATGGTGATTTTGTCTGTACACGAAAGTAAATAACATGATGCATGAATGCTATTACAGATCAAATTAATTGTCACTATTAACATTATTAATTTATCCATCTGCTAGCTTTTACATTGTTTTAGAAAAGCGTATCATAATGTGTAAATGTGAAAAACAAACTTTCATCACTATGAAAGGGAAAGGAAATTAGGTTTAAAGCGTCCATTTCTTAACTTGGAGAGTTTCCCTTTGTTCAGGTGGCAGTGGTTTTGGAAGCAAAAAGGGCTGAACAGGCTTTAAGGGTGGGGTTAAATAACTTCCTGAATGTGTCTATGAGGTGACAGGTAGTGGGTGTGGTGATTTCAGATGAGATGATGGAAGGCAGTTTGTGAATTAATGTCACCTGCTGTTGTACAACCTGAACAGACAACCGGTGGAAATGAGAGGCAGTGACCAAGGCAACTTCTATAAAGGAATGGTCCTGCAGGTGGTGGCCACAGACCATTTCCCTGTCTTCATCCTCTCTGGTTGATTTTTGGTCACATTTGGTTTTACCAGTTTCCTCACCACTAGAGGCAACATGTCTGCAACCCCCAGAAGTTGCTCAGGTAGTGCAACTTATCTAGGGTGGCACATCTATGCACACTGTGGCAAGAAGGTTTGCTATGTGGCCAGATAAAGCATTGAAGCTTTCCAGTAAATTGGTTCAGAAAATGGTTCATTTCTCAAGGCTTCATGTGCACACGAAGCCACCTACTGGCCAACGTGTATAAACCAGGCAGCTTTGACAGAATCCATGACATACTGCATTTTGTGTCAGTAAAGGCCACCGCAGAATCTACTTCCATCATTACAGTGTATGTTCTAGAGAGTATATCATAACTATATTGTATCACATACATGGCATTAAATTAGATCAGTATTAATTTCCATGAGGAAATTGGCAAAAATGAAAAAAAAGTTACCTCTAGGCTTGAATCGCAACCTCTGTATAAACGAGTCAGCATTCCAGTTTTACTGAAGCGATCACCTTTGAGCAAAATTGGACATAGTTATATATTTCACAGGTGTTGTGAACTGATAATTTTATAAAAGTGACCTATTTTATTTGTCCAATTGTTTGGCCAAAATTGTATTGTTGTGTAGTGTCATGCAATATAAAAATGTAGGGCTGCAACTAATGACTATTCTGATGGTCGATTAGTCACCGACTTAAAACGACTAGTCGACCAATCGGATTATGTATCTCATGATTAATAAATGGTTCTTATTTCACCTTCGGCTTTGAAATCTTGCATGTGGTTGTTATGTAAGTCCGACGTGCCTCGTCTTTAAATGTTCGAACATTGCAGACGTACTTCAGTGGTACGTAAGGTCCCCTTTACAAATCTCACATGTATTTAATTTATTTTGTAAGTTTAACGTTGAAGTTATTTCAGACTTTTGACGTTCTCTGCCGCCGTTTTATTCCCTGGTACGCCGCCATATTTTTCCCCTGGCGGACTTTATTGCGAATGTGCAACTCTCAGCAGAGATAAGAAAAGAAGACGATGTCTCACTCTAGGTTTTTTTTTTTTCTTTGCGCATTTGTTTTGATCAACTCTCAGCAGAGATAGGGAAGAAGACAATATCTCACTCTGAAGGTTTTTTTTTTTGTTGTTTTGTTTGCGGACAATAGTCAACGGGTAAATTCGTTGTCGACTATTGTCAACGTCAACTAATCGTTGCAGCCCTATAATAATACTTATAGTAAATAATACTTTGAATGTGATTCTGAATCCAGACCTCTATGAGTTAATGATTTTAAATGAATGTGAAACTGTTTTGCTTCAGAGTTTTAACTGGGAACAACTGTACAGACAGCTGAAGTGAAACCTGAACTTTCAGGCTTTGTTTCAGAGGAAAACCACACGCACAGTCACCTCTAGAACAATGGATTTTATATACCATACCATTATGTTGCCCCTCCCTTCCCCCTCAACAACACCTACTGCCCCCACTAAAAGGTAGATCTTGTTTTCTGTACAGTGCCAAGTTTCAACAGAAGTCCTTTCAGGTTCCCTTTCCTCTAGAACAGGTTTATACTGTTTTTAATTACAAACTAAACAGTCTGATGTTGTTTATCTGATTTAAATGACAACGTGCTATAACTGCTCTATGTGTCACTGTGTCTCTGAGATCTGAACTTTAAAAATATTAAGAGTGCCTCCACTTAATGAAATGGTCTTTATCAAGACATTTAAAAAGTTGAGCTATTTTCTATGTTAAGTGCTTTTTTTTTTAAAGACTGAAGAGACTGCACATAATAGATGATACTGATATATGCAGCACATTAGCTACTCACACACATCCTCAAAGAGACAGGTGGGCATTTTCAATTCAGGTATTATTATGTCATCTTTGCCCATCAGTGAAGCAAGACCAGAACTGAGAAGACATACCAGTCCTGACCTTTGATACAAAACAGCTAAAGAAACTATTCCAGCTGTATTCTCTCAAGAGGAGCTAAAATCATCGCTAAAAACTCCAAGCTACATAAAAACAACTACGGTTTTTTAGTAATAAAAAAAGAAAAAAGAAAGAAATATTAGCACCGAGTCACAATTTATCCATGGAAAAGCAAAGTATAATGAATAAAGAATGATATAAATATGCATACTTATGCAAGTAAGAATTTGTGTTTCAGAACATTATTAAGCAGTCCTTGGAACTATTGAACCCTTCAAAGATCATTTTATATTGCGCAACAAATATTGTGGAGTGTCATAAGGAAAGATTCCGTGTGTGTGTGTGTGTGTGCCAGAATAAGTGTGGGTGTGTATGTGGGGAGTGTGTGTCACATGCAGTTTGTGGAGACTTTGGTGGAGAATCCAGGATAAATGCTCGTCATCTATGATGACAGAAAAAAAAAAAAATCACTGAGACCCCCTGACCGGTTAAGCATATAATCTTTAACTGGTCGTAATGTTTGGATGTACTTTGAGAGCATCCAACTTCTTTTGCAGTTACCTTTTAAAACTTTCCCTCCATGTGGAGGGTGTCAGTGAGGTTTTCTGCACAACTGTCAGGTCAGCAGCCTTCCCCATGATTGTGAATTCTACTGAAATAGACTGAAAAACCATTTAAATGCTCAAGAGTCCTTTGCATTGAACATTGAACCTTTTCGCAATATTCTAATATTCTGAAATTAATTTTGGGGGTTTTCATAAGCTGTAAGACATAATCATCAAAATTATAATAAACAAATGCTCGAAATATCTTATTTTGCATGTAATGAGTTAACATAATACATTAGTTTACTTTTTTAAGTGGAATTACTGAAATAAATTAAGTGTTGTGTAGTACTCTAATTCTTTTGAGTTTCACCTGTATATGAGTCCAGTTTCCAGCTTTGCCAAACTTATAGCGTTTTTATGGTTAAATGGAGACCTGGAGAGGCCTACAAACCACAGGCTGTGTCCAAATGTCCACCCTACTCCCTAACCCCTCGTTCACTACATAGGGCTGCACTATATAGCACGCTGCATTGTGTGCTCATTCTTTTGGCGATTCGGACAGAAAGCGCCCTGGTTTTTCTTGCCACAAACCACGTGACTACCAGCAGTCACCACGGCAACCAAAACGCGCGTCAGGATGTTTTTTCACCTCCTTGCACCATGTTGAGCTTCTGCCCTCAATGCATTGTGGTCTATTTTGACCGGTTTAGTGACCATTGATGCTCACTGTTTTTCAAGATGCTTTGTGGGTAATTTTTTCTCTCTGGACATTCGGACACCCCTACAAAATGCCGTGGCCCCTATATAGGGCACTATGCAGGGAGTAGGGTGCACATTCGGACACAGCCACAGTGTCTCACACTGACTGTTAAACGAAGACAAGGATCAGTGATGGTCAGGGCGTGCTTCAGCAAGGCTGGAATCAGGCTGTGAAGGATGCACTGATAAAGCCACATACAAGATTATCCTAGAAAAGCACTTTCTCATGCTAAGACTCCCCAACTCAGAGGATTACAGCAGGACAATCCTCCAGGCCACAAGTGGAAGTGTGTTCTTGTGCTGCCAGTTGTAATCAGAGTTGTTTTCTCTCTTTCTCTCTTTTTTTTTAAAATTCAATTAGAATTTATTTGGAGCCAAGAGGAGCCTCAGAACATGGGTCCCTGGACTTTCATAGCCCCCAGGTTTGAGAAGCAGCTGGCCTGCAAGGTAAGCAGATTTTAAAGTGCGCCTGTCTCCAGCGCTTCAGGAATTACTTTTATCATGCAAACTGACCATCTCCTCCGTCCTTGTCAGCTCCGGTTAGTGAGTCGACCTGCTCTTCCCGCCCCTGCTGTCGGTATCGGGACCCTTCATCACCAGCAGCAAGAGGCCATCCTCAAAGCTACCTTCTCCTGAGACAAAAACCCGACTGGAAGTCAAACTAACCAGAACACAGGCTTTGGTACTTCACTACATTTTGTGTCTGCTGCACAGAGCCCCACAGGTCAGATACACGGGACATTAAGATGACATGGATGTCATTTAAAAAGTAATTTTACTTGTATTCTGGGAGTTGGAACTGTTTTAATTTTAGTGTTAAGTGTTTTGTTTCTACCATTTCTCTCATACAATCCATATTTTTTTCTGTATTTAATGCAAAAGGCAAATACACTGAGGCCTTACAGATGATGTTTACAGGGACACTGTAGGAGCAACTCATCGCCCCCTGCCCTATTTGTAGTATTGAGAATTGCATGTGTGAAACCTGTACAGGCTAAATCTTTTAAGGAATCAAACCCATTTTGCTGATGTCATGCTGCAAGCATGCAGTGTTGATTTTTATGCTGCTTAGAAAAGAAATTGCCAGTGTTGTTAAAAAATCTCTGAGCATTACCCATGAAATAGTTGTTATCAGTGTGATTATTTATCCCAAGTCTCATAGTTTATTGTAGAAATTTGACCTGAAAAATATATTATTTAAATGTCAAACCACAACTGAAATTCAGAGCAGTGACATTAAAAAGGGATTATGCATGTAGAGCAAATCTGAATATTTTCAAATAAATCTACTTTCGCTGTTGTGTGTTGTTTCTTTAACTCCCAAATTGTGTTTATTTTATATGCTTTAATTCATATATATATGCAGAAATCATCTCACACTATGAAGTCTTTCACCAGAATTTATATTGTGAGATATACCTAGTCATAGACTTGTAACTTGCAACCCTCATATCTGATTTTGTTATTTAAAAGGATCTAAGCACTCTTATAAATGGATGTTTCCCAGTTACTGGAAAAGTGGAGACAACTGGCACTTCTTCAAGGTTCACCTGAAGTTGGTACTTCTTTTGTGTTTCTCCCTGATTAAAAAAAAAGGTGGAAAAAAGCAGTAATGTTGCATCTGCAGAAATGGCAACACTTATCTGTGTGACTGGTGTGCTGAAGGCATTTCTTCAAAAGAAAACATGATTTTGTTAAATGGCCACTGTGGTACTTGAAGACATGAGCCAAGTGGATTCAGCTTTCTTGCTCTTGATTGTACAAGCCAATTTCACTAATACACCCCCACCCCCAAAAAGGCTTTGCCTGCTCATAATACAAGCAAAAAATATCTATTTTCCAGGACTAAGGTAATACTTAATTACAGCAAAAACATCCATCCATCAGAGGAGTTGGAGTCTATCCCAACTGCTGTTAGGCAAGAGGAGAGGTGCACTTTGAACAGATGGTCAGTTCATCGCATAAAAAAAGTAGCTTCCCTCAACAGGATAAAAGTGCAATTTGTTATGCAAGTCATGTAGTACTTCATGTCTTCGTGAGGAGGTTGTGGCCCAGGTGCTGCATTGGTCAGAAGCTGACTCTTGATGTTTTTATACTTCCATAGTTTAAACACAATTTATATTTTAATCTCAGTTTGTGAACAAATTTTATGCATTTTGTCTTATAAGAGAAATTCCTAATTTGTTCCAGATTTTTCTTCACCTTTTATGTGTGTGTGTTCATTTCACTTCTTGTTTGACCAATGAGTAGTTGATATGCTGAAGAACATTCATAAATTGGGATCATATTATATAATTAGGACTATTTTGCTTAAAAGATGGAAAACAAGACTAGTCCTCTTAACCGTCTGATGCTCGAATAATTAAAAAGTAGTGCCACAATTTTTTTTTACATGCAATATTTTACTTCTACAGATGCTTCTAGTAATGCTTTTCTTTATACTTAATCTTAATTTTATTTAGTTTGAGCTATTCTGTGTTTTTGTGTGTTTTTGTAAAACAACCACACCCTAAAGAAGGTGGTGACGATTTGCTCGGTCAGCATTTAAAACAGGAAATTTTGCTCTCAAATCATTCAGTTACGCTTTTGATTAAAGATAGGATAGGGATAGGGAAATACCCCCATACCTGGAAAACTCCAGACTTGTCCCCAAACACATCATCAAAAAGTTATACAGTGAGAATGATTCCCACTTACTTTTCTTAGCCCTGGTTAAAAAGCTGGATAATGACACAGCAGTAAATCCAAAAACCTAGATTAAATTTACATCTGTGCAAAGACCTTTAGTCACCCTTCATTTCTTTGTTTATCACCAAAATAACAGGAAGTAGGTTTAATGATTTACTGAAACATGTACAAACAGAATTGGAAATGCAGTATAAGGCAAACATAAGGTTCATAAAATACTAACGAGCTTGAAAGTCAATATTTTGTTTGACCACATTTAAACACAGTCTGAACCCTCCTCCAACTGTCTTGTATTTTTAAGTCATCTTCAGGGATAGCTCACCAGGCCTTTTGAAGGACTTTTTAAAGCTTTTCTTTTGATGTTGACGGCTTTTTGTTTTGTTCTGTCAAGATGAACCCACACTGCTTCAAATATGTTGAAGTCTGGTCTCTGGGGAGGATTCATCACGCCATCAGACTCATTGCCACTGATTTCAGTCCAGCTCTTGTGTCATTTAGCATACTTTAACTTTTTCTCCACTTTCCCTTCCCTAAGAATAACTTTTTTCAGCCACCTTCCATGGAAACAGTAGCTGGATCCACTGAAAGTCCAGATGCAACTCTCAGGTCCTGTCAGGTCTTCCCTGGATTTTTTTTTTTTCTCATATTTCTTTAGAACATTAATTTCAGATGTTGTTCATCTACTGTTCATGACTCAGTGTCAAGTACATTATCCCAAAGGAAAAACAAAACAAAACAAAAAAAAAAACAAACATACAAGAGTGATTCTATGAAAATAATATAATTTACGTCCACGTGACCTTTTGGGCTGTATTTTATTTATTGTGTCTCCAAAATCTATGTTTAAACAGCTTTATATAAATATTGAAATGGCTCAATTTAATACAATTTAAAATACTTTTTTTTTTTCTTTTTTTGAGAAAAATGGTTGGTTTCTTCAGTTGACGTCATTGTGATGGAATTTGAGTTTTCAGACTCAGATTTTTGATATTTACTCAGTTATCTTGACTTTGAACTCATCATATCTGCCTAAATGATGCAATGTCCGGTACTGCGCTGTATGGATTTTGTCTTTGAGGTGTCACGGTGGCCCAACTTACAGTGAGGGCGCCGCTTAAGGACAAAGGTCAGATAGAGCCGAGTTAGATGTCTGGACACCAGTCTTCTATTATGCTGATAATGTGTCACATTAAAAGCAGCATGTCATATTGACCAGTGGAGCACTCCCTACTGCCGGGCGCTTTCTACCGACTGTTACCCTTCTGATCAGAATTAAAGACTTGTCTTTTGAAACTTTTACTTCACTTCTCATCGTACCTTTATTAAAGAAAAATTTCACAACAGTCAACTATTATGTCATGTTTCTTGTGGCCTTCACTGAAAATGTAATTGGGATATAACAAAACTAGATGAAAGTCCATACGTTTTGACATAATCAGTGTATTTTATTTTGTTATTAATGATTGTAATACCAAAATGAATTGATAATTTTTCATTAACCCATAGGAACCCGACGTGACATATTTGTCACATACAGTTTCTGAGACGTTTTGCTTCAATTTATGGTATAAACTTTGCTTAAAATCCTGTTGAACACAATCTGATACGTCTTCTGTCCCTTAATAGATACCCAGAAGCAGAAAACCATATTATAATATTTTTAAACTATCACATGGTAATAAATGGCAGAAAAAAAGAAGATTCAAAATTGTTATTTATTAAAAAAAGGTTTTTGTTATCTGAAGAATATATAGTTTTGAATCTCATGCATGCCATGTGCTCTCTCTTTGGCATTCAGTATGTAGAGTGGTTGTGATTTTGAGCAAAAATCACAACCCCATTACACTCAACCACATTACATGTTTAACTGTAACAAGTTTCTAGATTGTGACGACGTTGTGATTTCAACACTTTAGTTTGTAGGTTATGTCAAAGTCCAATTTGTACCATTCTTGTGTAATGACTTACAAAGAAATATGCCCAAAGAAAAATCTTAAAGGACATTTAAAAAGTCTAAAGATATGTTTCTGAAGACCACCTTAGAAATTTGTGCTTCCTGGAATCAAAACGTGAAGAAAATAGGGGTGGTAAACATCATTACTTTCTTTGTACCTTCAGGATTATGGTAAAACACCTGTTTATGTGCAGAGAAGCAAAGAAGCACAACAGAGGGCTCAGGAGCATGATGGGAAGGGAAGGAGCACAAAGCCACCCAACGCTTGCCAGATGAGGAGCAACAAGCTGTCCTGGAGGTACTTGAGTATGTTAGCAAATGCACCATTCTTGGCATAAAACAGCATGAGGTCCATAAAGGCTTCTAAACCCCTGAAAGTGCACAGTAAATAAAGTGATTATTTTATCCACAGGAAAGTTGCATCAGGTGTTTATAAATGTAAATATTGTCTGATTTCCTGCATTTATCCTCACTGCAGACCACAAAGGAGGAGTGGAACACAAACATCCAAAAGTACCCGAGGCTCCATCATAGACAGCCTATAAAAAGCAGCTGGAAAAGAGAATGGGTGTGCTGGATAAGAAAATAAATTTCCTTGAGAGCTTTAAAACCATCTCTGTATAGTCAGTGAGGAAGATTGAGTGCATTGAAAATATTGAAGACTTTGCATTGGATGGAAAATTAAAAATAATGTTCATACAGTTTGCAGTTTTTCCTGAGATCTCTAGACCTCTAATCTAAGAATCTTGATCAGAATTATTTTAAAAGCTTATTTATAGCTGTTAACTTGTACTTGTAACACCCACAGTAAACCTTCCCTATGAATGAATCAGAATCAGACAATGAGGATTTGGTCATCTCTGACCTGCCATTTATTAGCTCAGCTATCAGAGACCATACATGTTTTAAAAGCATCAACATCAGCTTCTCTCTGTCAGCCTGGCGGGATTTTCTTAAAATAACCAACTCTTTGCTCATTCAATGTAAGCTGACACCCATCTGGAACAACCCTGACATCCTGCAAAATAAAAAAAAATATATAAATAAATTTTACTCAGTGGAAAAATGAGGGAATAAAGCATTTCCTTGTGAGCTACTATCCTGCAGGTTTTGGATTCTACCCTGATGTAACACACCTGACTCAAATCACTGGGTCATTAACAGGCTTGTGCAGAGGTGTGTTGTAGTGGGAGACATCTAAAACCTGCAGGACAGTAGCTCATGAGGACGGGAGTTGGAGACCCCTAGAACAAATAATACAAAACAGAAGCTTTATATCATTTGAGACACTTACTCCACAATATGGAATCATTAGTGCAAAATTCTTAGCATATCATCAAATTAAGTCTATAAAAAGTAAGGAACACACCTGCAGCCAAATAGACTTACAACTTCCTACTAGGGTGGCAGAATTTGTAAAAGTGCCCCAAAACGTATAGATTACTGGTCAAAACAAAAGATTCCATATCACAAAGTGGGAAACAGATTTATCCAGTAGTTTCAATGAAAACCTTTCATCACAAATGTGGGGTTGTGGTTGGGTAGGGTTGTTGGGCAGGAGGGTGGATAGGTGGGACTGTTGGGTGGGTGGAAGGACAGGTGGGGTTTGGGGAGGAAAGGTGGATGGAGGGGGTGGGAGATTACAATTGGTAGTCCTCTCTCTCCCGGGGTGTGGTGCATGGGAGCTATTCGGGGTGCACTGTGGGTCCCTGGTTGCTGTCACTTTGGGCTCTGGGCTTGGTGGTGGGGCCTGGTTCTGCCTGGGAGGGGTCCCGGGAAACAGGGGTGGCTACTTCTGCCAATGGGGCGGCTCATCTTCCGGGGGTAGATTCCCTTTTTCCTGGTTGTGCCACTCCTCAAACCCTTCCTCCCCTGCTTTTGCATTTACATCCACACACTTAGGGCTTTGGGCAGCAAAGATAAAGCCCCTTAGGTTATCAAGCAATGTAGATCATGAGTACATATTCTTACTTTATTATTGCAGTGATGTTGCACTTCCATGATGAGAAGTCCATGATTTCTACATAATTTAAATATGATTTAAATATGTAAAGAATACAGACAAGTCATTGTAATTCCCTTCAGATGATGCTGACAATTCAGCTTTGGGGCCCCCTTGTGGCTTGGGGCGCCCTTTGCATTTGCATAGTCTGCATATAACAAAAAACAGCTCAGATCACATATTCAGATCAGACATAACCTGACCCTAAATATCTACTGTGCAACAAGCTTATAGAACAGACTGGAAAGAGACAGATCCTGACTTTGACTTCCAGATTTGGTGCAATGCGAACACTCAAACCGCTGCATGTGCCGTCAGATAGAAAGGCGGGAGTAGCAGCCTCCCACTCCTCCTATCAATGTAACAACCACAGAGCGGTTGGTGTATCTCTATGGCACAGCAGCTCGACTGTCAAGTGTCACCCTCCTGGAAGTAACCCAACCTCCGCTCACAGCATCGCCTCACTGACTGAATCCCGCCCGTGCAGCAGGGGGAAGAGGAGGAGGGGGAAGCAACTGTGTTTCCCCGTTCAGTGATGTGAACAGTGGGGAGGCTCAGGCTCGGGATCCGCTACGTCAGAGAGATTAGTCAAATAACCTCTTGGGGTAGGACGTACCTCCCCCACCTCCCCCCTTTGGGCTTGCCTGGCTGCATGCATGGTCTCGAGCGGCGACACAGACAACGCTGACAGATTGCCAGGAAGCTTGTCGAAATACAGAAGTGCACTACTTTCTTTCCTGCCTTCTTTTTTTCTTTCTTTCTTTTTTGGCTGGGTGAGACGGCTGTGGTGCTCCTCCAGCGTCCTCTCCGCGTCTCCCCCCTCCCCACCTCCCCCCCGTGCGAAATGGCGAAAGAAAACGGCGAGTGCAGCGATGGATCTTGGAAAAAGCATGTCGATGATATCAAGAAGATATTTGACTTCAAGGAAGTCCTCGGCACGTGAGTATGGAGCCAATGCAGCGGGGAAACTTTTCAGCCAGTTGTGCAAATTAGCGTCAGAAAACAATGGCACGTTGTAGCATTTGAACGGAAACGAGTGCAGACTGACAGCTGTTGAATATTGGTTGAGAAAACTGCTCGACGCGCACTGCGCCTTTTAAACTTGCCGTGCGCTATAACACATTAGAAATCCAGTCAGGAGCATCATCTGTTAATTGCTCAGTGGGGAGACGGATCATTCACAAGGCACGATAACAATATGTGAAGGCAGACGCGTGATGCCCCCCCTCCAACCCCTCTCATCATCCTCCTCGTTCTGTCAGTTCATTCACAAACTACTGCATCCTGTTGTTATTTTCCCTCCTGGATCAATTCAAGGCTAAATCAAGAGCTTTTTGCTCTTGGCAGCCATTTACTAAAGTGTGCTTTTTTGTACAGCAGGGCCTATTTGCATCCACAAAAAATAAAAAAAAGTCAACTCCCAAATTCAACTTCCATCTGCATTGACTTTTTGTGCTCAGCTGTCTTCTACTAACAGGAACAGATTTCCGCTGAGAAACATTATGTTTGACTTTAAAGATTTGTGCCACTGTCACGGATACTTGTTTGTAATGTAAACACTTGTGAGAAACTGCTCTGCAGTGGGCTTGTTTGGGGAGTTCAGAGACCACTTTGGCTGAAGTTGGTCTTTTGCTCTCTTGGAGTACAGACAAATTCCAGAGTTTATTTTGGTCTGCTCTTAGTGCTCTCTGCTTTTTGTCTATTTTTTCTTTTTCTTTGAATAAGTTATGCAGCAGACAGAGCCTTGAAGTTTTCCTCTAAATGCAGGTTACATGTCAGTAACATCTTTCAGTCTGTCTTGTGATGAAGCTGCAGGTGTTATCACACATTTTATAATACATTTCTCATTTTTGTAGCATGCTTTGTTCCCTAAAGCCACACCTGGCCTGCTTGGCTGACAGGAATATGTTGTTAGGTTTAGTGGAAAGCCTGTGCTTTGATTTTTCGCAGCAGAAACTGGTGTAAAGATGCATAAAAAACACTGTTGGTTATTGGGATTCTTGTCAAACTAGAAAGAGTTCTTTCATAAATGCAAAAACACACTGACTTGATCTCCTAAGGTATAACCTGTCATCTTGCGTGAACTTGAGTAAGCAGCTTCTTTCTTGACTTTCCTCAATGTCCTCTCATTTCGTTCAGCGTGACTGCAGATCTGCTGTGTTCGAGGAGCAGCAGCAGCATCATAACATCCTCAATACAGATTGGTGATTCATAAAGCAAACTCCACACTCCAGCAGTTTGACTGAACAGTCAGACACTCCTACCTGGAGGCAGCTCTGATTTCCCCAAGGCTTACATTTATGTGTGAGGAGCCTGTGAATAACACCAGTGAATCATCGTGATTTACTGTCCACACAATGGCCAGGTTGGAGGAACACACGTCCCTCGCCCACAACTGCCCAGCTCACATCGCCTCTGTGTCATTGCTCGGCCTTCACGTCGCACATTGTTACAGAATGTGCTCATCCTGACTGCCTTTAACTAAGGCGCGTTTACGTGTTCCTGTGTCTTAATCGGGGAATAGCTTGTTGCTGCACAGCGGGGTTCACAACAGGCCACCAGGGCCAGAAAAGCCCAGCAAGCCTGCAGCTTTACCTGAGGATTATAAATGGAAGAGGAAGGACTGTTGGTCAAAGGAGGAGACAGATTATCCTCTTCCTTCTTCCTGCTTCTCCTGTCAGCTTCAGGTTGAAAGTTTTCTCCATGTCTGCACCCTCTAACCCTTTGCGAAGCTTGTAAAAACAGAATTAACACACTGGCTTGGCTGACTTTCACATGATTGGAACAGTTGTTTAGGTTAATGTTATTCAGATGCATTCACTGTGATATTTGTTATCCCCAAACATTTGGACAAAGGAAACAAAATCTGAATGTTTTACAGAGATAATATCTGATTAGGAAAGCAGCTGGAAACTAGTCTTTCTATGGGTGAGTGTGTTTGCAAGCTGATTAGACATCAGTAGGAGTTTTCGAACAGGAAACCCATGGCCTTGTCACTAAAGCTTTGACCATGCATCTTCCATGTGTTTCTTGCTGTAGAGCTAATGAGATCTCCACCACGGAAGCTAGTCCTTGCCTTCCCATGTGGCTAATTTCAGACCCTTAAGCTGCTGATACTCTGAGGAAGCAAATTAAGTAACCCGGCCACAAGCATGTACAGAGATTTAAGTGGGCAAAGTGCTGTGAATGTAAAGCATCAGGCAGAATTGCCATTCACAGTGGATCTGAGGTACCGCTGAGACTGGCCTTTCAATAGCAGGTTTGCTCATGATAAAAAAAACAAACAAACAAAAAAAAAAACATTACGCAAGGCAGTTGTTGGAAAATGTTTTGCATGTAGAAATACAATTAAGCAGAATTCTTTTACAAAGAAACTGTTATATTTATACCTACTATGGTTGTGGCTTATCACAAAGGATGATGATGCATTACAGTGGCATCCCAAAGTTTAGGCACCCTTGGTTTAAATTTCTTTCGCTATCGATTCTAAAAAGAGTAGGAGATGCCTAGAGTTTCAAAACTGAGTCTGTTATTGTCTCCATCAGCAAAATATTCTTTCTGCCATGGGCTGTAACACAAGCCCACAGCATGATTAATCCACTGCTGTGCTTAACAGGCACAGAAGTGTTTCCTTGTTGCAGTCTTAAAGAGGCACTATGGAAATTCTGCAGATTTTCTTAGGGAGGCACCGCCTAACAATGGCTAATTCAGCATAGGGCTGGGCGATATATCGGATAAACTCGATGTATCCCGAGAAGTTTTGTGTGCGACATATAAAATGTCTGTATCACGTATATTGAGTAAACAGCATTTAAAGCGTCTACATGTGGTTTTCTTTGTAGTTTAGCGTGTGCTCTCTGCTGCTGATGGGAGTGTAACTCACCTGTGTGTGCACGCAGCACGGCATGTACAGACATGACGTGATGTCATTACATGTCAACATGAAAATAAGATAAATAAAACCAAGCTGTTTAGTTTTTATAATAAAAGGACAAAATATAAACCTGTTCTAGAGGAAGGGGGACCTTGGATTACTTCTGTTTTGATCTGGTGCAAAATAAAATAAACTAAAATAAGATAATGTTTTAAAATAAAATAACTGAATGAAACAAACATATCGGATATTGAGTAATTATAGAAAAGAAATAAACTTGATTTTATTGGGTTGGGGCGCCCCTCTAATATAATGGTTGGGGAAAGACTGGGTTAATTTATTAAATGTTTTGGTTAAGGTCCCTGGTTCAAAATAAAAAAAAAGTTTGTTGAAAGAAAAATCACAATAAAGATCAATTTTACTGAGCTTACTTAAATCCTACTGGTGTCTTTTTATGCCAGATAACGTTGAAATCAATATTTACACAGTGTTCTAGAGGACATTTCAAAGGATCCAGATGTATATTGTGTATCGGGATGAAGCCAAAAAAAAATGAAAGGATATCAGTTTTACGCCATATCGCCTAATTCAGCATCCATCTTGCATCCATCCTGTACAGTGAAATGTTGCGTAATGCGGTGTCTTAGCTTCAGGATGCTGCTGGGCTGTGACTACTCCAGAAATGTAAATCATAAATAACACTGTACCATCAAAGGAACCAGGAACACAGATCATAAAGGTCAGAGAGGTACATAGTTTGACTTTAAAGTTTTGCAGTCAAAATTCATTAATAGTCATTCATTAATTCAGTAATGAAGGCAGTTTTAATCTCTCCTGACACCTACTGTCCTGAGAATTGTATTGAAGATGAGATTTGATACGATCCATTGGTTTCCTTAGCCTGGGAATTTTTCATAATTTTGCTTTGTATGTACACAGTTATAAAGACTAGGACTAATAATGAATGGGAGTAACTGCATTACAGTGAATTGGATTATGATAAGATCAGGATTGCCTATTTAAAAAGGCTTTAAGATAACTTTTTTGTCATTAGTTGGTAGAATTAAAATAGAAATTAAGTGAATTGATTAATTTCATGTGCCTTACCATAGATAGTTAAATTATCCTTGTATGTAAGCAACTTAATTTCCAATTTCTGTCCATAGAACTGCTTGTGAAGTAAAGAGAAATATTATCTATTCAGGCGTATAGATAATAGAACCATAGAACACTTCACCATCACTACAGAGACTCTTAAATCTTTCTTTTACAGTTTAACAGGAGTTGTGATTTGCCTTTCTGACAGTCCTGGTGTCTCATTTACCAAACAGTGCGTAGGACCCGGTGAGGGGTCAAGCTGGGGAAGGAGGAGGAACACAGGTGGCTTCAAAAAGAAAGGTGACATTTTTACACGAAAAAAAAAACTCCCCCAAAAAACCAGGGCCCTTAAAATGGGTCAAATGAGCAAAACATGCTCATAATGGTAACTCAGAGTAACTTCAAACTGTTTACATAACAAGTAACCTAACAAAGAACCAAACTGACCTAACCAATAGGAAACAAACAGGAACTTAAATACTGGTTGATCAGACTAGTCTAAACATGAGGGGGGTTAACAAATACTAACAAATAAACTAAACAACGAAGAAACAGGACCTTATAGTTAATTATTTATTTACAAAAGGATGAACAAAAGGTCTAAGTAAATAAACTACTAAAGTCAAAATAACACATCCAAATATTTAAAGAATATAAACTAATGATCTTTCCTCTAGGCTTTGCATTTTCACTGGTTTCATGATTCGATTATCTTGTCAATGATTCGATTCGAATTAACGATGCATCACTATGTGTGGCATCCGCAGTATTCTTCATCACTGCACATTGCTACTTTCTTCATATGAATACAAGCAGTCAGATTAATTTGAACTTTGTTTATTTTATAATTATTTCAGAAATCAATCTCAATGCCCTGATATTGACAAACATCATAAACATGTAAACAGTGATGTCATTTTCAACTTTGTTATTGAACTTTATTATTCCATTGCTGGAAAAATCAAGAGACATTACTATACTGTGATGTTCTGTTATCAGAAATGGTTCAGAAGCCCTCTAGTTGCAAGGTTTTTTGCAGTGAAGCAGTGTGTTTTGTCTCTTCAGTTTTTCCGTAGACAGTTCAGACAGAATTAGGAAGTTAAGATGAGGCTAGATGTGATGTGATTTCACTGAGACAATAAATGTATTTCCAGTGAGATACTGATGTATTTTCTGTATGTCTGCATAGTTTCACAATTTTTCAAAATAAAGGTTTCAAAACAGATTCAGCCATGGACCTTTCTTGGGAGATTATTTAGTGTTGCAGCAGTTAGATTACTTCACACATGAGCGGCAACAGAATAAACACATTACATTATTATAACCAATTATGTTTTGTTGCTGCATCAATGCAGAATTGTCCACGTCCGCATCTCGATGCATCGTAAAAAATGATTAAATTCAACACCCCTGCTCCACTCTGGAGGGAGCTGTCTTTGAACAGACCCATTGAACTTCTTGTCCTTCGGCTTTTCCCAAGATGTTGTGCTCACTCCTCCCTCAAGCTTTCACAAGGCTCCCCCCATCACCAGTATAAGCAAAAAAAAAATACAAGTTAAACAAATAATCAGAAAGTTAAACAGAGTTGAAAATATAATAGTGCCTCAATGTGCACACTAACAAAAAAGAACTAAAGCATTTCAACTAGGTTTAAACCAAATATGTAAACAAAAAGTGTTAAAGTAACATGACTGAAATGTGTTGTGTTTGGGGGTTACTGCCTTAATCTGTGTGGCCGTAGGTGCGGCCATCACTAAAAGTGTATGACAAAAAACAATCAGCTTTATAAAACCATGCAGATGTACACCTGCAGGCAATTTTCCCTTTATCAATCACAGACTACTTGGAAGTGTGTGCAGTGAATCAGCCTCATATCCCACCGTGAACATGCCCAAACCCAGCCATAAATGGTCAATGCAAAGCAGGTCATGAATATCGTTGCATATGGAAAGCCTGCTGATCAAAGAGGAAATAATGGCAATAAATAAGGGGGGGATTAAAAGAAATTGAAGTACATTGGTGAGGTAGAAGCAAGAAAAGAAATTTTGTTTAGTGGCTAAGCAGCGGAGTCACAAGTAAAAGAAAATGCTGCGAGTGCAACATGTGGCTGTGCGGTGCAGTCTGACAGAACTGTAGCAGAAATAAACTAGAAGCACAGAGTGCAGACCTTCGCCAAGCCATTGTCATTTTTTTTTTTTTGCCAATGATTGTGGGCATTAGTTTTGCGTAAGAAGTTTCGATGGCATAATTATCCCCATCCCCCGTAGTAAAGAATCCTTAAAATGGAAAAAATGATGGAAAGGTGTTTAATCACTAAAGTCCTGTTTCAAATAATTTAATTTTTTGAGGGAATTTATCAGCTCCAGCTTTGATTAGCGTTGGAGGGAACACAACAACCTGAGGTGCTGCACTCCAGGCTGAAAGAGTGGGCGCATCTTATTTTCTTTTTTTATAGAGAAACATGTTTACTAAATGTATTATCACACATAAAGGCTTTTCTGTTCCAGTCAAAACTCATAAACTAACCTCATTATCTCAGAAAGTCTTGATCATTAGATATTGCATTTCACAGTAGCCTGCAGGATACAGATTAATGCCATCACTTTGTTGTTGTAGCTTTCAGGTGTGTCCTCTGATAGGTACTAGTAACTTGAGTTCTGTATATGTTGTTGTTGCCCATCAGACCCATAGGGATATACAGTATATGCAGCTATTGCCACTGGGAAAAGGCTTAATCAGATTGTTTTAGCAGGTGTGCCTGCATTTTAAAAACCTGTTTAAACATGCTTATTTTGTTGTCAAAACAGTATTACTCACAAATCTGTAGCTGATCCAAAGTGGATCAGCAAAAATACTTATCTTTAAGAGAGCTGGGAAGCACTGCCTTTATCACATACTTAGCTCACAATGGTTTAACAACTGCTTCTAGTTGCATCTGTTCTAACCTCTTAGTGTTGGTGTTTAAGATCCCACCATCTCAACTGAGATGCCAAACTTGTTTTCTGCTCACAGATTGAGCTGAAAATTGTGCTACAGATTGTTATTCATCTAGTAAAGCTTTTAAATTCTCTTCTTCAGTGTGCCTTCTTGTCTTTTAAAGAAAGAATTTCATACTGAGAAGTGTAGTCCTTTCTTTACTAATAAGTCTTTATTGTCTGCGTTCCATCTAATTTTAAACATGCTGTTATGCAGCTTCTCCTCAAAAAGAAAAATCTCTACCCAACTGTTTTAAGTACAGGCCAATTCCAAAACTTTTTTTTTAACATTTCAGAAAAAGATGTTTTAATCAACTTCAGGAATGTTTAGACACCTGTGACATATGTGAAAAATTCCAATCTGGTTTTAAATAACATCACAGCTCTGGAATATCTCTTTCTAGAGTTAAGTTGACTCAGGGAATTCTACTGTTTGTTTGCAAGGTTGCAGACAGATCTGTATCAAACAATGTGTCCGTATCAAAGGTTCATTTTTGACTAGGTTCAAATAATTTTCGTCTATGAAACGTTTTCGTGTTCATTTAGGGGATTATTTATTGTCCGGGACCCTTTTGCTTGTGGTGTACCTCAAGGGTCAATCTCAGGGCCGATGGTTTTTAATTTATTTTTGATATCTTTTTAGAGAACACAATATCCCTTTCACTTCTTTGCTGACGACATTCAGCTTTACTTACCAATTAAACCAAGCAATAAGGATCAGACTAGAACCACTGTTTAACTGTGTAAGTCAGGGGTGTCAAACTCCGGTCCTCGATGGCCGGTATCCTGCAGGTTTTCATTTTTTCCCTGATCTAACACGCCTGAATAATATCAAATGGATCCAACAGCTTCTTGTCAACTTCTTCAAAATCACCCATTAATTTCAGTCAGGTGTGTTAGATCAGGGAAACAATGAAAACCTGCAGGATACCAGCCCTCAAGGACCGGAGTTTGACATCTGTTATTTAAATGCTCCTAAATCCTGACCAAAGTCAAACCTTCTTAACTTGTCAGTGCTGTTTTAAGGAACAGCTCAGGGTGATTGCCAAAGTGAAGCCATACCTGCCTCTCAAGCATTTGGAGAAAGTTATTCATGCTCATATCACATCTAAACTCAACTACTGTAATCTCCTGTATCCTGGTTTGAACAAGTCAACAATGTGTTGTATGCTGTAATTGCTGCAGCTTGTTTTTTTAACTTTTAAAAAAAGTTTGAAGACATAATTCCGGTCTGACAATCTTTTCTGGCTTCCTGTAGTTTCTGAATTGATTTAAACATTATATTGCTGACTTTTAAAGATTTAAATGGATTGGCTTCATCTTATTCAGCAGATCTCCTTGGCTCTCAACTTGGGTAGGGAAGGACATCTAAATTTAATCATTTGTTTTATTGTGTTTTTATCTCCTTTTTACTTGCATTTATTTTTATTACTTTTATATTTTATTATCATATTACCTTGATGTCATTTGTTAATTTTTATTAACTATAAAGCACTTTGGCCAACTTGGTTTTAAATGTGCTACATGAATAAACTTGACTTGAACCAAACAGTCTTCTAGAGTAGCTGACGGCAGCTGGCTCAGGCATGCTACGTAACCCCATTGAACAAGAAAAATAAAATTTTCTGAGCTCTGATAACCATGAATAAACAGTCCGATATTAATCTCATCTGTGATGTGTTACAGTGACTGCTGTTCCCTCCATGTATTAATCATTATTTGAAGCACAGCTTGTGTTGTGGCCTTGAAAACAGCTCGAGTGCAGTGAAAATGGCAGCTAGGCAACTAGGATCGTGAAACTCTTTGGTAGCTCTGTCTGAAGAAGACCTCCCATTTCCAACCATTGCTATCCTCCGACTACATTGACTGTTGAAGGACACAGGTTTTACGCATGCTAATTACGGGAGTTTCCATTTGTATTCATTGCCCTCTGGCCACAGTGGATGCCTGCAGAGCCATGCTTTACCATTTCCTGCACATACTCTAGAATTGAGGTATACAACACTGCACTGTAAAGTAAAGTAATCATCCCTACTAAAATAATTCAACTTCTCTCTGACAGGCTGTTGTTAGCTTCAGACACTATTAATTGAAGTCCCAGGGGAATATTAAGCAGGAACCTTATATTAATTTTGGGACCATTAGCTCTTATCAGCTTGTGATCTGACCAGTATTTTCTGTTTGAAGTTAAATTGTACATTCCTAAAAAGTAACCTCAGGTCCTGTTTTGTGAATTGTGATAATGGCACCCATTTCCAGCTGGAGCTGCGAGAGCTGCTGGATTTCATTGTAGTTACATCAGTGGGGTTGATACAGCTAAGCAACGCCTGATCAGTGCTGTTTACAGCCAACAGTCTGTATCACAAAATAGCATCTGAGGCTTAGTGTGATAGCTTTGGGTTTAACTGTCAAAATAACTTTGATGTTTTTAAGACTGATTAGACCACTAAAGCTTTATGCTTGTTCACTTTATAAGGCTACGATCTTTTCACACTTGTGTTTTAGCTTCACTCCATTTAGTCCAATTGCTGTATGTTTTTCCAGTTATAGGAGGGTTGAAAAATAGTTGTTTAAAAACATTAAAACAGCATTTTTTTTCCTTGTAAATTTTACAGTCTGGATGTCATTCAAATTAATTCAAATTGACAACTGGAAGTACGCCTGTGTACTAGTCTAGATTATATATTTATTTTGGTCCTGCAAGGCATTTAAATGCCACTGTGGTAGCGCTAAAAGGATAAAGCTTTTTGCATGTCACAAAGGTATACCTACAACACTTTTATAAATGACATTTGAAATTGTAATTTGTAATAAAGTTGTACCTTGATTGGGCAGTAATAGTTGTACAGCTATATTAAGCCTTAAAATATGGTTGCTCTGTGTATTTAATACTCGTTTTTGTTCAAATTAAATAAAAAAAAAAAGTTCATATCTATTTAGGCTCCAGATCTATGCTTGTGATTGTTTTATCAAGTGCAGGCACCAAACCTTTTGGGAACTTGATACAGTTTTGAGCACTTTGTGTTTTATGAGTTTGATGTCTGACACTTAATCTAATTTTCTTAATAAATGACATTATGGTATTAATGAAAGGCTGGAACAGTAAAGATAAAAAAAGTTTTAAAAGCTGATACTTTTGTGTTTCAAGTAATAGCACTTATTCATTCAAGAAAAAATACAAAAATTTTATTTCAGTTATACCAAACAGATTTTGATTTAACACAGACAAGTAGTTACATATTGTGAAAATAACGTGGTAACGTAATTTTATCTGAAAGTTTTTGTATTAGACTGGCAGGACACCCAGTGAGTCATGTGAATGGTGATGTTGCTCAGTTATACCATGATACAGAGTTTACATCAATTATTTAACATTTTTCATTAGTTTCCCTCAGACTGTAAACTTACAGTGGAAGAATTTGGATTGGTTATTAACCCATCAATACGTAAGCCAAACTTTTCTTATATATGTGGACGTAATAAGATTTCAGTATGTTATTAGTGTTGCGTTCAACAAAAGACACAATCTGTTAACAATTGACATAAAAATTCATAAATGCGATGTTCACCCTCAGGTTACGTTCATAACGGTGTTGCTTTAATCATGCACATATTTTTTCAAAGTTACCACGGCTTCTTCTATAACAGTTGCACCTACTGCTGTTTTGTACCACTTCTTTAAATAAGCTCTAAATTGTTTCATCCACCAACGGCAAACATGTAACTGTTATGCTGATGGCAGATAAGTGTTTCCTCTACCATTAGCCTGGGGGGTGCAATTTAAGGTTCCTTTTCCTGTTGAACAGGTTTAAACTTTGTCTTTTGGTTAGAAAAATAAACCATCTGATGTTGTTTATCTGATTTACAAGATGCCATGTCATAGCTGGTCTCTGTGTCGCTCTGTGAGTTCTGCCCTGACACCACACGCATAGACCCGTGAGCACATGGGTGAACGCACACACACACACAAACACACACACCCTGTAGCTGCCCCCTCAAGGCTGTGAACCTGGGGGAAACACTGATGAAAGTAATGCCTTTAGCAGACGAAGAGTGTCTGTTTATCATAAACAGGAGGATTTTCCCCTGTTTGTCCAGTTACTATGATTTGGAAAACTCACACTGCACAGCATAGCAGACAGCTGAGCAGATGGTGGTGTAAAATCTGTTAGGAATTAAGAAGTGTTCTTTTTTGTGTGTGTGACTTGTTCATGTACAAATTTGCGTACATTTTAAAATAAGCTTTCAAAACTTTTTCTTTTTGTTATTGTTATTTTTTTAAGTGTAGCTGATCTGAGATGTGATTGCTTGAAGCTCTGCTGTTGTGCAGGGTGAATTTGGCCATTGTAGGCTACAGCACCAGTAGCTCAACCTGGATTATCAAGTCCCGACTTTTCTATTATGTTGCATAACTGTCTGCTGTAATGCATCTTACACAAGATGATTCAGTGTGATTACTCAGTAGCAACACAATACATGTACCACCTCTGAATATCCATAAGCAAATTCCAGTCTTCAAGACCCCCCACCCCCCACCATTTCATAGCAAGCAGAAGTCACGACCTTTTCTAAATTTCTAGATGATTGCTTCATATGTGGCTCACTTTGCATCTGCAGCATCAGCCACCGGTTTCACACAGAGAACAGCCCACGCTCGCATTAGTCAGCCAGTTTGGCGTGGCTATCTGCACATTGTGTGGTGGTGGTGTGTGACTGCAGACTGTCACACTCAGCTAGTGACATCCTAGAACTGTAAGTGCAGAGCTTTATGTCTCTGGAGTAGGGCTAGGCGATATGGCAAAAAACGTGATCACATTATATTTTTTCATATTGTCCAAACTCGATTTTTCAAGCGTCTGTACTGAAAACTAAAGAAAGAAAGAGGTTAGTTAAATATTTCACTAACATACAAAGTAAATAATGCAAATTAAATAAGATCGCAGCCAGAATCTTCATAAATAAAAAGGATAAATTTTTTTTTTGTTGTCTTCTGTTCACTGCTGTGAGGAAGCAGATGTATCTCAAAATGAATGTTTTCTTGCAGCTCAAACTTGGATATTTCAAATAGCACCAGTAGTAGCGTAACTTCGTTTCTAAACACCGAATAATGAATATCCTTATTTATGGAGTTTCTGATGAAAACTATCAGAAGCTCCATAAGTAAGAAGGATAAAGTGTTTTTTGTGGATTCGGTTCACAACTGTGACAAGGCACCTACATGCCCAAAATCAGCTTCTCTCACAGAGATAATGCCAAATTCGTATTTAGCTTTCTGTACTGCATACAGCATTACCAGAATGTTTTTGACAGTAACCATGTTTTTGACCACACTACTGTGCACTAATATATGTATACATATATATGCGAGTACATGTGATTTATGAAGATGTGCCCAAAAAAGAACTCCCCCAAAAGCCACGGTGTAATTCCAGTTGAAGCAAAACTTTTGCTCCTCTTTGAATGCTGCTCGTACAGCGCAATGGCTGCAAACGATGATGCCATTGACTGCTGTTTTGGTTGTGTGGCTGCACCGCTACTAGCGGCTAACTGCTTCGGTCTACTTTGTGCCAAACTGCCAAGCTGTGTTTACTGTGCTTGCATTTTCATGCTTTCCGTATAATCACTTGGGTGTTATTCCTTTAAACAGATTTGTTGTGTTGCTGGTTTTTGAGGGAACCAATCGCTGACACACCTTGCATATCGGTTTAATTTGCTCCACTTCTCTTTAGGGATATCCTAACCACCGCCACACAAACAACGTTGTGACCTCATCTTTGGAGGATAACTCTGATGCCGTACCTGGCATCTATTTTGGTGCCCTCAGCTCTACGTTTGGTCATTCTGCTTGCCTATAGCTTCAACTTCCCAGCAACTTATGTGTGGTAGGAACGCCTTCCACCTTTTACTCTTCCTCCAATTTGCATCTATCAGATGTGAATCATCAGGGATAATTGTAGAGCGGAGCAGACAGCTTTATAGCTTGCTTGGTTGACTTGACGGCTCTGAAAGAACCAGACCAATCACAAGTCCGCTCATTATTGCAGAAGGTTCAGCTTGGTCTTTTCTGCCTATGAAGGTTATTTGGGGGGCACCAACCTGATTTCTCACGACACCCCTCTGTTGGATGATGTTCCCATCCGGCAGAGGTACAGGTGCATTCTCCCCTCAGAATACGAAGCTGTCAAGGTGCACATTAACCAGCTCTTAAAGAATCAGGTAATACGGAAGACCAGTAGTCCTTATGCCTCCCCGATAGTCCTGGTTAGGAAGAAGGATGGCTGCCTCTGTATGTGTGTTGATTACTGCCTGCTTAACAGCAAGACTAGGAAGGATGTGTTTCCTTTACCTCGTATTGAGGAGAGCCTTGATGCCTTATCAGGAGTCCAGTGGTTATCTACACTGGCCTTGGCCGGTGGTTAGAACAGGATAAGTCAAAAACAGCCTTTTGTATGTCATTCGGACCTTTTGAGTGGAACCGTATGGTGTTTGGGCTGTGTAATGCACCCAGTACCTTCCAGCATCTCATGAAGAGGATCTTTGGGGATCAGTAGTGTCAGTCTTTTCTCTTATATTTGGATGACATCATCGTCTTCTCTTCAGTCTCCCAGCATGTTCAGTGGCTGGAGGTGGTTCTTGATCGTCTCCTGAAGAAAGGCCTGAAAGTGATGCTTGAGAAATGCTTGTTCTTTCGGTGAGAGGTTAAGTATCTGGGCCATGTTAGCTCTTGTAAAGGTGTGGCCACAGACCCAGCCAAAACCGAGGCAGTGGCCAGGTGGCCTTGTTCCACTCAGGGCCACCCGGCATGACTCAGTGGGTAGAGTGGTCATCTTGTAGCCTGAGGATTGCTGGTTCGATCCTCGGTCTGTCGAGCTCATGTCGTGGTGTCCCAGAGCAAGACACCGAACCCCAAATTTCTCCTGATGGGTCGTGGTTGAGCGCCTTGCATGGCAGCTTTCGCCATCAGTGTGTGAACGTGTGTGTTATTGTGATGTATATTGTAAAGCGCTTTGGTTAAAAGCTTTCAGTTGCAAATGGAGCACCACTTGCATTGCTCTGCTGCAGAGCCCTCCCACAGTCTGAGCTGCTTTGCTTTTATTCAGCTCGAATTGCAAACACCTCAAGTTATGGGCTGGACACACGAGAGGCGACGTCGCTCCTTCTCCATTCATTCTCCATGGAACTTGCGTGATGAGGCGAAAAATCACTGCCCTCCAGCCAAGCGACAGGCGACATTTGTGCATGTGAAACGTTGCGCTCGTTTACGTAGACGTGCACCCGGGGGCTTGCAACGCAACACAATAAAATAGAAAAATGTTCAGTTTTATGTGAGTCGCGACTAAATAATCCACCAGCTCCCAGAGACAAAGACAGATAAAAAACAAACACAAACAAACGACTTTTCTCAATTAACACAGTTAACAATTCGGGATTTAAAAAACTCATCAACACTTTGGACAAACGGCATCACTCCCATCTTGTCTATATGTTAGTGGGATGTTTCTCCCTGCCCTGTATAATGAGTGTCGTGAGGGTGTTGTGAAGGACGTGGCTACAGTCCAATGTTTCGCCACTAATATGGACCTGTGGTCAAGCTGTACCACAGAGCCGTATATGACACGGATTTCAACATGAAAACGAAGTGTCTCCAGACTAATTTTTTCCAGATCACACCAGGCAGAACACAGCTGATGGTCTTAGACAAACAATTTGTGGGACCTGGTTGGAAAAAAACTACTCTGTATTACCACAGACCACGCTTCAAACGTCACGCTGGCTGCCTGTCTCTCTTTCTCTTTCTCCTTGGCTATTACAACCGCTTCATTTTGTCTGCAGTGTGGTAGTTTGCTGGCTGTGGTTGGGGCAGCCTGCATTGGTTCTGCCTTTGTCGGGTGGATTGGCTCTCTACCTGTCTCTCAGCTGCTGCAGAACTTGGGGGAAGGCCAAACTGCCTTCCCCATCAACCAGAAGTTTGGTGTCTGGCTGCGGTTCCCTTCCTCCTTCGGGTAGGGGAGGCTTCACTCACTGGTAGGACATCTAGCCTGTGATGCCACGTGTTTCAATTTGAAACTCATCTAATTTTGTGTTTGTAGACGCGTAGGTTGGCTGTGCGCTGTGAGTAGGATTTTGATTTTGGGTCCCTGGATTCTCTGCTGTCTTGTCCGGGTCTGTTTCATTAAGCACCGCCTGCTCATTGGAGACATCCTTCATGCTGGATTCCACCTCGTCTGGACCAAGCGCACGGCTGGGCTCCTGCCAAGTCGTCTAGACTACAACCTGTTTTTTCATGGGTTTGGTTTTGTTTGCATTTTGGTTTGTTGTTTTGAACTTCATTATGTGGTTTTGTTGGCATGTGTTTATTTTTCTTTTGATACCAGGTTGTTTGGTTTTTATTGACATGCAGGGCCCCTGGCCTCTGTTAACTGGAGGGGATTACTAACAGCTCTTTTATGTCTTAATTCTAAGTTTTGTGTTATAATAAACTTGAGTTTTCAGGTAACCCTATCTGTTGTCCTGGTGTATGTAAGAACTGTATATTTACTAGGGTGAAATTCCCCAGTTGGTGTTGTCGTCTTATCCTCTCACTTGCCACATATGGAAGTAGAGCAGGAACAGGCCGACTCTCATTGGCTGTTGTCACGCACATTCCGCCATGTGTGATCAGTAAAATAGCTCACAGCTGATCGCCATGATCAACCAGACATATATCGTGATCATTAAGCACGATCATATGATGACTTCAGAATCCACCTATTCTCATTTAGCTGACTGAGTGAGCATGCTGACTTGATGGTGTCGGGTCAGAAACATTTAGCCACTTGGTCATATTTTTCCACCGTTATTGTTTGAGATGAGCTTCAACAAAAGGTATAATTTTGATGGAGCTTTCTCTCATCACTTAGTGTTTCTCTACCACTGTAGTACAGCTAATGGTTATTTTCACAACCAAATCTGTTATGTTGTACCTGAAATGACACACTGGTGTAATGAAAATGAATACATATTGCTTGTCTATTACCGACAATCCAAAAAAATTATTGGCTGTAAATACACACATGGCAGATAATATGTGCAGTGGCATCATTATATTCATGTGACTCACACATAAAGCACGTATTCTTTCCTGTGTATTATAGCTTAATATACTGGAGTCTCCAGGAGCTTGCTGCAGTTTGTCAGGCTTCATGCATTGACAAAGCGAGGGAACAAACAGCCTTGGATTGTGTCATGTTGTCATTCACAGGAAGTGATGTTTCTGCCTGTCAGTGTGGTGAGCTGGGGGACTGAAATAGTGCTATACACCCTCAGCACCCTCTCATTGAGCTTGCAGGTTTCCTGTGGTTTTCATCATTGTGTGTCTTCTACTGCAGAAAGCAGAAAGCATGCTCTGAGGGGGGAAATAAAAGAACATGCTCATGAGGTGCTTGACAGGCTTGGTATACAGATGGTAGAGGAATTTTGTATTCCTAATGTCCGCACAGCTGTGGAAATCTGTGGCATGTGCTGAATAGGAATGATGCTCATTGTGTTCATGGCAGCAGCTGTGGTAAAAAGATGGAGCATAACAAGCACTGAGTAAGGCACCATCTTCCTCACTGAGTTTACATACTGTTCCACGTCATGTGTCAGAATGGGGTCAAGTCAGGGGGACTTGGACTCCAAGCCCACAGCATTTTGTTTGCAGTGAGTATGTTCCACCTCATCACACCTGGAGCCAGGTGGTGTGTTTGTGCATGGACTGTTTGTGTGCTGTGGCTCTGACTGACCCTCCCCCTCTGTGTGATAGAGGAGTGAGGGATTAGCATGGATTTGATGGCCTCAGTGGGACTTGCAGCAGCCAACAGTGGCAATGAGTACAGCTTGTTGGTAGAAACTGATTACGCTTGGAAAACATAATGGAGTCCAATGTGTCGTGCTGTTTCTAGAAAATACTGAGAAACACTTGAAAAATAAGGAGGTGGCATGTTTAAAAAGAAAATTAGGTTATGTTCATATTTGTTTTGAAACTGTGTGGAGAAACTTACCTTTATCCTCTGACTCATTGTGACTAGGACTTGATATATCAGATTGATGATCTTGAGCATATGAAGGTCACACGCTTAACTTTTAATCATGTTCTTTAAATTACTGCTGAATAACACAGCCATAATAAGGTTTGTGTAGTAACAGTTTTAAGTTTTAAGGAGGTTCATCATGATGGGGCTATGAGGCCTGGAAGAGCTGCCATTCTGGGAGAACTACCTGCTATGGTTTCAGGTAATCTGGTTATTTTATCTGAAGGAAAAGGGAGTATTTTTCAGTATCTGTAATACACAGCTGGCAAATCTTGCAAGATAAGAACAGTTTGCTTCCATCAGAGTATAAATGGTTTGGGTAAGGTGACCCCCCCAGGTACCTGCATTATGAAGCTATTGCTTCCCGATTTTCTCTCCTCGAATTTCCCCTAACACATTACAAAATACATAATGCATTCATAGACTTGAATACCAGAGCAAAGCTTTCCCAGCAGAACAATCTTCTTGTCGTGCATCCTGCTGTCATTTCTTCCCAAAGTAAGTGAGGCACGCACACCTGGCACACTCGATGTAAAAAGAAAGCATGAGTCATCAGACCTGTCACCTTCTGTCCTGGTCCTGCTGCTGTGCTCATGTAGCCGTTGTAGGTGCTTTTAGCAGAAGAGTGAGATCAGTATGGTCATTTTGACTGGACTGCAGTTTTGCATCTCTAAAATTAAGTTATGCCTTGCTACAATACCTCTTCTGTGGGATATGGGCAATGTGATTCAGGCGCATCGATTCAATGGTTTTCACCTTGCTATGCTGACCCAATCTTTTATCTATCACATTTTTTTTTGTGTGTATTATAAAGGATGTAAGACATTTGAATTGACAGAAGGAAAGGAGCTTTTTCATTTCTTGTGAAAATATCCCCCCATTAGAGCTAAGCTTTTTTTTTTTAAATATCATATTGATTTCTTTGGTCTGGTGAACATGACCTAAAGAGTTGCAGATCATCGATCCCTTTAGAGATCTTGATATCAAGTCATGTTGAAGAATCCATGAGAAAAAAAGAGTGAGTAATGAAAACAAGCAGGGGGAAAAAGAAACCACTCCGCCTGCTCAGCAAGATTTATAATCTACATGGTATCATAGCAACAGATGCAAATTGCTTGAGCTAATATTCCCTTAATTCAGTATTTGTTTTGTATGGAGGCAGATGGTAGAGGAAGAGACGCTATCTGCCCTCCTAAATGGGTGTTTTTTAGAGGTTTTAAAAGTGTTTGCCGTGCTTTTGGCTGCACATGAACCCTCATGTTTACATCGGCACAGAAGGATGTTGACCACAGTCCTGGACTTTGCCAGTTCTCAGTAAATATTCACAATATGCTGTTTGTGTATTCTAGCCTGTCCGCCTCTGAGTGCCCTCTCTCTACTCACTGATGATGTGTCAATATTGTCTAAGCTCATATAAAGCCAGACCAACATGTCTCTCTCTGTTTCTTGCAGCGGTGCGTTTTCTGAAGTGGTGATGGCCCGGGAGAAGGCCACAGGGAAGATGGTCGCAATCAAGTGCATCCCCAAAAAAGCACTCAAGGGGAAGGAGACAAGCATTGAAAATGAAATTGCCGTCCTAAGGAAGTAGGTACCACATGACTGAGCTGTGGAGGCGTTTGCCAAAGAAGAACAGCACTTTAGAAAGGGTCACCGTCTTAGATCATCCGTAGGGAAGCTTGTGTTTTCCTTTTTGCTGTATTCACTCTCGCCTGGTTTATTTAGCCCCAGTTTATTTAACAGTCATTGACAGGCTTAAGTGACTGCCTCATCGAATCCCATCTATCAAACTGAACACACACACACACGTACAAACACAGACAGGGTGTGATAGAATTGTACTGACATCAGGTGACACTTCATCCTCCTCCAGGGCCTGACAGGTAAATTCCCAGAGAAGCTCAGTTATCAGTCACTCTGAAAGTCAGCATTGCAGTGGTTGGGTGTAGTTGCCTGGTTACAGTTGCTATCCTTTAACTACCTCCATTTTTTTTCTTCACTCTTTGTTTCTCATCTGTTTTTCTCGTTCTTCTTTATGCTCTTTTCTCGTGTCCGACAGTCTCAAACTCCATCCTTATTTTCATTCCAGGCTTAGGAAAGAAAACTGTGACGGTTTAGTCTTTTGAGAGCATTTCTGCATCCCCCTCTAGATCTACCGTTTCCTTTCCATTCCGTTTTCGTGAAAAATATTAGCTTATCTTTAATTTAATGACAACAAATATTTGAGTTGTTCCGACTGCAACAAAAAAACAGGAAAAGTTAGGGCTCATTGAAGAAAAGAAAAAAACGGCTAATACAGATGTTTTCCATGCATGTTTGAGCAAGATAATGCACAATGGTATACTCCTTCTATTTAAACACAATAACTTCATAGTAAAAGAGCCTGGATCAGCTAGACCATTATCAGACTGAAAACATTTAGTTCATGTTGAAATGGAAAATGTATACCTCAGGACTGCTGAGTAACTACCATCCTGTATCAGACAATAGGTCCAGTAAGAGGTTTCTCCAGTTACCAGACTGTTGTACTAAGAAGGACATTGTGAGTTGGTAAATTTGGTCCTGTTTCATGAAATAATAAAATGCCTTGCTTTCCACATTTAATTAGTTTTTGACATTTATAAGATGTGCAAATCAATCTTTTCCTTTTCTATTTAGCTTTTGCACATTGTCCCAACTTGTTCGGGATTGGGTGTAACAGAGAACCAACAACTTCGTACGTGGTTTGTGCTTGTTAATGGAAACTGGTAGCAAGCAATGTAAATTTTCTCATCTCCCTTTCCAGGATAAAGCATGAGAATATAGTGGCTCTGGAAGACATCTATGAGAGCTCAAATCACTTGTACCTCATAATGCAGCTGTAAGTACATCTACCCACCATGCTGTTTGTTTGGGTCAGCTCTTGGTCTCCCATTTTGCCTGTCACTTTGATAATGTGTTGTCTTTCAACTATGAGTAAGTGTCTGTGATGTCCTTGAGGCAACTTTGCTAGAGTGAATGCAGTGATGCTTTAAAGAGGAATCAATTCTTATTTAAACAACAGTACATGTCTCCATGTAATAGATTAGCATAATGCCTTTCTAGTAAGCTACTAGTTTTGAACACCTTGTACAGTGCAGCTGCCTCAGCATCTAGCAGCTAACCAAGTGTTCTGTTGTTTGCTCCAAGCATGAACTATGTTCTTCTAAAGGCCCAGTGGATCAATAATAGGAAAATCTCTTTCATTAGCATACTGCATACTTAATGTGGTTAATGTTAGCATTTCACTTGGGTCTCCACTTTTAAATCTAAGATTTTTTTAAATGAATAATTGCTAGATGTCAGTTGCCATGGAAGCTGAGAATGGCCTTTCCTTTATTTATTTATTTATTTTTTATGCTGTTACCTTGAGATCACAAGTTCTGTTTTCTCGAGATACCAAAACTCATTTTCACTTTATAATAAGTTAGTGTCTTTTTATCTGGATAAAATAATTCTTTTCTTGAGATAAGGACATACTGTAACTGATTTTTGAACTTTGTTTTCTTGAGATTACAAGATGAGCACCGTTGTCCTGGCCAACTGTGTGCAGAATATGTCGTCATGATTTCTGAGACCTTTCTCCTCACCACATATTTTCACAGTGTTTGTGACTGAGGCACCAGCAATTTATCCAGCAATTATTTGCCCTCTGTATCTCTTAAAGGTGTTTAATGCTTCCTTGAAGTCTGTTACATAAATGGTGGTTGTTAGTCATTTATGAAAACCGGCACTAACTTGCACTAGATGCAAATATTAATGAGTCACTTGTCGTCCCTTTGCTTTTTCCTTTAGCTTAAAATGGTAGAGAATGGCTGGTGCATTAGAGACAAACCTTGCTTTACTACATAATGTCACGATGACATTTACTAAATGGAGGAACACATTTAAAATAAAGACATTTTACCAGAACTGAGTGATTTCATAATACCGCTCAGCATCAGCTTGAATTCAGTCAAAAGCTTTTACAGATGACAAATCCAAAAACCTAAACGGTTGCTTTTTATCATATTTAAGTAATAAAATGTGCATAATGTAGAAATAAAAATGTTTGTGTATTTATTTAAAAAATTTATTTACCCAGATTTATAAATGAAAGTTTCTGTGGTGAATATTTTGAGAGGGAGGCTGCATTTAAATTAAAAAAAGCTAAAGAAAATGCATTTGGTAATCTTCTTTTTAAAGGGGGGGATGTACCATGAATATTTAAAGAGTTTCAACCCCCTTTAAGATATTTTTATTTTATATTTCAGACCCATATTAAATGATTATAATTATTTTTCTAAAGCCAGTCTTGGCACAATTTTCAACAATGACTCAGAAAAAAACAGGTTTAGCTTAAACACAAAGTTATATACATAACGTCTCACAGCTGACGGTGTATGTCAGGGTGAGGTTATCTTGAAAACTCATGAGATATACATCTGGGTGTGTTTTTGTGTGTAGACACATGCTGTATGTTGACGTAAGCTTGAATTCATGTGAAGAGTAACGTGTTGTTTTTATCTCTTTGCAATCTCTCTGTATGAGAACAACACAGATAATCCTCTATTACATTTATATAAACTAGTCCACTGGTGTCTGTGTGTGCTGGCAGGGTGTCTGGAGGTGAACTGTTTGACCGCATTGTGGAAAAAGGCTTCTACACAGAGATGGATGCCAGTCGGCTCATTCGGCAGGTTTTGGATGCCGTAAACTATCTACACTCCATGGGCATAGTGCACAGAGACTTAAAGGTACAGCAACATTTTATTATTCAAACATAGTCAAATGTGTATTTGTTGTTGAATAAAACTTCCCCTTTCAGTTTACCTGAGAGGGGAAATCCCTGCTACTTAACCTGCATAGTGATACCACATTCAGTAATCATCACCTAAAGAAGCTAAATGTCAGGGATTTTCCTTCTTAGCAAACTGTTGAAGCCTCTCGGCTGAGCCATTAAAGCTCTTAAAAGAACAATCCTTTGTCTGATATTTTACTGTCCAGATTATTAAGACTACAGAAATAAACAGAGAAATAATATATGTTCGAAGGCGAATGTTTTGATGTTTTTTTGTTTTTCCAGCCTGAGAACCTGCTGTATTTCAGTCCTCATGACGAGTCAAAGATCATGATCAGTGACTTTGGCCTGTCCAAGATGGAGGGGTCAGGTGGCGTAATGGCCACAGCCTGTGGGACTCCGGGATACGTGGGTGAGGATGCCCTCTGCACTGAGGCTTTAGTGGAAACTTCCTCTTGAATAATTGGATGCTCTAGTTGGCTAAACATGACCTAGTTTAATCTGCCCGTAGCCACTGGTTAACCTTATTCATCTGCTGCAGGCATCCCAGCAAATATTTACATCCAACCAACGAGACACAGTGAAAGTCAAAAACTGTTTGCATTGTTTGTTAAAAAAAACAAAAACATGTCGTTGTTTCAGCCCCTGAGGTTTTAGCACAAAAGCCCTACAGTAAGGCTGTGGACTGCTGGTCCATCGGGGTCATCGCTTATATACTGTGAGTATTTAGGATTTATTAAAGTCTTTATGTGTTTGGTAAATAAATGTTTTTGTTAACTCTAAATACTTAGATAGGGAGATGTTAATTCACATCAGAAAATGAAAGACATGTTGAAAATGAACACGTCTCAGCTTTGCTTACAGCTCCGTCAAATGCTGTAAATTGAAATTAAAAAAAAATGGTGCTAGATTAAAAAGTGAATACCCTGTATATGGTTCCACATTTCACTGTAATAATCCAGTAGTTTAGATATTTGTTGCCCAGATTGATCGATGTGGACTTCCCTTGGTTGTTGAGCTACAATAACATAAATTAAACAAGCAACAAGTTTCCTTTTGTATCTAAATGCGCCACTTTAACCCTTCAGCTGTCCTCTGCTGAAAATCTTGCTGTAACTATAATGAATTCAATTAAAAAATTGTAAAAATAAACCTCCCTGATCCATCTCTGCCACTTGGTTTTATCATGTAATGCCAAAGGTTGATTTGTATTATTGTGCAAAAGAAAAGAAAATAATGTAAAGAAATTTTTTCACTTACTTTTTACTGTGGTGTGAACATAAAAAGGTTAAGGACAACCTCAGTGATGTCTAAAACAACCAAACAATAAATTGTAAAAACACTTTTATATGATACCTCTACTTAGGCAGGAATTAAGACAATTTTATAAACAAAAGCACAGCCCATGGATTTATAATGCATGTCTGATTTAGCAGACCAGTTTCTTTGCCCCGTATCATAAAAATGGATTGCCATTGTGCTATTTTTTTCTCCTCTGTGTCCTTGATAATCCCTCTGAGCTGTCTCCTGTTGCATGCTATAGGAAAAATCAAACCGCCTGTAAATGAGATTAGGTCACAGCAAATCCTTTTAGATTATGGTTAAAGTTTCTAACATCATCAGGATGACGACTTTCAAGCAAACTCTTGTGTAATCGCTCAACTTTATCTTCCCAGGTTGTGTGGTTACCCTCCTTTCTATGATGAGAACGATTCGAAGCTTTTTGAGCAGATTCTCAAGGCTGACTATGAGTTTGATGCGCCGTATTGGGATGACATATCAGACTCCGGTGAGTTGTGACAGTGTGCGTTTGTGTTCTTTTACTGTGTTAAAATGTAAACTTGTATTTTGGTCCCTAAAGGTGGGAAAAGGCAAAGTAATGATGAGAAAAGCAGTTGATTGAGGGCACAGTCACCATGACAACCATTACGTCTATATATAGCAGTTTGTACCAAAACATAACTATTATGAAAATTAAAAATTACACTCACTGGCCACTTTATTTGGTAAACCTTGCTATTACCATGTTGGACGCCCTTTTAGCCTTGAGAGCGGTCTCAGTTCTTTGTGTTAGAAACATTCTTCAGAGATTTAGGTCCATATTATGTTTTTTTTCCCCATTCGGATGCTCATTTTGAACTTCAGTAAGTTTTCTTGACCATGTCTGCATGCATAAAAGAATTGAGTTGACACAATGTGATTGGCTGATTAGTTATTTGTGTTAACACTTAATCAGGTGGCTGTAATAAAGTGGTCAGTGAGTGTACTTAATACTTGTCCTTTAAGATTATTTCTGTCAGTTCTGGTGAGGATTTTTGTGTCCTGTGAAAAATATTCAAATCCCGTTCAGTGTTTGCATCTATTAGTGTGAAATATCTGTGCTTGTTTGTTTGTTTTTTTTGTGGCTAATCTTCTTGGCCAAGTGTTAAAAAAAAAAAAAAAATTTTCTCACAGTATGAGCCTCAAGGTACCAATTTGCGTTTTACTACATGACAGTATTGCTGACTTACGGCCTCACTTCCTGTGTATACGTCACCTCTGATTTTAAATGGATGCAGTTAAAGATTTAAAAAATCTAATTAATCTGTTGCTGATTTTGATCACTGCAACAATATGGAGGACCAGAAATCATAAACAACCCAATGAAGAAAAGGTTAATGAAGGTTGGGCAGATTGTTGAGATAAATATTTATTTAAATATAGATTTAAACATTTATTTCCACTTTTTATTTTGTTTATAAGGTCCACATTTATTTATTTCTATATTCCAATTGTGTAAACATTTCTAAACTAACAGGGCCCGAATTTAGCATGTTTTTATTTATTTATGTATTTTTTATGGCATTTTGGTGTCATTGGAAAATGGGGCTTTTTTTAAGTGTTCCTGAAAGTAACAGTGCTAATCATTCTTGCAGTAGATAATCACGACTCGCATTTGGAGCTCTGCTCCAGCTTACATCAGCATGAGTGGATTACGATGCAGCGGCTGAGGAGACTGAAAACAACCTGCAACATATTCAGTTTTTAGATGTTATGTCACTTAACTTCTGGTTTATTCAGCAGTGACCATGTATTTCATTCTCTGCAGCAGCAATTAACACATTTAAAATCTCCTGCTGCTGCAGTATTTTCTAAATTTATAAGAAGAAGAGATGTTAAAAGGTCTTATAATATTTAATATTTTAATTAAATAATTTATTTGCATGGAAATTTCAATAATAAAATGTTTTTAAAGAAGTTCTTTATATTATTGTATATATTCAAAAGGAGAAGAAAGCTGTGTTGAGTTTATAAGTAGAGGTACATTTCAAGAATAATTTCTATAACCCCACAGTTCTTCTCTGTCCAGTCCTGCAGGGGTGCAGGACATATAATATAAATCATAAGATAGTTTAAATCTTTGAGTGCTGGAGACTTTTGAACCTGTTCTCAACTTGATGTGCTCTTCACTTTATTACCCTCCTCAGCCAAAGACTTCATCGGCTGCCTAATGGAGAAGGACCCTGAGAAGAGATTCACATGTGATCAGGCTCTTCAGCACCCCTGGTGAGGACCTCATCACCACACTGTGCCACAAGCAGACAATCACAGGGAACCACACATTGCACTGCGATTACACAGCAGCGTGACGCAGATTGTCAGGCTTAAGCATTTTTCATGGAGAGCTTGTCCTCCCACTGTCATCTGTCACCATGGCTCCGAGCCGCGAGCCCACCTCTGCTGGGCACTGCAAGCCCTCAGAGAGAAATCTGCTGAATAAATGTCTTCCAATTAGTGGCTGATCTGCTGAAGGATCCTTGAAGAATGTGGAATCTTTAATGAACAATTGGGATGTCTTCCTTGGTCTGTGTCAGCGCTAATGAGAGCAAGCTGGCGTGGGTTGCTGTCTCCAGCTGAGGTGGCAGCAAGTCTGTTTGGCAGTAATGGTTGGTTTGGGTCGTAGGCAGGTGGTCCATCTAAAACAGATATCAGTAACAGGTGTCATAATGAAGGGAGATGGCTTTCACTGATAAGGTTTCACTAAGAGATATTATGATAAATTTGACAGTTACTCCTGCAAAAACAGCAGTCCGTTGGTCGCAGGTGTAGCAGAAATAAAAATAAATGAAAGCAGCAAATAAAGCAGCATGAGGATGATTCTTCAGGCATGGCAGATGCAGAGATCAATCACCTGGGTAATGCTGCTTGGGTATGTGTAAACGCTGACTTTTCATGTCTTTTTTTTCCCCAGGATTGCTGGAGACACTGCTCTCTGCAAGAACATACATGAATCAGTCAGCAGACAGATGCGAAAAAACTTTGCTAAAAGTAAATGGAGGGTGAGCATGTGAAACTTAGGCTTTCTTGGTTAGCAGTAATTAAAAAAAACATACATTACTCTATTTGCTGCTTAATTTTTGGATCAAAAAACATGATTTGTCTTTTGTCCCCACTCTCCTCTCTCTGTACAGCAAGCGTTTAATGCGACTGCTGTGATCCGCCACATGAGGCGCCTGCAGCTGGGCACCAGCTTTGGCAGCAGCATCCAAAGCTCCAACTCTATGTCAAGCCCTCAGAGCCGAGCTCCAGCCAAGAGCCAATCTGTGGACTGCGCTCCACTCTCCCTGAAGAACTGTGAGTGACACTTCAGACCAACACATTTATGTTCAAGGTTTAACACAGAGCTCTGCTGAGCATTTACTCTGCTGGGTTGTCTGTTAAGCTAATTGGACACTTTTCTGGTGACATTTAGTTATGATATTTAAAAGGATTAGCACATTTCCTAAGCCATATGTGAAGAGATAATCAACTTATTTACTAACCATTTTTTAAAATAAAGCATGTTACTGCTTCAAAAACTAAGTTTCCAGAAAGTTCTAAAATGTCAGTAAACTACAGGATGCAGTCATTTTTGCTTATTGTTTTCCGATTTTGTATCAGTTTGCAATGATCTATGGCACTTCCTACCAACAACCTCTTATGGACCTCAGTACAAAGGAGGTTGTTGCATGTGTGTGGGTTTTCTTTCTTGGTAGATTTTTGCCTGGTGATTAGGGGGTGTAGCAACAAGATATATTAGCTGACACAGATTTTCAGATGTGTTTCTAAGCCATTGCAGTGATTCCTACTTTATACTTGAGTCCATTTTAACCCTCTAAGGACCAACCAATGAATAAAATGGTAAGAAAAGTCCAATTTTTCTCAATATGAGGTCTTTATTTAGCCCTTTAACAAAACGTAACAAAGCATAAAAAATTAACATTTTTTGGGGGGGATATCTACCATTTATTACCATGTGATATTTTATAAATAATATAATGTGGTTTTCTGCCTCTGGGTATCTGTTAGGGGAAAGAAGACAAGTATCAGTTTGTGTTCAACAGGATTTTGAGCTTTGAGCTAAGTTTATACCATAAATTGAAGCAAAATATCTCAGAAACTGTATGTGACAAATATGTCATGTCGGGCTCTTATGTGTTAATGCAATTTATCATTTACTGTAAGCCTCTTTCAGACATGATTCCACTATTATTCTGGTAACAGCAGAACATGTCTTTGTCATGGGTGTAACATTTCAACAGAACACACAACTGTGGTCTGACTTGGTCACATCTAGTGACACACATGTATCTAGCTCGGCACAAGTGTGAACTGACAGTGGGTTAATCTGTCATGTGATCAGCTGTTTATAGGAATCAGATAGGTCATGGCAGTAGACAGCACTGTTCAAACTTGTCTTCTGCATAGCTGCTGCACCTCTTCTGCAGCTGAAACTTCTGCTCTTTGTTTGACTGTAATATTTGCAACTTCTCCCATCCATTACCATTATGTTATGACTGCACATTTCTAAGTTTGATATGATTTGTTGTAGCCAAACATGTTTTTACAGTAAAACTGTAATTATTTGAGTACTTGCAGAATTTTGTGCAGTGCAGCATCTTATATGACAGTCAATATCCAGACCATTTCCCTCAGGTGAAGTAAAAGGTTGCGTATTTTCTTGAGTTGATCATGGCTACGCTGCTACAGTTGTGTAATGAAACTTTTTTAAAATCACTGAAAGTTCAATAAGCATCAAAATTTAGAAAAATATGTTCTTTTACAGGCATAACCAAGTGTAGCATGAAAAATATTTTAAAAAAACTTTTAAACAAATTCCTGAATGCATCACTTTTATAGACTGAGGAAGCTATTTATGGTACATATCTCGTGGTTTAAAGGTTTTAACATTTCTTGGCATCACTGAGATGTTTTTCTTTAATTTATATAGTATTGAGGTTTTTGTTTTATCAGTTAGCTTTAGCTGTGCACACATTTTCACATTTGGAGTGTATGTGATGTGTTGCTTTTGTTCTGTATGTTTAGATTCTGACTTTTTTTGAGAATGATGTGAAGTTTTCGACTTCTTATCGTTGTAATTGGTTCAGCTTATATCCTGGTACCATAGATCAAAACAAAGTTGAAATGTATAATTGTGTGTAGTATTAATACATGGTCGGGTATTGCACCATTTGCTGTTATGTTGACAAAAACTACAGAGTTGTTTTGTATAAGTTATTCAAACAACCAGTAATGCCTTGCAAATTGATTTATTTGCAGTAATTAAGAGCATATTTTCAGGTTTTTAACCCCTCACTAAAACTACATTCTTTCTCACAGGTCCTCCCATAGCTCCTCTGTCATCTGCCATTAAAGTACACAATCAGGACTCTGATTGTGCACCCTCTGCCGTTACACAAGAGGAACCTCTGCCGGTGGCTGAGCCGCCCCGGCCGCGACCCTCCACCGTTACTGTCATCCACACTGGGACTAAATGACGCCAGGTTCCGCGGGAGGTGAGCTGGGAGACCACAGAGCTTTGAGAGTAGGGGGACAGGGAAAAAAACCTACCCCAGGCCTCGTTATTCAAAGTCGTCGCCCAGTTTGACCATCCCGCTGCCTCCCATCTGTGTCTGCCAAAACACGGGAGGAATTTGAGGAGCATTGGTTTGGCTCCATTTAGCATGGCTCAGCGTGGCACCCCCTGCTTCCCTTCCCACTGTCATACAGACCTGGAAGTACAGAGGGGGCAGAGACTCACCTGAAATTGTTATTTATCAGGATGACTGTTGTCTGGCAGCCATACGAACAGCTGTCGTTGGGAGATGCCACACCAAAGGGAACTTCATCGAAGCTGCTGTCAGTTTTGACTGTAATGGGACATTCTGCTGTATGCCTTGTGTAAATATCCTGCCTGGAACTGTTGTGTGGAGTCATGTTATGCAAGTGAAATATAAGCTTCAAGCTGTGGTAAATAATTGTGATCACCTGCACTCTGAACTTCTTATTGTTCAGACAGCTCTAGTTAATTTTCTGTGGTATTTGCTGCAATGGCTCACAGCGTCATAACTTCCAACAGTTTGACAGTCAGTGTTTTGTCTTTGCTTTGTAGCATAAGGAGTGTCAAAACTAAACCGGATGATGTGCATAAATCACGGAGATTGCAAAGAGGATTGCACTTATGTATTGGAATATTTATTTTCTTACTATATATCATGAGTTTTGTAAGAGTACCACTTGGGATCATTTGTAAATGTACCACAAGACTGGACTACAAGTTCTTGCATTGTCTAATGAGGATGTGATATTTAATAGTTGTTACCTTGTGATTGCTGTTTTATTTGAAGAATTCATTTTGGCATTACTGTGAAGGTTTCCTGGACCACAGGAGGGCGCCACGGGTTGTTGCTTTATGACCAGTTCTCAGGGATTTACAGGGACATGAACATGAAGCTAACCAAACACTTCTGCATGATCAGACACTGCTTTTCCATTCAAATTGTTGAAAAGTTAAGACCTCCAAAAACTGCATGCGATATACTCCTAATGAGCCATTTGGGACTGATATTTAAGTTCTTTAAACTCATTATTCCTGACACAATGTTTTCACCTTTAAACATTTTGAATTATATTTGGATGTAAAGAAAGTGTTCACCAGTAATGTGTGCATTCATGTCTGTAGTCAAATTATAAAAAGACAAATGAATGCAAATGCTTCCTGGTGATTTTCACTCCCACTGCAGAGTCAGATCGGTGAGATCAGTCGTGTACAGTTGAGTATTTAAATATCGTGCTCTGCTTCCGCTCATGAAGTGGCTGCTCTGGGAACAGCTCAGTTGCTCTGTGTTTAATCACTGTGCTTTCATACCAGCCTGTTGAATTTAGCAGAAAGACTATTTATCCTTCTCTTTCCCACTCGCTCTCTACAGGCTTCCACACAGAGAAGAAAAGGGATCTGTCTTTGTATTTTTCTCTGTGGTACTTCTATTTAATTACAATCACACAACATGAATGTGGGAAAAGGAAAAAAATATATACAAAAGGATGCTCCACAAAAGCATGCCCAATGTTGAGGGCTTTGCCACCTTTAAACATCTAAAGAAATGTAGTGAATATTAAAATGGATTTTAAACCTCTACTTACTGTAAATACAAAGCTGTACAATGGTTGCCTGGGTCTTGTGTGTTTATTTTTGTTGACTCAATTCATCAAAAGAAAGCAAAATATGAATTACTGAAATTGTGTCAGTTTGCATGAAACACATGTTTCAGAAATGTTCTGAATTTGTGGATGCACATAAAAACAACAGGCCTGTTTGCATGTTATTTTACTTTGACAGGGAGTAAATATCATGGTACAGTTTGCACAGACTACTTAAAGTATATGGAAAATACACAAGCCTATACATACTAATACTACTGCTTGCTATAAAATAACAGCATCTATTCATGTTTAAACCCAGGGAGGCAGAGCTCTCCTCATAACTCGAATAGCATATTTAGCATTATTTCATCAGTTCAACAACTTAACCTGATTTCTATGGTTTTCCCTTTGGTCTTTTATAAGTGACAGGACCTTTTTGTGCATCTCTACCCCTCTATAATCCCAAATAATTTTCATTTCTCTAAAATAATATTTAAGATGAACGTGGTGCTTGAAAGTTTGTGAATCCAAATTGCCTTTATTTGCTGCATGAAATTGACCTACAACCTAATCAAAAATGTCCTACAAATCCTGTAAGCAAATGAAGAGAACCAACTTAAATAAAACAAAAATATAATAGTTTGAGTGTTGCAAAAGAAAGGGCAGAACAATGTGAGCCTCTCAAAGTAGCGGTCTTAAAGGGTTTTGATGTTTGCAGCTTAGTTAAAGAGCTTGGTCTCCACCAATTAATATGCAGATTGTATAAGAAATGGTTTGAATTTAGTGCTTCATTAAAGTGTAGAATATTCAGGGAGGTCACAAACACTGGGAAACTTCTGAGCAAGCAAAAGCTTTCCTCACACTGGTTAGTGTTAAAGTTTCAGCCCACTCCATCAGTAGAGCACTTTATAACAATGGAGTTCATTGCAGGTCTAAAAGGCAAATGAAACTGAAATACAACTTTATGTCTGAATAAAAAGCATTTTGTTTGAAGAAAAAAAAAAAAAGATCTCATCAATAAAATGTGGTGTGTCATAGTTAGGGCCTGTTTTGCAGTATGTGGACCAGGCTGTCTGGCTTATTATTAATGGAATAATGACTTCTTAATCATTCCAGAAAATTCTAGTAGTTAAATGTCAGGATATTGATCTGTGAAGGGAATCTTGAGAAATGGTGTGTCACGCAGTAAGAAAATTAATCAAATTCTCTCTGAATTGAGTAGGTCAACTCACTAACATCAGGGGTGAAGCTGTGCTGTAGAGTAACTGGCTCAAATACCTCTAAAGCAGAAGTGCTGAACCTTCACTTCCTCATTGAAAGAATGACCAAACAGAACATTTTTGTCACACTGGTTTTACTGGCTAATCTCGTCTGAAAATCTCTCTAAGCTTTAGATAGAAATATGAAATCAAAAAGGTCTTGCAAGCTTTCACAGACCACTGTTCTTTTGCATTTTCTGCAAAGAATGCCAAAAATATGCACTCTATGTATTCTAGTTTTGTAATAAATGACCGGTTTCACTGTGTTCAATGTGAGATCAGACAAATCGAGCAGAACTAAAAGCTGCATGGGTTTGGGGAAATTATTTTAGCCTTTTTACAAAGTTTCTGGTATTTCAATCCTACTTGAAAAATCTAATTTAATATAATTTATTTTAACAGAATAGTATTAATACTTGTTAAAAATATCATAAATACAGATATATTAGTCATGTTATCAGTTATATTTTGGGGTAACAAGAAGTATTACTAATTCAATGCTTCTCATATTGACATTAAAGAAAATAAATAGACGTTGGAGGAAACTTCAAGGCTTATTTTAAAGCCAACAAAGTAAGGGGAAAAAGTCACAATTTTCCTTAAAAATATTTCATTTGGATTTAACTGCAGGAGTTAAAGTCTTAAAAGAGAAAAGCATAGCTAACAATGTTTTACTCCTTAAAGCTTGGCAGCTGTCAGCTTGTATCATCACATCCCTCCTACTACTGCTGCATCGTCTCAGATGGACTGACGGTTGTACTCATGGGGGGGATTCATCCCGTCATAGTGGAACTCCCTCCACTGCTCGGTGCTTTCTCTGGTCCTCTCGTCTTGCTCTGGAAGTTCAGAAGCATTTCAATGAATGGATGAGCTTGTTAAGTGAATGAACTCTCCTCTCAGCGACATCGCATATGGAAGGTTTACATACCATCATGCTCCTCCTCAGCGTAACTCTCAAACTCATTCCTGTTCTCTTCGTGAAACTCTCGCTTTCGTTCATCTGCAGCCAAAACCTGCCTCTGCTCAGCTGCAAAACCAGCAGGGAAATTTTAGATTCAGTAGCTCTGTGCAGTATGTCAAGTTAACTACTGGCCACAGACAAATCAGACAGGGTGTAAATTTACCAACATTTTAAATTGCTGCTACGTGTTTTTTAAGTATAGAAGTTTAAAAAAAGGACTGTAAGTTTTAGAGAAAGTTCTTGTTAGATGAAGGATGTAAGTTAAAGGTGTCATTTACTTATTTTACCATACCATATAAAAAACAGGCATATCATACTTTCAACAAAATGCTATTCTGAAGCTGCTAGAACACAAAATGAAAACTAATTCTCATGAGATGCTTAAAGTATTATGAAAGATGAAAAACTGAATTTTTGAGAAATAAACATATGGTGAGATTTTGGACATTTGGTCATCTTCTTGCTTTTTTCTTATGTACTGGATAATCTGACCTGATTGATATCCAGACAGTTAAATTAGTCATGTTGTTACAAGTTAGTGGAGCAAAAGACTTTCTAAAAAAAGTATCTGAAGCTGATGCCAAGTGTTTGAAGTGTAATACCACAAATGGTATTATACTTAACAGATATTGATTCCATAGAAATTCAGTGTTACAGCAGACAATTAAAAAGTTATAATAGTTAAAACCTTTATTAGCACACATCCCAGTTGGCAGATACTGGAAATGTTGCACTGGTAAGTAGACTAGTCAGTTTGTAGAAAACAGTAACAGTAACTGTAAATTAGTTTAACTGAATAATGAGAAACAATGACTATCAAAAATATTGTGGAGTATTGTACAGACTGTTGTTGTTGAAACTGAGGTGTAGTGTATGGTCGACTGCTAACATCTTTAACTTGACAAACGTCCATTCAAAGCTCAGCAATTTCTCTCATTAACAACGGAGCCAATCCCTTCTCCCTCAACCCATTATGGTGTCATTAGCCATCTTAACTTCTTCTTAAGTGGCAGTTCTTTGAAAATATCTTCATCGTGAACAATTGGGCCTCAAGTACGAATATAACTGTCCAGTTAGGTTTCAAATTTCCCCACCTTTGGGTTCTCGTCTAAATATGATCACCTCTGGCTCCAAAAGAACAACATGGTGATGACCAAATGATGAACTCAAGGCTCCTAAACAGCTATTTACAGGCCAGTGGCTAACACCACTGACGGTAAGTGGACATCTCATATGCCGTCTATGCTAATAGGACTAACCCCTGTTAGACAATGCTGTCTATTGCTGGATCATTATATGTTTTAAGGAAACATGTAAACCTGTATGGCCACCAGGAGCTACACATGTTGAATATAAATTAGATAAATGTGTCTAAACTGTAACGGAGTTGAGGAATAAATTACCATAAAATCAAAATGCTCAAATTAAGTGCAAGAGGCTAAAAATAACCTGTGGTCAGAAAAAGAAACCAAATTTTTAAACCAGTTTTGACAATTAAAGATGTACTTAGTAGAATAACAGTTAAACAGCATAAATAGTAAAGTCAAATAAATCCTACATAGCTGAATCAGTATTTCTAACTTTTTGTTTTTAATGTGTCAGCTATATTGTGGCTTCTGTGGCATCAACAGCTGGAAGTATGAGAAAGGAGGGAGAAATGTTCTGGATATTTTCAGACTCACAGAGTCCTACTGAACATTTGCTTCTGACTGCACACACTGCATCGTTAGAAATTAAAAAGTCAAAGAAAAGGAAACAAAAACAGAAAAAAACTTACATCATGCCGAGTCCCAAAAACAGTGAAGCAAAGAAGTAAACTGCATAATACCTAAATCTACTGCAATTGTATATTGTATTTACTTCTGTAATTAGGACTGTTGAAAGTTCACATCAGTTAAACTCAAGAATGTATTTTATGCAGAATAAAAAGAGTTATCTTTGTTCTCCAGCATTAACAGCAGGGTCACTGTAAGAAGGGCCAGTGTGGACATGAGGAACATTTACGGCAGTCAACTATTTTCATTACACTTGGGAATGTAAGTAATGCTACAAATTCACATGCTCACAAATGGTGCTACTAACCCAATATCCAACAATAGGTTTGCCTTAATATGTGTCGTCTGACATCTCTAAAGTGAGTGGGCAAGTACAAGCCTAGGAGCAGGGTATATCCTGGACAGGTGACTAGACCATTGCAGGACCAACACAGAGAGTCATGCTCACACTCACTCCTTGGGAGAACTTAGAAACACCAATTAACCTAACAAGCATGTTTTTTTGTTTTTTGTTTTTTTCATTGTGGGAGGAAGAAACCAGAGAGCACCCAAGCATGCACTGGGAAAACACACAGACTTCACACATAGAGGACCCAGCTGAAGTCAGGACCAGGAAGCTTCCTGTTGTCACAGTGCTAACTGCCACACCACCATGCAGTGGCTTCAAACTCATTCACTAGGGAGTTATTTGGTAAATAACATCCTGCACAAAATAAATTGACATTTATAGAAACATATTAAATAAATAGGAAAATAGTTGTTCTTGTTTTTTTTTTCCAGAAAAAGGTAAAAAAGAAACAAAGGGAGGGTTCACCAGTCTGTCAAAGTCTGTATGTACTCAGTCATCATCTATGTATATAATAACTTAGCTTGTAATTACAGGAAAAACAAGATCTGTGAGACATTCAGTTATAAAATTATGAATATAATTATGTATATACTATGTATAAAATTAGGCTATGTATTGGTGTTTTACACAGCCCCAACTTCTTTTGACACAGTTGTCAGTGACTGGCTGACTGTAGCAACAGCAGAAAAAAAACATCAGCTGGGAGAGGAAAGGTTTGGGATGGCAATGCTAACCTTTTCAAATTAAGGTTACAGCCTTTGACCTCTCTCAGCCTTCACAGCTCAAGTTTGAGCTTGAACTGAGGGCTGAGTCTCTTTCTGGGAATTCAAATCACGAGCTGTAAATTATGTGACTGAACAAGATTTATAGGTGAACTTCGAGGTTACACCTCAGTAGCGTAACTATTTGTGCAATCTTTCTGCGTTTAGATGTAACAAATATGACCACATTAACCTGCTTATTGCTCTGCTCTGGATTCGGATGTTGTAATGTGGATGTGAAAAAGTTTGCCTTAATGTTGTGTATTAGCTCATCCGCCAGCTAAAACAGCTGATGCTTGTTTCAGATACTTCCCTTTGTAAATTGCAGTCATCTTCAGTAGAGATACTTTTTTGTCTGGATGTTGCAGGAGAGGCTGTTCAAAAATGAGCAACTTGTTTTTCTCTTTTTATGTGTTTTTTCATTTTCTTTTCTGACCCGTCTGCCTGAGTGTTGGCACATTCCACATTCAACTCCCAACTGCTCACCCACTCAGTCATCCATCTCTGTCCGTTCACTGCTTTGTGGTCATATTATCCCTCCTTTAACTACACCGTGTCATGTTGTTATCAGACACATGGCATGTTACACAACTCCAATTCACCAGCTTCAGTGTGTGCTCTCACCTCCCCGCTGGCACAACTGTATGAAAAACAGCACTATTAACTCACTTGAGAATGTCAAACATTGTACAGTATGTGGATGCTTGTAAAGAGGAACGCTGACAGATGTGGACTGGTGTGTGTGAGCTCCATGTTGCCCTTTGGCTCCTTCTGCAGCAGAGGAAAAGGACTGAGGTGGTCTGTGGTTAGGCCAACTTCAGAATACAGTCAACATCTGCAGGCTACCACAGACCACAGTAAACATATTGGTTCACTGTGCAGTCAGGCAGCAAAAGATTTTAATCTTAACAGGTAATTTCATCTCTTACTGATGGCAGAGATTTGACTTCATATAGAAAAGGGAATTAATCTGTCACTGTTCCATGTATTGTTAATTCATGGGCAGCAACCAACCCTATAATTAACTCTGAGATTTGAGAATTTTTCTATAAAGTTCTCAAATATGCAAACCTTTACCAGGACCTTAGGATTTATTGACTTTATCGGATTCTTTTACATGGACTAAAACCATAAAACTTTCTGCAGTAGATTGATTTATTTTAATTAAAAACAAATTAAAAGATAGTCATGTAGACAACTGTGTAAGATCATAAACTAAACAGTTGTCCTCATTGTTTAGCATTAATACAAAATTAGTGGTAAGTTTAGTAAAAGTAAATATATATTTTTACTAAACTCAGTTTAACTTATAAGGAAATGACCAGGACAACACACAGATGTCTGCAATCACATACACCCACACAGCTTTGCTGGCCAGACCGCAGCTACGTGCCACAAACAAACTCGTGGGTGAACTCACCGTTGATCTCATCCTGAGATTTCACAGCACGTCTGCTGCGTCTCCTAAAGAAGTTTGAGGCATCGGCCTCTTTCATGAAGATCCTCCGCAGGGGACCTGCAGTGGAAGCAGGTGGTGGTTCATCTGACAGCATTAAGGGATAAAAACAGAGGATGCACGGTTGAAAAAATGCAGCTGATGTGGCTTCTCACCTTGCGGATCTTTAGCGCTGCTTGTGCTGCTGGGCACAGCTGCAGAGTCGGCCTCTGGAGACACTGCGTTTGAGGACAAAATGTGAGCGATCTAAATTAATAAACAGAGCTTATGTTGTCATGCTTACCTTTCTGTGAAATGCAAGAAAAATAATAGGCTAATATTACACTTTTTATATAAGATACTGTAGAAATTAAAATCTACATGCAGGTTAGATTTAAAAAAAAACTCCTGTATCAGACTCACAGGAAAGTGCAAGTAGCACAGTGAGGAAAGCCAGGAGAGTTGCATAGGTCCAAGACATCTTAACTGTGTCTGAAATGTTGAGAATGCCAGTACTTTAGGAGAGCAGAAAGGAGAGAGGTGACAAAGACGTATGTGAGAGGTGGGCTGGAGTGCCTGCAGCAACATGGACTGCTTGTCAGGGAAGGAAGGGAGTGACCATGTAGATCTGATAAGAAGCTGAATCCAAACACCACGAAAGGGTTTCCATGTGATCAGGTGCTGAGGATTTCAATTTGACTAAATAAATATTTTTTGGGTCTTTTTTCAGCCATTCTAGTGACAACTAAAGTAATCCATATTGATACCCAATATCGACCTGCAACATGTACCTTTAGCACAGCAGTATAAGCCTGTGAGAGCCTGTTTCTGTGGTCAAATGGGGAAAAACAGAGGCTGAGTATGGAGCACTTGTCTGAGTTATTCCTGCACTTGTCATGAAGAAGATGGATGAGGAACAAGAATAATTCTGAATTTGATCAAAATCAACTGGAGTATAGAGCTAGAACAGGGTTCCTTGCCAGATGTCTCTTTTCCACATGAAGCTGAAATGGGCCCCCTCAACAAGGCCACTCTCTCTGCTCTGAATAAAATTGTGCCAGAAAGTATGCAGCCTTGTGTTTGCTTGACTTTTTTCCAAGGTGAACTCTGGCTGTGCCCCAGAAAAGAGTGAATGTTTAAATTGTTTTGACGGAGATATCCAAGGTGGTGGGGATTCTTGCTCTGGGAAGTGAGAGGAAATTGGATGGAGAGTTTGAGAAGGTGTGCAGGGAGAGAGATTTTTTTTGCTCAGGTAAATGTGGAAAGTTCTTTGCATTGAGGATGATATTTGCATTTGCACAAACTAAACATCAAATTTGAAGTAAATTAGGATACTGACTTTAATGTGCCACTTTTTCAAAATCTTTAACATATTCTCATAAAATTTGAAGTTATATGAGAACCTATCCAATAAAGCAATAGTCCTATATTAAAGATATCTTATTATATAGTCTTTAATTTTGAACACAGTTTATTTCTTAATCAATGACTTGTTCCTCTTATGAATCATTTCATACTGCAACAATCAAAGCACCACTGTGTGCCTACTTGTCAGTTTTCATAGATTATTAGACACAAACAAGGAGTAACATATGCTGCCTCCTCCCATCAAATGAACTCTGTTATGTCCCACTTTTGTGTGAATTTGCCTGTTGTTTGCCAAAGACTCAGGTTTGTTGTGAAATATTTTCACGTAAATGTGGAGAACTTCATCATTTCTTCCCTTAGGAGTCACTGTGGGGCCGTGCTGACCTCCAGTTTGTCTCCTCTCCGTTCCGACCGCTAGGTGTCGCTGTTTCCCCGATGATACCTCGGGAGCTCAACGGTGTGGTGGCAGAAGGCAGCGTCAGCTGGCAGGGAGGACAGATCAACCAGTAATCACCACCGTCCCTCACTCTGCTATGTTCTCAACGACGGAAACCCCAACGATAGCGCTTCCTAATTTCAATTGCGAGAGAAACTTTAAAGCCTAAGAACAAGCCATGCTGCTGGACGCTGCAGCCCTGCGGAAATAGGCGACAGCGCCGAACAGAAAGTAGCGACCACACAGAAACCACAAAAGAAGCAGTAGGTGCTTTATTTCTTGTTTCACGCGCGGAGAGAAAGACGGCGTCCGGCCTGAGAAGAAGCTGCGAGGTCGGGGACTCCGGTCGGAGCAGGGTTAATCGCTTCTGGTGAGTTTTCATATTTTCTCTGAATGTGTGTTAGTTCATGTGAATTGACCATAACGAAACAACGAACGAAGCACCAGTTAGAGCCGCTCGAAGAACAGAAACGTGTCAAGAAGCCTGGTTTGAGTCGACTGAACGATGTAGCAATGTTTATTTCACAGCTTCAGTTTGAATGCAGCCGTTTGCAGTTTGACCTGTTCAGTGTGTCAGTTTGTCTTCAGTCTTAACTGAAACACGCAGATAGGTTAGCTACATGTTCCCAAATGATTGCTTAACTAAGTTCAAAGGGGTTAATAGTTTGTTCACGGTTAAACATTTGTATCGGATTTGTTGTTTTATACCTCTGAGAGCTGCACAAACACTCAGCGGGTGGCTGTCATTGAATTGTATGAGGTTGGGTTGCAAAAGGAAGGGTTTACTGGCGGCCCTGGCATGTATCATCATGTATAGCTGATACCAAAACACTCAGTGACCCACATTTCAGAAATGTCCTGTCTTTCTGGTCCACGTTTTTTTTTTAAACGAGCAGCTAGTCTGAGCCCTGCGCAGACTGTCTCTGAGCTCACTCATGGACAGCTTTTAAGCCGTCTCAGCTGCTGTATGAAGGCCTGGACTGGAGCCTGCGTAGGAAACACTTGGAGAAAGTCTCCTGCAGTTTCCATGAATACCCCCAGCTTTTTAGTTAATGCCTGTACTCACGTTTTCTTCTTACAGGGAATTAACCTGAGCAGGATGTCCCAAAGGAAGACATGACTTTGGTGTGAAGACACATGTAGATCTACATATTTTCTTTATCTGACATCAACTCAGTCAGTGCAGAGCAATGCAAATCTAACTTTTGCAATGATGCAAATGTTTATTTTAATTTAAAATATTTGAGACAAGTAAGATATTTTGCCTTTGAAAGCTGAGATGTATCTCTAATTTTGATTTTACCCTGATTAATAATAATTGTATGGACTCAATACTAAAATCAAATACACCTCAGTGTAAACAACTATCATCTTTGACTATAAAAGTTAGAACTGAAACCCTCTGTACAAGTTTACATCTAAACTGTACACAGCTGAGATAGCCGTAACAGTCATTAAGCTGCAGATGAACTCTATACTCTAAATTTTGATGGGTGTGTATATAATAAATGTGCACATAACAAGTCTTGTGCAGTATCATAAATGTAATGACGTTATCCTGCTCTACTTTGCACAAGACATGATTCTCCATGCTTTTGCTTCTTGCTAATTTTGTTGGTATTTGATTACAAAACATACGTAGAAAATTACATCTTGAAAATAAATATTTCTGGCTATACACAGCAATAAGGACTGCAACCAGGGTAATTTTCTTTATCAACTAATTTGTACAAATCTGTCACATTCCTGAAATAAAGAACATTTTAGAAGGAAGTTTTAGCACCTTTGATTGTTAACATCACATGAAGCCAAAACGGTTGCTGATTAATTTTCATGTGATGAATTTAATTTAGCAACTCATAGTTTCAGCTTTGAATGAGGATGATAGAATATTAATCTAATTTTACGTGTTGAACACCAAAAGGTAATTGAGATGTAGTTACTGGGCCTCTATAATTAAACTTGGTTACCATCAGTCTGCACCGTTGATAAAAATTTCTTGAATTTTAGAGCAAAAAAGGAGAAACAGTGTTTGTGGTTTACTAGATGCTCTTTAGTGTTCATACAGAGCTTCTTTGTGTTACACAAGGAACCAGTCTGCTATAGTGACTGTACAGGAATTTACTGAAAAGCTGTCTAAAATAAGAGGGAAAAAAACTAAACAAAGTTTGATCCAAACAGTAAGTTGTTTTTAAGACAGTGCTGTTTCTGATATTGTTAACATCTTGTTCCGGTGACATGTTAAAGCCACATCTACATCTGTTTGTAGTCTGTTTTTGTTTTCTTGGTGGCTGATTAAAAGAACTTTCTCTGATTTCCTGTGAGAAGGTTTCAGTTTGACAACCACAAGCTGCTGAGCTTCCTTACAGCATATGTGTTACTGAGGACCTTTCCAAAGTGTGTCAGTTTTGAGCTTGCAGCGCCCACTGTTGGGTTCAATGCGTGCAGGAGGGCAAGGAACTGCTGGAGGACTGTGTGTGTGTTGGTTTGATGTTGGGTTGCTCCCTTGGTGAAGGCCTTGGGGACGGTGGTGGCAGGGTAACCTGACCCGCTGTGAAACAGCTGTAGCCCCGCGGTGCTGATCCCCTGAGTTCCAGTGCAGATCACATGATGGTCCAGTATGTGAATGGGTGTGTGCAGGGGGTGTGTGAGCTCTCATATGAGGAGACTGGATTTTTTTGTAACCATAATTAACTGATCCTGAGTTGATATTTATTGTCCTTGAAAACAGATGTAGAAGTTTGGGGTTGTGTGTATGATTGATTGATTGTGAGTATTTCTATGGTTGTGGGGACTAAAATCTGTTAAACCATTTTGTTTATTTGGACTTGTGTTCCTTTAGGGGGGGGGGGCATGTTTATTTGAAATATTAAGATGAAGAAGAGTTGCAAGGTTAGGGATAGGTTGGAGTAAGTCTTCAACCAGTGAATGTAAGTGTGCCCTCAGAAATCATGAAAGCACAACTGTGAATTAGCTCATGTTAAAGCTGTGGGCCAAGACAGCTGTCTGAAGGTTAATGTGTTGCAGCTCTCCGGGGAGCAGCTGCTATGTCGCAGGCACCACTCCTATCTATAGATAGCCATGAATACGAAATCTTCCTCTTTTCTCTGCCGTGTTAATGCCAGCATGCACTCGGCTCTCTCACATGCTAACGCCCCACAAAACACATGCTGCTTGCAAGTTTGGCTGCCTCCACTCCCTGATTTTTTGTTACGGTCTGATTCAAGTGCCGTTTGATGCTATAGACGCCGATCCAGCCTGGAGCCAGCTGGATGAGAGCCTGCTCGGCTTCTGCAGAAATGACTTACTCTGCATGTGTGTGTGTGGTCATTTTTCGCAGCAGCGTCTGAGACAGGTGCTATCTTCTGGCTGTTTTCCTGTCACTCAGCAGGATTTGCTGGTGCTGTCCAAACACTTGTCTGGACTTTATTTTGAGGCACGCTTTCATTCCCCCCATTGTTTTTACAGCCAGGAAAACTATGCATATTTGAGATGCATTGTGTGATGTACCCATAATTAATTTATCTCTAAATTAATGAAAAGCCATGTTGGATCCGTGGGGCTTTTTATTAGCTAAATTAAAAATCACCCTTGATTTGTTTAGCTTCAAAGCCTAGATTTTTCTAATCAGACAGGGTAAAACTAGTTAATGATAAATTCTGGTCTCTTTTTAACTCACCTACATTTTCGGTGAGCTTAAACAAACTTGCTTAGAGATTTGTGTAGTTGTTAACAGTGAAATACTGTAGTTAACAGTTAAAATGTGCAGCTGTTTTTAGAGATGCTGGTTTTTACAAGTGTGACAGTTTGCAGTTTCCTCTTTTCTCTACTTAGTTTGCCAAAAGTCTATGATAATGTAAATTCTAAGTGATTTGAGATGTTTGCTTAGACTTTAAGAATTAGGACCAAAACTTCCCATTTAAAATAATTAAAAACCCAAAGTGGCAGCTTGAAGCCTCATAATAGCCAGTTTTCACATCAGACAGAAAGAAGCTAATTCTTGAAAGACTACTACATTCATTTCTGTATGTTGTAAAAATGTACAAGTTGGATCTAAAGTAAGTAATTTAGTAAATAGTCTTTAAGTGCAGCTTCAACACTGTCAGAAAAAAGTCATTTAAAAATGAGATCAAGCAGTGTAATGTACAACAGTACCTGTCAGCCACAAAGGCTTTGATATGGATGCTGATTTGTGATAACAATGTCCTGTCATCTGCCCTAAGATAGATAGGGCCTGGCTTGTTGTTCATATTTAATAGCCATGAAGAAGCTGCTGCAGCGAGGATGAGTGTGAAAAGCAGGGGAGGGGGAGGCTAATTGTTGCTCTCTCTGATGCTAATGGTGGGCTCACAAACAGGGACAGGTGACTGGAGTCAGGCTTGGATCAGATAAGCAGCTATCTCCAATAATTAGCACAACAGAAGGCTGTAATAGTCACCCTTCCTTTTATCTTAAATGAATTAAAGGCATCTCTAAAAACATGTGCATATATACACTGTATATTTATAGTGATAAGTACACACCCGATGTGCCATGTAGCTGTTCAATTTCCAGGATCCAGGATAAAATTCTTGTCTCATGGAACAAGTAAGATATGTGCTAGCTGCCAGTTGTTTAGCTGTCTGTACTGGGATTGAGTTTAGTCCAAAACAAATTTCTGTTAAAATCTGTTAATCTTTTTTAAATTCAAGATAGATGCCAAGCACATATGTTTCTTAAAGAAAAAAAAACTGATTGGATTGAAAAAAATATTCCTTGGCACATCTGCTGTCTGCCAGATGAAATCTCTTGATCTTGATGCCCCGCTCTAAACCCAGCTGGTTTATCTGGCACAACTCATACTGGCCTTTCATCCCATTCACAAAACATGATCATGTGAAGTGCACATGGAGCTAAGGATATTTTCATTCAAACATTGTGGCTTCATTCTTTAAACTTTAATGTGTTGTTAGTTCAAGAAGTTGATTCTACTGGAAAGTTTACCTCTCAGGTGTATGTGAGCTAACAGCTAGGATGATTTTAAAAAGATGTTGGGGATTTCTGTGGCAAATGCTGTCATCTCTAAGTACCTTTATAGTGTTGTGTTGCTGTTTTTAAAGATAAAGCAATAGCTGGTGGTGTTAAAAATAAGGCAGTAAATGTAGCCTTGATAATCACAGAACAGACTGAGGTACACATTCAGTTGACTCAAAATGCCAAATTTCCTATTTTCTGTTTTTCAAGTCAGATTTTTTTGTTTCCTTTTTCAATTTTAGTGTATCTCGCAAGTATTGGATTTTAGGAGCTACCAAAATTAATAAATCATTCAAGATCACATAAGATTAATATTAAATTTTATGCCAAATTTTCCACTTTTTCTGATTTTTAGTTAGTATAGGGCTTTGCTTCTGGCCTTCATCTGCACCAAAATACCTGTGAGAAACCCAGGGTTATTAGTAATGTATGCTTTATGTTTTAAAAATAGTTATAAATATTGATTAATCTCTCAAATATGCTCTTGAATAAGGTATTCGTCTATAAAAGTGAGTTATTCATCAAGATGTCTCAGATTGGTTTAATGAAATATTATATCTATGAAACCAAAAGTCCTAAATCCCCCAACATTTTAGAAGCAGAAAAGCTGCAAATTCCCACATTTGAGAATCTGGAATAGAAAAAAAAAGTGGAGATAATTTTTTTTTCTTTTAACAAATTAATTAAGAAATAAATTCTAAGCATAACCTTCACAGCAAAGAGGATACATTTGTTGGATCATAAAGCTACAGCTGAACTTTACTCAGTATAGCATGTATTAGCAACCTGCAGAACTGTACATCTACTGTCTGACTGCAGGTAATTTTGAGCTATAGTTTTAGCTCAGAGAAGAGCAGGCCTGTCATTCAAGCTGCTGTAACCATAGCAGCAGCGTTAATCAGCCATCACTGAATCTTATTGCCTGTAAGATCTGTGGCTGTGCGTCACTGGTCTGGCTTCCAGCAGCAGCAGCAGCAGGCTCTGGCTGAGGTGTCAAGTTGTACATCAGTACTGACCTGTCAGCAGCACTCACCCTTCCGAACACAGACGACACGTCTGATAGGTGTGATAGCAGGGTGAAAGGATAAATGTGCCAGTAAGGACAGAAAAAAAAGCAAATTTCATGACACACTTTGTGATGATCAAACAATTTTACTGTTAAAGCTTCACCTGAGGCGTGCATGCTTGCCTGCTTGCCATGCTCAGCACCATGCAGTACCCCACTTCATCTCTTGAAAAAAAGTCCACTTTTTACTCTGCACAAAGCTGCCTTTATGCAAGACCCTTATAATGGAGCCAGCTCCTTCACTCATGTCCTCATTGTCTTGGCCAGGTTGAGAAAAGGCTGCTCTTTAGAAACCCAAGGCTGAGCTCATCTGTGAATCATGCCAACTGTCACGCTTGTTCTCTGTCTAATTCTATGTGAGGGAGGCAGCCGGGGAGGAGAGGTAGGTGTTTTCTAGGGCCCCTATTATCCTGAAGGCAGTGACGTTCTGAGGTTTTCTGAACACAGCAGGGGTCATGCATGGGTTGTGACCTTGGTTTTTTTTCCTGTTTTCTTTGTGGTCCAGACAGCAGTTACCACGTGGCAGTTCATGTTGCAGAAGTGCACCAATTGCACCGACCACTGCAGTGAGCCTTTTAGTAGCTTTCTGTTTATCTTCAACACAGTCATTGCTCACAAGCAGCTGCAGCAAAGAAAAGACTGTCTATAGAGAGCATATGGCTATTGTCTCCCCACTGCAGCGTCTATAGTGTGCAATCCCATCAGCCCTCCCTTTCATGTGGCTGCAGTCACCTTACTATCTCCTATTTACTATATAGCTTGACAAATGTGTTTGTTTGTTAAAGAAATGTCATGGCAAGCTTAGGTGATGAAAATGCAGACTTGTTTGGGACATAAGACTGAGGCAATCGGGAAATCAGCCAGCATACCGACTCCTGTAATGCATTTTCAACATGGAAAAAGCAGTGGGGGGTTGCCTTGGTAACAAATCCCAAATCAGCACAACGCTCGGACCCCTCTGTTCTACACACCCCACCACCCTCAGCTACTTCTTGTCTTCCTCCTCCTCCTCCTCCTAACTCCTGGCCATCCCCCAGCAGATCTGAGATCAGCCCTCAAACCAGCCTACTTACAGGAGCAGGGATAAAGCTTGGAACAGAAATCTCGTCCAAAGCTTCACATTTGATCCCAGAGCAGGAGCATTGGGCAGCAGATATGGATGCACAGGCATCCACATCTGCCCCCCACTCCCCCATTAGAGTTTCCACTCAGAACTCTAAAAAAAATTGATTTATCTGTTGTATTTGAGTTTTTATCCTGGTTATTTATGAGGTGTGCTTCCTGATCTACAGTCATAACTTAATAGGAGATTCTGAATATCACAATAGAAAATCCAAAGAGAGATCAAAAGCAACAACGAACAGTCTCAGCTTATCTCATTGATTGTAAACACAACCAAGTATTTTAGCCATTCAGAGTGATGTCAGAATTACAGTAGGGCTGCAACTAACAGTTGTGGTTATTGTTGATTAACCTATAAGTTCTTTTTCTGATTAAATCCTTGACTGAATTAAAAGAAGCTGAAATAATTTTTGGAGTTAACAAAGGTGTTTATTCTTTATATAAAAAATATAGTTGGAAGTCTTTTCTCAGTTTAGTGGGAAGTGGATGAACATATGTTTATGGATTACTGAAATTTTAATTTACACAGATGTTCAGAAAATGCGGCAGATATTCTCCCACAGAAAGCAAATTTTGCAAACTTTCGGATGATCAAGGTCTTATAGAGTGAATTCCCTCTTTCAGGGCTTTTTTTTTTTACATATATTTTGGTAATCAGGAGTTTTAAGTGTTCCTTTTTCTCCTCTGGCAGTGTGTGAGGCTTCAGCTGGAGAGTAGGTAACTCACTGAGCTGTCCAGGAGATGACAGACCGCTCGCCCATGCTGGAGCTGACGTGTCATGAGGCAGAACTGACTGATTTAAAGCTGTTATGACAATCAAATCAAAATTGTTCTTCCTCATATCCGCCCCAGGAAAATTCGATTGTGTTTTGACGTAGAAAACAGATGGAAAGTAAGAATATATGTAGGCGATAAACAGTGCAGGATGAGAATATTTAGGGAAAATGTTAAGCCAGTGTGTCATTGCGTCAACAGCCTAAAATAGTTCAACACAACTACTGTGCCATCAGGTCTTCACTTACATGTAGCATTTCAAGATGCTATTATGTACTTAATTGAATGGAATCACCTGGCTTTAATATTGTTTGATATCACTCTGCCTTTTACAATGGTCTCAATTAATAAGATGTCATTACACTGCAAGTGCTTGGGACTCCAACAGAGTCCCTGTTGGACTCCAGTTCTGCTTCCCCAGAATTGGATATCCCCCTTGGTCTCACTAATGTGAGATTCTCTGTAGCAGTTATGAATACACCATCTGTTTTGCCTAAGAAGCTGCAGGATCCCCCAAATTTTCTAAATGAAATGTTAGTTATGTGCACACTAACTGATAACTGTTCTTTTTTTGTTAGGTTTTAGTTCTTAAAAATCAAAAAGGTTTCTGAATATTCTCAAAGTAGAAATGATACATCTCTGTTGTACTCTGTTCATTAGGAATTCCACTTTAGGTGATTAACACATCATATCACACTTAGTGGATGTTCCACATTCAGTATTCTTGTCGTTGTAAAACTAATTGGAGCTGTGTGAAATTTTGTTTGTATAGTCTAATCGTCAGGTTGTATTGATAAATATTTTGCTTTGCACTGTCCTCATTGGCATTGGCTTGAAGCCCAGTTCAGTCAAATGGCACTGCTGTCTGCTGTGTGGAGTAAAAACGAACTGGTTGACTTCCTCTGGAAAATCAGTATGAGCCCTTTTTTTTTCTTTTTTTTTTTTGCATAAAAGAAAATACCAGTTGCTGTAAACAACTGCAGGGTTTTTTTTGTCCCAGATAGACTACATTACATATAAATTGTGGTGCTGCATTTTTACTGTTTTTAAGTCTGGTTTGCCTATTTGAGCCAATATTTTCTGTCAGCCTCCACAGCGACAGTCAATGAGCTCACACTAAAATCAGTCATCAAGATCAGGCAGGTTGATAGATGGATAGAAAGATAACTTGTTTCACCCTGAAGGAAATTAAGCAGAATAAATTGCTGTAAGTTAAGACCCAAACCCAGGCCTGGGGCACCCACTCAACCAGTCGTTATGCAACAAACATTGAATTTGAAGACACCAATGAAGACAGACTAGCGCTTTTGAAAAGCAGCAATAAAAGAACTGTGAGTAAGATAACTGTGCTTTGGCTGTGTTGAAGTGAATAAACCAGACTGCATTGTGTCTATTGAAATACCACCCATAAGATGCAGCTGGTTGTAATTCAATAGACATTATCTTAAAACTCCTACTATTCAATCACTGTGGTGGACATCCACAAGGGGAAAATAAGAGAGCACTTCTTCAGAAATGAATTTAATCTCTTGGAATAGCTGGTGTATTATTTCATATTTGGGAATACAGTCATGTAAGATTGTTGTTTGCCAGGTTGGACCGGTAAGCTGTTAGTCATGTCATTTAAGTCTACCATCTAGTTGTTTCCAGTATCCTTGATGCCCATTACAAGTTAAAACACCTCAAGTAAACATATACTTTTGTTTTTGTTTGTTTATTTTTATTTATTTTAACATCTCCATTTACCCTATATTATTCAGATCTTCTAAATATGCATTAAAAATGGCAACAGAAAGACTTTAGTATTGGTTGACCTATATTACTGGCCAACATCTACTGTATCAGATTTATCATTAACTTTTCTAGTGTTCTCTGAAATTAAAGTTTATTTATTTATTCATTTTCCCCACAGAGAAATAAATACAGAACAGAATGCATGCAGTGATTTCAAAATATATCACCAAAAGTTTGTTTAATGGTGTGGCTTTGACTCCATTTTTTACACCACCTTCTGTCCTGTTTGCAGCACACGTGTCAGAGTACACATCACAGCTGCATTACTGGGGAAAGTACAACTGTCCCCATCATTTTCCCTTGATGTGGACATCTCCAATATGAGTAAAGACAGTATTCAGGTGTATGATATTTAAAAGACAAAATGCTGTCTGTAGAGAATAGTTGACAGTGGGTGAACCCTGGGGGGGTTTTAACACTTGGGTGTTTTCATGTCTGGTTGTACTCATTAGCATCACAGACAGAAACATGTCCAGATCTGCAGCAGTAGTAGAGTCAGAGTTTCTACATTAGGTCCCAGGGCGAGGCTGCTCGTAATCTACAAACATTATCTGTCTTTATTTGGAAACCGTTCTTCTCTCCGTACACATGCTATCACACAGAATTTTTCTGGCACATATTGAGATACACACACATATTCGCACAGCCTCTAAACTCTCACAATCGGCCTCTCTCACACACTATAAATGGAGCTGGAATGTATGATGTGGACTCGTTGTGGCACAGACTAGTCCTACACCATTCAGCTGCTAATCCCCCTGGTTTAGGATTTGCTTTTACAGTTCGGTGTGGCAGGGACAGCACTCTAAAGTCACCCGTAAGAATCTCTCACCGACCTGTCATGATTTCCCAGGGGGAGAAATGTGAAGTGATGTGCCTGAGCGAGCTGAGTCATAATTAACGTCAGTGTTGATTGGTTGGGTCTCTTTCTTCTCGACACATTCCTGGTGATCTAACCACATTTTTATGCATGTCACGGGATTGCGAAACATGACAACAGGTGGATGGGGTGCTTTGGTAAAAGGCAGTTTATACAGCTGATTCTAGTGAGTGAAATGTCAAGGCCTGCGTCAGCAAAAGTGCTTACAGACAGAGCGTTCCTCTGGAGCCAACACAAGCGCTATCATTTCTTATCACTGTCTTTTGTCATGGCTTACATTTTTATTTTTTCCTCTTATTCATCACTATCAGGCCTCCCCTTCCTGAGAGCTCCATGGAAAAGATGAAGCGGTTCAAGCGACGTCTTAGTCAGACGCTACGAGGCAGCCACACCATCGACGAGTCTCTGTCTGAGCTGGCTGAGCAGATGACCATTGAAGAGAACGGCCTGAAGGACAGTGGTAAGCTTTCACAGCTTGTTTGTAAATGATGACTTGTGTAATGTGCTGTCCCAAGGTAGGTTTTTCATCTATATTCCCTTTTTGATTGCTTTCTTATTATAATCTACATTCTTTTACAAAACACAGGAATTTCTGGAGTGATTTAATGGCTCTAAAGGATAATGCTCTTTTTATCAGATTGGTATGCTTTATTCTTTAAAATGCTACAGGAATAACAAGCCTTGGCTTAATTTTCTGTTTCTAGAGGCTAACCAGAGGTGCAACGTGATGCACCATAAGGCATTTCCTCACATTTCCTCTATTAGAATTACTGCCTCATTGTATAAATTGATATATTTATAGTAACTTTTAAAAGATTGTATACATGTATATGTTCAGGGTTTCTCTGTGTGATCTTGCACTCAGGATCAGACTCTGTGAGCAAATAAAATTAAATCAAATGAATAAAAGGGGCAAAGTTGGGCATTATGTTATCAAACACAAACATAGATCTAGAATATTATATTTCCCACAAGATGAACAGATTATAATCTGACATAAAGCTAGCATAAATGAGTAAATTGGAGATTAAGTAAAGGCCAAATCAAACACAGCTGCTGCTATCAGTGAGGAAGGAAAGCTGAGAGTTACTTGGTTAGTTGGCTGTGTTTTGACACGAACTGATCGCTTATCTCAGACAGAACCTGTTCCAGAGCATGCTTCAGAAACAGAAAGGGATCGGAGATTATTCCTTTCAGCAGTCATCTTTCTCTGGAACAAGGCAATATCATCTTCATTTTCTAATTAATTAATTATTGTTTTTATTTTTTTTTTAAAAAGTTCGACATTGAAATTTCCTTCTGGGATAAATATTTTTTTAATGTCATTTAATTCATTTTGTTGCACAGGTCAAGGGTTTTATTTAAATATGACAGGACTATCATGGGTAGAAGACTAAGAACACTAAGACTGGAAAATGGACCTGAAACCAAGAGGTCTCATGACTTTTACCCAAAGGTGACTCTGATGTTTGCAAAGTTTATCTGAGAGCAAGAATCCATGTCCCACCTTCCTCCTACACAGTGACGTGAATTTGATTTAATAATCAAACACAACCAAGCATCTGCATAAAAATGTTTAAAAAAAAAAAAAAAGTTCACATCTGAGATGGTTTTTACTGGCTGAATTTGAATAGATTTCATTTATACAGCACTTCTTTTTACATTAAAATCCCTTTATTTATTTTTGTCCAAATCTGACCCATAATCTGAAAGTAAACAATTGACAGAGTTGATCATTTTGGGTTTCTACCAGCTGAAATCTGACAATTACAAGTGGGGAAACCCACTGTTCAAACTTTTTAAGCAGGGATAAAAACCCTTCTTCAAAACTTATTCCCTTTTAACTGTTAAAAAAATGTCTTCTTGTAAATTGCAGTTCTGTATTGACTCTCTTTATTTCACCATAAACTCATTGTTGTTGTGGTCTAACAGGCTCTGTAGTTGTTTATTATTCATCTGGATCCTGCTGAAGGTTTTGGCCTTTAAGGTGTCAAATAAAAACATGGGGGCACAGCAACTTATTTCTGGTGATATTCACAAAATCTGCAGGGAGCGAGGGAGAGCGCATGCCTCGGTGTGCTACCACATCGTTGCCATGGTGTTCAGGGTCTGGAAACATTTCTAGAGTTTCCATGACATTGCCACGGAGACTTGGATGACTCCAGCCAGCCATCTTCATTCATTTTCTGTGTTTTTATTTATTTATTTTTTAAGTTGTTAATGAGTCTTTTGCTTTTTAAATTTTTTTTTTCTGTTTTGACCACCAGGATTGACCTCACCCCCATTTTCCCCTTACCAGTCAGATTGTGTAAGCCCCCCCCCCCTTCTCGCCCCCTCCACTTTCTGAGAACTAACTGGGCTTTGTAAAAGGGCTTTTTGTGTAGTGATTAACACCAAGTTTGGCCAGAGGGGTCTGTGCTTGTTGAGTTTGGACACAGAATCATGGCGTGTATGTGTGTGTGAGAGGGAAAGATGGAGGGACGCGTCATATGGAGGGATTTTAGCAGCCTGTGCAACAGTAAGTAGAGTAGAGAAGAGGCATAATGGAGTAGCCAGATGAGATCTGATCTGAACTGTGCGATTGGGGAAAGCGTTCTGGTCCTGATCTGATTATGTAACACTCATATCACAGGCCAGCGGCGGCAGCAGCTGCCCAAAGATAAGTGAGAGGTGGCGTAAGGACTTGGATATCACATGGCTGTGTGATTTTCTGTTCATAAATGAATTCTAGGAAATGCTTTAGATATATCTAAGAAAGCTTATATGCTAGTGCATTAAGCAAAAAAGGGAAAAAAAGAACACAAATTTGGTTGCAATACGTCTGTGCTTCTCAGTCCCAATCTCTCTGCCCAGCATGTTGTCTGTGTTCGACTGCTTCAAAAACTCCTGGCTCATGTTGACGGGTCATTAACTGGCTTCTGCAGAACTTGAAAACAAGCCAATATGGTGATCCATTCACTTGAATCTGATATGTCGGAGCAGGGACACAATTAAAACATGTAGGTCAGATGATTGCAGGGACCAGAACTGGGAAACGCTGCGTTACAGGACATGCCGAAATGTTCTGAAGTTTCTGACGTCAAGGTTGTCAAAACTGTTGCTTAGTGAAACCTTGTTTTTATAACTTAACAAACACCCACTACACAATGAATCAGCTCCAAACGTCAGCTTGCATCAAGTAAGCTTTATGTTTGCATTAGGATTTATGTCAAATAAATGCACAGGATCAGCTGATCCTAGAAACTGAAAAACCAGACATATCAGTCATAAACAAATAAAAACATCCTTCTCTCTGATCCTTCTTTGTCAGAGACACTTTAATCTGTGTAATCCACACCTCTTCTTCTCTGAACCATATTCTCCTGAATTGCTACTTATGTTATGACTGAATTGCCACCGTCTTATACTGTCCCCCTTTCTGAGCTCAGTCTGTCTGGGGCTACATCTTCTCCCCAGTGACAGTGTTTTACAAGGTGCTGCTGAATACATAATAAATCTTTCACTGCTGTTAGCTATAGTTATGCTCTCAAACACATTATCTTCTGTTTGTCAGTAGAGCCTTTTATCAATCCAAGTTACACACCTGAGAATACAAGGCATTTGTTTACATGCTAGGCTTACTTCCCTATTTAACAGGACAGCAGTAACACAAGTCGAGAGAACATTTTACAATTATAGCTTTAGTGGGAGGCTGTAGGAGTGATGTGAACTTGAAGCGGATTAAGATTAGACTGAATAAAATCACACCAATGTGATGGAAACTGTGATGTTTTCATTAATTACTCTTCACTATAACCATCATTTTCTCTTCCTTGATTGTTTCTTTGAGATGTTGGTAGTATTCTTTGTTTTCAGCTCTGTTTTTGTTTGTTTCCACTCTGGGACTAAAAAAAAGTCCTCTGTCATAAACCTGTTAACTATTTGTTCAGCATACATTTTAACAATCTCACTAAGTCACAACAAGTTTTGCACACAAATCTATACAGGATAATGAGTTAAAACCTACGTCTTATGTAACTGATTGTTTTCCGCACTCTGGTGTTTGCATACCAGTGATGTAAATGTGACTACAACCACAACAGTGTAGTCTGTTCATGAAATTTATTTGGTGGGAAATACAACTATGCTGTTTTGTAAAGATGGAAATAAATGTGTGTATATATATATATATATATATATATATATATATAGAATTTGTGGAAAATTTGCACTTAGCTTTTTAGCTAACTTCATACAGTTAATAGCTTTTTATAGCTGTATATAAGCATTTTTCTGGAAGAAGAGATTTTGATATTAGTGCTATGGGGGAAATATTCATGGCGTTTAAGCCACTTTTACAGGGGCCTGGTTCAACATAAGTTTACACAATTTTCACCTGATGTGTTGAGTAACTTTTAGAGATCCAAAAAGATTTCATAGGAGTGTTCTTTACCCATCATTGAGCCTGTTGTGATCACTGATATGTACTTGGTTTGTAAGGCTGTTTTTTGTGCATCCATACTTTATATTTGTTTTGTTGACTCCAAAATCTTTAAGAAATTCTTTCTTCCTTTGCAGAGCCCATAGTGAGGAACGGCCGTCCTCCAACAGCCCACAGTGTCCACTCCTTTCTCCACCAATACACGGGCTCGTTTAAAAAGCCGCCATTACGACGGCCTCAGAGCGTCATTGGAGGAGGTCTTGGTTCTCTCATGGCCGTGCCTCGCAATGGCAGTCGTCTCGGTGAGACACAAATGCTGCACATAAGACACGTTTCATATTTGTCCTTCCTTTTTTTTTCTTGCTTCAAAAACAGAAATAGTGTTTGGGATTTCAGACCAGTGTAATTTAAATGTGACCAGAAGTGGAACATCTAAATCTCCTTAAACTGCTTGTAAAACTTTTGCCTTGTACATTTCTGTTGCATCAACTTGAGCCTGAAAACATACTGACAAATCATGCAACCCCACTACTAGCAAAGATACACATTATTATTTGCTGAAGAATCTCACTTGTTTTATACAGTCACACTAGTTTTTGTAAACAAACTCTTGATTTTGGACATTTCTAAGCAGGCCTTGTTTCTTGATGCAGACAATAATTAAATTTGCAACATTACCAAACATAAATATAGTCCCTAGAGAAAATGGAAATGTGGCTTTTTCTATGTATGAAATCTGAATTTGTTCATGCATAGGACAAATTACATTTGATGCATGAATTTTCCACATAAGGCACTGTGCCACTGACATACATAAAATCCATCTGTCAGATGTATTAAACCTTATTTACTACTTTTCTTGATTAGAACAAGAGCTGCCCTGTTTCCGTAGACCTGCTCCTTTCTTACCCTTTTTACCTCATCATCCTTTTCCTCTCTCTGTACTCTTTCTCCTCTCTAGATATTGTACACGAGAATATGAAGATGGGGTCAGATGGGGAGAGCGACCAGGCATCCGGGACATCTTCTGATGAGGTGCAGTCGCCCACGGGTGTTTGTCTGAGGAACAGAGGGGGCAGACGCATCTCTGCGGAGGTGAGATTTGTTTTCTGAATTTTCATGTCATTGATGTCCTTATATAGCCTGTCTACTTCATGACTCATTGATCTGTTGTAGGATGTGATTCACTTCTCACATTAACAAGTTCTGACGTGTGAATTAGTTTCAACGCCTTAACTCGTGCATTCGTACCTTGCTGAGTTATTCAACCATCTCTTTGTCAGGGAACGTATGTTTGGATGAATTTGCTCAAAGAGGCTGTATCGTCTCACTAAAGGTTTTCTTGTAGGAAGTGGATGCGGTGCTCGATGCTGTAACTCAGCGTGGGCGTATTTTCGAAGTGAATGCACCCAATTCCTCATCCGCTCAGATAATCTTTGCAGGACTCAAACACACATGCATTGCAATTCCACATATTGTTCTTTTGAGCACAGTTTTGAAATGTTTTTAAAAAGCTTTGGCAATTGTCATCACCTCTTCCCACACAAACCTCTTGTTTCAATGTGGTCACACAGTGCAAACATTACCATGGAAAGACACATCTGTAAATGCAAGACTCGCATAAAAAAGAGATTGATAATTTGGAATCCAAGCTTAGTGAGTTTTCATATTTTACGATCCCAGTTCCCAAAAAATCGGGATGCTGTGTGAAATGTAAATTAAACCACAATGCATTTACTTTAATCCAGTTCAAATTTATTTTTAGAGGACTCTAAACACAACACTGTTGACCAAAGTGCTAAACAATAAAACAAAATATAATTTAAAAACATATATCTATAAATCCACTAAAACCTAGGCCAAAATATCAACAGTCAAGAAATTATAAAATAAACAAAACAATAAATCCTTAAAAAACACAAAAGCATCACCTCAATTAGTGTTAAAAGCCAAAGAAAATAGTGTGTTTTAAGGAGAGTTTTAAAAACAAACAGTGAGGTGGCCTGTTTAATATTTAAAAGGCAGCTTGTTCCACAGCTTTGGTGCTGCCACAGCGAAAGCCCGATCCCCTCTAAGTTAAGGGCTGGAGCAGGTCAGATACATAGGGTGGTGCTAGACCATTCAAGGATTTTTATGTTAAAAGAAGGTTTTTTTTTTAAATGGACTCTAAAACCAACTGGAAGCCAATGAAGCAAAGCCAGAATAGGTGAGATGTGCTCTGACTTGCGGGTGCCCGCCAGCAAGCGAAGAGCTGCATTTTGGACCATCTGCAGACGAGAGAGAGCAGCAATTTGGCTAACCCAACATACAGCGCATTATAGTCTAACCTTGTTATAAAAGCGCGAAGGAGCCTAATAAAATGGCTTAATTTTTGTTAGCTGCCTAAGCTCAAAGAAACTGGACTTAATCACGCTGTTAATCTGATTGTCAACCTTTTTGCTCAGACTTTTAACAATAGGCTAAAAACAAAGTCACATAAACCCACGGTGCTTCAGATGTTTTCATAAAAGAAAATTTGCTTGGATGATGGTAGCATATTCAAAATGTGTATGCACTTTTCACCATTTGACGGAGCCTTCCCTTATGTGTAAGCTGCATGCAGTAGGCACTAGTGCAACCCCACACCAGAGATGCAGGCTTGTGTCCGCTGATAAGCTGGACCTGAATGGTCCTTCTCCTCTTTAGTCTGTTTGTGTCCATGGTTTCACAAAAGAATTTCAAATTGTGACTCATCTGGCCACAGAACAGTTTTCCGCTTTTCCTCAGATTATTTTTAATGAGCTTTGGCCCAGAGAAGACAGTGGCATTTCTGGATGATGTTCACATATGGTATCTTCTTTGCATGATAGAGCTTTATCCTCCTTTGGAGTGGACAGTGAACTGTGTTCACAGTGATATCTGGAAGTGTTCTTAAGCCCATGCAGGGATTTCCAGTAGAGAATCATGCCCATCTTTAATGCTTTGACCTTCAGCCTTGTCCTTTATGCACAGAGATTCCTTCTAATTCTCAGACTTCTTCTGACTCTATAGATGGATGGATCTTCAAAGTTTTCACAATTTGACATTGAGGAACATTTTTCTTTGATTGTTCCACAGTGTTTAGCCACGCTTTGTCCCTTTTCCTCTCTGAAATGTTTGTACTCAGTCATGTTACTGACCTGTTGCAAAGAAGAAGAAATCTTTATTTATTTAAAATTATTTGTCTGCTTTTGACCCATCACTAGTTAAAATGACTTGGAGCAGTGGGCAGCCATATTCCAGCCCATAGTGGTTCACCTTCCTTGCTAGTCCAATGACTTGGTCCTATGTCCTCCTTCCCAAGTCCACTTCTCTAACGTCTAGGCCACCATTCCTCAATGAACTTAATCTGTTGTCAAATGTTCTTTTAGTTTGTGTGTTTTGCCAGCTTTTCCAACTTTAGCTAGCCTTTTTCCAAACTTTGAGTTGTATTAATGTCATCAAATTAAAAATGAGGTAATATTTTGAAGATAAAATGATCAAATATCTGTCTCCATGTTTAATATGTTGTTTATATTCTATTGGTAAAATTATGTATTTTTGAGATTTGCAAACAATTGCTTTCAGTGTTTATTTACATTTTACACAACATCCCATTTTTTTCAAACTGGGGCTGTAAATGAAGTAAATTTCTGCTACTCCCAGTATATAAAATAAAAAAAGGCTATAAGATAAGCCACTGTGGAGTTTAAATATTATACCAGTCACTATAAAATCACTATGTAAATCTTTTAGAATTTATTTTCATTCATTTAACTAGTATTCTCTTGGCTGGAGGAGGTTTGACAGACAGGAAAGAGAGGGAAAGAGACCAAGTTTGAGTGCAGGACATTTGAACCTGCAACACTAAACCTGAGAAGAGGAGCAGAGTTTCGAAAGGAAGAACAATGTATTTCAGAGCAGAGTTTAGAAAGAGAGCAATATGATATTTGAATGTGAAAACAAGAAATTTTGCTCTCAAATGAAACAATTACGCTCTTGATTAAATAAAAGGAAATATCCTCATACTTTCACACCTTAAATGATGCGTGTATCTCTTAACCTCTCTTTGCAGCAAAGCAAGGAATTGGATTCTTGAGTTCATCTAGGAGCCAATGCAACATATGGGTTGCTCCTGCACACATCGTGTGTGGAAAGTGCCAGGGCCTTAATGGGCTAACTGATGCTAATACGATTTAAGGGACAAACACCTGACATATCAGGAGCCAGAACAAATGATAGTTCACTAACACACACACACACACACACACACACACACACACACGGTTAAATCTTTGTATTTGATGTCCATATCTTACCAGTGAGCTGTGTTGCATGCTACCTGCTGGGCGAACGTAGGAGAAAATGTTGTATGATTAAAGAACCTTCACTTCCCTCCTACGTCTCATTGGTTACTTTGGTTGCAGAGCTGTTGGGGATTTACAAGCACATGGTAGCATCTGCACAGACGCAGCAAACATGCATAACTGTATGAGGTGAAAAAAAAGATAAAACTTTCAAAAAGTGGTTAAGCAGCATTCTTCATTTCGGGCTGCACACACAGATAAATGACACATCACCGGGCTGTGTTGTCTATGTGTGTCTAAGCACACACCCACTTCCTATGACTGTTTCACAACTATAAAAAGTTGATTTTGACTTAAGCACATTTCTACTGATTCTGGCAGCTCACAAACACTGAGGATTGTTTTTATGAGTAGTGGGATTAACTGCAGGCTTGTTGTTGATGAAGTGATCCAACGGTAAAATTATTACACGGCCTTTGTCTTTGTTTTCTTTCGGCTGCTGTGACACTCAGAGTGGGGACAGCAGAAGAGGAAAAGTAGCAGGAAAAGTGAGAGCATCTCTGTTTGTGATCAGGCAGTGGGTCGCCCTTGTCTCGCTGCAGTGGAAGCAGTGCCGTTTTGGGATTACATCACAAGGATTAGTGTAATACCGTCCAGATGGGACCCCGTTGTAACAGATTAGACCGACTTGATTGGACAACCGGAGGAGGGTGGGATGGAAGCAAAGATCAGGTGACATCAGTTGTTCTGAGGACCCATGGCCAATCCTGGCAGTACACGCAGAAACCACAGGGCAGCAGAGATGTAATGTTTTTCAGAAACGTAAACATAGCAACATGTGAACAAACTGAGTATCTGTCATTTATTTAGCTACAAATAATGATTTGTTTTTAATCTGCTTTCAGTCATTTGAGCCACAGCGTTTAGGAAATGGTGAAAAATATTAGTTGACACAATTTTCTGAAGTGCTTATTTGTGTTTTACCATTCTGTCCACAGTTTATAAGATTAACAAAAAAGTCTACAGCAAGTGAAATTTTTTTTAAATTTTTTTATAAGGAAATAGTCAAATAATAGATTTTAAATTAAAATGTGGTTTTGCCGCAATTAAGAAAAAAAAGTAGATAATTTCAGCTTTACAGCAACGTTCACTGATAAATGTGATATTCAGTATATAGACCCATACACCAATGCAGACTTTGACTAAATTCAAAGAAATATTTAGAAGCTGTGCTCTAAATATGACCTCTTTATACCATTAAATCCGTCGGGTTATGTTCCGCTGCAATTTCACCTCCTTCAACTTAGTTATGTAATGAGGAAAAAGATAATCACTTCCTTTAAGCTGACAACATGTCTAAATGTGTCAGCTGGAAACAACCATGCAGGTAAAGCATAACTTTCATATTCGACTAAAAGGCGGAAGGTCAGTTGACTTGTCCAAGAAGCAGTCGCCTTCATTTACCGATTTATTAACGTGCAAGCGTGTGTTGAAATTCCAAAAAGTTCAAAGTTGCATATTAGGTGGGGTGTAGATGTCCAATCTTACCTCAGACAGGGGGGAAGTAGAGTTAAAGCAGTGAGAGGCCGGATTAACCAGTGATCTAACAAATGGAAGAAGTGCATGATGGGAAGAATACAGATGTTGTGCTGTGAGAGATTTGGATTTTTATGCAACAAGCCATTAGGATCACTGCTTTCTCCTTTTGTACACTAAAGAAAAACTTTACCCTGATCTTTTTTTAAGGGGGCTCCACAGACGACCTTTATTATAACCCAGCATGAGCTCATCACTGTATAAAATCATGTTTCATGTGTTTTTTGCACTTTGTTGACTAATAAGATCTGAAGGAGACTTCTTCTTACAGATTCCTCTGATTTTTGTTGTTTATTATTGGTGTTTATTCAGAGTACATTTTTTGATGACAATGTGACTCCCCTTGAACTAGGTTACATGTTTGTAATGATATGTGTGTGTAGGACTTGAACAAACGCCTGTCCCTGCCTGCTGATATCCGGATTCCTGATGGTTACCTGCAGAAACTACAGCTGAGCAGCCCAACCTTCGACCAGCCGCTGAGCCGACGATCCCGCAGAGCATCACTGGTGAGGAGGAAGAGGATAGTTTGAGAAATTAGATTTAAGAGAGAAAGAAAATTAAGAAACAAAAAGATGATGAGTGATTTTGGACTATCAGGGCTGGAGAACTTAAAAATAAGCAGCATTTACACAAATTACAAAGTAAAAAGGGTTCATTCAGTTAATTCATTTAACTGAATAGAAAGTAGAGCTTTTACAGGTAACGGACAAAAAAATATATTCTGTTATTTTGACAATTTTATTCATTTGGGGCATTTTTGTAACTAGTTCCCTTGTCTCAGCCTCTCAGATGTGGTGACTTTCTCTTTTTCTGTGATTTTATTGGAATTTACTTGAAGCTTGGGAAATTGATGCTTTATCCACTATTTTCTCTTGTTAAACTATTAGAATTTTTGTCCAGTTATAAAAGTATACCTTTTTTTAAGTACTTAATTGCACAAAAAAACTGTTGGCAGGATTTCATGAGTTATATTAATCATTGTAATTGCAGCATTTTATGAAACAAACATTAATAGTTACCACAGATCAGTGCACATCAAATACTATGAGATGGTTAGAACTCTGACTATTAGTAGTTGATGTAAGTAATGCAGTCAACATCACCTATCACCTTTTGTGTAATCATTTTTAATTGGTGCTTAGATTTGAGTGGCTTTGTATAGTATATTTTAGAATCTGATGTGAGAAAAAACTTGTTTCAGACAAATCTCAAAAAGTAGGTTACACGGTTACTCATACAGAAAACCTTGTCAATGATTTTGTTCACAAGCTTTAGACTTTGCACAAGTATCATCAGTGAGAATCAATGTTTCTCTGACAACAGTGTGTAGCAAACTGCATGATGTTAGGCTATCCAAAACAAACTCTGCTCACTCTTTAGCACAAAAACTGCAACAATTAACTTAGCTAAGAAACATTAGTAGGAACCAGATGAAGGTTAAAGCTTGTTCTTTGGACATATGAGACCAAAATAAATTTTAACATTTGAAATAGAGTCCAGTATGTTTGCACTGAACGGTTTCGGGAGCACCGCCAGCTTGAATTTATTATTTTCTCAATGAAGCACTGAGGTGGGACATTGAAGCGATGCTGGACAGGGGTGTACTTGGTTCTGATGTCTGCAGTAGGTAGGATAGTAAAAGTCTTAAACTACTTGTATGATTGTACAGGTTTTCTTGTCAACATCTGACTGGAAAGTGATTTAAATGAAAGACATGACGGGGATACAGAAACAGAGGAGTCAGAGAGAGAAGCTGCACAATGATAAAGATAGCTGAGAACAGAAGTGAGAGGTCATGCTTTGCCTCTACACTGACTAATCTCATCCCCTTAAGCCTGTTGTCATGCAGCCTATCATTCACTTTGTCAGCAGTCTTAGTAATTGGTTTGTTATTTTGGTTTAAAAGTACATCTATCAAAAGCAGAACAGAGGAGTAACGCTCTGCCTCACTCAGTCGAGCTCATTTGCATATATGCTCTCCTGTGAAGTTGTTTATTTAAGCTCTGAATGGCATGGCGCATGTGTTCGAGACTCCAGCCTTTCAGCTCAGCAGGCCGGTCTTCATCATGCCTCATATTTTCTGCCCTCAGCTGTTGCAGAAGCTTTTTCTTCTTACTACTTTTTCCTTTCAAATGAGCATTACATCTAAATAGTTAGATAGCGGGAATGTGTTCAGCTTCTCTGTGGTTTTGGAGGGTTTTTTTTTTTTAACCCCTGAAGCTCTAAAAGAAATCCTTGATTTGGTGAATTCCCACAGTGATAAATAAAGAAATGCAGCAAATCCATCACTTTAAAAAATCATTGAGACAAGCTTTTTTTCACCTTTAAAGATAGTAAACAAATTGGCACACCTGTATTTCTCTTTATATTAATCCTGCTTTGTGGACAATGTCTGCTATCACTTAGTCTTCTCATAAACAAGCATATTGAAAAAGCCAAAGGCTGGCAGTCTTTTGTCACAACAGATTAGCTATGATTGTGGTATGGGTGTTTGACCTCCTTACATCCCTCTCTCTGATGCTCCACAGCTGTCATAAGGATTTGTTGTGGTGTCTGTAAGCTTGTCAGTGCTAATAAAGATGTTGTCCAATTTAATGCTGTTTGTCCTTTTCTTTCCTCCAGTCAGAAATTGGTTTTGGGAAGCTGGAGACCTACATTAAACTGGACAAACTTGGGGAGGTACGTGCAACTGTCAACCTTGACTTCCTCTCTCATCTCCCAGGTGTTAATGTTCTCATCGTGTAGCAATTAAACACAGTTGCAGATTTTAGTTTGACCTTTCCAGCATCTGAAACTTTTTCCCTTCTCATCCTGATCTCCAGGGTACGTATGCAACAGTTTTCAAAGGGAGGAGTAAGCTGACGGACAACCTTGTGGCACTGAAGGAGATCAGACTTGAGCATGAGGAGGGGGCACCGTGCACAGCTATTCGAGAAGGTAAGACACTTTGGAGCTTCATAGTCAATAAGTAATGCTATTTAGTCACCAGGCAGTTACTAAAATCCCATCCTCCAAGAAAAAGGAGTAGTTAATATGGGATGGAGAATGAGTGTAAGTGTACAAAGTGGGGCGGTACAGTAATGTTGCTTCACCTTTAAATCACCTTTTCAGAAACCTGAATCGCATAAATCTAGCTCAGGTGGACTCACTGTTTGGAGTTCATGTTTATGCAACATTAATAGTTCAGACGTGCATGTGGCAAATCTAATTAATCATGCAGGCTTCATCCACATGTTTACCAGGATAAAACTGGAATTTGTGGAAGCTTTGCTTGGAGAAGATGTACTAAATTGACCTGTTAAAACACTAAATTCCAAGTGAATGTGGGGGAAGTTTTGTTTTCAGGTTAGTTAGGTTAATGTGACCTTATAAGAAAAGTCAAATTTGGAACATGCAGTCTTTTTTTTTTGGATTTGAGTTCAAACCTTGAAGACACCAGAGAAGGAAACTCAAAATGTCCAATTTGTCCTTTTATTTTTTTTATTTTTATTTTTTCTTGTTCTTAGTGTCTCTATTGAAGGACCTGAAACATGCCAACATTGTGACGCTGCACGACATCGTCCACACAGACAAGTCGCTCACACTGGTTTTTGAATACCTGGTGAGACCGGCTGAAACTCTGCAGTCACCTTGTTCATGACTCACTTGTTGTTCTCTTTAGGGACCCTACAATGAATCTATTTCACATCATTATTATTCATGGCCCTCTGCAAAGTAGACACTGTTTACCAACTGCTGTAGTTTCTGTGCTTGTTGCCTCTTTTCTCTAACACTGTCCTTTTCATCCAGGACAAAGACCTTAAGCAGTACATGGATGACTGCGGGAACATCCTGAGCATGCAGAATGTCAAGGTGAGTCTCCGCAGGCGGCTTGTTGGCCCAGACACCTTCATCAACTGGGACGACTTTTTAGCTGCTGGTGTCAGAGCTAGTCACACTGTTTGTGTGCCCCCTGCTGGTGAAATGTAAACCCTAAAGACATAAATAAAAAGTCCAACCATACCCTCACTTTTCCAAAGAAATCTGCATTTGTTGTAACATGGCTCTTTAAAAAGAAGAGTAAAATTGCAAAATTCTGATTAAGATTGTTAATATAGAGTCTCAACCATAAACAATAATCTTTAATAGACTATTGTGCATTGAATTAACACATTTAGTTCCCCTAAAATGGGGTTTAAATGTAGTTCGTGATGCTGGATATTTGTTTTAATAAGGTCAAAATCTCTTTTTGTAGATTTTTCTTTTTCAGATTTTGCGAGGTTTGGCCTACTGTCACAGACGGAAGGTTCTCCACAGAGACCTGAAGCCCCAAAATCTGCTCATCAATGACAGAGGAGAGCTCAAACTGGCTGACTTTGGTAAAACCAAAACAAAATTACAAAAATTATTTATACATATAAATTTAAGATTATAAATAATATCATACTATCATACTTTTGACAAGCAGTAATGTACTATTCGGCTGGAAGCTTAAATATGTGACACAAAAGAGCCATTTCAATAAATATTTTGCAGTTTAAATAACTTTTTTACACTTCTCTAAACATGTTTTTTAAATGTGTTTTTCCTTTGCACGTTTCTGCTCCACAGGCCTGGCAAGGGCCAAGTCTGTGCCCACTAAAACATACTCTAATGAGGTGGTAACGCTTTGGTATCGGCCTCCCGATGTGCTGCTGGGCTCCTCTGAGTATTCCACGCAGATAGACATGTGGTGAGTGGGCCTCGCTCAGTGGGTGTCATTACATCTGTTCCAGCCTCTATTTAAGTCCATATGCTTAAACAGTGGAGAAGCTGGCAGATATTATCCTAAAAGAATTTATATTATGAATCTGTAAAAATGTATTATTTCATATCATGGCTTCATTTACCTAATTTGTGGGATAAGCACAGATGAGTGAAGCTACTGACTTTGTTTCAGGGTCAAGTTGTTTGAGAATTAAGCTCTGAATGGTTTTCTTAAAATTTAATCTTTCTGAAATCAAACATAAATCTTTCTGTTGATGTTTTATTTGAGATGGATTGTAATCAGCCTGTAAATGTCTCTGAGAAGTCAATACAAAGAGTTATAGGAGTTAAATTAGTGTCAAATATTTATTTGCCTTTTCATGACTTTTTCCCTGCTATCTGTCGTTCTGTCCATCAGGGGTGTTGGCTGTATATTCTATGAGATGGCTGCCGGCAGGCCCCTGTTCCCAGGCTCCACAGTGGAGGATGAGCTGCACCTCATCTTTAGGCTGTTAGGTCAGTGCTGCCCCCTGCTGACAGGGAACTGCTTAAAATTTTAACATGAGCCTATAATCGCATTAACCCTGGCATGTAGCCCCTGTTGCTGCATGAAAAAACCCCTCCAGCTGGCATGGTGATGTCTGGCTCTAACAGGGCTGATTGAATGTCCCTCCACAGGCACTCCTACAGAAGACAGCTGGCCTGGAATATCCTCTATTGACGAGTTCAAGTCCTACAAGTTTCCAAAGTACAAGGCACAGGCCCTCATCAATCATGCACCCAGGTAGGTTGGGGCATTCAAACTGAATAGTTCTAACTTCTGTATATGGATTGTCTTTTTACATACACAACATGCACTGTGTTTCATCTGGTTATGTCAGATATTTATACTGCAGCTATGAAAAGTATCTGACATAACTCCTTCAATCTCTCTTGCTAGTCCACTTACCACTGGAAATGGAAATGAGCAAATATTTCTCATGAGACCCAGGTATAGGACAACTTGTATGTAAAAACTTTTTAGTTTTCAGACTTGGACATTAGTGTTACTGGGTTGTTTAGTTAGGAGCGTGTGCTCTTTGTCACTTCCTGTAAGGAAATCCTGTGGAATAGTTGATTCTGTTTGGCTCAGTTTCCTTCCTTACACCCGGCAGCATCTGTGAGTCACCCCACCTTACTGACCCCACTCCCTCCTCTTTTCTCTCCACTTTTCACCCCCTTGCAGGCTGGATAACGATGGAATTGACCTGCTGATGTCATTCTTAAAAGTGAGTTGTACCATATCTGCCAGCGACTGATGCCACATTAAAAGCAGAGTGACACATTTTGCAGCTATGCTAAGACTATTTTTGGAAAGAAGTGCATTAAGCCATGCCAGCACGTTAACATCCAATCCCATTTTTGTTTCCCCTTAATGACTTCAACTTTTCCTATTTTTATCCCTCACTTCAGTACGAATCAAAAAAGAGGATCTCTGCTGATGAAGCAATGAGGCAGTCGTACTTCAGGAGCCTGGGGCCACGTGTGCACACACTGCCAGAGAGTGAGTATGAGTAATCACATTGTGATGCAGTAATGCCAACAGCTAAGCACAACTTGAAGGATATGGCAGTGTGTAACGAGCCTTGGTTACAGCCTCTTAACAAAGACATAGTTCTCTTGGGGACTTCTGTTGCACTGACTGACTGTGTCTTTAACAGACATATCCATATTTACACTGAAGGAGGTTCAGCTGCAGAAAGATCCTGGATATCGGAATTCCTCATACCCCGAATCAGGTGAGGAATATAGAGTAAAGAAGATGGGAATGTGGCATGTGAAGCAGAGTTGATGAGAGGGCTGAAACGGACTAGTGCGTCCTTTTTTAAAATTAGTTTAGTCCTCAGATTTGGCTACTTAGCAACAAAGTCAACAAGTGCAGCAACTATTGACTGTTGCTGCTTCTTTCGGTTTTTCATACTGTAAAATATTTACACATTTGACTTTGTATATTTAATAGAAATGTTACTCCCACAGTAACATGCATGTTAAGTTAATTGGCCACTCCAAAGTCCCTCTGTGAGTGAGTGTGAGCGAGCTTGTCTCTCTGTGTTGGCCCTGCGATAGACAGGCAACTCTAAATTGGAATAAGCGGTACAGAAAATGAATGAATGGTTACAGATTTATTTATTTATACGATGATCCTCAGGCCATCAGGTGACACTGCATTAGATAAATATGTTCAGTAGCTGACTCAGAAACACGAGTGGAGAAAGAACAAAAATAAATGTAAACGAGAACAGAAACACTGCTGCTTTCTGTCCCTAAGATGGACAAGGATGAAGTGAAAAGCTGTCCTGTGATCTGATGAATCAAAGTTTTAAACACATGGACGCCATGTCCCCCAGGCTAAAGACGACAGGGAAAGACAGTTGAAAAGCAAACATCTGTAATCGTACACGAGTGTGTTTACCATACGACATGAACAGCTTATGTATCTGTGAAGGTACTGTTAATGTTGAACAAAATATTCTAGTTTTTGAGCAGTGTATGCTGCCGTCAGATAATATCTTTGTATACGAGACGATGCCAAACCACATTCTGCACATATTACAGCAGCATGGTGAAAAGTGGGTCATGCTTTTTTACTGGCCTACCCGCTGTAAAAAGGTGTCACCTACTGGAAACTTTTGGAGTAATATGAATTCAAATGTGACAGACTGTGACAAAAGTAGTTTAAATACTTATTTTTCTTTCTCGTTTCCCCCCTCAGGCAATGGAAAGAACAGAAGACAAAGCATGCTGTTTTAAAATTTCTGGACTGGAATTTTTTTTTAATTTTTTTTTCCTGGGAAAGATCTCTCTCGGCTGTACACTCTTGAAGACGGATTAGTACTCAGAGATGGATGTTGACCTTGAACATCATGATCATCACTCCTCCCCCCACCCTCTCTAAACTATTGGGGGAAACTTGTCCGTAGTAAAAAAAAAAAACCCCACCCGTCCCAGGTTTAATCTAAATCTGGTTCACATAAGAGACGTTTATATACTGTACATCTATATTTATTGAGAGAATTTGCTGCTAAATTCAACTACTGTCTAGAATTCTAACTGGCTCAGTCACTTTAATGAATACATGCAATGTGTATAGATTTTTAACTTTTTTGTTTGTTTTTTTGTTGTTTTTTTTTTAGTGGTGGTCTATTTTTTTAGATAATTTTTCTCTTTTGTCAGAAGGGGTTCATTGTAAGCTTTGTCATACATAAAACTCCACCTCAAGGCTCCTGGATGTGTGATGCTCACATGCAGAGGGATGTCCCTGTAGCAGCTCAGAGGGGTTTGATGTTCGGACTTTGTTGCCACGGTGCTGCGCTCAGCTGCACAAATAATTTGTGACCATTCACTCTGAAGGTTTTTTTAAAGCCAGCTTTCATGTAATAACTGATAACTTTTATCCAGACTTGAGGTTAATACAGAAGCAGTGCATTACATTACCTTTGTGCAAAAAAAAAAATGAGAGAAAAAATTTTTTTTTTGTTCATTTCAGATGCTGGCATATCATTCCAGGATGCTGTGGTCTCAGTTGTGACCAATGAACAAAAGCAGGGAAAAAGGCAACAAAATTATTATCAAGGGCATTACAGGAAGGAATCAGATATCTAAGAACATTGAACAACCTCCTTCTCAGCTGTCATGTCTATTTTTTATCTTAATCTGGCACGTTTCGTTACAAAGAGGAGATGCTAAGCAAGTTTCCAGAGATGGATTCCACATTGCTGACATTGTGCTTTACAGATGGTTCTCCTGTTTGTCATTCCCATGTCCATCACATGTAAAAGTTGATCTTTTTTTTTCTCTGGTTTGCCTCCATCATTGTGTTGCATGCCTGCTGTGTTGTGTGATGAAGCACACAGCCATAAAACTCCTGATTCAGGAAGCACTAGCTCTAGTCCTGCCCTAGTGATTCTGAGTTGCAGTCTATTTAACAGTGTTAAAAAAGAAGTTTTGTATGATATTCTTTAACTTTATTTGTGAATAACTGTCATTTGTGTGGGATTTTGTTGCAGATGCCCCTCCCATATTTGAGGTTTTGTTTTTTTTAAAAAAAAATTAAATCTAAATTTAAACCATTAAACGATTGTAAATCAATAAATTAAACTGCATTTGTTGCAGCTGCCGGGTACATTTGTTTGTAGAAGAAGTGTGTACATACTGTTCAAGCATTCAATGCTTTGTTTATTGAAAATGACAAGACATTTTTCACAATACAAAAAATATACAGAATACATACTGTATGCCAAGTCCAGTATAAAAAACAACAGTTACAAAGGTTTTCATTGATTTTGAAATCTCGTCTTCATTAAAAGAATTTGAAATAAAGCAATAAAAAAAGTCAAGGCACAGCCGGTACTATCTGAGAAGCATAGTGCATACAATACATACAATACCACATATGTGAAACAGCAAGTTTCACATTGTGGTTAATATTTAAAGAAAAACAGATTTTTTTTTTCTTTTTTACAAGACTAAAACAAAGCTCTGCACAGAATGAGGGGCTGGCTAGCCTGTTCCAGCTAGCATCATGTTGAATCCGTCCATGGAGGGCAGGGTATTTTACCACAGACGTCTCTTAGACATTGTGACGTATGGCTTTTACCAAGTGCTTTTAACCAAAATCTGAAGCAGCTCAAGTGCAAAAAAAAAGATGAGGTCAGATCTTTTCTGAAGCAGAATTTGTCAAGATGAAGGCTGATGATGATGATAACTGAGGAACTTTCAATGAGAGATGGATGATGATGGGACGTTTTTCACAGACTGGATCAGGATTTGTGGGTGGTGGGGGACAGAAGCAGAGAGGAGGGTGTTCCTTCCAGGTTTGGCAGAGGGACAGGCATGTGTCCGTTGATTAGGCTGGGGAACTGTAGAGGAAGACAGAGATTGAGAGTTAGCAGGGTGACTGCTTTCTGGTGAGGAACTGCAGCTTTGTCACTGCCCTGATTTCCTGTTTTTTTTTTTGTTTTTTTCAATTCATTGTGCCTCTTCCTTCTTGTCTCTATCCCCTCTAACTCCACAAAGAAGGAGATATGAACAGCATTCGTGCACAAAGAATCTGGTACAGTGCGCGTGCCTGTGGAGGTAATGTGTGTTTTTCATAAATGAGGAGCAGCTCTCAAACCAGTCCACCCTGTTCAGACTGGCTCCCCTGGGCTCAAACAGGAAGTATTCACAGGATTTCCTCTCTAGCACACAAGCACTGAAACAGGACACCTCTGCAGGACCTGCTTGCAAAGTCTCAACTAGTTTCACAACCGTTGGTATCTGCTGCTTTGCAAATACTGAAAACATTATGTAAATACCTGCTTGACAACAAAGTCTGCTGGACCTAAAGCAAATGTGCCACTTAAGCTGAGGCTGAAACTTAAGCTGCCAAACATTAGTTACAAAAGTGGTTAATCTACTTAATATTTTAAAATCTTTTCCTCGCAATATCTTTAAAACCCGAATTTTCTTACTGTTGCAAAGAAAGGATTTAACAGCAGCACTAATTTTACATGCACAGCTTCACAACTTCCTCCTCTGCTTTAGAGCACATCCAGTAAACGGTCATCCTCTGATTGTTGCTTCTGTTCTGTTTGTTTTCTTTTATTGCTCTTTCCGTTTTACTATGCATTCACACCTGTGTGCACATCTTACCTGGAAGAGTGAGCTGTGGCCCTGCAGCCGGGCGGGGCTGAGTGGGGCGACGGGGCTCAGACTGCTCCAAAAGTGGATGCCTGACAACAGGGGACTGTGAGCCAGCAGCAAACCCGAAGGAGTCTGTGAAGAACCAAAGATGGAGGGTAACATTCTTTGAAAGACAAATATAGAGAAGCCCCAGTTGGACAAAATTGCTCTGAGGGCTTTGATAATGTGAAACATGCTGAAATGGTACATGGATGTGCATTGGCATTTGGGAAAATAAACTGATGAAGCAGGAAGGAAGTCTGGTCCCCCCCCCCCCCCCCCCCCCCCAGAATACAGGAGTGATGAGAATGGGGGGGTTGGGGTAGGAACTGAGAGTAAGCAAGGCAGAGGTAGGCAGTGGTCTTCAAGCGTTTGGAACACCAGCAAGAGAGAAAACATATGAAATCAATTTCTTCTTCTCTTCCCCTCCCCCTTACTTTCCCCTGTGTCACCTCAGACGTGAGCCAGTGCTGCTGTGGAGGGACCCAACCCTGCTCCCATTATTAATGGAATTATTGGAGCATATGGCATCACTTAGGGCCTCTTCCCCCTCTCATAGGCTGGACCCGGAGAAGATTTCTGTAAATCGCACGTTTCCCTCTGATCTCATTTTCTCACACTCATAAATGGTGTGAGAGAACTATTAATGCCTTTCTCAACATGAAGATAAAACACCTCTTGATGTGGCAGCCATTTTTCTGTAACAATTCCAATGCAAACGCATTATTTACTAAAACAGATGGTAAATATGAGTTGATAATTAGATTTGTTTTGATCTTTGCCATGACCTCAAAATCTTCCAGCTCACTGAATTTGTCTCTAAATGTGATGCAGAGATTTCTTCAAAGTTTGGACTGAAGGGTTCATTTTGACATTGCATGTCAAGGCATTACCATCTGTGAGCAAATTTGACATTTTCCTTAAGTGTTCACTGTCTTGTCTAAAATTGTATTTGAATGTTGATATATATTACTGGGGGAGCTATTATTTCCAGCACAATAAATTATAAGAAAAATCATTCATGCTGAGCCAAAACCAGACAGCAGCTCATTAAAACAATTATATACTTTAAACCAATGCTTTAAGGTTTATTATTGAACTTAAAATCATATCAGTTTACCTTTTCCATACCTTCTCCCTCTGTCTTCCGTGAGGAATTGCTGGCTCAAGTGACAGCTAAATAAATATAGCAGTAGTGTTTCCACAAGCACATGCCAAGCTGGTTTAGATGTCTGCTGCTGCTCTGTGAGAGCTTATGGGGCTCTGACATCATACTCTGGATAGCTCACATAACCACCCTCATGATAAACCAGGCTAGGGTTAAAGGAGGATGGATTTTGATATCACAGAATAACTTTCTCAGGTATGAGTCTTAATTTTCAGTGCGATATGTTGTGGCTGCCTGTGAGTGACAGGATCCCGTTTGTCTTCAATTATTCAGAAAGGAAATAGGAGTGGGTGTGGAAACATGTTGTGACAAGATAGTGATGAAATAATTTCACAGAAAGCTTCTAATGCTTCACCCTGCACACACCTATCAGTAAACAACAGCCAGGTTATCAAACCACTGGCCTAATTCAGTGTAGGTCCCATCTTACTCTACTAAATCAACTCTGGCTGGTAGACACTCAAACGCAGGACATCTGGGGACGTCCATGCTCTGCAACAATGTGAAGGGTCCACAGCAGAATGCTGGATTATAATGTGACGATCGCTGTTATTTGCTCAGACCGTCAGTAGTTTTAATGTTGTGGCTGATTGTGTCATTTCTTAGACTGGAAAGCACCTTGAGGAATATGTGAATGAGTCAACAGTTTCCAAGGCTCTAAACCATCTGACTCATGTCTAGAAAGAAGGAAGGAAATGTCTTCATTATTGCATTCATCGTGTTCCCCTAAGAGCATCATGATATAGTTTTACATATGTCAAGTAAATGTCTCACCTGTGCAGTGAAGAAGGCAGGAGTGAGAGAGCCAGAGGGCAGCGCTGGGCTGTTCAGGGCGATGGAGCCGATGTCGCTCCCTGCCAGAAGCATGGATGGGGTGGAGATTTCCAGAGCTTTGGGCTTTTTGCTTTTAGGTGGGAGTCCATCTCCTTGGTTACCACTACTGTTAGAGGAATTACCTCTACTACTGCTGTTGCTCCTCTTTTCAGGAGGCTGCAGGGCTCGCTCCCTGTGCCCAGAGGAGAGATTGAGGGGCTGAGCACCTTGATCAGAGTCCTCCTCATCCTCTTCCTTGGCAGCTGGGCTCCAGCTTTGCCCGGGCTGGGTATGAGGGGAAGACGGGGAGTGGGAATGAGAGGGGAGTTTGGGTAGCCTGGGGGAGATGTAGGACTCAGACTTGGCAGAAGGAGGGGAGCTCCTCTCTGTGTTGGAGCCGAAGCGGATGACGGAGCGCGGCTCTTCCTGGCGCTCCCGCAGAGCACGGAGGAGCTCGGGTTGGTTTTGCAGGGAGCTGATACTGAAGGACGAGTAGAGACCTGAGTGGAGGTAATCACTTCGACACTGCTGAGTCCCTACTGCTGCCAAGGTCCTCCTCTGGGTCTCCTCCTCACCCTCCTCATCTTCCTCCTCTTCTACTTCCAGCTCATGAACCTCTCCTTCTTGGAGGGGGAACCTTCCAGAGACCAGGCCCATCTCTACTGCTTGTGGGTCCATTTTAAGGATCTCAGGGAAGGACACAAACTTATAGACAAACTTCTGGCCAATCACTTTCTTGATGATGTTCTGTAAAACAAACAAACCCAACAATGATAAACGTACTACTACTGAAACAGAAATGCAAAACAATTGATAACGGAGAGATTTTTGACTGCATGTCAGTGTTGCAACAGCAAACCACTGCACTGAAACTCTTTTTTTTGTATGTGTGTGTGTGTTAGAGTGCTACGTCACAGATAGAGCTCTGCTTTGTGTCAGAGGAGAAAGAGGAAGTGGAAGTTTCTATCACAGGAGATCGTGGGTTAAAAGAGAAGGACAAAGATTTTGTCATGATACTACACTTTCACAAAATCTGCAGGTCCACTTAAAAACTAAAGCTGCACTGACATGTTTGGTAAAGGAATCAGTATGAAGTCACCTTGTCGTAGTAGTAGCGCAGGGCTCTGCTCAGCTTGTCGTAGTTCATGTTGGTCTTGTTTTTGCGCAGCCCCCACAGCTTTGCCACTTCCTCTGACTTCAGGAGCTTAAACTCTCCGTCTGCGGATGTCCAGCGTATCAGGTGCTTGTGACTCTGGTCGAGCAGTAGCTGCAGTAGGAACTGCCACAAGGTGATGGCACTGTCCATACCTGCAGTAATACATCCAAGTAACTAGATCAGTGGGGGAATATTGGCTCAAATTTATGAGCAAAACCCTTCATGGTTATTTTAATGACAACTGAGGCCTTTCTCCTGTGGTCTTTTATTTTTCTTTCTTTTTAAACTGCAGCACAAAATTGGAGCACCAGCTTTCTGAGCTGACATTAAAAAGGCAGCAAAATTACCTGCATATGTAATACCTGCCAGATGTCACAGTGGCAGAAAAAGCACAAAATTCAAACCTCTGACGGAAACAAGGTAAGTAACTCTTTGTACGTTCCTGTGCTCGATCAAAGTCTGTGTTAATTAAGTGTTGTAAGAAATAAAGAGGCTGCTTATAACAAAGAAATCCCCTCAGTTTAAATACTTATCTCAGCATTTCATTCTTCCCAGCATGTTTTACTGCATGCACACTAAATTAGGTTATTGGCTGAAGAGGGAACGGCCTGTTTGAGCAGTAACATGTGGTGTGAGGAAGAGTAGACCAGTCATGAATAGAACAGTGTGTAAAAGAGTATAGTGTAATGTAGCAGCAGCAGCAGGAGAGAAAAAAATATAAGGAGGAACAACAGCTCAAGCCAGAAATATGCTGTGGTTCAACCTGGCCCTCTCTCCACAGGAAGTATGACGGGCCCAGGGTGGGTTATTCCTTTAATAGAGAAATGTGCAGGCTCCAAGCTCCTGTCTGCCTATTTGGAGCACAAATAAAATAATCCCCACTAGCCTGACGACTATATCATATTGGTCTATCACAGGTTTATTGTTTCTGGTATTGAATTTGGCAAGCTGCAGGCATCACCTTAAGCTCTTAGAAACTCTAGTCAGTGATGAAGATAACTATTAGCTGAAGCTCTACACTAATAGACACTCTAATACTGTTTATGCCTCAATATTTTCATGATAACAATAGTGTGTCATAACAGCAGGTGTGTCGTGTCATCAAATGTCTTGTTGATTTCCTACAATCTGTTGCTAACTTAAATGTAAAAGCCAAAGTTTTTGATGGACAGGAGGACTGCGTTCTCATCTTGTGATCTTTTCTCTCTTATCTGTGGATAAACAAGTGACTAACACCAGAAAAGCACTGATAGCGGCACAGCTTTTCAACCACTCTGTTTAGAGAGGCCTGAACCGAATTTCCGACACAAGCCATCCCCTGAGTTTTTTTTATCTGCCATGTGAAACTACAAACCTGTCAAAGTCAGGACTTCCTCCTATTCTACTTCCAAGGACAAATGGTGAGGAGAGGGGATCCCACAGCAGGGGAGCGTTTCCCCATTCCGGCCACACTTCCCACAAAAATCCCAGAGGGAAAGGTCAAAAGATCAGATCATTGTCCCTTCTGCACAGCTCCACCCTTTAACCCGCTCTGAACCCATACTTCGCTTTAGCTTTTAAACAAAGCAAAAGTAAAGCATGCCAACAGGCTACATGGACACAAAGCTGAATTAAAAATTTCATATTTGGAAGATGCTGCAGAGGGAAGCTGAAAGTTTCCAGCAGCAACCGCCGATCAAACATGCCTCCTCCAGACCTCAGTCGACCTGGACTCTATAACAGATGAGGTACAACAAAGCGACTGTCTCAAAACGATACACTGTAAAAACAATAAGCGTTAGGCTTATCCTACAGAATAAAATCCCACATTTTAACACAGCAATTAAGTAACTAAAAGCGCCGCAGATTTGCTGATGCTCTTTCTAGGAACATCACAAGAACATCGTGGCAGTCTGGGTAGAAGATGAAGAGCCTTGCTGTGGATGCTCGGCCGGAGAAGTCTCACTGTGTGCACAAAGCCATCCAGTGTGTTGGCTGAACGGAAACTCCTAATGAGATTAGATGGTGTATGCAGACATTACTTAGCCATGACTGAATCTGCTCTCTTCCTGTTCACAGGCGGTGGAAAATTCAAGAGGGACCCGTAAGAAACGCATCTCTAAACAGCGGACACATACTCCAGGGAGGATTTTTCATTGCCCTTTAATTTGCCCCACGTCTTTAATTTACACTTTGAAGTTGCTGTAACTATTTGGTCTGGATCAAATCTGCCCCACTGACTCATTTTCAAGATGTTGCTCGGACCGGAAGACCGCACAGTGTGTACTACTCAAATCCGTACCATTCTTGATTTTAACTTAAAAACTGCCTCTATCTGAGGAGTTAAACAGGAAGCTGAAGCTTGCAACATCGATAGCCTACTTAATAAAAAGGTAACAACAGCGGTTATTACAGCCATCTTTGAATAATACCACTCTCCACAAATCTCCAACTAGCTAACAAAGGGGAAAGTTGACAATTTATTTTACTTTACCTGCGATCTTCGACTCGGTCTTTTCCCTCCGTGAAACTTTAAGGTGAAGCTTGTGTGATTCCTTGTTTTTCCATGCTTACTTCTGGTCTGCACAGTTGTGCTGGACTGAAATAGGATCCTGGGCTTTTTCTTTTTCTGAGCAGGAAGTTGGAGCAAGCAGACACAGAGCCGGCTGACTTCCTCTCCCCTACGATTCCCCAGGCAGTTTGCCGTCTGTGTAAACACACTTTTCCTCCCCTTCTCTTCTCCTCCGCCTGCCCGATGACGGCCAGCAGCAGGCCTAGTCTCTGTCGGAACACATGGTGAGACAGAAACTCCTACAGCCCGTAAACTGACATCATCGGTCCGGTGGCCGCCGTGGTGCTTTCAGGCACGCCTCGTTAGTCCAAAACACATCGCGTGGTTTGATTCTCACTAAAAAAAAAAAAAAAAAAAAAAAAAAAAGACAGCCCGCACTCCTGCATATATTGATGACTTAATATGCCCTAAATAACTAATCGAAGGAGTTTTTTTCCATTTTATTTTGCATTTGCCCCCCCTTTTTTTAAGATGAAAGATGAGGACGATGTCATACAGCAAAAGTTCAGAGAGGATTGGGGTAAAGACACCCACTGGAACACGAAACCTGAGAATTAGGATGCGTTTAGACTCGCCGTTTTATCTTACCCAAAGAAAACCCACACAGAGAAACCTCCAGACTCACTGCTGATATTTGAACCGAGAACGTCTTTCTGAAAGGGAAAGGTGCTAATACTGTTAAATGGGGACGTCATGTAACGTGGTTTTAACACGTTCCTCTTCCAACTTACTTAAAAAAAAAGAAAGAAAAAAAAGGCATTTGTATTTGACTCCACAATACCTATCTCTATTGTTGTTGTTTTAAATAAAAAATATGCTGCTAGAATTAACAAGCTAATACTTTCCCATCTTGTCTGAAATTCTTTGCAAACTGTGTTGTATGGCAATATGCATTTAAGCAATCTATATAGTCAAACGTGATTAAACTGTCAGTCTTTTGTAATATTTGACTGCAGTACAAATATTTGCTAGTAATGAAATTGTGTGGAAAGCCTAAATATTTGTTTTGTTATGATTCCATGTTTACTACAAGATCAGTATCTGAGATATCTGTTCAAAAAGGAGGGATTTGTAATCAGCTAAATTATAGAAGTGGAGTGTGATCAGAGTAAAATATTTATTAAAATAAAAATCTCTGCTTAAAACATAGATATAACCTTTTAGAGAGGTTTTCTGGTTAAATCAACACATGCTAGCTGTGGTAGTTATTGGAGCCACAGGTTATGGAAAAGACTACAGTTTTGTCTTTTAGCATATTTCTGTGAAATGCTGCTATTTGCAGCTTGGGCGCATAACTCAACATCTTTCTTTTGGCACCGAGGATACACATCTAACAATAGTTACCTAAGCTGCAATCAACATTGGTTGGGAATTTTTGGAAGAACTGAACCTGTTCATGTTAAATAATTTAACATCTGAACAGACTCACTGGGAGACCAGTGGTCATTATTGTGAGTACTTATATTAAAGTTTCCACTTCTCATGACATTTATGCTTAATTAGGCTATAAAATGTAGCTATATGAAAATAAAAGTGATCTGCACTAGAGTTCCGGAAATGTAGGTCATTACCATTTAAAAACAAGCTTCTTGCCATACAACAAACAAATGCATTGATGTTGTAAAACAAATCTGTATAATTAGGCCTAATATTGATACCTTTTCAGTGGTGTACATTACCGACTTACCGAAGAACATGAGCCTTTCCATGTTTGACTTCACCTGCGCAGCCCTACATTTAATAACGTTTGTGAGTTTTGTGGTTATATTTTGTGCATTGTGTGCACACATCTGTGTGAATGACCGACCTGTTGAGGTCACTGGTCCCGAGAGGTGCGACACCAGCAAGGCGTACCCCCCCTCCGGCTGCGTCTGATTGGTGGCCGAACGGCAAGCGGTGGAAGGTGGTACCGTGGAGAGCGGGGCGCAGTGCTCACTGCTCCAGAGTAACGCTAACGCGCAATGCCTAGATTTACTGTCCACATCCGAGATGAGTGGCTGGCAGTGCCATGCCGGGACACCTCCAACACAATCCAGTGGCTCGGACTGGAAGGACTGAAACGTTATGTGAAAAGCAAGCCGGACAACGGCGGCATCACCTCTGTGAAAGAGACGCCGTTCGTGGTGCGCAGGTGTCAGGGGTTGGGCTTGTTGGACTTGGATGACACCATCGACGATGTACTGGAGGATAATGACTTTGTCGAACTTGGTAATGACAGTGTGCGTGAAAATAATTTATTTAGTAGACAATGTAAATGATTATGATGAGCTTAAGCTCTGCGTAATTGAGCATCAGACATGCGGACTGTAACCCGCAAGTTGTGAACTTCATTAATTTTATTTTTATTATGCTTTCAGCTATTGAAGGAGATACAATGTCTCCTGATTTTATCCCGTGTGAGCCTGGAGTTTCTAACATGTATCCTTAAACCTGTTGAGTTACTGGGTATTGTGGTGTGGAAAACTAATATTTTTATAAAATCAATTTTCATTATCTTTCTGTAAACTCATATTTTAAACTTGAAAAATACACAGGCTAAAACAAGTAACTTGATATGGTAACTTTTGTAATATATATATAAAAAACGACAGCACATTTTGATGAAAGTAATCTACTTAGCTGTGTAAACAGTACGGCAGCGTACAAAGAACCTGGACAAGTAAGTGCCATTTCTGTTCCAATTTAAAACATATTAAATCGGAATGCATATACCTCTTGTGTGTGACATGTGACTTCCTGTGCAGTACATTTTCTTGGATGGCAACAGCCTGACATCAACGGATCTGGTCAACTTAGGCAGAGGACTGTACAAGATAAAGGTAATGATCAACAAATTGTGTTTGTTGTTGTGGCTTATCTAAAGTTATCTTTGACTTAATGAAATCCTTTCCCTTTACCAACATTTTTAGCTGACTCCAGAGGCAGAGAACAATGTTGTGCAATCACGAGAACTTTTGGACACCATTGTCAAAGAAAACAAAGGTTAAAGATACATTTAAGTATTTAGTAAATGCAGTGAGCTCTACAGAATTTCACAAATATATGATCCCATTTACTCCCTTCCTTGTTTCTCCTGTTCCTTCAGTTGTCTATGGCATCACAACAGGTTTTGGCAAATTTGCCCGAACTGTAATTCCTGTCAGCAAGCTCAAGTAGGGCTGTATTTTAAGTTCTGTTCATGATGTTTGCAAACTGATGGTGAATGAGGTCTTTGTGCTTATCAATGGCCACGTTTCCTTCCACAGGGAGCTCCAAGAAAACCTGGTGCGGTCACATTCAGCAGGTGATAAAATCTTTGACTTATTATTTACATTTCAGGGCTTTGGAAATGTTTTGGGCTTGATTATGCTTCATCAGAGTTCTGCTGCGATGTGTAGGTGTGGGAAACCCACTGAGCCCAGAGAGGACACGTATGCTGCTCGCTCTGAGGATCAATATTCTTGCTAAAGGGTACAGTGGAATTTCTTTGGAAACCCTCCATGCCATGATCCAGGCATTCAATGGTAAGCTTAAACTATACCTCTCATCTTCAGCTGATGTGAGATAATGTCTTCAACCAACAACTTCCAACAGCAAAACTGGATCTCACATGACTAATCTTTGTCTCTAACTTGTTTTACCTCTGCAGCTTCCTGTCTCTCCTTCGTCCCAGAGAAAGGGACAGTGGGTGCAAGTGGAGACCTGGCGCCCCTCTCACACCTGGCCTTGGGGCTGATGGGAGAGGGTAAAATGTGGTCTCCAAAGAGTGGATGGGCAGATGCCAAATATGTAAGATCAGTCACGTTTTCATGGTTGTAAAACAACTTGCTTAATACTATCGGAAATGTACCTTTTGCCTGCACGAGTGAAAGGTTGTGGGGTCCAATAGGAAAACATGTTTGTTTTTTGATGACCCTTGACTTTACATGTTCTTTCTCCTTTCATCCCTGGCCAGGTCCTGGAGGCCCATGGACTGAAGCCAGTATCATTAAAACCTAAAGAGGTAATATTTAAAACCAAGCATGTGCGGCCTTGTTCAGTTTGTCCTAGTCGATTTGTTGTCAGTTTGTCCCGTCATTGTCAAGATAAACATTTCTATTATCAGTATACAGTAAAAGACGCACTTGACCAAATTAACAGCTGTTACACCTGGCAGAGGAAGTAAGCAGGTGTCACGCAGTAAGGCTTAACCCAGATCAGCTTAAATGACTTATTATAAAATACATTAACTGTTTTGTTCTGGTATTTCCTCACAGGGTCTTGCACTAATCAATGGCACCCAGATGATTACCTCTTTAGGGGCAGAGGCCGTGGAGCGGGCCCAGGCGATTGCCCACCAGGCAGATATCATTGCTGCTCTCACCCTGGAGGTGTTAAAGGGAACCACCAAGGCCTTTGACAGTGGTGAGCAGCTGTTCACATTGACAAAAACTCATATGCTACAAGTGAGGCTTATTTATCTCCAGTAAAAGATCATGCCTCTGATATGTCCTTGCTCATGTTCTGGCGTCCTTGCATAGACATCCATTCACTGCGGCCCCATCCAGGTCAGATAGAGGTGGCCCAACGCTTTCGCTCACTGCTGGATTCTGATCACCATCCATCTGAGATTGCAGGTCAGAGGACTGAGCCAGATTGTAAAACAGTAATAGAATATCATGTGATTATCTTGCATAGTTATTATGACAAGCATCAGATCTGCCAGTCATTCAATAAAAACAAATTCTTGTGTTAGTAATCCTTTCATCAAGGAACTGCAACACTCCTGTGAAGCTGACCTTAAATATTTAGATGAGACATGTTGAATAAAGTATAGTACATTATAAGGATGAATAAAGTATCATTTTAGATAATATACCTGCACGGTCCCCTCAAACATGCATTTAATACTGTATCTGTGATGTTGGTGTGTTCCTCCAGAGAGTCACAGGTTCTGTGACAGAGTTCAGGATGCCTACACCATGCGGTGCTGTCCTCAGGTAACTTTAAGTCAGTTCAAGTTTATATAGATTGTTGTACAGGTGTTTCGAAGGATTATATGCCCTCTCTTTATACAGGTTCATGGAGTTGTAAATGATACCATAAAATTTGTCCAGGACATCATCAATACAGAAATCAACAGTGCTACTGACAACCCTGTATCCTTCCCTGTCTTGCAAACTAGAAAACTGATCTGTTGAATGAATCTGATTTTGACATTCATGTAAACAGAGAATTGAAACTGGTGTGTCAGATTTGAGTGGGAATCACGTCTTTTGCTTTAACAGTCATACAAGATGGTATTTGCAGAGAGAGGTGAGACCATTTCAGGTGGGAATTTCCATGGCGAATATCCAGCTAAGGTTTGTGAGTGATAAAACACAGTTTGGGTATTTGCTGTGAATGTTATTGTTTTCACTTTTTTTTCCATTCTATCTCCCACAGGCTCTGGACTTTTTGGCTATTGCTGTCCATGAGTTGGCCTCCATCAGCGAGAGGAGGATCGAGAGGTTATGTAACCCCTCCCTGAGTGAGCTGCCTGCCTTCCTCGTCAATGAGGGGGGACTCAACTCAGGCTTCATGATTGCCCACTGCACCGCAGCTGCTTTAGGTTGGTGTTTGTTAGAAATGTGGCATAAAATTGCTTTTTCTTATATAAAAACTGACTCTTATCTCAAATCCTGTTCTTTGTTCAGTTTCAGAGAATAAAGTTTTGTGTCATCCTTCTTCTGTGGACTCCTTGTCCACCAGTGCCGCCACAGAGGACCATGTGTCTATGGGAGGCTGGGCTGCTAGGAAGGCCTTGAGGGTTGTAGAGCATGTGGAGCAAGGTAAAGTGGGTTTTTTTCATTACAAAGAACAATGGAATATTTCCTATACAGAGACAGTAGATCACAAATGCAGCTAATTGAAATCCATGTCACTCCTTCACTGTATTTATGTTTGATCTTCTGTCAACTACTGTAGATAATCTGAAATCCCCGTAAAACTCTTTACAAACCACATAAATATCCCAAACATGACAGAATTTAAATTGATCATGAAATAATGTACTGGGGACATTTTAAAGATCTAATGAGTTCACAATATAAAAATTACTGTGGAATATGATCATTTTAGGGGCATCTGATGAGAATAATGAGCACTGTGGAGGACTGAATTAGCCCAAGTACGTTATACATTTATTCAAATTGAACCTCTGTTTTTTTGTGATCAGTTCTTGCTATAGAACTGCTCGCAGCCTGTCAGGGTATCGAGTTCCTCCGCCCACTTCGTACCACCACCCCACTGGAGAAGGTCTATGAACTTGTGCGTAGTGTTGTCAAGTAAGTCAAACAGATGTGGCCAAGGTACACAGATTTCAGTTCACTGAATTGATGCAGAGGATAGTTAATGTTTATCCACAGCCCCACTCTCTCTTTCTACTGACAGACCATGGTTTAAAGACAGATTCTTGTCTCCAGACATTGAAGCTGTTCACCGTCTCCTGCTTGACCAGAAGGCAAGTTCTCAAACTTCTGAAATAACTGAAAAATGTGTTTGTTGTAATCTGCACAGGACTGCAACCTTTAGGATGAATCCTTAATGAAATATTATAAATTTCCACTCAGGTGTGGAACGTGGCCAAACCTTATATTGACAAATATCAGACAGAGTACATCCCAGAGTCCCGCCCCAATTCTCCCACCGCCTTCTCACTGGAGCCTCCAGCATCACCAAGGAAACGTGTTCGCCATGAGTAAAAGCATGCATGCAAATGTGTTCTCTGTCTTTAGTCACTAATCATTTTCACTGAATGAGAAGCAATTAAAATCTTTTAATATATAATGCTGACATGACTTCTGGCAAATTCTTTGAAGATGTATTGATAATTTAAAGAGTCAGACAATATATCGCTCTAGGAATTATTTAGTGTTGAGCTTGTGTGTACTTGGCCCTACACCTCTGCACAGAACAGTGTAGTTTCTTCTTTGTTATCCCTTTAAAATGTGCCTAATTTAGTTTTTAGTGCCATATGACTACCTCAGCCTTTTTAATAAAGTAGCAACAGCATAGCTATTAAACATTTCTCTGGCATAATTGTGGTCTGAAAGAAGGGTTTTGCACATACAACAGTCTCTGAGCAGTGTGGGTGGATTTGTCCTTGTCTTGACACTCAGATGTAATTATTAGAAAACAATTGTTGCCTTATATTTCTAACCTTATATAATAAATTCTTTTCAATATTTATTCTTATTCTTATTCTTTATATGATGACATTTCTTTGTTTGTCTACTATCTCTCTTAATAGTTAGGGTATGGACATATATGACATGTCAAAATAATCTACCTCATCATACACAGATTTGTGATTTTTATGACGTGTATCACTTTCAGTACAAACAGTGGTGAATATATTGATAATAATTGCAACAGCGGTATGATTTCCTTCTGTCAGTGCTGTGTCCTTACAAATATATATCTCTATGATACCAAACTAGCTGTAAACACAGAACAGAATTACATCTGATTAATGATCTGATTGATACATTCACTTTTGTTTTGAGAATCAAGTGCTACCAGGCATGTATCAGTCACACACTGGCACCTGATTAGCACTAAGTTGATAGAAAAATACTATAATGAGACTCTGGAGCTAGTGTGAATTCCACACTGCCAGAATCTGGGACCTAATTCCATCAACCAGGATAACAGCACTTCTCCCCACAGTACCGGGATAATCACATAGTACCTTCACAGTGTGGGAGGGGAGGAGATGGATTGGCCTGCTGCGAGTCCAGACCTCAACCCAACCCTTGTGGTATCATATTGGGCAGCCTGTATGTGATAGGGTGACCAGCAAAACCACACTGTGATCAACAACTCCTGGGGCCTGTTACACAAAACCAAGATAAGGGATTAATCCGGGAAATATTGGTCATCTTAGATCAAGTCATCTGCGATCCGGTTGCACAAAAACAGCATAGTGGAAGGTGGGATATGTTATCATGTAAGTTGCTGTGGAGATTTATTTTGTAGGGCTAGCCTGAGCCAGACCAGGCTAAGTTCCAGGATGTATTTAAGCTCATCCCTTTTTACAGTCAGCAGTCACCACAAATGGAAACCAGTATTTATTCTACTGCCTGCTACACATTATCACATTCAACTAGGCCCACTGTCATTATTTAAACACTTGAGATCATTACTTGCAATCATTTTAGTTAAAGGATTTTAGAAGATTTTGCAATTTGATAATTTACACTTTCCCATTGTATAAAATACACATCCCATTTAAATACAGAGTTACATGATGTTCCTTTATTAAATAAAAATATATCAAAGCAATTAAACAATGAGCTCTGTTCAAAACTGAAATTACACAGAGCTCTACAACAGTGATTCCCAACTGTGATTTTTTTTTTTTTTTTTTTTTTGCTGTCTGCTGTGCTGCCGGAGAGTCTGCAGACAGTGTCAGGAGAAAAGGCTGGTAGACACCCTCTATCCACTAGCAAGACATTCACCTGTGAATATCATCATCACAACCTCATAAATAGACCCAGCCATAATGTTAAAAGTGATTATTATTAGAGGTGCCAGATGCCAGAAGTTTGAAAGACTCAGGAGTCCTGGACCGAGCCAGATCACTTTGCCAATACTGATTAGCCAGTCAGCTTTGCAGACCATCTGAAATGATAAGATGTAGATTATTAAACCAACCAATGCACCTCACAAGCAATGTTCTGTCTTTATTAATAGACAATATCAAAAAGTCACATCCATTAATGCTGTGAAAGGATTTCCTAGTCACAAAATCCCCCTAATGGGCACCTGGGGATTTTACTTTGATGTGATGATTTATTGAAATTTATGCAAATGACTGTTTAATGTTTTTTTTCTGTCCTGCAAGTACTTTCTGGCACTTACCAGGCCAACATTGCAAATAAGAAGTTGTTATTAATTTTGGTAAACTAAAAGTTAAATAAAATGTGGGTGCAGTCCAGTGCACCAAAGACACTGGAGAAATCTGTAACACAAAGCAATGAGTCTCCTACTATGACTGTTGACACTTGTTGTGTAATTTGTAATTTTGTCTTACCTGCAACCCTATAAACTCCTCTTTGGTGTGGCAAAGATTTCTGTGGCCAGGGAAGGAGATACAGACACCTGATACTGTTTTAATAACCAGACAAACACATTTACATCATTTCTCTCACATCTGCATCAGTTTCACCTGCAATTTCAATGGCCTCATTAGTAACTATGTAGACTGTAATTATGATGGTTTCAGAGGAGTGTGTATTTGTGTCCTACTTACGTATTCAGGTGGTCTGCAATACTTTACAATGCTTTTCTCTTTGTTTTATTACCGTGGTGGTGTTACCCTTGTATTTTTATTTGGTCCTTGACTTCTTCATACGCTTCTAGGAGGATTTCCTGCCGGAGGTACGACGCTCTCGTTGCCATGGTAGATCAAGCATTCTGTAATAGATCACCAGGGTCTATTGAGGAAGCTGCAAGCACAGGTCACAGGTCTGCAAAAGAAGCTTTGGTCAACAAATTCAAAGGTTACACAAACAAACACTTGTGTAAGACAGGGCCAGAATAATTGCAGAAAATGTTCAACATAGTTATAAAAACATATCAAATATCACTAGCAATATATATATGTGTATATATATATATAACATAGTTTGTTATATATATAACAAATTTATTTGAGTTGCTATATATATATATATAGCAACTCAAATAAATTTGCCTTAGTCCTACCAGACTGTTTTAAAAGCTTGTTATCACAACAAGCAGTTATTAAGCTTTTTTAAAACAAGCGTTATTGGTTTAAACAAATATCTTGTGACATTCAATGGAAAATTTGATTATGGAATAAAAGATATTGTCTCCTTCGAGCCGGATTCGAACCAGCGACCTAAGGATGTCAGCTGTAATTCCTCTACAGTCCTCCGCTCTACCAACTGAGCTATCGAAGGGACACTGACGTGTGGATGACCACTATGAAATATAACGGTGTATCGCGTCACGTGACACGATGCACATGTCTTTTTTTCTTTATAACGTCAGCCTGTTTTATTAACACATACAAAACAGAAGAGTGGAATCACGCTACTCAAACAAACGGAATGGCTACATAGCTTTCTTCTGCTAGCTAGCAGCCTAGCCTAGCCTATGAAGTTGTAAAATAACTAAAGATAATAACGTCGTCTGCTTTCAGGATTTTAGAAAATAGCATAAACAAAATATGATATAGCGTTAAGTCAACTTAGTTTAATATTTGTATTCTGTCACGTGTTACATGCAGTTCCCCGTGTAAAACTGCACAAGCTATTAGAAAATCACCGAAAACGAACGGTAAATGACACTGATAATCCAAACAAATTACCAAATGCTCAGTTAGGGTTAACACATACTGGAGAGGAGTCAGTCCCTGAATCTGTTTATTGCCAGGAACTACATGGACAAGTCATATCATGCCCTTTGGAGGTGATGGTGACAAAGTTGCAGTTCTGGTTCGACTACAATGTGAATATCAAATCAAATAATCAGATCTGATTTGATTTGATTTGATTTGACAAGTTCTACTTCTAATTGTGTTGTTTTCATGCGTCCAGTAAGATGTTTTTTAATGTTATGTCAACTGCTGCACAAAAAAGTGAATTGTAAACATTCTATTTTTTATTTATTGTTCAAGTATTTATCACTAATACAATGAAAATGAGAAGAAATGTGAATATTTGTTATGCAAGGTGATTTCAGTGTGCGCCCCTGAATTTTCTGCTTGCGCTCCTAAAAGTTTAAGTTATGGCCACTGTACTCCTCATAAAAAAAGTTCGTCTGGACCCCTGTAATAATAGTGTTATTGGAGCCATTTCTTCTCTCGATTCGCTTGTGACAGAGTTCAACAAGGACCGGAGTGTGAGCGCTAAAGAGATGCAGCGCTGTAATATGGAGAAGACGGAGGAGCACTTCCAGGAGGCCATGATGGAGAACAAAAACAGTTTTGTGAGAGTCGACTTCGCCGTCTGTTGAATCTCCTTGTGTTTAATATTATGTCAGAGTCTTAACGACCAAGCTGCTTGCAGGTCACGTGACGTGGGATGAATGCAGAGTCAAATTTCTGGCCAGCAAAGGTTTCAATGAAAAAGAGATTGCATAGAGAATAAAGAACAACGAAGATCTGAAACTGGATAAAGAAAGTAAGAGATATTCAGTTTTTTCTTATTTATTTGCATGTCAGTAATTAGTGCAGGTAGATGTTAAATCTGAGAACACAGTGGTTAACATTATTCTGGCTTGGAAAGCTTGAAGGACCGCTGGTTTCAGAATTTTGAGGATTCCATTTTGGAATAAGGCTGTCACATAACAAAATGTAGAAAAAGTGAAGCACTGTGAATACTTTCCAGATGCACTGTAAATCTACACATATAAAAAAATGAATTATACATAAAAATAGGAGAATAGGAGAAGAACACAGCTTTGCACTCAACCAGACACATTACTAACCAATCAGAAGTTGAGCAGACCTTGGAAATTGATTAGATCATAGACAGCCTCTCTAACACTTTAATAACTAAACAGGGATTAGACCAAGTTCTGCTGAAAAACTACAAAAACGGCTCTCTAGGAAATATGGAGGTGAGTAAAGTGCAGAGCCTAGTTAAATAAAGAAAATAAATAATTGTTAAAAAAAATACATTATCATTACTATTATTGTTCTAATGAAGGTCATTTTCTGGGATTTTTTTTATCATCATCCAGACCACATTAAACCAGGTCCTGCTAAAAAAAGAAAAAACTACAAGATTTGCAGATATTCAAATTTGTACTGAATTATTTAACCGAGGATGCAAATTCATTTACACACATTGCTAGATTTGTGAAAACCTATATTCTATTTATGAGGCTCATTTTATTTATTTATTGTTGGCATCTAGACCATCAGACCAGCTCCTGTTTAAGACCATTACCTATAGATGTACTTCAGCCATCTACCAACCTTTCTGTATATTACGGTTTTAATTAGCTTTGCTAAATCGGTAGTCTGCGAAGAAACCAACATAGCAGATCATTTGCGATGAAACAGAGCTGCCTGTAATTTACAATAGGTAAATACCTTTCTATAAATATGTTCTGGGTTCAAGTAGAGGGAATCTGGGAAAAGTTCAGGCTCAGGGTAATTTTTTACTTTAACCACTGTAACTAGACTCATATTTGATAAAAGGTGAGGATTAATGTGTCGGTTGTGGTGCCATTTAGGGTAAAGTAGTTGATTAAACAAGGTGTGCTTTAGTGAGGAACTACATTGTGATTGACAAACTACGACCAACTGGCTGTGACTGGTTTCTCAGGTTCTCAGTCAGACCCACTGCAAGCTTGTAACTTGTGGTTTTAAGGTTTTAAGGAGTCAGTATGGCGGCAGCCAACATGCTAAACTAAAGGCCTCAAACTAATGTTTGGTACCACAGTGGCTGTCGGTCTGATGTGCTGTTAAAATGTTGAATCCTGCATCTTCCCTGATGGCATTACTGTGTAAAGAGCTCATTCTGAGAGTCACTGGCCGAGGATAAATTAAAGGTTCATTGTGTTTCATCTGCAGACCAAGACGGAGATAAGAAACTGACTTGGTCTGAGTTCATTTCCCTACCTGTGGGAACCGTGGAGAACCAGCAAGCTCAGGACATCGACGACGACTGGGTCTGAGAGAGGAAGAAGGAGTTTGAGGATGTCATTGATGAAAAACACGATGGCATTGTAACCATGAAGGAGTTGGAGGTGAATAACCGATACGCATCAGTCCCATTAGATTTTCTCATATTTATTTTATTTCCTCAGTATTAGAAATGCTGCAAAGATGCAAATAGAGCACTCAAAGCCAAAGAATACAAAAACCACATTTTTTTCTATAAGAAATTAAAAATATTTATTTAAATGTTTTTTTAAAGCCTAAAACAGACAAACCAAAAGTGTAATTCAGCAATATAATAAGCCCCACAGATACAGTAGAATAAAATAAAAATTTAACATCTGACCAAACAACAAAAAACAAGTTAAACAGCTTTTTTATTAGAATGAATTGGAGAATTAAATATAAAGAAGTTTATGAAAGATTATGGGTGGAAAAGTGGCAAGAACAAATTTAGTTTCTTCTCACCCCGTTCTCGCATACTTTTTGTTTTTAGATTTTTATTTCAGTTCAACTCACAACACCAGTTCACAACAAAGTTATCTCAAGGTACTTTTAAAGATGCAGTTTAATTAAAATCCAATTCAAACCAATCCATTATATCAGTGGTTTGCAAACTTTTTAAGCCACGACCCCCAAGATAACATATGTTGGTGTTTGCAATCCCCACGCAACGACCTAGTGATTAGTTGTGTGATGTATGAAATCAATCAATCAATCAATCAATCAATCAATCTTTATTTATATAGCACTTTTCATACAAGAATGCAGCACAAAGTGCTTTCCATGGTTAAAACAACCCCCCTCCCCCACCCCCACAGATAACCCCCTCCCTCCCCGCTTGTGTACAAGCAAGCATACACATACACATACACACACACATACTTGCACATATTAAAAGACTAATGTGAGGTTGAGCACAGATGAGCCTGGTAAGGAAACACTATCACGGGGAGCCGTCTGCACCGGGAGCCGCCCACCGACCACGACCGCCATCACACCGACCCAGGGCACACGGCCAATTGAGAGGCAGAGGAGCCACCCAACTAGACCGAAAGAACCCGCAGGACAGAGCCGCAGCAGCCACAGCCGATGAAAAGCCCCCGGTGCAGAGAGCCCCCTCCGAGGAAACACTGGGGAAATAACCTAAATGAGTCATCTTGCAGCATCTTCTAAATGTAAGGCTGGAAAATGGTCAGAATCTTAATAAATAAGGAGGATAAAGTGATTTTTGGTGGTTCACCACTGTAACAAGGCACCTACATGCCCAAAATCAGCTCCTCTCACAGTGATAATGTGAAATTCAGATTTTTAATATGACTTATGTACTAATGTTGTTGTTTATGCATTAATGTGTTAAAATATTAAGGAGCTAATTTCAAAGATTTATCTCTTCATTAATGGTTTAATTTTGACTGCTTAAATTTATTTGATAAATGTAGACTTTCAATTTTTTTACAGTTACCTGGCGATCCCCGATATTGTCTCATGACACCCATGGGGGTCCCAACTCCCAGTTTTAAACTCCTTCATTATATGATCCACATTAATAATATAACAACTGTTATCTAAGGACTTATCTGTAGCCCTATATGGCCCACTGAGTGCTTACAAGATTGTAGACAACTGTGATGCTAATTAGTGGACACACCTTGGATTAACATGTCCCTTTGGTCACATTATTTTCAGTCTTTTCTAGGGGTACTTTCATTTTTGTCCAGGCCTGTTTCATGAGTTTATTTTTTAAATAATTCTGTTGAAGCATGGTTGAAAAGCAATGTCTGACTTTTATTGGTTAAATTTCATAAAATATTTATTATTACTTTAGTCAGATTCAAGTTATTTCTGTGACCATTGTGTTTTTCTTTTTTAACCAAAGGGGACCAACAATTTTGTCCACATCTGTATCTCCTCCTAAAAGAAAACCACATTACTTTCAATAAAAACCAGAGGATAGCAGCTACATCTAGGAATTAGTGAATTTCAATTCAATCACAGGGTTCTTACTGCTGTCGGGTAAAAGCTGTCCCTGAACCGGTTTGTCCTTGCAGTGATTGATCTGTACCGCCTGCCTGACGGTGACAGATCAGACATGTGGTGACCGGGGTGAGAGAATCCTGGATAATTTTGCCAGCCTTCCAGAGGCAGCGGGAAACGTGCAGTTCTTCCAGTGTGAGGAGAGATCTTTTAGGCTGTGTTTATGCCCTCTTTGCAGTGGCGTCATCTGAGCCACCGTGCAGCTGGTGTACCACACACACATGCAGTACACCAAGATGCTCTCCATAGTGCACCTGTAGAAGGACACCAACAACCTCTGGGTGATGGTATTCTTGCTGAGCGTCCTCAGGAAGTGCAGTCTCTGCAGGGCCTTTTTCAGTAGCTCAGAGGTGTTCACAGTCCAGGTCAGATCCTCCTCGATATGGAGTCCCAAAAAGCAGAAGCCCTCCACCCTCTCCACACAGTCCCCGTTGATGAACAGTTGTGGAATGTCTGTTTTTTTCCTCTTAAAGTCTATGATAAGCTCCTTGGTCTTTGATATATTTATGAGCAGGTTGTTCTTTCTGCACCACCCAGTCATCCCTCCCAGAGATGAACCCCACAACTGTGGTGTCGTCTGCAAACTTGATGATGGTGTTATTGTGGTGTGCTGAGGTACAGCAAAATGTGTAGGGGGTATAGAGCAGAGGGCTCAGCACGCAGCCCTGAGGGGAGCCGGTGTTGATACTAATGGCTGCAGATGTATAGTTTCCTACTCTAACCCTGCAGTCTGACAAGAAGCTGTTGATCCACATGCAGGTGGAAGTCCCAGGTCGCTGGTTTACCCACCAGTTTGTGAAAGAAGATGATGTTGAACACAGAGCTGTAATCCACAAAAAGCATTCGTGTGTAGTTTCCCTGCTGCTCCAGGCACATGTAGCGCTGTGGCTACAGCGTTCTCCATCGATTTGTTTGCCCTGTAGGCAAACTGGTGAGGGTTGAGACTTTAGTGAGTAGTCTGGAGTTGTGAGATGGTGTGACTCCGTACCAGCTTCTCAAAGCATTTCATCACTACACTCTCAGAAAAAAAAGTGCTGCCTATTTGTTGTTGGACTTCTGTACTTGTCATGGATTGTCCATAACGAACACCTTGTTCAGACATAAGAGTGTCCACATGTGCACTTGGCACCAGGACACTCTAGGCCGCAGTTCGAAGATCGACTTTGTAGTCGTGTTGTCGGACTTGCGGCCGCATGTTCTGGACACTCAGGTGAAGAGAGGGGCGGAGCTGTCAACTGATCACCACCTGGTGGTGAGTTGGCTCAGGTGGGGGGGGAGGATGCCGGTCAGACCTGGCAGACCCAAGCGTGTTGTGAGGGTCTGCTGGGAACGTCTGGCAGAGTCCCCTGTCAGAAAGGGAGGGGGGGGGGGGGGGGGGGGGGGGGGGGGGGGCATTGAGTCCGAATGGGCTGTGTTCCGTGCCTCTATTGTCAAGGCGGCCAGCTGCAGCTGTGGCCATAAGGTTGTCGGTGCCTGTTGTGGCAGTAACCCCCAAACTCATTGGTGGACACTGGCAGTAAGGGATGCCATCAAGCTGAAGAAGGAGTCCTATCGGGCTTTTTGGCCTGTGGGACTCCAGAGGCAGCTGATGGGTATCGGTGGGGTAAGCAGAGCGCAGTTTCGGCGGTTGCTAAGGCAAAAACTCGGGCATGGGAGGAGTTTGGAGAGGCCATGAAGAATGACTTCCGGATGGCTTCGTGGAGATTCTGGTCCACCATCCGGCGGCTCAGGAGGGGAAAGCAGTGCTCCGTCAACACTGTGTACAGTGGGGATGGGGGGCTGCTGACCTTGACTCAAGATGTTGCGAGGCGGTGGAAGGAATACTTCGAAGACCTTCTCAATCCCACCAACAGGTCTTCCGATGAGGAAGCAGAGTCTGGGGTAACTGGTGCTGGCTCTCCTATCTCTGGGGCTGAAGTCGCTGAGGTGGTTAAAAAGCTCTTCGGTGGCAAGGCCCCGGGGTTGGATGAGATCCGCCTAGAGTTCCTTAAGGCTCTGGATGCTGTAGGGCTGTCTTGGCTGACACGCCTCTGCAGCATCGCGTGGACATCGGGGACAGTTCTCCTGGACTGACATACTGGGGTGGTGGTCCCCCTCTTCAAAATGGGGGACTGGAGGGTGTGCTCCAATTACAGGGGGATCACACTCCTCAGCCTCCCTGGTAAGGTCTATTCAGGGGTGCTTGAGAGGAGGGTCCGTCGGATAGTTGAAACTCGGATTGAGGAGTAGCAGTGTGGTTTTCGTCCCAGTTGTGGAACAGTGGACCAGCTCTACACCCTTCAGGGTCTTTGAGGGGGCACAGGAGTTTGCCCAACCAATCTACATGTGCTTTGTGGACTTGGAGGAGGCATACTCCGGGAGTATGGAGTGCCGGACTCGCTTGTATGAGCTGTCTGGTCCCTGTACCACCAGTGTCAGAGCTTGGTCCGCATTGCTGGCAGTAAATCAGAATCATTTCCAGTGCAGGTTGGACTCTGCCAAGGCTGCCCTTTGTCACCGATTCTGTTCATAACCTTTATGGACAGAATTTCTAGGCGCAGCCGAGGTGTTGAGAGGATCCGGTTCGGTGGCCTCAGGATTGGGTCTCTGCTCTTTGTGGTCGATGTGGTTCTGTTGGCTTTGTCGGGCCATGATCTTTAGCTCTCACTGGAGCGATTTGCAGCCAAGTGTGAAGCGGCTGGGATGAGAATCAGCACCTCCAAGTCTGAGACCATGGTCCTCAGCCGGAAAAAGGGTGGAGTGCTCTTACCGGGTTTGCAGTAGGGTCCTGCCCCAAGTGGAGGAGTTCACATATCTCGGGGTCTTATTCATGAGTGAGGGAAGGATGGAGTGAGAGATCGACAGACGGATCGGTGCGGTGTCTGCAGTGATGCGGACTCTGCATCGGTCTGTTGTGGTGAAGAAGAAGGAGCTGAGCCAAAAGGCAAAGCTCTCGATTTACCGGTCGATCTACGTTCCCTACCCTCACCTATGGTCATGAGCTGTGGGTAGTGACCGAAAGAACAAGATCGCGAGTACAAGCGGCCGAAATGAGTTTTCTCCGCAGGATGGCCGGTAGGGCTGCTCGATTATGGGAAAAATGATAATCACGATTATTTTGATTGAAATTGAGATCTCGATTATTTAACGCAATTATAGATAAGAGGTTGGGGGGGGGGGGGGGGGGGGGGGGGCATTTGAAGTGTTTACTGTGGTAATGCCAACTAGTTTCTTTCCACCAGGTCCCCATAGCTATTGTTTGTCTCAGACCAGCAGCTATGTTCCGCCTGGTGTGATCTGGAAAAAAATAGTCTGGAGACATTTTGTTTTCACGTTGAAATCCGCGTCAATAAAATTAGTGCGACATGTCTGTACGGCTCTGGTGTGGCTTTACCACAGGTCCGTAGCGGTGGCGAAACATCGGACTGTCACCACGTCTTTCACAACACCCTCACTACACTCATCATACAGGGAAGAAAGAGACACTCCACTAAAATGGTGTTGAGATGGCAGTGATACCGTTTGTCCAAAGTGTTGATGAGTTTCTTAAATCCCGGGTTGTTCACTGTGTTAATTGAAAAAAAAGTTCTGTTTGTTTATAACGTTTGTCTCTCTGTGAATCTGGGAGCTGGTGGATTATTTAGTTGCGACTCACAAAAATTTAACATTTTTCTATTTTTTTGTGTTACGTCGCAAGCCCCCGTGTGCACGTCTGCGTGCACGAACGCAACTTTTTACATGCACAACTGTCGCCTGTCGCTTGGCTGGAGGAGGGCAGCGATTTTCGCTTCCTCGCGCAAGTTTACATAGAAAATGATGGAGAAGGAGCGACGCTGCCTCCCGTGTGTCCAGGTGTCTGAAACTCGTTCTGAATAAAACTGATGCGGTCGGGGCTGTGGGAGGAGTCTGCAGCAAAGCGCTGCAATGACAGCTGCGCTCGATTTAAAAACAGCATAAATTGAAGGACAAAAAATAATCGGACCATTTCATTTTTATGATCATTGAAAACCCAGATCGTAATAGCGATTAAAATTTGACTAATTGCCCAGCCCTAGTGGCCGGGCTCTCCCTTAGAGATAGGGTGAGAAGCTCTGTGATCCGGGAGGGGATTAGAGTAGAACCGCTGCTCCTCCACATCGAGAGTAGCCAGATGAGGTGGCTCGGGCATCAGGTTAGGATGCCTCCTGGACGCCTCCTTGGTGAGGTGTTCTGGGCATGTGCCACCGGAAAGAGGCCCCGGGGAAGACGCGCTGGACGGACTACACCTCTGGGCTGGCCTGGGAACGCTTCAGGATCCCTTCGTGTGAGCTGGTGAATGTGGCCGGGGAGAAGGAAGTCTGCGTTTCCCTGCTTAGGCAGCTGCCCCCGCGACCCAACTCCAGATAAATGGCAAAAAATGGATGGATGGATGGCATTTTGTTATTATTTATAGGATAAATGTCAGAACTCTGGCTTTTTCTCCAAATCTCAGAATTATTGGAAAAAAAAAATCAGAATTCTGCCTATAATGTCAGCATCTGGTTTCAATATCAGAATTCTGACATTAATCTCATAAATGTGATATCTACCTCAGAATCCTGAGTTAAAGTTCGTAATTCAGACATTAAAGACAGAATTCTCTCTTTGATCTCAGAACTTGGACATCAAAGTCAGATTTCTGACTTTGATCTCAGAATTTGCACATCAAAGTCCGAATTCTGATTTTGATCTCAGAAATTGGACAACTGATCTCAGAACTGGGACATCAACGTCCGAATTCTGACTTTGATCTCAGAACTCAGACATCAAAGTCCAATTTCTTACTTTGATCTCAGAATTTGCATATCAAAGTCCGAATTCTGACTTTGATCTTAGAAATTGGACATTTGATCTTAGAACTCCGACATCAATGTCTGAATTCTGACTTTGATAAAAGAACTCGGACATCAATGTCCGAATTCTGACTTTGATCTCTGAACTCCGACATCAAAGTCTGAATTCTGACTTTGATCTCAGAACTCGGACATCAAAGTCTGAATTCTGACTTTGATCTCAGAACTCAGACATCAAACTCCAAATTTGGACTTTGATCTCAGAACTCGGACATCAAAGTCAGAATTCTGACTTCAAAGTCAGCATTCTGGCTTCGATCTCAGAATGTTGACATGAACATCAGAATACAAATTTGAACTCAGAATTTTTAAAGTCAGAACTTTGACATCAGTGGCAGAATTTAAGATTAAAGTTAGAATTCTTACTCCGATTTCAGTAGTCTGAGAAAAAAAGTACTGTTCCTACATAAAATACAAACATTTTGTAATTTTCTATAGGATAAATGTCAGAACCCTGAATTTTTCTCCAAATCTCAGAATTATGAAAAAAATAAATAAATAAAAATAAATAAAAAATCAGGATTTTACCTATGTCAGCATCTGGTTTCAATATCAGAATTCTGACATTAATCTCATAAATGTGATATCTACCTCAAAATTCTGAGTTAAAGTTTGTAATTCGGACATCAAAGTCAGAATTCTCTCTTTGATCTCAGAACTCGGACATCAAAGTCTGAATTCTGACTTTGATCTCAAAACTCGGACATCAAAGTCAGAATTCTGACTTTGATCTCAGAATTTGCACATCAAAGTCCAAATTCTAAATTTGATTTCAGAAATTGGACATTTGATCTCAGAACTGGGACATCAACGTCGGAATTCTGACTTTGATCTCAGAACTCAGACATCAAAGTCCGAATTCTGACTTTGACCTCAGAACTTGGGCATCAAAATTCCAAATTTTGACTTTGATATCAGAACTCGGATATCAAAGTCTGAATTCTGACTTTGATTTCAGAACTCAGACATCAACGTCCGAATTTGGACTTTGATCTCAGAACTCGGACATCAAAGTCCGAATTCTGACTTTGATCTCAGAACTCGGACATCAAAGTCAGAATTCTGACTTCAAAGTCAGCGTCCTGGCTTCAATCTCAGAATGTTGACATGAACATCAGAATACAAATTTGATCTCAGAATTTTTAAAGTCAGAACTTTGACATCGTAGAATTTAAGATTAAAGTTAGAATTCTTACTCCGATTTCAGTAGTCTGAGAAAAAAAGTACTGTTCCTACATAAAATACAAACATTTTGTAATTTTCTATAGGATAAATGTCAGAAACCTGAATTTTTCTCCAAATCTCAGAATTACTGAAAAAAAAAAAAGTTCAGGATTTTGCTAGGATGTCAGCATGTGGCCACATCTTACTCAATGTTATCTTTTCCTTCTATATCTACTCTAATACATAGGCGCGCCGCCCCAGCGGCTGCTGCCTCAGTATGCCTGTTCCTGTTGTGTCTACATGTTATTGCTGTCTAGTCTTGGACGGGTTGTACTGGAAACAATTTCGTTGTACCTGTGTTCTGCACTGTGTATAATGACAAATAAATCATCTCTCTCTCTCTCTCTCTCTCTCTCTCTCTCTCTCTCTCTCTCTCTCTCTCTCTTTCCATCTTTGTAAAATATGTTAAAGATATGACATATTATTACATTGCTACTGGAATCAGATGACAGAAGGGCATAATGTAACAAGGAATTCTGTTGGATGGAGTATGCAGGTATGAGTGCCATGTCTTTCTTTACTTTGCTTTAATTATTATTACAACTATATGTTATATTGTTCCTTGTTGTCACTTTCTATTTAAATCACTGCTTTTCAATTGGGTCCAATTTTGACCACTAGGTGGTAATATGTCCCAATTTTAAAAAAATACCATGACTAAATTAAGAATTAAAATTTTGAGAGAATTTTTGTCTTTTAAAAGATATGTTTATACATCTTTGTTCATTTCCCTGCTATTCTTTCACTTTATAAAATAAATGAAAAGTCTATTTTACTCTTTGTGGCAGAATAGCAAAGAGTTGATGTGCCATTTACTAAATCAAATCAAATGAAATTTTATTTATAAAGAACCTTTCATACAAAAAGTAGCTCAAAGTGCTCTACATTAAAACACACAACTAACTAAAAACAAACACACAGATAGGTTTACCAAGCCACTGAGCTATCAATGATCAAGTATAGTCTAAGAAGATGGTAATATCCCATTTGGATTATTTGCTTGATTATTATTGTGCAGGACATTTATTTTTACTTCTGCTCACCTGCAAAAGAGAAAATAATGTACCACTTTCTTTTTGAACAACATACTTGTTAAAAACAATATATCATTTTAATATTTTCCCAATAACTGTACATTATTTACTTTCTTTATATTGCTTTTAGTACGACTTTTACCGTTGCAGGTAATATAAGCATTGTTCTATGCAGATTAAAAAAAACACCCAGACAAAAATAATAAGCATTTTGACTAGAGACCTTGCAACAACAACTGGTTCCACTAAAAAGAGTTACGGAGGACCTGATGTCATGATGCTCACTGATATATTCATCCTGTTCTGACCTGTTTGACCAGGAGGCAATGTGATACATGTTAACTTGGGAACTGCCATGTAGACCAAAAACAGGGCCATGCAGGTGGATAAGCAGACATCCCTCTCTTTGTGTAAGCTGAAACCTCTTAACTTTCTCCATCCTTTTCTCAAATTATCATCCAGTCTCAACAGAAAGCAGGTGAGCCTCCTTCCCAAACCTTCCCAAAGGGTAAAGGTCTGGAGGCTCAGCTTTTAAGACATGATATCATCAACCAGGCCCAGTAATGGCACCTTCACAACACAAATACTGTAGCTACCCTCAGTTTACCACCACTTACTGAATGTTTTATGGCTTTTTGCACAATTTTGTCTTCGAGGCATGTTTAAAGAAGCAAACGCTAATGCTAAATGACAAAGTGGAAGTAAGTTTTCAAAGTAATGCAGCCTTGGGGTTTCAGCTTGAAAAAGCCAAATGGTATATGATTAACAACCCTGGGAAGTCTTCACTTTACTTTCCAAGCTCTCAGCTTTCCAGGTCATTCCATGTGGCTTTTTTTAAAAATGGGACATATCATCACTGTTGTGCTATGTGAGCCATTTCCTTCAAAAATAAAATAGTTAAAAAACAAAACTAATGCCCTACACAATTCAGGTTTTATTCAATAGTTATTGGACACACAAAATGTTTTTGTTTATGTCATTAAGAATATAATCTGACACAGACACACTTCAGCCCTCCCACAGCAACAGAAAATCAAATGGGACGTGTTCACTTGCCTAGATTATATGAAGGCAAAACACTAACACATTCACCAGCTCCTTTGTCTACTCCTCTCGTTAAGGCGCCCAGTCATCTGTTACTTTTTTCTGGTACAATAAGTGAATGGGTCAAAAGGTGATGTAAAATTTCGAGAACTGTTTGAATGGAGATGGCTAACAAAGGGAATGTATGCTGGTGTCTCACAACCGTCATAACGTAATATAAATAGCTTACAGATAAATGCCAAATCACTCACATGGTTGGAGCATTTATATTACATGGTTTCATTTTTGTTTTCACAGATGAAATTATATGATGAAATGTGTGTGGTAGCAGTGTTACGGCTGGGATCAAGAGGACAAAGCAAAGATAAATGTCATAAAAATGGGGAGAGAAAAAAAAGAGACAAGTCAGTGAGAGCCCTCTGTTTAATAGTTAGCCTGTGGGCAAGACACCTTTGTCTCCCTGGATGGAGCATGTCTTTTTTTTTTTTTTTTTTTTCTGTCTGGCTTTCACAGAAGAGTAGAGAGATTACTCGCAAAGGTTCAGTAAGCTGAAGGTACAAGGTGTCATTACAGCATGGGAGGGAACCATATCCTTTTACAGTCTGAAGAAAAAGCTGGCCAGCAGCCCTGTATCTGTCATCTTACTGGGCTATTAGATGAGGAGAACATAGCAGCACAACTGACTGTGGGGATCCAGCACCGAAGTACAGCAGACAGAGGTCATTTAAGTCAAGAAGGACTATTTCATTCATATATTATCTGTTACTCAACAACTTCACCTGACTGTAATGCATTTAAGACCTTACATTTAAAATATATCTTTATAGCTCAATGTGTATGTTTTTTGCGTTATTTTATTATTTTTTTAAAATGTGGTTTAATTGTGAATTTGTCTAGAATATTTCTTGGCCTAACTTTTTTTTGGAACATTGCCTGAAAAACTTTGCAGAAACAACTTCTGGAAGTGACTGCGTGAGTGTCTGGCACGTGAAGTGCCTTTAAAAAGGCAAATCACTTTGACACTTTTTGAACAAGTCAATCCAGCAAGATATAAAGCATTCATTAGTAAGCTTTAGAGTTTGATGGTCACATTTTATTGTTTCTGGACAGAGCCAAGATGGCTTTTAGCATTTCTTGTCAGCTTAGCTTGTTGATTATTGGGCGTAGCTTCATATGAGTTTTATCAGTCCTCTGCTCTAAAAAAAAAGGGAGGAAATAAGCCAATTTTCTAAAGTCTTAAGCTATTCCTTTAATAATATGTCTGAGTATATGTTGTGTTGAAAAGAAAACCACTAAACTGTTAGAGCTTAATTGTTAATTAAATTGTGTGTGTGTATGTGTGTGTGTGTGTATGTATATATATATATATATATATATATTTACATATGACTTAAAACTCTAAGCACTTGTCTTTTAAAGTGAGCAGGAATGACCTGATAGTTGTCCAAGTATGTCCAGCATTAACTTGGAGTTCTGCTAGAGAACAAACTGGAAATGCAACACAGACGCATCTACAAGAAGGGACAGAGCAGACTCCATTTAAGGAAGAAGGCAGCTAAGGTCATTCAGATAGCTAGCTAGGTAGGCAGGTAGGTAGGTTGGTCGATTAATAGATGGATAATAACAATTGTAATAATATTTTTAATAAAAAATAATATTTGAGGGAGTGTGCACTTGGCATGCTGACTGCAGGAATGTCCACTAGAGCTGTTGCCTGTGACGTGAATGTTCATTTCTCTACTGTAAATGTCTTCAAAGGCATTTCAGAGAATTTGGCAGTACATCCAACTGGCCTTACAACTGCAGAGCATGTGTAACCACACCAGCCCAGGACCTCCACATCCAGCATCTTCACCTCCAAGATCATCTGGAAGCTGAAAACATCCAAGTTGTTGCATGGCCAGTATACTCACTGGACATGTGACCATGTTTGGGATGCCCTGGATTGGCATATACGACTCTTCACACTGTCTAATCAGAACCTTGATATGCCACACTTGTGAGGTAGATGGATTCTCCTGGCAAAGGAGAAGTACTCAACACAGATTTCAACAGATCTGTGAACAATATTTGAGAGAAATAAGCTTTTTGTGTCCACTGAAAAAGTCTTGGATCTTTAAGTTCAGCCCATGAGAAATAGGTAAAAATGATAAATTAATATTTTTGGTCAGTGTATAAGAAAAAATGTATAGAAAATAAACAGAACATACACAATGTCTAAACTAAGATGTTGCACATCTTCTATAAGTCTGTTGTGGAAAGTGCAATCAGCTTCACAGTCATCTGCTGGGGCAGCAGCATCAGAGCCAGAAACTGAACAAACTGATCAACATGGCAGGTTCTGTGTTGGGAAGAACTCTGGAGCTGATAGAGCTGAAAAGAATTCTGCACAAGCTGTTAAAAATTGTACTCATCAGCACTCATCATCCTGTGGAACAAGTCTATATCTTCTTCATCTACTAATTAAATTTTTTTTCATTAAAAAACAAACAAACGAAGAAAAATTACTACAACATTGAAATTTTCCTCAGGGATTATATTTGTTTAATTTCACCTCATTTCATTTCATTTCATTTCATCTCATTTAATTTAATTTCATATGCATAGAGTTTTGTCCTGCCAGAAGAATCAACATTAGACATCCTTCCTGCAATATTTTTCATGGTGACTGCTGTGATTTGAAGGTCAAAAACATGCAAGAGGTGTGCAAAGAAAACAGCTCAAGATGCATCCCGCCTAGAACTGATGAATCAACTAGAGACAACCAAAATAAACCATGCAAATCTAGAAACACATAAACACGAATCATGTCCATTTTAAACTGTCACAGTGACTAGAGGAATGTCAAAGCCAGGATGCCTTGGGGAAGAGACCAGGAATGCTCATGATCTCCATTCTTTGCTTTTGACGTATACATATGAGAGGATGATTAATATGACAGGCCATTTTCCAGAATAAATTACTTCTGATTTTCTATTCACAGGTGTGATGCATATTCTCATCATTTTGACTGCCCTGTCTGCTCTGTCTTTAAAACTTTCATATAATTTCAAATGAGCGGGGCAAAGTTGTGTTTCCTGACCTTTTTGTGTCTCCTTTGACTCAGTAAGGTGAAAAAAAAAAAAGAAAAAAAGGTGTTCAGTTGCATAATTATTAGGGTCAAGGGTCGGGAGACCCCTCAGATACAGGGCTGCAGGTAAAATGCAGCCTAGTTGATTAATGGTGGTTAAAAGAATATGTAGCAGGAATGTGAATAGTCTTGGTGTCTCAGTTAATGTTTTGTACCATCAACAGTATTTTTTTAATTAACTTCTTCCAGTGCTGCAGATGGCGGAATTTAGCCCTCAGCTGTGTGGCATGCATTTATTGATTCAACATTTCTGTAAGGCAGCTGATGTATTTATCCATTTATTCATGAATTATTGTGAAAGTATTGCGGTCGTATTCTATAATGGGTTTTTTATTTATTTATTTATTTTTAACTTTTTAGGAGGCAGTGGGAGTGGTCTTGGAGGGGACCACAGGTGGGCGGTGCTAATTTCTCCAAATACCCAAATGTCAATTAAAGTCTTCACAGAGAACTTTAAATCTTGAATTGCGTGGGATCATGGAATAATTTAAGGATATTGACTTCAGAGCTCTCTCATAATACAAGTTAATTCTAATGAGACATTTCCAAATCAACACAAACTGAAATAAGCTCAGTGTTTCGAAATGTCAGCGTTGCAGCCTTTTGTAAATGGCTTAGTTTGTTTTATCAGGAAGGAGCATGTCAGTCAGTAGATGTCCGAGGTCAAGCTGTTAGATGCTTTGCAGAGAATAATCTGACTTTTTCTGGAGTTACAGCGCCTATAGGATGAGACTCTGGACTCCGATTATCATTTTCTCGGTGTGCGCATCATTCCCTCTGTCAGCTGGTGAGTTTGAACATGAACCTTTTTCTATACACTTACTAATGATTAAATTATACGGACTTTTGGAGGTAAAGTTAACATATCTGTACCTCTAATGGCTCATTGCAGCTGAGCCTTTTGGGTAAAAGTTGGCACATGTGCCTACCAGAGAAGCCAAGGGAATAATTTTGTAAGTTAATATCTCACTTTCTCTTAAAATTAATGAATATATCCTCTTACCAGAGGTTTCCCAAGTTGAAGATGCAGCTTTGGAGCGCCGCTGTTTGGACCGAGCCTGTAACCCCCGCATGGGTAACCTGGCTCAGGGCAGATTGCTCAGCACGCAGTCTGTCTGTGGCTACAACTCCTCGGAGCCCTTCTGCTTCTTCCAACAGACCGCTGCCCCTCGCAGGAGGGAGTCCTGCTCGGCAGCGGAATGCAGCCGGTGCAACGCTGCTATCCCCAAACAGGCGCACCCTCCCTCCGCCATGAGTGACTCCTCTTTCCGCTACCCTGACACCTGGTGGCAGTCTGCCGAGGGGGTAGAGGAGGAAAAGCTCCAGCTGGACCTGGAGACGAAGTTTCTATTCACTCATTTAATCTTGGTGTTCCGCTCGCCCCGTCCTGTCGCCATGGTGCTGGAGCGCTCCCAGGACCACGGGCACACATGGAAGCCCCTTAGATATTTTTCCCGGCACTGCGAGGAGGTGTTCGGCCTTGCAGAGGGTTCACCAGTAAGGGATGGTGGGGCAACTTGTACCTCCAAGTATTCTGGAGCCTTTCCTTGTACCAGAGGAGAGGTAAGTCTTCCACGGCATCTGTGAGCGTGTGTTGAGTTTACTCTGAACTGTGTGGATCACTCAGATGCAAAATACACCTGGCCAAAAGTAAACCCTAAAACCCATAAACACATGGAGGCATTTGAACAATTTCGCAAAACACAACTAATACAAAAATGCAAAACACAAAATGTTTATTTATTCTATTGTTTTGCTTTACGAATGTTATATTTATATAGATATCCAAAATAAAATGGATCACATGGACAATGCCATGAAATGTGTCCCACAAAATAACACATAAGATAAAACAACAAAAAACTAAAAACATCAGATTACTTTCCCCCATCTTTTTGACTTGTATTCCTGTTTTTATTTATTTATTTTTTTTCCTGTGATGATTTCCCACAATTGATCGATTTTCACTTTAGCCGTAACTTCTTTACATTACTTAAAGAATTACACACAATCAACCGCTTTGTAATCAACTCTGAACAGGAAGAAGAAGAGTGATGGAAGATCTAAAAGACAACAACAAAGTTTCAGCATTAAACGGTAGTTTCAGAGATCTGAAAGTGACCACATCAAAACACAATGTCAGGCATTCCCCTCCATCACTTCCCAGCAACACCACTCACCATCTGCATTTCTCTTGTTGTCGATTTATTGGCACCAAGTTGCTCCATAAGCTGATTTCACACAATCCACAAAACAAATGACTGGGCTTTGTAAATTATTCCCTTCTGATAGGCTACATCTTCTAAAGCTTCCTTCTTCCTTCTAAAATATTAGTGTTCTCTTTTTGCCTTTGATATTCTTTCAAATAACTTTTTTGGACCGGTTTAGCAGAAGGTCTGAGCCACATAATCAGTTCTGACTGCAGACAGACTGACACTGGTAAAAATTGTTTTGCTGCACAGGATCTCAGATGTTGATGGAAGTCTTTTTGCTTAATGACTGAATGAACACATGGCTGAACATAATTCCTGTGTGTTTGCTACAAGTTTATGCCTTGTCAGGGTGTCAGCCAGATTATTAATTTCTGTTGACTAACATCTGTAATGATATATGCAGTTAAACTTATTTTAAGAGGAAAAATCTACATTTTTAAAAAGTTTTCTGCTTCTTTTTATTGAAATTATGCTATAATTGTTGATAATTTCAAATGGCCCTGTACATATTCACTTTTAAGATTTGAAAAATATTTTAGTCTTGTGTTAACATCTAGAATCCTTGCCTTATTCAGCTTTTATTCCAGATCATATTGATTCTAAAAGGTTGAAACTCAACAACATGCAGTAAGTGGCAACAAAAACCATTAGTATTTACACTGTAGCTGGCTGGGTTTTATTAGAATAACAGCTATAAGACGAGCATGAAAAAAAAAATTTGAAAAAACATTGATGTCTTTTTTTATTTTATTGGACAGACCAAGGAAAAAGAGACATAATTCATGTTTTTTCTAAGATCACCTTGTTACAGAGGCTTTTACAAGAGAAACAGAACAGGTTTTTAAAGAGTTTTATTTGTCCTGTCCTTTAATCCCCAGGTGATTTATAAAGCCTTGTCGCCTTGGCACTCATTAGATCCCTATGGACCGGCTGCTCAGGAACAGCTCATGATCACCAACCTGAGAGTCCATCTGCTGCAGAGACAGCAGTGTCCGTGCCAGGCCAAACATCCTGGAGCCGCCGTCCTCCCAATGGACCATTACGCCATCTATGATTTCATTGTGAAAGGCAGCTGCCTTTGCAATGGACATGCTGACCACTGTGTGCCAGCCAGGGGCTACAAACCCACCCAACAGAGGAGTCGCAACATAGTGAGCTTAACATGTTTAACTCGGTTTTGTGAACACTTTGTAGGTGCATGACACTAGTGAAATGCTTTTTTTTTTTTTCTTTCTTTTTTTTTTTTTTAACAGATTTAGTTTCGCCTTCTTCTTTGTTACTTAGCTGATGTGTTCAACTGGAGCTGAGTGATGCAGTTAAGAGTGAATGTCATGCCAAAGCTTTACCTACTATTACAGGGACTTGAAGATGTAGAAACTTTAATTATGGTATTGACCCTAATCCTTTAACAACCCAGGACCAGTCATGTTATTTTCTTTACTGTTAGTAGATAATAGAAGTATTAGTTTATTTCCAACATAACTAAGGGGGTTTAAGCATGTTACACAACCTGTTTGACATTGTGCAAACACTGTCATCAGACATTTAGATGTTACTATCTTCCAATATTTAAAAATAAAATTGTTGAATTAACTTCACATTTAGATGCAAGTCTTTTAAATCAGCATCACTGAAAAAACTAATGACTCCACACTGACTCCTAGCAGCAAATTAGTTTGAAATGGGAAATGACTTTTAGGAACAAGAAATCTGAGAATTGCCAAGTATGCTACAACTTTAACTTTTCTCTAAAGCATCCCTAGAGGTAACACATTTAGTTTCTAAAAAGATGCATGCCCCTTTCCTCCTGCTGTGTCTGGCTTTTAGGTCCATGGCAAGTGTGTTTGCAGACATAACACAGTCGGTGACCACTGTGAGCGCTGCGCACCTCTCTACAATGACCTGCCGTGGCAGGCAGCCAACGGCATCATGGGTACTCCGCATGAATGCCAGAGTGAGTGATGGGGCAAGGAAGTCAAATGCAGAGTGGGACACACAGTGTGTGGACTTGTCTTGAGAATAAATTTAGTGTCATAAATCACATGCAACCTTTTAGACACTGATTCATGATGAATAAGAAAGAAACTTTTTTTATGTTAGCTGCTGCTGTCAACTCAGCTCAATGTTCATATATGAGTGGATCAAAGCATAACTTTCCATACTTTCTATCGCTGTATATGTCCACATGAACCTAGAGTGCAAGTGTAACAGCCATGCCAAGAGCTGTCACTTCAGTCGAGGACTGTGGCTGGCGGCGGGCAGGCGGAGTGGAGGTGTGTGTGATGACTGCCGCCACAACACAGAAGGCCGTCACTGCCAACACTGTAAGAAGGGCTTCTACAGGGACTCCAGCAAACCAAAAACTGCACCAGACTCTTGCAAATGTAAGTGCACTCATATGCTTTCTTTTAACCAAAACACTGTCTGGATGAGCTCATGAGTCTAATTAAGAGGTGCAGCCTTTGATATTTGAAGGTCCGTAATAGAGACTTGATTCTCCTTTTTGCATTCCAGATTAAAGAACATTGATCTCTTCGATAAGAGTGTTTGCCAGTCATTGCCTTGACAGTGATGTGACAAGATGACTCCATCATGCTCTTAAACGAGAATAGCCATCATTCTTGCTTACTTTACTGTTTGGAATGTGACTGTAATGCCAAACAGTGAATGAACAAGGAATTTCTCATGGTCCGTCTGAGCACATATTTTCCATTATTGCTTCTGTCCTCCTATAAGGCATGCTGCAGCATTTTTTAAAGAAGACATGCCATTTTGGGAAACATTTCAAGCAAGTCTAACAAAAAAAAGAACAAATCTGTAATTACAAGGGGCAATCACATAGTGAGAATTGTTTCTTCTTGTTTCTGGTAGATAATTAAATATGTTTAATTTACATTTAGCTGTGGGACCATACTGTACTTAATTTGTTTTTGTGGTTGCTCCTTGCATTAAAATGTCTACACCATGTATGTAAGTGTATTTGGATCTGTGTGAACATGCTTTCCTCTTGTTCTCTCCTCTGTCTGCAGCTTGCTCTTGCCACCCTGTCGGCTCCGTCTTCTCAGGTGGTAGCCCTCTCTGTAACCCAGGCAATGGGGAGTGCACTTGTAAGCCAGGTGTTGCCAGCCCCCACTGTGACAGGTGCATGATGGGATACTGGGGGCTTCATGAATACGGCTGCTGCCCATGTGACTGCACAGAGGGCTGTGACCCCTACAGTGGTGACTGCATTTCTGGGTAAGAGCCAAGATTTTGCCATATGTGTTAAAAAAAAAACAAAAAACAAAAAAAACAATAAGTCAGGATCAAATGTTGTATACTGCAGAGGTACAACACTTTCTGGCTTATTAACTCTGAGTGAAGCCCTGCCTCTGACTGGTCTTACCTCTGCGGCACAGCTCAGATGTAGAGGTCCTCTATGCAGCCGCTGGCCACATGGGATACAGCAGCAATAATAGTGAGACGGCACTCTTTAGGGTAGAGGAGCTTTTCTCTGCACTGCACCACTCTGGTGAGGCACAGGTCACAACACAGTCATCAACCTATACAGCTGCAGCTGTTTTGATATTAAAATCTATACATGATGATAACATTAATAGTTATCATACTGACCATGTTTCATGTTTTCCAGAGAAATGTGAATGTGCAGAAGTTACCCTTGCCAGTCCTAAACTGTTCTGTGTTGCAGAGTTTGACTATGGTAAGTGGAAGATTTTTATTAGAGCTGTGTAAGCCAGTTATTTCACAGAGGTCAGTAAAAAAAAAAAAAATCTTGGAGCAGAAATATTTTGCTTTGATCAAATGACCTCAACTAAAACTGTTTTCTCGTATTTTTATTTGGCAGCCCTTCTATCATGTAACTCCCAGGGGTCTAGAGCTATTAGTTTAATTAATAGAGCAAATTTGTGACTCATGTGGATGTTGTGTTGGTTTATTTGTAAGATTTAGTCATCACTGTTGCTGTGGTGGTAAGTTTACTTAACTGCAGGGTCAACTGTAAGTGACCCGCTGTCAAATTGTAGGCTACCATCACTGCAAGTCATTTATAAAAGGGAGAAAGAAAACAGATTAATCTGGAGAATTATATCTCCATTGTCTTAATGTCTCATTATCCTCCAAATTATTATTACACTGCAGACTGCAAACCAATGAGGAATTCATTTTTGTAAATGTAGAGTTACAATGTGGCTTCACACCTCAACACTTATGGATTTACACTGATGCTATCGGTAGTATGAGTTGTACAGGCATTGTGTCATTAATGCTGTTTCTACTACATTTTTTAAAACTTAAAACTTATCTAATATTATCCATATAGTTTCATAGGAGTGAAAAGTTAGTGGTGCTTTCACCATCGTTTAGCTAAACTACATATAACTTTTTAACTTCTTGACCTTTCCAAAAAACAGAGTAATTTGCCTCTTTTTTACCAGCTAATGAGTTAACAAACAGCCAGTGGTGGGATGTTTCCTTACATGCTGTTAAGTGATGGAGCTGGTGTTGTGATTCACTCACAGCTTAAATTTTAACATCATAACTTTGATGCTGACCCAAACAACTTCACTCTGATAATGTTTTATAGAAGCAACATCTCTCTACAGAGTAAGAAGACATAACAGGAATTTATTTTGAGGTGCTGTACTGTAGTACTCACCATGAATAAAATCTGTGTTGTACATTACATATTTGTTTTTTTTTTTTTTAAGCTGTTTGTGGAGTAAGTGAATAAAAAGTTAGTTTAGTAGAAAGTCAGCACCAGCATCTTAAACTTTGTTGCATTTCTCTTTGTGTTGTAGTGTTGGTGGTGAAGGTGATGTCTGCTCATGATAAGGGCTCTCATGCAGAGGTGGAGGTCAAGGTTAATAAGGTTTTGTATCAGAGCCCTCAGATGAAAATCCAGTGGGGAAGTGTCACTCTGTTTCCAGAGTCTTGGATCATCAAAGGATGTACCTGTCCTGTCCTCAATCCAGGTCAGCTGGAGTCACTTTCAAAGAGAACCTTTATTCTTCACTGTGTTTTAATAATCCTGTCACCCGACTTTGTGTGGAATAGAAGATCTGAAAAAGTTGCAGCTTTCAGTGGGTGCCAGCACCCTGGCATCAGTCATTAAAATTGAACATTTACAAGTGGAAAGATTAGAGCCAGATCTCTGTGAGAAGACAGTTTCAGATCTACTACAAGACAGTAATGATTTCTGGCAACACAGGGTCTCATTTACCAATATCTTCTTAAAAATCTTTTTAAATTTCTTCTCAAGTTATACTTTTCCTGTTACTTTTACGAAAATCCTTCGTCAGTTCCATGAACGTGCTCATAGAGCACAGAATTGTACATATATTTGTTCTCTTAGATTGGTGAATTGCAGTCTCTCTTTAGTTCAAAGGGAGAAACCAACTGGGCACCATTTTGCCTAGGTAAATGCCCAAACAATCCTCATAAAAGATCAAGATTTCCGGGCCCTGTGTAAACAGAGAGGAGAAATATGAATGAATGAAAATAAAAAAGAAAATAAATAAAAATGTGCAATAAAGCCTGATTTTCCTGATTTTTAAAATAATTCCTTGAATAGAAATAATTACATGGTGAGCTTCAAAATAATATAAAAATAGCTTTATATTAAAACGGGTCATTAATTACGGCTGCAGTCTGGTCCGATGAGCTTGTGAAGATCTACATCCTCGTGGTACCATGGCTAAATGGGGAAGTGGTACACTGTGGAATAAAATTTCATTACATAACCTTTCATACATCATACAGTTTGTAAAGCAAAGTTCCACCTGCTGTGGCTTCATTTTAAGATGCAGTTTGCCTATAGAGCAAGTGGTGCATCTGATGAATCCTCCACGTGAGTATGATAGGTAGCCTATTAAATAACCTTGATTTATTAATAAAACTAATTATTATAATAAAAGACACAGTTGTGGTACATTTTAATTATTAAAGACCAAACTCAGCAGGTGGATGTGAAAATCACAAGTGACATGGACATTTATGGAGTGATATTCTTGTGGTTAAGGGAACTGATCTGGTGTGTGTGCAGTTTTTGCATCAATGGTGTTAGGAAGACCAGCATAGAATTTAATCTGTCTTGACTGTGACTTGTTATGGAATGAATGAAATAGATGGAAAATATTTAATTTTTACCTTGAGGGAATTGATAACATTTGGACACGATCTGCAGTATCTCACTATTTATCTTAAATAACGAAATGCTCAGTACTTTACCAAAAGTTATTTAAAAACATGACAAAAGCATTGTTTTAGTTTTATTTTATTTAGTTTTATTATTGCATTTTAATGAACAGAACAACAGAAAACAAGACAAATGCTGATTTTGTTTAGATGTTTCGGCATTCAAACTAAGAGTACTCCTAAATGTTTGTGAAATTTGTTAACTAAGAACAAATCCAAGATATAAAGACTTTGGTAAATGCCACAATTTTTGGAAAATGTTCACAAGTAGGATTTTAAAACAAACTTGTTCGTAAGAACGGTTGGTGAATGAGGCCCATTGTTCCAAGCTGGCCAAGGCAGCATTGCACCTATCTGTTTCAACCAGAGATCAACCACTTTTCTGCCTTCTCCTTGACAGGATCTGAGTATATAGTGGCTGGTCATGAGGACTGGAAGACTGGTCGACTTCTGATCAACACCAAAAGCTTTGTTAAACCATGGAAGTCAAGCCTGGGACGCAAACTTCTTCACATCCTTAGAAAAGAATGTGGTCGCTAGTAGAGAATTATCTAGAAATTCAGTGGATGGGGACAGGAAATTATCATTTGTAATATACCGATGTGAGAAGAAGAAAATGAAACACTTGACAAAGGGACTCTTTGAACTAACTAAAAGTAATATGTTGTTGCCTGAATGGAGTCTACGGATGGAGGGCAGATACCTTTGTCAGCCTACAGTTGCTGCAGGATCAAAGAGAACAAAGCAAGCCATAAAGACTTTCATCCTGCAAAGATGATGTTGTAATTTTATTTCTGTTCTGTGCAATTTCTCAGCTCTTAGGCTCTTCCACATTATTTTTTATAACAAGAGCATATTTAACTGTCACCTATATTTTGTTTCCTTGGCAAAGTTGATATGAGTGAGTTGAAGCTGTATCTGTTTCACTGAGAATTGTTTTACTTTAAATGTTTGCAAATGCACTGAGAATTATTCCTACTTTCTCAGATATGTGGTGGTAGAGCATGAACGAATCAACATCAGGAAGTGTGTGTGGGCATGTATGATATGTACATAATTTAATTTTATATCCTTGACTAGGAGTCTGTGCTTTGCATACCACAACATGCAACTCCTGAATGAGAAAAGAGGATGAAAAAAACATGAAAGAGATAAGGCCGTTTAATCTAAAGAGCTCTACTTTGAACTCTCATCTGATAGAGCAAAACTCATCCTACTTCACTGTTTCTGGTCTGCAGCACATTCTGTTGACTAAAACACTGAGGGTTAAAGTTTCTTGCAAGCCCTCTCAGCTAGTTTTATTAAAAGAGTGAAACTTATCAGACACTCAGACTCAGTCCGTGAGGATTTTTTCTGTCCTGGAAAGACCTGCTTTCATATGAGAGTAATATATTTTATTTGAAGGCGCCTTTCAAGTCACCCAAGGTCACCTTACAGATAATAAAAGCATATCAGACAACATTAAAACAAAGCATCAGCCTAAAATCAAGTGTAGCGAACAGTGTCAGAGTGAGTATGCCAGTTCAAACAGGTTGGTTTTAAGTTTAGATTTGAATGGTATGATGGTGTCTGACTGTGTTTAAAGCTAAAGGCTGGGGAACCATAGCACCGGGGCGTGATGTGGGGATGGTTAGTAGTCCAGCAGAGGATGCGGCAGAGGCTGTATTCTTGGAGGAGGTTGCAGAGATAAGTGGGGTCTAGATGTTGGAGAGTTTTGTATCTGAGGTGGAAGTTTTTGTGAGGGATGCAGTATTGAACCAGGAGCCAGCGAAGTAGAATGAAAATGGGGGTGATGTGGTCGATTGATTTGGTGCGGGTGATGATCCGGGCAGCTGAGTTCTGCATAATTTGCAGTTAGTTGATGAGTTTGAGGGGATTGTGGTCAGGAGGGCGTGACAATAGTCAATGAGGGAAGTGACAGATGAATGTTGGCTACCAGGATTTCAGGGCTGGATTGGGACAGTAATGGAGATGTGGCGAAGGAGGAAGGCAGTCTGGGTGATGCTTAGAATATAAAATGCAAATGAAAGGGTACTGTCCAGAGTGATGCCACAGCTTTTGACTTGAGTGGAGAAGGAAACAGGGAATCCGTTAATGGATATTTACTGGACAGGGTCAGAGTCTGAACCCAATGCTGTCAGAGCGCATTTGCATTTGTGAGAAACTATGGATGCACTCTTAAAATATGCTACTCTTTCATTCCTGTGACTCCTACTGCCCTAGAATAAATATGTATTTAGAGATCGAGGGCTAGTTGACATCACAGTGCATTAGATCCAGAGTGTACAGGCCATTTTTGAACCAGGTCCAGTTAAGAATAGGCCTGTTCTGCTGTCTCCAAGGAGAGGGATAAACATTTAGAGGGACATGATGCATTCCTCATCCATGGCATCACTACCCATGTTCTTGTCCTAAAGACTTAAACAAATTTGAAAAAAAAGGCCTGGAAATTTCTTTTTAACAGATAAAGTAGTCATTCAGGGTAAATGAATGTAATTTACCACAAACATGATATTTAAAATACCATTTTGATCTATTGTCGGATTTTTTTTTATCTAAGCTGGATAGAATGCACATTAGTGACCTCATTCTTTATATTTCTGGGAAAAGTCTATTTATTTTCATGGTCTCATTGTGCTTGTGCACAAGACTTTAAATAACCTTATGTGACTTACTGAAATGTCTTCAAATGACAGGATCATTATGGTTATCGCCCTCCATTGGTCAAAAGCGAGAATAATGGTTCTACTAGGTTACGTCACCCTGCCACAAAGAAATACAAGCATACAATAAACCTTAATACATGATAATTGAAGTTTAAAATAAGTTTAAACTATATCAGAGAGGTGTTGATTTAGCTTCATGATCATTTTTAGGATGCAGTTTGTGCTGCTGTTACACGGTTTTATTCTGAGAGGATTTTTTTCATTATTGGATTGTTTTTTTTATGACAGACCATACTTATTTTAGCAAGCTGTACCTAAATAAATAACAAGTTGGTGGTTATTTGTTCTGTGTTTGAGCTGCTAGATTCACTATGGTGCTTAAAAGTTAGTGAATCCTTTAGAATTTGTTTTGTACATTTGTATAAATTGGACTTGAAATAGATTAGATGTGTAAATAAGTCCTACATGTAGAATAACTGCAATTAAATAAATTAATAAATTAAAACTATTCTCCTTGACTATTCATGTATTGAGGAAAATAACAGAAATATTACATATGTGAGTGATAGAAGTTTGTGAACCTTTGCTCTTGGATTTGGTGAGATCCTACCTGTGCAGCAATTAATATTTCCTTTAAATGGTGATCCATCGTGGACATCCGTTTTGAGGAATTTTAGCTTATTCCTTTAAATGTTACAGTTACAACACATTTTATTTCACATACCTTTGCCACTCACAGATGCATGATAGTCAAACATTTCCCTGTATAAATAAATGACTAATGCAATGTTTGTCCCAGTTTTCCATGTTTTCCATGATATTTTCAATCAACTCTAAAGGATTTCACACATCACAGTATGTAAATTTGGATACAGCACTCAGTGCAAGATTTATAACAATTTATTCCTTATAAAACTACCTCAACTTAAAATAAAGCAGCAACATATAGAAATATAAATATTTCATAGCTGTTCTTTTTCCTCCAAGTCTTAACAAGACAGTTTAGCATAGCATGTTTAAGAGAGGAGCTCCTCTAAACCTTTTCTTTTTTTTGTTTTTGCATCATCTTTTTGCATAAATGTGTTTTGCATATTTCTTAAAAGCAGCACATGAAAGTTTAACTAAAGTGAAAATGCTACAATTCTTATAGATATGCCCTTTGCCTCCTGGCTTGATCCTAAACAAAACACAACAAAAATCTAGTAAGCCGTTGCTGTTACATGTCTTTTGTTTAGGTATTCAAGCTTCTGAAATTTAGGTCAGAGAAATATTGCATAATTGCTGTCAGTCTGAAGTTCTGTCATGCTCCTCCTGGTTCGCCTTTGGCGCATGCTCAGTAGTCGTCTCCTCGGCTCACAACTTCCTTGCAGGTGGACCTGAGTAAGATGGTGTGCTCATACTGGGCGGTGTAGCTGCCCTTAATGTCGCAGAGAGGAGGGTACGGGTCTATGATGCCGAGGTCACACAGGTTCTTCAGTGCCATCAGGTACTTGCTCTCACCCAGACGGTCCAGCCAGCGGCGACAGAAGGCCAAAGTGCCGAAGTTCTCATTGATCACATTCAGGAGATGTTTAGCCCTTGGAAGTCTGTTGCATAGTAACACAGTGAGGACACAAAGTGAGACAAATGTGGAAAAGTAATCATTTTCAAATTGGCTGTTTACACTTCACTAAATAGATAATATGTAAAGAAAAACCTTATTGGCACATGTCCAACATTGAAGTTTTTCATGTAATGTGAACACTCCATGTCATCGTGGACTGCACCTCTTCCAGTGCTCCCAAATGTCTCAATGGCATAAGCTTCACCTTCCTGAGAAACAACAGAAAAAGTTATCTGTCTTCTGACCTAAAATGAAGACTTGCTATGAAAGCCTTTAGTAGTGCAGGACTGATTGGATATGATGCTCCTGAAAGGACAAAGGCACTGCAGAAAAAGGGTGGAGAAGGGGGAGAACTGAGAGCAAATTTGACGAAAGCCTCAATTTGTCAACCGTTGACATGTCATGTGTGGTGCATTAAGGACAGTCTCCTCTCTGGAGAGCATCGTGTAAGTTGATTGGCTGGGTTTCATTGGCAATTTGTGTCTCTATCAGCACACGGTTGTTGTCGGAGTCCCTGTGGTATTAGCTGATAACACTGCGACGCCCTCCCTCACTGCACCGATAATCAGTCAAAGTGCTAGCAGCCCTGTGGCACGCCCAGCTGCCACTCCGGACTTGCTCTCTCTGATCACAAAGAGGGTAATGGCCCTGTTACACCAACACAATTCTGCTAAAAATACAAAGTGCAAAGCTGCCACATCAGCATCCCCCCCAGTCATCTGCAACCATCAGGTAAAAAGCTTGACGCAGCAACTTGCCAATTAAAGTGCTCACTTCTGTCCAAATACAGCCACGTGCTGCAGCTGTTCAGGTATGAGGGAGGCACAAATCTCAGTGTAGCCTCATAGACCATAAGATCTGGCCTGTTTGCAAACTCTGGATACCCACAATTCAGCGCTGGTACCGAAGTTTGAACACATGTTGCTACTCAATGCGGCTGTTAATTCCATTAAAAGTGTAATTAAAGTGCAGATGAGTGTGACTAAGAGGCTGTTTGAGCAGTGAATTAGAACACTTCTCCAAACCCTGTCGTAACCCAACCAGCTCGAACTTTCTTCCAATTACACTTAAGAATTAAAAAAGGTGTATTTATGCCCAAGGTCAAACAGCAAAGAGGGCCTTTATTTAAAAAATGCCAGTAAAAATCAGCTGCATGAGTGTTTTGACCGCAATCTAGACACATCCACATTTTCCAAACTTAAAATGATTTTTTAAAGTGATTCATGTACAAACCTCCATCCTAGTTGCCTCTCCACCTTTCACAATAGGGACTGTCTTCCCTGAGTGTATCCTGTATTGTCCAATGGAGTGACCATTGAGATTCCTAATTGGCTTCACTGCAAAGAGAATGCCACAGATCTTTCTTAGGGTTGCGGAGCCTGAGCTTGAAGAGAAAGTATAAAGTAATCTGATTACCTTGATATGTTTTCCCATCTATCTCCACTTCATAGGACTCCATAACTTCCTGAATGGTCTCACCAACATCACACAGGCGTACATCAATTCCAGCAAACTAGGACAGAGTTTAAATTCAGCAAATAGGGCATCATTCTTCATTTACAGTCAATGTAGGCAGAAACATTTGCAACCTCTGTTGTGCAGAAACACTTTTATATGAGTGGTTCTCTAAGTTTTGCTGCTGTGAAACTTTCATGTTCCTAAACCACTATATATGGATACACTAATAGTGCTCTGATATCTGCTTAACAATTCAAAGCCATTTTTATTAAAATAGATATTTATTAAGAAATATAGAGCCCTTTTTAAAAACAGTTAATCCTGTTTTTCGTTAATGTAATGCTAAGGACTGTAAAACCTAAAGAGGTCAAATTCAGCCTTCTGGAAAAGTCCAGGTGATACGTCCTCTGTGCACCTCTTGTGAATTATGCCATCTGTTTACACTGTAATTTTACATACAGTTGTATTTAACCCCTGAGTTTTTACTCTGAATCAGTCATTAGAACCAATAATATCAGGAACATTGGTTTTACTTCAGAGATGAAGTCATAAAAGAGTTCTAGCCACTGATTATCAGTTCAGTTCTTGTACAAATAAGCATACTTCAGCTTTTTCTCCCTATTTTTTTTTTGTTTGTTTTTTTTCTTGAGCATGGCTTCTTGCTGCCACCCTTCCATGGAGACCATGTCTGACAGTGAATAGTAAACGAATCAACCTAAGGACCGGATCCATCTCTTAGACCCAGCGTCAGGTTTTTTTTGCTGATCCTTCTGCGATTTTTTCATCTGCAGTAGATAATACTTTTAGTCCTGTCACTGTTACTGTCATCCACATATCCAGCATCCAAAAGGATACACTGCACACTTTGCTAAAAATTTGCCAGACTTTTGGGTCTTTGGGAATCAGCTTGCAGGTGCAAAAACACTATTATATTCATGCCAAGCTGTTTTATCTTTGGGATTTTTATATGGATGCAACAAAGAAATGGGAACAAATTAAGTGTCTTTCCAATCAACAGGGTGCTGACAACAAAGTGCCTACAAGCACAATCTAAAATTGGCTCTTTGTTAAGTTCTGGGTCATTTGTAGCTCCAATACTGTTTCATTCCCTGAGTTTGGTTCCTTTTTTATGCTTAACAAATTCATATGTCTGACTAAAGTTGCTTGACAAAACTCCCCATACCTCCCAACTCTAAAAATGGTGAAATATTGGACTGAAAAAAGTGAAAAATCAATCAATATATAAAGAAAACATAAAATCCTGAAATGACCTTCAGAAAAACCTGAAAACTATTGCTCAAGACCCCTTTAAAAAAACTTAACAAGAAAGTCTGGCTTCTTAGAAGAAATGTGGGGAGCCTCAAGAGTTTTGCACAGGCTTCTATCTCCATATAAAATGAATCCAGCGGCACAGAAGACAGGAAGGAAAACACTTGCATTACCCTGATGCCGGTGTTGGTTGCATCCCTCACAGCTTCCAGCAGTCTGTCATACTTTGGGTTGAAAGTGACGGTGAAAGCACAGTCTATTATTCTACCTGAAAAGCCAAACAATTAGGTTACTCAAATGCACTTGCTACAAGGTGGTCATTTTGTAGCAATCTAGTAAAAAAAAAAACAAGAGGAAGTTAATTAACTCATGAGAGCTGTTTACTATTCCAGGCAGTAAAACATCCAATCATTAATTTACTGTGTGACAATAAATGCCTAATCCAAAATGGAACAGAATAACTCCAAAAACACTTAAAAAGTTATTAGTTCTCACCATTGATGTGTGTTCCAAAGTCAATTTTGCAGACGTCGTTGTAGCGCAGCACAGTAGGGTCTCCTGCATTCGGGGTGTAATGTGCAGCACAGTGGTTGATAGAGCAGCCGGTGGGGAAGGCCAGGCCAGCATAAAGCCCGTTTTCTTTGATGAGCTTCCTGGAGCAGTCCTCCAGCTTCTCACTGCCATAAAACAGTAATAGCAGAAGGACAAAGAATGATGAAAACAATGAAAGTGTTGCAGGGGTGCTGCAACCACAATACAGGTTCTCCTCTGAATGAGTACAGATTTAGATTAAACAGTCTGGAAGTGTTTCTTACCAGATGTCAATCATGGTCATTCCCGGTTGGATCCAGCTCCTGACATAAGACCGGACCTGCCGGTGTGCCTCGGCCGCCTGCCTGAAATCATTCCACATCTCCTCATTGGCCCTATCCAGGGTCCGCTTCTCCTCACTGGTGGTCCGCCAAGCTGCACTTCGCCTGGAGGGTTTGTGGACAGACAGGCACCCCACAAAAAGGAGGCACTCTTACAATTTTCTCATTGTAAAGATATTAATATTGAAAATTAGATCTATTTTTTTGCAGTGCTGGTGTTTATACGTTCATCCTTTAACCGGAAGTCAAATCTCAGTGTGTTATTTAATGTCCAATGTGCATGTGCAAAGTAGATGGACCTAAATAAAAACTAGGTAGAAAAGAAGACTTTTGCTTGAGTGTAGAGGTCACACACCCGTCTTTTGATGGGGGATATTCGCACTCCTCTCCCTTTGGAAAGTCTCCGTTGGGATAAAGCTCACAAATAGGGACTGAGGGAGGGTCAGTCTGTCCCTTCGCTGTGGCCCAGATAGATAAAAGCAGAAGCAGAGGAAAGCAGGAGGAAAAAGAAAAAAAACACACATTATCCCCGATGTTGAACTTACCAAAAGAATACTTCATTAGTCTTCACTTGTAGATTAAATAAAAAAAGAGAAGGTAAGCCAATAATAGAAAAAGGTTAAATCAATTGAAAGTGAATGCAGTTAACATATAGCAAATTTTTTTAAGGTTTGCTTTTTGCTGCAAGTGTGTTCATGCTGGATGTTCTGCGCCTAACGTGGCTGGTCTGCATGACATGCAGTTTTGTACTGCAGCTCTGTTTTGCATTGTGTAAGGACATGTATGAACCAAATCCATCTCAAATGCAAAATAACAAAGATTCTAAGAGTTTACTTAAGGATTTTCTCAGTACTTCACAATCTTACATCACATTATCTGATAGATTTCTTTGTTGTGTTTGTTATGTTCTATTTAATTCAGTTTTCTGACTGTGATGTCCGTTTTAGAGCAGACTGAATTTATGTATTTGGCTACACTGAGAGAAAAGAGCTTACATCCTTTCTTCTTCTTCTTCTTCTTCTTCTTTTTACCAGCTGAGTTTTCTCCCTCGTCACCATCTGTTGAAATCATCATTAGCTTCCAAATACAGTTTGGAAAGTGAGAAATATCGACAGGGGCTTGGGCACAACTCCTGGGGCTTCACTGAAAATATATTATGATACTGCAGGTATGACCAGTTAAATTTCACCATGCGCTTCATTCTAAACACTTCAAAGTCCAAAAACACTATCACAGCACAGGTGAACATGATTACGAGGATGAAGGTAGGTGTGATAAAGAGATAGCAGTACCGTCTTCTGCATCCTCAGCCCTCTCTTTCTCTTCCAGTGTTTGCTGCTCCAGCTGTTTTGTCACATCACCAACACCTAAGGCATCTCCTCCGTCCCCCTCAGCCTCGTTTGTCCCTGCTGCAAAGTCACACATCGTCATGCATGTGTGTACAGGTGAACATGCACATGTTTGTAACACACAAACATGCAAACACACACTCACAGAAGCCTATTATGTGTGGTACAGAGTAATTTTAAGAAAGTGCATCCACTATGTGTGAACTTGGCAGGGCCTGTGAATAATTTCTTTTCTTTACCATGGAAGTCAATATCCTCAAGGGCATATGTACCTTGCAGCATTATGACATTTAGCCCATCAAAGACAGAGCTTTGAGAAGCACACTTGACTTAATGCAGGTTCCAGAACTCAGTCTTTTTGTGGATTTTTTACATTTTCAATTATAAAGCACGCACAATGCAGTTATCAACATGTTTTTTTTTTCACATGCATGGTTAGATGTGATCCCACTGCACTAAAACTGTTGATAGGCTATTTCTATGTCATAAGTGCATACAGATTGAAATTAACAAGACAAAAAAAGAAGAAGCAAAAAAATCTATTTAATTTGTAGCTAAATTCTAATACATTGCAGCCATTTTCCCCAAATGACAGCTTTCGATCAGTTTTGTGATTAAATTACATCTTTCAATACTATGTCCCGTTTCCAGATGAGTCCCCGCAGCTCCATCAGGAGCCGCTCAGAGTTGGAACAGTTGCACGCGCCGGGACACCCTCTGACAGGTTGAGAAGTCTCCTGCCCCCGCATATTTTACGCTCGCTACAACGTGAAGGAATATGGGGACAATTTTGCGCTATTTTCACAAGGATTCTGAAAAACGCAAAGTGATGCTTCTCACCTGCCGCACTGGTCTTATTCCTCTTTTTCTTTCTTCTCTTTTTCTTTACTGTCTCTGATGCGTCCGCATCTCCTCTTTCCTCGTTTAAGTCGTCCCCATTAAGAAGTTGAGGCTCCACTTCTCGCTGTGGTTGTAGCTCCGCCATGATCGGCTTCTGAAAGATGAAGTGACGCATAAGCTGCTGGGAGCCTCCAGTGGTCAAAGCAGCAAAGTGTGCTGGTGGCAACTGAGCCAATAATGAGCTATAAGGCAATTTCTCTCGTAGCCGCTCTGCCCGAATAGAGGAAAATGAACCACCCCTGTTCCTAGGAGCAAAAACTGTCATTCATTATCAGATTTTCTTTTCAGCAGAATTAACAAACTGTAATATGAAGGTAACACATTCCCAGTGGATCCTGTTGAAGCAGAAATGCTTGCATGTTACCACCGTGTCCTGACATGTGGCATTTAGGAGTTGCATTGCACCCTGTATCATCATTTTCTCTGAGCATCCAGGTGCTCGGTTTCAGGTTACCGGCAGGGCGCACCTGGTGCTTCAGCCCCACTCTCTGTTGAAACACTGTCACTTCCTCCACAAACTCTCGATACCCTATCTGTTATTGCGAGTAATGTTTTGTTTGTACTCGGACAGATATCCTTTCAATATGATCTTCCAAATCGATGATAATTAGGCTACCAATGCGTAACGCGAGTGTTTGGAGACGGGAGTAGAGGTGTGTATCCTAGCAACAAGCAGAGCACAGTGGGTCTAAGGTAGACGTACATTTACAGAAGTGAAATGTGGATTTGTAGTTATGTTGTTAGTTTACTGGTGTCTCTGTCGACTCCCCCCTCCATAGAAGATAATGGCATCTGATGGTGCGCGGGCACATCTCAGTGAAGGCCCCTTATACTTCTTTGACCAGGTGGGTTACACATTAATTTAGATGACTACAGCTTTAAAGAAACAGACACATGTTTATTGTTTTATCACCTCTCTGTAGCCAACAAGACGTAACCGAATTAAAGGAATTAAAAGCTATATTTTATATGTTAATGTGGCCAGTGGAGAAGCGCAGGTGGAGGCCACAGCACAAAGGTAATCCTTAACTTAGTCTACTTGCTTTGTTATAAACGGCTTTCGTTTCCGACTCGTTTCTAATCCAATTTCTCACTCTCTAATAGTGATCGAGAAGAGGACCAGAAAGGTGAAAGTCACGTGTTCAACTTCCCAGGTGAATTATGTAGCGATGACCAACTTGGCCCCTCTTCGACTGACAGTGCTGCGTTTAAGGACCTCGATCAGATGGAAGCCTACAAGCGAGCGGCCCCTCAGTTACTGGACGACTTGGCTCGTCTGCTTTCACTACATAAGTGGCCAGAAAAGGGGTGTATTCCCAGAGGGATTGTAAATATTCTGAATTACTCCTGGCACGACCTGACTGCAGGGGCGTTACTGCGTTTGAAAAGTCCGACAGTGACTGACCAACGAGGGAAGTCCAAAAGCTCAGTGAACTCTGAGCAAACGTCTCGTCAGATGCCTCCAATTGCCGAAGAGAACTCAAGAGAGAAGATCCCACGTGTTGAGGGAGATGTTGGTTCCTCTGAGGGAAAGCTCCAAGTCAGTTTAAACCCACGTGTGAGAAACTGCAAAGAAAACAACAGTAGAGGTGAAAAGGCCAAAAGTCTGGCAAAAAAAAAAAAAAAAAGTTTTTAATTTGGATTTAAAAGTGCCTACATTTGGTGAAAGTTTAATCTCCACTGACAGTTTGTTTCACTTGCAAAAAGGAGAAAGGGCTGCAGCTCACTGATAAATTTTCACATGCTCCGAAGACTTGGAACACATCCCATCACTAGTTCCAGCCCTTTGTGCTTTTTGCAAGTCTGATGTCTTTTATCTGTGGAGCACCTGATTCAGTCATTGTTTGTTGGAAGATGTAATTGCCTTGATTTCATAGTTTGTTTAATCTGTTTGCAGCATTTGTATTTGACCAGCAGTTCCCATTGTCTGCAAAGAGACATCTGAAGTCTTTGCACACTTCTCTTTATTAGGATAATGTTTGCACCTCCACAAAGAAGACTGATTACATGTGCAGATTTGTAAATAGATGATAAAATCAATTTGGGTCAAATAGACAGCAAAAAATTTAAATTTAATTTCTGGCTAATCATAGGTATTTAATTTTTATTAATAAAATTATGTTGCTGTCTTTTTTAGTTTCTTAACATGGAAAAGCTTAAATATTAGCTTTATTTATGCTACAGATAACTAAAAATAGATATGAACAATTTGTCATTAAGGATGAGTTTTGCCTGATTGGATGATGTTTCATTTCCTTGTGCTTTAACTTGATTTGTCCTTTTGCTCTTCCATTAATTATTCAACTCTACCTTCTTAGTGGATGGCTTAGCCACCAACTTTTCTATATAGAAAAAGATAGAACCAGATATAATTAGGAAATGAGTAAGTCATTGAGCAAGAAGCAGCAGTTCCTCATTTAAAAGATATTTTCACAAGCTACATCCTTGAAGTAAATTTCCATGGCTCACTAGTCCATAAATAGAATGCCATTAGTTACTACACAAACCATGAGGTGGGCTCTGATAGAAAATGCTCATGTTTTATAGGTCCAAATGCCGTGATACAGCTTTGGTTGCAGTCTTGTGGAAGTAAGAGTATTGGTTTACCTGGTTGGACATGTCAGTGGAGCACAAAGCCACAACTCTGTTAATGAATGACACAACTATTGAGTTACATGCTTGTGTTAATAAACTCATATATAGTCATTATTTTTTCATACAAATCTTATAAAAACTCATTTAATAATGACAAAGTTATGTATTCTTTCTTTCCCAACAGCTCACAGCTCCACACCCACCAGTTTCTCCATCTCAGCCAGTAGCGTTAAAGATCCAGGTATGGGATGCAGTTGCAGCATTGTGTTAATGACCCCCTCTCTGCTAAGCTTCTGCTGCCTCAGCTGGATGTGATTTGTGTCCAGGTTGGATCATTCAGCCAAAGCAGCCCCCCTACAATGAGCCTCAACAGATCAGTGTGTGTCACTGGGTGGTGGAGCGACTGCACGCAGCAAGAAACCCTGAGTGTGTGGTTAATCTGTCTAACCTGCTTCTATAATTGTGTGTGAAGTGAGAGGTTGTATTTCCAAATGTAATACCTCATAGTCAGATTCTTCTAAGGATGGTTATTATATTTCATTCTGAATGCAGGTTTAACTTTCACCACCTGTTTGGTGGAGTGGATACAAAACATTTACGACTGGCAGAGAAGGACTTGAATGGTTTTGATTGAAATGTCTTGAAATTGTTATTATGATTAAGCTATCATCATTTACTGTGCAACCCCTCAAAAATGCTAACTCTAATTCAGACATAGTAAGTTTTATCAGAACCTAAGTAATGATTTTATCTTCATGTAGAAAACTGGAGCAGGAGTTAAGCAAAGCCCTTGTGCTCCGCCATTATGGTGATGCCAGCGTAAAGGCTAAACTTAAAAACAGCAGAAGAAAGATCCAACCTGACCCTTTAGCCAACAGTATCCCTCAGATACCGGAAATAAAACTGCATCATCCAGTTCAGCAGAAACTGCACTATAGGATCAATGATGGCTCCTCATTCATATAGTATCCTTCTACTATCACGTTTGTCCAAATTATTTTCATTTTAAACCCAATGCAGCATTGTTTGTGTGGAAAATGTGTCACAGCAGCTGACCTTTTAAGCCTTGACCATGCCCTTTTAGCTACCCATCAGGCCGAGTGGCAGTCTGTCAGAGTCACTCAGGTCTGCCCTGTGACGGTTTTTACACCAACGTGTTCGCTGATGATGAGCATCCTGTCACCCTCGCGACTATCACTGCATTTGGACACGGGGCAGTTTCACACCCTGTTAGGTGAGTTTGCTGCTGATATGTGAGCATGTCTGTTTTAATAAAGGGTCACCCGATTCCACACCCGATAGTCAGTTTTAATTTTCAGTCAGCTGGATCCAGACAGTTGGTGGTGCTGGAACGTAAACCATGGTGAGGCCCTAATGTCATGAAATCTCTTACATTGACTCTTTAAATGTGAATATATTAAATAAAACTCACTCTTTTGTTAATCCAGCAAATGCAGCATTAAATAACTACAGTATTTGGGTAGGAGGTTGATATAAATTTTCTTATTAAAACACAGGAAAATATTTCTCAAAAAGGCTGAAATACTCATCTGTCTGTTCCAAGAAATAATGCACTAACATCATAAATGTGTGGCCAGTTTTGAACAATTTTCAATATTGATTTGTTGTCCATCTGTTCATGTAGCTCTGCCATCACAGCAGTGTGGGACCAGGATGGTGGATTCCTATATGATGGTTATGGAAACATAACGAAGGAGTGGAGCTGGCGGAATAGTCGTACACTGAGAGATAAGATTGTTATACAGGTGAGTGCTGCTGGCACAATATGATAAAAACTTTAGAATAGAATTGCTGTGTGTTTTTTAAGGGAATTTTATTTGTGTCATGAACAGTATAAATTAAATACACACAAAAAGTAGGGACAGCAGAAGTAAGAATGAAGTGACAAAGAAAAAGTAATATTCTTTACTGAACTTATACAAAAACTTTATTTATAGAGGTTTGTTTTTGTTTGTTTTGAGAACAGTTTCTGATATCTACAACTTTCTTTTGTAAGACTTTCGAAACTACAATCTGGTCTTTCTGTTTTTGAGGCCTAGCAGATGTTTGAATATGCTGATCACATCTTTTGATTACTGATAAAAACAAAAAACAAAACACTTTTATGACAGATTTAGGCTCTTGTGCCAACCACCTCATATACCAACTATTTCTTCTTTTATTTCTAAAGAAGAAAAGAAGCATCAGCTCAGGCACTTTTAAACTCTCTGCAATTCACATTCAGCCCAATAGACACTGAAGTAAAAATATCAATCTAATTTGGATTTTTTTTTTCTTTTATTTCACTTTGAAAATGTTGTAACGCAAACTGGAAAAGAAACATGTGACTGTCAAAATATCCAATGTGAGCATATGAGAACTGCTTCATTTAGGGCAAACGGTGCAGAGGATGTTGACTACTGACACGGATTGTCTCTGATAGGACAAAGCATTCGCCTTTCATTGTGGCTGTTTGTTCTCTGTTTTATGTTTTTTTTATTCTAAAATAACCAGTAAGTCTCTTTTTTCTTTGTTTGTCTCCTGCAGTTGTCAGATCTGATCTCTGTGAGGCTTTTCAGTGGGATTTCTGGTGTCCTCATCTTCAGATGTGACAACGAATTTGTTCAACTTTCCCTTTCTGCTGTGTCTTATATTAACTGCACAAAGCAAATGGTGATGATGATTTTTATGTATTATCAAGTATATGAAAAAGGAAACTTAAAGACTTATGAGGAATTCCTCAACATTGTACAGACTTGTTTGCAGACAGAGGGGAAGTTTGTCTCTGCTGCTACTCAAGACTTCAAGCTGCAGAAAAAGACTAAACTTCCAGCAGGTGTTCCAGAGAGCAAAAGTAACCAGAAGCCAACACCTGTAAGATATTTTTATAACCTTTTGTTCATGAGTGTTGACATAACATAAATTAAAAGTATGAAATCATCTAAATATCACTTAAGTCTTTTTTCTTTTGTTATATATTAATCTTAACTAAACTTGCTGTTAAATATGTAGATATTGTTGAAATTTACTTCTGCAGCTATTGCTTTTATCCCCTTTTTCGTATGTGGTATCCTTTTCTGGAACTGTCCTTTCATGTCTTGCGTCTTATCTTATCACAGCTTGCCATATTGTTCTATGTAATATAATCTACCATGTGCATAATGATGTATGACAGATGTCTGTTTTTCCCCCAGGGGTTCCCACAGATGCTCAGAGAGGTGGAGGGTCTGGAGGAGCCATTAGTTTTGTGCAAAAGACAAGGAAATGCTGGCAGGAAGTTGAAGAAGCTTCAGCAAAGAGCACAAAACATAGTGGAAAACTGGTTGGACTATTACTGTGTTGCCATTGGTACTTACAAGCTGAGTTTATGAACATATCTTTGTTATGTGTGCACACTCTTCTGATCTGGGATAAAACTGCCAGCTGTGATTAAAAAAATGTGCAAATGCAGCAAAATGAAACTGAGCTAATCTGACATGGTGAGGTTGTTTGAGGTAGTTTGCTGAAGCTAAAAAGTTACAGTATCACCTCATCTTGCAAACTCAACATTATTGAATAGTTCCATGAGGATCTTGTTCACGGTCACTCGTGTCACTTAGTGTCTGTGTGCATTTCTGAGTGACCTCTTCCTCTCCTTGAGGTATCAAGTGTCCTGACACAGAACGGATGCCAGTGGCTCTGCTGAAGACCAGGCTGAGAAGAGAGGTACAGTCAGCTGCTCTTCCCTCTCTGAACTCACCTGGATGCACAGATGCTAAACCGGCCCAGCCATTGGAGTGCAGGAGGGATGAGTTTCGGGAGAATCACAAACACCTGTTAGCACCAGCAGGAACGCCTCTGGACTGCACCATCCAGCTGCCAAGGTGCTCACTGACACAGCAGGACTAGAGGGTTTCACCTACTGTGAGGGTAGTGTTACTGATTTAAAACAGGTCAAAAATAATTTTTTGATCATGAAAATTCAAATCCTTTACCCAGATGATATTATTGGGATGTTAGCAGGAATATGTTTGATAGGACTTAAGATTTTGGCTACAAAGCACGGCATCACACACTTCACTGTTTAGTTTAACCCATAAGAGCCCGACGTGACATATTTGTCACATACAGTTTCTGAGACATTTTGCTTCAATTTATGGTATAAAAAATATAATTTTTTTGTTACATTTTGTTAAAGGGCCAAATAAAGACCTCATATTTAAAAAATTTGACTTTTCTTACCATTTTTTCATGGATCAGGCCTTAACGGGTTAAAAGGCATGGGACTAAAAAGTCTTTCTATAATAAAATAAAAATAAAAAAAGCAAAATTTTCATGTTTCAAAGGTATAATAAGCTATGGAATATGAAAAGTCTGGTCTGTGACTGATGCTTTTACCAGGAACAGAACAGGTGTGAATTTATGATTACTGAAGATCTGTTGCTTAAGTTTACTCCTCTCCTTTACCTAATGTTATATGATGGAAACTGGGTAAAGCAGGGATCTCAAACTCTGGTCCTCGAAGGCCAATGTCCTGCATGTTTTAGATGTTTATTTGCTTTAACTCATCCGGCTCAAATTATTTGGTGTGTAGAACTTAACAAGCTGTTGGATCCATATCATTTGGATCAGGTGTGTTGGAGCAGGGAAGAAGACAAGAGTTTGAGATCCCTGGGTTAAAGTGTAGCCTCCTCAATAAATGTTATGAAGGACTCCTTGGAAACAGATGAAGGTTAACCAGGCTTTATTGAATATAGTATGAACAAAGGAACTATCTTACTGCTTGAAGACAAACGGTGGAGGCGATGGATTATCCTGATGATACAGACCTGGGAAAGGACAGCGGAGTAGTCCATGCATGATGCAACAAGGTCCGACAGGGAATGAGTGTGGTGCTGGGGTATATGTAGCAGGGTGAGTGGGTTGGATACAGGTATGGATGATTAGTATACCGGGGAAGACTTGCTGGAAAGGGTGTGGACAATCAGTAATCCAGAGCGTGACTGCAGTGGTGCATGGCTGAACCTTGTGCAGCTGTAACAATAAGACAATGGTTATGTCCAAACCAGAGGATTTTTTTTGAAAAAGCTCAAATATAGTTGGACAAAGTAACACAACATAATATAAGATGTTTTTTTCTTAATACTAAGAAAAAACAGAGTTTATCTTATATGTCTGAAAACCACGAAAACCACAAAAGAATGGGCTGTTTTTGTTGTGTGAGGATATTTCTGCAACATTTTTCTATATTTTGTTTTTCCTTCATTTGTTTTTGTTTTTTGCAGCCCATAGATGCACATTTTCACTTGAATTAAGACTTCCTTTCACATATGCTGTGGGTTCATTGAATGCACATGCCAGACTTAGAATCCACTCAATAACTTCAATCTGCTTAACTGATTATTACAGTTACAGTTTTTGGAGTTGTGCTTAAACCGGTTCATTAAAGACATTTTTCATCAGTTGTCCATTTAAATCCGAATCTCTGAAAATGACAGCTCAACATACCGAATATACCATATATATAAAACTCCATTTAAAACCAATATTCATGTCTGTCTGTCTATTTATCTATGCATCTATGTATCTGTCTGTCTTTCTTTTCATGAATGATAGAAACACAATGTTTATTAATCAGTTTCAGGTGCTTTGACTCTGCTCCACTTTGACCAGATGCACAGCATGCTGCATTATGACAGGTATAATAAAGGAGCATTTCACAGTTTTTGCATCCTTTGTTTCCAGGACAGCAACAAAACGTGACAAGAAAGAGCATCGTGTCACACGTGTAGGACCCCTTCAGATTCATGGGAACATCGAACCAGAGTAAGAGCCGCTTGTGTCCCTGATAGGCAGAAATTATGTTAAAATGACTTTTAGTGTACTTTTTTAAGAGCCTTGTTTACAATGAGGGCTTTACCATCACCCAGGTCAGTGATCCTTTCAAGCAGTCCTGAATCTGAGACGCCTGCCACAACCTACAGTACAGTGAACATATCACCATTCGCCCCCTCCATCCCACTCACAGTGTGCCCCACTCTGCTGAGAGCTGCCCTGCAGGGGGAGGGGCAACGGAGGAGGTGCTGCTGCAGCGCAGCACTGATGCCAGTGGTGACAGACCTGGAGTATGATGCTCTCATTATGGGTCAGCCCCCACACAGTCAACAGATCCTTGTGGTGTGTGTTACTCCACCACACCACCCACACACAGTTCCCAGCCAGGACACCCTGGAGATGCTTTACAGGAGGCAAAACAAGCACAGAACCATGCCATGTACTCAGGTGTGAAAGCTTTCCTTGTCTAAAATAAGAAAGCATTGTGCAGTACATTACAGCAAGACATTTTTGTTATTTAGTCTAGATGCTGGATGTGATGGATGTGTAATCATACATATACGTAAATAGCCAGGTCTCTAATACAGCCTACAATGCATACACCATCAATTAGTTGAGATTCAGTTCATTCAGCAGTATTTTTTTTTTATGTTGATGCACTTTTTTCAAGGATAAAGACAGTTTTGCACCAGCTGGAAAAAAAAGAATGAGAAACTTGACATAAAAGTCAGCAGCACTCTGAAACCTCAGTAAAACATTATTTTTATTCATTCAGTGTCAGATGGACTCATTTCGCCTGGTAAAGTACGAGATGTCAGCGGGAAAGGACAACTGTGGATTGGGATTGAATAACATCCTGCTGCAGCAGCGACACAATGCTGCTCCTGGGATGGTCCTGGTCAGTAAACCCACTGCAGACTTGGCTGCATGCTGGGGCACAATGCATGTCATCTTTGCCCCCACTGGGTGGCAGCAGCAGTGCTCCTGTGAAGCAGAAAGGGAATAGTACTGCAGGAACTATAATAATGTGGTGTCTGTCCTTTCCAAGAAGCTAATTTATTCTAAAAATTTTAAAGACTGACAAGAATAAAAGGTGGCAGCCCTAAATCAAAAAAAGAAAGTTCAACTTCGAGCCTAAAGTCAACACTGAGTTTTGTAGAAAAAAAGGAAAGAAAATTAATCCTTCTGTTAAGAATTCAAATAAAAGTTATTAGCCCCAATATGGAATGAAGTGGTATTTATATTTGGAGGCTTGGAGGTCTTAATTACAATATTACAATGGACACACTGAAATTTAAATCAAAGGATAATGTCTTGTAAAATAGATAAAATCAAGATAAAAATAAATAATTTTTATGTGTGGCATGTAAAATAGTAGCAGTGTGTGACAGATAATGTATTCTTTTCCCATTTCCCCATATGTAAAGTCAATTTTCTTTGTTAAAATGATAGATGTACATCAGAGGGAAGCTGATATTTCTGGGATACATATTCAGTGGTGACAGCTGCTCTGCCAGAGACCTTCACAAACAAATCTCCAGAAGCAGGAGAGACTACAGATTGGGCATGACTCTCCCCTCAGACTACAAGTACAGGTACTGCTGCACCATTAGTAGGCAGATCATTATTACTCACCGGTTCAGGGAAGGAAATGCATCATCATAGAACTTGTTGCCCGTAATAAACTAAAAAGAAACACATTAATTTCCTTGTGTGCTACATTTAGATCTATCAAAGCTTATTGAATTGTGTTTGTATTTTTCTGTTATCTGTTACAGTGATAATGTGAACGATCCTGCAACCACAAAGACACACTTATCATCAGATACAGCACTAGAACCAGAAAATTTCAACTCTTGACTTTTTCTAAGGAAGAAATAGAAGCCTATCAAGGTATCTAACTTTATTAACATTTTTAAATTAAAACCTGCTAATTTTCTTTGTTTAAGCAATTCAGTTAATAACACAATTTTCTGTAATTTCTGTTTCTTATTCTCTGCAGTGCTCTTGCACTGATTTGAGTTAATTTTTTGGAAATATAACCAAAACTGTTTTTCAGAGGTATCCAGTCATTTTTATTAACTGTTTAAATAGGCTGCCTTGTGTTAGTGGGACAGGGATGGTTGTAGTTTTGCTTGGTTTTATCTTTTTTTTTTTTGGCACCATGTTCAGTAGATCTGTAGTTAAACCTATTTCATGGATGTTCAAGGTCTTCAGTATTACTGAATGTCATGGTATTGTTATTTGCTTTATTATGTACAGTATTTCATTAGGCAGAAGGTATAGGCTGGTAACTCACCTCCTAGTATTCTGGACCCAGCTTACTGGAGCAGATTGATGCATTCAAACCCCCTCAGAGGTCTGTAGACAAACCTTTCAGTCAAATATATACATATGTTTTAAAAGGTTTTTTTTAAGCTTGTTCTGGCCTTGTAAAAAAGACAAGTTCAAATTACATACACATCTCTAATTTGTGGAACCCAAAGTTGCCCAGTTTGCTCTCACAGTTCTGACCAGAATAACAGGTGGGGAGAAAAAGTAAGTTGAAAGTAATTAATAGCAACACAAAAACATTCAAGTTCTCATGGCTTTGCTCCAACAGTGGAGGGACTTTTGCATTCAGTTAAAATACCTACTACATTTCTTCATATTTGTGTCATTACACATTGAGTTTGCATCAGTGCAATGATTATATCTGCATACAAAGTAAAGTGCATCAGCAGTGGGATAGTTCTTAGGTTAATGTGCAACCAGACTGTAAACAACTAATTTAGTCACCTTGCAGGTTGGCACCACATTTCAGTCTGCAGCTGAGATGTTTGCAGTTAGTAGCATGTTAAAGTAAAGATGTATCATTAGTCTGAGATCTTATGTAAATACTTATATCTGTCTGTTGTAAATTTATGAATGTAAATGTATGTCTGTTATAATATTTCTCTAAAATATATGAGCATATAGGCCATAATAAAAATCTGTCCAATGTTTTTTTTTAGTTTTCATATATCATAATAAATCATTTAGAAACTTGACAGGTTACAGTTCATTTTACCTGTTTGTTCTTCCCAAAGACCAACTCAAAAGCATGGTGAATGATGAAAGCACTTCTTATAAAATGTGCTTTTTTCTTTTTCTTTTTTGTCTGGGTCTAACTTCCTCTCAATGTGTTACACAATAAAAATCTTCAGTCATATTTGTGACTTGTTAGTCACACCGAGGTAGTTAATATTAGAAGTGATGATGTATGTGAAAAAATATGCGCGTGTGGCACCTGCGCATTCCTCAACAATTATTTTATCTCTTGAAATTACAATATGTGGCGTAGACTTAGGTTTACACAGTGATACAAACCCACACGGTCATCACATTATTTGTCATTCTCTTTCACGAGTCAGTCCTTAGTTGGCCTTTTTTTTTTTTTAATTTAGTCGCTACAGGGAGTGCGTCGCCCCTGAGGGCCCCTAGTGGTTAGTTGATGGAAACGGAAAGAAAATCCGGTGGTTACATGTAGAAGCAGCTGGTGCGGTTTCAGTGTCAATAACCTGATTGCTTCATCGAAGGATCGCTAGTGTTTATCGGAGAGGAGCAAGGCAAGATGCCAGTTTTTTACTGAGAAAATTTACTCTGAGTCTGAGCGCGCAGCCGACCCGGACATGAAGGCTTTCTTCGGGCTAAAGTGATTTTTAAAGTCGTTTAAAGAGAAGCGAAGATGAACTCAGGTAAGTGACAGACTCGTTAACTCTCCAGGTAAAGGATCCATTTGTGGCTGGTGTTACAGAGAAAGTTAAAAGATGGATACATTAAGCGCTCCAGGATAATTTACGAGTTAATTTCTTGGTCAGTTGTTTAATTACTACAGTAAAGAGCTTAATCAAGAAGATATCCGTTTGTTTATCGCGGGTTTTTATGTGAACAAACCTATAAAATCAAAACTTGGCGATGATAATAATGACTGTTTTATGTAATGTATAGGGTTTTTTCTCTCTCCCTCTCTCTTTAGGTAAAACAGAGCACTTAAACTCAACCATATATGTGGAACATCTCCAAATTCAATTACACTGCATAATTTGTTTTTAGAATCTTAAAAGATTTATTCACTATCAGCTGTCAATGTGTGGCCAGCTCAACAGGGAAATGAATAAAAACAACATCCCTTTCTGTCAGCAAGGCAGAATGTTTTGACCCCCACAGAATTTTTGGGACACTAGTTAAGCCAGATGTACTAGTTTGCAAGAAATGCCTTGGACCCCGTCTTCACCCCTTTTTCTCCCACTCTTCATATGTACCCCCTCCTCTGCCTGTTAACATGAGCCATTAGCTAGATTACTGTTCTTTTTTGTGACGTGGCAAACAAAGACCATGTGATAGTTAAACCCCCATGGAGAAGTGCTTTACAGTAGTTGTACATTTAGTTCCCACTAGGTTAGGATTAGTGCTTAAAAAGCAGATTTAAAGAGTGAACTTTTAGTAAGGCAACCTTGCAGGAAGTATATCACGTACACGACATACATGTTTTGATCAGGTTTCTTTCACTGTATCAGATTAGACTCATGATCTCAGTACTGTTTTGCAGCATCTAATTGGTATCTAATTTTCTCTTCAGGTACGCATAAGCCACCTGTGGCTCCTAAACCAAAGCTGGCCCTCTATCAGAAGCCAATACTGTCACCCCAAATCCTCAGGAAAGATGGCCTCTCACACTTGTCTCCTGGCACAGCGAAGAAGGTTAAGCCTGCTCTAGCTCCCAAACCCTGTCTCCCAAAAATCACATCCACTGTGGAGTCCAAGCCAAAGACTTTAAAGAGCCTGCACACACCTGCATTGGAAACCCCTAGGCCGTTTGGTCTTCTGAACTCTCAAGGTGGAATCCAGCAAGAGAACAAAAAATCTGACTGGGATTATATTGTTCCCATTTGCCTGTGTAGCAAGGAGAATTGCACATGCATCACCAGCTCAAACTTAGAAAAAATGGAGAAAGACTTTAAAACAGCATACAAGAGCAAAACTGAGGAAAACAGGAAGACTGTTCCTGCATCTCAGAGCATACTGGATAACAACCGAGGAAAAGATGCTATGAGCCAAATGATGAACTTGGCCTCCACTAATACTAACGTCACTTTTAACAAACCTCTCCATGAGATGCAGACTGTTGACAAAAAACTCAGTGCAGACTTTGATACCTCGAGTTCTGAAGATACTATTTGGCCTTGTATTCCTAACAGAACATCAGGCAATGAGACAAATGATAATGCAGGTATGCAAAGTGTGCCTGGACGAGAACCAGAGGATGAAGGTTTTAACTCAGAGCGAACCAGTGTGTCCCAATGTACACCAGCCCCAGCAGGCCCTAGGAAGCCCCACCCTGTCCCTGTACCACGGAAACTAGTAACAGCTGTTCTGGCCGACCAGGATAAGGTGGAGGGGGTGAAGGAAGAGACCACGATCTGGCAAGAGAGGGAAACAAACGTCAAAGAGGTTAATATGTCATCAGACGGAAAGGGCAGCTCATCCCTATCTGTCAGTGTACCTGAGAGTGAAAACATGCAGTCAGTAATTCTGTCTACGAGGAAAGCTTTTGCCCCACCAGCTCCTCCGCCTAGGAAAAAGCCTTTTCTGAATAACACCAAGCAGACACCAACCCCTGCTCCTCAAATGCCAACTCAGGATGTGCAGGAGGAAGATTTGGGTTGGGACAGCAGCATCTATGAGATGGAAATATCAGTTGACAATGAAGATGAAGAAATCCAAGGAAAAAGAGGGAATTTTCAGGAAGCAGCTGACTGTGATTTCGTACATCACCCTCCTTCAAATGTATTACTCAGCCAGCCCGTCCCCATCACCGTAGCAGCTGAGGAGAATGGGATGGTTAAAATAGCTCCAAAGAAGCCTCACAGACACATCAGTCCAATGGCATTGGTAGAGAAGAACGAGTCCTTGGAGGAAAAAGAAGAAGAGACAGCAGATGATTGTGAGATAAAGCAAGTCAGTAGCTCACAAGATAATGTTTTGAAGGAGAAAATAACGAGGGAGCTGCCATTGCCTCCAAATGAGAAATCAAATGGAAACCTTTTAACATCTGGAAACATCAAACCTTCTCGTTCCAGCCTGAGCAAACATAAAGCCAAATCCTTCTCCTCTGCCGACATCATTTTATCTGAAGGACAGAGGAAACACTCTTTCCGGAAATTTCTAGACTTGAAGCTCGCAAAGAAGATGTTACCAAAAATGAAGACAAAAGGAGGCCAGAGCCAGAACTCCCCTGAGAATAGCTACAAAGAAAGCACCCTTAAAGGCCAAGACGAAGATCAGAAATTTTCTGAGCATCTCAGCGGCGAACGAAAACTCTCCTGCCCGCTAACTGGACTTGAGCAGAGTGTGGATGAAGACGAGTTCTCTCCTGGACTTGAACAAGCTCGCCTCTATGAAACCATCCGCGACTATGAGGAGATCACAGAGTATGTGAATGTGCATGTAGGAAAGGCAGGATTTTCCTCTACATCCTACTTGTCACAACCCTGGCAAAGCTCACTGTATAACGATGACGGCATTTATGAGGAGCAGGAGCCGTACATCTCCCTGGTGAAAAACGCACTGCAGTCACCACCAGCAGAATATGACAGGTAATATTTTGATTTCACGTACCTCCATGTTCTCTATTAGGTGAGCTAATTTGTGTTCTGATAAAAAAGCTGGAAAACGCCTTATGCTTTGAGGAATGATTCATCTGCAAAACATTTAGTGAATGACTGTTTTCAGGTAAGAAATGAGAATAACAGAGAGGCATATCGGCTCATTTCTTTTGTTGCAGATTCTTGTCAGGGGAGTTTGACAAGTGTGGTGCCATGAGTGCTTGCACAGCCTTTCAGGTCCTAATGAATTGGGGATTGACCCCATAACACTGAATATACACAAAAGGTTTAAATAAACAAAACATTATTATTATGGGCAGCACCAATACTAGGCAACCTTTAGTCTTGAAGAAGATAGTATATACCTGTGCTGCATTTGAGTGTCTATCAGTGTAATCAGTTCATACTGTTGAGTGAAGATTAAGTGTGACACGGTGGTTTCTACCAGTACAATGCAGTTTTTCGTGCTTATTTTGAAGCTGACAACACAATGGAACAACACTTGTTTAATTTCTTAAAGGAAAAGTTAATTCAAAAGACAAGCGGCCAGATGCATAAACATTGTATACACACAAATCCATACGTATGCCTTCTCTTACACAGTCATATATTTAGAAGAGAAGACAATTTTCTTCATTTTATGCCAGTGTTTTTTTTAAACAGTTTTTTTCATTAATATTATTAGAATATGATACATAATGTACTTTAATTTAATTGTAGGTGCTATAACTAATGGCAGCTGCCTTCCAAATTCAGAAAACAGCCAACATATCAGCTGCCTCTTTATCATCAATTTAACACATGGCAGTATGACACAACATACAGTCTATACACTCATCCTTTGCTTGTTCTCTTCCTGTAGCTCTTGTAAATGACTAATCTAACACTGTAATCCATTTTTAACTTTAAAAAAAACTGTAAAATTATACTTCTTTACTCTTCCTTCTGTTGTCACGTCTGATTATTTGTGGTGTAAAGAATGATTTATGCGCAAAGTTTAGAAGAGGAATGAGGATAGAAGTCAGGCTTGTAGATTTGCGTAACATTCAATAATGACTGTGATTTTTAAAATGAACCAAATGCACGCATGACTTTAAACAGCTGCCAAAAACCATGCATGTGCATATTTCTGCAACTGTATTTCTTGATGTCTGTTGCCAAGATTTGACTTGGCGCTCCGAGCAAATCACACTCGTAGGACAACTTTAGTGGCTATAATCTTCTTCTTGTTCTTCACTTTTAACAAGAGTCTATTAACCACTTGAGAAATATACAGACTTACGCATTGAGTCATTGACTTCAACGGTAAAAACAACCATATAACTTCGCCCGTAGACATAAAGGTATAAATAGAACCAAAATACTATATGTATATATGTTTGTTGCTCCACCATCCACTCGTTAATTCACTTTTTTTTATTGAATGTACAAACAAATTATTAGCTCATAAATTAAGTTAGTTTATTCACAACTTACGAAAACATAAAATCAGTGCAACATACTTCCTGTCTGAGTGTGAAGTATGATTACAAATCAAACTTATTAGTAATAATAATAGTAATAATAATCATCACAAAAATGGTGCTTACATCACTTTTGATAATAGCATTTTTTTTTCTAGGAAGATTTCTGTTAATTTGCATTAGCACCTTGTCAAAAGTTGTATTTTCTATTTATCCCCCCCCCAGAAAGACATTATTTTGTGTCATTAAACTGTTAGTCATGTTTTTGAATTAGAGGGGAGGCAATAGCAATATTGATTGTGATTGTACACAGCTAGATAACTACCTCTGCAAAGTGGTCAGTGTGTATTTTCTGGATATTTTTTTTACATTACTATGTTTGTCATAGTGTTTGTAGTAATCTGTGCCCAGAATTTTTCTACTGGGTTATGAATGAGCGCTGAGTAAAAGTCAGTTGAAAAAATAGGATTACAGTAAGTGTTCTCTCTGCTTCCCACAGCTTAGTGTGTCTGCCTTTGGTAGTTCAAACTGTGTAACAATCACATGGTAAAAATATGCTGAGCAGCTCACAAACAGAGATCAGTTGCAGTTAATTACAAAAGCTTTGTAAACACACCAAAGTAGGACCCACAGATGTATTACTCATCAGCCACATCTTTCTCTTTATTTGCAGTTTTGTTCAGGGAGGGGCTGTCGTTTTAGATGTTCCCCTTCCCTCAGGGAATTGTAGGATCTTAGAAATGCAGTACATCTTTGGTATTACTTCCCCAAGCTATTCACACTGCATTCAAGCTGCAAGGTTGAGTTAACAGTGTGTGTCAATGGTTAGTGTTTTGTATCTTCTTTGGATTTCTACTGTTGGGCTTGGCAGTATTTCCCATACTGCTGCTCTGTGACTCGATGCAGGCAGCTGTGCAAGAATCTGCAATGTGTGACAGCAATGATGATTATCAATTTTAGTTTTTTTTTCCGGGTCTTTTAAACACTTCATTTCCCGTATGGTGTGATTTTTTTTTTTTTTTTTTCATTTTTTATGTAACTCTCATTTGATTAAAGCAGACACTTATGGAATTCTGTTCCTCAGATGATGTGCTGAGACTGGTGCTTTCATTTTAAAACAAATTTTTTATCAATCTTTTCTAGAAATAATATCCTACACTGTTTGTTCCACCTATGAGCTATATGCGTGTTTAAAGTTGGAAAAACATGTGCTGCATTTGGTGTTTTGATAAATGCCTTCAGCTGCATCTGTGTGTGCAAAATATCTGCACAATGTATTCACTCTCTGGCACCTGGTCTGGTTGTCTGACCCCAACATACTGACATTTTAACAGAAGCTCAGTTGATGAGGAGGTGACTGTCCCTTGGGATGATGATTTCGAGGCCAACAGCTCTGATGAGGAGGATGAGGATGACAGCAGTTCCATCTCCAGTAAAGACGATCCTGAGCAACCAGAGGAGAACATGGTGAGGGGTGGCTACTGATAGATTTATAGATTGAGTTACTGAAAGTACTCAGAAATATTTCCTGGAACTACTCTTCCTTTTTCCTGACATTGTGCATCCTCAGGTACACACTGTAGCTGATAGAAACTCTGTGTAAATATATTATGTCTGCTGTCACCAGTTTTCTATAATGAATGCTCAAGTTTAAAGTCTGTTTTTGCACCTTTTGTTAGAGGCAGAGTGAACAGAAAAAAAGCAAGATACACCACATCGCCACAGAAATCATGAGCTCTGAGAGTGTGTAAGAGTCTAATCTTTTTTTCTTCTTAAAGCAGAATTTGATGCTTTTTGTCTTTTGTATGTAACAGTATTTATTTAGATTTCTGGATAAACATGTGACTATATAATTTTTTAATGTAGCTTTAATGGCTTTAGAACACCATATAAAACTGCATCCATCATGCCTTAATAAGGAATACACAAATATCTCAAATGTTTATTACAAAAAGTCATTTTGACTTTATGTCCTTCACTCTTTACTTTCCCATTGTAATAAAAATTTCTTTGTAGGTTTGTTGACGTCTTGAAGCTGCTTCATGTTGTAAGTACCCACAGATGTCATCCCTTATGGCCATTAGCCACAAAGAAAAACGGGCTGTGTTTGTTGTGACAAGAGCAGAGGGTGATGTTATTCTGTGTATGTTTTATTCACGCTGCTCTGATATGCGATCTTACATTCTCCATATGTGTTTGATTATGCTTAACACCAGGGCACACCCCAAACACAGTAACTCCCTTCAGTTTCGCTCACATTCCTTTTGGATTGCCCCAGATTGTTAGCAGCAGTGCAAACTGAGAAGGGTAGTAACTTAGTTTTTCTCATAGTTTTTTTTATTAATTTAATCTTTAATTAATCTAAGCTGCCAAAATACTTGTCTGGTTCCTTTGCTGCGCTTCCTTTACAATGTTTGTGACTCATGACAGAGTACACTGAAGGGATGGAGGTATTTTTATCAGTGGTTCAATGAGGAACTGGTTGTCTTGTGTACATTTGCACGTACTTTTAAGTTGCTTTGCTAATGATATCAGATATTAAAAACACAACTTTATAAAAGAAAAAAATACATAACAAACACAGCCAAAATGATAGTTCAGATAGACTTAAAGAAAAACTAAAGAGTAGAATATAATACAGTGCCAGTGTTGTGCTTCATAACATATTTGATTTGAGCCAAATGTGTGCTAACATGCTAATAGAGATTATGCTAAAACTGGGATGTTAGCAAAGGTTGTCATGCTCATTGTCTTTATTAGGCATGGTAACCGCAACAAAGAATAGCGTTTGCTGATGTCTTAGTTTCACGTGCAGTGCAGCCTTGTTTTCATCAGTCTGCCCTAGGGTAGCTGTGGCTGTATATGTAGCTCATTAGTTCGAATCTAGAGTAACTGAATAGTAGATTGAATGTGGAGCCTTGAAAAGCAAGATACAAATCCAATCTACTGGTATTAAAATGTTTACATATAGTCATACACTCATGTGTAACTCTTTGACATGTAACCCTTAAAAAAAAAAAAAACAGAAGCTATATAATACAAAAAAATAAATAAATAAATAAATTAACTTACTGTTTATATACTCTGTTTAAATGAAAATTGGATGAAGACATACAATGTTAAAATGTCAATTTTAGCAGTTGTAAAAACATGTTCCCTTTTTTAATTTATTGCAAACACAATTATGAAAAATGTTAGAACTGACCATGTTTAGCTCCATGTTGCATCACTTCCACTTTGATAAGCCTTCAAAAAGCCTGAAAGCCTTTTATACGCCTGAAATAAATAAATAAATAAATAAATAAATAAATAAATAAATAAATAGATAGGTTGTTGGGACATTACAGGTGCTCAACATTTTGGTTACTCTTTTTTTTTATTTGACCTTTTTGATGAAGGATGCATTGCTTCTTACTATAAAACTTCTGTATATGTCTGAATTTAGAATTTCTTTCCCCACAGAGGTATAAGCTGCACGTGTCCTCTTTAGTCTGGACGATTCAGTCTACATGATTTTTTAAAAACATAATTTTGATTAGTTAGACTCAATAACAGTTTCTTTCTTTAGTCCATTTTAAATAAGCTCCTGTCTAAAGAAGAAAGACAACTCAGTCATGTTATATAACTATAATCACATTAAAAATTAGCATAATTTAAAAAAAATTTTTTCTTTTTTTTTTTTACAAACAATAACATTTTTCTTCTCTAGGGTATAATTAATGGACTGTCAAATTTTTAATAGAATAGTTTTAGTATTTGTTACAAAACATTTGACACATTTATTTGACACACCTTCACACAGATATGCTTTATTGTCAGACTGCTGTTTACGTGTCATTATTTGAGACTGGCAACTCGGAGTATATCAAACCCAAAGAGGAACAAGCTTTTATGTGATGCATGAAAGGAAGACAAATCTACTCCTAATACAATGAGAGCTGTCTCAGTATCTGCTCAAACTTAAAGCTCTTGATTTGAAAGTTAAATTAATTTATGTTGAACTTTTACATGTCACAAGGTCACAAAATCAAAACATAGAAGGACTGACTCATGAGCGATGACCCCCCAAAGCATGGACAGGAAGTGCTTGAGTCTCTGTAGACGGCAGAGGAGGGGTGCTTAGTAATAAAAAACACTCATATGTTTCTCAAAACAATTTTGAAGTGACTTCATACTATTTTTATCTTTCAGCCAACTTGTCACCCAAGCTTTTACAATCAAATGGATGAATATTTCCTTTTGTTTTCTTATTAGTTTGACCATATCTTTAGCCAGGTCATCATCTCAAAATGTCAACTGCTGCCATAAACAGCTTCTACCTTTGCACAAAGATAATGTTGTGAAGGAATCTTTCAAATGGAAACAAGGAAATCAACCAAACTGCAGCTTGTTGTTGTCCTTGCTGTAGATTGCATCCATCTCACTCTTTATCTAAAATATTTACTGTGGAGAGCCATGTCAGCATAGTTTTACTTTCTTATCTCATCTCATGAAACATCCAGGCCTTTTTTTTTTATTTCTCTCCCACATCCTTTTCCACATAACCCACCTCTTTCACTGTCAGCTGCTGTAGCCAGAAGAGTTAATACATGTTAACCACAGGGGCTCATTACTGGGCGCTCAGTCTGTAAGTTTTATTTGCCACGTGTCCCAGTAAACCACCAAAAAGTCTCCACATCATCAGAAAGAGAAGCAAAAAGTTCACCTCAGGCTCTTTAGGCCCCCTGTTTAGTCCTGATTCACAGTATTTAGAACATTTAAGAAAGCTTAGTGTGTGTCAGGTGTAAGTGTGTGTGTGTGAGAGAGAGAGAGAACAGCTTCATTTGATGTCATATGTTTATCTGGCGTACAGGACTTCCGTGATTCGGTGTTGAGAGCATCTCAACAGAGTGGAAAGGCTGTCATTGAGGAACGTCTTCTCAACCAGATCCTATACTACCTCCCACAACTTTATGAACTCAACCAAGACCTGCTCAGAGAGCTTCAGCAGAGAGTGGCCAAATGGTATGACAAGTTTTAGGAAGTGTTTTTACATTTGTGTGTACTGGTCACTTTGATCAGTTTAAAGAACAGTTAAGCACCCATGTGTCTTTTTCTATTTGGATAAATGTTTTTTACTTTTGATAAAGACTGAGCACACGTGGTATGTCCAAAGCCATTACATTCATATACTGTATCAACAAGGTGATCTAGTTTCTTTTATTCTACTTTATTTTCTATACAGGGATGACAACTCTCAGCTTGCAGACATTTTCCTGGAAAAAGGGCCATACCTAAAGATGTACTCCACATACATTCATGAGTTTGACAAGAATGTTGCTCTGCTGGAAGAGCAGACAAAAAAGAATCCGGCATTTGGCACAGTTGTCAAAGAATTTGAGGTAATGCTGCTTGCTTAACTGTTTTTTTTTGTTTGAAGAGGTGTGTCTTAGGCCTCGCTGACGTTTCACTGTTTATGTGAAGAGGATGTGTTTTACTGGAAAATTGGCTTTGGTAATAGAGATGCATGTTTTTCATTTAGGCAAGTCCTCGTTGTGCCAACTTGGCTCTGAAGCATTACCTACTAAAACCGGTTCAGAGGATTCCTCAGTATCAGCTGCTGCTCACAGGTACATACAGAAAGAACTCTATTTCACAACATTATATGAGAGAATTCAACATCTTGGCAGATTCATTTTCAGTCAAAATCAACCATTATTATTTTTCTGTTGGCTCTGTTTATCTCACAAGCCTTTAAGAACTCGTCATAGACATCATGCTGCCCTCTGGTGACCGCAAAGTAGCTTTGGCTTTTGTCTTGCCTCTTTAGTCCTCATTAATAAGATTTTTGACATAACAGATCAGATTTGGTGACATAACAGAAGCTTTAACATGAGTGTGCTTAGTGTTTTGTGCGTTGAATGGATCTGGACTGATCCCCCAGTGCCAAAATGTGAAGAATGTTCCTCGCGTCACTCTTGTGTAATTGCATTATGTAAGAACCTGTAGACCTTTTATCCAGGACTTTATTTCCAAATCATTCCTGGAATTTACCACACAACACTGAGCACTTGAAGGCCAGAGTTGGTTTCCACTTGTTTGGTTGCACTATTCAAGCTAAACTTAAAACTTTTACTTTTGTTTCAGACTACCTAAAAAACTTATCTCAAGACTCAAATGACTACAAGGACACTCAAGGTAAACCCCAATCCTTCTTAAATGCATATAATATAAAAAGTAATGCTTTTGGCAGTAAGATGGAAACAATACATTTCATATATGTGATCAAGGCATATTTTTTCCACCCAGCTGCCCTATTATTAGTCAAGGAAGTAGCCAATCATGCCAATGACATCATGAAGCAAGGGGTGAGAGCAGAACAAGAACTTTTAAGGATATTTTTCTTACCGTGCTGATGACGTTACAGAGAATCTTGCTTGTTTCATCTCAGGATAACTTCCAGAAGCTGATTCAGGTGCAATGTCGCCTGAGTGGCCACCATGAGATAGTCCAACCTGGACGGGTGAGGCCATAAAGATTTCATTTTAGATTTTGTATTCTTAACAGGCATTTATCACATCGGCCTGTTTAACCTTTCATAGAAAGCACAAGTGTAACTTATCACATTAGGAATGTCGTTGTGGTTTTCAGTTTTCAAATGTATCAGGACCCTTACACCAAAGCAGCTGTACATAACTGAGTCATTTTTTAAATGTATGAATAAAGACTTCTGCATCCAAAATAAAGCAGATGTTATAATTTTTGACAAACTGACTGTGATAATTTCTTGCTTCAGATCTTCCTCAAAGAGGGTGTCCTGATGAAACTGTCCAGGAAAGTCATGCAGCCCAGAATGTTCTTCCTGGTACTTAACTGTCACTTTCTTCACTCCTATTTCTCCTGTCATAACACAGTTGCTCTAAAACTACAATAACAGTGTCATCTGCCTCAGCCAGCATCACACTGAGCCCAAAACAGCTCAAATGTGACCTTCTAATTATATGACCTTAAGCATCATGGAGGTCATATTAATTTAAAAAAATCCTTTAATATCAATATATTTATATATTCAACAACATGAAAATAATAATATTGTGTCATTTGTCCTTTAGTTTAACGACACCTTGCTATATACCACTCCTGTGCAGTCAGGCCAGTATAAGCTTAAAAACATGTTGTTACTGGCTGGGATGAAGGTGAGAACTTCTTTTATTTCTAAGTACTTTTCAAATCATTACATACATACTATCATAAGATAAATTACATGCCAATGTAAGTTTTTACAATGAAAATAATTGCAGGTTAGCAAACCTAGTCAGGAGGCCTATCAGAATGAGCTGAACATTGAGAGTGTGGAGCGCTCCTTCATCCTCTCTGCAAGGTAATTTAAAAGCCTGTTTTGTTAGTATTACGCTTTCTCATTTCATATATCTGTGGCGGTTGGATTGTTGTCGCATTGTTATTTATATTTTGTTTTCTCATGCTGTAGTTCTGCTGCTGAGCGAGATGAATGGCTTGAAGCAATTTCCAGAGCAATTAGTGATTACACCAAGAAGAAAATCAGCTTTATATCTAGCAACCCTCCAGATGAGGTAAGATAACCTTAAAATTTTTGTTTGCACAATTGGTGAGCCTGTGATGGGGTTATACACACACACACACACACACACACACAAACATATATATATATATATATATATATATATATATATATATATATATATGAATGAGATGAAAATAAACTTTTTCATATCCTTTTCAAAACACTTGTATCCAGGTGAAATTGCGTGAAGGAGGAGATGGTGCTCCTTTGGGATCCAAAGCACCAATATGGATCCCGGATCCACGTACCACCATGTGCATGATCTGCACCTGTGAGTTCACCCTGACATGGAGGAGACATCACTGCCGTGCGTGTGGAAAGGTGCAGTGGCAAAAACATGCTCAGATTTGGAAGTAGTCTCTTTATTTTTGATTATTTTTTGATTATCATAAAAACTGAAAACAGGAACCTGGCCAGACCTGGCAATTTTAGTTAATTTACTAACTAGATTTGCCTCATTGCTTTATATTTTAAACTTTCAAAAATTGGGGAGGTTTTTCTTGGAATAATGTGACATAAGATTACATCAATATGCTTTACCATCACATCAGGTGGTTTGCCAGTCTTGTTCCTCCAACAAACACCAGCTTGAATATCTAAAGAACCAGTTAGCCCGAGTGTGTGACCAGTGTTTCCTCGTTCTACAGCTACAGAAAAGTAAGCCTGCTCACCCTCCTTTTTTGGTGATTAGATACTAAAAACATTGTCATATTTCTTATATTCTCACGCTACAATAAACAGGCTATTGACATTCACTCTGTGCTTCTTTCCATCAGATGAAATAGCCTCAGTGGCAACTCTATCCCCTGGACACAAAGCCAGCTTTGCTTTCAATAGGAAGCAAAAGAAGATACCCGCAGCCCTCAAAGAGGTAGCTGATGCTTTTCCCCTGCTCGAGAAGCATTGTTATTCAGAACAGAGAATGGTCAGCAAAGAGACAACACAATTAGAAGTCCTGTGTCATCTGTGTCCCATGGATTTCCCCCGCTGAACTGCTCCTGTAGGAAATAAGCAGTGGCTCATGAGTTTATTCTTTTTAATGTAGAAAGAGCATTAGGACAGTGAACAATACTTTTGCTCTGTAGTCCTCCAACACTTTGAATTTCTTGATGCTAACTTGGAATTGTTTGGACAAATTAGGAGGTAATTGCTTAGTTTCAGATGTCTGTTTCTGCAGTATAACTTCTGCAAAACCTGGCAACATATATCTGTGGGCAAAGGAATAATTAGATTATGCAAATAAAACTTAGATACATTTAAATTCCTTCATTTAGTTGTGAGCCCTCTTATCCTTGCCAATAAGATAAAACTGCCCACTTTCTCTTCTGCTATTTAAAGCCATGTTCACAGCTTTGATTTTAACAATCTAAGTGCACACATATTGGTTTTATTTGTTTCAGGTAACAGCCAACACAGACAACTCCTCAATGAGTGGGTATCTGCAGAGGTCCAAGCGCAATAAAAAGCAGGGGAAGAGGCTGTGGTTTGTCATCAAAGATAAGGTCCTTTACACATATGCTGCCAGTGAGGTAAGGACTCCTACATGTGTCAGCAGAAACTCAGTAACATATAATAACTCAGCCAAACAGAACAGAGATAAATCTGACATTTCTTTAATCTTCTTTTCATTTAGGATGTTGCAGCCTTGGAGAGTCAGCCCCTGTTGGGCTTCGTGCTGAAATTTGATTCTTTAGAGAAGATGCAGTTTAAGCTCTACCACAAACATATACTTTACTACAATTTTAAAGCTGATGATGTCCAAACAACCCAAAGGTGGGTAAAAAGAAAAATGTTGGTTGTTGTTGTATATTGAAATTATATTAATGTTTTTTTTTTCTTTTAACAGATGGATCAACTCATTCAGAGAGGCCACTGTGTTGTAAAATCTGTCAATGGTGCCTGCAGCTGTTCCTTCATACTCGATCAACCTTGACTAGAAACGTCAAGGAATTCAGCAAAAAGCATTTGGAGGCTTCGTTTTAGTTGAAGTGAAATAAAACCAAAATCTGATGTACATCTTTTATCAAATTACATTTTACACCTGTTATAGAAATTTAATATGTTTTTATGTTGACTTCATTCTCTTTTACGGTTTATGGGGTTTTGGCTCCAGCATCAGACTTATTCAATATTCCAAGATATTTTGGAGTTTTCAATTTTGATTTTTTTTACATTTATATTGTTCAGTATCAGGCTTTGATCTTCATGGCACAAATAAAAGCTGAATGTCCAGAAATGTTTGAGGAGTGATACTTTGAGTCACATTTAATAGTTCTAAGAAGTAAAAACAAATTGTGTAATTGTTTCTTGTAATTTGTTAAAGCTTTATTTATTTTAAGCTTAAGCAACTCTTCATTACAGGCACTGTACACTCTAACTGACATTAAAAATGTTATAACTGTGATCTTACCTTTAATCTTAATGTTGTGCTGGGGAAATATTCAGTTTTTACTTAACTATTAAATGTGTTTTGCACTTAAGTCACTCAAAAAACTGTCCTTTTATATACACCCCAAAGATACAGATTTTACTGTAAATTAAGTCCAATTTCAGTGGATCGCTTTTACATCTTCAATTCTGTTAGTGTGATTAATACATTTTTTGTTTTACTGTACTCTGTGCAACTTTCAACTTAAGCTACAAAGTACTGGAAAACATACTCTGTTGTACTGTCAGTAAATATAATAAATACCCGTTTTTGATCAGGCGTATTATATTTAAACTGTGTTTTGATATTGAATAAAAAATATTACTATATCCAAGAAAGAGCCACTCAACCACCAACCTTGCACAGGGAAATTGCTAAATGAGCACCAAGAGACAGAACTACAACAAAGATATTTAATACCACGACGTGAAAGGCTTTATTACCAACAACCTCAGAGATGTCCAAAGCAGACAATAGCGCAAATATATAGGCCCGTCATAAAACACCTACCCAACTGCGCATGTGCGCAAATAGTATATTGATAAAAAAAAGGTCACGAACTCTGACCCTCCCACCAACTGCAGCAAACAAAATAATAATTTATTGAAGGAAATATATTTTCTGACGTTTTGGGTTATCGAAAGGTAAGAAGTATTTAATAATGTGTACGCATGAGTAGTTTGTGAAAGAGCAGTTAGTTGCCAGTAACACAGGAAGGAAGGCAGTGTGTAGTAGGTCTACAGTAGGGAAGCTGCCATTAGCTACAAGCTAACAAACGGCTAACTTAGCTTGTTATCACTGTCGTTGGGAACTCGATTGAGAAATATACGTCTGGCGTGTACATAATTTTGCTATGTGTACGTATCTGCACCGTCAGTTTCAGTAATTCGACAAGTTCTTATGTGGATATGAAAATGAATCGAACGACAGTAATATTAACAGACATGCTAGTTACCCAGCAATCGTAACCGCGTTAGCTCCATTGCTACAGTTAGTTGCTATGCTAGCGCTGCTAACAAATTTTTTAAATCAAGCGAACAAATCACTATTGCATGGGTGAACGTGATAGCAGTAAGTTGTAGTATTAAACCGCATGCCGTCTTGCTAAATTGTATATCGTCTAGAGAATTAATTGTCTGGATTAGATTGTTTTCACCCATTCGTCAGAAAAGATATGCTGCAGTAGATTGGGATTCGACATGATGGGCCTTGAACCCTAGCATGCTTTAACCCTTCAATGTTGACCTTTCACCCACAGGAAAAGAAATACCTTTATCTTCCGTATCGATTTTACTTAGCCGACTGTCAGTAGCATGTCTGTGTTTATTTGGTGTATTTTCCGCTCGTTTGTTTGTTACTACACATGGATATTGAGCTATATTATAATTCTGGCTAGCGCCAGCTTGTTTTGCTAACATAGGCCACAATCTTACATTTATTGACATCGAATTTGATAGATTAAATACTTTGGTTCTACTTATTGGCTCTAAAAGATAATTGAAAGCGTATTTTGACTATTGTCATTCAGGAATTTTGACCAGATTTTAACCAGAAATATGTTCAAGCTAGTTGAAAAGCTAAACCAGATAACGGGAAGAATATTGGAAGTTGTAACATTCTATACTTATACTATTATTTACTTTGCACAAGATATATTCACTCAGTTTGGTGTCTTTGTTTGTTTGTTGAATAATTTACATGCTATTGGTGGGATTGTAATACACTTGTTTTATCAATTAAAAATTAGGCAAGTTGTATTTTACATTTTCATTATTTTATTTTACAATAAAGGCCATACCCTATCCTGTGCAGAGCAGTGGTTATTGTAGTCTGATAGGGCCTAATTCTCTTTTTAATGAAGTTAAGCTGTTTGTTCTAGACTTAGACAAAGAAAATAAAATGTTTGAGATGATTGTTTTGGGTGACATTATCTCGCTTTAGAATAGCCAGGTTTCTGTTGATATGATTAGTTGAGAAATGGGTAGAAATGTGATTGTACACAAATATTGTGCCCTGTTTACATATATATTTTAAGAAGTATTTATAAATGTAGATTTTGTCACAACATATAAAGCATGTAGTTAATATTTTTTCTTTAGTTTAGAAAGTGAAGCCATGTGATCAGTTGACATTTTTTTTACTGACAGATACATTTTTAGAATGCATTAGTTAATTTATTTTCTTTTGTTTTTGCATACGATGAGATCAAATAAAACTGCAGTGGGCTGCAACAGTGCAGTTAACATTAATTTATTGCTTATGCTAAGTAACTTATCTGGCTTTAGTTAATCAGAAAATTATGTTTAAATGGTAGTGTCTCATTCAGAGTAGTGTCGGGTTTAATATCTGGCGATTGCTGTCCTTGTAAAGGAGGTAATTTTTCCACCTCAAGCACAATAAAATGATTTCTTGCATTGGTCATGCAGGTGCATTCTTCTTCTTATTATTTTTATTCTTCTTATTATTTAGGTATCACAGTAAAAATATTAATATGAAACATTAATCCAAAAATAGAACATAATCCACCAAAATTATTGGTCTCTTTTTTCCCATATATTTTTATTGGTTTTCTTATTTATATGAGGCATATTGCACGTTCGTATACATTGAAAGTAAGATCCAATTGCCTCACAAACATGAACTCATCTTAACAAAATATTAATGAAAAACATTATTAGGAAAAACAAAGAAAAAAATGTATTGGTCTCTTAGTAACTGATGCATCTGTCCAGCTCTATAGGTGTGTATGCCTCATGGGGTACTGATGTGAGGAACGGTGGGAGAAGGTGTGCAATATCAGAATGGATGGGCAGACACAAAGGATCCAGCTTGTGTCAACAGACAACAGCATGGCTTTAGGACATCGAATTCAGGTGATGCTAATTGTGTCTAAATTAACACATGGGCAATTTGCACTTGTTTTTCATCATCTCCATTAATTGTATGTGCACATAACATCAGCACTACCTCATATTTTCAATATTTTATTTCAACAGATTGTAACTGATCAGCAAACTGGCCAGAAGATCCAGATTGTCACAGCACTTGAACCGTCCTCCCCTGGAAAACAGCAGTTTATCTTAGCAAATGCTGACTATTCCTCTGGTGGGAAGGTGATTCTGGCAAAGCAGGAAGGCTCACCAAACAAGGTCATCCTCGCAACTCCAGATGGGTCTGGGGTGAACCAGCTGCTGTTCACCACCCCTGAACTAGCTGGACAGCAAATTCAGGTATTGCCCAAATATGTTAGTGACTTCTTCCTTACAGTTTTGATACACAAGCTCCTGAAAGGTTTAATGACTTAATCATGAACATGTTCAGGCAGTCTAAACTCTGCTATGCTAGCTGAAATGTAATTATTCTGTTGTCTCGGATTGTTTTTCAGTTTGTGACTGAAGGGTCAGACCAGTCTATTATCAAACCAGTAGTTGAGTATTGCGTTGTTTGTGGTGATAAAGCCTCAGGTAGGAACTGCAGTTTAAAAAATAATTATAAAGATTATCTTCATTATTATTGCCAATGAATTACAAAAGCATGCATTTGCTAACCTGATCATGTTTTCTCCATCTTCTTTCAGGGCGTCATTATGGAGCTGTCAGCTGTGAGGGTTGTAAGGGCTTCTTTAAACGCAGCATAAGGAAGAACCTGGTGTACACGTGCAGGGGCTCTGGAGAGTGTGCCATTAATAAACTACACCGAAACCGCTGTCAGTATTGTCGACTGCAGCGCTGTATAGCTCTGGGCATGAAACAAGATTGTAAGGAATTGTAATTCTGTATGTACACTTTTGTTAATGTGTTAATGATTTACTTGATTAAGGTTTTGTTTATTAGCTGTGCAGTGTGAAAGAAAGCCTGTTGAAGTCAGCAGCAGAGAAAAATCTGTGAACTGTGCAGCCTCCACAGAAAAGATCTACATCCGCAAGAACCTTTGTAGTCCCCTGGCTGCCACACCTACTTTTGTATCCGACAAGGAAACTGCTCGGTACATGCCACTCACCAAAAGATGACGCTCTTATAATATACATCTTATTAGCTTATTGAAACTATATTTACAGTCTGATACAAAATAAAGACAGTTTATCCTTTTTTTAACATATCCTTTGTTATACTGGACAGCATAATTTTAAAATTAATTTCCTAGTTTTGATTTGCATGCACTACTTAAGTTACTTTACAAACATCTCAGTATCAAAGGGTTGGCTCAGCATCTTTTTGACACATTTGCATAATATTATAAATTTAAAGCATGTAATTGTTCTCAAAAGACATTGATCTAAATAAAGTAACACTACACAAAACAAATTAATTGGTAAGAATGTAAGTAAATGCTTCTAGGAATGGGAATTATGTGCATAAAGTAATAATTCTACTAAATTGTTATCTAATGTAAAATCTCAAACTTTAGGTCTACAAGTTTACTTGAGTCAAGCATGTTGCTCAACATCCAGCAGCCCTTCTCCAAGCTGGAAAACACCATATTGATTCCAGCTTCCCCTGATAAGGTAACACTGGTGCAGTCAAAGTACTCCTGAGGCTATTTGTGTATGTTTGATAACCACTGCTTCCTCTTCCTCAGGATGACCCATCTCAAGGTGATCTTGGTACACTGGCAAATGTAGTATCATCACTTGCCCACCTTAACAAAACCAGGGAATCTAGTGACAGTGGGAATGATATGATGGGTGCTGAAACACTTAGCAATGGTGACGGCTCAGTGACAGACATCCAAGCTGATGATCAAACTGCGAATGATATCACCAGGTGAGAGTTGTCATATAGAGTCATTAGGCTTTGATCCAGACCAGTGTTGTTTTACATAACTTAATGAGTATACTGCATGTTGGCAGAAGGATTGAAAGGAAAGCCAGGGGCTGTATTTTTCTGTTTGTCATGAAGCTCTAATAAAATTTCCTGTAGGGCCATGTGGCTTTTGACTTGATCTTGTGGTCTTAATTAGATTTGGATAAAGCTAATCCAGAGATATGACATCTTGTTTTATGCCAGTGTTGCACTGCAGAGGTTTAATGTGCTTTATTTGTACAGGCTTTTTTTCTTCTTCTTCTTTTTTTTTGTCCTCTGTGAGCTATAATAAATACAAAACTCAAAATTTTGTGTCTTAAAACATGAGTCTTTTGAGTTGAAATGCCCTGTATTTTTAGAGCTTTTGACACGCTGGCTAAAGTCCTCCAACCCGGTGATGGCTCAGCAGGAGATTCCTTGGATGCCACAATGCAGCTGATGTCAGGGGACCAGTCTGGTCCTGTGGTGGAGCTGGAAGGACCCCTGCTTTCTGACAGCCATATTCCTTTCAAGGTAAAAGGCGCAGTTGCTGACTGCAACTGCTCCCCACTTCAACAAAACCACTGTTTATGCTAAGACTGTTTTTCTTTTTTTTGTTTTTTTTTTTTTCAGATTAACATTGTAGTTATGCATTTTTTTTCTCTATAGCTTATGATGCCTTTGCCTGTGCCAGAGTACCTTAATGTCAACTACATTTGTGAGTCAGCGTCCCGGTTACTTTTTCTCTCTATGCACTGGGCACGCTCCATACCTGCCTTTCAAACCCTCAGGTAAGAAGTTTTTCTCTTTTTTTGGTTAAATAGTGGTGCTGGGGTGCATATGTGAATATGAAAATGATGTAGGAGTTGTGCCAACATTTTTTAGTAAATTTAAATTGACTACTTATTATTTTACAGCGGTCAAGACAATGACATTAACTTGATGAAAGCCTGCTGGAATGAACTTTTTGCCCTGGGCCTGGCACAGTGTTCTAACATTATGAATGTTGGTACCATCCTAAGTGCCATTATCAACCATCTGCAGACCAGCTTACAGGAAGGTAGGAGAGCTTTGCTGTCGGCTGCCCGCAAGCTTGTAATTCTGGAATATAATTTCTTAAGCACTTTGATTATGCCAATCTGAAGTATGTGGTCAAAATGGGATTTTAAATCTGTAATATTCATTTTTGTGGTACATTTTCTCTCGAATGTGCCAAAAGCTACTCTAATCCTTTACCCCTTACATCTCCTCTAAATTGGTCTTTTTTGCCTCATGCAGATAAACTTTCCCCAGAGAGAGTAAAACTAGTAATGGAGCACATATGGAGGATGCAGGAGTTCTGTAACAGCATGTCCAAGCTGTCACCAGACTCGTATGAATATGCCTACCTCAAAGCCATCGTTCTCTTTAGTCCTGGTGTGTAAAGACAGCTGCCCAGTTTGTACATTAAAAATTGCATTTTAAATTCCTGTTTTTGTGTTAAAGTGGGATCCTTAGCATGTACAGCTGTTGCTCATTAATTACTTTGTCCATGCATTCTTTCTGTGCTAGATCACCCAGGCATAGATAATACTCCACAGATAGAGAGGTTCCAAGAAAAGGCCTACATGGAGCTGCAGGACTACGTAACCAGGACCTACCCAGAAGACTGTTATCGGTTTGCAGGCTTTACCTTTGCACTACTTAATGCTAGCACTGCTGGAAAGGCAGAGGTGTACTTGTACAAACTTTCTATTTAGCAGGACAAATTGATGTTATCACAGATGTTCTTGCTTGCATGCATGAATTTCATGTCTCCTTTCCCCCTCATTACACCCAGGTTATCCAAGCTGTTGCTGCGTCTTCCAGCCCTGAGGCTGATAAGTGCAGCTGTGACTGAGGAGCTGTTTTTCGCTGGGCTTATTGGAAACGTACAGATCGACAGCATTATCCCATACATCCTAAAAATGGAGTCCACCGATTATAATAGCCAAGCAGTTTCTGGCATCTGACAAATGGCCAAAAGTGACAGCAAAGCTGAATTGTGAAAACTGGACTGAAAAACCATTCAGCAAGCTCAGCAGATCAGTTACTGAATGGTTAAAACATAATGTATTTATGAGTCGTTATCCTTCATTAATTCTGTTTTTCTTAGTTTGCTCCTATGCCTGACTCCTCAGTAACAAGTCAGTAGACCTCCGCTCATAAAGAGGATAAATAAGATCAATTCAGAGGCAGGCAAGCCTGCCAGCATCTGCTTGTACAAGAATCTACCCTTGAAACTCGCATTGCAGATTGTGCTTTTTATTGAGTCGTATTTTAATGCTTTATAACCTCCAAGCCTTTCTTTTTTTGCAGAAACTGTTTGTACTTTGAATTGGCATGGTTTGTTTTCACAGCTTTTCCTAAATGGCCATGTTTTTTTTGTTTTGTTTTTTTCTTTTGTGAAAGCGAGAGAGAGTAATAATCAGGAGAAAAAAATGTGTGACCAAATGTGAATTAATTTGTGAGATATTACCATGAAAGGGTCTAACCTTTATTTCATATTCTTTTGCCAGTCCAAAGGATTGGCTGCATCATTTGTCAGGAATTGGGCATCATGTGGATCTGAAGTTATTATGTACATAGATTTGTATATAGAATGCACCAAGAATGCTACAATGAGCAGCACTTGGCAATTTGTGGATTCTTATTGTTTTGAACAAATTAATGTGGATGGAAAATGATGGTCATGTCATTTGAAAATAAAAACATCTTTCAGTCACGTTTCCAAGTTATTATGGCAGTTGACAATATTGACAGTATTAGTAAGAATGGGAGGAGCAGAGTTATTGTGCATTTACTCTGGAAATATAATTTTATATAGTGCCTACAAAAAGGTCTGTTAATGTGCATATTTGTGCTATGTATTATTGAAATGTGATTATATGTCGCACCAGGATAGCAGCCTTGGCAGTAGAACGGTTCTGTTAAGACTACATGTCAGGAAAAGTTAGGTCAACATGTGATACAAAATGCTTTCTATATGGATAAAGAGATTATTCATGTATCAACTGCAAAATCTCTTTAAATGCAAAACTGAGCTTACATTATCTGATATAAAAGCTTTCAGATGTCAGTGGAGCAATTTTAATAGTAGATTAGATATCCAGCAAATATCCAATCAACTTCCAGCTTGAGTTATCTGAAGTCAGTCTAAGTCGGTGTTTAATGTTTGTTGCTGAGTTTCAGATAACCTGAAGAAAATGTGTCATCCTCTACCTCGTTACCTTCATTGATCCCTTTTCCAAGAAACCAATTCACTTAGTTACCTAGATAGCATCACAGAAATATCGAGAGCATTTAAGAACATACAGTATATCAGTTCATGTTTCAAAGTTTTAAGTCTTTAATCATCCCTCAGAATTTGCCCCTGCTTCTATTAACAGCAGATTGTTTACAAGTTCCCTCTGAATTAATAATGCAAAATCTGTATCCTACCTCATAGACTTATTGCTGGGTTTCGTGTCAAGTGACATGAGATGGAAGTAGTAGCAGGATGCTTTAGAGGGGATTAGACTTTCAGTGTGTTATTAGCTAATGAATTTTTCATTGGGGCTCTGCAGACCAGAGGACAGTGTCTGTAAGCTTTCCTTTTACTGTAGTTACTCTGTGAACATATCGAGGTAATTAAAAACACTGATGGCAGCATTAAACTTGATAAAGAGGTGAACGATATAGCCTGCTGCTGTTTTTAGAAGTCTGTTGTGGAGCAGATCCAGTGGCTTCTTCAGTTGGCTTTCCACTGTCCCATGATTGCACTACATCACTTGATTTGCTGTCTTTGAACCACTAATGTTACTACATATCAGTGCACAGTGCACTCACTGTATGGTGCGCAGAAATGAGCAGATTCTCTTATCTCTTTAAAAGCTATCCATACAATTCAGAATTGCATAAACAACACTCATTGTAAGAGTTAAGGGTCAGGGATTTGTGAGGCTTTTATGTCAAGGCTACACGGATTAGTTCATTCCAAGCTGAATGAATGTGAGTGAAAAGACTAGTTGGACTGCTACCAGGTGCTCCTGGGTGTTTTGGTTGGACTGCTTGAGGGGATGTTGGTGAAGGTGTTGCAAAACAAGGTGACAGAACTGGTTATACATAAAAGTAAAGAGGAATAAATTTCTTACCTTGAGTTTTAATTCATCTTCAATCATGAGAGCCTTGGTAATTCTGGAGTAAAACCAGTAATAACGTCAACAAATGGCAACTATGTCCTGTGTTATTCTGTGTAAATAATCAAATGTACAATAAAAGAGTTCAAAAGTTAAAGCATGTGAGTCTGGCTATAATAAACTTTTTTCTTCCATCTTTCTTTTGAAATTTACAGATTATACTACCTGTTTTATGTTCTCAGTTTCAGCCACTGGCTTTTAAGTAAAATGTTATTATTTTTCATTAGTCCTTGTGCTTTACTTTTCTACTTTCTTTTACAGTCAGAAAGTCAGAAACAATAAATGAAAATACTTTAATATTGCCCTGACAGGAAATTATAGTGTAGTAGTTAAAAAAAAGAAAGAAAAAGAAATCATTCATGGTCAATCATGCAACTATTTTTATTCCAGAGGGCAATGGCCACTGGCAGGAATGACCACCTGTACCTTTCTGGCTAACAGCTCAGTTGAAGAAGTCTCACTAAACACACTCTGTTGTGGCTTCACTATAAAGTCTGAAAATAACAGGCAATTCCTCCCATCTTTTACACTTCTCTGAGCCATCAGCTCCAGAGTTATCCCCATCACATAACCAGCCATCTTGATTAGTTTGTTGTCTCTGGCTCTGATGCTGCTGCCTCAGCTGCAAAGCTGATTGAATTTTCTGCAACAGACTTACAGAAGATGATGTCCTCAAGAAGTATGTCCTGTTCTGTACTTCCTTGTAGATGTTGCATTTCCAGGCTGGTGTGTTGTCTGGCTGAACTCCCAGGTATTTGTAGAGCCAGTCCACTACCTCCACTTCTTTTCCAGGGATGTACAGTACAGTACAGTGCTTTTGTTTACTCATGGCCCTCCTACAATACATAATATTCTCTCTTGTTTTATTTGTGTTCACTATGAAGTGAATGTTTTGCACCATCCTACAAATTGACTGACCAGCAGCTGAATATATTCAGCGTCTTGGTCAACAATGATATGCCCCACAGCTACTGAGCGATCAGAATATTTCTGCAGATGTCAGGACTCAGACTTGTACTGGAAGTCTCAGATGTCCCCTGTTCTGTGCTGCAGGCCACCTTCTCAGATCCACAGACTATCTCACAAACTGTGGTCTATTTTTAAGGTAGTCCTAGATCCAGGCAGTTATGGACTTATGGAGGTTCTCCTAAATTTTCTGGAGCTTCCCAGATAACAGCGTAGGTGGATTTAGCACTTGAGAAATCCTAGAAAATGCTCTTCACAGTGATTGTTCCAAATGAGAGTGGGTTTGCTGAAGTAGGTATATGGTGGCATTTTCAACCTCAAGCCCATTATTATAAACAAACTGCAATGGGTTCTGAAAAGTGATCACATGTTTATTGAGGTGAGACAATAATGCTCTCTGAAAGACTTTCATGGTGTGAGATGTGGTGACAGGCTGGAGGAGGAAGAGGAGGTCTCAATGTATCCTGAGAGGAAGTAGATAAATCTATGTGAAGGTCTATTGACCGAGCTGCAGGGTGACAGAATGGAGGTGTGGCAGGGAAATTATGGTCATCTGAAGGCTGTAAGGTCTATATGTTTGGAGGTGGGGTGAATAATGCTGAACGTTGTTCTGAGCTGAACTTGCGGAAGAACGTGTTCAGCTCATTTGCTTTATCCAAATCCCAAAATCTGATCCTCCTTTAACTTGAAGCTTGTTTTCATTCATGAATACAAATTCCTCACATTGTTAAAGTTATGTTTAAATGACTGCAATGAAACGTAATTTCGGCTATAGTATACTCAGGAACTGTTCTCAAGTATTAATAGATATGAAAGGCAGCTATATAGTTGCCTGCATTCTGTGGATAAAGATCTATAATTAGCTAAGACTCCTGGATCAATAATAGTATAAATAAATAAATAAATAAATAAAATAAAAAAGGGACCATGTAACTTTCCGACTTTAAACTTTCCTGACTCGTTTGACATTTATTATGCAAATTTCGGGAGAAGTCGTTGCCTAGCAACGCCCCGCGGGCTGAGGCCTCTACCTCACATTGCTCCATGCACCACCTCATGCAAGCAACCGGGCATCAAAAGACCGTTTTGAACCCATAGTTGCTGATTCAGCAAAGACACAAGGAGACATGATCTGAGGAAGAGAGGTAGGCTAAAGTAAGACAGAAAGGGACAGAGCAAAACTGTCTTTTACTGAGTGGAGAGAGCTCATACTGAAGGTAGGATGGAAGATGGATGTCAAATTAGCCATCATTAGTGGACGAGTCACTAAAAAAGTGACTGCAAAAGTTCCGTTGTGCATCTTTAAGAGACGGTTTACGCAACCCCTACGCTCATACTTACTCCTAGTGAGGAAACTAGAATCATCAGTTAATCTAACGTGCATGTCTTTGGACTGTGGGAGGTAAAGAGCCCACACATGCATGGAGCGACCATACACACACTTTTTCTTTTGAAATGCAACAACATTAATGTTAGTGTTTTTGAACAAACAACCCAAACTATTAAGAAAGACGATTAATTTATAAAAAAAATAGTACTTAATCTAAACATTTATATGTAATGTTTGGGCTCCAGTTTAATCTAATTCATGCATGAAGCACTGGTGTAAAGGTAGAAAAGGCCCACAATGAAATGCATAAGTATGAATAATTAATTAAATGAGTAATTGGAAATAACTACTGGAAAGATGTAAATGAATTCTAAATTAAAATAATAATTAATCTGTGGTAATTTTAAGTAATTTAAATGTATGAAATCGATCTAAAATCAATTTTACATGAATAAAGTTTGATCATTTCATCTATTGATGATAAAATTAGTAACCCGTGTAATAATGAGGCTTTTTCTATATTGTATCGGGTTTGCGAGAAACTAAGGGGATATAATAAACAGAGTGAAGAGGGTGTTTTTCCGAGGCTAGCTTTATCTGGCCCCGAAAGGTACGTGTGCTGAAAGAGTTAAGCCCTCCTCCCTCTTCCCCTCTGCAGAGACAAAAAGGCGGAGTTTGAGCTCCGAGTCCGGCCAGAGCCGAAAGAGAGAGAAAGAGTGAGAGAGGGTGAGAGGGAGAGAGAGAGAGAGAGAGAGAGAGAGAGAGAGAGAGAGAGAGAGGGGGGGGGGGGGGGATTGGGTCTAAATGGGTTAAACATGGATGCGAGTTCAGGCGTGAGTTGGAAACTCGTCCCGAAACCGAAGTTGAAAAAGCCTTAGCTCCTCTGGTTTCAAGCGGGAGGTTATTATGCCCAGCGTAAACGTGTCTGTGCGAAGTTTGTCTGAAGTAGAGAAACACCTCAGCAGCCGGATGGTGAGTAATCTTGAGCAGGATTTTTATGTATTGTTGTGTCACAAGTCAGCTCCCTCACTGTACCAGCCATGCATTGTTTGCTGAGCTCCACGTCATGTGAGACCAACAGCTGCGCTACTTTAAAGCTTCACATTTCTCTTAACAAAGAGCTTTAAGCAACCCGGTTATGCGTTTGGGCGGATATAATAGAAAAAGGCGCACGTTTTCAGGAAGATGGTTTGACACATGATAGTTAAAGTGTCTGTAAATGTCAGCTAGGAGAAGTGTGTAGTACAGAGAAAATACTGGTATTAACATTGAGTGTTTTCTCAGGTTATTCGTGAAATGGTCTCGTTGTATACTCCATACTCATGGATGTTTTGGTTAGCACACTGACAGGTGCAACGCCTGCAGAAATTATGCTTACCACAGGTTCCTTTTCAGTTGCTAAATTTTAATGGCACATGTCTAAAAATATACTATAAAAATACTCTGCATTCTCTTTGAAACTGACAGGAAGTCTTGTATTATAGTTTATAAAAAAGAACCCAAAACAATAAATCCAGCATTCTAGTTCTGTAATATATTAGCTGTTTATTTATTTCTATGAATTTTTGTACATTCTAAAACATTTATTGGATTATTATTGATAATAGTAATACTTTTTTATGGATGTTGAGCATCATCATAACCATTTTTGAGACTGAAACTGATACTGAAAAACCAAGCCACTCAAAAAACAACACCATTAATAGTAATTACAAGAATTGACAGACCTGAGTACAATATACACACACACAAACACACACTTAAAGGTGTGGCATTCCACACTGTCTTACAGGTGTCACTGTTTTTGTGGTCATACAGTGACTCATTTCCTGACCCAGTTTTTTCAGGAGTAAACATTACGCTCTTTTATTACCGCCCCCATCTTTTTCTATTAGACATTGAAAGCTTGCTGCTCAAGTCATATCTTGTATCGAAAAATTAATGCATGGAGGAAATTAAACATCACGTAACATTATTCTTACAGTCATTAATTGCTCTATTTTGTGACATAATAATCTTGTAATTAGTCATTACTAGTACACAAATTCTTGGCCTTTTATATACAATAATACAGTATAATAAGATTTAAGTGATTGGCATTCTAGCTTTTTAAAACATTGATTACACTATAAGAGGCTTTTTTTGGTCCTTTAGATAAATTGTTTTTATACACCTTGTATGAACTTAGTCAGAATATTTATTTCTCAAGAGTGCTGAACAGCCTGTGTAATAAATAACGCACTCTTTCTTTAGAACACCTTACATTCGAATGCCGGCTACACCCTGACAGCAATTTCACCTGAAACAATAACAGGTTTGGGCAACGAAGCATTAGCTAATAGAAATGTATAAGTTCAGAAATCCCCTTTGGCTGTGGTAAACCACCTACGGTATGCATCTAAAGTAGATGCCCTCAGTGCTAGTGATACCGAGAAGGAAGAATGAATGGTTCTTGTTAAACCAGAAAGTCTTCTTTTCTGTATGAACCTTCAGATCTGAGCTGAGTCGCTGTCAGTCTCTGGAGGTAGATCACAAAGTTTTGGCCTGCTTGACCTTTTGGGCTTAACTTTAGTATAAATTCAATTAAATGATGACTTTTCTAATGAAGTAGAGGTTGAGACATTCATTTTAAAAACATCCCAGCTAGCTATCAGCAACATATAGTCACTGAATTAGTTTAATGAAAAACATCACTGATATTTGTCTGGTTTATTGTCACTGGACTTGAGTAGCTGTTCTTTTCCTCATCCTGTTGGCCTAAAGTGACATTCCAGATTTGTTCCTGAAAACAGCTATTGTGCAGCAGATATAGTAGGTTAGAGGCCAGGGATGATGCAACGATTGGGATTTCAGGACTTAGTTCCTCAAACCCTCTTTAGCCCAACTAAATGGTGCCTCTGTTTAGAGTTATTAATTCCATCTCTCCATATGTTTAACCCTGCACTTGGAATGCACATGTCAGTCATCACATATGTACCTTTTCTGAAATTATTTTTTTCAGGTTAAGCATTTTTTTTATTTTATGTAGACGTACTTAAGTCCTCCCTGCACTAACACCATCGGCTCTGTTGTTTATTTTATTTTGATGCAGTACTTTGAATGTACCAGCGTATTTAGTGTTAATGGGTTATTGATTTAGTCCTGGACCAGCTTGTCCATCAGATAATACTTAATATGCCCAAAAGCAGTTCAAGTGCCTGATGTATGGAGAATGATAAATTCCGTGAACTTAAGACTTTAAACACTGCTGCTTTTTTATCTGCTTTTCTATGAATGAGGCACAATTGTTCTTCACTGAGTCAAGAAAGAAGTCAAAGTTAAGCTACATAGGCAGCTGTGGGATGCAGATGAGAGGTGGTGGAGGAGGAGGAGGAGGTGCTGGGTCAGCTGTCTGGCTAAAATGAAAGATGTGCTCCTTGTCGCTCTCTGTCTCTGGTTCCCTCCCCATCTCGCTGTGTGAGTCCTGGCCGGGAAAGTGTCTGTATCCATGAGGATCAGCTGGAGGGAATACCAATAAGTGCTGCAGGCTTCTTCCCCTCTGTGATTCTGTTCTCTGCTGAAAGGACGGTTGTTTCATCTCTGTGAGAGTGCTAGCTCTATTTCCTTGTGTGTGTGTGTGTGTGTTTTTTGTTTGTTTTGTTTTTTCCTTTTCCTCATATGGAGGCCAGAAGCAACGACACAATACTTAGTTGGGTCCACTATATGTTCCACACACCAAGGCCTTGTCATTCGGATCCAATTTCTTCAGACCATTGCAAACATCTGTGCTCGTATTTGCATGTGTCTGTGTGTCCATGTGACCCGACGCTGTGGTTTCAATAGATTACAGCTGTGATTGTGAGTACTTATAAACACAACTTCCTTGTCATGTGGATAGTGTGTTCCTGTTTGCATGAGAAACCGTCTGTGGTTCCAGTAATGTTCTCTCTGTGAGGGTGGCAAAGTGAGTTCATATTCAGTTTCTTTACATTCTGCTAATCTGAACTAATATTTATTCTACCATTACCGCTCAGTGTTTAGTAAACACCCAATGTGTACCCACCCACTTCTAAATAAATTGTGAGCCTTGTATTTTAGTTGAGGATTTCATGCTGAAATGCTGCTCTGACTGTTTTTTGTGGTGCTGCAGTGGGATGATGAAGTCTGCTTTTGCATGAAAAATTGAATCACCAACTAGATCATTGATCCTAGAAAGAGGGAGCACACTGCAGTGCAAGATGAGCAGCATCTGCAGGTTTCATCCACTCTTATACCCCCAAAATACAGCACAGATTTGAGTGGATTTCTCAAGCACAACAAACGTATTTGCCTTGTTGGGTCGAGGTTCATGCTAAAGCAGATGGGATGAATCTTCATGTTATGCTGTCTAGAGAGGTCAGAACATATTAAATGGGTCATGATGCTGGACAGACGCTGTGTGCTATGTAGGTCAGTGAGGGTGACAGGGGGCTTCTAGATGGCTGAGATGTGGGAGGGGCACCCAGTGGGCATGAGGGGGGCTTCTGCAGATCATGTTGGTAAAGATGATACATGCTACTTTTCCTTTGTTCTCACCTCTTAGATCAATATTTCTGACTTTATTTTGCTCTACAGACCATTCTGGGGTATAAATATTAATGATAAAATCTTGAGTATTTGAGAGAAAAAAACACCCCCAATATAGTCAATTTTAAATCACAAACCACATTTCCAGGACTCAGATGCACAAAACATAGCTTTTTGCTAGAGTTGCTAGCATTGAACCCATTAAGACATTCATCTTGTTGCTTAGGAATACCAAAAGCTCTGGGTGGTACCTCCATCTCATCACACTTTAACCTCATTTCAGTCCCTGACCTCGTAGTTAATGAACATTCATGTAACTAGACTTAACTGCTGCTGTGCTGTAGCAGCAGCATTTCCTTAGTAACAGGGTTTTAACCAAGTCCCCTTCATAACCTGCTGGAAACCTTCAATACCTACCATTATGTAGTCTGCTACCTCTATAACCCTTGAAAATGGCTGCACAAGTGTGAAAAGTAGGGCAGCTCCTGATTTGAGAGAACGTTTTTATCAGCGTGTGGCTACTTTATTTGAGCAGAACCATTCATCCAGACAGACTTTTTGATTACCCTGCAGTTAGACAGAGTGAGTGGAAATCCTAAGTTGCAGTGATTTTTTTTGGGGGGGGTGTTAATGATGCAATTTCTTTAAATCTCTCATCAGGAATTGGCTGATGCCATATCTTACTTGCTGTTGAGTTGAAGTTTGTGATGAAACACTTGGGTTGTGTAATCCCTGTTATGTGAGCTAATGTCGTGATTTGGGCCCCATCTTGTCAAAGTCCACCTCTTTTCTGTATCAGGGTATGCCCTTCATTCTAGCTGTGTGATACAAATTCAGTGAGGAATCATCTCCTCCAGGTGCAGTATAAAATACGGAGGATGTATCAACACTCTTTTTCGAACATAATCCACTCCCATCCTTGCCTGCTTGTTTTACAGGCTGATGGTTCACCAGTGGTTCCCAGGTGGCTTTTTGATCTATTTGACACCTAAACCATATCCATGTTATCTCAGAACCTTGAGGCCGTGAACTTAGGTGGTTATAGTCCATGTTTGACCCCTAATGCCACAGAGGAGAACATTTCAAAGGAAGCGCTAGTGGTGGGAAGAGTGCCTGAGGACTCAGCTTAGTTCCACTGCTGCAGAAATAGCTTGCACTTTATGCTGTCTGGTTGAACAGGCAGTTCTTTGTGTTTGTTATTTGAAAACTGAAAAGACTTGGTAATATGAGAAACCTAAACACCAGCGTGCCTTGCACTTCCTCTTTAAGAAGAAACATATTCTCTATCTTCTATATGGCAAAAGGACAGCTTACTGTATATGTGAATTGTTTAGATAAGACAATCCAGCTGTGCTCTGGGCAAAGCTGGATTTTGATTGGACATAGGCCCCCTCAGGCTATACGTCAGGCCAGTGAATCCATATGCAGCAGCTTGGTCCTGGACAGCAGAGGTAGGACATGACAAAGTGTGCTTTTTTTCTCTGCACAGAGAGAGTTCTGTGTTCAAGACAGACAGATGCCAGAGAGGGTGGGATGAAGACAGAGGCTGAAATACCCCAGGCATGCTTGTAGAAATGGGCAAGGACAAGCAAGCAACATTCTCTTCTTAGACAATACATACGACAACATTGAAACTGTAGAATTATTGGCACATTGAGAATAATATGACTCTTCAGTTGTGCACAAATGTGTACTAATAAGCCTGGCGCTTACAGCTGTGCTAGCTCCTTGTCTTAGGCACAATAGTGCTTTAAGCTAAATGCTAATCCTGTCATAGCAGCAGTTGAGTTGGGGGAGATTGGCATGAATTGTTTTTCCTTTGGACATTAAAAGTGTGGCACAGCCTTAGGGAATACACATATGCAACATGTTTATATTTATGACTGGCCACATTACATTACAATGCTTTAATAACTGCTCAGATGGAAACATTTAGCTGTTTTATATGGATTAGAACTGGATGGGAACTTTGTTGAAATTAGTTGGTATGACCTTTTCTTTGTGAAAAAGGCTGTCATTATGTATTTTATGCTGTAAGCTTTACAGGGACTGTCTGTAAGGAAGAGATCATATGACACAATTAGACTTTTCTGGTTAAATAAATGGCAAGTTATGCTCCCAAAATTGGGGCCGATGTACAATATGAAATGCTTAAGGGAGTTTAAAACATGCTGAGGAGTTTAGAGGGACAAATTGGTGTGAGAGACAAGCTGATACCCCAATATTGCCATTCTTAGACAGAGCACAAAGCAACTTGTGTGTACATAAAATGGTAACAGACATGCTGGATATAAATTCAGGATCTCAGCGATGACACACCAAATTCCTGGTATATAGCATGTTGCCCTCAAATAAGTTTGACAAGTCAACAGTGAGTGCATAGTGTCACTAGCAAGTCAATAGAATGTACATGCATAATTGGATAAAAGGGAATATTAGAATAATTTAGTCTGAGGATTCACCATATGTTTTTCACTCTGTGTACCAGTCTATATTTAGTCATATAAATCATGTTGTTGGGTCTTAAATCCCCTTGAGTTTCACATGACAATCATGTGTTCAAGCACGTCATTATGTGGTGAACTTCAGATGCATTAGTCAAATGTGAAGGTACTTAGCTTGCAATATGTGGCCATTACATGGTGACGTTGCAACACTAAGCAGGATTGAATCCTAAGTCTGCTTGAGTTAGCTGTTATTTGTTTATTCTCTTGAATAGCGGCGTTACATTTGTAAAGGATTAGTGCTGCTGTGTACCGCCTACGGTGCTTGTTGTACATTTTGCATTAGGCTTTACCAGCTTACACTTCCTGTTATCACACTTATAGTGTATTGTGATCAACTTTCTAGGTGCAGTGGCTTATTGGCCACTCTTGCAGTTTCGTTACATTCAAATACAAAACTCATTTCTAAAAATGATTTGAATTGAATGTGTGCTAAGCTTGTTTTAATTTCCTCTTTATGAAGCACCTTCCGGTTTCTTATGGTTAAACTTGCTTACTGGAACCTTGCATGTTCTGCTTTTGCTTTTCTATAGCAGAGACCTCTTAGCTCTGTATGGGTCATTGTCCTTTAGAGCCAACAGTCAAAAAGTAAATTGGACTGTTAAATCTGTTAAATCTTGCAGAAAATAAAATGTTAATTACCTGTAAAAGTAGGGGACACTGTCTGTTGGGGGTTTCTGGAGTCTTGTGGCTTTGTGTGACATTATCACTGACCTACATTAGATGCTCCACTTCTTCTCACACATTTCATAGCTGTAATCCGAATATTTGCATCTGTTTTTTATACCCTAAACAAACAGGATTAAAGTCGGCTCTTAAAAAGCAGCAGATGTGCCAAATAAGAGCATTACAGTCACTCCCAGATGGCCTCACAATGATTATAACAGAAGAGGGTGCGAGTGAGAACTCACTGAGTGGAATATTGTACATGTGAAAATTTAGACACAAGTGGATAAGGCCATTAACTCTTTAAAGCCTAACCCAGGAAACAATGGCCAGATTTTTTTATTTGAAGTCTTTATTTTGCCCTTTAACTAAATGTAAAAAAGAAAAAAAAAAGAACCACAAAATAATTTGCAAATATGTATCATTTTTTGTTGTATAATATGTAAATTGTATTGACATAATAAATATGAGATAATATGTCAATTATTGTACTGCAAAATGTAATCATCAGGGGGAAGAAGACTAGTATCCGACAGTGTATAACAAGGACAGTTTTTATCATAAACTGAGGAAATACATCCTAGAAACTGTGTTAAAGGGTTAAAAGAGGAACTCATTGGTCAAAGTGTTTTTGAACTCAAAATAGATAGTTTAGCTTAACTGAACATGTCTACAAAGAAGATGTTCTCTATTTGTCTTTTTATTAGAAATCATAACAAATTGTTTACTTGCTTACCTGCTTTACTGGTTACAGCAGATCTGATCATACTTTATCATTTTTTTTTATATGTTGAGTTTTTTCTAGATTATTCTCAGTTCAAGACATTTTGCACACTGAATTGGAGGCCCTTCCTATAAACTCATCATTCTTATTAAAATCCATCTTTTTTTCTCCTCCTTCTTATAGGACCGGAGTACTGAGGGCGGATTTCTCAACTTGCCTGTGTCAATGCGTCGAGGCTCTTCAGAGAACAATCTGGATGTGGACCTTAGCGATGGAAGTTCCCGCACTGCTTTTGGCTTGGAGGTCCAGCGGAGTCGTTCTTGCTTGGACAGCCTCCAGCAGAAGATACTAAAAGTCACAGAACAGCTGAAGATTGAGCAAACGGCACGAGATGAGAATGTAGCTGAGTATCTGAAGCTGGTGAACAGTGCAGACAAGCAGCAAGTTGGGCGCATCAAGCAGGTGTTTGAGAAGAAGAACCAGAAGTCAGCTCAAAACATTGCACTGATGCAAAAGAAGCTGGAGAGTTACCACCGAAAAATGAAAGACAGTGAATTCTATCACAGCCCATCCAGTCACCCTCCCCCAGTCAAACACAGCACCTTACCCAGGGAGTCACCCAGAGAGCTGTTGAAGGACATGACTGGCAGTGGCCGACACCCAACCATGGACAAGATCAAAACTATCGGGCCAGGTGTTTCTCTTTCCCCTCCTTTTTTCTTCAGTAAACCCAGAGAATTTGCCAACCTCATCAGGAACAAATTTGGCAGCGCTGATAACATTGCACACCTCAAAACCTCTCTGGACGCTTCCTCCCCACTGGCCACTGACAGTTCAGGACAAGGGCTGAGCAGCAGTACCTCTTTGGTAAGCAAGCCCAAGTATCCCAGTGATGATGAGTGCTCCTCTGGTAGTGCCTCTATATCAGCAGACAGCAACGGGAATCCAGCAATGGGAGGAGTGTCTGTAGGCCAGGCCAGTCAAGGCCTTGGCCAGAGCAACCTGGACTTATGCTGGGAGGAGGTGAGGGAAATCAAAGATGCCCAAACCCAGCTGGAGGAAGATATCGAAGAGATAAAGGCACAGTTCAAGAAAGAGTATGATATTATCAGCCAAACACTACAGGACGAAAGATACAGGTATATTAATATCTCATAATGTATGTATAACACAAAGTCTACTTTCATGTAAACAGAGAGGAGACTCCCATTTAGGAACACATATTATATCGGACTGCACAATATTTACTTAGTGGCACATGTAATTTTAACTTTTAAAGAAGAGAGCAATTTTCATGCGCAATATATTAACATCTGGATAAGTATAAATAATTACCCAGTATTTCTGCATCCTCACTGACAGGTATGTACATTTGGAAGGCCAGTTGAATGACCTGACCGAACTTCATCAGAATGAAATGGCGAATCTGAAGCAGGAACTGGCCAGTGTAGAGGAGAGGGTGGCCTACCAGGCTCATGAAAGAGCCAGGGACATACAGGTGAGTAACATAGAATCATTATGTGTAATGCTTCACATATGAAGTAAAGCCATGCAGCTTATCAATTTGTCATATATAAGCAGACTTCGCCAAAAAAGCCTTTATGCAAAGTAAATGTGATGATTGCAGATCAATTACATTTTAAAGGAAGTTGAACAAAGACAACATAAACAACAGCACGTGGACTGTAGTTTTCAAAATGTTTATTCCCCATTTTAGTTTTGATAGTGTATTCCAGCTGCTCAACTTTCTGGTGCCTCCTTTGTCCTTTTTTATTTCATAATGTTTCAAATATTTGGAGTGAGTGACAGGTCTGGATTGCAGGTAATCTGGTTTAACACCTGTAGAGATGTGCTGTTGTAGCACGTACACATTTTAGGTTGTCACCAACTTACAGATGTAAGCAAAGTCTTCCTTAAAGCAGACTTGAACTGGATGGTTGGATATTTTGTTCCAAACCTTGCTTGCATAATTTTGTTAGTACTGCTTTCATAAATGTGCAAGGTACTTACGCAACGTGTGCAGATGCATCTCCGTAGATTATAAAAATGCTTGTGGTTCAATGACTGAGGAAAATCTCATACAGAAAGCTCCTTATCATTGGGCTATATGATTTTATGTCAAATTTTTGACTACAAATCCTTACCGTGTGATTTTTGTGATTATGTAGTTTATCTTTTAGGAAAAATTGAATTATTGAGGAATAGAATGCCAACTAAATGCTCAAGCTCAGCTTAAGAAACTATTTAAAATCTCTCCTCGTCTCTTTCAGGAAGCCCTAGAGTCGTGTCAGACTCGCGTCTCCAAGCTGGAGCTCCAGCAGCAGCAGCAGCAGCAGACAGTCCAGCTCGAGAGCCCCGACGCCCGGGTCCTGCTGGGGAAGAGCATCAACATCATGCTGGCAATCATTACTGTCATCCTGGTGTGTGTCTCTACTGCTGCCAAGTTTGCCGCTCCACTGATGAGAAGCCGATATCATGTGGTAGCGACCATCCTGGGGGTGTGTTTTTTGACCATATTCTGGAAGAACTGGGACCGGTTACAGTATGCCATAGACAAGCTGCTGGTGCCGGTTTGATGGCGAAGAGAACACTCTTAGAACACCCATCAAACACAAGTGCTGTCAGTCATCACAATTACTGTCGAAGAGGATTGGTTGTACAATCTTCAGCAGACATGGTCACCATTCATTTGTAGAAACTGATGGGTTTTTTTTAAACACACTGAAATTAAATTTCAATTTTTTCTTTCTTTATTTTTATTTCTTTAGAACTTGAATGTGTGCAACTAACAGTTTGATATGAATTTTAAAATAATAAATTTTCCTATTTCCTGAGTGATCACTATGAAATCTTCAGAAGATGTGACTGGTCAAATCAGGGATAAATTAGGGTGAAGAAGAGTATTTTCTTCTGCATTTTCACTGCAGACAGAAATGGGTCTCACCACATTCAGTAAAAAGAATTCTGTCTTATTTTGTTTTAGCTAGACTTCAGCTTAACTCAAACTGAAAGTATAACATGCACAGAAATAAGACAACACTCATTGTGTGGTGTTGGTCAAATCTATGAAATACTAACATTATCCTTAAAGGAATACTTGGACACTTGGAGAAATGTGCTTATTTGCCTACAGTGCTTGGTACAAATAAAACTAGACCTAGCAGCTGTTTAGCTTAGCTTAACCACTGTTGTGTATTGTTTAAGAGGCGTTTCCAGCCTATGAGCAAAACTAAGCTAACTGACTACTGGTTTAATTAACAGAAATTTCCATATTTTCCTAATTGTTGAAATATTCTGTTTAAAGGAGAATTTACAAACTAAAGTAGAGGCTCTGGGCATCTTTTTACATTTCTTTTGTTTAGTTTCTATTATTTCTTGTTTTTTTAGTTTTTCAGTTAACTGTTGATGTATTGATGTGCAATATATTTTTTATTTCCAGACACACTGCTTTGTTTTTTTTTAAGAAAAAAAAGCATTCCTGTGGGAGTGAGTGTTTTACATCAGTGTTTTAAAGGAGTGACAGGGTGTTGGTGCTGGAGGAGAGTGTTACAAAGTGTCATTAGCGCTGGCATGAGAGATCCCTAACCACTGAAGGCACGATAAGACCAGCTGTCTCCTCTCTCAAAGGGCCAAAAATCAATCCAACTGCATTACCGTGGTAACATGGTCACAGCAACACAGCACATCGCAGTGCAAGCACGCACATGTAAACAATACAAAAACAAAACAGTCTATTCTATGTAGAAATGTATTATGGGTTTTGTCCAGTTAAATGCTATTTTTTTATTTTACTAACATTGTGATGCAGAGGCGGTGGGTTATACTGTGATATTAGGCCTTTTCTGAGGAAAAATGCAATTCTCTCTTTTTTAAAAACCTTCAGTACTCCAGTGATACCTGGGGAGCACATTACTGGTTCTCAGTGATAAACTATGAGCCAAGTTCTTTCTTTCTTTCTTTCTTTCTTTCTTTCTTTCTTTCTTTCTTTCTTTCTTTCTTTCTTTCTTTCTTTCTTTCTTTCTTTCTTTCTTTCTTTCTTTCTTTCTTTCTTTCTTTCTTTCTTTCTTTCTTTCTTTCTTTCTTTCTTTCTTTCTTTCTTTCTTTCTTTCTTTCTTTCTTTCTTTCTTTCTTTCTTTCTTTCTTTCTTTCTTTCTTTCTTTCTTTCTTTCTTTCTTTCTTTCTTTTTCTCATGTTTGTCCTATGAACTCTTGCCTATGAGGATTTACATGAAGCTACAGACCACTAGAGATGTTTGCCATAACTTGTTTGCGTTATTTCTTATCTCTTATTTTAAAGTTTTTGTTTTTTGTTCCCATTTTTACACATTTGAAGAAGTTTTACATGCAGAACTTTGACCTGGTTTACATTCTGTTTTTCATCTCTAGTGCACTAAATGATCAACTGTAGTTGTTTTTTTGTGCATTACGTGCCTTTTGCCTGCTAATTTCTGTTAAATTAAACAAACCTTTTTAATCAGAGTGTGACTGATGTTTGGAGTTCTTTGTGGTATTTGTCATGTAATTAGGTGGTTTCTATAAACATTTGAGCACTTAGAGGTTTGGTAATGTAGACTGCAATGATTGCAAAGATGGGACTTGCTTATTCAGTTACACGAAGTAAACTTAGTTACAAATAACAATGACTCTTCCATTCATGAATAAACCTACAAATTTATATACAGACAGTAATTCCAGCAAAAGGACAAAACCTTAGAGGGAAAAAAGTATATTCCAGCAGTAAAGGTGTCTGGAGGTGGTTAACAAGCACAAAAGCCTGAATCACTAAGGTAATATAACTGCAGTTCATGAAGAGAGAGCAAGATCAGAGGAATGCAGATAAGCTCATACACAATTAGGATTTCAGCATACATCAGGAAAACTATACCTTATTTATATAATCCATTGAATATTACTTGATGCTTACATATGGCCCATGACATGCATGACTACTGAAGCTGGGAGCGCAACTGATCCGGCTGTGGTTACTGTTTTGAAGATAGAGCAATGAGGCAGAAGACTAACATAATATTTATACTCTGATTGAGTACAGACAGAGCAATGTATCAGCTGTATCACAGGCAGAGTGTCTGCAAGAGGAACAGGCAAATAGATTGCAGCAACACAGTGAAGATATCCTAGATATCCTAAGGTAAGGCAGGAGAGAAGTTACATCCTAAATGGATGGCTTAATGTCTTCAAGCATGGGTTACTATAATCATCTTTTAAAAACGTTTAGCAAAGCTGCATGAAACATTCTGGGAATGTTTGCTAAATTACATCACATGATACATAGATACACACCCTCATGCACCTTCATTCAAAATTCAAAGACTGTTCCCTTAATTTATTACATAATAATTTTCAGTACCCCTTTGGGAATTCTCCCTAAATGTTCCCTTAAAATTCACATAAGAATTTACTAGTAACCTCAAGAAAACTTTAAGACCTATATGTAACAGAGGTGAGTCAATTCCTAGTGGCACAAATTGGTTCTTGGTGAGGAGACCCCTGGGGACGATCCACTCAACTAAGCCACAGGGGTGTAGGCTTATGAGCACCTGGGGCCCCCCTTCAGGAAGTGGTTGTGGTCTTTGTAGTTTCTTCTGACATCAATTTGCCTTGGGAGACCCTACCAGGGGCTTATACCCCTGACAAAATGCAGCCGTTTGGATCATTGAGGTGCTCTAATCCCTCCACCACATTAAAATGGCAATTCTATGGAGAGGTGTGATTTAATTACCCTAGAAGGTTTACTAAAGGTCACTTATGGTACTGTATAAGATTTTTCAGAGTATCCTTAAGAGTTTTGCTAGAATGTTCATCAAAGATTAATAAACTACTGCAAAGCCATCATAATTTATGGATTTAATAAATAAATTTATTACAGCCATCATTTGCAAACGAAGTCTAGGAGAGAACACAGATAACATATGACAATAAAAACTACTATGCATAACTTAGTATTTAAACAATAAACTAGTTTATTATCATATTATTTATCAAGTATTTAGTGAGAGAAGAAATAAGCAAAGGTAGCAAAGGTAGTTAAACATGCCTTATATCTAGGGTCTATTCAAGTTTACCCAACATAATTTCAGTTAGATAATTTTCGTTTTTTTTGTACATGGGTCTTATTACATATTTTTAAAACTTTGAGATGCAATGAAAATGAATGTTTTCATGTATAATGTATAGATAGACACAGGATCTGCATCTAATTTGTGCAGAGAAATGTAATAATCACACAGTAAGATTGCTCTTTCCTACTAGGAGTGCCACTATTTGTTGTGATACTACCTCCTTCTCACCAGTAGGGAGTGTGGTTGTTGCATCATGGACATAACAGAGATCAAGAACACAGACTGGACTGCAAAGTTGTACAAAGACTTCATGCAACCAGCATGGTTCATATATGTTTTTTTCATTCTCAGCTCTTAATCTGAATAATTTATTTGGATTTGGTCAAATCCACTGCTAGCACTTCACACAAACATTAAAACCAAACAGGATCATTGCAGCACTAAAATCAGCGTAAAGTTGCAGAGTTCCTGCTTATTACTGAACACGGAAAGTAGAGTTTTCCCACATGTACAAAATTCTGAGCATTTCCACTGTAGCGCATTTCTACATATTTCATTAATATTAAATCTAAGTCATTCTGTACTGCACGCTGTGATCAAGAATGCTTTCTGTAGACTGATGAATGTGTGATGCAACTCCCATCAGTGTGGATTTTGGTAACCAGGATGAAGATAATCAGAGATGCATTGAGTTCAATTTAAATTCCCTTTAATAAACGAACACAGCTCCAACAATATCAAACAGCCCCAGCAGTGTGTAACATTATATTAAAGTAGCTACAATACATGCAAAATGTGTGCTTGCAGTGTATAAGTGAAAAGAAGAAAATTCAACAGATTTTCAAACCTACTGGTAACACACAGCAACGAGGTCCTCTAAGCAACTGACATAGGATCTAAAAATAAATCTGATTCCTACAAAATATGCTATTAAATGTTATTATCAAAGCAGTCATATTTAGCTATTTTCATTGCACATTCTTTTGGTCAGCAAAAATATTAGATAAATCTGAATATCTTAGCAGCAAAACAAGCAGAACACCAACATGACTGCATAGCAGTGCTTTAGACCAGTTAGCCGGTCCACCGTTTCACTCTGCAGCATTGTTGCACGACTACAATTTACATGGATGACTCATCAGAGGGAAGCTGTACCTGGGTTCTCAATGTTAAGTTCAACTACAAAAACCTGCAAAGCAACAGCTGAATAGCCTTAATTTTGGAATCAGGTAGACTGTGAAGTCCAAATTGAACTCTTTAGCCTCATTCACGGAAGATATTTTTGGATTTAACAAAGAAAAAGAAGGAGCAACATTTGATTAAAAGAACCGTCTGCAACATGTTAATCATGGTTTGAAAATGCATCAAATTAGAAACATGGGAAGCATTGCACATTGGCAAAGAGGAGGGAAGGATAAATCTCCAAAGAATAGTTTTAGGATTTAGTGGATTTAGCAAATTGTCCTTTGAGTTTCACACTGTGACATGGGCAAAAAAGCGCATCAGCATATAGATTTTTATTGCATGCTTTGTAGCTTAAATGTTGATACCATTTTTTATGAAAATGTATTATTCATTGTGTTTTTTTTATTGAATCTTTTCTTTACTTTTCTTAAATATGCTGTCAAACAGAAAAAACTAGCAGGGTTTAGTATGAATGTACAGAAAAATTATAGGGCCTGTATAAAGTCAGGTTAAAAATAAAAGAAAAAGATAAAAGAAAAAAAAAAGATGCAAGATTTTTGATCACTTGAAGTGTCAGCTTCAGCTGTTGTTTCCATCAAGGTGCAGATATAGTTTTCTACCATGATGCAGAACAAATCATATCAAAAAGTAATTTATTCCAGCTGTTATAAGTCTTGTGAATGACCATATTAAAGGGCAATCTGCATTACTCCTGGCTGCAAATCAAATTTGCCCTGGAAAAAGAACAAACCTTGTTAAACTTTGAATAGTGAAGAAGGGCAGATAAAAGACCCTTACCTGGCTACAATGATCTCTTGGAAAGAGTTTTATTTGCTGTAAGTGTTACGATACTAAGTACTTACATAATAACACAGCATTTACACACAATACAATTACATTCAGAGATGTGGCTCTCCTGGCTTTGCAGTGTTCCAGTGTTTGTCATTAGAGTTGTCTGCATCTCAGGCAGAGTTTCAGGCACACAGTGGGATGTGGTTACAGGGGAGGGGATGATGGACACATAGCTTAACTGGAGTTGTCCAGCAGTCACAGTGTTCCCGTATTTTATAAAAGCTTAATTTTAAGAGTGGCATAGTGAGTAGGGTGCTATCCTGTCTATTTGTATGAGTGTGTGTAGGAGTACCAGCTGTGTGTATGTACACACACACACACACACACACACACACATATATATATACATAGATATATATAAAGATTTAGATATAGATATATCACACTGCCACCCACACATACAGAGGCTTAAAAACAGGGATTATGGGCTATATTTATAGGTGTGAATGGAGAGCAATATTTTCTTTCCCAATCTCTTTTTGCCTTTCATCACATGGTCGAGCGCTTCCCTTTGATGTAAGCTCCAATCCTAAGTGTTTTCCATTGCGCTGTCCCTTGTGGCTCCTGGAGCTCACTGGCCTATTCACTGGTCTCCATAATGAGCTGCTAATTATCCCAGGACCTCATCAAGTCTCTTTGGGCCTGCAGCTAAGCCTTCTTTTCACACAGGTTGGCATGGTGACCGTAGGGGATGAGAACCTGGAGGAGGTCACCAAAAGGACTGCTGCAGCTTGACTGCTGCTCAGCTCTACTGAGGGGGAGTTAAAGGAACATATCATTTTCTCTCTATGGAGGAGAATGGAGATTGTGGGAAAAATAAATTAGATACAAGTATTGTTGTTTTTATTTTATTTAATCTATTTTTTTTATTTTAGTTTCTGTGTAAGTGTTCAGAAGTATGTGTGAGAGTGGTGCATTTTTGGCACCCATGCATCAACTCAAATTCTGGGAAAGTTCTGACCTCTTTGGCAACTTCCACTTTGGATTACGTATACTCTGCTGGTCGCACTGGGCCCTTCCCATTTCCTGTTTATGGTGTCATGGAAACAGTCCATGTTCCTTTCCTCTGCTTTTGCACTAAAAATGAAAACTTACCCTGCATCAACTAATCAGCTTTACCCTTCTTTCTCAGCAAGCACAAGAACTGCAGCTCTGTACAGCTGCAGTCTCTGTGACCATAATTAGAAACTTCCAATAATGAATACATAGAAATAGCCAGTAGATAATTCCAGATTTATGGAGACATTTGTCATCAAGATCCACATATAAATCACCTCTTAAAAACCCCAATTCAAAGGCACCTCCAATTTCCTTTAGTTGCTAGGCAACCACAGAGTGCAATGGTGATGCTTGTAGTTAAAGGCTGGCAGCCCAGCGGTGAAAAAGTAGATTGTTGGGAGAATCACTGTCTTTTATAGCTCTGAGGTTTCATTACATGGTCAGCTGATAATGACAATGATACGCTGTCACAACAGAGTAATTATACGACCTGTTTATCCCTGGGGTGTATCCTCAAACTAATGATGTCAGTTGAATGGTTGTACTGTGCTTTCAGATACTTGACTAGTGGCACATAAAGAAATAGCTGTGAAAGCATTTCTTGGGGACTGGATGGAAAACATGCAAAATATTGAAAAATATTTGTAAAATCCTCAATACATATAATGTCCATACAATGTTTGCAGTTTAAATGTGATGCCTCCATACTTCCTGTATTCCATTTTTTTTGTTTTAGTCCATGTTTCGCATTAACTGCTTGAGCTTCATTTTCAACAAAAAAAAATCTAACAATCTGGGAATATGGATTACTGGATTACACAAACAATCAAACTGAAAAATGACAAATAATCTAACCCTAAAAATTTTGGATTTGTGCAAAAATCTAACTTTGAAAAGCAAATTACCCTCACCAAAATAGTGCTGATACCAACCACAGCCCTCCATTAGCCAGTATGTGTTAAGTCACCATCAATAAAACAGACATTTTAGCAGGTAAACCCACACACAGCACCAAATTTAAGAAGTTTAATATACTTTGAGATACAGAAAAGCATAATTTGAGTAGAACAGTGAAAAGGTTATCTGAAATTTATCAAATCTAACTATCTGCAAAATGCTATTATAAATTATTTATACACATATAAAATAAGATTGTTCCATATTTTTAAAAATACAACTTGGGTAGATTGTTGTTTGTTTGTCATATGATGTGTTTTTATATTATCCCATTTTCAGTTAATACCAGTACCACATTTTCTCTGAGTTTCCTTTATGATGCTGCATTCCAACAGACTATGTATTGTGCAATCACAAAATCCCGTTTTGAAGCTTCATATCTGTTTGGGGCCTTCTATAGAAATCTGATACAATTAAATGGTTTAATCATATTTAGCCTCACCATTGAGTTTTGTGGGAAGTTCTGGTAAACCTGCCTGCGGCACCAATCAGCAAAAGCATCAAGTAATTCACTAACTATTTAGCAGCTAAAATGTAAGATATTTAATTGAGAGGTTTCCACCAGCCACTAATTTCAGCCTTATTAGTTCCTTTTGAGCTGATCTGTAAGATAAAACTATTATTTTGTACAGCATTGGCTTGAGCTTAACAAGCTAAAACTAATTTCTGTTAAAAACACAAATGAGACCATGGGGATGTCTGTAGTTTTTGCAATAAACAAGAACAAAAATCAAAATCAAAACAAGCACAAAACAAAAACAATGATATTAATTAAAGTGCAGCATTACGTACACATTCAACCACATTCAAATTAGAGACTCTCATTTAAACAATCATCCCATTCAAATATGTAAAACTTTAGATAAGCTGACATGAACTAAAGAGGCTATACAAAAAAAATAAGATGTTAGCCTTGTGTGTGTTAACTGCTTTGCATTTCAGATTCAGACTTACATTCCTGAGAGGTTTACTGTTCCTGTGGGAGCCATGTCTATGACTTGTAGAATCTGGACAAGACAACGACCACAGTATGAGATGACTGAAGCAATTCTTTTCACATGACCTCACTCCTTCTGGGAAGGCTTTTTGTTAAAGGGCTGAGTGACCAGATGTGATTCTAATAGAACGTTTCATTGTCTTTTTTATTGTTTAATTTTAATTTTGCCCATGACATTTTTGCTGGCTCACACACAGAAAATTCTGTGTGGCTGTGGCACAACATTTAACAATCTATTTTCTTTAGTTTAGCTTAAAAACTGAGCTGAACTGTTCAGAGCCACTAGTTCAGGAAACCAAAGCATAGACAGAATTCTTTTGATCACAGTTCACTGGTATCTAAATTCCTCTTTTGCCCCTTCTGGTGTGCAACCAGGCTACTGGCACATCAGAGTGACACTTGTGGACTGAAACCAGACATCAGTGGCTTATTGTCGAAACCCTGTCGTGTTGTCTCAGCTCCCCCTTCCTGTGTGTGTGTATGTGTCTGTCTGTCTGTCTGTCTCTCTCTCTCTCTCTCTGTATGTGGGGGGTTGTGGTAAAAAAAAGACTTTGGGATGATTTCAAGTTGAAAGGTGTCTCCCTGCTCAGACTCCTTGTTTGAGGATTATAGCTGCCTGAGCAAAGCTGCACGGAGCCACAAGGAAGTGAAGGAAGTGCTTGTAAGCAGACATCATTCTTTTCACCATGGTAAGTTTTATCCCTTTACTTCTTCTTGTCCTTCTCTGCCAAACATTTTGCAGCTTATCACAGGTACAAACAAGCTCTTGCTGATAGCCAGACACAGGTTTTCTGTCTCTTCCTATTTCTATAATAGAAACTTCTCCTTTTAACATTTCCTCTTTCAGATGTCGCCAGCTGCACACGAGAACATATTTTGTGCATATGTATTGAGTGTTTGCGTTAGTGTGTCTGCAAAGCACTTCCTGCACTCTGACAATGCTGTGATAGGAATATCCTCCTGCAGAGACAGACAACAGTTAAGGCTGGCCTCCTCCCATTCTCTCTGCTGGCACAGTTTCAGACTATCACAGCACACCTCACATTTCAGGCTTCTTGCAGAAGTTGCCAGATGTGATAGCAGCTGAGAGAAAGAAGTGGGGGACTGTTGCAGATAAAGACTATGTGTGTGAAAGGTATGATGAAAAGGAAGGGGTGGTGTCATTGCTGTTTATAGCATAAGAGCCACTGTTCATGCTGTAAACAGAGAGTGATCAAGAGCCATCGAGAGCAGGGGAGGAAATGAACAATGGAGGGGAAATGATCAGTAATCTGCAACGCTAGCTGTCATCCTCCACTGCAACAGTCTGTCTGGATCTCATTATAGGTAAACTCATTTGGCTTTGGGGCCCTGAGCAAAATGTGCATGAGCAGATGAAGGGTTTTATGAGTGTATGAGTCCTCCCAAACATGATGAGAAATGATGAAAGGAAGGATTTTGCTAATGTTATTGGTTCAGTGATTTCCAGAGCTACTTGTGGAAATCTTATAGCTTTCCTCTATCACTTTGTTCTCATTGTGTCATATATTCCCTCCATCTTGTTCAGTAGGAAGTAGAGTAGTAAGTTGGAAATGATGATAAAATATTGATACTTTTAGGTTATTTTGCAATCTGGGCATCACTCATACTTACAATACCAATTCATGGTGATGTCTCAGTTTTTAAATAAATAATCAGGTGAGAGACATATGAGCTTAATGTTTGGGAGAAGATTTTGATCAGCGACTCAAATAATTTGGGAGGCTAGATGTAATACCAACCCAGTGATGAGGGATTCCACACTATTTGATCATTTTAATAATAATAAAAAAGTAGAACCAAGTTTTTCTTGGGTGTTATTTGCAACTTTGCTAACTGCCTTTAAAACTGACACACATGAGCGAATCCACCTTGTCATGCTCTAACCATCCATTTGAAGACATGTAAACAAATGCGCTTCTTGGTGTTTTGGCAAAACTCACAGCTTTGTGTTGGTGCTTGGCACAGATTTGCAAATGCACATCTACTTGTTGTAGGAGGGCTGCTGCTAGCCATTTGAATGCCCTAAACACAACTAGCTGTGGATAAGACAAAAAAAAAAAAAAAAAAAAAAAAAGAGAGAGAAAAAAATGTCTGGAGCTGTTCACTGTTGTGCTGGTATTCACAGAATGCCATTGAACATGTCAGAAACTCAGAAATCACAAAACCAGTCAATTAACACGGTAAACTATGACACATCTTATTATCATATGTGATTAGCAAGATGTTAAAGGGACAGTTCTGTTAAAGTGTTTCATTTGTATGTGGTGAAAGAGGATGGTGCCCTACGACAGGAATTTCCAACTTCCGTGCTTCAGACTGACTCAGAATGATGGGTCATTAAGAGGCTTAAGCAGAACTTGACAACAAGCTGTTCCAGAACTACTTCATTTAAGTCAGGTGTGTTGCAGCAGCTAAACATCCAAAACCTGCAAGACAGTGGGCCTTGAGGACTGAAGTTGCTGGAGTCAGTGCATGACTAGTGGGAGTAGTGACTCTGTGTTGTAGCATATTGCTGGTACTAGGGGGCAGCCTCAGAAATACATGGAACAATCTAAGGTGTAGGCATGTGTTACTGCCCATGACTTCCTTTCAGCTCAAGTCCAACTCTTATTTACATTTGACCCATTTGTAATATATCAGAGTTATGCCATTTTTAGCTCTTTGGAGGACTGCATGCAAACCTCTGCATTGGTTGCATACCCAAAAATAACATGGTATGAGAACGCTGTGAAGAGTGTTCGATCCCTTCATGTGCCACCATGAATGGATCCAACATTATATTGGTAGCTAAAGGTGGGTTCTAACTGTGACAGCAATCAGCAATGGTGGAACTTTTTACTGACTCTACACGTAAAGCCTGGTTCAGCTGATTGCTTGGAGTACACCTGTGACTTTGATAGCTTGATGCTTCTCTCTGTTTCCTGGTAAGTATTTTTTTAATTGCCCACCTTCTCTAAATGGTTTCTCAAACCCTTTTCCAGTTGATTCTGTGTAGTGAACTGCATGGCATGTCAGGTTATTGGAAAAAGGTCACACACTAGTATTTCGTTGGACCACCTTCACCTTTGATTACAGCAGCATTCACTGTGACATTGATTTAACGAGCTTTTACAACATCACAAGATTTATTTCCATCCAGTGTTGCATTCAATTTTCACCAAGATCTGGTATTGATGATGGGATAGTCTGACCCCTGCGCAAAGCCTTCTCCAGCACATCCCAAAGATTCTCAATAGGATTAGGGGCTGGACTCTGTGGTGGCCAGTTTATGTGGGAAAATGGTGTCTCATGCTCCCTGAATCACTTTTTCACTATTTGAGCCTGATGAATCCTGGGATTGTCATCTTATAATATGCCTGTGCCATCAGGGAAGAAAAAAATCCATTGGTGGAATAAGCTGGTCATTCAGTGTATTCAGGTAGTCGCTGACCTCATTCTTTGGACACATAATGTTGCTGAAACTAGACCTGATCACCTGCAGCAACCCCAGATCATAGACTGCCCCCACAGGCTTGTGCAGTAGGCGCTAAGCATGATGGGTGTATCACTTAATCTGCCTCTCTTCATACCATGATGATCCTATCACTCTGGAACAGGGTAAATCTGGACTCATCAGACCACATGATCTTCTTCCATTGCTCCAGAGTCCAATCTTTGTGCTTCCTGCCAAACTGAAACTTTTTTCTCTAGTTACCTCACTGATTAGTGGTTTTCTTATGGCTACACAGCTGCTCAGTCTCAATCCATTGAGTTCTCTTCACATTGTTCATGTGAAAATGCTCTCACTATTAAACACAGCCTTGAGTTCTGCTGGTGTTTTTCATTAGATTTGATTTCACCAAACATTTAAGTGATCGCTGTTCAACGTCATTCAGGATTTTTTTTTCGACCACATTTCTTCCTGGAAGACGATACTTCCCCACTATCCTTCCAGTTTTTCATAACGTGTTGGACAGTTCTTAACCGGATTTTTGTAGTTTCTGCAATCTCCTTAGATGTTTTCTCTGCTTGATGCAGGACAATAATTTGACCCTTCTTAAACAGACCAACTTCTTTTCCACGACCACGGGATGTGTGTTTCAACATGGTTGTTTAAGAAATAAGAAGCTACTCATTCCATCAATTGGGGTTAAATAACTTGTTGCCAGCTGAAAGATAATCACCCATGCAGTAATTATCCAGTAGGAAGCTCCTACCTATTTGCTTAGTTAAATCCAGGTAGCAACTTTTTTTTCTTTTTTCGTTTCTTACAACACCACTTCTACTTGTAAGGCCACAATGGCTAACTTGGAGAACTGAGTTTCATACAAGTGGTATTCTAAAGACAGAATACATCCTCACCTGCCCTCACCACCACATCACACACACAGACTCTCCCCTCTTGTCAACCCTGCAGTTGTCACTGTTGAAGCATGTTATTATTAAATAAATGACTTTTAAAATATAATTTCCTCTGATTTAAGGAAACAAAAAATATTTGTAGCGAAGGGTTGAGGGCGGGTGAAAAGAGCAAAAGCATTGAGATTAAATTTAAAAGTTTAGTGCCAAAATAGTAATCAGACAGAAACTGAGATAAAAAGCGAAGGAGAATAGAGGGGGAGGTCTGTGCGGGGAGACGGAGCTTTGCCGTCTGGCAAAACAGCATCCTTCCCTCTTTTCTGCTCCTCCCCTCTTCCCTCTCGGCATCTCTCCCACGCTCCGGAGCTCAGCCTTCAGCTCCCCGGATCCTCCCAGATTCTCCAGAGGTACAGCTTTGTTTTTTTCCCTTTTTTTTCTTTTTTTCCCGTATGTGCGCATAGCCTATATGAAAGTACTTGACACTGAGCTGTGTACTTTCCGTGTGTTTGTCTCCCTGCAGCGGAGGTGGGCGTGCGGAGCCTCTGACCCTCTGTCGCCCACTCGCGTTCTCCGTCTCTCCCTCTTCTCTGCAGCTCCTGGGGGCTATGGATGGATTGCGATTGCCTCCACTCATAGAAGAAGCGTTGGACTCCACAGGTCTGTGCAGCTCTTTTCTCAGTGTGTGTCTTTATCAGCGACTTCGTGCCGTGTGTTTTTTATTTCTCTTTAAAAAAAAATGTTTGTTTTAGCTGTGTGCCACAGATGACATAGGATCAACCGAAAAGGTAAAGGTCTGATATTTAGCTCTGCTAAGAAAGAGTGTTTACTCCAAAAGTGAGGGTCAAGAGGAGAGAGATGATCATGTGGTACGAGGTGGGAAAATTCTAATGGAAACCAGTCTTTATTAGGAGCTGTTGCCGTTCTGACAGACTGACGTGTGGGCATTACGGTCAGATATGGCATCTGTGGACGTTTGATGGAAGCAACACACTGCCAGGTAATAAATGGCCGGCAGCCAAAAGGCAGGAAATAATGTAAGCCTACTCATTAATCCTGGCACTGCTAAATGAGAGACATATGTTAGTCTGAAGCTGAGTCAGAATTTATGCAAGGTGTCATGCAGTGTTTTATGTTAATTTACTTTGGCTCTGAATGGTTTATTTGCATCTTAGTGGTTGCACCTAATAGCTGTTTGTAACTTCATTGCATCTTCTCTTTTTTCTCATACAGAATCAGTGCTGTGTTCAGGGAAAAATGTGTGGAATGTTTTTTTTTCTCTCTGTGTGTCCCATCATGGAAGAAATGTGTGTTTTCAGCGTGTTTTCAATGGGTGTGTAGACAGAGCAGCTTTGTGATGGACGCTGCTTAGAGGATGTTTATTGGTGTGGAGAGGCTAAGAGAGAACCACAGGTCAACAGCAATGTGAGCAGCTGAGCCAGATTCTGGCTTCCTATTCCTGGGAAGTTATGTCCTGCAACTGAACATTTGTTAATATGTATTTAGTGGATAATGTCCCAATCTCTGTGTTCATAGTTTAAAACTTAAAGAAGTAACAACTAAACTTCACAAACTGATTACTTAGGTTGTTTTTAAATATGCAAATAAGCCTTAAATGTTCAAATACTGTCCGAACTTTTTTAAACAAAGGGGAATTTGGATATCTCTTGTATACTCTCACCACATCAGTTCAGAGATACTATATTCACCATTACCTCAAGCTATGGTTCATATTTGAAGAAAAAACTATTTAAATCCAATTTAAACCTCTCAGACTATAGATAAGAGTAAAAATATAAAGTTAGGCATGTCTAAGTGCTTCTGATGAGATTTCTAGTCGAGGAGTATATTAAAAGAAGTATATTACAAAAACCCCTCTCACTAACTTCTTCTTAACTGAACAAAACATTTTATTTGTAATTTCTTAAAAATTGACTCATTAAAGCCATTGTATAATGAGTAATGTTCTTTGTTACACTGCTGACGGCTGTGTTATTGACCGTCATAACACGGATGCTGTCTCAGGAGAAATTCTTCCTCCCCAACAAGCTTGTTCCTGTTATCTTAACTCCAGGGACCTTTTTCCTTTCATCACAGCCTGAGGCATGCTTTTAAAGCTGGAAATTTACTGCACATTGATGGCAAGTGTGACTTGAAGTAATATGAATCCTAAAGGATTCACCAAATATAAACAGGCATACAGCAAATATAAAGTAGCTTGAACGACGGCTAGTATTAATTTGTATCATTCTGAATTATATACATATGGAAATCTGAAAGGATTAAAGTGCATTTACGCTACCCTGTCTGAGGTAATCTGTAGCTTGACATCAGTTATGAGTCTGGGTTCAAAGAGAGAAGTTACTGTTTTCTAGTTTCCACATCCTGCTGGAAATAAATTCTAAACCATACTGGAAAAACGCTTCTAAAATCACTTGCCACATGCACCATCAGGATATACTGATGCTCTTACACAAACACGTGCTCCCACTGATCAATAAAACATCATCAGAGGTGCACTTTACATGTGCAAGCTGTCTTCATAACATTATATGATAATGGTGCTACCACTTGCACGAGTCACCTAACATTTCTCTCTGCATACTTCTTTCTGTGTTCCCACTCAGCTCCCCTCTTACGGTTGTGATCCTCTGTTCTCCAACGCCCACACACCCACCAACACACACGCACGCATGTACACGCACGCACATGCATGCACTCATACACAAACCTTTGCACCTGGCAGCGGCATCAGCCCACACAGCATTTCTCTGGTGTCCTCTCTGCCTTTCCCTCAACTCTTCTTCAGTGTTGGGCCCTCATGCTGAAAAAACTCACTTTTCTTAGGAACTAATAAACAGCAAAGTTGCTGCTGTAAACAAACTTTGTAGATGTAAGAGACACCCGAGAAAAAAACAACACAGGAAAACAAATGCTACATGCTTTTACAATGTCCGGAGTCTCAAATCCTTCTTTTTCAGTTTCACAGGCCTGGACCCTCTTCCAAATATACTTTTAAAACTAGCCCCTGCACAAAACTGCCACATGTTTTATTGTTACTTGGTTTTATGATATTTCATGGCTTTCTTAAAACTCTCCAGTGAATAGAGAAGGTTCCTAAAATCGTGCAGCTCCTTTCTGCTGTTTTTTTTATTTCTTAAACTTTTCTCCTCCCTCTCAGAAATGCTTGGCAGTGTAGAACTATCATTAGTGCACCCCTTCTCACCCTTCGAGTTTTTATCCTTTTTGGATTTTGCAGGCTCATTTTGAGCTGTGGTACCCACTCCTCCCTCTTCAGTTTAGGTGATGTAAGGCCTTCCAGAGCGATTGCTTTCAGGTAGGAGCCGTTGATTTGTGATCAAATGGATTATTACCGCATCCCTTGTTTGCAAGCTTTGTTCTCTGTCACTATTCATATCTCCTAATGGAAAAGCTACACACACTGCACCACCATGCAAACACACATTTCTAAAAAAACACATTTCCTGAATAAATCACCTACACAGTCACACAATTTTCTGTGCATGCTCATTTAATGAGGGGAAATTGCAGCACATTCTGCAATGCCTGTGACCCACTTTCCCTTATTACTTTTGAAAGTACAAACATGGATTTTCCATTTAACTAACACAGTGCCTGATTAAGTCCAACTTTTGAGTGTGTGTGGTTGTTGTTTATTTTCTTGTTTTTTCTCCTGTTGCTGTTGTTCCTCTTGCTCAGGCTTAAAATACAGAGAGAGAAAACGATGAACTAACATAAACCCCATGGGAGCTCCACTCCTGTTTTCTGCGCCTCACAAACTTGTCTCAGTTTGGAATCAACACATCTCCTCGAAAGGTGACCTAAGAGAACAGACTCCATGAAAGCTCACCTGATGAGATCCCTCTAGCTCCTGTTTGGAAAATGAAAATAGAAAATGGCAGACAGAAATATCTCCATGGTAAGCAAACCTGTAGACAAAAACACAGCTTTATTACCATGGAGACTTTCCATATGTCGAAGCTTTGGTTGTTGGTGTGCGGGGTCACCATGTGAATGAACCTGAAGGTCTGACTGCACCTGATTCCTGTTAGCTTCATGAGGATGAGAGCAGCATGTGGACTCTTGGGTCAAGTCATGACTCTTTCTCCTTCCTTGCATTTCTTTTATAGTTTTCCCTCCATGCCTCTTTTGTTCATGCAGCCTAACCCCCCCCATTACTCCCCCTCCCTGCTCTGTAGTATGTGTTGCTAAGGAAGTGTGCCAGTGCAGGGGGAAAAGCTAAAACGTCAGAGCTGGGATAGGAGATGATTGTGTGCATTATGCATGGCCTCCTACACAGAAATTCATGACTTACATACACATACTACTGAATGTATTCAGCTTAAATGTGGCTCTAGGATCATACATACAATATATAGTGTAGCAGAAGTAAGGCTTAGATATCATACCCTTACAGTCTTATACAGGCTAAGATGATATATGCATTCACAGAAGCAGGTATAAGAATATACAAGAGTGGCCACATGCAATATATATTTATGTACAAATTGAAACACATACAGCACATGCTTGCATGCTCACAAACAAACCACTAACATTGCCACCAACACTTGTCTAATTCAATTTTCATGGTTCAGCACATTTGCACCAGCAAACCACACCTGTGATAGCCTCCAGCTCCAGTTTTCAGTGAGCTGTTGTTGCTTTTCACAGCCGACTTTGTCCCTCAAACAATAAAATTAGATATCTTACTAGCAGTGAGGGAGAGATTAGACTAGACTTTATGTTACTTGCTGCATTGAGAAGCTCTCATGAACGATGCTTTGCACCATATGTCATAAAATATGACACCTGCCTGTAAAAAAACAGAGTGAACACTGAGAATCGAGACTGTCAGAGGGAGTTAAGGTAAACTGACGGCTCATCATGCTGACATATCTTCTTAAATAAATTTCAGTTGCTCTTATCAGTCTGTTTTTCTTCATGATTAATAAATGGATCAGTCAGTTTGATCTATCAGATGGAGGAATTCTAAGAGGAGAGCAAAGCTAATAACAGCTCAGAGTGAGGATCACAGAGGAGCAAATTTTCATAATCTGAATCCACATAACACTAACAAACAAAGCAGTGTGAGGGAATACTATATACTGTTTATCCTAGCATCACTTTTGCATTAGTGGTCTATTTTTTCACTTTCTTTACAACCAAACAGTGATGATGTTATGCCTCACTGAATGCATGGTGAGAGTCTAAAATATCCTGACACTGATCAGTTGTAACTTAAAATTCAAATCCCAAAATACCAGCCACAGGACAGAAAACTTTCATTAAAATCCTGGAAGAGCACAAATGCTTGCTCTTTTTTAAACATTTACAACGGCTATGGGTAGGAGTAAGCTTTTCAACAAGTTTGACACAACTAATGACGGACTCAGCTGATCAGTGGCAGGACATACATACAAATGGATGTTCTTCACTTTGTAAAATAGTGAGAAGGTGAACAACTGTGTGATGCAAAAGAGACCTGGTAAAACTTAGATAAATATAACCTTTGCTTGTATTGTTATGACATTTTTGTGTATTCAAAAAAGGAAAATTTGCTCCTTTGTTTCCCCATTCTGAGTAGTACTGAGCTTAATTTAGAATTCTCCAAACTAAGTTTATCTGAACTACTGCTTATACATATTTTATTCATCTCTACTTACAAGAAACAAACAACATCAACCAAAAAAAAAAAAACAAAAAAAAAAAACTTTAACACCATCTGTCTAGCAGAGTATTGGTTCCCCTCGTGCCTCTGTGACACCTCATTGCTTTGGATGATGGCAGAGATGGTTTGGGTCTGGTGAGTTAGTTGGGTCTCTATGGATCAGGATTGGTCCAGTTCTTGCTGGAGAGACTTTAAGACTGGAATCAGCATCTTGTACTTTGTTGTATTCCTCTGTTGGTGGCATGTGGCAGAAGTGGGTAGCTGTGTAGAGGATGTACCTCTGGTCTGTAACAGCACATTGGTGGATGGCACATGTCAAAACAACATGTGCATGAAAGCCAGGATCTAAGTTTTCCCAGCAGAATACTGCATTTTAATGCTCTAGTTCTCTAGTTGATAAATATATAACAGCAGGATTACATTTTCCTCTTTGAACTCACGTGTATATCTCTGGTAAAAACCACACTCAGCTATTTAACTCTTCTGAGTGCAAATTTCATTACATTCCTTACTTTCTTACTAAGCACCCAATCAGAGGCAAAACAAAAGGCTTGTGTGACCTCATTAATGTTTAAATTCAATCTGAGATAGTTATTCTGGGATGCTGACAGAGAATACTTGGCCTGCTTGTTTCCTCTTTTCTAAAGTGGCATATTGTTTGCACTGACATAGTGAATGTGATTTGCTGCAATGTGATTAGGAAGGCATGTGTTGTGCATAGATAAAGCCATCCTCCCCCTGGAGCTGTAACGCTCCTCCTGAGATAACTCTGCTGTCCGTCCCTGTGCTCATATGCATGCAGCATCCATGTCTAATGCAATCCCCGCATGACTGAGAACCAGCACTGTGCCAAGGGTGCAGTGGAGTGATCACAGGTGTCACTGCTGCAGATTCTGCTGCACAGTGTTTTTTTTGACGTTTTCTTCTAAGGGGAGGTGATGAAACTTTCTCGAAAAGGGAATGATTGACAGGATAGGTTTTATATATATATATATATATATATATATATATATATATATATATATATATATATATATATATATATATATATATATATATATATATATGGCAAACATTTCATACACAGAAGGAATTCAAGGTGCTTTTCATTGAGTGAAGGAGGCATATTAATTAAAGAACAGCCTTTAGCTTGTTTTTAAAAATGGCTGCTGCTTGGAAAGTTCCAATGGGAGCTGACTCCAGCTGAGAGCACCATAATGACTAAAAGCCATTTTATCTTGTTTGATTTGAACTCTGGACACCAGATGAGTCCCTTCAGGTTTGAAACACCCCCCACACTCACTCACATGTCTATGACATGTTTTTAATTCCCAGAATGTTTGAGTCTTAGGGTCATATACCAAACCCAATTCAGCTTTCAGTATTTCTTAGTTCATAACTACTAGAAAAGGGGTGATGTGTTCATCTTACACTGGTGTTATTCAAAGTTCTAGCAGTAGCATTTTGCATGTGATGAAAATGCCTAATGGTCCTACTGGGAGAGACAGCAATGAGGATAAAAATCCTATGTGGACATACAGACGTGGATAAAATTGCTGTTACCCTTTGGTTAATGAAAGAAAATGGTTACAGAAATAACTTGAATCTGACAAAAATAATAACAAAGAAAAATTATATGAAATTTCACCAATGAAATTCAGACATTGCTTTTCAACCATGCTTCAAAAGAATTATTTAAAAAAAATGAACTCATGAAACAGCATGGTTGAAAAGCAATATCTGACTTTTATTGGTTACATTTCATAGAATTTTTATTTATTATTACTTTTGTCAGATTCAAGTTATTTCTGTGACCATTGTGAGTTTTTTTTTCATTATTCGAAGGATACCAACAATTTTGTCCACGTCTGTAATAGTTCTTACTTTAGCTTTATTTTCAAGATCCTAAATAATGCTTTAATTCTAAGTTTGATGTAGGCTCTGAGATTGCTCACTTTTTGGTTTTTAGTTCTTCACCTAAACATGGAACAGTGACTTTTCTGCTAGACTGCCAATTTTAATTTTTTTTAGTGTAGTATCATTTTGACTGAAATTAGTTGTGCTGCATCTGTATGTTTCCCTCCATTCATAGACCTTGTTCATGGCAGCAAGAAGTGGGAGTGGGCTTTTGGCACCTCACAATTCGATTGGATTACAAAATGTGTAACATTGTCTCTCATATTTATCATGACAAACAACTAAGAAGAAACGAAAACTAACCCAGACCTACATTTATAGGCAGAGTTCACATTCACACCTTCCCAAACAAATTGGTCTTTCCGAGTAAACGAGGCCACCCATAGAAGCTAAGTACTTCCACTCATTAGCTTTTAATGCAGATTTCACGCTCAGTCATCATGACTGCTATGTGCACACCACAGACTGTCCAGGCGCTTTTCCAATTCCCCTTTTGTGCTTTTCAACATTGTGTTATTGGGGCGGCATGTAACTCAACTGTTTGAGTGGCCACCCCATATACAGAAGCTACAGCTCCTCGGTGCAGTTGGTCCAGGTTCAAGTCCGGGCCTGGGGCCCTTTGCTGCACGTCATTCCTGGCTCTCTCTGATCCCCTCTGATGAAATGGAATGATTTAAAGATGATTTAAATAACAAACATGCAAGCAAAGATGACACAGGACCACAGAACTAAGGACCTGACCTGAGCAGACTAACGACTAACACACACACTCAGACAACGAACTGGAGAAGGGAAAACCAGGAGCTTAAATACTGGGGGAAATAATTACAAATAAAAAAGCATGTGTGGCAAATTGACCTGGAAGATGGGAGCAGGAAGTAAAGCAAAGAGCACACAAAGGAATAAACCTAACAAAGTAAAACTGGAAACACAGAACTCAAAGTGACAAGATTAGAAACTAAGACTAACAGAACTAAAAACCCTTAAACCATGAAATCTAGAGCCTCAAAATCCTAAAAAAAAAAATACCTGAATAATGCACATCTGCACCATGATGCATCTAAAAAAATCAACTTTCTTCCCCCCACCCCTAGACAATATGTATCGATCCACAACCCATCCCACCAAATATAAGAGTTTGGTAATTTAACTAATGCAAATTTTGGTCAAATGCAGCTTGTGCCACTTGGATGATGTTATACAAAGGTCAAATGCTTGTTGGTTAAAAGTTAGTTTGAGCTGGAGAGAGGCCCGTAACAGCTGATTCAATCACAAAAAATGATAAAGTGTCAAAATCAGTAAAAAAAAATAGAAAAATGAAAAAACAAACAAACAAACAAATTAACAAAAAAACAAAACAAAAAAAAAAAAAAACAAAACAAAACAAAAAAACTCAAAAAAGTCAATTACCTAATTAGGATCAAAACTACATAATGACTTTTTCTGATGGACCCATTTTCACAAATCTTTAGATCTAAGATGTAACAACACCAAGACTGGTGGATGCAGTATCTCAGACTTTATAAGAGCAGTTTCAGTTTTGTAATTTGAGCTGAAACCTGGATGAGAGCTGTCAAAGATGATAATTATCTGCGAGATGTTATTGGTTTGATTAAAACAACCTTCTCCATAATTTTATTTCTGTAGGGAAGGATTGAATTGAGGCTAAAGTTACTTAGTGCTGAAGAATTCAGATTTTTAGGTATTTAGGAGTGGCCTGACAACTGCAGATTTTAATGATGTTAGAAAGGTGCCTGAAGTTAGAAGCAGAAGTGAGACATTTACAGTGTGCAGTGAATCTTTTTGCAACAACTAAAAACTGTCTTCTAATGATCGGGTAGCTGGCACAAGACATTTCACTATAGAGGTGCTTGTGTAATGGGTGTTGTAGAGGTGTGGAGTAGAGTGATTGGCCCTTACAGACATTTACCAATTCTGCAGTGGCTAATTATTTTGTAAAAATGCCATCACAAGAAATTCAGAACATCTGTTCAATATTAAAAGACTTTTTATACTTAAAAAAACCCAACAGCAGTGAAAAAAATCAGCAAAGATTGTGTTTAAAACTTACAGTTTAAGTGTTGACATTGTTGATGCTGCACTTTCAAAGTCTTGATGCTCAAGTGCAGCAGGAACCACTTGAAATAAATCTTTTAGAAAATCATACCCTCAGCGAGACATCCTAGAGGATTTGGATGTGAGTGATATTCAGTAGGAAGTCTTTTGTCTCTTGATGGCCTTTAGCTGCCCCTGGCTATACAAGCAGCTCAGGCTCACTCTCTGCTACAGTGTTCCATCTCTCCTCTTTATGACTAACTCATTACACCAGCATCAAAGTTTAATGACAAAATAGCCCAGTGCTCATGAAACCTCTCTCATTCCTCTCAGGGGCTGCATTGCTTGAATTAACATTATTATGAGACAGGAAGAATTAAGGCTCTCATGGATAAAGGATAAAAATAAGTTATATGTGCGTGGCAAGGATGGAAACAGTTACGGCTAGTGAAGGGGGAAATAAAACACAGAAATAATTATCACAGGAGATGGAAAGGATCCCCAGAGTCATGATTACACCGGTGTGTAACACTCTTAATTAGGTAGATCTTTAGTTAATGTATTACTCTGTCCCCTGCTACACCATCTTTCTTCTCTCCTGTCATCACTCTTTCTCCTTTCTGAGTGCAAACAGGAGTTTTAAGGCATTTGGAGGCCAATCAGTCACAAATGTGCAATGCTATACACCCATTTATCTCTGAGATGGACTTGACCCTGAAGGGCATGTTATTGAGAAGTGTGAGCAAAATGATGGCAGGTCTGCGTGTGTGGTGCCAGCAGAATTTCCAGGAATGAGACTAAAATGAGGAGTGTGAGTGATCTTTGGTCTTTAAAAAAGCTGCTGAGAAAAAAACATCTCTGTGAATATAACTGCCATTCAACACCATGTTTTCATGCCTGACATGGTGTCCCATCTGAGTAATGGGGAATGATTTTAAATAGGAATTAGCCATTATGTTGTTTCCCTGTTGATGATGCTTCCCTGTTCCCTTGTAGGTCTCTGTATTTGTGCATTTCTAGGAAGCAACAGCTGTTTTATAATCAAACCAACTTAATTTGCATTATTCAACAACATGTCAAGTGTCTCATTTGATTTAACAGATGCATATAAACAACAGCCATCCTGCCTGAGCCGGATCAGGCAGGATGATGAGGAACTCTTTGACACAAAAAAAAGGAAGAATAGGAAAAACCTCAGACAACCATGTTGTACACAGTATAATACGAGAAACATGTGTGTCATCTCTCTTACTATGAGTGGTAGCTTGTGTTATTATGGACTTTGAGGTGCATTGCTGAGTGGTGAGTCATAGTGATTACTTCAGCATACTGGCCCACCTCCTCCCCGTCCTTCTCTTGCCGCATTGTGTCAGCTAACTCACTCCACCTACTGGTGGAATATTTAAATTCACAGTGCAGACAGAGGAATGTAGATCTAAGTGACGTATGTGGCCAATAGATGCCATCAAGTGGCTTTAAAACATTTTGGATAGTGTCTTGTTAACATCTATATATAAGCATTAAACACTGGACAGCATATGATCCTCCTCCTCTAACAGATGGATTCACAAGCAGATGAAGATGATCATCCCAGCTGTAATTACACCAGCTTTGCTGTCAGTTAAAATGTATGTTTAAATTAGCTGTATTTACATAAGTATACATGAGTGGAGAATTGGCTGTTGTACAAAGGAATCAGCGCTACTTGAATCACAAGATGGTGCTGTTGATTTAGAACCAAAGGACAAGCTTGACTGAATTTAGGTAATGACAGAGGAGTTTGCTCAGTCCCCATCAGGTCTGCTTTTCTAATAAGTGTGCCATCTTTCCAACAGATGACCCCAGTGATCTGAAAGCTGAGAGCAGCCCCACAATGGACAACGAAATAACAGCCAAGGAGAGAGGCATCCTGCAGAACAATGAGAAGGAGGAAATGGATCAGGAGAGATGTCAGGAGGATGAGAGTGAAGAAAAGAAACTGAAGGATGAGGAAGGTGAAGGGGAGGAGAAAAAAAGGAAGGAGCAAGAGCCACTGACCGAGGAGCAGGAGCTGGAGGAGCTGAAGGCTCAGGTACTGCAGCTGCTGCTGGAGCTGGAGGAAGCCAGGGAGACCTCCAACAAACACCAAGAAAGCTTCCACGAGTTGCAAGGTGAGAATTCTTGTCTGAACACTGAGACACTGTTTTCACACTGTTTATTTTTATCACAGTATCATCAGTCTTTCTACAAAACAAACAACCATGTGGTCTTAAAGCAGCTTTTATGAAACTAAATACATATTCTCTGTTGTTCAACCACATACCCCAAACCCTCTTTTTTTCTGGCTGTCAGAAAATTCACACTATGATGAGTAGTTTAGATGATGAGACTGCACATTTTTTAATTTAAAGATAATTTCCCTTCCCTTAATTTGGGATTAGAATGTCCATTTAAATGTTATTGTCAAAGCCTGTCTCATAAATGGATCCACACTTAGTCATTTGTCAAGTGTGTATCAGAACAAAGTTTCTTTCATGAAACGGGCAGGCTCATACTACACTAGATCCTGCCTGCTATATTTACATAGATCTACCTTGCAAGCTGAGAGAAGAAGACCACCAAGTGAAGATACAAGATGGAGGATACAGGGATTTACCTTTAATCTGTGGGGATTTATCAGTGAGGAAAATGTAATGTTCAACATCACACCAAATCACACTGAGCCTCTCGCCATTCAACAGCATAGCTTTCAACGTAAGTTCAGTGTAGTAGCTAAACACTTAGAAGTGAAGCTGTTTATATGTGGTCACTGACACGATCAGTTGTTCATAGTTACTGAATAGAGCGTCACATCACACCTTAGAAATGATGAGCCTATTGCTCAGAGACACTGGCAGTTGAGTAAGGCTGTAGGTATGAGGCCACAGAGCTCAGTGAGTGTTTATGAGTATGTGTTTGACTTTGTGATGAGCTCAGTGGTTTGTCTGGCAGTGGTGGGGGCATTCCTCAGACAACTGCATGCTTGCTGAGGGAAGCTTCTAGACTGAGTGTCCTAGACCGTAATCACAATAAAAAACACTATTGGTCAAGCTGTGAGAATAATCAGCTGCTTAGTTTTGCATTTTTAGATGTAGAAACAATTTAGATCTTTCTAGAAACAATATAGCTTCCACTCTGGACAAATTCTAAAAAAAAAACAAAAAACAAAAAAAAAAACAGTTGATTGTTAGTTTTAGCTGTTATTTATACCTTTAAGAGTTAATCAGCTGATCATAAAACCTTCACAGGTGGTAGTTTCATAGGCCATTAAACCATAGTATTGGGCTAATTACCTCGGCCAAGGTGGAGGCTATGTTTTCAGCTGCGTGGTTTGTCTCTCTGTCTGTTAGCAACATAACTCAAAAAGTTAAAGATGGATTTTGATTTAACCTTTTGGGGGTGATCCGGATCACCCCCTGGATCCCGGACCGTTTTTAAAGGATTCTTTAATATTGAGGGATAGGGAGAATTTTGCCATTCATGCTTCCAAGTCAACAGATAATACGCAAAATCATTGGCAAAATTAAATTACAAGATGATAGTAGATGTTAAATACACTTACAGCTAACTCAGCTTGTGCCCATCAGAGAAAATGCAAATTTCTTCAAAAACTTCAATACTATTATGACCATTTGCTTCATCTTGGTGTCTAAGGTTATGTGTTCAGAGTAAAGGATTTTAAATAAGATGTGGCATCTATCTTAATGATGGAAATAGAGAGTGATATTAGCATTAAGAGTGTTGGCATGGAGTTGGAAAGTGGGTGGGCTGTCTCAGGTGAGTGACCCTATGATCTGTATTGTCTGAGTGCTTCTCGTTAGAAAAGCAATCTAAGTCATAGATGTTGAGATCAGTATTCAGTACCACACAAAAAGCTCTGGGCATTTAGACTATTCTCTAATACAACCATCAAAAAGACATCTTTCACAAAATGATCCTGCATAAAGATCTATCTTCATCCACAACAAGGACAAGGAGTCCTGCAACAGATAGTGCGACCCCCACAGAGCTCTTATCACAACATCATGGAGTCAGTCTGTGATGACACTTACGTACAAAAAGCGTTAAGAAATGAGGCAAGATGATTACAACAGTCTTCATGGGAAAATCTTAGAAGACTGTTTGCAAGTATACCTGGAAGACCGGTGCTAATCTAAGCTTTTTGGAAACTTCTATTAAAAAGACTCTAAAAAACTGTCATTTTTAAAAATATTTACATAGAACAAAAACAATAAAATCTAAAAATCCACGGTATTGCACACAGTTGTGAAACTCCATACACACACAAGGAGGGAGAAGGAATAAATAAATAAATACATAATACTGCTACAAATATAACACACACTTTTACAGGGTCACAGCTACTTTGCAGGAAGCCTCTAAAAATAGAATAAAAAAAGTTGCCAAAGCCTTTTAAACTTTTGTTTGGAGCACTGAGTTGTTCCACCTTTAAATGCGCCATCAAGTCCGTCATCCAACACCTATGACAGAGCACTGCACTCTTTGTCCACCTAAGCAAAATGAGTCACTGTGTACGAAGTGTGGTGAAAGCCACAGTGGTGGCATGACTGGATGAGATTTTATAGTCCTGTGGCACCATCCTAATTAAAGGGTTTGGTGGAATTCTTGTATCCCCCACTGTTGTTCTAGTGTTGAAAACCCCCTCCCAAAAGCCAGAACATATGACTGAGGGTGCCTGGTTCACATTTACACCTTGGACAGCTGTCATCAGTTCCTGGTAACAATTTGACGAGCTTGCTATTGGAGAAGTGGAATCTATGAAGCACCTTAAATTGGAGCAGCCCATGTCTCATACAAATAGATAAGTATGTACCCAGCCAATTGCTGCCTTCAGTTCTGCTGGAGAGAGACCCAAGCCTAGTTCTATCCCCACTTTTGTTTAATACGGTCCGGAGAGGAGACTGCTGCCCCTTGTTACAGTTCACAAATAGTGGACACTGCCCCCCTTTGTAAGGAATCCACCTTTAAGCATTCCTTTAACCATGCAATTTGTGGAGTGTGGAGAGAGAAAGGTTTTATTTGGGCAAAGCTACAAACCTGAAGATATGTGAAAAAAATGTGCTTGTGAAATGTTGAGATTAGAAAAGGTAGAAAAGGGCATTTACACCCAAAGTGATTTCTTATGAATGGAGCACAGATTAAGGAACTCAGTGGTACAGGGCTGTAGGAATGCTGCTCCATAAGTAGCCAAAGGGGCATTTGTTCCCCACCAGGAGGCTGAACCAGAAGGTTTAATTTGGCACTAAGAGGGTTAACATTGTTCATGTAGCTTGATTTCTTCTCAAAATAACCCAGAATTGAAGGAAGGAAAAACAAATAACAACAACAACAACAACAACAATAATAATAATAATAATGAAAAAGTATTTGAAAAAGATAAAGGAAATAATTGATCAAATTTAAAAAAGAAAAGAAGAAAAGACTAAGACAAGGATGTCCATATAAAATGAATCACAACTTATCCAACATGCTTAGCAGTGCACGTAAGCTCGTGCATGTGAATGAATTTTGACATACCGGCACAATCCTGTTGTACACCGTAGGTATTGCTGTTTTACTTGTTTTCTTTTATTTGCTTTCTATATCTTTTAGTAGTCTGGCTTCTGTTCACATCAGCAGTGGCCACAAACAAACAAACCAATGTCCAAATAATTATCAAACCATAGGACACATTTTTTTCTTTGAATGATAATTATTAAAAGTATAATTTCTTGATGTTAATACCTAAAGGTTTTGTGCAGTACTTTTTGTTCTCTGTGATTGATCCTTCAAGCTTACATAGACTCAGCTAATCGTCCTCTGCTTTAACTAGCTGCTGTTGTTTTTTTCCCCAGAAAACCACCATTAAATCTCCTTGAAGCACGTGACAGAAATGATTTGGAATGACACATACTGCACTAATGAGAAACACAAAATAAATAGCAAGTCCAAGAATAGCAGCAAATAAAAAGCTGTGAAAATGGCTGCCAAAAAAACAAAAAAACCTAATCTAAATTTAATTTTACTGTTGTCCAACAGAATGAACAGAATGAAACAGAACAGAATGAAATACACTGAGTGTCTTAGAAAATAAAACGTAAGATCTTTTTCATCCTTTATAATGCATTTCCTGCACAAGAAGATAAGTAAAGCTGCTATAGTCATGCCTCAAGTTTGAACTGTTCATTAACTTGTCATCTTTCTACTGGCCTGCTGAAAATACTTTCCTCTTTTCCTTTCCACCCACTTCCTATGTGCCCTCTCCTCACACATCCGTCAGGTCTGTTAGACGATGAACGTCTGGCTAGTGCTCATCAGGCTGAGGCCTTCACACGGCAGATCCAGAACCTACAAGGTATCAACTTATTACAAACCTCAGCAAATACATTTATTCTTATGTGCTTATATCCCTTTTTATTCATTTATCTAAAATTTTTTTTTTATCTTATATTAAATTTTATATTAAGTTTCTCTTATAAGTTGTTAAGCTTAAGTTTGGCAAAATTACACTTGACCTTTTTTGCCTGTTTGGTTGTAATTTCATGCAACTTAAACTTATGAACTATCACATATCACAAGAAAAAAAAGCTTTCTAGGTAATTTTTAAATTTTGGTTAATTTTCTTTCAATGACATGCTTTCTTTTACAAAGATAAGTTTGAATTCCCATCTTTGGTAATAACTGTACAAGTTTGTCACTTTATGTTTAAAAGATGCACAATTTCCACATGTAAATATAACATTTTTACAATATTTGTAAGACCGAGTTCAATTTTTTTTTTTTCAGAAATCAGTATATGAGGATTTCAAGTGACATGTGTTGGTTTAAATTGTACTTTATCTGCCAGTATTGTTTTTCCTAAACTAAATATTTAATTTTGAAGTAAATCTGAAATTTAATTCATAAACCTGTGGTTGAAAAGAGTCTAAGTCACACATACTTTGTAAACGGAGCTGTAAAATTCAAAACACAAATTCCTGTTATGGTCAGAATTCATATATTCAACTTTAACAAAACAAACAAACAAACACAAACAAACAAAAATTAAATAAATAAATAAATAAAAGAAAAAGAAAAGAATAAAAAACTGTCAATTTTGAGGTATGAAAATTTAAATCAAACACTGAAGAGTCTTTTAATATTAGTAGAACCACTTGAAAAATAAGGAGAAACAAAATTGACTCATGAATTTTTAAAATAACTTGTGTAATTATAGTTTCCCAAAGCCAATCCTTAAAAAATAGTAAAAAAGAAAAGTAAAAAAGAAAACAAAACAGAAATCTACTTGTTGAGAGGTGAGAAAAAGTTTCCTTTTGCTAAATTATAAACTAATATTTTACACTATGTCCTTGAAAAAAAGAGCCACTCAGTTACCTTTAGTTACATCAGCTCCTCTCTCAAACAGCACCTACACACTAACACACACAGACACGTACAAGAACACACTGCCCACACCCAAACACACTCAGGCCCACTGCTGTAATCTCCAGGTTAGATCATACACACTCACACGTTTTGTGTACACCCAGGCTGACTTTGTAGTCTCACACACACACCTCCCATTAAGAAAAGCTAATGTTTACCTCTTCTTACAACAGCCCAGCTGCGTTCTGTGCAGGAGGAGATGGACAGCCTGGAGGAGGAGAAGGAGAGCGAGCTGTCAGAGGCCCAGGAGGAGCTGCGTGTGGCCCAAGAGGAGATACTTTTGCTCCAGCAGGGGGCGGAGGAGGCGGCTGCAGAGCGGGAGAACGACATTGCATCCCTGCAGGAAGAGCTGTGTCGCAGGCGTGCTGAGCTGCAGCGTCTCAGTGAGGAGACCCAGGAATACGAACTGGAGATCACCACGCTGAGGGCCGAGATCAGCATGAAGAGTCAGCGCAGGGAGGCTGAGAGGAGAGAGGGTGAGGCATTAGGATGGATGGAGGGAAATCAGTGTAGTACAAAGGTGAAAAAACATAAAGGGCAGATATAGATGGATGTCAGAGGAGAAGGGAAATCAGAGGAAGGCGGTGGTTTTCATTTAAGAAAGAATAATCTTTACACTGTGAGTGAACAGTTGTCAATGAGACGCAATGTCAGTGCCAAAGACCTACTGTCTCTGCTTATACTGTAGAATTTGTCATTGTGGGTGATATGAAAACACAAGACAAGGTTATGGATGGTCTTATTCCTTCACACCGTGTCAGCATTCTGCAGTCAAGGACATAGATCAAATGTTGGCTTTAATAAATCACAAATTTCAAAAGTCTATGCTATATGTTGAAGAGGGAGTGGTGTGTGTTAGGATACCGGGAACATGAAGTCATGACGAGGAGGAACACACACTTCCAACACATGATATCACCACTGGGTTTTGCAGCTTAGCCTTGGGTGAGACATAGGGAGGAGACTTTGTATTAAAGACAGATACCAAAATACATTAAATATGCAAGTAAAATCCAACTCAGACTTGGCATTGATTTATAATAAGGAATTTATTCACTTATGAATTTTTTTTTTTTTTTTAAGTATTTTTTTATACTCTGTTGTAATTTAAGTTTCTTGCCTAAAGCTTAAAGATAGCATTTGGACAGCCAAGCTAGCCAAATACAATATTAGCTTAAGTTGCTAATAGGCTAGTTTTAATGCCAGAAATAACTGTTTTTCGTAAAAAAATTAAGTTTTTACTAAGTTTTAAACACTGTCGCTTTAACGTATCCTAACCTTCTTAATCATAACAACATTTACATTAATTACTATGACAAAATTCATTTTAAAGTGTTTAGCAAGTAGTCTTAAAATCTTTCCAGCTTAGAACTCAAGCCAGCCACACTGACTGAGTGGTTATCTTTTTATTCATGTTAACACTACATCATGAACAGCTATTTAGTTCTTTTCTACACATTTAATGTCATAAAGTAGAACATTTTTAGAGAGAAAGCCACAGAAATCCTACAAAAATGTACTATGCAAGACAAAAGTATATATGTATTTATTTTTACTTGAAAGCATAGTAAACTATTCTACTTTACTCCCTCCAAAAATAAAATAGCGATTTATAAATGAGCATCATGTGAACTGGTTGTATCCTCCTCCTTGACCTTCCCTGCTCTGCCAGGTGACGTGGACCTGCTGAAGGAGGAGTGCCGTATGCTGAGGGAGGAGTGTCAGACCCTGAAGGAAGACAACAGGCGCCTCTCTGAGAGGCTGCAGCTGCTGCAGAGACAGAGGACATGGTGAGAGGTCAATGACTGTTCACTCATGAGCTGTGCTCAGCTGGAGTGGGATACCCTCTGGAATACTGCCCCCCAATACAGCCATGTGTCATGTAAAAAAATACTACCCACCTGTTTAATAACTGCACTCAATTTCTAATATCATGCAAAGGATTGTGTTCAAGTGCAGAAGCTATCTGATGATTAGTTGATACGCAATGAGAAATCATTTTGAGGTTAAAGGTTTTTTATGACATTTGAAAAAAAAAATGACCTCATATTTATGAAATTGGGATTTTGAACTTTTTGTTTACAAACAAAATACATAGTTGGAACTTTTCAAAATAAAATCAAAAGCACTGTAAATCAGTTAGAAAATGAATTATAAACCTTTTCCCCACTAATTAAAAGGTTTGTGTATAAGAATAAGAATAAAATATAAATCATATCTGCTTTTTGATCAACGAAATTAGTGCATTGTTCAGAACCTTTTTAAGCTCTCTCCTGCACTTTACAGCTCCAGTGTCTACCTGTCGCTGAAAGAGGAAGACACAGAGGAGGGTACTGAAGGGAAGGAGACGGGCTCAGATGAAGTTATGACAGAGAGCTATATGACCATGGTCCAGTCTGACAATTGTCGCCTGGTGGATGCCTCCATCCAGAAAAATATCTCATTTGATGGGAAGCCAATGACACCCACAACCTGGAATGGAGGTGTTGGAGAGATCTTCTCACTGCGAGACCAGCTGAAACAGGCTGAGGAGAAGGCTTCACAGGTTCAGAGGGAGGTATGATGCACAGTGGGTTAGCTGTACTTTAAGGTGAAAATTCTGGAAAATTGGTTTTGGTTTGAATGAAAATTTAAAGATGGCTGTTTGATCTGTGTCCCCCAGTGTGATGGTCTGAAGATGGAGCTGCAGGAGCTGCAGATACTGTATGACAGCAGTCAGAGGGAGAGGGCAGAACTGGAGGAGGAGCTGCAGCGCTGCAAGGCAGAGCTGGAGAAGCTATCAGTGGGGACTCAGGTAAGGGACCAGAGGCCTAGGTCCATAATGGGACAAACATGAATGAAGTAATGCTGTTTAGTTCATATCTAAATTCTCAGGATTTAAATCGCTAAAATCCTTTTTTACATGATGATAGAATATTTAAGATGTTCAAGTCTAGAACTTGTATTTATGGACTTTGTTTTTCTGTTCATTGATGTGACATAAAAATATTCTCAAGACTGTGTCCAGCTGTAATTTCTACATAATTAAAGAGACTGTCTTTCTTTTGAGTCTGTTGTCAACTAACACAAAAGCCTAACATTACACCTTGCTGTATCCTTTGTATGTTGAGTCCACTTTTTATGTGTCCCATACTGTAACGAAGCGTGTTGATATGAACTGACCTGGCCTGTCAGCCCATATCAGTATTTATTGTGTGCTTTGGGCTGGGGAACATTCCCCCCACTGTGTCTGTGTCCTGACCTCTCTGTCTCTCAGTAATGATTAAAAACTGTTGATGGACAAATACACAAACTAAGAGAATTAAGGTTTAAGGGAAATTAAGGCTATAGGACCACTAAATGCAGGCAGGAGAGAAATTTCAATAGAGAAAAAGAGACAGGACATTTTTTTAAGCATATATATTTTTTTCATAGTACTAGTTAGTTAATTAAATCATAATTAATTAACATATAAAGACAGACTCAATGTACTGAAACGTAAGTTTGATACAGTTTCAAAATATGTCTCTTAAAAAAATGTCTTAAACCCTGAATGGACACAACTCAGTGTATAAGACAGGAAAAACTATCCATAAAAAACCAAAGGAAATCTTGAAAATGTGGAAAAAGGAAAAAGTTAGCAGAAAACTAAGAAAACTCTTTATGCTCAAAACAAGAAAAAGAAACAGGAATAAAACTCTGTGTTTTGTCTACAACAGCCGTGATGAGACATGTCTGTGTTGTGTCAAACTGTCTTCCCATGCCTGTCTCTGATGCTGTCCTTGTTCTCTGAATGTCCATGACTTCTCAGCCTGTAGGACAAAAAAAAAAAAAAAAAAAAAAGTCATGAAAAAGCAAATAATACCAAAAAAACATGAGGATAGAGAAACTAAAACACCTCCATTTATTTGTTGTACCATTCATTCTTTATGTCTTGTTTTTGGCACCATGGCATCACACGTTGACAATAAATGCCACACAATCTTGTGCATAAATACTCACATTGAGTTGACAGTTATATCACCATAAAGTAATGCATTGTTTGTTTAATAGGAAATATAAATCACTCCATCACCACCCTTCCACTATAAATCACAACCACAGACCATGTCACATTTTTAATTTACTGGTTTTTGTGGTGTGGGTCTGTTTGTCCTTATCTATGTATTTATTATTTGGCTTCTTCAGTCCATCATTTCATTCATCCCCCTCATCCACATGGTCCTTGTGTTTGTTTTTGTTCCCTCCTCAGAGATTCATCCATCCGTCTGAGCACCCTGTTCTCTCCATCCCCTTCATAGGAATGATAGTAATTGTGGCTGTGGTCTGGTGCTGGTTGTCGGAGCTGGCGTCCCAGAGAGCAAGGTATGGAAGGAGCTTAACTCTGTCTGATGCATCAGGGTTCTTGCAGTCATAGTGGATTAGTTCACCTTAATTAAAAAGAAAAAAAAAAAATATATATATTCCCCGCATTTGTATCTGCTACAGCAGAGCTGCAGTGTTGTTAAATATAGATATATTGGGTTCTGAATCTTCCAGAAATTCTAGACTTTCTCAATAATTTGTTCAATATTTAAACTTGGCACAAAAAAAAATTAAATTTGTGTTTTGCCAATTTTTTCACCCCTTTAATGATACCTACTGGTAGCGTTATACATTGTTCCCTGGTAGAGCTCAGTTAAGTTAAACAGCAGTGATTGTCAACTGCAAATGTTTATATCATTTCAGTTGGTAAGAAATTCTTCAAGTTTCCAAAAAAAAAAAAAACACTTATTTCTCTCAAACATCAAACCCTAAAGATCAGAGGACTAAATGTTTAATCATAGAACTTATAATTAGCCTGCTTATGAATCATGAAATAAAGAGCAGATTAATTCATAAACAATAATGCAGAGATATTTGTAAAGTCAAAATGTGGTGGTTGCCTGGTAGAAAACTATCTGCACGACTGATTTCACCAGAGAGAAATGGTCATAGCTATTTTGGAGAACTAAGCCTTTACATTTATATTCAGGAGTCTTTGTAGCCAGGATTCATTTACCTGGTCCAAACCGAAGAACTCTTAATTATGATAGGAAAATCTCCAATAAATAACAACACTGTGAAGTTTTAAAATAAAATAATTTCTAAAAGGTCAACATGATGGGATGGGTGGGCAGTTTGGCAGACCACAGCAGATTCTTTTGAGCATCAATGGTTAATAAATCTTGTTTACAGAAATGGTTCAGCAATTTAGGAAATATGCTTTATTGCTTCCTTGCAGAGCTTCAGAAGCAACTTGATAAAATGTCATTTTTATTTAAAAAGCCAAAATAATGAACATTTGCTCATTTTAAATTTTCATTTATAGTCTACTAGTATAGATTTACATGCTTTAATTCTCACTAATGAATTTTTTTCTCATTCTGTACATTACTGGGGGACCTTTTGTCCCCATTCTGTCTGGAAAACTTAATTTAGATGTCTCTTTAAAGCACATCTGCATCATCCCCAATTAGAAACATAAACATCTACAGCGAAACAATATCCCAGACTGAATAATATAAATGAATATTATTATATAAGTTATATTATTATACACAAAGTCAGCTACGAAACAGGAGATAGGCAAGCATAGGCGGACAGGGAGGATATCCAAGATACTAAATGTAAAAATTGAAAAAAACAAAAAAAAAAAACAAAAAAACTAACAAAAACCAAGTGACAAACAATAAAGGAATCCAGGTAGATTAGATATTGATGGACTAATGGCAAATGAGAAGCATTTACAGCAGAAATCACAAGGGTATAAACTCTATAAAATGAAACAGAAAGCCAGAAAACTCATCCTGTTACAGTCTAAGCTGAAAACCTAAGAACAGATTAAGCAAATAACACACAGAAATCCAAAAGCAACTAAATCTATAAGAACCAAAACTGGCACAACGTAACATCAGCTGAATTAGATCAGATGGATCCTCACAAAAACACAGTAATAAGATATTATACTGGATGCAGCAGACATAAGGACTTTGTGAAAGAGGGAAGTTTTAAGCAGGTATTTGAAGGAACATAGCTAGAGATGGTGAACGCTTGAGATCTAAAAACATAAGCCCACCAGGATTTATTAAGTTTGCTAAAGAAACACACTTTATTGTGTTTGTTGAGTTTATACACAAACAGAAAAAATAAACAATCATTTGTGGTATTGGTGGGGAGTCATGAGGTCGTCACCACAACAGATGTGGCATTTAAGTGCTGGGCATAAGTTTGAGCAATAGTAACATTATGGGACTCCAGTAACTAATTTAACTGTAGTTTAAGCAGACAAGATGCATTGTGTCAATTAGTGAGGTTTACACTTATTGCCCAGCAGAGAGCAAATATGCATATTTTCTAAAATGTGTAAGTTCTTTTAAAAAGGCCACAAAAAAATGTTTAACTATGTGAAAAAAAAGCTTCAATGGACTCTTTACACTCCTTTTTCATGTCCTCTCTCAGGGGAGTGAGGTAGGTTGGAGCTCCATTGTGACTCTCACTGCCGCCACAGCGATCCTTCTAGCGATGGCTAGCTTATTGAGAGCTCTCGTCCGATGCTGATTGGATGGGTAACAACTGCAGAAAGACGCACGTCTGCTCCAGACCAGCCTTCGCTGTCTTCTCCCACATCCACAGACCAAACTGGAATGATTTAAATACCGTGTAGTAGAAAACATACAGGAGGTTTGATCTCCAAGGTACTACGTGCTCGCGCAGACTGATGCTATTGCTGTCAGTCTTGCTTGAGAAAGAAAGCATCGATACAATGAAATGACCTCCAGGGAGTCCACGAGGACAGATTTGTCCAATAAATGTATGCTAGTGCTGTGTCATTCCTTCTCTGTGTCAGTGAATATGAGCCTATTGTCTTTAAAAAAAAGTGATAGAATAAAGGCTTTGTTTGTTAATGCACACTAAAATGGTTATATTTTATTTAATCATTATTTATTTTTGTTTGTTAACCTATTTCTCATAAATGTTTCTGATAATAATGACATTTTCAGGCATTTCACTGAAAATAAACATCAACCTTTACAGCAAGTTTCCAAATCACAAACGTTATCCTACTATTCCTGTTCTGCACCTCCTTCAGGTGTCAGCTCTTTTCTTTGTAAACACAAGTAATGTGCATTTACAAGATCAGGTATGTCTAATTAAGTTCCTGCCAGTCCAAGCTTGTGTATAATGATATTTAAGGCATGTAACCTTTGTTAGGTGTTAACCAACAGAGAGTCACTTCAGTGTACCTACCTGCTCACGGTTCACCTACCGTGTAGCATTGTTACACATAAAATAGTGTGCTGTAGTCTTGTGATGGTCAAAAAGGTTTTCTAGCAACTTCAGGAGGCCATTCTGGTCTGATTGAGCTTTGTTGTCAGCTTTTCATGCATGTTAGCTCCATGTTGACAAAGGAAACTCTTCTTTTCCTTCCATACTAATTTTATTAGCTTGATTTTCCAAGTGGATTTTTAGAAATATTGAAAGTACATAGGTTGAAAATACGGTTGGCCTTAAGTGTAAAAAAAAAAACCCAACAAAAAACAAAAAACAAAATGCAGGAATAAGAAATACCAGAAGTTTCCAGTTACAGATTAATTAAACAATACAGGCAGTATGGACTTGGTTGGTTGCTTGGGAAGGTCCAGAATATGTAAATAGGAAGGTGTTGAAGGGTCTAAGCATTAGTTAAGAAAACATTTGTATTTGTTGAAGGAATCTGTTTACATTTATGAAATGTTTTATTTTGTGGCAATCTTTTAAAACCAAGAAAAGCATGCTAGAAAACATATAGAAGCACAATATATGATTTATGTTTGTTATGTGGATTCTGTTACGTTGAATTTCATGTAAATAGATGTGACATACAGTACTATGGGAGAAATATTTCTGAGATCCATTTGTACTAGCTTTGTAGAAAGTTTATTCTATTTTGAAAGAGTATCGTATATTTGATAGCCAAGCGATATACTATGTAAATGTTTATTTATTTGGACGTTACTGAGAAGAGTCACTGGCATTTCTAATCATTTTCAGTACTTCTGTGTTCAAAGGTGGTGTAGTCATTGCATGCATTGAGTTTCCAGCTGATCCCAGTGGCCAGATATCACAGTATATGATTTCTTGTTTTTGTACTCTGTTGGTTTTCAGAAATGTGTTAAAACCTTTCTGAAGCATTTGTCATTAAACAGAGCCTTGATAAGCAATGCTTGACCAATATTTTTATTTTTCTGCACATGGAAGTAAGCATAAAGGACATAACCTAGCACATGACTGCAAATGTCATTACCTGATCAACTTGCAATAGAAATTAAATTCTTCTAACTGCAATAGTACAAATTGTCTGACATTATTTGTACTTTTGAGCTTATTTAATGAATATTTGCATCATAGTTTCATAAGCTTCTGTATTTCTACTGTAAGCTCGCTGCTTTCCATAAAGATAGTGTTGTTGTTTTCAATATACTTGTGGCTATTTTGTTACTTGGAGGTCTATTTTGCACTGTAAATTACTTGACAAAATAAATATATCCAGCCTATTTGATGTCTGACTGCTTTCTTTCTTTGGGTGTTGGCCTCATCAGCTGTCATAATCACAAGGTTTAAAGTTCCCGGGTGTCCCATTCATGAAAACATTCAACCTGAGTAAGAACCACATCTTTGCTGGCGTCATGTTACACGGTTGTATGGATATTAATAACCCTCACTCCAGAGACATGACATAATCTCCCAGACACGGCTTCTTTACAGATGGCAGGAACTGGTGTGTCAACGCTGTTGATGAAGCTTCTAATCACTCATACTCAGTATGCCCACGTTTAACCAAGATGAAGTAAAGCTAATTATCCAACAATATCCTGGATATGAAGCTTCATGTAAAAACTTTCACTGGGCAGACATCTGCTATTTTAGATATAAAGTAAATTAGTTTTTAAAGTTCAGAAAATTTCCCCTTTGGATTCTGAATAAAGCTTCTGTCTCATTTATCTGTCAAAGTTATAGCTAAAGGAATAAAAAGTGTCTTAATGGATGTTTGTTCCAGATCACCAGCACAATCTCATCAGATTTCCCTCAGCCGCAGGGCTATCTGTCCAGCAAATTCACTCCAAATCCCTTCCTAAATATTTAATGTATTCAACAGACAAGCTAAAAGGAAAACAGCTAATTAAAAAGGTGAAAAGCTGATTGTGAAACCAGCCACTGGCAATTACCAGAGATATAATGTCAGCACAGCTGGGTTCACATCAGCAGTGATTTGACTTTTACTTTAGTTATTTATATATATTTGGTAGCTACTTCTTATCAAGTCTGACAGATACAAATATCTAAATATAAAATTTCACAAATATGAAGAACTTGAACTGCTTTCAGTATCTGAAATACGGCTTTGTTTTACTAGAAATTAATTTCCTACTCATATTTCTGAGGTCTCAGACATGTTTCCTGTTAAATTTATGTGTTTACAGAAATCTTAATTTTGTCAGAAGCTGTGCTTTTTAGGTTTTCTTCCTTTGTGTTTTTTTCTGAAATGTTAAAATTTTGTTTTTGTGGAATTTATTAAAATCTTGTAGTTTATGACCACAAAATATAAACTATAACAACAACCATTCTTGACATGTTTTGTGGTCTGCTTTTAGGTTGTCAGAATTTTATTTTATTGTTGTTGCGTGTTCATCCCCTCTTCCATCTCAAGATAACACATTTGAGTTATTCTTGGAGAATATTGCTTCTGGTCTTTCTGTAACAACCCAAATGTTACTATGAGTAGAAATAGGGGGGTGAGCACTCTGTCCAGAAGCAAACTAACTATGGGAAGGTTGACATTTGGATGTCCACTTAACTTTCCAAGAGGCTCTGACTCATTTCCAGCAACCGGATCATGTGTTTACATCTGGAAATTATGCCATCTATTTTGTATGTCAAACAGTTAATGAACAAATGGTTCAAAATACTTTTTAAAAAACCTTTTGAGTATTTTATGACATGGTGGGGGATCAACCTGTGGACCCCTGCTGTAGCCACAGTGGGTATCCTGAGAATGCCTTCTGTATGTGTCACAGTTATTCTTACCTCCCACCACTTCATCAAGGCTGCTGCTGGCAGTTGGTGTCAATGAGTGCTGAGTCACAAAACTTTGACAAACCTGGAGCCTGCTGCACAGTATTTGTTGATTTCTTTTCTTCTTCTTTTTCTATGTGCTGCCCCAGTGTATTACTAAAAATTATGCCACCAATTAAGTTAAGATTTGTTTATTCATATGGTGCAAATTTCACAACAAAAACGGTCCAAAGGCAAGATAAGCATGTTCATTGCAATTATAGTCCAGTTCAATACAGTAACTCCTCAAAATATATCTAATAGTGAGATGAAAGAGAATAAATATTTTGGAAGATGAAAGAGAAACGAGAAACATCTGAATCCCGATATAACCAGGCTAAAACATCATCTAATAACCCTCCAGGAGTACAGTGAACTTTGCTGATCTACTCAGAGATGCATTTCACTCTGTGGTGGCAGATAACTTACAAACACACGTAATGCAGCAGCTTCACACAGTGACTTCATCCCTGAAAATGTTTCCTCGTGCTGCCTTACTGAAGCATTTTTACACGTGAATTAGTAAAAATAATAATTTGGTGAACCGATTAGTGCTCTATGGTTTATGGGGGCTATATACATTACTCGGTAATAAGGTCTGAATACATGTTGAACTTAATTTCTTAGTTCAGTGGTTCAAACACTTGGATCCTACAGCATAACACACACTTACAACAATATCTCCCCCCATGGGTCGCTCAAATAGGAGCGCCTAAAAATAAAGTAGCCTACATGCCACAACTGTTGCGCTACTCGGGGTCTGACCAATCACCACCCCATCCTCCGAGTAAACCGACTCCCGTTATCCTAATGGATTAGCAAATAGACTATGATCACAGACACTGAGTGACGTGGCCTGGGGGGTCCTTTATAAACCCATCTCTGTCCTCTCTCAACATTCAAGTTAAACACGCTCAGTCAGCTTCAGCAGTGCTGCTCCAGTTCACCTGCTACAGAACTCCGCTTTTCACAAATCTTCTCAGAGCCAAAATAAAGAGGAACGACTTGTCAAGAGGGCGCCAATTAAAAGAAAAGGAAAAAGTGAAAAAGGGACAACCAGTTGCCTCGTAAATCGGATATTTTAATCAATCACTATCTTGACACAAGTGGTCTCTTCGCAAGTACTTCCGAAGAATCTCGAGGCTGCTTTTTAAACTAATCCAAGCTTGGAACTTTCCTCCGTGAGCGCGCGCGCTTGCCATCGACCTGTTAAAGTTTTCTGCGCTGCTTCAACACACAAGTGTCACCGAGGTATAAAAGTGGACACTGAAAAAGCAATCATGATGAGCAATAACTACGGTGACGACCAGCTGCCTCCCCAGTACTACCAGGCCACTGACTTTGGGGAAGAGGAGGACGAAGAGATGCCAGCCACGGAGAAGGACTTGGCCGAGGATGCGCCATGGAAGAAGATCCAACAGAACACCTTCACCAGGTGGTGCAACGAACACCTGAAGTGCGTCAACAAGTCCATCACCGACTTGCAGAAGGATTTTAGCGATGGGCTGAAGCTCATTTCACTCTTGGAAGTATTGAGCCAGAAGAAAATGTACAGAAAGCACCACACGAGGCCCAACTTTCGTCAGATGAAACTGGAAAATGTTTCTGTGGCGCTTGAGTTCCTGGACAGAGAACATATTAAACTGGTTTCAATAGGTAAGTTGTGGAACCTTAAGATGTGCAATGGAAACTTTCTTGAACAGAAAAAAAGTAATGAAAATATGAGACTAAAGATCCTAAAATGATTCTTGACACCTACAACAAACATAACAGTTGCATTGTCATATCTTAACATTCAGTTATGTTATCAGGTCAGGTGCCAGCCAGCAGGGTGACATGACTTCCAGAAGCTTCTGGAAAGTTGTGTTGAGTTGAGGTTAACAGCTTATTGGAAACTTACTGCAGAGGTGTCACTGAGGTCATTCAGTCGGATCAGGGCCAAGATCTATTGACTCCTCAGTATTGCTTTACCTAACTCCTGCTGCTGCAATGGGGTAAACTATGGGCTAGAAATTCATTCAATTGCCAATAAGGAAGATACAATTTATACATGTGGGCAGCAGTCTCTCTCTCTCTCTCTCTCTCTCTCTCTCTCTCTCTCTCTCTCTCTCTCTCACACACACACACACACACACACACACAGACTTGTCTGTATCAGGCCAGGGGCCATAACGACTCATTGGGTCTCTTTTTTGCAGTCCAGAGCCATCAGTTCCTCCTATGCAGTGGGATTTGGGGATCAGCTTGTGGTACAGACAGCTGAAGTTACATTAGCTTGGGATGGATTTTTTTTCCAGCTCTCACAGAAACAGAAAAGGAAAAGTCAAACAGCAGTGAATACAGCTTCTTCAAAATTTGTAGCAGCTTAGGAGAAACTGGCAGCTTCACATGAAAAAGACTGCTGTTTAATGATGAGCAGCAGCTTTATTACACACTGCAGTTTATGCAGGAAATAGTTATTAAAATTTGACAGAGTACTTTTCTGTTGCAGTGTCTAATGATCCTGCCACACACTTGGGTGAAATTCCTGGCAGGGTTGAGGTTTTGGTCATTGGACTGTGAAGACCACAATGTGCCCACACCCCACCCCCTGAAAAAGCAATGCGTGTGTTTGTTTGAGCATGTGTTTGTGTGCTGACAATGGGGGAAACTCTAGATGGCAATATCCAATCTCAAGCAGTCCTTCGCATAAGGGCAAAGGTCACAGTCATAGATAATACCTCACTGGCCATTCGTCTTGGATAATGAGTCTGGGACTTAACATGCTGGTGTGTGTCTGGCACAGTTGTCGCTGCTGTACAGACACACACTAGGTCAGACTGCTTTGACAGAAACAGGGCGTGATAATAAAAGTCCTGGCATTTTACTTCCCGGCACCCTCTTTCTCTGCATGCAGCTCTAGTGGGTCAAGGAACCCCTCTGAAGATAATGTCTCAGCCTTGTTACAGCAGGGACACCAAAAAGAATCACCAGTTGCACATTTGTCACAGTGTGTAACTAGATACCATTTGATGGATGTCTCTTTGACCACACAGTTGCCCTTAAAGCCGGACAGACATTGTGTCACCTGCCTCTGCCAGTCAAGCAGTGACACATCAAGCATTACCCTTTGATGTGGTGCGCTGACCTGCACAAAGTGGATCAGTCCTTAGTAAAACACTCTTGTGATAAACAACTGGCATCAAATTCACTGACTTATTATAATGTAATGAATTAATTGTGTATCACACAAGATTAGACCATGAAACATTAAAGCCAACCACTCCTCAGAGGTTATTTATTTGACTTACATGGATGAATCTTAAAATTAGACCAGATTTAACCAAAACTGTTTGACAAAGTTTTCCTCTGAGAACTTTAGGAAGTGAGTGGCTGTGCTCACTGTCAATAAATCTAATCTCCACCTCTTTGATTTATCGCACTTTAGTGCTACATGTTTAGGAGGTAATTGAAATCCGAGTGGTATTAATGCAGAGAGGGATCCATTTCCACATATCCTCAGCTGTCACTGTCTTCAGAGGACCATTGTGACTGGATGACAGATTGTCAGGGGTCTTCAGCCAGACAGCTGGCTGAGAGAAAGGGGCTCGGGGGAAGCACTGAGGAGCGTTAGATTCTTGTCTCCTCAGCAGTCAATCATCACTGTTTATATTTCTATCCAGAACAGCCTGGTCAATTCTGAACAATTGTAAGGAAGGAAATTTTTGATACATTACACCTTAGTTTTCAGTGATAACAACAATGAATGAAAAACTATCTGCTGTCAGAAGATTATGCATTTAACTAGTATGTCAGAGAATACTGAATGACGTGATGCATTAAAAGAGCTTTTTTGTTTTTAATCCTCATGAACTATGTTCCCCTCTGTCATCTTATCACAGATAGCAAAGCCATTGTGGATGGGAATCTAAAGCTGATCCTGGGTCTTATCTGGACTCTCATCCTCCACTACTCCATCTCAATGCCCATGTGGGATGATGAGGATGATGAGGAGGTGAAGAAGTTGACCCCCAAACAACGTTTGTTGGGCTGGATCCAGAACAAGGTGCCCCAGCTGCCCATCAACAATTTCAACCGTGACTGGCGGGACGGTAAAGCCCTTGGAGCCCTGGTTGACAACTGTGCCCCTGGTAAGAAGCTTGTAGTGGAGTTAGCTGACTCTTCAAGCCAGATGGTGAAAGTGCTGAGTTAGAAAATGTGCAGTGGCCGTTGACAGGGTTTATGTATATGGAGGTTTTCCTTGGTTGCTATGGACGTAGGGGTCAGGCAAATGTCAGTCAGCATATCACAGTAGTATCTAGTTTCTTGGGAGAACTTGTCTCATTTACTTCTCATCTACAAATCTTATCTTTCTTGAGCACATGCAAACAGACAATCATACATCTAGATTCAGATATCGGTAAATGTGGTCTGTCTCCAGAGAGCAGGTAATGTTAGTGTTTTGTTAAGAGGTTGCTGATGGCAAGAGGACGTCTGCCAGCTGTCCAGCACTGACTAAAGTGCTCGCCCTCAGTGTTTCAGGACCAGAGGTCCAAGCCTGGCTTTAGTGTTTATAGCCTTGCTGCTACACAACACCCCCAAATTTGGGCACCATTCCTCTTCTTCCATCAAGGGGGATGCTTGGCGCTGCATCAATATGCAGAATAATCTTTCACAGGAAGGTGCCTTAGCCACAGATCCAAAGACCACAAGGCCACTATTGAGTGTCTGCCAGCTGAGGCTTCTGCTTCCAACAATGAACATTAGAAAGTACTCTTCTAACTGTACTTCACAGAGTAAAAGGTGGGGGAGTAGCAACACCATGTTTATCTGTGTTTATGTGAGCCATTGATCTGAGTGGACGCATCTTTCAAACACTGTGCTGCAACACTGACCATACAAGGTTCTGTTGTCTCATCAGCTTTTACTAAACAGCAGAGCGAAAGTAGCTCTGTTCTGAAACACAAAGCCCCTGATTTAACTCTGGTAAAAATACATGAAAACAGGTTTGTTGGCCAGATCAACGAGAAAGCAACAATTTGGGCAGATAGCAACAGCTTTTCTGAGTAGAATTAGAGCTATGCTGTTGCTGTGTTCAACTAAATCAAACATCATTTGTGTAAAAGGCTTACAAAGCTTTGTTCTCCACTGCCACTGCACACTCCTTCCTTCCTTTCACATGCATACAAACTCAGCCCTGTTTATTCTGTAGTTGTATGTCTATATTAATTGGATAATAGTATTCTGTGGTGTGCTTGGGCCTTTTGAGTGAGTGGCCACTCCATTGCCAACACTAATCCAATTTAGGCATTAGCAGCACAAAGCAGGCAAGCCTCAGCCACAGTGAAAGCACCACTGCGTCAGTCGAAGCTGCCTCTTGTGAGCAGTCGATAGAGACATTCATTGTCACACATACAGAATTTGCAGGAGCTCAGCGGTGTGGGTAAGGCCGTGCACTCTTGTAGTTAGAAGCGTTGCAGAGATAGTACTGACAGCCTAAGTGGTCTTATTATTAGCAACTGCAATCTAGCCCTGCCTAGGTTACTCAATGCATCATCTAATTGCCCCTTGCATTCCCCCAGGTTTGTGTCCTGATTGGGCAGACTGGGACCCAAACCAGCCTGTGCAGAATGCCAGAGAAGCCATGCAACAGGCTGATGACTGGTTGGGTGTGCCTCAGGTAAGATACATTGCAGAGAACATCACAAAGTGCGTCTTAGTTTGTTGTCATACAGCTAGGTGGGACTGATCTCATCAGATAAAAGCAAGCATTCTTTTGTTCTCTAATAGTTAGTACTCCTGGAATCCTTAAACATTTAGCAAACACAAATTAACTCCAAGTTGTCTCTATTTGCAAATGCAAACATACTCACCATATACCCCTGTGAGACAACATCGAATTGAAAACAAAAAACAGCACTATGTAAGATATGGAGTCCATTGTTTTCCCAGGGATATCATACCGGAGGGTGAAATAAAATATTTATTACCCAGCTTGCCTTTTATATTTTCATCTACTTTATTGTAGCTCTCAGTAAGTGAATGTGTTGGAGATTTATTTGGTAGAATTTGTGAAGTTGTGGAGGTGTGAGATTTCTTAACACCTTCCAAGCCAAAGCTTCAAACAGAGGTGTAAAATATGCCTGTGCTCATCAGAATAACAATGCGAACAGGCCAAGCATGCAGTATTCCTAGTCCCATTTGATTCTCTGTATTGTAATGTGCACCATGGAGGTTGTTTACTTGTTTGTCTAAGACACGAGGTTGCTTATTCTCCATGAGGCTTAGCATAGGAAAGATAGCTGGGGGTGTATGTCATGGCTCTGCAGGCCTTGGGGGACTGGATTCCAGTGTGGTGTTGTTAAGGAGATGTGGGAGAGGTCTGGCTCAGGATAAAATCCCCTCTCGCTGGCTTAACCCTGCAATCCCGAGGTTAAATATAACTGTTGTGAAGCACGGCTTTGTGCTGTTGTGTGATAGACAGGCTAACGAGTGCTTTAAAAGAGAGAAGAGTCAGAGGTGCAGAGAATAAATATGTTTAATCCTTTTAAAATCCCATTGCACCATGCTTAATAAGGGAAAGTTGCAAAAAGAGTAATCCATGGCTTTGTTACAATTGACAATATAGTTCATTTAAGAATAAATTAAGTCCTCGCATATGATTTTTTGGACTTCTTTACAATAAAAACATATACAAAATCCCAGACACTTTGTACAAATAACCTTGTAACATTTTCTGCATTGTAGGTGATTGCTCCAGAGGAAATTGTGGACCCAGATGTGGATGAACACTCAGTCATGACATACCTGTCTCAGTTCCCCAAAGCAAAACTGAAGCCTGGGGCTCCTCTTAGACCAAAACAGCTGTTTCCAGATAAGGCCAAAGCCTATGGCCCAGGTAGGTAGCCTAACATGAATACTAGCAGTTCATACAAAGACACTGACATGAATAATAAATGCATTTCATTTTCTTAGTCCTGAATATCAAGGCAGTGAATTATGGCACTAAAACTGATAAACTGATACTGATAAAAGCAAGCAAAAGATTTTTATCTTGTTTATTTTATTTATTATTTTTTTAGTTAATTATTTTGAGGATAATTTCTGCATGTCTTTTTTTTCTCAAACTTCTCTGAGAAGAATTTATATTCTATCTTAGACTGTTTTTTTTGGTTGTTTTTTTGTTTATTGCACATGGCCTTTTTGCACTTTTATTAACTTAACCCCTCTAACACTTTGGGACAGTATATAAGATAATTAAGTACTGCATTGACTTTGTTTACTTTTTCTGAAAGCATTCATTGTACAAAAAACATTTATGAGCAAACCACCTAATTTGTTTCTCTACATTTACATCACAGGCATTGAGCCTCATGGAAACAAAGTTCTGCAACCAGCTGTGTTCACTGTGGAGACCCTGGAAGCTGGTAGTGGTGAAGTCCTGGTGTACGTGGAGGATCCCGAAGGGCACAAAGAGGAGGCGAGTCTTAAATTATTGCTGATAGGATATTTTCATACATTATGCTAGCTAATCTCTGAATTGCAAAAGTGTATCATTCCTCCTTTAATTTAACATTTCCCTCCTATGTGCCCATCTTAATTTCTAGGCTAAGGTTAAACCAAACAAAGACAAAAACCGAACCTACACCGTCACCTATGTCCCAAAAGTTGAGGGCGTCCACAAGGTTGTTTTGGATTTTAAGCATATTCTCTACATCACTCACCAAATCATGATGAAACCACATTTCTTTTAACCTAAACTTGTCTTGCTTTCATTTTCAACTTTAGGTTAAAGTGTTGTTTGCAGGTCAGGACATTGACAAAAGTCCCTACTCTGTGAATGTGACGAAGGCTATGGGCGACCCCAAAAAGGTCCATGCCAGGGGACCAGGTCTGGAGCCTACAGGCAACATAGCCAACAAACCCACCTACTTTGACATTTACACAGCTGGTAAGAAGGGAAAACTACCTCCCACTTTACTGATCTGTAGAAATCAAGCACTTGCTCTAATGAGTCAGTGTTTGAAAACCAAGAATAACTGAGCCTTTTAGATTTTGATGCCTAATTATTTGTCCGGTTTGCTAAGGTGCTGGTCATGGAGATGTCAGTGTGGTCATCGTCGATCCTCAGGGCAAAAACGACACAGTGGAGCTCATCCTGGAGAATAAGGGTGACAGTGTTTTTCGTTGCACCTATCGCCCTGTGCTGGAGGGGCCTCACACAATTCACGTGCTGTTTGCTGGCCAGGAGATCCCCAAGAGTCCTTACAATGTCAACATCGCGGAGGGTAAGTTATCTGTCTGCGCTGTAAATTACTGTCAGACAAATCTGATATCTTAACATGCTGTTAATGTCAAGGTGGTCCATCCATCACAGTCTACATTCACCTTTGTTTCCCCTGGGAACAGCTGCCCTCTTCAGACCATAACCCTCCCTATCTGTCATTTCTAGCTCCAACTGTTGCTCCTCCCATGGGAGCTCCACTGCAGATAGCTCCTCAATCAGTGCGTGCCCCTCCGGGAGCGAAGGGGGCTCCCCCTCCAAAACCTGGCCGTCCAAGTTAGTATATGTCTGTTAGGAGGAGCTTGTGTCCATTGCTCCTTCAGATCACCTCAGTGCCATCTTTCCTACGCCGGGCCCTGCACATGCCCTCTCTGCGCTTTCCCTAAGATTAGGGTGCCGTGGCGCAATGCCATGCTTGTTCGCCTGCTCATTCCTCTTGCCGCTTGATGGTTTAGTTGTGTTCAGACAGGAACAATGTGTAATGTTGTCCACATAGTTCTTAGATTGTCTCACTTTGCATATCTGTCAGGTCTTGTCTTTCTTTGGTCTTCCTTGTTAAATATCTTTGCCTGAGCTGTTGACATGTTTGTTTTCATCTTGTATAAATGTGCGTTTGCCAGCACCCATTTAAAGCCTGCCCTCAACATTTCATAGTGACAGTCTGAAATGTTGTTGAATGCACCCTGGATGCATTGCAGTGTTTCTGTATCTTTTTCAAAATAGTATACTTTGTGCAATGTCCTCTACAAAAAGCATTATTCTCATTTTCAGGTTTTATCCCGCAATGTTTTGAAAGGAATCATGTGTGAATTGGAATCTGTTACTAACATTGCTTTGAACTGCTGGCTACTCTCAGCTTTTTTTGTCTGGTGAAATAACTTTCTTTTTTTCTTTTTTTTAACACTTAATGCTTTTTTCTTTCAGCCATAAACCCAAATGCATGCAGAGCTACTGGCAGAGGGCTTCAGCCTAAAGGTGTGAGAGTAAAGGAGGTTGCAGACTTCAAAGTTTTCACCAAAGGAGCTGGCAGCGGTGAACTGAATGTCTCAGTCAAAGGACCAAGTGAGTTAGACAGCTCTCATTTTTCTGCATTGCTCCCCACTCCTACTTGTATATTTCTAGAATTATTTTTTTGTGCTTTGTGTCTACAGGTTGCATTCACATATACGTATGATAATACACCAAAAAATGCAGGAAGTGTGCTGATAAGAATCCATACTAACTTTATTATTTATTCTCAGCTGGAGCAGAGGAGCAAGTGAAAGTGCGAGATGCAGGAAATGGAGTGTATGAGTGTGAATATTTCCCCCTTAAACCTGGTAAATACACAGTAAGCATTACTTGGGGAGGCCAGCCCATCCCACGTAGGTAAGGTCTTAAAAGTACCTCCAGCTCCTCTTTAACATGATACAGTCACAACTACACCAGGTGATATTGATGTGTTCTTGTGTGTTGCAGCCCCTTTGAGGTGGAGGTGAGTGAGGAGGCGGGTATTCAAAAGGTGAGGGCCTGGGGTCCTGGTCTGAAGACTGGCATGGTGGGAAAATCTGCTGACTTTGTGGTAGAGGCCATCGGCACTGAAGTTGGGACACTGGGTGAGATGAACATAAGTGATAAAAGTCTTAACAAAGAAAACCCTTTCAATTTGATTTCAATCGAAAATCTAAAATGTGTAAATCCTACTTTGCTCAGGCTTCTCCATCGAAGGCCCATCACAGGCTAAAATTGAATGTGATGATAAGGGTGATGGCTCATGTGACGTACGCTACTGGCCCACTGAGCCTGGAGACTATGCTGTCCATGTAATTTGCGATGATGAAGACATCAAGGACAGTCCCTTCATGGCTCACATTCTCCCTGCAGCCAATGATGTGTTCCCAGAGAGGGTATATTTCTCTCATTTTACTTAAAAATAGTCAACCATAAAGCTCGGTTTTATCCATATACTAAACTAAGTGTTTACAGGTAAAAGCCTACGGGCCAGGCTTACAGCCAACTGGTGTCATTGTGAACAAACCAACTGAGTTCACCATTGATGCCCGCATGGCTGGGAAGGGTCACCTCAAGATCTATGCACAGGTACAGAGCTTGTGGAATCTTCATTTTTTATTCATATGAATGCATCATTTATATTGCATGAGGTTACACACAGCAGAACTGACAGGATTTTGTATCTACTAAGGACGCTGAAGGCTGCACCATCAATATTAAGATCACTGACCGGGGAGACGGCACATTTGTGTGTATATACACTCCTGTCAAGCCAATCAAACACACCATCATTATCACCTGGGGTGAGGTCAATGTGCCCAACAGCCCCTTCAGGGTAGGATAAATGAGCAACCACATGCCGATACACTACACACAAGATTATGTCGATCTAATATGATGATACTTTACTGAATATAGACAAAGTAAGAGCACAGCAGCCGTGCTTCAGTCAGTTGCTTTTGCTTCAAGTACACTATGAATTCATTAGGTGCTGGTTGGAGAGGGCTCCCATCCTGATAAAGTCAAAGTCTATGGGCCTGGAGTGGAGAAGACAGGGCTCAAAGCTAATGAGCCAACATACTTCACAGTGGACTGCAGTGAAGCTGGTCAAGGTAAGCCTTCACAAGCATGCAGAAGATGAGAGTGGTTACAAAAGCACTCCTTAGTTTGGTGGATCAAATAATGTGCTACATCCAGTGAGTATAAAAAGCAGGTAAATTTGAGACTGAGCTGCAGTGTTATTTGGAATGTATCATTAAACTAAAAGTTGAGCTTTAAGAAATGCACTGACAGCTTCAGTTTATTCAGATCATCTACTTTTGAATAACCTTTGTGCACTGGGCTCATTTTTATGCACCATTAGGAGACATTAGCATTGGAATCAAGTGTGCCCCGGGGGTGGTTGGCCCCGCTGAAGCTGACATCGACTTTGACATCATCAAGAATGACAATGACACCTTCACCGTGAAGTACACTCCCCCAGGTCCAGGCCGATACACCATCATGGTGCTGTTTGCTGACCAGGTAAAAATAAATTTTCCAGTTGAGATGAGACTGAGTTATGTTGCATCACTTGTCAAATGGAAATTTGTTTTGAGTGATTATGGATGGTCTTTTTCAGGAAATTCCAACCAGTCCATTCAAAGTCAAGGTGGACCCTTCCCATGACGCTGGGAAGGTGAGAGCAGAGGGTCCAGGACTTAACAAGACAGGTGAGACTTTTGAAAGCATTGTTGGTATCATCAGGCATAAAAATGTACAACAAACATAGACTACATTGCTCTGATGTCATATAAATAATATGATTTTTGCTAGTTCTGGTAAAACAGACCATATGTATGCATGTTTTAGGTGTGGAGGTGGGCACTCCAACCCACTTCACCATCTACACAAAAGGAGCTGGAAAGGCCAAGCCTGAGGTGCATTTTTCAGCATCAGGCCCTGGAGAGGTGGTTCGTGACTTCGAGATCATCGATAATCATGATTATTCCTACACTGTCAAGTACACGGCTCTTCAACAGGTACAGCAGGCCTCTGTTTGCTGAGTAACATTATTCACAATTATGTCCCACATAGTCATTCTTCCTCTGATGGTATTTCAGGGTAACATGGCAATTTCTGTGACTCATGGAGGAGATCCCATTCCTAAGAGCCCCTTCCACATCACAGTGGCACCAGCTATGGATATTGGCAAGGTGAAAGTGGACGGGTTAGACACCAGTAAGTTAAAGAAAAAACAACTTTTGTACTTCTTTGCACATTATGAACGGTGTCAGCTGTAATGGTTGTACATTTCATTTTGTAATTTTACTTGCAGAAGTGGAGGTTGGAAAGGATCAGGAGTTCACAGTTAACACAAAGGGGGCTGGTGGGCAGGGCAACGTAGGTGTGAAGATGACATCTCCCTCTGGCCGTCCAATCCCATGCAAGCTGGAGTCAGACAAAGACAAAGGCACTCACAGTGTGAAGTACATCCCCCCAGAGGAGGGACAGTACAAGGTTGATGTCAGCTATGATGGGAACCCTGTCATGGGAAGCCCCTTTGGGGTTGAAGCAGTCATGCCAGCTGATTCTTCAAAGGTAAATGCTCCTAAAAGTTGCACTTAGGTCTGCATTTAAGCCAGACTTGGAGATCTTGAGAAAAATACATTTCTTTTTTCTAAAGTGTAAGTTTTCAAAAGCATCTCAAAAACTGCTTTATCTGTGGCATCACAGGTGCGAGCCTTTGGCCCGGGCCTGCAGGGCGGCATTGTGGGTAAACCAGCTCCATTCACTATTGACACAAAGGGAGCTGGTGCTGGTGGGCTGGGTCTGACAGTGGAGGGTCCGTGTGAAGCAAAAATTGAGTGCCAAGACAATGGTGATGGCACGTGTTCAGTGTCCTACCTTCCAACTGAGCCTGGTGAATATGCCATCAACATCCTGTTTGCAGAGCAGCACATACCTGGCTCTCCCTTCAAAGCTGCTGTTCGCCCAGCCTACGATCCTAGCAAAGTAATGGCCAGCGGACCAGGTCTGGAGAGAGCCAAGGCAGGTGAACCGGCTACCTTCACTGTGGACTGCACCAGAGCAGGTGATGCTGAGCTCACCATTGAGATTGTGTCAGAGACTGGGGTGAAAGCTGAAGTGCACATCCAGAAAACTGCAGAGGGAACCTTCTCTGTCACGTACATCCCATCTTTCCATGGATCACACACCATCACTATAAAATATGGCGGCCACATGATTCCCTATTTTCCAAAGGTCCTGCAGGTTGAGCCTTCTGTTGACACAAGTGGAGTTCATGTCTATGGGCCTGGAGTGGAGCCCAGAGGTAACACTAGACAGAATAACTTAAGCATAAAATGTATTTGAATTTTATTTTAAGAATAAAATTTGAGTGAATTGTCACATATTTAGTAAATAATGCTAGTGGAGTCACCATAATATCATAAATGATACATGATGTGTCAGTGTTACAGAGCCTGTTTGATGTTAGTATTGGGCAGCAAATTACTTGAAGGGCCTTTCTTTTTACAGGAGTCCTCAGGGAAGTTACAACCCACTTCATTGTTGATGCCCGTGCCCTCAACAAAGTTGGAGGTAGCCACGTAAAGGTTCACATTATCAACCCCTCTGGCGCCAACACAGACACGTACATTACTGACAAGGGAGATGGTACTTACCGAGTGGAGTATACAGCCTTTGAGGATGGTAAGAGCATTGAGACAATATCACATGAGGTCATTCAGCAGTGTTGATTAATGCAATTAAAGAATCAATGTTAGACAGCAGTGATAGAACTAAATACAGAGTAAAAATTATATTTACAAAACTCGATGCAGACGGTATTCTTTTTAGAAAGCAAGAAAAGTAAAAAGAAAAAAAAAAGAGAGCCTACAGACAGACAGAAAAATCACTAACAGGTGCTTGTGCTGGGCGCCATTTGGGAATAAAGCAAGAGCGCAGGAAAAGAAAGAGCGAGGGAGAGGGGTATAAATACAAAATGATGCAGTCGAGCAATGATGTGAGGGGCAGGGAGCAGGGAGGCAGAGAGGCAGACAGGCTCTGCTTTATAAATAGTGTACTCTGGAACAGAAGCTCTTAACCAGGCAGGTATGTGTGCTGAAGGCTGCCTGCATGTGGCAATACAGCAAGGGAATGACAGGGGATATTAATAGAGACCTATAACACAAAGCAAAGAGATCACAGAGCACTTCTCCACCACCAGACATGCTCTAATATCATAGCAGTGTGGATAGAAATCTGGCTTATAGGCCTACTGAGAGTGTTCTGTCAGAAAAATGTTGTAACAGAATAATGAATTGGGAGCAGATGTAACATCTTGTACGTTCACCAGAGCGTCTGCACTCTAGACAGTGTCTTTTATAAATAAACAGATGTTTATCTCCCTAAAAGGGAATTTATCTGGCTCATAGAGGCAGTACCAGAAAATATTTGAGAAAAAGGTGCAAAATCAGTGAACAATGAACTTATAAATCTGCTTGTATGCAGGAATGCATCTCATTGAAGTAGTGTATGATGATGCGCCTGTTCCAAAGAGCCCCTTCAGAGTCTCTGTGGTTGAAGGATGTGATCCCACTCGAGTCCGTGCCTATGGGCCAGGTCTGGAGGGAGGAATAACCAATAAGCTTAACTGTTTCACCGTGGAGACCAGGTACCAGAAATGAACAATATACAGCGGCTTTAACTCAGTTGTGTTTATATATTTGAGCTGTTAGGCTGCCAGCTGTCAGAAAACAAAGGAACAGAGAGGGGGGAATAAAAAATTTCAAAAATTTGATTTCTCTCTCAGGGGTGCTGGTACAGGAGGTCTGGGTCTGACCATCGAAGGAGCCTCTGAGGCCAAAATATCTTGCAAGGACAACAAAGATGGCAGCTGCAGTGTGGAATATGTCCCCTTCACTCCTGGAGACTACGACGTTAATATTACTTATGGAGGTCAACTGATCCCTGGTAGTCCGTTTCGTGTGCCTGTGAAAGATCCAGTGGACCCAAGCAAAGTAAAATGCTCCGGCCCAGGTCTGGGCGCTGGGGTGAGAGCCCATGTTCCCCAGACTTTCATGGTAGACTCTACCCAGGCTGGACAGGCCCCTCTGGATGTCAAACTCTATGGTCCAACAGGTGAGGACATGCTGTGTGAAATTTGAAATAATACACCTGCTGACTGAAGAAAAAAAAAAAAAAAAAAAAAAAAGCAAGCATGTGACATGTAATCATTTACAGGTACTGTGGAGCCTGTTGGTGTGAAGAACAATGGTGATGGCACCCACACAGTTCACTACACCCCAGCACAGGATGGTCCCTACACTGTAGCAGTCAAATATGCAGATCAGGAAGTCCCACACAGGTACAGTGTGAGTTTTAAATAACAGGCAGTGAAGCAGCATGTTTAGATGTGTATTATTTAAAACTCTGGATTTTAGAAAAAAGTGCATTTAAGCATATTTTCTGCTCCTATTCTGTCTGTTCTCAGACTTTTTTTGTTAATTACCCCTATCTATTTCCTTCCCTTTCAACAGTCCTTTCAAGGTAATGTCTCAGCCTGGGCATGATGCCAGTAAGGTGCGCGCCAGTGGCCCTGGTCTAGACACCAAAGGAGTGTCTGCAAGCCTGCCTGTTGAGTTCACCATTGATGCTCGTGATGCTGGAGAGGGACTGCTTACTGTGCAGATTCTGGTGGGTTCAACTACCATTTATAAAGTAATAATCTCATCTAAAAGCCACTCCTTTAAATAATCTTAACATGTCTGTTACAGGACCCAGAGGGCAAACCAAAGAACGCAACCATCCAAGACAACAGAGATGGGACCTACACTGTGTCATATGTACCTGACTCTACAGGCCCCTACACCATCACCATCAAATATGGAGGAGATGAAATTCCCTACTCTCCATACCGCATCCAGTCCCTGCCAACAGGAGATGCTAGCAAATGTCGCCTCACAGGTAGAAAGCTACATAGTGGCTGTAATGTTTTTGATAAACTGAAACAATATTGCAGTTAGAACAGCCATTTTTATGTATATTCACCACCATCCTCTTTGAATTTGCAGTTTCAATTGGAGGACATGGCATGTGTGAGTAACCAAGACTGCATTTTTTATTTTTAATTTGTGCTACATTGCAAGATATCACAAGAACCTGTACATTTTTGCAGCACTTCTTACTTTCCATTCATCTTCCATCTCTCTCATTAACAGCAAATCTCCAGAAGCTGCAGACCTCTGAGGATACAGTCATCACTGTGGATGCTAAGGCTGCTGGGAAAGGCAAGGTGACCTGTAAGGTGCTGACCCCACAGGGGATGGAGCTGGACATGGATGTGGTGGAGAATCACGATGGGACCTTTGACATTTACTACACAGCCCCTGAACCTGGAAAATATGTTATTACCATCCGCTTTGGGGGGCAGAACATCCCAAAGAGCCCCTTCCATGTGGTGGTGAGTATTCAGTTCTATTCTATTCTGTTCTACAGTCATTTAGCAGACGCTTTTATCCAAAGCGACTTACATTTCAGAGTAAGAACAACACAAGCATGAATTCAAACAAGATGGGACGTCATAATTAAGTGATAGTCAGACTGCTTTGAGTCCAGTTGGACCCAGGTGCTGTCATGTAGTGCTAGAGGCAGTGCATATAATTTTTTTTTTATCATTTTATTTAAATACAAGATCATGATTTCATCACACAATATCAACTTGGGCATAAGTGCATGATTTCATCACACAATATCAACTTGGGCATAAGTGCATGATTTCATCACACAATATCATCTTGGGCATAAGTGCACACAGCTTCTTCAGTACTTGGTTGAGCCAAAGAGCTGGACAAATCTTTCTAACTCATTTAGTTAAGCTAAATGTGGAAATGCTCCTTAGACATTTTTACAAGTATTAGATAATTGCTACAATTGTGCGTGAGGCATATTTTTGTTCTGACTTTTTTTCCACATAAAGCCAATCATTTCCATCCTCTCTGTATTGACAGGCCACAAATGAGCCAGTGGTTCCCCGCGATACTGTGGATCCTCTCTTCCGACCTGTTAACTTCCTGGTCCCTTTCACACCACAGCAAGGAGAAATCACAGGTGAGACTAAGCCTGCACACAAGCATACGCACCTGCAAAACATCTCCTTTCTTTTTAGGTCACTGATTTTCAGATATTTTTCTCTTCTCTAGGTGAGGTGCGGATGCCTTCTGGCAAGACTGCTCGCCCACATATCACCGACAACAAGGATGGCACAATCACTATCAAGTACCAGCCCACTGAGAGAGGTCTCCATGAGATGGACATCAAATATGATGGAAATCACATTCCAGGTCAGTATTGTATCATGTTAGCAGAGTGGGACTCATGACCTACTCACCCTTTTTCTTTTCCACATGGAAAATTGTCCAGAACTAAATGAATTAATATCTTCTTTAGGAAGCCCACTGCAGTTTTATGTAGATGCTGTGAATAGCGGAGTGGTGACTGCTTTTGGTCCAGGTCTGAGCTATGGTATGGTCAACAAAGCTGCCACTTTCACAGTGGTCACAAAGAATGCAGGAGAAGGTAAAACATATTTTCCTGGGTTTTTTTTTTGGAAGTAGTTTGCCTTCATAAAACAGTTTTCAACAAGGAAATAAGTTTTCTCTTTTTCTTCCTCCCAGGTGGGCTGTCCCTTGCAGTGGAGGGTCCATCTAAAGCTGAGATCACCTGTAAAGACAACAAAGATGGCACCTGCACTGTGTCCTACCTGCCCACAGCTCCTGGAGATTACAACATCATTGTCAAATTTGACAACAAGCACATTCCTGGCAGTCCCTTTACTGCCAAGATCACTGGTGAGGAAATACATCATGTGTCCTGCAGATTTTTCCCGTTTGTCCTTTTGATATGAATTTATATAGAATATTTGTGGTAAATCCATTTTTATGGGTAGACAACATCTAAATTGTCTTTTTTATGTCAGGGGATGACTCCATAACCAGAACATCCCAGCTGAATGTCGGCACAGCAGCCGACGTGTCCCTGAAGATTGCAGAGACTGATCTGAGCTCTTTGACTGCCAGTATCAGAGCTCCATCAGGCAACGAAGAGCCCTGCCTGCTTAAGAGGCTGCCCAACAGACACCTTGGTAAGATATTTGTTTGCCAGAAAGACAAAATAACAAGACTAATAGAACCGTGATAAGCCACGCTTTGTAGATATATCTTTCCTTTTTCTGGTTCCCTGTCTTGATTGTTTTTCCTCGCTGCTTCTTTTACATTTCCAGGCATCTCTTTCACCCCTAAGGAGGTTGGTGAGCACGAAGTGAGCGTGAGGAAGAATGGCATGCACGTGGCCAACAGCCCTTTTAAAATCATGGTTGGGCAGTCAGAGATTGGCGAGGCCAGCAGAGTGAAGGCTTTCGGAAAAGGCTTGGTTGAAGCACACACTTTTGAAATGGCAGAATTTTTTGTGGATATAAGGAATGCAGGTGAGCATTTAAAATATTTTGTGTCATTTTTCTTTTATACACACAGCTGGATAAAGTTAGAAAACTAAGCCTCATTTTTTTTTCTATTTAGGTTATGGAGGTCTTGCATTGTCAATTGAGGGTCCAAGCAAAGTGGATATCAACTGTGAAGATGTGGAGGATGGGACGTGCAGAGTGACATACTGTCCAACAGAACCTGGAAGTTACACTGTTAACATCAAGTTTGCTGAAAAGCACATCCCAGGTTTGACTCTTTTACCCAGGGAATTTATAAATACTTTAAATATGTATATATTTAAATGAGTTAAATCTCTGTTTCTGTGTGTGTTCTTTTCAGGAAGCCCTTTCACAGTGAAGGTGACTGGAGAAGGAAGGATCAAGGAGAGCATTACTAGGAAGAGACAGGCATCTTCTATTGCTTCAGTGGGAAGCACATGTGGTCTTAACCTCAAGATCCCAGGTGAGCACAGGAGCCAGTCAGAAATGGTTAGAGGGCATCGGTCTACCATTTTAAAATCAATGAAGCTGCTGTGCACATGTATTTGTATTCTCACAGTGTTTTCTTTGCTGTAGGAAACTGGTTCCAGATGGTTTCAGCTCAGGAGAGACTGACCAGGACATTCACCCGCAGCAGCCACACTTACACTCGCACTGAGCGCACAGAGATCAGCAAAACCCGCGGTGGAGAGACCAAGAGAGAGGTTCGAGTGGAGGAGAGCACCCAGGTGGGAGGAGGAGGAAGCCCTTTCAGAGATGTTTTTGGAGACTTTTTGGGCAGAGAGAGTCTCAGCAGCTTTGCTGGCATTACCCCCAGACCTGAGGGTGAGTACTAAGACCAACAACATATCCCATGTAAATATGTAAATTGTATCTAACTTGCTTATTTTCCCTGGTTTACTAGTTGAGAGTGGTTCCCAGGCCATGACAGCTCAGGTGACCAGCCCCAGTGGGAAAACGGTGGATGCTGACATTGTGGACGGTGGGAGCAGCACGTACAGTGTACGCTTCATCCCACAGGAAATTGGACCCCACACTGTCAATGTCAAATACAGAGGCCAACATGTTCCTGGTAGTCCTTTCCAGTTTACTGTGGGGCCCATGGGTGAAGGTGGAGCACACAAGGTCCGCGCAGGAGGTCCTGGCCTGGAAAGAGGCGTTGCAGGAGCACCTTGTAAGTTTACCCATCCAGTTTTCTCTTTGTCTTATAAAACTTCTTTGTCAGTATTTTAGATAATCAAATTTTGTTTTACTCCCTTTAGCTGAATTTAGTATCTGGACCAGAGAGGCAGGTGCTGGTGGGCTGTCTATTGCAGTAGAAGGTCCTAGCAAGGCTGAAATCTCATTTGAAGACAGGAAGGATGGGTCTTGCGGTGTCTCTTACATAGTGAAAGAGCCAGGTAGAGCGTTTGTCATTCACAAGTACAGAATTTTCCCTTACTACATGCTTCATCTGTTTGTTTTGTTGTCTCTGAATTGTTAAGCTTTCCAGTATCCACTCCATTTGATTGTGAAAATAAATAACATGTCCACTTCCCCAGGTGATTATGAAGTGTCAATCAAATTCAACAACGAGCACATCCCTGACAGCCCCTTCATTGTTCCAATTGCTACACTGTCAAATGAGGCCCGCAGGCTCACTGTGACAAGTCTTCAGGTGAGTGCACACACGCACACACACACACACACACACACACACACACACACACACACACACACACACACACACACACACACACACACACACACACACACACACACTTAACAGTCATATTAATTGTTTGCTCAACATCAGCGGTCATCGTGCACATAAAACTTTGACATATGCAAAATATCAAGGCTGAATAGCAGACAGCATGTATGATGGGTGGTAGATATTTCTGTCTAATCACACTTTGCCCTTGAAGTGTAATTGAATGCTGGTGTTGGAGCAGTATACATGACTATAATACTGTGATGCTGGCCAGTGATGAAGGACTGGATTAACTGTCCTTCGCTAATGTGGGGCAACACAAGCTGTGCTATGTGGGCGCTCAGCTAGTCCAAGTGTTTTTGTTTCTGCCTGAGAGGCAGCAAGAGAGAACAGAGTGAGAAATGGATAAAGTAACCTGCGGCAGCTCACAAAATTGGTCTCGTCACTAAGCGGATGTTGTTTTATTGGCTTTTACTTTTTCTATTATAGCTGCCAACAATGTAAAAACATGCATTTCTAGTTAACTGAAACACCACTTTAGAGCACTTTTCTACCACTAGAAACCAGATGATGAGCAATGCAGCATTTAAAATGTCATGCTCTCTCTGTCTGGTTGTACCTCTCGTCCTCTGGTGGGGCAAATAACACTGCACGCCTCAATGTAAACTCTGACCTTTTCTCCCTCTCACTCCAAACTGCTCCAACTATTCTTGTTCAGGCTGGATGAGTCACACACATTGTGTCCCATTCAGGGACGCAATGTGGTAATTGCATACTTGTCTTTTTTTTGTAGGAGAAAGACTTGAAGGTAAACCAAGAGGCATCCTTCATGGTGCAGCGTAATGGGGCCCGAGGTGTGGTGGATGCAAAAGTTAACACACCATCTGGCTCTTCTGAAGAATGCTATGTTTCTGAGCTTGACAGTGGTATGCACCATGCTCTTCTCTTCCTCAATATTGAAGCATCATGCAAGAGCGCAAAGTTGAATCATCTCCTCTTGTGTTTTCAGACAAAAGTGCAATCTGCTTCATTCCACGTGAGAATGGAGTTCACTCCATAGATGTCAAGTTTAATGGATGCCACATTCCTGGAAGCCCTTTCAATGTGCGAGTGGGAGATCCGGGGCTGATTGGAGACCCGGGTATGGTGACTGCACATGGCCCTGGACTGCAGGGAGGAACCACAGGTAGATATTACATATTTCACACATAAACCAGGGTTTTGTGTAGATCAGCAGTTTTATTCACATCTGTATTTCTTCTGACTTCCAGGTGTATCTTCAGAGTTTGTGGTCAACACCTGTAATGCAGGCTCTGGTACTCTATCAGTCAACATCGATGGGCCGTCAAAGGTGAAGATGGACTGTCGGGAGTGTCCTGAGGGATACAGGATCACCTACACACCCATGGCACCTGGCAACTATCTCATCACCATCAAATATGGCGGGCCACAGCACATAGTGGGCAGCCCTTTCAAAGCCAAAATCACAGGTCTGCTTGACAGTCATTCTCCCATCTGATCTGTGGATGACAAATGGCTTGATTATGGAACAAATGCTCCTCTAAAAAAAAGTGTGGAAGCTGGAGAAATATTACGCCATTCACATTTGTACTGTACACTGTGTATCTTGGATAAAAGTGGCCTCTCTCCTTTACTACTCTGATACATTCTTGATGCTGCCTGGTCCACACAAATTCCCTATTTTCTATTTAACATAAAAACCCCTTTCAAGATTAAAAACAATCCCAAAGTCCTTAAGTTTACTTTGTTTAAGGGTGGTATTAAATATTTTCCTTTTTGAACTCAGACCACTTTCTTTCACTTTTCTGTGGAGAGGAACTCTTCCCCTGAGCAACATCATCCTTGTTTTTATTTGCATCTTTGTCAATACTGATGTGTTATGCAATTTCAAAGCCATGACAATTTTAGATAAATAGTTTCTACTACTGCTTTACTATCCTGTAGGTGCAAGGCTGTCAGGGGGACACAGCCTCCACGAGACATCCTCTGTCTTGGTTGAAACTGTCACCAAAACCGCCAAAGTGGGTGGGGCCTACAGCTCCTCCTCTTCCACCACCTCAACTAAATTGACATCTGATGCCAGCAAGGTGGTTTGTCGTGGAGCAGGACTGTCCAAAGCTTTGGTCGGGCAGAAGAATAATTTTACTGTTGATTGCAGCAATGCAGGTGAGGTGATGGGTATAAATAGCTCAGACCATTGTTCACCACAATCATTAAATCCCTTTTTTTTTGTCTCTCTGTCAAGGTACCAACATGCTGATGGTAGGCGTGCACGGACCCCATACACCCTGTGAAGAGGTATACGTCAAACACATGGGCAACAAGCTCTATAATGTCACCTACACTGTCAAAGACAAGGGGAGTTATACTGTCATTGTCAAATGGGGTGATGATAACGTCCCTGGGAGCCCTTTTAAAGTGGCTGTCCCTTAAAAAGTAAAAAGAAACTGCACAAATGCCATCATCCTTTTCTTTATTGACCCGCCACTTTTTTCTCATGATCTGCACAAATCAGCTGATCTCCTCTACTTTTTTCTGGCACTTTAATTTTGCAAAGGCTTTATTGATGGCAGCATATCTACTGTGCCAAAGTTTGTATTAACGCCAGAAAATCTGTTTTTGTAATCACAACTATGAATAAACATGCAGAGGGATGTAGCGGTGGCAGTGAGGTTTAGAAGAACATGAGTGATGCTGGTTGAATAAATTGCCTGGTCCATAAAAAATTCCCCTGTGCTTTCTCTTTTGGTGTAAATGGATGAATAATACAGAATGTTGAAAGATGCTGGTGTAATCAACAGTATTACAGTGTGATGCAATGTGGTTTTGTATGGTTTAAGAATGTTACATTGACTTTTTTTTTGTTATATTAACCTTTTTTGTTAAGTCTTTGCAGACCTAATAAAGATTTAATTGCTAACTTTCCAGATGAAAAAGAATGGATTTATTTGACTTCACACAGTGCTGGCAGACACTTTGCTAGTTTTAAAAGAGGGAAATTCTCAGTTTCAACACAGCTATTTTCTGACCACTGCTGGTTCTTTCAAGAACAGCTGTCAGGACATTTTCTAGTGAGCTCTCAGTTGAGTATCTGATCTGCATCTTCTATGTAGATTCTAAGGGTTTAAAGCCTTCACATCCCCAAGACACAAACAGCGATGTCACACACTGAATCTTCTACATATCCTTTATTTACCTTCAATTCAATGTTTCCATTTAGTGTTGTGTTAATGTAAATGTCGACGGCATCCACTTAATTCCCTAATTTACATCCTGTACATGTCCAGATGAAATCACAAGATGGCAGCATAGTCAAGCTCACATCTGCATTTACATCTCCATCAACTACAGCAAAACAAAATTTCCATTCTTCTTGTGAAGATTAACTACACCATCGTCACCACAAGGGAGTCTGCAGACCGTGAAAACCAGAGGCATCAGGCTCCACTGTGTTTGTAATTAATCCTGTTGGATCAGAGAGGGAACACAAGTGGTTTCTGTTGCGGTACCCTCACAGGGAAGGGGTGGAACCCTGCTGAGGAACAAACCAACCAGGAAGAAGGGTGGTTCAGCCCCTTGCTCATGTGCATTCCCATGCATATGTGTGTGTAATCACATCATGACCTGTGTGTGTATTTTGTATGTCCTCTGCGTGATGTGCAGGTCCCACAGTGAGCCAACCATCCAGCCTCCACACACTGACACACTCCACCAGCACCAGCTCCATTCTTCACAGAGAGGAGCCTATAATTAGGTGCTAATTTTCTCTGGTTCCACTGTGACACAATGCTGGAGGCCATGGTGAGGCAAGACAGAGCGAGCTGGTGCATCTGATGAACAGGGACGAGAGCTCGACTCCGGACCATCTGGCCAAGTGGCTGGAGCAGCCCGCTGCTGTCTGTGCTGGCGCTGGGACCGGGACAGGGCCCACCCACGTCAGTCTGTCCTCCCCATCCTGCTCCTCCGGACCGGGACTCAGGCGTCTGTCCACCACAACATGTTTATCTGGAGTGGCTGCCAAGCGAGTCATGGAAGATATAGTTCCTCCCCATGCAGGCAGCAGCGATCAAGCAGGCAAGATAGAGAAGAAGAGGGGAGGAGGAGGGAGGATAGGGCAAAGAGAGTGTGGGAGGAAGAGAGTGAGAAAGATGGATTAGAGAAAGAGAATGGGATTTAAAGACTCTGGATGAGAAAATGGGAAGCAGACACACACACACACATAAACAAAACTGAGTCAACCTGAAAAACAGTCTACAAATGAATCAATCACTGCCCCAAATTCATTTAAAACATGCTAATGCTGCGAATAAGTTAACCTTTAAAGCTACCATTAATGTTGGAGCTAGTGAAATGGATGAGTCATTATTTCTGTTCTGCATGGATATGCTTTTGTTTCTTACATCTCTCTCATCCCTGTACTCACCCTGTCCCTTTGTCCCACAGTCATGCATGCTCACAAACTCTCTCTCTCTCTTTCACACTCTCTCACACACACACACACACACACACACACACACACACACACACACACACACACACACACACACACACACACACACACACACACACACACACACACACACTAAGAAATAGGGATTATATTAAGGGTAAAATTGTGTAAAAGCATGCCCCTGTAAGCTTTTGAAGGTTGTGCTCTCAGGGCAAAAATCTCATTCTCTTGCTTGGCCCTATCATGCTGACTCCTGCTCTCTATCCACTCTGATCCAGCCTCTCCTCCTTCCTTCCCGCCCTCTCTTCCCCCAATTTAATTTTTCCCTCCCTCTCTTTAAACTCCAATCAATCTAAGCCTCTGTAGATCCAGTGGCTTTTTTTTTTATGTCTCATGTTTTCTGACGCCACAAGCTTTTTCCCAAAGCCTGCTTCTTCTACCTTTGACCTTTATCTGTTAATGCAGCCTGTCTCCTCAGCTCATATGGAAATACCTATAGATTGTGTAACAAGACTGACATCTGCTGAAGAGGATAAAAAAAGAGAAAAACTTTAACGGTTGAATGAACAGACAAACAAACAAACTAAACAAATATTTACACAAACTAATGGCAGTTTGGCTAGGTTAATGAAGGGACATGTAGACAGAGCGAAAGGAGGGATTGTTGGACTGTAGGAATTCATCCATTCAATTTCAATCCATGCCTGAGGGCTCCGGTATGTAATTGCTTCATGCATAGTTGATACACTGCATAATCAACCAAACACATTAGATTTTTCTGTGTTTTTGCGGAAACATGCACTTTGAAGGCCATTGGTGAAGTTGGATTGAGTGTCAGGTGATGGAAAAGCTCATTCATATCTTAGTGTTCATCTCTCTCCTTTGAAATGGACAGATTCACATGGGACAGGTGAATGCTTTTCTGTTCAGTGGTTTAAATGGGACCACACTGTGGTTTATTCATATAGAACAAAGATTAAATATTTATGTCATGGTGTTGTTGCTGTATGCTTTATTCTGTTTTCTGCTTCCCATGTATAGAGTCCTGATTAAAAATCAGATAGACAATGGTCACAAATTGGTTCCTTTCATGTAGTCATGTAAAAAAACAAAAAACAAAAAAAAAACCACAATGCAAATGGATGAATGAAATTCCCACTGGGCTCCAGCAGATTGTGTTCATGCAGCATGCAAATGCATGAAGCATGAAGTCGATCCAATGTACCTCAGCTCAGTTGCTAAACATACTGCTCTATAGAGAGGGATGGATTTCTGTTGATGGAAGCCTCAGACGAGAGATGCATGCCAAAGACCTCCTGGCCAAAGACAGCACTTTCACACAAGACACAAAGAGCAAGCACACATACGCAAGATCACACACATTTTTCCAATACAAACACATGCATATATATATAGGCTTGACCAGCCGCTCCTGCTTACAGGCTTGCACACCCAGGGTGCAACACACATGAAAAGAAACAGCATGATGTGAAATGGTTTGGCTTCATGAAGTGTATGAGTAGCAACACCCTGAGGCAAGAAAAATGACAAGAAAGTTGTTCTGTATGAGAAAGGTACGTTCACGCTTCTTTTGTGGAGCAGCAGGGACGTGTCAGGGGCAAAGTCCCCATGTTTCCTTCTCTAATTGGAGCGTGTCCCTCTGCCCTGTCCCTAACACGCTATGGTGGAGGCAGGATGCTGTGCTAATGGATAGCCCCCATGTGGAGTGCTTGTCCTTGATGTAGTAGGTTGATGGCAGCCCATGGTGAGTGTAGACTACAGATTAGAAGCAAATCAGAAGATTTGTTTGTCCTCTCCAAGCGAGGTGGGGCATTCAAGGAGAGAAACCAGCCATGTGTTGTGATGGAGTGGCTCGGACTGGCACGACAGATGTGTGCTGGTGTGACTGATGCGTTTTGGGTGAGCAGGCTGTGCTGGGTCACCGACACCTGGAGAACATTAGCCCTTCTAAGAGATGGCTGGGCATACTGATGCTGTGTTTGTTTTGATCAATATCCAAATGGTGAAGAACTGAGCCAAAGGCAGCTATTTTTTGCGATAACACCTTTGGTGAAGATTTAGGAGGAGATAACTATGTTGTAATTACCTGTGCTAAATCGGAACTGTGGATGCTCAATGAGCTATAAACAAGGTTGCTCTGTGCCCCTTGGGGTAATTGTTTCTGGGTCCCACAACAGCCTGGTCCAGTGCTGGTGAGATTGGAAGGGGTGGTATCCTGTAATTTCTCAGACCACTGAAGCATGACTTTTGCAGGGACTGAAACTCAGGCTGATTTGAAATGGAAGCATAAGTTTTTGTTCCCTCTTACTGTAAGCCTCAAAGTCACCAGTCTCAATCAGCTTTTAGCCTCAAGATGATAGGGGGCTTGTGGGTTATTGGGCACCACCTGCATGGATTTTTTCAGTGAGTGTGCCAATTCCAATCACTAAATATTAATTTGGTCACAGCCACAAAGCTCCAGTGAAATGTTGTGTGAGAATATGCAGACAGGTGGTTATACCTATGTTTCACTGTACAAAAATAGCTCACATGAGCAGAATTACAACCTTTCTGATGCTGCTTGCAGATGGACCGTCTGTTGAAATTAGCATAATGGAATTCAGGTCACACTCACAGAAACTCACTAATTCATCACAGCATTAGGCCAAGCTAAATAATGCTATGGCCCTTGAGCTTTGAAAGGGCGATGCAATTCCAAATATACAAGCAGACTGACTGTGTACAGCCTAAACAAGATGAGAACATAACGGTTGAATGTTAATACAAGCAGGAAGCATCGCATTGGGAGACAGTGTGTCCATCAATGCAAGATTGACCATAGAAAAGCTGCAAACCAACAGGTTATCCCTCAGATCTTTCTGGATTATTCCTCCACCCACATCATGCCATGGAAGGGAAGTTCACATCTTCAGACCTAATACAGTGATTTTCAAGTCTTCATTGCATTTTGTAATTTGCACCTGACTGACTAGCAGAGTTCTTTAATACATGAGCCACAGGTATTTTTTTCATCAGAGTTTGATTATAACACAGCCACCATTAGTGAAGGAACACTGAAGAGTTAGTAAGATAGAAAGATGAAAGGGAATAACATGAAATGTGCCACAGCGAATGGATGCTGGGAATATCATTACGGACTCGTGTATGACAAAATGTAATATAACACATTACTGCTGCGTGTGAAAGTCACAAGGTGTACATAGATTAAAACGCCCACATCGATGGACATGCACAAACAAATAGTTTCATCAGGATTACTTCAAAATGCATGCGTTGCAGGCAGTCTGTCTTCTCGGCATGCTCCCAGCTGAGATTAATAATGCAGTGATTAGATTATTTAAAATATTTAAGGTAGATTTATCTTAGACGTATTTGAACTAGATGTCATATCTTCAGATGTTTATCTCCAGTTTTATTAAGTTATTAAAGTTTCAGTTAAAGAGACAGAAACTAGAAGTCAAGAGATTATGTTTGTGGACTGGGGGGTGGGGGAAGGGGTGGTGGTTGTATATGTACACTGTTTGGGTGTGAGTGTGATGATGTGTATGAAAATGTATGATCAGGTGTGTGTTATGCTTTATACTTGAGTGTGTAAAGATTTGTGGGGTTTTACACACACACACATACACACACATAGATACATACATTCATATATATATATATATATATACATACATACATATACATACATATATATATATATATATATACATACATACATAGACATACATATATATATATATATATATATATATATATATATATATATATATATATATATATATATATATATATACATACATACATATACATACATATATGGCTCTGTGATGGTATATATATATATATATATATACCATCACAGAGCCAGTGAGGTTAATTAAGCATGTTTGCTTTACTGTGTATATAGCAGTGTTGCTGGAAGCTGTTCATAGGGACAGTGTACCCAGGAACATTTAACCACATATTATCAACATTTTATGTTGACTTCCACATTTTCATCTGATGCATACAGTAGAAATGTCATTACTCAGATATAGAAAGACTGACTTCCTGTAAAGATTGGAGGACAATTCTGGCAACACAAGTGATGATGTCTGTCAGTCTTTAATCTTTTAATGAAAGAAAGCTTCTTGCCATATCCGAGATACTATAATTACTGCACTAAATACCACATAGTGACATTTAAGAAGATACAATGTAAGTCTTAAAATCAGTATAGGCAGAGAGTGACATTTTAAGTTTTTCACAAAGAAATACTGACTTTACCCATTGACTAAACCCATTTTGTTGCTGCGTTTGCAAACATTACTGAAGATGTAAACAAATATTCAACCCCACACCCAACCTCTGACCCACCACTCATAACTCAGTACAGCCTTTATGCCTTGCAAAACCGTATTATTGGTCAAATGACTGAATAAAAGCAAAGAGGGGTCAGTGCCAAGTGTAGATGATGTTTAACTTTTTATTTTTTGTCTTAGTTCTACAGACACATTTCATTTGTGTTAGGTGAGTTAAGGTCCTGTGCTGGTTCTGCCTCCACTCTATATTTATGCTGCCTCTTGGGGCAGTGCAAAAAGAACAGATTTCCAAGGTGATGAAACAAAGAAATCAAACAATTTAAGATGGTCATCTATTCTTTTCCATGCATCTTTGTTCCTAATCTCTTTGCATGAGGTGTCCTCTTTCTAGATAAAACTGGATATCAAACAGCAAGTGTTCAACCTACAGCATCATCTCTGAATTGGTGCTTTGCAGGCAAGCACAGAACTGTTGCAACCCAGCTCATGGTCTACAGCTGGGGGACTGATTTTATATGAACCCTTGTGCTTCAGTGCAAACATAAGCTGCTGTGGCAGAAGACTGGTGACCTCTTTGCAAACAGCACCAGCATAGCATTTTATTCATTTGTTCACAGGTGCAGCAGTTTAGATTTAATTAGGATAATGAAGCCCATGTATTGCACTGCCAATGCAAGCCAAGTAGGGATGCAGAGTGATGTAACACTCAGCTATCTATGATGACATATGATGATAGGATGACATGCACATGACTTGATTTGTTGAACACAGTTTTCATCTTGTATTACACCCCTTTATATCTCAGCTTACCAGCTTCCTTTTTTTCTTCCTTTGGTTTTTATGGCACTTTGCATACCATGTTTTGGTTCATTACAACCCCCATCTGATCGGGTGTGTGGCTCGGGATATCTAAATGAACTGTATTCTAGAAAAATGAGAGAGAAAAAAAAAAGGAGAAAACTTTCAAACTCAACTTAAATCCTTTGCATCAACCTTGTTCTTCTCTACTAATTTTTAGTTTAAGGGTGGGGTATGGACTTTATTATAATAATCAGCATCATTAGAAACACCTGTGAGGTTATAGACTTAGTTTCACAGGCCTTAGATCCATTAGCCAAGGCCATTGTATTTTGACAAGCTCAGACTTTTCAATGCTTTTGCAGCTTTTGCCTGGTTTTGGGACATTGAAAAAACTAAACTTTAGAAATATGTCTTTCAGGTGAATACCTGAGGATAGTCTAACCTTGGTGTTTAAGTGTGGATGTGATAAGCAGTGCTTTTGACTTGCAGCATCAAATTGTGCACCATTATGTGCAAGGTTTGCATTGCAACATGCATAGGAGGGAAAAACTCAATTTGGCAAAATATCCATGGTTTATGTGGATACAGCCATTGAGATTTACAGGGAATAGGTTACGATGCGTGCTGCTGGTCATCATAGTTCTTTAACTCAATGTAACATGTTTTCCTGCATGTTTAGAGGTAGCTCTGCTTCAACACACCTGAATGAAATGAATAACTCATTAGTCGGCTTGCAAAGAACTTGAGGGGGAAGTTCATTAATCTGAATTAGGTGTGATGGAGTAGGAAAACATTTAAAAATGCAGGGCAGTGGGTCCTATATAGAGAATCACTGGATGGAGAAACAATGCTTTAACTAATTAAAAAAAAAGCACACACACACACACACACACACACACACACACACACACACACACACACACACACACACATACTGTACAACAAAATGTTAGATAAAAATAAAAGTCATTATATTTTAAAACTCATGAGTTCAGTCTACATTTCAAATTGCTGCCACGCAATCAATAGGCTTCAATGACCTGCTTAATCAAACATTTGGTGGATCTCCTTCTGTCTGCAAAAACAGCTCAAATACATCCAGCCATGGACACCAGTCTGAAGGTTTCTTGTGTGCTAAGTTTTAGCAGCAGATCCTTTAATGCCTGTGTGTGAAGCTTTTATGGATCAGGCTTACTTTTTCAGCACATTGCAGATCCTTTTTGGATGCTACCTTGAACTCTTTTTGTTCCTTAAATCATAGAACAACACTTGAACTGTTTCTACAATGAGCCATTGTTATTTTGCTGAAGGAAGAAATTGCATTAAATGTGAGGGGGTTTATGTGGTTTGCAATAATTTTAAGTACAAGGTATACATTAAAACCAAAAGAGTAAGGGAAGGCAAATTTATTTGTATAGCACGTTTCGTGTACAGGACAATTCAAAGTGCTTTACATAAAACATTTCAGCAGGGTGCAGAAAGCATTACAAGTGCATTAAAAACAACAAAGATTAAAAGAAATGCAATGAATGAAATAAAAACAGATGCTAAAATAAAATAGATAAAATGCAAGAAATAAAGTTTTAGTGTGGGGAAAGACAATATTAAAACATGATTCCAGCTTAAAAGAACCAGATGTAGATGTTTGACTTCTAAATAAAAACTACTGAAATGCAGCAGAGAACAGGTGGGTCTTTAATCTGGATTTAAATACACTGAGTGTTTCAGCTGATCTGAGGCTTTCTGGGAGTTTGTTCCAGACATGTGGAGCATAGAAGCTGAATGCAGCTTCTTCATGTCTGGTTCTGACTCTGGGAACTTATAAGAAACTGGAACCAGATGACCTGAGGGTTCTGGCAGGTTCATACTGGGTTAAGAGGTCACTGATGTATTTTGGTCCTAAACCACTTTTATACACCAGCAGCAGAACTTTAAAGTCTATTCTCTGACGAACAGACAGCCAGTGTAAAGACCTCAGAGCTGGACTGATGTGGTCCACTCTCTTGGTCTGAGTGAGGACTCGAGCAGCAGAGTTCTGAATAAGCTACAAATGTCTAATTGATTTTTTAGGTTGACCTGTAAAAACACTGTTAAAATAATCAAGCCGACTAAATATGAAAGCATGGACTAGTTTTTCCAGGTCCTGCTGAGACATCGGATCTTTTACCCTTGATATATTCTTAAGGTGATAGTAGGCTGACTTTGTAATTCCCTTAATGTGTTTCTCAAAGTTAAGGTCTGAGTCAATCAATACATCCAGATTTCTGGCCTGGTTGGTGGTTTTTAGGTGTATAGACTGAAGCTCTGTGGTGACCTTTAATCGTTTCTCTTTGGCTCCAAATACAATCACCTCAGTTTTGTTTTTGTTTAACTGAAGAAAGTTTAGACACATCCACTCATTAATCTCTTCAATGCATTTATCAAGAGCCTGTATCTGTGTGTAAGACTAAGACTTCCTAGCAGAGCATTTCACAGACATCACACTGACCTCACCCATGTTGCATGATACAGGCACACCTACAAGTTCACTTGATATGAAAAGGATCTTCAGTCATCAGACAAGGCCACCCACTTCCATATTTCCATGGTCAAGTTTTCACATTCATGTGCCGTTTTGCAGTTTCAGTGGTTGACAGCAGTCCATGTGGGTGCTCTGACTGGTGCAGCTACAGCTCTGTACACAGCAAGCTGCAGTGAACCATGTGTTCTGACAGTTTTCTCTTATATAGCATCAAGGTTTTAAGTGATTTTAGCTGCAGTAGTTCTTTTGTTGAATCAAACCACTAAGGCCCTTTTCTAGTGGCCTTGATGCTGTAACCCCTGGAAAAACATGGAATCATCGTTTTTTAAGAGCAGAAAAAATAAATGAAATCACAGATGTGACTTTAAGCTGTTTACTTTTACAGCTAAACATTCATGTTTTTTTAAACAGACCTTAACAATAAATTTAATTTTTATAACCAATTAAAAAAATCTGATTAATTAGAGAAAAACAATAGAGCAAAGCTGCTTTCCTCTTTTGCCTTTGGTAGATGAACTCTGCATGCCGGAGATCCGGCATAGCAATGGAAAAATCAGCCTTTTCATTATTTAATATGAATAAACTGCAAAATTTCAGTCCAACAAAAACAACTATAAACTGCCCGATCACATTTTTAACTATACAACACTGTTGATGTCTCCATGACAACATCACTGTCATGAACAGAACAGTTTTGTTGTCAAGGAGACATCTAGGCGGGTCTCTGTGTGTGATGTAACAAAGGCAATGCCATCGCGCTTAGTGACATCATTGAGAGCTTATCAGTATAGAACAATTCTGAAACTCATTTTTACATTTTACTCAGGACGAGAAAGTTTGGAAAAGGTAACAGCAACTTTTTGAATTTATATTGACAAGATGTTTGGAAAACTGTTAGAATGCTATAAGCAGGAGTCTGGAAACGGCGAAGTAGAGTTACAGCAAGATAATGAAAATCTTAAAATTGAAAATGAAGAACTCTGCACAATAAGTTAACAGCATTGCAAAGAGCTGGAGCTCTCACAAACACCAACAGTAAGGGATCTCAAGCTTGAAACAGATCATCCGTTAACAGGTAAGACAACTGAAATGGACTCCATGATAATGTCCAACAAGACTCTGCAAGCAGAGATCATAACCCAAAACCTACAAAAAAATGAGAAAAAAACACTGGAACAAAATGTTAAACCTGAAAAAGAAATTCTAGAGATTAGAAAAGTGCAGCAGATAAAGGACCTGCAAATTCGAGAAGCTGCTCAGGCCAATACAGAAAATTTGACTCTGCAGAAATGCCTCGATCAAGCAAAACAGCCACCGATTCGGCTAATAAAGGACGATAGAAATGAAATCCTGAGAATAAACCTGGAACTTAGGAAACAAAATGAGGACCTCAATAAAGAAAATCAGAAACTGAGAGAGGATTTGCACAAACTTAAGCATGTTGAATTCACATGTGCTGGGATGAAAAACAAGATCACTGCAGTGCAGCAACAAAATGAGGACCTCAAGGAGCAAAATCAGAAACTCCATGAGGATTTGCACAAACGAAAGCATGTTGAATCCACACGCGATGTCCTGCAAAACAAGATCAAATCCCTGCAGAAACTAAATGAAGATTTTAAAGAGCAAATTCAGAAACTCCATGAGGATTTGCACAAACTAAAGCGTGTTGAATCCACACGTGATGTGATACAAAACAGGATCACTCTAGTCCGGCAAAAACATGAGGACATCAAGGAACAAAATTTGAAACACGGAGATGATTTAGACAAACTAAAGCAGGTTGAATCCTCATGTGATGGGATGCAAAACAAGATCAAATCACTGAAGAAACAAAATGAGGATTTTAAAGAGCAAAATCTGAAACTCAGAGAGGACTTGCACAAACTGAAGCATGTTGAATCCACATGTGATGTGATACAAAACAAGATCACTCTAGTACAGCAACAACATGAGGACCTCAAGGAGCAAAATCAGAAACTCCATGAGGATTTGGACAAACTGAAGCATGTTGAATCCACACGTGATGTGATACAAAACAAGATCACTCTAGTACAGCAACAACATGAGGACCTCAAGGAACAAAATCTGAAACTCAGAGAGGATTTTGACAAACTAAAGCATGTTGAATCCTCATGTGATGTGATGCAAAACGAGATCGAATCACTGAAGAAACAAAATAGGGACCTCAAGGAACAAAATCATAAACTCATAGAGGATTACCAGGAACTAAAGGAACACTGCTCAAGACAACTCAAATTTTTTTTTAAAGCTCTTTAAAATAACCACAGTTGAAACAAAGTGCTGTACAAAAAATGGACAAAGCAACACAGAAAATACAACAATCAACAAGGAAATAAATAATATAATAAAATAATTGTTCATTACAAAAGTTTAAAAACAATAAACAATTTTAAAGGAATAAACATTAAAGGCCAATAAAACCAATAAATAAAACAAACCACCGCACACTAAACCAGGAACAGAGTATCATACTGGGCTGAAAGATGAGGTTTAGAAATCCACACACACACAAAACAGTCCCAATATAAACACATTTCACCAAAATGACTCCCAGCAAAGCACAGAAGATCTCAACAAACAACAAAATATTAAACAAACACACTTCATTTAATTAAATACAACTATTTAATTAAGTTAACACATTTAGTTATATATGTAAACAAACAAAAAAAAAAATTTCCCCCAATTGTTTAAATTAAAATTATGTTTTTAACACATGAACACACACACACACACACACACGCACACACACACACACACACACACACACACACACACACACACACACTAAACAGTCCCAGAATAAACACAAAGGGAAACACCAAAGTTACTCCCAGCAAAGCACAACAAAATATTAAACACACACACTTCATTTAATTAAACACAACTTTTTAATTAAGTTAACACATTTAATTAAATATGTAAACAAATAAATAAACTAAAACAAACTAAAAATATACACTATACACACACACACACACACACACACACACACACACACACACACACACACACACACACACACACACACACACACATATATATATATATATATTTGTCCCCTTGCCCTCCTTGGGCGGTCTCTCATCCATCCAAGCTCGGGTCCTCTACCAGAGGCCTGGGAACTTGAGGGTTCTGCGCAGTATCTTTGCTGTTCCTAGGACTGCACTCTTCTGGACTGAGATGTCTGAGGTTTGTCCTGGGATCTGCTGTAGCCACTCTTCCAGTTTGGGGGTTACTGCCCCGAGTGCTCCGATGACCACGGGCACCACTACTGCCTTCACTTTCCAGGCTTTTTCAAGTTCTTCTTTCAGGCCTTGGTATTTCTCCAGTTTCTCATGTTCCTTTTTCCTGATGTTGTAATTGCTTGGTATTGCGATGTCAACCACAACGGCTTTCCTCTGCTGTTTGTCCATCACCACAATGTCCATTTTGTCGATCTGGATCTGGAAGTCCCACAGGATCTTAGCTCGGTTATTCTCCACCACCTTCAGAGGTGTTTCCCACCTTGACCTCGGAGCTTCCTATCTGTACTCGGCACAGATGTTCTTGTACACTATACCAGCCACTTGGTTATGACGCTCCTTGTAAGCTTTCCCTGCCAGCATCTTACACCCTGCAGTTATGTGCTGGATTGTCTCAGGGGCCTCTTTGCACAGTCTACACCTGGGGTCTTGTCTTGTATAGTAGATCTGGGCCTCTGTTGCTCTGGTACTCAAGGCCTGCTCCTGTGCAGCTATAATCAGTGCCTCTGTGCTGTCTTTCAGTCCAGCCCTTTCTAGCCATTGGTAGGATTTCCCGATATCAGCCACTTCAGTTATCTGTCAGTGGTACATCCCATGGATGGACTTTTCCTCCCATGATGGTTCCTCCATCACCGCATGATCTGTTTTCCACTGCCTGAGACATTCCCCGAGCACTTCGTCCATTGAGGTCATCTTCCTGATGTATTCAAGGATGATGGATGTTTCATCCTGGATAGTGGTTCTGACACTCACTAGTCCTCTGCCCCTTTCCTTGCGCTTAGTGTAAAGTCTCAGGGTGCTAGATTTGGGATGGAACCCTCCATCCATGGTCAGGAGCTTTCGTATTTTCACATCTGTGGTCTGAATCTCTTCCTTTGGCCAGCTTATTATTCCCGCAGGGTATCTGATGACCGGCAGGGATGTCCAGACCTTGTTCTTGCCATTGAGCTGACTCCTTAGGACTTGCCTTATTCATGTATATATATATATATATATATAACCCCACTCAGTTGTTGATTGGTTAGTAATGTGTTTGATTTAATAACTTTATTAATAATACAAAGATTTGTGATTATGGCTGAAAATCACTTTATCCAATCATCCACAAGTCCATCATTGCTTCTCTTTGTATTGTAACTTTGTCTTCTTCTGTTAAGGGTTTTGGCAATGGTTTGCTGGTTTTCTGCATGTGAATCCCATTTCCTTCAGCTGGTCAATAACTCTGACTCCTTTTTTTTGCCCATTTGTTCTCCATTTCTTCTCTGTGTATTTTCTATTTTCAGGCATATTTCTTTGAGTTTCTGCCCTGATGCTTTGATGCTTTCCTTGGTTGACCTGCAAGTTTCCCATTTTGTTTGTACTTGTTCCAAATGAGAGACACAGCTGGGCGCAAACAACATATTTTGCCACAGATCCTAGTTGAATTAACTCCTGGAAAGATTTTTTGTAATTCTTTCCATTTTTAAAAAAAAAAATCCCAGCTCTGTTGTTGGGGCCACATTTCCTGCCAATCAGCCAGGTGCAACAGCTTGTTTCAGCTCTGTAAGCACTCTCTGGCTGTAGAGTCATTTACATACAAGTGCAAGTATTTCTTTTTAAATAAATGAAAATAGCATGGTGATTCTTAAAGAAAAGTTCCTCTACAACAATAATTACAGTTGTTTTCTCCAGTTTTCTTCAAATTAAAACAGGAATCCTTCAGGAATAGTGATTAAAGAGCAGGGATTGTATTACAGATTCACCGTTAATCCTTATTTAGTTTAGTCTTTTACTTTCACCTTTAGTTATTTGTTTATTTTTTTTTTTTTAACATGGATTACTGTTAAGACCCTTTTAGGAGATGCTGTGACCCATAGCAATCACCATTTGGCCCCTGTCTAGGATGTTTGCCAATGTTTTTTGCTTCCAGTCTACAACTGCCTGGTTTCTGTTTTACATGTTCTACCCCTTGTCATGAGCCTGAACAGACTAAATGAGTGTTATTCTCTCTACTGGTTAATGTTTTGGATGATTTGTGTGTACCACTATCAGTACATCATTGTGTATCAGTGTCACCAGAGCAGAGGGAGAAAACTTTGTCATATTTAGATTTAGTGATGCGTTGTACATAATTTTTCTCTGTCAAAATGGATGACTGTATGATATATAATGTGGATCAAGTTTGCAATGTGATGTGGGTCAACCTTAAACTTTAGAAAAAATATCAGATGCTTCATTGTCATGTGCATATTTTGCCCCCTCTCTCAATATTTTTTTTTAAATGAAAGGGGAGGGGTTAGGGAGAGCTTACAATTATTCTATTATTCCCAGTGTGTCCTGTTAGGCTAAATACTTCAGATCCATCAGAGAAGACATAATTAATCTGGTTCATTTGAATGGGATAATAAACCCTGTGCAATCAGCATTACATGGAGGTGATTGGCAGCCTGTCTTTTGGCCTCTAGGTGAGTGTCAAAATAAGATGGAAAGCAAGAGAAGGATCACATGTGCTTGCATGTTAATGTGCATGCCACGTATGCATGCACTGTCTGTGTGTTTATCGTCATGTCGGGGAGGAAAACAACTGGGGAGAGGAGAGGGGGGTGCAATTCAGTTTTGTCTGCTGTGATCCAGTCCCAGCTGTGTCTCATTAACCGCTGTCATTTTAATCCTCTTAGTCAAATCCCATAATTTTGTCCATCAACAAAAACATAAGCAACAGGGCAATGATTAATGTTTCAACCATTCAGAGTGGAGGGCGTCAAGACAGTATCAACATCAGCATAGTCGCATCAACGCTGATGTTATGTAAAACAATCTAAAGGTCTTTGAACTACTTGATGTGAAGCTGCAGTTAATCTGTCTGGACTCTGCAGATTTCTAGGAACTGAAAGGATTTGTTGTTTGTAGCTTTACTGTGTTCATCTGTAGATTCTCTGGGGATGATGTGCCGTTCGGTTACATTATGTACGACTTTGGATTTTTTGCAATCAAATTCAGGTTTAGAGATGTGAATATATTTGAAAATCTATAACTGATTTTGTCTCTGCCTCTCCATGGCCCAGCTATCCTCTTTCCTTCATGATGAAAGCTATTTTCTTCTCTTTCCTCACACTGACAGCTGGTGTGTGCTCTTCACCAGCAACACTTCAGCTCAGACCAGCTCTATGTATAGATCACTCTCATTGAAAAAACCTATTTCAGTAGCTGTTGCTGTTATGAATAAATGTGCAACATTATGCTGTGCTTTATTTCCAACGCATTTGCCTTCTCTCCAAATTAGTCCAATAATGCTGCAATGCACAAGCTCTTTGAGGCACATGAGATTGGACTTTCTTAGTGATGAGAAACTCGACACGATTGTCCAAATGTCAAGCTGTACCCTGAGAAAAACTGGAACAGACACAAAGCTTGTGGTTAGTTTTAATTGTGACATTTATGAGATATAGGAGAACAACATTTGTTCTCCTGCTTTCCTGTGCCAAATCTAGCCAGAGGATTTTCTTCTTTTTTTTTCTCCCCCATATGAGAGTGAGGTACCCATTAATTGTGGGTACAACTGGTGAATCGATCTGTCAGGTAGTATTTTCCAAAGCTGCAAATTAGTTTCTGCAAGCTGTTGGACTAACTGGGAGACAGTTGTAAAACGTCTGTGCCCAGTTTATGGTAATTCCACACTGTGTTGCCATTGCTTCCCATGATGACAATAAAGTTCGAATAAACACATTGCAATTACCATCTATTCCTCAGTGGTCGCCTGTAGGGACTGCCTCCACCAGGAGAGTTAGGACAAGCTTCACTGCTTTATTCTTTCTTATGTCATTCTGGGCTGAAAAACAAGATTAAATTGGTTCTGCTCAACTATTTGCTGTCAGCTAAAAGTAGATGCTTCAGCCTCAGAGAAAAGGTACTCTGCAACCAAACATTCACTTGGACAGACCATAGAGGTGTGTGGCTGCACGTATGCTTATGGAGGTAGATGCACATTCATGCATGAATATGAAAAAAGGCAAAGGCAGATCCAGAAATGCAACAAAGGAAAAAGAGAAAGAGAGAGAGAGAGAGAGAGAGAGAGAGAGAGAGAGAGAGAGAGAGAGAGAGAGAGAAGAAAAGCTTGCTAGCTCGTAAAAACACACACGCACATGGTAAAACACACAGACCACACAATGAAACATTAGTGGAGTGTCAGAAGTCTGTCATTTCTTGTTTGGAAGATGTGAAGGCATAGGTCGGATTTGTGACCTTTGTTGTGACTGTGAGGCGTGTTTCTCTCTCTTTGGAGAAGATGATTAATTTCTGTTATTTACATTACTGCCCTGAAGGCTTCTCAGTAGGCCTCACACATTTGTCATTTCCACTGCGCTGTTTTTCAAATGAAAATGAAATAGAATGTGCAGCCTCCTGGGTCTGCCTCGCTGAGACTCTTTTAAGCAGAGAAGATGCAGGAAAAAAAACTATTTGCTCATAATAAAACGGCCGTGTCAACATGGCACTGCAGCACTCACGCACACAGCAGTCTTTCGGCTCTAGTAAACAACACACTCTCTCCATTTCCTCACTGCTCTTGCCTAATTAGTGCTCTGATTGGATGGGCACAGTCCATAAACCGGCTGTAACTCTGGCGCAATTCAACTGCAGATGCATGCACTGGTTCTTAACAATGGTTAATAGTCTGCAGGATGCAGACCAACCTCAAATGTCTGTCTGTGTATTCCCACACATGCAGCTAACAAACACACAACTTAGTAGTAAAAACCCTGTGAATTTCTTTTCACTCTGCCTCCTCCTCTTTCTCTCTTCCTACAGTTCAGGGCTCATTTGTTTCACCTCCTGGGAGAGTGGCAATGGAGTAAAAGAGAAGTGTGAGAGAGGAACAGGGAGTTAAAGGGAAAGTGAAAAAGACTTGAGGTGTCCTGAGAGCACAACTAATCCTCTGAGTGTCCCTTTTCGCATCCTAAGTAAGAATATCCTTTGTACACTAAGTAGAGACATTTCCCAAGAGGTGACTGGTCCGACTCTTCATCACACCCCCATTCACAATCACTCACACAGTCCTGCAAAAACATAAAAACACCAAAATTCCACTGTGCTGGGTTTCACTAAAATGGTCTGATTGGAAAACAGCAGCCTCTGATGAGCCATAAATGATTTATGGTCATTTATGCTAATCAAAGCTACACACACCTCGCTCCATGTTAAACAAACACTTTATTTTCCCGATGAGACAGGTTGGCATTCACTCCCCTGGGTTGTATTACTACAGCTGGTCTATAGCTATGATCATAAGTTAGCATCTCCATAATGGGCTTGGCCCTCTAAGCAAGCTGACCTGTTAGGCCTGGGACTGCTTGACAGCAGTAATTACACACATGAGCCATTCAAATGAGCATGATTAGCTAGTAACGAGCTGGAGGAGTGAAAGGAGGTGATTAGACAACTGCAGGCTGATTCACCTGCCAGAGGGAAAAACCAGGTGAATATCTGAGTTGCTTTCTGCAGTAATAGTTGTTCTAAAAATGTTTATCCTTGCAGTGGTAATCACACCCATAATGAGGATCTGAAATTATAATATGTGGCTTTACTATTCTTATCTAGACAGACAGCCCATCAAAGCACAAAGAAACTGAGACTATTTTATAACAATACGTTTGCTAAGGCAAATGAGAAATTTAGAAATTTATTAAATAGCATGGGATGAGTTTCGGTCACTCACCTAGTGTTTATTTCAGTCTTGTGTTTAATTTAACCACATGCTTGTGTTGTCAGCAAAGCCCCCAGGCTCCTCTCAAAGCCCCAGGATTGCCCTCTGGCACTTCTTTCCTTTGCAGATAAAGAAGCACATGGCTTTGCATTTAAAAACACCCCATTTTTAGATGGCAGGCTTATGTATAGAATGAAGGATCTATAATTATTTTAGCACCAAAAGACACACTTTCTATTAACTTGTAACACTACCATCATAGTATCCAACACACTGCTCCAGGCACTTCTATGTGCACAGCAAGCCAGAGTCCGGGTCTGAGAGTGTTTTTGAGAGATGTCAGTGATGCTCTTTCTCCAAATGTTGTTCCATTTAAATAGTCATGAGCAAAACCACATCCCTTTGCAGGGACTTTTTCAGCTGCTGCAGTTGCTCCTGTGGGTGTACAAATACTTAATTGCCCATGAAACACGCATTAAACTTTTAATGACCAACTTCAACAGGGTTCATATGATTGTGGTATCTAAATGGAGGTGAGTGCATTGCAGCAGCTGAGAAGTAACCCTGTTGCACCTTTAATGTTCCCGGTGACTGATCTGTGACCCGCTGAGTGTGACTAACGCTTCCCTGCAGAAATCAGATACAATCCTATGCAAGTGGAACATGACTCAGTCATCAGTGGCCTCAAAGGCTGGCAATGAAGCTGGACACAAACTTATAATGATACCAAAAACACACAGTTAAACTTCTAAAACTTTTACAGCAGGCTACTTCCAGCAGCTACAGCCATTAATGACTTATTAATGATGTACAGTATGTCTGCTTTGAAATTTAAATATTTTTGCAAGGGCTCAATTTGAAATCCATCACTGGTGTGGGGGCTCATTACTAGAACGTAAGAGATGAATTATCGGAACAAGGCCCTTCGCCGCCTGTCTGTCATTACAACTGTGTCAGATGTGCTTTTTTTGGACGGGGAGGGGGGTTCTTAAAGGGAGCATGGGGACTTATCTACTCAGCTGTAAAATGATTTTCTGTCTCTTCAAGAGATATTGCAAGTGTGTGCGGGGGGTATCAGTGATCTGAGAGTAATTAAGATATGGGCTCACATCACACAGGGGCTTTGCACGTGGGAGATGAGCAGATAAAATTGAATGTGAAATAGTTGAGTTTAAAGGGGGACTTTGATTAATTACAAAACTCTCAGCGGACACACCACCCCCTATTGTACAGAGCTGCCATCCAATAGGAACTACTCTGGAGCTGATGACCTCGACACCTCCGCTTTATCTTTAATAGGCAGGTTATCTCATTATTTGTCGAGGCTCAGCCGTTCACTTGTAGCATTGCTCTGTCTGCAAGACTCAAATACATAATTATAATTGTATCAAGCTGCTCCATGTAAAGATTTTCTTTCAAAGTTAAGGCAGTCATGTCCTCAATGGATTTTCTATTGAATTTATGACTCACACCTACGTTAGTGTTTTCACTTTCACTTTGTACAGTCTCATTGGTAAAGATGCTCATTAAAAGGTTCCCTTACTGATGTGTGGCTGAAAATAACTTTATCATTCAGAGCCTGCAAGAATAGAATAAGATAAATTTGCTATTAACATTTAGGTACAAACACAACTTATAATCAATCTGGGTGTTGGATGATAGGATCAATACTATTCAGCACATTTCCATGCACAGTTAATTTCAGGTATGGTTAAGGCTCACCTAGTCCATTTAATTGGTGCACTGTCCTTCTCTCAGTATACATGCTTGGTAGAAAATCAATTTATTGATTGAAGTATAGCTGACTTTTCTACAGTAGGTGGCAATATGTTTCCTCTCAGCTTGCTGGTATTTGGCCTGGTCCAGTTGGGCTATTACATCATCTAACAGAACAATTAGCAAAAACTTAAGCTGCCAGCAAATTAGCACCATAACAAGTGGTGAACACTTCTCTGTACATTTCAAAAGTACTCTGTGCAATGTTTTACAAATACATAAACTATGAATAGCTCCCTTGTGGTTATTCTGTTGTTACTGCCTTTTTCTTCTTCTTCCTAAATGTTTAGGCTCCCAGAAAGACCAAGAGAAACTCATCCATGTATTTTTCTGCAGTAGGCTGGATTACTGTAATGGTCTTTAAACAGGGCTTCCTAAAAAGAGCTGCAGCTCCTCCAGAATGCTGCTGCTAGAGTTTTAACCAGGACTTAAAGATCTGAACACATCACACTAGTTTTGAAATCTTTACACTGGTTTCCAGTCAGTCACAGAATAGATTTTAAAACCCTTCTGATGGTTTACAAACTGTTTAGGCCCAGAATACATCTGTGATATGTTCAGAGAATATAAACCAGGCAGAGCTATTAGATCCAAAGACTCTGGTCAGTTAGTCCAGACCAGAGTCCAGACTAAACATGGAGAAGCAGCATTTAGCTGTTAAGCTGCAAACAAGTGGAACAAACTGCCAGAGGAGATTAAACTTTCACCAAATGTAGACACTTTACATCCCAAACATTTCTTTTTCCATGCACCTATGCATGAAATCTACACGGTAACTTTTTAGCTTATCTTGCTTTTAATCATTTTAATGTAACTTATGATTTTATTGTGGTTCTTGCTATTTTTTGCTGCCTTTTACTATTTCTTAATATCTGTAATGCTTTTAATGTTTAATGTAAAGCACTTTGAATTGTCCTGTACATGAGATGTGCTGTACAAATAGACTGCCTTGCCATCCTTTGTATTGGCTTATTCTGTTGATTCCCAGTTAAAGCCTGCACAAGGGAACTATGGAGCATGTGCATGATTCCAGTATAACATATACATACTCAATTTCCAACTGTATTTTGCAGCTGTATGTTAGTTCCACTTTGAGACATGCATTTTAGTATGATTTTGAACTAATCATATGGACCAGAATAATCTGTTTACATACATCCAGTGACCTTGTATCAGCATAAGCAGGTATTAACATTGCATTGATGGATGAATGTTTACATTCATTTATACATACATACTTTAAAAAAAAAAACTTATTTATGTCAGATTACTAATTTGATTTTCTAATGTAAAGTTAACCTACTAACCTTTGTAAACCCCCAACAGCTCATTAATTTATGTCATCACAAAAAGCCCAAATAAGAAAATTGTTGCACAGATTGTTTTAAATGACAGATAATTGTTTTTAATGTGGGCTTTTCCCCTAAAGAAATATAAAGTTGTACTTTAATACTTTAATGCTTTTAGATACCTCAGAATTGACCTAAAAAATGACCTAAAACACAAACAAATATCCTTATAATAATATATACATATATATTTTTGTAAATATTGAGGGAAATTATTCCATATTACATTTTTAAAGTGGCAAATGTATAAGAACCTTTGCTTTCAGTTTCGGGTGTGTAAACTGTTGCAGCATTAAAAATAAATAAATGTCTTAGTAAACGTTAATCAGCTATGCACTTATTTTGGGAGGAATTTTGGTCCTATCCGCTGAATAAACCAGCTTAATCTTGGGGATGTTGTTGTGTTTCCCAGAGGAATTGTTTATCTCATGTCCTTCCACAACAAAACTATTGAATAAAGGTCAGAAATTTTAACAGGAAGACTTTTGGAAGGTCCTTTTTCTGATGTTAACTTAAAAAAAATCTAATCTGCAATCTTTGGCTATACATAGGTATGTAATAATAGACAATTCTACTTAATAAAGAAATGTCTAAGAATAGAATTTAGAGCTATGCAAAATTTTAAAGCTGCAGTTTGTAATTGTATTTTTAAAGATTGTAGTAATGCAAGAAAATGGAAAATTCAAAAAGGTTCACAAACTTTGAAGCATTGCTGTTTTATGTTGAGCAGAACTTGTTACTTTTAGAGTCAGACATTTTTTTTTGGTATATTCTGTCAGTTTCCAGTGCTTATACAATTAATCTCAACTGGTGCAGTTCATAACCTCATATTAAAACGAGATATGAGAATAGTATCAATCTTTCCATTATATTCTCATTATGTATCTCTTCCAAAATGTCAGACCACTCCTTCAGCTGTTGCTGCTGGAACCATCTACCCCCTTTCTGAAGCCAAATGCATTAATTTTGTTAAATTCTGAAATGCTTTGCCATACCTCCTCACAGAAAATGAATCTTTAATTTATAGTCTGGTGAGTTACATGACAAGCCGTGGAGAGAGACTGAAATATGCTGAGAAAAGAAGCTTGTGGACTGATTACCACATGCATTCTCTGTCAACACCTGCCTGCCTGTCTGCCTGTCTGTCTGTCTGGATGTCTGTCTAGCTTCCAGTGACTCTGCGGCTTGTGTGGTTTAAAGTGAAGCAGAAATCATTTCACAAAAGCAGCTCAAAGAAGCTTCAGATTAGAGTGCTGATGCTTATCACAGTTTACTGTTCCTTCATTTCTTCCTCCAAGCTATGATGCTTATGATTGATAAAACTTTCAAAAATGGTAAATTGATTTGCCTCCTCCTGTCAGGTTAATAGGCAGCACTTATATTCATTCAACAGCAACCCTCAAGAGTTCAGTCTGCCTTTCAACATTCGCCTGCATTGACTTAAGCACAAAATACCTGATTCAACGACAAATCCATGCTTGTTGCTATTCCCAGTTGACAGATGACCCCTTCATATGGAACAAAGACCCAGATAGCAAGGAAAGAAAAGGATATGAGACAGTGAGTGAAAGAGGAACACGTTTTGCAGTCCACATAAAGGGGGAGATGTAGGAGCTCAGGGCTGTGCCTTCATGATGATATTTCACCCTGAACAAACAAGATGAGCCTCACAGAGAGAGGAAAGCATTGATCTAACGGCTCCAATCATAATACATCTACTTTTCCCCAAGTTTACTTTTTGGCTTTCTATCAGGACTTTATAAATTATTTTGGGTGATAAATCGATGGACTGCTTTGCCCCTCTTGCTCTGCTGAGAGAAGGGAAACTTGATGGTGAGTGTGCGGAGACATTTGCATGAGTATTTGTGTGTCGTCTGCTTCGGAGGCATCATCTGCCATCTGGCCTCAAAGTAGAAGGGCCACATGGTGGGAAAGCAAATGTCACCGGTCAGGCCAGCCAATGCCAAGTCCTGACAAATGACGTCAGGAGAGGCCTACACTGTCACTGACCAAACAAACAACTCTGCCAATGAGCTTGATCCCTTTGTGACCTTTCCTTTACCTCGCCTGTTGGTTGCTTGTGATAATACCGACAATAATCTGGGAATTGTAGCTTATACTGTGTTCGCTCACTATGATGGTGAGTCTGGAATTGGGCTGAATTGCTAAAAACAAGAACAATATGTCTTTAGGGAGTAGGGAGACTTTAAGACTACGGCAGTGAGATTATCTTAAGAGACAACAGAAAGCAGATCCCAAATCCAGATTGAATAACTACTGTATGTCTGTGCCAACCGTATTAAAGCCAAATATATTTAAGTATCAGTCTGTTGAAAAGGCAATGAAATTCAGATCATGATTCAGTGAAATGTTAGCTCACATCTGCCAAAAAAAACAAAACAAAAAACAACTTTATTTCAAAGTAGATTAGATAATATTTTTTCAAATATTGGACTCCATCCCTTCCTGCAACATCAGTGTTGCACAGATTTATGTGCAATGTTGATGAATGATGAACTCTGGATGTGCTGGTTAATGTCTGATCTGATTTTAACCTGAACTCAACCACTGACTTCTCCCTTTATCTCAGTCATCATATCTCAGGCAGCTGAGGCATAAAGGTTTCATCATTTATCACATGTGAAGCAAACTTTTTTTCATTTTGGGATTTTGGCTGCACAGATAGTAAGAACCTGCTAAAAGCCTTGTGTTTATATGCGCCCACAGCATCTGCTCAGCACCTCTGCCATGGAGAGCACATTCAACAGATGTAAACGGTGCAATGTTCCTGCAAAGAATTACTATTTCAGCATGGCTTTGCCAATCGGGGCGCCATGCTGCCTGTAGCTTTTAATTACACACTGCTACAAACACACACGCTGTGTTTTCTGCACTGCAGCAAGGCCATAGGAAATAAAACAGACAAGTGAGGGAAAGTTGGGTTTAATGGCCTTGCTTTAGATTTCTCAGATCGGGTGCCCTTGTGCAGTTGTAGCTGAGGGACTCACTGCATATTGTGTGGAGTGTATTTCAAATCACCACATGCTGCAGTGTGTGTGCTATAGGCACAAACACTCAGTGTCAGACACCTCCTTCTACCTTCCACACCTCTTCACCAGATGACAAGAGCTACTTTCTCTATAGACACATTGAGAAAGATAATTAAAAAAGCGCTAGTGGGTGGAACAATTAACCCATCTTATTCGTTCCCAGAAAGCACACATATATAAAATAGATAGATGTAGTTTAAACAATAAATATGTGGATTTTGCCTGTCTGTAATGCTAGTCGTTGCTCCTGGTGCCCCTAGACATGTAAATTAATATGCTTTTAATGCAGGGATGAAACTAGTCGCAGAGTTCTCAAGCAACAGCCTCCCACTCTGGGTGACTCCCTTCCCTGCAGTACATAGCACATGAACACACATATAAATAGCTTTACACATAAGTGTGCACTTGTCTACACACTCACATACATGCAGACACAAACACACCAGCTGCTGTGTGCAATAACGAACCATGAAGACTTACTCTATTTTACACATCCGCAGGGGGTCAATAACTCATTAGAGCCAAGAAGAGGCAAAGGCAACTAAGGGATATGACGTGGTGGGAGGTGGGCTGGATGGCTTTAGGCTGTTCACCTGCGGATATCAGCGTGTCATTGTGCCCAGAGATCATGAGGACAATCCATGACTTCATTAGCAGCATTTCATAAAACACACCAGGGTAATTACAAGGCAAGCATGGGGCATTGCATGCACTTTGCTGGTTCATTTCTTCTTTAACATTTTTATTTCTCAAGTTCTGGGATTTTTACCATTTATTCTGTTGGCTTTTTATTTACTACCCATTTATGGCCTATCAAGAAATTGCATCTAGTTGAAATGCTCCATAAAAAAAAAGAAGTTGGCCTATTGGATTGTCTTTACAAACATTGTACGCATTGAAGCAAATACTATATATGTACTGTGATTCATGCTCATGTTATTTCTGGCTTAAACCTTTGAAATTGCTTCAATCATTTAAAAAATGAGTTTCTCTATCAATGACCCGAATCAAATGCCGACTGTCTCTTTGCTTCTTCCTTAACAAACCCTGGCACATCTCCAGTGAAGAAGACTCATTTGTTTAATAATCTCAATCACTGCGCAGGGCCTCACTAAATATAGAATACAGAACACAGACTGCAGTGTGGGATGCATTAGTGTATGCGGTGGACAGTCTGCTACTGTCAACAGATCAAGTGCAAAAATATGGCTGTGCGTGTGAGCTCACATGAATGTCTAAAGGTTTATCAGACACACAGTGTGAATGTGTGTGTGTGTGTGTGTTTGTTTGTTTTGGGTGCTTGTCTTTGCGTTACAACACTGAGTACACTTGAGGACCTGTTTACAAAATTCATCCCCTTACACAACCAAATCCCAAAGGCATCAGAGTTGGTTCAGTGGTTGAGTTTAACATGCGAGCAATCACTATCTGGATGGACAGAGCCAGAGCCTGGTTGTATCATTATTACAACTACAAGCTGCAGCATATTTTTTTTCTTTTAAGATTTAAGCTTTTATGTTTGATCAACCTCTTCTATATCTGAGCAGATGTCCAGCCAACAAACCAGAGAAGTGCCCAGATGAAATGTTCAACCTTGGTAAGGACACACGCTAATTACTTGATCCAAAGACTAAATCCATAAACACATAGACGATGAAATTAAATCATCTGCACAGCTCTGCATCAACACCAATCATCTGATCTGACCTTGGAACTCCTTGAAAATTTGTGTTCACAAAGGATGGCATTTTATCCAATCCATCAGTACACAGACCAGTACTGATTTTTTTCTCTCTAAACACAAGTGGTGATACTGTGTTTTTTTTTCTTGTAGAAACACTTAAGTGTGACTCAAAAAATGTAATAACAGGATACATTAGGAACAAAATATAAAGCTGTGTACTCACTTCATTAAGCATGTGTACTCACTTTACAAAGCATCACACTACTTTAGTATGAATAACATATTCTGACTAATTGTTTGATTGAAAATGACACGACATGTAAAAATTCTAAATAAACCATTTCCTACCTTTTAAATGAAAGTACAGTGGCTCTCTGTGACCTGAAAAGCTTGCAGCTAGACTGCCATCCAGCTCAGCAGGCATGCTTATGTTTGGTGCCATTTGGCAACCGCTGGAATATTTAAATGCCCCGATGAATACATCGCCCCTGGGCCTGACTGCTCAAACTGAACACTGAGTGTGTTCTGACACGCTCAGCATACACTAATGGGAGTTCTGACAGTGTTGTGCATTCATCCTACAAAAACACAGCAGCATGCCAAAAGGGACCCGAAGCTGGGTGTGAATTTGGTGAACTGGCTGAAACTCTGGAGTGCAAAAGGCCAAAGGTCTGACTGGTGCAGCATCTAATGTGTCCATCAATAGCCACTTATACTGTCAAAATGTCCTTGGGCAAAACAGGGACCCCCCTTTCCAACTCATTTGTTGTAAATTACAGTACTTTAAATAAGAACAACAGCTGCAGCACATTTTCCACACCTCATCTTGACTAAGCATCCATTTTCACAAGTGGAGAGGATGTGGGTGCTTAACCATGACTGTGAATGCATGTGAGTTAAGCTGTAGTGTAGCATGTTTGGAATCTGTAGCTTGGACGCGCACAGAGGAGCGAGAAACCGACTGACTGCTGCAGTGCTGAAAGCTCAGGAGCTGTCCGCGGTGCTGAAAACCTAAAGCGGTTAAATAGGACCTTAAGCTGTGTGTTATGTGGAGCTGAAACCAAATACATCTCCGTGCAGCAAACACATGCTTCACAGTGGTCACAGCTGTCTGAGATTCCCTCTGAGATGCGCGTGCTGTTACGTTATACAAAGCTCACGCATTTCATTGATTATGGCTGTGTTGGAAAATGTCAGTAGAGCTGTGTAACCCAGTGATGCTGACCTTTTGTAGCCGTTCAACAGGATTACAGAACAACGACCTTCAAAAACAATACTGAGAAAAATATGTTGCAGATCAAATTTTGTTTTTAAAAAAACATTTCTACAGTGTCATTAAAATGTTTAAATACAATAAATGTTGCTTTAAAAACTAGTTTTGTGAAACAAAAAAGAAAAAAAAAAGAAAAAAAGAAGGGTTTTCCTAAGAAAAGAGTGATGACAACTTAGGACTTTATGTGTCTCAGAAAGGTCGAATTAGTGCTATCCACATACGGTGAAACAGGCTCGTTCATTTAAGACGTTTTATGACATTATAATTGAGGTAACGTGCAGCTGTGTTAGTAGCCTATGTTCTGTGCGACGAGAGAAAACACACAAACACAAGCGTCAAGTTATGATTGTGGCAATACAGCCTACTTAGACTACCTTTACGCATTGAATAGTTCCCCCCTACAGCGAAGCAGAGGAATTTCTGGGTGCAGATAAGACCACTCCTCTCTCTGCATACGGTTTTCTCTCGTCTCTCTACAGTTGGAGCTTGGTGATGAGGAAGGGGGAGGGTGGTCTTGCAGTCGACGAGAGGAACAAGAGTTTATTGAGGAGTAGCTGCAACGGGAGGGAAAAACCTATGCACGTGAGCCCTGCGGAGGAGAAAAAGGAAGGCTCAAGCATGAACAAATGACCGCTCTCTACCGAGAGACCGCCGCTTGAATTGTTTAACTTGTTGATGCACCGTAATTTTCCTCTACCGTCTGGCTGCAGTGACAAATAGATGGGAGGCGGAATCGCAAGGGTTCTCCTCCGAGGATAGGTCTTTTATTGAACTCTCTGTGGATGCAGTTTAATGAGCAACCTTCTCTAAGGTGGGTGTTTTATTGTACTTAAATTACATTTTTATTAAGGAAAAATCCGGATGAATGTTGGGTTAGAGTTTGAACATCTAATTGATATTCTGCCGCAAAGTAGGCTACAATAACTGAACAGTTGCACTGTGGAAACGACTCGAGTGGTACTCACTAGAGCTTTGCGCAGTATAAGTCAATGTGTTTGTGCGTTTTTTTGTTAACTGGCTCTGTTTAAATGAGGGGCTTGAGAAGCCAATACCAATCAGTGTCTCTATCTGTTGTTCCTCCTGCAGATGCAATTTATCTCTGAGCCTTAGCACTGTGACAGCCGGAGAAGGGTCTTATTGAACACTACAGGTCAGCATGGCAGCAGGTGTAGCGGCATGGCTTCCTTTCGCCCGAGCGGCAGCCATAGGATGGATGCCCGTGGCGAGCACCCCGATGCCCATCCCTCCACAAGACAAGAGGAAAGCCCAGGACGGACTCATCATCCTCAACGTGAGTGGGACCAAGTTTCAGACGTGGCGAACCACTTTGGAGAGGTACCCGGACACTTTGTTGGGCAGCACAGAGAGAGACTTCTTTTTCCACGAGGAAACAAGTGAATACTTTTTCGACCGCGACCCTGACATCTTCAGACACATCCTGAATTTTTACCGCACGGGGAAACTACATTATCCGCGCCAAGAATGCATATCTGCGTACGACGAGGAGCTCGCTTTCTTTGGCATAATCCCCGAGATTATTGGGGACTGCTGCTATGAGGAGTACAAAGACAGGAGGCGCGAAAATGCGGAGAGGCTTCAGGATGACGAGGAAATGGACATGAACAATGACGTCACGCCGGTAAACCTGACGTATCGGGAGTTCCTGTGGCGGGCTTTTGAAAACCCTCACACCAGCACCTTAGCTCTGGTCTTCTACTATGTCACAGGATTCTTCATTGCCATATCAGTGATGGCCAACGTGGTGGAGACAGTTCCCTGTGGCACTTTGCCCAACAGGTCAAAGGAGGTTTCCTGTGGAGACCGTTACGCACTGGCCTTCTTTTGTTTAGACACTGCGTGCGTCATGATATTCACTGTTGAGTATCTCCTCCGTTTGATCGCAGCGCCCAGCCGGTACAAGTTTATGAAAAGTGTGATGAGCGTCATTGATGTAGTCGCCATCATGCCTTACTACATTGGCCTGGTCATGACTGACAATGACCAGGTGAGCGGAGCTTTCGTCACACTGAGAGTCTTCCGTGTGTTTCGGATTTTCAAGTTCTCCCGGCACTCCGCTGGGCTGCGCATCCTGGGCTACACCTTGAAGAGCTGCGCCTCCGAGCTGGGCTTCCTTCTATTTTCGCTCACTATGGCCATCATTATTTTTGCCACGGTCATGTTTTATGCAGAGAAAGGCTCCCCATCAAGCAAGTTCACCAGTATCCCCGCAGCGTTTTGGTACACCATTGTCACCATGACAACACTGGGGTAGGTGGCGGCATAAGTCCCTGAAAAACCCTTAAGCTCCACAAACATGCAAATCACTGTCCCAGCTTTCTCACAGCTTCATTGTAGTAGCTATGTTTACACTGAATGTGGACAAAGAACACAAAAATCTTAACTGTGATCCCTATAAATGGTTTGCACAAATTATGTTAATGTTCAACCTGCCACAGGTGCACCTTAACATTTACTGGCGATACAAACGACCTCGAGCGCGTTTTAGCCAATCAGGGGGCAGCTGCAGAGGCTTCTGTAACCATCAATGAGCCCACTCCTCACCAGCACCTCTTATTATGTTGAAGGTCAGACATAGTTCCTGCCCGTTATCAAGGGTTTTTAGTGGATAGTTTGTAAAGGTTACATAAATGAGCAACACATGCACACACACACACACACACACACACACACACACACACACACACACACACACACACACACACAAATAAAGAAATAAAAAAATAAAAAAAATCAAACGAAGACTGTCCAATATCCCACTTGCCGCATTTACAGACCAAACTGTCAAACAGAGACAAGTGCAGAGATTTAATTAAAAGCAAACTTGAAGGCTATAAACTGCAAATGCACACACACACAAACACACACGCGAGCGCGCACCCCCCTAATCTCTGCCGCTCATTCATTCTCTCTCAACTCATCTCCTTTTCAACGAGGTACAGTAAATATTTGAATGCTAATTTCATGCCCATGAATACCGTCAGCTGTTCCATGTGCTGATGTGGCATAAAATAATTAAACAGTGTTAAGAAGATTACATCACGTTAATTCGTATTGATGAGCGCACTCAAGCGCTCAGCAGCTCGGTGTGGGTATTATTATTACCGCCGGGCTGTTATTACCATTATTCACTTCAGCGCAGCGCTCCGGAACGACATGTTTTCCGAGGTGCTGAGAACTTTTTGTCACTGGAAACATTTGGCTTTCATCCGTTCATATAAATAAACACAAGACAAAGATTAAACGAACCGAAGTCATAATAGATAATTTCTGATTTCTGTGTTGAAATATAGGCTGCGGGTTTGCATCTTCACTCACTGCTGCAACTGTAAACTGCGCACAGCCGTTTAGTGTTCAGTGTAAACTCCCCTCCTCACTGATGATGACACAAAATTGGGTCTTGTTGAAATAATGTTTTAGCACCAAAAATCAAACATGCAAAACAAACTGCTACTGGCTCTGTGTGTATCCTCAGCAATGTTTGTCTTCAGGTGTGTGTACGTGTGGCAAATGTGTGCTTGAGATGTGTGCAGCCAAATACTGTGAATGTAAATCTTTGCTTTAATCTGTGGTTAAACTGATCTTCACAAAGCAAACAGCAGATCCCACATCCTTTCTTGTTTTTGTCAGTCCTCACATCTGCATTGACGCAGCCCAGCTCCTTTAAACTCTGCAGGTAGCGTTTTCAGTTTGGGATTGCTATCATAATCATTGTTGTTATTAGAAATGTTCACTTTCACTACACAAATTCTCTACCTGCTCTCATGCAGCTAGTGACAATGACTTAGTGGATGTCCTGTCCTTTTAGTGGTACATAAAAATCTTCATCCTGTGCTCACTCAGTACCAGTCGAACTACAGCTCACCCTGGATATAACTAGTGAGCGCATTACTAAGAATATGCACGACCTGATGGCTGTAGCTGCCATCTTAATCTAGCACTGGGCATGCTTTCCATTTAAATTCAAAGATAAAAGATGAGTTGTGTAAGATGCTCCATTATTTATCTTTTGGGTGCAAAAAAGATATTGCTGGATTCAGCTCCCCTTTGTGTTGCTTGAGATGGATTTAAAAAAGATGTTTTGTGCTGGAGAACAAAAGTGAAATGTCCTTGGTAATGGGGACGTCTCTGTCACTCCATTGTGAACCATGACAGCCCAGCTGACAGATTTGCAACATGAACTGAAGCCTTCCAGTTGTGCAGAATGCTGCATAGTGGACCACCGGTGGAGAGGCAGAAAAGCCATCACTGAGAGATGAAGTCAGCCCTTTCTTATGATCCATCATTGTCCATGAGGTGTGCCTTTATAGAAACATATCTCATTCAACCTGTGGAACTGAAATAAAGGTTGCCATTGTCCTTATTATAATAGAGCAAGGAAAATATCTGTTGCACTCTCCTTTATGAGCCCTCAAATGCTGATTAGATCAGAGGAAATGAGGTATTTTGATTGTTTGTTTTAGAGCCCAGCATGCAGAAAAATTGATCCATGTCTAACAAATAGTTACTTAGACAGATACAAATTATGTGGCCTTTTCATTTAGTGGCAAATAGGCTCTCAAAAGACTAACAGGGGCGGATATGAAACCTACATTTGAAAGCAAAGTGTTTGATCTTATTTTACAGCCAATGATGTTATATGCCTGCATGGTATCATGGTGTCTTTCCACTACATATATTTTCTATTTCCCTGACTCAAACCTTGTGGAAGTAAAGACAGTGGCAGGCGTTATCTCCCCTGCTGATGGCCCATTGATTGTGCTTAAGCAGACGTGCAGAAATTCGGGAGAGCAGTTGTTCCTGTTCAGACTCTTGGCAGGCAGCCTGAATGAAAGGGAAGAGGGTGCCTGGAGACCAGCGGAGAATCAATAGCTCTGTGCAGCTGCGTGTCATGCCTCTGTGTCTTCTGCTCTACGCCACCAAACACGGGACAAGACCCACTTATCCCTCCTTATTTATCGAGCTTAATCTCTGTGGTTGCTTGTGGATGCCCAACAAAGAAAAAATCCGCCTCTGTTGAAATGGATCTGCGTTTCCAAAACTGGCTGAATGGCAATAAAATAGGAGATTTTTATCTGTGGTATGGTGCTATGCTGTATCGTTGAAAACAGCAGTAAAGTAATTTTGTGACTGGATGTAATACTGCCCATTTAAGACAGCAATAGATTTTAATTCAAAGATTGTAGTGCACTTTATTAAGGTGGACTCAAATGTTGCAGTGTTTCCCTCCTCTTATTTCTCTCGATGATCCACGCGGTCAGGGTGAATTAGCTGCAGAGGGAGTTTTTGGTGCTTCAGATCTTTTAAGTGATTTAAGGTGTAATGGAGTGCACTGCTGAGAGCAGCTGTGAAAACGGTGGAAGTCAAGCGCAACCCACTAGGGAAGAGGAGTGGGGACAGGGTTTAGTCTGGAACAGACACACACTTGTTTCTCAGGACACAAACAAACATTAGCTTTGATAGACATGATGGGCCTCAGCTTCTGACAAGAACATCCTTGTTTTAAATGTTCACACCACTTCCATCCTTCATGTCCCTCATCCCCATTTCATTTACACTGTAAAACTGCAGTGATTAACTGGCAGCTTTACCATCGTATGGTGTTTTTCCATTACATTTACTTATTTTTCCACTGCAGACAGTATTCCCTTGATAGAGGCTGGATCAGCTGTTTATCATTGCATCACGTTTGAAGCTGTGGTGACACAAGTTGTGTGTATGTTTATTACATGACATTAATTAGAAGACACTTCTATCCAAAGCAAATTACATTTGAGTAATATACTGTAAATGTTTGACATGGTTGTTACAAACATCTTGCAAAAGATTTTTTAGTTAAAAAGGGTTTAAATATCTTTTGGGAGCTTTGCAGACGTGAACTCTGGTCAGTGGAAAACAAATTGTTGATCTGTGAAATCTATATTTACAGTTAATAGAGATCTTCATGCAAATACTGGTCTATGTGATCCATGTGCACAAATCCATGATTTTTATTTTTAATTATGTGCCAACCTTTCAAACTTCATAGATCAAGGAAGTGCTGCTGTAAAGCAAGCCAAGACAAGTTTATTTGTATAGCACATTTGATGTGCAAGACAATTGAAAGTGCTTTACATAAAACATTAAAAGCTTTACAGTGGGGTGTAGCGGAAGTATTAAAAAGTGCATAAAAACTTAAATAAAGAGAAATAAGATAAAGCACAAGATAAGATGCAGTATAGGATAACATGAAAGAAATAAAAGTTGAAGTGTGCTGTAGGGATCTTGTTGTTTTCAACCACAACAAAGGTGATTATTCTGTCTGAGAAATCACAGCATTCTGCAGCATTTCCACATCACTGTAAAGACTTAAAACTAGAGATGAGAACGGCTCCTCTTGTTATTTTATTTTATTTTATTTTATTTTATTTTCAATCAGGGGTAACTCTTTTTTTTAAATCAAAGAAATAATCACTGGTAGCAATTATAAGGTAAGGTCAGATCAGAGTAATTCAAACTTACACACCAATATATACTGTGTTGGTGGGAATTAATCAGAAATTTTGTCATAATTTTATCTGGCTTGTGTTTTCACTGCAACTATACCATAAGGCGGCTCCTTATCCCCATGCTTTAACAGTGAGATCCCTATTTAGAATTTTTCCTCACCAAAAAACTAAGCAGGCTACAATAAAATTCAATGCAAAACAATTTTACTCCAACATTTTCAGTGGTAATACAAAAAACTCACAATTTATAATAAAAATAATAATAAAATAATAATAAAAATATGAAACTACATAAATACTACAAGATTTAAAAAGAAAATGCAGGAAAAACTGAGAAATACAGAAAAAATATAAACAAAATAAAGGCACACCTTTCATGTGAAGGCAGCATGGACAATTTGTATATAAAAAACTGTAACTTGGTTCCCATCGTTCATTTAAAAGAGCCGTTCAAACGAGCGTTCATAAACATCACATCTCTACTTGGAAACTTGACCAAGTTGATACCATGTATTTGTTCCATGCCACCTACTACTGATACTACTGCTATAAATAAGAATAAATTTTAACAACTGTGAGCCATTGCCTTCTCCAGCTGTCAGTAGACATGCAGTATTGTACAATGTGGACAGGTCATCAGTAAATACAGCTGAAACAGAGACAATTGCACCCACGGCCAGTGAAGACTCTTTTACTGACCTCATGTGCTTGTCTCTGACTGGAAGTTAAAGAAGAGGAGGTTTTGACTTTCTGCTTGCTGGTTAGCTTTGAGACCAAGCTTTTATGCAAGCTGCATAATCAAAGTTTTCCATGATAATAAAAACTCACTCTTATTAAATTTACTTTTAAAACTGAGATCCTGCCCTTCTTCCCCACAACTGCTTCACAATTTAAACATTTACAATAAATTCCTATAAATTATGGCATTTTTTTGTTGCTGTAACACATTTTGAGTCCTTCCCAGACTGTATTAAAGTTTATGGTGTGATAATAAGGCAGCTGAAGATTGTTCAAATGTCATTGTAAATTTGCATATTTTTTTTATACTGTAAAAATAATGCCACGAGGAGCAATCACTGATTGCTGATTTGTTGTGACATTTACTATGTGCATTGTCCTAAGATGCAAAAAACATGCCTGTGTATTGTAGTCACTCATCAGAGGCTGAATTTATCACCAAGTCATCTGTGCCACAGCTCCTCCCACCAAATGCAACTGAAAAGGCTTGACAAGTGAGCCCCATAAAGCTCTCAGGATTTGATATATAGGGCATAGGAAGCAAGGTTAACACACAAGACGGTCACAGTAGGGCTCATAAACAACCACAAGTATAACCATTATCATGCTTGCCAGTTTTGACACCTCAGCCTCATGGCAATCAAAGCCAAGAATCCAAAGCGTTAACTTGATCGTTTAATGAGATGCCAAGCTTGTTGAAGTCCAAACTCTTCACTTCATGTCAGAAATAACTGAAATGTACAGGAACAATCTGGAGGGCTTTTACTGTTTCTGTACCCATGAGATAACAAAGGCATTCTCGATTCAGTTCTCATGTGGTTGGATAAGTTACTATGCCCCTGGCAGGCTTTGCAGAGTTTTCACCCCCCCCCCCCCTTTTTTTTTCTTGCAAAACACGACAGTCAGCGAGAACATTTGGCGTGTTTGATATGTAGTGCATTGGGTGTAATTTTCACTTTCAGTGGAATACATTACACCACTTGGCATTGTGCATATTATGCACACTATGAAAATCAGCAATCCATTATGAGTGATGCAATGTACTATGGTGTAAAACATGAGATGTGTAGGCTGCCTTTCGTCTGTAGGCTCATGCTGCCCCCTCCCTCCCTTCACCCAACCAGGTGCTTTATTGGGGACAAGAGGTGATGCTAATGTGAGGATGGCATAATGATCCTGAAGTGACAGGTGACTTAATGAGAGGAACTGAGACGTGTTCTGTACGAGCTCTTTTCTGCCCATGCAAATGTCTGCGAAATGGAGGAGTGAGAGCAAGGGGCAGAAACAGGCAGCCATGCTCAGAGGAGATTAAGATCATTGCAAAAGACAGAATCTGAAAAAAAGAGAAGACACAGATCTTCTGTTTTTCTGCTTAATTGAAAATACCAAGCGCCTGCATCTCTTTTATCCTCTCTGCTTGCTGGAATAGTTTTGCAGAAGCAGTGAGAGATTTAAAGGGCTGTTATGGAGGTGTGAGTTGAATGATTGATTAATATTTTATGGCCAGTCGTATATTACAGATTTATTACATCATTTTTTATAGGCAGGAACTTCAAAGATGTTCATTTGCACCTTAAATTAGTTTTTAATGACATTATATCTATACATTTTCTTTCTTTTTTTTTTTTTAACTGAAGGATAATGTCAGCTAGAATGTGTGGTTGTGGTCAGTCAACCCTGAACTGAAAAACAGATTATGGCCTAGTAGTAGGTTGATGTGAGGTTACTGTGTATGTGAACTGACTCTAAAAGCAGGCATGCATCACTGCAGATGGTCAGATTGATAAATAATCTATATGGCAAGGACAAAATGGCTGTCCTCCCATTTGATTCGATTTCTTTGACAACCCGTCTTCGAGGTGACACCAGTAACACACACTCCACATGTGGGATTTTCATTAATTCACTTCAAATGTGCTGCATAATGCAGAGAAATAGACTAACATGTTGTGCACATGGGTCTGGGTAACATAGTGTAAGGATGTAAAATATGGCATCATGTTTTTTCCACAGCTCAGCATTTTTATCTTCTTCTTTGTATTGCAAGCAATGTTGAAGATTAATGGAATTTTCCAGAACAAGATTAAAGTTACACCAAATGAATGCAGCATCACAGCATTAGGAAATGAGGAGATATGTGAGAAAACACATCACCTCGATTTCATTGTTGTTAGAATGCATTTGCTCTGCCTGACTCCACTTCCATCCAATCTAACAGCCTTGAAACCCTGACCAGCTCCAGTGAATGGATGAAAAGGGGAAATATTACCTATTATGTGACTGTGTCCCATCCACAAAGTTGATGTGTTGTAAAAGATATCCGATGCAAAGTGTGTGGCACGAGATCAGTGGATCAAATGGCATGCAGGTGATAAATCCAAGCCCAAGAGCTATCTGCTTCTCTAGTGCTGCATGGCTTATTTACATACTCACCATTTACATACAGATGAAAATGGCTTGTCTGGTCATGGAGATTGGTATGCAGACTCACATAATGCCTCATCATCACTTTGTTGAAATGTGCAAGAGCATTGCTAAATGGATTCTCTTCAAGTTTAGACTGCTGGTTTTCACAGTGCTTAGCACTCAATCAATTGAGTTATCATGTCAGGATCAATAAAGCTGTCCTCTGCAAAGATATATAAGTGACCAAAGATGCACTCAGAGCATTCAATATCACAAATTTTGGTTTTAATCTGACACTGTTTAAGACCAAGACCAGGATTCATGAATGACTAAGACATTTTATTTAAAGATAGTGGTGTAAGAAGAGTTATTGTAGCACAGCATGAACCATGATTTATGAGGTTAATAGATTTCTGAATATATTCTCTGTCAGCAATATTATGCATCTTTTTCCCCACTTAGAAGACTGCATTTGTGTTCAAGAAAAAGGCTGTTTATAGAGGTAGAAAGCAAAAAAGAAAAACTAACAGTTTATGACTATTAAGTGGTCACTAACATAACCACAGCAAGCAAAGTCAATGCAACAAAGAAAGTCATTCACTTTTTGTATTGAGGCAGTGATAAGTGATATACGATACCACTTTCTGATCCGATACCGAGCAAAATTCAAGCCAGTATCGGCGATACCGATATGATACCAATACTTTGTACAAACACTAAATATGTACTAAGAGTAAAGGAAATAATAGTTACATTTTTATAGAACACTAAAACTGAAATTATCAGTAAAATGCATAAATAAATCCACTACTCATAAAAACTTTTCTGTGAAATTTACAGAAAATTAAAATGTTTATGCTACAGTGATATTATGTATGAATGTAGGATGTTTCATTCATGTGATGGCAATTCCTTTATCTTAAATAATTTACTGAAACAAAACCTAACAGTGGTGGGTCAGTGTTTCATTAACTTGTCATGTGTTTTGCGTTGTTTGGTTTAATGATGAAAAGGACTGTTTAGATACAAGCAGGAGCCAGAACATTTAGTGGTCCATTCATAGTTCAGAAGTCTTTCTTTTTATTTTTTCCTTTGTGGTTAACCATCTTGTTAGAGAGCAACTTGTCATGGAATAAAGACTTAAACACTGAAAGGTTTTAGGTGTGCATTTAGGCTTAGAGAGGGTCAAATTAAGTTCACCTATTAAAGTTATGATGGATTTCATGTTCATTCTGACATCATACAAAATGTGAAATATCCCAAACTTTTTTGTGAGTAGTGCATATAAATACCACAATAATAACATATGTTTGTCAACACCAACACATTAATATATTAAGTTTAATATTGGTCTAAACATGAGAATTAGTGATGTTATTATCTATCTATCCTATATATTAAATATTTTTCAGACATAGTTCTATTTTTTTAACCCCACAACGGCTGTTTACTGAATATTCATGACCCCCAGCCTCTGCAGGCATCCTTACAGACTAAATCTAGGTCTGTTGAATTGATGTGAGGTGATCTCAGGGACAACTTTGACTCCAAGCTGAGCTCATGCAGCTATTTATTGTAGCATTTTCTAATTACATAACCATATATTATACTGTACATAACAAAACAGAATGCCTTAGTCTCAAGAATGAGGAGACACCTGTTGTTTAAACATCAACACAAAAACCTGATCTTAGCAAACAGATGAAAATCAAAATTCAACATCATTGCCACACAGCGCCACATTTTCTCCCTCTCTACCTGAATATTGAATAGTACCTTATAGTACCTGATAGTACCTGCCTGCAGCATTAAAGGACTCCATGAGTGATGCCTGTCTCACCTTTGCAGTGCCTGTCCTTCTCCTTTCCTCCTCCTATTCTTCTTCATAATTTCACTATATACTGTGTTATGATTGATTCTTGGATGTCTAAGAGGTTTGTGATGTTGCTACAATACCTCTATGTCTTCCCACGCACATCATACAGCGTGCTGTTGCTGCTCAGCTCCAGATGTGACTGCTTTGGACTGAGTGAGTACTGAGTGAATGATTGGCACACTGCTGTGCTGCTACACTGTGCCTTATTTCACACATGACTTTGGCAGGCAGAAGAAAAAGTAGTTCCTACTAACTGAGAATAATTTAGACAAAATCCTGATATTAAAGATACTTTCCACTATATTCCAGTCCATGATAAACTACATATTTATCCCACATTACTAAAATATCAATATTCCAACATGAAAATTGGTTCTAGAACATAAAAAGCTGGTATTGGAGGTATTGATATTTCAGTACTAATACACACATCACAAGCACTGATGCGAGTATTGATACCTAGAAGCTGTTCTTAATGTTAGTTAAGCCTGTTTTTCATGTGTAACTTTTAGTGTCATCAGTGATTGTCCACCGAACATGTTTTTTATTCCTTTTGCTTCAAAACATAAAAGGTTTTTATTTATTTATTTATTTAATTTTTATTTTAGCTCCCTGCAGTCTTTTCACCATTTTCTTCTGCTTGGTCTCACAGAAAAACCTGAAATAGCCCTGAAACAGAAAATTTTGCATTTGTGCTGATGAACAGGAATTCTCACTAACCTAAAACGAGTTTTTAATGTTTAAAACAGTGACGTAATATTAGCTGAAAGTGCACACAAACAGCACCAGAATCCTAAAATAACTCCTCAAAGTAAAGTTACTGAAATGGGGCTTGAACTTGATGATTCTGTTTGACAATCATAAGTGTGAAGCTCCATCCCACCAACCTCTTTATCCTCCATATGCAGACGTTTTCTTCTTTTAAATGGGATGCCACATTTGTTCTATGGCAGTGATTCCATGTTCCTAACTAGAATCACTTTAATTTTAGTTAGTATAAAAAATAATGACAGATCAATTAATGGCAGACCAGTAAATTAGGGTTTTGTGACAATGTCATTATTGGTTGTGTGATATAGTTACTGTTCTGGTCAAATCCCCCCCTGTGAAATCAGTGTGTCAACTGATGGTTTCAAAAACGTATGTAGTCTGGCTTTAAGGAGAGCTTGACTGGAGATTTAACTACATTAAAAGGAATATAAAAGGAAAGGCAAGTTTTATCTACCTTATTTTCAAGCTCTCTTCAGCCCTGCTTCTAAAAAAGTTGAGACATGTCTTAACATGTAAATGGAAACAGGAGAAGAGATGTGCAAAAAACAGCAAAAGTGCAAAGCATCAAAAGTTTAAATGGAAAAAAAAAAATCTTTTTGAAAAATACAAAATCAAAATCTCAGAATTTGATGCCAACATTGCACAAATGTGTTGTAACAGAAGCAAAAAGTTGCATAATGAACAGCAAGAAAGGAAAAGCAATACTTTGTGGAACATTTGATAACTAACAAGGTTCATTGAAACAAGTCAGTAACATGACTGTGTACGAGGAACATCACATAGAGACAGGCTTTTCAAAGACAAAGCTGAGGAGGGTTTCACCACTGCGTGAAAAACATGATGTTTTTCAGTGTAAATTACAAGAATTTTGAGGCTTTCATCATCTTTCAGTTTGAGTGATAAAACCTAGCCTGCTCACAGTCCAGACTTGCAACCCATTGAAAACATTTGGTGCAATATTACATGCAAATTACAACAAAGGAGTCCCCAAACAGTTGAACATCTGAAATTTTGCTGCCTCTGTCACTAAGTGCTTGCTCAAAGGGAATTTATCTCAATAAAATGGCCTGAGATTACTATTTTTGCTGTGAATTGGCACTATTTGCATAATACTGAACTGAACTAAAAACCCTTTCAAACGGTATAAATGCAAATGCGAATGCAAATGCATTTTCTCTTTCAAACAGCAATTGGCCTCCTCAGCTCCCAAAAACCCAGAAAGTGTTGTTACATTTACATTTCATAGCATTTCAATTCCTTGGAAAAAATGCTGTGCTAGACTCCGCCAACCAGCCACACGGTGGTATCCTCATTTTCATCTGCAACTGCCCTCTTAATAATGAAGAAAGCATTGTGTCATTTAAAAGGATGTGTGTGAATAACCTAAACAAACACTTCATACCCAAAACAGAGAATTTTGTTAAACTAGCTAAATGCACGGCTTTCTTAAGCAAAATGATGATCTTTCCATCTCATCAGGTCATTTTACCCATAAACTACCTTAACTTGAGTAATGTCGCATGTTAAAGCAGATTTATTCATAAGCTCATGTGCTCTGAGCACTCTTAGTATCAATACTCTTCAGTGTAATTTTTTTTTACACGCACACACACACATACACCACCCACTAATGCAAAGGCAATATATATGAAGTTGCCTAGTTGGCAGCTTCATATATCCGTGGGCTTGCACTTGTTGCCTTCGTGTAACTACTGAAACAATCAGCACACAAAGCACAAGATGTTAGTTTTCATGTTGAGCTGTAATATTTTTAATGTCCACCATGCCTGTGTGAGTATTACTCCACTCCCCAAGATGGTATGTAATGAGTGCCAGTTGAAAGAGAAGCAGTTGTTCTTTTATTTTTAGATGCTGCCATCATTACACTGAACCACTGATCATTATTACGCATCTGTCAAAGCTGGACCAGCCTTCCTGCCCCCTCTTTTACCTCAAAGAGCAGCTTTGCAGCACAGATGCAGGGCTAAAAAGTTGTGATAATCTCACCCATCACTGTGAAGAGTTTGGGAGGGGTGCGTTGCTGTTTACAGTGATTATGTCTTTCAGGCGCATGGGACAGCATAGCAAACACAATCTCTTATAATGGTGCCAGCTTTTCCAATACCAGAGTGTGAATATTCCTCCTCCTGACATTTGTCTCTTTATCAAAAACACCCCTCAGCCAACACGTCAACACCTGTGATCAGCTGAGATTCAAAGATTGTAGCTAACAGCACTCATCAGTTTGCTGTGTGAATGAAGCAGAAACAAAAGCATTTAGAGTTATGCAACTTGTGCCTCTCTGACACCTAATCTGAAGAGGGACAAGATATCACCATAGATGGGGATTTAAACATTGACTGAGGTGAAATTATTCATACTGATGTTACATTTTTGAAGTATTTGCTATTAATCCTATTGGATCCATTCGTTTCTTGTCTTGCATCCTCTGAGTGTTGAAATCAATATGAACTTTCATGTCCTGCAGGCAAACAATGCACTTCTTGTCATCATGTTTCAAAGAGAACAATGATACTTTGATGCCAACTAATTACCGGAAACTTTGTTTACAGCCATTCATATTACCTAAACACAAACAGGCTCATGATAAAGTTATAAATATTGATTGAGCCTTTTCGCAAACCTAAAACCCTGTTTTACTTCTTTTTTGTTTCTTGTTTTTGTTTCTTGTTTTTGTGTCAAAACTGAGGAAACGTGTTCCAGTTTGCAGCACCAACATGCCACAATAAACATCTCTCATGATCAATACTAGTCCCACTTGAATGAAACCTGCAGCTTTCACTTAAGAAAAAAGGATAGAGAGTCGTTTAAACTGCCAAACTGTGGGCTTTGGATCAAGCTGCCCACACGAGCCACACTTAACCCAGTTTCATTGTTGGGTCTTTGCCACAGGCTCCATATATCATTAGTTTTCTGTATGCTACATGAACGATAAGAGGCCATGTCCCATTTCAGTTTAGGTATAAAGAGCTTCCTCCTGTCTGCCTGGCAGGGAGGTCCTGCTGAGATGAGGGATGTCAGGCTGTCACCCTGACGCATGGCAGCTGTTTCCTGCTTGCCCTAGCTTCTATAAATAGCAAAATATATCACCTAATGTAGGCCATTTGGTCAAACAGAATCTAAACAGGGCAAGTGCTTGAGGCTATATTTCTCTCTTTCACCTCCATCTAATTCTTCATGTACAGGTGTTTCACCCTCACAGCCTTAATTTTTTCTTCTTTAAATGTCTAATATTGATTAATGACATATTAAGTGGTGATTCTATAGTGTCATTTTTTATGTCAAGTTCAGACATTTAGACACCTTCAGCTGAGTTAAATCAAATGTGTGATTCTGTAAAGATAATAAAAATACAATCAGACTGTATGTTGCATCCGAACTAACTTTAGACCACTTTATATTTGTGTTTGACTCTGACGCATCCACAAGCTTGTGACATTTCATATTATGTTTTATCTTATTTTTTTCTATACAAGTTTTCCCCTCTCAGATAAGACCATGATACTATCAAATTAACACAAACTATATTAAAACAAACAAACATAAAAAATAACAAAAGAAAAAAGCAAAAAAAAAGAAGAAAAAAAAAACCCCACAGTATTAAATCTGCACTTCATATGTGTCAAGATAAAGTGTTAAATCCTTACAAAGGGATATAGTGATGATTATTTTTATTGTTCCCACACAGTGAATTCAGTACAATTATGTGACAGGTGGAAGGCAGCACTTATTGGTGGCGGCTATTCTTTTGTGTGTGTTTAAGTATAATTTAGTGTCCCACTGTGATGAACCAGTTTGGTTTTCCTTATAAACACCTTACAGAGGGCTTTCTATAAGACACTTTTCTCACAGCTGTGAATGGCAGCGTTGGTCTATCAGACCAACAGTTTGGTTCTGACTGAAATATTAAAACTGCAGATGGATTGATGTGAAACCCGTTTATTTACCCATTCATTTTTTTAAGTGGGGTTATGAAGTGAAGTGTGTTCACATGAGAATTCAACACCCTCACACTCCTGCTTACACTGTGTCTGGTTGAGTATATTGTCCTCCATTGTTTTAGAAAAAAATATTGCTAATAGTGTGTTTTTTATGTGTTGAACCATGTGTGAAAGGGACAATAACCCAGGCTGGATATAGGCATGCTTATGTTGGAAGGACTCTGTGAGCAGGCTAGCATAGTAATGTCAGCATTTAGTTTTAAACCAACATAATTAAAAAAAAAAACACACACACACAGAAACACGTGTATGGCTGCAAACTGTGTTAAAATCTTTGAGCTTGTGCAGTTAGATTATGTTGTATGATGGTGTTGCTCTACGTTATATAACTGCTCTAAAATCACACTGATTGACTTTGATTGCACTGCTGAAGGACTAATCATTAGACCAAAATGTTCTTTTCTCAAGCAGTCTGACTCTTTTTTTTCACATTATGGGTAAGTTTGTTCTAAGTAGACACATGGGATGCTGCCCTGCTAGTGTGTCACTCACCATGGTGCTGCAGGAAGGGCAGCATTGGATCAGGCCAGTTTGCTGTAAGTGTTTGCTATAACTTCACACCAGAAATATAAATGTTCTTTATAGCTGAGACATTTTTATTTTCATGCAGCTTTCAGGGAGGGATTTATTTCAGAGCTCTGCAGCTATTAATTTCTTTGATTAACAAATAAAATATAAAACACTCCTTAAACTACTTAATCATTAAATAAGCAATAACCAGACTCCAGAAATATAATGATAATATTAGGCTAATGCAGATTTTTGAAAAGAGCCACTCAAACTTCAGCTATAATAAAGCAAAATTAATAAATAAATGGATATATTTCCCTACCTAAGTAAAAAATTCAGAGTGATTCTCGTGCTGACTAGAAACTCCCAAGCGTTTGATCTATTAAAATGTTGAAATTCAGTAAAATTTCATTTGCAGTGTATTCAGTTTATATAATTTTTTCTAAGCCTGCATGAAGGTGAATACATTATCCCAGAGGGGAAAGTTAAGTTAAAAACTAACAAGGCCACGCTAGCTAAGCTCATTAAAGCTGAAAGTAAAAAACGAAAACAAAATAAATCCTGTCCCTGCCTTGTAAGAGCTGTCAGACACAGAAAAGTTTGAATATCGTTGATTCAAAATGGCAGAAATATGGAAACTTTACTTGGAAGAAGGATAGACGATAGCCACTGCAGATTGATATGTTTGTTTAGCTGTTATTTAGGTGCGAATTCAGCTCCCATGTAGAGGATTTCCTGTCTGTGTCTCACTGCAGGTGTCCTAGTCAGGGGTATCTCAACTGCTTAAGGACTGCATTTTCATGCAGGGAATTTTTTTCTCTCTCTATTTATTTTTTTCAAGGTATTAGTGAAAAACCGTAAACAGATGATGATTATTTATATTTTTCCCCTCAGCCAATTGTCTATAATCCCCGTGAAGAAGCTTATGAATTTGATGTCTGGCATACATGGCCTTATCTTCACTGAGCGGCCACAGGCAACTGGAATCTGTCTCGTTTTGACTTCGGCCAACAGGCAAAGTCACGCAAGTGAGCCAAGCTGAGAAAAAGCTGTTCAGACAGTGAACAGTAATAAAATCAGACACTGCAATCAATTTCAGACCTAGCTTAGTCTCATTTACTTGCACACGGAGACTCATCCATAGAAACACCCATGACACACAAATCATTTACATTCCAAATGTATCTGCTGATTGCCTACATGGCAACATCAGAAGCTCCAGTCTTCTCTCTGTTCTCTGGGGGTCACAAGATCATTTCAGCGTATCCAGGGAGATACTGATTTCATGTTAAGCCTTACCTCTGATGTGAAATTCACATACCTCTAAACATTCAGCTGATCGTTTGAACCAACAAAACTAATCTTGCATGAACTTCACACACACTTGTGAACACGTTGGTGACAGAAAACAAGCACTGCAGCCATTGTTCCAACTCCCATCGTCTTCCATGAAATGGCATCCATCAAAGTTAATGAGCTGTAATCATCACCACAAATACTCTGTCACACATCCCACTGCTCGCTCCACTGTATTCAACTCCCAGTCAATGGGATGTAAAGAGTGACAAGCACGAGGAACACAGTTTCCCCATATCATTAAGAGCTCCAAATAAGAATTAGAAAATAATCCAGAAAGTTAGCCATTTTTCTGATCTTGATTCAGTTTGCTCAACACATTGGGAAACGCAGAGGAGAAGCATTCATTAGATGTGCATGGGACATACAGTCAATGCCAGTGACACTGTGCTTCAGGCACCCATCAACATTGTCACCTTGAGAAATATTTCTTATTAAAGTATGCCACTCACTAAAGACAGTTTTGCTGCGTGGTAGATAGATTTATTCCCCAAGCTGCCAATTCTGCTAGCTTCAAATCACATCGATGTGCATTTTGTGTTGACTCATCTCCAGACTGCATGCTGCTGGTGGTCTTCTGATTACACTCTACATCACACAGGTGCACTCACACAAACACTCAGAGTCCTGTATCAGTGACTTCAGTGGACATGACACAGCTTTTTTCCTCATACATACATACAATAACTACATGCCTAATTGTATCCCAAAATTATTTATTTGACTGTCCAGTGTATTTTGTGGACATTTTTAGTCTTTTAGATGCAATTCATTGATTCTGTGACTCTTTCACATGATGAGGTGATATTTGTTTGTCTGTGAGGCGTTATCTTCACGTCCAACAACAAAATAGCTAAATTTGTGTCTTTGGACGTGAATCAATGCAAAAAGTGCTTGGGACTACATCACGTGTTACCATGAGACTGAGAATAAGACATGACCTAACCATTAAGTGTATTTGGGATTTTTATTTATTTTTAAAATTTTTTTATGCAATAATGCACATTAACAGGGCTTGCTTTTGGTCCCAAGGTAGAGGTCACTTTTGAAACATTTAGCTAAGCTTTAAAAAAATTATGCTGGTTCTAAATGAAGCTTAATCCACTTTTGGGAACCAAAGCTCTATTATAACTGGTTCAGTATAAATTAAGATACAACTGTTTTTATTTCCAACACAACCACCAGTGCAAATCACAAGCATATAAAACACAATTAAGGTACAGCTGTGCACCTTGCTTGCTAGCTAGCTAGTAGTGAGCTAGTAGATAATAAATGTAATTACACAGCCTACTTGACTGACAGCTAGTTAAATATGGAGCTTAATTACGTGAGCACACATGAATATATCAGGCAGAAGGGCTGTGTTTGGTGGCACTGATAACTAAATTGTATTAACTTACCTATAAATGTTTCCTCATGTGTGATAGTAGGCATTTAAGTTGTTAGCATTTCCATGCATGGAAAACAAGCTTTGGACTGCAAGTCTTTCTCATTTCAAGAGGAAAATTCTGTTGAGGTTCAGCAAATGTATTAATGTGTGATAATATGTCTACCTGCTACGGTATTATTGGCTGATTACTATTGTGACAGGTTGTATTGGGAAATATGCACTGATTTGACTGCCGTGCAGATAGAAGGTGTCACAATTTTAAATGAGACAAAAACCTTTGCCTAGAAGATTTAGTGTGTATTGTCAAAACAATCCAATATGTTTCAACACAGAGGCAGCTCCTTGAAAACCCAGCCTGTAGCAGACATGACCTGCATCATCCAGGTCATCTCAGCACATTCAGAAATATACATTTTTTTCTCAATAAGTGTGACATGACATTGTTACATTTAACTAGTTACTCCCCAATTGTGTGAACACATTAAGGTCCCCACAACATCAAGGTTACCTGGAGTACACACACTCACAAACACACATTTACACAGATTACTCTTTCAGTGCCAGGTATGGCAGAACTCCAAGAGGAACATCCCTGATGTATTGTGTGTTTGATAGGATGTTTTAGCTGTAGCATCCCCAGAAGACAGTTTGTGGACCTCAACAGATGGAGAAGTCCAATTAGAAAGTGGGCAAATGAAATGGGAAAAATTGGAGACAAACATTCCAATGCTTTGTCTCTCCCTAAAGACACACAGCTAATCTTAGAGTACCGCCACAAAACCCACATTATGTTGTCTGAAGAGGAAACATTAAAAACAAGAAAAAAATTCAAAGCTTAAAAAATAAAAATCTTAATGATATGCTTAATACGTCAAACCAGAACCAACCAAATAAGACACAACTGGTTCAGCCCACATTGTTCTTCGAAGGCAGATTTCCCACAAAGCATTTTCTTTTGCTAGGACCAGAAATGGAGAAGGAATGAAAAAGTGCTCAATTATAGCAACCCCATGGGATAATAGAAAGGAGGGTGTGCAATAGTGTGATTATACTGAGTAACCTTTGTTCAGTCACAACTATTAACTGTACATGTGAATGTGCCTTTACCCTCAAAGTTTTAACATCATTATTCATCACAAGGCCTGTCTTCTGTGAGATGTTGAAGTTACAAATAATGGGAATTATGACATTAAGTACACTGACCCTGGGTTTGTTTAATTCAAGTTTTAGTCCCCCCTGCTGTGAAAACAGACACTGCGATAAACCCTTTGATGACTGATAGATTGCGTGGATGCAAGACCAATTTTCACAAAGTGACCTTTTGGTTGTGTTGTTGTTGTTCTTGCCATGGCCCCAAGTTATTATTTCCCATGTCCCTTTTTGATTAGACAAGAGAAGTCTTGTGGAGTGAAATGGGAAAAGTAATGATGTCCCCAAACGTATGAAGTGGCGTGTCTCAGGTGGGTTGGTAGTGGTGAATATGGCAGCAGCTCTGCCCTAGGGGCCATTCAGCAGCTGTTACCGGAGATGCAGCTACCCCAATACTTCCCCTCAGGTTCTTGCTGGTTCTTTACACTCTCTGTTATCTAGGCACGCTGCTGTCGCCACTCTGGCTGCTGTCGCCACTCTGGCTGCTGTCCACACTGTTTGAGAGAGCACTGAGTACATTTTTATGCTTCGCCACTCTTTCTGTCTTTGCTTTTCCCCCTCAGATTCACCATGTGTCCCTTTAAATTTGCAGCTGTCTTATTTTTTTTTAAACAACTGGAAGTTTGATGTTTGGTTCAAAGGCACTCTCTGAGGAATTTAAAATACTGCACTTGTGTTGCAATTATTCTGCAAAGAGTTCTGTGTCTACTAAAAGTATTAAATACAAAGCATCCTGAATATGAATGCAGCATTTCTGTGTTCAAGAAGTGAACCTGAAAATCAGGGACTGCAGTTGTTTAGTGTAAAAAAAAAGCTGATATAAACAGTTTAAAGTTGCAGCTCAAACAGAATTGAAAAGTTTTCTTGAGTTGAGCATGAGAAAAAAAATATTATTTTCCCCAAAATACAGTATATCATCTTGAGACTTTCAGCTTTCTCCAAATCCTGCACTACTTTAAATGTGTCCTCTGTCTTAACAGTGTACCTTTTCTTATAAAAGTTCATTTTTGACTTTGGAAAAAGTCAGTTGACTAACCAATCTACACATAGCTTTCACAACCTAACCTAGCAAAAATACCCAGAAATAACACCTTCCTTTAAAGCCTCACATTACACAGTGGTGGCACGTAATGCAGTTTAATGCAAATTCTGAATTTCTCCATTCAGCTGGATACCAATAGGTCTGCATTCAGAAGAATAACACACTTAATCAGAAGATTGAGGTGGTGTGGTGGTTAGCACCGCAGCCTCACAGCAAGAAGGTCGCCGGTTCGAATCTCGGCTGGGGGGAGGTTCGAACCTTGAGGGTGGTGGCCTTTCTGTGTGGAGTTTGCATGTTCTCCCCGTGTATGCGTGGGTTCTCTCCGGGTTCTCCGGCTTCCTCCCACCGTCCAAAGACATGCATGTTAGGTTAATTGGACACTCTAAATTCTCCGTAGGAGTGAGTGTGTGTGTGAATGGTTGTTTGTCTCTATCTGTGTTGGCCCTGCGACAGACTGGTGACCTGTCCAGGGTGTACCCTGCCTCTCACCTGTTAAAATGCTGGGATAGGCTCCAGCTCACCCGCGACCCGAAATGGAATAAGCGGTCAAGATAATGGATGGATGGATCAGAAGATTGAGGATAAGTTTTATTGTGGAATAATCGGTTAACTTACAGTATTATTCAGTATATTTAGACTTTACTGCTTTAACTTTGAGTCACAGCTGGTTATGTTCAGACTAATAAAGAAAATACTGAATATAGAAATCATCATTTAGGCAATTTGAGTCCACCTGAAAATAACAATAAAATTTCTAATTCATAGTCAGTTCTTGTTGTTTTACAAAACGTCCATATTAAAGCAGAGTATAAGCACCTTTGCACTCTTGTGTTGTATTCTAAACAGGCATTTCCAGCATCAGGGATTCACTCATTCCTTCATGCACTCATAGGTCTGCCTCCACAGCTGTTCCGGCCTCAGGAAATTACCTCAACGAGAGGGGGATTAGATACACAGCACAAGGTCAAATAGTCAAGGAAATTGTTCTATGTCCTTAAATCCTTGACCCCAATGGAAAATGCAATAAGTTCATGGAAGATGGGAAGTGGAAATTGTAAGACTTAGGAAAATGTAACCTTACTGCTGAAGAATCCACTTAGATTGGGAGGAAGGTTTGCCTGGATGAAAAATCAGGTGCGGCAAATAACTAACACAAAAGCACATTTACATACTTGGCCAGGGATGGAGCGGAACCAGTGTTTCACTTTGATTTGAAGTAAACTGGATAAATGAAACACCTGTTTTCACTACTTAAAATACCATAGTTTTTATTGTGAAAATAAACATATTAAAAGCCTAATTTCCTTCATTAATGCACTAGGTTACAAAAATATTGACTACAGAAATTAGTTTACACGTTTTCATACCTCCCTTCATGAAAGGGCCGTGATTTGCCGCAGGTGCAAAAGTTAAACACGCATAGCAATAGAGAGACTGTTATCACTTACACAACTCAAGAGACCAAAATGAAGACCAGAATTTATCTAAAAATGGGAGCAACTTATGTTCCACACAAACCACTCCCTCTGTCTCATCTCCTAGTCTCTGTCCTCCTTCTACTGTCCTTTTCTTTTTGTTTTCTATCTGTCTCCTCACCTGTCTCTTCTGCCACAGGGCATCAAAAATGTTTATGGTAAAGTTTTCTACACCTTCTTTAGTTTCTCTTTATGTCTGAGAGCACTTTAGATTTGACCCACTGAAATGTTTCTAATTAAGTACAAAAATAAACAAAAATGTGATTTATTCAGAAATACATGCATCAACTATAGTGAGACTGTAATTCTGCTGTTTTCTTTGATGTTAAATGTAGTCTGTAGATGCCTCTGAAATAACTAAACACATCTCTCAGCAGCTACACTGGGTGGGATGAGCCAGTAAGCTTAGTTTGTTTTGAAAAACACAGGCTCATACACTCCATCTATTGTATCTATTTATCACTACATTTACAATTATTCAGTTAACCATCAGTCAAAATAAATTAGACCTATAGATGTTGTTCTCCATCTTATCTATTACATATTTTTCTGTCAGGTTTTTTTCTTTTCAAAGGTTGCAGTGGCTGTTTCATTACAAATACTGAATAGTTTAATGACATCTGGTCTAAGTAATGATCTACTCTGCAGCTAATCTTACCTGACTGAATCTAGGCCTTTCTAATTGAGGTGTAGAGATCTCAGGTAGGTTATGCATGCAATTATTTATTGTACCATTTATTTCAGAAACATATTTATTACTGCACATTTGAAAAAAAGAGGAAACTTTAGTTTTAACATTGCAGGGAACTTCAGTTATTTAAAACTAGTAGCAACAGACAGACGTAAACCACTTTTCCAAAAAGTGCTACACATAGCCAACAGCTCCACAATTTCTCCCTCTGATAATACCTGACAGCAGAGCCAAACGACTTGGAGTAACATCTGTCTCCACCCTAGCAGCCCCTGTCCTCCTCCTCTCCTCTTTAGTTTGCTTCTTCATAACCTCATCACCTTTGCTTCTGTGTTATGATTGATTCTCAGACTTTTAAGGAGGTTTGTGCTTTTCACACATTGCTGCTGTTTGTGAAGCAGAAATACTCACCACTGCGTATTGGACTGATCAAGCCAAGCCAAGCTAAGCCAACTGTATTTATAAAGCACTTTACCGTGCACTAAGATGCATGTCTTAATTAACAACACTGTCCATTTTTACTCCCAGATTGGTGACATTCGGTTTGCTTTCTTTCCCATCATGCTTTGTGGCACCCTCTACTCTGTTCTGCACCATAAGTGTTCGTGTGATATCTTGAACGTCTCCGTGGGTACAAATGATGACATACATTAGAACTAATTCAGTTGATTCTTATGTGAGGTTATTTTTTTTTTTTACTTGCATTCAATCTATATAATAAGATGTACATAGAAAATGAGCAGTCTTCCCTCAGCAAATTTCTACTAATCTGTTACTGTTAAATGTAGGCTTACACTCAAATCTGACAGTCAAAGGAGCTCAGACATTAAACAGATACTCTGTTTCTTTCCCTTTTTGTCATAGTGGTTGTGGTCATTTTATTTATCTATTTAATGTGTGGTGGCATTGTTAATGCAGACGTAGCTTTGTTAATTTATTAACATTTTATCACCTCCTCTCACACGTCTGTGGTGTGAGTTTATGATGCTGGTGCTACTGTTCTTGGGCAACAACTGGAACTGTAGATATTTTTGTCCATTTAGGCACATTTTTTAACTAAATCCTGCCATTATTTTGACTTTTCATCTGAGTACTGATAACTCCATTAAATATTTTGAAGCTGTTCACTTATATGTAACTCATAACTGTCAAGTCAAATCATTAGATTGTTTTTTTTTGTCACATTTTCCTCAACTGAATGCTATTAAGAGGTTGTGTTTTCTATATTTCTGTATGACAGTTCTTTTTTTCACTTCAGTTGGCATAAACTTGAAACAGTTGGCACATTTCTATATGAAACATTTACAGAGTTTAGCTCTTGAATGTTCTGCTTTTCTTTGTCTTCTGTAATAAGAAATTGAGTAACCTCACGGTTGAAAAGGTGAATTTTTCATCTCCAGCCTCTTTAAATGGTGATAGGTAGTTTCAATTATTTTTTGACATTTACATTTGGTTATTTAAACAGTTGATGAATGAATGGGGTATTGCATTTTGTATTACATTTTCATACAGTTTGGACACTTGCAACAGAAGAATTGGAGGGGAGAAAAAAAGCAAAGGAAGATCACATTTGCCTGATTTACAACTCAAGAAAATGCAACTTGAAAGCCTCTTTCATTAATCCCTCTCTGGCAAATTCCTGCTTCTTTCAAACCTCACATTTCCAGGCTTTATCTTATATATTTAAAGTCTTCCAGCTTGAGAAAAGATAACCCTGATGACAACTCTGACATAATCTGGGGTAGTACTTCATAAAGCTCCTCAAGATCTACAGTAGACGTTGTGCAGATATCTTTACGAGTTACATGTAAGTAGCTCTCTTCTTTATAAGGAAACTGATCTTCATCTGTAAAGTTGGTGGAGTGAAAATAACAGACAGTAACCTAAATGACAAACAGCCTTTAAGGTAACCACATAGCCTACTTTGGTTAAAAACCTTGTAAATGTTCTTTACAATAGGTATGGGATATTACACTAACTTATGGGCTTTAACTCTGGCCAGACTGTAGTCTGCTATTAACAGAAAGCAGGTTTCCAGATACTGCAGCTCGTGAATGCACATGCTGCAAACTCAGAGTTATAGGGCCATTTGGTTGAGGAAGCTGATATCCAGCGGCTGCTCTGTGTGGAATCACACATCAAAGTTAATCTTGCACCGTCTGTTCTGGTGCTGCAAAGCACTAATCTGCTGTCAGTGTGATGAGGCTCCTGGACCAGTTCCCCTTTCCAGCACAGAACCTCTAATCCACAAGACCTTTCACATGCTTTCTCTTTTTCCAGACAACAACAGGAACAAGGTTCACCTTGAATACTCATCTGGTCAGTAATAGCGGACAGCTTCTTTTGTACACTATGTACACTTAATTGTGCTTGTGTGAGAAGCATCCCAGCTGTTTATTTCAAGTATGTTTTCGCATTTCATGCTGCAGTTACCATGGCTACCACTGCTATTACATATGTTTTTAGCCACTGATCAACTCTAAAATTCTGTTTTCACCTTTGACCCAGCTTCAGGCCTTTACTTTTCAGAGGTGAGGCGAGTGGCATCCTGCTAAATCAAAGCTTTCTTTATTCAAGAAAATGTCACTGCTCTCTCGCCTGCGTGGCGATTAACCTATGATGAATACATAATGACTTCATTAGCATAATCGCTTGAGTGTCTGATGATTATATTTTATTATCATGTTCTGGTATAATCCATAGCTTCGGCAGCCCTTCATGCTTCCAGCCCTTCTTTCATGTTCCTTTGCCCTCCCCATTCAGCCACACAGTGGTGTAATTGCATTATCAAAGTATTATACCAATGTTATGGGAATATATTTTTAGCCCTTGGCTTTCTGTATTAGTGTAAGCAGGATGGACAGAAATCAAAATATAGAATGACAAATTGCACTCCAAGCAACATTTGAGCCAGTTCACGTATGCTAACTGATGACTCGCATCCAGACAAATGATTATTCTCCCATTTGCATGTGTTCTGCTTAAAATGCTATTTTCTGGGTCTATGCCATCACTTAACACCTGTAAAACTTCTAATACAGAGCAGCCATTCATCCAGTCATTAAAAGACAGTGCCACAAGGAATTGCTTGTAATCATGATGACAAAAAGATGAAAGAAAGGTGACTTGGCATAATATAGCAGGGGAATGGGGTTCTTCTTTTTTTTTTTTTTTTTTTTTGCATAGGACAGCAGTTGTTTCCCAAGTGTCAGCAGGTGTAGTCTGAGAGACTGGAGAGCAGCAAAAAGAAAAGAAAAATGTCAAACAGGGCTGTGCTAGCTGTGCATGATAATTGAAAAGAGGATAGTTAAAAAAAGAATGAAACGTTTCATCTCCAGCTCGTCGTTAGAGGCAAGCAGGTCCAGGCAGAGGAAGGGTGAGTCAAAGTCAGGAACGGAAGAGCGCTGGAGAGGAAAGGCTTTTTTATCATCCCTGACTCTTAAGAAGATCTCCCAAATGAGAACGGGCGTGCATGCTAATGTCAAAGCTTCGATGATAACTAGCCGCCTGGTTTTGCAGGGTTAGGGTTAAGCTGGGATTTGGAGGGCTGAGGGAATATATGTTTGAAATGTGAGCGGAAGCTGAGGTGCTTTTGCCTGAGCTATACGTGGTGGAATTATTCTATATGATTTATCTGTGTCTGCCTGGATAAACGAGAGTAATTTTACGAGTCTTTATTGAGTCTGTGTGGTTCCTGAGACTCCCGGGTGAACGTTAAGCCAGGAGATCAAAGCTTCATTGACAGTGCTGCACCACAAAGTCTTCATTTACTTTTCATTTAGATGCACTACTACTGAATGTCGTGTGATACGTGGCTGTTTCCATGATCCTCACATGGCAACCCAACTGCACCCATCCCCACTCATAAGTCTACAGAGACTGGATCTCAGCTGGATTGTGAAACGTTAAAAAAAAAAATCTCTCACATCTGTTCCACACTATTTTACTGCAGTTTAACATCCAATCAGAGCAACAAGCGCTTTTGCCCACAGAGACTGTGATGCTCACCTCAAGGTTGTCCTCCCCTCCAGCTATTGTTCACATTCACTCACACTCACAGCGCTCTGTTTTTCCTACCGCACGCGTTACACCAGGCAGTGCGGCCCTTTGGCTCCCTCCTATCTCTGCTCTCCCATCTCCCCATTATGTTGTGTAGTTCTGCCAACCTCTCCTTCTGTCCCTTATCACCTACAGTGAAAATCTAGCGGGCTAATCCCAGCGCCCGTGGGATTCCCCTCTCTATAATGATGTAGTATATCTGAGGGATAGCATCAGAGCAACATCCTATCAGCCCACAAACTCTTAATCCCATCAGTCTTTGGTGTCCAAACCCAAGAGAGGCAGCATTTTGGATGTTGTGCTCCCAGCCTAAAGCCAGAGATGCAGAGCAGAACATCAGGGATGATATTTTGTGTTTTGGGATCATGCTGGGGATCATGTTCATTTATTATGTTTCAGTCTGTTGAACCCTTGTGGTAGATCTCTCAGCATTGCAGTGCTATATACTATACTCTAGCTAGGCCACTGTACTAAAAAAATCTTGCAGGGTACTTGCACTCCAGCATTACAAAGATTTTATGTGCACTCTTTTACAGTCTGTTCACAGCGGGGGATAGATAAAGACAGAATGTGCTTAATATTTCAACATGCTGCTGATAATACAGAGCAGATTTGCTACATTAATAATATGAAAATATAATACACAATAGAGTTTTTCTTCATTTTCCCTCTCCCTTGTTTATCTGCAAGTGCAGAAATTTATCCTGCATTTCTCTTTTCCTCACTTGATGGTCAGACTTACTGCCTGTTGGCGTTCAGTCTTCCTCCTCATGTTTTTTCCGAACTGAAATTTTTATGAAGGTTCTTAATATGACAAAACCACTCTCACAACCTCTCGTGTAGAGCTCCATAAATCTTGCAGTCTTCACAAATACAACCGCAGAAAATTTATATCTTCTTGTCACTCATGTTTGTACGCCTCTATGGCATGCGGGCGGTATAATCCATTTTCCTCAAATTCTGAATTCATAGTTTCATAGCATGATGGAGTTCAGAGGGAGAATTACATTTTTTTTGTTCCATCTATTATTTAACTGTCAGCAAGGATGAATATTGTGCTCTTTCAGCCTTGTGGAGAAGGTACAGAGAATCAGATTGCTGTGCATCATTGCTCCATGTGCTCCTTGCCATGAATTGAAAAAAAGGAGTATTTCTCTGTTGTTCAGTGTAATATCTAAATGTGCATGTGGTAAATATGTTGGAAAAATGCTAATGCTGTCCACTCTGACACCCTTTGATCTATTACAGCAGCTTTGCATACCATCCCTTAGGGGTATGCAGCACTTTTCAACCTTTCCACTGTACTACTGTCCCTGAGCAGTTTTAATGCCTCTTTCTGTCGTTATCAACTTCTGGTACAGTCGGAGACAGTATCAGAGCTCAGGAATAATTGACAGGTTTTGGTCTCACAGGTTTAGAGGGCTTGTCTGTGCTGGAGAAGCTACTGAGCTGTGAAACTGGGCTAGAGAATTACCTCAGAAAGGATGATAGGGAGGCGTGTGCAATGGGATGGTTGGTGAAGGTCAAACAGAAAATCATAGAATTATCAAAGACACGCTGAGGACACTTGATATAGACGGGCTTTTACCGCTCTCAAGTTTTTGAAAGATAAAAAAAAAGAAAAGAAGATTAAAAATGGTCAAAGTGGTTGGCATGGATGTATTTTCTTCATGAAGTACTCTTTATGATGTCTTCTTTTAGTACAGAGTTCACTGTGACTCAAAAAATGCAATGAATATATGTCTGTACCATTATCTGTACTTCCAAAAAAAAGGGGGGGGGGGGGGGGTTACCTGGGAGGATTGAAGTTAAATTAATACGATGGAAGAAGGTGAGATTGAAATTAATTTGAGATTCAGACGATCAAGATTTCAGGCCTCCTCAGTAATTACTGCCATGAAACAACATGCATAGATGGTGTATGAGATAGGACAGTGTGCTCAATTCATCTTCATTCTAATCAGCTGATTAATGAAAATAGTTAATGTATTAATTAAACAAGTTTCATCCCACTGCTTCTCACTGAAATATCTAAGTGGTGTAGATCAGAATGTGGTTTTGATGAAAGAGATATTCAGTACCATTACTTTGATGGATTTAAAATGGATGTCCCTCACACTCCCGCAGCTTTAGTATCTCCATCACAGCATTTTATATATTTATCTATAGTTTTTTTTTTTTGTTTGTTTGTTTGTTTTTTTTTTGTTTTTATTTGAACACCTTGTCTTTAATATTTTGGTAGTGATGCCTTATTAAATAGTGTAAAATACAACAGTAAAAAAATGTACAAAGAAACGAAAAACGCACATCATTTCACACACACACACACACACAAAAAAAAAAAGTTCAGAAAACCTATGAATGTTTGATGCACTCAGTGGTTAAAAACATGCCTAGAGATGTACAGCAGACGTGCACTTAAAAGGTCCAGTAGACACATTAATACAAATAATATATTAGCTGCCTTTTCAAAAAGCTTTTTTCAGATTCTTCATTTGATATTATAAGGCGCAAGGAAAGCAACCGTCAGAATTTTAAGCTGCCCAATGCCCTTATTACAAGTTGTTTATAGGGGGAAAACTTGGAGAAGTTTAGGCTCCAGTGGGAGATCACTTAAGAGTTCATCCTCCCTCCACTGGGATGGGAGGACTGTCACAAAAAGAATAAATATGTGAAGTGATTGTAACCGAGGAAGAATCAAGAATTAATATAAATAATTAATGAGAGAATAAATGTAGAAATAAAAAGGGAAATTTAAAAAAAGTAAATAAATCTGAAGATGTTTATTTTGGCATAATTCATCTTCTTGTTTTAGTTTCTTTTTCCCCATACTCTTTTTGTTTTGTTTATTTATCATTTCATATGCCTTCATTGTTTTTTCCTTTACTCTTTCTGCATTGCTTTTGTTACGTTTCATTTGCTTTTGTGGTTTCACATTTTCACTATTTCCCTATGGCATTGGTTGAAGTTAGTGAGGCTAACCAGTAAGCTATGCTTACCATCGACATGTTAGTCCATGGATGAGTTTTAAATGTCTTCTTTATGTGTGTATTTAGGCTTTAGGTCTTTAATGTAGCGGCAACATTGCACGCTGATACTATTGCACACAAGACCAACACCACAGTCAGACTTTACATGTTGCATCCAGTTTTCCATGCTTCCAAATGCTTGCCAAAGGATGGAAGAATAGACATGAACAGAGCCTTAACACTTGTCATGGGATAAATGTTAAACATCAAGTAGAAGATAACTTGTCTAACCGGGATGTTGTAGCTTAAAGCCACGACTCTGCCTAATTCACTTAAATTTTAATGATAAACCCATGCAGTAGGTAATGTAAAAGCTGTTTGGAGGTTAGGAAATGGGAAGTAATGAGAAATAAAGCAAATTTTAAAAGAGACTATGTGAAAGCATTGGCAAAATGGAAAAAGCAGCTGGGAAATAATGAGAAGTAATAGCAAAAGAGAGAAAATAAACAAAAGCAATAAGAACAGGAAAAAGCAAAAGCGTTGTTTAAGAAAAATTATCTTTATTTCTCTTTATATTTCAAAGAATAATTTTATTCTCTGTGAACAGATGTGTTCTTACCTGTAGCACCCTTGTCATTTCACACCACTTTTAGTTAAAATTTACAGAAGGATTCTTATTTAAACAGGAAGTGACCTTTTTTTTTATTGAGGTCCAATCTCTAACAAGAAATGTCTTCCCAGCCTTTTAAAACATTATATGTTCAGTGTTGTTGTGCTTTCTATAATATCTTTCACCTCAGCCACTATGCCTCTAAATGTTAACCACCCTTTTGCTTTTATTAATGCATATTATGGTCACCTCTACTGGAGGTGAGCTGGTTACACAGTAAAAAAAAAAAAAAAATAGGAGGTGGGAGCTGGAAGTATGACAGAGGTGCCAGAGGATGATTGGATTTTAATGCTCCTGACAAAACCCTCTCAGCTGAAAGATCAGCCACAATCCTTTTGTCAGCATTTCTAAGCTGCCGCAATGATCACAACTGGAATGTGAGGTGGTGGTGTAGCAGGACTTACTCTAGACCTCTTTTATCAGAAGCACAAGTCAGTGTGATGCACCAGCCGACACGTTATTTATATGTAGATGACACAGCCAGCAAAACAAATCACCAGAAAATTGTCAGCTAATTTTACCTTAAAATGATTTAATTTAATTTAGTTTGATTTTCTAAATAAAAAAAAGACCCTGCTCCGTCTTGGAGAGAAAAAATAAACAAATGGCGTGTTTGAAAAATCATCCATATCTTCTTTCATTATTTTTTTCTTCACTTCCCACTAACCAGATGGCAGTCAGATTTCAGACACAGGGTTCTGGAAGACAATCAAAGAACAAGATTGCTTTTTTAGGAAGGGGGGGATTGGTTTAACTAGATGTCAAATTACAGGCCTTCTCACAGAAACAGGTGCATGTCCTCGTGACTTCCTATGTGTGTGTCCCTGTGTGTTCAGGCGTGTCCATGTATTTGAGGTGTTAGCAGCACTCGCTGTGAGGCGGTGAGGTCATGTAAAGAAATCTGTCTCAGAGCACCCCTGATGGAGGTCAGACGCACAAACCCTGCCACACAGGTTGATACAGAGACTCATAAATGTTTGATTGGTCTATTATCCCAGTTGGGTGGGGACATTTATCCCCTGCTTCTGGAATTCAAATATTCCTTTTACTCTGACATTTCCCCCACACCTTCAGAGGCAAACCCCCAGTTTGAATCCCTCACGGTGTTGGGCTCCATCTGCAATGCTGTCGTCTGACTGTAGGACAACCGTACAGAATGAGCTGTGTTTCAGACCAGTGTGAATGTGAGCACAGTATGGTTTCAGGTGGGTGGAACTGGGGAATTGATACTTAGTCATTCCGACATTCCTCTTCCTCCTCTGCAGTGAGGATAAAAATCTGGCCATCCATCTTTGTGTCTTACCCATCTCAGCTTGTGGTAGCAAGCGTGGCTACCTGGCAGTCAGAGACAACAAGAACAAAGCAAGAACATTACTTTAATCTGTCGCTGCTGTTAATTCCTACCTCTGCCATCCTCCAGGAGGCACAGCTTTGTGTATCTCAGCTTCCCCCTTATGAACAATCCATCACTGTTAGTGCTTCTCTCCGGAGTGCTCTTGCTCCTTTCTTTTTTCATCTGCTCACTACTATGCTTTGCTTTCAAAAGACGACACTCGCTGAGAAGACTGGAACACATTGTATTCCACAGTTGATGTGGCATCATCTTCCTGCTCCTCCCACTGGAATAAAACATATGTGAGCAGCAACACTCATGTGAGGCAATGCTGTCCTGCATTTTTATATGCAATCCGTTAATGGGCTTTTAACAGGACATCCAGAATCGGTAATTTGACACCTGCTGTCGGGCATTGTCTGTGATTGGAAAATTACTTGACCTGTAATGAACTGTAAAACTAATGACATCTGTGTAAAATTAGTCAACTTGAAAGCAAACTGTTGTACATGAAGACCCATCAAGCGTGATATTAAAATGTCCACTTTTACATCTTTCTGCCCAAGCTCTGTTAAAGCCCAGGCTGTTGGGCCTGACGTGATGGAAACCTGAAGCTAATGACTCAAGCAGACGGCTGTGGGCATTAGACAACTTCATTTATGAAACAGTCAACCTCCCGTGTAGCGATACATTCATATTACCCTGCTTCACTTGAGAGACGCACTGCTGTCACAGACACTGAGCAGTGCTGATGTCCCTTCCTACCTGCATTCATCTTACTCCCAGGAGGTAATGGTCTCCTCAGGTCATTTGCACATTAGGGTCTCGATCATTCATCTCACCCACCTGCAATCCTGCAAACTGCTGGCCCTCTGCAGTGCATGGAAAGATGTTTAGAAGACAAGGAAACATATACACTGAACCAGTCATGTACACTGCACTTAGATATCAGCGTTGCCTGTGCCCTAGAATGTCAGCAGAGGGCTACTCGTGAATATGCAACATGTTGAAATGATTTCTGTGAAGAATTTCTGGGTTTGTGTTGAATTTAGCAATTTGCCCTGAAGGAATCTGGGTTTTCTGCTTGCGTAATGCAGCTGAATGCAGTAGCGACTGGTGGTTAAAGCAGAGTATGAAGCATAAAATCATAAATCAGAATAAACAAGAGTGTTGGGCCAATGCTCCCTGAGAATAAAATAAAATAATATTATTTTTTTAAAAAAAGCACCTTAACAGAGAGTTCTGGTGAATTCTCTGTAAAGAAATCAACAGTGTAACTTAACACATTGAGTGAGGTGCAAAACTAAACTATAAACCTTTAATGCCTTTTCTATACGTTACTTTTTATATTGTCATTTTGGTTTAATTGCATTTTTGGACACATCTTTGGGCTAACAGATTATTTCCCTCAAAGATTTAGAATCAGTCACAGAGGAAATAATCTGCAAATTAATAATCAGCGGTTCAGTACAGCGCATGCTGCGCTGAGCTGCTGCGTCTCGGCTGCATGTTTGTTTTCACACCAACAACCTTTCTGCTTCTGCTGCCCAGCAACTGCCTGCACAATCATTTTTTTTAGTGCAGCAGGCCTCTAATAACGGCCATAAATTCAGAACTTTGTATAATCCATGGCTTACAAAGTTGCTCAAGTTGTTCAACTATAACTTGAGAAAAGTTAAAATCAGGTGGTAATATCAGATGAAAACCATTCATTGTCATCGCCAAACATTATCATAACAGGGAAGCTGTATTTCTTATGTCTGTGACTTGTTGCTTACACAGTGTAACTTTAGTAAAACGTATACCTTTGCTGATACAAAGTCAGAATGATGATCATCAAATGGTTGTACTGCACATTTTTCCACAACGCTAACCTCACAAGGTAAAAATAGTCACTACTCTGAAGCCCTAGATACTTAAGAAATCCTCAGCTGCTGTGCAGCTACTTCTCAGTCTATGTGGATACTCTAATCTGTGAACATGGAAGCTGAAATTAAAATCATCACATTCCACACACACCACACAGGCCACATTCCAAATATGAAGCTGTTGTAAGAGTCACAGTGAACTATTTTCATAGAAAAATATGTAAATGTGCTTGTAGTGTCAGTTAAACCTCTGCATACTTCCCTTGCTACTAAAAAATTAATTATTTAAAATCAAGACTTGACATACTGGCACTGCAGAGAAAACCCACTATGTGTAGACTGATGCTACCAGAGATCCCACGGACCTTTCATTTCATTCCATTCAGTGTGGAAGGTTTCTGAGTAAAATTGATTATTCACTGCACCAAAATCCTTAAGAATCCTTTACATTCCAACATTATTCTATGTTTGTGTGTTCTGCTGTTTCTGCTTATGGTCCTGGAGTTTGAGAAGATACTAGTATGTGCAGGAGCTGATCTTTAACACTACAATTAAAATTCATTAAGCACTGCACTTGGTGCTTTTGCATGTTGGTGCTTCTGTTTTTACAACTTATTACAATACAGTACAGTATGTCAGTCTGACATACTGGAGGTGCTGGATTTTGTGATTTTTTTAAGTACTTCTTTATCTGCTCAAATGGACAAGTCACATCTAGTTGATACTAAAAGAGAGAGAGGTCAGGTTGAGTTTTAGTCTTACCTTGAGCGCAGACACGTCTGACTTTCTCACAGAGGACAGACACATTAATGTGCAGGGATGACTTGGTCCCATCTGACATGTCTGCTTTGATTAAATGCATCCTGTCTGTGTAAAGGCACACCATCAAATTAGTGTTTTTGTTTCGTTCATTTTTTTTTTTTCCTCCTATTCATTTCCACATTCAAGGAGTATTTTTCTGTGAGAAAAAGAACAAATCTCACTGTTGGCTTTTGCTGACGTCCACAATCTTAAACAATCTCTCCGGGGTTAAGCATCACACTGTACCTCCTCCCCTCTTCTCTTTCCCTCAATGTGAAACAGCTCCCTGTATCTTTCACAAGCTGTTTGGCTAACAGAGGTCACGTAGGATGTGTGGCGCATTTGGTCATGACGTGAAAGCATTGGCTGCTGCCAGCAGGTGTGTAATTATATATGAAACATGGTTTTTAAAGAGGAACATCTCGATGGCATGTAGAAAGTAGGCCAGTAAATCTTCAGAGAAGTCCTATTTATTCCTCACTTCAAATGTATGACTTCTTATTTGAAGTTGTGAAATAATACAAGGTCAGTGTAACTATTTCAAAATGATTAAAAATAACATTAAAGGTAGAACAGTTTAACATGCTAAAACAAACCTCCAGGGCAGATTCTTTAAAAGAAGTATTGTTTCTTCTTTGCTTTTTCTGCTCACTGTGTGCTCACTGTAATGTTTCTTTCTGTGTTTCAGGTATGGAGACATGGTGCCAAAAACAATTGTGGGGAAGGTGTTTGGGTCCATATGCTCTCTGAGTGGGGTGCTGGTTATTGCCTTGCCTGTCCCTGTCATAGTGTCAAACTTCAGCCGTATCTACCACCAAAGCCAGCGGGCAGAGAAACGACGAGCCCAGAGGGTACTTACTCTCCACCTTTATTTTTTCTCTTTATTTCACTTCTCTTTGCCTTTTTTTCTCTGTCGATGTCTTATCCACACCTAACAGAAAGACATGGTAAACACTATCTTCCAGAATATCAATCTTTTATTATGCTTGAGAGTGTGTGTGAGTGACAAAAACTGAGCAAATGATCTCTAAAGTATTGTGTCAGTAGCTTTTCAATAGCAAAATATGCTTCTTTTTAATTATTCTTCCTAAGTGTTTGCTAAGGCACTTTTTTTCTAATCGTAGATTTAAGCATAACTTCTCCCTACAAAATACTGTGGCTGCCAGAGAGACAGAGGCAATTAGTGTGAGACACAATCGTCAGAGGCTAAAACAGAGGTCTGTTTGTTCAAACAGAAAACTCGCCTTGCTAGAATCCGTGCTGCGAAGATTCGAGGCACTAATGCCTATATGCGCTACAAACAAAACGGGCTCCTGATCGACTCACTGGAGGAGGTAACGGGGGCCATGCAGCAGCTTGGGGGCTGACTGACCTGGGCCTCGCTGATGCTTGCATGCAGCTCTGCTCCGGGGGCCATGCCGCAACACACTCGGGAGGTGGAGGGGGGGCTTCTCATGCAGTAACGCAGGGGGCTGTTGTCATTCCAGTGCTTCAGTGTGATCGTCCTCTCTCCTACATCACACCTCTCAACTGCAGCATTGACATGCTTCGTCAACACTCTCTCTCTCTCTCTCTGTTCATACAGCAGGAGGGCCAGGCAGGCACACTTGCCTTCTGGTGGAGCACAGCCATTACAGTCACACTGACTCATGACCAAGCTATGCATGTCTGTCCGACAGGGTTTGGAGGGGAAGGAGGGATCCAAAGGCTTACTGCTGGAGAGTAGCTTGCCCACGGAGGCTGTCTGCTCAGCCTGCATCTCCTCTAAACTCTGTGTTTGATCTGCTGTGTGTTTTTGTGTGTATTTTCTCAAGCATCCAGGTTGTCGTGCAGACTAATACAACATACCTTTCATCCCAGAGCCGTGCAGAGCCTCATCAAGTGTATGTGTGTCGAGTGTGCAGTGTTGTTATGGTCTTGAATCTGTACTGTGTTTGGTACAATTTGTTCGATCTGTGTCCAGGTGTGCCACTGCTGTTGCACTGAAATGAGCTCAGCTTGAATTAGACTTTCCTGGTCCTCACCAAAACAGTGAACAAGTGGCTAAACCAATTCTAGCAGTCAAACATGTTGTAGTCAGCCACAGTCTCGATGCATCTCTAAAACATCACCATCTCACTGGGTCCAGTAGATTGGCTGCCGAGCTACAGATCAGCATTCAAACTCAGTGCTTTGCCTTCTCTCCGCCACATCACCGAGCTACTAGTTGCTTGAGACTGTTTCTGTTCAGAGTCTGAGCCTGCTCATCTACACTGCAGCTTTTTTTTTCTTTTCTTTGTCTGTTTTAACTTTGTGTTTTCCAAGGCCTCCAAGGAAGCAGGACAAGCCCTGGTGGGGAAGGCCCCCAGCCCTCCTTTTGAGAGCCAACATCATCATCTTTTGCATTGCTTGGAGAAAACCACGGTAAATCCCTTTATTTTTGCTTTTCTTCGCAGGACTTAAAAGCTAAACAAAGCAGCACTTTGGATTTTTTTCCCACTACCTTAGTTTAAAATAGCCCCTTAAAAAACACACATACATACAAAAACCTTGAGTTCTTTTTATATGCAATTTCATCACTCTTGCAGTCTCCACTGCATCATCATCATTGCCAACCTGTTACTGTAAATTGCAAATAGAAACAAATTGAGTTTTTTCATCCATGCTCAAACTGTAGAATCTATTTTATATGCAGCCTGAGTTAAAAATAGCTCTAAATGGGGTTGGGAAATGTTGAGTTCCCTTGCCAGCAACATGCTAAAGATAACATGACTCTGCCTGCCAGCAACATTATTTTTTCCAAACAAACCAGCCCACTTCATTTTACACTATCTATAATTTAGAGATGTAAGAGCCTCTTTAATACTAGGCTGTGACATGATTTTTACACTCGCAGCTTTAAACTCTGTGCAGAGACATGGAGAGACAGTAAATCAGTGTGGCTCCGCATAGATGATCCTACTACCGGTAAAATGTCTGCTACTTGTCTGGGAAAAGCTCCATAAAGGTTACATACCATTCAGACAGGGGTGCAAATGTTTACATCAGGCCTCTCACGGTGTGCATGAAAGATAATGGACAGAGAGAAGAGCAGGAGTGACAGAGGGGAGGTCGGAGAACAGAGGCATCATTCAAACTGTGCCATAAGATTCTGCACGGTGGCATTCTGCCACCTGCTGGTGGGGCTTGAAACATGCATGAAGCCTGACCTTCAAGTCATGCTCATTTGTCACAGGGATAACAGTTGTGTTTTCACAGATGGCACTTAATATGGACATCTGGGCCAATATACTTCTATTCCCTTGATGATTCATTTTCCAATTATCAAACAATTTTCCTAGGGGTTCTGTTCAGTCTGCTTAGTGTTTGCTGTGAAACATCTTTACTCATTATTTAGCCGATCACTGACGGAAAAGAGTGAGTCACGAGCAATTCTGAATTTAAATTTCTGCTCTATTCCTCTGCAGAATCATGAGTTTGTGGATGAGCAGACGTTTCAGGCCAACTGCATGGAGATCTCTGTGGTGAACAAGTCGGGCTCCCGCACGTCCTCCTTGTCCTCGTCTCCACATGGCTTCAGCTCATGTTGCTCTCGACGCCACAGGAAAAAGAGCAGCTTCAGCCTGCCCAGCACAAATAACCAGGAGCTCAGCACCATACAGATAAGAGAGAGGCCAGTGGCCAACAGGTAGCCTGTCTGAGTTTCTGCTTTATCTCATTTTCTCTTGACACACATCAAATAAACACATGCAGACAAAAAATCCTGCAGGCCTTTTTTGGATTAGATAAACCTCATTGATTTCATGCTTGAAAATTAAATGATTGATTTATTGTGACAGATCTGCAGATAGTTTTACCTTGATTTGTGCATTTTTGATGATATCTGTGTTCTAATATTGAAAAGTTGTTTGTATTAAAAAAAAACACATTTCAACAAACCACATGTTGCAGAAAAGGCTTAGAAAGATACACGCAGAATCTAAGGACAGAAAAAACTATTTAAGTCCTATTCAATGAATGCATACAGTTTACCATGCTGAACCTGAGCAATCTGACTGTTTTTCTAAACATATTTGTTCATTTTGAATTTTTCTGCTACTGTTGCTTTATACTTTGGCAATAACCATATAATATAAAATTCAGATAACTCTGTTTTTTTTGTTTTTTTTTTTAAACTAAAAGCAGTTAATTTGATTTTTACCCCAAGGTAGATACACCTGCTAATTTAGGTGATTAAATCTTTTCCAGTTGCCATTTGTAGCATGTTTTTACTCAGTGCTCTGGGGCCTACAATGTGCATACATTCTATACAACAATCTATCCGGAGACAAGCCTGTACGGTGCAACAGCATCTGGGGATTATATTACATTGCATCCTGCAGTCTGTGTTGCAAAACAGCATCTCGTAATTACAACTGTCTGAGATAATTAGGCTTAAGGTTTATTATTTTTGACTGGACTGCAGCTACAAGCCCCACACACCAAGACTGAGAACAAGCTACTAGCTGACTTGCAGTCTTGTGAAATCGATCAGTCTTATTTCTTTTTGCCCCTGAGTTGTTGCTCTTACTTTTCAGCCTCTATGTGAGATTTTGTAATCAGTAAATGGGTGTTACCGTTAAAAAGTGAGTCGTGCCCACTGTTGCAGCCTTAAGTGAAGAAAATTAATGTGGGCGTTGTTCTCCTATCAATGCTGATTGTTGCTGGAGAAGAAAAATACCTGCCATTATTGCAGACTAATTTGACATTGGATTGAATTCTGTTTACACACTTACCCATTACACTTAAATATAAGATGTTAGGATGTGTTTGTAGTTTTTTTCACTAGTGTAATAACAAAAAAAGAAAGAATAAAAGAAAAACAGACCTGAATGGGGTCAAGAGTGCTGAAGACTCTCAATCAACACTCCATTAAAACAGACATGATTCAAGGTGAAATGACTCCACGAGCTCAGGAACACGCATTTGAAAGAAACTGCTTGGACCAGAGTTCATTGTTACAACTACAAATGCAAGTTCTAACTTTATCATGCAAAATGACAAAGAAAAAAAAACAAAACATGCATACACATCTAGGTTCTGTTGCAACACATGTCCCAAAATCACTAAATACCTGTTGATCTCTTTTTGTTAACAACAGTATTAAAAGCAGAGGTGATGCAGCACAGTGATTCAGCACACCTGTCCAAACCCATGTGGACCTTAATATATATACAGTATATATATATTTTTTAATGCAACAAAATAAAGTAAAAAGACATAACAGTTATATCTCACTACTCACTATATCTCACAGAAACAAGGTCAAACAAGATAATTAGATTTCACACATCAAAAAGTGTGAAACTTACTTATAATAAAGGTGTTTTACAGCACAAACCATGAATAAAATGACTATATTTAAAGCTGCAGTACATTATGTCTTAGCTTCTTTCAAATATCTTGTTAAATGGGGAATTGTCTATAGACAAAAGAACCTTAAAGAACAAATGTTTATTTGAATATTCCTTGAAAGAGCCATTTGAACTTTCAGAAAAGTTGGTTTCTGAGTGTAATATGAGCTTTGTGTAATACATTTAAAAGGTTAGACCTCTCCCTCACTCTCATTCTCATTGTCTTTTACAGCCGCTCCAGCCTGAATGCCAAACTCGATGAAACTGTACCCTTGAAATGTGATGAACCTTACATCACCCCCTCCATGGTCAGTCTATCTGCCCCGGTGGTGACCTCATCAGGCGAGGACGGCTCCACCACCATTACGTACTCTCAGAGCAACATTGTCCGAGTATCTGCCTTGTAGATGTCATGTCTATCTGATCTGATCAGCTAACTGGTCACAAGAAGCACCAGATGCTGAGGAGAGGGACCACCGAGCATCAACCTGCCATAATCTTGAGGGATTATAAGATTACCAGAGGTTGGGGTTTTTTTTTTGAAGTAGTGATCTCATCTGATGTCAAACTCTGCATGGTATTAAAGTGATGTGGACAGCTGCCTTGGAAGCAGAAGTGAACCAGCAGATTTTGTGTCATTAAGCACAGCAAAGCAAGGACATGTTGGGAATGCAAGGTTGTCGTTGTTGCCTAAATATGTTGGGAAAAAAAAACTTTATTTTTGAATCTGTAATGTAGTTGTATTTGTTGTCTCTGATTCAAAGGAGGAAAGATTGTTTGAAGTCATTCTCAATGACCTCTGGTGATAAAGCACACATATTCATGACCTGTAGGCCATCTTTGTGAATATTAAATCAATCTGTTTGACTTTCATCTCACTCGTCACACATTTCCATGGATTGTTTTGAAACCTCTCAATTTAAATACTTTCTCAACTTCCCCTCACTATTGTAAATTAGAAAACTTTGATCCACTGCAACAGATAACTGCTGTGAATATTCATTGACTGACTCATTAACTGGTCGATGTCATCGCTTGAGGAGTAAAATATACTTTGCATCCTGACATGTTTGTGAAATGTGCAAGTGAAAGTCACATGACTAAATCTGTGTTAGCTTACATATCTGGTATTCTGGGTCTGTGTGAAAGCCACTGTTGCTAAATAACAATTGATATTGAGAACTAAACAGGGTATATATTAGCTAGGGCACAAGGTAGAAATGTAAGTGAATGTTCTCAGTAACATTTAACTAATACTAACCCTAATGTGGACACTTACTGTAGTATTGACCAGGGAAACTTTCTGAAAAAGTGTGCAACATAAATTCCATGACTTCCTCATAAAAAGCAAGACTTGGTAGAGTTCATTGTGTTAAAAGCTCATTTTGTATATTTTTCATACTGTAAATATCTCAGTTAGGACTTTATCAAATGCATTTGAAGTTGGCTCCTCTTCTTTCTAGATTTAGTTGAACAGTTTGTTGGCAAACTATTTCTGTCTGTTAACTGGTTGAATTAAGGATTTGCATGCTGGCATTGCCGAATTCTGTTTTATTAAAGTATGTCTCTGCTTCTTGTTGGAGGTTTGTCAGTTTAAAAAAGAAAAAAAAAAAAAAAACAGATTAATGGAGGTAAACACAATAAGGCTGGTGTGTTCTGATGTAAATTCTGCAACACTTTGCTTTTAATAAAATATAAATTTTGTCAAGGACTGCATATATAAGGGTAAGGAAAAGGGTACGATAATCACACATTGTGCATTTGGTGCACTGGATAAAATAAACAGTGTAGCTCTACTGAAGCAACCATGAAACGACCCATGTCTTCTTTCTTTTTTTTTTAAAAAAAAACTATAATAGAACTGGGAGGTTTTCATAATATTTTTCCTCATTACTCAAAGAGCAGCACTTATGGTAGGATTGGATAATAATGATGTGCTGCTGGAGAACATGTAAGGACCTGACTGGCACAGTGGTGGGTCCCAGCAGCAGGGTCTCTGGAGATGGACAAGCTGGCCTCGGTGATTGTTTGACAGAGAGCTTCATAGCGTCTCCCCTGCTGGGCCGATTGCGTTGGTCCAGGCAGCTCCTCGCAGCATGCATTGCCTCTTCTCAGCAGTGTTTAGCTACTGCTGAGAAGTCAGTCTGTGTAAAATTTAAGATGGCACAGCAGCGTGTAAAATAATAGGTTTCTTACAAACAAATGACAAATCCACACTTTAATATGGAGTTTAGATTAATTTATATTTGGACGTTACATTATTCGGTTACATAGTAAATGCAAATGTGTTCATTAAGTCTATTTTTATCTAAAAGTAGCTGTCAAGATATCAGTTCCTACTGAATCTGGATTTAATCCAACTTCTCAGCTTGTAAAACTCTGACCGAAACTGAGGGTTTATTGCAGCATATATTATTGGGTCACTCAGCGATGTGATGCAAGCAATAGACACCGTCAGGATTTCCAGGTCCTGAATAATAGATATCTGAAATAAATAATAAAGAATTTACAGAGTTAGATGATAAGTCTTGTACAACAAAGCAAATAGAGTTTTCAACCTTGGATCTCATGGGGTCACTTGATCTACAAATTCGAATTCAGAAATCTTTATAATGTTATGTGTTGGCATAAAGACTCACCTGTGTATTCTTATTTTTGTGAACAAGAACATCCACAAGGATAGATGTGATCAGAGGCAGCCAGAACAAGAGGAAGGTTATGATGATGTAGCCAGCACGCTTGGCCATTTTACTTTCTTTCTTTTTTCTTGCTCTCTCTTTACTTGCTTTGGAAGGCATCATGCAAACAGCTCCTTCTAACTCTACATTGTTGCCCGTGGCTGGAGGTGGTGAAGACACTTGATCTTGTGTAGCAACAGTCTGTGTTTCCTCTCTGTTGCTGTTTTGAGCTGGTTTCAGATCAGTTGGTAAGACAGAAGTAGATTGAGGACCCTCTAACTGTGCAGACAACACAACAAGGGGGCTGGTCTCTATGGCTGCTTTGCCAGTTTTCAGTCCTTCTTCTGATTGCTTATCTGTGTTAGAATTACTCAAAACTTTCTGCATCACTGTGTTCAAGCTCTCGTCATTAGCAGTAGTGCTTTGCTTCAATGCTTTCACTTCAGTTTTAATGGAACAGGGGCTGCATTTCTCCATTTTTGAAGTTTCCTCCAGAGCCTGCACTGCAACATGTACTGCAAAAGAGTTAGGTGGTTCTGTTTCTAAGTGACTCATCTTTGTATTTTTAAACTCTTCTTTATTCTCAGAGCTGATGGAAACACTTTGTGAAGCTTCTTCTGAGGTCAGCATAGCATTTTTCTTGAATGGATTTGGTTCAGCAATGCTTATGCTCAGGACCTGCTCTTGCTCAGTTTTTCCATGTCCATGTTCCACAACAGTGACGTCTTCTCTCTTCTCCTTATCTTTTGTTAAGACTTTTTTAGGAAGAGAAGTACCTTCATCAAATATTTTGCGATTGTGTGATCTCAGAAGGGCAAATATGCTAGCATAGAATCCAGTGATGACAGCTAAACAAATAGCCCATAATGGGAGAAGCATGTAAAATCCAATGGTGTCATACGACGTCGTTCCTGCCTGCATTCCTTGGCATCTCACATAAACGGGTGAGTCTTTCAGAAATATTAGACAAAAAACAGCCATCACTATAGCCAAGGTCCATGTGAGAGGGATGAGTATCATAATCCGTCTTTTTCGTTGACTGATTTTAAATGGTTGCGCTATTGCCTGGTACCTCTCTGCACTTATGCACGCCAGTGTCAACAACTGAACACAGCAGCTGAAAGAGAAAGAAGCCATTTGTGCTTCACAGATCAGACTGTCCGCATGCCCTCGTTGCTGCACAGTCATGATAATGGTTAGTAGAATGGGACAATCAATTATACAACGCAAAGAGTCTATGACAGCTAGATTCACCACCAGTGCATTAACAGAAGTTTGCAGCGACTTTTGGTGATACACTGCCAGGATGACAAAAATATTTGATGCAACCCCCACAACAGAAGTGATTGACAGAACCAAGCTGTTTGCCACTACAAGGGTGGCGTTGATGTATTCCTCCCAAATGGTGATGTTCCCAAAGTCCCATGCAGGTGTAGGCTTGTCTGTCATCTCCAAGTTCAAAGAGTAAGCATTCTCAGTTGTCTCTCTTCACTCTGTCTACTCTGACTGAGCAAACATCAAGCCTGCTCCTCGTGTCACTGTGCACTTTCAGTAAATGAAGAATGGGTAAAGCTGCAACTTGGACAAGTGACGCCTAAGTACCCGCCTTTTTCATTATCACTCTGCAGCACCAGTGGGTCACCTGGGAGCCCTCACTGTTCACATTCATTAAAAAATCTGCAATGTATTCACAGCAGAGACAACTGGGAGAACAAAAGAAGGCTGTTAATTGAATAGCAGTTATGTCACTATTGTCTATTCGCTGATATACATGACTTTATAAAAACCAACCAGATTTAGATCTGAAAGTCGATAGCGAAAGCAGCATGGCAGTGTGATGCATAAGAACATCAGCCTATTTCATTTAATACTGCACCTTGGAAAGGTTAAAAACTTGGCATTGGGATGCCAGATGGAGTTAGGAGTTCTTGTATTGGCTCAGGAAATGATGGGAGCGGTGCAGCAGGATTATGGTATGACATTGTGTAATCCTGTTTGGAGATAAAGTGTGAAATGCTCTTTGCTTCAAATGTGGAAGCTTATGGACTATGCCAAATCTGGGATTAGGTCAACACAATAAATTGTACTCCTGACCATTCTACAAATTAGACTGTGGGAGCATTTCTCAAAATTATGTAGATTAAAAACGGGAAGTCCTGGAGAAGAAATAGCTAAATAACAGACATTCTTTGCTGTTCGCTTTTCTTTTCATCTCAATCAGCTCTGTGGATTGATCGTGATGTCTGGCAACATTCACTGCAACTTCAGGACACCGTACATCAAGAGAAGATCAAATATGCAGCTTAAAAGTACAAACACTTTATTTAGAAGCAGATTCCCATTTACAAATATTTGCACTAAGTGTGGAAACCAGGTGGGAAGCAACATCAGCAAAAAAAAAAAAAACAACACAAACAGACTGACTTTTACCTAACAATCCCAAAATGATCAAAAAGGGCTAACATATAAAAAAAAAGTGAAATGAAATTATTTCCATGCAGGCTGAGAGCGATGTATTTGTCCAGACTTATCTACTAACACTCTTACCGTGCATTAGTCAAATTGCACCACAAATGGGATGCAAGCTTTTCCTTGGTGCTTGCAGTTTTTGCTCCTGTCTGAAAATGAATGGCTATGTTTAATATGAGCATTAAAGACAAATCTTATATCTGCAAATAAAAAGAGCAAGCAACAGAATTAAACATGAAACACAGTAAACTACCTATAATCAAAAAATAAACCTGGACTGTTAGATTCATTTACTTACATTTTTTGTCACACTTATTTAGAACAACTCAAGTGAGTGTTTTCAGCTTCATCTTAACTCAGTGATGCTTTAATCTTCATGACTCATTGTGGGTTCTGCTGTGTGTCACTTAAGATGGCCTTTTCTGTGTTTGAATCAAGCTCAGAGTTATTGTTTTTGAAGTGGCTGCTGCTCCCTTTAACTGCCTAAATAAATAAATAAAATAAAGATGAGAAATGCAAAATAGTACCAATAAAAAATATTACCACACCACAGAGCAGTCTTACCCAGAAAAATGACTCTTTTCCTGCTTGACTGAATCCTCAATGTAAAAACAAGTCCAAGGAGAGTGGTGCAGCAGTCTTGTTTAACAAATGCACTCAGATTTGTAAAGCTTTTTTTTAATGTGACTTTTATGAAAGTAAGGGAACTGATTTGAGCATATTCTGCTGTCTTTGCAGTTTCTCTACACCTAAAAACATAATTGAACTGAGTGTATTGTTTATCCACAGGGGAGCTCATAAGTAAAATTATACCTAGCCTATATACACTCCAGCAGTGTTTTGTTCTACAGACATCTGGAGTGTGTGCAAGCTGGGAAAAGGTTGGACTTATTGCAAAATCCACAGCAAATCCAATAACTGGCCTTGCTGTCAGTATCGATTGGATGATGGAGTCAGTCCCTGATGACTTTAGTTAAATTTTTGAAAATAACATTAAATAGAAAGATATCCTGTTCAGTATATCTCATAAAACCCCAGCAATTGTTCCCTGTGAATAGCTTCATAATTAAATAAATAATAGTTCTGTCTGCTATATATATATATTGATAGATTACATTTTTAAATATTACACATCCTGAAAATGTCAATACACTTTCCCACACTGTATGCAATCAGCTCCTCTTCCTTTTGAGCTGTGAACAAAAGGGTTTTTCTTCCTTTACAGTTTGGCTGTATCTCGTCTCGTTAAATACGCATACAAATAGAAAATTACAGCTTGAAACAACAGATCTCTCAAAACATTGTTTTGATTTAGAGATTTCTGTTCTTTTAACCAAAGTTTCTTACACACCTCCCAACACAAATACAAAAAATAAAGTTAACAGTTGACTGACTCAGAACAAATCTCAGATAAAAATTGGCCTCATTGAATATTCTTATTGTTACAGGATTAAAAAGATGGATGACAAAAACTACAATGTAATATAATGTTTTCCAAAGAAAGAAAAAAAAGAAAGAAAACAAACGGTGAACAAAATAAGATTTTTTTTGTATATATATGCACATATCCTAAATAAATCCATATTCCCAGTAATTTCCTCCACCTTAACAAATATCGACTATTAGTCTCTGAGCAGACACTGTTTGTGATGACTGTGAAGACCTCTGTGAAACACACAAGCCTGCTGTTCAAGTTTGTGTCCTTTATGAGTCACCAATAAACAACAACCATGTCATGTTATTTGTTTTGCCTGGAGAAACTCACACAGGCAGCACCTTGCTGTGTGTGTTGGCGCTCCTGCTTATAGAAGACAGACAGCTACCTCTGTTCAAGGAGCACATGGGGATGCTGACGCTGGTCGGCCCAAGGGGTATGTAGCGCCCACAGGACAAAACCTCCAGGGTGCAGTCACGGAACTGGTGGATGTAAAAACATGCAATCAAGAAGCTACTAAAATAGGGTTTTCTCCTTTTTCAGCTTCCTTGTTCCACAGTAAACACATTCTGGTTACCTACCTGTTTGTTGGAAAAGAAGTAGATGATGGGGTTATAGACAGGGCTGGTCTTGGAAAAGTACATAGGCAATGTGGCCACCAGAGGAGGAATGTACAGCTCTGTATCCACCACTACAACCACTGATAATGCAGTGTAGGGCAGCCAGCAAACAAAAAACGCTATAATCATTGCCAGGACCATAATCACAGCGTGATCATTCTCATTCTGCCTGGAATGCCCACCCTGCAGCTCGATGCTCCTGTTCAGCTGATGGAAAGAAAATTTGGGCCACATTAAGAGCTAATGCATTCTTTTAATATTGAATTAGAGACAAATGATGAAATTTAAGCACCACAAGCTCACCTTATTTAAAGATTTCAACACTTTGAAGTAGCAGAAGAAGATGATTGCAACTGGGAGGATGAAGCAGAGAAGTGTGTAAAGGATCAGATAGCTATAGTTGCTCCATGATCTCTCCTCCCATGCCAGAGAGCAAGATGTCTGGATACCCTCTGGTCCATAGGAGCTCCAGCCAAATAATGGAGTAACAGCCCAAAATAAGCAGAAGACCCAGACAAACAGCAGTCCAATAATACTTCTCCGCATGCTTAGCTTAAATCCATCTTTTGGGTTACACACCATGTTGTACCGCTCATAAGCAAGAAGAGTTAGAGTCCAGAGAGACACCAGACCTAAGCAACAGAAGAAACAATATATCTAAGCTTACAACTGCAAATCAGATTAAGTTTGGTGGTAAAACTTTGAGAAACATAAATACATGTAGAGAAAAAAATAAGAACCATCTGTCAAGTAAACATCACAAGAAAGCAAGAAAAAATATTTGCTATACTTCAAGGACTGCAAATAGAGGCTAAAGGCTAAACTGATGAGCTGAAGGACAAGCCCACTTTTTATTTACCACGTCTCACTTTTGCAAAACTCCATCAACAGAAAAAGCATTCCCTTGCAGCTACACTTACCAAAATAATTCACTGAAAATCCTTGAAACACACAGGCTCCATGGCCGATAAAATATGAGCCCTGGTAGTTTGTGATGGTGGCGACCAGTGAGCCACACAGAGCGATCATAAGGTCCGACACTGCCAGGCCAAGGATAAAAATGTTCATAGGCTGGAGGAGGGATGGATTCTTTACCATCACGATTATGACAAGGCTGTTGTTAAAAACTGACAGCACTGTGTTGATAAACATAAGGAAGGAAAGTATACTATAGCCCACCCGAGGGAAGATGGTGGGTGCTGCAGTCACCATCACCTCAGTGTGGTTGGATGCAGGAGGAGAGCTGGAGCTCCACAGTGTGCTGTTGCTGTCCATGGTGCTCTAATGGTCCAGCTTCAACTGAAGCTATATTGTGAGGTCAGAGAGTGAGCCTGCAGACTCTGAGCTCAGCCTTTATCACTTCTGATCCCTGTTGGCTTTTCTTATTGTCCAAGATCTCAGATTGTGCACCTGTCTGATTAAGAAGGCTACGAAAGCCATATGTTAAATTGGTTTGGTAACATGATTTCTAGGGATTAACCCTATAAACTCACATTAATTGTGATTGGAAAATAGACTTTGACTAACAATTAATCAATTTTCCAAACCAAAACCCTTCTAATGTAAAGTAACAAAAGCATAGCAAATGAAAGAGTATTCATTAAACATTCTTTCTATCAAATGTAAATACAGCAGCTGTTAAGCCACTTCAAGCTTCTTTACATAAGAACATGGAGAGCATCGGGCCATTCATGTTTTAATAGTGAAATGAAACATAAAAATGCACTTCATTGACATATTTTAAACTACAGAAACAAACTATGAGGTTTTGGTTGTATCCCCCCGCCAAACACACACACACACACCTTTTACATTCCCAGTTTTTTATGACGTGTCAAAGATATTCTTCACCAGCGTTCATGCGAGTCCATGGGAAAACATTTCACCCATTTTCTGTAAAACTGTCAAAATGTAAGAGCCTCAAAGTATCTTCTCTCACAGATCAAATAGCAGCTTTCACATCAAATACAGCAATGACACTTCCTGAGAAATATTACCATTTCTCATCTGCTAAAATGAGACACAGACTGTTTTGTGCGAAAATGGCTTGAACTACGAAGCACAAAGCTCTCAGAACATGAAAGAGCATTGTGTGCTATTTTAAAGCACATAATGAAGTTAACCAAGATGCTGCCTGGCAAAATTTTAAAACGTTTAACTGCCACAAATGATATCAGCCTGTTGCAAAAATATACACCCTGCAGTAATGTGAACAGATTAAGGCAACAGATTATGCAATGTGAATGTAAAATTCTCATTTCACCAGAAGATGAAAAGAAAAAAAAGGCAAATGCAGAAATGCATGTTAAACCTAATGCAAGCCTGCCCCCTACTGTTTAAACTATGTAAAACACATTAAATAAATCACTTGATTCAATGTCTCTGTAACGCAAGGTGCACACTTTTGGCTGAAATAGCATTATATCCAGTGTCCCTCCTTTAAGACAGAATTATTTGAAAGACTAGACATAAATAACAAGTTCAAATGATCACAAACAACAGTTTTTAAGACTGCCACCACATACAGTATACGTCATTTAAAAAACAGCCATTTTTTTCTTAAATACAATTTCTAAAAGAAAACACTTCAGTAAATCAGCAACACAGTTTGTACTGTTTTCATTTCGTGAATTTTTTCTCTTATTTTCTAATCAGACTCTGCTTTGGTCCTGTGGAGCTGGAGAAGAGGTGTCCGAGCCAGGACTGTGTTCAGGCCAGAACGGGGACTCGTGCTGCAGAGGAGTGCGGCGAGGGAAAAAGGTGTGCTGGAAGTCGTAATTGAGCAGGCAGCTGATGGAGGCCATGTAGATGTCAGCAAAGCGAGAGAGTCGGCGTGAGAAGTAGGTGGGGTTGTGGTACGTGCGGAAGAGGCTCCCAAACTGAGCATTGAAGATGTCCTTTGTCTGCGGCCTACCACATGAACACATATTGAGATATGGTTGGATTAATACTGAATGATCTAAATAAATTATCCACATTGCTTTTTATTTTCATTTCAAATTCATTACCTCATGGCTTCTCTTTCTTTGATCCACTCCTCGACTACAGCTTGAGATGCAGCATCCCTGTGTACCTATATGAAGGTAACACATAGTAGTTTAACACAAAGGTGTCAGGATAAAGAAAGAAAACAAAACATACAAATTCTCACATAAAATGAACACAAATTTTTGATATACCCTGACCTGCATCTGTTCAATAAGTCCAGTTAGTGCCTGTAACCAAGTCATCATGTGCACGTATTGCTGTGTGTTCATGATTTTAATCTCCTTCCGCAGCTCAGGGATGATAGCGCCCGTCCTCCAACCGTGTTTCAGTGTTAAATCCTGGTTAAAAAAAATTATTAGAGGGTCCATGTTGAACCGAATTACTATGTCAAGCATGATTAGTGGATGATTAAGGGATTTACCTGTTTGGCCAAAGGAATATAGCAATAATAAATACAAAAAAGTGGCCTTGTGGACTTAACGCAGAGTGTAATAATGTTACACTACACTTTCATTATTGTCAGCACTTTAGAAGCACAACAGCACTGTGGCACTAGATCTGTGTAGTTGCAGTGACATTTAACAGCCCAGTAGAGACTCATTGTAGCTGCACAAATGAGGTGAAAGAAAATTTGCCTGAAGCTTTAAAGCCCCAGGTCGTAGCTATGTAACTAAAGCCTTAGTTACACTGGCTCTGAGACACAAAATGCTATAAAATAACTAGACACATGATAATATTTCTGTAAACAGAGCAAATAAGAAAAATAATTTCCTAAACCCTAATAGCAGTTTTTGAAAACATAAAAAAAATTATGTTGTTTTCTGCTTTTCTTATAAATAGCTGTTGATTGAGTTTTCTGAAAATGCATGTTATCCGTTTCAGTGTATTTTGTTTTGCAGATGTTTCTGAAATGTCCCAACATTTGTTTTGTTATGATTTTTGTTGTGTTTTTTTAAATGCTGCATTTTTGGGTTCTTTGTTACACACCAGCAAGAACAATTTAATTACTTTCATCAGGTCACTATGAGCTAGATGCCTGAAAAGCTGATCTGAAACATGAACTGGATTCCAAGAACTTGTCTTTGGACTTTGTGTAATTGAATCAACTCTTTAGTAACCCACAGATGCTTCAGTTCTGTGCCCACTCACAGTCATGATCTTATTCTACAGCCAGAGTCTGACGGTAAGCTGTGGCTGGTGTAAACCGCAAACGCCACGTTCCATCTCTCTAAACTAACAAGACACCATAATTGACTTGTGGCTGCCTGCCATCAACCAGGCATCCTGCCAGAGATGTGCATTCCATCTTTCAGTATCACTTTTCACAGCTGATGAAGCATATCTAGACATATATCTGTATCACTTAAACACTGTGGTGCAGTAAAAAAACAGTGATGTTGGTTAGTTCTCCTGGCACAGATGAAGGACAGCTGCTGTTACAGATAAAAAGTTAAATGAGGTGCATTGATACTCTGTAGATGTAGATGTGAGAAATCCTATTAAATGTCTGCCTAACTTACCTTAACTAAGCTTTAATGCATTAAAAAATACATTCTCAACCCAGTTATTTTAGTATAAAATATTCTATTTTAAGTCTCACTTCATACATCTTCTAAAAGAGCAGGAAGATTTAGACTGCTGTGAAATCCAATCAGGATCAGCTATTTGAGTTCAGGGAAGGATACTTTTTTGTCACAGCGAGAGTTGCCTCTCTTTCATTATCAACACATAACTCACAGTCGCTCTTGTGAATCCTTTTCTGTAAATATGCATGAAAACTACTTACTGCCAAGTCACTGTAGATGTGATCTCCAAAGTACAGTACTTTGGACCCCCTCCAGCCAGTGAGTCTGAGGAACTCATAGAGGTTTCCCTGTCGATCAAACACATTTATCAAAAGATCATGAATCATAAGCCTGAATCATGAGGTGTATCCCCAGTAGTTTGTTAGACAAGCTAAACTGCTTTTTTGTCTCATTTAGCTCCTGGTGCAGCACCTGCTTGTAGATCTGCCCTTTTTCCAGCCTGTGAATTCTGTCCCACAGCAGTGCACCTTTGTCTGTCACCCGCCTGAATGGTCTGCAAAAAAAAAAACAAGCAGCAAATCTTAGTGTCATATAATGCTGGCAGCTCAAACATACACCCACAGTACAAATATGTGCCTCATTAAACAAAGCCTAAAGCTAGGTAATGGTAGTGTAGCTATCATGCATGTGTCCCTGAAGCCACAGACGGGATAAACATGTATTAGGTGCATGCAAAAACATTCTTACTTTCTCCTGTCATTGAAGAAGCCAGGTTTGTCAGCCTGAACAATCACAACATCAAACAGGTCCCTCCAGTCCTTTCCTACAATGTAGCTCATTCCACGATCTCTGAGGAAGACAAAGATATTACTTGACACAAATAATAATAACAACAATAATAATAATAATAATAATAATAATAATAATAATAATACTAATAAATTTTATTTAAAAGCTCCTTTTCAAAGAACTAAGGACACTGTACAACAAGAAGATAAAACAACAATGAATGAAATCAGCACAAAATAAGATATGGTAGACAGTGTAGACGGACTTAGTAGACAAACATAAACAGATTAGTCTTGATTCTGGATTTGAAGGTGGGGAGAGAGTCAATATTTCTTGACTTGAATTCTTGAGGGACTTCTGAAGAAAACCAAAGAGGAGGGAGTTACAGTAATCAATGCGTGAGGTGACAAGACTATGGACAAGGATAGAGGCATAGTGGACAATGAGGGAGGAGTAGAGACAGTTGATGTTGTGAAGGTGGAAATAGACAGACCGGGTGATGATACTGATATGGAAATGAAATGATCGTGGGCTATTGAGGATGACACCCAAACTCGCGTTGGCAAGGGAGAAGCTGTCAACATTAGACAATGAGGAGAAGCTCATTCTTTTCACTGTTGAGTTTCAAGAACTTTGAAGTGAACCAGGATTTGACTTCAGATAAGCAGGAGGTGAGGGTGTGGGTGTGGAATCTGGTATGCTGGTAAGGTAGAGTTGGGTGTCATCTGTTAGATCTGAAAGATTCGATCTGTATAAATTAAGTGCAGCCTGTGTGATAGAAATTAAATCAGTGGAGGGGTGTGTGGGTGATGCCAATGGATGAGTCTGTTAAGAAGGATGGAATATGAATTGGTGGTGGCTGCACTGAGGTCAAGTAGGATGAGGATGGAGTGTAGGCCAGAGTCGGCTGCTATGAGGAGATCGTTTGTGATTTTTTTAGAAGGACTTTTTTCAGTGCTTTGATGGGGACAGAAACCGCTCATAGAGGGAACTCTGAGTTAAGTATAAAGGTTATTTGGAGGCAACAGTATATTAAAAGATTTTGGAAACAAAGGGTAGGTTACAGATGGGGCAGATGTTATTGTAGTTATTGGGATCTGAACTCATTCATTCATTTTCTGAACCGCTTAGTCCATCAAGGGTCGCGGGTAAGCTGGAGCCTATCCCAGCAAGGCAGGGTACACCCTGGACAGGTCATCAGTCCATCGCAGGGCCAACACATAGGGGACAAACAACCATTCACACACGCACTCACTCCTAGGGAGAATTTAGTTATCAATTAACCTAACATGCATGTCTTTTGGGATCTGAACTCGTTTGAAAAGTGATTGAACAAATCCAGTGGTGAGTTAAGAGTGGATGATGGCAGAAATAAGGGGGAGCAGAGCGGAAAGGCAGGATTTTGACAAGAGATGTAGGGAGAAGATCAAGGCGACATGTGGAGGGCTTGGATTTCCGGATGAGGTCACAGATTTCAGTAACATCAGGGAGTAAAAAGTTGGAAAAAAGTTGACAGCGTGGGGAAGGTTCGAGTAGAGAGAGAGAGAGGCAATGGATTTAGGGACAGTTTTTGGTGGATGTTGTGGATTTTGTTTAAATAACTGCATTAAAGAATTACAGGTGTCCGCTGAGTACAGATGGAGGGGTATGGAGTCATTTGGATGAAGAATATTGTTTAGCAGTGAAAACAGTCTTTCTGTTGCCTTAATTTGAACTGATTAGATCAGAGAAATGGTTGGATAATTATTGTTATTGAGTCTTTATAGAGTGAAATATGGGTTTTGTGCATTTCTCTGTGAATAAGGAAACCTGTTTTTCATAGAATTGCTCGAGCTAGCAACCTTTAGCTTTCATGGACAGGAGTTATGGGGTGTATCAGGGAGAAGTTGTGGTGAAGGAAATACAGTGTGTTTTCACTGGAGCAAGAGAATTTAAGATACCGTGTAAACCATTATTATAGTGTGATACGAGATCATTGGGGTGAAGAGGCAGTCGGGCATTAGAATATTTTCAATATTGGAGCAGAGGGTATCAATGTTAATGTCCTTAATATTCCGAAATGAGATGAGACATAGAGGTTTAAATGCAGAGAGGGAGAGGGCGATGTTGAATGAGAGGAGGAAATGGTTGGTTACATGGAGATCATCGGAGGTGCTGAAATACAGAAATCAGCATCCAGCAAACCTCTATGCTGCTGTGATAACAACACCAAGCAGAACTGCTATGCTCTTCAACCTCAGTTTGTAAAACGGGTGGATAGCTGGAGACAAATTGGCTAAATAAAAACGCATTTCAATAGCATTTTCTTATTATCCACTTTAGGAACTTTACACTTCTTTTTTCCCATCTTTTAATGCAAAATGTACATACACACATTTTTCATACACTCACACACTGACGATACTCTGGGAAGCAATTAGGGTTTCAGTATCTTGCCCAAAGGCACTTCAACATGCAGACATGGAGAAGCTGGGATCAAACCACAGACCTTCCAATCAGTGGACAAACCGCTCTACTTCATGAGCCACAGCTGCCCCAACCACGATGTCTGCAAATTAACTCCTTTCCCAGGACGCTTTACAATTTTAATTCATGAAAACAGTTTGACACATAGCATCAATAAAAGGAAATTGAGAATTATTTACATTTCAACATGCACACAGCTCCTCCCTGTTGCTTCGATGTCTCAATGTTACAAAATATTATAACAAGGACATCATTTCAGGGCTTTTCAGCTCCGGGAAATCTTTTGAAGCTGGTAATGCCTGGCTGGTCAATTTGTACAAACAACCCTGACTTCAAAAGACTTCACAGTCCATGACTTACAGTACTGAATTTTAACGACTAGCCTGCTGATGTGTGTTTGCTCATCCATAAAAGCTGGGGCATTATACAGTGGTGCCACTTTAATTTCAGTACATAATAAACATGACATTTTTTAATTAATCTCAACAAACAAAGATGATTTGCTCTCACTTACACAAAGTCAAATGGGCTATTGGTGATGAGGAACATCTTTTTCCCGTGTGCTGACAGCTTCTTTAGCACAGCATGGCTTTGCTCACCATAGCAAATGTATTTCTCTGGGAGGAGAAGAAGCAGAGAAATACAGGGTTATAGGTTGGTAATATGCATGTAATTCATATGTCATGACCTCATGAACCTAAATTATGTGATTCATATCCAGAGCTATATTGCCTCAGATACGGCTATATAGTTTGTCTTTCATTATGTTAAATTGATATGATTAAAATAAACACATTACCAATATCTGCCTCCACAGCTCGATACATAATGCCCTTGACATGAACATCTCTGATAGCTTCCTGTTAAACAGGAAAAAAACAGTCTTTAGCTAAGAAGTCACAACACCAGTGGCACAAGATTAGCATTCAGCTCTAACGGCAACTTTGCTCTGTGTAAAAACAATTTACTTGGAAGCACAAAGGAACTCCACGTTTGAATACAAATGAAACATAAACAAAGAAGGAATTTAGTCACTTTGTTGATTCAGTGTGAAAACTTCTGAATCGACGAATCTGTGAATAGACTTCCCTCTGAAAACCTGCACATTTAAGGGCAAATTTAGGACATTTATCACACACACAAAAAAAATGATCTGATTCACTGAAACTTCAAAGATGAAAAACGGTTTAAAACTGTTAAATTAAACTCTAAATAATAAAACAGGCAACTCAAAAAGATTAAAGAGGGTGTCCTTGAAAATATACTTGAGGAGTTCTTCAATCGTGTGAGGGCTTTTAAAGACAGCTATGTGTCAAAAATACTACAGTGTCATGCAGAACAGGCAGGAGCAGCATGACAGCTGGCCTCAAAGGGAGAACGTAGTGCTCGACTAAAATTAGAAACCGCTTTTCAGAGCTAAAATTAAAATGGCAGTGAATGGCTGGAGTATGAAAGCGAACTACAAACATGTAAATACATTACCACTCACGCACATGTGGCACAGTTTTATTTAATCACACACAACGGCCTGAGGGAACCTCACCTTTACATCTTTGTAGAGATGGACAGGCTCGTAGTCGATATTGTGCTTCATGAAGAAGTCATTGACGCATGACAGGAGTGTCATCTCAGGCAGGGAGAATATGTCCATGAACTGTTTCATAGTGTGGCCATGGGAACTCTGCAGGACAGTGATAAATGTTTCATAAATATTTATGTTTTGTTTTGCTTGCCTCTGCTGTTTCTGAACTGAAACAGATAAGTCTGAGAGGGATTGTCACCTTGCCATAGAAGTCACTCATGATTTCTAGAGGTACATGGCAGCCTTCATACATGGCAATTACTTCTTCATCAGAAACTGGATGAAGACCTCTGTGTCAGAAACAGGAAATAATAGAAATCCAAAGATATGAACATTATTCATAAAATAAAAGTTATGCTAATGCAGAAAATTATGTATGTTAACTACATTGTACAGTTCAATCTTAAAAATGTTAGAGTTGATGTGAAAGAAGCTTGCTATATTCATAGAGTTAATTTCACTATTTTCTACTACCCTGACACATGTGACAGTTCTCAGATACCTGTATACAGTTCCCAACTGTATATAGTGAAAGGCATCTATCTTCATCAGCAGTGCCTTGTGTGAATCAGAAAATATTCTCATGAAAAGGCAACACTGATTTGATATTATAACATATGCTAAATGTTGTCCTAACAGTTAAAAACAAGAAAAGCTCCTCTCACCTTCTGTACATCATAGTGAAGTCCCCTTACAGCAAAATTTGGAATATACTCATACTTCCGCAGGCCCTCTGGGTACTAAAAGAAGTAAAAGAAATGATTAGTATGAGCTTCAGTGAGAGCAGAACAGAGGTATTTAATCTACTGGATACCAAAACAAAAGACGTAAACAAAAAGGCTAATCCATAATCACTTACGCAGGTAAAAGATTAGTCATAGCCCAATTTAATTATTAAAATGTGGAAGAATTATGCAGCTAATAATTACAAAAAAGGAAAAATACATCACTGCATATTGTCACATTATAAAGAGCACACTGCCCCCACCCGGTGGTTAGTGACGAGGATGTCTCGTGCTATGTTGAAGATGAGAGTGTGGAGATGGCTAGAGTAGAATGCTAGGGTGTAGTCATAGTCGAAGCCATAGATCTCTATGTCTCGCAGGCTCATCTCGTTGTTGGCAAAAATGGTGTCGGGGTCAACGGCGCTGATGGATGTGACTGGGGATAAAAGAGGAAAAAAATGTCAGCGCCATTTTGTTTAAATGGGGTATTTTATATGTTGTTATGATACAGGAGACTTCCATGACAAAGAAATTCACAGCAGCCAAATTTGTTAAAGTTGGAAAAAAAGTATGGAAAAAAAATCTATTGATCAGATCCTTGAGTAGAGCTACTATATACCAGCAGGAAATGCACGTGTGATACACCACCACCACTTTTTAATAAACATAGAAACTTTTACACTTCATGTAAGGAATTTGAGAAAGTGGCAAAGAGGAAACTAGCAGATCTACTTTTTTAACTTATATATCAATTTTATATTTTATTAGTTAATAATTACGATTGCCAAGGCTGCCTTTCTTTGACTGTCGGTCTGTGAGCAACATAAGTCGAAAGGTTATGGGCAGATTTTGATTAAATTTTCATGAAATCTCAGAAATGGAACAAGGGACGAGTGATGATATTTTTGGGGTGATCTGCCTGGATCCTGGAATTTTTTAAGGATTCTTTACTATGGGGACATAGGAATTTAGAGTTTTTAACTAAAAAATACTGCCCACAATCACTGGCAAAAAAAATAAATAAATCAATAAAAAATAAAAAAAAAAATAAAAATCTGTAAATAATGGACTCTGCACTCTGAGTGTTTCTACTTAGCACTGTAATTTAAAAGTGCTATTATTTTAGAATTTTCTTAATGGTAGACAGGGTTTACTGTTTGCAGGGTTATGAAGGTGAGGTGTGAAAGGGTGTGAAAGGGTGCATTAGTTAGGTGGGAACATTAGTAACACCACAGTCATAAAACAATAAGTTTTTTTGCTATTTCTTATAAATAATACAGGGCCTGTATTAATGTCTGAACAGTAACAGTGCTCATACCCTCTGTCTGCCTCTTGGTCTCATTGTAAACAGACCACAACCTCTCTGTCACGTCCGAGGAACTGCTGCATACAGATGCTGCGTAGTTTTTGGCTCCGGACTGGTGGTGGGACAGTAGCTCACCGACTTCTCGGGATACTGCCCTGAAATCCCGTTTCCACATGCGATACCTGGACGTGCGATGGGGGAAACCCTGAAAGACATTACAGAAACCCGACGCCTTCTGTAGAAAGCCCGTGTGTTTCAGAAAGGATGGAAGGGTCAATGAGAACGGCGCCATTGCTCTCCTCTTGGCGTTGCAAGCCGTGTGGAGGTCGCAGTTGACTCCCAGTCGACTGCATGCGGGAACAACCACCTCTGAGAATACCGAAACTGCCACTGTGTATTTGTCATTACGTCACTTCCGTGTTTGGAAAGGGTCCCAGCCAGAGCCTTCGGATACTCAGAGTTGCGACATCCATTGACTTCGCGCTTAGAGCGGTCACGTGGGTCGACATAGTTACATGGAGCCTCCAATAGTTTCAAACAAACCCCGCGCTTCTAGACTCTACTACGGAACAGACAGCAGCGATCAGATTACTGAGGGTGGATATTAAATAAACATACTATTGCTGTACATGCACGTTTGTCACTGAATGCATTATTATGTTAATGTTGATTTAAGTGATGATTAAGTCATGTTTGACGTCTCCAATAACCCGGAAGTGCGCCGCCATTTTTTGTACACGGGAATCAATGAGAGTGTCGCGAGTATATCGAGGGCTCTGGTCCCAGCCAATCACAAACCGATGCGTCGGTTTTCAGTCGCTGCCTGCTGTTCATCTAGCTTGATACCAGATAGAATCACTAAATATCTCCTGAAAGCACCCACTGGTTACACAAACTATAGTAATAATCAAGTGTGTTCTCATACTCTGCTTTTACAGGGAAGCCAGAAGATTTACAGAAACAATAAATGAATTTATGTGTTGAGGATGACTGCTAATAACAATATGGCACATAAGTCATATTTTTTAGGACATGCTTGGGAGACAAAACAATGATATTCCACCGTTCTTTTTCCCCAAAATGAGTAGAATAGTCATGGTGAATCGCAGTTATCATATACTGCAATTTAACTGTGGCATTTTTGAAAACTGGTATATGGGTAACAAACCAAACCAAGCATACACAGAGATCATGGATCCACTTATTACATATCAGGCCCAAGGCAAGGCAAGGCTACTTTATTTGTATAGCACAATTCAACAACAGGGTGATTTAAAGTGATTTATAAAAACATTAAAACATCAGAAAATAAGAAGCATGAATTAAAATTAAAAAGCATAATAAGAAAAGAAACAGTACTAAAAACATGATCAAGTTTAAGTGCGTCAGGCAATGTGGCAAGTTGAGACTGTTTCCCGATCAGCTGCGGACATTCACTTTACTTTAATGGCAGAGGAAGAGCTTCCATCCCCATTTGCAAGCATTTCTGCTGTCAAATGATACCACAGTTACCTGCCCGTCCGCTTTGGTGGTCTTGTAGACAGCGGCCTGGTCTACATTTCAGGGTTTGTTGTCAAAAATGTATTAAAAAACATCTGTACTGTGAGGTGCGTCATGCAAGCCTCATCTGCTGCACCCTCATCCCTTGACCAGAACTACCACCTGCTTCAGCTGAAAAACAATGGTGGGCTGATGGTCCCACATTGCTGAAACCAAATTCGGAATTGAAAACCACCATTTCATGCTTTTGTCCTTTGTTGTCTTTGTATTTCTCAAAGTAAGGCTGCAAAATATTGAGAAATAAACTACCCTGGAGTTAGAGTGCCAGCACACAAGAAGCTGTGAAAAACAGGGTTGAAAAAAGGGTTTTTGATCCGTGTATGTGTGTGCGCGCGTGCGTGCAACAAAGAATTCAAATGATTAAACCTATTTATTAAAGTGTCAATTCATTTATAAATAAAGTTTGATTGATTTATGCTTTCACTATTTTACCATGTCTTTAACGTGTACCATGTAAAAGAGCATATTAAACCTAATTTCAGCATGAAAGCAGATATTTTTAACGTGTAACAGTGACCTGTATCATAACGACATCTCTGCTGTTTCTAACAAAGCAAACTGAGAAAATTGGGTAAAAAGTCATGGAGTTGCGATGAATATAGTTGGGCATACACCTTAGAAATAAATGCATTGGAGGAGCATGGGACACCCATCCAAGATGGCGTCCGCATTGATCGTCAGTGCCAATACCCAGCTAGCAAAATCGGTCTGGCCCAGTTCTGGCCCACACAATGCACTTAAACTTGGCCCACGTACCACAAAGAACGACGGCCCTTTGCTGGCCCACACATGAGGCCAGCTGCAGACACACTGGTAGCCCTGTGCTGGCCCAGAATGGTTTCCACACTGGCACCAGCCGTCAGTTTAATGAAAACCATAATCAAACTGTGCAATAACATGTGCCTTATTCAGCCTAGATTAAAAATACTTAAACAGTGATACAATTATACAAATAACATCTTGATTTGAATACTTGTTCAAAACAATATATATTAAATATAAAAATCAATATGTGACACGGGTGGAGAGCGGGCAAGGTGAACAGAGGGAAACAACATCAAGTGGGGATGGAAAGAATTTTTATGCTTTCAACCCAATAAAATTATATTAAATATAGCTATACGATACATTGCCTATATAAAATGTAAAGACTTACTCATTTTCATGTAACTAAAATTTGTTATCTATAAAGAACTGGAGAACATAAGAGCAATATGAGAAGAGACTTAAACACTGATGACAAAAGTTTATACACAACAGTGCAAAGAATGTGCACTCCTGCTATTCACATGGACCCTTGTAGAAAGATTCATTTGAATGTATGAAGGGAATAACAACAAAGTCATTACGATAAGGCAATCTGATGTACTTTTGTACACTTTCCTCACTCTGAATGTACTTAACTTTCGTGGACAAATTTGAAACTTTGTATATTCCTAACTCTCTGGAATCAAATGGATATAGAAAGAATGGTTCCTTGCATCTGTATTCTTTGCCTGAAATTAATTCTATCCCTCCATCTATGACAAAGTTTTCAACCAAAACTACTTCATTCCTAATTTTGATGCACGAATCTCTTGTTGAAGGTTTGACAGTTATTCCATCCATGGAGAACACTTTAAATTACTGTACTTCTCCAGTATTTGACTGTGGCACAGGCCACGATGAAACCAGTAAAAGGTTTGTAAAGTCATTCATTCTCAAACAATATTCTGAGCTCACTAAAGCAATAAGCCCCGAGAAGCCGTGGGTTACAGGGATTTTACAACGGCGGAGGGGTGTGCTAAGGCCCGACGCTGAGAAACACCCGTTTTATAATAAAATGTACACACCAACAGACAAAAGCATGATATTGCCATAGATTTGAGACTTCAGCACATCCTTCAGTATAACAGGACCAGTATACAACAAAAACTGGCGTAGTTCACTTGCCTTCCATCTGTTTCTGTCAGTCAGTGTACGTGGTCTTCTGGCAAACTCTGATGGAATATAATCCTTCAAAACAAGTAGTCTCTCTGAAACCAATGAAGCCTGAGTAGATGACAAACGACAACACAATGGGCTAGGGGGACCCAACCACAAATCAAGCAGACGTCTCATTACCCCTAAGACCAACCACCATTCGGTTATAATGAGACAGCTCCCCTGACATCAGAATATAGTATGGGCTGAAACTCACCAGAAAGCCCTGAATCATCTAGTTGATTTTTTGACTAACCCATCAGTAATGGCTTATCCAAGATATGAGGATCTGTTTATTTTGCACGTCGACACATTCACAAATTTGGTGAAATAATCTTTTACCACCAGAACGTATCTATTGCCCCGAGACGTCAGAGGAAGCTCCAAAATGTCTGCAGCCACCTGTTGTAGTGGACGGCTGACCGGGGACCGCCCATGGGGGCTTTCGACAGTGGAACAGGTGACCTGCGGGTTTGGCAAGCCCTGCATTGTTCACGCTATTGCGTCTCTTAACATGAAGGGCCAGTAATAGTTCTGCCTAACCTTCTCCCAGACCCTCTCAGCAGAGAAGTGTGCTGCTGTGGGTCCCCCACGCATGTGATGGAGAATATCAGAGACCATGACAACGGGACCACCAACTGTATTTGTCTGTCACCAGAAGGAAAAGATGTTACAGTCCGACACAATAACCCACCCACCACTGAGACTGAGCTCAGTCGACAGTTTACGCAGGCAGATAGAGGACCCCCTCAGCAGTCTGCAAGGTGGTCTCGTCTTGTCCTGCTCCAGCCGTGCTAAAACAGTACTAATGTCAGAGTCCTCATGTTGCAACGACTGCATCTCTGAGTCACTATGACACAGTGAATATGTGGACTGCTGGAGACCAGCGGCAAACACACTTGAGGAGAGTACAGGATTAGTCAGCTTGGAAGAAGCAGGCCGGCGGGACAATGCATCTGCATTTCAATGACGTGAACCCTCTTTGTGAACAATAGTCCAGTTAAACGGGTCCATCTCCAAGATCCACCTTCCCTTGTTTCCTGAGGGGTCATTTTCCAGCGCCATTTTTCTGAGCCTGAGCAAAGGCCGGTGATCCGTGATGATTGTGAAAGCTGACAAGCCCACATAATGTTTAAACTCTCGCACAGCCCACACTACAGCCCACAGTTCTCTGTCAAAGGTGCACCATCTTTTCTGCGTATGGGTAGGAGCTTGGATTGCATATGCCACCACACGTTCAAGTCCATCCACTACCTGTGCCAGTACTGCCCCGACAGAGTCTTTTGAAGCATCAGTATAAATCCTGAATGGCAGTGAAAAGTTTGGCAAAGTCGTTATTGGTCCAGAGGTGAGCACTTGCTTCAATTAGGCAAACACACTCTCACATTCAGGAGTCCATTGAAAAGGCACATTTTTGTCAGCAATGTGGTTCAGTGGTGCTGCATACTCAGAGAATTTCTTAACAAACCGCCTGTAATATGAGCAAAGGCCCACAAAAGCTCTAACCTCTGAGAGAGGGCCAGGTGTTGGCCAGTTCTTTACCTTGTCTGTATTGCGTGGATCTGGCTGGAAACCTTGTCGGGAGACAACATGACCCAGAAAAACAACATGGTCTCTGGCAAATTGACATTTCCCTGGGTTGAGTTTCAAACCTGCACCTTGTATTCTGAACAAGACCTCCTCCAAAAGCACCAGGTGCTCCTCAAAGGTGCGACTGTAAATCAGTACATCGTCCAAATATACCATACAGATGTGCCAAGGTAGGCCCCGCAGCACCAGCTCCATCATGCGCTGAAAGGTGGCAGGAGAATTTGTTAGGCCCATGGGCATGGCCCGTCACTGATACAGGCCCCTGCCTGTTGTGAAGGCTGTTTTCTCCCTAGCCTCTTCAGCCACCTCCACTTGCCAATAACCATTTGAGAAGTCCAGTGTGGTGAACCAGGAGGAGCCTACCAGTGCATCAAGTCTATCATCAACTTGTGGGAGTGGGTGTGAATCTTTGTGAAGTATCTTCACAAAGAAAACATTTCATGGAAAAGTTGCTAATAAAAACATTTGCCTCTTGCAGGACATTCAAGAACATGCTGTCTTGGACCTCAAGCGTGCTGGGGGAGTGATCCTGCTACCAATCCAGTGCCCTTTGAGGCCACAGGCCATGGCAGGACTGAGGGCAGCCATTAATCCTGACTCCTTCCCTCGACAATGGAAGGTACCGACATCAAGCTGTACTACACTATAATGTCACCCAGAAACACATAACACACTCTCTGTAGTGTGGGTGATGTGCTTAGTAAATGATTTTGAGGCTTTAAAATGCAGCTTTGTTTTGCTTACAAGTAGATGAAGATGTCAGGTGGTCAGGTCACCACGTCTGCTTGACACATGACAACGAACCTGACTTTATAGGTGTCTTTGTGCTTAGTAGAGGTCACGATCAGAGATATCTTTGTTTTGTTTTTTGCTTGGACATGTAAAGATGCTAAAGATTGGTAGAGCAGTAGGAGAAGAGATAAGAAAAGCTGACTAGCATTTTCATAGATCCATGTTCAATAAATTATGACAAAAGTGTAGTAAGATCCAAGCCATTTTCAGGCATTAACATATTGTTTTTGTTGTTGTTTAGTTTGTTTGCTTACTTTCTTTTCTAGGAATAGCACAATGTTCTGTTTGAGGAGCACAAATGAGTTCTTACGGGATCAATAGTTTCTGGAGAGACAAAGATTTAAAACTGATAAACTCATCCAGTCAAGGGGTCTTTTACTGAGGACAAGCATTCATCCATTGTCTTATCTAGGAAAGCAACCAATTTTGGACACTAAAACATTGTTGAACCTGGCTCATCCACTGTTAGTTTACACTAACATCAGCCTTGGTGAGTTGTGTTTCAGATGCAGAAAATATCAGTAGGCAGAGGTTAGTGTTGGACACTTGGACTATTTGATCTGTTAATTTCTTGTAATAACAATTATACTATTACTGAAAAAAGAAGAAGATAAAGAAAAGGACACTATCCAATTTGTCACTAATACTAACAGGATAAGAGAGCAGTGGCTTCATGGCTTTCATGATGAGCATACAAATGGATGCACAAAGTTTGACAAACAGGATTACAGTGCACCCTGGTGGGGGAAAGAGGCTATTTGTCTTTTTTTTTAATCAGTTTTGGATAAATTGTCCTAAATATAAAAGGAGGTTACATTGTTGAAATTTGACCATCGTATTGTATGAAAACAGATGAATAAAACATGAATAAAAATCAACCAAATTTGCAAAAAGATTTTCGATGATCTTGAGTGGAAGTTTACCAGCAAGAAAAATCTGAAAATGCTCGTGTCTCTGCAAGACCCAAATGTGGAATGAGCTATTGTCAAACTTATGACATACCATATCACATTCTCTGAACATGCGACACAAAAACGGCTAAACATAAAAGATTGTCTGACACTATTTTGTTTTATTATAGCTGCCTTTGTACGTGTAATTTTGTTTGCAATTTTCGGTAAACCTACATGCACCTACACGTGCAACTGCAAAAATAAATAAATAATAATAATAAAAATAAGGCTTGTTTAAAAAATAAAATAAGCCTTTACACACATCAAATTAAAAAACATAACAAAAAAAAAAAAAGAAAAGAAATCTAATTTCAAATTTTGCTGCAGTTCTAGCAAAGTAAAGTCAGAGCTAACTTCCACTGAAACATGGGCCACTTAGCTAACTCGAACTCACGCAACATAATTCCATGTAACAACAGAAACTGGAATAATGACAGAACTCTCCATAACTAAGAAGTAGAAAGAACTTAAATTTCCTCAAAAACGTACGCATAATTAGGTAAAAAATACACACATATACATAATTACATAAAAAATCTCAATTATAATATTTAAAGTCATAATTATGAGAAAAAAGGTCATAATTATAATAAATAATTTTTCTGTCAATTTTCAGAACTCTGTGTTTCTGTCATTTTATAAAATTACTTGACAGGACATTAGGGCCTTTTCATAGCAACACAAGTGTGTCCCTGAATTGGGACACACTTCCAGCTCCCTGCAAACCTAACAGAGTATAAAAGATACAAAAAATGGATGGATTTGTAAAATAATTTTTTCATTCATATTGGCAGACCTGTTAGGTTTGTGGAACTGACTCCAAGTTTGTCATAACAGTTTTACTTGTTTTTTATATAAAGCTCTTAAGACCAAATGTTGTGTCATGTCAAATAGATTATGGTATAGTCTGGTGGTTTTATTGTTATTTATTTATTTGTTTTAACATTATATAATATTTCTAACTAGAACACAAACACACACACACACATACACACACCACTGCCCCACAATAAGTGAAATTTAAAACATGATACCTGCAACCTGATCTCTGACCCACACAACCAGGAACACGGTTATGAATCATTTTATGCAAACAGAAAATTTATTTGGAAATTGGTATGACAACTTGTATGACATATTCAAAATTTGTGCTCCCAGTAATCACAGTCTTTTCGAGCTGATCATGTAGGATCAATAAAAAAAAAAGTTTGCTATGTGCATCTGTCAACTTCACGTACTAAACAGTGCCCTCTTGTGGACAAAGATAAGTGTCGCACTTGAGATAAACTCAGTTAATCCATTCATTATTATACTCGCTTTATATGGCTGTTTATCGCCAGGAACCAAAGCCCATTCCATCTAGCTGTGGGCGAGAAGGGTACACCCTGGACATGTTTCCAGTTTATCACACATGGCTTTAAAAGAAATACAGACAAGCATGCACTCTTAGAGAACTGCTTTACACTGCGGATTTTACAAGTTTAGGGTTGTTACATTTGATAGCCCTCAGCTAAGCCAGTGCACATTTCGAATGTAACATACTGCACATACACACAAAAATATAGCATGTAGAATGACATCCACTGTTATCATTAAAGATGAAATGTCCATCACATTTGCTATCATCAAGCTTTGGTGATATTGCATAAGAGAGTGAAACTTTAACCAACGTGTAGACTTGAGATTTTTTTCCCCTCGAAAATACAAGTTAAATTTTAGGAAGTGGGATGCTGATTATTCATTTCTGGCCAATGGTGTCTAGCCACGATTTTAGGGTATCGACTTATGTTGAAGAATCTGATTGGACAGCATGTAACACAGGCTCTGCTGTGATTAGTCAAAGGTTGTGCGTGGTGCGCAGCCATTGGTCGGTTGTCACGGGTTTAATAGAGTGGGCTCGTTTGGTAGAAAGGTTGGTGGACAGTCTCCGTTGTGAAGCTAGTCTCGCATGTGCTGTTTCCCCGGCTTTTGTTTCAGCAGCTGAAGCCTCACAGCGTCGGTCAAGCAGTGTATCAAAATGAAACGAGTCTGGATGATAGGTCTTCTTTTTGCACTTCTAGCCTTTGGTGAGTAGCTAAAAGATATGCCATCTTGTTTCCCTTTTTACTGTCCAACATTTAAGCCATTATTAGCTTGTAAGCTAGCGTTAACTTGCTTTTGTGCCCCTTTCTGTTTATGAATGAGAGCAACTGTCATAGTTTTGCAGTTTTAAGCAACCCTTAATTAAAATTTTCAGCGATGGGCAGCATTGATAATTAAATTTCTCAGCGCAGTGCTAGTATACAATATTCTTAATTGCCTTTCCAGAAGTTTCTAGCAGAAACACTGTATGTTGAAGCTGCCTCATGCTAGCTAATATCTTCATTTAAAAAAAAGGGTATTTCTGTTGCACATTTATGTCCACTGTCTAGATAGGAATAAAAAAGGGCGAAGCAACCGAATATAACAGCATCTTTTACGACAGAAAATTATCTCAAATTGTGAGATAACACATTGTAAAAGATATGCAAGAATTTATTAATTTCAAACATTATACTAACGTAATAACCTATGGTCGCTTGGCAGCTGCTGTAAGGGCCGAAGACGAACTTGATGTAGAAGGGACAGTAGAGGAAGACTTGGGAAAAAGCAGAGATGGCTCCAGAACAGACGATGAAGTGGTGCAGAGGTGGGTGTGACTTAATTGCCAATTGAATGAATTGTATAGAAATAGTCATACATATAGAGATAGTCATTACAGAGTCACCTAAACCTTAAGCTAACAACAGAAGGTCAACATGACCAAGCTTGATTACATAAATGGTCAGGGCAACTCTGAAATTGTAGTTGGTGCTAGCTTCGAAGAGTCTAATGAGTCTTCTGGGTCTTCATGCTGTCAACTGAACAGATCTTTGACAGCTGTGTGTACTCTTTTCTCACCTGTGTTTGTGCATCTGTCTGCCCCCAGAGAGGAGGAAGCTATCCAGCTGGATGGTTTAAATGCAGCTCAGGTTAAGGAACTCAGGGAAAAGTCTGAAAAACATGCTTTCCAAGCTGAAGTCAATCGTATGATGAAACTCATTATCAACTCTCTCTACAAGAACAAGGAGGTGAGCAGGATTGTAACTTACTGATGTACAGTGGGTAGTAATACAAAATATTTTTTGCAAATTATTAAACATATATTCTTTGTGACTGCTCAGCATCTCCTGGTTATTTATTGCAGATCTTCCTAAGGGAGCTGATTTCTAATGCCTCAGATGCTCTCGATAAGATCCGCTTGTTGTCTCTGACTAATGAGGAAGCATTGGCCGCCAATGAAGAGTTGACCATCAAAATCAAAGTAGGCAAATAAAATAGGTTGTAGAGATGTCACTTATGCTTGACTTTTATTGCTAATTTGAGTTGCCCTTATGTCCTTGTGGCTTAATTTCCATTTTATTTCCAGTCTGATAAAGAGAAGAACATGTTACACATCACTGATACTGGAATTGGAATGACCAAAGAGGAGCTGATAAAGAACTTGGGTACCATCGCCAAGTCTGGCACCAGCGAGTTCCTCAACAAGATGACAGAGATGCAATCCGAAGGGCAGTCTACGTCAGAGCTGATTGGACAGTTTGGTGTGGGTTTCTACTCTGCTTTCCTTGTTGCTGACAAGGTCATTGTAACATCAAAGCACAACAATGACACTCAGCAGATCTGGGAGTCCGACTCGAACCAGTTCTCCGTCATTGAGGACCCACGTGGAGACACACTGGGCAGAGGGACCACCATTACGTAAGTTTATGTTGTATTACCCAGAATTAACCACATTTGTGGTGAGATAACTTTCCAGAAATTGTATGTAGCTGTTTAACAATAACATGCATTGTCTACTTAAATACAGTTTTCCTGTCAAATTCGGCAAGAGTACTGGCTCTGATCTCAAATCAATATTTTCTTAAATTTCAGACTGGTTCTCAAGGAAGAGGCCTCAGACTATCTGGAGCTGGAGACCATCAAGAACCTCGTCAAGAAATATTCTCAGTTCATCAATTTCCCCATCTATGTTTGGGCCAGCAAGGTGCTTCTTTTTACATTTTTTACTCATTTGACATTTGATTCTTTTTTCTATGAAACAAATATTGAAATGGTTTCATCATATCCTAACATGCAAGACTGAGACCGTAGAAGAGCCAATTGAGGAAGATGCTGAGGCAGAGGAAACAGAGAAGGAGACCCCTGAAGATGAAGCTGAAGTAGAGGAAGAGGAGGAGGACAAAGACAAGCCAAAGACAAAGAAGGTAGTGTATTAATATCGAAAGGGTCTGAAAAAGTTATATTTACCTCTGTATCCTAAATGACTGTACGTCGGGTCAAAATTAAGTCTACAGAATTGTGTTACAGTAAAAATCTGTAAGGCTGATTAATGGTATCGGGCATTACCCAGCATTAATTTAATGGGTTAATGTGTTTGATATCCGTTTTGTGTGTTTCTGTAGGTTGAGAAAACTGTGTGGGACTGGGAACTGATGAATGACATCAAGCCCATCTGGCAGAGACCAGCTAAGGAGGTTGAGGAGGATGAGTACAAGGCTTTCTACAAGACCTTCTCAAAGGTAGCCACATGAAGAATAAAGCTGTCAAACAGCAGTGTATTTATTTTTTTAATTTTTGAAAATGTAATGTTTTATTTTTCCAACAGGAAAGTGACGACCCTCTGGCTCATATCCACTTCACCGCTGAGGGTGAAGTTACCTTTAAGTCCATTCTGTTTGTGCCCAATTCAGCTCCCCGTGGCCTCTTTGACGAGTATGGCTCCAAGAAGAATGATTACATTAAGGTTTGCGCTCTAAGCAGTATTTATAATCCAATTTGACAGACTGTTGGTGCTTTCAGAGAAAAGGGTTTTCATGAACTGCTTAGGAATATATTTAGAAGCTTTATTGTTCCCCCACAGCTGTTTGTCAGAAGAGTTTTCATCACAGATGACTTCAATGACATGATGCCCAAATATCTGAACTTCGTAAAAGGAGTGGTAAGTTTTTAACAGTTTTAAATATCTCTCTAAGCTGATATGATTTGCTTGGTCTCTGCCCTGGGATTAAGAAAACTATCTTTTTTAGGTGGACTCAGATGACCTTCCTCTTAATGTGTCCAGAGAAACTTTGCAGCAGCACAAACTGCTTAAGGTATGTTCAACATTTGGTGTAAAAGCACCACAATACTAAGATTAATTTTCTCTTAAAAGTAATTTTTTTTTAGCTCTTTTTGATTTATGCATCAATGTGATAGTGGCTAATGTATTTTGTGTAATTATTCAATGAAAGGAAAGAAGGCTAACAGTTTGATGCTTTCAGAAAGGAGAATTAAGTGATTTAAATAAAAGATATTGAATGAAGAGGTAGGGCTTTTAATTATTAGGGCTACATATAAATGAAAAGGAATATGGTAAGACATTGTCTCTTATGTCACTGTATAGGTAATCCGTAAGAAGCTGGTTCGTAAGACTTTGGACATGATCAAGAAGATTGCAGAGGAACAATACAATGATAAATTCTGGAAGGAGTTTGGAACCAACATCAAGCTGGGCGTCATTGAGGATCACTCCAACAGGACTCGTCTGGCCAAGCTTCTCCGTTTCCAGACCTCCAACAGTGAAACAGACGTGGCCAGTCTGGAGCAGTATGTGGAGCGCATGAAGGAGAAGCAGGACAAGATCTACTTCATGGCAGGCACCAGCAGGAAGGAGGTGTGTGAGCGTATTTATGGTGCTCACTTTAGTATTGAGTTAAAAGATGTGAACTTTACATCCTTTGTGTTTCCCTCTGCAGGCTGAGTCTTCTCCCTTCGTAGAGAAGCTTCTGAAGAAGGGCTATGAGGTGATTTACCTGACAGAGCCTGTGGATGAGTACTGCATCCAGGCACTGCCCGAGTTCGATGGAAAACGCTTCCAGAACGTGGCTAAAGAGGGTGTCAAATTTGACGAGAGCGAAAAAGCCAAGGAGAAGAGAGAGGCTCTGGAGAAGGAGTATGAACCTCTCACCACTTGGCTGAAAGACAAGGCCCTGAAGGACAAGGTAGAGAGCTAGTTGAGTTGTGTAAGGGAACTGACGATACTCACCTCTGTTCAACTTCTAAATTTTGACTACAGTTGCTGTGTAATTATATTTAGTATGCTTTATTCTTTGTTTGCTCCATAGATTGAGAAGGCAGTTCTCTCTCAGAGGCTAACCGATTCACCTTGCGCCTTGGTTGCCAGTCAGTATGGTTGGTCAGGAAACATGGAGAGGATCATGAAGGCACAAGCTTACCAGACAGGAAAAGATATTTCCACAAGGTGAGGGACAATCTGTTCTCCAGAAATGTTTGTGCTCATCAACATGGCTGTCTGCCATTTACTACTTTACGCTTCTCTTATGTCAATACTCTTCTTTTCCTCAGTTATTATGCCAGCCAGAAGAAAACACTAGAAATCAACCCCAAACATCCACTTATCAAGCAGATGCTCAGCAAAGTCAACGTAAGTTTGACTTATTCATTTATTTTTAATTATGGAATATTTTACTTAAGAGACTAGCCCAAGCAAAGATCTGAACAATTTTCCTTTTTCCGCAGTCGGGTGCCGAGGACCAGACTGCATCAGATCTGGCAGTGGTTCTGTTTGAGACGGCCACACTGCGCTCAGGGTACCAGCTGGCTGACACGAAAGCATATGGTGACAGAATAGAGCGCATGCTCCGACTCAGCATGAACGTTCCCCTGGATGAACAGGTAAGTTGATGCTACTGGTTTTAGACTCCAGCAGTTGCGGTGTGCATGTGTCTGGTCATGGTCCTCCTCAACCTCCTGAACTTGGAGGTGGGTTCATAACATTTGTGTAAATGTGGCTAATAGTCGTAACTGATGTCTAGATTGAAGAAGAACCTGAAGAGGAGCCAGAGGAAGCAGCAGAGGATGATGACTCTGAAGATAAAGAGGAAATTGTAGATGATGATGACGATGATGAAACGGTGAGAGCTATATTTGATTATGCCAAATCAGATGTTTCAATTTTACTTTCTGGCTTTTCATTTATTATTTCTTTCCCATTTTGCTTACAGACAAAGACAGACAAAGATGAACTGTGAAGCACTGAATGGGAGCGTGTGTAACGCTGGAGCTGGAAACTGGATATAATCTTGTTCCAGTACCACTGTGGTCTAAAATCCTGGGTTGGGGTTTTTTAAGGCGAGCATTGTTTGGTTTTTTTCTTTTTTTTTTTTTACATTCCTCATGACTGTAAATTTGTTAATATTTAACTGACCTGTTTATGGAAAGATGCGATCCTGTCTATTGATCAAATAAATGTTTCCTGGAAAAATTACTGGCACTTTTGTGTTTCATGTTGTGAGACAGAGGTTTTTTTGTTTTTGCTATACCAGACTAAATGGAAAAAAAGTTGATTTGACTTAGATGAATAAAGGAGAAAAATAAAATTTTAAGTATTGGTGAATGAGGAGCACTAAGTCTTTAATTGTGGAAAACTTGGATAAACAGATTGCAGGAATGTGTGAATAACAAATAACATGTGGGGTGGCCTTCAGTTAACTTGGAGTTCAGTATCTACAACTGAACAGATGTACTTTAAATTATCACTTCTGAAAGAGGAACTTCAACCAGAAATGTCTTGGGGCCAAGTTGTATGCAGATTTTATTCAAATCTCCATAACTGACTTGTTCTTAAAGTTTAGATGATTTGTTTCCTTGTACCAACTCTGGGCCTTTCCTGTGAGTTTAGATCACATTTTCTTAATTGGGTTTGGGGAAATTGAATTCACTGTACAATGTCCACTAAGTCTGTAATTCTTAATTTGTCAGACTTCCTAGAAATTTTATTTTTAGTCAAAATCATCTGGTTTTCATTGAGTAAGGATGGAATTAGAATGTGTCAGTGTCACCCAGAGAATGTACTGAGCATTTAACACTGATCTCCCACTCCCACAGCTTTGGGGGCCATATATTTATGGGTGAGTTGACATCTTTAATTCAGGAAAAAAAAAAAAAACACGTTTTGCAACACTGACCATTTCCCCCCTCAAAAAACTATTAAATCATTGCAATTTCCCTTTGGGATTAATAAAGTATTTTTAATTTCAGTTTCATTTTGTTTTGCTGTTTTTTTTTTTTTTTTTTTTTTTTTTAAAAAACTTTTTTCTTTCACAAAGGACAGCATCACTGGCACAAAATACTTGAAATCCCTCACATGTCAGTGAAGTAAACCAGTCTGCACCTGGTCTACACCCCTCCTAAAGAAAATGCTGTGCAACTTTACTTTTGATTAGTTTGTTTACAATACTGTGGCCCAATCCCATTTCTCTTTACTACCTCTTCCCCTCGTCCCTTAAAACGAGGTGGTAAGGAGGTAGGGGTAAAAACATTTCCCCTAGGAAATGAGACACCCCTACTTTACCGTTATAAGTCGTCATAAGTCGTCGCAAGTTGCTACGTCAGACAAAGCGACAAGTATGTTGATATCTGCCGCTGTTTAGTGATCGTTTCAATGACCTGGGCTATGGGTATATTTTTTGCTTTTGACTTAAAAAAGATGTTAAAATGTCATAATACACACTCAGAGGGCTGTGTTGATTATAGCGAATTTAGCAAACTAGCTAAAATTAACCTAATGAACGTTTTTATTAACGGTTAGCGATCTTGACAGCAGTTCTATGATGAACGGGAATGTAAACAATTGGCCAAACGGTGGAACACAATTTAAAAATAAAATTAAATCTGTATTAATGCTGAATATACATGTGTCCTGCCTTTCTGTCGCCATCTTTGCAGATGAATCCGGTGTGTGTTGGGAAATGTTTTAGACCCTTCCTTTCTACGCCGTCTTCGTTTTGTGTGGCCCTCATCTCAGCCCTTCCCGTTCATCTAAAAGAAAATCCAGATAGTCCTTCCCCTAACTCGAACGCGTAAAATAAGAGGTGGAGCTAAGGAGTAGAAATAGGATTTAGTATTTATTTCCAGAAAATGATCCAAATAAAATTTCCATTTAAATCTTATATTAGGAATGGTATTAATATTGAAAATACAATCGTGTCATCACGCTGTACTACAGTACAACTTCCAGTAGATGGCGCTATTAGCCACATGTTGAAACGAGAGCATATAGAATCACTGTTTTGTTACTAAGTCTATGACTAATTCATCTTTGTATTATTTTTTAAACTTGATATATCTGTGTATTGTTTGAAGCTCCCAAAGTTTATATCTAAACCTCAAAAGTTATCAATGAAGAGGTGTAAAATATTTTAAAAGACAAATCAGTTTACATTTTGGAGGAAAATCATGTTTTCTTTCTTTCTTTTTTAAAAAAAATGGGTTTTAGAACAAAATAATCATGCATCACATAATCCACTCTTTCACAACTACATTCATACACATACATACATGAGGAGTGAGGTGCCTGTGTCCACCCTGAATTAGGGAGCTCATAATTGCAGACCACCAATAGCAAGGTTGATAGGATGGTCTCCAAGGAAGCAGTACCCTAGTCTACTCCCTTGATGTCCTGCCACCATAAAGCATACTTAAATTAATTCACAAGCACATATTGACAGGATACATAAGAAAATAAACAAGATATTAATGCTGTTCTTATCACTACCATCGTTGATGACATTACGAGAACAACTTTATCAATAACAAGAATTATTGGAACCACCATACAGGAAGAAGAATAAAACAAAAGAATGGAAAGAAACAAATATTCCAAGTTTCTTCCCATTTATAAATCAGATTTTTTTTCTGAAGTTATTACATTCACCAGTTCTTTGAGTCAGTTTCTGAAATCTGGAGCGGATGATATTTCCATTCTTTGAGTATGAGTCTGTTGGCCAAAGCTGTCCCAAGAAGCAAAGCAGTCCTAAGAGGTTATGGAAGAATCTGTGTTTCTATTGAGCACATAAATAGAATAATATCTTAGGGCTACATTTATCACGTATTGGAGATATATCGGGGTAGAATTTGTGTATTAAAACCTTGGCGTAATAGAAATAATGAATCACTTTAAATTGCATCACTTTATGCCTGCTCTTAATTAGGCAATTGTGAATTTGGAAAAAGGGCCTGTTTCCATTGTTGTTCCAGTATTTGTATTTGCATCTCCTTTTCCCATGCTGCTTTAACATTGTCTGCTGATGTAAAGGGTAAAAGGAAGCATTTGGCAAGTTTAGCCATAAGGTTTTTACTTGTAGGTGGCAATTAGAGTGTTTTTAAAAAGGGATGATGATTAGTTTTTAAAAGTGCCTTTCAGAAATTATCGTCTTCTTCATGCTTTTGGCACCACAACCTACTGCACATGTTAGTTTACCCTCATTTCTACCCTGATGTTCTAATTCAAGTTCCTGAGATTATCTGCAGATAACAGGTCTCAATCGATTCTTCATTTAACGGTCATTTAGAAATTATTTAGCAATTTTTCTGCAGAAACAATTATCTGGATGATTCAGGAAGCAGGTTTGATGCAATAGCTTTACGGTAGACACTATTATACAGTGAAAACACTTAAATGGAGAGATTGAAAGCTTTTAGGTAACTAGCAACATTGCTCAACATGCACCCTTATGCTCTCTAGAGTGAGAAAATGGCATGCCTTCTTAATAAAAGGTGACAGATATGGGCCACAGGAGGCGGAGGGGGGTTCATGGTGGAGCCACAGAAGACTGATTACAGATAATAGTTGTTCTGCTTTAGTGTTTCCTTCCTACCGATCTGTCCTCTGCTGTCTTAAATTCCAACATAACATCTAAATCTGGTTGACATATATATGAGTTTGACAGTCTTAGGGCTTTTTATATTACAACTTTTTTTCATCATTCCTGCTTATTTCGTTTTGTGTGTGTGTAAAGTCATTTGGATCCTTTGGGTTGGCTGGGTTCCCTTAAATGTTGTTGGCTACAGAAAGTTAAACTGGGCCTTGTGATAAAACAAATAATTCAAATTTGGGGTTTTTGCAAGTGTTCATATCTAGTTTGAAAGCATAAATGAGAGCTTTTTTTTTTTTTTTTAATTTGCCTCCACAGTTTATTTTTACACCAAAGTTCAGAATGGAGTGTTAAACAGTTTCGGATAAAGACTATTTTTGTCAATACTGAGTGTTTCATACTGTAATGAAACTCTGATGGCTTATAGCATCTGTCAGAGAACTGTGATCTGAGATGTCCCAATGTGCTGAAGATTGATTAATTTGGTCCCTATGGTGCAGGAAATTAGCCCCAAACTCTCTGTGCTATTAAAGGGACTAGCCCTTCATAATGAATTGTCTCATTTTAGTAAAAATTTATATAAAGTTAATCATTTAAATTAGCTGGTTGTACAATATGATTGCAAACTAGAATTTTGTGCACATAACAATCTCAACGTTCACTCGTTTGATATAATTCTAAGACATGCTGATCATGTAGCCTGTACATAGGCTCAGTAACTGTTTTGCAAAGCAAAATCTTTTCTCCTTTCTTAATTTTATGTTTTTAATCAGTTGTAACACCTTTTGGTCTGCAAAGTAGAATCAAATGTGGTATTTTGCTTGGATGTTTTATGTAATCTCTGACAGCTCGATCTCTGACAGATAAAGCAACCCGCGGGCTTCTCTTTCCCATCATTTGTATTTTGCGACTGACTGCAGATTCTGCGCCGCTGCTGCTCATACGCAATCCCTCGATAGGTGGTTGCCATGGATTCCTGGGTCACATGCGTGGGTTTCCTATAGCCAGAAGCAGCAGAAGATGCTTGGACCAAAAATCCAGAGCCATTTTCATTCAAGAAAAACACAGGATCCGCTGTGGACTGCTTGCTGACTTGGTGGCCAGACTACACTCGCATATTTTTAAAAATCGACAGTGTGCTTTTGATTGTCTCGAATTCGCAGCAAACCGGTTTTATCCACATTCATAGACTGATAACAGGAATGAGTATAGAAATTCCTGAAGGACTGACGGAGCTGTTACAGAGCTTTACCGTGGAAGTGTTAAGGAATCAGCCCAGGGATTTGCTCGAGTTTGCATTACAGTACTTCACCCAGCTGAAGGACAGTGAGACCAAAGAGGCCTCTTTTGGCAATGACCAAAATTCGGCCCCAAGATCCGGAAAAGCGGTCAATTTCATTGACGAAGCCATGCAGATCGATTCTGAGAATGGAGAGGAGGAAGACGACGATGACGAGGAATTTATAGGTGGGTTAATTTCGCCTATTTATGAGTCTGGTACACAATAACGTATGTGAATGTGGATAATTTTAATGTACTTTGAAATATAAGCATGCATCGCCGCATGCACGGTTGCTGTTCGGTGCAAAATGATAGAAACGGAGAGCGGCGATGCTCCAGCGCTCGCCACCTTGCGCTCACCACTGTTCTGTCATTTGCCTTATATGGTCACGGAGGCTGAAAGATGGCTCAAAACGTGCCCGACTCTTCAGTAGCAAACACGATTGTATTTATTTATTTATTTTGTTATGATGTCTTTAAATAACATGAGCCTCAGATTCATAAGAGAGTGTGCTCCATTGTTCGTTGAATAAAAGCCCCGCACCGGTGGATCGTTTGAATAATTTCTTATCCAGGTGCAGGCCCGATGGGCCTATTTACCCCGATTAGCTAATATTAAAATAATGTGTCAAAATAAAGAACAGAGCTCTGTTGGATTCAGACAATGCACAATATGACTTAAGCATACTTATATTTACCCAGTCTTTCCTGAAGTGTGATCATATTTACCACAATGGCCGGTGCAGGATTGCAAGCAGCATAAGCAGCAGCACAGGTCTGACACAGCATCCCAATGAGTAGTGGTCTGCAAAACTGGCTGCAATGGTTACATAAGGACAGGTACACCACATTCATTTTTTCTAAATGTGGTCATTTTCAGGTCACCCTTCTGCTGTCCTAATGATATTTCATTGAGCTTCTGTGCAGGCTGGCTGTCAATGGATGAGGCCATCTATCTAATGTATATTTCATACTGACCTATTGTGCAGAAGATTCACACCTTTTTGCTGTTTTGCATTTCAGCTTTTCCTCATTTTAATTAGATTCAAAGACCTAAATCCACTTCAAAGCACCTATTATTCAAGTTTAACCCCAATGAATATGGATTCTAAATATGTGATGATTTACACACAGCAGCATAATCATTCTCAGGTATAGCAGTCAGAGATTTAGTCAATGTAAAAATAACATGTAGTTTTTATGTGTTGCAGCCCCGGTGATAAACAGATTCATCAGAAGAGCATCAGGTGGGTTACTGTTTACTCTCTATTGAAGTTGGTTATTAATAGTCTGTTATTTTAAAATGAAAAGTCTGGTCAATATCAATGCTGGAAACATAAACAGCTTTTCTGAATGAATAACGCTGAGGCTGCTCGAGATTTACTTCACTGTGGCGTATTTTTCCATCTGTCTTTTGTTACTGTCTTCCTAATGATAGGCTTGATTTATTGAAGTTTGAGAGGCCACTTTGTCTTGAACCTGAGTGACGTAGATAGGGAGGTTAGAGCAAGAAGTGCCACTTATAACTATCTTTTGTTCACAGTAATACTAAAGCTGGATCATCAGTATAAGTACATCCAATTTTACTTATCTGCACAGTATGAAAGTTGTTAAGTAAAACTATAAGTATTTTAGCTACCCTTTACATGACCAGATGAAAAACGAGGTTCTTGCATAGCATGCTACATGCGGCATTAAAAATAGCACCATACTGTGGTGTTGCTGTGGAAGTATAGGACAGAAATGTGGTACAGTACCACCATACAACCTTTCAAAACTGCATGCCTAAAAACCCCATATTTTAATCATTTATAGTTTTATGAAATCATTTGAGGGTGCCACTAGAACAGGTTTATGCTATAAAAAAAAAAAGAAGTTTTCTTAGCCTTCTGAAAGGCTATATTTGATCTTTTTGACATGTAGTTTAGGGATGTATATACAGATGACAATACTACTTTTAACATTGACTTTGGGATTTGGAACATTGCAGATTTTTTACAAGTACACACAAAAAAAATAATACACACAGGGCAAGAGTTCAAACCCCAAAGTACAACATGGTAACATGGTATAACATTTAAGAGGAGAGGGCTTGTTTTTATTGACAGATGAATATTATAATTTGTGTATTAGTGTTGTTTAAAAAAACAAAAACAAAAACAAATTGTGCAAAGTCTCTCTTTTTTAACCCTAAAAAGTTTGATTTAACACATATTTATATTGTTTAAGACACATTAGCTGCACACACACAGGAGCACTGTAGAAGTAGACAGCACTGCACTAGCACCAACAAGCTTTCTGTGAAGAAAAAAGTAAAGAAAGGTCAGAAATATCTAAACAGACACCTTTAAACCTTCATATTATCACAAATTGATAGAAATGCTTCCATATGTTCAAACGAGGACGGCGTTCTAACATAGAATACAATATAACCTTTGAAGTCCACGTTTACTTTATTTGTTGTTTTCTGTCATGCAGTGTGTGCTGAGGCATTCAATCCTGATGAAGATGAAGAAGATAAAGAGCCAAGGGTAAACTGCAACCCACACCACAGTCAAATATTTATCAATTTAGTTTTGACTATTGAATATTTTAGATTTAGTAATCAAGTTATAAAATGGTTAGTAATATGACATCTTTTCCAAGTACTTATCAGGCAGTTTCACAGGAATATGTTTTATCTTGCAGGTCACCTACCCCAAAACCGATGAGCAGAGACAAAGACTACAGGAAGCATGTAGGGACATTCTTCTGTTCAAGAATTTGGATCCAGTGAGTGGATTATTCCATAAGCACAAAGCCATTTATTGAAGTAGTGCATGGACTGCATAGCCCAAGGCCAGCAGCTTTTTACTACCTGCTTAGTGCATTATGTGTGATTCTGATAGACAAATAAAAATAGAATTTAATTTAGATTGTACTATTTTATTTCAACACACAAACTTTACATGTTTGATGTGTCTCACACTCTCAGGAAGAGATGTCTCAGGTCTTGGATGCCATGTTTGAGAAGTTTTGTATCGAAGGCGAGCACATCATTGATCAAGATGATGATGGGGACAACTTCTATGTTATCGAAAGGTACTCGTACTCCTACTGTTTACTTACACATTGTTATCAAAATATGGTTTTTTTTGTGTTAATATTTGTTCTAATTGTTTATCTTTTTGATGGTACTTTCATTCAGCGGGACGTTTAACATTTTTGTGAAGGTTGATGGTGTAGAGAAGCTGGTCGGCTGCTATGACAACAGAGGCAGCTTTGGAGAACTAGCGCTGATGTACAACACCCCCAGAGCAGCCACAATAATTGCCAACTCGCCTGGAGCCCTTTGGTGCCTGGTGAGTAAACCACTGCATCCTCCTGCAGCAGCACAGCTGGTTCCTCTGGGTTTTATAACACACTGTGCAGTCAGTTGGCTAAATTTGAATAAACACACAGGTTGTCTGTGGCAATGTTGCTACTGGGTGCCACAGAGTGAGTTTGCTTTTCCAACTTAGGTGACATAACGTAGAAACCTTCCTTGGGGATATGATTTTACATATGCCCACATGCTCACAAAGTATCAGAAAATCTCTATGTGAATTTTCAAATTTGCCTTAGCTGAACACCTCCATTTTCATTTTGATCTTTCTAAAATAAAAACCTCAGTTAAAAATGATATTTAGATTAAATGTCATGATGCATTTTTGTGTCCCAAGATTCAGTTGCAACTTGATCTCTTCACGTGAAGCAGTTTGTTTATTTTTGACTCAGTGAGGGTTGTGTCCTCAAAAGGTGGTAACAGCTATGTTATGTCATCTCCGTGCAGACTGTGCAGGTTGCTGCTGTGTCCCCTGCTGACCTGAGAGACTCGAAGTGTACAGTTGAGTCTGTGAACAAGCAGGAGTCCCTACTCAATGTGTCATCAGCTCAGAGGAGAAGCAGAGCTGCCAGAGAGCCTCTGAGCAAACTGCAAATTATATGGGAACTTTATTCAGTCTGAATTAGGTCTAACCATCTTGTCAGTAGGTTAGAGTCTTGCTTGGTTGTCTTGATGAGGGAAAAGATTTCCCAACTGGAGGGTGCCCTCTGTGACTACATCTACTTCCTGCAGTGTTGTGTGTCTACCACTGCATGTGGTCATCTAACATGTTGTCTGGACATGATTTGTGTTTAGATATGATTCATGTCTACTAAAATATGCCATCTGAAGATTTCATAATGTTTGTTGATGAAAGCAGGGGATCCTATGCTTACTACTAATTAAGTTTAGAGTCTGTAAGAAAATGTAAATTATATGTCACTTTGCGAACACAAATACAACTCAAAGTGCTTCACATAACAAAAGCAGTTATAGAAATTTAGAAATGATTTTGACTGTTGTGCTGACGCTTCCACGTTTAAGATGAGACTAACATTTTATAGCAGGAGAAAAGATTGAAAAAAACAAAACACAAAATTTTTTGACACGTGTGTATGAACATAACAAGTCTAGGGAATTTGCTTTTAATTAGGTATGAATCTTAATATAATGTGAATGTGTGTTTCAGGATCGTCTGACTTTCAGGAGGATTATAGTGAAGAACAATGCCAAGAAGAGGAGACTGTATGAGGCATTCATTGAAACGCTACCACTACTCACATCTTTAGAGGTTAAGATCAGTTTCTTTTTCCTTTGGTGTTACATTTGTTTGCAGTAAAACCATTGTTGGCTAAACCTCCTTTTAATCTGCAGATGTCAGAGAGAATGAAGGTAGTAGACGTGCTCTCCACCAGGGTGTACAATGATTCACAGCAGATTATTGCTCAGGTGATGAATCTGTGCTTTTTCACGGGTCATTTTGATTAGTTTTGCATTACATTTGTAAAGACAAAGTTGCTTGTTTTTGTACTAATTTTTGTCATTTTGCACTGCAGGGTGATTTAGCAGATTGCTTCTACATCGTTGAGAGTGGCCAAGTTAGAATTACCATGAAACGAAGCCGGGTATTTTTGTAGTTTCACTTTTCTTAAGTGGAAAAAATCTTGTGATTTTTTAAAGATACTTAGGTGTTTTGAAACCTTATTGTATTTATTTCCTTCTTACCAGACAAAAAAAGACCAGGAGGAAGAGGAGGTGGATATCACCACATGCACAAGGGGCCAGTATTTTGGGGAGTTGGCTCTTGTCACAAATAAGCCCAGAGCTGCATCTGCCTATGCTGTGGGAAGTGTCAAATGTTTAGGTATATTATGAGCATTTGTGTTTTTAGAGATCCATAGTGCTAAACTATGCATATTCATTTTACCCCTTCTACTTTTTCTTATTAAATTTTCTTCCCTAAAAGTATTTGCAGGAAACTATAAGATCTAAAAAGATGAAACTTCAGGGCAATCATCCCAAATACATTTCACAGACTTACTTACACAAGGCACTGCCTTCATGGGAGGTGCTATAATAATCATATTTACATGTTTAAATTATTTTAAAAATCACATGGCCTAGAAATCAATCAATTTTCATCCCCTTAATCCATCCCCATCCTGTTTCTAACCATTTTTAATCATCTATAAACTGAATTGATCTTGTTAAAAATGTAAATGCACTTTAGAGTTTACATCCTAATATTTTTCCCCTAAACTAGATTATTTTCAGAATTTTGTAATAATTCAATAATTAGTAATAAATTAGATGAGATATCAGGCATTTTATGTGCAGGTAGCAGGTTGATCTAATGGTGCATTATGTTTGCTGACAGACCTTGGACAATGCTACATGTGTAACTGATTTTAAAAGATACAAACTGACAGAAGAGCTTAGAAAGTGTTTATTTCTGCACTTATTATAGCTTTATATCCATTTGGCAGCCATATTGGATTTAGCTATCAGGACAACTGATATTCCTCCAAGCTCATGAGTCAGAAATTCAACTTTGGCATGTTACAGTTTAATTTTTCCAAATGAGATGTCAGAAATTCTTACTTTGGAGTTTAATGAAACACACCATTTATATTTTAACTGGTACATGGGTTACAATTTATCATCATAATTTCTAATCATGACTTATTCCATGCACAAAACCTGTTATTATTATTATTTTTTATCACCTGGGCATTGTTCATTAAAACAAATCTAAACCTAGACCCCAAGTAATATGTACTTTTGCAGTATATTTTTATTATTTAAATTTCTCAAAACCTCCTTTAATTCTTGATTCATGCCAGCCTCTCTTTCTCTGTATTATCTAGTCATGGACGTTAAAGCCTTCGAGAGGCTGCTTGGCCCATGCATGGACATCATGAAGAGAAACATTGCTAACTATGAGGAGCAACTGGTGACGCTGTTCGGAAGTAGCCCCGAAATTGAGCAACGTGCATGAGATGACTCCAATGGACCACGAAGGATTAAATGGGTGGAAGAAAAAGAGGCTTGTATGGATGTTTTCTTCAGAATCACTTAAACAGCTATTTTTTTTTTATTTAAACAAAAAATTTAAAAAAAAGTGACGATCCATCACACCACAACATTTGCGTGTCAGATAAATAAAACAGACTCTGATAAGGCTTATTTTAGTAGAGTTTGCCACAGAATACCATTACCGCAGTAAGCTAAAGCAGACTTGCTTAAAGCTTGCTTAATTTAATTTAATATGACCATCACCTTATAAATGTAAGTGTACATTTTACTTGTCAGTGTCAGGTGCATTATTTGTTTGTAAACTGAACACTTTGTTAACTTTCACATTTTTCCACAGTGTTCAAGCTGCATCTACTGTATATTATTGTTTGTACATTTCTAAATCTTACTGGTTAAAAACCAGATGCTGAAGCTTATTTCTTACTGGATTAATGTGAGGGCGTATATCATCTTCTCCCATTACAGTAGCAAGAGCACTGGCTCAAAATCCCCAATGTGAGAAAAGCAAAGAGTCTCCAAAAGACATTGGTTAGAATTTCATCTTTTACGTGTTGACTACAGCTGAATGCAGTTGACATTTTTTACAAAATTACATCTATGTTTACCACCAGATTGAATCCCTTAAATTCATGCTCTTAAACTGTTTATCATTGTTGGTAAGTGTTTGTGGCTGTTTGCCTAATGCTCTGCTTTTGCTAAAAAAAGCCAACTTAAGAGAGATAGCTGATAGTTTTGTAAGAATATACAACACATTGCTGTACAATTTTAAAAACTGAGTATTTACTGTTATTATATAGGACCACTTTTAACTTAATAAGTTGCCCCGGTAGACTGTAGTCATTATAAGCAGTGTCTTGAAACAATTAATTTTTCTGTGTTTTAATGTAAAATTTAGCTCATATTGTTTGTGTAGGTAAAATATACGTTATAAAGACATCCATTATTGCTGTCTACCTCTGCCAACAACTTTTATTGATTCTCACTCAGTGGGAATCTAAAGTGGGTCCTTTACTTCGTCTCTCTTTTTGAAACCAAGTCTTCTGTATTCTTTCTGCAGCTGAATTGTTTTAAACTGGTTTACATGTAAACATGCCAATTTTATTCCTTTCTGGTAGTACTAGTCATTTTTAAAGGCAAACCACGACATTAGCTAGAGGAAGAAATGTATGTTTCACTTTTCATGTCAATAAAAAACGTTTTATATTCTCGTGTCACGTTTTTTCTTTTCTTTTTTTTTTTGTTTACAGTAAAGGCGCTTCTGCGGTTTTCATTCAGTTCTCATTCATTCGTTATTAATTCATTCATCATTCAGTCATTCATTCTCGCATTCTCTAGATTTATATTTGAGAGAGTTGTTTGGAATAATTTCATTCCTTTGGAGATACATTAATCTGGAAAGCAGTCTGTACAAGAAGCTTGTTTTTGCAACAGTTGCAAGATGGCATATAAAAAATAACGTATTGTTCGTGTTATTGCCAATCAGCTGTTACTGGGTAGTAACAGGCATGCACTTTTAGCCAATTACAACGCGATCAACAAATAAAACCCCGCCCCTTTTGTGTTCGTCAGCTGGTTTAACCAATAGAATATCCAGATGTTTATCACTGACATTCGTAAGGACCAATAGAAGGCTTTCTTTGATAACAGTAATTCCCACCCCTCGACTGAATGCCTCGGAGTTTCTTGATGGCGATAGATATGGTAAGTGGGAAGTTGACTACTTTTTCGAAGAAATGAATGGTTTAAACCTATTTATGACACGTTCTTTGAGTGGTACATTTCTTTGCATGCTCAAAACGCCGTTTTAGCGTAGTTGTCACGGACTTATTTGATGCTAAATGGCAGGCTGAGATCGACAATGTTTTTCCCTTTTTTCTCGCTGTGACGCTGGTTGTTTTGGTGATAAGAAACCCACCCGACAGCAGTTTTATGTACTGGAAAATGTCTTTCGTTTGGCAATATTTGCCATGGTTAATGTAAAAACTATGGTTAAGAGGCTTCCAGAGGTTTTCGTGTCATTCATTTTGAACGGGACAGGGGTTGCGTCATGCCTCAACTTGTTGACATTCTTTTGTTTACAGTGTTAGACTCGACAAGCTCTAAGGTTGAGTGGAGATCACATCTGCAGCCTTTGAGAAGTGAAGTAAGAGTAGACACGGCCTTCAGTCCGTTTATTTGGAGAAATTGAACCCTTATAATAATTTTATTAACGATATGCAGCTTTTGTCACCGTGGTTACGAGTAGGAAACGGGTTTTACAGCTTTTTCAGCGATTGTTGATGGGTTGTCAGGACACATGATAATTGTTTCGTTTCGTTAGCTGAATCGTTGCGCGTCAGCGACTTCCTTTGTGGGATTATAAAGCAAAGATTAGTCGATAAAGAGAATATAAATCTAACATAAGCAAAAATATTTTACTTTGTCATTGATATAATTGTATTTTCGTCAGTTGTTGTGTTTTAAGCTTCCGAAAGCCACTTTTCAAGACAAATGAATTTATGTTTTTTTCTTCACTTTTCTGTGCAGCGCTGAATGAATGAGCTCTGGTACGCATGCGCCAAACCCATTTCAGTTTATAAACAAGGCCTCCACGCAGCGAGTCACATGACTAGTTATAGCGATTCACTGTGTAAAATCAGACAAAGGGCTTCATGTAGACCATTTGCATTTTTAGTTATATTGATACTATAATTTAACACCAACGATCGCATTCTGTCTGCAGGATTTTTATTTCTTAACATGCCATAAAATGTTTGAAAGTTGATGTTACCTCTAAATGTTACGGATTTTGCAACGAAGTCATAATGAAACAACATTGTGATCAGTATACTGTTTTACATGGCATTTTACATAGACCTCAGCAGTTTCACTTTTGACTGCAGAAATTCTAATTTTATCTTTTTCATGTTCCTAAACCAGCAGATGTGTCAGAGTCTGATGATGGAAGTTGAGTAAGCTGCACTGTAGCTTTCTAGAAATAAAGAGAAAAAAGAAAGGATATAACAGATAACTGCAAAAATGGATGAGTCATTTGATCCACTCAAGTGTAACGAGGACCTGCCTTCCTCACCTGGATGCCACATGGATTATGGTAATATGTTAAACCTGGAATAATTTATGATCAGTGATTAAAAAAGGGAACCTTTTTCTTGTATTAAAAGCACCTATTTCTTCAATCTTTCATCAGATGACATGCCTGAACTGCAGGAGGTGGAGGAGGACCAGAGGTCCCAGGGTTTATTTCAGGTGGGAGCAGTGTTTCACCAGGAGCTCAGCTGCTCCCCGAACACCAACTGGCTCGCTGAGTTGGCCAAAATTGCCACCAGTCCTCAGAGCCCTCTGCTGAAGGATGCCCCACACAAGAGGTTTGCACAGATATGTAGTGTGTTAAAACTTAGCTTAGCCTGCTGAATACATACATAAGACATTATTGCACAGAATGATTGACACTTGTATTAACATCAATACACCTGGGGAAGTTTCACAAAGCAGGACTGGCAAGTTAGCAGCATAAGTTAAAGTATGTGTTATGAAATATCCCCTGTAACTGTGTTGAGTTTTAGCCTGCACTATGTTTATATAGTCACAACTTAAAATTAGAAGAAGTAATTTTACAGGATTGCACTAAGATGTGTAGTTTAATATTTTACTTTTACAATATACAGTATCACTGGTATGTATATCCATACTTAAATTCTGGTCTGTATGACAGATGCATCACCTCTGCAAACATATGAAATCTACTTACATTAAGCGTATTGTTATTTTCAGATCATCTCCAGTTCATATATTTGGCAACAGTAATAGTTTACATTCCTATGCCCGGCCCCCATTAGCCAGCAGCGCACCCAACCCGTCCAGAGGCCACCTCAGGGAGCGCAGGCGTGTCAGGGTAACCTTTCACTCTCCAACTATTCCTCTGAAATCTAAGAATTGTTCACTTCTGTAGGACAACTAATTATTTCTTGGAAAATACAGTGTAACATCCACTCTGAGTCTGCTTATATAACGGAAGTCATTGTAAGAATTTTTTGCTTTATCATCTTCACCAGGCCAGCAGTGAATCGGAGTCTGGTGTTTTCTCAATGTCTTCGTCGTTTTCTGATGATGAAGATATGGCCTGGTCTCACTCCTGGCCCTCCACGGCCTGGCATTGCTTCCTGAAAGGTGCTTACATGCACCCTCATGTATATATGTATCCATCAACACACATGCACACAAAAACAAATACTCACATTCAGATTTAAATCAAACAATGTGAAGTTAACTTCAGCTTTACTTAAAATAACTTCATGAAAAATGGCTTCAAAATGATTACACAGAAATCTGCTTCAATCAAAAAAAGTTATATTATGCATTCTCCTTTTCTTTATTAGTTTTGAAATATTTTATGTTTAAACACAAATATAAAGGTAATGTGTTTTGAATTAATTAATTAAAAATTAATGCAATTTTGGTCAGCCAAAGCAGCTCTGAATAAGCTATAGTCATTTGTACACCAGCTGTCACTTCTGGTGCCTGAACAGCAGTAATGCATCCATTTTCTAGCATTCTCAGTATTGTAACAGTATTACACACACACACACAGCTGCTTATTCATCATGTTACATTGTTGTGTTGATATTCAGGAACTCGCCTGCGCTTCCATCGGGGTCCTAATGTGGAGTGGCAGGAAGCTGATGAACTCGGGGATTCAGATGATGACTCGGATGATGAAACCATGATGCCATCCTCATTTTCTCTCAAGGTGAAACAACCAACAGCGACTTACGTAATTCAGGTTGTTTTGGCTGGTAGGAAAACTATTTATTTACTGAAAATTGCAATAGCGTGCAGTGGCCACAAGATGGCAGAGAGGCCCACAGTCAAAGTACAGCAATCCAGTTAATGAAGGGGTATCCAAAGTCGGCCCTAGAAGGCCACTGTCCTGCAGGATTTGGCTGTCTCCTGCTGCAGCACACCTGAATTAGATTAATAGGTCAACATTTAGGTAGAACCTGACAACAAGCTGTTGAGGAAAGCCTGTTGATTTGAATCAGGTCTGTTGGATCAGAGAGACATCTAAAACCTGCAGGTCTGCGCCCTCGAGGACCAGCGCCGGACACCCCTGAATTAATGATAAACAGTGATGGTATTATCACACAGAACCAAAACAAGGTTTTCATGGTGGAGGACACCAACTCCTCTCTGGTCTTGACTTCATCTGCTTCATTTACAGAGATATGGCTCAGATGGACTTAAGTTGGTGAACCATGAAGAGACAATATCTTTTGGCCAGGCAGTTCTTAAGCTGACCTTTGACCCAGGATCACCAGATAAGGGCCTTCTAACAGCCGAGTGCCGATTGGATCACCCATTTTTTGTCAAAAACAAAGGTACAACTGCACCTGTTTTTGTTGCAGTAGATGATAAGAATCTTTGTCAGTCAGTATGAAAGAAAGCAAAAATGACATCAAAACCAAGTTTTATAGAAATCTGTGAAAACATCTTTGCCGGTAGAAGCTTTAACTGATCACAGTGTTGGCTAAATAAAGACCTTTCAGGGTATTGTTGAAATTAAAATCTTCAGAAGCTGATCTGTCATGTACCATCTTTGTCAGGGTGGTCTTCCTTTTACCCAAGCCTTACTGTGGTGCACCATGGGATTCCTTGCTATGAGATGCAGCTGGGAGACGTGTGCCTGCCACCGAACCACCCAGATGCTATTAACTGTGATGACTCAGTTGTCTTTGACACTTTCAGAAGGTATCCCCGTTAAACTGTTATCTTTCTTTGTATAATCCAGAGACCTACAGTATCAGAAGAATGGTGATGTTATGTGTTCATTTGTATGGGGGGCTGCTTTGCTTTTGTTAATAAATGTCTATAAATGTGTTGTTAAACATTTGATCTATTATGGAAATATTGAAAATAACAGTGACAACTTTAAAACTTAATAGTCTTTTATTAGCTGTTCTCCCAAACTGTCTTTAACAAATTACTTTACTTTTCATCTGCAGCTATGACTTCACCCCTCTAGATTCCTCAGCAGTATATGTTCTAAGCAGCATGGCTCGCCAGCGCAGGGCCTCCCTGTCCAGTGGGGGTGCTGTCAGCCCAGACTGTGATAAACTTGAGCGTTCCTGCTCCCCACAATCCTCCAGTAGCAAATCAAACCGGAGCCACAACTCAGGGACAGCTAGTGGTGCCACACCTACAAAATGCAAGCGGCCAATGAATGCCTTCATGCTTTTCGCCAAGAAGTACAGAGTGGAGTACACGCAGATGTATCCTGGGAAGGACAACAGGTGATCAATGAGATCCAATGAATTTACAAGTGCTTTCATAAAGATAGCTCCTGATGTAAAGCAGAATGGTCAGAGTTAGTGTTTCTAATCTTTCTTTCACCAGATATGTTTTGAATCACTTCAAAAGTAGCCCTGAAAGGGGTTATGATGTCATGCATCCAATGTGGGTATTAAAACTGAACAGTTAGCTTGACAGCAGTATTATTGTGAGTTGTCTTGCTGTTTAATATTCTGGGTTCTCATTCATTTTGAGACACAGAATTCCAGGATATCTCCACATAAGTCTAATAATATGATATGGATGTCATACCTGAGACTAACTTCTCTGAGTATGTCTCCTTTAAAGGATAAAATGGGCCAAAGTTCAAGGCATTTCGAGGTTCGCTCAGTCTTATCAGGGATATATCTGGGTGGTCCCACATCATAACACATCACATCTGCATCATGACAATCAACCCAGTCACAGAACAAGAGAACTCACCTCCAACAATGCAAAACATCATAATCAGATCAGCATCATAAGCTTTTACCCAGCAACGGACAACCCATCATCTGCAAATAGACTGTGATCAATTCTAACAAGCATCTAACAACAGTTATTGTACTGCAAACCTGCTGACAGTTGTCTCATGCATGATAATGACGTTTCAGACAATTAATTGTTGTACAAATACTTTTGATTTGTCTCTATTCAATTATAATGCTGACGTTTTAGCTAGCTGTTCTTGTTTGGCTTAAAACCAAAGTGTGATATTATGTGTTTAACTTAGCAACTAAATCCATAATGAAAATGTTTGTGGATGCTCAGTGAAAGAATGTTGAGCAAATGGTGGAATTAGTTGGCTTATAAGGAAGTACTTCTACACTGCTAGGTTATAGGTTGTAACAGTATGTTGCAGTCTATTTTTCTAAGTTGCTATTTCATTCATTCAGTGATCTGTATTAGAAAAAATGCATTTATTCTAAAGATGCCTAGTTTCAGACTTTGTTTAATATGTATCAGCATTTTTTGCATAATGTTTGGACAAAAGCAAAATTGGTGAAGTGTAATAGAAAAGCAAAGGCATTAGATTCTAACAAGCCAACATTGGGAAAAATCCTTCTCTTTGTGCGTTCACCCTTTAACTCCAGAGCCATTAGTGTCATCCTGGGTGACAAGTGGAAGAAGATGAAGAGTGAGGAGAGGAGGATGTACACCATGGAGGCCAAGGCTTTGGCTGAGGAGCAGAAAAGACTCAATCCAGACTGCTGGAAACGTAAACGAACCAATTCAGTAAGGACTACCGCCAATGAATGTTTCAGTCCAGTAGCTTGTTAGAAAAACTTCCATGTGTGTGCACTGACTGAGTTTACCTGCATCTCCTGTTTTATTTGCACAGGGTTCCCAGCAGTAGATAACCCCCCCAAGAATCCTCAGCTGCTGGTGTTTTAGCATGCAGAGGTGCTGAACAGTGATGGACCGCTTGATGCCTCTTCGCTCTCCTGTAATCTTGAGACTCAACTGTGATGCTGAATTCACTCGCTTTTGTAACCTTAAAATATTATTACAGAATCATAAAATATATACGAAAAATGTAATCTAGTCACTAACAGTGCATATATTTTCTTATATATGTCAAAGATGTCTTATTCCCCTTAAAAAAATGAAAACCTCATACACGTCAGGTCATTTTTTTTTTATTCATTGGTGGAGAAAAAATTGAGAGCTTGTGGTGCTATGCTTCAGCATAGAAGGAGCAACAAGCAGCAATTTATAATAATATAAGGGGAATTTTTTTAATAGCTTTTTTACAACTGTTCATATTGATATTGTTAAGATTCGATATATTGCACAGATTGGTAACCCTTTCATGCCTTTCATTTGTATTTCAATGTATATTCTGCCACTGACCTATGGTCTACAGTCAGTGATTTTTTTTTCCCTGCCAACCACCTCTAACCCTCTTTCAGCATGTGGGGGTGGATTTACACTTGGTCACAAAGCACTTCAGCCCTTCTCTGTAAGTGCTTATATCTTCTGCACTTTATATAGATAATGTAATCTAATCCTATACAGCCACTGTATACATGGTGGAGACAGTTTGTATAACACATCAAGTATCTTGATAGTTAGCCATTTGACACAATCATGGCCCTGCAGCCATGCTCCGCTTTCAGGTTGCTATTGAATTTTAAGTGCTTTGTTCATAATGTACAGGTTTCACAGCACCAACAACCTCTTGCACAGAGTATCCTTGTATTATATTATAAATAATTTTGTAAACTTCTCATCCAAGTGTTTGACTCTTTCTTTTCGGCTCTTTTCTAAGCTGGATTTATGCTAGGCTTTTCATTTGAATACATGTTGATACAGTTTTGTATGTCTTGTTCTGTCCTTTTATTTAAAAATAAGTTTCCCATATGAGGTTGTGCTTTTCCCTGAGTAATGGACCAATCCAAGAAAATTTAATATCAGGCTTTAAGAGTTCTTAATATTCACTGATTGTACCATCAAATCTGAGGTTTCTAGGTAACAATAGTTATCTCTGTGGGTCTGCCACATCAAAAACATCATGCACAAATGGTACTTATGAGGCTCCATTATCATTTGTACTGCTGCAAAATTACTTACTCTGCACTGAAAAAGGACAACATGAAAGATTTTAACTAAATCTCACACTGTGGAACCTCAAAGGATCTTAGAAGAAATGTAAATGAGACGATCTTAAGCTTTTAACTAGAGATAGTGCTTCCAAGGCAGGCTTGAATGTTCCCAAAATATTCTTTGATGTAGTTAAATGAATGATTTGTCAGAAATCCCTTGCTAAATTTTGACGTCACAGGCTAAAATGATAAAACAGAAATCACCTATTATGATGAAAAGAAAGTCCACTTGCTCACTTGTAAGGTTTCACATATCAGGACATAAAGAAAGTAAAACAAAAACATTGTAATCGGGTCTTTAAAATTATGCCATCTAGACACATCTTATATTAAAATGCATCATCATTTGTGTAACAAAAACAGCCAAAATGCAGAGGCAGTGTGCAGATTAACTAACTTCATCCTCACTGCTTCCACAAGATTTAAGAGGGGTAGCGGCAGCTGATCATAGTGAAGTAAATGTTGCTGCTGACAGTGTAGGAAGGGTTAAAAGACCTTTTCCAAATATCATGTTGTCTATCATTCTGAGAAAAAACATTATTCACAAGTGGGAAACATTCAAGATAGTTGACAATCTTCCCAGAAGTTGACATACGAGCAAGGTCAGACCATGGAAATGCTTAAAAAAATGCAGACTGGGTCTCAGTTTAATCATGTTAAATGTTAAAGTTAATGAAAAGAAAACTACTGAACAAGGATGGTTTGGTAGGAAAAAGCCTCTTTTCTTCAAAATTAACGTGACAACATGAAGCAATATCCTTTGGACAGATAAAACTGCATCAGGAAGCATCCAAACTCTGCAGGACTGTGGCCCTTGAGGACCAACTTTGCTTGTCCCTGGTAAAGGGTCAGTCTGTTCAACAGCTACAGCTTCTCCCACATAGTATCATGTGACAGGAAAACGATTCCAAGCACAGCAGAAAATCTACAATTGAATGACAGAAATCAGGTGTGACATCTTTGTCATAGATTCTGAGACATTTTGCTTCAATTTATGGTATAAACTTTGCTCAAAATCCGGTTGAACACAATCTGATATTTGTCTTCTGTCCCCTAATAGACACCCAGAGGCAGAAAACCACATTAAATAAATGGTAGATATACCCCCCCAAAAAAATTTTATTTCTTAAAGACCTTATACTTAAAAAATTCGACTTTTCTTACCTTTTTTTTCATGGCTCGGGCCTTTATGGGTTAAGATAGCTGTGCATAAAAACAAAATTTCTCCACAATGATGTTAGAGACTGACAAAAGTATTCTGAAATTAATGATGTAAAAGGTGGTTCAACATGCAAATGAATCATGCATACATAGTTTTTCCTCACAATGCATCTGCATTTCAGCCCAGTTTTAATTAAATAAATGATGTAACATGTGGTGTTGCTGTTCATCTCAGGTTAAGACCCTTCATATTGGATCTGGACAATATAAGGTAAGAGATTTTATATGTAACCTTTTAAATTTTAAATTCAAGGGCTTTACTTTCATTTTCAAGACTGTGCACAATAATTTTAAGACAATACACATTGATGGAGCCAGGGGGCGCAATTGCTCCATTTTTCTCCATTGATGTGCAGAATTTCTTGTTGTCTCATTCTCAAAGATAATTTCCAGCCAAAGTTGGCGATTGTAATACAGAGTCTGTTGATTAAGAAACTACAACATGTTATAGCTGCATAAGAGAAGACAATAATTGATCTTTCACCTCACTGCAATTAAAAATGAAAGAACATTATAAAAAAGAATACCCCTAAAAGGATTTATGGAGGGGGAAAAAAGTTATTTTCATGTCTAAAATCTTGAGGCTTCCGCTCAGCTGTAAGTAGAAAATGGTCAGTCTAGAAGGATGAGAAATCATAGCTTTGCATGCCTCATGAAATAACAATGATCAACACCCTGCAATCCTTTCAAGCACAAGAATCTAATTATAGCATATTCATAACAGGCTGCTCAAAAAGAATAGCAGTTAATACTTACGTATTTCAGGGGGAAATGAAAAGCGGTGCTTGGCATGCCTCTGGCTGAAAATCACTGTACATTTAATGGAAGAAAAAAGAATATTGTAACTGTGGTTGGAAATGAAAAGCATCTTTCAGATCTTGTCACAATTCAGTAAATTAAAACAATATGTCACTGTTATAAGAAGCACACCCCACAAAATGGAAGCAGAATTGTCTTTTTATGGATGTTACTGTGTCGACAAAATTCATTATATTGCAGTAAAAACACACATTAGGCGAGTTTAAATGGGGATAAAAGTGTAAAATTCTTTCTCCAACTCAGCCAACATTACTGAGGCTGATTTAAGTGTGGCCAGAACAAGATCACATCCTGAAGACTGCAACAGAACAAAACATTTTTTAATCAATTCATCTGAGGCGACTGAGTTGAATCAACAGACTAAGTCAACCAGGAGAAGCAAACCAACAAACAGCTTGCATTTATGCAAAGCTATGAGGTCTTGTGACAGATAAAAAAAAAAAGCTTTAATATTAAAACGAACAATTAGAATAGCAGAAACCGAGACAGACATTAACACTGCTGGCTTCCTCATAAATCAGAAGCTGCACCTCAATCAAGGCAGTCTAATTAGGGGTAATTAGCTTTAGTAATTCACTGAGAGAGATAGCAGACCGTGTCTTTAAAAGAGCAGATTATTTTTGCCTAAGCATAATATCTGAAAGGCATTTTGCAATAGATACACCAATTCTTTTTTCTTCACTGGTTCCTACAATTCTTGCACAAATTTATAATTTGCCAAAACACAAGAAAGACGCTGAGTGCTGCAGATACCGCACCTGTCTTCATTTTTTAATGTCATGACATTAGAAATCACTTGTTAAAATGTAGCATGCTCATTTGTCACTTGTGTCAAATCACTGTGCAAGACTCTTGACAATTTCGAAAAGAGGAGCCGACACCAGGAAGAAGCCAGCAGGTAAAGAAGATTAGTGGACCTTTTTTTCTTTTCCTACTCAGCCATCACCAGAGGCTTACGTTTCCCATGAGAGCTGAACATTTTCTCTGTTGCTGACAGCAAGTGTGAAACAAAGAAGGGAGCAACAGGGTTCCTTTTAAACAGTTTTATGTCACTTATTTCTTAAAGATCTTCCCAGTCAACTATTTTAGTGCCTAAAAATATTTGTTGACTGACTCTCACTCACACTTGTGTGTTTTGGATTAATGATAGTTTCGATAGTTGGTTATTTTTCTGATGCAATGTATCAGGTTTCCTCTCTGAAACTTTGTTGAAATTTTGGGCAAACAATGAAACACTGCCACTGTTTTTCAATTAATCTAAAACAAGTATCATTAATGATAATTCTGTTGCTGAGTGCAGAGATATGCATCAGCTCTTGTAGGAAAAAATTAATGGACAGCTCAACACTTGACCTAAGCATAAAAAAATACCCATCTTAATTATTATAGTTCCATCTTTTAAGAAGCCAACAAAAAACAGTGGTGTTATCTTGCCACCTTCCATCACTCAGTAATTTGAAAATCGACTGCAGAGAGAGCAACGACTGTTGGCACTTCTTGTAGCTGTTGTGTGGGAAGGACTAACACCTATCACAACAACATCTCTGCACACTGAGGTCAAGCTTTATTCAGGAGGGAGCTGTTGATGCCATGACAGGATGCTGTCAGAGATCTGACTGGTGGCAAAGTGCAGGCCACAGAGATGAGGCTGAAGTAAAGTCGCGAAAACAGCTATCAGCCATGCTGATCACCTGTTTGTAACTTTACTGCTAAACATTTGCCAGCACTTAGAGATGAATGCATACATTTTTCTTCCTTTAAAAAATAAAGACAAAAAAGAAAAAAAGACATTTTTATTCTTGTCTTGTAACATGTACATGAGAATATAGATAAAATATGTAACTGAAACACTGTTTAATAATGATGTTAAACATCGTGAGTTGAACTTGCTGTTATTTGTCAATCTTACAGCCCTGCAGATACTAAGATACGTGCCACAAGGTTCTTGTCGAATAAGTTGACTTGGGTCATTGACATCCTGAGACAGCGTCCCCCCCCCCCTCTGTCTTCTCCTCCCAGGCTTGAACGTCTGTTGAATCAGTCAAAATTTTCAAATCTCTCCATACGTTCTCAAACTAGCAAACCCACATTACTGAGACATGGTCCTTAGTGAGCAAACAGTTTTTTATACGAATTATAACTTAAGAAACTGAGGCAAGATGGTGCAGATTAACACAGACAACACATTAAAATGTCGACATTAAATTTGATAGAAACTGAATAGAACACAGGTGATAAAGTAGAATTCAGGTTAATAATACACTGGGTGAATTCCATATACAGGCAAGTGCTGGTACTCAGAGGCAACATATTCTGCTTCACTTGTCTTCCTTCACCGACTATATTCCCCAACCTGTAATACGGCCATGCTTCTTTTGTTCCTTTACAATATCCACATCTCGTCCTCACTATTCCTTTTTTCATTTGCGCTTCAGAGCTTTAATTGGATGAGGAGTGAACACAGTGAAATAGGGGGAAATTATTCCATTTTCTTGCTCCGCAGGTTTCAGACGAAGAACGGGAGGAGTGAATTTTCTCTTGTTGATAGAATTTACTCTTTGCTCTGACAGCTGGACAACAGAAGAGCTGAAAGGACAGAAATCACATGAGAGTCAAAGAGAGGTCTGGGGGACAAATTCGCTGTTGCATACTGATCCACACGAACACTAAAAAACTAGCTGCTGCTCTGGGTTACACCCAGTTGTTAATGCAGACAATACACAATCAGGATAAGTCTGAACCATTCCACTTTTCAAATCACCGATTTTGCAGTTTAACCGAACAGATATTGTTGTGACTGTACGACCACACCATCATTAATACCAGATAAAGTGGAGTTGAGATGATAAGAAAACGAGAAAGTCAAGAGAAAATCTAAATGCAACATATATGATAATAAATATTAATACTATAATATTACTTACAGCTGTTAATAAAGCATGGCTACCTCTAGATGAAAATTTTTACTAAAAGTATTGCCAGCTTTTTGGAATGTTTTATGAATGTATGACCTTGGTCAACATGGTATCCTCAGTCTCTCTAAGAAATTCTCTTAGAAGCTGCAACCTTAAACTTTCCTTCATAAATTTCTCTAATTCTTCCTGGCCTGGATAATCGTGCTGAATGGTGAGAGTCAGTCATTTACAGGACTCTCCTCTGGGGTTGTTACTGAAACATGGCATTAATAATGTGATATTCACGGTCTAATTTCCTCCATAAGTTATTGCAGACTGGCCAAAGTGTAGTCTACCTTTCCATAAGGTGGGAGCTCTAATGGGAGCTCATTTAACATAAACTATGATCTGGGAATAATTAGCAAGGAACTAGCTGCATATCTCAGTGTTTGGGAGGGCACATACCAGGTTAATGAATCTGAGATGTGTGTTAAGGGAAAGGCTGTGTAAGGCTCCCATCACTAAAGAGAAGCTCTGGATGTCAATGTTCAACACCAGCCTGAGCCAGAAAAGAATCCCGGTGCTGTGGAAAACATCCTGCCTTGTTCCAGTGCCTAAAAAACCACAACCAGCTGAACCAAAAGACTACAGACCAGTCGCCCTGACATCTCACGTCATGAAAGTCCTGGAGAGACTCTTACTGGCTCACCTCAGCAAGCAGGTGAACACCTTTCAGGACCCATTACAGTTTGCATACCGTAATGGGCTTGGGGTTGAAGATGCAATCATATACCTGCTTCAGAGAGCCCACTCTCATCTGGACCAGTCAGGGAGCACTTTGAGGGTCATGTTCTTTGATTTCTCAAGTGCTTTTAATACGATTCAGCCTGCTCTGCTGTGTGAGAAGCTGCAGAAATTCCAGGTGGATCCCTCCACAACCACCTGGATTTACGACTACCTCACAAACAGACCACAGTTTGTGAGACTGAAAGGTTGTGTGTCTGAGATGGTGGTCAGCTGCACTGGAACACCACAAGGGACTGTACTTTCACCATTTCTATTCACGCTGTACACCTCAGACTTCCAGTACAACTCTGAGTTCTGTCATCTGCAGAAATACTCTGATGACTCAGCAGTTGTTGGGTGTATCAGTGATGGACAAGAAGCAGAGTACAGAGAACTGGTCGGTCAGTTTGTGAAATGGTGCGGTGACAATCATCTCATCTTGAATACCAAGAAAACAAAGGAGATGATTTTTGACTTCAGGAGGAACAAGAACACACATAGAAGTGTTTTCATCATGGGAGAGGAGGTGGAGGTGGTGGAGGAATACAAGTACCTTGGAGTTCAGCTGGACAACAGACTTGAGTGGAAAAGCAACACTGAGTACATTTACAAGAAAGGTCAGAGCAGACTCTACTTCTTAAGGAAGCTGAGATCTTTTAACGTCTGCACCAAAATGTTGCAAATGTTCTACAGGTCTGTTGTTGAAAGTGCAATCAGCTTTGCAGCAATCTGCTGGGGCAGCGGCATCAGAACCAGAGACTTGAAAAGAATTAACAAACTGATCAAGAAAGCCGGTTCTGTGCTTGGAGTAACTCTGGAGCCGCTGGAGTTGATCATCAAAAAAAGAATTCTGTACAAGCTGACGAAGATAATGGAAGATCCTTCACACCCTCTACACAACGCCGTGACGAAACAACAGAGTGTGTTCAGTGGGAGGCTTGTTCAAGTCCGATGCAAGACAGAGAGATACAGAAGATCCTTCCTTCCAGCAGCTATCAGGCTGAAGAACAAAGCCCTTAATTAATTAATGTGATTGTTTTTTAAAAAAAAAAAAAAAAAAAAAAAAAAAAAAAAAAATTACTACTACTACAATATTGAATTTCCCTTTGGGATTAATAAAGTATTTTTCATTCATTCATTTCATTCATTCATAGAAACTAGATGTAGGAATTATGTTGACGAGTCCACGCTTTTTCTATTTTAGAATGACTGCTGTGGTTTTTAGAGCTTAATCTGTCTTACGACCAACTCTTACTTTGCATCAGGTTTGAAAGGTAAAATAACGTAAAAATCATATTCGGTCTAAATTAGTTCAAATGCTGCAAAACTTATGCTGTGACCTTCCTCAGATCCCTCAACAAAATCTCGTCTCACAGGTCTTCAGAAAATGTGCATGACTTCTTGGGCTGACCGCCATTCTAATATATGCCGATCATTAACCACTAGATTTTATAAGGTCAACTATGTGCCTTCTAATTTTTTTTTTAGTGAATTAAATCAGGCCCAGTTTAATGCCAGCCAAGTTATAGAATAATCTCAGTTTTACTGGATGATATTGAAGAGTTTGGCTCTTGGTCTGGTGTGTCATTAAAAACTGACAATAAAAACAACAATTAGCCATGGCCACAGGAAATAAATGGGAGGAAGTTAGAAAGCAAATGAGACTAAAAGCCACAAAGAAAAGATGCACTGAGCTTTTATTACTGTTCATACATTATTTGATAGATATCTTCTGGACAATTATGCAAAAGGTTCAGACAGACGCTCAACTATGTTTACCATTTACACAAAATGGAAAACATGACCAACCTCTCATCCTCATTTCCTGTGTTCACAATACTAAAGGATACAACTCAAGCTCTGATAATGTAATTAACGTCTTCCCAAGATCAATCGCCTCAGAGCATCCCGCTAATGAGACATCAAGACATAACAGAGAGAGAAACAGAGTCACCTGACTCTTCTCAAATTGCTCTCTTCTCCGCTGAGTGAATGGTGGCTCAGTATATCAAAGGAGGCTCTGCCATAATTTGCTAGTAGCACCAGATCTCAACAAAAAAATTGTACATCAATGGTTGTCAGAGTCAAATACATGATCATCTGAGTACTGTAACCTCATGCTCATCTAAAAATTAGATAAGCTCAGAAACCCTGCAAGTAGTGTGAGCTGTATGAACTGAGCTGCAGTGGTGTCATCAGACCAATAAAAGCGCTGAAATCCTGCAGCTGACTTATTCATAAAAACAAAGAAGCCTCTGAGAGGCTAATGGCTTGTGGTACTAAATGAGCAATTACCTGACTGTACTGTGGAGAAGTAGAAACAGTCTATATTTTGTACAGTTGGAAATAATTTTCACCTCCAACTAAGGGGTATTTATGTCATTTAAGTATTAAATTTCTAAAACAGAAACCCAGAGAGATGCAGAGACTACAATGCAACTGCTTTGACACAACTAATACCAACTCCCCACCGGTGCCTTACACACTTCACCAAAAACCTTTTAACATCACAGACTGTTCACAGTTTAATTTCATTATGTTAATTCCAACTTAATCAGGACAATTTACATATGAATGAAAAAGAGAATGGCAGCGGTTATAAGCAGAGCAAAGGGGAAGCACACTTTTGCATTTTTCTGACGGCATCAAATCACTGTTTTTATAATATATACATAGTAAGGTTTTGCAGGATGGACAGTGGTGGTCATTGTTGTTTGATATTGTACAATATAGGACAATTTAATGGGAATAAAGTTAATTCAGAGATTTGAAATTTGCAGAACTTTATATCCAAAATTAAAACAAAGAAGCAATTAACTTTTTTAAAAGCAAAGCTGAAAGGTGATTTTAGAGTTGGTACTACAACAGATCAGAGAGAATAAATTGAAAGGATAGGCTAACAACCTTGTTTTTAGGTCCCAGTTGTTTACTTGCCAACACCTCCCTGTCAAGGTTAAAGGGCTGCATAAAGTAACTCAGGCTGATTTTGTGCTGACCCATTGTGATAGAGAGTTGAGGGTAACTGCAACATCTGCCTCATTTGCTACCTGGTAGTTTTGAAAACTTTCCCAGAGTACAGCTGGGATAAACAGATGCACCGTTGCCACAGTTTATTGCAGCTGGACTGACTCACTCCATCTTCCACCAACGTGCTCACCATAAAAGTTTCACTTTGTAATAATGTTGACCACGTAGTCCTCAGGCAACCAAAATATCTGTGTTGCTGATCTGAGATGATCTGAATTCTGTCAGTCAGAAAGCTTTTAAGATTTTGAAACCTAACTGTACTGTATGTACTTGTTTTGTTTAAATCACTCATGTTTGACTTAGTTAATAACCAGGGCTTTCAAAATGAACGCATTAATACATAGAAATTTATTTGTCAAACAAACAAATTAATGTAGTTTTGTAATGCATTATCACACACACAGGATGATCCATCTTACATATCACAGTTAAACACTCAGTCGTCGCATCTGACATTCTGGTCCACACTCCTTACCAGTTAGTGGCGGCAATGCACCAAATTGTTATGTGCCTACTGCCAAAAAAACAGCTGATCATCTATCCATCCATGCATCCATTATCTATACCACTTCTTCCAATGAAGGGTCACAGGGAAGCTGGAGCCTATCCCGGCATTTAGCCGGTGATTGGCAGGGTACACAGTGGATAGATCACCATTCCATCGCAGACTGCTGATCATATTTGTAGTAAAAATCACATCTGTCACGTTAAAGAGATCATTCAGTCATGATGAACACTTTCTATTGATTAAAAGTAGTCTTTTCAATTCTCTCTGCATGGTGGCCTCTGTCTGCTCATCTAAAATGGATTGCTTTTATCTACTACTATTTTGTACTCGCTCAAGTGGAATTGACTGTATTTCTCTTGTCCGAGTTAATTCCCTTACTGAGTCACCTTATCACTCAAGTGATTGTTTCTCCCTGTTTCCAGGTATGTTTTATATATTTAACACTTTTAAAAGTAACAAAGTGGGCAAATGTAACCTGGATAACTTGAAATTTGGTTTATAATTATACAAACTCTGTTTAAATGTTGACATACCTGAGGAATCTCTATAAATCACTGGATTTTATTTAAAGTTATAGCCACTTGATATGGGAATATCTAATTTGTGTCCTAAAATGACCATCTGTATACTATTGGTGTTATATAACTGCTTGTTCCCAAGTGACCACCTGCATGTTATATTATTCTGCTTGTTTTGGGAACTGTGTAACTGCCTATCTTTGGAAGGGTGAGAAAAGGGTGTCTTGTAAATATGTTTACAAGACAGGATCTCAGGACTCATCCTCGCCTGTGGGAAGGACCGGCCATCCTCTCTCTCATGCGATGTTGTGTTTTTTCTAAATAAGTATAAAGACGGGGAAATCCCACATCTCGGTAGAGTCTGCTGCGGGTTACGTACGAACGCCCAGCCGGGGTTTTCTAAGCCACTCTACCGGGACTGTTGGCTCTCCAGTCCGTGTCAAAGGTAGGGCAAGCTATGCTATGCTATGCTATGCTTATAAGGCTGAACCCATTGAGATGTAATGATGAGTGTCATGAGCTGCGGGGAATAAACCTGACACACTTATTCTAGCACTCTGACTTTGTGTGTTTCATCTGCCGACCACCACGAACCTCTAAAAATCACACATTACACCACTCATTTGTGGTTTCTTCTTCTTGGGACCCACTTATAAATTCCTTAGGCTCCCATACCATTAAAGGTGGGTATCATTGAATCATTTCTTTATCCCAAACCATCCTACTGTTTGTTATACTATTTGTGTGAATTTTTGTCATCAATTTATCTTTATTTTGATTTTTAGCAGCAAAACAATATGTGCTTCTCATCTAATCCTAAAATAAATTAAATAATATCTGCACATGCAGTGTTTGCTCACTGATCAAAGTTCTGGATGAACGAAAGTTTGACCTGAAAAAAGTGCTAGAGAAAAGTCAGAAGATTGAAAACTTCTATAAATTCAGCCTGAGGGAAACTTGTACAACTGCTGTACATACAATACCAGTCAGTCTATCAAATCCAGCAGATTCTGCAATTTTTTGGGATAAGTGGAAACATGCCTGCAGGTGGTGTTGGGTGGAAAGTCAGGGAATCATGAATTTCTTTAATCTATCCAGTAGTCACTGAGATTTTTGTCAGGATCAGTGGGGCAAGCTGACCAGTTTTGACATTTTGAGCCTCTTCAGGAGCATGCTTTGAAGTTTGTTACTACATTGAGTGCTGCTCATTCATTTACAACCTAGTTTACAATAGAAGCATAACATTTATGTCATGTCAGTTTTAATAAATGTAACTCTTTAGGGTAATTAAAGGACAGTTACTGCTACAATTATAGAGCAGAACTATGTGATGACGGAAGCATTTATGTACCCCCAGAGTACATAAAGTCTTACTGCTAACCATAGAACAAAGCAGTATGCGAACAGTCTTTGTGACCCATAAACTCCTCACAGTCTTCCAGTGTGACAAGTAAACACTGTAACCTGGCAGTCAGCTTGTGCTTCACACCATATTTATGCCACCTTGAATAAGACTCAGCCTGTGCCAAGGACATAGAAGAAGGGAAGCATGTGTTGCTTCGGATTTGGGTGCTTTATCTTTTATTGAATCTGTAGACATTAAACTTAATAAGCTGCTGCTCGATGCCTGCCTGTGATATGGGCAAATCCTTGCTATCTGGTCTCCCCATAACATGTATTACATCCAATACTGGTTGGCTTTACTAGATACTGAACACAATTTATTTTCCCTTACATTTTGTCGCTACTATTCAAAATTTCAGAACATTAATTAGGAGTTTTGCAGTAGACTATTTGGGAATTTGTGAACTTGTGTTTTAAGCTTCAGGTTTTACATATTACCATCTTATTCAAGCCCAGCTGATGCTGAGGAGGAGCTGACTGAGAAATGTGGGAAGTATGTACACCCACATGGTAGGGACTTGTTTAGGACAAGCTAGTCTTGCATACCCGGCTCTATTACTGAATATCAAGTTCTATTAAAAAACACACTTTACACATGTCATTGAAACCAGCAACTCACTCAAAAATCTTCTGTTGGGTAAGAGATCAAGAAAGAAGAGACTGAGAGACCCAAGGAAAAAAACAGGAGCTTACATCCTTGTTTAAAGTAGACCTGCTTTAATAATTTCCACTCAATGAATCCTTAATCTTGGTACCGCTAGATTAGCTTTGCACCAGTCATAACTCCAAATAGGGTGTTATTATTTCAGAATGAGGGACAGCTTTCTTTCTGAATATCGTCTCCCTCAAAATGAGAATATCCTGAGCAAATGTCTTCTGACTGGTTGAATTGTTATGTGGGTGGGCAGGCTAATAGGGGACTGGAGAAAAACAAGTATCCATTGCAGGGCCAACACAGATTTGGACAAGCAACCACTCACACACGCATTCACTCCTAGGGAGAATTTAGAGTGACCAGTTAACCTAACATGCATCTCTTTTGACGGTTGGACCCATGTATACATGGGGAGAACATACAAACTCCCCACAGAAAGGCCACCACACCCCAGGTTCGAATCTACCCACAGCCGAGGCTCGAAACAGTGACCTTCTTGCTGTGAGGCTGCAGTGCTTACCAGCACAGCACCGTGCAGCTTTTTTCAAATTTTTTATTAATCAGTTTCTTGCAGCACATGCTAAATAGTTGTACAGTCCAACCCTGCAAGACAGGAGTCGTTTCTGGCATTGTGAAAAGTCCTGCTTGCAACATGTGCAGCGTGGTGGCGTGGTTCAGTGGGTATAGTGGTCGTCTTGTAGCCTGAGGGTTGCTGGTTTGATCTTCGGCCTATCGAGCCCATGTAGAGGTGTCCCTGAGCAAGACACCGAACCCCAAATTGCTCCTGATGAGTTGTGGTTAGCTTGGCAACTTCCGTCATCAGTGTGTGAATGTGTGTGGGAATGTGATGTATAATGTCAGTGCTTTGGGTATCATTCCAGGTACAGTTTGAGCGCTATATAAATACAGAAATACACATTTACCATGTGCACGCTCCCACTGGGGGGTAGTGCCTGGGAAATTTGACCATGCAAGTAAATCCTGGAACTGTTGTGATAATGGCCAGTTTACTGAAAACAAGTAGCAAGAGAGAGTTTGAGATTACTGGACAAGTTTATTTTCTCCTGCATAAACATATTAAAACATGCTTACACCTGCTGGGTGTAAAAGGATTAATATACCGTTTATTTTATGATTTTGACATAAAAATATTTGAAAGCAGGTATAGAAAATGGATGGATGGATGGATGGATGGATGGATGGTTTTCACAGCCACACTGTTGATCAAGCAGTTGAAATGTTATAATTTCTCACAGAGCTCTCACTATCAAATACGAAAATCAACTATTTGCATGTCTGGAAACTGAAGGAAGATCATTTAATGCCGGATATATGAAGCATTAAATATAGTTAAAGCTAATTTTCTGTCAATTGAAAAATTGTTTCAGCTCTGCTTTAAAAGCAACCAAAATGCAGAATAAGATGTGTGTTGAATGTGAGGATAGGTAGTTACTGTGTGGTTCTTGAGGTTTTTTTTTTTTTTTTTTGTTAAGACATATTCAATGATGCATCAACAATGGCCAAGTTGATCATTTACATCCACACACCCGCAACCTAAGAAGAATGAGATGCACTGCAGCGTTCTCTGGAAGATTCATCACAGCGTTGGCTGAGGATACTGGCTTATTATTCTTCTGGCATCTTAGCACACAGTCATGTTTAGAAGTCGTGGAACATCAGATGAAAAATGACTGAGCAGTCATCAAAATGGGCCCCAAAAGAGACAGACACATGATAGATTAACAGTATTATGTTAATGCTGGAAATCTTGGTCTATATCCTCTCTCTTCATCTTCATAGAATAACAGTCAAGGGCTTTTGCAGACCTCAAGAATCATCACTCAAACGTCTTCTCCCTCTTAAACTGTGAATAATCTTTTGATTGTATCATACTTCCTACTTTCAAACATTACTAGCTGCTATCCTGATTATTAAATATTAAATATTTCACGATGGCAGTGCTTTCATTTTATTACTACATTTGTCAGTGACAGTGACAGAGGAGATTATTTCAATGTGACAAAGTGCACTTGTTACACACTGGTATAAGCAGATTAACTACCACCAAAGTATTTTATTGTAACCCAACCTTATTTTCTCACTCTGTTCTTAGACCTTACAACATCCATTTGCCCCAGCATATTCTGCTTTTATCTTTTCTCACTTCTCTTGCTTGTCTCTGCTGACCTTCTCCCCCTCATAAGCCAGCTTATCAACACATCTCTTGTCTGGACACTTTCCCATGACTTTCAAATCTATCTTAAAAAAAGAAGAACAACACTTTACCCCTTGGTCCCAAAAACTAAAAGCATCCATCCTCTTCCCAGAGCATTTTGGTTAGGCCAACTACTTTGTTATGTCTGACCCTTACAACCTTCAACACCTCCACCAAGCTGGTTTCAAAGCAGGCCACTGATCTGGAACACTGTTCCTCTAGTTTCACTTACTCAGTAATGTTGCACTGGATACAGTCAACCATCAAATCCTCTACTGCAAAAGTTCTTAACCTTTTGATGGGGTTCAGACACAACAGACCTTTTCTGTATCTGTAGTACATTTTCTTTTTTTTTCTTTTGTAAAAGCTTTAAATATTTGTTTTCTAATGCAGCAGGATGCATTTACGCAAATGAGCCAAATCTTTTGACTGACCAGCACTGCATCAAGACTTAGTGAAGGAGATGATGAAACAAACAACAATGAGGAAAACTCGCTCATCTATTGGTTAATCCAGTTTTTCCAATTTTTGTTTCCGCCACATAAGAGTAAAACATGGAGCTGCATCAAATCATAGCGGTCTTGGGTTGACTGTCATCCACAAGCCCATTTCTCAACCAAGAGCCATTTTTCATGGTTAATATTCTACATGTGTGTATGTTTTGTGTTTATTCTTTGAGTAATGCATTCTTCTTGAATTGTTCAATCTGCCATCCAAGAGTGCATGCAAACTGAAATAAAGAATGTTTTAGTTGTGTTTAATCACAATACACTTTGCTTTTTAGTCACCTATCTGTATAGTGGACCAGAGTTTGTGTATTTGACCTGCATTAAAGTTTGTTTACATATTCACACCTTCATCAAATGGTTATAAAAGTCTTGAAGTTATTTAAGAAATTCACATTTTTTCTAATAATGTCTAGTAAGCTGTTGGTGCATTTAACATCTAGCATGATGTCATCTTTTTTTTTTTTTTTTTTGTTTTTTTTCGGCCAATGATTCTGGGCATTATCTGTTGATTATCCCTATCTCCCAATAGTTAGGACCCATTTAAAAAAAATCCTGGATCCAGGGGTTGAGCTAGATCACCCCCAAAATATAGTCATGCATTCCTTATTCTATTCCTGACATTTCCAGAAAATTTAATGAAAATCCGTCCATAACTTTTTGAGTTATGTTGCTAACAGACAAACCAATGCCGCCAAAAACATAACCTCCGCCTTGGCCGAGGTAACAAGAAAGAACTTAAATGAGGTTTTACGCTGGAGAAACTGGAATGTGAAAAAAACTTAAATATGTGAAATTTGAGTAAAGTAATTAATCAAATCACATCGAATCATCAAGCAAACACTGGTGTAAATCAACAGCAATGCATTCATGAATTACAAATTTGCTTTGATTTTCAGGCTTTGAGCGTGAAAAGTTGTGCTTTTAATAGAAGCTACGAGAACTACAGCAGACTGTCTGGACAGAACTCATTACATTGTACTCTGTGAGATGAATGACAGGTGAGGCTCTGCAGCAGCTGCTGTTACCTGCAGGCCACAGCCCACTAAGCAGAATCTGTGACCAGATCTGACCAAGATGGATGACATTGTCAGCCTGCCAAGACCACCAACCTCATGGACACATACATAAACACGCATCACATACAGGCAGAGATGACAAATTAAAGGTTAAAAAAAGAAACTGAACACTTGACCTAAATGAGAGCAACTTGTTTTCTGTTTTTTAAGCCTTTTAAAAGCGTTCTGTCCAACAGCTGTTCTAGTGGCATGCAGTGACCAAACCTCTTGATTATACAATTTTTTTAGGATTCTTTGTAAGCTTTGTTTCTTATGAAAAGACTATTATTAAGTTTTTAAAGCAGAGATCCATTTGGAAAGCTCAGACAGCAAATATGATCAAATGTTATAGTTAGGAGCTTGAAGAAAACACTGTATAAACACAGGTCTGTGCATTTGAACATGTAATAAGACATAATATTAATACTGCGGATTTTTGTTAAAGAACAACAGTTGCAACAATCAGAGCAACAGTTGTATTTTAACAAGTTTTCATTAATCATGGTCAGTGTCACGTTTATTTATATGGCACATTTCCAACAACTCATGCTACCCTAAAGGCTTTACAAACTAAAATACAACTAAAATAAATAAAGTGTATAAATGAAAAAAAAAAATACAATAAAGCAATCAAACAGCTAAAATAACAACGACTAAGACAGTTAAAACAAACTATTTATGTCAACTTCTGATAAAAGCCAGGCCATAAAAATGCGTCTTCAGAAGATATTTGACATGTTCAATTGATTGTGCAGATCTAATATTTAAAGGCAGATTATTCCAGAGTCTGGGGCCTGCCACAGAAAAAAGACTGTCACCACAAGACAAGATAAGTAACAGGAAGCTGGTGTAGAGATGCAAACACTGGGGTTAAATGCTGTTTCGAGCAGCTGCATTTGGATCAACTGGAGACAATAGTGATGTATCTTGATAAGGAGATGTGGAAAAGTTGAACCTCAGGCAAAAATGTCTCTGGACGCTGACTTGAATAATAAAAAGAAGTTTATTACAAAAGTTCAGACATCAAAACAGATTTCTGCAGAAAAATCTGGAGGTCCCAAAACCAGAACGAAGACCCAAAGACCTGATGTAAAGTTCTGTCTTATATATGGTTTAAACAAAGAAAATTCCTCAGTTCTGTATCCTCCAATCATAGAGTTTGCATATAGGATGTTCGTGTGCGTAGAAGACATGTTCGTGTGTGAATCCAGTCTGTAGGACAGAGAACCTTATATGGTAAATCTTGAGTGTGTATCATAAAAATGCTATGCTTGGATACCTCAATAGGCAGAGGACTGATTCAAACCACAGTACAGAGAGCTGCAGTAGTCCAAGCTGCAGGTAATCAAGAGATGAAGTTACATCTTCAAAGACATTAGCCGGAAGGTAAGGTTTTACCTTAGCTTGCTGTCTTTGATGGAAAAAGCTAGATTGGACTCCACTCACCTGCCTACACAGTTAAAAGGAACCATCAAGGTACAGTCAAATGTTTTTGCATTTGCCTTACAATAAGAAGATAAAGGGTCAAGAGCATTGTCAATATCTGGACTAAGAGAGTTGCCAAAAATGACCATATGTGTTTTGTCTGAACTGTTCATAAGAATGGGGTGCCTAGTTTTGGAGAAACAGTTGGAATTAAATATGGAAGAGGTAATGCTAGAAGTACATAGGGAAAAATAATGCAGTTACTAAGGCAGTTGAAAGGGGTAGTTTTGGGGGTGAGGGTTATTTTCTATACCAAATTAAATGACCACTTTAGTGGTGACAAGAAGTTAATTGTTTTCTAAATATTTTTCTTAAGATTTTTATAAAAGGTTGTATGGATCATTTACGTGCAGGTTTTTATTTATTTATTTTTTCTAAAAACAATTTCTAGACCCGCCCTTGACAGTATCACATAGAAAGAAAAGATGGGTGGGTGACAGTTATTGAGAAAATAAAGAAGAAAGACAAACAGGAAAAGCTGTCATGGCAACGTTCTAAAAATGGCAAAATAGCAGTTAATTACCACCTCCACCCACAGGTATGATACATAGTGTACATAATGGTGAAGGTGACAGGACACCTGCTACAAAACCTCAGCTTGTTATCACCTGCAGATATTTCTGGAGCACAGCATGTCGAGAAAGTAGCCCAGTTTTTTTTGTTTTTTGTTTTACAGCTTTGGTACATAAGGAAAAGTGTGAGGGGGAAGTACCAAGAGATCTACTGCTGTAACAGTCATACATACAGCCTGACATGTGGTCTGTTGGATTTGTCAGAAAGCATTTATAGGCTGTTAGTCAGCTGCACAACCATTCCTTACTGAGTGCTAATGTACAGCATGCAGGGTGTCTAATTGGCCCCCGAAGACCTGGCTAATCTAAAAAACGTTTTAACTTCCCAGTTTAACTTCACTTCCCAGTTCAGATTAATCTGTTTACAACTCTTGCGTGTTATTACCAAATCTGTAAACTCAAATCAGAAGGTAGACAACAAGTTAAAGAACACCATAGCAGTAATATTACAGCCAACAGGAAGGGGAAATGACCTGACCCATTTAAAATACCTATTGCTGCTGAAATGCAGGCAAAGCAACTGCTGGCTGCAGCTAGAAAAAAAGATTGAGGTTTACTTTACTTAGTCGGCCACAGGCTGATAGAGATGTAATGCAAAGCAAATGACTTGTACAATTAGTCAAAGAAGTGTACTATGGGTTTTTATGTGTTTAGGATGGTAAAATTCATTTCCTCCATGTTTAAGTTTATTTGTCTTTGTTATTTCCTAGACTTTATCAGGGCAAATATGCACAATGCTAATTATTTAAAATTGTGAGAGTACTTAGAAATGTTATCGCAGGAACAGAAAAAAATGCAGCTCATCACAAAGCACATTGCAACCTGTGTGCATGTCACATATGTTTGTAAGTGGTCTAACTTTAGGTTTTGAGTTTAGAGACTGGGCATGATGAAATCCACAATGTACACTTCTGAGGATAATCGATTCTGGGATTTATATATTTATTTTCACTTTTTTATCAGCTCAATTCCAAATAAAGCTGTGGACTGCACAGCACTCCTCCCGTTGCCATTCCAGACCAATGCAAGCTCTTTTTGAAGTGCATTAATGTGTATAATGCTACTCTATAAGTAACCTCATGGTGGTAAACATGAGAAAATTCAGTTCTGGCCATACTGTTCATTGAAAAAAGGAGAAGTGGAAGTATTTATCACTATTTAAAGTAGAAAATATATCAGTGTACTCCAGTTCTCTCACTTCTCTGATGCAATTTACATATTATGTAAATAAGGGAGAGTGTTATACCACAGTCTGTTGGACAGTTCTGCTCTTCTTCAGCCATCCACAGGAAAAAAAAAACAAAAAACTAATTGGACGATCTCCATGAAAAAAATAAAAAATGTGAGGAAAGCAGGAAAATTGTACTGCTTGAAAAAATGGAGAATTGGGCCAATGGAAAAACCTCAACAAGTGGAAAACAGGGCTTAACAAAACAAATGTGACAGCAGGGTAAAACCAATTTTTCTGCAGATGTCAGTTAATGTCCATCTTTGGACTGACTTCTGTTAGATTGTAACTTACAAATTATGTGGCATTTACTTTTGCAGATTGACACTTATATTTAGGTCTGAAGATTATATGACCTCTAATGGTCATGACAGCAACTGCATTAGAACTGTAAAAACTGCATCCATAAAAGTAAAAGTTATGTCATGAGGCCATTTCTAACCTAAACCAAATGAGACACATTTTCATGGTAATGTGTTGTGTTTGCATGTAACCACGGCAACCAACAAAATGGCAAACATGCAGGTGATAGTCATAAATATAATTGAGCATTACTTTTGAAAGTTGCGGCTGAAAGAAACTGAATTCTGAATTTTGTCCTGTCTTTCATAAAGTATGTTTGTGTGTATCCTAAATGAAAGTAGATAGTGAAGGAGGCAGTGGAGCTCCTTTTCTTGGTGTTATAAGAAATTGAATAGTACACTCTCATGTTGTTGAAGAACAAGTGTGCTTTTTTCACCCACTCAGTGGAGTCCGTAAAGAAGCCTTCTTACAGACATGTGTTTGCACACAGTCCATTGGTTATTTAATCCTCTATTGCAGCCATTATTATGTTATGAAAAAAAAAAAAACTTTTGAAGTGTTTTCGTGTCTTAAAATAGAGCAAATATACATAATCTAAAGAAATGTTATTCTATTTATTCAGCCGCCACATTGTGGTGAAGGGGTTTGTGCTTCCTGAAGATCCTAGTAGCTATGTTGTCAGGGGCTTTATGCTCCTGATAGGGTCACCCATTGCAAACAGGTTTCTAGGGGAGGGACCAGACCAAACGTGACTCAAAGACCCCTATGATGAACAAAACCACAATCTGACCTGCTTTTAATTTTTTTGTGTGTTATTTCTAGATAATTATGTGTGCATTTGAACATACATTTGTAAGTACTGAAAGTTGCACACAAATTAGTTTACACAGTTTGTAATTCATGTATTACGCACACACACAGACACACACACACAGACACACCTACACACACAATAATATTTAGTGGATTTTCTCTCCATAGAAACAGGTCGTCCTCTAGTTGCAGCTCGAGATTAATACTGCCTTGGGATCTTGTCAAGGATGTCTACTCCTAACTTTGTCTTTTTGGAGTAAGAGGAGCTGAAATGTTGATCAGCGCTTAGCTGTGCAGAAAGGAATGAAAGATGAAACCTCATACTGAGGTTTATTCTCAAGGGATGTGGAAGATAGAAGAGAAGATAAAGATAGAAGGACCAGAGACAGACAAGAAGAAGGTATTGGCGCCTTTTCTTGTTATCTGATTCTCCCCACAACAGTTATCACTAATAAACAAATAATGCTGCTGTTATTTGTAGAACAAGTGGTCAGGGAAGCTTCTTCTACCAGATAAAATTACTGATATATTAGAACAGTATCTTCAGTACTCTGAGCCTTTCTCCCCTTTCACAGGCTAATAAATCACTGCAGTTTGAAGCCTCATCCTTGAACACATGGCTTTCTTCAGCAGTGATGGGAACTCTAACACAAGCTAATAATCCGCTTTCCTTCCCGACAGATGGAGCATCATGTCTGGACTTTCACACTTACAATAGGTGACGATCAGTAGAAGTGGTACTTCACACACTCTGGCTTTACAAATGTTTGCTGTGTATGTGCACAGCCAAAAGCAAACTGCTCTCATCAGAGCAGCAGATAAAGTCTTCCCAGATGTGTGCACTTCAGAAGTTAATCTTTATAAATGACTAGAAATGGTATCTGCCAGGAGTTTCGTACTTGGAAACAAGGAGGGAAAATGTTCCATCTTTGCATGTCCCAAGATTAAATCCACACACTTAAATCTTCCAAGCAAAACACTCAAATTCTGTCACTGTGTTGACAGGAGCTGTAATGTTGTTTAATGTAATACAAATATCCATATTGGAGACTGAAGAGTCTCTGAAACTCTAACAATCCATCCAAAACTCCTTAAAGAAAAGAAACTGGAAACCACATTTCTAGAAAAATGTAAAAAACGAAACAAAGAAACAAAAAATTAAAACAAAAAAATCTTCATGATGTGCCATTCATTTCCAAAAGGAGACAGATCTATGCTGCTGTCAGGCTAATGAAGCTCACGTAAAAGTGAGTTGATACATGAAATCATCTGACCTAAAAACACATGAGCTTGAAAAAGTGTCCAGTAAAGTGGCATTGTGACGAATCCAGTAAGGAGTCCAGACATTTTGATTCCACATACTGTTTTCTGGGAGCTATGGTGTGCCAAATTACCTCATTACTGAGCCTTCTAGTCACTCTGGTGGCAAGTGACACATGCTCTTGATTAGCACTGAGAAAACCTTCAGCTTCATTTAGAATAACTGACAAAGCTGTATTTGAGTGAATACTTTATACAGGTTACAGATCCTCCCATATGATTCAGTCAGTGTTAGAGATAATGGGGAAAGAAAATGGAGCATGCAACGTATCAGTGCAATTACTAAGCAAAATAAATGGGTTTTTACAGCCTCATTCTTTTCTACAAGGAGCTGGGGACAATCTTCATCTCTCTGCATCACTTGCTTTCACTCATTGTTACCTAAAAACTGGTATGAGTGAGGGACTGATTAAGTCATGTGATAAAAAAAAATTATTCACTGAAAATTTAAACAGCACCAAAAAGCTTTGCCAAGGACAAAACTTTTGATTTATGCAAAATGCTTAGCTGCTAAGGGGTTCTGGACTGCAGACATACATTTATTTATCCAAATAATATCAGACTGCCAAGCTTTTACATGACAGGTCAGTGTCAATAATTAATAAAAACAGATAAAGTCAATTTAAGAAGGAGGTTATTTTCATTTTCTTTATCTCACATTTCAACGTGCTAACATATTGCCAATAAATCCTCTCAAGATTCACATGAAAAGCATTTGTATGAGTGTAGCAGTCAGACTTCATTTACACTGAATCCTATTTATTGTACCACTACACAACAAGCTCTGCATGTTGGCCAGGACCCAGCTAATCTGTTTAGATCTAATTATGATGTGAAAAACACCTAAATTATCCCTGTAGCATAACACATCATAGAGAACCTGCTAACAAATATGAAACGAAAATCAGTTCATCTCTCACATAGAATTAATCAGCTCAGTAACAAAGCTTGCACACACATAAAGCTTATTCATATAAAGTCCTGCAAATAATAGAACTGAGGAACTTTTTCATAAAACATTGCACTTCCACTTAATGATCACAAAATATTAAAATTAACCTAGTGATTCCTGACAAGAGACTTTAAATCCTTGCAAGAATTTCACAGATGCAACACTAGAATGGATATTGTTACTGTAAGTGGATGTTGATTTTGACCCTGATTACAGATTGTCACAGTAATGAACTTTAATGGGTGGTCTGTCTTTCTGTGTGTATGACCATACACTGCAGACTTCATTGTCTGTTATGGTGCATTAGCTATGCTTCCCCTTCCTTCAGGTATTCACAGCTGGGATTATTAATGATAATTCTACAGCAATGCATCACAACAAAGCCAAGATGGGGGTATGGGTTTATAGTGGGTCATAGCCACACTATGCTGTAGCCAGAATTAATGACAACAACAACCTCAAACCTGGGGCACAGTAGGACCATAATGGTTGCCCCATGAAAAATAAGGCATGGAGAAGCTGCCTCTGAACTGAGTCCTACAGGTTGAACTTCATCCTGGAGAAATCAAGTGTCTCCGTGAAGACAGAGGGACTGTAATGTGTAAGCATTAAGATGACAGTTTTGTGGCCTTGAGTTAAAAAACAGTATAGATACCACAAAGAGCCATAATACGTAGCTATGGTTATATGGGCACCGTTCTGACAGCATTTGCAGAGATGCAGAAATGGTTGAGGGTAAATCTGATAACCAGGATGCGCAGTGTTACACCCTCAAGTGCAATTTTCAGCAGAAGAAAAAGTAGATTATTTAGCTTTGCATAAATAGCTCAGCAGAATAAGAAAAAATTCTTAATAGAGCTTATGGAGTATTTAAATCTGTACTTGCAGCTGCATTTCAGAAGAGGTTCTGTACCCTCAGTTTTATGTGTTGAGATAAATGGAGCACTGTCACCATCATTTTATATCTTCTGTCCTTAGCCACTGTGATAATAAGTCATCTGCACTTTGTTCTTTGACACCAATAAAAATAATAACACTAAAAATTTATTTTATTCTGGCTTCTGCTTCTTTGGTGTACCTCTCAAGCTGGTAGCATGAGTCTTTGCGTAGCTATTTCCACTTTCTCAGGTACAGACAGTTTGTTGTATTTCTTATGAAGTACTTTTTTCATTACACTGTTCAGCTTCTCTGATTACTGGCCAGCTTCAATCCTTGTTGCCTTAATCTTGGCCTCCAACCTTCCTCTCTTTGGGATACCTTTACACTTAAAATGTTTGTCTTGTTGCCAACTCTAAGATACACCCCCTTTCTGTCTCTCTCTCCTTTTTCTTTACGTACACACATTGACAGAAATAAATTATATGTGAATAAACTTTGAGCAGACATAACAGGGATGAGACTAAACAATACTGGAAAAGCAAATCTACGGATTTGCTGTGAACAGCTGACCACAGCAGTATCCCATTACAGGGACCAGTGACTGTCACAATGGCAGCCATCTAAGAAAGGGCCTCAGGTATGAAGAGTTGGACTGCATCAGACCTTGACATATTACACACCTACTCAGTAAAGAAACTACCTGCAGTACATGAATGCCTAGCAGCACAAACAAAGCAGTGGCTAAAAACACCTTGTAACACAAAACACCCCATACCTGTCTTATATGCTTTGGAAAATGTTATTACTGTCAGGTTCAGCTCGATATGTGACCTGAGGCAGAAGCAGAAATAAATACCCAAGCAAATTGTGTGTGTGGAAGTATTTCCATAGCCCAGAGAAGAGGGGAAGCTTGGACAACCACAAGCATGGGAGGGTAGATGCAGGAATTGATCACTAAGGTACAAGTACTTAGATCTTAGCTCGATGGATCAAAGAAACAATTTTTTTTACCAGCTTCACCAATACAACAGCAATTAACTCCTCTGACACACAAATGCTGGAAGAGGCCCAGGCATTTTGTGCACTGGTGCCAGTAAAAGCCATAAAATGAAATGTAACTTCTATTTTACAACCTGTACAAAATCAGCGTAAATTACACATATTGTTGAGTCTTTTAATTGTAAAAGAATGCTGTTGCTATTATCAAACAGCAACATTTAAAGGTACAAACTAAATGATCTTTTCAGGTGAAGTGATGGCAGTTTTCAATGTTTTCCCCTCGTCCATATGTGGTCATTACATGTGTTTTGATTTGATTTCCTAAAGCTATAAACTGAGAATGTGTTAGGAGTGACTGAAAAACACCCTCAAAACATGTTTACCAGAAATTCCAGTTTGTTCATTTAAATAATGAGTTTTCTTCACACACCAGAGTTTTTTTTTTTTTTTTTTTTAGTTTTTTTTTAGTTTTTTGTAAGTCATTTTCTTTAAATACAAGATCACGATTTCATCAAACAATATGTTAAATTTACTTAAGTACATTTTTACATAAACTGTACTTTTAAGAGTAAATTTAATAGGACATACTTTTTACTTTGACTTGAGTATATTTATGAAGAAGAAACACTACTTCTACTCTGTTACAATGGTGTACATTCTGCTCATCACTTTTACTTTTGGTTATGTGTAAAATATTACTTAATCTTATGTGCTGTGTTAAAGAGACAGGTGGATATTTCAATACTGAGGCTGCCCAACTAAACTGCACAGATACAGTCCACGTGTTCGCGTCCAAATCTGAAACAGCTGTAAACTGTGACAGTAAGGAACATTTTATTAGTCCAGGATAAAAGCTGATGAGGAAACGTTTTGACTTCATCAGTTTGTCAGTGTGTTAATCTGGATGTAAATTATGTGATTGCGGTGTTTTATGTTTGCTGGTTTATTTTACTGCATGAAATATTTGGTGAGTCCTGCTGGACCAAGCATACCTCCACAGGTGGGCATGGAAAAGTTTGGGAAGCCCTCTTAAGGGTGGGCAATCTCTTATCTGTTTAAGTTGAGTTAGCTGAATCACATCAGATGAAGTTTTTGTTGACAACTTCTTGTTTTTACTGTTGCAGCGAATATTGATGTTAACATATTTTATGGTAAACTGGCATCTAAATTATTTGCTGACAACTGACAAATTCCTGACAAAAGTTCTTTTTGTTAACTTTTACTTCAGTAATTATTTGGATGACTACTTTTTACCTAAACCTAAGTCAGTTTACTGTTTCTAAAGTAACAGTACTTTTACCTGCATATAATTTTTTGGCTAATCCACACGTCTCTGGTTATATTTAACTAATGTAATATTACTAAAATTAAGACTATCCAGTGTCAGAGTGATGCAGAAAATGGGAGATCATATTTTAGCTCACCTTTTAATGGATGCCTGCAAATTCTAGGACAGAATTAAAAATGATCACATTTACATATGAAGCTTTTACTGACCAAGCTCTATCATGTCTTAAAGATGTCATTGTTAAGGAATCTCACCACAAAGCTCATCATTCTCAGACTCATTTTTAGAGTAAAATGGGAGGTAGATTTTTATTTGAAGAACAGGTGTAAACCCTCTTTTTTTATGAAGCTCATATGACTGGTTCTGGTGTCCTTGAGTCATCCCTTTAGTCATGCTACTCTAGTCCAAGAATGCTGGGGGACATCTTATGATGCATAGAGCACATTTCCTTAATCTGCTTTCTTAAATCTTCATTCCATGTTACGTATCCATCAATACAGTCATAAACTTTTGTTTTTCATTTCTTTCCCTCCAGATATCACTGGTCTAGTGTTCTGGTACTTATTGTCTCTGATCTGTTCTCTCACCCTCTAATAGGCCAGGCTGCCCATTTTGAGTCTGTTTCTGCTGGATGCTCTAGCCTGTTAAAATCCCTGTCCAGCGCATCCTGATTTCCCAACAACTCTTATGTTTTCTAAAATAATGAGATGATTTTAAGTTTTGCCATGGAAAAAAACAACAACAACAACAAAAAACAACAACAACTTGAAGCTTTAATGCTGCATGGGCAATGACTTTCCAACTCTCTCCTCTGTCTGTGAGTGGGAATCTATAAATTTGCTATTAAAATCCACCCAAAGTCCAGACCCTTACCACTGCCTCAAAGTCTCGACTCTGCAAAACACATTGTTTTACCCTCATATTGTACCAATCAGGCAATAAGAAAATAATAAATGGTTTGCTTTGACTCATTGGGGATCACAACCACATACGTTTCACATAAGATGCAGCAACTTCTGCCCATATTTTATTTTCAGTCACACACTGGTACAGCTGCACAGGTCTCAATGACTTTCTGTCCAGGTCTCATCATTCTAAATGCTGTATGAGAAGTCTCACACAATGTGCAGTTACCTCCCTAAGAAAAGCCTGGTTCATGCAGGGTTTTGAGCTGTTTTACACAGACACAGAGTGTCCTGGAAAAACGGTGGACACAGCCGAGAATTACAGCCAATTTTTGGCTTGTGGTGCTGCTTGTGACTGGTGTTACGCATTGTCAGTAAGAGACAGAGAGAAAACACACCAGAAATAAATAAAATTGCTAACTTTTTCTTTTTCATTATTGTGGCGTCTGCAGGATAATTGGCTGGAATAGCATTAGTCTTCATAATAAGTTTAACGGTAAAATAAAGAAGTGATTCATCAGGCTTCGGACCTCTGGCTGCAGCATTTCTGGTATTTAGTGAGTCAGAGTGGTTGTTACATTATCAACATGGCAGCCAGTTACAATGCACCATTCTCTCTTGGTTCAGCTGTAGTGGAGTCTAAGCAGCTGTAGCAGTGAATCTCAGCCCTGGTGTCCTGAGAGGAAAGAAACGGACTTGTCATGTTTGCTAATACTTATACTGTATCTCAGATAAATGGATGTAAAATTGTTTTATAATTGGTTTACCCCAGCTATTTATGGATCAAATTTGTGAAATGGCTTTCTGAAGAATGAAGGCTGAAGAGTTGTATTTTATTGAGTTTTTTATGGGACACAACATGTCTCTAAATAAACTACACTCTGTTGTAGTTTAAGATGGGAAAAACATCCAGCTATCCAGTGGCTGGATAAGAAGAAAGAAGACCAGAAGAAAAGACACCAACTTGCTTCTCCACCTAGCTTGTGTTAGCATCTCCTATAACTTCTTAAAAAAAAGAGGAATATTTGGTGGATTTGACAGATTTCTGAGCTGGGCAACTTTTAAGGAACTGGCACAACATTAACACAAATATAATGCTGACTTAAATTGAAGTATTATAAATTCATCAAATGCCTCTGTATTTCAACTATAAAATCAATCTTATCACTCACCTTTAGATGTGTCACATGTAAGAGAAAAATTACATTATTGGGAAACCTCGGTGTGTAATCTGAACAGAGCAGGTCCAGCACACAGATGCACAGAGATGCATAGAACCAAAGTTGGGATAGATATAAACTGTGGTAAGAGTTTGCTGTTTGGATGCAGTTCATATTTCAAATTATAATTCAGCACAGCACCAGAAATGTCAAAAGTTGTGCCGTCAGGCCAACAACTCTTCCATGTGTTGGAGCGCATTGTTCTGCATACCAGTAACCCTGCAGTGCCTGCTGTCACTAATCCAAACAACATCCCAAAGGGATCTGAAGGCACAGAATAAACAAATATAATATATGATAAGTTCTGTCATGATGTTAAGATTTTAAAACCAGGTCCTTATAAAAATCTTGTCATTTAAAGTAAATACAGTTTTACTCTTCCTCTGTCCTTAAAGTAACAAAAACAAGAAGAAAAAGCAGCAAGGAAAATAGTCAGGCATCTATTGATTTACTATAGAACAAATGCAATAAAGACAGCACTGTAAAAGCACACATCATGACAACCCGTATTCAGGCATACAGTAACTCCATCAGAACACAATGGACTTGAGACCATTTTGGAAAAACACCTGGCTGCTGTACATCCAGACCAAAGTGTCAGAAGTATCTATTCAGTAATCTGAAAGGCAGCAGAGCATCTTTACAGGGGCAGAGCAGACTCCTCCAAGAGCACAAGCAGAATGCTAATGCTGTTATGCTCACCTCCGTCCTCTCTCCTTTCTGAAACATACAAGGGCAATGCTGCATTAATCATGGATTCACAACCCTCCTCTTTTACTCTAACCTGCCTGCAAACACATACACCTCTGTTGCCCCAACCCCCCCCCCCCCTCACACACACACACTCACATCGTCTTTTCCATAATGAGCAACATCATTAAAGGGACCTTTTTTGACACAGTCTGTAAAATTTAAATGTCACTAAACCTAAAAGGCTTGAGATTGTTTAATTTCATGCAATTAGAGTATCTTTGATTGATAAGTGAATTAATGTCCCTGAACCCCACAAGAAAATACTGCATATCTCACGTAATCAAACATATCTTTTAAACAACACCCACTCCAAATATGCACAAGTATGTACACCCACACTCACGCATAAACAGTCCAACAATGTGCTCTGCCATTTTCTGCTCCACTGCTCTTAGCAAAGTGAGTGGGAAAGAGGAACAGTTTTATCTGTGAGTTTAATTTCTAAAACCACTTTGGGAGAGACAAAAATTTCCAAAAGCACGTATCAGTCATGTAGACAAAGCTGGGATTTTCAGATACTGAAGTCTTATGTGAAGTCTTTCTTCATGGATTTAGGTTCTGCATATTGGTGTCACGCCTTTCAAAAATAAAGTGCGACAGCCTAAAGGACAGACTGAAATGAAGACATGATGCAATATGAGCAGACATTAAGAGATCTCATATTATTCTGTATTAATGGATATTGCAAAGGAGGATAAACAGCCCTCTGCCAAGCAATTTGGGCAATTAGCTGTATTAACCCTGAATAACACCAATAGGACACAGAACAACATTAAACAATAAATCAAAGAAAGTAGCTGAATCTGACACACACTTTCTTTTTATTCTTAAATGATAAAGTAACCTACATTGTGAGGAATAACGCTAGAAGTGGTGTTCACCATGGGCATTATAATGTCCTGAGTCATTTAGAAATTGGTTTTGGGGCAGTTCAAGGTGTCCTTATATTACCAGACAAAAAAAAAAAAAATTGAAAAAAAAAAGAAAACCACGATTGTACTTGACTACTTAATGGACCCCCATCCTTGGGCAGAGGAGGGTATTTAAGTTATTGATCAAAATATGTCTGATGTCATGAAAACAATGTTGAGGAAATTCTGCTGCTTCTTACTTTCTCTGTGGGAGATTGCACATGTAAGTATGGTCATCTTCGCTGCACTAACATGGCCTTTACTTAAAAGCTGTTTTTGTCTAATTACACTGTAATAAAAAAAACAAAACAAAACAAAAAAAAAACAAAGAATAACACATAAAATGTAAAACACGTTACAATCCTTGATGCAAACTTGCATGTGCAGCTGCAAAACCCTTCTACAAAGTTCTGAATACATTGATGAAACACTTTTACCAATGACAAAGCAACTTTACATTGATGCTAAACACTTTTACAATCTTTAGGACAGTTTTCACATTTTCTAAAACACTTTTACAAGTTTACTGAATGAGGTCTGACACCTCAATCATTCAAAGTAATATATTTTTGCCCTTCCTGGCCACCGTAGCTGTTTGGTCACAAGCCTGATTGGAAATTTTACTACTTTTATTACATGCTTCTTGGGATTTATTGTTTGAATAATACAGTTTGGAACACATCTGGGCACAAGCAGGAATAATTCAATTAAGCAATATTAGCTGGGATTTTTATTTTGGCTTAGATAACTTTCATTTTGGGAAAAACTAACATGTTTTCATGAATTTCTAACCCTGTAAAGCCTGAAATGAAATTGAAAAATGTGACTTTCAACTGTCATGGACTTTTAAGCATATCCTACATTTTTAAAAAGGACAATTTGCATCATCATTGTAGCAACCATTTAGAAAATTACTCTTAAGAAACCATTTCTAAAAAATTTAAAGCAGGAAAAATTCAAATCCTTGCTTAATTTCACATTAATTGTTTGGACTGGTAAAGAAACCGGCAGAGAGACTAAAAATCTGGCACAGAGAAGAGTAGAAACTGCTGCTTAAATAGAGAGCAACACGGGTGAATTAGATCAGCTATCAGGGCTGAATGTGAGCCACATATGCTAAATATTGCCCTGGCAACTGGTAACATAGTATAGAGCAATGCACCACATCAGAGCAGCAACAACAACATAAACACACACACACACACACACGCACACACACACCTACTTTTATGTGTCTATAAAAATAGACACATGTCAAAAGGACATGATGGTAAACAATTCTTTATTGCTGTAGCAGGCTAAGAGTGGTGGTCTATGTTAAGGCAGTGATGCACTCACTACTCTGATCAATACTGAAAGCTGCTCATTTGAATAAAGGAGAGAGAGGAGAACTGTGATGCCCTTATTTTAGATTCTTTGTAGCATTTTGACTTGAGTAAATGCAGTCAGAACATCAATATTATCACATAAATGGCCATTTTGGCTACTGAATAATTTGGCAGCAAAGTGGCATAAAAATGTTTGATCAATAATAAAATACAGTAGATGATATTTGTGGTGATGCTGTCCTTCAGTCAGGTCAGAAAAAGAAAGCCTTTTAAAAAGGCGCTCATGGACTTGGAAATGACAAGTGGGCTCCAAAAAGCGAACACTGTGTGGGAATGATAATGGAAAGTGCAAAATGGACCTCAGGAGAAAGATTTTGGAAGGAAGATTGAAGCTGGGTGAGAGTCCAGGCAGAGTGCAGGCTGGAGAGAAATGTGTGGTGTGGAGGAATGTGAAGCTTTACGAAAAATAAAGAGGGATAGAGGGACATTTTAATGTACTAATGTTTCCCACATAAAATGTATCTATAAACCTTCAAAAGTAGTTTCATTCCTTCATGTTGGCACTCAGAAAAATGACACACCCCCACACGCCTACACATAAGTGCCAATCAAAACCTTTGACTGGTATTGTACAGATACACAATAAACTTTTTGAAAAAACCTGAAAGCCAAACACAAAGTCATGAATATTGTATTATACCACTTTGTAACAAAACACCATTTTAACGTGTATATTTAGAGTGATGATGAATTTTTGATGCTAACCACAGACAAATGGAGTCGAACAGAGACAAGAGCTGTAAAACACAACATCAACAGCTTCCTTTTGCTATGGTGAGTTAAAAGAAGAAGAAAAAAAAGTGGTCGAGATTTGTGTTCTGTCGTCTTTGTCTCCATTTAACCTCCACAAACAGGTATACTACCTGTGGAGACTTAATTAGAAAGCCATTAGTTGCTGACAGACTGGGAGCTAATTGCTGCCACAGGGGAATGCAAATATAAAAGCATGCAATGTACAAGGACAAGAAAACACCATGAAATCCATCAAGCTACTTTACAAGGACAAGAGGCTGTCTTACATTTCACTGAGCAGACATGTCTGACTTGTTTTTGTCTGGCAGACAGATTGGCTTAAAGGATGCATTATAAAATCCAGCATGTATATCTTCACGTCTTGTTTTCAGCCATCAAGTAGTGATAAACATCACGAAAATCATTACAAAGAGGGTTTCTTATGACAATGGGGATTAATCAGCAGAAAAATATGGAGGACAGAAACTGCCAAAATAAAAAAAAAAGTACAGAAATATAAAAATGGCTCAAACAAATTCTATCCATTTATTGAAACAAATTGATATCACATTAAATTATACATTTAAACATTTTTTCCTATTAGGAAACCTGTCAAATGTGACATACATTTATATTTCTATTGTAATTTTCAACTGTTTTACTTTAATTTTGTATTAATACTCAAGTTTATGTACTTTTCCATGTAATTTTCAGTTTAAGTCATTTATTTATTTGGTGCATTTTAAAATTTCTTTCCTCCTTTATATTTATACCTGTATTTATTTCTGCATAAGTTTCCTTTAACATCTTCGTATCCCAAAAATTATTTATTTTCTGTATTTTATTTTCATCCAAAATTTTGTTTATTTATTCAGTTATTAACAATTTTTAATTCACAGTCATATTTAGTCCTCATTATTTCCAATCTTGCATTTTTTTCTTCGATTTTCTCCAAGCACATTTATTTCTGTCTCCTTTTTACAATTTTTGTCTTCTTTTTACATTTATGCATTTCTGCCTCATTATGTAAATGAGGAGTGTTTGGGGGCAGATTCTTGCCTACTGGTCAAACAACACTGAACAGGTCAAAGGCTCTAAGTGGAGGATGGACTATGCTGCAAGCACAAACTGGGGCATCTCTCAAAACAAAAAAACGTATGATTGAAAATACAAGGCAGTCAAAAGGAAAGAGACTTTGGGATGTGATGGAATATGAGATTCTCATCATGAAAATGCAGCTGACAAACCTGCAGTAGGTGTTTGATGCTATCATGTAAATATGGACCTAAATCTCTAAAGGAAGGTTTTCCAACACCTTGCTGAATCAATGCAACAAAGAATTAAAACAGTTCTGAAGGCAAAAGGTGGTGCAATCATATATTAGCAACGTGGACCTAATAAAGTGGCCAATCAGTGTAGAAAATTATAAATTGTAGCTTTAAGTGTCTCTGGATAAACAGACTGTGCCATTAAAACAGAGGAATAAATGGGTAGAAATGATGGGACATAGAAAGGACACAATAGTGAAATGTGACATTTTTATTTATTTCATTAGTTCATTTTTGACAAACCGAATAGACTTCTAATGATTAACCAGGGAAATTACTGTCAACTCAGTTGATCGTGATCTAGTATTTAATAGTTATTACCTCAGTGCTTCACTAATAATTGTTAAAAGCTTAGACATCAGTTGCAAATTGAACATGTTTAGCACAATTTCCCTTTTCAAGTTGCACAGAGAATGGAAAAAAAAAAGTGTAAAAAGCTTAAAACCCCAGCAAAACTTACGATGCAACTTGATTTTTGTGCCAGTACAAGGAAAGACTATTTTTATCCAAAAAATACAAGCCAAAATAGGACAGAATAACAGCAAAGCTATTAAATATTTTACAATTGTTGCTGGAGATTTGACCTATTTAGGCATCGGTTGCACGAGTGCTAAAATCCTACCAGAGAACTCAGGCAACAATAATTGCATAAAACCCTGAGAGCTCATTGGTAATGGTCAGTGGTTTTTCCAAATGGACAAAAACAAAAAGATTAATATATTATTCATGTGAACAATAGTAATATCCTAATTATAATAAGATAAAACAACTATGACTAATGCTATTGGGGCAATAAATGGAAAATAATAATATAGCATGTTGCCATGTCTTGGAAGACAAGTTATTTTATAACGATTCTTAAAATTAGTTGTTTGTTGTTTTAACTTTGGTTCAGTGAAAAAATAAAAACTAAATGCTGCACAATCAGACTTCATGCAGTAAGCACCTAGTCTTTGTTACAGATGCTTAACATACTGTAAGAATCCAGAAGAACTAAATATTGCTTGTGGTATAGATTATTGAACTGAATTTATATACAGAGTAGGTTTAAGGAGAAATAGAATATTTCCAGAACTCTACTGCACAGGTTCCTGAAATTTTAACAGATGTCTTCCCTTCATTCTGAAGATGTCAGACCTCAAGCGCCTTAGACAGTGACGCCAGGAAAGTGCAAGTAATCCCCTAAAACTGGGTCATATTCAAATCTATCTGAAATTGGCAACATTTACTGGATTAAAAAGAAGTATTGCCTGAGCTTTAATGTACTGGTCAGTCTGTTTTAGCTTAATACATAATAAGGAGGACTGAAACTGCCATAAAGTTCTTACTATTAATAAAGGCTCGGGCACCATCCACCAAGTAACGGAACACATCGGCAGGCCAAATGATACATTATTAAATAAATCAATCAGTCTTAATACTTATTATAGAAAGGTGTAAAATGGTAAGCAAAATTAAACATATATTAATTAAGCTGTGATATTAATTAATGTTCAAAAGAATTAAGAAAGGATTTCTAAATCCAACAGAGCTAAATTTGATGGGTCTAGTTTAATTCCTGAGAAGGAAGAATAATTCTCTATCACCAGTCTCCTGTGACACAGATCGTTTTTTATGGCACCTCCAAAACTGTGATTTTGGATGGGGAAACTGCTCCCTCATACACAATGTAAATATATATGTTTGTGTGTATATTCTTTTTTTAACTGAATGCAGCTTTGTCCTGGTAGATTTAAGTTTTGAGGCAAGACAGCAAAGGTAAGACATGTTTTATGACTATTTTTCACAAACATGAAGCATAAATTTGGCTTTCTTTTGCCCAATTTACGCACTGTGTCACACGCTAGCAAACGGCTATAAACACACCAGCTGTTTTAAACAGGCACAGTGGGTGATTTAACAAAGAAACACAAGAAGACATTATCAGAGGAAGAGAAGAAAGGTAAGAGAGAAATGGAGATAAGACTGTCTTTTTCTGGCTGGAGAGAGCCCACATTATATGTAGGAACAGCCATTGACAGGGGGTGCATCACAGAGAAAATTGCAAGAGTTCTGTAGTGCGTCCTTAAAGGTACTGCTTTATGAAGACAATATATTAACATTTGGTTTACAATCACTAAAATAAACAGCTTTTAGCAGCAGTATTCTCTGTACACCTGGGAACTCAACAGGAGAACAGACTAAGCTGCTCTGAGCTAAATTAGCTTCTGTGTTATCAGCATTACTTACCACTGTCTTGCTTTCTTTTTTGCTAAAAAAAAAAAAAAAAGTGTCAGTTAACTTACTCTGAGCTGAGCAACTCAGAGTTTTTGATTCCAGAAGAACTGCTGTGAGTTGGTTCAAATCTGTGTTTCTTTACACAGAGTTGAGAATCAGAACAAACAGCCATCATCAATAGAGCACCGATACCTGAATTTACCATGGCAACCACAAACAAAAACCAATTTTTTTTTAGCCAGTTGGAGCAAGAGGTTCTTACTGAAGCATAAAGGCAATACAAAGAGGTATTTCGTAAAGAAGGGAACATTGCTGCTGCTGCTAAGGAGACAGAAGCACCATGGAAAGAAAATTACTGCCTGAGTCAGTGTAGAAGTTAGAATCCACTGGTCCATCGAATATTTAGCTTCATTAAAATTGCATCACGTCGGTTAAAATATCAGGAGATAGAAAAAGTTTTAGTTTTATGTAGGTTCAATCTCACTGAGAAAAAACACACTGAGTACATTTAAAATGAAAGACTGCTCAAGTCCAATGAGAGCTACTATCATGCAACTTTTAGATGCATGCTTCTCCATCTAAATCAAATGGCTGAATTCTCTCATGTGCATGTCATTTAACTCTGCAGAGGCCTAGTAACGAGCCATTCATTCAACTCCAATGTGTTTGAGAAGGGATAGAAAGAAGGGGCTTGTATGAAATAAATCACCACATGATCACAAGAATACATTATTAAAAAAAAAAAAAAAAAAAAAAAAGCACAAACAAAACTCATCCATCTATTTATACAATTACTTGGTGGTGGTAATTGTCCCAAAAGGTATTTTGTCATGTTCATTACCACTGTCTTGCTCTTTTTTTTGTTAGTGCTCATGATAAACTGTAGCTGGTAGCTTCTCCATGCTAACAAAAAAAGGCTTAGTATGACAGCTCTCGTTAGACTGACAACACATAGTTTAATAGGAAACTCCAAGCAGCTCAGTGTTGATGTCAGAAACAGGACATTAGATTTACACAAGATAAGTAATTGTCTTATAAAAATACCAATAAACACAACAACATTGAAATAAAGTATACTATTTATCTTCATTTTTGCATTTAAACCAGTTACATTTACTTTCACTTAAGTGACCATTAACTCCCCTCAACTAATGGTGGACTTTAAACTGGCTCTTATTACTGTGTGCTATTAATGGGGTGGAGGAGGGGGAACCTTTTAACATGATTGGATTTTTAAGTAGCTTCACCTATCTGTACTTTGCAGCCAGTTAACTCATGTCCACATAAGTCTGCCCTGCCCCAGGCCCATTCCCTTGCTGCTGTCAATCAGACAGGCACAGTCAGATGGAGCCCAGATGCTTGCACAAGCTGGAATAAAAAACAAATATAAAACTGGGGCTGAAAGTTGAAAGATTAAAAAACAGAAAGTGAGAAAAGTACATCAAAGTTTTTTTAAATGACAAACTTTTCTTTTTGTGGTGGTGCAGCTTCTATCATATGTTTAGACATTAATAAGGATGATGTTACTGTTAGCTGAAACAGTGTTTTTAAGCAATTTATTATGTGATTTAGGTAGCACAAAGTGTTTTTCCCCACATTTAGCAATGTCACCAAAATGATGGGTTTTAAATGTATTTGAATAATGATCTATGAGCATATAAATCACATACGCATTTTTTGACTGACTAATGTCAAACACTGACCTAATCCAAGTTTGTAGTCAGGCAATATTTTCATCAGCACAATCAGAAACGCTGCCATTCAAAAATGAAACCTCTGCTCTGCTGTTGAGCCCTCCGGCTTCCCTGAAGTTTGCAACTGATTACACTGACAAGGAAAAGTCTTTTGGACAAATGTTTTATTTTCAGGTAGGAGAATAGTAGAGATCTTTGGCTACAGTGAAGCTGGTTGTAGATAAAATGTAGCAACACAAAGCTCTTGGTCTGAGTGTCTACTGTGCTTCTAACCTAGTAACTGCTGGGTTAGCAGCTACTAGATGAAATGTTTTAGACCCTGTTTTAGAATAAGCAGGTATACAGAATGGATGGATAAATGTAATAATATCAATAACAATGGTCTTGTTTAAATGTGCAAGCGATATGATTGTAATATGATTTTTTATATTTCTTACTGCTACCAAATGCTATGAGGTACAACCAGTGCAACTACTTTAAAATAAAAATAGGCATGTGCTATCTTTTTTACTTTGTGTTCATTACATAATAGTACATTAAAAAAAAATATACTGCTCCTCATAATGAAAATGAAATAAACAACACCAACAGAAAAAAGGACAAATTAATGAAGGAAAGCTCAGTACTTCAGTGATCATCACTGTTTTAGTTTCAATGAACCTGATTTATTTTTGTATGCAGTTATAAAAGAAGTATTTGTTCATGTTCACATTAAATTCAGGAACAGTACATTTATTTATTTAGTTTTTTTAGTCGTGTGCTGCTATTTATTTTTATGCGACCTACAATAAAGGTTGTTATACTCAGTCTATTGTTGCCTAGCCACCAGTTTCTAGTCACACAGGATACACCATGATGCCATGTGTTAGTGTGTGACAGTTTCTGTAGAAATCCCCATTGTGTTTATGTGTCAATTATGATCATAAATCACTGTTTTCTGTTATTTTTATAGCCCACTAGTCTGTTGTGCACCATGTTGTAAATATGAGAAATCTAGCTCAGAAACAGGATTAGGAATATACAGCACAGCCTTAATGTCTAAATGTAAGTGTATACATACAGGTGCTGGGTTTTAATAGCATTAAGTCTAGTTATTGGCCATTATAAATGAGTGTCCATGGACAACTATTAAGATTTAAGAAAATCTTAAGTCTGAAATATAACGGGGGTCAATGCAAAATGAGATGATAAAAGAATGGGGGGCATAATGACTTCACCATGTGGCAGGATGGCCACTGTTGCTATGGGAACAAGGAGGACACAAGATGTCTACCATTGTCATGGTGGAAGTGGAGTCAAAAGATGGCTACTATCACCATGTGACCAGTGAACATGTGGTCCTATGTTTATGTGGTCACAAGTGTTAGCATTTGTTAGCAGCAACACGTGATATAGTAAAGGATTTGTGTTCAAAGTCCCTTTTTGCATCTAGAATATTTTTAAAAGACTAATCAAAATGGTTTGTCAGTGGTGGAATTTCAAAACGTGCCAGGTTAGACGAAGGAGTTTAACACAAGAGCAATTCTTAAACCCAACATAACTTGCTTAGAATAACGTTATTAATTTGACAACACAAACTAAAAAAATAATACAATACAACAGAGCTGTATTTCCTTGAAGCCTAGAGGAGGGGAGATGTACTTGATTATTCAGAACCAAAGCAGGGGAAGTTTGATCCCAACCTCTGGCCAGAAAAGTGGCAGATTCAAGGGAGTCCAGGGGGGCTTATCATGCATTCCAGTTGTCCTTGGCACTCAGAATTCTGAGGAATTTTTGATGGAAATGACAAAGTGATCTTGTTTTTCCGAATTGCTAACTTGTAAGTTTCAGAAGACCCCAAGACTTAAGATATGAAGATGACTGGGCCCAGTCCCTCTTATTGTCCATAGCTGTCTGTACTAAAGTTCTTAATAATATAATGTGTGTCAGTTAAGTTTTTATTGTAAACAGCAGCAAGTTGTTATCAGTAATTATATTGTTACAGTGGGCTTGTTCATAAAAAATTACATCAGTAGGCCTATGTGTGGTTTATTAATTATTATCACCAAAAACTGGCTACTGTTCTCATGGTGCACATTTTTATAATGCATTTTTGATTTTTAAACAGCATTTGTAGAAGCTCACAAATTAGTTATTTTGGAGGCATCCATTTTTTCTGAGTTGGTGTAACTGGAACGGCAACTACCTGATATTTAGAGATGTGACGTTCATGAATGAATCAGTTCTTCTGAATTTTGGTTCTGTGCTCTTCCAACAGAAGTAACCAAAACTAAACTCAGTTTTATGTGTAGAGGTATGCCTTCTTAAATATTTAAGCATGAAAAAAAGTTATTTCATCATGTTCCATTGTATAGACAGCAATGCTCATGTTACTGCACACAAGCTTTCTTTTTGCATCCCTGTCAACACCATACTGTACTTTCTGTTTCCTCTAAAAGTTTACAGAAGTAAATTTTGTTTAACTATAAATTTTTTAAAACACATTGTTAGCGTTACAATAATTATTTATTACCTGACTGTTTAATGCAGTCAAGAGTCTTAATTGGGTCAAAGATCTAATAAGGATCAGATTGATGTGAATAAATAGTCTTTGTGGCATGGAGTAAATGGGCAGGCAATAATTTATTTTACTGTTTTCTTCATCATTCTGCACCAAGATCTATGATATGCATTTATTTATTTCCCCTTTTATGCTTGTGTTTGTTACAATAATTGAGACATTGTCATCATTTTATGTGGTTCCAGATTATCAAGTGAAGCACACATGGTAGTCAGTATGACTATCACCATGTGTCAGTAGTAGTAGTAGTAGTCAGTTAAAATCCCTGGTAACACAAATCTGAAAAATTAGATACAAAAATTTCTTGATCAAAAGTATGAAGAAAACAGTTCACCAACCCCTTTATATTTTCTTTGCTTTTTATTCTTTTCAGTTTTTTTCCACATCTAATTATATATTCTTATTGTTTTATATACAGAAAAAGTAAATAATTCTTATTTTCAAGTTTCTTCTCTCTCTGTTTATAATAATATCCATCTCCCATGGCCTTGCCAGTATTTCCTGTTGTCTGTTTTACATTGACATAGAACAACCCCCCCCCCCCCGTCTGCCAGGAACCTGAAACAGAATAGAATTGAAAACTAAATGGTGAATATATTATGCATTAAGCCTCTCTTCGCATCTCCCATTCTTCTTTTATCCTTCTAGACTGGAACACTCTGTATAAGAGCAAAGAGAGTAGGCTACCTATAAAAAGAGTTAAAGGAGGCGTTTCTGCATCTATATTGACTAAAAGTCAAATTGATCGTGACAGTGTTGGCAACTTTTTGCAAAATCCAGGGCAACACTTGGCCAGCACAGCTACCACAAGACTTTTAACTGTTACCATTCATATCACTAACCTCCAAGTATGGAAACAGAGGTCATCCCAGCTCTATAGGAGTAAATGTCCATGATATTATCATGTATTACTCATCATTTCTCAGTCTGTGAATGTACATTTCTATGTTGACTTTGGGTTATAGAAAAAAAACATCCTAATTACTTGTCATCACTTAAAACACATTTAAATGATACTTGAAGAAGTTAAATGTGGACCCTGGTTATTATTCTTTCTTTATGTCATCTGCTTCTTGCCAAGACACCATTGCATAAATGTTGAGTGTGATTTACTGTCATGGGTCAGGAAAAACATCTATGGTATTAAATAAAAGCATTGTCTTCTGGCATCTAACAGAAAAAAAGGAGGCTGATATATTCCTGTTTTCCTAGTCTGTCTGATGGTAACAGAAATCTGCTGCAGAGTGATTAAGCACCTTCCAAAAGAGAGACACTGAAATACTGATACAAATTCAATATGCTGGCTTTAGGTTCTTAAAGATGGAGCCTCACCAAGATTAATAAATAAGACATTTCTCTGCTCTCTCTGTTCTCTTTCTCGATTAAAACACACTCATAGAGGCAATGCTGAACTCCGTTCAGACAACACTACACTCAAGCATGTGTAAGACCTGGTATACACATACCGTTTTTTTTAATCTTTTGAGATTTTTTATCTGGTCGAAACCTCACATGTGAAGATAAAAAAATCAATTTTGATCGTATTGTGTGTGGTGTGCTCCGAAAATGTAATCACAGAACAACACACATATGTTGATGCAGTCCAGCAACTCATCTGCAATGTAGTCCTCTGAGCCGGACAAAAGTCGAAAAGTAGAAGAAGAACCATAGCAACAACCATCAAAAAACAAAGAAGAAGAAACATAGTAACAATCGGAAAACACAACACCCAGCATGGAAGGGGATATATAGGACGAGGGAATGATGGTGGTCTTGGGACTATTGTTAACAGAAAAGCCAGAACTGAAAAAAAATAACAGACTGGGGATGGCGTGAACACGGACTTTATTTACTTCCTAGTTCCCCAGACAGCTCCCTCTCTGATTGGCTACATTCCATGCCAGGTCACCATCCACGCAGTCACAATGCACAAGTCGTCGGCTCTCCTCAGAAATTGGCTCTGAAATATTGAACATGTTCAATGTTCCCAATTGTCGGCTACGGCACGTTTCAGAGTGGATTATTGGGACAAATCGGCTCATAACACACCACAGACCAAATGATGATTGGACAGGGAAATCTCACGATGATCGGGCGTTTGCCGTCTGAGGTCGGGAAAAGACAAAATCGGGACAAAAATGGCCCAAAATCGCTATGTGTGTACCAGGCTTAAGAGATGCTTCAAACAATTTGTAAATTCTAATATCAATGGGGGGAACCTGGAAATATCAAGAAAACCTTAATTAGTCTAGCTCATGGGTGGACAAGCAAAGTCTCAGAGCAAATTTCCAACAAGAACATCGATCTCAAATCAGACTAGCAGATATTTTGTTTCACAAGTTATGACACTATGTGAGATGGTGGGATTATAATTTTAAGTTTTGTGCTCATCTTGATCACCTCTAGTCTTTCTCACTTTCTCTGTCCACCTGTCCCTCTCTTTATCCATCCATGTCTTTCTCTCTTTGCATTGCACTTGCAAGATGGGTTGATACAGACATGCATTATTCATCTATGTGTCCTCTCTGTCATTGCAGAGTAGAGCTCTGAGCAGACTTGTGCAAAGCAGAACTACAATCAATCAACCGGAGTCTGACACTTAGCACAATGGGATATGCTGATGGATGTCAGAGGCGATCAAAAGTTTTTGGATTATCAAAAGAACATATTGTTGCACTCGGACTGCCCAAACATGCAGTTCAGGTATTTACCTATTCAGCACAACTTACTGTACCTGTTTTAGACAGCCTTTAACACCTTTAACAATAGAAAGAAAAGCATGTAAGATGCTGTCACAAACATCCAGCAGTCAAAAGAGATAACAGGAAAATCTTTTAGGCCAGCAAATAGTTTTATTACAAAACTTTAAACATTTAAAACCTTTTAAGATTGACATATTTCCTTCAATTCATTCATTAGATGTAAACAAACTAGAGCATAGAACAATAACAGTTAGAAAACAATAAGAAAAGTTTGAAAAGATGACAAGATGTTTTTTTTTTTTTTTATTGTATCTGGCATTTAAAGATTATTTCTGTTTTTAGTCTGGCTTATGCTGCACAGCACGCAAATGGTACTATATGCTAGTTACGTTTGTAAGATCTTACTGCAGTGATTTCCAGACAACAAAAACATCAGATTTAGCCATTTTTTTTACAGAGATGGACACACATTAATTTGATGATGAGTGCATTTTCTACTCAATAACAAATTTTGAGAAGCTTGACACAGCCAATCCCTCAAATCAAATCATATCCAGGACAGAACTGGACCGAAACCGACTCTTTGCCTATCTGCACAGTCACAAGTTAGAATATGTGGACTTCAAGGCGGAGCTGGAGACTGACACTCAAAGTGGACAAAAATATCGGTCCTTTAATACCAGCCAGCTCACTAATCTGAAGAACTGAGTCTAGCTAATGACACCATAGTAGAAAACTTACTGACTCAGTATTTTAATGAGAGAAGTTGATGGTTTTGGATTTGTTGAAGCCAGAAATGTTTTGGAGCCATGTGCCATTAGTGGCCATGCACTTGAAGGTACTTTCATTATGGTTCACTATTGTTAGATTTTTTTTCACCAGTTCATGGTTTTACATGCATTTGTCTAATGTTTAGTTTGTGTTTAGAAATTCAGTAGCACAATGTAATAGCAAATTACTTTGTACATTAAAATCAGATCATCTCAACGTGATGACTGACTGCTGACAGCGAACAAAACCAATTATTGTCATTTTTCGGGGCTTTTTTTTTTTTTTCTTTAGTGACTTATTGTGTATGTTGTCTCAAATGTTTTAATGGTTTTTCGCTTCACAGATTATCTTTGCTTACTAACAGATGTGAAGTTTGGATTTTGCTGACTTGTAATGAAACACTTGTGCTAAAGACACACTTGTGTGCCAAAGAATGTCTGTATTGCTGTATACATGGTGTTTTCAGCATAGCACAAATAAATAAAATTATTAGCCTAATCAAGCCTACAGCTAAATTTTTTTTTACTTTTGTTACTACCTTCATAGCTGGAAAATGGAAAGTTTTATCTACAGCAGGGGTAGCCAACGTTGGTCCTCGAGGGCAGCAATCCGGCAGGTTTTCCAGATTTCCGTGCCCCAACACACCTGACTTAAACTAACAAGTCATTGTGGAGATCCTTATAGGCTGTTGGATCTATTTAATTTGAGTCAGGTGTGCTGGAGCAGGGAAATCTGTAAAACCTGCCGGATTGGTGCCCTCGAGGACCAACGTTGGCTACCCCTGATCTACAGACTTGCACATGTAAACATGAGCAGTCTGAGATGGGGTACCATCTCCAAGGTTGAATAAAATTATCCTGGATCCACATCGAAAGTTAAGGGGCAGTCCCCACAGTGCCAAATTGCAGTAAAACCTCAAAAGTATTGTAGCAGTCCACCCTTTCCTCCCCACGAAACTAGGAAACCGATCATGTCTGAAATCAGGTAACAAGGTGGATAGGTTCGAAACCTCTACCATCTGTTTTGCCAGGACAGGATAGGACGTCAGTGTGATGAACATGCGCCAAATACAACACCAATAATGGCGGAGGTGACCAATTGTGTTGTGGTGCTGCGCCAGACAGTCCTGGCTTATGTACAGCTTTAGCACCAAAATGCACTGCTTTTACAACACAGTATTGTGCTACTGTACCATCAACAGGAAAGCAAACAGATATGTCATTATCTGCTCACGCTCTATGTCTTGTTGTAGCTCTGGAGTGTTACTCTTTAATCATATCACCCCCCACAGCCTTGTAGTATGTACTACAGTGGTTTTGTGGGGATGGTGAAGCCTTTCTCCTAGTTTTTGTCACCATTTTCACACCTGAACCAGCTTCATTGCTGTGTGGACATAGCCTTAATAACTTATAAGTTGAACTCAACCCTGATACAGTCTTAATGCAAAAGGTCTGTGTCAGTAATCCTCCATGATGAATATAACAACCCTAGGGAATGTGTGAGACTTTAATAACCTGGTGAAGAGAAGCATATTCTTAATTCCAAAGGGTTCTTTAGTTTATGATGTTATAGGATATATAAAGAGAAAGACAAAACTTTCAAGCAGAAAAAAATCTGTTCAAAGGCTCAGAGTCTTTCATTTCTGTGATTGATTACAATGCTGTGACAATGCAGGGGAGTTTACTTCCACTTCCTGAACCACTGATAAATATCATGCTTTGAGTACAACGATTCCATAATTTACGTAGATCGAACAAATTGTAAACAATGGCAGTGGTGAGCCTTTTTTTGCAGAAAACTATTCTATTGCATATTTAGATTAAAAGCCAAAGAAAACTCGCTGACAAAATTTCATAAGCACTTTTGCAAAAACAGTTGTTTAAAAAGAAGAAGAAGAAAAAAAAAAACAAAAACAAAACAATAAGACAACTAATGCCCAAATGAAATTATGCAAACAACACAGCTGTAATACGAGTTGTCCCTCTAAAACTCATCTCTTCTCTATTCATCACAAAAGTCAATTTCATGGCTAATAGGTTCATTACTGTTGCCATGCTCGAAAGGGTTCTCAGATAAAACTCACTCAAGACTTGAGAACTAAGCTGCTGGAGAACAGGTCTTAGTAAGTGTCTCTATCTGCCTCTTAGCTTCTCTTTCTCATAGCAGCATTACAAGGAGGGTAAACTTGGACCCTTTTCCCTTTTACAACATCTGTATTTTGGACTATTGTGATGTCTGTGTGCAGGTCAGATCCCACACAAGAGAAAAGAGCACAGATTTGTCCAAGCTGCTCCATTCACCACAGACAATCTATCTGCTGTTATGGAGAGAAGGTTTCTGCAAAGGTCCAGCTAGACAAGTCAGGTCTGTTTTGCATACTAATGACAGCCGACAGTTTTTCGCCATGCAGCCTTGTCATCCTGCATTCGAGCCATGTTCTCATGCTGTCACGCTGTGGTGGAGATGAAGCGCTTTATGAGGCGGTGCAGCATGGTCTGCTTCGCCACACATGTGAAACTCTGACTTGCTTTTGGAATTATTTAGATAAGTCCGGTTCTAACCCAAATCATGCTTCTTTTTTTAATTATTTATCATGTAAGTACAACATACCACTCCCCAATATCCTGATTGGGAAGAGAGTGATAATGATTAAATGCTCCGTGCACTGCAAGCACTTGAACCGCCTTAATTCTACATGCATGTTCAAAGTGCATTAACTCCAAGTCTTTTCCGAAAATTTGAATTTCAGCATCTGCTCCTATTCTAACAACATTTACTATTTTAAACTGCATCTTTTCACATGGAAAGTGCGATTAAATCTACACCACATTTCTGCACAACCTTCCTGGGTTAGTGTTCGTCAGCTTTTCTGATCCAACATTTTGATGTAAAATTCTTCCATAATGCACTGGGCTTATCATAATTAACTAAGAAGGCTAAATAATCCACTCCTTTGTTCCCAAGCTGATTACTTTTCTTCCTTCTTTGGCTAAGATTTACTGCTCTTTTTCATTCGTCAACCTTAACAGTCTTTAAGGGCACTGTGAAAGATTGGCATGCTTGACAATGCAGGTACCATCAGACACACACTGATACAGAGATATAACTAATGGAGTTTGAATGGCAGTGGTCAGAGTGGAACAAATTGGGATTGCTTCATGTATTTTCAGGCATTTTGTCTGGGTCAGACCCATGCTCCTGTCCAGTCCAGTATAACAGAATGACTTCATTGGTCTCTATTGATTTTCAACATAAGCGGGAGATAGAAGAGAGATGGAGTTATTATCTCAAGCTGCTTGTAAAAGGGAATTAAACAAATTTAAACACATAACTCTTTCAAAATCTTCAGCATGGAGAGTTGAGATGACAAGGTTTGAACGAATACCTTACACACATGTTTCTATTTGCCACACTGGCAAACTGTGGCATTTGACCAGTGTTTGACAGCAAGCAAAATCAAAAACTAAACCCTGTGTTAGACATTCTGCTGGGTGAACATGGAAGAGGAAGAAATGGAGCTCAAAGAGTTTGCTCTCCTTGTTAAAATAGCAATCAGCTCTATAAATAGCTCCTACAGACGGCCCTGACCAATTATTTATGAATTATAATGGACTGACTTGCATGGAAACATGTCACAGTTCAAAATAACATCATCCATCTCTCCTTCCATCTCAGCTTTTGTTGCCCAAGGGGAAGTGGTGGGAGTGGGGTGAGTGGAAGGAAGGGGGTGGGGGATATTAGAGGTTAAAAAAAGTAAGGAGCGAGAGAAAGAAGTGCAACAAAAAGCAGAACAGAAAAAAAAAACAACCTTTCTGTGAAGTGTGTGAGGAGGGCTCCTCTCTGAGTAAGTCCCACTGACAGTGAACACACCAACATCAACAGAAAGGAGCTGCTCCAAAAATAGTAGGAAATCACATGTTTTCATCAAATACTATTTCAGGTTGAAAAAAAAAGTCTGAGGGGAAAATATTTTTGGATCAAATATTAAACACTGTTACACTGTTAAAAAAAAGAAAATTTCACTACATCACTCTAAGAAACAGGGATTTCAGCTTTTGACACAGTTTTCACGTTTTTTTTTATCAATATCCCTGAACATATGGAGGTAACAGCCACACATGCAATAAAACAGTGTTTAGTTGTAGCATTTTATCATGATGATGGGCTTCATCGTGACCTGAGGTGGGATTACACATTGTGCGGTTTGATTTACATATCTCATCTCAAAATGCAACGAGGCAATGCAGGATTGAAGCTAGCTTCCAGTTACTAGCAGTACTTATGCATTCTATCTAGGGACAATGTGAAGCAATCATTACACTGAATTCATCTGACGCAAAGAAAAATGTGAAACCTGTCTTATTGATGGTTGGAAATAAAGACACATCACCAACGCTAACTAAACATAAAGATACATATATCACTATCTGACTGTGGTGACTGATGAGGGCTGTTGTTACAACCTACTTCCATTACACTTCCTAACTATCAAACTGCATCCTGCTGGCACCTGTCTATCAGGTTAGGCAACTTGCAAAAAGCGACTGGTTGCATAGCAACTAGTGGCACCTTGTGAATGTGGTAGGAAATCTATTTCAGTTTGCTTCAGAGGCGTAAATGTCAAAACAGTGCGTCTTTGGGAATTATGTTCAGTCAACAATGCAAATGCTGCTAGTCAAAATTAGCAATTTCAATAAACAACTCAGTATTTTAAAGTGGAGGTAAGATGGAAAAGAAAAGCAATCAGGTAAAAACCAGTTTTAGTAAAAAGAAAAGGAATTTTTTTAGAAAGCCAATCTTACTTTGGAATAATGATGTTTACCTAACTGCAAACAGATTAATTCAGTCCACAAGACTTTAAAATGAAACTCTTGAATTATATATATATATATATATATATATGTATATATATGTATTTATATATAATCTTACATATTCCCTCACCCGACCTCCCATCTCCCCTGGGTAGGCTCGGTTGCTGTTCTTCTCTACTGGGTCCTTGACCAGGGTCCTGAGAGTTTAAGGGTCCTTGGCAGTATCTTAGCTGTTCCTAGGACTCTTCTGGATGGAGATGTCTAATGTTTCTCCAGGTATCAGTTGGAGCCACTTCTCCAGTGTGGGGGGACATGGTCCCCAGTGCTCCGATGATCACTGGTACTACTGTTGCCTTCACCTTTAAGGCTACTTTTTTTTTTTTTTTTATTATAGCATGCGTTTGTATTTTATTTTTAATTTACACTGGCTTCATTTTAACTGTTGGCAGCATTTACACTATGCAGTTTATAATGTGCACTGCACTCTGGGTGGATGGCACAGTATTTGTATTCAGTATTTAGGAGGTGGCTCATGTAACAGAACATATTGCATACCTCTGGCAGATTAGCCATGCTTTTGCACACAGGAATAGTGGACCTTAAAATGGTTCCTACAGGGATAATCTTGAGCAACACAGGCTGGGATTCAAGTTTGCATTTAAATACTAAATAGGGTCCCTCATATACAGTACTACTCAAGGCCAATACAACAACACAGTGTTTTTTACAGTGAAAAAATATACTTCGAGATAATTCTGTCAACTGCTCAGTCAACCAGCAGCTCAGAAGAGGACAGCCCAACCATTAATCCCAAGAAGCCCAGTTCTCAGTCAAACTCCAGAAACTAATGTTAGTCTGAATAATCTCCATAATTTGCATAAATATGTGCTAGAGTATAGCATAATTGTAGTCATAGAATGAATGCAAGAATCATTTCCATTCATTTTCCCTTCTTCATTTTAACTTGCCCTATATTTGCCCTGCATTAGGAATGCCCCCTTTTATCTCCCTGACTTTACTGGGTGATGATGGGAAGAGGTGATGATTTTCAAAAGCTAAAAAACATCCTGCATGTTTTGCATCTTGCATTACCTTAATCACATGGAGCTGCTGTCTGACCATTTTCAACTGTGATGTAAGTCAGTTCGTAACTTTTTCCATCAACCTTTTCCAATTCACTTTTATCTAATCTTAAGTTCTTTATCACGATTAAAAAGTATTTTGAAAATTTCTTCATGCATGACAGTGAAGACATTTGCTTTAATTTCAACCATTACCTAGTGCAAATAAATTGTAAAACAGGAGTTGGTCTGCAACATTTTCCCAACTTTACTTATGAAAGACCCCATCTGGGAAGCTCCTCTGACAAAACTTGTTTGCAGCCTATTGGCACTTGACCTAAATACATTTGTTTTATCTGTGCTGGAGGCAGGTTTACTTAGAGTCCTGATGGGCCTGAATGCTTGCAGCAGTGCTTGCTGCTGTCTTGCCCCCTGTGTCTGTTCACTGTGCAATTTGACATTGGAACACCACTTAGATGGTTGTTCAGTCAAGCATCCCTGAAAACAAAAACTCAAGAGAACTTTCACAACTTGCTGATCATTGAGCTCACGGTCCCCTTGGAGAAAGCACACAAGTTCAAGTGGACAAAATACTCTGGCAGCAGAGTGTAAAGACCTGGGCTGGGCTGTAACCATCCATCCAGTAGAAGTAGGCTACTGGGGTTTTGTGGGTCAACAGTAAAACTCTCCTTGCAGCTGGATTGACAGGTGAAAACCTGCAGAAAGCTATCAAGAAGCTGACAAAGGCAGAGAAGGCCAGCTACTGGTTGTGGCTATGGAGGGGGGACAGTGCATGGGGTCCAACACCCCAGTAAGGTGAGCTACAGCAGGTGGCGGGGAGACGTCTCCATTCAGCCACTGCAGGAGATGTACTGGATAGGGGGTGAAACATCTATGAATGCTAGTTTCAGCTGACGACCCTATAGCTGACCCAGTGGGCACCGTAGGAGATGCGGCAGTCAGTGTCAAGCTGGTGCAACATCACCTGTATGATTCTGACATAATCATCACAGATAGCTTAGCAAAACAGGTGGAACCTTATTCTGTCTTCTAACAGTTTATAATGCAATTGTGCCAAATCTATGGGCTTTCAGCAAAACACAAGTCTAGCAAGTCAGTATTTTTAGTGAAGCCAGTGATGGTTACACCACATGTCTCATATCCCCTGCAGACTATTAAAAATAATGTGATTTTAAATCCACTTTGATTTTATTTAACTGTATTAGAATATTGTGACATTTCTTCCCCCCCTACTGTATGTTTTATATTGTGTAACACTGAATATTACTGAAGCCAGAATAAACTGGATCTATACAACGTGACCATCAATGCTGTCACAAAGTGGCTCAGATCAACTGTGTTTGGTGCAGGAATAGATGGCAGCACCTCCTCTTTGCTGCCTACACTTAGTGTTGTCTTGTAAATGGAAAATGCACACCACCTGCTACAGTAGAGCAAGCCAACAGCCTCTAAACCAGGCCCAGACACATATCTCCTGGTCTTCTCAGTGTGTAGGCGGACAAACTCCTTTCCACTTGGTAACAGCCTGCATGTCTCCTTACATATGTGTGAACTTCAGGGAAACATTTCCCTATACAAGAAATGTTTCTCTTATGCATGACTCCTAGTCATCTTCTGACAAAGAGAATAATTTAAGAGTGTTGAACAGTTTTTATGTTTGTTTGAAACAAATGAGCCAAACATGCATGTCTTTGAATATGTATATATATATATATATATATATATATATATATATATTATTGAGTGTGTTTGTGGTCTACTGGGAGAAATGCTCATTTCCAGTCTAATTGCTGTAGTAATCAAGGACCTGCAATTGTGCTCCTTCACGCTTTGGATGCAGCAGTCGGAGGGTGTCGTGCAGTGGGAAGGGGAAATGTCCTTCAACATGGATGAGAACTTAAACATTATCTTTTGCTCTCCCAACACCTCAACTGGTGGGTCCAAGGAAATTGCGATGTGTCTGACTATTAAGATTTAATAGCATGACCGCTCTTGGCTTCTGTAGAAAACCACTGCAGTTATGTATAAACACTGTTGAAGTTGACATGCAATCCTTTTAGGATTGTGGGTGGACTGGAGCCTATCCTGGATGCCACTAGGCAAAAAGGTAGGATTCATCCTGGACATGTCACCAGAAGATCACAGACAAATAAAATCTTTCTATTTCATTTGTATATTTGCAGAAATTGGAAGAGATATGTACAAGATACATTTCCCTCTGTCCCATAGCCTTTTGATCACAGAATTTTAAATGAGTTATCCTTTAAAACTCAGCAGACAGCAACTTTTTTCAGTCTTGAATAATGTGTTTACTCTCACTTTTACTTTGTCATCCTGCAAGACCAGAGCCTGCAGTTAATCAAATCATATTGTAAGACTCATAATACTAATTGCTTACAAGCAAATATATGTTGGTAGAACCAGTGTCCTTCTTAAACTTGGTTTCCACCTAGATAGCCCATGCTTGTAGAAAAATCTTACTACAAGGACAAGGGTTTTAGTTTTTTGTTTTATTTCTTAACAAAATTGGGACATCATTATGAGACTGCTCACTTGGTATTTGATTGTATATAAGAGTCAAAGACAGAGGAAGCAATTGTGGAATTGTTACATGCATTTGTCTGTACTAACCTGATCTGAGGCGATAGTGAGAGCAAGTTTTCAACCCTATTAAAAATTACACTTTGCTATAATACAGACAGATGGCCTGATATCATCCATCCTGACTGTTTTTTGTTCCCTGCATTTTCTTCCACATGCCAACCCCTACCTTGGACTGACAGGGCCCTGTTGCTTGCCATCTGCTTACCATGTTTGGCACCAGAGCATGTATTTCCTGTTTGAGATCTCTCCGGTTGGGACCACCATTCATTATTCATTCTGACACCCTTGTCATATAGACAACTTTCACCTAACATCTAACCAGTTAAACATATTGTTCTCATCTCCATGAGCATCACATTCTTACAGCTGACATTTACACTCACAATGAAAACCCATTTCAAAATGTTTTCCCTCAAAATTTTGATTGTCAATCTCCAGTAAATGAGTACTGAATAAAGACTGAGAAGTTGTCAGGATTTTCTTTTGTTAATGCTTCCCTGTGACTTTTGTTTTCATAGATCCCAACAGAGTTCACCCACCAGCAGTCATCCAGCCAGCAAAAGACATTTCACTTGAGTCATTCTAGTGTAACCAAAATCTAATCTGTCTAATTCTACAAAGCTCCTTTCTACAGAGCCTCCTAAAGAGAGCGTTGCCCAAGAGTTTTCATGGCTTTTTGCATCCAAATTATAATACCCCATGAACATCATTCTCAAAGATTCAAAGATATCATTAACATAATTTTTGTATATAAAAAGTCTTACAGTACATTGTTCAATATAAAACCAGAGAAAATGCTACACGTTTCTTTAAAGTCTCCTTAATGCTTGCAAATAGAGATAATAATCACACACAAGGCCAGTCAATGTCTTCAGATATGCTTAAAATGAAGAATGATAATTGTTTGAATGTAATTTCATTTAAATAATGCTCACACAGCCTGACTTTACTGTTTCAGACGTCAAAGAAAGTAAGCAACCAATTTTTACACTATAGCAACACAAATGTTTTTTGTTAGTTTTTGTTTACCTTTTTAATAATCGTTACACCTATTAATTAATTGATTACTGACATTTATGACTTAGCCTGTATAATAGACTTTTGATGACACCACACAACATATTTTTGCTTCTCAGCACTTTAATTTGCACATAATTTGCTTTTCCCCTTACTAATTTCATGCACCATTTAACAGTTTTTTTTATCTACCTCTGTTTTACAATTTCTTTGACTCAACTTCCAAATCACTCTGCTTGGATTCCTTCCAAAATGGGGTGTCATTATTTCATATTCTGTAGAGATGAGTAAAAGCCTGAGAGTGCCAGCTTCGTCTGTGCTAACAGAAAGACTAATTCACAGTGAAAGTAAATATATCTTAATGGAAAATAATCAGCAGACATCTAAATGGCATTCAAATGATGTTCTTGTTTCTTTTCCTACTTTCAAGTTACGCCTTGCACTGTTTTCTGTTATGCCAGTGGATGGAATTGTTTGATCAGAGTACAATTAAGCAAATAAGACAGGAAGTTACAAAGCAGCAACATAGTCAGCTGCTATGTCAGAAGCAAAGGTGCATTTTTGTGGAAATGTATGTTGGCTATTTACTTGAGGAATAGCATTACATAAAAAATAAGGAGACAGAAAGCATCAACACTCTAATGGTAGTTACATCACTGTAGACGACTGCACACTCAGTTTCATTCAATGAACCCAGTCGTGTTACAGTATATGCCTCAACAAAGAGAGGCATTGGCAATGACTGTTGCTGTTACCTTGACCCCGTGCCAGACAATCAAGGGCAATAGCCCAATGCCCCCACAGGAAGGCCCACACCTACTGCTGCCACCCACGCATGTGACACTCCTAGCATCTCAGTGACGCATGGGAGGCTGGACTAAACATCACCTGGTGCCAATGATGCTCTAAAAAGGCAAAATACACTGTAGTATACAGTACTCATTACATTACAGTAATTCTGTTCAAGGCAAGATAAATATTTTTATTGTGTACCTTTAAAAGATGAGTTATGTGTGACTTGATAAAATAAAGAACTTGATTTACTATTACCATCCCCTTTATAGTACACAGAATAAGGAGTTTAGAGCTGCATTTTAACTTTTTACTAGCTAAGAAGTAGCAAGAATGAATGTCTTTACTGCTTTGTGAGAGGTTCAGGCTGCAGGATAAACAGGGATATACCCTCCATTGCATCACTCACTCATGTGTGGAACCCAGTTTTGCAGCCTTAGGTTTGTATTTTTGCCATTGTCTTGCTCTTTTGCTTGGTTGTTCAGTTAAAAAAGATGGAGGTCCTTCAACATCTGCCACATAATACTCATGATATTTAATGAGTCTGTGTGGCCTGTGCCCTTCTTTATGCTGTTATGTGCTGGGGCAGCAGACTGAACGTAGCAGAAACTTAAAAGACTCAATAAAATTCTCCTTAAAGCCAGTCATGTTGTAAAAGTGGTGCTGGACTCTACGAAGGTGGTGTCAGAGAGGCGGATGCTGTCCAAGCTAAGAACTATGCTAGACAGCCCTTTATACTCCCACAACATGCTGGAAAACCTCAGGAACACGTTCGGCAAGAGGCTCATTCCACCTCGTTGCAATTAGAAATGTCACAGGAAATTATTCCTTCCTGTGGCATCACACTCTGCACTGAACCAAGCATGTGAGCCATAACCTCTTGCAAATATTATAAATACTGTGAATATGTATTCTTTCATATCATTGTTGTTATATTCATATTTTATTATGTTTAAATATTTTATTTGTAACTCATTTTTATTTAATTCAGCATGTTTTTATTATTATTATTATTATTATTATTTTTTACTTGCCATCTAATTTACTTCTTTTTCTCTCACTGTATGTTCCTGTTTTAAGGAGGACTGCCATGCAGCAATTTCCTTTTGGGATTAATAAAGTATTTGTTATTTGGATTCCAATTTACATTGCCATTAATTATCTCTTGTCATCTTGGGACATTAAAAGCTCCTGGAAAGTTTTGACTTGTTCCTAAATACATCCCGATAAAAGGTATTTTCCAAGAATGACTCCCACATACTTTTGTTAACCATGTCTTAAAAAGCCTGAATGATAACTTAAATAATGCGCTAACACAGCAGTAAATGTAAAAACTTAGATTAGGTTTGAACTTGAGCCACCCCTCATTTTCTTTATATATGACTGACAAAACAGTATGTTGTACAGACAGAATTGGAAATACAGTAAATAAGACAAATATAAGGTTAATAAAATTTAAAAATTTTGTTTGACCACATTTTCTACAGTCTGAAACCTTTTTTAGTCTTCAGGAATAGTTCACCAGGCCTCTTGAGGAAGTTTCTTAAGATTTTCTTTGGATGTTGACTGCTTTTGTTTTGTTGTCAAGATGATGCCACACTGCTTCAACAATGTTGAGGTCTGGACAGCAGGGAGGCTTCATCACTCCATCAGACCTGTTACCACTGATTTTCATTCTAAATCTTGTGTCATTTGGCAAACCTCAACCTTTTCTTCCTGTTTTCTTTCTTGGGAAGGACTTCTTACCAGCCAAATGTCCATGACGTTTCACTGAACAGTAGGTGGATCAACTAAAGGTCCAGATGCATGTTTCAGGTCTGGTCTTGGGTCTTTGCTGGATTTTTTTAAATTATTTTTGAGAACATTACTTTTAGATGCTGTTCGTCTGCTGTTGATTCATGTGTCAGTGTTAAGTATGTTAACCACAACAACAGCAAACAACATGTCATATCTCTGACAATGGTGAGATACAAAGACTACACTAAATATCCCCAAAGAAAAATCTTAAAGGACCTTCATGAAGTCTTAAAAAGTTTCTTAAGACCACTTAACACATTTTGGCTCCCTTTATTGTCTTCTAAATCATCCATGTGGGCACCTGATTTCATAAAGTGTAAATATAAAGTACCTACTTTGTATCTGCAGGGTTATAGTAAAACACCTGTTTACCTTTAGAGAAGCAAAGAAGCACAGCAGAGGGCTCAGGAGCATGATGGGAAGAGAAGGAGCACAGAGCCACCCAACGTCTGCCAGATGAGGAGCAACAAACTTTCCTGGAGGTACTTGAGCATGTTAGCAAAAGCACCTTTCTTTGCATAGAACAGCATGAGGTTGATGAAGGCTTCTAAAACCCCTGAAAGAGCACAGGAAATGAAATTGATTATTTTATCTAATAAATAAATAAATAAATAAATAAAAAGTTATATCACAGTTAAGGCCATTTAGGATTTTGTTTGATTCCCTTCATGCAGCTGATCTTCAGACCCTGAAAGAGGACAGGAATACAGATAAGAAGTACCAGAGGCTTCCTTTCCTTATTAAAAGTCAATTAAAGAAAGGCTATGAGAAAGAGCTGGAAAAGACAATGGATGAGCTGGAGAAGGAAACAAAGGTCAGGATGGGGTCCTGAGGAACTTGAAGATCCTAGGTATTTCTGGTCAGGCAGTTGAAAAGACCCTCTTCTTCAATGCTTGGAGCTCCAATTTCTTTTGTAATTGCTTCTGCAAGACAGAACTCAATACCTTACCAAGCGAAATAAATCCTCTTACTCTATAACTACAGTAGCATTGCACTGTCTGTGTATGATGGGTACCTGTCAAATATTCCGCTGGGTGGGTGCCACTAGCTGCCTGACAGTGGAGTCCAATAATTTTGACTTAAATAAAAAAAAAAAGCTATATACAGTATTTTTTTATTTTATGCTAATATTTTATATTTATTTTTAAGTATGTAAGGAATAAAGACAGTTTTAATTTTCCTCAGATGATGTTGGACATTCAGCTTTGGGGTCTCCTAGAGATTCACAGGGCCCTGAGCATTTGCATAGCTTGCATATTGGAAGAAACAACTGACTTCTCATTCTGCATTTTTGTTTGGATTAAAGCTAAAAAGGACTTTTAGATAACCAACAAAGATCAGCATCAGTTCCATTCATTTCCATTTACTCCCACCAGGTGCAGGAGTGTGGATGTGAATATTTACCAGCAGCAGCTGGGGATGCTCTGAAAATTTCCAGCTAGGATGACAGACAGAAAGGCAAAGGTGCTGATCTCTGTGCCACATTAGCTAAAGGCAGACCTCAATGAAAAAGTAGCAGCTGGGAAAGATAGACTCATCTTTGCTGTCAGAGTCATGGCAGCTGGCCATTAGTGGTGAAGTGCAGAAAGGAGCAGCATTGCTCACAAGGAGTAACTAGGGACAAGCACAAGGCGAAAGCTAACGCTGGCTAATTATCCTAAGCTGCTAGCTAGAAAGGTGAGAAGGAAAAGACGTATTCAAAGGCACATGATGGCAGAAAAAATAAATGGGTAGTACAAGAGAGGAAGGAATAGTAAAATGCTTGTACCTTGCTGTCTATAGCTATAACATGAAATATTGGAAGCCTCTCCTGCAGGCTGTAGAGTTCATTTAAAATGGGACAGCTGTCAAGAGCCAAATAAATCACTGAACAGGGAAGCTTCTTTCATACAGAAATAAAACAGAAGGAATTCCCTATACTGGCTTTTCTCCTTTCTAATGAAAAGTGATGTTTCCTAATAGGTGTAGATAAACATTATGCATCCTCATTAACTGATCTTGTTTTGACATATGGTGGTGAAAGGGAACACATTTTATGTTTTTATTTACTATTATTATCATTATTATTATTATTTTTTTTTTTGTATTTTATTTTATGTTTTTTATATGTATTATTTTCCTCTCAATCATTTGCTTAACTCCTCCCATCTGTTGTTTTGCTTCCCATTCCCTCTCTTGTGTGAGCATAACACTACATCCACCTCACCCTCTGTTAATTTATATTGATTTGTAAAACTTTATTACAGTAAAAACAATTTTTCCTCAATATCCTCTTATGTATGAATTTAAAGTGTTACTACAAGTAGATGCCTCTGAGAGCACAAGAGTCAGCTAGGAAAGCCAAGAGTGGCTTGAACATTTTATGGGCATCGTTTATGAGATAAGTAGCACCTTTTGTTTTCAAAAACTATTATAAATTTTTCTGTGGTAAACTTCAGTAAAGCCATTTCAGGAAACCCTCAGAGTAATGTGAGCTTACTGTCAGATTCTGATCAACTTTTATTTCACCTTTTTTCCAAGCAATGCCACTGAAATTCAATATTTAAGGGACATTCAAGAGCAATTTGGAGGTGGGCAAATGGTAGCTCTGACAGAAAGAAGGGTACTGAGATATTTTGGGAGTTTATCCTGCAGAGCTTTAGAAATGAACACTTACAAATGCTGTTGTCTACAAATGTTTAAGGATGTCCAGCCTATAAGATCATAGAGGCTGGAGTGATGACTGAGAGATTTTGCATTTGAAATTAAATGTAGAACATCATGACATGCTGAGCTGAGGCTCCTTAAAGTGGAGGAGGCTTGTATCATATATATATATATATATATATATATATATATATATATATATATATATATATATAAATCCAGCAGCATCTCTAAAGGGGTCAAAGCCCTTTTACTAGTGCATTGGGGTTTGAAAGTATTTGTACATATTTTGATAATTAAATCGATATGTGAACAGATCATATTTGTATATCTATATCATTTTTTTTCGCAAAAAATATAGATTTAGAACTAAGAAATATTTTACTGTGTTTCTTTTAGTGTCTGGGTTCAAAGCACAATAAGACACTTTTTATTCAGTTTTCAATTTGCACTGACTTCGAATCAAATCAAATTTATTTATAGAGTACTTTTCATGCACAAAGAAACACAATGTGCTTTACATAACAAAAACAATTTATGCATTTTATAAAGAAAGTTTAGCAACCATTTGCACACTAAAGTATATAACAAAAAATTAAAACACATCTCATAGTAGTCCACAGCCACAGGGCTGCAGTGCAGGATCCCCAGCCACCCAGACAAGGGCAGTCACCATGGCAACAACCTTGCAGACTGCCGGTGTGTAGGATCCCCAGGAGGAAAATTTGACTTTTTAAACTCTTTGGCCCACTGTGTATTTGAGTTTGACACCCCTGTTCTTGTTCTAGTAAAACCTCCATGAAACACAAGACAGGGGGAGCCAGACGTGATTAAACCAGTATGATGTGATAAAACAATCGCGATTAAAAGAGTTTAAAAAATCAGCTTTTATCTTTCACTATTGTTATTGTTTTAATTGATATTTACAAGAAATGCTTTAACTGCTGCTGTATTGTGTGAATACTGCTGTTAAAAAAACAACTGATCTGTTTAAAGTATTATTTGAAAGTATGCAATACACTACTTTTTATTATTTATTATTGATTTTTGTGCGTATTAATGTGAATAATTGTGATTAATCTCAGTAAATGATGCAAGTTTTTGATTAAAATTTTTAATCACTGCCTAGCAATTGCAATTGTAATATTTATTTCTGTTTTATTTATAATGAATGCATTTGTTTGCTTACTTTAATTTAATTTTGTTTCATTTGTTAAATTTGTTTTTTAAATTCAGTCACATTAAACATCAAGCAAAACAAACAGCACACACAATAATATTAGTCTCGAGAATAAGAAAAAGGAAAACATGTTAAATGCCCCAGAATAGAAGTTACACAATCAAAACATTATTACTTCAAATACCAGTTCATCCTAAATCTTCTGCCTGAGACCAACATATGAAGTTATGAAAGATACTTTTTCCACAGGTTGAACAAATTTTTTGAGATCTCAGTTAAATCTTTGTGATTTGTGTTTAGAGGGCTTGTAATATATTTTTTAGGACAGAAAGTAACTTGACAAGACAGTTGATACCTCGTTTAAGCACCACCTGACTGTAAATCATATTTTAAACTGAGCCAGGTTGTTAACTTAGCACTACAGATTGGAAGGATGGAGCAGTCGAACAGTCAGCTGACATGTTAAATACTCCATACAGACATCATGTAGCAATTCCTCTGTCAAACCTTGGCTCCATAAACACTAGACTTTATTGTTGCTCCACTCCTCTGTGTTTTAATTGCTAATTTGAACATTTTTAGCTCTTTAGGGCTCATTTTAACCAGTTTGTTTTGTGATGGCAGTGAATTGAGTGACAAATTTGAAATTGGAACTTCTGACAGGGAAAAATGTAAAGAACAACAATTACATCTGGTAGGAACACAAAGCATCAAACGAACCTCTGGTATGGCACTAGGCTAGGGCCTAATGAGAGAGACAGTGAATGCAGCATTATTGGCACTTGAACATGGCTGGAGGCAAAGACGAAAATGCTGGATACTCCTACTCTTTCCTGCGAATGTGACATGGAAATCTCCTGAAAATCAGACACAATCAGTTGATCAGAATTGGTCTCCATGGGAAGTTGGCTGTTCACAGGCCATTTTTAAGAAAGGGAAACAGGGAGAAAAGGCTGAGGTGTGTCAAGTGATCCAAGAACTGAACTGGAAATCAGTGGCTACAGGTATTATGGAATCATGAATCCTCCTGAGCCTTCAAGATTGGTGAAAAAGTGTGGGGGGTACAGCTTGATAGAAAATTAAACAAAAGGCAGCCAATATTATCCAAAGAAGAGTTTGAAATGTCTTTTTAGAAGTTGTGAGAACCATTCCTGAAGACTACAGGAATCTGACAAAAAATGAATTCAGACTGTGTTGAAGAATAAATGTAGTCATATGAAATATTTAGGCAAAAAAAAAAAAATAAAATAAAAATAAAATAATAAATAAATAAACAAATAAAAATCAATGTGCTTATGTGGTATAGTTCCACTATATATGTTTGAATAAATAAGTGAACCAATTTCTCCTTTTCCTGGGAATACACAAGGTGTTATTTTTTGATCATAATCTTAATGGCTATTTGAATAAGAAGTTCAACCTTAGACTTAAACTGCACTTACAGGCCACCATACTTTCCCTGTGCACCATAATAAAATAAATTCTAAAATTATTCATCCATCCATTTTCTATACTTGCATATTCCAATGCAGGGTCGCGGGGGGGCTGGAGCACAACCCAGCGGCTACCAGCCAAGAGGCAAGGTCGGCAGTTAAATTATAAAATCATTTGGTTAAACTTGAACATCATTTTAACACACACACAATAAACATTCATCAAGAAATCTACATATTTTTACCTGCACACTCTAAGAGAATTAAATAACAGCAAGTGTCATTGGGCACCAAACAGAAGTCTTTTGTCAGTGTAACCTTCAGAGACTATTGGTCTTTGTAGAGTTGGGCAGGTCATTTCTTTCAAGAAGGGAATTCCCACTCTGTTGGGTCCCTGGTGACTTCTGAAAACAGAGATAAGGCTTTGCATTAGCAGACAGTCAGTCAAGAAAGCCAAAGGGACTGACAGGATTAGGCCACAGACGGTATGGCAGTGTCAGTTCATTAAAATATAAACACACTTAGAGAGATACAAGTACAAGTAGTCAAACCAAAACTAAAAATACGTTTAATTTGCAAAAAAAACATGTTTAAAACAATAATACAAATTTCTCGATTCACATTTATAACCAAACTATTAAACACAAAAGACAAAAACAGCTAACTCTTTTACTCTGATATCAGTCAAGGACAACAAATTAGTTTTTGAGCTGATTACATGATGAATGAGGATAGCTGTTAAAGAAAACACCACATTCCCTGTGACACATATTCCCAGCGGTAGCAGCATGTTTGGATGAAATTAGATGATAAACGTTGTGTGCTCTGATGGCTTTGCCTGTAGGGATGAGCCTGATTATGTGCGTCTGCAGAGTGTGTGTGATACGTGCTTCCCCCCAAGATTCAGGCTTCCACTGCACTTGTTCCTGCCTGTGAAGGAGTGGGGTCCCCATGCACGGCCTCAGGTTCCCACGCCTTAGTGGACAATCTTTGACACAGCCAACATAAACAGATGTTGCAAAGCAACAGGAAGTGGTTGACTTCTTAGGGGCTGTTGAAAAAGAAGCTGTTCATCTCCGTGACAGAGAGCAGTGAGGAGGTCACAGTACAGCAGGAAACAGCAAAGAAATGCTCCCACGCACAAGTGCATGGGGGGGGGGGGGGGGGGGGGGGGGGTCGTAATTGGGATTGAAAACTGCATAAGAAATTTCCAGTCAAGCGGTCAAGGTTAATCAGTGGATTTTAGATTATTCAGCGTCATAGCTCTAATCTTTCTCTAATATATTTGGAAATTTTTGGTTGAGTGTTTATCTAAGCAAAGTGGAATCACAAATAAGTGACTGTGAGAGATAAATACAATGCTGGAGGGGGAGACACAAATATTACACAACCTTGGATCAGTTATTAAGTCCTACTGTTATTACTTAATAACAGTAGGACTGCAAATTAAACAAGGACAAAACAATAATGTTAAGGTGATAAATGCATTTTTACCACAGCATAAAAAAAGCAGTGTAAACAGTTAGCAGTTTTAAAATAAAAATTGTAAGGTTACATAACAGCTGCACTGCCTGCAAGGGTTGAAAAAGCTGTTGTAACTTTGAACCCTTTGAGTGTTTTCAATGTTTTTTTTATATGCATTTTTTTTAAAGGTTACATTACTTTTATGTCTACAGATTACATGTAGGTTTTATTTTTTTCTGAATTATTTCTCTCATCTGAGGACAAGGAGTTCTAACAACTGCATCTCTGTACTGCGGAAATGCAGTTGTTATGTCCAAAGGTGAGAACTCTCTTTAACCAGTCAGTGGTCTACAATACTGAAACACCCCCATCCAGCATTAGCTCGGCCTTACGCTGCAGTCTAGTTGGAAAAAATTAGCCACTTACAAACATGCTTTTCTTTGTGAGTTTGTCAGGGTATGATTATACCAGTCTCTAAGGACTCATGTAGTGGGAGGTTTTTAGGACTTCAGAGACACAAAAAGTTTCAGATATGCTGTTGTGGTTCAACAGCAGCTTTTTATAGGTCATTTTAAAACTGTTATTTTGTCTGGGAGAAACTTTTCTTTTTAACCCATCCAGCCAAATTACTCAATGCTTTGAATGACTCATAAACCTTTTGACAGTTCAGTCATCTCAGTTTTTGCAATGTATAAATTATTTTCATGCCTCTTGCAAGGCATTGCATTATTTCACTTTGGCTAATCTTCTGATAGATAGATAGATAGATAGATAGATAGATAGATAGATAGATAGATAGATAGATAGATAGATAGATAGATAGATAGATAGATAGATAGATAGATAGATAGATATGTCTCGAGAGATCACAATAAATGTCAGAATGCTGTGTTTGTAGCCTAGAAAACCACTACCAGAATATAAAGGCCTCTAAAAATGGTACATGGGTAAACTCTCTTGGTAAATAATGTGGATGAAAACTCAAGGCTAACAATTCAACGTCCCTTGTGCAGATTTTCTCCTTTTACAGTGACGTGACCAGGAAGGAACCAATGGTTGTTAAAAAGCACCTTCCTTCAGATTTCTGCTGATTGTCTTGTCCTGGCCTGCTCATATAGTCCTAAAGCAGTGTGTAGACATGTGAGAGTCTGTGGTGTGTTCATGCAGCCAAGTCTCAGAGAATCACATAATACTGCATTCCCTGTGTTCTTTTTGAGATCTTGTTAGCACCTCAAGCTCATCCATTTTGTAAACTAACGATTGCATGTGACCCATCAGAATGGTTGCAAGAAATGGTCTGAATTTCCACATTTTTTTTTCTCTGCTTTGCTTATACCCTGCATCCTCTTCACCTCCTCTTCAACTCATTTGGGATTTGGTGCGTCATTTTGCTGGTTAACTTGGTTTTAGAGAGCTTAATCAGTTGATACCACTGGTAAAAAAAACTCTTTCATTGCCATGGAAACGTATCATAACAAGTCTTGAAAGAGACCAAAGTACATGGCGAAATCACTTGAGTAGCACAGCTTCCGAACCTGTGTTAAAGAATCTTCTTTAAAAACTAACTTTGATGGTGAATGTCTTGAAAAAAAGTTGATTGTATCTTAAAAAAATGATAACAGTACGGTCAGGCCTATTACAGTTTGCTGCCACCATGCAGCTCTTTCTAGAGTGTAATTCACTCAGTTAATTCATTAAATTTTAATTTATTAATTGAATAAATAAATTAGGATATAATAAGTAACCATGGTGTGGTTAGAGCTACATATAAGAAAACCCTGCAAAGAAAAACTACGGCTGCTCAGAAGACATGGTTTGTCTCTTTTGTTATGTGGTTCCCCCATGCCTATGTGAGGTTGGACCAGGAACTCCTTAGGGTTTGTGAAAAGGGCACATTCTTTAGTTCAGGTAACAGCAGACCAGCCAACTCATTAATGTTCGGATATTTCAGTTCTAGGGCAAATCACAGTGGCACCAAATTGGTGTATGATGCCTGCTGCAGGAAGAAGATAAAAGTCCTTGAGCTGGGTACTCTGGCCCTGCTGGCTTGCTTCCCACTGTTGCTTGAAAGCTTGCTAATGTTCAGCATGCAAAATGTGGACCTGTTATAAGAAAACCACTGACAGCACATCTGCATCTTCCTCCTCTGCTGGACTCAGACCAGAGAGGGTCCTCTTCACAGCTGCACTAAATGTACTGTGCCAGCAAGGCTGTGAAATATGTGTTGGATAGGAATAGGGAAAAGATACTCAACAGGCGAAGGCTTACAAAACACCCATTGACATCCAAAGGCACTCAGAGGGAGAGGGGAGAAAATACTGTTGAGAAAATCAGACAGTAAAGGGGAAAAGGTGGATGAAATATTAATAGAAATGAAATATTAACTTCATTCTTCTATTGAACTCTGAAGTTTTGGGAGTGCAGTGTTTCTGCAGCAGTGTGTTTACCACACTTTGAACTAGAAGTATTTCTCAAGAGCTATAAGAGGCTCTATGCACATCCAGTTTCTGTTCATTTAAGGTCACTTCTACAAGTTTAAATCAGGAATAGTAAGATGGAAACTGTTTTCCATTAGAGTGTTGGATAATGACAGTCTGACACCCAAGTGCTTACAGATGGATCCTTCAGGAAGCAGTTTATTTTGGACTGTGGCACACAGATATGTTTATGACACTTACAGTATTAACCCAAAAAGCCTAAAAAGACAACACAGCAATAGTACAACAACATGGATGGATTTCCCCTTTCCCTCGGACTTCATATGTTTAATCCATTTGCAGAGCAGGAAATCTGAGGAGAACATCTGTAATGTAAGTTGAACTTTTTGTTTTGGCTTTGGTGCAGACAGCTTCTCACTTACCTGCTCTGTTCTCACCATCTGTCATGCACTGCTGTTAAGTATGTTTTTATCTACCATGGTGCTCCCACACCTGACTGTGCCACACAGATGCTGCTTCATACTTTCTTTGATGTTTTATTGCTGCTGTATGTTTTAAGCTTTTTGTTTTTAGCTGCACCTAAAGTTAATATGATTTTAATTGTGAGACGGAAGCATTTTATCACTGGCTTCAGCTAGCTAATGTATTTTGATCATGATCATAAATGATCATGAGATCATAAATGGTCGTGTGATTAACTGTACACTAAAAGAAAACTTTATACTAAGTGTAAACTTGAACAACACCATTTACACATTTCATGAAATGTAAAGATTTTAATTATTTACATTTATTTTTTCTTAATCCACCAATTAGTTGTGGGCTCATGTCAAGTGGAATGCAAACATGAATCCTTGCATAATTATTTACAATCTATTACCCTTGTTTGCAACTTAGTTTGTTTCCTCTGATCCACATTGAAAGGGTTTAGTGCAAATGGAAAAATATTTATCTGCAACCCTTTTGTGAGAAAATAAATGGAATAGTGTTAATATTAAGTTCCTTCAGGACACTCAGTTTGTACAGCATGTATCATTAAAGGACCCTGCAAGTGAGACAAATAATGTGAAGGCATTAAACTCATTCAGCAACCAAATGCTATTATCTAGTGTCTCCTGGAAATAAATGTACTTTTTTTGCCACATTTCAACAAAAATAAATCTCCCTTCCCACTTTTGTAGAAATAACCTCCTTTAAGCATTTTGAATAACTGTGTTTAACTCTTGAACACGACCTTGCTAATTTTTTTGACTGCTTGTCCTGAAAGTCTACTCCAGGTTTGTTGCTAGGCTAAAATTTTCCAGTCCTGGATAAAGTGGCTGTTGTTTGAAACCTCTCCCATTTGTAGAGGAATTTTCTTACCATGACATGATCTATTTAAAATAATTTGGACTTGCATCAATAACAATTTTCCTGGCCAATTTAGATTTTCACATTTTTTTTCAAGGTAACCTGCCAATATATATTTTGGCTGTATATTCTTAGTAAAACCCTGACAAGAAAATTACTAACACAACTTCACCATATTATAGAATTTATCACTAGCTTTCAGAGAAATCTTAAAATGAAGTGCTCCAGTTTACTGGTCGGGGCATAAATTAAATCTAAATAACATTGAACATAAGTATGTTCTGGTTTATTGGATATGGTAGGTAACAGAGGCATCTGTTCTCAGAATTACACACAGACCACTGTCCCTGGATATCACACAGCTGGTTTTATGGCTATTTGCTTTTGTGAAAATTAGGTTGTAGCTCATTGCTTACCATTACAGCTGAACAGAGGTGTAATTTGTGTTTTAACAATGTTTTCCAAGCTATTAATCCGGAAGGTAAAATCTATAAAGGGGTAATATGCACTTCCGCTGTGTAAGACTTCTTCAATTACAATGAAGAACTTAATTTAACAGGCTATAAAGCCTTCATAAAGAAAAAGGAGGGAAGGCTGAATGGAAGTGCTTCCCTTTCAACCATGTACCTTTTTGAGACATGACGGCAAGACCAACATGCTCTCTGTTGGTAATGCAGCAACACTCCACTAAAACACTCTTTCTACTTTCTGTTTGGGTTTAAACTAAAATATTCCTTTAGCAAAGTTAGAAAGCAATTGCACTCTGAACTTGAATAAATTTCTTTTCCAAAGCGACTGACACAGTCATTGATAGTATTTTACATGTTGCTATGGTTGCTATGGGAACTTTGTGATTGATTGTGGTTAGAAAAGGGTCATAACCATGCCTAAAATACTTTCTTTTTACAAAGCGACTGTCACCAGCATCAGCGCCATTTTTACCTTTCACATGCCGTTGATCTAAAAACCACTAGTGTTCCCATCTTTTCTTTAATTAAAGTCAAGATCTGCCTGCATCTGCATACACCACCATGGACTTGTTTTGGGGATGAGGCACAGTCTTCTTGTGATGTCTTCAAAGATTTATGTTATTTTATGACTGGAATCATCTTTAAAGACACATTTTAGTCAGATTAAATATGGTCAAAAAATATACAGATATGAACAAGTTTACTTTAAAGTAAAAACAGATGATAATAATTGTCACTTCTTACAGTGAGTTTTAACTCATTTTGGGGAACCTTAATATGAAAAACAGTCAAGTGGGTTTCATTAAAATTTATATAGATGTTCAGATATTCCTCAGCCAAAATTTAAACATGTGCACTTAACAAGAAAATGACTGAAGAGGTGGTCAGTTACGCAACGAGTGATGTCTCTACGGTTACTGTAACTCCAGCGGAGAAGCCATTACTGTCAAATAATGGTCCTCATGTGTCTAAGTTCATGCACTTCACTTAATTTGGTAATTTGCTAAAATGTCCCACCAGTGCCTCTGTTTGTAACAAAATGAGAGAAGAGTAATTGTTATATGAGGCCCGAATGATGTAAAGAAAAAAAAAAAAAAATCAACATTGCATTACTCCACCACTAGTTTGGACTGGTGATAAAAGGCACGATGACATCAAACCAGACTACATTTTCCATTCTTCAGTTGTACAGTTTCTGTAAAGTGTGTCCTCAGAGTTGTGTTTTAAAACAACTACAAGCTTTTATCTTATGTAGGTCTTCCACTTTGTGATTCTGTATGTTGTGAATTCTGAGATATTTCTCTGCTCAACAAACTTGTAAAAACAATTTTTTTCAGTTGTTATGACACACCTGCCACGTTGAGCAAGCCATTCTCCTCTGACTTCTCTCCTCAACAATCATACCACAAAATCTATGCATCCCCATGACGATGTGTATTTCACTGCTGCCGCATGATTGGCTGGATGGGATAGCAGCACAAATAAGCAGGTGTACAAGTATCATTATACACTGTTCAGGAAACATTCATTGTGGGCTTCAAGAATAAGTTTCAAAGAGCAATAAGGACAGCTTCCTTCAACTTCTTTTCTGGGGGCTGTCAGGTATCAGGATAGCTTCTGGCAATAATTGCACCTGACAGGGGGACAGAAGGTGGTCCTCCTCTTACTGATCTGATAAAGCAACTTAATTGAAACTATCAGTCAGAACCGCAGTGCTCTATCTCTTCTTTTCTGATTCTTTCATTCTTTCCTGCATCATCTGTTTCTCCCACTCGCAGCTGAGAGAATCTATTTCTCCTCTGACAGCCTTGTTGTCTCTTATGCTCACTTGCACATATATATTAAGACTTATGTAAAAAAAAAACAAAAAAAAAAAACATTGCTTCCCTCTGCTGGCTTTCCATCCTCATCATTCCCCCCATGGTGCACAAACACATTACTTGTTCATTACATTGTGACAAGGCTAATTAATAAATCATTGCTGTGTATTAATATATATATATTTCTTCTTTAACATGTGCTTTTGTGTCTCTGTGTCAGATTATGTGTTCAGCACAGTAACATCTTAAGTCCCTGTGCATCAGCATAGTAAAAGCTTTGTTCCAAATCACTACAGACTCTTGGTGTCACTGATGGGGAAGAGAGGACAGAGGAAAAACTAAAGGAAATACATCCCCTTGTTGGAGAGGAAATGGTTAAGCCTATTACTGCAGACCAATCAGGACTGGGGGAGCACTGCAAACCTCTGCAGTAAGAGAGAGAGAGAGGGAACAAGGGAGTGAGAGAGGAAGAGGACAGCAGAGCGGGAGAAAGAGAGACATGGTGATGGTTTGCACTCCTATCCAGACAGCTTTGCAGGGAAGGAGCACAACAGAGTTGTGTAAATGAAGAGTATTCACTCAACAGTTTACCTTTAGCAGAGAAGAGGGGGACAAACAGGAAATAAATAATCCCACAAATTCTACAACAGGAATATTCTTTGTGGACTTGGTCTTCTGAGTGGTACTTAGGAAGAGAAGATAGCGGGACTCTCGTTTGCTTATGAAGATTTAGTTGTAATTCTTGGATTACTCTGGGAAGAGGCAGAGGACAAAACAGCAGTTTGGATCATCATTCGGCACAGACTGTTGCAGATATGGAAGGAGAAGGCACAGTGTGGTGTTTGGAGCAGCTCAGGAGCATCTGTGTTTACTCTGCATGGTGAGATCTGCTGTGTTTTGATGGGGCACTCTATACTTATTGGTTTGATTTATGGCTATATGCTTAATACAATGTGCTTTGCATGACAGCGGCTCATTTCCATATGCACAAGACAAGAAACCATATACAATATGTCCTAAATATATTTAATTCTAATAGATTACTAAGACTTTTTTAATTTAGAAACATTAATTGTAATGGTTGATGGAAAATTCTTTTAGTAACAGATTAAAATATATCAAGTCTCTACAGGCTTTTCATCATTTTGTTTTTGCATAAGGTTGTCTGTTTATTCAACACTGTACATTTATGTTCCCCTACTGTAAATATATGCACAACTGCTGGACTCTATGAAACAAGAAAGTTAACTGTGATGTTTAATTTGTGCATTATTCTCACATGTCCAATCCCGCGTTTTGCTTAAAAAAGAGGCATAGTTACTCATTGTTCATTTCAGTTGACATTTTTGGCATGATAAAGTTAAGTAAAGGGATCTTTCACTAAAACAAACCTAGAAGTGTGACTGTGCTGTTGCCCTTAAGAGATTAAATGGATCACATGTAGTGGCACAATTAGATGCAACAATGTCTTAATGACAAGTTAACGGATGGATTGCTCTGCACAGAGCTTGAAGCGAGTTGCTCCTGTCACGAAAATTATATGACCCTTTTCATCAGCACTGTGGCTGTACAAATAATGTATAATTTCATCTCAGCATTTTCCTGTACTTATTTATCTCACGGACAACAAGATGAGCAAAATGTCACCATAATTAATCTTAATTCTGAAAACAGGCGGATGAGATTTAAAGTAGCGGTTGCTTTCGTGCAGGCCCTTCATTAGTGTTACTGTTATGTTAATGCAATAGCAAAGATGTAAAGTGCGTCAGGCGCTGCACAAGAACATGATAAGATATCAGAGGCTTGTTGCTATGTTAATGAGACTTTCCTTGTCGCCTCACTGCTGAGAATATGTTTATTTTTGCATCCCCCACACTTCCCTCTCCTACTTCTTCTGCTGTCTTTCCCTCTATTACCTACTACCCTCCTCTTTCTTTGTCTCTTCAGGTCACTCTAAACCAAGGATGTGGGACTGGAGGACATACAAATGATGCTGTTTGGAGCTCTTGCTTCTTAAAGTCTAATCACAGACTGGGATCGCTTTGTAATCTAAGAGAAACAGGTTCTCTGTCTCATGAAGTGACGTCCTCTACCACATGATAATGATCTTCTCATAAACTACTGAATCAGCTCCCTTCCCATGCACATAAATGCACATACTGGTGATCACAAATGTCATGGTGATTGGACATGCATGCACTCTCAATATCCCCAGTGATTTAGGTTTCAACATGTCGGGGGACAAACTGGAGACCTGTGCTCAATCTACAAGTCAATGGTGGCTGGAGCCAGGCGTACAGACACTGATGGAAAAGGTGGGGAGCGAAGGCCTGTTCCATTAGTGCTCCCAGGAGAGACATGGGCCTGGACGCTGTCCGGACACACTGACCTCCCCCTAACACATTCTGGACATTACTGTGTTGTACACTGGGAAATGACTGACAGCTTACCCTGTTGGAGTACACGCTAATGGATTTAAATACTTTTTCATATTTATAGATCCAAGTATTATCTTCACACTGTGGCAAAAAAAGAAGCAAAAGACAAGGATTTGGATTGCATTATGAGCAGTGCATTTGAGTACTGTGTCGGGAAAAGAGTCAGTGTTCCTTTGTTTTCTCTGTTGGCTCTGTCTCACCTCCCTGGGAATATCATGAGATTATAAACAGGAGGTGCCTCTGACATCTTCTCCCTGTTCCGATCATCTATCAGCGCCCTTACTACCGAACTAAAGGAGATCTGAGAAATCATCTTTAGACACCATTTGTGTATACTCTCTAACACCGACTCAGTACAGGTGGCTAATTCCCCAGCTTTCTTTCCATTGAGGTCAAGCAAAAAAAAAGCTGGCAGGTTTGGCGAGACAGCTAGGAGGTTTTGTGGATGTCAGCCTCTCTGGGAGGGACGAAGAGTGAAAGAAAAAGCTACGCTGGGGGGCTCTGCTGGAGCGGAAATGTTTGGATGGGATGATCGTCTCTGTGGATCTAACAGGGACTCAATGTCCTGATTACACAGCCCTGGTATTCAGATAGCTCTGGAGGGAAGGGTAAATATTAAACAAAAAGTCATCTACAACACTAGTGATGGACAAACATAACAGTTACTGCAGTTCTACAGTAGTGCATGTGTATGAACATTATCACCTGATACCCAAAACTGAAGAACGCATTTCGAAACACCAGTTGTTTTTTGCTCCATTCGTACGGCTTTTTAAATTATTCTAAATAAACATCTAGGATTTTAAAGTGTATCTCTGAGCTTTGGAAGTCTACTGATGACTTTTTGCCAGATTATTTTGGCTTTATTTGAATAATTTCTAATATTTTGATGATGAACAAAACAGAAATTGTGAATTTAGTTACCAATATTTAAAGAAAATATTCTCAGGCTCTCTATTTTAAAACTGGACCCATAAAATTCGTAACCACAATCTATGCAGTACATATCTGTTAATTAAACAGTTTATCTTGGGAATGTTTTTCAAGAGCCTCAAAAGAACTGCAAAGCCTTCATAATTTTAAATGTGGATATTATATGATATGTTTCCAGGGTAGGTCTATACACAGATTTTAAAGGATGATCATTACAAAAGCAATTGCTCACTGAGGCATTTAAGTTTTAATTTGGCTCTACCATTCGTACAGTTATGCCATCTAATCTGTAGGGGGTGGCAAGAAAAAATGCCATCCTCTTTTAAGTGTATATTATTAGCCTTTTTGATCCAACACAGAGATGCTCTTATTCCATAACTTTCAACATTACTTTTGAAAAGAATTCTGAGAGATTCTAGAGATGCACAAACAGAAAACTCTCTTTTCCTTTTCATAAATTCTTTCTCTTTCCTCCTCACACACAGGATAATGCTTATCCTTCCCAGCCCAGAAAAAGAAGCCACCATGAGCAACGTCACGGTTACTGACAACACCGAGCCTATCAGCCGCACAATGAGTCCGGCGACCCCCAGCCCGTATTCCTACCCTGTTAGTTTTCAGGTCTCCCTGACAGGCTTTCTCATGCTAGAGATCTTGCTGGGCCTGAGCTCCAACCTCACTGTGCTGGCCCTCTACTGTATGAAGTCCAACTTGATTAGTTCTGTCAGTAACATTGTCACCATGAACCTCCATGTGTTGGATGTGCTAGTTTGTGTGTGCTGCATCCCCCTCACCATTGTGGTGGTGCTGCTCTCCCTGGAAGGAGACACGGCCCTCGTATGCTGCTTCCATGAAGCCTGTGTCTCTTTTGCTAGTGTTGCAACTGCTGCTAATGTGCTTGCAATCACGCTAGATCGCTATGACATTTCTGTAAAACCAGCAAATCGAGTGCTGACAATGGGCCGTGCTCTGGCACTACTGGCTACCATTTGGGTGCTGTCCTTTGTTAGCTTTCTTGTACCCTTTATTGAGGTGGGCTTCTTTGCTCAAGGCCATGCTGAACTGAACCAGACAGTGGTGGAAAATGTGGTTCACACTAACCAGTATTACACTGAACTGGGGCTCTATTACCACTTGCTTGCTCAGATCCCTATTTTCTTCTTTACTGCCATTGTAATGCTCATCACCTACTCAAAGATCCTGCAGGCACTTAACATTCGCATTGGCACACGTTTCCACGCATCACAAAAAAAGAAGGCTCGCAGGAAAAAGCGTTTATCCATGACAACTATGACAACACAACAAGAGGCAACAGATGGATCCCAGAGCAGCAGCAGCCGCAATCCCACACTGGGTATGCGTACCTCTGTCTCTGTCATCATTGCCCTCCGAAGGGCTGTTAAACGCCACAGAGAGAGGCGGGAGCGCCAAAAACGGGTTTTCAGGATGTCCCTTCTGATTGTGTCAACCTTCTTGCTGTGTTGGACGCCCATCACAGTTCTGAACACAATTATCTTGAGTATGGGCCCCAGTGACCTAATGGTGAAATTGAGACTGGGCTTCCTTGTAATGGCTTATGGGACCACTATCTTTCACCCTCTACTTTATGCTTTCACAAGGCAAAAGTTCCAGAAAGTCTTAAAAAGCAAGATGAAGAAGCGAGTGGTGTCAATCATTGAAGCAGATCCTACTCCTAACAATGCTATCATTCACAACTCTTGGATCGACCCAAAGAGGAACAAAAAAGTGACATTTGAGGACAAAGATACCAATTTGAAACATCTGTCCCCAGACGATGTGGAGTAAAAGAGACTATTATTATCCTAAAGGGATGTTTCATTTCATTTCATTTTGTTTGTCTTTTTCTTTTTTTTCATAGGTTTGTGTGAAATTCTTATGGGTAATCAATGCTTAACCTACAGTAAACAGCAGTCAGAGGACTCTCAGTTTGGACAGTTGAAATTCTCAGTCGCTCAGGCTGGGATTGATTGACTAAAACAACTCAAACCTCAAAACTTGAACTAAATGCTATAGTTTACATTATGTAGGGTTTACGTTTTGAACAGCATACGTTTTGCAACTGACAGTTGTTTGCTTTGCTGTTTTTTTCTCATCTGAACAACAGCAGTGTTGGTCTGTATCATTGCGTGCACAGTGTCTGCACAATGTATCCTGCTCCCGATCAGCTGTAAAATTACACCTGTCTAGGTCCAAGATTCCAGTCAAAAGAAATAATTAAAATCCTGGAAAAGCACAAACACTCATAATCTTTTAAATAACTGCAAAAAGTGCAATGCCATGCATTAAACTATCCAGCAACTTTGACAGTACTCCTGATGGTCTGTGCTGATCAGTGGCAGGTTAAATTGGGCAGTTACCATGCAATCAGATGCATTGTGATGCAGGGTAAAAATCAATATACACAGTTTTCTAAAACTGTATGGAAAATTTGAGGTTTAAGTTATTTTAGATGGCAAAAAAGCTCTTACTAGGGACTCCTTCTGAGTAGATATAGCTTTTATTTTAGAACTCCTTCCAGATTCTTTCAAGCTGGGAGCCCTATAATCTGCTATTTGCCAAAGGTAAAGACTATTCATAAGTTCTTTACACCATCCCATTTAAAAAAGAAAAAATAAATCCCTTAATGGGATGCAATCAATGACGTCAAAGCAGCTAAAATTGACATCAGGTCATGATGAAAAAGGGAACATGTTAATCCAAAGCAGTAATGTAAAAAATATGTGCAATAGAATGTACAAAATTAGAAAGTGGATAATTTATTACTATTTATTGATAATAAAAGTAGGTTTCATGGTTATATCATATACTGTACTGTAGATATTGCATGGCCTTTTGTAACAGTAGCAACACAGTACATTATGTACATACGTGTACAGGATAAGGTAAACAAGGTATTTAAATAGAGAGAGAGATGTAGAAATTGTTATGTAAATGTATATTTACAATAAACACCCTGTGCAGCGAAAGGCTTCCTATTCTCACCTCTGAGTAAAATGTTTGTGAATCTGAAACAGCTGTGAGATTACTCTCATTCATCACAGAACTTCTTTCTTCAACTCCACACCCTACAGTCTCCAGTGGCCACTGACCTTTTTGCCTTCGAGCTCAAGTAAGGAAGACCCACAAACTAAAATGAGACAAAAAAAATAGTAGACACCACAAAGACAGGTCACACGTAGAAAGATAGGAATGGAAAAAGTAGATGTTGTGTTGCTATAGTTAAAAAGCTCAGGAAGTACTGTCCCAGAGTACTGTCCCAGAGTTCGGCAGCCACACACACATTCCACAGACACAACACAGCGTCATGGTTCCCATCATCCTGTTTGACGTGAAACAGATGCAATCATATTCTACTGTGCTGCTTTTTAGCCGTCATCTCTTTGAGCTGAGTGGAAAAAAAGCTACAGTTGCTTGACTTTGATATGAACTGAATATGATAATGTGGCGGAACGGAGACAGTGAGAGCACACACTGAATACACTGAATGATCAGTTACTAGGATTTTTTTCATTTAAAAAAAAATACATAGAGATAATTGGTTTTTATTATAGAGGTTATTCAACCAAACTAATGGAAAATAATTTTATTATCAGTGTATTTTCATAATAACAATTGCTTGACATCAGTGCATAAACCGTAACCAAGGTCAAAAGAAAAAAAAGAAAAATTATGTTTAGAACTTACCTTATTCTTTTTCACTGTCTGTGTATGTTGACTTGTTTATTTGTCAAAGAAAAAGACAGTAAAATTGTATTTCTAATGTGACTGTTGATTATCTTAGCAGCTTTATATGTTTGCCTCATTTTGTCTTATTTCCCCTAAATGAGGAGAATTATGTATTAATATAGTAGCAGAGGAATTTTAAAAGTAAGAATGTACAAGAATGAAAAGAAAACTGCCAGCTTGTTACATACAGGCTGGACTTCCAGACCAACTCTAGATACAAACTTACAATATCCATTAGCATATAAAGCCATGCTTAGCTAGCACAGGGCTGCTTTTCATTTAAAGCCCCAGGTCAAGGATTACATTTACTCTATAAAGCGGATATACAAAGAGTATTCTTGTGCATTCATAAAGGTGCACACAAATTCATGTGCGAGCTATTTCCACACTATATCTCGGTAATGAACTTATTACATGTCACATTTGCTGTCACATACAGTAGAAAATTAAAGAGCTCTTTAAATCCGGAGAGCAAGGCTGTCAGCTACCAGTGATTAACAAACCTTAATCAAATGCTTCTCTTAATGTTGGTGTCTGTTTGTAGGACAGCTATGAGGACTGATACCGGAATATTGATGCAGGCAAGGTTTTTAATGGTCCTGCTTAAAACAGGGAGGGAGGATGTCACCGTGCCTTGAGGGCATAGCTGATTGAGAGTGGAGATGGGATCACAGCCAGTAACAGATTAGCTGGCAGGGCAAAGAAACTGACCTAAAAAGTGACTAATTTAACCAGACGATACTTTTAAAATGAACACTGCTACCAGACTGAGTTCATTTTAAATGAAAATTACAGAAGGTATATCAATGCACGATTTATATACATCTACTTCTTTGATATTTCAAGTAGATGCTAAATATATATAATAAAAGAGCTCAGTTTTTAATGACATATTATCATGTTCCGAACACATACATTTAAAGTAACCGTCTCAGTGCACACCAAACAATGCTGAGAAACCAGGTCGATTTACAGCCTCAATACTGCCACTACTTTTTAAATAAATGTTTTAATTGTTAAATTTTAACTGAATTCTGGCTCTGGTCCTGTACAATCATAGGATATATAACATTAACGGCTTCATTAATCTACAACTAATACCCAATAGTCATTCAGACATAGATGTTGTTTATGTTACTATTTTTCACAGCCTTATTCAGACCCATGACAGTGACAAGAGAGCTGCAGCACGAGCTCAATATTTGCATTACAAACAATATTAATCACTGCATCAAGTGATAAGCCCACAGTCCTAATAGAATCAGAGCTCTCTTATATGTCATGTTGCCATTTATAATCATATTAGCCTCAAGTTTGCTTGGTAAAATACAGCCTATGAATGGGAACAGTAGAGATTCATTAATGCGTCTGCAGAAATTCACATATGCATTGTGCTGAAAGTGATATATAAATGTTTCTGGGTCTGACCTTGCCTGAATTTGTTGTAGAAAGCAATGCATGGGTGTGATTATTCAGACATGACACCACCATGTTCAGATTCGCACACATTCGGGGGGGTACATATATAAAAGGTGCTTTAGATTACATTCCTCACCGTGATCTGTCCTACAAAGTCTCTTTTGAAAAGCAAAATTGATTTTCTAGGTCAGTGTTATCCTCCACTGAATAACCCACCTTCTACAAGCTAAAAAGAGTCCCACAAATAGAGGGATACTCTCCGATTTCACTATGTTAAGGTCTACAGCTCTAATTTTACATTTAGTTTGTGCTGTTTATTTCAGTCGGTTTCTGCTGCTTAAGCATGACACACACATAATATATATGTTTGGTTTATATCACACCATTAAATAGTGCAATCAGAAAATATGCTTTTTAACATGTTTCTAGCTGCACAGTTTGCTGGAGTCAACATTCATATAAGCTATCGCAGTTTCCTTGGAAAAATCCAATATAGTTGGGTTTCCATTCATAACATATGCATATCTGAAGCTGTAAAAAAGAACTGTGAATCATACATTTTTCCATTAATTGACTGGAAACAAATAACTTGGGTTGTATAATTCCACCACAAGGTGGTCGTATAGGCTACTTATTTCACTTTGCAGGCGGACATCAGAGACATAACATCTCAGTCCTCAGAATGACATTGTGAAGCTTCCCCTTTGTGATTTGATTTATTTCCAGTGTTGTAACTTCCTGCCTCTGCTGCCTTTGTCCTAATCGGTTTATTTAACAGGATATTACTTAATTATATGAACATTCAAATTCAACATTTTTCAGATTTGAAATCACAGCACCAGTTGAGTGACGATGTTTGATTTGGAGTATATCTGCAAGGACATACTCCATCTTTCCAAGTTTCAACATTTTCCAGGTTTTTGGGGAAATACATTTTCTCAAGTTCTTTCTGATTTTTTTCAGGCTTTTCAGTCTTTTTGAGCACTTTATTCATGGCAGCTGTTTTCTTTCTATTTAATCTTTATAGTAAAGGCATGGTACAATGCTATCAACTTGTTTTAAGAATTAATTTTGTGTCTCTTTGGCAGACAAATATATTGTATAAGCTTTTGGAAACATCTGTATGTTGAACTGAGATAAAAAAAAAATGTTTTAGTGTTGACTGAGTCTAAAAGACTAATGATGTGTTGACTTCTGAGAAAATAAAAGAGCAAAACCACAGCTACAAAAACATGCTCTGCAAAAGACCATGTTACACTGATTTCCTCTCCATTTGATTACATTGTCAGATGATGTCAGAGTTTAATAGTCTCAATAAGTGTTCAAACCTACATTTTGAGAGAAAAATGTTTTGTTATTTTGTATTGAGCACTGTTGTGAAGGTATTAATGCAATCTCTCTACTTGATTTAACAGTCCTAATTTTCCTTCTATATTTACTTTTCCTTGTTTGTGTTGTTATAGAGCTGAATCCAATGTTTCTACTCAGTATGTTTGGTATTGATCTTGAACATATAAGTCTACAGGGGGAAAATATCCATAGTTTTAATAAAGAACATCCCTAAACATGTTTTTGCATTGAGTTTATGTGGAAAAAAGTGGGGGAGAAAACTAAAAAGCAAAAATTATTATTGGAACATGAGAATTAGCGTTTTGACCATGTTCACCAAGCCTTAAGGATTGTTTAAAATTTCTGTCACATATATTTGAAAACGCTTTCTTGTTTGTTCTTGAAATGTACTGACTGAAATATAGTGATTTTATATATATATATATATATATATTATATATATATATATATATATATATATATATATATGTAAATGCACCTGGCCCAGACTTGATCCACATTAGAGGTGTGCAATATCTTGTAGTTTGCGATACTAACAGTAGAGAAAATGTAATATTTTAATATCATCTGATCACACCTTTCCAGTGCGATGACATCATTCCACGCTCACTCCGTGCAGCACGGGCTGAGCGAGTGAACAAGGAAACCTAGCGGTGCAAAGCAGTGATGAGTACGGCTGTGCAATATATATATATATATATTGATTTCAGCTTCACTAGATCACTAGATCAATGATGCCAACAAAAAACTGTCCTTTTTAAAATAATTTTTCCATAATACGCTCCATTATTTTGTCAGTTGTTTTGAAAGACAGCACACTTCTGCCGCTTTCGTAGTTAAATCTAAGCAATAATTAGACTAATAAGCCAACCAATACTATTAAAAATAGGTTAATACTGTCCCAAAGTCATCCACAATGATGTAGCTTTGCTTCACTGTAAAATTCATTAGAACCACTTGACCCTGACGGGTCCTTTTCTCTCTCCTGTGCCCTTCTGCCCTGTAGACCACATCAAGAGTGCTTTTTTCTGCTGTCCTATCACATACATTATGTCCTTCTATCTCTCGCTCAATGGCTGTCTCTCTCAGACAGCCAGCCCCAATACAGATGCCATCTCTTCAGGGCCCCTCTCTATCTAGCCACAGACACAGAATAAAAGCCTAGGAAATCACATTACTCTGTCCGTATGGAGCCTCTATTGCATTAGGTCAGCGAACACTCAACTGTAATTCTGCTACTGTAGAGAAAAAGAAACTAAATTGAGCACACCCGCCCGTGCAGCTTGACAAATTGTTGCTCGTGGTCATTTTCCGAACGTTACTCTCACCAAGTCCAATCTAGAGAGATGGAAGGACATTTTACAGAGTTGGAAGATATATGACTTTGATAAAAACCTCTAATCGCTGTACAAGAAAACCTTTGGCGGAGATAGAAAGCAGGAATCAAAGGCAGACAGAGACAATGGAGCATGACCTCCACCTGCTATGACCTTAATGGCATTATTGTGATGGAGGAATAAAAGAAAAAAGTCTGCACTCAAATCAGTACTGTTCAAATGGCTGTTTTCCTCTGATATTAACAAAACACTTAATGACACTAGTGTATGTTCTTTTCTTTTGACATTTATCAGAGAACAAAAGAAAATATAAGGGTGTAACTAAGGAAAAGCAGTTTTGCATCTATGCTAAACCAGATAATGCGTAAGTGTTTGTTTCATTGCGGAACATTGTTAAATTTGATGTAATTTGTCATCATGGTGTAAACTCTTACTTTTCTGTTCAGAAATGTGACCCAGACAAAAGGGCTAACTAGCATTGAACCAAAAGTGTGAAATACAGAAGTCTCAAGTTGTGTGCTGAAATGGCTCCATGCCCAGTCTTGCAATGTGTGTGTGTGTGTTTATGTGTACCTGTCTTTCACTGTGAAACTGTCCAGCATTGTGTGTGCTCTGTATTTTTGAGTGCATGCTCCAGCATGTGCTGCTATGCCCACACAATGCATGCACACAGCTTTGAGTCTGTCCAGTTGTTTTTATCAGGCAGTGACAGAATGTCAACCACTGTATGCGAGAGGATAGAAAGCACTGACAAGATTGCTGCCCTCCAGTTCTCCACACAGTGATGACTGCTGCCTCGTGATTATACCGCTCCTCTTCTCTCCACATGAAAAGATACAAATCAGGCCGCCATAGTAGCTCACTAACACAGCTGAATCTGACACAGCTTACACAGGATTCATATTCAATAGGAGCATTTTACATTTTAATATATTCCAAACCAAAATTGTGGAAGTCTAGAGATGCAGTATTGTAACATTTTGTATTTTAAGCCTAATGGTTTTTTTTAAAGATGTACTGTTTTTTCTGTCTTATATAACACAGGGAAAAAATATAAGTTTTTGAGAGATGCTTCGATTGAACCAGAAATTTTTACACATCCTTATAAAATATTTTTAATCCTCCCAAGTCTCTATATTTTGAGACTTATCTCAAAGACAACCTCATGGATCATTTATTTTATGGTGGCTAGCTCCACTGCAGCCTTAATATGAGTGATAGCATTGTGTAAACTCAACCAGGAAGTGACAAAAGGATTTTATTATTGCTGTGGGGTCAAACTCATGTTCCATGGATAAGCATTCACTAGCCACTTTTTCGCTTTACCCCTTAATATAAATCTGATTAAGGACATACTACTTAAAAATTAAATTTACTAGAAGTTGCATTTGCATCATGCAGCATGTAGGCTCAATAGTTTAGAAGATGTCCTCTATGGGTCATATTCAAGGTATGAGCAAGTAACCAATTTTTTTTTCATTAAATGACTTGTTGGTATTTTTATAGAACAAACTATGTGATCCATTCACTTCCTTGTGTAGTTTAACCTCTTGGTTTCCCTCTTGTCTCATCAGACATTTGATGTGACAACTGCATTCAGCTGTTCAGGCATGTAAAGGCAAATTGTCTGAAAAGTTAACTGGAAACTAATCCAAAGACCAATCTGCTGCATTGTTAGCTGACTTAGTCTCTGGAAGCTGCAGCAAATTAGATCAAAATGAGGCTAAGATGAAGTTGATCTGGATGTAAATCAAAAATCAACAGCTGAAGGTTTAGAAACTTTATTCTTATTGATTAAATTCCACTTTTTCTTTGTTCCAAAAGATATAACTTGATGAAAGGCTGCTGGCTATGAAAAAGCAAGTGGAATATTTCTGGTACCCAAAGTTTCTTCTTTACCTGCAGATATATATGCATTAATCAAAATAAATTACCTGGAACTTACAGCTCAAATAGCTATCAGGTGCATCCTAGTATTACTAACAGAAGGAAAATGGGGCATTCATTTGCTTTTTTTTTTAAAGCCTACATATTTCATGAATTCAGCAGTATCCTTTATAGTGTATGTTGACATAATTGCATCAAATTTCAGCAGACTGTCAACTGCACAGCCAAGCTAAATAGCCTGCGGTTATGTGATGGGGCAACCACCACCTCAGTGTTGGCTGTGTTGTGTATTCTGAAATGCTCTTCACCCGTATGTCAGGTAAAACTAGTCTGGTCACTCTCATTTAACCTCTCTCGTCACAACAAGGCATCTCACAGAACTGTTACACAGTCTACATTCAAAATTTTCCATCATTTTGTGTAACATCAAGAAACTGCTGGGCCCCAAAATGCCAAGAGATCACTAATTTTAAAAGTATTCAAGCCAGCCTGTCACATTACATTCAAACTCACTGAGATTGCTTTTTTCTCCACCCTTTATTCTGATATTTGATTTCACAATGAACTGTGTGCTCCTCACCTGGAACTGATGTTTTTAGGCTTTGTTCTGCTTGTAAATGATTAGCTGATTGAATAATTATATGAACAAGCATGTGTAACAGGTGGGTCTTTGGTGAAAGTCATTATGGATGCCTCTCTGTAGAGACACAGTTAGGTGCAGCCTCTAAAATGATGAGGAGATGAGCACAAGCAAAGCTCATTCAGTTCAGCCATAGTCATTTAGCCGCTCTCAAAAAGCTATGACAGGGTGCAGCTGTAAACATTTTGCCGCTCACACTCCTGAGACGTGCAGTCAAAGAGGTTGCAGCTATCAAGCTCGTTCACAGAGGAGCCCATGTGAATACAGTTTGCAAGTTGAATGCTCTGAGAGGGGGAAAATATACAAACTATTCCCCGGTGCAGAACCCCCCCCCCCCCCCCCCCCCCCCCACACACCACACACACACACACACACAAAGAACAGAAAGAAACCTTCAACATTCAACAAGAAGTGTGTACTGAAGGCTATAGGCAAGAATGCGTTTAGATTCTATTGATACTGCTCCATAAATTTATGTTTGTTAGCAAGAAAAAAGCAATTTTTGACACACATACATTCACATGTAAAAAAGCCTTTTCAGCTGGTGATGTGTGAGCTGATGAAATGAGCCTATACTTAACATTTCAATAAAAACTATGCATAATATGCTCTTTTACCCACATGTTGAACATCTGTGATTAGCAAATAAGGAATACTTGATTTGACTTCCTTCTACATGCATCAGTGTTAAATCTGTATTTCATCATTAGGTAACATTGCCCCCTTCTGGAGCTTTGTGCTTTCTTTAATGCAGAAAATGTAAAGTCAGAAAAGTCAACATACGTCAATCAGAATTTTTTATACCCTGGTTAAATAAATAAATATTTAACTAGGCATGTGTAAAACCAATCAAAAATGAAGTAATTCAGAAATTCAACTTGAATTTTAAAAAGCCATATCATAACTATAATAATCACTGTTTTTGAACAATTGGACAAGAAACAGAAACAGTAGTAAAGTTGAGGTCTAAGAAAACGGTTACAGGCAATAGAAAGGCAAATCACAACACAGTTCAACTGCAAAAAGACAGCAGATATTGTGCTCTGTCCTATGTGGAGCAACCCTCATCATTAAAGCAAAAACCTTTCCTGCTAACAGGCTAACATGATACCATAACATAAGTTAACAATAACAACACTATCAGTCTATTTCATTTTTAAACTGTTCTAAAGACTACAAAAAGAAATAGACCTACTACACTGATAGACACAGAATGTCCCCTGATCAAGTGATGAAGACAAGATTCACAGATTTTGTCATAAATGTTCATATCTGTAAGTTATTTTATTGCATCCTGGACTCATAACATAACATGACATCATCAGGAAACAACAAACTTTTATTTCCTGCAGATGAACTCAATTTGCATATTGCCATGCCACCCGCATGACCTTTAAGGGTAATTTATTTTAATTGGAAATCTGGTTTATGTGTCTAAAATGTTTTGTGTGTATATTTGAAGGGGGGGCAGAAATCGAGATTGCCAGTGATTCAGAAAAGGATATTTTGACGCCAGATGTTTCTAATATCTGAACTTAACTCTCAGTTTCTTTGACCTGAACATCAAAATATTTTTTTTTTTCAAAATAAAGAGAGGAAAGTAAAGGAGACATATTTGTAATAAATGTTGTTCAATCAGGTAGGTTTTTTTTAAGTAATTTTGCTCTTGACAAAATTTGGAGTAGGGTTGTCTAAACTGTTTGTTAGTTGTGAACACCTGTTTTTCATGTTTATTATACAAAATACCATGAGCTTAATCCTTTTTCACAGTCACTGATGAGCGGGCCCCCTACCCCCACCCACTTAGACTATTTTTGTAACATGACATGAATTTGAGATAGTATCAGCACACACTCGTATACAGCATACACGTGCCAGGGAAAACAGTGAGTCATTTAAAAAGATACTTTCATTTTCTGCACATACAACAAAGCTTTCGTCAGTTTTAAGGTTGGATCTTAACTTAATCAGAAGATCAGGATCATTAAAGGCCAACCAGCAGAGTTTCTTTAGGGCTTCCGAGTCCTCTGATGTTCCTCAGCAGCTGTTGTTGTGAGTGCATGTGTGTCTGGACTTTCCAATACTATTCAGCATACAACATTTTCTGTAAGCTTTCAACTGTTTTTAAAAGATTTTGGTACTTTGGTAAAATTCTGATGCTGATTAGTAAAAGCAGGTTGAGAGTTAAAAGCCAGAATAACAGCTATGAATTATTAAAGTTAATTAGTTGGTCTTGTGCTGAGCTGTGTTGTTTTTGTGTGTCCGTGTTGGCAAAGTCAATATGAAAGTGTAGCATGCACTAGAATTATATAGTGTGTGTGGTTTTAAGACCTCTTGTAAAGATAAAGTTTTCTGAATTTTTCTGTTAATTTGGATTATCATTTGTTCAGTCGGAATTTTTCTTAATGATTAAAATATAATGAATAAAAAAAATTTGAAGCATTCCCAGTGTTTTGCTTGTTGGTTTTACTGCACATATTTCTTCTACTCGTCTTCCACAGAAAATAGCAATGACTCTCCAGTGGACGGCTGTGGCTTTCTTCCTATATGCAGAGATAGTAGTCAACCTCATCCTGTGCATACCCTTTATATCAGCACAGAGGTACATTTACACAAATTCTAACACATGAAATCTAATAGTCATGCACATCAGCCTATTTTTTTATTTAAAAAAAAGAGAGAGTCCAGTCCAAATGATAACATCAAACTGAGATAAGGACAGTTCCTTCATATCCCCAGCAGAGGGGACCCATGTGCTTTTTATGGAACTTTTGTGACAGCGAAACTGAACAAGTCATTCTTTGCAGATGGCGTTTGGTTTTCAGCTGGAGAATATGGAGCTGGTTATCCCCATACTGGAACAAATGCTTCTTTGCAATGATCATGGCCCTTATTGTTCTTTTTATTGGTAAGCGGTCTACTGGGAAGTAGAGCTCTCCTGTGTAGGAAACAGTGGAGTAATCCTGAGCGCGTTATCAACATGTTGTGTATCTTGTCATCTTTTTATCCTCCTTCTAACCCTCAGATGCAGTCCGAGAGGTGCATAAGCTACTCGGTCCAGACGCCCACTCAGGATGCTAAAGTGAACCCAAACTTGTATGAACCATGTTCACATGAAGCGTTCAGGGCCCAGAGGAACCTTACATGTGTGGCTTTTCTCTCTTTCTCTGGCTGTTAGTGTAATATATTCTATAATCACTCACAATGTAAAGCTGTTTTAATTCAACACACTCATACACCCCGTTACCGTACATATCCTGAGGTCCTGTCTTGTCTTTTTAACGCTTGAAGCATGTGTTTTGCTATCTGCAGAATCTTGCAACGGGTTGTTCACCTTGCTAAACCAAGTCGCTGTCACCTTAGACAACAACGCAGGCCTTCATGCACAGATGGATGGTGCCTTGAAAACAACTAAACAGCCACAAGGAAGACAACCAAATGCTCAAACAAGTGAGTAGCAGAGGTGTTGTTTATTTTTACCAATAATGCCACATAATTGCACTGTAAATGTTGGTGGGGCCGTGTCTACTCATTAAACAAACTGGCATCAATCCATGCTGTGTTCAGAGCCTTTTGTCTGTGACATCCAGTTGACGTGTGTTCTTCTATCTGCTGTGAAAATAATTAGGGCTAACTTGGTAATTAAGGACAATCATTTGTGCACAGGCTCTCCTTGAAGGGGAAAAATCCATGTCAGCTGCAAAACACAACTGAGGCAAGAGACTGACAAGCTGGCAGCTCAACTGAAGGCTGCTGAGGAAGGTGAGCAATGGTGGTTGTTTATTTAAAAGAAAAACTAAACTGTTAGAAGAACTTGGACTACAACATGCAAATGTGAGCTGTGGTATTTGTAACTAATTTTACAAGTGCTTGTGGACAGATTTATTGATTGTGAGTAATTGTTTGCATGTACAGCTGTGAGAAAAGCAAATGCTGATAATGAGGCAAGATGAGGAGACCAAAGGTTTGGCACAGGAGTATGACAGGACTGTTAAGGGAACATCATCACTTCAGGTAAACACATCAAAAGACCCCAAATCACAGATTATGTACTGGCTATTCAACCTGCTGAAACCAGCTTTATTCTCTTTCTAATCTTGTGCTTGATTTGCAGAATCTTCAGAGTGCCAAGTGACAAAAAGGATCAGTAATAACTGGAATGAGCTGTATTAATTTCTTGCCCTCTTTTTACTGCCATAATACAGTGACATCGTGCATCTTTGTCTTGACTTGGTGGAATTACATTTTAAACCCTTTCATGTTTCTGCTCTAACCGTTGGTAGTCTACAATTTTTCTCTGTCTATATTATAGTGTATTAAAAATTTGTGAGTGTAAGGCTGAAAAATATATGCTTTTTAAATCTTGCTTATGTTCTACGCGTGTTATCAGGGGATTCCACTGGAGAGGATGTTAGAAAACTCAGACTGGATAAAGCTGTTGAAGTTAGTAGAATGTTAAAATAAAAGAGTTTAAAAAAAAAAGAAAGAAAAAAAAGAAAATAATGCATCAAATGAAGGTTAGCATTTGGTCAAATTTAAGCTAATGGCAGAAAATCTGGAGCATCTGTATTGCAGATGGTATTAAAGGGCCCTATGTCAACCCTATGACATCACATCTTGTCAAATTGGTCCCTTCATAGCCCCTGCTGATTACTACACATTGTAGCATGCTAATGCATAGTGTTAGATTCTCAGGACATGCACAAACAATCCTTCAAACTAATGCAAAATACATGAGGTAACCATGATAAACACAAGTAGCCACATGTAATTAAAAGCATATATATTCTCATCCTCAGGCCCCATTTATGTTCAGCATTAAATACACGTGGTCATCTGTCCATCCTCGTGTTTATTAAATTTGTGTTTCAGTGCATTTTTTATAGAACTTGAAAGGTGTATACTAAATGCGGTAAAAGGGCGGGGCCACCACCACAAATCATGATGGAAGGGTTGTGCAATATAGTTCATATGCAAGCAAAGAAAGGAACAAAGAAGAAAACAGAAATGGCAGAACTTTTTGAATGTAGGCTGGAGGAACATTTACAGGAAGGTTACCTCACCTAGCCACAGGAATAGAGAACCGTCGCCATGTTTGCTTTTGTCTGAACTATCTGTCTGAAATTTTCCCCACAGAGGGACAAATAAAGGATTATCTTATCTTAACTAACATCAGAGCTCTGAAGTGAACTTTCAGCTCTACACTGCCCTCTATTGGATATTTGGACAACATTTAAAACAGATGTGCCTAATCGTAAGCTTTCATACATCTCAATGTAAGCGTGCATTCCTGACAGTGAAAAATATCTGTTCAACTACTACTTTTGAAAAAAAAAGTTATTCTTATTAATATTGCCCCAAGGAATGTAAAAATACTAAGAAATGTTTTTCTTTCCTCAATGCTATTTTCAAAGTAGGGACAATAAAGAATTAATGAATGGCTCTGTACCAATAAGTGTTCCGCCTAAGCCAAGACACTGAGCAGCACTAAATATTATAAAGATCCTTCAGCGAAGATTATGTAAAGGGAATGCCAGCTGTCTTTTATGGTGAATTACATCTGCCTTTCTATTAAAGTTATTATTTATTATTTATTATTTTAGTTATTATTACTCCACCACACCTCCACACACTCACATCATTGTGTTTATAAAATTAAACTAAACTAAAAATATAGCATGGACTGACATTTTAAACATCTTAGTTTTGCACTTGCAGTCATGGCTGCATGGTGGTGTGGTGGTTAGCACTGCAGCATCACAGCAAGAAGGTCGCTCGTTTGAATCTCGGCTGGGGGGAGGTTCGAACCACCTTGAGGGCAGTGGCCTTTCTGTGTGGAGTTTGCATGTTCTCCCCGTGTATGCGTGGGTTCTCATCCGGTACTCCGGCTTCCTCCCACCGGCCAAAGACATGTCATGTTAGGTTATTGTTACTCTAAATTCTCCCTAGGAGTTTGTGTGATGTGAATGGCTGTTTGTCCCCTATGTGGTGGCCCTGCAGTGGACCTGTCCAGGGTGTACCTGCCTCTCACCTGTTAATGCTGGGATAGGCTCCAGCTTACCCGTGACCCGTAATGGAACAAGCGGTACAGAAAGATGAATGAAAATAAATAGTCTTGCACTTTGACGGTAAACCCAAAACCAAGTTTAATTAAAAACATTAGCAGGAAGTACAACACAGTTACATAATTTCTTTTCTACAAAAATCTTCCATGTAAAACAAGCCACAGAAATGGCCACTTTTCTTATAAATTTCTTGTGTGGGATAGTGTACTCTGCACAAATCCTGTACAAATATATATCCTGTGTCCCACAAAAAAAAAAAATGTCCAGAGTGTGTGTACTTCAGTACATGTAGAGGCTGCACAGAGCTACTGAGGTTTACAAGTGAGTCTCTCTGTCAGGATTGCAGTCTGGGGTCAGTATAAGCTGCTCACAGTGAATGGAGCTGTTCTCCTCTTTCCTCAGTGACTCCAGCTCAGCATTCCCATTGGGCCAATGCCTTTTTCTCCTCGCTTTTAATGTGTCTTTTGAGTACAGCAAGCCGCCAAATGCAAAGGAAGAAAGAGATTGTCCTCAATCCCAGAGTGAGGCCCAGGTACACCGTCCTGTAAAAGGAAAATGGTGCTGTTAGGTACATATTGCTTTGTAGTCTTTGGAGCAATCTCTAAGCCAGGCTCGAAATTCCTTTGGATAAGTTCTTATAAAAAATCAATTTTTATTAAACAGACAGAACTTTTATTAAAAAAGAATTGTTCTCAACACAGAAGCTTTATCTTGCACAAAACGATGCACTGACAACACTACGTCACACTTTTTGTGATATGACAGAATAAATAAATTAAAAAACTTATTTTATTTCAGTAGAACATAAACAAAATATCTGCTCTTCAAACTTGACATTTCATAAATATATATTGGCAATTATATTGGCTTAATTTGAATTGATGGCAGCCCTATATTTGAAAAAAGTTGGAAAGTTGGGCAACAAAGGCTGGAAAATAATTGGTTCAAATCAAAACCAACTTGAGGAACATTTGACAACTAATTAGGTTAATTGGCAACAGGTCAGTAACATGACTTGGTAAGAAGTATTTCAAAGAAGCAAAGCTTCTCAGATTTAAAGAGACAGAGGTTCACAAATCTGTGACAAACGGTGTCTAGTAATTCTGAAAACAATTTTCAGAAAAATTGGCCTCTTTAAAAAGTTATAAAGACTTAAAGATGCAGTTATAAAGGTCTTTGCAGACCATGATCCTCTTTAAACCCTGCTTTATTTTATTTAATCAAACTGATATACCCAGTGGTGTATTATTTAATTGCTCAAGCACAAGCAAATACTGAAAATGTTTTATGTACAATTTAAGAACTTTGCTATTACCTTATATATATAGTTTTTACTTTCCAATTTCACCTCAATAGAACTTTGATATTTAATTTTTTCATGTTATTTCTCAATGGTTATAATATGGTAGCATATTCATGAGTATGTTGTAAAGGTAGATCAAGTAACCAAGTCTGGTCCTGCTCTATTCCCTACATGTTACAAATATAGGCATTCTGATTGGTCAGTGAGAGTAACGTGTGCTGAGCCAGAGACCAAAACCCAACAGGCATTTTACGATGTCATTGTAATGGCTGCATGTTCTGTACATAGTATCCGAAGTTCAGTAAAGTTTCTAACTGACATTCCTTGGTTGTGTGGAGTATTTTCCACCCACACACAGTTAGAAGGAGTACAACTCATGTCAGAGGTCCAAGCACAACAATATACTTAATAATCTGTGACCCAACCCTGCCTCTGACCCATAGACTGTGGTGACCCTAAATCCTGCATTTCATGCCTTCTTTCAAGCTTATATGAATATCTTGGAATATGCTTACAATTATATTGGAAACAAAAACAAAAAAAAAAGCTTAATTTTGTATAATGTGTCTTGTAAGTGCTCTTTGACACTAATCCTCTGAAGGTCTCTGTTAATGAAATGAGAAACTAAAATCTTTGAATTTCATTGAACCAAATAAATACATCTGGAGAATAACATATCGCTATGAACATTATGCAGCACGTAATTTTGAATAATTTCGGGCCACAAACCACGTAATAAGTGTTGAGACCTCGTGGTTATTTTACATATTTCTGTGAGATCAGATTGAGGTGGTGCTACATTAAAAACAGGCATGATTTCCCCTCTGGAAATCACTGTGAACAACAGTTTGCCATGCAATCTCCATCCTCTCTGGGCCAAAGCACATTTAAAACTGTTGAGGCAAAGTGGAAAACTGTTCTGTGGTCAGATGAAACAAAATAAGAAATTAATTTTAGAATCCATATATGCTGTATCCTACAGACAAAAGAGGAGGGGGACCATCAGGCTAGTTTTCAGCGGACAGTTTAGAAGCCTGCATCTCTGATGGTACGGGGTTGCAGCAGTGCCTATGGTGTGAACAGCTTACCAGCCTGTAAAGGCTACATTCATGCAGAAAGTTTTAGAGCAAACAGACAATGTCTTCCTTTCAACAGTCTAGCATAGTTCAACAATACAATACTAAACATACTGCATTCATCACAACAGCATGGCTTCATGGGAAAGAAGAGCCCAGGTGCTGAAACTGGTCTGTCTGCAGTCCAGACCTTTCACCAATAGAAAACATTTGGAGCATCATGAAACCAAAAATCCGACAGCTGAGACCTGGAACTGTTGAGTAGCTAGACTCCTGTATCAGACTGGAATGGACAACATTCCTCTCCAAAAATTCCAGCAACTGGTCTCTTTCACTGCAAGAAGAGAAGATGCTTCACAATGGTAAACATGAGCTGTTCCAACTTATTGGAGATGTGTTGCTGCCATCAAATTCAAAACTAATATTTTTTATGGACGTCTCAGTTTCAAATCTGATCCTTATGTTTATGAAAATGAGTGGTTACAGGAATACATACAGTATCTTATAAACAGTTTTTTTTTTCAAAATGGGAACTTACATTGCTATTACTGTTATTAGTTTGACAGTTTTTTTTTAAAGAAACACCTATCCAGATTACCTGTAAGCTGAGGTGTTATATATCCTGCAAGCACCTCTTCCTCCACATATCTTGTACCCCCATTTGAGGCAGGTTGTATCAATTATGGCTCCAAAGTATATAGGGGCAGGAATTCCTGCTGTTGAACAACATAAAATAAACTTGTTAGGTTCATAAGAAGGGCCAAGTCAGATGCCTATAAACATGAAATATCCGTTATTGTAAAACCAATTTACAAATAAATGGTGCTTACATACTTAAACCAAATACTTTTCATTTTAATGCAGTCTTTTATATTTTCAGAGATATTCAGTTAATGGGTTGTCTCAAATAAACACCAATATTATTTCCGTAACTGTGCACCTAAATGACACTGAATGTCAATTTTCAGAAATATCTGTATGGCTTGGTTAATAACATTATAGACACTAATTCATAGAATAAACAAAGGTTGCTCTCAACCCAGGGTTCGGGTGGCCAGCGTATGATTCCTAGGGCTAGGGATTTTAACTCAGGCTTAATGCATCTGTTGAAACAAGACCAGGGGTGTTAGCTTTTCAAACTGGCATTACTAAGACAACAACACCAGTTCACATTTCTGTTTACTGAGAGAAATAACAAAACAAAGGATAATTGATGCTTTACTTCAATGTACAAAAGAAGAACAAAGATCTTTGTAGTTATGTTTGTTGTTTAGAACCCGAGTATTTATTAGGAGGTTGTTGACAGACCTGACAAGCAGCATGAAGCCTGGTGTTCCCCCAAGAGAGATAATGAAAGAACTGAGGAGCAGACAAAGCCAAGAAGTAAGGAAGAGACCTTGTCACAGCTGTCCTCGTGCGGACACTGACCGAGAGTTGCTGTCAGGGTTGCCCGGATTGGTTATTAGCCACTGCTATGCACTTGCAATTGTCAAGACACCTTTCAGAAAGAGGGGAGAAAAAAATATAATTAAAAAGTGATCGTTTGGTTGTCAGTACAGCAAGAAAACATTTATCCTGTAAATGGTCACATGCCTATCTAAGGCAGCAAAACTGCTAGCCTGAATATAAATGTCAAGCCTTATTTGTTAGCTATCGGTAATACACATAATACGGGAGTAGTGTGAAAGCAGCAGCATGTGTCTGACCGTGTTTTTTCCAGAAGCCAGAGGATGAGGTGCATCCTGCTACAAGGGAAACATAGGTGATTTCATGCTCTCCACACACTGGATCCCAATTCCTTTCTTGAGCAAAAGCAACCGGAATTGCAGTCCGAGAGGAGAGACCATTCCTCATAAGACACAACCTTCAACTCTGCATGTAACAACATGGAAAAAAGAAAAATGCAAATATTATTGACAGCTGGTGAAAAAATGCATTAACTGAGAAGAGCAAAAAACATATCTGTGCACAGGATATAACACAAAGGACAGCTTCGGAAGTGTCATAACTATGATCTTTAAAGGAAACATATTACGTCTTTCTTTTATCAGAAGTTGACAGTTTATTGATGTTTTAAGAAATTGTCTGTGCCATGAACACTAAACAGATGTTAGATCACGCTTTACCACCCATCACAAGTCCAAATAGCTTGTAAAATTTCAGGACAATGGGACAATTATTTCCTTGCAGTAAACGTCCTTAAGAGAAAGTTTTTTTTAATTGGTAGGTGAACTTCAGAAACCCAAACATGTGCTCTCAAGCACAGAAAAAAAAAATGTGATTTTTTTTTTCCATAACATGTCCCCTTTCTTATAGAATTGCCTTAAAGCAGAACTTGGAACCTTGAAAAGAAGGCGGAATAAGTAATAGAAAAAATAAACACAAACAATAACTAAATTAATAATATAATAATAATAATAATAATAATAATAATAATAATAAAATAATAATAATAATAAATACAGCCTGTGAGTCCTCTACCTCCCTATCTGTGTGCTTTAGCTCAAAGCCCCTCCCAACAGAAGAAGCTCTTATGTATGTATAGCCAGGTAACCAAGGAACTATACAAGTGACTATTAATAAAAGTTGAGGGCTCCTCCTCACTTGTACTGGTCATTTTCACTCAGGCATAAGAAACAATAAAAGGAGCCAGCGGAACCTGATATTTTCATGGGCTGTCTTCTCATGTACTACCACCATGGCCTTGTGACAGTTCTGCAAATATAACAAATGTTATTTTCATTAAAGTTACCAAGATCTGCTTTAAATCAATGCAAGGGTTCTTTTTACTGATATCTAGGCCAATAGGAAAAAAAGGGAAATGCATATGCATGCAAGTATGACATACCCTCTGTATGAAACCGTAATTCCTGCCACCTTGGAGTTCTCACAGCCCATGGCTAAGAAAAGGAGTGACAGGAAGTAGCCAAACAGGGAGGTCCCAAAGGCAAATTTAGCTGCTCCCATGATACCCAGCTTGTACTTTTTCATGACAACTCCTCCAGAAAACATCCCAAGGGCCACAGCTGGGATGTTAATACCGCCTAATCAAACCACAGAACTACAACTCTGTTTTTAAGTGATAGGAGAATCAGGAAACACTTAACAAACAATCATACTGCAAGCTGCTGCAGCCATCACTCCTAAGAGGGATCAAAGTCAGAACACTCATTTATATCAAAGTAGTCTCATTCATATTTCATTTAAAGCGAAGTAAAAGCATGCTGCAAAAGATGAAAAACCTCTGATGGTTGAGAGGGTATGGAATGTGTTCTTTATCAACAAATACCCTCTTTATGAGCTCAGTTGCTTAATGAAGAGATCTGTGTTGTTAAGCTGCTGCAACTGCACAGAATTGAATCATTTAAATTACTCATTAATCTGTGGGATTTTTACCAAATACCTATTATTTTAGAACTCAAAAGAATTATGCTAAACTTGATTGTCATTCTAAAAGCTATATCTTTTGCTTCAGAGTGAAGTGGGACTATAAAAAATTTTATCAAAAGCTTGTCATCATGAAACACTTTTGATGACCGTCCAGCTCACATCACACATTCAGCAAAGCAACATGGACTCAGTTTTCATTCCAAAATAATCTCATTTATAAAGATAAAATAATTTTAAAAAAAAAGTTCAAACATTATGAACAATCCAGTCCGCTTACCCATGAGAAAGTTTGCCTTTGAAGCTGACTGGCCGTAGTGTTGCTCAATGTATTTGGGTTTGTAGTGACCATGCCGATGAGAGAGTTAAACTGAATGATCGTCACACATAGGTAGATTGTGTACACAGGGTTTCCAAGGAGACTTTTCAGTGTAGGCAAAAAATTCTGTGTAAAGAAGTTTAAATGAATGAGTAATACGTTGATAAATTGATGTTTACATCGATTTATAACCAGTAAATGTGGGAGGGATACAACAAAGACTCCCGAGTGGACTCCATACTGGTCGTTGCATGTTTTATTTGACACCTTAACCCCCAATCCATAGAAAAACTGTTTTCATAGAAAGCCTAAGAAACCTCTATTGAAAAGAATATATATGGCTGTATACATGTTGCTCCAAAAGATACATATAACAAGATTATTCATTTACCAATACCATGTGCACTATCAAATCTGGCTGTGATGGTAAAAAGCTAGATATATCTCTTCTTTTAGCTCAGAGGATGTAGTCTCCATGCCTTCCACTTCACCCTACACCTTCTTAAATGAGTCACAGCCTAAAGAAGGCATTAATATTAATATTAATTGATTTTTTAAAATCACAATTCCTTTCTTTTATATAGAGTTTTAAATTGCATTTGTAGACACAATGACAAACTGTGCTCAGAAAATGGCTTTCAGAAGTTTGCACAGTATATTCATGTCTGTTTTCATTGCGGTTCTGGATGAGGGCGTTGTTGAGCCTTCTCAGCCTTGTCTCTTATATACTGAAATTTTACATTATGACATTATGTAACATAGATGATAAAACCCCAGATTCCCTTGTAATTTCTTAAATCATATAATTAATTATATAATTAAACTTAAAAGAGAAGATAGTTTTTATAAAATAATACACGTCCCAGTTTCAACATTTGACATGCCTTCATCATTCTTTGACATCGTCTGTGCTATTTCTAATTAAATATTAGTTTTAAAATATTTGTGAATTATTGGACTTAATTTCTGTTTACATTTTATAGTGTGCCAACATCTGTTTGAAATAAGGCTATAGGATGGCAGTTTTTCATGGATCTGAATGTAGTTTAACAACTTAGGAACTTGTCTGTTTGCAAGAAACTTCGAGAGAGGGAGAGAGACAAATAATTTAGCAACGTACCACTCGCCATCAGGTGTAAATTAGCTGGCTCCTCTTGTCTGATTTTGTGGTCCATGGCTGGAGAATCTTTGATAAACCTGGTCTGCTCCGGAGTGCAGTCGCTATCATGTTTGTCCACAGGCATGGGCAGGGATTTAGGCAGGAAACCAGAAGGGAACAAGCAGACATGAGAGTGATGGCAACCAGCAATGAGGTAGCCAAGCCACACGCCCCCACCCAGCGGGCATCAGCAGGGGTAATTGTGACTGTCTCTGGGGAAGAGATAAGCACACACCCAAAACTGTAAGAAGATGACTTTATGTAGACTGCCACTTTAAAGCAAAAATTTAAAGCTCCAGCCTCCTGATATGTTAAATAAAACATGTTTTTGTGCAACACATTCCTGATATGTTACACATATGTTACAGTATCAGTTTCATGCTCTATATATTGCATCACATATGGTTTGATCTGTTTTAATTAATTGTTTTATTAGTTGCGTTGAATCTTATGGAACTTTAACATTGACAATCCAATATTCCAGACAGAAAATAATATATTTCTGAAGTTTAAAAATAATCTTTTGCTTTTTAGATTAATCATTGTTCATCAGTTGAATGACAGTCTACTCACCCATGTCCACAAAACCAATGTCAACGTAGATCTTGGCACACAGAGACCCCAGCAAGTATCCAAACACAGGACCGATAATTGCTATGGTCTGAACACAGCCTGTGATACTGACAAAGAAAGAGCATTTACCTACATTCACCACCTATCAGTACCTTCTGTGTCATGGTTGGACTCAACTTTGCAACAGATTTTCTTTATCTTTTTTGCTTTGGTAAAGTAACTTCAAACATTTCTTCTTTTAATTTATTTATTGAACATTCAGTCATGTTTCTTCCTACAGAACTAAGTTATTAACAGAGATTTCTGTGGATTACCGATATAGAGGGCAGCATTTTCAGACTCTGCATAATCATCAATATAGGAGATTCCCAAAGGCTGCACAGGAGTCTCTCCAATCCCACGAAGGACATTTCCAAGTAACACATAGACCCACATTGAGACACTGGACTCCTGTTCACAGCCTACAGTGGAAAAGGAAACAAGAAACGTGAAATGTTAATTTACTATTGAATCCCAAATAAGAAGGAGAAGAATTACAATTATTATTCTTGGGAAGCATTTATGGCACACGTTTGTAATTCTTAATGACTGAAAGTAACCTGATCAAGGCTGGTGTAATCCCTGTGCTAAAATAGGTTATATGACTTCAAAACTCATGTTAAGTGTCCTTCAGAGATAACACAAGATTAGCCTGGTACTGCTCCAAGTAATCATGGCTGCTGCAGTTTAATGGCCAATTTATTTATTTATTTTTTTATTTTCTAAGAATTTATATATGTGTTGGAATGTATGCGTGTTTATGCTTGTAAGATAAGTGGCATTGAAGGACAGGTGGGTGGAAGGGTATCACCACAGGCAGGCACCACATCCAACCCCCCTGCGCTGCACCCTAAGCCATGCTTGGCTGTGGCCTACATATCACCAATAATAATAATAATAATAATAATAATTATAATAATAATAATAATAATAATAATAATGTGTTGATTTGTAATATTGCATTATTACGGGAACAGTGGTTTTTGATAATATAGTTATATTAATATTTATAAAGCAACTGTTTCAGTATCATTATCAATACACCATCTTAAAAAAATTGATAACAATAATAATTTTAAATGGTCGATGGTCCATACTAATACAGCGCGTTTATCCAAAGCGTTTTACATGCACGTCACATTCACCCATTCACACACTGATGGCGGAAGCTGCCATGCATAGCTTTCAATTACAACCCACGGAGTCGGAGCAATTAGGGGTGCGGTGTCTTGCACAGTATCTAATACCTATAATATCGCGCCCCACCACCCCCACCTGGCCCAGCACCCACAGAGCCAGCAGCTCACTAGCGCAGCCACTCCGGGTCCCAGCCTCCCCCTGCTCGACCCCGGCCACACCCAGGGGGAACAGGGGTGTGAGAGGGCTCCATTACGCTCTCCCTCCCATTTCCTGACTGTTTATGAAGTGTGTGTTGTTTGCAATTAAAATTGAGGGGCAGTGACGGCAATGTGCTGGGAGCCAGGCCACGTAAGTGGCCCTGCCCGACATGCACTGCATGACACGCCTCCCAGGTTTTGTTTGTGTGTTCTGTTTCTTGTGTTTTGTGCAATTAAAACTGAGAGGCGAGTCGCCATGGGGTGCATCCGAGGAGGCCACTAAATGGCCCCCTCCGCTCCACCCCACACGGCGTGCACGCCTCCCAAATCCCTACGTGTGTGTGTGTGTGTGAGAGACAGCGAGAGAGAGCAGGAAAGAAGAGGGGTCTGGGGATGTAAGTCCAGAGTACTGCAGGTGTCGGAGTTAAACCCCATTTTAAACTTTCGTTGCCCAGTGTAGCATCAGGAGCAGTGGAAAAGGTAATGTGAACATTGTTGAAATTCAGGAAAAATTGCATTCCTTATCTTACCTCCAGAGGGTAATAAAGTGGCTGTATCGCCTGTCCTGGAAGACTCAGAGCTTTCTGGACATGGAGAAAGGTTATTGGTTGAATTCATGGAAGGTCTAATTGTAGTTTCGATCTTGTAGCTGCGTATAAAATAGTAATGTGACTGTTAGAAAAGGGAAGGGAGAAACCACTTTGTTAGATATTTGCAATGTGAAGCAATACATTGATTACACTTTTCAGGGCTGTGAAGCAAAAGCATCATGGCTACACTTCTATGATCAAAGACTTATGTGGATGCAATTGTAAATATAAGCTTTAACTCACACTATCAGTCAGTATACCTACTGGCCAATGATGAAATGAGGCATGGCAATCAAAAACGTTCCTAAAGACATCAAGACGCATCCAATAGCTATGATCTTGGGGCGGTGGAGCTTAGCACCAAAATAGCTCACAAAAGCAATCACCAACAAATTCCCTGCAGGGTTGAGAAAATCAGAAACAGAGCTGGAAAGAGTTGAAAATCTCAGTTACAACTTTCTGAATTTCACACAGACTAAAAAAAATGTATTTGCATATCCATCTTAATGAAAGGTAATCCACAGCTTCTGGCATACAATACAAGTCAAAGGTTTGGACACACTTTCTACTTTAGATTTAAACTGTGTCCAAACTTTGACTGATGTTGTATATTCAGTATGTCTATACATTATGGGGCCCTATTTTAGAAAGGAGTTTTAACAAACTCTGGGTTGTAATCTAAAATTTGAGTTGATTAACTGTCAAACTCTGACTTGTCGGTTTCAAGAAAGGTGATAACAAGTAGTTCAAGCTACTTTGAGTTCATTTAACTCTGAGTAGAGCAAACTCAGGAGAACATAAGAAGACTCCATTAATTGAACACAGATACAAGTGGTTGGATAGTAAATTTCTAATGTTACTCATGGCAACTAAGCAAAAGGCTCACACATACAGTTTCACAACAGGGGAACAAGAACTGTTAATGACAGCATAAAGTGAGTGAACAAATACTAATGAAGGCAACACCATAACAGCTGCAAAAAATGGGAGAAAATTAAATCATTTATATAATTCTCTGCTCAGCTGTTAAAAATGCTGGGACAGACTTACCCACGACCTGTGTGTAAGTTGTACACTTCACACATGAACTTCCATGGGGCTGGAGAGTCCACTACCAATCTTTGTATTTCATTAGTTTTTATTTAGAAGTCAAAATCGGCATCTGGTTCTTTTAAGCTGGAATCATGTTTTAATATTGTCTTTAACTTTATTTCTTGCATTTTATCTATTTTATTTTAGCATATTCCTTCTGCTTTTATATTAATTGCATTTCTTTTAATCTTTATTTATTTATTTTTAATTTTTTTTAATGCACTTGTCTGCACCCTGCTGTAATGATTTATGTAAAGCACTTCAAATTGTCTTGTACACGAAATGTGCTATACAAATAAATTTGCCTTTGCCTTTACCAATCTTAGTACTGGACTGGTTCATGGTAGAATAGCTGGTGGTGAAGCCATTATGTGGAACATCAAATATGACTCACTGGTGAAGGTGATGCGTCTAAATGTTGACTGGGCCATAGGGCTACAATTTAATTATAATGAAAAGAAATGTACTATTTTTTAACGTCTATACACCTTATGAATCTCATGAGAATGGGTATCTGAATAGGTTAGCTTTCATAGAGTCCTTTTATAGAGGACAACTGCTCATCTTGTGCCTACGTCATGGGTGATGTGGAGAACGTCTTCTACCTCAAAGACCGCTCTGGTGCTTTGTGAATTTCGCTTTGCATATTGCCAGTGAGCTGAGCTGCTTTCTGTCTGCCTGTGTATCCCAACCTGTCCATTTGTAAGTGGTATACAGAACATTTGTATACCTCTCAAACCTTATCCATAAATGGCCAATGTCCATCTTAATGTTACAGAGATTAAGATGAGACTGAGAAACTCACCTACTTCAAAGCTCCCATCTATGATACCAATCAGATAGCTGGGTATATCAAATCGCCTCTCCAGTTGTGTAATGGTGCTCTTCATGTAGCTGCCAGATAAAGCCTTGGCAAAGTAAGCAAAGGACAAAGCTGCAAGAAACATCTGCAGAAACACAAAAAGAAAAACAAATCATTATGTCAAACAAAGTGGCTCTGAAATGTTTCTTCTCTTCTACAAGATGGGGACTACTTTGTGACTATAGGTAACTATAAATATGTGCGAACCAAAATAACCTTTGGAGTTCCCCAAGGCTTCATCCTGGGGCCACTGCTGTTCAACATCTACTTGCTATCACTCGCTCAAATTATGAAAAACAGCAAAATATGTTATCATAAGTATGCTGATTGCACACAAATCTACATAACCATCTCACCAGGAAACTATGGTCCAATCCAAACTGTGATCAAATTAAAGAACAGATGTGCCAGAATTTCCTTTAGTTAATAAAGACAAAGCTGAAATAATAGTTTTTTGGAGCCAAGGAAGAAAAATTAAAAGTCATCATTCAGCCTCCAACAGCTGAGTTCAAAACTAACAACCAAACTAAAAATCTGGGACTTGTCATGGACTCAGACCTGAATTTTAAAAGTTATATTAAGACAGTTGTGAAGTCATCCTCTTACCACTTACAGCACATATCAAGGATTAAAGGACTTATGACTCAGCAGGATTTAGAAAAACTTCTCCATGCATTTATCTTCAGTAGACTGGGCTACTGTAATGCTGTCCTCACAGGTCTCCTTAAAAAGTCTATCAGACAGCTGCAGTTAGTCCAGAACACTGTTGCTCGAGTCCTCACCAAGACCAAACAAGTATAACACATATAACACTAGTCCTCAAATCTTTATACTGGCTTCCTGTCTGTCAAAAAACTTCAAAATCCTTCTGTTAGTTTACAAAGCACTGAATGGTTTAAGACCAAGATACATTCAGGATCTTCTGGTTCATCGGGAACCAACCAGATCCTTCAGGTCATCAGGATCAGATCTACTTTCTGTTTCCAGAGTCAGAACTAAACATGGAGAAGCAGCATTTAGTTTTTATGCTCCTCACATGTGGAACAAACTCTCAGAAAACTGCAAGTCTGCTGAAGCTCTGGGCAGTTTAAAGCAGGGCCCAAAACTTTTCTATTAGCTGCCTTTTACAATGGTTAATTCCTCACACTCGACTTTTATTTCTTGCATTCTGTCTATATTTTTTCTTTTTAAAGTTTGTTTTTAATGCACTTTTTATTGCTTCCTGTACCCCGCTGTAATGCTTGTAATGTTTCATGAATTGTTATGTACATTAAATGTGCTATACAATAAATTTGTTTTGCCTTGCATTGCTGTGCCTCTCAGGTTTAGTTTACAAGAATACATCAACCTACGTAGTCTTTTCTGATTAGTTGTTGGCTTAAACTATTTTAATTTTTCATCACTTTTACAACTAAGAATCTACAAAAACAAAATGATTTAAGCATTCTCATGGCAAAGAAAACATTAAGTGTTTAAGGAAATTATCTAAAATGTGAGAAAAGTCTAAATAATATAGAAAGTGCATCAACAATTCACACAGTTTTTTGCCTGGGCTCTGCTTTAAATTGTTATAAATATATATGTTTCTGTGGGATTTTATGTCTGTATATATGACATGGATTCGTTGTGCAGGTACATCTTTATGAAAAGGAAGCTGCTATTATTCTCAGGCAGAGTGTATCATGCTCCCTCCTGCTTTCGCTCAGCCACCTGTAGACACTGACAGACAGTAACAAAGGGAGGATTAGAGAAGCCAATCTCACAAGAACACAGGCACATCCACAGACAGCATAATTGGAAACAGGTGAGAGGTAACTCAGGCCACAATCTGAGGGATGAAAATAGCCTAAGCTTGGAAGAGATTTATGTACCACAACATGCCATTTTCAACAGAAGTATGGTGTTGTGCATATTTCAGAAGACGCATTTTTATATGTATAATATTCTAAAGGTGCAATATGTAACCATATAAAACCATGGGCTGTTTCTACTAAAGCAACAGAATCTCAATCCTAGGCAGGGTCAAAAACAAAACTGAAACCCAACTTAATGCCTCCCAAGAGGTTTGTAGATGTCTGACTTATTCCAACATGTATTGAAGGTAACAGATAACACATATAACTACAACATTGTACTAATTTTACAGTCATAAATTTTTTTAAATAACTAGTTTTAAATAACTTCACGAGTTTTATATGTTGAACAGTAAGGTCAGCATAACAAAGGAAGTATCAGCTTTCTGACACAAGTAACCCAGAGAAAAATTGAGATCTATTATCACATTTGCCTTAAAACCAATAAGAAATGGAACTGACAACCTAAGTCAGAATGATTATTTCTTTGGAGTGGCTAAAAATATCTGCTTATGCAAATAACAATAGTGCTGCTGTGAAGGCTGCACACAGTTGGGGTTTGGAGTGGTTCTCAAACTTTGGTTCAAGCTCGTCACACCAGGTGATTTATAATAAAAACTATATTTGATAAAAAAATAATTATTTTCTCTATCATATTAGTTTTCCAAACTATAGGAATACAAGCATCCTTCCATGACTTAGACCAGCTGCAGAAATTCTGAACTGCCTTAGCATTAAATCCAGCATTAAATTATGCATTAAAGGGGATATTCATCAAATTTTATTTCTGTTATTCTAGGATGAAGCACTATTACCATAACAGTAAAGGCAAGGTTATGCATGGCTGTGATAAAGAAGCTGCAAATCTAACCAGAAAAATAATAATAATAATGATAATAATAATAATAATAATAATGATAATAAAACGTAGAGAAAGAAGACATAAGTAAACCTAGTTATTTTGGCTGCATAGAAGACAAATATTAAGTGAAGTCCTCAATGGATATCTATTTACTATTTACTGATTTTAAGCATTACTATGCTTATGTGTTTAAAAAGAAAAAAAAAAAACCTCATGTAGACAAATTTAGGGTTTGTCTGGATAATCAGACAACCCCTATTTTAGGGAATAAACATGTTAATGTCATATTAACACATCCACATTATTGTAGAAAGAAAACACACAGGCAAGCACATGGACAAAAAGCTAGCAAGTCTGGAATTCTTTCTAAATGTGTCACTAAGCAGCTTTACGATCATTATTCACAATTTTTCCCAACCTAATAAAAAGGTGCACTCTATTTTACTGAAGCACAAACTTTGCTTAAGAAACTAACTGCAGCTTAATTCAAGGTCCAAAGAATATGGAGATTTGTTCAACTCATGGTCAAAAATTAGGCCTACTGGTAATATGCCACACTCTCAACAAAACTCTCAACCGGCAGTTCAATAGAAAAGAGTCTGAAATAGTAACGTAGTAAAACATGTTCTGTGAATCACAGAAAAATAAATCAACCACCCAGCAAACATGAATGATTTATACACCTGTTAGGTATATAAACGATTAGGTTGTGCTGCTTAGGTTGTGCCCAGAAGCTGCAGGGTTAATGCTGTAATAAACTGTGGCAATGCTGTATCTATTAATCCAGCTGTATTGCTAGTTTGTGACAAGTTTGTGTTTCACTTCCAGGTGAATACTTTTGGGTACTGGAAATACTGGTAACTGTAAATCTACACCTTATACAACATAGTTCTCAGACTTTTAACATACTGTCTACAAAATGCTTCTTTTGATTAAAGAAAGGATTAAACTAGGCCTACATCTTAAAACAGACTATCAAGTTTAGTTCTATCAGATTCAGAAATCCTTTTTCATTCTCTTGAACATTAATTAATTAACACCCTAGTTTAATTATTTATGTTTTATCTTTACCATAGGAACTTTGGTTGAACATCACATTTATATACTTCTGTTCATGATTCTTTTTGTTTTTTTTCCCCCCTTTTCTTTTAGAATTGACTTTAATAAATTCTAATATTTATCTAACTAGTCTGTGATTTTCCTTGTGTCATGATTAAGGTCAATTGAAATGAGAACTCTGCGAATTAGTGTCTTGAGACTGATTGTTTTATTTATTTAATTGATAAAGGATTTCAATTGTTTGCCTTTCTTCCATTCCAAAAAGCAAGGTGGTGCCTCGAAGTTTACAAAATATTATCAGTAATGTTAATTTTTCATGTTAATTATTAATATTAATGTTTTATATTAATATTGATCATGCATGATGCTGCTAAATAACTACAGGTTTCTTTGCAAAGCCTGCACCTGGTAGCCTGTTGTGGTAGATCTGGGCATCGATTGCCCTGGTACCCAAGGCTTGCTCCTGCGCTGCCTCTGTGCTGTCCCTCAGTCCAGCCCTCTCTGGTAGGACTTGATCATATCTGCCACTATCTGTCGGTGGCAAATCTCAAGCAGGGATTTTTCCTCCTATAATGGTTCCTTCAACTCCTTCTCTTCCAGTTTCCACTGCCTGAGACATTCAGTAAGTGCTTCATCCCTTGGGGCCATCTTTCTGATGTATTTGTTGAGCCTGGATATTTCATCTTGTGTATAGGCCCTGATGATCACTAGTCTTTTGCCTCTTTTTTGTGCTTACCATGTAGCCTCTGGATGCTGGAGTTGAGGTGGAATCTCCCATGCACGGTGAACAGCTCTCATGTTTTAATGTCTGTGGTCTGAACTTCCTTCTTTGGCCAGCTTATTATCCCAGCAGCATATCTGATTACTGGCAGGGCATAGCTGTTAATCACTCAGATCTTTCTTTTGCCATTAGCTGACTTCTCAGGACTTGCCTTACTTGTTGCATTTATTTGACTGTTGCTGCTTTCCTTGTAGCCTTTCGTCGTTGCCATTTACAACAGAGAAATTATTCATTCATTCATTCATTCATTTTTCCCATCATAGCATTGGTAAAGCAAATTACACTCATAGTAAACCAGTGTGGAGCAAAACAAACTTTAACCTGAGTTTATTTCATACTGTGTTTTATATTGAATGTCTGTATAAAGGTTAAAGGGCTTGTTAGTTTTTTTGTTTTGTTTTTACTTGTTTTTGTTTAGTTGGAAAGTACCTTCAGATTGGGGTGACAGGTCTTTACTACAGATGAGGCAGGATTATTGCCCAGAGTCCATCGACCTGTGGCTGTTTGGTCCATTTTCTTCATGGCAGCTTCCTGCTCCTCAGTCCCTGGAAAGTGGAAGGTGTCTTACACCTGTGGGAAAGAGAAGAAAATAAGAGTTTTCTTTTTTTTTTCTTTTTTTTTCTCTTAAAAATAAGTCTTAAAAAGTTTGGTCGATAAAAAGGTCAACCAATGTAAAACTGAGTGACTGTATATGACACTAATTTTGTCCTGCTGGAGTTGCAGTATTTGCATCATTGTTTCTCTTTCTCTAAAGTGAGCTGTTAGTTATTTTCCCATGGCTAACAATCTTTTGCACTAAATTTAGCTAATCACTTACTTAATGAATTATAAAATGATATGACCAACAAAACAAAGACAAGACAAAGAAATAGAGTCTCTTATTTATGTGGAATACAGGATTCCACATGAATAAGAGACTATTTCTTTGTCTTGACATAATTAAGTCTTAGTCCTTTAAATTTAATTCTACCCTTAATGCAGTTAGTAAATTGGCTGTTTAAGGCAGCTACTTTGGTGCTGACTATCAATCCGTCCCAAAAGCAAATGTTTAATAAAATCATTCAAGCATATTCTAAGTTCTTGCAAGCTTGATGGGTAATAGCTCGCGTAACTCTTGAATTCACTAAATCCACATTAGAAATGGAGTGTAAAGTTATATTAACTGTAGTTTTGGAAACTGGAATATAGTTTGCAGCAACAGCGTTTTTAAGTTCAATAAAATATTAATATTGGAACAAAATATATAATCAGAGTAAAGGTAAATTAATGAGACCAATGAAAGGATAGCAGATTAATAACCAAATATTGACTGATGTTTGCATTAAGTTGCCTTAATGTGCTACAGATACAGACTCTGAGGACACACTTGTGCCCCTGTTTCAAACCAATGCTGCTGGTTCAAAGCCAGCTCCTTTTGTGTCTCTCCTACATACATCAAACCCCTAAATGGCTGCAAAATTATAAAAACATGTGCTCATGAACATACATTTAGTATTTTGGCACATGAAACTGTTAACTGATGTGTTATAAAACCAAACTCATTAAAGCTGCTGCTGCTACGGTGAAATGAGGAGCTTTCTGACTCATCTTGCAATAATGATAACTTAACAGATGTTAGCTCTCCAACCGGTTTCCCACATGAGCAGGATGAGCAGAAAAAAACCCCCAAAAAACAAGAAACATCTTTTTTTTCCACAATCACAAACCGCCTTCTCCAAGTCATTGTGAGATTTAGACAGGACTGCCCATTTAAGTCTATTCAGGAGAGGGGGGGAGGTTAACGCCACTTCACATATCTGGGGTTTTAGCGCTCCAAATCTCTACTGATCATGTTTGGTATTTGTGCATTTCTGTGACTTCAGCGTTCAAGAGTATATCTGACGCAGTAAATATGTAAATATATATATGAATGACAACTCATTTTGCCAAGATAAACTAATCTAATTTAGTGTTCTTATCAGACAACGATCTTAAATGTCCTTTTATCGTTGGTGTGATGCTTAAATGCGCTTTCTAGAGTCTGCAAAGTCCCTGCTGTTTCCATGGATAAATGCGTTTGCGTGATGATTCATTGACACACATCTTCTCCGCCACTTACATAATTATCTGAAATTTGACATACAAATCCGCATAAATGTCAAGAAACTACAGTCTAAAACCCGCGTCATGACTGATGGACATGTATTCACAGAAAAAAAGAATATTACTTACCCAACACGTGCTTTAAATATTCGTCTTCACGACGTTTCTAACTTCTTATTCACCATATGAAGTAGGAAAGAAATAAAATCCTGCTGTATCCTAGAAAGCCTTCAGCTGTATTACGACCCCCTCCTCATTAAATCACCTCTCCAATAGTGCGGCAGAGACCAGAGTGCGTCGCTGGAGATGAGTGGACACTATTCGCAGTGAACAAAGTACAAATGCGTATCATGCACCTCCTCCAAAAGCTGCAAAAACAACTAATAAAATAATTCTCCAGCCTTTCACAGCAGGGCTTTGAACATATCCAAGTGGTTAAGCGTTATAAGCATGTCGGAGTAAATCACAACAAGAAGGCATGATTCGGATTTACTCAATGAATAACTCATTGATAAGACCTGTGGCGCGTTTGTTAGGAGAACTGCAGGTTATAAGAAATGTTTTTCTTTGCACTTATTTATTTATATATTTATTTTATTTTTTTCATCAGTGCCTTTGTAGTGTTGCAGCTTTTAGAGATGGCATCCAAGTCAAAAGCAAACACTTTAAAGACTGTAATAATATTGATATGACATTTGTTAAAAATATAATTGAATGTGTAGTGAAACCCTTTACCTACATTTGTAACCAGTCTTTAAAAACAGGAAATTTCCCATGTAAAGTGAAAACAGCAACAGCAACAATATTTAAAGCTGGTGATGAAAATAAACTTTCCAACTACAGGCCAATTTCTTTACCTTATAGAGCCTTATAGAGTTTGTGGAAGAGTTAACTACTGTTATTGAAAAGAGACAGTATGAGATTGGGATTTTTTGGGGATTTAAAAAGGCTTTTGATTCAGTATTTATTAATAAAGAAACTTTAAATATATGGGGTTAGAGGAGTGGCCCTCAGCTGACTTATTAGTTATCTGAATAACGGAGAACAGTATGTTTAAATAAATCAAGTTAAATCAAAATCAATGAAAATAAAGTTCGGAGTCCCTCAAGGTTTGGTTTTGGGACCATTAATATTTATTTTGTTTATATACGTGAAGTGTCCAGTTTGTTAAAAAAGAATTTTGTTTGCAGATGATACTAGTGTATTTTGTTGTGGGTACATTTTGGAGGAGCTTTTGGAGACTGTTGGAAATTAACTTAATAAACTGAAGAGTTGGTTTGATGTGAATAAGTTAATATTAAATTTAAATAAAACAAAATATATAATATTTGGGAATAGACCAATCAACACTAATAAGAAACTTGTGATAAATTAATTAGATCAAAGTGTCAGAATCATTGTTCACCTTGTATTTTTCCTTCATACTACCATACATGACCTATGAAGTATGGGGAAACACATACAAGACAACATTAAATTCAGTCTTTCTTCTTAAGAAAAAAAGGCCATAAGAATAATTACAAACTCCACCAATACAGAACCAACTAATTCTCTGTTCATCAAATTGAAAATATTAAAATCCGAAGACCTGTTTAAAATGTAAGATTCTCCAAATTATGTACAAAGTTAAAAATAATCAACTGTCTAACAGTATCCAAAAACTTTTCCAGTTAAGGGTGAGTAAATTCAGCCTCAGAGGAACATACATGTTCAAAAAACCAGCTGTGAGAACAAACACCAAACTTCATTGTATTTCTACAAGAGGAGTTCGACTCTGGAACAGCTGTAGTGAGGATATAAAAACATATCAGTCAATAGGCAAATTTAAACAAAAGATAAAACATGAGATAATTGTAATTGAAGGATATGAAGCTAATAATGATACATGTTGAAAGCTATGTATATTGTATATTATGAGTTATTGTGAGTAGTACCATTGTGTGTTGTGTATGTGATTTTGTAATATCACATAATGTGTTAAGGTATGTAGAGATGCTGTCAAAGTGTCAGTATTTAAGTTGTTATTGACAAAACAGTTTTGGACTCGATAAGTGCTCAACTTCTTCCAAAATCCTTTTCGAACTTTGAAAGCTTGTTTTTTTTTGTTGTTGTTGTTTTGTTTTTTCTTTTGTTTCTTCGTTTGTAAATTTTTAGTTTGAAATAAAATGTAAGAAAAAAACTGAACATTTCATACTTATTTAACTTAAAGAAAACAAGATTTACTTATATACCGTAGTACAGTATGTACAGTAAATCATGTCATGAGGACTATTTGTGTATATATATATATATATATATACATATATATATATATATATATATATATATATATATGAAGAGAGAGAGAGAGAGAGAGAGAGAGAGAGAGAGAGAGAGAGAGAGAGAGAGATGGTTCTTAACCAGAAAAAACAAATAATTTATTTTAGTTGCTAACTTTATACAGAAGCTTGTCTAGTGTCTATACCTGTATTTTTTAATGTATTAATGAGTTTTCAATAAAAAAAAATTAAAAAGACTAAATTAGCTTGAAATATCTCTAACAGTGATCATGTACATGGTTGATTGTCTTTGTGTTGGCCCAAAGTGGGCATAGAAAAAGTATGAATGAGTGACACTAAGTACTACTCAAGAGAGAGAAGAGCACCTTGTAGATACACTCAGGCCTTAAATATTTCAAAGCTATTATCAATTTCTTAGTTTTGCATTAGGCAGTTGTTTGCAATGTCACTATTTTCTCAACCTAAAACATTCCCACGTGTCATGTAGTGCTTTGGAATTATCAAAAAGGGTTTTTCCATATTTGGGCGGATACACAAGACAATCTAAGAACTGAAAAAGGTCTGAGCACTACACTCTTTTTATGTGTTTGTGTAAAATCTTCAGTGCAGTCTTCTGCTCCTGCGCTACAGTCGGAACAAATATTGAGTTTTAGTTTTAGTAATACAGCACTTTGAAAATATAATCTGGTTCCAGCAATTTTTTAAAATATTCACTATAAAATAAATGTATGTATTTATTTATTAAAAAACAACTCCATATCCTGTACATGTATCTTGATGCTGTTATCTGAAGCAAAAATAGAGAAATAAAACTGAGCAAGATCTGACAAACCCTGGCAGTCAGCTGACTAATAATCAATTAATTCTGGTCTTAAAACACACAACTTCTATCCAAAATAGACTAAACTCCACTCTGCATTCATAATAAATTAATTTTTTCACTTAATCTGAATAACAATATGATGGTGCAACTTTATAGTTTAAATATTAAAGCAGGTTGTTTTTTTAAAGGAGATATGAAATGAAAGAAACATCAACACATGAGCATGAGAAGGATACCACAGAAATTGTAATTTTGTAATTCAATGTATTCACATTACAACATCCACATGGTTCAGTTTGTGACAATGTCTAATGATCTTCAAATATATTCACTGTATGATACATTATACCAATATAGGCACTTCCAGTAAGTCTGGCAATATTGAAGCTACAGTATAGTGTCTAAATTACAAAATGGTAAAAATAAATAATGTATATCTAAAAGAGTTTTTGTAGTTTTAAAATTTCTTTACTGTACAGCATATATGTATATTGTACAAAATGGAGCATTAACCTGCAAGGAAATTAATTATTTTACCTTCACAAATACTGTGTATTTGGACATATTCTTCCTTTAGTACATGTGGTAAGTGCAAGGTAGTGAGAAGAAAGGAAGTCATTTTAATCATGTGTCAACTATATAAAAATACTCATCTCACAATGTTTACATAATTGTAAAGCTTGTTTGGTTCCCATTGGTTACAACTATTTTACACGTGTGAATAAGTTCAACAATCGAATATAACAAATTAAGACTTAAAAAAAACAAAAAAAAAAAAAAACACACACCATAAAACTGATATACCATATCAGCTTAAATGCAAGTATTGATGCAAATGTGTGTGTCTGGGTGTGTTTGGGGGGCTAACTCTTATACTACTTTTGCCAGCTAGGCAAAGCAGTAAGAGGAAGCACTTGGAAATATATGCTATAGGACCTTCTGTGAATAATAATTTCAGCTAAGCGAGTGCGAGGAGTCGAAGAACAACTTACGACATCTCTTTGCCCTTCATTACTTCACCATCTCTACAAGTAGCAACAGTATGTGATAACTAAATATAGGTCAGAGTCACATTAGGGGGGCGCTGGAAGATTTCAAAAAGACAGAGAAAAAACAAAACAAAAAAAGAAAAAACTAGCTTCTTCTCATGCACACACTGTGTCCTACACTATATATACATTCACATACATTCACAATGCAGGAGTTTTAAGTATTTAAGGTGATGCAATTATGTAATTATGAAAATCAGAGGCTTGGAAAAGAAGCTACAAGTGGAAGTTATATGATTCATGAAAATATTAAGATATCATGACACTTTTATATCAGATTTTTTTTTATTTGTTTGTTAAAAAAATTAAATGTGTCTATTCTGCATGTTATGATGGCTGCAGCTCGCTTGGCAGGAAGATACACTGAATGACTCAGTGGCTTCGAACAGCTCTAATCTGATACAGGGTTTAGGGTATATATGTGTATAATGACTAATCAGCAGGTCAACCAATTACTGAGTTTGTGTGTGGCCTCTCCCTGTCCTACTACATACTGCAGCAGAGCTGTTGTCGCAGTAAAGAGGTCATTGTGGATGTGTTGTTCAATTCACCACAATTAGGAACACTGTGCGGTGACAGGGGAAGTTACTGTCTGATCTGCGATAATACAAGAAAACAATGTTCTTCAAGCTCTATTATATCCCATTTCATGTACAGGCTGGCGTGTACTGCTCTCTTTTCTGAAGATTAGTTGAAAGAATGGGAAGAGTTCAGTAGTGCAGAAACCTGCATACAAGACACTCGGATGTACATTTAGTTATAAGTTACAGGTGAGACAAGGTGTCTGGAAGACCTTTTCCTGTGAAAAAGAGATTACCCCAACAAGACATTGTTATAAATATTAACATTTATGCATGGAAAGAGCCTGTGCCAATAAGGATTAAAAACTGAACGATTTTAAGATGTGAAAGTTTAGTTTACCCCCTGCTATGCCTCATAATGGTTTGGTCTCATCCTTATCATCCCTTAACACCCATATGCAGCTTTCTTTGAGGGCATCTCTCAAAATGTGACAACAGCCAAACGGTATTTCCATCCATGTTTCACTATGTGCACTTTGAGGTGTGTTGTTACATTTTCAAAACACTTTACTAAATACTGCAAAAGATGTTTTTCAGTTTTGCCTGAGTCTTTTTTTTTAAAGTCTGAAACACAATTTCAGATTTAAATAGTTCACATAATTAATCACATGACTAAGTTGTAGAGAAGAGACATGGCCACAACCAGCTGATGTTACAGAATAACTACAATGTGCTTGATAAAAAGTATGAAAAACAACCTGAAGATCTTAACCTATTTTTCATTCCAAGATCACTGATTATTTTTCCCTAATAGAAGGGTTTTGTTTCTGGTTAACAACCACTTTGTCCTCAACTCTTCACCCTCTGCTTTCACAACTAAGCCTAGTTAATTTGTTAAATTGGCTAAGGAAATGTACGTAAAATACCTTCTCTTTTTTTTTAAATTTGCTGGACAAATTTGCTGGCTGGTTGTAACTGAGATTTTAAATTGTGATTTTTAACTTAGAATAATGTGTCAGAAATTCTACCATTCAGTACAGCTAAACACCTAAAAAAAACTCTATACCCTTCATGTGAACAGAGCTGTTTCATATGCCCCAAAACATGTATATTAATATAAATGTTCCCCATTTTAAATAATCAAAATTTTTTTATTTTTTTTTACCCAATTCTTAAATAGTCTGGGGGGGAGTTGACATAAACATAAGGTTTTTTTTTAAGCTGAGACATCATTATGAATTTAGGTCTTGTAATAAACAGGAGTATCTGTTTACACTCTTGTCCTGGTCAACGGACTGCTTTTTCTATATATATTTTAAGCACTCCAGAATATATTTCCACATGTATCAACACAATGTTTTCCTACATTGACAGTGTCTTGCCATTGTAAGAGAAAAATGTCTCCCTGAGGTTTCAGGAAAATCAAACAGATTCACTGAACAAAGGTAAGAGGAAAAGTGGTGGGTGGTGACTTCAGTATTTTCCTAACCTGTTATAATCCAATTTTCCTATCTGCACTCACATATGATACAAGTTTACTTGAATTTCTACAGCTGAGGTTTTCCTGAGGTTTCAAAGCCAGCATCACCTGCAAGTGTTTGAAAAGACAGTAAGCAAAAATAGAGTATAAGACAGCACCTTGAGTCCATTCACAGCCTGTATAAAACATGGACATAACCGCTGGGCCTGAGTCGAGAAGCCCACAATGAAGTGCCTGAGTGTAATACCACTTGGAGCACTAGCTCCAAAACATCAATGGATTCAAAGAGCATCAACTTCTCTCAATAAAATTTCCCCACAGGTCATCATGCTGTCATTACCTGGTTTTAGTGTGCTGGTGGTATTTTGTACTCTGTGCTTAAGCCTTTTGTTGAAATATAACGACAATCTAATGTCAATCTACTGACTTCAAAACAGCCACAATAGCCAATGCCCCAATGGTTAAGTCCATTTTTTATACACAGTCTGTGTCTCAGAGTGGAAACAGCATGGTGATGTCGGTTAACAGCCCAAAAAATTAATCCTGGCATTCTTATTTAATGGATTAAAATTTTATTGTTTTAATTTAGTAGTGTTACGGTGCAATCCAAGCCTTGTATTTAGAATTCTGATATTTAAATAATGTCCAATAACCTGCTTTATCTCATCAGTGCAGGTCTCTTGAGTACAATATTTGGGACAGTGACGTCAAATTTACTTAAAATAATCAGCTGATTTAATTTTTGCCATCAGCAGAGGAAATGTGTAAAAGAGCTCACTGCATTATACACAATGAAACACACAATATAAACGGTGAGGAGACTCAAATCTGTGTTTAAAATAGCTCCACGTGATGGCATTATGTACGTCATTTGCCAACAAACATAAAATGCAATATGCATAAATATCTGATTTGGATTTGTTAAGGATTAATTTAGTCTCAAGTTGAAGTGGAAGAAAATTGTTCTTCATTTGATTCACTCCCTTTATAATTCATGTATAGAAAGAAAAAAATACATACTGTGAACTAGTTCAGACCAAATAAAAGCCAAAATTGAACACAATCAACAGAAATAATGGTGATGTTTATATATAATTGCATTCAGAAAATAATTATGTATAAATTGGCAGCACATTTCTGCAGTCCTGTGTCACCATGCTGGGTTGAAGCCTGTGCAACCACTTCTCTTCTTCTCTTGACAGTAGCAAAAGAGTCAGTATCCCAAAATCCACAAAAAATCCTTTTATTGCAATACGTAAAGCCCCATTTCAATGTTTGGTGAAATGGCATAATGAGATTAAATGTATAAAGCACAAAATATCCCACCCTGTTTTTCTGTATAGGCACGCATTTCCCAAACATCTACAGTGTTGTGTCTAAGTGATGTGCTGGCACAAATAGTCTGTCAATTGGATAAGAAAAAAAAAATTCTTCACATCCTTGTCCAGACTGACTCCGTGCTTCCCATGGAGGGTTTCACTGTGGGTCCCCCTCCTCTAAGTCATCTGGAGGTTGAGAGTCTTCCCTCGGAGACAGGGGCCACCCTGGTTCCTCTGCTCCCTCCTCTGGCAGCTCCCCTTCTACCTGCTCCTCTCTGCTGCCTGATTCCTCTTCTTCCTCATCAATAGCTAGAATTGGTTCAGCTACATTGTTCAAATGTACAGACTCTCCCCCCTGACCCTTGTTCTGGACCTCCTCTTCGATCACCTTCTTCCACATCTCATGGTTCTCCAGCAGGTGCTGGGTGATCTGGCAAAAAACTTTCCTCCTCTTCTTGGGAGTTGCTTTCTCTGGAAGGAAAAAGAAAACATGCGGATGTATTCAGAAACTTGCCTATGGACTGAATAAATGCATGTTTAGTTTATTTTTGTGCCTCTACCATGGCTTTGTTTCAGACTATAATTCTTACGTGATGCTTCTGAGCTGGTGGATGCATCTTCCTCTACAGTATCCTCCTCATCCTCCTCCTCATTCTCCATGATCTCTGGCTCTTCCTCCTCTGGGTTAGGCTCCACCCATCGCCCGGGCATGAGGGCGGCCGAGTCGTAGGAGTTACACAGTGGTCCAACAATGTGTGTGATGAACGACTCCTGGAGTTTGGCCAGCTGGGGTGCTGCTCGATCCATGAAGGGACTGACAGGGAGACCCAGGCTGGACTCCTCGTCACCCTACGTAGAGTAAGAGTCATTCATGTAGAACTATTTGCTGAAAAAAGTCCAAGGCATATTTAACACCTTATATCTTTCCTATAGAAATGAGGTGAAAATGAAGAGGCAGCATAAATGAGAAGCCTTCATCACATCTTAGATTCTTTGATTTGCACTGCCTGAATGGCTCAACAAGCCAAACTAGACTTCAATTTGAATCAATTAAATGGTTTCCCATATTTTATTCATGACTGCAATATTTCCAGGAGCTTTCAGATTAATTTAAAATTATATATCAGTCTATTTCTTTATTATAGTTCTATGTGAGACTAGTGAAATTAAACATTGCAAAATCTGTGGAAGATAAAAATGCATCTAATACTCGAACTGAGGCAAGAATGGCCATGGAAATCATAACGGAATCATACACACAAAGAACACAAAGAAAAGCATAGCATGTGTTATGCCTATGGTTTCCCAACAAAAAACGAATAAATAATTGCTATAGCAAGGTTGTTTGGTTGCCTTGGTAACTGACCCCCAGGTGTCATCCCATTCATTGTGTCACACAATACCTCTGTTCCTGCAGGACAGCAAGGTTCGAGTGTGAGACGTGATGAGATTTATCATAAGACCGAATCTCAGCTGGATCAGTAATTTGATGGAATTTTCTGAGAATAACACTGACACCCATCAATAGAAAAATAAAGTGGAGGTAGAGCTTTGAGATTCTGTTGCCCCCATGGAAACACCCTAAACAGAAGAGTGTGTGTGAATACAGTGGCCAAAAATCTGAGCTATTAAAATGAAACAAGTTTGCTGTTGGTACATAACTTAAAATGTTAATAACTGCAAGTCCTTGTTATCCAGAGAATCATCCAGAAACAACACTGATTTAAGATGCAGAGATTCTCCTTCAAAGCTCATAATGAATTTGCAAAGGCATTTGAAGAATAACTAAGTAAGGTGGACGTTATTGGTCTATCTATGATGTCTCAAGCATTATATCAATTGTTTGAGAATAAATATATTTTATATTGTGGAGAGTCATTACCTCTAAATAAATTGGCTTTTTTGTGTGCGTTTGCATGCATTTCAGGGTACTGGATGCTGTCAGTTACACTCAGATGCAGCTACTCCACCTGAATGACAGTTGCCTAGGCTCCCCGCTTGCGTCACCACATCTAGCAACACAAACGCTCTTGCAACTAGAGACTGTTTCTCCTGCTGAGCCCCTGCAGTCTTTGCCTCTCTAGATGTCAGAAGTTTGTACCAAACAAGACTGTGCCACCTTGTTGAAGTAGCTGCTTATGTAAGAGCCTGCACATACTCTGCATAACCCAGAGGCAATTAGCTGAAACAACAGCCATTCAGTGCCAAGAGGATGTACAATAACTGAGTGTGGAATTAGGCTGAGGGCAGTGTACATAAAAGATGAGGCCACAATTACTGTATGCAAATCTGAATTCTACATACAACAGATTCATTGTTGGAGTACATGTGAATCATAATTATTATTATAGCAAAAAAAGAAGGCTACATCACAGAACAGACATATTTTGGACACACAAAGTTTGAACACATGTTTCAATTAAATTCTTAAATCCAATTTTATGAGTGAGTCCAAAAATGTCTTAACTGTTGCTTACAACAAAATTTTCATGTAGCAGATGTATGAACATGAGCCAGCTTCTGTCAGTTATTTAAGCCTCTACATGTTAATCTGTGATGTACATCAGTGTGATCTCTGCTGATCATCCAATTTCCACTGAGAACAGGCAAAATCTAGCAGGAAACACAACCACTCAGTCACCCCTAGGGTGAATTTAGAATCCCCACATAACTGAACATGTATGTTTGTAGAGGAAGGAAATAAAATTCTTAAAAAGCCCCGAGCTGAAGTTTGAACCAGGAACTTTCTTGCTGTGAGTCTATTAAATAATAATCAATTATATCTTTACCATAGAATAGAAACATCAACATGTCAGAAAGGTACTGATTAGCACATCAGAATTATTATTTTTTACATCAATCAGCCATTGCTGCCCATCTCCGCCACATGAAAGATAAACTGATCTTTGATTAACAAAAATCGAGGCGTACATTCCCATCAAACAAAGCTCACACACCTGTTCATAGAACTCGTTGACAATGCCCTCAGTCCACTGGAGATGTAGATCCTTGTGCTTCAGTGGCCCATTGATATCAGCCAGTTTAATGCACATCTGGCATACCAGCAACCTGTCATTCTCATTAGACCAGTCGATGCCTGTAGACGGATCATCGCCCACCTGGGGGATTAGCAGACATGTTAGTTTTCACATTGATCAATGTCAGTGGGTATAATGAGTAGATATGATTGCACTGATTGGCTATTTATTTACCAGATGTTCTTGCATGACAAAGACTCAAATTTGCAATCTGGAGTCTCAGCTGTATTATTTCTTTAGTTTTGCTAAATAAGATTTAGATCTGAAGAAGCTATGAAAGTGGTTAATGGGTCTTCAGAGTAAGATCCTTTTACTTCAGGGACAGCAGCACAGTGTGCAGTAAGAGGTATTGCTGTTTTTTGCTGTTAAGGTAGCAGCTTAGCACAATCTAACAGACCTGGACTTTTGAGAAGCACAATGGAGAAACACAAAACCAGGCAGTCCACAGGCAACATTTTGTCTTGACTTAAATGAGTTCTGAAAAGGCTGCAGAGTGCTTTGTGTTTATACTCAATCTACACTCATTGAAAGTCTGACCTAGCAAGTGTTCCTGGAAAACCACTTTGTCTCCATAGAGCTTATTTTCAGTATTAAAAAAACCAATGTATGAAGAAACTAGTTCTATAAAAAAAAAAAAAACACACTTAAAAGACCAAAAAAACAAAAAAAAACAAAAAAAAAAAAAACACCACAAACAAGTCTATCAGACAAACCAAACTATACCTATATTATTATTTTGTATTAGAATATGGATTTTGATAAGAAGTTAATGATTAAGTCAAAATAAAGGCAAATATTATAACACCTACAAACCTTCCAGCTATAAACATCATATGTATTTAATATTCATTGTAAAACAATAAGTTCCTAAGAATACCTTGGCATTGAACTCAGCAAGAAAGTCAAAGTGCTTCTTTAGGTCAGTGGCCAGTATGGCCTCGATAACCAGGAAACGGAAACGTTTGAACTCAACATGGTCCAGGTTGACAAGGAAGTTGTACTCTGGCTGTGACATAAAGAGGTTCCAAGCTGAGGCAGCGTGGTGGTTTTCCAGAACCGAGCGGTCATTGTAGAGCACTGCCTGCAAACACACAAACACTCTGAGCAGAGCAGTTCAGTTTTATTCAATCAGACAATCATCAAGAAGATGATTATCTATCTACATTGTCAGTTTACATCACATTTCCAATGCAGTTTAATACTATCCAGTATTCTTCATAATTAAAGTACCTGTGGGGCGCTGGTGGCCACGAGGAAAGCGTTTGTCCTCCCTGGATGATCGTAGTCGTGCATTGCAGCAGCCACGTAAAGGGCCATAAGTTCCAGAGCAGGTATAAGGCCAGACAGGCAGCCATAACCATCCTCTGACACAGTGTAAGTCTTAGAAACCAGGAAGCCCATATGACTGTGTGTTATTCCACTGTCAGAGTCTAGCCACAGGGGAGCAGACAGAGTGAGGAGGTTTAGAATCAGGGTGGCAGAATTTACACAACACACATACTCTACTTTTAAGTGCCTGTGCAAATAATGCACTCTAAACCACACACACACACACACACACACACACACACACACACACACACACTTGAATGTTCAAATCCACTTATATGTGGATCAAAGCGATGGCCCTGGTAAGGCATACAAATGAGGTTATGAAAATATTGGTGAGGGGGAACTCTAATCCGCCTGTGATTTCATGCTGTTCCAGACTTCAAATAGTGTGGTACGTAAATGCAAGTGCCAAAAGCAGGAGTGAGATAAGACAAACTGGGAGTAGGATAAGAACACACATTTGTTGCAGGTTGGATGATCTGACATTAATGAGAGGCTCACAGCGAGGCCACAGGCAAATGGAAAAATCAAAATAAAAAAGTTCAGTCCATACATAAAAAAATCTTTCAGGTCATCAATCACAAATAAAAAGTGAAAGTTGTATAACAAGTATTGTTGCTATGGCAGTTTAAACTGACTTTAACTACTCCTAACACAGTGTAAGGACTGATTGGGTCTTATACAGACCAGCAGTCCTGCAGGACCTGCAAATGCCTGGATGCAAGTGCCGATGAACACACCTGAGTCACTGGCAGAGCTGTGATCAGTGATGAGGCTGGGCAAACCAGGCACAGCCTGTGTGGTGAGGTACCAAACTGCATGAAGCACATCTGTGGCATGGACCCTGTTGTGATCTGGACGGAGAAGAAAACATTCTCAGAGCTTTATCCACTCCACCAGGGTGCAGTGTTGAGCTGATTAGGTTTCTTGTCACATCATGACAGCAGTATACTGTGCAGTCATATATGACTAACATTGCAAAGAATGTATGGTGTTACCATCTAGTGGCTGTTGTCACTATTACAGCTTTAAACCAAAGCAAAAAGAAAACACGTTAAGCTGGAAGATATCAAAACTTACATGGTATGTCTCTGTAACCATTCTCAAGGGCATGGAAGTAGTTCATGAATTCTTTTACAGGGATCTTAAAGGTCTCAAACAGGCCTGTGTCTTCAAAAAGCCTGTAAGATACCTGCAAAACAAAAGTTAAATGGTAAAGATCACAAGTGTTAAATATTGATTTGAAATCATGTTATTGATCAATAGCTACATTCACTTCAACAACAGGGGCTTTACTAAGTTAAAGTGAAGTATCTTAAAAAATACAAGTTGATCACAGGAAATCAATTCAATTAAAACTGGTACACGTTTCATTACTAACAACAAAAGATTTTTTTTTTTTGTTTGTTTTCTTTTGTTTATTACCTTAACACCGATTTCTGGAGACATGCAGCACCAGTCAAAATTTCTTATACACATACTTATTCTAATTTAATGGGTAGATGTGTCCAAATGTTTGAGAGATACTGCATTGGGACACTACTATTACTTTTTCTCATGTGTATCATGCTGAATCATTTGTTACTTGTCATTTTGAAAGCAAGAAGTCTTTATCCTACAGTCTTTATCCCTGTACCATCAGCTCTGTGCATCACTGGAGGAATATGAATTCACTGTGTTGAAGCCATTTATTCTGTCTGAACCCCAATTGAGGTGGCACAAATGCATCTTTTTCGTATCTGACCAAAGGATTTAGACCGAACAGTCTTCACTTTTCTTTTAATTTTCTTCATCAAATCACACCGTGCACCATTACAACATTGTAGGACACAGCCATTGTGGATCATAGAGTTCTGGTAAGTTTCACAGGTAATTTCAGCAGCATCTTCATGCAGTTAAGCTAATTGAAAGTTACAACTGTACTCAATAATGTTATAAGAAGAGCAGGTTTTCTAATGTTAAATCTAACTAATCACAATTTTGTGGAAGTTAGTTTCTACTTTGCAGCCTGTATCAAATATAAAATGTTGATTTATTTATTTATTTATTTTTTATTTTGATTATTTGTAAAAGAAAATACTTCACTTGTCAACCAAAGGATATTGCAGTTATTAAAAGATGCCTCTGTCTCATCCATCTATATTCTATATCTGCTTATTCCAATGAAAGGGCGTGGCGAGGCTGGAGCCTATCCCAGCAGCTACCCCATCCCAGCCTCTTTAAGAACACTTTGTTGGCATTACTTTCTGAACTAGAATATGTCTTTTAAAAAAAATCACAATGTTACAAAACAAAATGTTTCATGAGGTTTTTTTTTCCCCACATCCTAAATGAAAGAGTCACTAGTTGTGTTAATGCACTCTGAGCTCAGTCTTTCTCCTCACCTGACTGAGGATACGTCCACATTTCCCATTCGTCTTCTCCATCAAGTCAAAGATAGGGAAGTTCCAATTATTAAGCTGACTCGTCAAAGGCTCCAAATCTTTCATTACTAATGGCTCTGGTGCCAGAATTGGTTTGTCCTGTACAGATGGCAGATGATAGACATTTTACATGTTCTGGTGATGAACACAGCTGCTTTGTTCGCTGCCTTCAGCACAGTCTGCAAAGCTGATATTACTGAAGAAACAACTTGTGTGTGTGAGGCTTACCTCAGGAGGTATTAGTGGGTGGAGGATGACACTCTGGGAGGGGTTTTTCCTTTCCTCTCTGTCTTCCTCTGTGTGTGCTACATCACTGCTGTCACTGTGGTTGGCTTCGTGTGTGCTGTCATAGTCTGATGACACAACCGCTTGGTCCTCTGCTATTAAAGGGAAAGCAAAGCACTGTCAGACTGTTCTAATGTAAAATTCATTATGAATCTTATTAAACTTCTGAAAATCATCAGGTTTCTTATTAGTATCTCTGTTGTGCCCACTTCCACTTCTCCTGGCTTCTTTTTTCTCCTGGCAACTTTTTTTTTAATGAAATTTTCAAAATAAAGTTCTCAAAGATGAAGAATAGTGTATTATTTAATGCTGGAGAATTTCTGGTTTGCTGCCTCATCACATACTCAGAACAATATTTTAAAATGTGCATCTGATGAGAATGTTTATAGCGTGTAAAATTTTCACCAGAGAAATTTGTGCATTTCCATTTAAAGTACAAGATTTCTCCAATAACAGACAGGTTGGTAAAAACTGGTACCAGAAGGTGAAAAATATATTTATTTTTTAAATCAAATTAACAACACGAAAAAAAAACAAAAAACAAAAAAAAAACAAACAAAAAAAAAAAAAAAGAATTCACTAACTGTCATATTTGAGTGTTTTAAAAATGTCTTTGCATTTTCCCCGTTACATCAGTCAAAAGCTTTGGGCACTTGAAGCAGTCATTTGTTTGGATTCACCCCAGAGGCAGATTTTACTAGAAGGCGAATCACTCATTTTAATCACTTTGGGCCACAAGCTCTCAATAACCCCTATAAAATTTCCACTTACTTACAACTTACTGTTGGGATTATATTTTCATGTTTTGCTAGGTAATAGGTGTTTCTTAAAAGGGTTAAAATAAATAACTGTTGAACAAAAGATGATAATGGAGCTGTCTTATTCACACTCAAATAGCTCTGTCCAGTAATGTAAGGAGGCCCAAACCAGTTCAAATCAATGATATTTAAATAAATAAATAAAATAAAAAAAAATAAATAAAAAAAAAAATAATAATAATAATAATAAGTTGACTGAACACATCACTTACATGAATACTTGGTACTGTCTGTCACAGAAACTGCACATATTTACAGATCTAGATCTTATGCACCAAGATCACATTATCCTTAAGATAAAACTTCTGGAAAACTTTTTAAGAAGATAAAGTGATTTTGTTGAACTTTCCAGTGGAACCTGATCTTGCATTTCATGACCACTGAGCCTGGCTGCACGAGGAGTACTTAAAAGAATAAGCAACAAATAATTATTGGTCATGGTTTACAATGAGTGTTAGTATGTTTGCTGCTCCTGTTAGCACATTGCAAAGACACAACCTTTACACACACACACAGACACATTTTTCCCATGGAGATTGGAGGTAGTGTTCATGGCAGAAGAAAAGAAAATATACCTGATCGTGGTATCCGGTCACCCTTGTCTATAGAGCCCTCCCCATGGTTCAGTCTAATATACGGTCTCCCACAACTGTAGAAAGGAAAAGTTTAATGTTAGTCACATAAAAAGGATAATATCTATTTACTTAACTCTGCAGTACGACTGTGTGTGAGTGTGGGTCTTATGTTAGTGACATAAATGTAGTCCCATCGTAAAACTGTGGGGACTCACCTCCATTCTTCTAGGATGACAAGCCAGAGCCTACATTTATAAATCATGACATTTTATGGTGAAGAATGCCGTTTCAAGGTCCATGAACTGCTGTGAGATTTTTATCCAAACGTGTGTGAGAAGATCTACTGTACTAATAAATTCAATATTTTTAAAGGTGGTTTTAATTTGATTTAAAGAAGCATTATGACAAAGATTTTAGGTTTGACAAAGCAAATGTTAATTAATTTAGATGTAAAATCAACAGAAAAAAAAAACAGAGCAGGACAAAAACACAGATAATTCGATATGTGTTTAATAGAAAAACAAAAATGTGCAACACTTGCTTTCTGGAGCTGCACCAAAGAAGTGGGCACAATGCCATTCACCACATCTGTCTTTAATGACTAACTAGTCTGCAAAAGTTGTCAAGAAAAATACTTAATGGGTTCCTACTGTGCAGTTCAGCAGAGATTGTACAGATGCTACAAGAAAATACTCATTAATGAAAGTAATGGATGCCCACATTAACACAATGCAATGGGAATAAACAACACAACTTTGGTATAAATGACTCATTAACAAACAAACAAGCCCACCTCTTTGAGATTTATGACAGAGAAGTGTCAGCCACATAAACAACCCGCAGCGAGACACAATCGTAGAGACAGATGACAATCCTCACATTTGACCTGTGACTTGTTTATAAATCAAATAGCACATGTGATCTTTTTACAGGAGGGGAGAGTAACTGTGGAGAGCTTATCCATGCTTCTCCACTGTCAGGCTATTGGGGGGGGGGGTTCCAATTAAAATACCTCTCCCTAAATGTTGGAAAAACCTGCCTTCTCGGAGCAGGAAATGCCTGCCGTTAGCGCATAGTGTCACAGGGAGCACAAAGGCCCATAGTGTGTCTATCTCTTTCTGATAAAGTGTTTTTGGAACACTCTAGTGCCTTAACCACCCAGTATAATAGTCCTGGGGCCCTAACAAAGGGTGTTCTGTTGTATTTGCGTGGCTAGGTTGGACCAATGTGTCTAATGCCTAGCAGGTGTGGAATATAAAATAGTTTGATAGTTTGGCGGTTGAACAGTTAGAACATTATTGTCAGGGGGTCCGGGCAGGCAGCAGCTTTTGGCTTAAAAAGGGTTTAGTTTTAATGAAAGCTGAAGAGCTGGCAGACACGTTCAGCATTCTGCTAATACAGCAGAATAACCTCGACTACTGACATTGAGCCTCCAGCGCAGAATGTAAATAAGGAGGCCGGTCTGTCAGTCAGGTATCAAGTAACTCTGCCTTTAACACTGAAAAAAAAAAAACATAAAAACAAAAACAAAACAGTGTAGTTACAGTGGCTAGCACTGTAGTTACAGTAATTTAACTGTCCCAGTGAGATGAACACAGGCATTATAAAAACACAATATACATTCCATTATGTATATCCTTCAACCCCTGCATGTTAGAAATAACATTTATCTACTGTGTAAGAGTTATGCCTGATATTTTTGGGAAAGATGTGACTTTTCGGGAAAGTTCTGCATCCTACAGAGTTGGCAAAGTAGAAATATTGTAGTTTTAAGATTATATGCTTAGTTAAAAATAAGTCAACATTTTTGTCTAATACTTCCACTTTATGCAGATTTCTCTATTATCCAACAAAAACCACAGTCTGTATGTAACCTAAACCATGCTGTGAGGGTTAAAACACAATCATTAAAGAATTAATTTGTGCAGTTTTTTTCTACAGGTCGAAATATGAATTTATATAAAGATAAATATTTAGGAAAATGTATGCAAATGAATATGTTTAAATTAATTATTCAGTTAATACAGAAACTGAAGGCTAATATGTCTTTAAATTGCACAAATGCATTAAATTCCTTAACCTCAGATAAAAAAAATTTTAAAACATTTTTAAATACCAAAAACACATATTTAGTGTAATTTAATGTCAAGTAAGCCATTTGAAGAGGACAGCAGTAGTCACGTATAACTCTTCTAAGTTTGGTGTCTTGCTTGTAAAATAAAAATCTAGCTTTGCAACCTTTCCTTCCCAAATGTTTGGAGCCATGCAGCAAGCTCCAGCTGGCCTCTGCTTGCTCCTCTCTGCTGCATTTTACTCCCAGATTTTTAGGCTCAACCACTCGCAGCAGGTTGACAGATTACCTTTGGTTCAGAGCCCAAACGGACAGTGTCCAAGCCACGATAAATACAGCAGCCATAATTTTCTGCTTCCAGTAATCTACCTTCTCTGAAGCAAGATGACGTGAAAAAGATAACAGCACAGTGGCCGGGGCTGAGGGAAATGTAAGGAATCAATTGCTGCCTTTTTACAGGGCCTGTCCGATAACAGGCCGATAATGTGGCTTTGAAGTTGGTGTTGTTCCTGCATGGCGCTGTATGCCACCAAAGGCTGACATGATGGAAAAAGAAGTGAGGAGGAAAAGAGAAGTCTAATGTCCTAATTAAGATTGCTCAGATCTGATGAGGGAGCAGAGAGAAGAGAATTAAAGCCATGTGTTCATTTTCGTTCAAACTCCCCTCCATGTACCCTCTCCATTTCCTACAGTTTCTCTGAGGACGAATTACACATCAGGAGATATTGTAGCTGTTTTGTTTGATCTCTAAATAATTTATAGATTACTTACTTTTTGGCCAGACACTTTAACAAGAATGGAGCATAAACCACAGAAAGATTCCCTGTACGCCCCTGTTACTGTTTTGATAAAGTTTAGCTTGAGAAATTGTGTTTGAAGGCTGCTGAATACTTAGAGATCATCACAGGTTAGAAGGCACGAGCTATTTTTAATTGTTTTTTAAATTAAAAATAAAAGCTTAAGCCCCTCTCTTCTTTCATTGTAGGCACCTGGGTGAGAGTCAGGATAAAATATAACTGAAATGCTACATAGAGGAGACTTCAGTACCGGTACACTTAATCAAAAGGCCCTCAGTACACTTCAGGTTTCTTTGTATAACCTGCGCCAGAAGAAGCAGCTGTGATAGTGTATCTAAAAGTGTGTGTGTTAATTGTGGGGTTATGGTGGCTGGGGAGAGACCCAGGTGTTTGTTTACATTCACACCACCATAAGTGGTGGTAGCTGGAGCCCACTACCAGGCTGGGTGACTATAAGACCAGGCATCAGGGCTTTGTGTACAGAGGCTGCTCAGTGTGCTTACATTTACAGAACTTGCTCAAGTATCAAGCTGTCATTGTGCAAACAAACCCAAACAAGCTACTGACAGACAAAGCCCACACAGTTCCTTGGAGAACTCAAGATACAAAGCAAAACAGAGCACAGAATGTGGTGCAGTAAATAAAATTATTTAACACTGAAAGCTGAAGACATTTGCAATGTTATGTTAGCATTACAGCATGGATAAACTGTATTGTATGCTGTAATACAGTTTTATTTGGCAATAAAAACAAATAATTATGTTTGGCTTGATGAAAAACAAAAAAAAAAAGAACATGCAACATCTGCTTTTTTTACATCTCACTCCAGAACTATAAACATTATTCTGATGCTGTACCAGCCATTATTCTTCTGAATGGATACTTGAGCTCAGTTACCCGACTATTCTCCAGCTGCAGATATTTATCCAGATAGCTTTTAAGTTGAAGTCAGTCAGGGCAGGGAACAAAAATAAAACAGTCTAGAAAAAAGTCCCTTCTGGGCCTCACTTTTTACACAGAGGAAACACTGGTCACAAAGTTGGAAGCGAATTATTAACTAAAAATATGTGAAGAAATTGCCAATAAGTGGAGACAAAGAAGCCAAACCATGAAAGACAACCCCGGAGCAAAGGAAAACAAAAGTGACAGGACAGATGTGTCAACTACTCAAACTGTAGAGTTTTTCTCAAAGTGACTCAGAGTTCCAAGAAGAGTCAGTTTATGTTTCATTATTTTGACAAACGCAGAGATGAATACATTGTGCAGGTGTTAAAGTTGCTATTGCTCAAATGACACATGATGCAACTTGATATTTAAGAAAAAGAAGGTGCACTAGTTTGGTAAAATTATGTGAAAATATTATTGAATCTAATATTAAAAAAAGCTACTACAGGCTTTCACTTTCTCCCTTTTCTTCAGCTTAATACATGGCTTTACATGCCTGTGAAAGGTACCACTTTAATATAGAACAGTGTGGACAACTAAGTCTGCATACTGGAAATATATTAACCATGATCACACTGCTTCTAAATATAATGCTATATAATTCTCTATCAATCTCTATCGAGCAGTGCCATAAGTAAAAATAGAAACTGAATGTAATGAAGAAACATGTTAAACAAGGAGGAGGATAGTGCTGCAAGGCTTCATGGGATTTTTCATTTATCTAAATTTCATTGCAGAAACAGTTAATGTTATTTACAAATATATTAATATTAATACAGTTTTGAAGGCAGTGTGAGATCTAAATCTTTAAGTTAGACATTTTGACTGTAAATTTATTACAATGTGATATATTAAAAATATTATAATGTGGTTTTCTGCTTCTGGGTATCTATTAGAGGAAAGGAGACAAGTATCACATTTTGTTCAACAGGATTGTTCCAGGGTTTATTCCATAAATTGAAGCAAAAATGTCTCAGAAACTATATGTAACAAATATGTCATGTCGGGTTCTTATGGATTAAAAGATGTGGTTTAGTTTGTCGCTGGAATGAATATGTTTGCCTTTGGGGTCATTACAGGAGGTTCTATTGGACTCCAGCATGTTTCTTTAAAATATGATGTGAATTATACAGCTGGAGAAAATCAGATCATAGACAGAAAACCTTTGTTGTCTGTAGATAAAAAAAAAGGTGTGATTCCATTAAAAAAAGAAAGATCAATATCCACTTTGTACAAACAACAAGTTCACCATCCAAGGTGACAAAGTCTTCTTCAGCCTCAAAATATGTGTCCACTGTCACCGCAAGTACCTCAGGAAGCGGTAGGCAGGTGAATCATAACTACTATAATGTATGCAAACTACTCAAATGTAGCCATATTTTTTCATGAACACCTATCTGTTGCCTGTATTAGATAGAGCATGAGATAAGGTGCTGCAGTGATGTAGAATATGAGACATGAAAGCCTGCAAATCGTTTTCATAGACCCCGAAAATAACTTCACAAACCTTTTAATAAGTGTAACATGGACTTTTAAAATCTGAAATATCACGATTCTCAGATGAAGCTTACAACCTCAACAAAAACTGAAGACTTGTCCGATGTGAGCCAAGGTTTTTGGGAGAATAACATATTTTTCCAATCATCATGGCTTAAATAATTACTTTGCAGAGCTTTGTGCTTTTATAAGCACAATTTAGAATTACAGTATAGCTATAATCAGTTATTCACTTCGTGAAATAAACGTTCCCACAACAAAAATGTTGAACAATACACAACTATACACTGGAAGGCTTCTTTTACAGGAAAAAACATAGATGAATTCACTTGAAACAAGCGTTATTTTAAGACACCATCACAGAATTATATCTATCAAACTATATTTCGTAAAGTAAGATTGTATCCCGCTTTATTTATCCTCTCATTGTACACCCGACTGAACATTGGTGCCCTGAGGATGTTATCTGCCTGCAATTTCCAAATCATATAAAAAAAATAAAGCATGGAAACAGTAGTGTTTTTTAAATACAATTACGCTCCCAACATTAGTTTCTAAATTAATCTGAGGAGGGAAATAGGCCATGCAGTTTCAGAGTCATGCCTCATTTTCCATCTACAGTGCCAAGTTTTAACAATTGTTACCAAGTTTCAGGGAGTTTGCAAAAGCAGTAAATTAGTTTTTATCTCAACCTTTGCTGACTGGTCCAGTAAAGTGCGTAAGCAAGCTGATTTAAATCTCTTCAAGTTACATTGTTTTTATTTTGGATATTAAACTTGAAGACTTGAAGATTTTCCTTGAATACAGAAAGAAAAAAGAAGCATCACTCCATGTGTGTAAACTGTTATGGATGATTACAAATGAATTATACAAAGGTTACCATCAGTTGGAACTGTGTTGTTTTAATTCCTGCAGGTGTTTCTCTGTGTGTCTTTAAGTCCGACATCAGACGTGGCTTTCTGAAGCTGTTCGACACATGAATAATTGAGCTGCAGATTCAGATTAGAGATCAGACAAAAGTTCTCATGCAACATCTGAAAATGATATACAGAAACCTACACAGCTTAAAAAATGTCCCCCTAACTTGGCACAACACAGACATTAGATACGCTACTTTTCAGCACAGAGACACCCAGAAGTGTCTGTATTTGAAGATGAGCACTGGCCTCCACAGACAGACTTTCAGATCTGTGACACAACCTCAGCAGGGGAGAAGCTGAATAAGGTGCTGTAGATGAAACACGAAGAGACTCTCCTCTTGAGATGTTATCAATATTTAAAAAACAAGAGAGCTTGCAATGCTTTGTGTGGTTCATAAAAATATTGCATGCATGATCGCACATTTTCTAGCACACGCAAACATTCACAACAAAAAATTTTCAAAGTGAAACTGTATTTTCTGCACCTCTTAAATTCATAATAAACACTCCTATGCTGTTCGAAGACAATCCAAACATAATGTCACGGTAATCACAAACTAATTATAAAGAGTGTAGTTTGTGCTCTGATCATAGTAAAATTGTGCTTTCAGACTTCTCTCAGTAATCAAAATAGCTCTAATAAATAAAGTCCCTGTCAGCCGTGTATGCAAGAAAGCATCTGTTTGGCTCAGGGGTGAAAAAAAGGGACAAACATTCAGCTTGCCCTGTCTGTCCAGAAATACTTTAGAAAACTCATTCAATCCCCAACTTTCTCTAGCCTACAATGTCATTCTCCGAAAGCACATGAAAACCTCTGTAACACCTACACAAGCACAATATTTGTGCATTATATCTCTTGCATTCAGATCTACCTCTGAACTGTGATACTTCTGTGCAGCCTGAGTACTCTGCTTTCTTCAGCATTAATGTGCTCACGGTTGATGTGCGTCTTAGTTATTCAGGTTAATGCATTTGCCTGTGGGATATATTTCCATTCTGGCTCCCAATGCACTCACATCGTTTTCCAAACTGCTGTTCCATTTTTGTTCACTCACACTGATTTCTTTGGTTTAACTGCAGCCACACTGCTGGGAAGACCTACTAACCTTCAAAGCCATGTGTCATTTTGTGGTACATATTGTCAGAATACTTAAAGTGTATTTTATGTTTATAGTTAAATGACATCACGTAGAACATAATTAGGAGTCGGGAGGGAGGTGGACACTTATATAAACATTGCTTTTGACTTATTTCTTTAAAAATACTCTTTTTCTGGGACAGAATGGGTGATATACTGTAAATATTCAAAATAAGAACATTGTGCTGTGTTCTCATCATTAATAGGAGATCAAAATTATGTATAAAGGTGGAATTATACCCGGTGCTGCGTCGCGGCCTCTGCTGCTATTCGCAGTCATTTTAGTCAATGGTTTGTTTTATACCGGGTGGGCTGCAGCCATTTTTGGAAGCGTCTCAGAAGCGCGTTGTTAAGAGGCTGCCATTCAAGACAGAAACCCTCTGCTCTATAATCAACACCTTTAAATTCAGCTGAAGCTTGTAGCTAACTACATGGTAAAGAATCAGACATTGGGACAAAATATTCATATGATAGAGATTGAGATGTTGGCTGCAATGACCAGAAAAAAATATAGAGGAAAAAATGTAATAAATAGATAAATAGTTAATGATCTCATGGTTCACCTCTATTGGCCCTTCACAGACTCAAACCTGGGTTCTCCAGACCCAAGATCACCTCTGCAACTACTAGGCTTCCACTCCCCCCTAATGCATCTAAACTAAAAAATATGCTTTATGGGCAATCACACTGATGCTCAGTTTAACTACCACTGAAATTGAAGAAAGCAGTCAACTCAAATGTCCTCAGCATGATACTTGCACTCAGCTGGGTGCGTTGAACATCAAAGCTGGTTGCTGAATAGATAAATCAGCTTAACGGGACATTGACTATGCTTAAAATCTGGTCTAAGTCAGGAAACGGACTAATTTAACTGAACAGCAACACATAGGAATCAAATAATCAACCAACATTCTCCAGAGTTTATTTGACAAAATCAGATTGAGGTGTAATTTGCTAATGAAACTTTATCCAAAAAAAAAAAAAAAAAAATAGAACATGTGACCAAATAATTTTTTAACTTAAGATGAATGTACCATCTTTCTGAAGCAGTGAGAGAAAACATCATCATTGCAGGCACAATGCTGCTATTATGATCTTTATGATGAGTGTGTGTGGATTTCCAACTAGAGCAGAAGAGAAGAATAAAGATGTTTCAGCTGTTTACCTGCAGGTAAGTGTTTCATGGTAGGGTTTGATGCTGGCGCTGCGGTCTCTTCGGACAGGCCCCGGCTCAATGGTAGGCAGTCCTGTGGCAGAGGTGGTGGTGGTCCATGTGGAAGAAATCCTCCTTAGAAGACCAGGGTGGAGGCTCCGCCTCAGACGCTGCACACAGAAAAACACACATATAATGAGCATATATACACTTCAGCTTTATGAGTGAGTAAAAGTAATTCCACCTGTAAAATAAATTTAATTTATTTTGTTTCCAGTCAAATCTATCAACTTGATGAGATTAGTTCATCCAGCATTTAGCCAAGACAAAACAAATGAGGCAGGTGATAAGCGACAGCATACTTCATGAGTTGAATTATTATTTATTTTTTTACTTTTTTACTGGATCTAAAGAGAATCAGAACTGTTACCTTTGAGGAATGAAAATATTTGCAGGCAGCTGTGCCAATAATGCTCCTCATGGTGCATTATTAGTGTCGGTATTGCATTGCAAAAAGATTCATTACATCACATGGATAGGGCCTCTTTGCTTCTCATTCTCTCTGAGTCTCTTTTCTGATTCACTCTGTCGCTGTTTTCATCTGTCTTTTCTCTGCTCTTTTCATGGATTCTCAGTGGTTTGTGCCCTTGTGATGCCTCCATCTGTTTGGTGCCATACAGCAGTTTGGCAGAGCATTGCTGAACATGGCTGACTCTCTTTCTCTCAGTTCTCTGCACGGTGACCTAGTAAAGATCGCCTCAGGAACTTGAAAGAGCCCATTCACAATATGGCACCACATACTGAGAGCTAACACAGACATCCTCACAGATGGCTTATGTCATTTTAAGCTTCATCTACTGACTTATGTTCACATTGGAGGCTTTTTCTTACATATGCACATAAGTACACATGTACCAAAATAACACATTTTGGGATTGCCCAAATGCTAGAATTTAGATATACAGAGTTTTCTGTATCAATTTTGAAGTGGGATGATGTGCTTTGATATTTATTTATTTTTATTTTTACTATTATTTTATATGGTGCAGGGAGGGGGGGGGGGTCCAAGGTTACCACTTTATAAAGAAAACCCTGCAGATACCAATTTTAAAAGCAAAAACACACATGGCACACAGATCACCATCAGCAACAGGACAGTAAAACCAGGCTATCCTCACAAATAAAAGATGAGCGAGAAAAAAAGCTGCTGCCCACTGCTGCTGAACTCTAAACAGCCTCATCTCTATTACTGTTTAAGAACAGAATAGTGAGATAAGTGTAATCTTAAACATCACACAAGTATTTCTATGCATTATTCTTATTTATTATTATCTTTATAAAATACTGTGTGCTTTACATGCGGTTGCTATTTTGCAGAAATGGCTGACGGTGGATAAAAAGCATCACTATGCACCACAATTGGGCATCAAACTAGCCAGCAGGCAAACAAGCTTTCTTTCTTTCTTCACTGCCTTCTCTCCTCGAGTTATTTTCCTTCCTGGCAGTAAGAGCTGAGCACTAATGGAGAGGAAAGTCTTAATAACCGCAGCTTCACTGTTCACTTCAGGTACAGCTTTTCTTTCCCACTTTTAAAAATTTTGGAAGACGTAAAGTGGCACCTGTAAGGCAAGTGATTTGCTAGATGACATTGTAAAAACCGTCTACACACCAGCTTCTAAGAACCCCAGAGTGTTTGCATATTCTGCAAAAAAATAAAAGGAACTGGATGCATCACTTTGATGGGGGTCCAGTTTTATTGGTGCACTCATCCTTCTTTGTAACTTTTAAAAAATGCACCCTGCTTCACATTGCCTCTTCTCTACAACTCCCCTCACATCCACACATTCACACACACTGTCTGCCTCTGCACATCTGTCATGTTGACACAGCTGCGGCTATGAAAGGGAGAACAGTGCTCCGAGCAGTAGACATGGTCTATTTTTCTTCACTCAACTCTATGGAAATACAGTCTTTCATTTGATGCTAAAAAGCTCAGAGAGCAGGAAGCTCTCATTAGCTGGAACATGGGCTAAAAGATTAACATGTGTTGGAAGTGTTGCATGTTGTGTAAATCATTTGGTCTTAATAAGGTGTACTATACTCCCATGTAGGGATTATTTCATCTGTTTCCAAAAAAAAGAAAAAAGAAAAAAAAAGAAAAAAAAGTGTCTGGCTCTTGATTGCTTTAGAGTAGTAGCAGCTTTGACTTCTCAGCAGCACAGAATACTTTCCCACTAAAGTTCAAATCACAATATTTCATTTTCTTACCTTATGTATGGACGTCTTCTCTCCTTTCTCAGGTCCCTCCTCTGAGTCAGAGCAGGTGTAGGCATCGCTGGGGTTCAGTAAGGAGGTGGGCCGTGGTCGGTGCAGCGGTTGGAAGGTAAGCTGGGTGGTTAGTAGGTTGCTGACGGCCCGCAGCGACGTGCAGGTGTTGGGTGGCAGAGAGGGGTCAGCCAGCAGGTCTGTGATCAGTCCGTGGGCCTCTCCCATTACTGCTATGTCCACCATGACACTTGTGCCCGATGACTATGTGTTGACATGGAGACAGAGCAGTGAAAAATAAACATTGCTGATGCTAAAGGACAAGTCTGATAGCAGTTGTGTGATGCCGCTTGGTGGCAGGCGGACATATTAATTATGTCAGCAGATACCTGTGAGGACATAATGAAGTTAACTTTGACACCGGCATCACTTTTGCTGTTAATCCTCCAGAATTGGCTGTCAAACTATGCTAAAGTTGTACTAAAGTGGTGGAACATAGAATCCCTGACTCACAGCTACTCACACATAAAATATGTTGTAAAAATCTATTACTTGACTTTGTATTTATTTATCCCCAAATTGTCAGATTTTTTTTTTTTTTTTACTGTTTTAAAAAAAAAATATGAATACTGATGTGGCTCCATCTGTGCTATGCACGAGAAAACAACTTATAACTAAACAATCCTGCCACAACAACTTTGTTTTTGACAGTACTGCCAGTCCGTGTCACCCCTAAGCTGCAAAAACCACATCTAATTTAGATTTAGGTATAATTAACTCCATGCTATCTCTCTACAACACATTCAACTTGATGCATGACTACACAGTACTTTAAGCTGCACAACAAATAAGCTTCAGCACTAAAGAGGAACTTAACAGCTGCTCAGAAACTTTTTACTTTTGCAGAGGTGTACTTCAGGATGTGTGGGTGGATAGGGATGTTGTTGTTAGTTGTATTGAAGTACAAGGTAATATCTAACACTAGTGACAATGTCTAATAAATTTCAGGGCTCTAATAAACCAAAATGAACTATAGAACCAGTTTTGACAAGAGGCCCCATGTTGAGTTTTATCACCTTGCAAGGGAACTTGAACACACCATAAATATTTCTAAGTGCTGGTCAGGTTGTGGAATTTATGCCTGCATAATAACATATCACTAGCCAGTGCAGAAGGGTCTGTAGTAGGTGCATTATGTGCATTACTTTTATTCATAAATATTGCTGATTTTGAATGTGCAGCACTTTGGAGAAATGTTTTTGTTTCAAAAATGTGCTTTATAAATACATTGGATTGGATTACACATAAAGAAAATTAACATAGCAGCATATGTCATGTGTATACCTTGATTTTATATGTGTGCTATCATGCTATCATGCTATTATACGGAGCTGGTTTCTACTTTCTCTCAATTATTTGTTAGTCTTATCCTTTTTTTAAGTGTGTCGCTTGTTTTGGAGACATAAAGATGACAAAGGTGACTAAACAGAAGAGGTTGTGCGTGGTTAGTTTACTGTCTGTCATCACTGATATCTCCCTTCTCATGCTGTCATTTGCAATGCTGAAAAGCCAATCAGAGTAAGCTCTCTTACAGAAAAATGTGATGCATTTTTATGGCTTTTCACAGAAGAGAATGCCTTTCACTCCATTCTAGTTTAGCAGCATTCAATCTTTCATCAGCCAGTAATAATCTACTGCTGTTCATTACTCCATTACTATAACACAGAATGTGGATAATGTTAGCACATACCAATGCAATACACACAGAAAGCAAATACAATCCTATAAAAAGCTAAACAATAGATGAATTTGGGCATTACACTGTTGTACTTAGATTTTGCAGTGTCTGTAAAGTGTTTTATAGCTGCAATATTACATTAAACTCTACAGGCACATATTATACACACGCACTTACATAAACACTCAAGTCAAAGACTTTGTTTTTTTTACCCTATATGGCTCCTTTTAGACCACTGAAGCAACATCATGAAGAGGAGCAAAGTGGTAATTCATAGTCGATGCTGACATACTAGTAGCCTGTTAAACATCTGAACAATACTCAACAGAAACATGTTTAGCACAGCTGTGTGTTACTTGATGCTTAATGAATAGACTCATTAGTAATGTCTCAACTGGAATCTGACCTTTGACTTCCACACTCCCAATGGCCAGCAGCCATCGTCTGTTTCTGACAGTCTGCCACACTGCTTTGAAGGCTTCAGCGTCATGTGAGCTGGCCTTGTTTTTACAGGGTAAAGTGAAAAGTTCAACCCCCAACTCTTAATTGCTGAGCCTTCAGCAGTTCAACAACCACAGCTAAGCACAGGTCAGTCTTGGCTGCTGGCTAATTTAGCTGATAAGCCCACAAGTTCCCTTTTTCCCTTCTAAGAATGTTATCAGATTTTTCTCTCCAAATGTCCCATTTACTCTGACACCAGTGCCAGGCACTCAGAATTATTCTGTTTTCACTGGCTACGTAACAAGTGGTTGATCTGAACAACAAAGGTATGTGAACACCTTTCATTCGTCTCCATTTGTGGGAACGGAAAAGGTTTCCTAGTTTATTTTTCTATTATCTCATCAGATTAGTCAGTTATACAGCTTACACAATTTTCCCTGTTGGTCAGCAAAAATACAAGAGACGTGTTTTCACTGGGTGTTTGATCCACACATCATGAAAACACATTTTCACTGAAGAATTGGACAAATGAGCAGATATGAGACCAAATAAATCTTAAAGGACAAAGAAACATCCTGCCATGGACAGAGCGAACATGGATCAATGACTATTTTACAGTCATGTGAAAAAGAAATCCCAACCTCCCAGTTTTAGGGTTTACCGGTTAGGACCAGTGAGAAAAAGTGCCAGGTTATAAAATGAGGTAAATACAACCTTAGATGGACCACAATGCATGGCATATTTTACATTAATTGTTGAAGAAATTCAAAGCAAAATACAGAGGCAATATGTAAAAAACTGAGTACATCCTGGGTGTGATTATGCTCACAGCTCTGAGCGTTGCATGGGTGGATAGTAATGTCAACACAGCACAACTGTTTATAATAGTATAACATCCCAAATACAGCTCTAGAAAAAGTTGTACAGGAGGTATAATATGCATAGAGAACCATTACTACAGTTTCAACACCAGACTGGGACATTATCACTCGATTATATCAACATTATCAGTGGATATCAGCCCCATTCTTATGGGACAGTAGGGCTTTTCTCAGTGTCATCCATAGATGTCATGTAAAAGCTGTAACTTACAAAAAGTTTTGGCTTGTTACACACACCTGAGCGACGACATCAGCAGTGATTTTAGAAAAAGAATTGTTGCTGGCCATCCATCTGTCCTGTTTAATCCAATCAAAAGTGCAGTCAGAATAAAAATGCTTTATGTAAACATGTTAGCTGATCCGATTGGCTTTGATTGGAAGGAATTTTCAATCCGATGGAGAGGAGTGGTTCAAAATTTATCACAAATGGATCAGGAGGAAAAATAGCCACGTATACAATTTTTGCAATCGCGTGTGGTGTATGTTGTTTCTACACATGCTTGAACCACATGGGACTACATGATGTTATGAGTTTCATGTAAGACTTATAAATGATAGCAGTAAAACAATACTGGACTTTGGCATATACGTTTTTGTTAGAAACTGAAAGAGTTAAGAGTTATTAGGCATTTCAACAGCCAAAAGGTTAAAAATAAAAACAAAAATAAACATTTCTTCTTCCTAACAAGTAGGCACAGTGTATATCAAAAGCTTTACGATCGTATTGTATCTGCCCATCACGTAAATACAGCTGATCGGATCACTTTATCTAGCGCTCATATAAACATGTCGGCTGGAATCGCCGATCAGATTGATTACAATCGGAAAGATGAAATATTTGTCCAAGTAAATCTAGCTAATGAGCTGAAGCAACTTTGTACAGAAGACTGACACAAAATTCCTCATTAACAATGTAAGCGACTCTGTTATCTCTACTGGGGCCTCTTGGCCAGGTCATATTTGTAAATGAGAATTGGTTCTCATTTTACCTGAAATAGTACAGGTTAAAAAAAAGCCTGATAATGTAATACAGAATTACTTTAAATTATTGCTGCTGTAGGTTCTGGCTGTTGAACCAGTCTTTCACAAATTGCTTTTTTTTTTTTTTTTTTTTTTCTATTTCTTGTTAAACAGGAGACTTAAGATAAATATGGTAGTCAAAGTTGTTTATCTCTTAATCCCTATACCAATTTCTTTCCTTGCCCTCAACTGGAAGAATAAAATACCCATTAGTCCTCAACTCCTGAAAGAAAAGGGACACCTTATCCCTGCATAAGGGAGGGTTAAAGTCAAGTAATAGAATCAAGGATGGGAACTAGATTTAAGCTGTAATGCCCAGATTCTGACATAAAAATCTGACTCCAGTTGCAAAGGTAGCATTTGAGAAGAAGGCTTTGAGGCACAGCAGGGATCTGGCTGCCACATTTTTTTTTTTTTTTTTTTTTACTTTTTTTTTTAAAATGTTACCTTGATAAAGGTTGCAATATCTGCTTAAAAACAAAAGGTTGCTTTTGGCCTTTAAACCATTTTAATTACAGAGAGGTAAGACCATCCTGTGCTTCAATTTTCACGCATTTCAATATGCCAGAGTTTTGGCTGGAAGGTAGCCCCTAATGTTCGTAATCTTCCAATCATCAATGGACATCCTGGAAAAGATCATGTTGTGTGTTACATAATACCTTACGGTTACATAAGCACTTCCTGTCAGGTTAGATGATCAGTTTCATACATCAGCCATGGCCACCTCTATGGCTTTTTTATTGGATATATCTCAAGCAAGCCCCACAGAGTAAACACTACATTTCCTAATTGATAATAATTTTTTGCAGCTAATTGGTGAATCTTTTTTTTATCTGTAATCTTATTAGAAATTGATGGAAACATACTAAACCTATGTAAAACCTACAGTTGTCCTGCTGTCATAAATGGTAATTCAAGACAGATTTTTATAAAATTAAGAAAAATGACAGCACATGCATTGGTAAATGACACCTAATCTGTAAACTGTTATTTTTATGTCATTAAAACCATGTGTTTAATCTTCCAGAGAGGCTGAGTATTAGTTTACTGATCACACAATACAGCTGCCATTCACCAAGCAACTCTTGGTCACATTTGAAAACTGTCAACAGCTGTCTGTCACTGGCTCATACTCCTCTCTGCTGGGAATTTGCTGAGAAATACACCCTTCATGGTAAGTCAGTGATCCAGCACACGTGATAGTTGCGTGGCAGCAACTACTTTAAATTATAGAGCGAAAAGAATATGTTGTCTGTTTGATCCTGGAAAAAAGACAAATACGTTCATGGTCTGAAGTGTCAGTGTTTAATAATTTATTGACTATAAATAAGACTGGCTAATATTTCTTTACAAGACAACATAAACATAGTCAGTGGCAATAAAAATGAATGTTGGAAGTGCTAGAAACTGACAGCTTCTCCTTACACACCCTGAATGACCAGTGTGCTTGACCTATTCCATTTTTATATACAATTATGAACAACTATGAGATTTTAGAAGTAATATTATAACAATTTGCTCTCTTGCAGAGTTAGAGAAAAAAATCAAGACATTTTTTATGCATCTGCAGCACAAGCTTGGGAAGCAGTTTTCAATATAAAAAGAAAAATGTCATTTTAACAATTACAACATGCCTAAAAACTGCTGGAAGTCAATTGAATTTAAATTTTATGTTACTGAAAAATTCTGTCTAGAGGCTATTAATAATTAACTGTAGTGACCTTTTACTATTCAACTTGTCATTGGCACATCCATTGATACGTCTGTTCCCGTTCCAGCCCCTCTTTGGTCAAAGTTCTGTCTCCTCTGTCTCACACAGCTTTGCTACAATGCTACATAAGGCAAAAACTGACTGTCAGCATCAATAAGCAGTTATTATGACTCTTCAACAAACAACAAACAAAGTCATATACTGAACCATGCATAAACACCCTGTTTTGACATTAAACTTTGACTAAAAATGTTGCTCATGATCAGTGTTCTTAATTGCTTATGTGAACACAGCTTAGAACAGTACATCAATAGACACGCCATAGATTAACACCAGTACAGCAGTTCATATAAACTTAACAGAGGAAGAGTCTAAACAAATCGGCAATCATTCCTGCAGAGTGAGAGGTTGTTTTCCACACAGATTCTCACCACTAAAGGCCTCGAATAACTGTACACGTAGCTTTAATTGTAATGCTGCGCATGGACCAAATAACACCCAACTAATCATACAAAAAGAAAAATCTATTTCCAAAGCTTAATTCCTGTTTCTTGTAATAACTGAATTAAACCACGTTTATGAAATCTCATAAAAATGTTGACAATTATTTGTTTAATGTCTGCATGTCATCGAAAGGTTAAAATTTGTTATGTCCGCAGATGATACAAATCTATTTTGCTCTGGATAAAAATTAAAGGAACTTTTGTATGCTATTGAAAGGGAGCTAGACATTCTCAAAACTTGGTTTGATGTAAATAAATTGTCTCTCAATATTAAGAAAACTAAATTCATGGTTTTTGGCAATCAAAAAGAATTGATGGGGATATTAAGTTAAAAATCTGTGATGTTGTTTTTTAAAACAAAATTTATAGGGGTTGTGATTGATCATAAATTAACATGGAAACAACATATTGATCACATTAAAGGAAATGTTTCAAAGTCAATAGCAATCCTGTACAAATCTAGGGATATATTAAACTATAAGGCCTTGTATATAATATATTGTTCACTTGTACTTCCTTATATATCTTACTGTTTGGAATTGTGGGGGTCGACTTTTAAAACGACTATAAATTCAATAGTCAAACTACAAAAAGGAGCTATACGTATTATTAATAAGGCTGGTTACTATGATCACACTAATCCAATGTTTATAAAATCTCATGTTATGAAATTTAAGGATTTAGTATATTATAAAATAATGCAAATCACGTTTAGAGCTAAAACAAAGTCACTCCCAGATGGTGTACAAAGGTTTTTTTCAGTACAGGAGTGCAAATATGATTTGAGAGATGTTTACTCTACAAAATGCTAAAAAAAAGGGATTAAAAGGAGATGTATTTCTATTGTTGGGGTTAAATTATGGAATAATGTTAATAAAAATGTTAGAAGGTGTAAATCGCTTTTGGTTTTCAAAAGAATGGTTTATAAAGCTATTTTTGAGGGTTACAATTGTGAATGATTTTGTATTTTGCTATTATGTTTATTTTTGGAGGGTAGCTTAAACTGAAATAAAAAAAAGTAGGACAGGCATATATAAGCATTATGCTTCAGCCTGTGGCTTTTCAGTCACTACCTAATACAAAGATTGTTGACTAGTTTATATTGTCTAGAATGTTTATACTTATTGTATTGTGTGTGATGACTGAATAAAAATACTACTACTATTACTACTACTACTACTACTAATGCCTGTGAATTCACAGTATTTAAACATGTATCCATTAAATTCGTAAATGTATTTGCATTACAAACAACACAGTCGAACAACACCGAGTCATGGAAATATGACTGTTGATGTTCCTGCTGTGTCAACATGTATTTGCCAATAACTGCAGAATGCAGAGGACAGATGAAATCCATTTGGTGCAACAAACAAAACACTGAAGTGTCTGTCGAATAAAGATTATTAATAGGGTTCACACACAGAGAGGTCACATATTTGTAATTTCTGCGATGGTCCACTTTGTGCACTTTCAGCCCCTCAGCTCCTTCATCTAAACATACAGCTCTTGAAGCATCTAGTAAAACCCAGGACCTCTAAAATTGTGCAATGGTGAGAATATAATGTATCCCAGAGGAGAGCTAAAGACTGCACAAGTGCCCCAGGGGCCTTCTGGAGAAAGAGAAGTATTTGATTCTCTCAGTACACACATCACAGTAATGTAAGCAACTCTGCCTCTTTGTCAGGCACACACACACACACACACACATACACACACATTGTATTGCCTATTTAACAATCGACACATTATGTAAGTCTCAAAACACAGGAACGTGCATGTCCTTTACTTTCATGCACACAAAACTCTCAGCATCTTTATAAAACCATTACCATGAAGTTTTCTGGCTGTGTGGGTCTGTGACTGAACCTGTCTAGATGGGTTAATTGAAGAGAAGCCTGGGAGGTGGTGATGCTCTATGCTTAGATTAACAGAAGGTTGATGCAGGTTGAGTCAAAGCAGTGGGGTAACACTAAACTCCACCGAGACATTCCAAGCAACCCGTCTCAGCTACTACAGCACCGCAGGACCACACTCCCAACCTCACAAACCAACCATCACCTTGTCTGTGGCTCGACTCCCCTCATAAACCACACATACAGCCAGGTCCTCGTCTGTAGCCAAGACAAAATTACAGATTTTTTTTTTTTTTTCATATTTTATTCTAAAAAAGAAAATAAAAAGCAGGGGCAGGTTTAAGGATATATTGTGTGGAATAATAAAAAAAAAAAAAAAAAAAAAAAAAAAAGAGTAATTGCATTATTAAAGATTTACTGGTAAATGTTGAGCCAATTGATCCCTCAGATACGACTATCATAACTGTTGCATTTTTGTTTTGTTTTTCTTTTCTTACACGTTTTCCAGGGTTGCTTTTTTTTTACTTTTTTCCAGCAAAGTTGCCAATCAAGATTTAAAAACAGAGAATGAGGGGCAGTCATGCAAAGATGTAATACTTCCACAAAGGAAGGAAGCAAAGAAAAGGACGGCTGAGGTAAAACTAATTGTGTAAACAACCATTAACCAAATGATACAGCTAGCTTAACAACAATTGCTTTAATGCTTTTCTTAATGGCAGTGGCACATAGTGTGTTGCATGTACATGCTGGTGCAGTGGGGAAAAGCAAACATAATTACTGAAAAGTCAATAAATCACTAACCATCCATTTTCTATACCCTTAATTCCAGTCCCCGGTTATGGGGGACCTGAGTCTATCTCAGCAGTTAGCAGGCAAGAGGCAGGCTACACTCTAGACAGGTCACCAGTCTATCACAGGTCTATATAGGTGGCTTTGTCATGGTGAATAACTCCTTTAATTGTTTTGGTGGAACCACAAATTCCCATGGAAGTCTGTCTTGTGGGACAGGAGGAGAAGATGGTAGAGTGACACAAAAGCAAAATTTAGTTTCTAAATTAAATAATTTGCAGCTGCCATACCTTAAAGATTTTGCTTAGGTGTAGACAAAAAAGTATTAGTTTAGGATTAGGAAAATTATATGGTTTAAGCAGTCCAATGTTGCTTAAATGATTACAACAGAATTGGATGTCTCCCTGCCAAAGGAAAATCTCCAACATCATGGATATCCACTGTCTGGGATGGGGCCTGTGACCCTGGTGGATCCAATCAGTAGAGTAATGAGTTTTTTTTTACATTTTACATTCTGCTGCAATATATATATATAGTTATATATATACATATATATATATATAATTTTAAAACACATAACACCATGCTCAAGTCATGTTCAATTAACTTTCTTTCTGTTAAATCAGGTGGCATGCACTGAAAGAAGTATAAGGGTGCTAATGCTTCTTTATTATTTCTGCTAGAACATGCACGTCAGTGTTTGGACTTTTATTTATTTATTTATTTATTTATTTATTTTTGTTTTAAATTTAGCCTTGCCTCAGGCTCTAATGTCATGAGTGGACACCCCCACATGACTGTAAAGATGAGAACAACCATTGTAGAGAAGCATTTAATGAGCTCAGTCCTTCAGGGCTGGCGAAAATACAATGATCTAGATATGCACCAAAACTTATCGGGGTCTTTCTCTGCCATTGCTCAGCTCACCCCAGACACTGTCAGATTATTTTCCTAGAAACCATGGAAGTTTAAAATCAAAATTTATCTGCCAAAACAGCCAATTCTACCTGACCACATGATGTTTTGTGAGGAATGTGTAGGGTTTTGAACGACTTTCTTTCCAAACCATGATCTTTTCCTGAGCAGTTTGCTGCCTACACCTAGCAGTCTAGCCCACCATCCTAAACCGGTTCCACTTCTCCAACAAAAGTTTGCTGGATGTTTAGGATGAGACTCAGGCATGGAACCAAAGGGTTTGCAGACAAAAGTAGAGATATGATAGATACATTATACATGCAGGAAAGTATTCAAGACATGCATTTTTTTTTATTTTATTTATTTATTTTTTTTGTGGTGGCTTGGCTGCTATTCGACACTTCTTATAAGCATATCTTAGTAATTTTGCATAATGTTACTGAGAGATAAAAACTAGACAGCAAACCTCCACCATGAATCTTGTAAATATCTTCAACACTATTCCAACTGTTTGCCTCAGAGGCCACTCTTCCACTCTTCTAACCTCTCTTTAACAAAGAATAACAGTCACAAAACTCAGGTCTACAAATACCGATAATTTCCTCTGATAACATTCCAGAACCAATGAGTTTCCAAGTTGAATACAAATATTTAAATAGCCTTTTCCATGCATAACTTTACTGCCAGTTTCAGAGCTAAAACATCTACCACAAGCTTTGGAATGGAAAAAAAATGTGGTTTTGAAAATAACCCCTGCTAATGTGAAAAAGTTGGCAAATACGACACAGACCAGATCAATCAAGGCCTCATGTTTCTCTCTGTGATCTGCACATGATATGAGGTGCTATGGCACGGTGAAGAGCGATGATGATGCTCTCTAACTAGCAGCCTGGTTTTAGACGGTGGGCAGGACAAAAAAAAAAATAGCAACAATATGGAGAGAGGTATTAATTCAAGCCTAGACTTCTCACACATCTTGTAGTGAAAGACATGTGAGGCTATTATAGGATTCCACCGATGAATGTGCTTCTCTGATTTAGATAAATAAGGCCAAACTGAACACTGTATCTCAATGCCTGCTTATGCAATGCATTTGTCAAAAAATATGTGCTTGCAGGCTAACTCCATGAAACACTGATATAAGCCTCAGACAATACTTCAAAAGGATAGCATGCTATTTGAAGAGTTTTGTTCTCTGTAAGGCTAATTAAAACATGTGTCATTTGTTTTCAGGTCAAATGTGTTGTACAGTTTTGGCCCCTATTCACGAGGAAAAAAAAATCCTTGACCAGCAACCACAACTTGCAGCATTTATTGCTATCTAAGCATGCTATACGCTGTTAGCACAGACATACTGTCTATTTATTCCTAAAGGATATCCTCCTGATAGGAGAACATGTAGTACAGGACACACTCATACTGTATATGGCAATGCCAATGCCAAGGGCATTGTTTGTTCTTCGTGTATTGTGGAATCCTGCCCTGTAAATCTGTGGCAGCTCAATACATCAATTTCTAAGCATAAACACATCCACAAATTTCCCTCTCTACAAAAGATGGGGAAGGTTATCTCAAGGATGTGGCTGAGTGTCTGTCCTCTACAAGCTGCTTCCCCAGGCTTTTCTGTATCCATTCCCTTGGCCTTTAATGGGTGGTGCAGTACCTTTTAGACAAATGACATAATGTTTTTTAAATTAACACTTCAACAAGGACTCTGGTGTAAAGTGACACTTCTCAACATACTGTTGAACATGTTAAAGGTGAAGTATAAGCAAGCGACATATTAAGCTCAGTTCTATGGCTTTCCTGTCTTCTGTTAACCATTACTGCTATTACTTAAGTGTTTTTTTTCTCTCTCTCTTTTCTGTGGACAGTGCTGACCTGTGATCCTCGGGGGCCTCTCTTGTGGTCCCAGTCTGAGCGGGGGAGCATCTGTGGGAAACAAAGACAGAAACATGTTTAAACAACAATCCTGCACATCCTGTTTCTGTTGGTTTCCTAAATCAGAGACATCAACATAATGTAGATAAACTGCAATGTGACAGAAAGGAGGAGGGGCACAAAGGGTGATGCAAAAACGAGGAGGAGCATGAGGGGGGTTTTTTGTCCCCACTTTTTTATTTAATTTTTTATTTTTCATTAAGCATACATGTCTAATGCAATCTCACAATCAGGACTGATTTACTCCTGCTTCTATTCACTGCCTTGAGGGAATGTGGAGGCTGGGGATTTTTATGCTGTCTAATTACCAGTCACTGTGTCCTCCCACAGGTCTTGTAAACCTGTTTTCCACTTTCGTGGGACTCTCCACATGCATGAGCTCACAGCTTAGTCCCTGCTTTTTTGATGAACAAGTTGCATGAGAGGTCAGCCTTGAACTCTCCTTTCCTCTGGTAGCTTTCTCACCCAGAGCAATAAGAAGCAAAGCCAGCATTCTCCTAAATTCCTGTAGCACAGACTGAGGTAAGAGGCTTGAAATTAAAGCCAATTTAATAGTCCTCGTGTATTTTACAGTGCTGGTGGAGGTCACTGAGTTGTGTCAAGCTGGGAATGAAAACATTAAGAAACCAGTTCAATATCTGTTGCAACAGACAGTAGTGCTGTTGTGTAAGGGTTTCCCCACTGTACAGTCACTGATACGATCATTTAGATGAGTCACAGAACTCACTCTTTATATTTGCCAGACTGTTTTGTTCAAGAAATGTGGTTAAAATAAATTTAGAAATGGGAAAATGCTATACAAGATCAACAAAAATATATATAAGTTTATGTGTGTATATATATATATATATATATATATATATATATATATATATATATATATATATATATATATATATATATATAGTGTCAGAATGTGACAGAAAATCATTTAAAGCTGAAGTACTTTAAGTTTTCAGTTGAAGTGTAAAACACTCAAAATCTCAGTTAATCTTCTCTGTGTCAGGATGGATTACTTACAGCTGACTGACAGCAGCCCTAGCTACCGCCACACTTCATGTCAAACATTCTTAATATATCGATAAGTTATTATCTTTTCCCAACCCAGCTCCACTGACTTCAAACCAGATAGAAACTTCTCATAAGAAATAATAAAATTGGGTGCAAGTCACAAAGGACTCATCCCTCACAGGAAGGAGTAGTTGGCAGTGAAGTGATGTGCTGCAAAAGGTTTAAGGGCATTTAAGGATCTTTACTGTAACTCAATGTGGGAGTAGCTGCAGGTTTAAATCATGCGTGTTTTTATTTATAAGGCTTTTTACTACTTTTTTATAACCATACATACATATTTACATAGCTGAGCAGAACACACTATCTGATCTGTTGGCTTCTTTGTGGAGCTGTCATGGTACATCTCGTCCTTTGGTCAAGGTTCTGGCAACAATAAGCAATGCAGCACAAAATGTGGTGACCCTGACGTAGAACAAACAAGGTTATGCCCACTCTGTATAAAAGGCACTGAGTTTGCAAGAGTCTCTCCATTGTTTGGGATTTAAAAAGCTTAAAATTATGATAATAATAATACTGCATTTCTTTTTTTTGCCAAAGCATTTTCTCACCTTGGTTCAACACTGTGTCTTCAAAGCTCCAGCAAAGGTGCAGATACCATCTCAACCACTAAAATTAACCAAACTGGATTTAAAAAGGAAGTCAAGAAGCATTCAGCAGTGTAAAAGATGCAGGTACAAGATGTAAATCATTGTCAGTGATAGTATAAGCCACTGTTTGTCTTATTCTTTATTAATCTGACGGCAGGATTTTTCTTGTTCAGTATCAGAGTTGGAAGTGAAATCCCCTGCAGTTGGAGCAAAGTGCTGCTCCTTTAGGACGTCCTGCTATCAGTGAGACTCTCCAGGCGCACATATATAAACAACTTGTTAAGACTGATGCAGACTGTATTGAAGTCTACATGAGGCCTTTGATGTGCCAAAAAAAAGTGGGGGTTATATAAAGTCGAACTTAAAAAGATATCCTTCTGCAATGAGTGACTTTGTTGCCCAAAGTGGAATTCATTTTCACTTAGAGAAGTTCAAAATATTTGCATGTGTGTATAACTAAAGAATGAGTAAGGAATAAAAAAGGTTTTACAAAATTTGTGTTTCAACTTCTGCAAACAATTCTGCGAAAAAAAAAAGTCTTTAAAATCCTCTAGAACATTTTTCTGGAAACCAAGAAAAGCAGTCTGACTACGTCACTGCCAATGTTATGTCTGAAGAGGTAAAACCACACACAAATGATTTCTTAGATATCTCCTGATTTTTTCATGAACTCCCTCCAGGCAGTAGAACACAGCTGAAGCAGTAAACCTTCCAAATGGATTTGTTTTCTTCCTACAGCTCCAGTACGCCTACTGGGAAAAATAACAATGATGTAGAAGTTGTGCCCTTTGTTTCACCCTCTGCTAGATTCATTATTCCTCCACATAACTCAGAATAAGCCTGGTCTAATAATGGCTTTACATCTGATACAGTAATACTCTTGATTTACGAGTGACTGAAATCAGTCCTACAGGGACAAATAAAAAAAAAATGCTTTGCGTCTTTGAAGATGGAAAAAGTGTGTGTCTTTCAGTGATAGTTCAGCAGTTAACACAGTAACATGACACACAGCTGAGCCGCCTTTATGAGGCTCAGGCTAATTATGAGTATATTCTGGAGGATGTGCAATTACTTTAAGGGGGCTGCTCATAAGAAACAAATAAAATTAAAATCAATATAAAATAGTTGCTTATTTCGGCTTTGTTTAAAGAAAGCTGCCGGAAGGAGCTGCTTTCCATTAAATAAAGTGGAAATGAGTGGGAGTAAAATCAGCACTTCGTTAAAACAGCACTTGAGGAAAATGAGCTTAAGTATAGTTTACTCAACACAAGTCAGTATGTTCTGAATAATGTGAAATTATTTCAGAGTTAGTTGGGATTTTTTAAAATACTGACAAAAACTATACATTTTAGTATTGCCTGCTATACCGGCTGTTGTGGTTCTAGCATCTTTAGCAGCAAACGTACTGAGGGAGCATGCAGATTAGTAAATTCACTAGAAACCAGTCATTACTGGTGCCATCGTTCTGAATTGCTGTGCCAATCACGCTGACAAATGCTGACAACTGAATAATGAGAAGAAGCTTCCCCAGGAAATTATATTTATACTATATTATCTAAAGGGTGCAGACTGGCGTGGCATAAGCATAAAAACTGAAATCTGCAGCCAGTAATGATGGAAATAAATCCTGATAAATTACTGGGCATTTAAATGTTCAGATGCATTTAAAATGTTTCATCTGGTTACATATTAGTTTAGAGTGCAACACAATGGGATTTGAACAATTCAAGAATAAAATGTGAAGCGTTAAGAAAGCTACAAATGTGTCAGCAGAATGGAGTATAATTGAAGAACTGCAATATGAAACCTCACACATAAACCACAGGAAACAAAGATCAACAGACCAGTCTGCATGTTTGATGTGATTAATCTGTAAAAACCTGGCATCGTTTTCATGTCATCTCATGGAGGCAAACTCAGGGGAGAGTTGTGGATAATGACACTAAACTTGGATGCAACAGATTTATCAGCATGTTCAATGCATGTTGATTTCTTGAAGGACAGAGTTTCCACTCAATTAACATCAGCTGTGTAATAATGAACGATATATTAGCTCAATTTTTGGGGGTTCAAAATGTGTGGAATAGTGACATCTAAATAAGTAAGTGAACAAGCCCACCAAATCCTAAATTATGGTGGCTCATGGTTTTCATGCAGTTCTACACAAATTACAATGTAGACATTAATATCTTATTGCATGTTTGCCATTTTACAATAAAATATTATATGTGTATTTGAAAATGAAAGTTAAATTTAACCTGACTATAGACTATATATATATACAATGAATGTAGACACCAGATCATAAACATGAAGCCAGAAAGCCATAATGAATTTCCTTAACGTGAAATATCACGACAGGTTTCATTAGATTTCAAGATATCTTTAGACTTTCTCTAAAAAAATAATAAAAAAAATAATAAAAAAAAAAAAAAAAATCAACATTTCTGAAATATTAAGCCAGTACATTTCCCCCACAAGCCACCATGGTGTTGTTTCCTACAACTGCTCCTTCTTATCATTGTGCAAGTTTCCTTTCTGAAAATAATTCTACAATAATTAAATCACAACATGCTTCAAAGAGACTAATTATTGTCATTTGTCTCAGAGCTTAGTCACCTTTTACCAGTTCCATCCTTTTATCCCAATGCAATACCTTCTAAGTGCAAGTATAGACAAATCAGGGCAAATACCTGACGTAGACCGTCCACCATTGCTGAGGTGGTATTTCTGTGCATGTTAGAGCAAAATGAATCTGAATCTGAATATTTTCTTAACAATGTCAACAAAATCTGGAAGGACTTGCTCATTTCTGGGGTGTTTAAACAGCAGTGGCAAACTTTAATAATGGTTTAAAATAATAAAAAGCGTATGTAATGAACACAGAGCTTTTCCCCATGAACATTGCTGCTGTCTGTGTCTGTGTGACTGACACCGTTTGTCCACTGATGGCGGTGTGTTGGCATTGGGAAGGAACACTGGACATTACGAGAGCGGAGGATAAATAGTATACTGTCATGGAAACACTGGATTTTATTCCGAACAACAAAAACAGGGCACGTTTTATTAGATACCCTTCAGTAACTGTTGACCACTGTCTAGCGCTGTCAATCCAGATATCCTTCCAAATCCCTGCTGCTGCCCATGCTGGCGGATACGAAGTAATTATGACTCGCCACCTCAGTAATGGCAGTGCTGCAAGATGGTGCAACACAAAAAACGGCCCCTGGATTAGTATGTAGCAACTATTGTAGGCTTCAGTATGGCACTTCATACTGGCTTCATCCATGTTGTATATGAAATAAGGACTAGAAGGCAAAGTTGAGCTTACTCCCACTAGAAATAAAACTGTTCATGTATTTAATGGCCACATAGACCGCCACTAGTGACTGTGCTGTCTTTTTTATGTCTCTTTTTGAGAATGTTCATTACCATGATCTCCTTCACCGTTGCCAAGTTTGCGATTGCCTCAAACTGATGTTGGAACTTGGAGGTGAACTCTGAACTCTGCTCTCTAGTGGATGTATTGTTTAACATTCATGCCAAATTAAGACACATGAGAGAACTGTATGTGGGCCGTGACATTTGACGCTGACACACCTACTTATGTACGTAAGAGGAGAATAAATGGGGCTTTAAGAGAGGTGCATTTTTGTTCTGCACAAGGACTTTAGTTCTTATACCACATTTCTTCAGTACAGTCACTGTTAAAAATGTCTCAGGTGTTGAAGAGAAATTTTAACAGATTTAGATTTTAACTTCTGCCTCTGTAAGAGTTGTCAAGCCTGTGTCCATATAGACATACAGTTTGCTTGAAGGCATACAGGTAAATAAGGTCAAGGATCCTCATAGTCTACATATACAGCATAGTATGTCATGAAAACACATCTGCTACTTTCTGATTGACGTGTAATAATTCTAAACACCAGCACCAAGGTAAACATCCAGACTTCCTTCTACTGACTGTTATGCAGCCAGCATTAAGGATGCCGATATACACTGCAGCCATGTTCTGTCCACCACTGTGGCAAAGTGCTGTGCCTCTGAGGTGCTGGGTAAACACCACAGTGTCAAAGCACAAACAAACTACTGGAACACGCTTGTTGTTTAACTTGCTGCTGCCAATATCCAGTTGAGAACCACTTTTCTGAGAGTGTGAAGAGAAGACAGCAGCAGTAGCCCACTTCTACATTGATCTGCATTGATTTTCTCTCATCCTTCATCTTATTTTTCTCCGGCTGTTCTATTTTATCCCCCCTTTGCCGGCATGACGTCTGTGTGAGTCTATTTAGATCTTCAGTAACTGTGTTAGCTTGTTAGTGTACTGGATTTACTATCAGTCTAATTTAGTGTCCATGAGGACACAGTTTGACAGCAACAAGAAACTGAAGATCAGCCTGCTGTGTGCTCATCTTCGAGTGTTTTAGGGTTAATTAAGGTTGTGTCCAAGAACCGTGAGATCAGTCAGCAGGATTTCCATTAAACTTGTCCCAAGGGTTTTATGAACCACCTCTCTGTCCATTTAAACATGCAATGCTCTCTATTACAGTGACGTTTGCAAACTCATGAATTCACACATACTGTATGCCCTCTAACTAATGCACACACACATACTCACACTGCTTTGAGGATTCAGAATATTTTCTTACTTTAATGCTCCTTTGTTCTTTTATCTCTGCTCTATGCAGTGACGTCTGTAGTGCTTGACTCAGACATCCCTACACTCACTTTCACTTCAGCTGACAAAGGGAAAGTAGGTCAGATTCTTCTGAGACTTGCAATGTGGAGGCTTCAGAAATGAAAGGACGCAATCAAAGATCTTTATCCTCACTTTCATCAGTTGTAGATGCACAGCAAACAATGCTTATATTAACTTTGACAGAGAGATGTAATCTTGTTTTGCACCTGCAGGTGGAGGTGTTCCCATAATTAGTCTTCTTTAACCCTGTTTTCCTCTGAGATCTTTTTTTACTGTAACTTCTTTTCTTCTTTTTTTCCAATAAAGGCCATGTATATTTGGATGTAATCCCTAGGATAATGATAATAGGATTTAATAGCACCAGTTGAAATAAATACATTCATGTTACAGCTAATATGGAATTATCCTCAGTATAAATTTCAACACCCTCATTGAAGGCTACCTGAATGTGGAAAGATATGATTATACAATCTTTTGGTCTACCAGGATCTCTTTATTTAGTCTTTGCTCTAAAGAGTAGACAGATACAGGGCAGCCAAGTGGGAAATTAGCTTGCATTTCTTTCTTTACAACTCTCAGCCTTACAGATATCTAAATTTAGCATATGGCACAGTCTTTAAACAGTTTTGAAAATGCTAATTTGTAATAATACTGGCAGAGGGATATAATAATTATCATGGGCAATTTTTTAAATGTTAACTAAATAATCAATTTTCTGGAAAGGAGTAGTGAATATATGTGATTTTCAACATTTTTATCTACCTTTCTACTACTTTTTTTTGTTGGTATTATCCGTTCTCTTACCTTTTCATTAAATAAACTATCATCCTCTGAACATTTGTTAAAAATGTGGCCTCAATGGACACAAGTTGATATGATAAGAAAAACAGATACTAAAAGCAGTTGGGTGTGGCAAAGCACAGGTTTCTCTTGGCACAAACTTGACACTCTAATTGTGTCCCCTTTTACTATGTGACTTCTTCAACCCCATCCCACCTCCTCTTCTGTCACATCCATCCAGGGTGTAGCAGCCAGTGAAGGACACTTGTAAATCCTTTCCTGCCTGCCTGCTGAGGGGAGAGGTTGGAGAATCATTCCTAATCATACTGGCTAATGTTTTACAGGTTTTACTGTGGGGGTCAGTAATCGTGGGCCATTTGCGTCATCACTAAAGGGGAAGGGAACTATTGGGGTGGGCCACCAAGGGCAGGGGAGGGGGTTGTGTGCAGGGAATGAGGAACACACTTATGTGTATGCAAATATTAGAAAATGCCCAGCTAAAAGCATCTTCACACTCTGTCATGCAGTAACCAGCAAAACACAAACCTAATGAACAGTATCACACACTGAAAATGCTTACAAGCATTAATATGATCACATGATCTGCTTTGTGTTTACTCCTCGTCTAGTCTTCACACATTCGTATTCAGATGCTTCTAATTTCTCAAGTGTGACTAATGGGATTTATAGTCTTTACATTTCCTGGGAGACAGCCTGATCCTAGAAAAACCCAGTGTGTGTGAGTCTCAACCAGAGATAGATCTGTCACTCTCCCAGGGTGAAAGCACAGGCAATGAGGATGCTGTGACCCACAGAAAACCTCAATGGGAGTACCCCACATTTTGACCTCAAAAACAATCTGAGACAACCATATGAAGCATGTCACTGACAAAGCAAAGGTTTCTAAGTCTATACGGCTAATGTGTTATAAAAGTCTTGTCACGTGGTTTCATGATAATAAATTATGTTATATTTTATAATATTATTCATGTACACACTATTTGCCTTGCTCCTAAGCTCCCAGATCTGCACATTTACAGAGGATCTGGCTGTGCAGACCTGGCAGGCCATCTCAAAAACAGCATGCCAAAGCCATTAGTGTATAATGGTACAGTCAGGATTACAGGAGGGACCTGGAGAGTTGCGAAGGGAACACAGCACTCGTTTGTTTGTTTTACAAGCCTCTCCTCTGTTGAGCCTGCAAGGTGCCAGTGGCTTTGTGTGGTTTAATTCCTGGTTGATTTAAACAGTATGCCGTGTGTCAACAATGGCAGCTTCTTTCTGGCCAGACCACGCTTCTTCCTAAGAGTTATGCCAAAATAAATGAGTTGTGACACTGCAAGTCATCTAATAAGCCTAAAGTAATTTTTCTTCCCTTTAAATACAAATAAATCTAGCCGACGCTGTCACTCAGAGGTTGATTTGTTTCCCATCGGTCACTGGACCTGCGTGTTGATCATAAACTGGGCTTTAAAGATGGCTAAAAGAACCATGGCTTCAACCAATGCCTTGTAGTTCCAAAGTCTTGACTGTGTCATTTGGCCATTGCCATCTAAGATTTTTGGCTGAAGAAGTGATGTGCAAGGAGTGGATGTAACCGAGAAACCATGTAAGTCCATAAGGTAGCAAGCACAACATGCTGGTCATACATAATGTGTAACAGTAATAAACATTAAAGAAGGAAATTATTATATCATGGTAAAAAAAAAAGCTGAACTAAAAGGCAAAGCTTTTGATTTACCAGTTGATTTCACCTAAACATGTGGGTAGTGACCAATAGAATTAAATTGTGGATAAAAGCAGCCAAGATGAATGAGTGTGTCTGAGGTCTACCTCAGAGACAGGGTGAAAAGTTTAGTCATTTTGGAGGGTAAATGCTACTGATCCTCCATATCAAGAAGAGCCAGATGAGGTGGCTCAGGCATCTGGTTAGGATACCTCCTGGATGCCATAGTGAGGTTTTCTGGGCATGTCCCACTGTGCAGATGTCCCTGATGCCCTGGAGAAGACTAAGGACATGCTGGAGGGACTAGCTGACCTGGAAACATGTTGGGATTCCTCTGAATGAGCTGGAAAAAGTTGGTGGGGAGAGGGAAGTCTGGGCTTTGCAATACAAGATGGATGGATGGATGGATGGATGGATGGATGGATGGATAGAATCACCCTTCTAAATGAATAGTTTGATTTTTATTACCTGAGGAGGAGCCATTGAAATCTTTTCTCAGCTAAATATCAACTTGAAAATAGAACTTTGTCCTTCAGGTTAAACTTAGAGTTGCTTGTTACTAATTAATACATTTATTTAAGTTGTTTTCTTTTTTCAGTGTAGAAAAAGAGTACTGTTCTGAGTGCAATGAAGAGGCAGAAAATGGAAGAAGCCATGTTTGAGTTTGCTGTTTTGTAAGAAATTTGAGAGTACACATTTTAGAAATTGAAGATCATAACTATTATTCCAGATAAGAAGAGTAAAAAGTGTGTTACTCAATCTGGTCAAAGAAGCAAAAAATCATGAAAAGGCAAAGCTGATTCTAGTTTTAAAAACAAGATTATCAGTTCAGCATGATGACCTGTAAAGTTGAACTGGGGTAAAAATAGAGTTCAATTTCAAATTTTGCCATTTAGCTGGACCACCATCCTTGTCCTGGTATACATCCACAGGAGGTCAACTACGATATTCACCAACTTATGTCCAATGTCACTGTGGATCATTACATTCTGTTGCTGCTACCTTTCTCTGTGGGAGATCATCATGCAGATAAGTATGGACAAATTCTGTTGCCTGCAGTTATAAAATCAAGATTTTATTAGAGCAAAGCAGCCGACTGAAAATGCTTTATTTGGCGTTTGCGTATACTATTGTATGCTTAGGCTTTGAGCAAATATATGAAGTAGTGATTCGATCCCTATGAGTGCATTACTGTGGATGGGAGAACTTGAATTTTTCAAAGATTTGGTGTTGAGGTATAATATTTGCATGCATGTTATAAATCTGGTTTAATTTTGACTAATAAAAATTCAGTTCTTTTCTAGTGTCTGTAACTGTGTTCACTAACATGGCTTTTCCAGTGGAAATCTTTAAGAACAAAGGGCTTCAGGGTGAGAGCAAAGTTGCTTGATTTCTTCTTGAAAGATAATTTCACCTATAGGATGGATGCAGTCTGTTGCTGTAGTGGGTGAACGGTATTCAAGATATTTGTTATCTCCAATTTGACTCCAAGTTATATATACATATATATATATATATATATAATATCCCCTTAATAGCTATGTACCAAGCAGCAGAGTGCAGTAAAGTATGCTAACATGTGGGTTTGAGAGCACTGACTTAATTCTTTTCATGTAAGCATCAATTTGCAGAGAAGTGCTTTTTTTTTTTTTTTTACTCTTCCATGTTTTTAATTTTTCAACTTGGTGGTTCCAACTTGGTAGCCAGTTCATGGAATTCTGTCTTACATGCTGACTTAATGTTCAACAAATGAAATGGACAGCATTAACAAACAGAGTGCATTTCCACACCATCCATTAATCTGGTGAATCATCCTGCCAGGGGATATGATAACATGACATGATTCTCTTTAAGACTTTCTGTAGCTTGTATGAATTACATTACTGAATGCCAAAAGGAAGGTAACAGGCAGCAGGTAAAAAGGGTCAGTTCACATTTCCTCTATTTCGTCACTTATTTGTATTATTCAAGCAATGGAAATTTGCTTAAGTAGTGTCCAGAGATCGAAGACTGGGTGTTAAAGTTCCACTGTAAAATTATTATATAAAGCCATATTGTAAGTCGAACTGGGAGGAGAAGCAATATTTTCTCCAAAAGACTCACTGTGAGTCAAGTGGGAGTTTTATTTTGTTTTTGTTAATGAACAGTTAAAGGACAAAAAAAAATAAAAAAAATAAAAAAGCAGAACTGACCTTTAAATTAGAGCAGAGGAAAAGACACTAAACTGCTGGAAAGTTTTTATTTTGACTTTATTTTGGTTTATAATGACATGTGGAGTTTGACACTGAAATTACACTCATCTAGCTTGAGGGTCCAACTTAGGCTTTGCTGTAACATCATTCAGGGAGAGGTAGATAAGAATCTAAGAACATTGGGTTCAGTCAAAGGCAATGTTATGAAAGCCGTATGGGAATTTGTGCATGCATGCTGCCTCTAGTGCAGGCATTAATTCATCTTTATTCACTGAACTGACTCAGCAAGGCCTGTTTTCTATATTTTGTCTGTGCTCATCAGAGAGAGGACCACACACACACACACACACACAAACACAAACACACACAAACACACATACACATGCAAGCATCTACCACTATTTCGGCTATCAATAATCCTATCAAGATTCCCACAGGACTCCAGTAAACAAACAGACAGCAATTGCCCGCTCAAGCATATGCCCTTAAATCACATCCCTTCATCCTTTATAAATCACTGATGTACAAACATAAACGTGCAGTAAGCCTCCACTAACAACATGTATATCTGTGCGAGGGCATAAATCTTTGCTTCCCCTTTTTTTTAGGTGGAAGGATTTGCATTACAGAGCTTTATCCCCTAGAAGAGGATCAGGTTAACCCCAAAGGAAAACTCTCCAACATTAAATTTTGAATTGCTTGTTTTGTCCCTGAGATTCCCAGAGGATTCTAGTTCCTTGTGTGGGGGCCATGAAGGTGCCGGAAAACAGGCGATGGCCTGCACTGGTGCACTCTAGTGGGCTAGACAAAGCACACAGCCATTAAGAATGGGCTGTCATGCTGATAACCATCCTGGAAACCTGTCTTAAAAGAAAGCAAACAGCAGGATAAGATATGGGAGATGCTGGTTGTCCTCAGGGAAAAGAGACTGCAGGCTAAGTGACAGAAAGCCATCTTCTTCGATGACCCTCATTGGGGCCCATGGAGGCTTAGTAAGTGTGAGGGGGCGAGCTGGTCAAGAATGAGCAACACAGGAACCAACAAAAGGATTAAGTAAGCAAACTACTCATTAATAATCAAGGAACATATCTAAACATTTAAAGAAAAAATAAACTAATGATCTCCCCTCTAGAAGGAGCTCTTGGTACAGGCCCATGGCACTTCCTCTCTATGTGGTTTTTCCCAAATACTTATGCTCACTCTTGCCCCCCAGCTCTCACCGCAGTGTTGCCACCTTAGCCACTTTGTCGCTATATTTAGCTAATTTTCAGACCTCTCTAGCAACCTTTTTTTTTTCAAAAACTACAAACTTTTTCTGATGTTATTGGACAGCTTTGGAGACTTGAGTGAACACAGGTATCTGTCACTACTTTGCAATGAGCAGCATGTGCTGCGCAGGGCCCTCCCCAAACCAAAAGCACTGAGAAGAAGCTTAGTCCAGCAGCAGCAGTCCCAGCTCCCAGTTGAGGTGCAGGCTGAAAGTGAACCGCTCAAAATTGCCACTGGCTGATCCCGCCCTGGATATTAATGTCTATTAATGAAGAGTGTGGATGAAAACATTAAAAAAGTCAAAAGTGCTGTAACATGTTGTAGACTCCTAATTAAAAACCAAACTACACTAAAAACAAAGAAAACACGGACACAAGAATTTTATTTCGATTCTAAACATTTTTAGTGTATTCATAAAATTTTGCCTCTCCAATGACATTATTCCTCTCTGCAGCATTATAGCTATATGTACCAGGTCATTTGGCAACTTCTAGCTACTTTTAGGACAGCCAATGGCTACTTTTCTTATTGAGGAAACAGTGTCTCACTGGTAAAACAAGACAAGGGGGTTAAACAAATAAGTAAAACTAAATAAAGTTGAAAACACAATAATACCTAAATGTACCCATTACAACTAGAACTAAAACATTTTAACTAAGTTTAAACAAATATGTAAACAAAGTAGTGTCAAGCGATAAACGAAACATAACTTAAATGTATTGGTGTATGGAGATCACCGCCTGTAGTTGTGTGGCTCTAAGTGGAGCCATCACAGTGAGCAATTAACAATATATACTACCTTAAAACCCTCTGCCTCAATCTCTTATGATAAGATGTTTGATTGTAATTAAGCTCTAGGGAAAAGGAACTAACCACCCAAAATGATTGTTCCAGATATTTACTTTGAACTTTTGTATCTATAATTTAAATATGTTATCGCTGTATGTGCATAAGTTAGTGATGGCAGTGATCTACTTTATTTAAAGTTTAGGTATAAAGAATGTAAAATAGTTTAATGGAGGGTAAAAATGAATAGCACCTCCCCTTGCCCCAGTGGCTGTGAAGAATGAGAAAAACATAAGAGGCAGTCTCTAACGTTACTGTCGAATTTGTCCCTTCTTGGCTACTGTAGAAACATAAAAATGCACCATGGCAAATAAACGAGGAAAGTGACCTGCAGTGCTTTGTGTAAAAATGAACCACTTTAATTCTTATTTTCTACAATTAGCAAAACATTTATGAGTATTAGACTTTTCTTGCCAAAACATTTCCCCTATATGTTACACATTTGATAAAAATAATAACAAAAAACATCTATCCAACATTCTTATGTTTTGTTGTTGCTGTTTTCTTTTTCCATCAGCTTAATAATAAATCATCTGATGCTTTTGTGCAATTTTTGGTACTTGAAATATGCTCTCAGCTTTACCGTTCATTGAGCACATTTCTTGCCTCTTTGACATACTGAAGCAATTAAGCTTAGAGAGAGCAGCAATGCTGAACAAAAGCATTGTTAAACAGATTCAGGTAAAACCTCTCCTTACTTCAGAACATTAGTCAGTCCTGCTAAAAAAAAAAAAAAGGAAGCGGAGGATTTTTTTCTGTCATAGGCCTTCAGGCCATGTTGAGACAAACTTCAGCTACTCCATCTAATTGAGGCTAGTCATTACATGAAGCTCCCAGGTTCAACTTTTTCTACAAACTAATACATCCCGCAGCAACGTGATACATTGGCTGCTCACAAACACAGACACATAATTCAGTTCTGTTATTTTTACCTCTGATTTCTACTCTTTATCTTTAAATTACTGCAAGAGAGGATTTGATAATAGCTTCTATTAATCTTTTTTACAGTTGTAAAGTCTTCCAACCCTTTTGAAACATTGTTTAGTCCTGGATGTCTCAGAGGCCTTCAGATTCATGGAGCTTCTTTCTATATTTCTCACTGGTACCTGAAGCTTGTATCATAAAACTTGTTTTGGTCAAATGGTTTGGAGACTTTCCAACATTGGACAAGAAATGGGACAGATTTCTGGTGCTAACACAGAGAATTCAAGATTGACCAGCTAAACATGCACCTATGTGAACTATAGAGGTGAGGAAAAAGCCTTACAGGGACAGAAAGATGCAAAGAGAAAGTATCAAAAGTAAATGTGATCAATACTGAGAATGATTCCTTGATTAGTGTAGATCTGTATTCTTTCCCTCTGTGGTAAATAACAGTAATTCGGGTTAAATGTAGCAGAGTGAAAAGTACTCTCATACTGATATAGCTCTGAAATGTGGTTCAAACGATATACAAAGCAGCATAAGATGGAAGAAAGTAGATGAGTACACTCACATTAATCCCAGTATGTCACTAAATGGATGTTTGTTTGCTCAGATAAATGTCTGTTTACAACAGACAGCCAGTTCCTTTGTGCATATGCATTGCATGCCACTCAGTGTATTCACATAGCAAACATGCAGAACATTTATTTATGTATCTCTGCTGCACATGGATGGTCTTGAAATATCTGTGTGTGTATACATGTGCAAAAGTGTGCATCTATGCATATGAGGTCCTGATCTGGAACAGCATAAACGTTGACCAAAAGCTATGAAAACACTGGTAGAAAAAAACAAGTCTGTAACGCTGCTGTTTAAACATGGAAAGGAATCCTAGTAAAAATACACAAAGTGCTTGTTTCTTTTTTCACACTCAACAACATGGAGAAAAACTTTCTTGAAGGAAAACTTTGCTCCTAGATCCTTTTGATCAGAGCTCCTGGTGCCTCCTACACACACCAAGCCAAATGGCTACTTGTGTTTACCTAGCCATGTGACTGAAGCCACCGTACGCCCACTGACGTCAGCCTGCATTCCTCACATTCATCAGTTGCAGTTCTCACTGATACCGTCTCAGTTACTGTGAGACAGAGGGAGCAAAGATCGTACATTATAAAAGCGGCAATCATTCACAGGGCCTGTGCTTGCTATGTTTATCTTTCCCTGATAAAATAAATAAGCTCTACTTTGCCATCTGTTTTTATAAACAGTTAAGCAGTTATGAACAGATATTGCCTGAAATAGTCCTCCCGCTCCATTTAAAACATGAAACCCATAAACAATTGCAAAGCTGCTGTCAAGAGATGGATGCATGGAACAAACAAGTCACTTCATAAATATGCATGTATGCCTAAGTTTTCATCTACATTATGTTGTTCTTTGATTCTTTTGCTTGAGGTAGTGGGAGCCAGTTATCAAATAATTGTGCTCTCTATCATATATGACATTATTAGTACTATGGAAGACATCACTGACAATGAGGATGCCACAGCAGTGTGTTCATGATCATTCTCAGTATGTGTCAATTGAATTCTAATGGCATCAGAATAGCTTGAAGTTTGCCTTTTTTCGTCTTTCACTGAATGAGGATGTATATGCTAATGAAGACCTGTCCACATCTCTGCCTGCCAGCAGATGACACCTCCCGACCGACCCTGAAGCGACATTATACATGGTCACATCAAACTGGAAGTATCTGAATGGTAATGTATTTACTTTTTATTGCTTTCTACAATATTGGAAATGCAGTGTTTGCTAGCTGAGTTGCTCCTGGCCTGCTTCTCATCATAGGCTCTTCGACGACTTTGCTTCTTGCTGTTTATGTTCTGTCTTATGAAAACTTCTCCTCTAGCTTGTGCTATCATCTCATTTCATCCTTTCCTTACACTGCATGCAAAAAGATTTAGCCAGCACGTTTTCAAGATCCTTTCAGGATCTGTTCTTCTAATATGGCACCATTTGACGTTGCCTTGCTACTGTAGGTGGTGCTCTGCATGGCAGCGCTAATGGCTAGTTTTGTTCAACAAATTATGCACAACATAAAGTAAAAAAAAAACAAAAATAGCGAGAAATTATCATAAAAATAATATTTGGAATAAAGTCTTTTGTGAGTAACTCAAAGGTAACCATGTGTATAAATCTGTGTTAAGAACATTCTGAGGTTTTAAATGCAGTTTATGTGACAGAAAAAGGAAACATGTATCATGTCTCACTGTTATTAGAAGAACCATGTGACATTATGTAACTTCTACACCTCCAGAAATGATAAATTAAATCTCTACAATGTGGAAGCCAAAAACAACCATGCTTGGTATTATTCTTTAATACTCTAATCTCAATATCATAAGTTAATTACCGCATTATGTTAAGATAACAAAGCAGGTTTAGTAGTGATTTCAGATTAATTTGCAGCATTATCTTATAACATAACTTGTTTCCTGAGATAACAAATTAATTATTCTGTGATCAAAGAAACCAGGACGATTTCTGTTATGATTATCAGCAATCAGGAATGCCACGCCAGCGTCCACAGATGACATCTTGACAACCGAAGCAACTGATCTAAGCTGATAAAGTCACAAGGCAAAAAGAGTCGGCCTGATGTCTTTTGCAGTCACATCTGCTAATACGCTTTTTTTTTTAGCAGCTGCTGGCTGACGTAGAGAAATGAACATTGGTCAGCTTCTCATCTTGGCTTATTAGATAATGTCTGCTCTAATAAATTAACTACAGCAAACAAGATTGGATTTAATGATAAAACAAGATGGATACCAACACTCATGACGGCAACTTTGAAAGCTGAAATTTAAGAAAATAACAGAAGTGTGGGTGTTTTAAGCAAGTGTAAAAATCTGTTTAACTTCAAAACACAAATCTATTTTTTATTCTTAAAATTTAGCATAAAAAATAACAAAATTGAAACTGAAGACTGTTTGTGCCTTTAAAAAGAAAGATGAACAAAACAAAGCTCATGTCCTTTGGAGCTGTTAAAATGTCTCATGCAAGTGTATTCTTCACATGACTAATTTCATGAACAATACAGTACTTTTTCACACCCAACCAAAAACCAACCAAGGTGAACAGAATTTTCCCTCATTTATGACCCAAGTTAACAATTTTGTTCCTTTTTCTGGAGATGTTTTCAGCTTGGAACTGCAACTTTATTTTTTGTTTATTACAGACATAACCTCAAACAGCACTTTTAAAACAGCTGGCATGAATTTTGCATAACGAATATTTTTACTGTTTGCTTTAAAGGTGGTGTAAAACACTATTTTAAATTATCTTTTAATCATTGGCCCAGAGAAGATGGTTGTGTTTTTGGGTAGTGTTCACTTGTTGCTTCTTCTTTGCAAGATAGTTTGCATTTGTGGATTACACTGCAAACTGAGTTTATTGCATGTGTCACTGCATGAGCTCAGTAGCGCTTCCAGGCAGTGATTTCTCAGTGTTCCTGAGCCCATGTAATTATTTCCAGAAGAGAATCAAATGCAGTACCAACCGTGGGCCTGAAGCATCCAGTTTTGACCTCCAGTCTTGTCCCATTCACACAGATTCATCCTGATTTTCTGAGTGTTTTGGTAATGTTACACTCTGTAGATGGCGGAACTTCTTTTTTAATGTTTCACAATTTTTAGACACAGTTTGCTGCAGGTTGGTATATATATATATATATATATATATATATATATATATATATATCAAAAATAATGCATTAGCATCGGTAACTAACTAATTTATGTCATTAACTGCGTTAACATTTTTAACGCGGCATCCATCATGTGTGACGGTGAAACAGATAGAAATTATCTGCTGGAAAAAGATCAGCTGTCAGATGGATTTGAGGGTGTCACACCCATGTGAAATGAGGGTGTTTAAACACCCACACTTTTAATATTGAGAGGGTTCGACATCTGTACTTTTCCCTCATTTTTAAAAACTTCATGTAGTTTTACACAAACGTTGCTGTTCTGGTCGTCTCTGTCTGCCCAGTCGCTTCCTCTCCCCACTCTGTGACTGGCTTTTGGTGATCAGCTGATCGCTTTTCTCTCACTAGTATCGTCGCCCTTGTTTATCATTAAGCTGAAAAAAAAAAGGAATCTATCGGTTTGTGGTTCTCAATATTTACGAAAAGTGTTGTTTGTGGATGTGCTAGCAAAAGTAGGCAACATTAATCAGTCTCGTGGAAATCAGATCCATATCACTATCAAGTGAAGCTGAAGAATGAAAAATGTTGATAACAACAGCCTGTTTCAGTAGATATTGTTTGCCTTTATTTCCTATAACTTGTCAGTATTAATGAGGTTTGCTAGTGACACAGCTGTAAAATCTACTAGTCATCAGACATCCATGCACACATCTACAGTATGAAAATCAGGTTCAGATATCTTTTGAGAGTGAAACAGCGAAAGAAAGCAAGGGGATGTCTTCTCTAAATCGTTGTTGCTGTGCAAATGTCGGAGACACAGGTCTGATCATTTAGTGGCCATGTTATGAGAGAAATTATGAACACATACACATCAGAGCACGACACAAACAAAATAGTTGACAGGTGGTAGAAAGGACTTCAGCTATGCAGAGGCGGGTCTAGAAAAGTTTTAACGGGGGGCAGGCAGGAGCACTGACCAGGAAAAGAGTGGCACAAATTAGATCGGGGGTCTCCAACTCCAGTCCTCATGAGCTACTGTCCTACAGGTTTTGGGTTCTACCCTGATGCAACACACCTGACTCAAATCACTGGGTCATTAACAGGCTTGTGCAGAGGTGTGTTGTAGTAGGAGACATCTGAAACCATCAGGACAGTAGCTCACGAGGACCGGAGTTGGAGACCCCTGAATTAGATATTTTAGAAGGTCTTGATTTTATGTAATATTGAACTGATTATAACAACTGAAGTGATCATCTGATGTAAAAAGCAAAAAAAAAAAACCTAAGTGAGGATTGGCTCTTTCTGTTCATACAATACAATAAAACTGTCATATTTTTAAAAATGGTGATTAATCATGATTAATCACAATTAATTTGTAAACTGTGATTAATCTGATTCAAAAGTTTCCTTTGATTCCTTTGACAGCCCTAATAAATATATATGACAACACAGTGGCAACACATTTTGCACCACTACATAGAGTATTTAAGAGAATAAAAACTCTTCCAAGCCTTCTAAATTTTTAGCCTCTCCTTGACAGTCCACTCTGTAGCACAGCTGAGGAAACAATTTGCTGAGACCTTTGCCTTCTACATTCTGCTCCCCAAGCCACGCTCTAAAGACATCACAGAACAGCAGGCTCAGCTTGCTACCATCTGAAGAAGCAGGGGAAACATTATGGAGACACAATGTGCTACAGACTGTGTTTAACTTCTCAGTCACCACATTGTCCAAACATTCATTTGTTATTCTTTTAATTGTCCAATCAGTAATAATGACAGGATAATTAATCAAACAATGAAAAGAAAGATTAGGGCTAGTTTTGAGATCATGTTCAGAAGAGGTTCACATCCCATATAAGTCCAACAAACTGGGCCTGTAGCCTGAAGCTAGCACAACTTCTCATCCATAATTGCTTTAATTGCACTTTCTATGGAGCATGTAAAAGCAGAAAGACACGTCTGCCGCTGCTCTGAATAAATACCAACCTTTGTGAAAACAATCCTGGCTGAAATAAAGCCCAATTTGAATGGGCAATTCACTTTGATGGGAAGTAGCTCAATTAATTAAGGAGGTAGACCAGAGGAGAGAGTACAATAAAACTGAGCCATAAACAGCTCCAAGCGCACAGTTGATAAGGCAGTACTGCATAGTTCTTGTTAATACAAAATGGCCACCCTGGAGTTTAAAACTGTGGCAGAAGTTGTTTGTTTTTTTTTTTCTTTGGTTTTTTTTAGTTTTTTGTTTTCCCAATTTTCCCATCTGAAAAATCCACATTGGTTTTATTGCATGCATGTGTGTACTAATGTAATGAAAACAGATCCCAACAAATTATTTCTCCTCGTATAACCTGATAAGTACAGCTGCACCACATGGATCTGGTACAGGTGACCTGTGTGGTACAAAAAAAAATAAAAGGTGGGGGCGAAACCATCTCTGTTGACACATTATCCCTGCAGATGAGAACCAAGGGAAAATACTGCAGACAATCTAATCCTTTTCCAAAAGAAAAAAAAAGAAAAATATTTTGAGTTATATATAGTTATTCAGGTTTATTTTTTGCTGTTGAGCGTTTATAGAGTAATTCAGCTAAAAATGTTCATAATAGACTTTTAAATATGAAGTTATGGAGGGAAAATACTCAGCTTGTATCAGCTTGACTGAATGTAGTTTCTTTTGTTTGTTTGTTACCTCCTCAAGGTGGAGATTATGTGTTTTTATACAATGCCAACACCAATCAAAGTAAAAATTGCAGGTAACTCACCTCTACAACCTTCTAATAAAGCACTTTAAATTTGCCCAATAAAAATGTCTTTTTTAAATTGACAATCATCTCAATTGTCCACTAAAACATTTGGCCCACTTTGGAGCTGTGCTCATAGCTCCCTTCTTCACTGTCTGCAGAAGTTATAATCAAAGACTAGGAGAAGGTTCTCTGTGAATAGTTCATCCTCTAAGTTTTTATTGTGCTTTTTTGATTGTATTTTATCTTTATGAGAGCAAGAAAACATCCAGGTGGTAAATCAGCTGATAATTTGTACAGAAGTGGACAGAAATGTCCTGCACCATCTCTGAATTTGGAATTTGGATTGATCCATCTTGAGTGTGTTCATACCCATCCTTCTCATATGCAACTTGTAATTGGATCATCCTGGATACATGTAAGCATCAGGTCTGAACAGGGCCTCAGTTACAAGCTGGCTGGACTATTTGTTTCTAGATTTTATACTCAGCTCATCTCCAGAGTGAAATTATATTTTTATCTCCAGTTACAAAAACCTTCAGCTACTCCTTTAAGTTTATTTTCCTCCTTAGACATGTTAGCATTAAGAACCACTTCCTTTTCTTTTTTGTCTTTTTTTCTTTTTTTTTTTTTTTTTTTTTTGCAGAGAATAAATCCAGCCATTCTGGCTCACCTTGTCTTTGTCCTTCACTGGGTTCGATCTCTGCTGAGCTGGCAGTACCACACTAAACTGTGGCAGCCAGGGTCTTGCCTCAGGCACTGACACCCTCAGTTGTGACTCATTGGTTTATGGTTCAATAGCACTCGCAGGGTCTCAGATCAGAACTCAACTTACATGCAACAATACACTAATGGGTATGGCTCTGGATATCCTCTGAAAGCCAAGGCCAAGTCAGCAAGGAACCCAGCTGTGACTCCAGTCTGACCAGAAAGGTGGTGTATTTTATGGCTGTCATCTGGTAAGGCTGCCGCTCTAATAAACCACACACACTGCCGCTTGTGGTTCTTCTGTCTGCATCTTTTTTCTCTCTGCCATTCCTGGGAAGTATTCACAGCAAATCCTCACACACGTGCACACGTGTCGAGTGTGTGCAACAGGGCCTAACTGATTAGAAAATGAGGATGGACATCTTCACGAGTTGAGCTGAGTTCATTAGACACATTAAATCAGTCCCAGAAGATGTGCTCCCAACTCAAATGTGTCACCCAGACAGCCAGTCGGGGTTCATTGCTTGTCACACTTCTGGCCGGATAGATAATGGATTTCAACAATTTCATGATAAAATGTCAATGGCATGTCTTTGCTAGGTTTGGGGGTCAGGGTAATGCTTTCAGCCCCGTCCTTTCTCCGAACACTAACAACAAACATAACACAAAGCCATTAACAGCTTCACTGTGTGAAAGTTTGACTGGCCAGACAGACCGACTGCCAACTAGAGACATGGCCTGATTATTGACATTTTAATGTTTTTCTTTTTTTTAAGGTTTGAAAATGTCAGGCCTTATAGAACTGACCTCTTTATATATAATTGTGCTTAAAAGGTCGTTATTGTAATATGGTACATATATGAATAAAAACAGTAGTCCTGTAGTTCTGTTCTCCAAAAAATATCAAATTCCATAAGTGTTAACTCTTGTTTTTTAAACTCTGTTACACACAAACCTGAGCTAACTTTATCATAACTTGGGAAGGCTGGAACTGGACTATTTTAATGACAGAAAAAACACACAAAAGACCATGTCTTATACTATGCATACCTGTCTTCTCACCAGAATGAGGAAAAAGAGAAGAACCGGTAAAACTGTTATAAGAAAAAGCCAACAGAAATGAGAGGGGTCAGTCATTCAGAGGAATTCAACAGTGCGTGAAAGGCGAGGAAAAAAATTCATTTATCTGGCATAGAAATACGAGAGGTGGTTTGTTGGGGCTTACAGTGTTTGCAGTGGAGAAAAAAGGGGCAGAGAAGGAAAAGAAAGAGGAAAATGGGGGTTAATCATGAAAGAGGAGCAGGGAGGCAGAGGATGATTAAAATAAGGATGATGAAGTATGGGAGCAGGAGACTTATGATGAGTGGTACTGTAGAGAGATAGGAGTGAATTGAAAAAAGAAGAGGAAAAAGAAGCAGAAAATAGAGTAAAGTCCATGGCACTAATCATACGACCACACTGTAAAACTATTTGTTAGGAGGTGATTATAGCTGGAGGAGAAATGTCTCCATCCCGACCCGTAGCTTTGAAGGCTTTAGGACGAGATGTGGGGGAAAAAAAGAAATAAAGAATGAACACACTTCCCCAGAGTGAGGAGCAATGCGTTACCATGGAAACAGCCCTGACGTCAGAGAGCGCATTATGTGATTACTCATAGAGTCTGTTAAGGAGCCAATAAAACAGGGGACCATTACTCACATACACACACACACACAGAGAGAGAGAGAAATGGCCGGAGCTCGTGTTACACATATACTTTAATATACTCACACACACACACAATCTAAAAGCACAAACTAAAGCATTTGCACACATGTACACACACAGTGCCAACTCACTCTCGCTTGCTCTTGAACAAAATGCAGTCTGACGATATATTGAATATTTTTACAATTCAGACTCAATAAAGTCATCACAATTTTACAAGGGCTCCTGATTTGGACTGGAAAACAGACTAATTGAGAGTTTGCTTGATAGCCTCAGTGCTTAGGAATGAGGCCCTAACACTAACAGCAATCTGCAAGCACTAAAAGTGTCCATTTTGTGTCCGTTCAAACCAGGAATCTAGCTCTTCATCCCTACCAGCGGGAGCACAAACATGACCAGGAAATCACTGACAGAATCTGCATGTTCTGCATTCCATACACTCTGACCCATGTCAGACAAAGTACATCAAACACTGATGCTGACATGTACACCATTTTGCGTCACAACACACACACACAAACACACACGTGCACACTTCCTCTCACCATCTCCCACACATTCTCCTCTGGGAGTTAAAACACTGTTAAGGCTGATAAGGATCCAAGCAAACAGAGTGGATAAACAGTCATTCTGGTAATTAAGAAGCATGGACCTATCAGAAAGAAGTATCCACAGACAAATATGTGATCCAGACTCCATTACTAAGGTCATATGCATTCCCACTACAGAGACCATTTGATGAGTCCTGACTATGGAGAAAGTTACCAGAACTGAAAAAAACTGAGGCTGGAGGATCACTTCCTTGTCTTGAACTGAGAGGGACAACAACAACTCAATGTAGAGTCGATAGCAAAGATAAAGTGGTAGTAAAATGGACAAAAACACTGTCAACATACAAAACATACAAACCTTTATCAGCAACTAAGTTCTCAGACTTAAAACTTGTTAATGCTCTAAAATTATTTTTAGTAGGAGCAGTAGTACTGTATTCCACTAACAGGGAGCAACAACCAACCCTCCTAAAACTTGTGTTATGTTCGATTTAAAGTAGGGGTGAGACTCAATTAAAAAATTAACAAAATTAATTAGAGGCCTTGTAATTATTTAACCTTGATTAATTGCATTAAATGCATTTTAATGAACACATCAGTTTCACCAAAAAGCAACATTTTTTTCTTTAAATTGATTTTGTTGTACTAAATCAAATAATAGACACAGACTTTAATATTGTAAACTCAAGCTCTACTAATGTCTGTAAAAATGAATTTAATTGCATTCCAATTAAAAACAGTAGTAAAGTAAACATATAGTATACATATCCCTGGCCCAAACTGAACAGACCTAAAGTTAAAGTGTCACTTTAAGTACTTTAACTAAGAACTAAAGCTGTTGTCTAATTAAGAGTCTACAACATATTTCAGAACTTTAACTTTTTAAATGTTTTGTCCACACTCCTCATTAATAGACATTAATATGTCATGTTAAACTAGGGTGGGGTCAGCCAGTGGCCACTTTGCAGGTTTCATTTTCAATCTAGTCATGGAGCTCTGAATGCAGCTGGGAGCTGCTGATGCTGTGTGAGGACCAAATCTGTAGTGAGTGCTTTTGGATGGGCCTGTTGAGAAGAGTAAAATATATGCTATATATGCTTTAAGTCAATCTTTAAACTACCAAATATTCAATCATTGTGAGACTTTTAACCCTTAAAATGCCACTTTAATTATTTTAATTATTAATTGTTCATTAAAAACCCATAAAAACATGTAATATTTTCTATAAAGTAAATATTATGGGGATGGGGCTTTCATTGTGATTAGAGTCTTAAATATGTCAAAGATCAACAACAAAACTGATTTGATGTCATTAGCATTTTTTATGCAGTATCAATTATTTTCTCTGGTAACCATTATGGCCAAAAGTGTCCCATTGACTTCCATTAAAAACACACATTTTAATCTCACTAACATTACAATTAAAAAATAATCATTCTTTATTGTCAGCATTTAATTTGAAAGAAAAGTAGGAATATTTAATAATTTTACTTCATTCCACCATCTTCAACTGGTTTTCTGTTTTAGGACACTAGTATTTTTGAAAGTTTTATTATGCACTTTGCACATGTGTGTGAAATTATTTCTGACTATCAAAATGTTGATTAGACTTTGAATAGAAACTTATTTTACACATACAAAAAAAGTCTTAGTGGCCTGTAGTGGGCCTACAGCTATATATATATATATATATATATATATATATATATATATATATATATATATATATATATATATTATTTTATGTATGTATTTTTTTCCCCAAAGGCATCTTTAAAAGCCATTAAGGTCGACTAAGTTTGATTTGGATTCTGTCTAAGACTGATTGTTTTTTTTTTTTTTCTTTTTTTTTTTCTTTCAGGTCAGTCGATCTTTCCATCATGATGACTTTGGAAAGTAGTCACCTTAAATAAAAATGTTTAAGAACAAACTAATTATTTATATATATATATATATATATATATATATATATATATATATATATATATATATATATATATATATATATATATATATTCCAAATATAAGTATAACAAATGCACGTTTTTTATCAATTTTTCAGTTTTTTTGTGGAATAATTGCATTGAATTCCACAACATAATGACACTAAAAGTACTGGTAATATAAGACATTATGGGCTTTCGTTTTGTTTTGTTTTGTTTTGTTGTTTTTTTTTCGCAGCCTTCTTTTAAAGTGAATTTCAACATGAAATTCCTAAACAGATAAATTCCTGTAGCTTTTTATGTGCTCATGTGACTTATTCATACAGATGTATCACTGCTGGAAAAGTGGCAATTCTATTGAGTCCATATTAAAAAGGATAAAATTTTATTTGACTCAAACCAGTTTAGCCATTGCACTCATACCACTGAATGAATGTTTGTTGTGCAGCAAGATTTTAGCCCAGGCGGTGAGGACAACTCCTGGGATTGTGAGCTGGCATCTACCAGATCAGGGGCCTCATGCATAAAACCATGCATAGCAAAGCAAACTACAGGTGTCTGCGGTGCAAAAAGCAAATGCTGCGCACTTCAGCTTTTAGATTTATAAAAACGTGTGCATGCACGTCCCACGCCTGTTTCTGTTTGTAAATCAGAATCAACTCTAGAGCCGGCGCACGTGAAGGAGTGCCTTCCCACGCCTACAGTACATGGTGGCTATAAATGGTCAGGTGAATGGCTATAATAAATATTTATCACGTCATTTTCATGATGGCTCGGCAGGGAAAAAGAGGGAGAAGGCAGAAATTTTTGGTGTGTGAGACTAAGATCCTGATAGACCACGTTGAAAAACGTAAAAATGTTTTTAGTGGGCACGGCATGGGTATTACTTATGTCAAAAAGGCAGAATAGGGGCACCAGGTGGCAGATGCTGTCATTGCAGTGTCAGAAATCAAGACACGCCAGAGGCATCAGAACATGTGGCTGGATATCTCAGTCAGTAGGGCAACCGTTTGCCATGTGGGAGATCAAAGTTTGAATCCCACAGGGGTGAACAGTAACACCTTCCACTTGGGGCCTTAGGCAAGACACTACAGCCAACAATAAACTGTTTTGGAGAAGTGTCTGCTAAATGACAGTAAAGATGTCGGATGGTAATGTAGTCTTTTGTTTGAATGTATAAAATAAATATGTACAGCTACATCTGAGATTGTTAGCAATTTATTTCTTGGTAAATAATATTTCTTTATAGTTCCTGGGTGTTCCAGATGGGTCGGCAGTGCTGTGGCTGTGATTGGAGAGGGTGAGGCTAGAGACTCCATGCAGCACTGCAGCAGCCGTGTCCTCAGAGGAAGTCATGCAGGTGCAGAGGGACACGATCAACGCTATTAATTAGGTGGCCAAGGAGTTGCAGGAAACAAAGACTGTCTTGATGGAAATTGGCACAACAATTATAAAAGGATTGTGTAAGAATAAATAAATAAATAAAGGAAACCTACCTCTTGTGTGTTTCATAAGCTTTGCATCACTTCTAATCTGTCCCACTCTGCTAGATTTTAGAATCAATGACCAAAGCTTACTTTCGCATTTTCTTTTACTGACTGGTAAATGTTGGCAGCAGACTTTCCACCTCATCATGTCCTTGATTTTATTCTGTGCCATTGGTGTTGCAGTGTCCCGTTTTTTCCTGATTTTGTGCGTACACCATGGTCAGAGGTTGCGTGGAGGTAGGAACATTCTTCCGCCAAGTTTGTTTTTTTTTATAAATCCCAAAACTTGACTATATTTGGCTTACGCTGGTTTTTGTACCTACGCCAGTTTTATAAACAAGGCCCCTGGACTCAGTATATTTCTGTTTTCTTATTTATGTGTGCTAAGCCGAGAGACTCCTCAAAATTTCCCTATGCTTGCATAATGACAATAAAAATCTTGAATCCTGAATCTTGAAGATGCAAAAGAAATTACAAACTACAACAAGCTGAATACCCTTAAATCCAAAAAATCAAAATGGTGCAGCATTGGCCCAGGACTGAATCAATCTGCTCAGTTCTTGCCTCTCCTCTGTTCTCAATTTGCATGCTACCTGTTGGCCAGCATTTTCAAGATCTGAGGTTTACTGCTCATCTTTCTGACATTTAATCCTGGATGACACAAAGTTTCCTTGAACGTTATTCTGGTGATAACTTGGGGGCTGTTTGGTTGCTTCCAGTCCTGTTGTTTTTCAATCTTGGCAGTCTATCAAATAAAACCATTCAGACTGATATGAATTTAGGGATAATATAACATTTTTACCATTAGTCTAACAGGTGGTTCAGTCATGTTTTTTAAAATTTAAGTACATCTAAAAAATCTGACTATTTCTTTGACCCGCTAATGTTTTTGTATATGTTCATCTTGATCATTTGTAATTTGTAATTCGTTGTAATCACCTCTAGTTGATCCAAAACACTGCAGCTAGACCCAAAAAATGTGCTTGCCCCCGTACACTGGACTGATGTTAGATTACAAATTAATTTTAAAATGTCACTGCTCCCTGAAAGCATTTGATGACCTTATTCCCAAATACATCTGAGTCTTATTGGTATGTATCCTCCCGAATAGTGATGTGCCAAACTATTCCCAGGTCACAGTTTGTGATGAAGTTAGATCAGGTCTTTTTAAGTAGAGCCCCCCGCTTTATTGAAATAGCTGTTCACTGAACTCAGACACACTACGGGTCTGGCTGCCTTCAAATAGCTAATTCATCATTATCATACATTTCATTAATGTATGATGTGAACATCCAAATTGACCTAACTCACCTTATTTTTCTCCTTGCAAAGCAGTTTATAACTTTGTTTTAAGAAAAACTGCTTTACAAATAATGCTTTTAAAAAAACATGGTGAAAAGAAGTCTTCAACACAGTATTTTTAAATATTTCTAAGAACCTTTATCTTCACTGTGTAAAAAAGGTAAGGTAAAAACAATAAGCTACAAATATTAGCAAATATCTTGACAATGCACTTGTACGAGTCCACTTTGAGGTTGATTTCATAAGGGCTTACGTCAATACTACCAATGGGTACCTCTCTATGTCGTGACATTTTTTATCATTTTATATTTTTAGCACTGATTAAAAAGATGAATAAATAAAAAAGGCACAATGTGACTGCAGCTGAGAGACTTCAAGAGCTCCAGTCAGATGTAAATGATCAACTCTCTCTCTTTGTGTGTGTGTACTTGAACGTGATGTTACATGTGTGAGGAGCGTCATCCAGCCTCAGACTGCATCTGTATTTTTAACTGTCCTTAATGTCCATGACGCAAGTTCAGTTATTGCATTTGGGACAAGTGCTCCATGTCACTGCTCTACCACAAATGTGACTGAGCTCTGGCCAAAACCTGATATACTATACTCTGCATCATCACTAATTTGGTTACAGTGATACCATATCTGAGATGATCTTATTAGAGGCTTACAAGCCCGGTAGCTCCCCCCACCCCATTGTATGTTGCAGTGAATGTTTCTTATTTGTGCACCGATTAGCAAGCACACATGTGTACATTCATGCATGACATTGTGAATGTATGTATACCATGTGTATGTGTGTGAGCGTGTATGCGTGTTGAAACAAGCTGCAGTCCATCTGGCAGGCCAGTGAACTTAATGAGTCTTGTATTCATGCAGCATGCACAGCAACATCCGCTGCCTGAGGCTCTGACCAGGTGCTCTGACACAACACATCTTCAAACAACGTGAGCAAGACCCGCCCAGTGGACCGTGTCTCTCGTAACATCATTGTGATCACTAACATACCACCCAGGAGGCACATTTTTCTTTAAAACTTCACTCTTATAACATTACCTGAATACAGCTCACTTTTAAAAAGCAGGATTCTTTCAGGGAGATTGAGTTAAATTTCAAGTGTTTTCAATTGTATTACCAACTCACTTCTGAAATTCGAATACCTTTGCATATTATCTTAACAGCTTCCACTGCAATAATGAATCTTGGATGTCAAATTAAAAATACCCAATTTTATTGAATTTAAAACTATTTCAAATTTATAAAACTGCTGAACTAACTTTTTAAACTACATGTGAAGTTATGTCACTGAAATCTTTAAATTCTACATTTTTAGTTTCACTTTGTCTACACTGTCTTCATCTTTCTTGACATATTTTATTTTCTGTATCAAAGTAACATAAAAACTATAGTACAAATGACATGGTAATAATCCCGTCCTTACCCATCAACAGTGAATTTGCCATTAATCAGACCAAATTAATGTAAATGGATGCTAGCTTTAAAAATTTGAAATACATCAGTCAGAGCCCTCTTTTAAGAAAACAAAACATTGTACTAACACAAATGTTACAATAATGTTATTAAGTTTATATATGTATATGTATATATATATATATATATATATATATATGTACATATTTAGAATGAATTCTGATCATGTGGTTGAGGACAGACAGATTCCAAATCAACTTCTTAATTGTAATAGATATTATTATACACCTACATCAAGTGTCAATATAAGGCAAGGACAAAGTCCAAATTGCATATTAACTCATATATCAGGAAGTTATAAGGATATGATGTGGGAGTGTTCATCTAGACAGAAAAAATCAATTCTTGAAAAATTTGCTTGGTAAGACAATGCAACTGCAGAATCAATGGATCTCAATGATGACTCACAGTTCAATCTCAGTATAAGGCACCAAAAGCCGCTCCTAGGAGGCCTGCAACTGCAAAAAAAAGCTTCTTGTGCTCTTTTCTCCATGATCTGGACATCTTAAAATGGCTGACCGACAGGTATTTTGTTATTTCAGACAAAAGAAACTATAGAGCATTGGCAATAAATTGTGCTTTGTTTGCTTGTAATAGTAACATATCTTTGGACTGGATCAATACCTGAGCAAGTCAACAAATTTATAGATAAACTGGCGCTGCAAAGTTTGCTGAAAAGGCTACCCACTTATTTTACCCCAAGATAAAACCACCCCACTCCTTTTCCGCACTTTCACTCAAAAGAGTCATTTAAAGAGCTATTACATTAGGGAGGACAATCATTAATAACTGTACTGCTACGTATGAGTGTTTACTCTCCCACACTGCATACACATGATCCTCCGGCTTCCTTTGAACAAACAACCAACTTTTCAGAGCTTATGATTCAAGGAGTGTGAGAATGTGTTGAGGTTCCAAATGTCTGAGAGAGTGGGAAGGTTTCTTTGCAGCTCATAAGATGACTGGCTGCTCCTACCTGCAGCCAGGCCCTGCGGATATGAGCAACTTGGCTGGTAACCAGAGCACTGATGAAGGGCATTATTTTTAAGAGAATTTGTGTATGTGTGTGTGTGTCCAATATCTCATCTCTACTTCTTTATAAAGTGACCCCTGTTTCCAGATCCTTTCTCCCAGATGACCAACATATGTAAAAGGGCTGCACAGGTCCACTGAATCCTTGTCTAATGAGCTGCACAGATGCCACTTTCCTGGAACAATTCCTGCTGTATCCGTGTGTGTCTCTGCTTCTCTTTCTACGAACAGACTTTGACGTTCCACAAATTCCCATTACTGTGTTTCACCACTGTCTGGAAACAAAGAGAGATGCAGGGTGAGACATGTTTGTAAGTGTATAGAGATGTGGAAAATGGCACGGTGGGAGAAAGAGAAACACAGAAGGAGGAAAGTTATGCTGCTGTTTGGATAAGAGTTGTTGAGCGTAAGTAAAAAGGGAAGTACGTAAACTAACAGCAGGTTGGTTGTGAAGGGAGGAGAGGAAGGAGAGAGTGAGGGCAGATTATTGACTTAATGGTAGAATCAAGGCTGTCAAGGGCTTCAGAGACACTGTTTATGTAGTTTGGACTGGGCCTGCTAGAGCGTGCGGTGTGATGATGGAAATCTTACACTCACTCAAAACAAGCCCACTGACCTTTTTATCCAGCGGCCCCCTGAATCAGTCTTAACATTCTGCCAATGTGGATATGAATGGGTGCTTATTACATCTGTGGCAAAATCACAGGCTCAGGTCTCCTTTACGTAATTATTCCTGCATGAAGGGTTGTTGGTTTCTGCTCTAAGCTCAGCATCCCTCAACAACCACAACAAGATGTACCTGCTGACATACGCTCTAGTCGCAGTAAATAAAGTTGCCTCATAAAGGTGGTCAGTCTAATCAATCTTTAAATTTCTGATCATTTTTCAGGAATAATGAGTTCATCATACATATTCTATGGAGGTGACAGTATTTCATTTGCAACCGTTGTAACTCTGAACTCATAAAGAAATGAGACCTGACCAAGCATCTTCAGAAATTAAAGCTCTGACTCCTCCCCTGGCATAAAATATAACAATAGAAGACAGCTGCTAAAGCTGAGCTAGATCAAAAACTCAACATTATTATCACATCAATAATGCACACAGGAGCGCAATACCAAAATGAGGAGGTAGTGATGTTGACTTTTGTAAACAGATCTACAGATTTTTATTATTTATTTAATCCCAAAACTGATTTTCAGGTTGGCATAGAGGCAACCAAAGCATTTTTTTCTTTTCTTCTTTTCTTTTTTTTTTTTTTTTTTGAATTAAGTCTCTGACCTCATTATGCAGACTTAAATGCAACATAAATGCAATCCAACAATATCCTTCAAAAGTGTTTCAAAGTATTGCATAGATTCCTGGAAAATGAAATGAAAAATTACTTTAATAATCCTAGAGGACAAAAATGCCATTTTAAACCTAAATGCCCTAAACAGGGTGCATGCAAGGAGAGTAAAACAGTCAAACCAGTTATGTTCATATGGCAGTCCTATATAGACTGTTAAATGTATTTGTTGGAATTGCTTCACAGACTTTGAACAAACACACTGTATGTTTGATTTAATCAGCAGGAATTTTGACATTAGCACAAATTATGGTGCAGATTGGTTACACCACAAGTGATGCATGGATCAGGTTTAGAGGCTGAAATGAGATTAGAGGAAACATTACCTTCTTCCACAGAGGACTGACTGAGTGCAGACTCAACAACCCATTCTCATGCTAGGATGTCAGAGTTTTTTTGTTTTTTTTTTGTCAATGAGAGATGCACAAGGTGTTCATCCATTAAAAAAATGTGCCCAGCTGCTAGGCTTTGTTTTATTATTAAATAGGCACATTTAGACCACATATGTCTGGTCTAAATTTTAGTTACATTTGGTGTAGAAGGTTTTGTAGACATTGAGGTTTAGCCAAAGTCATTGGTACAACATTCACATTTAGCCATGGTTGGAAGTATAATTATGAGCCCCTCATGCAGAACTCAGATTTAGTTTCTCCAACTTACTAATCCCTGTCATAACCTATAGAGCAATACAGTTATATATAGACTTTGGGGCATCAGGGCTCACTAATCTTTTCAGAGATCAGCCTGCTTGCAGGGTGGTTTGAGTTGTGGCATTTGAATCATGCCAAATCATTACAATTTTGTATGTTTAAAGTATATATTAGTATGTAAAAACAGATCATTTTACCCAACATTATCTCTTGCTGATGGATGGGCGCACAGACTTACAGACAGATGGACAAACGGTTGGATGGACGGACGGACGGATGGACGGACTTACAGACAGATGGACAAACGGTTGGATGGACGGATGGATGGACGGACGGACAGACAGATGGATGGATGGATGGATGGATGGATGGACGGATGGATGGATGGATGGATGGATGGATGGACGAATGGATGGATGGATGGACAGACGGATGAATGGATGGATGTGAGATAGGAATTAAGCAAAACTAAGGACTAAACTTAGTCCTTAGTTTAGCTCAGTGATCTAAATTTTCTTTGAGATATTCATGACTAAATAAGGGAATAAAACTACACATAATGTTTAAATAAATAATGTTAAACATTTTTTAAATGGAAAGGCACATACACAGAAGCCAATTTAAATGATTATAACCACTGATTTGTTACATTAAGGTTTCAAAGTTATGTAAGGTTCAGGAAAAATTATGGGTTAGTTATTTAAACGTTAATTTAGTATGTTAAATGAGGATACAGAACTGAACCATTTCCCCACATTAAACCCACACGTTGAGTTGATTTGTGGAACCAAGTGGTCCTAAATTATGGCAGTAAGTGATGCCACTGAAGTGAGAATTCTGTAGATTGACATGGTGACACATAAGAAACTGCTTAACAGATTAAGAAAAAATAGCTTAATAGAAAATTAGAGAGAAAAAAAGGCCAATTTTCTATAGAACATGCAATAGTTTTTGGCCACTTTTATGAATTTATTAACATTATATCCAAGGTAGGAATAGGTATTTTAGGTAATTTTTTGGAATTCGACAAATCAGGCCAATCAAAATCAATTAGACAATTAGCCGTGACGTCAACATGAAGTCTTCAATAATGAAATGAAAAATACTTTATCTCCAAAGGAAAATTGTAAAACTTGTGAGATGTTATTTTTAAAATGTGTGTTCCAAACACAAGTTTTTTTTTTTTTATTTTGTTATAATTTTTAACGTGCTGTGGGCTCTAGTGTCCTTTATTAAGTAGGTAGATAAGAAAGTGGGTCAGGGAGACATTGTGACCTAGTCCCTAGTCCAGGGACTGGTTTGGCTTTTATATGGCGCCTGCTATACCAGGTGAACTAAGCATTATGCCCAAAGGAGCATTCAGCAACAACAAAACCATTTATTTTGCTTGTCTTTCTGTCTGGTCTTTTTGCTTCTAAAGCAACATTTCTGTGCTGCTCTAGTCTGTTGCCTCCGCTGGTAAACGTTCGTGTTCGACTCACAACTTTTTACTACTGCAGTTTAGAATATAACGAAAGGATGAAAACTCAATTGAAACTTAATCATTGAGTTTCACCCCTTCACTACATTATTAATTGAGATTTTTTGCCATATTAGGAGAAAAAAAAAAATCAGTTTGTTTTGTTTGTTTTGTTTGTTTTGTTTGTTTTGTTTGTTTTTTGCCCATTCTTAACTTTGATGTGTAAGTGGTGGGACTAAAGGCTGCTACATACTCCAAAAAAAAAGCGAGAACTTTTTTCATGTTCTAGAGGCCACAAGAACAAAATTACTCCAATTTTCCTCTCGCGGACGTGCTTGCTTGTTCTCGACACACCAGCCATGCAGTATTGTGTGATTGGTTGGACTTTTGAGGTGGGCGTGGTTAATGCAGAAAAGCCTGAAATGGAATAGAGGCAACCAAAGCTTCCGCATTCCCCCTAAATCAAAGGTTGAACTGATAGTGAACAGCTGATCGAGGTGGTGAGAAGTATGTAAATGTATATAACACGTAGGATTTATAGATGTGCACAACCCTTCCCTGCACAGGTGAAGTTTCCCGTTATATAGCTGTTTATTGCACTTAAAAACACCAACATCCCCACTGCAGTAATCCCCACTGCATCACAGATGAAGCTTTTCCTGGAGTATGAATTGACCAGACTAATATGAACTTTTTTCTTGTTCTTGCAGACTTGATAGCAAGAACAAAGTTCTCGCTTCTTGCAGAGTATGTAACAAACTTAAAAGGTGTTACATTTACAGTAGCATTTACATTTAATTTTATGTTTATCCTTTAGGATCTCTTAATCTTTCATTCTTTTTTTCCCATGATGAAAGTGATTATTTTCCTGTTTTAATTAATAATGTTAGCTGTATGAATCAGTCAGAAATGGGAGTAAGTGAAGTTTGTGTTACACATGTGAATTTCTATGTGCTCTGTGGATACAGTGACTTAAATGACTCAAAAACCCAATTCACTACTCATCTAAACGAAAACAGCCGACTTATAAAAAAGCTATTGTTTCTTTACATCATTTCGACTAATCAGTCAGGCACAGCTCTAATACAAAGTAATAACTGAGTGCCAAGTTTCATTCTGCGTTCCACCATCTCCTGAAGGAAATATCTGGCTCTTAGCTGTTACATCAATTTTATAACTTGTTTTTCTGTTCAGTGTAGTATACAGTGGGTTTATTAAAATCTTTTCACGCAAAACAGCTGTCTGTTCCTACTAGAAACCAAAACGGTAAAGTTGCAGGGCGGAAAACCAAAACTATGGAGTGATTTATGCTAAATCACTCCATAAAGCTGAAACTGCAGACTGCAGTCAGGGAATGATTCTCTGCGGCTTTATGCTGTGGCAATGTGTGACGTTTGCAAGTAGTCATGTGATTTATAGTTAAAATTCCAATTTTGCTTACAGGTATTTTGAAACTGATATCAAGAAATACTTGAGGAAATATCAATCAAAAGGCTTTGCTTCTGCAGGAATGTTAGCCTGAGCTGTGTCATTACTCTCTTGGAATGAGCACTCTGACCAGTACCTTTTGAATTTTCAATAAAAGGTGCACATATCCAAGAGGTATAGAAAAATTATAAAACATCTAGCTAGCTGACATAGAAAAAGAGAAAGCTTGTATGTAGCATCAGAAATGATGGTGAAGGAAATGAGGAGAAGATGAAGAATAGTAATGAAGCAAGTGGAGAGATGAGCATTCAACTTATATAACAAGAGCAATGTAGCTAAGAGACATTCTGTAGTGTGGGTCTGCTTCAGGCCCCTCTCTACCCCTGTGAGACCAGTTAAGAGAAAACTAGCCAGATATGACCTGAATGGCCCACTAACAGCCTCCAGTTCATCAAGCTGTACCTCATCTGCCAGTGCACAGGCAGACGACCACATCAGTTCACTCCTGTGAACAACCACAAACCCAAATGAGATCCAGTTAAAGGTCCCGTGACGTTTCTTAATTTTCTGTGGTCATTTGTATGGAAAATAAAGGTAGAACAGAGAGTGTGCATACAAAGTAGGTGTTAGTGTGTGTATGTGCGCACGCAGGCTCATCTGTGCAACATCTGCTCAACCACCCCAAGGCTCCTCTCCTCTTGAGAAGTGGGTCACGTTTCCAGATGACGTCAAACGTCCTTCTGCCGCTCCAGTTTGTGGAGCTTTGCCAAAACCACCACATGCTTACAATGGAAACACTCTCTCTGAAGCCTTGATGAATCATCAACCAAATCTCTCACAGTTCTTGAATGTTAATTTTGAAGTAGGTCTGACCATGACATCGAGAAGGGAAACTTAAGCGTTAATTATTCGATGAGGAAGGAGGTTCCAGGAGGAGAATGACTTTAAGGACAGGAAAAACACTGCAGACAATTTTTGTTGGTACTAACTAACAAACCTGAGGACCTGACACTAAACTGTTTCCACTTTCATATGACAGATCAGAGAGAAAGAAGAAGACTAAAAGATGAGGTATGGGGATGCCATTAACTGTTCAGACCAGCAGGATGCAGAGACTAGAATGGGACAACATCTAATGGAAAACATAAAGAGAAAGAGTGTGCAGAAAAAAATCTAAGGTGGCCCCATGCCTATAAACATAAAGAAAGACCTACTCTACTTATGTAAGTCAGTCTCTATTATGACTCAAAATGTTCACATTCTCTATTTACAAAACGGAAATTTACAAACTGTTACTATAATTCATCCGAAATTTCCTAAAACAACAGCTATGTTTTCATGGCTATTCTTAGAGGGATTTGCATTAAGACATTCCTAACATACAGAACGGTGGTCTGCGTGCCATATTTTGCATGACAGATTTGTTCTACCAAGGGAGACATATTATATACATGGCTGCCCTCGATATTTTTATTATTTTTATTGCAATCTTATTTTCTTTAGTCTTTATATGTCAGTGCCGAACCTGACAGGGAGATAGAGGAAGAGTGACGAGAAAAAAAAACAAAAAAAAAGAGGGGGAGAAAAGGACAGGATTAAAATGTGTAAATAACAGTTGTCTAGGCTGCCTAAATCACACCACAAAAAAACAATATAAACTGCCACAGTACTACATGATACATAAAGAAAATAGGATAATGGCGATATGAAAAAGTACAGTAGTCATCAAACGTACCTACAGAGAAACGTACCAACACACAAACATCAGCAACATCTAGTCAGAAGCAGATGGTTTGTGAGCATGCACGTGTGAACGTGCGTGTGTGGCCATGCAACAAGGAAGAAATGTGTGCTTGCAAGGGGGCCATGATCACGCCGCACCCCAAGCATCAGTGGGGGATGGGGGGAGCCCGAGGCCCCAAAGGCCCAGCAGGTCCACAGAGCACCAAGCCCAGGACAGCCAAAGCAGACAAAGTAGAGGCTCTCTCAGACCAGAGCTGAGGGGCCCCCAGACTGGAGCCCCCCGGCGTGATGGGGCATGGGCACCGGGCAGCACAGGGCGACGGTGAGCAAGCCCAGCAGCTGGGCGCGGGCCGCACAAAGGGCAGGCACCCCACAGGCCCAAGGGCCACCCATTCCCCCACCCAGGAACTCGACGGGGCCCGACCGCCCCAGGCAAAACCACCGCCGGCCACACCAACCCAACACCAAGGCACCCCAGGGACAAGAACATGTCCGCAGTGGGGATTTATGGCTATAGTACATATGTAACATGGATCATTTTGATTTAATTCAATTTAATTTGAGCTTTGGGAGGAATTAAAATTACATAACTGAGCTTGTTAGGCTGGCCTAACTGAACAGTTCAATACAAAATAACAAACAGATGGAAAACCAGGTATGCAATACAACAGCTGTTCCAGTGCTTTATTTTTACTAAACTAATAACTCCACAAAAACAGGCAATGGTCTGACTACAAGTGATGTGCAAATCCTGAACAAATAATTCAAAACACTTGAGGGTGAGTCACAACTTCTTGTCTCCATTAACTCATCCAGCCTGCTGCTGCTAGCTAGCTAACAGCAAAGAAGAGACCAGACATGTAACTAATTTGTGACTACTATTTTAACTGCATTTGTATAAATATATTAAATTAATCCCTGTATTAGCTGGAAAAGCAATGGCGCTGGTTTCCTTTTTCAACTCAACTTTTCCTTTTTCCTGGCCTCTGAGTGACATCATAGAAAGAAAATATTCACTATACATATTGTTTGTCTCACTAGTAGTAATCTCAGTGTTATTATATGTATGAATAAGTGGAAACTGGAAGCAGGTGGAGATTGTGTGCACATATGAATTTCCACACACTCAAAAACCCAGTCCTTTTTTTAGTGAGTGACTTGTACGATCTTGACTAAGAAAAAGAATTGAATTTCCCATCACTTTTGGGGCCTCCATGGTCACCCTGGGGGGGATGTACGTCCTACTCACAAACCCTGAAATATTAACAAACAACATTGTGTGTTACAATAATACACTGTAATCTCTTGTGTTTAAATGCAGTGTTAGAATTAGAGACACTTAATTTGGCAGTCTAAGGTGTGGACATTTGGCAAGTTGTCAACACATTAGTAACCCGTGGCCATAACTTAATTATGTTGTTCCCACAAGTTTGTAATCTATAGCTGTGCAATAATACATGTCTGCTGTCTCTGTCAACAGACAGACTTCATATTTTCCAAAGATCACCTCAAATTTATTTTGATAGTTAATAGACACCCAGCTTTTGTTAATGGGTGTTATCAATAAGGCTTAAATGAAGTGTTACAAGTGACAACATGACCTGATCCAGCATCAGCATTGGTTTGTAGATCCAAAGCTATTTTCTGGTGAGATTGGCTCTCTTCGGCTAAAAGGGGGTGTCTGACCGTTCACACAGTCACATGGCAGAGCCATGCATAGCTCAGGGACCATGCACAGCATACTGTGGCTAGCAGCAAAATCAAAAAGGATGTTGCCTACATCACCACTGTCTCCAGGCAAAAAGTTAGAGGTATAGCATCATATCCGTCTTTATATTGTTAGTCTGCTGGAGCACATGTGTGAATACCATACCATAAGCATTAAAAGTCCATAACACAACAGTTTTCTGAGCATTTTTTTTCTGCTATTCATGGCTAATTTATTTATTTAGTTTTTTGGGGATTTTTTTTCTTCAGCTGACCCTTCACAGTCTCTATTTGCAGGATGGTTATAATAAGAAATAGAAAATGGGACCAAAGTGGTCCAGAAATGACTTTAGACTGTTAACTTAAACAACATACCAAGCTTTCCAACACTGTTATTTGTTTATACATGGGTTGTCCCTAAAAACCTAAATCATATAGACACTTTACACCATCATGCAAATTTGGCGCAGAACTACAGCTATACATTATGCATTTAATATCAGACTAACTGGAAGTGACAGTGAGAAAGCAGCTGACCCAAATTCTAAGACTCTTACCACTGCAAGAGGTTAAATAACCTGACTGACAGACAGATGTACAGACAGATTTTTTTTTTCTTACATATTTGAAGAGTAAAACATAGCATTGAGAAGGAAACAGCAGAAGCCTTGTTGACTACAGGGACAGACATGGTGAGCCAGAGAGGCAGTGGGCTGGAGGGACAGGAAGGGCTCACCAGGTCCAGGTTACAATAACACATCTCCTTGCACCTCGCCACTGAGCTGGAGAGCAGCAGCCTGCTCAGTAAACTGCTTAACACCTCTGCTCAAAGGATTTAATTTTTAAGCTTAATTAAGTTATTTATACCTTTTATACCATATCTCTGTATATGAAGGATATAAATGTAACTTAGCCATGTTCTTTTTTTTCCCCATTAACTTCTAGTGCTTTGCATTTGTGAAAAATAAATGTTTATTCAGGTGCAGTGCTTACATGTAAATTTAGCACAAAATGTAAGGAAATTTTTGTTTGGTTAAGTATTTCTTTGTTGTAACAGTGCTTGATAGCAGTACAGCTTCTACCACTGGAAATCCTGTTTACTTCCCCTTTAAATTGTGCCACATTTGTAAGGAAAATGTATTTTTGTCAGCCAATATGGTTGGTCTGGCACAAACAGCATGCCCAAGCTGATCTCATTAGTGTTCAGTGGGTTGAGGTCAGAAATGCAAAAGGACCATTAAAAACTTACTAAATTCTGGAGGTAGCCTCTGATAAATTCTACAATGGCAGAATATATTTGACATGTTTATCAAGGGTGCAACCCCGTACCCAACTCTACTGCTCATCCTACAAATGCATTTTCCTTATAAATATCTTTCCATTTAAAAGGAAATAAACCAGACCTTCCAACAGTCTAAAATTTAATGCCAAGAAAAAATGGCACAACAAAAAAAAAAATTATCCAATAAACACAAATTTACTTGCTGTGCTAGGTTCATTTGCATCTATACTTTGATAAACTTGTAGTCCCTAATTTCCTCTATCAGCCATAACATTTAAATTACTCTAAGGTAAAATGGGACAGTGCAATACTTTACTGAGAAAACCTGCATCCCGGGATTCAGTTTGATGTTGTTGTAGGCATTTTCACACATGGATACTGGAGATTTTTGGTAGAATGTGAGGACAATTTGCTCTTCATGTCTTTCACAGCTAGAGATGCAAAATCACAACTATAAATGCAAAGGAAAGGAAGCAGAGCAATGTTTGTCTGATATAATGGATGCTGAACATGATACAGAAACTACACAATGGAAATCAATGTGTTTTCAGTACAACAGTAAGAATAGTTGAACAGACTAATTGCTATGTGATATCAGTGCTACATTTATCTAAACATATCCACAACTAGAAGCACTCAGAGTGCGCAGAACTCTGAAAACCACAGTATTTTTTATTTTATTTTATTTTGTTTTATTTATTTATTTATTTTTTGCCTATGATTGTGAGCATTATTATTATTATTATTATTATTATTTGTTAGAAGAGCTAATGGCAAAATTATCCATATCTCCTCATTCTAAAGAATCATTTTAAAAAAAATCCCTGAATCCAGGTAGTGATCCTGATCATCCCCAAAATCTAATCACTTGTTCCTTGTTCTATTTCTGAGATTTCCTGAAAATTTCATCACAATCTGTCCAAAACATTTTGAGTTATGTTGTGAACAGACAAACCATTGCCACCAAGTGAGTAGAAAGTAACATACCCATGAGCAAAAAGAACATTTAGAACATTTTAGGAGTCCAGTACGTATATAAAAACAATTTTTTAGACACCTGCAACTAGTCCGGGTCTCCCTGCCAGATCAGCAGTAGCCCCACAAAAAAATGCGAAAAAGAACTCCTTTAGAGATTTATTCTGATTTTCTGACCTCTTAGTGGTGGATGCTGACTTTTACATCTCTCTGTAAAAACTGTCACACTCCTTCCTTGTCATGTTTTTAAAATATATGATCAATTAATAGTTGACTCTGTTTGGATTTATTGGACAGCTCCAGTCAGATGGGTTCAAAATGTTCAAAATGTTCCTGCTTGTTAAATGACTCATAGCAGCGGCAACTGCAGCCCACTCTGTTTTTAACAGACACAACGGCCACGCTGGACCTGAGGGAAGAACTGAACTTCCTCTCTGAACTTAGGCGCAGATGAAAGGCTATGAGATCAATTTTTGGGACACTGCTGTCCCAAATGTGAGCACTGTGAAAGGGGGGAAAAAAAGTAGTTGTTTCTTCCATTTGTTTGGGGCACATTCCACTCCATCCATTTAGGAGTCCACTTTCCCCCTCTACCCTCAGTTTCCACCTCCTTTCACGAACATGCACACATACTCTTCAGCACACACTTCCCGGGGGGAATGTGAGAGTGTCCATTCATACAGCAGAGGCCAGCTGTACACCTGGTGACAGCCTCGGATGGTGGTGTTGGCTCGAGTCACCGTGTGTAAAGAGGGGCAGGGGAGGGCTAGACTGAATGAGCCCACAAGCCTGTCCTTCAGGCTCCTGCTCAACCTGCACATTCCTATTCATGTAGCCACGGGGTGAGCGCAGGAATGTCTCTACATGTAACGGATTACTGTCCTAAAGGTGGGATCCTCGTGTGACTGAAAAAAAGCCCTTCAGATGATAAATAGACCTAAAAGTCTGAGCTGCATTTATTTCCTTTTAACAGTGTGCTGCCATACCCCGTATTGTGCACATCATCCCATAAAAAGCCAAAGCATTTCTTCCTTGTTGTTTGAATAAAATAATAGGATACATGTGGAAATACATTTTAGATTTTAATTCTAATTTTTTCTTTGATTTTTTTTTTCTGTTGTTATATTTTAAGGATTCTCTCATAAGACTGAATGTGTTTAGACATCTTCTATATCTTCTATAAAATAAATGATTCCAAAAGTTTTAAGACAATATCAGAGCAATCGTGTGAACTCTTCTGGCAATGGAGGCCAGCAGCACACTGAGACATAATACACCCTAAACAGATATTATGAGGGAGACATGCCAGTTCAGAACTATCTTCCTGGAAAAAAACACAGATTTTATACTGTTTTTTATATTGTTGTTGACAGTGTTCATTATATTTTTCAATTAATACTAGTTTTTAAAAGGACAGAACAGTTTGTAACTTACAAACATTCACTCTTCTCTTCATTGTTTTTTATTTATTTATTTATTTATTTCAATTATAACTATAATTTTTCAACCAGTTTGTAATACTTCAGCAACACATGTGTAACAACACTGGGTCTGCTGTGGCAAAACGATTCCAAAAAAAAACACATTTTCATGTCTTTAAATAAATGATCAACAACTGAATTTTTATGGTAATGATTTAAAAACTCTTTGACTATGTACTAAATATTCTGTTCTACAGTATCCATGTGTACGCTCAGAGTAACACAGCCAGATGCATCCAAGTCTTTCTTTAAACATAAACACGTATGCATCTTTGCATCTTACACAACACTTTTGGACATGAGCACAGACATTCACGTACTCTTCTCAAACATCCACATTGTTTCCTCAAACACAATTTTTAGTCGGGAACATTCTGTTCACTTAAACCGTCCATCTTTTTATAGTAATTCAGAAAACCTGAGTGACATAATTACCTCAGCCTAGAACAGAGAGCAGAAGAAAGTATGGCATGTAATCTACCCTTCAACACGCAGAAAATGCATAAATCACTTCAGGTTGTGTCACTCTGTTCAAATGTAAGCCAGTTATGAGGAAGCTGAGGTGTTAATATGAACAATGTGTGTCAGAACTGGAGGCTTGTGCCTGTCCAGCAGTTTCAGCTGCATTAGGTTGCGTCTGTGGTTGGAGGCCCTCCATGTTTCTCAGAACAGATTCAACCTCTCAGCCTGCAGCAGCTGGCAGCCATCAAGCAGCTTGCACTGCACACACACACACACACACACACACACACACACACAGACGTCCACAATTTCCATGGTAATCAGTAGGGAAGCAGAGTGTATTTCTGCCAGAGTTAGAGAGAAGAAGGAAGAGGGAAGAGGGGTATTTAGTTTAGTCCTGGGTCTCTGGTTCAATTGGCTTAGATGATCAGAGATGCAAGGAAAGAATATGAGCTACTCTTGTATTTGCAAATGAAGGTAATGAAAGAATTGGACACCAATGAATAAGCCGTCTACAGTAGGTCTAAAAGGATAATTCTGCTTTATTGTAACTTAGATCTTATTGCTGTAGTTTAGATCATTATTACTGCAGATGATAATCACTTTTTTTTCTCCAACTTGGTTGTAGGGATTTGGGAAAACTGGAAAAACATCACAGAGAGTTCAGAGAGTAAAATAAGGAAATGGCCAAATACAGGTTTAAAGGATAGTGATCACATGTCTGTAGGATAAAGGTCAAGTACAGCCAAGAGTATGTTAGCTTAGTCTGACAAAACTACCAGACATAATAAGAAAAACCTAGCCTATGCCTCTCAAAAACAACACAAAAAAATACCTTACAGTACCTTTAAATTTGATTAATTAACACACTTCAGAAGGGGTAAGCCAGTGTTTTGCAGAACCGAATCTTAACAGGTGATTAAAGCTTCATCTTTACCATACAGGCAATACAATACAATATATCACCAGCCAGGCTTCCACTCATAAAAGGCCCAAATTGTCCAGTAATACCTGGTAGCTAAAACCCAATGTGCTGTGGCTAATATGGTAGAGGTACCACACACAAATCTGGAGCACAAACATGCTAAAAGTTGCAAAGCTGCATCAGTCAAAGCAATACTTTCAGGGGGGTAAGAGTAAGCCTGCTGTTTTGCCTGGCTACTAAACAAAACCTCGAATGACCTACTTTCATCCCTATCCCAATTCCTCCACGGCTTGCCTCCTCCTCACACCCGCATAGCACAGCTAATGCTCTGGGACTGAATGGGGATTTCAAGTGTGAAGTTGATCATCCAATAATAAGACACAACCCCACGCTGGTGCATGCTTCCTTTCCAAATACGAAGCGAGACTTTCAGTGGGGCCATTTCTGACCCGGATAAACGTCCAGTCAAAAAAATAGAAAAAAAAAAACAAAAAAAAAAAAACATCATATCCCACGAGGCAGTGTGTTTAGAATACAAACAAGCAACTCAGGATGAGAGTGTGCGGTGGTAAATCACTGCCCTGCAGGCTATCAACAACCTCCTCCATCTAAAACACAATTCAATTATGGATGGTGCAGCAAAAATAGAGTACGAGGAAGCATTTACAACAGCAGCGGTAATTGTGTTTGGATCCCATTCCACAGGAAGTCATTATCATAGATTTCAAGAATATCTTTATCATCCAAGTGAAGAAAGAATTTCCTCCACTGGTTGGGACAATATTTGTGTTGGTGTCAGTGAGAGGAGAGAACAGAGTGCTGTGCAAAGGGGTGGAGTTCCTGAAAGTACAGGGAGTGGCATCCATTACTTTATAAAGGGAATGGTCCGAAGAGCAGCTCACTCCCACTCCCACCCCCTGTCTCTTTGGTTCTGCTTCAGCATTGCTGTTCAAAGTAGATTTAGTAAAAACACCCGATCTGAGCTGGAACACAGCAGACCGCTTTCCTCCGCTTGTGAAGGGAGGATGGTCTGTGACAGTGCTGATGTCTGCAGCAGGAGATACTCGAATTTCCTTTCGTGCTGCGAAAAGCGATCCACACCACAATTCCACACCTCATCCTCCTGTACAATATCCCCAGCTGCAACACAAAAGATGGGCTGTCATTTTGTATTAACCCAAGAAAAGAACAAACTCACAGAGGCCCTCGCTAACCGCTATCAGATCAGCTGATAATGACTTTCTTGATGGGAAGGAAGACCCCAGCTTGGCAAAATGGATCTATTTAGAGAGCTGATGGATGCTGGCAGCAGAAGTGTAATCAAAAAGAGGGAATATTCATGTTTATTAAATCTACAGCTTGAAGTTTTAAGCACAGCCTAGGAGCATTGCTTTGGCAGTGTGGTGGGGAAAAACTTTAACGCTTGAGAGGATGAGAAGACTGGGGCATTTTTCTTTCTACTATTTCTGAATGAACTGTTCTAACACAATAACCATCAATGTGAAGGGCGTTTTTAAGAAGCCCCTAACATCCATGGGAGATGCTTCCCTGCACAAAGTATTAGGTGTAATCCTCCACTCAGCTTCACACAATTCTTAAAGCACTTCAGATGCACAGCTGTTTTGTAAACCATATTAGGCGAACAAAGTGCAGGACTCAGCTTTGTCATGCTTCTTCTTTAAAACATTATTCTATTGAACGCAGCAAAATGATAAATCCTCTTAAATTAATCTAACTGAGACACTTCTTGGAAATTGTAACATTTTACTATTAATCTCTCTCTCTCTCTCTCTCTCTCTCTCTCTATATATATATATATATATATATATATTTATATATCTATCTATATATATATATATGGCCAGGTAAAGTAGCTAAAAACACCATTAGCTGGCTTCCTGTTCCCATCACCATGTGGTGACTGCATTCTGATCCTCCATGCATGTCTGACCCCCCGCCTCAGGGAGCCTGGAGCCCAGTGTGAGCGAAGTGATGACTAGTGTGGATCAGCATGGGCTTGTTTACACATTACAGACCACACAGACAAGACACCGTCATGACAGCATATGCTTGCCATGTGTGTACAATTACAGGCAGGCTACGAGTGGTCAACTGCTCAGCAGCTCTGACAGAAATAAGAAAACAAATGGTGGATCACTCAGTGTTTGTCATGGAAACTCTTGTATAATCCTCACTTTTAACACAATGTATAGTCTGAGCTCTTGCTTACTTTATGTTCTACAACAACAACAAAAAAGCTGTAATTGAGATCATCTTTCAGTAGAGGGCTCCAGCCTGACCAAGAAGAGTCACAGCTGGTGGAAATGTTTGTGTTGTGGCATGCTTTTGTCAACTTTGTTAGTTTGATTGTTCCACCTAGCTCAGCTTTAATAAAGATATAGCTGAGAATAAAAGGGCAAAAATCTAAAGACAAAACACTGAGTACTATCTGGTAAATCACATAGTTGCAATGTTGAAATCTGTTACTACTAATGTCTTGATTTTATTTTATCTTTTTCAAATTTTATTTTAAGCATTGTTTTTATATCACAATTAACATAATACGTGCATGTCCACAACTTAAAGGAGAGCAAGGCAGAAGAAAAATAAAGAAAAAAAGGATCAGGATGTCATGCATGTCAATTAGACATTATGGAATGATGTTTTTTTTGTTTTGTTTTGCTTTTCTTTTTGTGGCACACCTACATCATAAGTGTATGTCTATAACAACAGCAAACAAAATTAATAAATGCCTGTTCTCTGCTGCATTTCACTAGTTTTTATTTAGAAGTCAAAATTTACATCTGGTTCTTTTAAGCTGGAATCATGCTTTAATATTGTCTTTCCCCACACTGGAACTTTATTTCTTGCATTTTATCAATTTTATTTTAGCATCTTCGTCCTGTTTTTATTTCATTAATTGCATTTCTTTTACTTTTTGTTTTTTTATGCACTTGTATTGCTTTCTGCACCCTGCTGAAATGTTTTATGTAAAGCACTTTGAATTGTCTTGTACATGAAATGTGCTATACAAATAAATTTGCCTTGCCTTGCCTTAATTTTAAGGTTGTTTTTTTGTTGTTCCTTAAGTAACATAATGTTAATTCCCTAAAAGTAATACAGTCTTAAACCAAGCATGGCAGAAAGTGTAAGGTTTAATTTGGCTGAATATTCAATAGATGATCTTACAGATTGGGGGCATTTACGACAGTAAAAAATATTTTTTATGTAAGTGAGAAGACATAAAGAACAATGTGCACTGTATGTATAGCATGCATTTAGGAGACTGGTTCTATCATTTGCAGGGTTACGCTTAGTGTAAATAATCTACCATTTACTCACAAGCTTGTTTATAGACACACACGATTTCCACTCATTTTACAGCTCGCCAAACATTCAAAACAAAGACAAATCCTCACTCCGTCACTCCAACAAAGGCACAACAGCAAACCAAATTAATAAAGATTTATATTTGACAAGCTTCATCTACAACATCAAATCTAAATTAGAAGGGGAGTAAAAGTTAACAGTAGGAAGTTTTTTTCTTATCTGATTTATTATATCTGTGTCTTTTCCCTCAAGGAAAAACAAACAAGCGCACTGCAATGCTAACTAGCCCCCAAGAGCTGAGGGCAACTTTCAAGTGGTCGAGTCGACAGTGCAGCCTCTCATCTCCCAACCACACTTGCAGGTCACAACCAGGGCTTTGATCACTCAAAACGTCTGTTTCCAATTCACATGCTTAGCATGCTCATTGATTTGGAGTTGATACAGGCTTGTTTGAGTGAAGCCCCTTGCTATCCCCAATAACTTGTAACACAGGTATGCATGTGTACCAGTATCAGAGGAGGTTTCAAACACAATCCTACAACATACTTAAGATTTAAGAACGGAACACCCCATTAAGTGATGCAATAGGCATAAAAGCTGAAAATAGAATGCAGTGGCTCAGTCCATCTGGAAAAAAAATGTCTGACATAAATAATTAGGGATGAGATGAATTACTGACATTATATTCTCAGCTTCGCTTTGTCATCAGCACTTGAAAGCATCATTTAAAAAATAGCACCCCATTAGTAACAAATACTAAACTGGATGCTTAATCTAAAAACAGAAACTAGTACAATAAACCATTGAATTAGGTTCCAGTAGTGTCATCATAGTGTGAAGCTTACAACATTTTCTTTGTTGTTGCAAAAATACTTTTTTGCAAGACATTGTATTAAATGTTATTTTAAAATAACATTTTGATTAGATGTTACCTTAAGAATTTGAATGTGGGGGCAAAGTACAGAAACACTGTAAAAAGTTACATTTTTGCTTGGAAAAATGCCTGAAAGTGACCAAAAAGTGTATCAGAGCAAATGATTCAAAACTCACACAAGCAATCAGCAATACACTATCTACAGAGAACACTAACACTAACACTACTACTACTACTACTACTACTAATAATAATAATAATAATAATAATAATAATAATAATAATAATAATAAAGGTTAGGTGTAGTAGTGATTGTAGTAATGCTTCATTAGGCTTCTGATATCATTTCCACTCATTATCATACGTCTGTTGTTACGCTGTGACATAAGACATTGTTATTTAATTATGACTACATATGACTTTCTCAGTGGTCACAATAATAGAATTTTAAAAATAAATAAAACAGTGAAGTTTAAATAAAATCAAAACTAAACATTTGAGTCAGGGTCTTTTTTCCCCTTTGTCATTGCGTCTTCTTCTTTGTCATTGCGTCAATGCCTAAATTCGTCATGGAAGGAAGAAAACACTTCAAAATCATAAAATCTGAATGGGACAGAAACTTCTTACCTGGTCCCTCTGGATGCATGGCAGAGAGGTCCGGCGATGTGACTTGCTGTTAGGCTGACTGTGCGCCATGTCTGAGGCTATCACAGAACTGGACCTCCTGCGCCTTTTAAATACAGGGATCTCTTCCCTGGCTCCAGTCACAGGGGTACAGCCCTCCTTGTGTCTCCCTTGACCGGGAAGGAGCTTGTCAGCATATCTCGCCAGCAGGATGCCCAGCACTCCAACCAGGTACGCTACGTACGGTCTCCAAGTGGCCCGCACTTTGTGCAGCGAGAGGAGTGAGACAGTCCTAACTATACTGATGAAAACGATGACCGAAATGCCCTGATTCAGCCGCGCTACCATGAGTGCGCCGGTGGCCACGCAGATGAGCACGACCACGGCCGCTGTCGTGAATGAAAACAGCTGCTCATCTGTCCCGTCGAGAAGAGACCACGCCGCTATTTCGCCCAGGTGGCACAAGGTCAGGAGGGAGAGGGCGGTCTGGATTAGCACCCCACAGCGGATTAGGTACACGCCGACCCAAAAGAAGGCACATACGAGTGTGAACAATGGCGAAACCACACTCCAGCAAGTTTGCAACAGCTCTGCCGCGCAGCCTGAAACAAACTGAAGAGGAGATGATGAAAGGGAGAGTGAGCTGTCAGCGCTGCTGCTGGCCTCAGTTTCCCAGTCTGCATATTTGACCAACAAAGCGAGAAATACAGACAGCGACCCCACGCACACCGCACTCCGGAGTCTCTGGGAACTCCATATTTTCGTGCACATTAGCCTCATCCACGTCTCATAGTCTCGGTCACGGCACACTGGGATGACAAATGTTTTCACATAACCATTGCGATCCGGTGCGCTGAAGCTTTTCTCATAGGTGCTGCTCTGCGCACCGGTACTGTAAGCCTCTGCAGGCATCGCCATCACTCATGGCAGATATGAAGTATGAGGAAGTCGATAAAGCATCTATACCACTGTGGTCATGAGACAGGACTGGAGTTAATGACAAAACAAACAGCATTTATTGTAGGCACATTGGAATTGGAATACGCACATGTGTCTCTCCATTTACGCATGGACGTGTGCTGCCAGGGAATGCATTGTCTTTGTTTTCCAGGTGCGGGATGAGGAACTGCTGCTCCAAACTGCATAAAAAGGCGCCTGGATGACAGAACAAGTCAGAAGCTTTACAGATCTAGTGCACTGCTTCTCTGTGCACGCATGTCCCGCTTTGCCCTCCTTTGTGGCGCGCCGTCTTCTTTGACTTGTTCTGTCATTCTCTTTGCTTTGTGGCTCCACCACGGCCCCGTCTGTGCAGCAGCAACAGTCTGTCCAAAACACAAGCTCCACTTCGTGACCATTCAGCCATAAACGACTTGTCTGTCCACTTCCCGGTTCCTCTTGAAATAATACAATCGTTCTGTGCTTCCGAGAATTAACCGCAGCTGAGGGAATTGAGCTGCTGGAATGAATGTCCGCCAGGTCGTTGCTCGGCGTTTTTGACGCGCAAATCCGGAGTGTTTGTCACCAGCTCTCCAACCAGCCGCGAGTCTCAGCTAATTCACACCCCCAAGTTATTACTCCACACAATAAGCAGCAGTGAAACCCCCAAATCCTCCTCAGCCAGCCCGCAGGCGTAGTCCTCACTCCATCTCTGAGCTTTGTTATCTTTTTAAAATGGTACTTTATTAATGAAAGTTGCATATGTAATACATTTAAATAGTTATGCTTCTTCAAAAGCAGAGCATCTGTGAAAATGGCTTTGACCTATATTTTCTTTCAGACAGTCCTGTCTTGATGGCATGAATATGGTGCATAGGAGCAGGCATTATAGACCATGTTTTATCTCATTGGATGCATTTTGTTTTGTGTGTGTATGTGCATGTGTGTGTGCGTGCGTGTGTGTGTGTGTGTGTGTGTGTGTGTGTGTGTGTGTGTGTGTGTGTGTGTGTGTGTGTGTGTGTGTGTGTGTGTGTGTGTGTGTGTGTTTTCTTTTTTTACTTTTAGACTGTTTTGACGTTATTTCATTTTTAATTAAAGAGGAGTAGGTCCATGCTAACGAAAAAAGTGTCAGCTCTACATACAAACAGTTTTCCTGCTAAATAAATAAATAAAGTCCTGTTGTGACCCTGAGCTTGACCCCTAAGATCCCCACTCTACCAACTCATTGAAATATTTATCCCATCGTACCACTTAAAGTGTCACTGATGATGGGTCACGTTACTGTGGGATGTTTGCATCAATGTTTAAGCAAAGCAGATCATCTGTGTGCATTCGTATACATGTGAGGCACGTGGGTGTCCCCTTCAAGATGTTCTGGTCTCTTAGAATTGCATCCTAAGCACCACATGCAATCACTCAGCTTTAAAAAAAAACACATGACATAGCATGTCGTTCTTAGAAAAAGCCTACACTTTTAAACCTGATGCTTTTCAACATCAAAGACAGAATATCATATTTTATGTTAATGATTTTGTGCTCCATTTTCTAGATAATACATTTTTTCTTTTTCCTCCTCAATCCACTCTCTACCTTTGCTCATTGCCTGGAACTGACACAGGTCAGCATGACTCTATGGCGTATAGGAGACACTGTGTATCCGTTGTCAGCTGTGATTAGTGAGAGGCAGGGGCAGAGAAGAAGTGCTAACAGGGAGCGATAGGAGCAGGAGGAGGCCAGCTCCTGTCCATCACCTCACAGCACATGTTTACCAAGTGCCTGGCAGCACACTCAGTGCAGCGTGTCACCAAGGACAGCTGCTGGCTCCAAGTGCAACCTGATTTTTGTCACAAACATTTTTCTTTCACCTTATCAGAGCCCAGAGGTAACTTTCGCCTGGGAGAGTTGGAACAATGTTGCTTAATCTGAGTGGTTTATTTTGTGGGTGACAGGAACAGAAACAATCCCTCTTCACTGACGAAAGATAAGAGTGAGACAACAGAGAGAGGAGTTGAAGTCAGGCAGAAAACAGCAGCAGCTCCCATGCTGTTTGTTACAAGGTTGGTCCTTTTTTTTTTTTTTTTGCAATGAAGAAACCAGGTGTAGGGCTAAAGGTCGTCCATAAAACCAATGTCTGTGTGTGTTGTTATGACAAATAAAGTGAATTTGATTATCTTATAGGCTTGAAACTAAATCTTAAGGGACTATGTTATCAAAACTGAATTGCCAACAGCTGGCCTTGCTTTCCAGCAAACTGTCAATGACCATAAACGGATAACGTGGAGCATCACATTCTGGTTCTTACGTAGTTTGTGGCAGATGAAGATGAACGACTACAGTCCTCAGTGGTAGCATACCCTCCAGTACACCTCACATCTTAAGACACATATTGTGAAATTTTCTTTCTCTCTGCAAACAGATCCAGAGGCCATTCTGAATTACCCATAGGAATTTTAACGACCGGAGAACGCACACATAACTGTCTTACCCTATTAGGCAATACCATGGTCCATTGTGAAACAGGAATCTTTTATGAGGAGCAATTCATCGGGCATCTGGTTTTGATGTTGTATTGGGGGTAGCTGTCAGATGTGACCTTGCTCACACCTGCACTGACTTCCGAGGCGGCTTCTAACAGATTATATGTAGACCCTGTGGCAAGGCTGGACTCTAATTGAGTTGTTTACCATTTAATGGTTTCATACTAATGCCTCAATTTCCTGCTTTTGTCCAATGTGAAAATGAGCTGAGGCCAAACTTTACAAATAAGAGATTGTGATGTTGTGGTTGTTAGTAACTTTTAATAATATTAAAAATGACTATACAACAGCAGTACTTTAGCAGAAAGTGGAATAAGATGCAAATGATGAAATGAGCTATTAAATATTTGGGTTTTTTGTTTACGTTATGTATCAAATAAAAATAAAAAAAAAGTCCTGATCCAAAGTAAGAAAAGTGAGCAGCTAAATGGAGTGATGGATACAAATTTACATTGTGTTTGGCACTCGAGTGCAGAGAAGGAAATCCATCGCAGAGTGTTTACCAGCCTTCGTGGGCAGCAGTTGGCTTGTTCCCAAGTTTCCACTGAGGTGCTGAGGGTGGACACCCATTTCTGGGCACACGCACATACACACACTCACACCCACACACATAAATACCACTGCCATCATGTATACAGACATGCACGGGTCTGTGTATACAGCTAAATGAAAACCTGCAGAGTACAAGCCTCACAGCCAGGCTATCCAAGGAATCAACAAACATCCTTTCTCTTTAAAGACAAACTGAATTTAGTATGTTTTGTTTTAGATACTAGTACATAAATGGGGAACATCAAAACATATAATGAGTTATGTCCATAATATTCCAGCCCAGGGATGCATCGATACTAAAGATGTTAATGGAACTACAACTTATTTTATACATCTTATAATTTTTCTATTGTAAAGCAAAAACACACCAGATGTACTGAAACAGTATGTGATTCATCAATAACTCAACCAATGAATAAGAGTAACTGACAGTTATGTGAACTGATGTGAAGAATTAGATTAAGTATTCAGGTTTAGAAAACCTTGTATAGTTCTTCAAACAACTACCCTTTAGAACTGTAGTAAAATCACTACTTATAGGTTACTGCAGTTCACCATGGATGAGGCTTGTCACCGTTTTTCTGTGTTTGTTTGTAAACATGATGGTGACTCTCCAGACATGGCTGAATGCAAAACACCATGTTTCAAGGAAAGGTTATGAAATGCCAAACCAAGACACGTGTCCATATACGGCGTACACACATGCAACCACAAAAACTCACACTCATACTGGGTTTGTGAGAGCCAGTGCTAATAAACATACAATCTGGACAACTCATTGCTGTATTGGTTTGGATTTTCCTCTCATATTCCACTCAACCAGTGGAACATTTTAACACTTTCATAAAATATGTGCTAGTAAAACTCTTTTGGCATTTGCACATACATTTAATATGAATGCCAGCTCTGTAGATTACTGAATTCAAACTCCCATTCAGGGAAATGTTTAGCATATATGTTGTAGTTATATATTAAAAGGTTGCTTAAAAGTTCAATTATTCAAGGATTTTACTTCATTCTTTAGATTTTAAGTTCATAACACTGACGAGGGAAATATATACATTTCACTTCTTTGATTAGTTGTGACCCATCAGTAGTCATAACATAAATCTAACACGGATGCTGTGTACATGAGGGGGGTAAGCAGGCTCTGTTTCCTGGGAAAGCTCAAATTATTCAGCATGTATAGCAAGATGTTGGGGTATTGGGGGGGGGTCTCAGAAAATTTGAGGAAAGCTAAGAAAAAAAAAAGTTCATTAAGTTCCACATGACAGCATAATCTGTGTAGACCTGGCGCTAAGCAGGCTACTCTACTTCTCAAGCTAGCTTGTAGCTAGCTAGCACAAAATGGACAGGTTTTTGACACGCAAAGGAGCAAAACATTCTATACAAATGTAATAATTATTAAATAGTGAATAAAAGTAAGAAAACACATTCTAAAAGTTGATGTTTCTTTACATTTTTGTAGTATCGCCTTTGGCTAGCTAATGCTAGCTGGGAGGCCTTGGCATGGAAAAGTTTGGGAACCTATGCTCTACATCACACTCTAGCTAAGCAGTGGCGTACCTTCTCCAATATACCTAGACAACTCCAGTGTCGTATGGACAGATATAGGAAATCATTCCTATTTATACCATAATAAAACTCTGTCAGAGAGGGAACAGCTTAAATAGGCAGTGGAGTTTAACACTAAAAGATTTACAACATGCACTTCGCTAACCTAAAATCTAATATACCAAATTTAAATTCTGAAAGCAATCGTGATTTAGGCTGCACACATACAAGTTTGCTAAAGATGCACATTTACTCTTTAGCCTTTCCTGATTTGCCTATAGACCCTTTTTAAGTTCTGTTTGTGTTTCTCTTTACATATGTTGTGTGTGCTTATGACTGTTTTTCTTATGCAGCGTGCTTGCCACCAGTTTCTGTTTTTAAATGTGCTTTATAAATAAAGCTGCCTTGCCTTGTAGTAAGTTGTTTTATTTCTCTGCCTGATAACATGTGAGATCCTCCATGAAGGAGAGGAACCAACAACTGGAAATTAACTTTTTTCTGACAAAACCAAAACACAGCTGAGGATTTGTTTATTTTATAAATTTTTTTTATTAGTGGTAGTTCTCATAGCAGTATTTATTTATTAGTTGTATTTGCTAGTGCCAACATTCTGATTGTGTATGGAGTCTCTGGGTACTCTGAGTATCTCAAGCATGATTTTACAACCCAGTTTCTGTATTGTTTCCAGCCTTTTAGCCTGGTTTGCAGTCAGGGAACTGCAGATCAAAGACAGTTTTAGGTTTCCGTTACCAGTTTTTTTCTTCAAGTACAGCAAAGTAAAAAGTTTCTTTTTAGTTGAGGTCAACAAGTGATCTTGCTGCCACTGTAGCTCATCTGTTACAACTCTGATACATCAAATCGGTGTGACGAAGAAACAGCAGAGACAAGAGGCCATCTGCTGAGTCTTCTCACTTCATCAGTATCTGGGAAAGTGAAACAACTTTTAAATCCTCTGCCAGGCAGGATGTACAATCCACATCAGTCTCACTAGTGCAGAAATGAGCAGTATACAGTAGGGAAACAAAGACTAAATAAAGCAGAAAGGAAAAAGATCTTCAGTGGACCAGGCTTCATTTAATCCAAGGTCTTTTACTACTTGTCCTTTATCTCTTTACCCCCCACCTCACTGTCCAGTCAAAATTATTCTGTTTACACAAATTGTATCAATGTAAATTGAAACCTGCCTATATGATTTGTTTGATAATGTAAACACAGTTTGATGCTTCTCTATTGTGCACAAAAGCACGAAACAAGTGTACAGGCGATGGGCCGAAACATTGCAGTTGAATTAGAAGACAGGTCCTTAATTCGCTAGTGTGGGTGGGAACGCTGCAGGCAGGGAGAAAAAAGTTGAAACAGTGCCTCAGATGAATAATGCAATTCCACGGGAAAGGAACCGCACATTTTATTGCATATATATTCAGGAGAGTCAGAGAAAAGTTGGGTTGTGTGAGTTCTGAATATTTCAGATGAAAGTTTTCAAAGCTGTTCTGCAACTGCAGCTCACTCAGACCAAGTGGCAGGAGGCTGGTGTGGGATGTGGTGCATTTCTTTGACACTAAACGTTTACTTGAGCCAGGGATTCATGCCAACTCAAGGAAAAGCTAGAGACATGTGTTATATATCTCTGCTATTCTTGTTCTGCAAAGTACAAACCTACTTCCTAAGCCTTTGTATGGAATGTTAAATGAATCGGTAGATCATGACACATGAAGCACCCACTATAACTGATCTGTGTTTATTTACACAGTCAATCCACCCCAAAGTCAGCCTTCACGCCGCCATCTTGGCCACGGAACAAAAAGCAAAGTGAGCTGATTGCTGGCTTTGATTTTTTTTTTTTTTTTTTTTTTTTACATCTTTTTTTGTTGAGAGTGCTTTTGGGAGTTGAGCCTCAAAAATGCACCCTTTATTCATTTGTTAGAGAATTGGGATATGAGCAGGGGTTGCGTTAAAGTGTAACTACACCCCCTACTTTTTGCGTACCTCCACCCACTGCTGAACTTTATTATAATATTCAAAAAAATAAAGTGACGGCTAAAGTCAAAATGACAGACAAGGAAAAGGTCTAGCACAACATCTGGTCATTCATAGACACTTCTCAGTCAGGAAGGTGACGGCAATCTTTTCCAAATGCACATCAAAAGAAAAACAGTCAAACTCTTGACTGTAGTATAGTTCTGCCTTTCCCCTCCATGTTTACATAACTAATTACCAACAAACCTCTGAGAAATTATAAGTGTCAGGAGAAACTGTGCAGCACTACTTTTTTTAGTTCCAACTCAAGGATCACATCAACCTGACAAAAACCTGTAAGATTTACTCAGATGAAGCTTCTCTTGTTCAGGTTTCCATTCTGTAGAATCTAAATGGGATAAGTTGATTTTCAAGAGCTTGTTAAGGAAATTTCACAGCTGAAGTTTGGATGTTTGTACAGCAAAGATGTGGCTACCAATCAGACACTGATCTTATTAAGATGACCAGACCAGATACCAACTCCAATCCTGTGATAAACTGCCAAGTCATGTAATAGAAAAAAAAAGATACAGAAACACAAAATAGAAATTCCTTTTGGATGCCACATCTCCTGGGCTAAAGAGAAGAAGAAACAGCTCACTAGTTATCAGTGCACATTTGCTTTAAGAAGAAGAAGAAGAAAATACTGCAACTCATCACCAGCCTGGACATGTGTGAAGTCACTATTAATCCTGGATGTTACAAGAAAATTCAGAGCAACGTGTGCTGGCATTCCTTTAACATCTTTTTCAGAGAAGACTTTGCTTATTCAGCAAGACAACACCCAGTCATATTCTGCATATATCACAGCAGTAGAAAAAGTGTTAAACTGACTTTTGTGCAGTCTAGAAGTGTCATCTACTAAAAACCTTTTAGTGTCTTTGAAGACCCACAGGTCTTTCTAGTTCCTATACACTTGAAGAATGCTGAAAGATTAAAATGTGGAATGTTGGAGTTGGAATGGGACATCTCGTTTTTTGTTTTTTGTTTGTTTTTTTTGTTGTTGTTTGTTTTTTTTTTATAATTTATACAATTTATAAACAAAGCTTATAGTCCTTGCAGCTTATTTTTTTATTTCCAGTTTACACATAGATTCTCAATTCATTTTAAAACTGGGGGCTTGAATCTGTATGAGAAGGAGAAGGTCAGATTCCTCGCCATAATAATTTACACACATTGCCTAGGCTGGTGGACTGCTTTATTCTTCTGGAGTGTAAATATGCTAGAAGAGAATGTGTCTAACTGCGTAGGGAGGACTGCATACACAGAGGGTTCTCAAGTACATGGTAATGGTCTTTCAAATGCTAGACACAAACAATCAAGGACAAAAACCTACAGAATAATTTAGGGAACCACTTCGAATCAGCCAGGGAAACATGAGAGTCAACTTTCTTCTTCACAGAGAGATATTCCAAACTTCAACTGACCTGGCATAACTATTTTTCTTCATCCCTTCTCATGCAGTTTTTCATAAAAGATGATTTTTCCACATGATAAAAAAAAGGGGGGGACAAAGAGAAGACAAAAGAGACTTCCCGATCTGTAGCCTTATCCAATCTGTCCAGTCAGTTTGGCTCTCGCATGACTGGCCTTCATTCCTGAACTCTGACAGCTCCTCTCCCTTTGTGTTTCTTGGTAACTTTTATTTGGAACAAAGGCTTTTAAGCTGCCACATATTCTTTACTGTTTGTACCATTTATCCTCCTAGCTATCACAGACTCGGCACATGTTACACTGTTCTTGGACCAGAGAATAGGAGGAAGTAATCCATAAAGTGTGTGGTCCCTGAAGAGGAAGCCGGGCAGATTTAGGCCTCCATTTACAAACTATCACTCTGCACTTGTGTTCCCTCTTCTATCAATAACTTTTTATAGGAAACACCAACGTGGTTGATACCCCAAACAGAGACTTTTAAGGAAACATTTTTAGCTCCTAAACTGACAAAAAAACATTGGCGACATTTACTTTTGTTTCTTCATCAACTGAGGAAGGAGGTCTTGAAATTTCCTATTAAAAGCATTTGTGTAGATGGACAAAAGACTTTATTAGGTCCTACATGGTTTTTCCAGTTGCTGTTTGACATTATTTAATGGAGGAAAGGCTGTCTAAAGTAAACCGACAAAAATGACAAACCTCACTAACAGCTTACGGTTGTCATTTGGTTAAGCCCTAGCATTGCGAAAAGGATAAAGGAACGTATAAGGAAAAAAAAATAATATGATCCTCACCACTCACAGGTCTGTTGAGTGCAGTAAGTCTGTAAATTGTTTTAACACTCCAGCATACTTTCCTTTTGTCATAAGACAGAAGTGATATTTTTCTTCAGAAGATCTCAGCACTAATATTATAGTCTCAGAGATAAAAGCATTTGCTCAAACATAAAATACGATCTTTGAAATCTGACTCAAAGGAGTATAAATGCATAATCATCTTTAAAATTCCAGATGTGTTGTAGAAGAAGAAGCTGACATGTTAGCATTTATTTTGCATATTTCCTCCAAAAGATAAACTGTGACTTGCTTTTTTCTTGATAACACAATCACAATTAAAAGAGATTTCAGACCATAAATCAGAACAATGAATCAAGCCATTAAGACAGAAATATTTAAACAAAAACAACATGGTCCCTTTTATCAGCTGCGAGTAAGTTGGTTGAGAAATAGGGAAATAACCTCGGATTGACCAAAATGAGGTCATGGGAGGGTTTTGTGGAGGCCAACAACATGGTCTCACAAACGTTTGTGAAACGGTCATGAAAACATTTCGGTTGGCTCTTTTTCTTGGACACAAATTTGTTTTTCTTTGGACAGAAATATAATTAAATCACAGAGAAACGTGTGAGGCCATTTCATATCACAAAAGTGTTTATTACCTGGTTAGTATTAGAAATTAGAAACTTGGAGGAAGGAATAAATCACTAGACTCTCACAACATGGCAATAAAAATTCTTGAGCTTTATGAACTTGTACATGCCAAATCTCAAGAATTACAAAAATATTTGTATTTATTTAGTCTAAACTCATTCTAAAGATCAGGAGCTGCCTCAGATGACAAGTGTGTTTACATTCTGTTTTACCATTCTGAACAGACTTTTAAGAGGGGGGCCAAATTTAAATATCAATAAATCCATCAAAGGTAGTTAACCACATTTTCCACTGACTGAGAGAAGTCTGTTCCATTATTATATGAATTAAGACAAGATAAGGTAACATACTACCTTTTAAGTTATCTGCATCATTCAGAAGTTATTTGTGCCTGACAGCTTATAACACATTAAGTAATTTATGTTTTGTGTATTTAATCTTTTACTTTAGCTGAAAAGTTTTAGTGGAGTTTTTAGGGGGGAAAGTCTGTTTATTTGAGTCACCATCAAAGATAAAATACCAACAATTTGTTTTGTCATGTGACACCTTCCATCCTGCCATGTGAGCACCAAACACTGCTGATGTGACTGCATCCCATGCTCTGCCAGTACTAAACACAATCTGCTCGGTGAATTGAGATGGAGCAGGTCTCTGCAGAGAAGAGTGATATTTTACAACTCTTGCAACCTGATCCAGCCATGCATTGCATTGATGCAACATTTTGAAGAATCTAAACTTCACCAGGACCAACAAGAGGCAAGAAGCATTTCACCAACAACCAAAATAATCATTTTGGAAGCCAAACTGACGAATAGACTGAACACTTCTTATCCTCCTCATGATTTCCCTTTTTTTTTTAAATAGTCACATGGGAGGTCACATTCTCCAAGTCAGTCAAACACTGAAATCTTCAAAATATTTATTTGATTGCCATGGAAATGGACACAAATAGAATATCATTAGTTAGGAGTAGCTCAGCTAAAGCATTTGACTGGATTAATCTATAAATGCAGTGCTTTGTTGGTAATAGTAATTTCTCTTACTGATGCTGTTTAAACCCAAATTTAGAGCTGGCACAGACTGAGGACATGTGTTTAATTTACCATGAAGCCCTAGATTTCATTATTGTATTTTTAAGCACAGAACTGCGCTAATTAAGTCTTATCATTAACTGTTGTAATACTTGTCCTCCTCTTTTGTAAATGGGTGCTCAGCCTTCTCTTTTTTGTTTTGAGTAAAAAATGTTTGGCTTGTTTTACAGCAGGCGTGAGTGCCCCAGGATATGCTGAACATTACCCTGTGTCAGAAGTGTTTATAAGAGTGTGCTGCATGCACTGTACCAACATTTTGTGATACCCTTTAAAGGCAAAGCAGGCTGGGGTGTGTGTTCTTGTTAAAATATGTAGATATGCACTGTATTTTAATCAATGGCGTGAGTTACAATGACCTGAATAAGTTATCAGCTTATGTAAAGTAAGGACAAAGTGAGTAGAAAAAGGGTTTAACTCTGCATCTTAAGCATTACATTTAACATTTAAAACTTGCAGTGCAGCAGCCAAATGTGATGGTCCAGTATTTTACCACCATGTATTCAGTCTGTCAGCCTTTTTTTGTTTGTTTGTTTGTTTGTTTTTTTGCATCAAGAAAGCAAATTTAATACTTTGATTTAAGAGATAAGCTTTAAAGAAATAAATAACAGTCTGTTTAAGTGGTATGCAGTTGTGTTTCTTATTATTGTTACTAATATAGGAGGTGCTTGATGTGGGATTTGAGTGGTGAAAGATTTTGCAAGTTTGTTTAATAAACTCATCAAAAGAAAGCTTTTTTTCAGTTTGTATCTGAATGTACTGAAATTTCAGTTCACCAAATATTGATGTTTACCAATTTGAACCAATGAAACAGTTATTCACGTCTGTCATGCTTGGTGCATACGACACCCTAAGTTTATGCTCTGTCCCATGTAATTTTTAAACTTTTTTTTATTTCACTTAACTTTTCCTTAAAATTATGCCCATAAATTACCTGGTTTGGGTAATAAAAACACAATCTGGAACGATCTATCTATCTATCTATCTATCTATCTATCTATCTATCTATCTATATATATATATATATATATATATATATATATATATACAATATAGATATAAGTGGTCAGATGCGCTTGTATTGGTACTGCCATCACCTAGGTGTGTGTTTTCTCTGCTCCTGCTCTCATGGTCAGCACTAAAATGTTGTAGTACTAATTGTGACTAAAACGTAAAATTAACCTATAAAATATAAGACACCATTTTCAGTCATTAAATAATAGAGTGACTTTTTTAGTCTGGCATACATTTGTATCAGTACTAATATCATTTAAATGGCTTTAACTCAAATGCAGGACAACTAACAATAATATTGGCAAGTTTTAGGGTCATCATCTCTTTATATATATATTTATGGCAGACTAAAAGTATCTAGCTTTTGTGTCTTGTAAATGACAAGTCCTATTTTTCTTTTTGTAATGATTATTACAACTAGTACAGACATGAGGCCAAATTTCTCAGAATAAATGTTGCTGAAACCTTTTTTCTGGGTCTGCATTATGCACAACTTGTTCACAGCTCAATGTGAGTGTTCAATAATTAAAGTGCTAAAAAGGCAGTTTTTTAAAAATTTAAACACCCTCTTTTGCCAGAGCTGTGCCTTGTCCAGTTCTTCTCGCTGTCCTACCAGCTGGATGTTCATGGGGGGATGTAGAATAAAAACAAAAAACATAACAAACATAACAAAAACACAAAAAATAAAGGACAGGTTAAAGAAATAAAAAAAACTATTGGATAAGAAAAAATAATAAACAATAAAGAAAAATAATTGAAAATTTTGAATTACAAAAGAAATTTGGTAAACAATTTGAATTACAGGATTTTGACCTATTTTATTTTAATTTTCAAAAACTCTGATGAATCAGTTTCTGTCATGAATTGACTTTACGTAATAATCCATTATCTTGGATTTTAAAATATCAAAGGTCAAGTCTTTTTTTTTATTTAATAACTTATCCCAGCCATCATTAGAAATCATATTAAACAGTCTGTAGTGCAGAAAAGAAATACAAATGACATACTAAACATTCATTAAAAATATTATTTACTAGAGCCTAAACTGCTGTTTTATTTGAAATAAAATAAATAAATAAATACTGTAAAGAATAAATATTACATTAAATTAATTGATAAATTAAGCAATAATTACTTAAATGTGTTAAATAATATTGTAAACAAATTCAAAAGTGCCATAAAATACATAAATACACCCTAAAATAATTTATTACAAGTCAAATTAATTTATTAAAATTGGAAATATAATATAATTAACTGAATTAAAGCATAATTACATTTTACATAAAAAACATAGATAATCTTTTTAGCATTTAATTAATCATTTCACAGCCACCATGTCCCAATGTATCATAAATTAATTTAGACCGTCGACTTCACCCACTGAACCTGGTGGGTGAGGCTAACGTGGACGTTGACGTTGACGTTGACGTTGACGTTAACTGTTGCTCTGATCACTTTGATCTGGAGTTAGTACCTTCTCACAACATGGGCACAATTTTACTACTACAGACTACTTTGTGTCTATAGGTCATTATAAATCGGAGCAAACTAAAATAACTTGTGGAGTTCCTCGAGGCACCATCTTAGAGCCACTGCTGTTCAACATCTACATGTTCCCACTCACTCAAATTATAAAAAACTATATGTTACCAGATGCTTGTTAAGTCATCTAGTTTCTGTGGATGGTCTCACTTTGACCCCTTGTACAACAGTGAGAAATCTTGGTGTTATTTTCGACCAGAATATGTCCTTTAACTCGCATATAAAACAGGTTATTAAAACATAGCAAAAATCAGTCTTACAGTGATACAGAAAAAATAATACATGCATTTGTTGCCTCTAGATTGGACTGTTAACTCTTCATTTGTTGGATGTCCCAAAGTTGCTCTAAACATCTTTCAACTGATCCAAAATGCTGGTGGGAGGGTTCTGAGAAGGACTGATGAGCGAGAACATTTCCACAATCCTGGCTTCTCTTCACTGGCTTCCTGTGAGTTCCAGGATCGAATTTAAAGTTTAACTACTCATATAGAAAGCTCTAAATCTTGCTCTTTCATACCTTAAAAAACATCTTGTCCCATACTGTCCCAAGAGAACACTGTTTTCAAACAGCCGGCCAACTTTTGCTCCCCGTGTTTCTAGAAGTAGATGGGGAGGCAGAACCTGCAGTTATCAGGTTCCTCTCCTTTGGAACCAGCTCCAATGTTTGGGATGCAGACTCGGTCTCGAAAAAGGTCTATAGTTAGGCTCAGCTTGGGTCATAGTTTACATTATGTCTTTTGCAGCACTTTGTTATCAGTTAGTTTTATTCTTTTTACACTTTTACTTTTAAATTTGATTTTGATTAATCATATTGTTTTACCAGTACATTAGTTGTCGTTAACTTTTAGCTGTTCTGTTGATTGTTTTAGGTTATCTTAATAGACTATTGTAATTTTTTATACTGCTTAATTGCATTTTTTAAACTGTTTTATTTGTGTGAAGCCCTTTGAGTTCCAGTTGTGTTTGAAAGGTGCTACATAAATAAATCACTTACTTACTGTTTTAACCAGTTTAGTGTGCATCTAGTTTTTGTGTACCCTATAATGGAAACATAGTATTTACTGAATAAGTAATGTGAGTTCAAATTTAAAACAACCCTACAAAATGACTGATTTACCATACTATAGTGTACAATCTTGTCTACAAATGGGCAATTCAACCACAGCTAATGACTTCCAAAAGCTCAGGTCATTTTGTGCCTTTGTTTTTGGTGCTCAGATCAATGTGTCGCAGACTTTTCCTGTTTTCTTGATGGGAAGGATTCCATGGCAAAATAACTTTAGACAGCACAAACCATCAGCCTTGACTCATCTGATCTCTGCTGGACAAGAAAGCACAAGAGGAAAGTGCTCCTTCTTGTACACATGCAACTGACTTTGGCCCCAGAGGCCAGATAAGCCCTCAGACTAACTAACCACTCAGGAATCCAAAGATAAAGTCTGTTAAGGGATCCTATGCCTACAGATAGATGTATGAGCAAGTAACCATAGTTGAATGTGCGTGACAAGCCAAGACTGCAGCTATTTGCATCTGAATGAGAACATTCTACATTTGTTTGTCCTTACAGCTGAGAGCACATGCACATCATGTTTGACTTTAACAGCAGGCAAACCATCTGGGAAGAAGAGAACATGTTCAGTTTCCGTGGCTCAACATTTTGCTGATCCATGTTGACTGACAGAAAAGTTGCATGGAGTTTCCATTTCATGAGGAAGGAGAAACTGTGTTCTGTGCTCTGCCGGAGGAATTGACATCATGTGATTTCATCAAGCATTGGATGACCCAAGGTAAGCAAACAGTAAAAGACTCAATGAGGGTATTCATCTTACTCTGAGAGCTTATATATTATAAGAACCTGAAACTAGCTGGTGAATGTCAGTGTCCATCAATCAGTGAAAAGGCTCTCAAATCCTGTTATTTTACTGCAACACGACTTGACTTGGAATGCATGTTGTGAATTAAAATTTCTAATAAACAGAGGAGTATCACAAAAGTAATAGCCAGCATGGCTGGATTATTATGCCATGGACATTAATGTGGACTATTCACAGAACAGACAACTGTATACTTCCATCATATTCAGTCAAACTGGTAACGCAAGGTGTGAGACAAGTGTATATGTTTTGCATAATGTGCCACTGATCGGCTCTGCAAACATAAAAATACACCCGCCTTTTATTTACTGACTCCAGCATTGACATCTATTTCATCTGTACCAGCTGGTAGATTTTTCTAATAATTTTATCCCTTCCATATTCTGTCGATGTGTGTAATTTACCCATGATAAACACATATGGTAAAATGTGTAATACCACTATTCTGCTTCGAAAGTGAATAAACATGTTCCAAAAACAAAGGTCACTGTGATGTTTTGCATATTCACAAATGATAAGCAAAGGAAGCACCTTCAGAGTATGCATACGTTCACCAAGGCTGAATAAAATTTTTAAATTTGGATCATGATTAAAAGTTAAAAATTTTTAAGTTGGACTGTGCCCCATCTCTTGTAGAACCTTTCATGCAATTCCACTTTAACCATTTAAATAATTATGCAGAAAAACTACTTCAGAATTCGGTGGCACGAGCTCTGACAAAGACCAGAGGGTGGGAACACATTACACCAGTTTTAAAATTGCTGCATTGGTGAGGCCTCCTTCCATTATTACGGCCCTCGTCTGTGGATCAGCCTGCCGGAGTCAGGTCGCAGGGGCAGCTGCCTGAGCAGGGAAGCCAAGACTTTCCCAGCCACATTTACCAGCTCATCAGGAAGGATCCCGAGGCGTTCCCAGGCCAGCCGAGAGATGTAGTCCGTCCAGGGTGTCCTGGGTCTTCCCCGGGGCCTCTTTTTGTAGGTTTGTTACCATGGAAACCCAGTTAACAACATTTTCAATTTAGAGGTTAATTTAGATGCAGCTAACAGAGCTCTGTCAGGATTAGCTTGGATTAATTAAGATTAATTGCAGCATTTATTCCTCTTCACTTTGTGTAAAAATCAAGTGTGACAGCACAGTATTGAGCCTATACCTGAAGGGCTACAGTGAGGTAACATCAACACACAAGATCTCCCAAGGCAGGTGGTTTTAGGCTGCAGGGACTTCAACAGACTGCATTAGCTAACACTTAACTGTGACACTGATAACTGAGCGTGGACTGACGCTCCCACACCCCCACGGTTCCTGTTTACCTTTCAGACCACACTAGAAGATAGTCTATCTGAAAAAGAGGAATGCAAGAGATGCAGTCATGCCAAAACTGCAGGACACCCATAGTGTGACCTACAACAATGTTACAAAAGAAAATGAAGAGAAATAATGCTTACACATTTTTTTTTTTGTTTGTTTGTTTGTTTTTTTTGTTTTGTTGTGTTGGTTTTCCTTTACTTCTTCAAATGTGTCTTAAGTGTTTCGCACTTCACTGATATCCCCATATTAATTTCATATGAAGTGTTGTTGATGATCCAAACCCAGCCACCTCTGTGTGCCAAGGAATATGTAAAGAAGTCAGATCAAATCCTCAACCATTCAGTACATGGAAGATATCTCTGATCCCTACCCTGCCACCACAACAATGTTTTATCTGACTGCTGATCTGTTCTCAGGGCCAAATCTATGAAGGAAACTTTCCAGCTGGCCTGTGTGTCTGTGCAGTAGTTAACACAGGAATCTTTCTGGTTAGCAGTGTACAATTAGATTTGGTTTTTAAGAGTGTTTTGTGAGGGGTAGATTTATGGCTCTGCTGTTGGATGAAAGGGCCTGGCTCACAGTCTCTGCTGCTATTGGTCCCTAAGGTGTTTTGTCGAGTTGAGGTCAGGACTGTGCAGGACAGTCAAGTTCCTAACACACCAGAGTCATTCATGATAGTGATTAGAACAGCTGAATTCAGTGATTTGAAAAGTGTGTCTCAATACTGGGAGTAATTTGGCTAGAATTATTATAGCCTAATTATAAATATAATTAGAATTCATTTTATGAGACTAAAATTTTTTTTTAATGGCCCATTTTATGACAGTTTTTGAATCACAAAAACATCAATAAATACACTGTGAGAGTAAAAAGACGTTTTAAATGGTAATGAAATCAAGATTTTAGGATACATTTTTTCTTATGTGTTGCAGAGGTCTTCTATTTGTATATCAAATATGATATATTTGGTGTTATGAGGTTAATAATTAAGGTCCTTTGGTCTTCAGCTAACATCAAGAAAACTTTGTGTATGTACATAAGCCTGCATTTTTTTTGTAGAATGGAATTAAATAGTTGGAGCCTAGTTCCATGATGGAGTTCAAAGATGGCAGAAACATAGTGAAAATATTTGTGTGTGCTTTGGAGATTAAGGTGTAGTTGCTCAATTAAAAATCTCAAATGGATGCATGTTAGGCATGTAGGAGAAACATTTGCATAAAATGATCTTACATATCTTATAAAGATTTATTTTCTCTTTGGTAATTTGATAAAATATTAGATATTATTCAGAATTATTTACTGCTTTGTCCTGGAAAGGATCTCTCCATCCAGGGTGTTTTCAGTCCACTTTATCAAAGTGTGTTTTGCTCCAGATAACAAATTGCAGGCATATGAAATAGAGTCCAGCTTTTATCCAGCGTGAATCTTCACCAACACCATAGAGCCTGAGCATGAAAGCAACTGAATGATGGTGACTGATCTCTGTTATTATTTAAGTTAAACAAAAAAATTATGCTGCATGGAAGCAAATTTGTTAAGGTTTAAAAAAAAAGCATATAAAAACTGCAAACAGAAAGTCAGTGATGTCAAGAAATGCCACAGCTTTTTTGTGCAATTTGTTTGTTAAGTGAGAAATAATTAACATATTTCACTGCCTATAAATAATTGAAACTGAATGCCACAAACACCCTCCTTATGGGAAACTCAAAACTATGTGAAAAGTGCAAATAACAGAAAACTGAGGTTGAGATTGTTTGTATTTGTTAATGTTCAATAAAAAATTTATGAAAGTAAACATTCTTGAGCCATCTCTACTACTTGTTTTGGTTAAGTAATGCCAAAGCAAGTGTATGTGTTGGGATTTGTGCTTTTTTTTTTGTCCTGTATATTTGTTTGTCTTCTGCTCCTGCCTTCCCTTAGGTGTGGCTTCCTGCTGCTGACTGATGGCGCATTCAACTCACCTGCCGCTGCTCTGATGGCCTCCTCCTTTCACTGTAAGCCTGGGTCTGCTCTCCAGTCAGCAGCAGTCCATCTGTTTTCATGTAGCTTTCATTACATTTTCAAGTTTCGATTATTATTATTGTTAACTGTCATCTCAACCATTTGTTAGAAAACACTGAATCAGAATAATATTGCCTCAAAGAAGTGAAAAAATATGAAGAAACATTTTTCCATTGCATTAAAGTACAGTAAGTCCAAGATTTAAAAAATAAAAAGTTCAATTCCACAATTTCAGTGCATTTACTGTTGTAATAACCATGTTTTAGACATATCTTAGACACACATACCCATTTTATATTTCATGATATTTCATTTGTTCTTATCAGTTAAGCTGTTATTAAAGAGATTACAGCTTATAAATTTAATTACTTGCATTTATTTTCACCCCCAGGCCATAAAGTTATACCCCTAAAAATCATTGTACACACAAATGATTCTTTTAGTAATAATACAAAGATGTTCAATATGGCACCACAGAAGCAGTGCAAATTATAAATGTAAAACGTGTTTTTTAATTGTTAAAAGATCATCACCCCCACTATTCCTTAAAGTGGTTTGGTCCATTTACCGTTTCCCAAGGAGCAGGGCTACTGGCAGCTCCAACAGTCTCACAAAATGAGGAAACCACAGAAATGTGTAAAAGCCAGTGAGTCATTTATCACACCACAAACACAAGGTTAGAACATGAAAATTGACATTTCTCCTGCTTTGTCCAAAATCCAAATCCCAAAAAATTTTTCCTTTTGTATCTTAATCAAGATGTTGGTTAACTGGCCGTATATCAGTGGCCCATTATGGTACTGTTATGTACCGTATATCAGCACAAAGCTGCGCCTCCCAGCGTTCAGAATCCGTTTGAAATCACACTGATAGCTTAAACGGTCAAAGAGTGTTATTTTCTGTAGCCCATGACAGCATCTGGTTTTAAAGTTAAGCAAATAGCTTATGATTGTTAACAAGCTCAAACCAGTATGTAGCATAGCAGCAATGACAGGGACAGAGAGCCAACTTTAGTTTTTCACAGATACAGCTGATAAATGGATGGTTAAAACATTTTATTCATAGACCTACAGTTACAAGTGTAGAAGGGCTGTGCATTTTTAAGTTGCCATATTTTGTGGTATAGCTGTAATATTTTGTATTTTTGCTTGTTAACACCATAATAAATGTTTATTTTTGAAGAGTAGTTTGATTTTATTAAATTATTCTAGCAGGTATTTTCTTCATAGTTTTGGAACTTATCTTGAGCTTCAATATCTCGTAAAGCTACTTCGATGGACAATAATGGAAATTAGAGCATTTTTCTGTTGTGTTCATAAAGGTGTATCATTGTTATTTATTATTAACCATTTTTTTATACAAGTAGTCCCGTTGAGACACCCAGTCTTATTTGCAAGAGAGACCTGTTTAACTAACTGAACATGCATATGTTTGGATGTTACCTTTTACTTAATAGAATTGTTGATATTGTTGGTTGAAACAGAAAAACCTGGATGCAGAATATAGAATATGGACTAATACAGAACAATGCTATACCTACTATCATTAGTTTTAATAACTGCTAACTTGCTGAGAGCTCAGCTCTGCAAGGGAAGTTGTAATGACATTGAGTAATGATTACATGGAAAATTTAGTTTGTAGCATTCACTGAAATAATAAGTCTGATTAGCTAATTGTTGAAATTGTTATCTTACCTCATCTTTAACCTCCGAAGTTAAGTGAAAGCAGTAATTAATGTATTCCTGGGTCTCTGTATTTCTCATAGGAATTTCAGTTATTAAGTGTCTGCTTCTATCTTATAGTTGCTGACACTTAACAAACTTTGACTGAGCTAGCAGACAGCACAGATTCTGCTGGTCGCATTGTTTTTCCAACATCCTTATTTGGCTGTTCTGACCTGTCATTTATAATGGCGGTGGTCCATGTTTAATTCATTCAAGCCTGCAGAGTGAGACTCCATACAGGAAGCTGACACAACAGACAAGAGTCGCTCCACTTTCCTGCCACAGATATTTTATTAAGATAGTTCTAAGGGCTAAGATTTATGTTCTGAAGGCTGCACTTTAAGCATAAGATTTGAAAAACACTGCTAATATCAAATTCTTCAGCTACAAACTTGGAACTTAAAAGCTTCTTTTGGCTCCTCCTTTTAAGAGCTGCGATTAAATTTTTACTGTAAATGCATGCTGGAGATGTAAGAAAAACACTGTAAATTCCTTAGCAGTTCTTTCAAAGGGTTTATCTTACTGCGGTGGCATTAATAGCGTTCCCTCTAAGTTGCATCAGAGAAGCTCTCACAGAGGTGCCGTCTCCACAGCCTAATTAGTCGCTCTAGTGGCTGCTGTCAACACCACCATCGTAGGCTTCAAAGTAAAGACTAGAGCTTGTGATCATTCTAAATATTTCTTTCATGGATACCTCATCATCTCATCATATCAGGGCTTTTAACACAAAGAAAAGGGCTAGCAAGAGGAAGACAGAAGGTAGATAAGGAGAGACTGGAACCAGGTGGTGAGACTAAGCCAGTGGGTAAGCTTGGCCTCTTTAAGGTCTGCATGTCATAAGCAGATCCAGAGGGAAGTCAGCGATGCATGAAAAATACTTTTCATCTTGAACAGAGTCAGCTGTTCCTCTTGCGTCATGTTAATATTACTGTGGGGACTGTCAGATCTAAAAGATCAAGTTTGACTTGTGATAAAATGTATTCAGTCAAAATCCTTCCAATGGGTTTATGCCACGTCTCGCCTACACTGTACACCACACTGTATAAAAAATTTAATTAACTGTGTGCACTAGAAAAAAAATGCCTACCTAATGAGCAAGAACTGTGGTTTAACAAATATACTGTACAAGCAATCCTTCATAACAATCCACATTCTACAGGGAAGAATCGGCCAATGCTGTTTGAGCTGAGGATGGAAAAATGGTTGAGAGTGAGAGCTACAGACATTCTTGGAGTGTAAATGTCATCATGATAGCCTGACCATGGGTCCGCAAACTGACAGACCATCATCTGCATCTGGCCTCCAGGCACGCTTGTGGTCCCCATGTCTCTCAAGAAAAAGGCAAAGAGGGAAATGTGCAGTTGTTTAAAGGTTACGTAACAATATTTGGAGGTGATCTATTACTTAGACTGGCTGTGGTAGGAGTGGCGAAGGCAGCTGTGGTTGTGGTCAGTCTGGAGGATTCTAATCACATACCATTTTCTCTGTGTTGTCTGCAGCTAAATGCTTGTAGGTTAAATTCCCTGACTAATAAGGGCAAAAAAAAAAAGACTGCAAAAAGTATTAATAATAAGCTAACTCAGAAAATTCATCATGTTTTAATGTAAGAGATGAAACGAGAACATACATTGTAATGTTGAAATACCACAAGTCTTAAAAAAACTTGAGAGTGTGTGGTAAATGCATGCAAGGCAAGCCAAGGCAAGTTAATCTGTATAGCACAATTCCACAAGGGTGACTCAAAATGTTATACAGAGTACAAGCAGCATAATTTAACATTAAGAACAATAGAAAAAGCATTTGAAATAGATTTTAGATTTCCCTGTTGTTGCTCATTTTGTCTTGTCTAGATTGTTCCTTTTTAGTAGAGGCTTGATTACAGCTGTTTTTAGAAGCTCTGGGAAATGTTTTGTTTTGTTTTGTTTTGTTTTAATTAATAAAATTGAGGCTCCAGATAAAGACGTAATGGTTAAATATATTTTCTCTGAACTGGACCTGTGATGTAACATTATCCAAAAAAATGTGAAGAGCTCACTGAATGACTAATTTTCTAACCTTGGAGGAACCACACAAAGTTCCATGGTTGTGTTCTACATCCACACTGGCCTTGCAGAGTCATTGCAAAAGTCTTTGGGTGGTGCATGGGTGTAATTATTTCTACTGGTTGTGTTAGCTGCACCAGCTGAGTGTGCATGAAGCATGCCTTCTGTAGATTGCAGCTGCATTTTGTTTTTTCTGTGTTGCTTGGAGTTTTAACAGTGGCTAGTTTTAAATATGAAACCCAATACTTTCTCAATCCAACATTTTAAATTGTGCTTCAACCGGACATGTTGTAAGTTACCGTAGTCCCTTCAGACACATATACGCTCGTGTATCACTTTAGTAAGGTTGACTTTTGAACAGGATTTGAAAACCAAGTACCTGTCTTAGTAGTACAAAATACTACAAGATGATTGCTGTCAAATAAGCAAATATGAAAAACAACATGTTTCACAATAGAGCCAACAAGCTATATTAGACATTCTGTTACAAAGTGATGTTAAAACTGATGTCAGAACCTTTACCAGACATGACAGTGACAGAATGTCTATCTGCAGTTTTATTTAACATGTTGCCAGTTACACCATTTCTAACTGTGGCCATTTATTAACCAAAGCCTTGGCATTAAAAATGGGGTCACAGACAAGGACGGTATGAACGTCATCAATACAAGATCAAGCACATGACTAACACTGCTCATGAACATTCAACTCCTAATAATACAGATGGTCAAAAATGATCTAATTTGATTTGTTAAAGCCCAGAGCAAAACCAAAAAACACGTTCCTTCCACGAATACAGCATGTCATCTCAAGAATTTACAGTTATTTAGTTCCATTGCATTGAAATCAATTCTTCCAATAAAACATATTATTTTCTGTAACAGGAGTAAATCTAATTGAAATTTGCAAGATAAGTTATTAAAATGTTTAAGCTGTTTAAAAATATATTATCTCAAAACTTGATTTAATTTTTAAAACTAGATATTCCTCTTCACATGCTTCCATTTCAGGAGTCTTTACAGACAGGGGGTGGACTCAGATGAGCAAAGGCTGCCGTCACCATAATCAACCCAGTCAGATATAGGAGCATGTGTCATCACAGGAGGAATTAAGGTTATCACAGTTTAAGATTCTCTGCTCTCCCATTTTCTCTCTATCTCCTTTGTCTATCTTTGTTTGTGCCTTCTCTCATTCTCAGCTCCGCAGCCTCCTTCTCTGCAGTTGGGCACAAACATGTCCTCTCCATCAGTGGCTGTTATCTCTAAATGTCAATCAAACAGAGAAAGGAACTGCTGGCTCCACATTTTAAAGAAGCATAATGGTGTCAGCTTCATGATTTACCACAGGCAGGACAAAGGAGATGTACTCCCTAATATCATCACAAATAATGATGATGAACACAAAGCAGCAGCAGCACATTTAACTGTGGGGTAACGTGTCACAGGCTGCAACGTTGGCTGACCAGGCGAAGGACATGAACAATACCAGAGCCATTACAGAGCTATTTCGCCAGGTAGGAACCATTAGTGGATACAACTTAACACTGCAATAAGTCATGTTGCAGAGCAGTTGTCATTGTGTTGCGTTCCTGAGAATCACATATCTTTGGTGGAGGATAATAAATCTACCGAGCGGCTGTTTTTACATGGGCCCTGCAATATGTGCTTTTATCTTTAGTATTTAACTACTGTGCAGCTGACAGATGCAGGCAGTAAAAAGGAAGAGGTCTGATAAACAGTGCTGAGGGCACTGCAATAATCTGTCACAGCTACTGCTGGGTTTGGCCTTCTACTGTCATGCCAGGTTAACTACACCACCACTGCATAACCCGAAGGGTGGCAGCCGAATAAAAGGTACAACATAAGGAAGTAAAAGAGACAAAAAAACTGGAAACATAAATTGAATTTTGCGTGATTTTTTCCCCCAAAATTTCTATTTGTATTTCAAATAAAAATACGAATACATTTATATTAAAAGATTCCATGAGAACCAGTGCATAAAATAAATCTGGATGCAGGAACACTGTTTTTGTTCATGCACCACAGGAGTCAGGTTTTCAGGCCTGTTTGACATTTCAAAGTCCCAGAAGTTAAACAACAAAAAGCAGATGTGACTGATAGTACTAACATGCCTCAAACAGAAGTTTATCAGACTTGTCTGCCAGTGTTAGGAGACTTCACTTCCTCCCTTGGTTAAAACTCAAGGGGCAGACATTTTTATTCTCTAAAGCCACATGAAACAGTCACACACATGCTCCCACACTGCATCATTTGCTCAGTTGAACAAGGCTGAGAAGTGTTGAACATCCCTTTCAAGGCCGGTGGACGGAGCTTCAATAACGATCAGCCCAGGTTCGGCTGTGGCTGAGTTGTGAGTGCATACAAGCCTATTCAGATGTATGAGCCTCTGTTAGCACTGTGTTTCACCTCTCCCTGTAACAGCAGGCTTGTCAATTTGCAGCACATATTAACACTTCTTCCTATTAGCATACAGAGCCTTGAAGTGATTCTCATAATTCAGACTCGAATGAATCAATTACACCATTATTTGCATCCATTTCATAATTTGCATAACAATCTGTAATGCAAAATAAAAACGCACAGGACAACAAATGGATCATATCATTAGTATAATTCAGAAATACTGCAGTCAGCAGCACAACATGGAATATTAATCAGTTGTCAGAACATGAGGTCTATATACCCATTTGGATTGTGGAGGGGATCTACAGTGGCAATCATGGAGAGGAAAAATTAGTGTAAATAACATGAATGCTCAAAAATTAAATACACCAAGTCATGAAGGATGGGAGGTCTCTTTAGTTTACTGAGGGATCCAAAGAAAACTGAGAACATGATTGTCTCTCTTCCATGTTATGTTCCTCATTAATCTCTCCTGTCCTCTTTAGAGTCATTACATTTGCAGGCAGAAACATTCTTTTGATGTGAAGCAAATGAAGACATCGTTTCTCAGCTCTTGCTCTGCCTGTGCTTCCAGAGTCTCCTCTGATCACAGTGAAGTACCAAAGTTTCACTCTTTTACTGTCATGTCAGGTTAACGGCTTAGATCCCAAGAGAATAACTCAAATCACTAGTTTCACACTTATGGCTGAAAGCAGAAGATTATAGACTCTCTGGTGCATCCAAGTCCACTGAGGGGATTGTGGTCAGTGTCCCTGTCCTTGCTTTCTCCTCACTTTGACTAATGGTTGGATGAGTTGTGAGTCATGCAACCACGGTCGCACGTGTGAGATCCCAAAGAGAAATTGATGTGTTCACTTAATTTTGCCTATATGCTGCTGTGCCATGTGACTGTGCTTCCTGGTGATGCATCACTGTGATAAAGATTCAGAAAGAGGAACCTTTGAAATATTCAAATTTTACTTGTACGTCTATGATGTGTTTACAGTTTCCACCAATCCAGTCTAGTTTGTTTTGTTCTCGTCCAGCTGACATGGAGCAGGCAGCAACTTGTTCAGGCTCACATTTGAATGTAGATTTAGCAAAAGCTTAACCTCCTGAGACCCAAGCTTCAGTTTGACTTACGTTGGAGGTATTTGGGGCTTGAAGGAACCAATAAAAAGAATTAAATGATTTATGATTATATATATTTTATTATATATGATCTATATATAAATATAATTTTAAATTGACACCCTCAAACAGCAGTGTAAGTATTCAACAGGTTCCAGTTACACAGAATTTTAGTATTATTGTGCAGACAACCAAATATGTGATGTCCTCATGTGAGGACGCTAGGTCTCAGGGGGTGAATTTGTAAATAACTGGCAGCTGATCCAGAATCCAAATAATCCTCCAGCAACATCAAGGTCTACCACAGATTATAAGATGTGACAGGATAATGGGAGAATTTAAAGCGAAAAAAAAAAAGAAAAAAATACCATTTAACTCTAAGAAGAACTTCCTGTTTAGGTGGTTAAACCTCAGTTATTCCTTAGATTGGCTTTTATCCTGTGGACCTTCTTGAATTCCTTCTGACAGAGTTTTATTAAGTAAAGATTAACTCTTGAGGTCAGTCATTATTGAATAAAAAAGAACAAAAGTCTATTTTCAGGGACTGATCTACACGTCTCTTACCTTTTAAATGTTGAATATATTGATGATAAACACATAAATGTAATCAGAAGTGATGGACGACCTTCTCAAATGATTGCCAACCACAACATTCTCCAAGCTGTCACTGAATTTCTTTCGCTGTCACATCTTACATGTGATATTTTGTGAATTTTTAATGGATTTCAATTAATCATGATTGGCTCAATGAAGAGAATCGTTGTCTTGGAATAGAAGTGCATACACTCAGAAGCTTGTGAATGTTGTTTATCTGAAGAGAGCAGAACCACTGGTGTGTTTATTACATAATTGTAAAAAGGTGTTTCATTCATCCAGGAAGTTTTGGTTTTGATGAGCCGGCAGTCAAATATGCCACAACAGAAACACAGTTTATCCAGACTGATAATGTTTGTGTTCACTGTTGTTGTTGTTGGATGGAGAGATTACCCAAAAAATGAATGAAACCTAATGATTGTTGCTATTGTGTGAATCCCACTGTAGCTGGGATTAACATACACTATTAAGGGAGTAAATTTCCAGAGTAATACATTAGGATAGATCAATCAGATACAGTATATTAATAATATTTTAATAATCAATAATAAACAGGGTGAAAATATAAGTATAGTAATTATTTTTTCTTTTTATTTGATCATCATTGATTATTATTAGTTAGAGAACAAAAGGAATGTTTGTTACACCTTCAAGAAACATACAAAGTACATTTTTTACATAAAAACTCACAGGTAATGGTTTTATTTAACAGGAAACACGTCACGTCACAACAACTGTTATCGGCCGCTTGAGAAAAAAATGATGGTTTGATTCTTTGTTGCTGAAGTCCATCTGTCAGTTAATCAATTCTTCTTGGTGAATACACTGAGCTGGACTTTGATCCTGACATGACCATCAGCTTATGTAAGTTATTACGAAGAAAAATACTTCTTTTTGTGTAGATGAAGTAATTATGCACAATAGTGAGTAGTTGCTATTGTTTCCCATAACTATTATTTTTTAATTTGTAAAGAATCTTAAAAACTACTCTATTGTAACTCATCATTATGTACTAAATAGTTCTTAGTTCATTAACCATTAAACTTCATTTGAAGTTGCTCATGTGACACTTTTGGAGCAAATAGTTTGAGGGACTGAGAGTTAAGGGAACTATGGACTTTCCTGCAGGAAAACATCATTTCAGGGTGTCTTTTGTGGTGTGACTGCAACATCAGTGCCAGCACTGAAGTGTGATTCCCATCACAGATAAAAACACTGGAGCATTGTAATGTGTTTAACATCAGAGTGACTAACACAGGAAATTGTTATGTCGCAAACAGGCATGATCAACTCTGGTCTGCAGACTTCCCTGCCAGTAATTTGAGTTGTTGCCTTTATAACCCACTGTCTATCAGTGTTTGTAAGTTTGTTTTGTTATTGTTTGTTTGTTTGTTTTTTTTCATATTCACCTTTTATCATGACAGGTTCTGGTGTTTCACACATAAGTTTAATAAATCACCTTTCACTTCAAGCTGCTTCACAGATGGTTTCCCAACATGCATGAGTAGGCAAAAGTATGAGATAAAAAAAAAGTCCCTGTAAAAGCAGCTCTATGAACCACGACTGGACAATGTTCATACTGCTTGGACACAAAAAGGGAACAAAACAAAGAAAACATTAAAGCCTATCAGTCCTTTTATGTTTTTTTTTTCTTTTCTGTTTTGTTTTTGTTTTTTTTTTACTTTTCAAACTCTGCCTGTTGATGAAAATAGCCAGACATGGCCAGAAAGGCTCATGCAAATGTATGACAATCAGTGGTATGCATTTCTGAGTTCAGCATTTATAACTCCAACTATCCATTCTCCACAAACCTTTAAATTTAACCCAGAGCAGTGGAAGAGGAGAGACTGGTTTGCTGGTCAGAGTATTGAGCTCTTGGCCACATCTTTAACAGAATCCAAGTTCTCCTGACAGGCTACAAATGTCACAACATACAAAGGTCATGTTGAAATATTCTGCAGTAATATAATATCCGCTGTGACCTTCTTATCCTTTTCCATGTTGCATCATGGCTGCCTGATGTAAGCTAGCAAACACAAAGGAAATAGCATGAGCTGCATCCATTCCAGCGCTCTGCTCTAGTATCCAACATCATTACTGTGAGGGAAGCTTGTCTTGCTGTCTCTATTGTCCTCCGATACTATATGTGTTCAGACCCACACACCAGTCCAAACATCTCCCTGCGTCTGGCTGTCCTAGTTCTGGGAAGATTATGGATCTATACAGTATAGCCTAGTTAAACAGGATGCAGTACGCTGAACAATACGAGGATGGTCTTTACTCTTCAAAGAAAGAAGTAGCAAAAATTAAACTGATGAAAGAGAAGAATCAATTATAATACAGAACAGGATGATCAAAACACATGGGGTGGGTAGGCTTTTTCAGTTCTAATGAAGTAGGAGGTTATTTGGTACAGATGTCTCTGCCATCAGTGGCGATGCCAAATTCTGCAACACATCTAAGAGTTGGCCTCATTTGAATTCAATAGAAAGGAAAAAAAGAGGGCTGTCCAATTTTATTCATGTCATCCCACCCACACCCAATGAACTTCACCATTGCCTGGTTTTGCACTTCAAAGCGGTATTGAACGGGTGCCCCCTTTTTTCTGCTTGGTTGTTAAAGTTCTAATCAGGCTGGGACTTGGGTTTCCTCCGTGAGTGACCGTGAATGTGAAATCAGGGATTAAAATTCTCATTTGGGAAAAAAAAAATTTCTTTCTTCCTGTAGAGGTGGTGTACTTTTGACTGTACCTCAGGGGGAAAAATGCTTTAATATAAATAAAGATGAAAAAAAAGCTTTCCTTTGTATTAAAAGGTAGAAATATCAACCTGGACAGGACAAGAGAAATCAAACAACGAAACAGTAACAAAGAAAAAAAATAGTGAAACAAAGAAGGATGAAGAAAATAAAAATTATATAGATACAAACCCAATTACCGGCTGAGAGTCTTGATCAAATAAATGTGCACAAGTTGGTGCTTCCCTAATCATCCATCATGGATAATCTGGGTCCACTGCCCACATGTGAAAACAACACAGCTCATCTCTGCTCTCATTACTGGGGATTGTGAAGCAGTGGCGCTCCCTGGTTCCAAATTAACCCCACTAATGGTTTGACAGCTGGGATATTTCTCCATTATCTGTCTCTGTGACTGGGCGTCACTCATTCACTGATGGCTCTCTGCTCACAGACTGGTAAATATGGTTTCACCATTCATTGCTTTCATTCTGTTTGTGTTGTTCTGTGTCAGAGATTTAAGAAACAGTCGCCACAGAGCAGGTAATCAAAGGAAATTAAACTGGATCAGAACACATTTTGCCAAACCAAAATCTGAAACATCTCTTTATACCACTCTCTAAGAGGTCAGTAAATTCTGTTTTGCTCTTGTTTTATATCAAAACACATCAAATCACATTACATTTTATTCATTAAGCACTTTTCATACAAGTAGCAGAATATAATTAAACACACCCAAGTTTACAACCTTACAATTTTAAAAACACACCTGATCATAATCTCTCTCACATGCAGTCATACACACAAATATCCCTTGTTGTTTGGATTGCTGGTTAAAAGGCTTTTTTTTTTTTCCTTTCCACTCTTCCCGCTCAGGATGGGGGGATTGAATTGAGGAGAATATTTGATGCAATCCATTAGTTTCCTCACTAGGCAGTTATTTTTATGAACAGGCTTATACAGTGCCGTTTGATCATGTGTCCAAACATAGAATTGAAATTCTGAGATGTTATTTCACTTTAGATGTTTGCTTGTTTATGGCAGGATTCATGCAATGTTATACTAACCTGCAACCCTGTTGTTTGTTTGTTTGATTTTCACCTCACCAACCAAGACAGACAGCAAACCTTCCAACGTCATAAAAGTTGTACAATAGTGACAGTTTCATTTCCTGCTAAATGTGAGCATGTTATGATGGTTATGTTATGACAGATATAGGAATATAAGGCTTTTGAGCCCAGAAAATGTAGAAATGTGATCATTTTTGAGCATTTATTTAGACCAACATAGCTATTTACATCAGCTGTAAGGAACATCAGGAATGCTGTGAGACATTTTAATTGTGTATGCACATCACCATTAGCCCTTTATTCACTGATTTGACCTTTAGAATCAGCACTGTCTTTCTAAGTGTATTATTCTTGTGTAGCAAATAAGTGCACAGATAGACAGGTAGCAAACGATGCAAAGCCTGTGGCTAACTTTAACATTTCACACACAATTTTACATCATTTATCATCTTTATTTCTCCACAACAAGCAACATTTTAACAACAGGGCCATGTTGAGTGAACAAAGAATTAGCTGATAATTGTGATTAATGAGCGACAGCCTCTGTTTGACATTAGTAAACAACACAAAGCATAGGCTGCTTTTTTTTCCTTTTATCGTGTATGCAGTAATTAGTTCTACTGTGTAGCAAAACCGAACCGCCCCTTTTTTCACAGGTGAACATCTTCTGTATAAACGCAGACTAAACGTTGAGGGTGACTATTTGAAGTTGTCTTTTTTGTATTTTTTATATGCTGTTGTGTTTTTTTAGATGCTAGCAATGCAAAGGGATCCAACAGGACACCCCTCACCACTGCTGGTTCGTTACGTTGGTTTTGGTGTATAACAGGCTTCAGATTCAGGAGTGAGACTGCATTGGATAGCATCCACTCTGAGCTCTGAAAACTGGATGTTTTCATAATAGCTCTACATTCAATATACAATATAATAATAAATTAGTAATCAAATTTACAACTACAATGTGATGCTGTACAAAAGCAGGCGAGAAAGAAAAATATGCATTGTTAGGATTCTGTGACATTTCTTAGTGACACATTTTCACTCAACATTTCAACTTTTAAGTTTCTATTAATTATTTGACATATTTTGATATAAAGTAGGACACATTGTCAATTTTGCATGCGCAGAATGATTCTTATACACTAACAGGTCAAAGGAAGACTGAGAACTTTACTGAGGCTGCAGACATGGGAGAATAATTATCATTTCATTTTAATAATTAATACAGATGTAAACTTAAGCTGTATATGTAAGAGGTTTACTCTGAATGTAGCAGGCATACACCAAGGCACACACACTGAACAATGAAAGCGCATGCATGGCACCTCTCCATGAACAAGCAAGATTGCTGTTCTGCTTCTTCTGTGGGGGCAGCTGCAGCTGGTGCAAATTTGTATGAAGCAGGTCTGAGTTCTGCATAAAAACAGCTTGGAATAACCTGGTGACATCACAGCTAAAGTCCCCTTCTCTATCTCTTTCAAACAGCTGTGCTGTGCATCACATAGCTTGTGCTGATCCAGAGAGAGGGAGAGCAGGAAAAGGCGAGGTAGGACGGGGGAGGAAAGTGGGAAAGGACTGGAGGTGCTTCGGATCATTTAGTGGGGAAAAGTGGGACCCGTGCCAAAGTGACACTAAAGAGAGTTTAATAAGAATAGAGAGGACCAGATGGAAGAGAGGGCACAGAGAGGAGATTTTTACAGTAAGTGGTGATCAGTGAGCACAAGAGGACACAAAAAACAACTTTACAAAGAATAGAAATGCTCATAGTGGAAGAAATAGAGGAAGACGGGGGTTGTCTGTAGAGACAGGAAAATTATGCATAGGTCCAGAAAGAGGCAGGTCCATAGTTCATAGTATGATAATAAGCATTTTTTAGAATAAACAGAAAAATGATTCAAAGAATCTGGAGGAAGGTTTATCATAGTGCTGAAGTGCTGAAGCTTGCACTGCTGCTAATTAGGCACCATTGTAGGATAATTAGATTCATACCCAACTTTTGAAGAGGAAAATTTTTCCCTGTAGATTTCTTCCAACACATTGCTGCTTTTCATTTATGTTTTTGGGGGTAAGGGTTACATAAACAGAAACAATTAAAGGGATTTAAGCAGAACAGAAGGATATACAGCATGAGAAAGTGAAAAGAATAACGTTTATGCATTTCTAATTATATTAAACCAGCGTGGCTGGCTGTGGACTTCACAGGCATGTATTCGCTTGTGAGGCAGCTGCTGCCCTCAGTTTCCTCTCCATATTGATGAGTCGTGCGTCATCAAAACAGATCACTCTGTTTACAGTCAACTTTGCTATCTGTCAGCGAACGCTCGTGAAACCTGCATTGAGTCTGAGAAAGAGAGGAAGAGCTGCAGTTGTTCCGTTGGTCACACGTCGCTTGCAGCGATCTGTTGAGCTAACCACGTCAACTATTACACAAATGTTAAAGGTGCAGGGGCCCTAAACTGTAAAACACAACAACAAGCCAAAATAAATGCAGCAACAGCATCAGAATACACAGCAAATTTCAGAAAATACACTAGAAGTTTCTAAAAACTTCTGTTGTATATTTTCTGTTAGTTTTTTCTGACAGATTATAGTTTTTTTATATATATATATTTTTTTTTTTGTAGTGTTTTCTTAAATGCAATGCTTTTTGACTTGTTTCTTTTTTCTTTCTTATGTCTGTAATGTGTCTTTGGGGTTTGTTTTTGTGGGTTTTCTTAAATATTGTGTTTCATTAAGTTTTGCACCTCGGGGTCAGCATATAAAAGATAGTTTAGAAGCTTTTAGATGGTGGGGGGCCAGTCAGGGGCATTGACGAGGAAAAGGTCGATACCTTCTAAAGACAAAAGGGTGTGTGTAGATTTTAGGAAATAATGAACTGATTATTGCAGCTAAAGCAGTTGTTAAATCTAAAACATAAAGAAAAACTGGTTTAAATAAATAAATAAATACTCAAATACTTAGGATGAGCCTAGATGAACTTAAATTTGAAACATCATTTGAAACAACATCGTTTTAGCCATCCCTTCTGGGGTTTTATGACTTTTTCATTGTTTTAATAAAATGTAAACAGTTTGGACGAGTGAATATCACCCACATATTCAGTTGATGAGACGATGATGTATAAATGCTGCATTAAGACTGAGAACACGGTAGCGTGCAGAGCAATAGAAGAACATTACAGGCTGCATTCGCTTGCACTTGGCCTGAGGTTTACACAAAATATTTTATTTTTAAGATAGGCCACCACACCAGCCTCATCCTTTACTGCAGTGAATCGGTGAGTAACAAGAATTGCATCACATATCTGTGTGTGTGGTAGAAACAGGTTAAAAAATGAAAATTCACTGACATTAAGATGCACACACACAACAAAAAGTACGTTGTATAGCTGAAAAATGAAAACTCTGAAAGAGTGATCAAACAAATATAGCTGGTCTCTTCCAGTCCTGTAACATGAGGGGCAAAACTAAAACACCTAAAATCAACCACAACTGCTGTTTCATGACTCAAGAACTCAAACACAATGTCTGAAGTCACCGTCTGCCATGCTTTGCATTAGGTGTATATGGCCAGGTGAATAGACCGGACAAGTGCAGGAGTGCTTTGAAAGGACATGGTTTCTTCATGGAGAAAATATTTTAACAGTAAAAGTGTTTTGCTCTTTGGTTAAATACTGAAAAAAGAAAACCACAAGGGCTGTGCATTACAGGAAAATAAGTATGCCGCTTCCCCACAGCAGACCAGACCAATGATGAAAGACGAGAGGAGAGAAAAGGAAAGGCAACATAGGGGAGGAAAAAATGGAGAAACAAAAGAGAAATAAAGAGAACAAGTGTGGATAAGAATTGTTTATTTGATGAAGGGTGATTACGATCAGACAGGGTGAAACATGCACTTTTGTCAAGGGTGAAATCTCTGAAAAGAGGGAAAACTGGAAGTATATACAGAAGGAGGACGGAGAACAAGAAAGGAGGGACTCAAAGATGGAGTGGTGGGGGGGGGGGGGGTTAATAGGGAAACAAACACAGAGAGCATTGGCTTTAAAAAACATCTGGGACCCATCAGGGAGTGGAGAGAAAACGCTGCACTCAGCTGAAACTCAGACCCCCACCCCCCTCACTAAACTGCTTGCCGAATTGCCTGCTTCATATCCAACTACCACCTTCCCCCCAAAGAGGGAGAATGCAGTCTATCAGAGAGCAGAGTCCTTGAGCTCTGCAAGCTCTCATTCCTTCCACTACCAGGACTGCTGTAAAAGGGGATCATGTATTGTTAACGAAAGGGATTTGTGTGAAATCAAGGCGTTGCATAATGTTAGCTGTAAATGACACTCTGACACGCAACTTGCCGTGTCTGAGCTCCATCCGAATCCAAAGAAAATGAAACGGTTAAAAGCTACTTGATGCTTGGTGTAGCCATACGATACAGTAGTACTGTTCTCGCATGTCTTTCACCGATGAAGTCACTTGAACTCATTGATCATTTGAATAATTCAACATTTCACATTTTAGTTCCATAGAGGGCTGTGAAAATTTACTGACACAGGCTTTTACTGGGAAACACAGAGACATTGAGTTTCCTGTGTGGTCAGAGTGGTGTGAGTGCAGGGTGGCATCTGTCCACATCTTCACAAAAATGGCACAATCCATGTGATGGCATTAGCAGAAATGTCAGTCACCCAGTACCCAGAGGTTGTGCAAAGGGCAGACTTGCATGACACCAGCAACAATCAGTGGATCCTATAGCATATCTTCATTTCATCCTCCAGAAATTAAACAAAGAGCTATTGATTATAGACCATGCATCCAATATATTTATGGAACATTTTAATGCTCATCACTGGGCCTAACACTAGCCCGAAGTGCAGTTCATAACTTTGACTTCTGACCCAGCACCCATGTTGCTCTCTGGTACCACATTACATGTTTAAACATTTTGCTATAAAAAAAAAATAAAAAATAGACATAAGACCAGAGATGGGGACTTGAGTCTGGGACTCGGATTTGAGTGGCACTTATGTGGCATTTCCAGTGACTTGAGACTTGACTTGGACTCGTACTCAAAAGACTTGAGACTCAAGTTTATTTTCAATGTTGTTTTTTTTTAAATGACCTTCTCTTTGTCCAACCTCCTGGCTGCTGTCTGTGTTGTGTGCTGTCATTTCCCCAGACGCAACACTGACGTTACATCACACAAACACAAATGCGTTCACAGTGCTTGCACAATCAGTCAAAACAATAGCAGCACTGTAACTGTTAAAAACTTAATAAAAATTTAACACCTGAGTCAAATTATTAATGGGTAATATAGAGGCTAGTGCAGAACTTCACAACAAATTCATTTGCAGGTGTGTTGCAGCAGGAAAATGTTGAAAACCTGCAGAAAAATAGCTGATCCCTGCACTAAAGTGCAGCATAATGGCCCTCCTCTCTACATTCAGGAAAAAATGCTATGAACTGCAGTAGTAGAAAATTTCTTTGTGGGTCCAGATGGATTTTTGTACACATTAAAAAACTTTTGGAAAAGTTATGTTGAGAGCATATTTACTAATCTGAATAAACTTCCATATTTACAGGTTTTCCAAATTCAGTAAAGCAAAGAAATTGTCCAGAGGAGAGGGACAGAATTTGACAGTTCAAGCTAAATTCCTTTGATAATATAATGCAGTCTTCTAGCAGAGCAGTGTAGCATGGGAAACCACTCATTACAACTAAAAGTGACTTGAGACTTGACTTGGACTTGCAAAAAGGGGCTTGTGAACATCTTTGCATAAGACATTTTTGCCTAAACAAAAATACTGTGGTAGATTTAGTGAAGAGTCCCAAGATAACGTGATTACAGGAAGTGAGCAAAAAAGAGATCAACTGCATGTGCAGGACACAGGACAAAAATAAACATCAGATTGGATTTTGTTGTTGGAGAGAGCTCAGAAAAAAGGATGCAAGACAGCTGCAGATTAAGCTGTAATGTTGCTGTTCATAAGTAATAATCCCTTTGTTTTCTGGTGATGTGGAAGTTTGGTAACACCTTACGTAAAGATGAAAGTTTAAATATTATTGAATATATAGGATCTTTTCTCCAGTATAGAATGTTTTTTGGTATGATATTTTTGTTCAGTTCAGACATTTAATCTTATGATCTGTATTGTAGCTAACTGGAGATAATGGATATTCTGACAGCAGTGCGTTCATCTCTGTGTAAGATTGAAAAGAACGTATAAACTTATCATCATTATCATCTCTAACTCACAGATGGAGAATCAGTTAGCCACATCTTACCTTCTCAGATTCACTTACAAACAAGTTCTTCTCATGTAAAAATTCATTTTAAGTTATGGAAGTTGCGTGTGATGTTTTCTGCTGATTCACATATATTGGGAATCGTGTTGCACATGAATTTAATTTGGTGTCTTTCTCAGCGTCTTCAACAGGACAACAAATTCAAGTGGATGGTTGTGCATGTGCAGTGCTTTTTGTTTTTTCTGCTCACCATCACACTTTACATACAACTGTAACATGGATGAAGCCCAATACTAGTCAGGGTTGTTTTAGCTAAGGAAGTTAATGATCCTTTAAACTAATACTTATGTTTACTGGGAAAAAATATAGTTTCTTGCAAAAGTAACCATGGCTTGTATTTACCCACAGAGACGTCTCCATCCTATTCCATACAAAGAAAAGCCATTTGCAACTTCGCCTCTAGTGACAATGTGAGAATGTGTAAGCAAAATCGTCTTTTCTAGTACATGGCTGCAGATGTCCCCAACAATAGCCATGACAACTCTTGTGTTACTATAGTTTTTAGGCACTGTAGAACGTTGTATGGACTAATTTCCAGCAAGCAGACTGGAAGGTTCCTGGTAAAGAAAGCAGGAAAAGGCAAATTTGACTGTTACCATTTTAACAGCGGCTGTAAAAGTCACAAGGGTCATAAAGAAATATTCAGGGAACATTCTCTGTGGACCACCTCACTGCAGTCCTGGATAGTCGTTTTACCAGAATGATATCACAGACTGAAGAAGCCAGATCATCACTGTTGGGAGGAGCAGTTTCACATGATTTAGTAAAAGAATTAAACAGCAATGGTTTATAATTTGCCAGGCTGTATCGGGAAAGCCTCGCTTGAACGAACACCATCTCCCAATTAAAGCTCAAATCGTTCCACTAACACATTTCTGCTGCATCTAATCGAGGCTAAACCAAGCTAGGCTTGCATGGCCTGGCTATTTCTGAGTTCCTCAGGAATGTAGGAAGCCCTGACGAGTGGATTGTGGAAAAGAGGAGCTGGCAGAAAAACAGAGCAAGATGAGAACTGTCATTTTCTCTGCAGCTGGAGATAGAGCTGTATGAGGACTTTCAAAGTGTCATCACCACAAAAGGTAATGCAGCTGTGATAAAGTGAGGGAAGCAGCATGGCAAACAGCTGCTGACAGACTAAAGTTAAACAACATGTTGATTTTGCTGTCCTTGTTTATTTCTGATGTCCTCTTTTGTGTTAGAAATCTGTTTACATAAAGCAGACTAAATTATCTGTATATGATGTACTGGTTCTGCTCAGTTTATTAATAACCCAAAAATCAATATGCATCATCATATTTTGTGAATATATTATCGTGTTTGTGTGTGTGTGTGTGTGTGTGTGGCCTACATTAATTCTGCACTGTTACATCTCAACAGAAGCGATCCTAACAGCCAAAGCGTACCTGGCAGCAGGTGAAAATAAAGTACAAGAACACATCTCAGAGTGGTCGGTAGCCTTTGAAAAAATGTGTTTGTTCAAAACATGTTGAGCTGTAAATATGTTGCGCTGTAGATACCAGGACAACGTCAGCGGCTACTGCTACTAGTGGGGGTCCTCCCCTTGAAAATCCGTGGGGCTGGTGGCCTGAATGTCCTTTGAATTAAGCGTGCGCCCTCTGCAGGGTCATCAATAAAAGAGCAAGTCATGGTAACCAAAAACGAACGCTTTCTCTATCTATATCTTTCTCCGTTTATCTCTTTAGATTAGCTTTCACTTTCTTTATCTTGCTCTATCTCTCTTCCTCTCTCTTTGTCTATTGCACTCTCTAAATACCCTAGGCCTGTATGGACAAGGCTCAGCTGATCCCAGTTTTACTGTTAGCCTAACAGAGGCAGTGTAGGTCAGGTGTTGGTGAAATTGGGGAGGGTTTTTTTTTTAAAGGTATTAGTTTTAATGAATACCATGTTTTTCATTTAATTTCATGTTCAGTACTTGTATAGCTGCGTTTCATTAGTTGCATTGACACTGACTGATTTATTGACTTTTCGAGACAGTAAAAGTAGTGATATGATAACAAGTTTTATTTTTATTTCTTTTTTCATTTTATACAAGAATGAGTGGTGGGACCACAGAATTCTACCAGGTGGAACTTTTTTTTTGGGAGTTTGTTTCAGCCCATCAGACCTTTGAGACGCAGCTAAGCTAAACTCGAACGTTAGCCTGTCCACGAGCAGGCTAGTTCTGGTGCTAAGTTATGGTTACTCAGCCGTCATTCAAATAAGCCACGTTGATGAAACAGAACTCTCTCTTAAATGAGTCAGACTTATCAAGATAAACCCGGTTTTCCCTTAATCTGGCTTCGTGGAACACCTCTCTGGGCACTCCCCTCTGTAGACTGCCCTCCACTGGTGACCCCAGCTAGTCTCATATTTTGTTTCGCTATTTAGCCTTTAGCATTTTTAGCTGGTATAGAGATTACTTATTTGTATGATTGATTTCAACTTTAGATATTTAGATTCTTTTGTATTAAATAAATATTTAACGTGCAGTCACGTCTCTGTTCAACAGGAGCAACCCTGCGTTCTTATATTTCCTGGGGTCCTACACCCCACATGGCGTTGCCCGACACCCAAAGTTCCACCATTTTAAATAAAGCATTAATAACTTTAATCTTAAATCTCTTCATTTTTGACAATACCACCCATTACACCACAATCGGATCAAAAATGCCTCCATGTAAACACAGCTAATACCACCCTGTGTAGACCTCTTGTCCCTCCTTTGCCACCCCATGTAAAATTTTCTAGATCTGCCATTGGTACAGGATGTTAGTATTTTTAAAGAGACAGTTTTGTTTCTTCAAGCTGTGTTCCACAGTACATATTATTTGAAATAAAGTAACATGTACTGCGTTTCCCATTTGAATTTAATTTACATCCAATTTTACTACAAACTAAACATCTTAAATATATGTTGGATGTAATTGGTTTAAAAACTGTTTCCTGTATGTATGTGGCTTCACTATCAGTTCATGGGCAACAGAGCTTACATAGAATTTGTCATTTGGAGTAAATGGTGTACAAATACACTAAAAATAAATAGAAAAAAATGGAAATGTCCAACTTTTTGTGGACAAGTCTGTGTTCTTTACAGCTGTTGAACATCTACAGCCCGGTAACATTTGTTTCTCTGTAAACTGTGCAGAGACATTAGATGGTCAATCATATAGAATGTTATCATGCAAACATCAGCTTAACTTATCCTCATGGATATATTAAATGTAATCTGCAAATAAACTTTGATCGTTAGACTGATGATTCAAGACCGTGAAACTGTAAGATTGTATCTGGTCAAAAGCTAACTTGTGCCTCTTTTTATATGTAAAAAAATATTTTTATAAATCAAAGTGTTTTCTTTTTATATTATTAATAAATAGCTATTGAAACTACACACTGATAACATAATTCAGTGTTACCTTGATTATGTTTTAATGGATGTTTTAGCCCTGTCTTGTATTTGAACACAGATCTTTGGAAACTACAGTGACAACGATGCATCAGTATTCAGCGAGAAAACACATTCCTCTATAAGCCATTTGTAAAACGCCTCTTCCTATCAAATCTGTAACAAGTCCAATTTCTGTTAGTAATCCGTCTCTGAAAGGACACATTGATATGTAAATTGTTGTTTCTCCAGAATGGCATGCTGGTTATTAAAAGAGGAGACAGATTTAAAATGATTCAGGGACAAGCCCAGTGATGTATTCATACCAAGGCAGCACACCACTATCAAAACAGGATTATTGTAACGCACTGTCACCGGCATTATTTGCAATCATTACTGTATCACTCCGAGTGATACATATTTAGCAGTTAAAGGAGGACAATGAGTCCCTACATTCATTTACAATACAAATACTTCTATCACACACTCAATATCTTAATGTTAAAGTAGAAAAAAACATTTTAAACTAAAAAACAATACCCAGGACATTTTAAGTTACTGTACAACTAGTCAAATTTAAACATTATGAACAGGTATGAAGCTCTTACACCAACTCTCTTGTAAGCTCTTGTAACTTTTGCAACCGCCTTTTAAAGTATTACAGTTTTCTAAGCAAACCCTGCCATGTAATTTCCAAATATTGATGCCGATATAAGGGGCATATACTGACGTTTTCCCTTGCCCTGCTCCTATCTGTACATGCTGACATACATCTCAGTCTCTCGAGGAGATCAGCAGAGCGTGGCAACAGAGTAAAGGTCCTAACCCCTGCAGTGTACTACACCAACAATGAGTCTAATAACTATCCCATCAAAGCATGGGTTTTAGGGGCTTATGGCAAAACAAATCCTGATGACTCTGGCCAGCCTCACTATGATTGATGAATTCTCAAAGAGGGATTTACTATTAAACATCCCATATATTTCCTACCAAATGTGCCTCTGTTTACTCAGATATGGGCTTGTCAGTTTTTTTTTTTGTTTGTTTGTTTTTTATAAAATATAAGTGAGAAGATTTTTTTCTGCTTAATTAGGGTAGTGTAATGTTACACTGTTATAGATTATTTCCATCTCTAAATTTGTTGAAAACCTTTTGGTAAACTTCTTCTGTAGCTGTCAGGCACTATTTATTTCAAAACATTTTCTCAACTCTTTTAGCTGATTCTGTCCGACCATCCCCCACCCCAATCTTCTGCCCTCTGTCCTTTTATCTACCTCCTACTCTTGTGCTCTTCATCTCCCTCTCCTGTACTCGCCCTTTTTTCCTCCTCTCCTTTTGTTTCCTGGCATGTCCCTCTGTCTATGTGCTGCCATCCAAAAGAGGTAGTGGTGATGATAATGATGATGCACGGTGCGGGGCAGTCCAGGAAGAAACACAGGCATCATCGTCACCATCATTGTCTTCATCAGCCAGATGAGGAAAGCCAAACTTGAGCTCTGTCTGTCCCCATCAGGCTGACTGACAGTCACAAACTCATCTCTTATTCACTCTACTCATCAATTATACACAGGCCAAAGAAGCCCTGAGAGGCATGGGGTGGAGGGGGGCTGAAAGGCCCCTCTCCACGTGTCATCCCTAACTGCAGTGCAAATATGCATCGCAGCCCTCTGTCTTCAGCCCTTATGATCTCTTTCCTCCTTAGGAGACAGCTTGTCATCATGCCTTTAACGACGGTGGCTATGTGCGGATGTCATGAATCTCAACGTGAACTGAAGGTTGAATTATGAGTGACTACATCCCATAGATATTATTGGCATTTTGATATATTTGGACAAAAAAATTGATCTTTAAAACAATGGTAAAAAAGGGGGGTGTACTTAAGCTATTTCCAATCAGAGGCTCCAGAATGTGTGTCAATGACTGGAATCTCTTTACATGTGGAAGCTGTCTGGTTAAATCCTCTGACATTGAGGACATGACTATGTCATTGTTATTCAAGTGTGTGCTGCCGTCATAAGATCTAAAGCTCACTCTCCAAAATACTTAAAATAAATAATTTCTCTGCAAAGAAAATCATTTATAGGTCGCACAGATGTGAAACAACTGACAGCTCCTCAATGTCAGGCCAAGAGCAGACAGTTTGATGCAAAGACATTTCTTAGTATGCAAAAAATTACACAGGATCTGCAGGCATCTTGGTATGGTGTTGCTGCATCTACAGCCTAAGAGAAATTGAAAAATATTGACAGGAAGTTGAAATTGTCTAAAAATAATTCGTACTAATCACAATTTGTCAGCAGCAATGCTGTATGCCAGAAAAATAAAAGAGTTGTTTGGACAACATAATCTCATTACAGGTCATAAAATCATGTAGGCTGATGAAAAAATACTTAGTAATTACAATGTACAGGCTCAATGTTTATCTATGTTTTAATCCACAGATGACATTTCCATACTTTGACCTTTTGTAAAGTGATGATGAAAACAGGAGCCACACTTGATCAGGACAAAATAAGGCATGGTCCCTGCCATGGGAAGAAACCCTTTGTGCTACTTTTTCTATGAAAAATACCTTATAAATAAATAGATCAAATTTGATGGGATATGACATTACCCGGATCAAAACGATTCATTCAAAATAAAACTAAATAAATCACACCATCTGTTTATATGTGCATGTGTTTACAGTTTTTGGTGGGACAGGGGTAGTTTGGTGGTTTGGAGAAAAAGTCCCTTTAAGCTTCCTTATGTATCTAAAGAGATTTAGCCTAATCGAACGTCATACATCACCGCCCTAATACAGCCATACGTCTTTTATGTTGACATTAAGTCAATTCGTCCACTAGTGGGCAGTGCTGAGTTCAGCATTTACTTCTGCGTTCTGACGTCAGTTTCTGACACTGGTTGGTGGCAGTAATGCATCACTGGAAAGTCGTTTGCAACCGCCCAGCACGTACCACACTTACACAGCCTTTCTTCATATGGCAACCCCCCCATCTCTACTATTGTTGCCCTCATCATCCTTTTCTTCTTCTGCTTTTTCTCTTCTTCTTTACTGGTTGCATATTAGCTACACTGCTACACTGCACACATGGTTTCCAGTTGCACCGTTTGCTGCATCAAGGCCCCCAAACACAGAGAAAATTCTGCACGTAAACGATATAGGAGATGGACAAAAGTGTCCATGCATCTGCGTTTTCATCTTCAGCACTAAGTATAAATAAGCCTAAAGTAAGAGTATTTATGTTTTGAGCAGACCAAACATCTTTCCAGGAGAAGAACCTCATAACAAATGTGAACCACAGTGGTGGGAATTTCATGGTTTGCGCTGGCTACACTGCTTCAGGAATTAGGATAGCCTGCAGTCATTTTATAACAGTACAATGTCTCAGTTTTAACATCTGATTTGTTGTATATATTGGGTCTATAAAATGTGCAAGTCATTGCATTCTGTTTTTATTTACATGTTACAGAGCCAAAAAATTATAGGCAATTGGAGTTGTACATATGTTGGTACTTCTGATGAATAAATGACATTATATTCCTTGTGGATTTACTGAGGCAAATCATTTTTATGTGTAGGCAATATTTTAAAGAAGATCAAACATTTGCTTGTCTAATATGTTTGTTTAAAAAGAAAAAGAAAGCCAACGACCATTACTTTTTCCATTTGAATGAAAATGCATCAACGTTTTCTTAGTACAACACAACGGATGGAAATCCAACATTTACCCTCCTCAGGTAGTTAAGCCTTCATTTTTCTGTCTGCCAACTAAACCACTATTACCCTAACTGTGATTTACCACACAAGTGGGACCAATAGCAACTAACAAAAATGATATATGGTCCTGGAAAACAGATTTAGAAAAGAGAAGCAAGGTTTTACAGACAAGACAGGCCATTTAAAGCCCTATGTTGGACTGGAATCAGCAATGTGTCAGCTAAAAGCAAAGTGAAATAGTTTTCTTAGAGATTCTTCTGATGTTGTGTTTAAGGAAACATCTAAAACATAAGAGCTGGGCTTCATGATATCTGGATGAATAAGCTGTCAAATGGTCACCTCTAGCTATTTCATGCAGGCAAATAGTTCATTCTAAATACAAAGCCCTCACTGCCATCCTGGAAAAGATAGACTACTTGGTAACAGCAGCCTTCATGTTGTCCAGGGCTCTATGATACTACCTCTGAAAATGATGTGCATGAGGCTGGTTTGATAGTTTATAAAGGCACAAGTATCCAGTCACACACACAAACATATATTAAACACTTCTGGTGCATTCACAAGTTATTTCCATATCAGGCAATGCAGCTGGTGCTGGAAAAAACTCATTGAAAAAGGTGAGCTTACTCTGAGATGAGAGAAGTAGCATCCAAGCCAAAGTTAGCATGACATGCCCGTTTCTTCTGTGTCTGTGTCACCACACATGCGATCACAGAGGACCATTGGTGGAGATGGAGGGCTACAATGTGAGCTTTAACTCTGCAGTAGCTTCATTTTAAAGAGGTATAAACACATATATTATATTTTTATTTTCTTTTTCACGTTAGTTACCTTTTCTGTGATTCCACAAGTGACTTCCTCTTAAGCCACTGCTTGTTTTGTACTACATTTTTGCTACTTATACATTTAATTTAAAAGTGTAGACAATCCAAATAATATTTTTCTTGACTGCTTTTGTCATTTTTGTAATGGCTTCCCTTTGATTAATTAAAACATTTTGTTGCCTCAGATAGAAAAAATATTTGATGTCACTGATGTGACAACATTCTGTTTTTGATCATGTGTGTCTCTTTACACTGGTTCAGTGGCCGTGCTGCTCAAATGATTTCTCTGCATACTTTGGACTCTTTCAAGGCATGTTATGATTAGTTTCCGTGGCAACAGAAGTTTTGTTTTGTTTTGTTTTTTTTCATTTATGACCTGTTTATCTGATAGTTTCTAGTTTGTTTGTGTAAACAATTAATCTTTCACACAGTTCAATTCAAAGCCCTAGTGGTCTACAGGAAAGACAGTCAATGTGTAAATAAAAGTTCTTTGTGTGTCCACTAGATACAGTACTTTCAGGTGTGGACGTCAGTTGGCAAGGCCATAGATGTGGCTTTTTTCCAAGGGTGTATTCAAAGTCTGACACCTAACACAGAGAGCAGCTCGACTTGTGCATACAGCTACTACCATAAAAGAGATAAGGATGCACATGCTGGCTTCACAAGCCACACATCTCTGGTTTTCTAAAGTTTTGCTTTTAGTGACTAGAAATGTTTTTGGTCTATACGTTGAGTTAAGATTTTGGCTAGCTTGGGTTTTTCCTGTTTTTAGAGCTTTTCTAAGTTAATATTCTGTGTTTTTTTCATACAGTTTGTTCTATTTAGTCTGCAATGGATGATTTTTGGGTCCCATTTTTTGGTTCTGGTTTACTGTTATTGCCTGTCATCTACTCTCGATGTACTCAGGTGCCCTTAGCTTGGCTCATGTTGGCCCTAGTTTGCAGCATTTTGTCTTTGTTCTTTAAGTAAGTTGTTAAAAGTACATTTGAGTTCTACCAGGCTGCCTCTTGCTCTTAGTTTGCCTGCTTATGAAAGGGCAAATGCATATAAAAAGCAAGAGACAAAAAGTACTTATACATCTGGACCATAGATTCAGTTTGTTTTTCTATTCTCTCTTTTTTAATTACACCTCATTTCTTCTTTTCTAGTGAGCAGAAAGAATCATTTCAAGTTGCCCTAACAAATTTAGTGTTTGTGCAAAATAACTATAAGAAGGAACAGAATTTCAGCTGTGCTAATTTCATGCAATTTATTTGTATTCTTTGCATATATTTTGACATACTGTATAGAAAAATAAAATTACACTCCTTTTACATCATACACATATTTCTTTCCAGTTGGCAGGCCTATTAAAGCTATATAGGACTTATAGACATCCATCCAACTCTAAGATATTGCACAAAGTCCGGAGGAAATATAGAAACAGAGCTTAATACTCAAATAATGGGAAGATAATGACGGAGAGATGGAGGGATGGTTAGAGATAATAAGAGAAACTAAGAGAGTCCACACTGAAAACTGGGCAGCAGTTCTGACAGCTCACTCAAGCCTGGAAAAGTGGCAGACCAATCATACACCAAGGACAAATGTATTTAATCATGAGAAGAAAACAGAGTCCATCTCAGAGAGAGAAGGGAACTAAACATCACCAGTAAATCCCCATTACTTAATTCAAACCTATAGAGACAGGGAAGACATCAGTAATGTGCCAACAATGCTGATAAGCAGAGCCGCTCTGGATATACTAAACTTGATAGCTGGTGTGAAATTTATTTTGTCATTTTGCACAGCAGTTCTATTTTCCTCATATGTTGCTTATGTCAAAGAGAAAGTAGTTTTCATTTGGTCTGAGGCTGAAGACGATCTAAAGCAATCTGACAAGGTTAGGGTTCGAAGCAAAGAAGCAGGACATTCTTTGCCAGTATGACCTCTGTCACTTATAACCTTAGTCCTGCAGAAACATATGCATGAGAAATGTGTTTTTGCACAATACCTAAAGGACTGAAACAGAACTACTCGATTTCACATGACGTAGAAGGAAAGCTGATGCTGGGCATGGTTAATGTGCCTTCACTAATTAGTGCTCCCTGAGTTCAGAGAACTGAAAACAGCTCTGACCACTTTTTTCTGCTTCTGTCACCACAGCACAGCATTCTGCTGTCACCAGCATCACATTTCCTGCCCTTGACCACCATGAATCAGTCTATCAGACACAATTAAGATATGGTGTCAAAAGTGAGACATGTTCACTGTTTCAAATCAATTGTGATGATGTCATCACTAATGTAGCCACACTGAATCCAAAAATAAGTACTCTAATACGTACTCTAAAATAACTGCTCTACATCATTTCATAAGATGGGGTCAAAATTTAATTTTCATGCTGATCTAACAGTGGGATCACTATGAACACCAGCTGGAGGTCATGAAGTTTTATGTCCAACCAAATCATTTTAAATTCCCAGCAGAATCAGAAAATAAACATGGAATCATCTGCTGTATAATATATTAGCAGATTTTTAAAACAAAACCCAAAACAGAGCATAACTTGTGCATTAAAAAGCTTGTATAATGCTTCTTTCATGTCCCATTGTTGCCTTTTTTTTCTGCATTGTTGATGACATATTGTTGGTCAGATAATAAACTGTCATCTATAAATAAAAACTGTTACTGTTGTTATTTTCCACAGTCTGATGAGAAAGTGGAGAAGGAACAGGATGCTGGGTAAACATTCACAGGGCTGTGCAGTGAATGAGTCTTGGGCAATCAGAAAGACAACCTGACATTAACCGTTTAATGCAGGCCCTCTCAGTGCTTGCAGGTCAACGGTAATGATGACTTATGTAATGTCTGCACTCTGACTTGTCCTGCTTGACAGGGTCACATTTTGATATTTGCATGTCAGCTGAGTGTCATCGTATCAACGACAGATACTTTATTTGGACAATGACAGTATGATATATAGATATAATAAGTAAACTTCTACATTTGGGGAAATAAAGTCATTCATTCCTCTCCATAAATGTAAAACTACACCAGAATAGGGGTTAATCTGGGATAGCATACAATGAGGAAGTAAAGGAATTTGCTCACAACACCATGCAGAAATCTAAGGTTTTCTTGGAGCTGAGCAATATAACTGTTTTGAGAAACACATTTTGCATTAGTGAACTCAGAATTTCAGTTGTGTATGACTGAACAAACACAGAGTGTGTTAAAATGGTCCTTTATGACTCTGGCTGTGTGTTTTGGGTTGCTGTTATGCACTGCATAATAAATATGGGACAGATCAGATGCATCTACTGTATCAGGCCCATGCAGAGACCTCTAAAGAGGCAGGTGATCAAAGTCTGCATATGAGGCAGGACTCTGGTAATGACAGCTGTTACAGTTGCAATGAGCTACAAGCATGTAACACAATATATACTGCAATATAGATAGATTTATTTTGACATGGACATCACAATTACAGACCAGATGCAGAGTGAAGAGGGGGAAAGAATGGGGATGGTCATGGCTGGGAAGAGTAAAAGAAAAAGCTATACAAATGAGCCCAATATTTAACTGTTTTTTAGTGCCTCTGTGAACAAATGAAGCAGCCTGGATACTCTGGTTGCTACTCTCAGTGCAGACTGCAGAGGTGAAGATACTCCTGGCCCATCCAGAACACCTCTGTATCAGCAAATTCTAATGTGAAACTACTGACATTAAAAAGAACAGGGGAGATGTATTACCTTAGTGTTACACGTCCCCATGGCAAGATGCAAGGCCAGATCTTGGCTGTCCACACTCCATTAGGATTCACCCTATTGTTTGTGTGTGTTGCTGGTACCCATTAAACATCTTGTAACTATCTGCTTAATGCAGCTCTTTCTTTCTTTTGCTATATGCGCCTCTTTGTGGGACATCTAATAAAAGAAAACGAATGAATGAAATGTAACTCCAGTGTTGGGCACACTGCTTTAAATGAAGTTATTAATTATAGTTACTAGTCACTTTTTCTAAAAAGTAGAGTTACAAACAGAGTTACAGCATTTTAAAGATAACTAAGTACTCTGGAAAGCAATTATTCCCTTTTCTTACATGTCCAAATATGTTCCCTTTAAGGGAACTTTAAATTAATCTGCATGTTTAATTTATTCATAATAAAACTGAATATTACGTCTGATTAATGAATGAAATGGAAACTTAATGGAATAAATTAATAACAGAAAAAATCATCTATGCTAATCTCATGCTACTTAGACGTCGTGGCTCTGTCTCCTCCTCAGAAGAGGAGCTTCACATCATTCTAACATTTCTCACAACGTTCTTGTCTTTTATCTGTGGGGGGAAAAGTGTATCTGTGATTCTAGATTCCACTGTTTTCTCTGGACTTACCGTTTCTCTTGGTTTTTTGTGTGTGTAAAATTTAAGTCTGCCATGACATTTTACTCTTCAGCAGTCAGTCATCGTCACTTAGGCACTGTAGTTATTTCTCTCTGTAAACCCCCCGGTCGGATGAAGACATACCAATGTACTGAATTATAGTAACCCTAATAATACCATCAGTAACGGTTCTAACGATGGAAAGAGTAATGACTTGGATTATCTGTTACTGAAAAAAGTAACGCCATTTATGTTAACACTACTATTCCCATCACTGGTAAAGACACAGAGCGTGGCATTGGTACTAGAAATATCATTTTATTCATGCCTGACAAGAACTTTCTGGCTAAATTACACATCATGTCCAGAAGTTATAGTGCATTTGATTTGACTTAGAGGTTTAAAAGTCAGACCTGGGAATTAGCGGCCATTTTTAATGTTCACCCACACAAACACACACACCGTTAGATGGGGCGCCCAAGTCAGACAAGTAAGAAAAACATGTATATCGCAAATTTGCCCTCATTTTCCAGGTTCTTATGTAAACATGCCTTCATCCTGCAAAGTACATAAAACAAACATTCATTTAACTTATTCCTTTCTGATTCTTTAACGTCACTAACTTATTTCTTCTGTTCGGAAATATAAACTGATGACAACTGCTCTGTGGTTCACTTTAGTGATGCGCGGATTAGATATATCAGACAACAACCAAAGTATCAAAGACACACAAAAAATAAAATAAAAAATGTGACCACACCTCCACGTAATATCGATACTACCCATACCAGCATTTTGTTATAATAAAGAAGTTAGAAGTCCATCACAAACTGTAAATGCAGTGGAAAACAACTATAACATCAGGATCTTCTCTAATTAAACCCAATTGGCAGGACCTACTATTTCTTCCACCTGCCAAAACCACAAGTGAAATGACACAGCATAGAGGAGCAGCAGCGCATCTCTCACTCACTCCAGCAGTTAATGGTCATGTATGGAGCTGAACAGCAGTTAGGTGATGTATGATGTGTGTGGGAAGACATAGAGGTGTTGTAGCAACACCACAAACCTCCTTAATCATCTGAGAGTCAATCATAACACAGTATGTAATTAAATTATGATGAGGAAGAGGAGGAAATTAGTGGGACAGGTGCTGTAAGGGTGAGACACGTCATGCTGCAGCCAGGTACAAACCACCATTCAGAGGGAGAAGATGTGGAGCTGTGTACCACTCATGCTGAATTTTATTAAAGTGATTTTCATCTTTCTGCCGAGTTCAGGTTTTTGTGTTGACGTTCAAATAACAGGAGTTGCCCTCGTTCTAAAGACAATTGCATCCTGATTTGTTATGTACAGTGTGAAATATGGTTATGAAATGAGAAAAGGCTGCAAGAAATAACTATGAGTTCAGCTTGGTGCGATATGTGTCCCTGTGATCAGCTCACATCATTGCAACGGGCTTAGATTCAGTCGGGGAGGATGCTGCAGAGGCTGGGTGTCATTAAATATTCTGTAAAACAACCATTGTGGAGGTTTTAAAAAATAAAAAATGTGCATGAAAAATATTTAATAGGATAGAAAAACAATAACATCAATCCCTCTCATTTGTTTCGACTGATGGTTAACTAAATATTTTCATATGTAGGTGTCGACAACATGCAATTGTTGTGGCATTTATATATTTATTTATGCATTTTACTAGTAATTTCAGTTTGAGCCACAAAGTATTCTACAAAAATGTAGCGGCCACCTCCTTTGACCTCAGCGTAGTCCACTTTGAAAGTGATTTTCCAAACACATTACGTTTCTGTTTAAGTATCGTATCACCGGTATTAGCTTGTGTATTACTTGATATTGGATCAGAAAGAAAATGAGAGGTATCACATGCTTCTTCTTCCGCTCTCTTTTTTATTAACAGGATTCATCTTCTTTACTTTTAAGACTTAAGTGTCAAAATCTGATTGATAAAACCTTTCAGCACAATTTTTCACGTTAACATACAAAGCCGTAGCTTTTACCAAATAATTATGTATTACACAAAAAAGAAAAAGAAAAGAAAGAAAGCAATGAGATTGCTGACCTGCAGCCCGTCTTTATTTCTGAGAGACTCTGTCTCTGTAAGGTGTTGTTTTTATTAGTCAACTGTTCCCAGATCTTCCAGCTGATTCAATTTAGTTTTACTTTTCCAGATTTTGTTCCCCAAATCCCATTGTTATGTATTGCTTCCATCAAAATTTACAATGAGCTAATATTTTTCATGAAATACTGAAATGTCTCACTTTCAGCATTTGATATTTTTATGTTCTTATGGGAATAGATTTCTGCTTTTGTGATATTTGCAAATTGTTGCTTTCCATTTTCAATTTATATTTTAAATAAAAGCCTATTAATGATACAGAGGCACAGATCAGATATAAACCAGGTGTTATGCTGTCCACCTGAAAACACTGAATGTTTACTTTAAGGTTAGCCTTGTCAAAGATGTTTCTATATGAATATTAGATTTCTTTAAACAATTAAATACAAAAATTAGAATCTTCTCATATAATATTGGTTAGACTCTAAGGCCAACAACATATGAGTTATACTGACTGGAGGGTGAGAGAATGGAGGATGCAAAAGCAAGGGACCATCGCTGGGCATGGACTTGTTTCTCAGAGCTAGATGTTCGGACAAGGTCAGGTCTTTGTGTTAACAGGAGAAGTCAACAGCCAAGAGCTGTTTATGCTCCCCGAACTAATCCAAGGGTCCAAGGCTGTCAAGCCACATTTGTGCAAAATGCTTAAAAAATGAATATCGCATTGCAATAAATAATAGAAGGAGACAACACTATAGATGGACGGTTATGTCACCACACAGACTTGCAATAGCTCAAATAACAAAGAAGCTATACATACATACATATATATATACATATACATATATATATATATATATATATACACACACATATATATATACACACACATATATATATATATATATATGATTTCACTCCACCTATGTTAACAGGGAGACAGTGTTACTGTCCTCCCCAGTTCTCTCAATAAAGGGATAAAGTAAAAAAAAGGATTTGTAGAACAACATTTACCCATAAGCTTGCAACATGTCTACATTTTACCCTAAACCATTTCTACACACACTCATGTACAAACACTAACATCTGGTATGTCACATTATCAATAAACCTATAAATGGTAAATGGACTTGTACTTATAGAACGCCACTCAAAGCACTTTATACTACCTGTCACATTCATCCATTCACACACACACACACTCATACCCCGATAGATGCATTGGGAGGCAACCTAGGGTTACGTGTCTTGTCAAAGGGAAACATACTATAAAATCATCTGATGAATGAGTCAGATCTCCTCTAATTTCTCTGTTACTCACCAAGAACCTAGAAAAAATACCTAAAGAACACGATTCCAGGCTGAGATTTACAGGAGCAGCTCATTGCTTCTGTTTGTGCTGTAAAGCTTTTGTGCCTTCTTCAGAGTGGTGCATGTTGCCAAGCAAAGATAAGAGTTTGTGCACAATGAGAAACTCAGATGGATGATTCAGGGCAGAGTGTGAGCAGAGCTGTAGATGATGGAAGGGATCCAGTTTAAGCAAGACAACAGAACTAATGGACAACTCCCAAAGAAACAGTGTGACACATAACTAATGCTACTATTTAATAAGGTTCATAAGGGCAGAATCGTGTACTTCCATGGTCTTAACATAATAAAAACTTGAAAAACTTTCCTTCTATAAACACGCTGTGATTAATTTAAATGAACACAAACCCTCTTTCTCCACAGGAAAATCCCAAGTAAAAGGCAGAGAGAAACATATGGCAGTTGGGTGTAAAGAGGAGAAGATGAAGAAGGGAAACTCATATTATAGGTTGTGGGAACAGACGTCACTTCAGGGTAGCAACCCAGCATTTCCTCCACAGGCAGGCTGAGGAAGGATTAACGTCTGCAGGGAGAGCCGCTGCCTGTTTCCTAAATATGCCTGCCAGTCTCTCTTTCAATCTGTTTTCTACAGCTGATGTTAATTTAACTGTTGTGGTCCAGACAAACCTTGGAAACAAGACTCTTGCTTGCTTTACTCACAACATCAGTGTGTATAGAATTTTTTAATTAAAAGCTTTCAGGTCAAGAATGTCGCATTTAAAAACAACTTTAAAAAAAAAAAAAAATCTGTATTTTTGAGTGGAATTTATCAGAGTTCAGGGGAAACTAAAGGCAACTTTTAACTTGACCTTTCCTTGTAAAACGTACGTGTATTTCGTAAATACTGGCAAGTTAAAAATAAACTAGTTTGTAAGATTAAACATCAAATTATTCATGTAGCAGCCACTGCTGTGATGTGTAGTCCATTACTATCACACTAAAATACACGTCGGTCAGGATGATTTAATCTCTTTTGCTCAGCTGGTTTTTAAACGAAACTGCCAACTTCTCTCCATTTGTTGTATTCCTCTTCTGGACATGCCCCTCTCATGCCCTGTTACCCTCTCCTCTCCTACACCTGACCCAACAACTACTCCTCCAAAATATCTTGCCTCACAAATCAAGCTAGACGCACAATCAAGTCTCTGAAGTGTTCACACACACTGACTAGACAGCTGATCAAACCACAATTTTTCCTCCAAATCGGCCTTAAAATCTTGTGGTGCGAGCCTGGCTTTAGAAGACGCTCTTATCCAAAGAGACACATTTGGACCAAGAGGTATTGTACATTATTAATGCTTAACTTCAGGATGAATACTAAGGTTGCTGTTTATTCTTGGTTTTAAATCTTTGGTTGGCGTGCCATTTGACACTGCAAGCGAATAAGGAGTTAAATTGAAATCTTCATTAAATAAATGGGATTTGATTTAGTTTCCAGGTGCAGTGCGCAGGATGTAATGACAACAAAAACAAGCTGCAACTAATCTAATAATCCTCACCAACCCACCAAGTTTGGTCTTGAAAAGCACTAAAGTGCCCCTCTAATACCTAACCTAATTCCTTTCTGGGCATCTGTATTAACATGGAAGTTCAATATGAAGTAGAGGGCAACAGCCTATAGTGTTTCTAGATATACACTCACTGGCCACCTTATTCGGTACAGCTTGCTTTATAACATAAACAGTCCATTAAAAAACAATAACTAAATGTATTTAGACATGTAGACATGATCAAGACGACTTGTTTTAGATCAAACTGAGTATCAAAATAGGGAAGAACAGGGATCTAAGGGACTTTGAACGTAGCATGGATGTTGGTATCAGATAGGCTGACAATTCTCAGAAATTGCTGATCTACTGGGATTTTCACACAAAACCATCTCTAGGGTTTTATGGAGAATGGTCTGAAAAAGAAAACATCCAGTGGCTGGCAGCTGTCTGGATGACAATGCAGACTGGTTCAAGATATTAGAAAAGCAACAGTAACTCAGATGACCACTGGTAACAACCAAGTAGTTTCCTAAACATCACAATGAGTTGACTGAATTCACTTTTGGGATGTGGTGGAACGGGAGATTCTCATCATGGATGTGCAGCCAATAAATCTGCAGCAACTGTGTGATGCTGTCATGCCAATATGGAGCAAAATCTGAAGCATGTTTCCAACACCTTGTTGAATCTATGCCATGAAAAATAAAAGCAGTTCTAAAGGAAAAAGGGGGTTAACGTTACATAAGTTACAGATTATTATCTTCACACCTGCTAATGTAGTTAAAAAAATTAAAGTTGCACTTCTGCTAATGGATCGCCTCAAATGCCACTTTTGAAATTTAAGTTTCTTCATACTGATCTTAGATTTGCAAGTCTAATGGGGCTGCAAGATGACTTTAGAGTATCAAGGTTCTGAGTTATACAAAGCAAGAAACTCTTAGAGACTGAACTCTGATAATGGAAAAAAATCAAAGTACTTCTAACCTAAATCAAATGTTATCAACTTTCTGTCCAAATTGTTGATTAGCATGTAGCTGCAATAAATTTTATTTATCAGAGCAAAAAAATAAATAAATAAATAAAAAATAAAAAGAATCTATTGCCTGCGGGGCATTGCATACATTAGAAAACCATTAAGCAAATCACACAAACAATGGGGGCCCAGAAAACTTCAGTACTTACCTGAAGGGGAAGAGCAGCGCCTAAAGGAATAAGTCTATCATCTAATGGATTCCTGAATAGATTTTGTATGTGTAAGCAAGGAAGTGCATGATATGTTGAACAGTAGACCTCAGTCTGAACTCACTGCAGGCATGTTCACCAACAGCTGAGGCTGGCAGGAGCTCTGCCCTGCTGGCCCTGTCATTAGCTCCTCTGCAGCATGCTCCCAAAGCTGTTCTCCTAATGGATGCCAAATAACCCAGCCAACCCCCTCCTATGAACACATAGGGATCAAATATTCAGCACTAGATTCACATCCCACTGGAATCATTGTTCCTTTGTACCATTTCACCTCTTGCAATCACACACATGCACCAACAAGCAGGGTTTTATCAACTTCAGTTCTTCCATTTTATTTAAAAAACACATTTCCAAATGAGACAACATGGAATACAAAAGTCCTTTTAACAATCATTTTTAAGTGCTTAAAATGCAGTCATGTTCATTTACCATAGGAACTATAAAATACAGAGTTTATGTTACCTTGGCAAGAGGAAGTGGAAATATAAGAGTCATTTTTGTGATTTGAATTTTTTACAGTGTACCGTCTAGTAGCACACTGGTAGAGACTAAGAGCTTTACAGTAGTGTCTTGTTGTATTATTGCTCCTGTAACAGTTCACATTGCTCCAGTCAATCTCACACTTCATGCACAAAGTTTACAGTTCTGCAATTCAGGAAGTATAAATAAGATAATAGGAGAAGATTTTTGTCACACGTATAGCATAATTACAACCAGTTATGTCCTCATGAGTCAAGGTTTTACGCATTATCACAATTATGGTTCTATTTAAAACTTCCACAAACATCCACATTACACAAGCATTTTCATGGTATAAAAATAAGTTACAAATCTGCATAAATATTTACACAAAACAGTTATGTTTAGTTACCTGTAAGGTCCCCTCCACACACACACACTTTAGGATGTTAGGTTGATTTAAAAAAAAAAAGAAACGACACACATTCATTTTAGTTTGTAATGAATAATTTTTAACTCATGACAACTAACAGCGTAAAAAAGGAAGAACTACTAATAAGCAGCTGCACTTCCTTTTAACAACCACCTCACTCCCCTTGTTCAGCGGAGACAGATGGAGAAGGCCTCATGCCTTAAAGATAAACCTCCTATAAATGAGAACTGTTCCCTTAAGTGTCGAGTTTACAGATGACTTCTCACAGGCTGAGCAAGGAGACAGGAGAGAGACACAGAGGCAGAGAATGAGCTGTTTTCTTTTGTTTGTCATAAGAGAGATTACTGTAACGTCATCCTGGATGTTCAGAAACTGAGCAATTACACTTTCAGAGCTTGTCCTGCACCATACCGATGGAATAATAAAATACCACATTAATAACATAATATGTGCTAATGTTTGAGTGAGACAAGCAGGGACACTTCTTAAATGGCTGTTTCCCACTAACATGTCTCCTCTGTACAGAGACCACAAAACTGTGGGTATTCTGCTGTGATATTCTCCTGGAATACTGCAGGAGAGACACGGGACTTGCTTATTGGATCAAGAATAAGATGACAGGTTTAGACTGTCTACGTACAAACATCACTGCGAACCTCAGAAGCTTTAGAGAATGCTGATCAAACACTGACTCACACATGTATTTAATAAAGATCGTCTCAGACTTGACTGTTAATTTGTATTTACATAATTTTCCTAAATAGAAATTCAGTTTCATTGTCATTCAAATTTTTATTTTATGTAAATAATTTAAAAAAAAATGAACAGAGAACCAAAAGGCAGACTTTCTTAATTAAATTTATTTCAACATTGTTTTTTTTCTGTGGCACTTGTATTATGTCAAGATAACATCTGCAATATTTGATTTGTGGATTTTTCTTTTTTTTTATTTGAAGTGTGTGTACATTTATTGTTTTATTGGGATGTTTGTGTGTAATATCAGTGTTTCTCAATCCAGGTCCTCAGAACCGACTGTCCTGCATGTTGGAGACGTGTTCCTACTCCAACATACCTGATTCAGATTAATGAACTTCATCAAGTTCTTTACAGTCTGTTAATGAGCCATTCATTTAATTCAGGTGTGTTAAAGAAGATCACCTCTTACGCATGCAGGGCAACCACTCCTTGAGATCACACTTACTCAACTAGTACTTTAAAATTCAATACTGTGCATTTAGTTCAGCTTACCTTTGCTTCATCCGCTTTTGAGGAAGTGCTCTGAAAAGGTAAAGAAATTTTAGATCATTGTGCAAAAGCATTTGTGGTGTTAAGTGCTATACATGTGTTTGAGTAAATTTTAGTCCAAATCCAACATGATAATGCTTCATGAATAAAGTCTTTATCTACCAGACGGCCTGTCCCATCTACATGTGTAGGGATGTACCTACTGTCACAGGCACCAACCACATCGTTTGTTTGGGAATTTCATGCACTGGGACAACCTTGACATAAATTAGCTGGGTGCTGACGGTTATATTCAGCTATGAAACCAGAGTCCAGCAGCAGCCCCTGCAGTTTCTGAGCCTTCAGGTCCAATTAAAATCATTCCGCCTGTGTGCTGATTAACACACTTGTGTGCCATATATCTCTGGTAAGATGACCACTCTGTTATTTTAGGCACGTTGTTCCTCTTTCAGGATTCATTTTCACTCTTTTATGGCATTCAGTTCCACAAAGCCAAGCTTGCTTTCTCATCTAAGTGATGAGTGTGCTCAGTCATGGAAAACTGTACCACATTCATGATAGCTGTTTAGTGGTATATGTTGTGGAATATGATAGAGAGAAGGGATTTCTCTTGTATGAAAATGCAATCCTGATGGTAACACCAATTTAAATGATACTCGGGTTTCATACTAGTAATCAGCGGGCCAGGTTTATAGTAACAGAAACATCTTCAATACCCAAACAGGATTTCTTTGTTTTGGTTATTGATGGTTTCAGACAAATAAAAACAGCACTTGATCTAAATATTACAGGACCTAAACCTTTAACCCTGTTTTACAGTAGAGAAAATGGGATTTGTCTAACTGCTCAAGTCAGGAGTTGGAGCCACCTGCTGGATGAAAGCATGCATGTATACACACAAACTGAGAGACTGCAGAAAGAATCACAGAGGTGTGGAGAATAAAGGTAAACCCCTTACTTCATTTGATTAACCATACTGATAAGACAATATTTGCATATGAACAGCATGTTTAATCAAAACATAGAAGTGCTGTCCATGTGCAGGTGCACAACAGCTAGCATCATCACACACTCACCGGTAGATGTTTGGGTCTAATAACATAGCTGTGTCCTGTGGTAACTGGGATAAGTGTACCACTTTAGTCTTTAGTTGAGATCGCTCACTTTCATTCACCCAAACATCAGGTAGTCTGCAAGACAATGCACACATGTAGAAAGAGGACATGTGGTTAGACCAAGGTTTAAAAGACAGAGGGAAACCAGGGATGGAGTGGGAGTAAGGAGTTCCATAAGTAACGCAGTCTTGAACAAAAACCCTGAAAATGCCAAGTGAAGAAACCAGAACACTCAGAAGACAAAGCTTACTGTCCTTGTTCCAAAGCAATCTTATTGCGTGTGAACATATATGTGCACACATGCAAGTTTTTCTTTTTAACCAATTCTAATCCATCTAACGTTGAAATAACTGGACAAATAACTAAAAGACACCTTCAAGGCATCTTTCACCCCTTTTACCAAGTAAAGGGAGGAAGATTTCACAGTAACAGATACACGTTCATACACGACGTACTGTGCACACACCGTGAACCTCTCTGTGAAAGGTGGGAGTGTGCAAGCACGGCTGTGGCAGGTCGAGGTGCAGAGAAAAGAAACAAAGAGCTTAGCAAGTCGACACCCCCACCTCTCCTTCCAGCTCCCACTTCCCCGTCTCCAGCCCCAGCATTCCCCCGTCACAATGTGCGTCATCACAGGAGCCCCCAGAGACGTGCGCGCGCACAGACACACACACACACACTGCAGGCTGCAGTAAGTCAAGCAGATAGTCGCCCAGCCTAAATCACTTATTCAGCCAATTCAGTAGCATAGTTTGCAGGTGGTGCTTCATGTTTAGTAACGTTGAAGGCAGAAATGAAGTTAAAATGGAGCAAAACTGACAAATGAATGGCACAAAAGACAGCGAAGTGAGAAAGCAAAGAGGAGGAGGAGGGGTGGATGTAAAACAAGCTGCTTAGTGGTTGCAAATACTGTGTAGTCTGTTCATGTGATCAATACACAGCTCAAAGACTCAGTGTAATTATACTCCATAGTGGTGCTATTTTCATTAAAAAAAAATGTTATTTTATTTTATTTCAGTTAACTCTTGGCTATTTTACTAGCATTTTTTAAATGCAGCAAGTACAACAGATAACATGTTATATGTTTTTTCTTCTAAACTTTGAGTCTCTTTGCCCTATAATGGTGGGCAGAGGAGACGGAGGAAGTTGAGAAGAGGCATGGCGAAGACAAGAAACAGTCCCTTTCAAAGCAGCTTTAAAGTTTAGGTTAGATTTGAGTTAGTGTCATTGTCCAAAGCAAACCTCAAATGACATAGGAGGGCCTGCACAGTGTTCAATACGCAGTAAACATCTATGTGTGTTGTGTGCGAGCCCTTTCATCGGCACGTTCCACTCCAGAGTCCCCATAAACATGTCACAACCAGTGTGCTGTGGTACTGATGAGTTATTATATTTTGATGTATGAGAAACACACACGGAAGGGCTGCACTGAGGGAGGGGGTTGAGTATGTCACACAAGTCATACATATACACCAAAGATCAGTCATCCACACAGAAACACATTTGCAAAGACCTAAGGGAAATCACCACCTAAAAGAAAGAAAAAAAAATTCATTCAGTCACACCAGCAAAATAAAGACAAATATGTCTGTTTTATTTTCCAGAGGCTGCTATTTGGCTCGCTTCTTTACGAACCAGAAATGAATTTAGTGAATTGAAAGTCTTCAAGCAGAGCTGTTAGTGGCATCTGCCAGACTAAAGCATTGTTAAATTACTAAAATATTAAATAGATGAATGTGAAACTCAGCAGTAATGACTGCAAGAGTTCAGCATTCTGAGAAACTGTATGATACTGGAAAACAGGCTCAAGTTGGATCATGAATTAAAAAAAAAAAAAAAAGAAGCTTTAGCGTTAACAGCAATAAAGAAAAATAGTTATGACTGATTGCAAACAAAAACATTTTTTAGGTGGACAGCACTAATTAAAAATACCTGATACAAGTATAAAATATAGATTCTCTCTTAGCAGGAGTGCAATAAAGCAGAAATTGATCATATATATGTCTAAAACTGGTTGACCAACGATAATTTAGAATCCCCAATTAACTGAAAATATATTTAATTACGTCTAAATGTGTTTTAATACTTACAAAAAAAATGACAATCAAGGAGCAAGCCATTTCCAAACTTCATCCCAACATGGAAAAGGACTAAGATCATTCCCACTTGCAGCTTTTATAGCCACAGTTTTGAGCTTGATTTAAGTCTTAAAGCAAGAGCCACGTCAGAAATGCTGCATTAACACTGATCCTGACACATCACCAAAACTCAAGTCGTGGAATTGCTTCAGAAAGTAGTAATGACGGCTTTAACGTGATGTGTGCCACTTTGCCACAGAATTTTATGTAACCGTAACTGAACAGTTTGTCACAGATGATTAGAAGATGGCATTTCATATGCTCCGAATAAGAGCAATGAATAAGACTGTAACAGAAGGCTGTCAGTTACAATGCTGTTACTGTTGTTGCTGATTCAGATTATGTTGAGTTATGTAGTAGCATTTTAGGTGATTTCTGAAGTTGACCAGTCAGGCCTTTTAAAATCGATTAGTAGTGACATCATGTCATGAAATGGAAATTGTAAAACGTGTATGAGATTAAGTTTTTAAAGTGTAATAAATTTAATATTGTGTGGGATCTAGCGTCCTTTATTGTTCAGCAGGTAGATTAAAAAGTGCGTGAGGGAACCATTGGGATCAACCCTACATTTATACTGTTATGCTACGTGAGCTAAACACAGTGCCCAAGGGAACGTTCAGCAACAACAACACCAGTTATTTTCATCATCTTTCTGCCTGGTTTTGTGATCCTGAAGCAATAGTTCTGAGGCTTCAGTAACCCTGCTGCTCCGGTCTGTTACCTCCCTCCACTATCTGTGAGAACTCCAACAGAAACAGCTGATAAACTTTCCGCTTCGACATCAAGGTTGGAAGGTGGAGGAGAGGGGATTACTCCTGGGTAAAGCTGCAGCTAGCTTCAGGGTTAGCTCCCTTCACTTTACCCAGCAGTGGTGAAGCAGACACCTCGTGTCTAGCTCGGCTGTAACTAGAGGAGCTGTCTGGTGTTTATTGCTAAAGCTTCAAGCAAAACATTCACGGCTAAACAGGCAGTTTCTCACAGCGACTTTCTCTGCTCCAACCGTACTGAATTGAGACCCTTCGTTGGTTAATGATTTTTATTTCCATTGATCATTTTTATGTTATTTTGTTCTCAACACATTCCACTATGTAATGAATAAAGATTTTCCACTTAAAATATTTTATTCATCATGATCTAGGATGTGTTGTTTAAGTGTTCCCTTTATTGTTTTGAGTATTGTATAAGAATAAAAAAATGCATTAATAATGGCTTTATGATGGCACTACAGCCCCTCTGAATTGTAACTCTCAGATTCACACTCCTGTGTATTTAATTTAATGTTTTTTTTTTTTTATGTCTTAGTTGAGAGTCCATCTACCATGTCATTTTAAATTTCTGTGGATCCTTCAATAGAAACAAATCTTTTGGGGAAAAATAATACTAATACATAAACTAACAAAGGTTTTATGTAAACCCAAGTTGTGTGGTGCATTCGGTGCCTAGAGGCATTCAATGTCAGTGATTGTATATTGTAGTGTTTGTTATCTTAAAGCAATCAGCAGCATGGAAGGGAATCTATTCACCCATCTATCAAAGATTAGACAGCAATTACAGCTCTCTGTCTCTCCAGCCCTCCTACCCCTCTTTTTCTCTCTCAGTGAACTACGGGTGAATCATGTTCAGAGTGGCTCATGTTAATCAGTTACTCATTAATCTAAATGGAGTTAATGAGTGTTAGTCAGAATGTGAATGGTTTGCTCCAGCATTAATATATATGACTTTCCACATTCATACAGCTAATCATTGACACTCAGCAACACGTACACACACACACACACACACACACACACACACACACAAGTACAGAACAGCATTTATTGTTGGCTTCAGTGTTCAAGGTTCCAACACTTGATGGCTAACTAAATGACCACCATAACATTTGTCAGAGCATTACACCCATTTGGGAGGTATGGTTGAATTGCTGTCTTTAAGAAAAAATAAAAACTTTCTTTAACCTTGAAGGAAAGCATCAAAAAGGTCAAGGCAAGACAGTAAACACTTTTTACATCTAGGGTACATAAAGTTAAAAAAAACCCAGTAAAGACGAATCATTTAAAATTGTGTAATCTTTTTTATCTCTATTAATCCATGTACATGGGACAATATGAGTGTAGGAAAATTATGTCATGGCATACTGTTTCATTCAGGATAAACATATTAAATACTGAAAAAGATAATAAAATTAATTTAATAAAATGACAAATGCAATGAGGAAAAGCAAGCAAACAAACATTTGATCCTACAGAGAAAATGTAAAATATTTAATAGTCAACCCTGTCCCTACCATAAACAATTTAACCCACGCTTTAAATGGCTCCCCTGACATAATTCCTGGTTGTTTGGCTAAGTAAAGAACATTCATAACATACTGTAGAAAGAAAAAAAAAGAGAGACTGAACTGTACTGAAAGACTAAATATTGAACTGCATTTCAAAGTTACAGATTCCTAACTATAAACTTAGATGTCTGATCCACAGCTCTTTCCACTTTTTGGAGACCAATTACAAGCAAAGCCAGCTAAAATTTTTACATTTAGGATCTAAAGTAGATTTTTTAGACTAACTGAATGGCAGATAAAGAGAAAATTAATCATAAAAAGGCCATAAAATTGTATGTCTTCCATTATGATCTTCAATAGTTAAATATACTGTTTGGCTGCTTAAGAAATGCAACTTTTTGTGTGACTAATCTTGTACTACATGTAGTCATCAACTCGTAACAATAAAATAGAAAGTTCTAGTTTTAAATTAAACCTGCTGAAAATAACATCATCTTTAAAACAAATGACGGAGCTCACATTGGCTTAATTAGCTGGTTAACCACAACAGATAAAATCTGGATGTGAATGTACACTATACTTAATTTGAGTGTGTGAAAGTTTCAGAATGAAAAAAATGAAGAACATTTTTTTCTGGGCTTTTTTCCCTCCTTGGTAAAACAAAATTATGCTGACAAATCAGGGAATTACATGCACAGCAGAAAAGATTCAACACTACGCAGATCGAAGGTAAACATACTGTACACTTTTATCTCCTTAATGACTTTTCATCTTTGAGGAATAACAAACCCACCCTGGCAGTGCATTTCCTTCTCTTCCTCTTAATGGACTGATTATATTTATTAATGGCCAGAGCTCCCTTCTATATATGACTGTGTGTTAATTCTCTCTCGATCATTAATTCTCTCAGGTTTTATTCGGCCTATGCAACTCATTTATCTCTCCCACAGTCATGTGTTCCCACTCCTACTTCTCACTTTGCTCAAATCTGTCTCCATGATTCTTTGCCTCATCCATTCTGCCTCTATTTGTCTTTGAGTCTGCATCAATCTCCATCTTTGTCTCTCTCTTTGGAATTAGTCTGAAAAGTCTTTCCTGATTACCAAACTTTATCTTTCTCTTCTTTCCTCCCTTTTCCCATTAGTTTTCTTTGCAGAAGATTAAACTCCCACGTGTGTGGTGAGAAGAGAGATGCAGAGAGGAATCAGCGATGGAAAAGGAAAAAGAGGAAGGGCTGCAGCAAAAGCAGAAAGAATAAAATTTTAGTTACAGTAAGTTCAATGGAGTTAACATGATGAATTGTCCAGTTTGATACTTTGTGCTGATTTAGTTCTTTTTGCTATTTTATAAGTTTTCATATCTGTTGATTGTCCATTTTGACTGTGCTCTCTTCTCTCCTCCTGTCTGATCATCTTCTGAGGACATGCTGTTAAATTCTTTAATGTGAGTGTGGGAGAGCCACATGTACGGTGGGAGCTTCCCTTAAGCAAGAGCCCTGCTGAGAATCGCTGTGCCCTGTCAATCTCTCTTTATATGAGACACACTGCCAAACCTGCCCTTCTGCCCTGTTGCTTAACTGAGCTAGGGCTTTAGTTGTTCAAATGTTCACCTCCACTGAGCTCGACGTGGGGAGGCTAAGATTGGAATATTCATTTATCAAATGAGGACTGACTGGAATGGTTTGTATAATTGAGCTGAACTGTTTTTTAAGAGCAAATTCATGTAAAGAGTGCCTCACAATACTGTGCGATCCAGACATTTTGCTTAATTTAAAAACACAAAAACCAGAATATTATACAGCAATAGAAAGTGAAAGTATTTGGATGAAAGTTTCATTGCTAATCTGTTTAAAAGACTTCAGTTCATAAGGCAAAGCATAGTTTAAATAACCAACACCAGACCCAAAGAGGCACGTTGACAAAAATCTGCCCTCCCCCTTTATCACTGCTGCCGTCACGCAGCTCAGTCCAGCAACAGTAAGTAGTAGTTAGTAGCAAATGCACAGCACTCCCAGTGAGGAGAGGACTTCGTATTCAGAGGGGGGAATATGATTTAAAATAGAAAAGTTGTCACCACAACAAATACCAAATCAATCAAGTGAGGAAGCTTTTATCAAGTCCTTGTGTAAAGGAAGGTCACTAGGTTTCATTCAACTGAAAGGAAAGCAGAAACCATACAACTACCAGAGACAGACACCGCTGACAATAACTTAACTCACGTGACCACGCTTCTGCTCAGCACGGAAGTGTTTGTGTGACAGGTTTAGTTAAATATGTGTATTTAAACAAGTGGTGATGAATTTCATTATTTGTATATTGTTGCCAAACCATCACAAATCTTAAACTACACCCCCCCCCTTACCTAATGGGATTAACACAGACATATAATCAAACTCTTTTTCAATCTTTTTTTTTTTTCCTCCTACAGTGTTGTAGTGTTGAATACTCTAGTGAGGGCCGGTACAACGAGGGACTTGCGATCAGGCTTTAGCTGAAAGGAGGGTCTGTTCCTATTGCAATTCATAAAACAAGTTAACCTTAATGCTTTTACATAATAACCAGACTGATAGCTTTAGCCGAGACTTTCCCATCAACAGGGATGCAATGCTGCCGTGCTTTACTTAACTGCTGTCGGGCAGAAACCTTTTATTTCTATATTTCACCTTTTTTCATGAATTGATGCCCTACTTCATCATATAAAAATGTCACACAAGAAAAGAGCAGATCTATACGTTCTATAAGTTCAACATATAGTAACACATTCTGAGCTTGTTGTTGGGTTATTTTCATCAATAATTACAAAATTAAAATTGAATGGTTTTAGGCTTACAAGGTTTCCAAGCCAACAGCAAATACTGGAATCAATTACTCCAAAAAAGCAAAGAGCAACAACATCCTTACTTTGGTAACTGTGGCTTTATTTCTGAGAATTTTCTGAAGTGCAATACTCCACCCTGAACATACACATGCCAAAAATATGAGCAATGGATGAGGAACACATGCTCAACTTGACCTGGTCTGCCAGTGAAATTATGATGGATTATCGCGCATCGGGAGTGAAGAGAGCGGTGAAGTGGTGTAAAAAGTATGAACGAGGTCTTGTAGTAAAGCCGTTTCTCAGCGCAACCGCTGCCTTCCTTTCTTTGTGTTTCACCCCATTAACAAGTGTAGAAAGGAGCGTAGGGAGTTAACCCCGAAGCGAATGCTACTTGCTCTGAAAAAGAAGGAGCTCCCCTGTGTCTTGCGACCCCGGTCAGAAGAGGAAAACGGGAAAGGCTAACATATGAATGAATAAACTACTTGTCTGTGTGCGCTGCACGTCTGGTGGTGGGCGTGGCCAAGGTGCAGCAGCATTGCTGACTGACAGACTGTGTTCACAATAGGCAGAAATGTCGTGCATTTTCGTCTCGTCAACAAAATCTCACAAACATCTCGTCATGTTTTCATCATCAGAGAGCCATTTTTAGCTAGTCACCGTCTCGTTATCGTCATGAAAAAAAAAAGGTTTGTCAACGAAATAAATTTGTCATCATCAACGAAAACAACACTGGCAACAACCAGGCTAAAAACACCCAGCTGATTAGCCACATGAAACAGTACATGCTACAAATGGAACATAGTGTAGCTCCCATCCAGTTCAGGAAACTCCTGGCATGGAATACTTACTGCAGGTTTATTGCCTCAGATCATTTTCACTTTCTACATTATATCAAAATATCATGACTGTGTGAACAAATCTGCACACATAATAGTTGCGTTGCCATGTCAACAAATTATCATGGTAAATAATGCTTCATCAGTCTCTAACCCTAGTGCATGAAAGTGTTGGCAAATAGCATCATTACCTTATCTATCTCTTGTGGTACATTTGCCACATGAACACCTATTAACTGGGCATGTACAAATATTTAAGGTGAGTGAAGGACGGCAAACAACAATATATCGGACTATACCTGGTAAGCAGAGTTTATACCTAACAGATACATCCTGCTGTATTCCTAGCTGCGGGTTACTGAGTTGTTCACTCTCATTTTTGGGGACCGATTCGGGCTTGAACATGTACGGCTTTATGTTTTGTGTTGACATTGTTTACTGAGTATTTATATTACTTTGGTTTATTTACGAGTTCTGCGGGTGTTTCTATGACAAAAACAGTTGATGTTGCGCACTCCTGACAACTACTCCCAGCAGTTGACCAATCAGAGGCAGCCTGCTTTAGGGGGAGGCGGGGCTCAGGGTGCAAGTCTGCTTGTTTCTGACAGAGGTTGATCTGAGGACCTACCTACAGAGAGGATCGATATAAAATAAAGGGGTTTGTGAAAAATGCTTGATTATGTCCTGCCCTTGTGGACTCACATATTACATAGACTATGGAGGAGTAAAAGTGTTTATTTTAGGACCAAAGCGATGGATCATACCGGATTAGCATTAGCCCCGCCCACTGACTTTGATAGACTAGGCTGAAAAATATAATAAATTCATGATGCACTGCAACACAGGACCATGAAATAATTAAACAGTGAAATAATGATATGTTTTTACATACATTAATTGGTATTGTAATGAATTACTGATACATTTAATAACACATTAATGTATTTAATTGTCATTTTATTTAATGACACATTTGAGGTGTGTGACTTCTCTTGTTGTAAGAAACCAGGTCTTTTATTAAAGAAAAGAGCTAGACTTTACAGTCTATTTACAGTATGTTTTGTCTCTATTTACAGCAGGAAGACATACTCACATTTCTTCAGGTGTCCAGTGTAAGAGTACCTTCACCTTGCCAGATCCCTCTTTCCTTCTGGCAAGAACCTGCCCAAAGACAGTCAAGCAAAGAAAAAAAAAAAAAGAAAAGAATTATGTCAACTGAAAAATTTCTCATTAATCACGTATCATTTTCATAAATGTGTCACAATTATACTTCTCTCTTAGTTCTGTTTGGAGTCTATTTCAAAACCCTGTCCCTGTTCTGACCCCCTCTGTGTGATGAATAATGAGCTTACATGAGCACTCTCAAAGCTCATGAGATGTTGGTATTCAGTGAGATCTATGCTACCTCCCCATGCAACATGAAAAATATTTTTAGATAAAAATGGGAACCCTGCCTCTATCCCAACTACTATCCCGCTGGACAGTAGCTGGGATAAGCTCCAGCCCCACTGCAACCATGCACTGGAATAAGTGGGTAGAGACAATGGATGGATGGGGAAAATGGGAATAGGTCAGGGGTAGCCAACGTCAGTCCTCGAGGGCACCAATCCGGCAGGTTTTCCAGATTTCCGTGCTCCAACACACCTGACTCAAATTAAATGGATCCAACAGCCTATAAGGATCTCCACAATGACTTGTTAGTTTAAGTCAGGTGTGCTGGAGCAGGGAAATCTGAAAAACCTGCCGGATTGGTGCCCTGGAGGACCGACGTTGGCTACCCCTGATCTAGGTAAACAAGTCACTCATCTTGTTGCAGATTGTGTGAGGACCAATACTTCAATACTTTCAAATTAAAGAAATTACTTTGGCAGAGATGGACACCTTCCTTTATAATGCATACTGCAGTAATCTGCCATACTAAATGTATTTCCATTCTTGTTTTGAAGTTATAACTCAACTCTTAAACTTCATGGTTTCTCTCTTTGTGAAAATACAATTGAGACGGTACCACATTTTCTGAATAGTTGGCCCTTTTAATATGTAACATTTAATCTATCATGCTGTGTTGGTTTATAGTAAAAGTGGTCTGGAATTCACAAATATTGCCAAAGGCTAAAAGCAAGGCAAGAAAAATAACCAGGAGTGTCAAAAATAGCCACAGATATAACCTACTGCGTCAATTGCCCGTTTTTTCCAGAGTGCCTGTTTTTAGGGTAGAGCTCATATGTGAAGAACTTCTTTTACGCACATGAACATCTTAAAGTATTTCTTTGACTCTAGGGATTAGCTGTGGCATTCACGGAAAATGGTGTGAGGACAAGAGAGATGAGGCTCCACTGAGACAAAGGAAATACACCCAGAATTATCCTCTTATGAACAACCTTTACATTCTCATTCTTCAACAAAATATGTATTAATATGTTTATTTTAAGGAGTTTCCATCTGTTTTATTTATCTGATACCCCTGAATGATACGTAAATATAGTTAACACATGAATGAATGATCTGGCAAATGTTATTTTTTTTTTACCCAATCAGGCAGAGACTTTGAGAAAAAGCAAACTGGCCGTAAACATGGCTAGTTGCACACCCGTTCACTTTTTTTCCATGAGGAATATTTATGCTAGATTAGCACAGATTCATATTGTTGTTGCTGGACTGGTGCCTTCGCATTTGTCTGCTAGAAGTTTGCAAATGGCAGCCAAGTTGGCAAAGCGACCCTGTTGCCTCTTGTCTTTTAGACAATGTGCACACACAGAAGTCCTAACAGTGGAGATGAAAACAAGCAGGGAGAGCAAAACCACTATAAACACTGTTACTGACGAATGGTGAAAAATAATTTGTGCAGCTCACACATAAATAGAAATACAGCTGATTAAAAGTATATCCTTTGACCAGTTAAAACAAGAAATGATCTTTGTACTACTCTGAGAAAAAGATAAAACAGAAGAAGAAACACAAAGATTGTGTTAGGTCATCATCCTGCTGGGTCTGGGACACTTTGAGGTATGATGTCATTGTTCACGTCAGCTATCTGACATCAGTTTGGTGCAAGACATTGATATGCAGGAGAAAAGATAAGTTCTCAGAGACAACAACAGGGCTTGTCTTAAAAATGCTACAGAATAAATTCATGCTAGCGCACACAATTCTGTCAACAATGCTCTTACTCCACTAGGAGCAAAGTTTTATGGGTGTGCAACTAAAACAAATGGACTTGTGTGCATCACCCATGACCAAAAAGAAAGAATAAAGAAGCACAACTTCTGCTGAACTGGACAATCTCAATTATTTAACAAATTGTTTCACTCCACCACAAAACAGCTTTTAGCCCCCTAATTCCACCACCACCGACAACTGCTATGCAAGAGTAACCTGAATCTCAGAATCATCTGCATATTTTTGTGACTGCTCCCAAGTAGCAGAAGCATGCTACAACAAAGTTGTGAAAATCACCAAAACAGAGATGATGCAGAACTGTGACCTCAACTCCTGTGCATACTGCAATATGCCCCATACAAGCGTCTGAAGCCCTGCAGGCAGGACTCCATATAACAAACAGCTGCTGTACTGCCCTTTTAATTAAAAATGCCCAGCTGTTGTCCTGTGCCTTTAGGCTCCTCAAGTCCCAGGTTAATAATCACAAGCCAAGCCTACACTTGAAAAGACCATGACCATATTTGTACAAGCTTAGGAGAAGACGTGGACTTGTGTTTTAGCAGCATTAAGTGATTTGTGAGCTGAGTAGTTTGATGATGGCTGTTGGTGCTTTAAGAGAAAGATCTTAATCCTCTATGAAACCAAGGGGAAGAAGCAGAAGAGGAGGAGAGGGAGCAGGAGGACACCGGGAGTGAACGGTGGATATAAGGGTGGCTCCATAACAAGACAGTGAAAAGTGCAGGAGCAAAGCTGGGGGAGGGCAGCCTACTAAAACTGGGTGCCTGTCTAGAGTCAGGGGGTCAAGCAGTGGATGACGCAGTTTGGTGCAATAACAAAAATATCCCATCATAAACATGACTGAGTTGCTCTGGCAGGTCAGCAGGCCCACTAGCCAAACTCCACAGAACCCCCACAGCTTTGCTCCATCTCCCCAGGCCTGGGAGGGTCCATTGGGGCCTGGGGTCTGGCTCAGCACCACAGTCCTTCACCACAATCCTCTAGAGGTTAAAGAGAAACAAAATGTATGCCTAACTGGTCAGATCTCCTTCCGATTCCATGACCTCGACTCTCACTTAACCTCTTTTTCTTGTCCACCGTCCAAGTCTCCATTTCTCTCCATTTGTTAGGCTGCCTAATCAAGTCTTCCTCCTTCACAGTCTTTCTCCAAATATGTAGTTACCTCTACGACTATTTGACTATTTAGTTTCACAAAAGAATCAGTAATCATTACATTCAGATGGGATGATGCAATGTTGCTACTATAACTGTCATATTGTTTTTTGTAAATTTCCCTTGAGGTTCATGCATCATGTTCTGTTTTTTTCTGTTCTATAGCAATTTTGATATTTTCAAATTGTGCAGCTACAATCAAATTACGGAGAAATAAAAAAAATACATATATATATATATACACATATACACACACACACACTATATATATATATATAGCACAAATTCGTTAGCTTGAATGCAGTATAAACTTTTTAATGGTTAAATTGTGGATTCTACTTCATTATAAGTAGTGACATGCTACAACAATATGGTAAATATATTAATTAATACATTTATAAACAGGATAACATATGGAAACATTTCTCAGCAGATAAGACCAAATGTCTGCTGCAAGAAAACCACAACAAAAGCAGTAATTGACTGAATGTGTCTTTTTTTTTTTTTTTTACAGATATAATGGACGATTATGCACCAAGAGGAATGTGTGGGATTGTTTGTGTAAAGCATGAACAAGTAAGGATTAGGCAGCAGATGATAATCATCATTTTCTTCCTGTTTTTGACAAAAATCATAACAATATTCAATGTGAGGGTCATGAATAAAGAATGGCATACTCCCTAGTGGATCTGTGTGTGAAAAGAAGTCCTTCCAAAAAGAAAAAAAAATATCATTCATCGCTTTCACATCTAAATGTTTCTACAGCTTGTATAAAGTTTATCTCACTCCTCAGATTTTAATTGTAAATAAATAAAAGAGGAAAATCTCCTAAAAGGTTTTTTAGTGTTTATATGCAACCTCAATTTAAGGGGCAAAGGCACTTTACAGCTCATTAATAATGGACAAAGCCCTGAGTTAAACAGAACCAAACTGCAGACACACGAACACACACACAACAATCCAATTGTCTTTCCTGTGATTCACAGAAAAACAGCATCAACCCTTGGGGTGTTTCTATGGGTTCAATTCAAGTGCACAGAGGGAAAAAAAATGCTGCTGTGATTGGAGGTTGACTTTCAGATAGTAGCTCTTTGATGCCACCTCATGTTGACTATGAGAAAAACTACAATAAACGGCTCAAATAAAATACCAGTGGCATTCAGCTGCTCATGCATCACTTTCTGTTTTTTTTCTGTTCTATAGCAAATTTGATATTTTCCATTTGTGCAGCTACAACCAAATCATGGTGCAATTTGGAAAACAGATATGGATATTTGGCATAAAGTCTAACATAAAGCAAAAGAATGCCTCTGATCAATTACAGCCTCAACATGAGAATGCCAAATTACAATTTCTCTTCCCCCTTGTACTTACAGACTTTAACACTAGAAAAAGTCAGAGAAAGTGGCTACAAGAACTAGAGTCGGTAAAGCACATACCGTACTGTGAAAGACAACACTGTGGCCATTACCCCCACTTTCAATGTGGGTGGCGAGGTTGAGACAAATGGCCCTGTGGCGAATAGCATCCATGGTTTGGACATCAAAGAAGTCGTGTGGCTTTGCTGGAGGGACAAGAGGACAGAGTCAAATGAAGGTTAAGTTTAAAAATGAACTAAAACAGCGATGGGAGCATGATATAACACTGTGTTGCCAATATGTTAGAATTCCATGACTTTCTGCAGCTATATGTGCATTGGAATCTTTTCAAAGCTGAAAATGTAATTTCTCTACAACATAATCTGAACATCATTAAAAAAAAAATTTAAAAAAAAGGAATAAAAAAAAAAGGTACATGTCAGTTCAAATTTGCACTACTCAAGCTCATCCTGTGTTTTAGTTGCTCGCAATCCCAAAAATCGCTGTATATATTGATATGGTGGAAAGTAAATTTCAATCTTTTGGCAATTAGAAATTATTGGAAAAGATATTATTTCTGAATTTTAGTCCAAACACACACATGTAAAATATTCTAAAATCTTTACACAAAGTCATTGCATTATTTGAGCAAACCAACCTGTTATTCTTCTTGGAGGGTAACAGCTAATAAAGACCAGCTCAACTTTAGTGCACATTAAGTAATTAGTGATAACATGTAGAGAATTTTCATTTATATCTTCTTTTAAATCTACTCATTTAGGATTCTATCTCTGAGGTATTTATGAATCTTGGTAATTAGACTTAAAAGCAACACACTAGAACTTCTAAATCTCTGTTACTCTTTAGGTGATATACATGGGTAAAACTGTATCTACAAATATGATGGAGATCTTTAGGTATTTTTTTCTTTTCGCTATCTTACTTTACCATAGACTGTGTATCACAACAGGTTTCACTATGGAGCATCTCAACTGAACGCTCTCGTTTCTTGCGGAGTGATCTCTTTTGTGTCATATAACAGCAGCATGTTGCAGCAAGAGGCCGTGGTAAAGCACTTAACCTGTGCGAGCCGGTATGCTGCATTTGTTGTACAGTGCTGCGAACTCTCACGCATTGGCTGTGAGACTCGCGTATTTGAGTGGCTTCTCACGCTCTCACACTAAACCTCCGATTTTCTCGAGGTTCGGGAGGATTCCCAGTGGGCTGCATTACTTTTGGGCTGGTGTCCCAGCATATGTGAAAAAGGTGCAGCGTCGTCGCGCGGTTCACTTACTGCTCATAGATCAGTGACACGCAGTGATGACGGGAAATATTTCAGCTTCACAAACAGCAACGATGCACAGCATTTTTTTTTTTTTAAATACAATGGTACTAACTGGCAGTTTTACCAGGTTTCCATGTCTGAGCCCCATGTTTAATATTTTTTTTATATATTTTTTGAAGGGCAATTTTGTTTACAGAACAGAGACTTTATTATCTATCATACTAATTATTGTTTTATTTAAAATTTCTTCCAGTTCCAGTGTAAAATTTTCTTTAGAAATTAAAGTTTATTGATCTTTGAAAGGATGTACTTGCATTATTATGGCATTGTCATATTAGCTGAAAAAAGTCTGAAAATGACAACATTGTCGCTTATCACAATAATTTTTGAGAAAATTAATCACAGCAAAATTTGTTATTGTGACAAGCCTAAATTAAGGCCAAATAACATTTCAAACATAATCCTCAATCCTACTAACAGGCAGGTTATGTTGATGCTGGTGACTCAATGGATAGACACTTGTTTGCACAAAAACAATGTTTGCAATAAATACAGCCAGCTACTACACACCACAAATTCATAGTTCACACAAACTAGGTCAAATACATTTCCTTATGTTATTTCTTGCCACTGTTTTTATAGAAATGCAAAAAAGGGCCCAGTTTGGATTATGCAAACTGTGAATTTATGCCTTAACATCAGAGGTGCATCAGCTGGAAGAAACTATATAAGTGGACTAAAGGTTGCTCTCTGATATGCAGAACATTGTTATGAGAAGAATCCGTTTGTTTTGCTGTTTGCGTAGGAGTCTGTGATCCAGCTCTTGTGACTCAATGAAGATATGGGAGGTTAAAAGTTGAAAACATTTGGTACAGCCAGCACAGCAACTACCTCAGAAATGCTTTCAGGTTGTAATCCGCCTTAGGAAAAGAAACAGGGATATTACCATTAGAGACATTTGAAATTTGGTTAGCTTGCGTGCCTTTTTGGTACATACGTAGGGAGCACCTGCGTTTGTTCTTGAGTTTCTTCCTCTTGTTAATTCCAGCTTTGGAGGGTGACTCCTCCTTGAGTTTGGCCTGGCTGGACATTTTAGAGGAGCCTTGCTGGCTGAAATGACTGGGGACATGGCGAGCTAGGCCTCCTTGGGAAGCAAAGCTGGCGTTGCAGCCACCAACAACACACTGCAAGAAATGAGCAAAGATACAGAATAACTATATATTTTTTGATGAAGACAGAGAGGTATCAAACTGTCGGGTAATTTTTTCCATAATTTAAGGGTGAACTTCCTGTGGACGCAAGCGTATACGTCAACGTTCCGCTTTGTTTGTGTATATACTTGCTGAAAAAGATGGTGCGGCTAAAACGTTCAGTAGTGGAGGTCACAGCAAGGGGGAGTACACAGCACCTGGACTTTGAAATAGTAAAAACGGCAATCTAACAGTTGCACTGTATTCCCGGGACATCAACCCCGAAAATGCTTCAAAACTATCCAGCATTGTGTTTACCTCAAACCTGCTGTATTCATGCTCTTGTTCCAATAAGCACCTCCAGCGTTCAAGTCAACACTACAACTTGTGCACGCAACACGTTGTCTTGCATCAACACGAGTGGCCTACGTGCCAAACAAACGCTAGGCAGCCATGATACGTATATGCCCGTGTCACTAACAGCACTAACTCAGAATGCCTCAGCTTCCTTTTATTTTATCCCTGGAAGAAAAATATAGCTTCCATAAGTGGGTGGAGGAAAACTATAAGTAAATGAACACCATCAGTAAGTTACCTTGAAGGGTTTATCTCCACTGTGGGTCAGCATGTGTCTCTGGAGCCAACTCTGACTGGTTGATGGTGTATTATACACCTTACAGCCCTTCCAGAGACATACAAACACCTGAAAAAACAAGGCAAACACAAAGAAAAGGTAAAAGAATTTGTAGTCATGGAATTTGTCTTAAATGCAGCTTACATGCTGAGGGGCTTTAGGTGGCTCCAGTTGTAGTCAAGAAACAGAGACCTTGAATTTATGACAACTGCTTTTTTTCTTGACTTTAATTTCTCCCCCTTTACTTGAGTGGATGTGAAAATGATCATTTGATCAATTAAGTAATTCTGAGTTTGGTTACAGCTACATTTAAATGCCGACTAAAAAGCAGTTTAATAACAATGTCAACATAAATTTAATATAAAAATGGCATGTCTATAAAGGGGCCATGGTTTATATATTAAAACTAGCAAAACTGCTACATTCAATTCACCCAAGACACCCAGTCATTCAGATTAGTTTAGTGTTATGTTTTCCAGAACTAGCAGATCCATTGCAAACAACTCATTAAGTTGATGCACAGTTTTAATTATAATTCAACATAATTGTTTAGTAGCTAACCGTTAGGCTCTGCATTGGGTAATTGCAGCATCATTGTTAAGCAATAGCAACATGAGAACACTAGCCTGCATAAATCAAAACAAGTCTACTGACCCCTCCTCTCTGTCCGTCCACATGAATTCCCCTGATATGCTCTGCCAGATCAGGACTAGAGTTAAAGTATTGTGGACAAAGGTCCCAGCAGCAGGGGTAAGCCATTGTCTTGGTACCAGAAGATCTGGCACTACTCTGACCGTTCATCATCGCAGGGGTGGAGCGCCCGCTGGACACAACACTCTCCATCTCCATCAGGGTACTGCTGATACTGAAAGAGCAGGGTGGTTCGAAGAGAAATACAGAAAAAACAGTTATCCATGGACAGATAAAGCTTTGTACAACAACAAAGAACAGGTGCAGATAACACTGACCACATTACATAGTTACTATGTATGTAAACCTCTGCAGGCTGGAACTGGTTTCCTATGCATGCCACTTACTACATGGCATCATTTCCAGTACAATGTTTTAGCCACAGCTTTATTGGTGACATAGACTGAAATACATTCACCATACTTAAAGCCCCAATCAACTTTTACTCAATTTCACCATCCCTAAATATACAGTTTCATACCAGAAGTTTTTTTTTCCTACCCAGGCAGAAAGGTAGAAGTTTTCTGTGTTCACCTCAAATCTTTAGGTTTATGGCCGGGGTAGAGGGTGACACTGATAAGACTTTTACAAGTCTGATGGGGAATTCTGAACATCCACGTTTTCAAAATGAAAAGTATTTGTAAAACAGTATCGGCGTAGGGAAAATGATGATGGAAATGTAAAAACGCTTCAAGGACTGAACTATTAACAATAAAAACTGATGATAATCATACGGTAATTATTTGACAAGACTCGATTACTGTAAGCAGCCACTTTAAACCCATCACGCCAACATGTTCACCAACCAACCTGTCTTCAGAGTCCATACGACTCAGCGGTTCACCATCCGAGGATGAGACCTCCACGCTCTGCCGCCTCTTGTCATCCAGTTCCCCGCCTCCAGCGCTGGGTTTCTCTCCGTCTTCACCAACAGTTGCGCTCTTCTCGCTGTCCGTTCCTGAACACCGGCTATCGTCTCCAGGTTCCTCTTTAGCGTCTTTAATTGTGTTATCGCTGACATGTTCGTTGTTGCCATCTCCAGGGCTTTGCTGAGACTCTGGACTTCGCTCTGCTTCTTCAGGAGCGGTGGTTGCATCCTCGTTCACCGCCGTACCAACGTCGTCCGTTACAACCTCCTTCGCGGCCTTGTCTGCCACTGTCGCGAGCTTCTCTTCACCGACCTCAGCGTCCACCTCTTCCATTTTCAGCTCTATGCTGCTGCCTGGTTTCTCTGTTTCCGGCTCAATAAGGCCATTTTCTTTTTTCTCACCCTCGCCTTCCGTTTTCTCTTCGGGCGGAACATCGCTCCCGACACTAAGTGCAGGAATTTCCTCAGCAGCCCCACCGGCCATTTCCACGACAAACGTAAGAGGAGACACTTTCGGTATTAAAATTTAATGCCACGGTCAAAAGCTTCACTGCAGGGGGAGGGCGTGGTTTAATCCCAATTTCTGCTTTATGATTGGCCCAAGGCGGCACGAGGAGGAGGTACGCTGACGTTGGTATTTAAACTTTCCATGTGTTTCCTAAATCTCGGAGCTGCTACTATTACTGGAGCAAATTAGGGCAAATTGACCCAAGGAAAACACAATGAGAGAAAATTACGGAGGAAAAACAGACTCGACATCATTAAAACGTGAAGTAGAACGATTTGCAAACCATTATGTTCATAATTTTTGATATTTTCAAATCTGTGTTCATTACAATCTACACACACAATTTTACACAGATGTTTTTTTCATTGTTCTCAGCACAGTGGCGGATCTAGAAAATTTAACATGGGGTGGCAAAGGAGTGGCAAGAGGTCTAGCCAGGGTGAACATGCTCAGTGCAGTATATGAAAATTTCATATATGTAAAAATAAATAAATAAAAATTTAAAAATCGCCAAAACACTTTAAAACTATTTTTTTCTATAATTTGTTTATGGGTAAATTAAACAAAGATCCTTAAAAATAACTACAGAAAAAGAACATAAAGTACAGAACAGATATCACCAATCTCTTTTAGAGAGATGAAAAGATAGTTATTGAGCTGTGCAGCAAAATGTCTCACAAAAATGTCCTAATCTAGTGTTTTGCATGCTGTTTCTCAATGCTAGCTCCAATTATCATTTTTCCGTTTTGATATATTTAAAAATATATATGAAGTGACAATTAGAATGATCCAATACAGTTTCACAGTGTTTCAGTATTATAGGATTTGCATCATATTTTATCATTTTTTTTTATCAATTACTGATACAATAAAGTGGGTACATTAGTAAAGCTTTACATATCTAACCTTATAACATCAGTAGGTTCTTACCGACATATTTTATTTAATTGAGGAACATCTAATGTCACTGTGTTGGAGTTTATACAGAAAATAAAAACACATGTGGTCCAGCTGGATTAAAGGGTGGATCCCTGACATCACTGTCTCCAACATATGCCTCCTCTGTCTGCTTCTGTCCATTTTTCCGAATCTGAAACCTTCTCATTTTCATCTCTCACACTGACATCTTTTCCCTCATCTTCACTCGACTCTTTATTTGTTGTTCTCTCAATGTTCTTCAACCCCCCAGTTTCTTCTTCAATTCTCTCTTTATCTTTTTACTGCTCATTCCGCAGTTTCCCCCACAAAATACAGTAAATGTCATCACTTTTAAATTTTCTTTTCATTGTGGCCTGCAACTTGGAAAAATCATATTTTGAAAATATCACACATCACGACAAGAAGCCTATAAGAATATGAAACCAGAAATTATTAATCATTATTAATCTACTTGTAATTTTCCCAGTCTGACAATAAGCATGTAACATGGTTTAATTGTGCAGTCTTATTGTTGTGAAATTGATCATGTAGAACTGTCACTAAAACTTAAGCTCCTAACAGTGACTCCCGAAACTTTTTTTCATGTCTAAATCTTCATAGACTGTTCTTATATTTACTATAATATTATAATATCTGATTTTTTTAAATCTTATTTATTTATTTTGAATTATGGAATTTATATAATCTTCCTGGACTTGACCGGAGAGGACAGAAAAAAGAAGAATATTAAACAGAAGTAAAAAGGAAAGTAGAAAAAAAAAGTGAAGAAAAAGATACAACAGACAGAAAGCAACTACCCTTCAATCCAAACTAACACCAGACAACTAACTGCAACACCTGTACAAAAGCACAACAGAGAATTTCCTATGGCTTTTATAGGAAAACAAAGCTGACGATCATCTAAAGTTCCTAAAAAAAAAAAAAAAACTTGTATCACAGCAGCAACCAAAGTACCAGAAACACACACAATAAAAACCTAAACAAAAGTAGCTCTTAGTGTATAAACCCACTGTACAACTCAGTGACTGTCAGCATTCAGAGCATGAGGAATGGGGAGTGGTCAGAGATGAGTGTAATTGTGTAAATGCAACCACGCCTCTACAGAGGCCAGAGACCAGATCAGGAGGAATCCCGGAGCCAAGCCACCCCACCACGAAGACCACCCTGGACGCACCCAGATGGTGGCAGAGGAGGGCCCAGCCAGATCCCCCTGCAGTCACAGGGCACAGGCCCCGCCGGACCAAGACCGGCAGCAGCTGACCCTGCCAGGAAGCGACCATCCAGGGCAGCCAGAGGACAGGGCCCCAACGGCCCAGAATCCCAACCTCTGGTCCAACCACCTCCCTCTGCCCAACCCCGGTGGTGCGCCCTGGAAACAGGTGTGAGAGGACACCATTGCTCTAACCTCCCTCACTTATGACTGTTTGTGAAGTGTGTATTGTTTGCAATTAAAATTGAGAAGCAGTAACCACAGGATGCTGGGAGTGAGGCCACACAAGCAGCCCCGCCTGCCATGCACAACATGGCACGCCCCCAAAAAGTTATTTGTGTGTTGTGTTTCTTTTGATATCTAAGTGTAATTAAAACTGAGAGTTGAATCACCACATGGTGCAGCCAAGCAGGTCACTTAGATGGCCCCCTTCGCTCCACCCAGCATAACGTGCACGTCTCCCAACACCCTACATGTGTGAGAAAACAGGGAAGGAGAGAGGTAAGTCCAGAGGGAAGGAAACTTACCTGCAGGTGGTGAGTCGCTGGTGGCATTAGGTACCCCCGGGAGGCCTTCCAGGGAAGGACAGGCCAGGAGCAGCCATCCCCCACGGCCAGGACACACAGCAACCGCAGCCAATGAGCTGCCACTAACCCCAGAAGGCACCCACACTCCATATGCCAAGAGGGGATGGAGAGGAGGGGCAGGAGGACAATGGGAAAGCCCAGACTCACGGCCCACCTGTGATCCCTCCCCTTCCCACATACACACCTGTGTCCTCGCCCATTCCCACTGATCCTGGCACATATAGACACACACAAGCACACAAACCTCTTAGTCTCACCCCTAAACACACCCCAGCACCTTCCCTTATGATCCTCTGAACCCCACTTTGCCCCCCTTCACACCTCTACACCCTTCCTGCCCCTGGGCCATACCCTGGGACCTGGGATGGCAGCCAGACACCAGGGCATGCACCAACTCACCCCGTGACAGCAAACCTGGGCAGGCCCAGACTCCCAGCACCAACCGACCCCTCCACCCCATGAAAGAGGCCCACCCCTGGCCACCAGAGCCCAGAACCCCCACCCAGCCCACCCCAGAACAGCCTGGCCACCCAGGGCCAATATCCACACCCCAGGCCCCACCAGTGGCCATGTACCACTGCCACTAGGTAACCACAACTGCAAACCCAGACGCAGGATATGGATAATTCTGACTTTTTTTTTATTTTACTGACAGTGTCTCTCTGGAAAGAATGAGCCTCTAAAATAAAATTGTGATATCTCAAGAATGTGTCACAAGCTTATTTAGAAGGGTCAAATTAGGAAAAGGCTCCCAGTCCTGATGCCATTTCTGGGTGTACTCTTCATTATTGTGCTGATCAGCTCAGCTGGGTTTTTACCAAACTGTGGTTTTTACCAGATGTGTGGAGACCTTGGACAGATTCCCACCATCTGGAACACATAAACTATTATACCGGTAGAGGTATAGAGGGCAGGTTTATTGTAAAGTTTTCTGATGACACTGTCCTTTTATCCCTTCAGAGTCTGAACATGGTGCTGCCTTATCACAATTTGTCAGCTGGTGTAATGACAAATATCTCGACTTGGATGGTTCAAAAACAAAAGACACGATAACTGATTTTAGATGCAGCATTAATGACTGCAAAGTGAGTGTAATTCACAGTGAAGATGTCCAAATTGTGGAATCATACAAATATCTTGGCACTGTTTTTGACTATATATATGGCCAGTGTCTGTGCAACAATCTAACCACCAGAGAGCACCAACGTCCTTGCAAACTGCATGTCTGAGGTAGTTTGACCAATTGAACTACTCTAATGAATTTAATGCTGAAATTTGACAGTCTAGTCAAACTGTCTGCCTGACCAGGGACCACTCCTCCTCTTACTCCATGTATGGCATTATACAGGCACAGAAAACGCATAGATAACTTTAAACTAAGCTAACCACATCACTTGTAAAGCTGCTATTCAAGCATGCAATTTTAAATGTTTTAGTGAGAATTAAGCCATGGCTTTGGACATCAAAACATTTTTGGAAATCCAAATATGCTCAAAGTTCAGCTCAGCATAATATTTGACTAAACACAAGTTCTCATAATGTACATTTATGCCCATGAAATTAAATCTGAATTGTTTTTTTATCCCCAAAATGTCTTAAAACAAATGTGCCAAAGAACACAAAGCAACCACCAGACATTAAGAACAGCAATATTTATTTAACATGTTATAAAACAGATGGGACGTGAACATCTGCAAATCAAATATGGTATGTAACCATATGCTGGACATATCCTCCCATCTAGATGTACCATGTACATTATATACACAGTAAACCTCTGATAATTACACTTTGTACACACGCACACAAAAAAATATCTTGGATTCACAAAGGCTTAATTTTTATTGCTTTGTACACATGCTAATCCTTTTATTTATTTTAGCTCCAGGGCTTCAAACCAACATGTCATAAAAGAGAATCGAGCTGACTTATCTTCCTTCCCTTATTTTAAATATATCTCTCAGCCATAAAAACAAGGACAGTGAAGAGTGACTTAAGTCAGAACATTCACATATGCATTGGCAACAATGTGCCAAGGACTGAAAACCCCATCTTTAAATAATTAAAACCCAGGAACTTGGGAAATTACAAATAATCTTTGTCTGTATCACTAAAGTGGCTCCTCCTTGTATTATAATGGAGGGATCTATATTTCTTATTAATTTCTTTACAATAAATGGATAAATATGATCTGTTAGCTAATGAGCGATATCTGAAAAAGCAGCTTAGTGAAGATTTAACAGAACTAAAAGAATGCAGAAACAATCTTGAAACTTTTTTTGAACAGGTGGTGAATTATGAGTGGAAAATGTGGCTTGGCCTAAAATATTGTCACAGTCCATTAGACTCACAACAGAGCTCAGTCTGTTAGCCTCCTGCATATACAGATTTACATCGGCCCACATTCCAAGAAGAACCCAATAAAAGCATGTAAATATTTAAAACAAACCTAAAAACGTTGTAAAAACTGAAAATGAATCTGCACCAGTATAAGCGTGACAGGTAGAGGAAAGAGTCGCATCTCAAAGTGAGGCAAGAAAGGAGAAATGTCTCAAAATGAAGAATTGTTAGGGGCATTCGAGCTTTAGACGTCACAGTGAGCGAACAGAAGTCAGAGGTTAGGCCCTGTGAGGATGAAGCAGGCAGTTTCACACTGTAGGCCTGAGCCTTGTGCTGGTCTCCTGTAGGGACGTCCTCAGGAGCTGCTTTATACCTCCACTGCTATTTCCTTCATGTCTAGGTCTTCACTGAGGCCAGAGCCTGAGCTGGAGGACAAGAGATTGGGTTTAAGATGACTTCAATGACTCATATTTCTGCAGTATAACTGTATGTCAGCTGTCACGTAGCACCGAATATACAGCCCAACAGTAACAGAAAGTCATGTCAGTCTGTGAGAAAAAGAATATTTATAGCAGCAAAACATCAAAGTACCCAATAATATCTCCGTTCATCATTACATTTATTTTTTTTAATCCTGCAGAGACAAAATTTCAAACACTACAGAAATACGAGTATGGACAAAACAGGATGATGAAAGCCCTTACTGGTGCTACTACACACACATGAAGTGAGAGCCGTCAGTGAGCGGAGGGGGTGTGTTGGAAGACTGTGGAAGGGGTGAGGAAGAGAACGACAGGCTTTTCACTGCAATGAAACAGCAACATGTTGAACACACAGGCACATACAAATGACAAAAATAAACAGATTAGTGACTAATGACTAAATGGCCAAACAACAGAAATTAACACTCAAGTCAATGAAAGTAATGAAATGTGGTGACATATGAATTACTGAGCACATACAGTACACAAGAAACCACAGTTTAAGAAGCAGCTCCTACCAGTGATTATTTTAGCACATGCATTTCTATGATCAGAAACACCACCACCTCACTCTACTCCCTCTGGAGTTGTACCTGCAACCAGCTTGCTGCGTTTGGAAGCTTCTGCTGCCAGCTCATAGGAGATATTAATCATCTTCTCTTTCTCCTGTACAGTAACCTCCACTTCATTCTCTTCCTCTGGGCTTAGAGCCAAACTAGGTAGCACATTCTGCATGCTAGGAGCAAACACACACAAATGGTTGCTGTAGTATACACTGTACAACTTTACAAATAATTATGATGTTTCTAAATAAAAAGTAGTTACCAACTAACAAATTGTGTTAATTTAAGGGGACTCAGATTAAGAATTAAATGTCACTGTGCTTTTGAGATGAGCTTCTCTGCACTGCTGACACACTGATGTGGTTGAATGGCGCTTGCAGGCAGTGGCTCCCATTCTTGTCCATCTATGGTAATGTCCTACTGTGACCTCAAACTTACCTCTGACTTCTAAATAAAACTGATATCTGCTGGGAAATCTCTCTGCTATCCTCTAAAAATTTCCCTTTCACTATAGGATTCCTCTCTAATATCCATTGCTTAAGTAGACACCCTAATACTTAGTACATGTATATTTACCTGTTTTTGGCTATCAAGGCTTTGATGCGATCAACTTTCTTCTGCTTATCAGCCTCTTGCTCAGGACTCAGAGCTTCCTCTGGGTCTGATTCAATGTAACGCTCAGGAATCAGCACTTTGTCAGGCACAGAGAGCTGAGGAGACACAACCAGGCAAGAATAAGCAGCACTTTTTATGTAAAATAAAGTGTAACTTCATGCTTTATAGATCAAGGAACAAAAGAACAATCAATATTACAGAGACCATAACATGAATACATTAAAACATGCAAGTAAAAACCAGAAGTTTGAAACAAACAGCATCTCATTAACAACATCAAAACCTACAGTAGAAAATGGGTTCCATTTGTGCGTTTTAGAGCTAAATGAAGTTCTGAAAAATACTTAATGTGGGGCATGTGTAAATTAGTTTGGAACAAAAACTGGAAGGACTTCAGTGCTGTAATCTGAGACCATGTCCACATCAACATGGGAATTTTTACAAAGACTTTTTCATGCACTTGCCCCACATTTGAACCGCGTTTTGGAGCAATAAAAACAAACTTAGGAAAATGCCTTCCAGTGTGAAGATTTTCACCCAGTTTGGCAATGATGTTTATGCACAGACTGGAAATCAGAAATTTTTCCAATACAGCTGTTATCCTCTGCAGGAGGCATTGGTAGGGTAGTGTCAGTGCTAACCATGTCAACAAGCCTTGTTTTTTTTTTTTTTTTTTTTTTTTTAAATCACTGACTCTACTGAAGAACAGATGCATTAAAATATGTCTGAGATGATTTAACAATATAATCGAAGACAGAAACAGCTGGCAACATGGCTGGTTTTAGATAAAACCACACCCTGACCCTGTTTTCTGTCTCTGGCATTTCTGGATGCATGATTATTTATTTTTTTTTATATCTGACTACTGTCGACCTCTGTCTGTTTTGGACTCTGATTGGCTGTTAAGTTTTGACCCTAGACTTGCTCTGAGAGCACACCTCCTGGATTTTGGATTACTATCTCATGTCTGCTTAGACTACTGGCCCAGGATACTCCCCTCAGGATTCAGGAATTGGATTGTACCTCGGAGATCCGTTTCTGCTCATTCAGGATTCAGTTTAACCCCTGGCTTCACGTCACAGTACTTCATTACCTGGGTTGTATTCCACAGTGGACGTTCTTCAGTTTGCCCAGCCATCTGCTGGCTCTTACCTGTGTTTCCCCAGATTCTGACTCAAAGCATCTCGGGTCACTGGCTTGGTGCTGCTGCATTATTGGACCTCCCTGGTTCTGCTTCACACCTTTTCATGTCCGTTTCCACTAGTATTCACTTAAACTACATATGCTGGAAAAACTTCCCTAACCTGCTTCTGTCTCTAGATGCACCAAGAACCGCTTTCCTCTTCGCCTGGCCAGTGCTCGTATCAACAGTAAAACTCATTTATCCTTTCACTCCATTCTGTTGTCACTGGTTCTTTTTGAGTCCATCACCAGAACATTACACACTGAGAATAAAGTGGTTGTTAGTGCAGAACGAGGATTTCTGTTTTCTTAATTTATTGCTTTGCCAGCACTTGGAGGGGAAGACGGCTGTAACGGGATCATCTGTCAGTGCTGCCAGAAAATTGCACACTGAACTATTAAGCAGGCGGTCACACACAACACCAACAGCCTTTAGATTGTCAAAACTACGAAGCACTTGTATCCAGTAAATAAGTTTTCATTGAATTTCCATTTTGTTTTGCACCACTATATATTGTTCATATACAAATGTTGCTGTGTGGAAGTTTGTTTTCTTTATTTTAAACCATAGGGAGGATGGGGGGGCATGTGATGTAATTTTAAAGCATCTTCTAGTGGTGTAATAATTCTCAGTATTGATGTGTATGACCGCAGACTGACAAGAGTTGGTTGCTAACCTCTCGGTCCACATTAAAATGATCGGCCTGCAAGGATTCTTTGAGACGGGCGATCTCCTCTGCAGGCGTCACCTGCTCCCTCACCACCTCCTGCTGCCGGAGAGAAGCCTCCAACTCCAGAATGTCACTGCTCATCACCTCATCCCTGCGCCTCATTTGGGACTAAAGATACAAAACAAGCACAGAAAAATGGAGAATTTGTATTGCATTGCATTATTGGAGAAATCCAAGATTTGATTTGAACATTCTGATTTTTAAAGCCAATTTTGTATGAGTCAAATACCTGCATGCTGCGGAAATGATTGTCTTTAGTAAATGAGTGACTTCGGATGGGTGTGTTTTCTTGGCTGCTTCCCCGGCCGCCAAGACCTTTCTTCTTTCCTCTGAGGGCGCCCTGCTGGTGGCGACGGATCCTCTCCAGCTGCTCCTCTACACTCATCCTGGGCCGGTTGCCCTCCACAGCACACAACTGCTGCTCCACTGCGCTGTGTGGACGCTCCTAAGACAAAGATGGAAAGACAATAACATTTAATTCACACTGCACCTCTCAAAACCTATTTAACATATAACTATAACATTAAAGGCAAAGAAGATACAAAAAAAAAAAGATATTTCAAGCCCGACTCATGATAAAAATAACTTGTGTCTCATAATGATCTTCAACTGTGACTCCAAACAGTCAGAATCCTATATCATTTTAATGTTACTGTCAAGATATTCAGCATTATGACACAAATACCACAGAAGTAAGCTTTTGGCTTTGCAGAACTTGAGTTCTCGTGTGTGCAGGAAAGTGGTGTCACAGTCTGGATCAGATCTCATGATGCAGGGCTCACTGTGAATACTTACTATTGTTGATTACAATCTAAACTTGACCAGGCAGTAATAATTTCAGGAAAAAATACACAAAATGGGGAAGAAAGAAAAAATACCCAAACATTTCTGTTCCTTGATTGTTCAAATGGCTCATTAATGATCACTTTGAACCAAACTGAGCCCAAAAGCCCCGACTGCTGTGCGCTTACTTCTGCTGGCACACATGGATGCACTCAGAGGTGCTGGAGGCTTGTTAATGGCTGAACAGGAGAAGCTGATGATGTGAAGTCAGCCATATAAAGGCTTGTGCCATGCTGGAGGACTGACAGATGTGGAATCGGTGTACAGCCAGAAGACATATTCTCTACTGTTCATGTTTTTCTTGTTGATGTCTAAAAGCCTGTCACATTATGTCCTACATGGAAAGCAGAGTGTCTACATCACTTATATAACTTCAGCTTTATTCAAACATAAACTCATTCACTTGCACTAAAACAGGACACGCCCTGCACTGCGGAGCACTAATAACACAGTTAGCATGTGTAAGATGATAGTGATTGAGGCTGGAAATTGTATAAACCAGTTTGGCATCTATTTCATGAGAGCCTGTTCTGATGCATGAGTCACACTCCAGACATTTGATGAGTGGTCTCCTTTTTCAACCAATTAAGAAGGGAGTAAATAAAATTAGAGAAAATTAGATGGTGGCCAGTTTCACAGTAGCCCATAGGACACCATAACAAGAAAATGACAACAAAAAGCATTTGTCTGCTTACTAGGTCCAAATCTTGGAATGATGTAGTGAGAACAGTTTGCAGTTGTTCTTGCAAGTTGAGTGACTCACCGTCCTGGGGTCAGGCTTCTTGCTCTTTCTTAAAGTTACATAGGATGCTATGGAGGAAGAAGCCGGCACAGGAGATTTGGTTCTGGGTGGGACGATGCCAACCGGGTAGGACATGCCTAAACAGAAGAGGGGACAACACATCATTCATCATCCTTAATGACTGATTACCTGAAGTTAAAACTTAAGAGCACAAAGCCTCTCACCTGCTCAGCAGAGTAGTGCTAACTGAAATTTCACTAAATTCAAGCCACCTTTACTTTTTGTCATTTATAACCCAACTATTCTTCAGAGAATATGCAGAAGTACAATAGTATAAAATTAGTGCTCGGCAGTGATTTAAATTTTTAAATCACAATTATTCACATAATTTTCTGTGATTAAGCCCCAGTTATTCACATTGTAATACACAAAATTCAGTAATGAATGTGAAAGTAGTTTATTGTGCACTTTTACATTAAATGTACTGCTATACTAATAAAAGTTTAGCTACTTTAAATAAGCTGCTTTTAGCAGCTGTATTCTCTGTAGACACTAGCAGTTAAAAGATTTCTTCAAATGTCATTTTAAACATTCATGTAATAAAATTAATAATAAACTTAATGGATTAGATTTATATAGCACCCAAAGTGCTTCACAGTGAATCCATTTTCCTCACTCCTCACTCATACTTGTTGGTGCACCACATGTGTAGTCACAGCTGTCCTGGGGCAGACTGACACAACAAATGTGCTTAATGGCTGAGACGCATGATGAGGTCCCGAGTCTGTACCAGTCCTCGTGTGACTTGCAGTTTGACTGTGTATTCAGAGCCATGGAGCAATGATAAAATAATAGTCTGCATTAATTAATGTTTTTTCTTTCTTTTTAAAATTTAGGTTAATTAATGTATTAACGTTATAATAATGTGTGAACATGCCCAGCCCTGATAAATATAAATATACATTTAAAAAAGGCAGTTATGTGACTCATAAAATGTTCAGTTAATTAAAACCAATCAAACTAAAGTGCAAATGCTACTGTATCCATAGTAACCACTGCACAACAAACAACGGTTGCCAACAAGTTATTTCGTGATATTCTGAACTAGATTAGGCCCTAGGAGATAAAGCCTGACCCACCAAAGTGATGCCAGTGTAAGTATATGCCAAGGTAACCATGGAAACTAAGATGAGGGCTGTGACAGAAATCAGTCTCTCTAAATACCCTTTGTACTGTACTATATATAATGCCTGAGAGTAATTGTACTGATTAAGTAAAGTTTTAAACCTAATTTACAATGAGTAGTAATTCCTGCATGGACTCTACGTTTATCAAACAATCTCACAATGTAAACATCCAAAATTTAAGATGCTAAAATTTCAAAATGTGGCTCGGATAAAACTGCATCACCATCAGAGAATATAACACCACATTACTTGGATTTTTACTTCAACACACCTTTGTTTCCAGCGTGTTCCCGATCAGATGGATTTTCAGATCTGTCCTCTCCGTTGCTCTCATCCACCTCGGTCACCGTGGTGAGCTCTGGTTCACTCTTATATAGCCTGTAGTCAGGAGCCTGCAAGTGAGAGGGAGGACAAAACATTAAAAACAGGATAGATATAGCTGAACATGGTGATCTGGATGAGAATAAAACACAAATACAGTTTGAAAAAACAATAGTTTAGATGTAGCAAAAACGTAGCAGCAGGCATGTGACTTAATTAGTAACATGGAAAAATAATAAATAAAACAGAAATGATCACTTTTTACATCCAGGAAGACACAGAAAGGATGGCGATGTAATCAAATTAAAAAGCAAAAGTATACACAAGCAAGGCTTTAGTCACATTATTGTAAGGAATAAAAAAACATGAGGCATGGAAATGAGTGGAATAAAATGGATATCATCCAAACACATCACAGTGAGTTATGACATGTGATGACACAGCTGAGGGCGGGGGTCAACCATGGGGTCAACAGGTCAATGAGCTTACGCTGTGCGTGCTATTCCTGTGATTGGCCTTCCTGTCCTCTGGCCTGGGAAGTGACGAGTGGTGCACACCAGCATGAGGGGGCAGAGGGGGCACGATGGGGGGGTTAGGCTCGTAGGATTGGGGTAGGGGTGGCCTTGGGGGTACAGAGTCTTCCTCCTGGGGATTATACAGGGCAGGAAGCAAGGTGACACATGGTGCCACCATGTGGGATCAGGGCAACAGCCATCTGGTACAGAGCAGTTCTGGCCCGTATGATCAGACTGACCAGCTGATTAGCCAGAGCAAGCCCTCCATATGCTGTTACCGCTTGACTGACATATTTCTTCAGAGACCCGCCCCAAGAACAAAACTGGCTGTTTGAGTTGTCAGCTATCACTAGTATAACTACAAATACCTTTTTAATGGTCAGTTATGTCTGGTTATTAATGGGGTTTTCTGCCAGAAAACTGTGATAAAATACCTTCAAGCTTATTTAATTCACACGGCAAAGATGAAACCCAGTTGTATTCAACAGATCCACATCTCTGAGAAGCTACATTTATTTTATTTTTAGTTTGGTGCCACCTCACCTCATTTTTGTGCTTACTGAAGCCTGTCTTAGGTCCATATAAACCCATGCCATCAACAGCGTTTCTCTGAGCTTTGTTTTTATTGAGGGCCTCCATCACATCTTGAATCCTCCACAGCTCTTTCTGTATGTGGACATGCTGCTGACTTGGAGGCTCCGTCTGAGTGCACACAGAATAAAAAAAAAAAAGCCTTTAGTTCTGTGGTTAATGATGCAAAATGAACATGTATGAGGCCAAAGAAGATGCGGAAAGTTTAAATTGGAGTGCATTGTCTGAAAAGGAGTCGTTTTAATGCTGCAGTTTGTAGCTTGTGCAGACGCTGATGTGTTTAAGTTATTTTAGTTTGTGAATAAAACAAGCCTCAAAACAGTGGCAGCACAAAGGAAAGACGGGAAGGTTTAAATAAGACTGGACAAACGGGATGGAAGGAAATAGGAAGAGCAAGAGATAGGGCGGTGTAACTAACTCCCCCTTGCTGATGACAGGTCTGTGAGAAGAGGATGTCCAGACTCCATGACTTTTCTGGTCTAAATGAGCACTAGCTCTGACTCAGGCTTAACCAGGAGTAAGTGTTGGAACAGTTTGTGTCGGCCTCTAAACATCTCCCATGATGAAGGACAAGATAAAAGACAGACTTAATTAAGACTTGCACTATAATCACTTCAGTTATCAATCGCTTGCTGTGCTGCTTTGATCACTAATTTGACTTTCTCAGCAAGCAGATCAGGGCCTTGGAGCAGAAATCTTTATTTTTTTAGTCCAAAGTCAAAAGCTATCTGCGGTAAAGTTGATTATATGCTGAACTTTCTCTGAAGCTCTGTAGTATATCAAGCTAGATCTGCTCCTAACAAAGTGTAAATTGTGTCATGCAGTCATTGAAACAGTAGATGCTCCACAACATCAAGGAAATGCAGCTTCACAGAGAAATGATCATACCTGTGGGCTTCCCAGTGCTTCTAGCTGCTCCAGCAGGTTGCTCTTAGCTAAAGTCACATCTCCTTCCAATTTGTCATACTCCCTCCACGACCGCTCCAGCTCCTGGTTTTGGGTATGAAGGAAATTAATTTTTGTGCATGACAATGACAAACAGTCTAGAATATTACTAGAAATATCAATGAAAGGGAGCTTCAGTGTCCATGCAGGGTAAGTGGTTGTGGTCTAGTACTTACACCTGTGACTCTAGAAAGCTCTCTGCAGGTGCTGAGGAGGCCGCTCTGCAGCAAGTCTCTCTGCTGGATGACACTCTGCATGGCTGCTGGGTTGTCAGAGCCCAGCTCTATCTCCTGGCTGGCTGACAGAAGTGCTGTCTCCAGGGTGTGCTGAATAAAACATGTCAAATACACATAAACAGACAATATACACAATTAAGATTTAATAGTTAAATCCAGTAAACACATAATGGATTATTTATGTGTGTAGAAGAGAAAAAAAAGAAAGAAGAAAAAAACTTCTCTTAGCATTGCCTTTTAAATTTATTATTTTTCTGTTTACTATCAAAGGTATTTTGGTGTTGATTTACAGCCAGAGCCTAAAAATGATTTGGTCTGTTCTAAGAACTGCTTTTGCTTTGCTGGTCCAGAGTTTATAAACTGCATGTCCTAGAGCAGCATTCACAATCACTGATTTCAGCTAAATTAACCAACCACAGTGTTTATAAACACTGTTGGATGTAAAATCCAATTTACAGTTTTGTTAAAAATATTTAGCTCAGGGTTCAAAGTGTTCACAAACACTGACTGTTGTTCAAAAGGCATTTATAAACTAGACTACTGATATTAAAACATCAGTTTGCAAGGAAATGTGAAACCCACTGTGAATTCTGTTAAATTTTGTCAGTGGGCTTTGCTAATCTGCAGAGCTGGAAATTCAGAATACACAAATGATTAATCCATAACCACATCTAGTTTTACCAACATATTCCCTGTATATTTACAAATCAATCACACAATCATATTAATATTTAATTGGAGAATATTTGGGGTTTGAACAGTTTGGAGGAAAGTCCAGATAGACAAGAAAAGATGCTGCAATGAACTGGAGATACGTAAAGTGTACTATGGGCCAACAGGGTGTGTTTCTAATCTTTCTGTTCACTCTTTACTGTAATGTGTACAACACTACACACAAACTAGAGCAACAATACAGCCGACAGTCAGAGGTGACGTAAATGATTTTGCAACATAACCCAGACCAGTGGTTCAATCTGATGACAGGAGTTATAGTTATAGGTTAAACTAAAGCATCACTGCATACACAAAAGCTTTTGTTTGGTTCCGTTTTTTCTGTTCTCTTTTATTTCATTCTTCTAAGCTAAACTCAGGGATGTTCACAGTTTACACAAACTTTAAAATGTGTATTCTTTTAAGTTTATTTTTCTTTCCAAATGCTACCACATCTTTGTAAGCATTGCTAAACTAGTTTTGTGCGAGGATGTAATGATGATAAATGTGCAGTGTTTCATTACCTTCTCTCTGTACAGCTGCTGGAGTTTGTCCTCCTGAGTTCTCACCAATTTATCTTGCTCACACAATCTGCTAAGTTTAGTCTGAAGACAAAACAATAGAAAAGTTGTGAACCACTTTGTACTTATGAAACACTGTCAAAAAAGAGCACAATGCTGAACTCACATCAGTATCCACTTCCTCTGGCATACTTGTATAGGCTTGCTCCCTGTAGTCTTCTGGACTCAACTGTGAAGACAGACAGAGCATTAGACAAAGACACTAAATCTGCACATACATATTAGAATACGGAGATCTAATGCAGTGTCATTTTAAAGCTCTCACTAAGCTATTAGATTTATTCTTGAAGATTAATTTATTTGCACTTAAATCAGACAATCTACATGACCAAACCTGCATTGGGAAAGCAGCCAGTCTGAACACAATCTCTCTGATGGCTCTTGTGCCTCGTGTTTCATTAAGCAGTCATTTTTATCTATCAGCAAACACATTAAGTTTTATTTGAATTGCAAAAGGAAGGCATATAAAATGATCTTGATCAGTAAACTCTAGAGTCAGTGCCTAAGTTGTGTCCGTTAACTGTCTTTTCTCAAGCATGGATAACTGCACCAAGAATTCGGTCCCTGTTTGCATCAAAATGATGAATTTACAAAAACAACAACAAGAAAAACAAAACAAACAAAACAAACAAACAAACAAAAAAAAAACAAAAGTAAATCATGGCCACAAGTCTGCTTTCAAACAAATTATTGCAACATCTGGAACCATTTCAAATTTTAATTTAAACTGGGGATGTTATTTCAGCTGCATTGGATCCCATGTTTCCAGAAGATTTCTATATCACACATTCAATCATCCACAAGACAGCTCACAAATATAAGGACAGAGACATAGTTGTGCATTTAGTTTGTAGCCACATTAGATATGAATTAGCAAACAGGGGCATAATCTAATTTACCTTCTGGCCAGAGATAATCAAATATCAAAGAGCACGTCTGAGTGGCACAAACAACCTTGATTGCTTTGGCTGAAAAATAGTGAAAGATCAAAACAAACTTAAAGCTCAGATTTGCCATTTTAACATTACAGATATGATTTAATTTAAATCCAATGTGACCTACATAACAAAATAACACAGAACACCTCACTGTCCAAATACTTTGAGGCTCAGAGGCAACATTCCTCTCTTACACCTGCACTCTTTCACACTCATTTCTCAACACTTTTTCTTCAGTTGAACCACATGGTACAATTAAAGCAGCGAGAACCACATGGCATTCCACACTGAACATGCAGACTCTCCCACAGATAACTCCAGGGAGCTTCCATGTGGTGTTGTGTGGACTACAAGTGACATGAGGAGGAGGAGGAGGGGAGACAGACTTGTGGCAGCTCAACAGGTGGGAATGCAGCTGTAGAGGAGCCGGTGTGCCAATAAATGGGTGAAGAGGTGGATGAGGGCAGCCTTCGGCGGCACTTTGACCCCTTTATACTTTCCATCAACAGAATGACAAGAGGAGGTGAGGGAGGGGATGCAGTCAAGTTTTGAACCCCTGATACTTCCATCTAAAGAGTGTTGGACTAACTCACAGAAGATATGCATTAAAAAAGACTCAAGGGAGCATTGAGAAGACATGAATTGTTTACCCATTTAACTAAACCTGAGTAGTCAAGCTTTGTAAGATGATAAACATGAGAAGAAATTTATATTATTGCACTTAAATAATGCCACAAAGGCAACCTTCTGCTCACTTTAAATTGGGAAAATGTATTTTGGTACGACGAAGTCTGGCATCACTAAACTGAGCGACACTAATCAGTGTCTCCCTGCCAAATTCAAGTGGCTCAGCTAAAGAGAGTGAAGGGATTTTGCAAACGGTTGCGAAAACTCAGACACAGGCTGGGACACACAGAAAGAAACAAGCAGAAAAATAACAAAAAACATGATGTGTAAGGCATACACGCTTTGCTGCTGTAATAATATAGGTGCCTTCTAGCCATCAACTAAACGTCGCTGCTAGCTTAGTGCTTCAAGTGTATCTGGATACGACCTCAACAAACAAACCCAGAGAATGGACGGACAACAGCGTGTACATACATCATAATACTATTTTAAAAGTCATGCCCAGATGAACATGACTTCTCATAATAGAAGGAGAACAGTCAGAAGCAATGGATGGGGAGGTGCTGGCATATCAAACGATACAAGGAGACTGGTCTCAAGATGCCGTGAGGACTTGGACACCGAAGGAGGAGCATTGCAAAACAGACCAAGGAGAACAACAGCGACTGGTGAGGATGAGGTGGAGCAAAGCCTTAGGCTGGCCTTACTTGCTGGTAAAGATGAGGCCTTGGGGCAGAGTTCTCAATCAAAGTGTGAGTCATGACGATTAAAGGCTCATTTTCCTTCATCTAGTCCAGTGTGGAGAGGAGCGATACAGCAAGTGTCAGAAAGTTTGAAGCAGTGCTTCACTGCTGAGACAACAGTCACAGTGTGATTACACCTCACTCTATCTAATGAAGCAGACTCAGACATAAAAATGTGCACCCAGGGAGGACAGGGATGGATGCAGCCCCAAAAAGCAGTATGTAATACTTACAAACAGGATCAGGAACACATTGTAGTGCAAAGACCTAAGAAGATTATTTCTTAGCCCTCCCTAAAACCTCAGTTTAATATAATGATGCAAATAAAGCAAGCGTGACTGTTGCACTGTACGGTACTATATGAGTGAGTAGATGATAAATGTGAGTGACGAGACAACTATTCCTCTGTGTTTACATAAATCTAATAATCATTAGGAATGTGTTAGTGTTCCTTTGTGTACCATGCAATGAACTTCAGAGGGTTTAACAAATCAGAGGATGAATAAATCACTTAATAAAGCTTCTCTGGCTGTACTTCATATGCAACACAAAACTTCAAACCACTATACAGAACAAATGCAGGGCACATAGATAACAAGTTATTCAGTTAATGTAGCTGACATTTACTTTAGTGATGAATAAATCAACTTGGTCATTAAGGAAGAGATAATGCAAACAAGGGCTGCACAACATTCAAATAAAGCTAATTAAATTAAATAGATTGTGCCATAGGCATTGCATTCATAGCAACTAGATGAGGAAAGAAGAACAATTCTCATTTGTTTGATAATTTAAATCGGCATCACAAAGCTTCAAATGAAAAGTTCAAAGTGAAAATGAAAAGAACAATCCATTTCCTAAATCAACTGGTACATAAAGCTTTTAAATAATTTAGAGCTTAATTGTGTGTTTGGATTTTTTAGGCATATTTGGTCTTTTAGAACAGATTTACTTTCTGTCCCAACAGTTAAAACAAAACTATAAGGAGCTGCTCTCAGTTTTCATGCATCATATCTGTGGAGCAAACTCCAAAGAAAAGAGAGGTTTGCAGTAACTCAGGCTTAAAACATTCCTTCTTCTCATCGCATTTAATTAATGTATTTTTTACTCTGCTTTATTTGGTTTTTATGTCCTTTTCTTAATTTAATTGTGCATAATTACATGCATTATTATTGATACTTTGTCTGATACGTTTATGTGAAGCATTCTGAATCATTTTGTGGCTTAAATGTGCTGTAGAAATATGCTAAGAAGTATTTACACCATTTAAGTGATTTGTTTGCTATGCCCAAAGTATTCAGAATTACAATTAAAGAATGGCTTCCAAAAATTTATTTTCTCTAATTCTTTTGTTTTTATATCCATTTTTGTGCAACATTGTGCAGCCCTATTAAAAACTAATTTGAGCTCTCACTACTTTGTTAGATAACATTAGTTCATGCTATGAACTCCAGCATATTTAAGATTAAACAAGGAAACAATAAGTTAGCTAGGCATCAGACTAGAAACGAGTAAAACTGCTGACAGCAGCCTGCTGATAAACACAGTAACAGCAAAGCATTTAATGAATTCTGTTCGCCACTAAAGAAAAAAAGGGCATGCGCTCATGCATCACCCCACCTGATTGTCCAAATACATGAGGTTCCTTTGGAGGTGATGGGAGAGAATGTCGTTCTAGCGTCAGCAGCAAAGGAGAGGAAAGAAAAGGCAACAGGACAGTGAGACAAAAGAAAGAGAAGGCCTGTTCTTTCCCTGATGCTCTCTCTGAGCATCTCTCTCACTTACAAATCACAATAGCAAGTCGTGTGTCCAAATATATCCAGAGAAAAGGGAAGCAGGACAAGTCAAGGTGAAGAAAACAGGCCAGGTACCAGGTGTACTATGGAAGGTAACAGAATGAGTCTACTACCGCAGCTCCATTATGACAAAATGGACACATGCAGTGTTGACCGAGTGCAGGCAAAATAAAAGAAAAAATGTTAAGCTGAGGGTGAAATCATTCTCAAATGACTACACAACACACTTGGAGCATCTTTGGCTGTAGTGGTACATGGAGACTTCAAGTCATTTGTACTGCAGAGGTTAAAAGCTATGACAACAATCTTTCACTTCAGGCCAACCTGACCAGCATCACTACAGATCATATCTGTAGTTTGGCTTCTTGGAAGAGAATTAAAGAGCAAAAATTCTGAATTAAACTTATGCCACTGGCCTCACCCTTTTATTATTCAGTTGCTATTTATAAGCTTGCCAATGCCTTTAACTTTTGTTTCCAGCTAACATCTGTTTGGAATGTTTTGTAGTAAAAAATTACATAATAAACTGCTCGCTCTGCTAAAATGGATCAAATGTAATGAACTGATGAACTTTATTACGTCACAAGCTGGTTGTAAGATGATTTTGAAACCAGCAAAATGACAGCAGTATGTTTCTCCTGAAATCAGCCATGCAAAGAATCTTCCAGATCGAGATGGATGATGGGAGTGGGTAAAGACACACCACACACTAATACACACGCCTGTAGAGACGTGTCCGGAGGCCTGACCTTTGGGTTGTTGCCATCCATGTTTAGTTGCATAAGCTGTGCTACAGTGTGCTCCCGGATACTGTTTAGCTCTGCCTGCTGCCGTCGCAGCTTTATCAGCAGCAAAGTCAGTTCCTCTGGCTGCAAGGAAGGGAGGAGGGAGGGGACACAGTCACGACGAAAGAGGGACACACCGCAAGGGGGGGTGGGAGAGAAAAGGAGAGAGCACACCAGGATAGGAGATTAAGAGGCATCAGGATCCAAATAGATGAGCATATCCTTGGGTTTTCATGCAGTTCAGGACCACAAGATTATCCAGGGTGCTATCACTGTCAGCAGCATGCAACATTTTTTTTTTTATCTCTCTCAAACCAGAACAGGGTATTTTTTATCGCAGAATCCAGGTTGCACAGTTTCCGACTCCATCAGGACACAACTTTATATGTGGCTTTGACATAAATTCCTGATCTGGCTTAAAGAGTTGTGACTGACAGGGTTTTTAAATTGCCGCTGATGTGAAGTGACTCTAAGGAGCTCCTGAAGTGAACACATTTTAAATCCTACCAGCTGGAACGAACAACTGAGTTCTGCCTAAATATGTCTCTGAAAGTCCAGCAACAATGGGAAGAAAGAGGGAGAGTGGGAGGGCAGGAGGAGGTATTATGAAAACAGAAAGGTCTTTTTAAAGAAGTCCCGTTAAACCCAAGTGTGAAGTATTTCAGCTGAGTAGCACAGTGATCTATACCTAGGTAGACAGACAAAAAAGGGGACAACTCAAAAGGAAGACTTACAGTTTTGCCTTGGAGAGACTGGGCAGTGATAGTTTGAATTGGGATCCCTGCAGGCATGGATCTCCTATCAGGTGTGTAGGCGTACTGCAGGAAAAAAGTGCTTAAATGTCAAATATACCTGTTGTTGGGCACAAGTACTAAGTGGTATTTACCTATTCATATATTTTTAAAGACTTGTAGCTGCATTAGTGAATGAAGACAGCATTCAGTTTTCTTTTAATACCAGTGTTATGTAATAAACCCTCTACTCAAGCTAACAACAGCTGACCTTGTTGATTTGTGGCCTGTTCCGTCTGTCGATGCTCATGTCCCGTCTGTAGATGGGAGAAGAAACCTCTGAACGAGCACTGGCCATGTTGTAAGATCGCATCGGAGAGTAGCCGCCGTACATGGACAAGGAGCCATGGGAGGGTGACGGGGGGATGGAATGGCTCGGGGCAGCATGCTCTGACAAGTTGATCATGGTTTTGGGACTGGGAATGTTGCTGTACAGCCCTGACTGCCTGGTGTAGGCCTGTCTCTGCTGCCACTCGTACAACTGCCACATGGTGTCGTCTCGCATGGAGCGGCGCTTCTCGGCCGCAGACGGACCGAGGGCCTGGTCGTACAATGATGGTGACATGCTGCAGATGCTGTCCCGCTGTGCCATGCTATTCCTGGGCATACTGCGGTAGCCATCTCCATAATGAGACATGTAAGGTGCCCGATGGCTGGGCATATTTCGAGGCAGTGTCTGGTATGATGTGATGCTGAGGAAAGAGAAAAAGAAAAGAAAGAGATCTTATTTACTTTACTCTTACAGACAAACATTAAGAAAACTTTTTGAAACTAGAGGTGTGAACATGTGTTTTTGTCTTAGGGGAAGTGGGTAAGCCAGGGCCCCTTCTTGTAAAAATTAGACTTTCCCAGTGACAAACAAGGCTTTAAAAAGCACAACTTTCACTGTGGGTTCAAAGTCAGAGCAGTTGACATTGAGAGAGCTTCATATTAAGACTCCCTGACAGATCAAGGCTAGAATGCTCACTGGTCTGTAAAACCAAAACAGCAGCATTACAAAAAAGGCACGTGACTGCTTGGAAACCAAGTACCATTGTGGAGGGGATGCATGCAAAGACAAACACACACTGTTGAAAGAGATGTTCAGGGAGACAGAATAGAATATGTACATGCTTATCACAGTGGAGCACTAAGTAAATAAGTCCTAAGGCCTTTTTGGAGTATTATCTGTGATCCTCTTTTTAAATTGGTGCCTTGCTCAAATCGGGTGTGTACATCCACTTCTTAAAATAAGCTTAATCTAGGAGTGAGTGGGGGCAAAGAGGCACAGCTGTGTCAATTAAAGCACAAGCCTGGTGAAGAAAAATGGATGGACAAAAAAACAAGACAAGCTGACAGCCAAGCAGCCGGACAAGCAGACACAGTGAAAGTTTATCTCAACCAATTAAAAATGGGATTTTCACAGCAGGGTCAGGGGAAGGGAGAGATTCAGACTAACAGTCTGCGACTGTTTATCCCTACTCCTGCTCACTGACACACTGTAGTCTAGGGTGTAATGTCAAACAATTTACTTTGTGATAAAAGTGTGGAAATCCTTCTTTAAAGAGCAAAGCTTTGGAAGCAAGATCCATTTTTACAGCTGAAGTAGGATGAGACTGGTCTCTTGTACAGTACCCTCATTAGAAATGGACCAGATTTCCAAAAAGTGTTATAATTTCTTCTCTTCCAGCAGACATATTTTGCAGTTGCACAGTTAAATACATTATGAACTTTATCATATAAATATAATATAATTAAACCAACCTCCTGGTATCATCATCCTGGTTACGTCCTCTCTGTGCACGAACCCACTGCTCCAGCTGCTGCATAGAGCTGGTCCTACTCAGGGTGCGGTCTGGCTCCTGGGTGGGACTTTGGTGGGCAGGGACTGCAGTCCGATCAGCTGGACACTGCTCTCCTGAACCGTTCACCTGCGGGCTATAGTTCGACCTGTCTGTCTCAGTCTGAGGCTGCGGCGAGGTAACGTTAGCCTTGATGGTTGCCGCCTGTGCTGGCTGCAGTTTGATACTGTTGATCTTGGTGAGTGGACGTTCACGCTCCACCCCATCCTTCTGGAAGCCATAGCGCTCGGCGTCGCGCTGCTTCCTTTCCTCTTCTTCTGTGGTGGAGGTGACTGCTGTGTTGCGTTCACTGTCAGCCTCTCGGTTGCGTTCGTTGTTCTGGATTTCAGGCTGTGTGAGAGGCAGCTTGTGGTTGGCAACATGGTTGGTCTCTTGTGGTCCACAGTCCTCTACTTTTAGCTTGTCCAACCTAAAAAAAGCAAGACAAAAGGCTTTGAATAACAGGAACAATAGCATACCTTGTGTAGTTAAAAACAAGAGATAGAAATACAATTACATTAAATTTGCATTTCGTATTTCAGACTGTGCATTGAGCACAGATAAAATATACTGTAGACCTACCTTTGTAAATTATGCTAAAAGGGGAAGCCTGAAGCTAAACTAAAAGTGCAAAGTCAAGGAAGTGCATAATATCTCTTCCAGCTGCCAGAGAAAGCTGTGTGTGTGAAAGGAAATCAGATATCTCCAATAAAACCCTGCCTCTGCTGAGGCCCATCTGAAAAGGTGGTGCTCAGACCCCAAATCCATTTGCAACTCCCTTTTGCCTCCGGTCTAGAAGACCCATCTACCACCCTGTGCTCCCTAGGGAGGTATTGAGAGGTAATAAGCACAGTTACTCCTTGGCCCTAGACAGATCCAAGGTCACAACTTCAAAGTTTAGCAAATTCCCCTCAGTAGCATGGCTCACTTGGTTAGCAATATGAGAGCAGCAGAGAAGGAATTCCTTCAAAATTTCCACTTATATACTTTTAAATAGCAACACTAGTCACGTAATGTCTTCTCCAGCTTTCTGTGACTCTACTAACCCCATAGAGTGCACACCCAGGCCTGTGGAAAGTCTGTGTGCTTTTAGCTCTACTTGTTTTGGACAGATTGAAGACACACAAGACAAATGAAAGCTGAAATGGAGATACTTTTTTTTTCTTGTTCATTGCAACAGTGTGATACTAGAAAACCTTAGAGAGGCATCATAAAGTCCCATTTAACAAAGCTATTCAGTGGATTCCAGGCACCACTGCTCTGTGTAATTACACAGCTCCTAACCATTATGCCTCTGCTCGCCCATGTAAAAAGAGGGCATTAGACGGGCCGGCTGCCAAGTGACAGACATTTAAAACAGTTTAAAAAAAACAGAGGAAAAAAGAAAAAAATCCTATCCTGAGTCAGTGAGGCTCATCAGCCAGTGCAGCTGTGCATCCTCTCAACCACCTGCAACATGCATCCACAGTACAGACGGTGTTTTGAGTGTGTTTACTCTGTAATAAAACTTCAACAGTAAAAACAGTTGCATAATATAAAAGTAAGTTGCAGCTTCTTGGGCAAACCCAGAGACCAGAAAATGTCAAAAGTGGGTGTTGAGCTGCAGCCAAAGACCATAACAGGCTTAGCAGAGGGATTTGAAAGTACTGGCTTCCAGCACAAACGCTGAAGAAGAAAAAAAAAAAAAAAAAAAAAAGAAAATCAGGGTGGAGAAATGAAGCAAGGAATGCAGAGTCATTAGTGCCCGTTTTAAAAACATCTTCAAATGCCTTTTCAAAAGTCTTTTTTTCTCTCCATTCAAAAGTGACACAGCCCCCTAAGTAAAAAAAAGCCTAAATTAGTGAAGCTCTTACAAACCTTTTGACTGGCTCTGAATGCACGAGTGCAGCGTCTGTCATGACTTTCATCCAAGATTCCATCTCTTTGGCTGTGTCTGTGCAAAAATAGTACGTCCGCATGTTGGGATGTGTGGCCTGACAGGATGAAGGACAGGAGGAGTGATGCACAGAGATTACCTGAAAGATAAAAAGGAAAACTATGATTTTTATCTACTTACGCCCTGACTGGTAAATCAGGGTTATTTGCCATTACATAGTTAAGTGTGACTATGATTTTAATGCATGTTGTTCTTTGTAAACTCTGGTGATCAGAAATAGTTTGTAAAATATTCCTGGCTGTGGCCATCTGTGCAAAACAGATAAATCAAATCCTTGAGTCACTTAAGTTTCACGCATACCACCAGATTAGGGTGGTAAATCTGCCTGGTTCAGTACTGTAGGACTTACCATGTAAATCATTGTATGGATAACATATTGTTCCGTAGTTGCTCCGTTTCCTCGCAGTTTACAAACCAACATATTGTTAAAGGCAAACATAAAGAAAGAGAGAGAGACAGATTGTTAGTGATCCACCTCAATATCCTGTTTATCCACGTTTAAAAAAAAAACAAATAAAAAAAAAAAAACAGTAAAATCTCTGTTATTCCTCTAATTCGCCCTAAATAGTCTTGAAAACTGAGGAACTCTAAATGGCATGGCCATTTTGGCCACAATAGGAGTCAGGAGACTAAGAATGAGGAAAACTAAGTCATCCCATTCCTTAAATTAACTGAAGAGGTTGTGCCCTGTGCTCAGATTTCCTTGTTTCCCTGAAACGTTTCTCTTTTAGCCTGAATATAAGTTGGAAAAGGAGCGGGTTGTGGTTGGAGAGACCTTGAACAGACTCCCGGGCGTCTGTGTTTAGCTGTATTTGGCTGGATAACTTTGTTGTCTCTATGGGTTTATGAAGAATGCACCAATTCTTTACACACCACCAAAACTTCATCAAAATATGCCATTTCCTTATAACATGGCGTTTCTGACAGTATCATAGTGCCTGCCAGTAGGCCGCAAAGACATATGACACGCTTTGCTCTTCTAGCATTGAGTTTAGATTACTTTATTGTCAATCAGCTCAAAGTCACTTCTAAACTAACAGAGGCTCATGTGATTTATTTAGAAGAAATAAAAGCATACACTGACCTTGAAAGCATATTTTCTATTAATGTGATCATCAACAGACAACATTGATATACGAAAACTTGGTAGGAGGATGCTGCCAAGTATCCCTTCCTCTTTTTCATCTGCAGAGAAAGAAAACAAGTCAGGGGCCACCTTCACAGGTTCATCTGTTTATGATGTTCCTCTTAATTTTCATGTTGAACGCCAGTTTGGAAACATAAAAATCCAATGACAAACTAGCAGACTGTGAGAGAAAAATAAATAAATAAATAAAATAAAAGTTTTGTACTGGACAGATGAGGGGGGGTATACAGTAGAACCCAATCAGTAGACAAGATGAGGAGCAATTTCTATGCAGAAAGAATGTTCTAACCCTCTTTAAGCTAACAAACAGGTTTCTACTTTGACAATGGAGCACTCTCCACAGGAGATTAGAGTGAGTCTCAAGTTTTAAGCAGAGTAGATTACCCTGCCAGTGTTGATATAAGCTAGCTGCACTGCTAAGCTAAAGAAAAATGCTGCAAAACACAAGTTTTCAATGCACGTGGGCTTGTAGTTGTTTGCACATGTGAGTGTTTCTGTGGGTAAAATTCTCCAGTCTCTAGTAGAGCTTTTTATCCTGCAGCCAGCATCAGCAACCCCCTGGTCTAACATTTGGTTTTTCATCAAGTCTTTTTCTTTGCATCTTTTTCTAAAGCAGCACACAAGCCCAAAGGTGGCTGAATCCAAGCAGCATTGTGGGAGATCCTGGGTGCACAATAATAATCTGATAACAACATCCGATAACAGTTGTGTTTAGTTGAGACAGCACAGTCCATGACCTCTCTGCCTACTCTGGAAAACGATTTCTCCACATATCCATCTGGATAAAGCCCATGGGCCCGCTGCTGTCTGTGGCTTTTGTCAGCCAGTGGGCGGAAAGAAGGAGACAGGAACAGCAGACACCAGAAATAACACAGACTAGATGTCATCCTGATCAGCACAAATGATGACTGTATCTGCACTAAGTGGCAGCACTGGGATATACGGACTAGTACCTGTAGTCTGCATATCTGTAGCTTCACTTCTAACAGTAGACCTGGTTAATAGTTACAGCCTAGCTGGTTCTTTTTCAACGAGAAAACTGTCAAAATGTTAACTGGGTGAAACAGGATAAAAAAATGTAGTCAAATGGCAGCTCTGTCAGCCGTCAAAAGACAGTCACACCCAACTAGTATTTTCCTACTGAGCAATAGTTGCAAAGGGGAAGTTTTAAGGTCAGGCAGATTTTAATAACAGGGCAAGACTTGAAAAACATAAAAGCCAGTCTCTACTTCAGTTAAGGACTGAAAAGTAGTTACTACAATAACATGACCAATAACATGATTACCATAATGAGGAATTTAGGTGAGGATTTTAAATATTAGCTAAACAAATTCTGTCTATTTCACCTGCATTCAGGACTAACTTGTGTTTCAAACAGAAAAAGAAAATCACTTCAGAGTTTTGAGTCATAACCTTACATTATCGCAGACTATAATCTCCAGATCTGCTTTATATTTAAAAAGGAAGACTCCACAGCCTTATTACGTAAAATGCCTTTAAATCCACGATGTCTCAAACCATCATAGTTTATCTGTTTGTAGCTGATCTTGAAAGGCTGTTTTACTACAGAGACACACATTCATACATATCAGAGATGAACAAGATGGTGACTTGGCAGCCCATCTGCAGGTGAAACGTGGTGTGAGCTGATCAGGACTCACCTCTGTAGTAAAAGAGGCACAGGTCAGACAGGACAAACCACCTTTTCTTCCACAGCTTCATGCCTGTGCTGTCCTGTAAATGCAGAAGAGGGACAGGACATAGTTACTCCACAAACTAGTGGAATTTTTTTTTTATTATTATAACATGACAGACTTCAGTCTTCTAAAGAACTCCACTCATCTCCTTTGATTTAACTGGCTGAATTTCTTCAAAGCAATGATGAAGTCCAATCGACCGGGTTTGTATTGATAAGAAGAAGCTGAGGTCATTCATTCATTTTTAAAAAAATATATTTGAAAGTTTATTTGATCTGCAGACATTTTTAAGCAGTGATTTGTTTTTTTCTAATGCTTTTTTTTATGCATAAATTATTATAAAATGCCCCCTAAAATGCAAGTAGATAAACATTATTTTTAAAGAGACGGAGTAAGAGCAACCCACGTCACACTTTACATTTTCTGCCACCAAAATTTCCAGCCTGGTAAAACATTTCTAATATGCTTGGTAGGAAATTAGTTTGATTTCTGGTGTGGAGTAAGCAAAATACAAAATAATCTTCCTTTTGCTGGAGTTGTTCTTCAGTATAAGTTCAAAGTGCGTTTCAGGCTGCTACATTAAAAAAAGGAAACGATGCAGAGTGAAGTAAAGAGTATAAGCTCCCCTGTTTGCTTTAAAGAAAAACTTGAGTCCTTAATCTTAGATTCTACCCAGAGACAAAAGTAGCGGGTGGGACCCTGAACGACTCTATCATTATGGTCAAACAGCATGTGGGCTGCAGTTTACTTTAAATGGAAATTCACTTCCACAACCCAGAATGTTTTACACATTAGTATCGAAAAAAGAGTCAAAACACCAGTTGCTGCTACAAAGTCTTGTATCTTTTATTTTATGAGCCTCCCTGAATTCAATCAAGGTCTTAAGTGCTCATTTTTTAATGTGCTCATGAATAAACTTTGTCAAAACTTCTGTCAGATCTTGCTCTGTAAAAGCTTTCACCATCACATCAATCACTGTGGCATGTTGATTTCCCAGTGGATCAACTGCAGGGCTGCAGCTTTCCCTCAGCCAACGACTTCAATAGCTTCCAGGTTTCAATAAGGCAGGAAAATAAAAGTGCAAATCCAGCTTTTATTCAGAGTAGCAGATTTGTGAGTCTTTTGCTTGATCTACATCACCCTGATTAAGGTCTCCAAAGAAAAGCAGCTGGCAGCTGCAGCAAAAGAACCCGTCATGGGTCCACAAAACTACGCTGGGAGCCCTGCAATCAGAACTAATTGAGTTTCCTTGTTGGGGGAGCATAAGGGAGTTCAGTCTGACCAAGAGCTGTTTCAAGAACCCCATTTTCCCACTGCTTTCAGTAACCCAGGAGCTGTGTTTCTTAACACCATCACTGCTAACATCATCACAAAAACACTGAGCAACGCTCAGATCTGATCTGCTGCCTGCGTGAAACAACGTCCAGGGACTAAGTAGAAGAACAGACTTAATAATGTGTCATTTTTATTTGGTCTCAGTATCATGATTTTCCTTGGCAGTGTTTTAAATAGGCTGCTGTTAGTTTAACAAGACTCTACACACACACACAGTGGCTCACTTAAGTAAACTCACAATGACAGTAATAGCTTAATTAGGAAATATGTGTACCAAATTTATTATGTTAGGGTGCATTCACACCAGAATAGCCCACTAAACTCTGTATGGGGACTCGGTATTGCTCAGTTGGGGGGTGCAACATTATTCCAGATCGAGATTACGTTCATGCTGTTCATGCTGCATGTTATTTGCTAATTAGCACCATAAACTATGTTATTTGATATGTGGCACTATCTGACAAAACAGATGATCATTTGAAGTATTAAAGTCCTGTATTGTAAACAAATAAATGAAACAACATGACTCTCCACACACCTGCCCTGTTAACGTGGCTTAAATCTTTCCTGTTTGAATTAAACTGAATTTAACTTTGCCTGAGATCATCGTGTATACTCTTGCTCACCTGTTTGTAAAGCCAGTTTCTCTTGATCACAGGAGCAGTGGGATTCCTCCTGATGGAGTTGGATCGCTTACCAAAGTTATGAATCTTTTTAGAAGGTCTCGAAGGCTATAAAACGGTATGAATGGGAAAAACAGTAGTTAACTTTTTTTTCTCCCTTTTACAAACATTGCGAGCTGTTAACAAATGATCAAATTGCTTTTTCATTATTTTCTATGCATAATAATCCCACATTCACGTGCACCACTCACCCTTCCTGCTGGACTGGTGGTGTTTGCAGGGCAGTCTGAGCTGCCTGTGTAGTTTGAGGCCTCGCTCATGGTGCTTATTGGCCGTTCCTTCTTCTCATTCGCCGACACTTTGGAGGCAGATCTACACAAAAAAAAAAAAAAGCATGGCAAGACCCCATCAGCAAGACATCAGTCAGAAATACAGTGCTTGTCAAGTTCAATACATTTATGCTCAATGACCTTTATAAAACAAGGAAAATAAGAGGCTGCAGCTTTTATCATTCGTTTCCCTATTGTTCGTCTAAAGTTGAAGCTCTCCATATAATGAGATCTCAAGATGGGTTCATAAATCAAGTCAATTACTTCAAACAAGTCAGAGCAGATACTTTTCCAGTTCTCTAACAGCTTTACAGTAAATGTTCTGCAAAGTTTTTTCAAATACCTGACTGCCACTTTAAAAAGAAAAAGTTCAAATTAAGTTTGCTGCATCTCTGCCACAAGACAGTGAAGGCCTGATTGTGAAATTATCCAATGGAGATGTCCTACATTCTTTATAAGGGGAACAGTGTTGTGGTCCAGAGGGAATGAGACAGAACAACCAGATCAGAAGAGAAATGCTGGAGCAGTGAACACTGCACTACATCAGCCAGCCAGCCAGCCCAACGCTGCAAACACGCCCACATGACCTGTGCATACGAGCAAAGATTTAACAATCACACACTCCAGATTTTATGTTACTATCAATCTGTACCAGCTTCCTTTAGTCCATCCATCTGTTAACATGCACACAAAACATTGAACAAAAGGAAAACCCATCCTATCAAAAATGGTTTTATCCAGACTGCATGCTGTTACATTTAACACAAAACACAAAAGGGATCAGACAGGACAACATTAGTTTGCTTCACAAAAGCAGGCAACACACACAGGATGTTCATTCCCGTGCAGCACAGACAGGTTTTATACCGACACAAAACAACGCCACAGACCGACTTGTTTTACATGGATTTACTCAGTTACTTCATTTATTACCAGGTAAAACATGGATGGGTGAAACACTGTTATGAGCTTCAAATCTTATCACTGTATGGCCAATAAGAGGATTACATGCAGGGAATTGAATTTTCTCATTCTTGTAGTTCATTGTATGTGAAAATGAATAAATATATTGAGGTTCTGTGCAGAGGAGACACTAATCAGAAAAACCATAAGATGGACAAGCGTGTGACTAATGTTCGCTCAAGATGAGACACTCACAATTTTCAATCACCACTCTAAAAAAGGTGCTTGTGCAGCTTTCCCATCTAATGAGCTTATTATAGTAAATGAGCCCAGAATATTAGCACTTCAGTGACAGGCCCGAACTGTCACTGAATCCAATCTGAACCGCAATCAATGGTGTTGACTTGCCTTGCATCAAAAAATAACGGTAGAGGGTGGAGGGACCTTGTTTGATGCTCTATTTGGCATCAGAGAAGATCTCAGCTGTGAACTGCAGATAATTAGTTTAGATCTGATAATCAATTTTCTGCAGTAGAACTGAAAGGAAGTGTGTATCGAATTGTCCGCTTTAATGTACATGTATGGCAAACAAAGAGGAAGGATTATGCCGTACAGTCCACATAAACAATTATAGACGTCTAACTACAATGCAGATGAGACAGAACATAAATAACATAAAATCATAAATATTAAAGAATATCTGTGATGGACTGGTGACCTGTCCAGACCAAGTGGTCAGATAATAAATGAATGAATGAATATTAAAGAATAAACAGATGACTATAAAACACTAAGAGACTGAATAAAAGTTATGTGAAAATAAACCATTAGAGTTTGGAAAAGATTACACAGATTTTGAAGATGTAAAGGTTTAGAGCTGACCAACTTTTAATAATTTACAATATTAATTCAATCAGCTTAACAAATGTAAAAAAAAAATAAAAAAAAAAAAAAAGAAGAAGAAGAATTACCATAAAAAAATTTCATGTCTAGCATCCACAAATCCCAAAACATTAGCAAAACTCCATTAAATGTGACTTAACAAGTAATGGTTATTATGTTAAATAGTTGAGTATTTTATTCAAAATCTTCACATCAACGCAGCTCAAATTCAGTTTATTATCAGAAACAGAAGGGCAGCAAATCTTACAGAGAAGTTGTAACATGGTCATTTTTGGTGTATGTTTGCAGATTTACTTAAACAAATGGGTTCATTTTCATCAAACTAGTAACAAGTGAATTTGTAAATATGTAAGTGTTTTAGCGTTAATTTCTAAACCGCTTAAAACAATGGAAGAAAATCTATTAACACCCCCCCCCCCCAAAAAAAGTGCAAGAAACTCTAAGTGGATAATGCTGCTATTTGTATCTTCAATGTGCTGTTTTACAAGTCTGTCTGCTTTAAATGAGCATTCTCTGTTTTAGACTGGTGCTCGCCTCCTGACAGCACGAGCCCACTGCAGAAACGATTGTAATGTAGGAACACAGTAATAGTTGTAGAAAAATACCATGAGCAAAACCTCATCCTTGTGTTTACCACAACTCTGTGTCAACAGCAAAGTCAGTGAACCTGAAAGTGGAGCTGAAAAGGCCATGTGATGTTCTCCGTGCAACAATGGCCTGTTTCACAAACAAGCACACACAATGCAGTTGTTCAGCTTCCTGCAAGAAAGCAGACCAGACAGGTTGCCAGTCTGTCTTAAACTCAACGTCAGAATCATTTAAGATCTCAGTCTAATTTCTGTACCAATTGATTGTCATTACTACTAATAATAATGCTAATAATAATGTTATTAAGTCAATCATATTTTTGGAGCTACTGCAGCACACAGTATGTGTTTTTATTTATTTTACTATTCATGCTATGAAACAATTCATTTAAAAAAATGCTGAAACCATGAGGGTAATGTTACAGAGGCTGAGAGAGACTGTGTTCAAAAAATGTTTTGCATCAGTATATCAAGATAACAAGTTTTCTTGAGATAACGGAATAAGTAATGTTATCTAAAAAAAAAAAAATACAATTTGATTATTTCTAAAAACTGTGATAAGACAAAAAGTTCTTTCTCTTGTCAGGAGAACTATTGTGAGGAGAAAATAAGAATAACACATGAATGCCTAAACTTACTGTTAAGGTATTCATGTTTGCAGTTATGAATTAAATCAGGTGCTAACCACTCATTTTCAAGCTCATCTTGATCATTTTGTGATCCCAAGAAAACAAACCATGATAAACCATGTGACTTGGTGGTTATCACCAGAAAAGGTCAATTTCTCCAAATGATGAGAAACATGATCTTGTCACGTGAAAACATACTTTGTCATCTCAAGAGAACAGAATAATTCATTCATGATCTTGAACAAAAGTAAATAATATAATGGCTGCCTTCCACTTCTGTACAATATTAATGCTTACAAAAAAAAATGAATAAAAAAAAATAAAAAATAAGGATCTCAAACACCTTAAGAGCCACAATCCTGCAGGTTTTTAGGTGCTTCTCTGCTCCAACACGGCTGACTGGAATGAAATGGATCCATCAGCTTGTTGTCATGTTCTGCACAGTGACCTGTTAATTTGAATCAGGTGTGTTCAAGCAGGTAAAACCTGCAGGACAGTGGCCCTTGAGTCTGAGTTTCCTGCTATAAAAACTACATATTTAACCTTTCAAATGTTTATTTATTTAATTAATTTCATGTTTTTTATTTCTTTAGGGGATGAGAAATAAAAATGTATGTAAAATGTTTTAAATTTGACCTGAAAACAGGTTTTTAGGAGGCACACGTCTGAATGGGTTAAACAAACTCAAAGAAAACAAATGACCATCAGTTAAATCCACATAATGCAACAAAACCCATACGTGTTATGATGTTAGTTCTTTGTCTGCTCCAGCATGGATTTTGTGTGTGTGTGTGTGTGTGTATGCATGAGTGTGTTGGTCTGTGAGTGCAAAAAAGAGTGAGGAGGGATTACGCTGCTGCTGAATCGAAGCGCTCTGAGCACACTGGAGGGAAAACAGTGAACTGAGCGGCTGAGGGTGCATTTTAAAATGACCACACAGCATTTTTTTTTACAGCGGTTAGGAAGCTTTCAAGCACATGTGCGTGGTGCTGAACTGTACCTTTATCTTTTTAATGAACAAAAGACAATAGATGAGGCAAGCACACTGATCAGACATTTAACTGAGTGAGAGATAAACTGATGCAACTTACAGAGCCACAAAAAAGCCCAAAACACACGTTCTAGAATAAATGTATCAAACTTGACTCGTCTTTAAGGAAACTGTGATTGTGTAAAACTTCAAAGACTCTTGGTTTTGTAGTAAATCATTATTTAAAACTGAATGAACATGAAGCCCTGCAGTGATTTCCCTGTGGCCAGTTTGAACAAACACAACAAATGGTTCAGACAGTAAAGTGCACCTCGCAGGACGCAAATACATCACAGGTCAGCAGCCATCCAAAACACCCACAGCATGTTGATAGTGTGCAACAACGATGAATATTAACAGTCAGACATGTCCTAGTGTTTTACATAACAACAGATGTGGAAAACAGTAATCCATTGACACCTAATAATTATTTACCTGCATAATGCTGGTTGACATAATTTTCCACAGTTCACACACAATAGAAGAAAGACCAATTTGTTGAGGGGGAAATACGAAGATTATTACATGTGAAAGGTTTTGCATACCAGCTGTGTGTAGGTAGGCTGCTTGCTGTATTGCTGTCGACCATATAACACTGAAATCCATCCAACACAGTCATCGTCTGGAAAATCAATTCCATGCAAATCCAAATGACTGTAATGTTTGCCAGTATTTCCTTCTTAGCTGTCACAGAAACCAGAAATAGACAGCATTCTTATTTTTTTAGAAGCTTGGATCTACTGAAACAGATTTGTTTAGTTGATTTTCTTCTGTTTAATTAAAAGAAAACATAAAATATTATATCTTTTATGAAGATAGGTAGAGTAGTATTTATCAGTATTCATATCCAGATATGTGAAAATGTGTCAGGCTGAACTTGGTGGAATTGGTAACCAGACATCTTGTTGAAATAACTATGAAGTCCTGCTTTAAAGCACAATTCAAACTGAATACAAAACTTAACATTTTCCCCTGCTTTTTGTGCTGAAATGGATTTTTAATAGGCCAATGGCAGGTTCAGACCAAGAGCCGGCGTCCAGTGAGACAAACTAATTGCAACGCAACACAGACCTCACAGCTCCCTCACTGCTTCCACCCTGGAGGGTAAGTAGCAGCCGGTTTCTGCTAATAAAATGTACCTGATTATCTGATCATCAGTAAGTGTGAATATCTCTATAAAAGCAGAATGACAGTTAGCTAGTCTGGAGCTTTCAGGTTAGTGTAAACAAAAAAAAAAACAAAGGAGGAAAGACATCAGCACTGATCTTAGAGAATTGATTTTGCTTCCCTTCAATCAGGGAGGATTATAAGTCCATTTTCAAATAATTTGGAGTTCTTTAGTCAATAAAGTAAAGATAATTTACAAGTGGAAAAACTGAAATAAATGTTATGTAAAACCTCTGAATTTTAAAAAGATGGTGGCCTTCTTTTTGAATGTGACTGTATATGCAGGCTCCGATAAATAATTTACACATAGGCTAAACATAGCTATATAAATCAGCATTGCTTTTGCCTCTATTGCAGGACAGCCAGCTGCTTTTTATTCAATCATTATTCATCATAAAGCATGTTGCAATATTATCTACTAATCTCGATAAAGAATTAAATATTAATGTATGTGCACATGAAGTTAAGGCTCTGGGCCAGTCACTCATAAACAATATTATATTATAAAGTAATAGGAGTTCTGGTCTCCTTTACAGCCAGACTGGGCTAATTTAAGACTGTCTGTAATCTGCATGGCCTGTCTTTACTCATTTATGCATCATTATTCTTGGCTGAAAAAGCTGCACTAGGCTGATACAAAAAAAATCCTCTTCTATAACATAGGTTTGACAGTTTTACTGAGATGCATAAGTATGTAGCTGGATGATAGAGGCTTTGCTGCAATACAGATTGAGAGGAAGTTTTACATAATAAAACACAAGCGCACACATTCTATAAGGGAACCTCTTTTTGACCAATTTGGCATATTGAGTAAAATACGAAAAAGCAAGTGTCACATTAAAGGGAAATTTTTATATTAAATGTAGCAGTTAAAGCAGCCCTGAACAAAACATTTTATATAATATAAACAAATTAGATTAACAGCTGCACATGTTCCATGTGAAACAATTCATTTATTTTTACAGCAAGTCGTTTAATTTTGTCCATCTGAACTGCACTGAACACACTGTAAGACTGTATTTAGGGAAACAGGTTTAACACCACAAATAACGTCTGTTAGTGTGGAGCACTAAAGATAAACACACACACACACACATACAGCAAAATGCTGAGGCTGACATTCACTGAGGTGGATGAAGACACGTGTCAAATAACGACCTAAGCAGTAAGTAGCTCACAGATCATAACACAGCAGAAAGAGTAAGTATAAGTGACACTGATGTATGTGAGTGTACAGGAACTCTAACCTTTTTATTTCCCATGAGCAAGAACAAGGCTGAAATTGGTCTTTCCATAAAAACACAGAGGCAGCGTCTTGGTGTTCATTCAGTTATTAAACTATGTTTCTCCAAACTCTGCAGAATTTAACTGGAATACCAAATGTTTAAGTGAAACTGCAAAGGAGGCTTTATCAGAAACACAGAACATGGCAGACCCCTGGGATATGACTGGGATGCAACTCTTCAAAACAAATCCAGGCTGACTTGATCTGAATTACACACACTTCCTTGATGGCTGCACAGTTTGCAGTTTTCTATCAGTTGCTCTATTCATTAGGGTGGGCTGGGTTAAAGGTCTTTATGTTGTACCAGACTGAAGCTTAAATTTACAATACCAAATTGAGGCAAAGATTTGCGTTTTGGCTGTATTTACAGTGCAGAGCAGATTAGGCAGAGATTTTCAGCCAGGCTTCCTTATCCCTGTGGCAGCTTAAATCCGTCTTTGCCGTCTATTACTTGTCCAGAGCGAAGATTTCCCCCCCTTATTATTTTTGTAAGAACACAGCCAACTGTTGGCTAAGATACACTATATAAAAAAAAACTAAAAAAAATACAGTATAAGTCAAATGGAAGAATTATTGTTTAGCTCTTGCTTCTTTTAAAGCTAACCCGGAGCACCTCTGATGTATATTAATTTTGCAGATTGCCCTTAAGATTAAATGCTGAATTCTAAATTAAATATCACCTTGCTCTGGCATGTTGTGCTTCTTGGTGTGAAAAACAGCAGTGATGTGAGAGCAACACAAGGAGGAGAGGAATGTGTCGAGAAAGTGCAGTGTGACAGTTCTGCTACGCAACAAGCTTCTACTAAACCAGCTTCTGATTATTGAATCTCACACTGGAAAAATAGCTGAGACCCATAATGGGCCGTGGGGGAGGTATTAACTTTACACTGGCTGGTCATACCTTCCAACATGAGCATGTGCTCATTGCTGAAGTAAGAGTGATTAAATGTTATGGCATGGCTTTTCTTACAACAGTAACATTGTGGGAGATCTACAATGAGGTAATAGAGAATCTGAGTGGAGATGATCCATGAGATACCAGAGTGAACCACGAATGCTAACATTAATTTTAGAGTGTGGGTTGTGATGTAAACAGCCTAGCATGTGTTTGGTTACCAGACTAAGTGTTGTCACATAGCAACCTGCTTAAATGGAAACTCAGTGAAAGAAACTACAACTCCGTATCAGCTTGTTTGTTTTATGTTTGAACAACCAGCACATTGATATTGTAGCAGAGTAGCAGCAGTCTACAAACAGGGCTAAATGGTTCCAGGTGGGTAAATCTGCAAACAGGAATATGGATAATTCCTAAGGTGGACATACATTATGTTTAGTCAGACATGTTTATAACGTTGTTCTCAGAGAAGTGAAAGATCCGGATGACTGGCATTCTGATCCAGTTATATGGACAGACTTGTGCTACATGTTTAACAAATAGCAGCATACATGTGATCACACAAGCGTGACTCTGTTAAAGAACATTTAAAAAATGAAAAGACCATGAACTCTTTTTCAGGCCAAAATGTGACTCACTGCATTCCCACCATCTGATACATACACGATATAACGTTTTATCATGTCTAACTTCGACATTGAGATTAACGATCCTACCGTAGCACTTGTAGAGAGCAGCAGCCCGATAAGATCTCTTTAATAATATGAGAGTCATAAGAAGTATCAAAAAAAGCTATCTTTCAATGTAATTCTTATTCCTAAGAAATTTGATCATGTAGTCAGATAACAAAGAATGCACTGAATAGAGGAGGCTATGAAGTGAAAGGGCAAAACTGCAAATAGAGAATGGCAAGACAATGACTTCTGAAATGTTGCCTACAAATCCAGAGTTTCAACAGCATGATGAAGAGCTCAAAAATGCTACCCAGCAGCCTTCTGATAGAAAATACAAGAGACTTACTGTTCGCTGACCACAAAGATGCAGTTGTCTTGTGAGGGTAAGCCTGAGACGGGATGTTTACAGGTCACCTTCCGCTCATTGTGGCTGTTGAGAATAAAGAAAAAGAAAAAAAAGAATAATCATTACATAAACATGGATCAATATAAAAAAGTTCATCGTCATAGAAAAGCTGCTGAGCACAAGTATTTTCAAGGCTGTTTATTAGTGTCTGTCAGCAGGGCAGTAACTTCTAAACAGAAACAAGATAGACACAATATCTGAATGTAAGCCTGTGACGTGCTGGTAAAAACTCAAGAAAAACTAAAACTATGAAAACTGGTTAAACCTGAAGCACACTGGGTCAGTGACATATCGAGCAAGCGATCAAGTGCAACACAAAACAAACTGATCAAGTTCAGAAGAAAGAAACTGCTTATTTATTAACTCTAAAGTCAAACTGCAGCATCTGTCTCCTAAAATGTGCCACAGATGCTTTAACAAATGATCTGCAGCAAAAACAAAATAATCTTTTTTTTTATATATATAAAATCACCTCCAAGTTTGCTTTGATGTCTTGAGGCAATATGAAAAAGAAAGGAACACTTTGAATGCAGATTAGTATATGCAACACTTCAAACTAGGTGAGCTCAAATCTAAATAAATGAGTCTACAGGCTCCAGGAGGCTCTGGTGCCATCCTACACTCCAAATCTAATGACAGAGGTAGAGAGGATGCCACCCACCCATCCTGCTGGCCAATCACAGCAGCCCACAATCACTTCCACCCTGACATAATTAGAACACCAGGGTACAGACCTCACAGTCTCTGAAATGGAGGAATGAACAGCAGCAGCTTTCCAGTAAAGCAGAGGCTTGGTCAGTGATCATATGTATGTGGACAGCCTCAGGAAACAGAAGGCTCAGAAGACTTTGCAGCTTTACTGGTAATCCTACATCAACATTTTTACTTTAACAGTGGTGTTGGAATAGTGACTAAACTGCCCACTTCATTCCATAACAATAACAATCCATCAGCTTCCTTTTCCATCACTGACACTAAAGAAATGGAAACTCAACAGCTAACTGACTAAACCCTCAAACAGATGAGGCAATGGAAGGTTCAGACCCAGTGGAGAGCATGCTGTATGCAATACATTCATCAAATATACTGACAAATGGAGAAATTAAGCAAGACTTTAGACAACTTACTAAAAAAGAAAAAAGGACTGCAATGTCAACAGACCTTATAGCTACTGCTGCCTTCACATGTTGAACATTCACTCAACAATAAACAGAAGAGAGTTGAGCAATGAACCAAAAATAACAATTTTAAACATGGGGTACTCGTATACTGAAAAGAGCAAATACCAAGTATGAAATGGGGATTTTAGTTTCAGTTTAGCCTGGAGAGCAACAGTCTCTACAGCTCTGGTCTGTAATTACTGGAGGCACTGTTGGCAGCAGAGCACACTGTGCGGTCTTGGGGCAGACCAACGGCACCATATTTCTCTGGTATCCTTCACACATGCCTTTACTTCTCCACACAAAGTCTGGGTGCAGATTTAAGACAAAATAGAAAGTCTGGATATACACTTGTGTACCCAATTAAGCAATGTTATGTTGAACTGTATATGCATTCCTATAACCAGCTCCAATAAGGAAGAAGAAACAATCCAATTTTTTAGTTGAGATATTCTTGATGCATTTACAAATAATGACATTACACGACCACCTTGAGTTTGCTTTCATGTGGTGCTTAAAACAGCTTTAAATAAATTACTGCACTTAGCATTACAGTAAAATAAAGTGCTAACTTTTAGGATATTTAGAGTATAAATCCACTCAGGAGATATATTATGTCTTCCTGACTTCTAACACATTCATAAAGCAATAACCATCACAACCCCATAAACAAACTCTCTAGTGCCGACCGCATACTCAGAAGATGACTTATTTGGGGATAGCACACTGAGGGCACCATACAAGCCTCAACACAAACTAATTCACCCAAAATAAATTAATTCATTAATAAAGCAGTGCTTTTGTATGTAAATTTAACCACAGTTGGTGTTAACATGAAATAACTGGTAATTAAAGTTTCATTGCCAACTGCTATGAATCTTCCCCCCGTCTGCAAGTCTTTTCAATTCTCAGCTTCTTTCTGCTCATTGTTTTGGTTTGGCAGTCTCTAAATGTAGAGACAATGCATTTGTTCTCTCAACACACAAGCTCATAGAAGGTAGTTGTACCCTAGTTGTTGAAAAACAGACATGATGAGATAAGGGCACCACTGCACACTGAAAGCCAGCAGAACATTTTCTGCTATAAATGTTATCCTGCACATGTGATTCAGCAAGTTCACACATGTTTTTAAAGGTAGATGACTGCAAACTGTGACGTACACCCACATTAACAACAGAAACAAAACCTCCAATCAGGTATAGAAGGCAAAATTTAGCAAAATGGATGCGTTTCAACTTTCTGATTTACACAATACACAGTGAGGTGGTTAGCTACTGCATGTCGCTTCAAAGCAAGAAGATTCCTGGGTCAAATCCTGACTGAGGCCTTTCTGGGTGGGGTTTGAATGGGCCATCTCCAAGTACACCAACCTCATCCCACACTCCAAAAACATGCATGACTGGTACTTTAAACTGACTCTAGGTGTGAGTGTGCATAGTTGTTTGTTAAAAGCTAAAACAGAAAACATGTACATCATGCTGGATAAATTAAAGCATCAAAGATAGTTAAAATGTCACCTTCAAAAATGAGCCTGACCAAGGTTCTTAAATCACCATAATGACAAGTTTATGCAGGGGTTACTGACACATGTTAGGTCAGTGTCCCTACAATATAGCTTTATAGACGGAAGCAATTTTAGAGGGTCCTAAACATTCGCAACAAGATCCACGTGACATGGAAGTGAAGTGAGTACTTGAAACTTGATGGAAAACATAATGACTTTTAAGTAACATGGCGGCTGTGGCTGATGAGACACTACACACTATCTTCATCTTCCATTTATGTGGAAAACGTCTACGTTGGGACAACATTTGAAAGTAGCAGTCTCCTTTTTAAACTGCTTTGCAGCCTTCTTGTTATTCTCAGCTATAGTGCAATGATATTTGCCATATGGTAGTGGTGAATCTTTAAAAAAAAAGTGCATCAGGAGCTGATTATAAACATGACAGGCTCGTGCAGAAATTGTCTGTCTTGCACAAATTAAGGGCTCTCTGGAAACATCACTAGATAAAAAATGCAATCAGTGTTGATGACAGCAGTTGTGGCTTGAAAAGCCTGAAATGAAATCAGCATTGAGTGTGTATGTTTCTCATAAGACCATATCCAGCTAATCTTTTGTTACACTACCATTTTAAATAACAAATGCTCAGGAGGATGTGGTCTGTGGTCCCTCCGTCTAGATTAAGATAGCAAAGAATCTCTTGACTGTACAGTAACAAGAGGCAAGTTTGCTTCAAACTGTTTCATTGTTTAGGCATTAAAATATATTTATCTTCTGGTGGAGGATGTTGGTTTATGGGGTGGATATGGGTTATGGACACCAGGAGTTCCTTTTCTGTTGACCTCGGACATAGAGAGGTGGTAGCTAGGAGTGGGAGTCCTTGCATGACCACCCTGCAGTATGGTGGGGTTGGGCAGTTTTCTGGCCCTGTCCACAATAATTAGCAGTGAGCTTCAGTAATAAAGAGCTTAAGGTCTGGGGGTCACTCCAGCACTCCACAGGCTAAGCTTTTATTACTCAGAGTGGGTCTTTGATCCCTCGCACCCCTTCATCTGCAGTGTAACCACAATAAACTAAGAGGCTCCAAGAAAAATCCATACATTAGAGGGGGGGTGAAAGGGTTTCATGAGTTTTGACTGGATTCTACAGAATGACTTCAGAGAATCTCATAAATTATCTTAAGTTCATTAAAAAGAAAACTTAATTTATTCAACTTTTCTGGTTGAAAACAAAATTTCGGTCTAATCCCAAAATCTTTAATTTAGTTTGAAGTTCAGTGGGTTCAAAATAGCATGCTATTTAAAATACCAACATCTTTACTACATTAAGACTACAAACCAAAAATGAAAGAAAACCACTATTGGTGGTATTATGCTTTTTTAAAACTTCTACTTTTTATTAGGTCTGAACAATAAAGGGTTAAACAACTTTAATTCTATTAATCTGTCATTTAGATGAGTTTGAACTGATGAAACTAATTTGTAAGTGGACTTGTTGTAAATAAGTTTTTTTTTTCTTTAAAAGTGACACTGAAACTCTGATAAACTATCATTAGAGTCTAATGAAAAATGATCTACTCTGCATTGGATCTGAAAGGAGAGTGGGAGGAAGGTTTGGATGACAAGCAATGATTTTGTGACTTTGACACAAAATTGCATCCATCAAACGATTTTTTTCCTCTCTCTTTTTAACAGGAAGCGCTCCAGACAAAGAGCAAGAATACGTTTTTACATAGTGCTCTTCAATTTGGGAACTTTCACACAATATAAATAATGTCAATATCAATTGAGTCATATTTCTAACCAAGATGCATCATACTGATTCCACACCATTACACACCAAAGTAAGTCATATTTAACTCTGCAACAGCATTATTGTAATTTTACTTGCACACAAGATCCAGTTATTTTTTATAGTGTGTCTCAATGCTAGAGCATTACAGGAAACCCATAATCCAAGTCACCAAGATATTAATAGGAAACCTACTTAATAATTTTAAAAAATCCAACTACCCTTTACCAGATACAAAACTTTCCTATTTCTCTCTTTAATGTTCAATTCTAATCCTATTACATAGGAAGGAACAAATTCAGGCTTTCATATTTTCATGTAAGTACTTCTAACAAGCATGAAAAAGTTGGGCTGCAGTGGATCTCCTCACTACCACACAGACATTGACTAGAGGTATGAATAGCTTTCCTCACAAAGGTTGAGCTGAATAGGCAGAATAGGTGGTTTATGAGAGGGCGTGTAGGGGGCACCAGGAGAAAAGACACAAAGACACATAGTGGGGGCTTTGCAGTCCCCAAGAGGTCACATGACATGAAGCAATGTGCTCCAATACCTAGAATATCTACTGATATATTACAACAGTTAATCAGATCTGGTGTTCTTTGATGTCAAGGAATAAAATTTGAGGGAGTTAAACCATTGGCACCAGCTTGGAGATGACATAATACTAAGGCTTCTTTTTGTGGTGAGTTTAAGAATTTGGCAACATAATTAAAGGAAAAAAACAAGCATCATGGACCATAGCTGCAGCTGCATGTCTGGTAAGATCTGACTTTCACCTTGGACCTTTAAATTTAACAAGAGAATATAGCTGCTCATTCAGGCAATAAATCAGATTTCTTCTCAAATAATTAAATTATCCTGCTAGAAGCAGCTGGGTCTGTGTGCAAAGTGGGTCAAGGTGACGCAGCTGATCAAGCAATTCAGAAGATTTCAGAGCTTGCTTGTGACTGACCTGCATGCTTGGATGTTTGTTTTATATATTTATTACAACAAAACTCCATAACAGCCCATGAACTGAGAAATTCAAAATGAATCTTTAAACATCAATACTAATTATTATTCTTGATATTTAATCTCACTTTATAAAAACTCAGCAAATATTAGCAGCACTGATAATGACAAGCGATGCCTACACGTTGATAATAACCTGATAAAAACCGTACTCTGAGCAGGACACTGCCATGTAAACAGCTTTTTCTATTCACTTCAACATGAATAAGCAATAGTCAAATTAAGTTACGTGGAATGTTCAAAGTTTTGCATCATTTTGTGATGAACACTGCTGCTTTTTGATGCGTGCATGAAGATTATACAGTCAGTGGAAAACAAGTTAGCTTGTTAACAAACAAGTAAAATAATAAATCAAATTTAAAAAGTAATTCAATAATTGGAATATGTTCTCTAGATTTAAAAATGAGAATTTGAAAGGATATATTCTGACTAATACTGATTTGATTAATAATTAATTCACATGGAGGTAAACAGTATAAATACCGCTGTGCATATGAACCCAGCCACTGAGATGGTGGCACATGATTACATAACACCAGAGCAAGTTAGACCTAAAACAGCTAGATTACAGAAAAGTCACTAGATACAGCTCACAACCTGGAATAATTTCAGTATTTGCAAAGATGGTGTCACAAATCCACAACAAAAGGTGGCAAATGGTTTGAAAACTGTAGAAGACAGACATGTGAACTAAGCTGCACTATGACCTTGTTTTAGTCAGAGACCAGTGGCAACTGTTCCTCATCAGACAAAAGGAACAGTTCCTTTAAGGTCTACTCAGCCAGAAATGAACTTCCCAACCTTACATTAGCCACAAATATTCCATCTTTCCTACAGTGCATGTGAAACTCCTTTGGTTAACTACCCAATGTTCAATTTCAAGCTTCATTAAAGACAACTCCAGGCTTGCATACAAAACAGCTGTATCAAAAACAACTGTAAATTTCTGTATGTACAGAGTAATTATATATTTAGCTTTTTAGGTCTTAGGACCATAATTGACACTCAGACTCTTCTAATCAAGGTCAACACTGACTGACAGGATAAAAAACATGATCTTGAGGTTTGTTTGTTTCCACACTTAAAAGCTGTGCTTATTTTCAAGAAGTGGGAAGTAACATTTACTTTCAGGAGATGCTTCCTAAATTTACTGAGGAACAGTTCATATAAAGTAGAACTGAAGAGACTTATTTACCGGCTGCAGAACCACTGTGCTCCGTGCATGTGTGCAGTATTTAAAAGCCGTATGCAAGCACCCTCTAAATGGTTTCCACGCTGACTTTTCCAGGAATCAATGACTGCACACAGATGCTCTTGACCACACAAGTCTCCACAGAAGTACTAAATGAAGTGCAAAACAAAGGAGTGGGTTTTCCAGATGACTCCAGATGAGCATGATCCAGGGCTTACATATGACACTCAAAATAAGACAACCACCAGCATGCTTACAGACACACCCTACAGAGGCACAACAGTCGTTTACTTTTGTACTTATTTACAAGAGTTTTGACATAAATCGCAAAGTCTAAAACATAAATTTGCTTAGACAATGTGGTAGATGTTAGTCAGGTTTGGCAGGTGACTACCAAGAGATCATAGTCTGGGTCTACGCAGAAAAGACAGTTTAATGACGAATAATCATACAGCTTAACTGACTGTGATTAACAGATAAAAAGCTTTTAAAGATGCTATGTTGTGTAAGGAATACAAAATGTGATGTGTTGCAAATTAATGGGGTGCAGTCATGAAGGGAGGGAAACTGTACTGCTTCAGGACAGCCTGCAGTTAAGCAACTGCAGCCATTCCAGATATATCAAAACGTTTTCTTTCTTTTATTTAAAGCAGCAAACTGCAATAAATCAGCATATTCAGCTTATGATGCAAATCTAATGTTACTCAGAAATGAGTGACACCAGATGTGCATCAACATCAGTCAACACAATGATAGAAAAGGGGAATCATGATAAATAAAAACAAACTTCCCCCCAGAAGTGGTTTACTTTTCCATGTGTGTAATCACTAAAAACTTAATCAAGAGACAGGTTTTGTTTTACATTGTGAAAAAGTTAGAAAAAAATACAGCTGTTTAGTAACAGTATTTCTTTTCACTACATAAATGATTGCGAGAAACGACAATAAGAAAAGTAACCAAGAGTAATTAAGATAGTGCTCACAAATTATAAGATGTAACGCAGCGATTATGGTTATTAACGCCTCCATTACCACACACACTCAAAAAGAGACAGAAAACGCAATCAATAAAGAAACGAAACAAAAAAGAGGCAAAATACAGTAAGAGGGCAAAAACGCTGACACGAAGTCCGATTATAGCTGAATTAAAGTGAACAATCAGGGCTGCACATCTTTAGCCTTCAGCTAGCATCAGCCATCACAATCAATGCAATTAACACCCCCGGTTATTGTCAGCCCCGTTCAGCGCGTGCCGCACACATCTACGGTACTCACAGAGAAAAGCTTCCATGAATGTCCAGGCGGTCCAACCAGGGGAGCGGGGGGGATAAACCCGTCCAGATTAACAAATAACTGCTGTATCCAGATGTGAGCGTCAGGTACAACGTGAGCACTTTGTCCCTCTGAAGACAGCGCGTGCAGTAAAGTGCGCTCTCAGTTCGCTCTTGCTGCTGCTGCTGCTGTGCTCGCGGGGCAGAGGAGCTCGCGCTGACTGATCACTGCTGTGCCGCGTGCGCCAGTAGTAGACACACTGAAACCCGAGATGCGATGATGTCACTAGCCGGATGTAAAGCAAGCCAAGTGGCCAGCGGCGCTACGCGCCCTCACAGGCATGAAAACTACATGCGCGTGAGGGAAGCCGTCAAACCAGGCGGCACGTAGGCATTCTTATGTTTATTCTTACATATGACAAAAAAATCTTTATATGTGTTTGGAAAATTTCCAAACTTCTTCACACTTGCAGGAAATGGAACAAGAAGCAACTAAAGGAACATGGATAAACTGAACATCCCTTTTTATTTATGTTATTCATATGAGAGCATTATTCTATAGGTGAGCAATGTTATTACATTGATATTAAATATGAATGTGAGTAAAAGAACCTTCCTGTTGCTCATTTATTAGGTAATCTTGATAGAGGATCATGTTGAGAAATGAGCCATACATGACTGCACTGTGCTTGAGAAAACTCATCATTAAAATATTTTGGTTTAGCCCTGATAAAGCTGTGGTAAATTTGTTGGGATTACACTGCAGCAATTGTTTAGGAAACACAGATAACCAACTGCATTTTTAGCTCTGGTTTTCATCTGTCCATCCCAGTTACAGGCAGCTGTGCTAACTGGATGAGGCTTGTTACTTTCAATAGGATGAAGTGAGAGAAAAAACTGCATCTCAAGTGGGTTCAGCAGGGAGCCTGCGGCTATTGAGGACATGAAAGCGCGGACAATGACCTCAACTCCAACCAAGAAGCCAAACAGCTCCTCCACTCATCAACCTGCTGAGTGCAGTCAATGGAGCAGGAAGACACTCAGAGACAGTCAATGCCCTCTGAGCAGCTACTCTTCTCTCCCTCTTTCCTCTGCTTAATGATACTTTGACATTTCCCAAGAGTGTGCACCAGCTCTTGAAGTTATCAAGTTTTAACAGAAATACACGAGACATACTAAATGCATGCTTTTTGTTAAAAACAAAATACAAGAAACAGGCATTACACGAACAATAAACCCATCTGTAATTAGTGAACTACCTTGACCAGTGCTTTCACATAAATAATGCATCAGGCTTTCATTACAAAGAGGGGTGGGGAAACATTTAGTCCTTCAGCTATCCTTGGGCCTCTAGGGAGGTCTTCCCATAGTGGAGCTTGGAGCCAGGGGATATGGCCACCAGCTGGGGTACAGAATGGACGCCATACCCCAAGAGAAGAAAAGGGGAATAGTGAGTATCAGAAGAAATTGTGATATGATATTTAATGACCCTCTCTGTGAAGGATGAGTATGGTGCATAAGGAGCTTGTGCTTCAATGCTGAAAAAAAGTGTCAGAGGGGAAAGTGAAAGCAAGCTGTTCAGCCATCTGCGTGTGAGCTGTTCACTATGCAAGATAACGTCTTTTTTAATCCTGTGATAACTGAATCAGTGTCTACTGATTTAAAGAAAGGTCCAACTCTTCACATTAACAAAGAGAATAAACAGAGGTGCATCAGATAAGAGATTTCATCATCACAACAGTCCATTTGTGATTAAAAATACCAACTACAATACCAAAAGATACATTTTCTAACCGACCTCTCACTGTAAGACAAAACAAAAATGTCAACTTATCTTCAGAAAAGTCTTTGTGAGTGTTTTTTTTTTTCAAAATAAATCAATGCAACAATGAGAAGTAGGAACTGCTTTAAATTAAAATGCAAATGTCACCATCACACCCACCAAGTCTGACTCACTTACTCAAGGCATCTATTCTCTAGCTCAGTTAAAAATGAATATATAAAATCAAATAACATCATACATGCTGTATTGTCAGCTTGAGGTTATTTATGTTTTAGTGCCTCATGGCTCAAAGTGTTTTGTCCAAATGTACTAAAACCAGTCCAGATCAACCCAGCAGCTGAGCATCTGCTGCCACTGCAAATGTGAACTTTTTGTTGTAATCTCTTTATAAAATCAGAAAGGTGCTAGGGTGAGACTTCACAGTAGAAAAATCCAAAGTTGTGAGTTCATTAACCGTTTTGGTGTAAGTGGGAGTCTTAAGTGGGGGCACGGCCAAACCAAGGTCATATAAAGTCTGTTTCATCCCAAACCAAAACTTGACTACCCTTCATTTTATGGCAATGCACCATTAAGCTTTACGACAGAGTCAGGTTTACGTGATAGAAAAGCTCAGATCTGTTGATGTTATCTCAGCAGAGTGGTTTGGCCCGACCAGTCCAGATCTTATAAAAATAACTAGCACTGTGTGATGTTAAGTTCAGAGCTATAAGCAATAGCAAAGCCAGTAGAAAAGGATGCAAACCAGTAACCCTGCAATAAATCACATCAGAAAAGCTTATCAATTATTATTTTGGTTGGCTCTGACTTTTTTTTTTTTGTTAATGAAAACTTAAAAATGTTTTTCTGTATGTTGAGACTTCTATTTAACAAAAAGAAAAACCTCAAAACCATCAAAGACTACAGTTAGTGCAGCTCTATCTGTGCTACATTTACTGTACAGTGGCTGGAATTACATAACACGCCTGAGTGTTTCTAACCCTTCACACAGATGAAGGAAAAGAAGGAAAGAAAGATGAAGCTACAAGGCATGAGCAGAAAAAAATAAATAAATAACCCCCCCCTACCCCCCCCCCCCCCCCCCCCCCACAAAAAAAAAAAAGGATTTAAAGGCTTCACCTGGTTCTTGGCTAACAGGTGCCAAGCAGAAGCTTTCAGACTCATTAACTGCCCACTCAGAGTCAGACAGAGACAGGAAGTGCTAAGTGTTCAAATGTTTATCCACTCTCAAAGGAGCCTTTTCTACCTGCCCACTCGCTCACATCTCAGGCTCTTTCCTCTTCCACCTACACTCCCACACTCTCTTCTTTGTCACAGAGGTGCAGATTATTACCTGCTGACGTTCTGCACAGCTGCATGTGTAGCAGCTGCAAGTAACAGTAGCCCGAGGTTGATGGCGAAGAAAAACACCCAGAATCAGACGGTTTGTTTGCTCTCTGCAGGAACCTCTGCTCCTGCAGAGTGATAGCAGAAAAATACAGCATGCATAAACAGTTTCATTTGCAGCTTCCCTTCAGGGAGCCAGTGTGAAGATGAGTTGAAATGGCCACTTGTGCATTGGTGTGGGGAAACTTGAGTGTCGTGTGCTACTGTAATTAGTCGAGTGAGTCAAATGAAGCTGAAAAACAGAAACTTCTATGTGCCTTAACGGCCACATCTAAACACACAAGGTCAAGAATGAATGAGTCTAGTGATGTCAGCAGAGAAGAAATATCTTTATTTTAAAAAAAGAACCAAAACAAAACAAGTACTCAGTGAACAATAACCTTGACTGAATGATTCAGCTGAGAAATGAGAGGAATTCATCTGGTAAATGAATTCTGGATCAGTACATTGGATAACTTGTTAAACACTCAAAAAAGTTCTTGCTAACTTGAGATAAACCAAGATAAACCAGGAAGATAACAGCCAGGATTGATGCTATCTAATATGTTTCAGGAAGCTCAGACCAACAGAGAAGCCTCTTGAGCTTCTGCTATCTTTGTGGTAGAAACATGGTTGGGGGTAATTATGTAATCGCACCACAAAACAGGTTTTATCATGTGCATCGACCACAGACATGAACGTAATTGCATCGGTTACAAACTAAAAGGTATTTTTCCCAAGCAAACAAACTGACTGAAAGTGATCTGTTTTACTGAGTTGAATGTAATGTCCAACACACAGATTGACACTAGGGCTGGGCGATATGGCCTAAAAATAAAATCTCCGATTTTTTATAACCAAATCCGATTTCCGATTTTAATCGATTTTTTTTCCTTTTCTTTTACAAAACATAAATAAACTTATTAAAACATTCATTTGTTTATATAGATGAATGCTAGCAAAAATAAAGCATATAATGTCATAGCTCTTCCACCATATAAACGACTTCATATCTTACATTGAAATATGCGACAATGCATCCGTGATCTCTTTCCATCTGGATCCTTATCATACAGGATCCACTGCAGGAATAATTCCCCTGATGAAGGTTGTCTCTTAACAAGGGTTTGCAGCATTTCTCACTGCAGTTATACGTACAGCTAAATCCCAGGCGTGAGTGAAGGGTCACTTTACTGAAAATCTGTCAGACAAACACCGTTCTGGTGTGGAGGGAGAGCTAAGTCTGCTGCTAACTAACTATGGAAAAAAATCCCGATTTTCAAAAAAATTAATCTTCAGAAATGAAAAAGTCGATTTATCGATTTTATCGATTAATCGCCCAGCCCTAATTGACACATACCTTTAAAGTGCATTAAAAATAAATCTACTCTCATCTAAGCAACTTTGATGATGCAGTTTTATCCGTGACTCCTTCCTGAAGGTATTTTTGGGGAATATAAATAAAGAAAAATGTGTTTATATCAAATACGGTCAGCAGATCAGTGAACCCACTGTATTTTTCAAGCTCAATGGCCTCGGTGACATCTCAAAGTGTCAGCATGAAAACAGAGGGGCTAGAGAGCTCCGCTTCGATGCTCAGGCTCTTTTATGAGCATTGGCAGAACCGAAAGTCACAGATTCCAAAGGCTGCAGGTCAAAACACCAATAGTGATGCGTTCTAGCATGAGGCCTTACCCAGACCGGCCAGCCCCTCCTCCACAGCTCAAACAGCTAATGACTTCGTGCTGACCAGGCTCAACTTCCATTCCTTTCCCCACTGAATTCAGGGCATCAGGAAAAGTGTAGCGGTGCTTCTAATGTCACTCATTTGCCCCAGAAATATGTGGATGCTTTACATCTATCTTTACATAACTGGCAGCATTGGCGTTTCCGCTTGGCTTTGCAACACTAATGCAACCAGGCGCAGAGGCAATTATTTAGATATGAATAATTCAGCAGTTCAAGCGCGTCTGTAGGGCTTCAGTTTCTAAAGAATAACGAGTGAGTCACAAGTGTTGCAGCATGTGTCCTGTAATGTTGTTTTTGTGTCTGATCAGGTCTCACACATGTAACATGCTTGCATGAGTAGGTTTTTAACAAAACTGCAATGACTTATGGAATTAAGGTCTTTGCTGCACTACTTCTTGAGAGTACATAGTCATATTTTCATGTAATCAATGAAATAGCAAGTGGCCTTTAGGGTTAGAAAATAAGAGAATGTATGAGATGCTACGTTATTTCTGGATCAACAGGAAAACAAGTAAAGTTGTGTGAAAATCTTGTTAATGCAAACCAGCTCACAACTATTGTTCACCTGAAACACAACAAAACAGCAAGATTCAAGCAAAACCTTACACTGTGTTAGAGGTTAAACTGGCAGATTGTTATTCTGAGCAAAGAGGCCCATTCTCAGCTGCAAATCATGGCTAGACTGAAGGTTTCTAAGGGGACAGCGCATGGCTCTAAAACACGTTGTGGAAACTGAACCAGGGGTATTTAAAGACGAGCAGGCAGAGAAGAATTAAGCACAAAGAAGATCAAAACATCGAGCTTTATCCACTGAGGGACAGAGAGGAACACACAAAGAATTCTAAACAACACAGCCTTCCAATCGGTAAAAGTCCTGTCAATAAAAGACAGTAAATTGGTGGTCCAACAGGGCAAGAGTTTCTCGAAAACATTGCTCAGGAGATGAAGCAAGGCTGGACATTGTGGGTAACATAATACTGTATGTACCAGCCACAGAGATGCAATTACTCAGTGGAAGATTGAAGATCTAAGTTAGACATTGGTGGCAGAAACAGATGGTTGTATATAAGGAAAAAGACAGCAAAAGAGAATGATACCCCAGCTAAGGGAGAAATGCACAAGTAGGTATTGTTATTAACTCCTCTGGAGATTGACAGCTGCACTCAATCAGCTCTACCCAGACAGGGACAACACTCCATCCTGCAGATGCATGCTACACCCTCTTGTTCCATCGTTATGGAGGAAGATGAACACTGTAGCAGTATTATTAGCCTTAATATTGCTAAAAGTTATGTCTCCATGACCTCAAACCTGCTGGACATGGACTGGGGTAACCTCGAGGTATCCAAATCAAATTACTCTTTTTGACCCAACCAGCCTCAAAAGGTAACTTCCAATCCTTTAGTCACAAGCACATTACACCTTTGTTATCTTTGTTTATTTGGTCAATGGTGTCCATAACTTTCATCATTTTCCTTCATATATGAGGTAATATGATGATTCATTTCCTGACATGAGGATATTAGGTTTATGAACTGAATGCAGGACTGAAACAACAGTTTCAAATGAGAACATGCAAATAGCCCTGTAAGCAAAACAGTACAAACAGCTAAAACAACAAAAAACAACTTTAGTTGGTACAATACATTTCGTGCTCTGTGTGCTTTGCAAAAACAGTGAAGAGTAAAATGTGAAAACCAGTGAAAACAGCCTCATGGAAGTGGGTCAAAGATACCCTGATAATACTGCATATTCAGTTTAGACTCATGCCTGCAGCAGTACTCTGATGACTCTGCAGTTGTGGGGTGTATCAGTGATGGACAAGAAGCTGAGTACAGAGACCTGATCAGTTCATTTGTGAGATGGTGCAGAAACACACAAAAGAGATGATTGTTGATTTCAGGAGGGACAGAAATAAACAAAACACTGGCTAAATCCTGGGAGAAGAGGTGGAGGTGATGGAGGAATACAAGTATCTTGGAGTTCAGCTAGAGAACAGATTAGACTGGAAATACAATACAGAGGCATCTACAAGAAGGGACAGAGCAGACACTAAGGAAGTTAAGATCATCCATTGTTTGCACCAAGATGTTGCGTTTCTTCTGCAAGTCTGTTGTTGCGACCAGCTTTGCATCAGAGCTAGAGACTTAAAGAGACTCAACAAACTGATAAAGAAGGCTGGTCACCCTCTGGAACAAGACAATATCTTCTTCTGATTAACTGTTTTTATTTAAAAAAAAAGAAAGAAAGAAAGAAAAGAAAACTCTACTACCACATAGCAATTTCCCTCTGATATGAATAAAGTATTTTCATTTCATTTAACTGAATTTAAACGGAAAGACGGACGGACGGACGAACGAACGAACGAATGAATATATTCAGCCTATAGATGCAAAATGAGCAGAAGCCAAGCTAAGTGAAGCTTCCCAGACTGTTCCAAGTCCAATCACAGTGCCCTGCAGGTAAATGCTGGCCGAGAAGTGTTATAAGTCGGGCATTACTCACTTTCTGTTTCCATAGTGGACACATAAAAGAGATGAACACAGTTCATTATGAGCCTAATAACTGTGTCAGCTCTTGTCTCCGGGTGTAATGAGCCTGTAGGGAGCAGATAATGGACGCCAGAAACAACAACCTCATCCACACACACCGTCTCCATAATCAACAGCAATGCTGATGTTTATACATCAATGGAGAATAAAACATTTTATTCTTGAAATGCAGGGTTAGCTTTTGCCATTAAAATGGCTTCAATATACACCACGCTAAATCAACTGAAACAAAGCCTTTGTGCAAAAAATATTGTCACCTTTTCTCACTATATTTAAGGCAATGTGTGTATGCAACAAAACATTAGTAAAATCCTATGTGCCCTTTTTCTTCATCCACCCATCATTATCTGCTGATATGTTTTCATATCCAGATCAAGAAGCTTCTTAACCATAAAGATGAGACTGTAATTATCTGATTATGTCAGCATTGCAGTCATAACAATGAGCTCAGAGTAAGTGATGAAGCAATGAAGCAATGCTGATCACAGACAGAAATATTGGTAGCCGAAAGGAAAACATTCCTGAACCTGTATGACGGCGAATGTGCTGAGCTGAGCAGAGGACAGAAGGGTAAAGTAAGGATAATGTGTGAGATGATGACAAGTAGTTGCAAGACTGTATGTGGCTTAGTTTCCCCAAAAATGTTAGTCTATCTAGAAGTGAAGAGAGACAGACGTTAACTCTAATAATCCCAGCGTTTTATAAGCAATTCTTTGGTTTTAAAGTGCATTAAACCAGGAACCATGAAAACAGACCGACAGAGGAAGCCTAACAAATACAGCCAAAAACTGTCAAATTTCAATGACTCAACACATTTAAAAAGAAACTGTCAGGGAAAACTAAATGTAAGTTTAAGCATTGAGCACAGTTAGCATTTATACTAATTCTTATTTCATTAAATTGTATTGACTGTGTTCTTCATGAGCTCTATATGTTCAACTCTAATCTGTTCACAGTAACAGTAAACTTAATAACTAACAACTAAATACTAAGGGTGTAACAACACATAAATCTAGATCAATACAATCAATTTAGCAATCAATAAGCCAATATCATCGATCCAAATTGACAATAAAAACATTGATACAGAAATTATTTACAAGACACGCTTCCAATAGAACATTGTTTACATTTAATGTACAAAATATACATTTATCCTTTTAGTTTTCTTTTAAATTATCTAAGTCTTTAAATGTCTGAGTCAGGAATAAAATCGATTTTGGTTCTTTAGTTGCTTTTTGTGATTTGATATGAATGGAAATGATTGTTGAATTATTATGTAATATAATCTCAGGCTACTGAATTTAATATAACTAAAATAGAGTAGTAGAAAAATTATATCAGCAAACATTGAATTATTATCCGCTGACTGGCTATAATACTGTATCATGATCAAACACTCTTACTAAATGCAGCCATATTAAAATCATACAGACCTAAACAACAAAGATGGCATGAAATAGACTCAATGATATCCTTATCTTTTTGTTTCACAAGTATTCTTTTATTGTTTATCAAACACCAGAATGAAAACTGTCAAACTCAATGGTTAAAGAATAACAAGTAGCCTACAATGAAGATGTACAGCACCCACTAACGTATGAGCAACTAACTGCATGTGAATGAGAACAAAGGACTAAATTTGTAAAAGAAAAAAAACAAAAAACCTGTCTGTTAATAATACAAGAGAGCTCACATGTTAGTTAATCATTTAAATAGCTAATTCATTAATCAATTGAAGAAATTTCTTAATAATAACATTTTTCCTCATCTGTAGTGTCAGAGATTTCCCTGTATTATATTATGAAGCCGTAAACCAGCAAACTAGAACAAAATTGTAGATTTAAAGACATCAGTTTGAGAGTCAACAAGATTAACTAGTTAATCTGCAAAACAAGCAGCAGAAATCAGTTATAAGAGACCACTGCAGTAATAAAACATATTGTGGTTGTAACTCAGCTTTATTACTGTCCATTGACACACAATCTAGTGCAGTTATCCCTGTTTCTGTAGCTCAGGCAGCCTGGATTGTGACAGAAAGAGTGAGAGATGCTGTAGTAGGTTTAGATCCACTACCTAGCCTTCAGCAGAGCTGAGCATGCTCAGTAGGTCTGCCAGAGGGCCAGGCTCCTGCTTTGGCCTACTTCTGATAAAAACCAATAATGTCATGGAAAGTTTCTTTTGCACTGAGTGAGTGTGTGTCAGATAGTTTGTGATAGATAGGAGTGAGCATGGCCTCAATACAGGAGCAAAAATTCAATGTAATTAACTAAAGTCAATAAAAAAAAATAATAACACCTCTGATGAGTGTTAGCACAATGCTAATGTAGTGGGTGAAATAAAAGCCACTGTGATCATCTCAGACATTTCAAATCAACAGAAAGATGCAGATAACAGCTACATTTAACTGGCAACGTAATGAAACACAATGCACAATGACTGTCAAGCTCTAGTTCCTCTAGTCCCCAGGCAGAAATCACTGCTAGCGTGAGCAAGGAGATGGCAAGGATAGCCTCAATCACTCTGATATGACTGATTATAGAAAAGATGACCAACAGAAGTGGGTCAGCCATATGAGTAGCACACCAAGGCAGAAAGAAAGTAAGATAGAGAGAAGTAGAGGAAGTCCATCTAAACATGGGTTTTATAACCACAGAAAATGATCCATGCTGAATTTAAAATGAGTAGAGTATTTGTTTACACCTAAGAGACTCCATAATAAAGCTTTGCATATTCACTGTTATACGAGGGGCAACACAAATTAGTCGATTAAAGTCAAGTTGTTCCAGGCGAGGTGTGCTCTCAGGCAGAAAGCAGTAAAACATTTTGTGCTGTGGATTGTCAAATATTATCGAATTCAGGCTGCAGAAAAGCAAACAGCAGATGAGTAAACACATTCTCAAGAGCACATTGCCAATTCATGTCACCATTTCCAATTAATTATGTAGAAGTGCCTTGAAAGACAGTGAAAACAATTGTTTTATCTTTTTGTGGGCTTATTTCTTTTTTTAGTTTTTTACTTTTGCTTTGCACTTATTCTATGCATTTCTGTGCAGACACAGCAGAGACTAATCAGGCATCATGCTAGGTGCTGAATCTTGGGAGAAAACAGACACGTTACAGCTTTAGGACGTCAAGCTGACTGCTGTCTCGTCTGTGGGCCTAATCCAAGTCAGCAGATCCACAGAGTACTCAGGCAAGCCGAGGCCAACTTGAAAAACATGCTGACACAGAACAATATTGCTCCACATTCACGGAGACTCATGTGTACTTAGTTTTTCACTCTACACATCCAAACATGTTACTATTGAGTGTATAATCTTGTTAAGGTAGTTGTTGTTGCACTTTGTGAGATTTCTGGGTATCAAAGGTTTCAATCAGAGACTAATGAACTTACTAGTTATACCACAAAAGCACTTTGATGCAAACAGTACAGGCATCGTTTTTTCTCTTGTTTTCATCCACTTGTCTATTTAGTGTGTCTGGACGAGGCACTCGTTCCCTTACTGGCTGTGCAGATTGCGTCAATCTGCCTATCATGCATCAGCACGTTGTGTATCAGCTCCAGGTTTCCATCCAGTTCCTGTGTGCTGCTTGCATTCATGCAGTCAGGATCATCCTCTAAAGATAATGTTTACCTAACTGTGTACTGTGTACTTCCTGGCCTGCATCATTTCACTTGCAGCACTCTTTCTGTCAGTAATTTTAGACCAACCTCACCTCCTCTTCTTTTTTTTTTAGACCCAGCCTTTTTATCATCCTTATTAATAAACTCAAATCAAAAGTGACAAACTACATCTTTGAGTCTTGCATTATAGTTATTCTTCAAAAGTCACACTGCTTATGGGCTTAGGGCAGAGCAAAGCATTATCTCAATAAAGATCCCCACATCCTGATTCAATACTGATTTGACAAAACTCTGTGAATCTATATTTGAAACGGGGGCAATCAATACTGCTCTACAGCAAGGACTGAGTGTGTGCAGCAGGAAGGAATGGCTAACAAACTGAGTTAGGCTAGGTACACCCATGTGTTTTTTTTTTTTTTAATCTGATGAGATTTTTTGATGAGATGAGACCTCACATGTGAAGATAAAAAATCAGGCATTTAGCAGTAATGACCATACTGTGTGTGGTGTGCTCCGATCATCTCAGCACAGAACAACACACACATAACAACGCTGTTCCACAACCGATCTAGAATCAAGCCAGAAATCTCGTGTGACCAAACCTGATCTAACAAAAACAAAGAAGAAACATAGCAACAACTGGAAAAACGAAGAATAAGAACCATGGCAACACCCAGTGGATATACAAGACGAGGGAATGATGGTGGTCTTGGGACTATTGTTAACAGAAAAATTTAGAAGTGAAAAAAATAACAGACTGGAGACAGTGTGAACACGGACTTTAAATCCTTCCTTATTCCCCAGTCAGCTCGCTCTCTGATTGGCTACATCCTGTTCCACACAGTCACGACTCAGGAATCGTTGGCTTCCCTCACATGCGTCAAGATATTTGGGCGCAAATATTGAACATTTTCAATACTTCTGATTATCGGCCACGACCTGTTTTAGAGCAGATTGTCTGGACGAATTCGCTCTTAACACACCTCAGACCAAATGATCATTTCATAGGAAAATCTTATGAGACTCAAGACAATCGGGCGTTTCGTCCTTTGTCGGGAAAGGGCAAAATCGAAACAAAAACAGCCCAATAATCTTTGTGTGTACCAGGCCTTAGGGACTTGGTTTAATGGGAGTTTAGTGAGTTCATATATCTTTCCCTCTCGTCACCTATATCTCTCAAAATTTCTCACACTTTGAGTTGTATTAGTAGAACTCTAAATTTAGAGGATCTAATCTGGTAAGACTGGTTTAAATATTTTGAACAATATCATTAATTCTTAAAAACAAGCACATCAGAGGGAGAAGCCACATTCTGATCTGTTTTAAAAGGAGTGTCTCCTCTCGGGTCACCCGCTGATGTTTTTTGTAGGTGCAGCTGCATTACTCAAAACCTCTGAGAAAAAGGATAACAAGCCATTTCTGTTGGCTTTTTGAATCCTGCTCCTTTACTGCTCAGCACGCCTACACCTTAGCAGTTGAGCCCAACTTTGCAAGATACCTATGAACGAATGATATTGTTTCATAAAAGCTTAAAAAGCTTAACGACAGTTTCTTGTGAATTTGGTGGGCTGCAGGTCAGTTCTGGTTACACTCCTCTAACCGACAGCTGCATGAGTTTGGCGCAGACTTGTAAGGGGTCACAAAGGCAATACATCAACATCTGACAACCACAGAGATTTTAAGAGGGGAGGGAATGACTCAAAAGAAAGAGAGAAAGTAACAGACTAAATTACACAAAAAGTTCCAAGATAAAAAGGCTATATGGGAATTTAAAAAAAAAAAGACTTAGCTGCTGTGTTAGAACAGTGAGACGGTGGAAAGAAATGTCCTCTATTGGACACCACTCTGCTGTAAACACATTGAGGGTAAATGCACACATTATCCCTCCTACTCTTGACTGACCAGCAGTTTTTATTTTCTGAGGGATACATGTTTTCAAGTGCCACTTCTCTGGATAGGTAATGGTCCAAAGTGGGGAGGAGGGATAACAGAAAACAAGGGTATTGCAGAGATTTTCTTTTGTTTTGTTTTCTTTGTTTGATTAAATTAATTTTATTAGATTACAACTTGCTATGATAATAAAAACCACGTTAAACTCAGAATGACCCCAAATATCTTCTGTTATGGCACAAATCCAACACTGCCCTCCAATGGCAACAATGGTCTGTTACACTTTATTTATGCAGAACCATACTGAACATGACTAACTTCTATGATGGTAAATGTGGATTAAATAAAATTAAGTAACAAAGTTGCTTAAAGGAAATTCAAGACACATTTGGCAGAAATAGGTTTCACTTGTGAAGAATCCACAATTCATTCAAGAATTGAAGATACATTTCCTAAAAGCAAGTGTCTAATTTAAGCAGTTTAAGCAATACGAACAGATATGGAGACAAAATATCCAGCTCAGAATATCACTAGTTTTCATTACACCAATGTCAATCTAGAGCTTATTAAGTTGAATTAATGTCAGGAGCCTGATTATGCTACTCTGGCTCCCTCTGCTGGCCAAAAGTTCTAATTACAATTGGCTGCAGAAGTCACTGAAAGGAGAAATGCTGACATCTGGTCTTAATCTCAATGTGCATCCAGGTACACACAATTAACCCCACATAATTGGGGGTCTGGGTAATTTCCGCATATTCTTTTTTTAAGCACAGCTGCTTTACTTCACACATTTGTGTTTTGAGGAGAAATCGTTCAAACAAAAACTAATTTACAACACAAATATTTTCGGTCAGCTACCAGTGCCCTCTCATGCAATAAAATGAGGGTAGTGAGTGCAGCTATGATACATAACTCTTACAGAGTTTCATGGCTAGTTTTATGGTATGGACAGATCAGATGGAGACTGTCATTATCTTTATGATTTATGCGTAATGCGTACAGGCCAAGCCCTTCAGGTCCTCTGCATTAAGAAACTGTTTCTGCATTTCCAATACCCATGGATACACCGAGATTATCAAGCTTTCATTGAAGAACAGCATCTGAAAATACCACTTTCATGACTACAGACCTGTTGCCCCAACCTCTGTGGTCATGAAGTCCTTGTGCTGTCTCACCTTAAAACCATCACTGATTCACTCCTGGACCCCTTAAAGTTCATCGACAAAGCCAACAGGTCTGCGGACGATGTTGTCAACATGGTCCTTCATTTCATCCTTCAGCACATGGACTCTCCAGGAACTCACGTTGAGAGCCCGTTTGTGGATTTTAGTTCCACTTTAATGCTTCAGGACAACCTCTCCCAGCTCAGTGGGCCTGCAGGTCTGTCAAACCCCTGATGTTCGCAGACGACACCACCCTTATCGGCTTCATCACTGGTGGGGATGACTCCGCCTACAGGAGGGAGGTTGAGCAGCTGGTGACCTGGTGCAGCAGAAACAACTTGGAGCTTAATGGTGCCAAGACAGTGGAGATGGTTGTAGACTTCAGGAAAAACACAGGCCCTCCGTCCCCCATCACCTTGCATGACTCTCCAGTCACAACCATGGAGTCCTACCACTTCCTGGGAACCATCATCTCCCAGGACCTGAAGTGGGTGGAGCACATCAACATCATTGAGAAGTTGATGGTTGATGTTGGTACACCTCCATCACCATCTGGTACCCTGCAGCCACCGTCAAAGACAGACTGTAGCACATCAGCCGGGGATTGGCTGAGGTCTGCCCTCTCTTATGGACCTGCACTCCTCCAGGACTCTGAGGTGGGCAGGAAAGATCATAGCTGATCCTTCCCACCCTGGTCAAAAACTTTTAATCCCCCTCCCCTCTGGCAGGAGGCTGCAGTCCACCAGGACCAAAACCTCACATCACAGAAACACCTTCTTCCCATCTGCTGTTGGACTCATTAATAAAGCTCCCCTCCATCCTCACAGCTGACACATCCCTCAATTAAAAGCTCACATCGTCACACTATCACACACTTCTGTTAACTTTATATTCTCTCCTTGCTTTATATCATTTATTTATCCCTCCCATTCATTACTTCTCCTTTGCACTACACACTTTATATTGATATTGATATGTATATAAACAGACCTTTTTATATAGATGTGTAGTTCTTGATACTTTTATACTCTATGCCCTGTAAATATTGCTTATGCTATGTCTGTTTTTTGGGGGTTTTTTTTTTGTCTTTTTTTGTCCTTTTTTACTGGTTGTTGCACCACCACTCCAAGACAAATTCCTTGTACATGATTCTCATTAAACTACTCTTAAAACTGCTGCAGTATTTTCTTTGCACCACAAAGGAATAGAAACTCCTGCAGAGGATGGAAAAAGTCTTTTAAAGTCACAAAAAATGTTTTCCAGTAAATAAAAGAGAGACACTGAAGGCCGGCTGTTGCTCTTTTGGCTTCAGCTGTGACTTGATCACAAATCGAAGCTGAAAACATGCTGCCACGGTTCCAGTAAGTGAAGACCAAATAGCTTCCAGCCTCTCAGGATTTCCCAGTTCTGCTGACTACATAGGGTCTATTTTAACTTTTCAGCACGCTGCGATGCAAAATCTTTTCATCCATGTTTTCATTTTCACAACAGCAGCTATTAAAAATGCGATAATGGTCACTGACTGTCAACATTTAGCAAAAGGTTTTATACTTAACTGGAATGAACATATAGACATTTCAAGCATTTTTCTGTAAATACATTATCCTAACACAAAGGACATGCTTACATAAAGAGCATATTAAACTTAAACATAATCACGGCATACATACCTTTTTTGGTGCCACAGCTAGTCTTTTTAAGGGAAGGATGACTCAGGCAATGTGCACAAAATCCTATATAAGACCATCCATGAAGAGACTGAAACTAGAGAAGCTGAACTGGTTCCAAATGCACTCCTGGCTAATTTCTGCTGTCGTTATCACTAAACATTAAACCAGGAGACATGGTTGGTATTTGAGATTCACTTCAAGGAAAGAGGACTTGACATGCTTGTAGAAAATTTCTTAAATGTAAGGAAACAACTTTGCAAACAAGCAGCTTATGTAAAAGTTAGCAGGTAAAAGACAGGTGGAAACAATGTTCTGAATGAAATAACGAAGCACTAAGGAAACCTCAACTCAGCTGCACCAAAAAAATGTAATTTCATGTTAGGTCACATCAGCAAAGCTAAAAAAAACTCTGCAAATGAGAAAGCAGATGAGCAACAATGACTACAGACTGTGCAAGTATGTGAAAACTTGGCCTGCTGACAAACTACTGTGATACTAGCTGCATTATTAAAAAGTTCTATGAACTTGTAGATCTTGAGCAATAAACTGTGATTTCATATTCTTACATTTACTGCACCTTTGATGTTGGTGTAACAGTCACTGACTGCAAAGGTCTTCTGCAAGGATGTTAAAATCCTCACAATATCTGATAAACTTCTGAAAAGCACCACGCTTTTACCTAAATGTTTTCCATGAACTGATGTCAAATCATGCCATATAAATCAGCTGCATTCAGGGAGGATGGAAACACGTATCTGGCGTGCAACTCTGTTTTTTCCTGTCGAGTAAATAAAGGTTCATATGTGCAGCCTGAACATTTCACAGTGATGCCAAAATTTCATGCATCATAAAGAAGAGTCAATCAGGCATGGTCACACATGCCAGTTCCTAAAAGTCTACTGCACTGAGCTGAGGTTTGCTTCATCAGGTTTTAAAACTGTGCAACTTAAAAACGACAAGGAGGATCATAACAGAAAAACTGCTGTTGCTGTGCTTAACTAAAAACATTATTGCTCAAAACAAAACTGGGACTAGATTGGTGGATGCATTCAGAGGAGCGAGCTACAATCCTGTGGTTTTAGGTTGAAGGGCCACCTGAAGTCTGAACCAATGTGTGTGAACAGCACCAAAGGTCCTTTGTTAAGTTTTAAGTGAACAGGAAACATTAAAAATGACAATATACAGATATTTGTGTCAACATCCCTCATGTAGTCTTAACTGCTAGCAAAGGAATGACTAACATTGCAGTTTGATGGCTGTTCGCTGTTTGTCAAAATGCTGCACAGGAGTCACAGCTGACTCCGTCTCTCCTTAGGATATTATGTGTACAAGCTTAAAAACAGACATCTTCTACCATAGATGTTCTTCTTCATAATGACAATCCAAAGAAATGAGTTTAAAGCCCAGTTAAGCATGAGAAATGCCTCAACTTCAAAACTGGGACAGTATTATGACTAAAGCCTTTTTAAATCATGAGGAAGGAAACAATTGTTTTTAATCATTTGTTAAAGTCATGACATTCTGTCATTGAAATAATATATTAAATATGAAGATAATTGAGGACTGAAGATATATATATTTATTTTTTTTACTAGAACAGGTCATGTTGCCATGACAATACACACGAGCTTGACAGGTAGGTTGCTGTAAATGTGTAAAACATAGCGACAGAGCATGAGGAAAATCAAATATATAACTTTTCCATTTTTTTATTAAATGTGTTATTGAGGCTGTTATTTAGTCTTTGCTGAGGGGAGACTACTCCATGAAAATAAATGACACTTAAGTATAAAAGAAAATCCAGAATATTATCATTTCTTTATTCATTTAGTTCTTAACTTTTTGTAAAGAAATGCACCTGGTATTGGGAGTAGAAAGCTTGAACATTATTTATTTAATAGGATTCCTCAGATCTAAACCCAAATAAGGACCCAACAATGATGAGGTGACTGTGTGCAGCTCAGATTTGTGCTGTCTTAAAAGGTTATCTATAAATATAATGCCCATGACCAACATTGGAGTCTCCAATGGTAACGAAATGTGGTCACAATTTCCACAAGAAACCATCATGTTCAGCTGCTGTCACATAAATGGGATGGACAGCATATATGAAAGGGGCTTAGCATTTGCCATTGATGAGCCTTTTTATCAGCAAAGTACAAAAACAGTAAAAATCTAAGATGGGTTCTTATTCATGTGAAGATATTACTGGATAAGGTGAAGTATGACGATTGGATCTAAAATACTTTTTCAGTTGGGACGTTTCTCCAGCAGAAAGTCTATTTTAACTTTGCAGCTAACTAAATTTAACTATGTGATATTTCTTAGTAAAGAGCAAACTTCACGTGTACGTATTTGCAGTCACAGTGAATGACTAATGAGGCTCCCGTCTCCATAAATAAATAATGAAAGCAAAAAAGGCAGAGTGCCTATAAAACAGCTCAGAAGATCTGCAGTCCACTTACCACTGGTTTCAAGTCATTACACAAAAACTTTAGAAGATTCTGAAGCAGCTTTAATTCAAGAATCAGGTGCAATGTTTATGGAAGATTACAACTCTGGACTCATAGAAATTATGCAAATTAAGTCAGACTGGGACAAAAATATTTAGTTATGTGTGAGTGAATCATCAAACTTCATACACGGATTACCAAGAAACATGATGTTTTATTTCTTATTCTGAATGTAGATTCCAGACATCTGAAGGGCTGACAGGCTGTAAGATCATTTTGAGAGGAAAAACTTGTAAGTGTTTTAGTACTTGATAAAAAAAAAACAGTTCATTACTAAAGGATCCACTTTAAACAATTATGAAGGGCTTCAGCAAGAGCATAAGATATAAAGAAATCCTTAAATGTTTAATCTATTTATAAAGGCCGATTCAAATGATATTTTGACTAATGTTTTAAAACTAATGCTGTTTAATCTAAATAGGAAGTACGTATAAAGAGTATAATTATCTAAAAAACTGCTTAAAGTGTGAAACTCTGAAAACTTTGTAGTGTAATAAAAGTGTGTAATAGTGTAGTAAAAAACCCAAAATCCAAACAAGCAGAACTTATTGGTAGTTTTGCATGAAAAATCAAGTGTGAACAGATTTTCTAAATCAAATACTTCAGGATGATGTGACTAAGTTTATGTTGTGTTGTTGCAAACAGTATGAATAAATTTACATGCCATGGCTCATCTCTTTATAATAGCGACATTTATGCCAGTAATATTTACAACCGCTAGGAGAAAATGCTTTGTTCATTTACCACACTAAATACACATTTAAAAAGAAACCTCTACAGAGGTCTGAGAGAGGCATTTTGAACCAGCCTCTAAAGCATGTAGGTAGCAGTTAAATCAGGCTGCCTCACACAAGTAGCAAAAACAAAGCAATTAGAACATCATGGTCAAAGCTGACGGTGTATTTATCTGAACCACCAGCAGAGGTCTAACAGTGAGAAACAGTGGGTATCTTCTCATTCAGGCAAGAGGGGGAAATGCTGGCACACATCAGTTTGTGAGATGCAGCAAGAAGGTGGGAAGGCTGCATATATCCTTGAGCAAGTAGAGGCGATATTTAAAGCAGACTCTTGACTTCCAGCAGTATTCGTTCCTACTGCTGCAGAAACAAACTGCAGACGGCTGACAGCTGATTAGACTGATGGATCACTTGGAGGTGCAAACATTGCTACAGCTATATAGAGCCCCCATCAGCGCTCTCTCCACTCTGGCCTCATCTCTCACACAGGCGCTAAGTGAAACTGAAAGGAGGCTGCTTGGAGCAAATATGGAGCATAAAAGGAGGGAAAGATTGATTTCATCTAACCCAATCTTCAGAAGTAACCAATAGAGTAATAAAGCACAAGTGACAATGTGGGATGATTCTTTGTTGACACGGAGTTGATGTTGTTTGTATCTCCATGTTAAGAACACACAGGGCAAAGTGATGCATGTTTGTGTGGACTGCAGTGTAATAAATAGCAGACAGCGCTACCGAATAAGATGAAGTAGAAAAAGACATCTACCGAGAACCCAGTGTAAACAATGTGGGTTTAAAAAAAAAGAACTGGTCAGCAAACAGATCATGAGCTTTGATAAAAGCAGAAGTACAGATTCAACTTCTTTACTTTAGTTAAAATAAGTCGAGGCTCTGAAATTTAATATAAAACATCCATGTGACAGTTAAACCACCTGTTCAATGCTAAGCTAGCTAAACCTCACATCACAATAATATACACTAACCTGTTCAGATGCTTGTTAATACAAACAGCTAATCAGCCAATCACATGACAGCAGCTCATTTAGGCATGTAGTTTTACAGGTTTACAGAGAATAGTCTGAAATAATGAACCATATCACAAAGCTCAAATGGTCTGGTTTCTTCGACATGACAATAAGCTCGGTGTACTTGATTGGCTTCCACAGTCACCAGATCTCAATCTAATAGAGCACCTTGGGGATTTGGTGGAACAGGACATCAATATGGCCTCCACTCTCATTCTGTTCTACAGATGGTGGTCCTTAGAGTAAGAACAGAAGAAAAAAAATTAAATATGCTGCTCTTTCCACTTGTAATAACTGAGAAACTGATTTGATTTTAAGGACTCGAAAAGGAAAACTCCCTTAGTCAATGTGACTGCTTTAAATTTATTTGTGTAATTCACCCCATGCTGTATTCAGTCTGCTGCTACTTCTGTTTTATTTCTTATGTTTGATAGTTGATGTTTGTTTGTTCTCAGGTATAATATAACTAGTGGCTGTGCTGCCTTCTTTACTAGGTCACCCTTGGAAAAGAAATCTGGTTTAACAAAGGAGAAATGAATTAGCACTGTTAAAGTGCAGTTGACAAATCTGTAGAAACTGTGATACTATCAGAAAAGCTCTCAGAAAAATAAGTACTTCAGTAAAGTTCCGATATTTTAAATTCTGTTTCCGAACATTTAAAAAGTATTTCTGCTTTATTACAATTACGGTGTAACTGACTGGATTTTACAGTTTAATGAGATTTGCTGTTTTTTTCCCCCTTGACTTTTTCTGTGTTTTACCACACCATGGCACATTCCTTGAGCGGTAACTCCAGTGATGACATTAAACTGTTGTTATAAATGTACAATATCAATCACAGCAAGTGAACATTGTTCAAAGAGACACATGGTGCAGAGTTCAAATATTTGTTTAGGCAAGAGCAGCTAAGGACAGAGTGTGGGAACGAACTTAAACAGACAGAGTAAGTTGGGTGATAAAGGGGGTATTATCCAACATCCAGCTAAGGACCGTAACTGATTCACTATACTGCATAGATACCATGACATAATGTTGCTTAATCTTACATATTATTTAAATATCTCTACTCTCTGTCTAATCTGATGGGTATGATGCACTAAAACTCAAAGAAGTCAGTACTATTTGAGGAAGTCGTGATGGCCTGGGTACTATTTATATCTGTGAAGTGGCCCAGTAGCAGCAGTGCACTCAAGGCATGATAGGCAGCACGTTAAAATGCATGCACAGCACACAAAAGGTCTGATAAGGTTGTAAAAAGCAGTGTACATTTGTATCAAGGGTTACAAAGAAGAACTGTGCAAGCCTTTCACACATTTCTGGTGTGTAAGGATTGTATGGATGAATGGCTTCTATAGGTGCTAATAATGGAGACAAAATAAAGGAAAATCAGTGCAGATCTCTCCAACAAGAATATAAACCTTTGATTTATTCCATAAGGCTTAACAATCTACATATCAATCAGCCAGCCAATTAAATGCCAACTATTATCACTCCCTGCAAGATTCTGTGAGCAAGAGAATATCAAAGGCTCATACCTAAGCAGCTAAAATCTGATGCAGAGCTCAAGAAATACAGATTAGAACTGCAATGATTTAATAGCTTAAAAAGAAGAGACAGCCTGCCTCAAAGCAACCATTGTGGGACATGTGAGGTCAGTATAAGCAAGAATGCAGGGGACACTGTCACCAGACAAGAGAAACAAACCAAAGCACACAGGAACAGGAGGGCATGTTATTAATCCCCTCAATGCTGAAACTAAATTGAAAAGCTCTGTCAGCACTGCACTCTACCTGTTAAAAGAAGACAGGCTGCAATACTTCTGTGGACCATTTCTACGTGAGGGTGTGAATGAAAACAGACGTTTTGGTCATCTGTCAGAACAGATGAACAAAGACAGCTGGCTGCTTGTTTGGACATGGATAAAGACACATTTAAAGATTGAATTTGTAACAATCTGTTTCAGGAAACTGTACTCTTATCCGAAGTCCTCTGTGGTCAGTTGAACATGGTGCTCTAAAAGCTCACAGCTGTAGAGCATTTGAGCAGAGTGACGTCTTCCAAGAGTTCCCTAATCATCAAAGACCATCTGGAAAACAACTGTGCTGTGCACTGCCCACTGAACTGAAGTAGACAGACAAGTGAGGCAGAGAGAAGGAGATAAAGTCAAGAAGAGAAAGTGTATGCTGTTTTAAAGGCACAATGTTCACAGCTGTAACATTTTAAGAGCATCAGAGATATGAACAGCAGAAGAGATAAGAAGGACTCAAAATACAATCACTTTACTTGGTAGTAAAAGCAGCTTTCCACTTCCACAGTCACTGAGCAACTGTTGCACCAAACTTTTTGAGTTTCTCAGGCACCATCAAAAGCAGCAAGTCAAACTCTTTTTTTTTTTACATAAGAGTCACACAGGAAGCCAGGGCTTAAAGTCCTTTCTTACTTGTCCTAGAGATTCATGCCCACAACTTACAAACAAACACAGCAAGAGATGCAGAAGTGGACTTGAATTACTGTATTTTGATAAAAAGAAAAATAAAAAAAAACGGAAATTAATCTCACTTACCAGATTTTTTATGCAAAAGAAACAGCATGTGTTAAAATAGCTGACCTGCAGCATGAAGGCACCTGTCCCCAGAATGAACCTGGGACAACATCAGCATAAGATGGCTCATCACAGATTAATACAGGGATTAATCATGTTCAACAGCTCTCTCAGCAATAAATCAACACCAAGTAACTAAGAGGCTTTCGGAGCAGAGAATTAATGAGGTCTGTATGCTTCCCTACTAAATTTAATAGAGCTACCTTCAATTAGAATATTTTATAATCCTGAACATAAGTGTGTCATATTACAATTAGAAAGTCGTTGCTCTCAGAGTCAGACAGAAGAGTGTCTCCATTCTCTTACAAGCAGCCATAATATTCGTTTCAAGTTTTGAGTTTTAAAGATCCTCATAAGACAGAAATAATCCACTTTTTTGCAAAACAATTTGTAAACAACATATGCAGCACTTACGCTAACTTGGTCTGATGTGGATTTTCACTGAGAAACTGTCTTAATCAGCACCTAAGTCGGTCACCAACATCAGAGGATTTAGTACACAGAGCATCTAAACACCACACAGATACAGTTTTTTCTTCCAGTGCAAGCCAGATGGTAGAGACCCCCACGGAGAATGAGACGAGTGAGAGCAGTCAGAGCTAGCTGACTGTCTCCAGTCGGCACCTAACCTCACAGTTATGGAGCCAGAGATGAGAATACATGAAGATGATGCTTAGCAGATCCAGATCTGCTGGGGTTATGCACACATGTGAGCTTCAAGAACAGCGAGCTCTGACAGAACTGATGAGCCAGCGATCACAACTATCAGAACCTCCTCCTGCCCAGAGAGTCATTAAAAATGATCTCAGCACTTTGCAGTTTGAATTAGACATTTTCCCACCGTGTGCCATTGGTTAGCATTTGTGTGAATGGAAATGTTATTTACTTCATTAACATACCACTAGAAACTACTTAGGTTTCATGGTTATGGAAGAAATCATAATCTGGATATATTCAACAGTCAAGAAACTCATTTTAAATTCATACATCTGCATGACACATGGCAGAGTCCATTTTCCTCAATCAAAAGATCTCGGTGGGCAATGTTTCTCTAAATACCACAGTGATCTACACAAGACAAATCTTTAATTTTGAAATGAATTTACATTTTTTTAAGGTTTATTTAAAGGCGAATGTCCACACAGAAGAGACAGAAGTAGGACTGTACTGTCATTATTATCACAATTTCAAAATGCATAATCTGAATAATATCAGATTAACAATCCAGAAGACGGTTTGGACTAAGAAAGCTTAAAATATCACACACCGGACCCCTATTCTGTCTAATGTACTAATCTCTTTAGTCATTTTTTCGTTGCACTTTTCGTTGGAATGACAAATAAAGTTCTATTTATATCTGCGATATGCATGTGAGTTGCAAGTCACCACAGGACTCTTTAACCTCTGGACAGAAATTAGTATTGTGTGTAGAATGTAATATAATGCCTACATGTGTGCTCTTTCTACACTGTAAATTCCTGCTGTCAGTCTGGTGAAAACACTTTGTCCTGACAGACAGCTGCTTCTCAGGACAGAGACGGATGAGCAAATGTCCGTGTGGGCATAGATTTGACACAGTTTCCTATAAATGGTAAATTTAATGGATATTTTATGGAGGTGCTCCAGTTTCTTCCAACTAAAAATGGAGGTTAGGACCAGTGGAAAGAAATTAACCCGTGGGTGTGAGTGTGGTCGTCTGTCTTCATGTGACAGACTCTCAGGTGTGAAATTCGCCTCTCATCAGATGCATGCTGGAACAGGCCATGCAGTTTCACCAATACAAATGAAAGAAACTGGCTATACTTGTTCCCTTTCGTGATTAATTTCTTGATGCACTTCATGTTACCTGTGTAAGGGGTAAGCAAAGGCTCATGTGTAACAGCAGGGTGTTGTTACAGATTTAATAAAGGGGAAAAGTTAAAAAAATTGTTGTTCGCAGTGCCCATAGCATAACAAAACAAACACCAAAATTGAAACTGGGTCTAAAAATCACTGAAAACTAATGGAATTATAGTATTGTTCTTATCTACAATCATGTTTTGAAGCAACAAGTGGTTATCAGCATAACTAAAACAAATGTGTTGCTTTATCTTGGATAGTAAGGGCTTAAAAAAGCTGAATGTGGAATGTAAAATTGAGGTCAATTACCTTATTAATAAATTAGATACACAAGACTGTCTTCCACTTAATCTGATTTCAGGTCAAAACACTTGTGTTCTCGAGGCTGTGACTGGTTTTTCAGGGTTGTGTAATCAGGTCTGATATAAAACTTTGCTCATACAGAGGGAGCTTGGATTATTCCCTGCAGAGATGGGGGAGCTTTACATGTCTGCAATAACAGTCTGTCACAGTTAAGAAGGGCTCACAGTGACTCTCATCACTGTTGGCCTGAAAGATGAAGACCTCAGCTCTCTGCTCTTGCAAGATTTTAGGAGCAACAGAGAAAGCCACTGCAAACCATAAGACACAGAAATGAGGATCAATGTGAACTCATTCATCAATGATTTTTCTTAATTTTGTCAAATGTCACTGCAACAAGTCTCCTAAGTTTGAAGGCTGTGGCATGCTAAACCAATCTTCAGATCCCTGATAAGATTCCTCATCGTAGCCTAAAGGTTTCAGCGTCTGAAGCTGAAACTGCAGAGGAAAGTTGGAAAAAAGGGGACACAAATCAAGAGCCGGAATCAACAAGTACTGGTACAGTAGAAGCAGGGAATAAACATGATAAGCACACACAGCCATGTGTTTGGTCTCGCAAGCAGTTTTCACACTGCAGAGGTGAGACTGATGCCCTTTTATTGCACACTAACATCCTGTTTGTAACTACAGAGGTGGAATGGGGAGGTGGGGGGGGGGGCTGATGGTAAAAGTTGATGCTGTTGATACGCATCACAGCTGGCAATAGGGGGTCGTCACAGAGCCAAACTAGTGTGTAAGTGTCAAGTGTTTCTGTAATGCCAGTTGGTTGTGTGTAACCACAAATGACGTGACACTAAGCTACCTGTTTGTTCTTTGTGAACTACCAAAGGGTAATAGTGGCGGCTAAACTCAGGCATCTTTTTTGGGAGGATATATAAGAGCTACCACTTTGTGAAAAGGACTAGTGTTATTTCTGGCTAAAGAAGGCAGAAACATTCAATAAAATGTTCTGAACTTGTAAACAATGACTCAGTATGTAGCATGTAGCTTTTAAGACACATATTTCTCTCAGGAGATGAAAACGACAATAAATCCAAGGAAACAATGTTAAAAAAAAAAAAAACAATAATTACCCCTGTAAATCTATTTTTCTTCTCTCAACACAAACATCAGTTGCAGTTGTACAAGAAACGAAAAAAAAATAAATAAAAATAATAATAATAATTTAACCCAATATCCATCACAGCATAATCTTTGTCTGGGCTCAAACATTTGTGCCTTTCCAACAAAAGGCTTTAAAGTCTCTTTACTAGTAGCTGCTGGCTTAGCTCAACCCTGCATTGGAGTATGGGGTATAAATGGAAAATGGATGGATGGCTTTAAAGTCTATATGAAAAGTCACATGAAATATAACATCTCTACATAGTTCTCCCCACTGTGCCATTATGTCATGCATAAGCTGTTCTATGGTGATTAAATGGGGGTTTTAGCTTTGCTTAATAGTTTTCAAAATCCAATATTGATCCAACAGAAACCCAACTCCTTTTAATTGCAGTCAGTGAGTGTGTGGGCCTTCAAAGCAGAAAATGAGCCAACAGCTAAACAGAGATCCACTGGAGATATTTTTGTCATAATTGGCCAGATTTCAATTGGCAAGAGCTTTTGATTCTGAGTGATGAATTATGCAGAAGTAAGTGTAGCCTAATGAAAGCAGGCTAGTTCAATATTTATATTTTATGTTGCATTTTATACTTATGAGCACTCAAAACCAGCAAATTACCCTCAAAGGAACAGGAAAATATCATCAAATGAAAGACTAATGGTTTGAATTGAATCAAGCTGGACTTCAACTCTGCAGTCTTGTGTGGGTCAGGTGTACTTATTATTCACTCACTAGTCTGCTAAACACAATAACAGTTCACTCATTGCATCACTTAGAGCATTTAGCTGTAGCTTCATTAGTCTTTTTTCTCTCCTTGCCCCAAAAGAATGAATGAAATAGCAAACTGAAGGAGGGAACAAGCAGGAATCTGCACACTTCTATTCAGATCTTAACTGCTGTAAACACTGCATCCACTGCATCAATGAGCTGATACAATGTTAAGTCAGTCAAGCTGACTTTAACCCATTTACTGATTAAAACCAATGCGACATTTTCACAAGTCAAGATTCCTCATTAACATAATGTGAAACACTGTAAAAGAAAAAAAAACATCTCAATGTTGTTTTTCTAAATTAGGCCTGAGTTTATCTGTAAAGCAGTCTCATCAAAATGCATTGACTGAATGAAATATAAGCTAAGGAGTGTTGTACGGTATGGACAAGAGAAGGAATAAAAAGCTGACATATGTTCAACAAGCAGGGTCTTTTTTTTTTTTTTTTTTTTTGTTTCACATGCATACTTTTTTTTAAGTGCATCTATTTAACAATCTACAGATGCACACAAAAAAAGGAAAGTACAACAGAAGCCTGTAAGGTTCAATGCAGAAGAGAACAGAAGGAAGTGTTTGTAATTGATGTGTGGATTGTTGTTACCAAAGCAGCAGAATGGACAGATGAAATGCAGTGTTTATTTTTATTATTATTCTTTATTTATTTTTTATTTATAAGGGACTAGGTACAATTTAAATATAAGTGTTTGCATTTGATGCATTGTAACAGTGTTAGCAGTAGCCGTAAGCTAATTTACATCTGCAGTCCTCTGGCAGGGCACACCAAAAACCATACAATTACCATATATGGTTACACACTCCCCATCCCACCCAGACACAAACACATTAATTCAGCACCATAAGAAAATACAAAAGATTGAAATTTAGAGTGACAGACGTTAGTGGTTACAGATTTGGGTTGTTTTTAAAAACAGTGTCAGTTCAGATTTAAAACACTTTATGGAGCTACAGCTCTTTATTGTCACTTAATGTATTCCACTGTGTAGTCGCTTTAAAAGAAAAGGCAGATTGTCCAAAAGTTGTGTGGCAGGAAGGTACATTACAGTTGTAGATTGTAGCTATTCTGGTGGATCTAACAGAACTAGCAGGGCGATAACAGACAAAATCCAGTAAACATACAGGGACCAGGACATGTTCTGTGATTTATCAGCAGGTACAGCAACCACTGACCCCAGTCAATCGTTGTTACTAGCTTAAAAACTTGAATAGCTACAACTGAGCCACTGTTTTCTCCAAACTGAGTCACATACTTCCCAACAGAATGATGGCAGACATGGTTTTCTGATGCAAAGGCACACAAACAAAATGAAAACTGAAATTATTGACTGTGTCATCCAAACAAAATGTACACTTTCACCTTTTGGCCCTCTGTCAGACTGAAAAAAAAGAACATTTACAATGTGTTGACTATGTCCACATGATGGAAATGGGCAACTAACCTCCTCCTCTCGCAGCAGGGTAAGAAGAACTGGCCAGTTAGCACTGGACCACCCACAAACACCCCAGAAAACGATTGTCTGAGGAAAGCAGGAACCACGACTGATTTAATTAACATCTCCACTGACCTTCATCCATTCAAAACTCCACATGCTAGAGAAAAATCAAATCTTGGGATAGGCCAGGCCTTTAGTTCACATTGTCACACCTACAACCTGTAACTCATCCTTTTCTGCACATGGCATCAGAGGACAGTCTGCGTCAGCACAATCTGCTGCTTGATGCTCACACTATGTAATCTGACAGCAGCAGCCAACTCACACAGCCAGCATGTAAAAAAAGAAGCAGATCTTTTAGCAGGTTTTTCTCAGCATATCACTGGGATGCTGACAATCACAGAAATGAATCAGTCATCCGGTCTGCGCTTCATAAAGAAGCAAGTGGATCTTTTTCACCTAAACCCTTTACACCTCTTTCACACAAAATGCAAAAAATATTTTTGAAATTGCAAACTTAATACAAAACTTATGACAAAGCAATAATAACCTACTGTAAAACATTAGGAACAAGCTTATCCAGCTGTCAGTAAAGCTAATGGCATTGGAGAGTTTTCATAGGTTTTTGTTGGCAGGCAGTCTCACATAAAATCTCTAAATATCCCCAAAACTGTCCTAGTCATAGCTATCACATAAACCTGTCAACAAACCCCACATGTAAACACAGTCACAATGAAATTAACAGGCATGGTTTTATGCGTAATAATTGCTAAAAACTTAAGCACATCTAAAAGTTATCACCATCACAGTAAAAGCTGATCTTGCTTTGTGCCGAATAAAACCAAAGTGTGCACCATGGAAGGACTTTGCCACATTTAGGCTGATTATGTGCACTTTTATCAACAATTTCTTTATCATACCCCCCAAAAAGAGTGCAGTCATCATCACCGTTAAAGCAGAAAAACAGTGTTGCGCATCTAATGCCATTCTGTGCAGACCTCATAGTTAGGTTTCATGCATTCTCTTTATACACTAATAAATCAGAAATAAACAAGGGATGTAGGTACTGACATGACAAGTGAAGAAACAGAGGGAAAGATATGTGGAAGGCAATCTGTTGAACTACAGGGAGTTTTTGAATTGATGCTCACTGACTTAATAGGATGGTGCACAAGGGGCATTGCTATCAGCTCAGAACAAGATGATATGTTAGAGCCAGTTTTTAGTATCTCCCTTGCTTTGCTTCATTTAGCAAAAGACTAATTTCAAAAAGCTTCACACATATTTTTGGTGACTGTTTGCCGTGACTATATTCAACAGCAGCCACCACGCTTGTCTTGAATACAAATGATTTCCCCACAGTTTTTGTCTTAAGAGTTGTTTAAAATTCAGCTGATGGATGAAATTGTTTTTCACTTGCAAAACTGCAGTGTGCACGCATCATTGGACTGAGCCAAAATCACAGTGATCAACTAATGAATGTGGTCCCCAAGTCTGCTTTGTAGTGAGAGGCTATAACAAAATGCTGGAATATAAAACTACTGCCTTTCAGTCAGACGGCATGGCAACCTGCCACATGAAGCTTCTCAAATTCATGAGGAAGCCAAAGAAGGAGACGGGATTCAGTGGGAATAAAAAGGCACAATGTCTTTCATTAGAAATATCTTCAGTACAGCAGTAATATTATAGTTTGGCATTTCAATCCCCAAAATATCTATAGAGGCAACGTGGGGGAAGTATTTTAAGTGAACTGATGTGCTTGGGTTTAGAGGACAGATGATGAATCAGAGCTCACTGTGAGGCAACGCTTGTGATTTCTTTTGATTCACTACATACATTAAGCTGCTATGTGAGAGAGAGGAAAAAGTCAAATATACTGTAATTTAAAGACGAAAGTAATAACCAGCTGCAGTTAATGTAAATCCAGGTCTTTACATAGAAAAACTGAACAAAGTTCATATATGGATATATTACATTTGTTCTGTCTAAACACGGTTACAAGAAATGAGCAAACTAGGATGCAATATATGCACAAAATCAATGGATTTTAAATATTAAGGCTCATTGAAATTCTGGTAATGTAGTGGATTGCAAGTGTCAAAAATTATTCCAGCATCTACTGCACAACGAAAAGTGGCCAAGCGTAAAAGAATTATGGCAATGTCTTTGGTTAGGACTCCAACACACTGGTCCTACATCATGCTGTGAGTAAGGTTCAGTCTTGTGAGCAAGGACAGTCTGGCACAAATTCCTACAAAATCCAGGGTGACTGTCTCACAGTGTGACTGCTGCTATGATTTGCCGCTACAAACCAACCAACAGGAATGCAGCAGAAATGACACACAGATCAACAAGACACTGGAGGTATTGTGGAAACAAAAACAAATGGGTTAGATGGAGGCGAAATGTGCAAAACAAAATGTCTGGGGTCCCAACAAGGAAGAAAATGTAGCTAACCATGCTCTACAGTAAACATACTTCACTACATCAGGTCTATGTATATACATACAGACCTAATGAACTTTAGCCAAGTTTATTAGCTCCATGTTACACAATGTGGCTTCAGTTCAACTTATAAGATTGCTGAAATCCCAAAGTCTACAAGCGCTTTAAGAAAAGAGTCTTTTAGCCGACAATTTAAACCCAAACTTTGAGGATAAATGTCAAAAAAAGAGAACATATTACAGTTTGACTCAACTCTCCAAGTAGGCTAAGCTTTGAGCAGAGTAACTGTGAATAAATAAAAACAGTTCAGATGAAGACAGCAGTCACACTTTGCACAGGTTTGCCTGGTGTTTGCACTGTGTTCCTTTGTAATCATTAACCTCTGCAACAGCCTTCCACAGGTCAGAAATAGGGAGTAAAGGTTTGAAATTTACAACCTTTCAATATTTACTGCTAAGACAACAAAAGTTTTCAGATGCAGGACACGACTAAAAGAACTTTTCATTCATCAGAGGTCACTAAAATGAATGTAGATAGATTTCTGTTCTTCATAAATGATGGCTTGATGACATGTCAACCGGGAAGTGCTTTGAATTTATATGTCAAGCTCAGATAATGTGTGTAGGGTCTTAAGTTGTGATGGGTGTGTGAGGAACTATGAGAAAGGTGCTGAACTCACTTGATAAAGCATCGTGCTCCCTCAAAGGTAAATCCTTCTTCCCATCCAGTGGGTAGATCTATGAGATGAGGAAAGAGACAAAAACAAAGACACAAAGATGTAACATTTATTTGATCATAAACTTAAATTTAAAGTATTGTAAACGAAGTGAGGTCATGTCAAAACTCACATAAAGGGATGCAATTTTTTTCTTTTCTTTATCAGCTTTAACTGTCTATTACATTAATAGTTAATCCTTGACTATTAATCTATAAATATGTAACACAAAAGCATGTTTTTAATCTGGTATTCGTGTTTAGTTTCATCAGTAGTCCACAACCCACAGGTATTTCTTTAATATTACATAAGACAAATAAAAGCAAAGTATCACACCAAAGGATCTTGAACTGAAGAATATTTGGAGGTTTTGCCTTCAAAGATGCTCAAATTAATCATCAATTATTTAACATAGAGAAGTTGCCTCTGTTTTAGTCCTTTCTTAGAGATCTGTGTAACTCTAATCCAGTTTTGACATCTTACAGAATGAAGGCACATCACAGGAAGTTCAATGTCAACTACAGTGAGGCAAATTAGTCACAACACCGTGCTTTGGCTTTAGTGTTGCTTGTTACATGAGGACCGCTCAAACTCTCATTTTCCATGACTAATACACGAGAGACCTTTATTAGATTTGAGTTAACATTTCATCATATACAACTTAAATTGAAGCAACGTGAAAAGCCAAAGAGCTTAAAGCCAAAGCTGAACACCATCCAGAGCAAATCTTGATATGTAAGATTATTGACTCTGGATTGATAGAAAAGAGATGAATAAAAATAAACCAGTGAATTGAACTATAATTTCATTTCATGCGAGCTCCTCGCCTCTAATTTGCCACATCGATTCAGAGATTATTTGAATGGTCTCAACTGTTTAAACAGAGACATGATTTGGTATTTATTCTCTAAAATGCCAACTTTGTTTGGGTATTAAAATAGAAAAACTAAAGATCTGAGCTAGGAGAGATCATGGTAGAGACACATATTGAAGATCAATCCCCGGATTATATGCTATGCATTCAAATAAATATTGTATATTCTTTATATAACTGTAACTAAATGTTTTTTGTCTATCCAAAACTGGCCTCTCTTGTAAATGAGGCTGTGTGTTTTAATGGGACTTCTGTATACAGAAAGGTTACATAAAAAAAAAAAGAGGATTGAATCAGAAAACTCCTTTTTGTTTCTATCCCAGTCTTGCAGAGGAGAAGTTACTGAGCTCACCTGTGTTTGTATTTGGTGTTTTGAAAGCAAATTTAAAGTTCAGACAACGATGGTGCAAATTTAAATATGTACTAAGAGCTGAAAATTGTTTTTATATCTTTTTTTAAGCAACCTTTATAGTCTATGCACCTGCACTCACCTGCAAAATGACTCAGATAATTTTAGAGTAATGCATAATTTCCAAACAAGATATTCCTGTATCTTGCTGCAGAAAAAAATGAACATATCTGCTTTTCTCATTAAGAAGCAGCCATTTGAAATTGTATAAATTAAAATTAGATTAGTCCTCTAGGAAAATAATCACTAGTTGCATCCCTGCAGACATGGAGGTGAGTGGAAATGCTTGCAGAATAGATGAAAGCTGCTCTATTCATGAAGCTTCATGGTAATGTTGAGATATAATGCAGTGCATGGAGCTGATATGACTAAGAAATACACTGTTTAATACTTTTTTCTTTTCTTTTGTTTTGGCAAGGATGTACCACATAAAGCTCATTCTTTACAATTTATCTGCTCGTTCTGTAACAGCTGAGTTGTATACTGGATGACAGCAGGCTCTCCCACTAACAACTGAGCATCAAAACATCAATAAAAGCAATAACATGACCAGCTTTATGGTCGCCAGAGCTGAGCTCGCTCAAAGTCAAAGAAAAAAGCCTCTAAAATTTGCTTCTTTCTAAAAGCCGTCATTGTACAAGTTCTCAAGTTACGCTAGCTAGCCTCAACTCCAACTGACCAACCTGAGGAGGCTCGCGAGCAAAGGTGGACTCACGTGAAACGGCACCATGCCTTAAAAGCCCACTCATGCATTAAGAAAGACTGCATGTGTGTTAGAGCCTGTCTCGGAGCGTGGGAAGAGTCGGTTCAGAACAACACAACAACACATGACGGACGGCGGACCTGACAGATGCTAAAGATAAGAGAAACTTGAGTTGACAGCTGAGTGACATCTTTACCTGGAGTTTTTCTGTGTCCAGTTAAAACTGCTTCGCCGCTCACTGGATGCAGCCAGGTTGTACTCTTGGCTTCTTCGCTGTTGAGAGAGGGAAAATGCGCGCATTAATAAACGGAGACTTTGTTCGCAGCAGGAAACAGGTAAAATGACTTAAACTGTAGTTTGAAGGGATATTTACTTAATGAAGAAGACCCGTCCATCCCGAGTAACCCCATAACTCCAGGAAGACGGGAGAGCAGAAATCCACTCGGGTTGTAGCTCCGCCGCCATGTCTGGCACTAATGTATGACAATCGCGCGGCTCCGCTCTCGCAGGCAGCGCGTACACGGAAACCTTGGCAACGGCGGCTGGTTGAGAGGAGGGCAGGAGCAGCCCTGTGGGGCAGGCAGGTAAAAAGCATTTATTTATGTGGGAGAAGATTTGTTTGAGGTAAAATAAATAAATAAAAAATAAAACAACACATCAAAGGGAATAAATTTATCTTTGGACAATTTATTATTATTATTACTTTTTGTTTATTTGTGCCTGGTTTTGGTGTTTTGCCACTTCTGTAGATGTTCTTAATAAGGATGCTTCAAATATGGGGGCAGGGATGGATTAACCCGCAGGACAAAATTGATCGGCAGGGGCCCCATAAGCTTATCTTTGTCCCAGCAGACGTCTTTGGTGAAAATTTGAATCCCAAAAGTGTATCCTAACACATGGGACACCTTTTCAAGTTGGAACTTGGGGGTCTTTATGGTGCTAATTGGGTGTTGTGCCTTAATGGCACATTTTCAAAATAATCAGGTGAATAAGTACAACCCAGGTGATACACAAAGTCTGAAGTCCTGGGGACGTTTCCTGCTTTGCTTGGTGTTTAACTCAACCTGAGGATTACAGGCACACAAAGGCAAACACAATCTACCAGCACACCCACATTGCCAAACTCTACCTTTAGTGTTTTTGGTCTCCACCTTCTGTTACTGTGCACTGAAACTGCAGCATCAGCCATTCACTGCATTACAAAGGCAAGTCATCCAACACCACTGTCTGACCTGTTGTTGCACTGCGTGGCATTGTTCTCTGGACACATGGTAGGGGGGCTGTTTTGAGCTTGCATGCAGTAGAGAGAAGCGGACATATCTGCCAACTGCTAGGTCATCCACTTTGATGAGTAACTCTAAAGGAGGCGGATAGGCAGTGATGCCCAGCCCGGTCAGACATAAACACTGAACTCTTTGTATTTTGCTTACCTGGAGCAGAATAGCACTCCTTTCTGGTAATGTGACATACAAAAGAACTGCTTGTTTTTCCCTAGGTAGCAGGACAATGGTTCACAGAAAGACATTAGAAGCTGAGCTTTATGTGGCCTTTTTTAACCTCATTGATTTGAGGCCGAATACATAAGCTGTTTTTAAAATGGAGCATCTGATTAGGAATAAGATATTATACTTACACATGCTCAAGGTCTTTCTTTACTGCTTAGTCTCTTTTAGAATCTCTATTAATAAAATTCATTCAGGTGGAAACAATTGGATTGTATCCAGAAACCTACCTGTATGTGATTGTATACCTGTGGGATCTGAAAGTGAGGTTGTGTCTGAGAACTGAGGCATTTGCTTTTCCAACAGTAACCTCAAAACTTGCTCATGAGAAATGAAAGCGGAATATTCTTTACCTGACTCTTAAAGTGACAGATTGCTCAGATGCATGAAAAATGATATCCCAAAAAAGTTTTTAGAGAACATTCAGAGAAATGGATTTCATATAATCACAAGTTACAGAATTAAAACATTTATTTAAAAAAAATCACAGATGCCATAGTCAATACTTAAGTGTGCATGGTGCTCTATTGCCAAGGTCTGACAGTATTGACATAGCTGAACACACTGTGGGTCTATAACTCTTCTTTTGGCAGGAGCCAACATTTCTCAACTGCAGCCCACAGTTGCCAGGGTGAGCAATGCTGCATTGAGCTATACCTTATCATCCTCACTCCAATAACCTAAAGCCTTTTAGCTAAAGTGGGAGCCTAAATAAAAGTGGATGAACATGTTTGTCCTACTGCAGGAGGTAGTAATGCACATACATGTGGTGCTGTGTGTAAACATGTAGTGAGTGATAGAAAATGAAAATATATTAAAAACTAGTTAAACAAATGGAACCATTAATTTCTTTGTTAGAAAAGCTGACTTGTCTGCAAATGCAAAGAATAATTATCTATGCAAAGGATAGTTGTTCAAAAATAGGTTTCAAATTGCAAAAGTATTAATTTATATCCAAAGGGAGACTCAGGTTCTGCATAATAAATGCAAAATCTAATTCTTAACACCTACAGTGATGCGTATAGTCATCATTCTGCAACACTTTCTTACATAATCACTACATGCTAAGCAAAATGAGGGTTTTCTGCTCAGCGACACAGGCTAGACTTGAGGCATCACAATGTAATGAATGGTTGCACATTATCAAGCAGCTGTTGGAGGGCTTTGTTCCGGTGCCAGCTCAGGAGTAGACTTGTGTCTGTCTGTGCAGCATAAGAGGAAGGACTCTCCTCTTTAGACTAGAGGCACTCAGCATCTGTACAGACCACAAGCTTGTGTGAACAGAGCTGCCTTTCACTCTGATTATTAAATTCAGCTGTAAAAAGAAAAAAAAAAAACAGCAATGATTTGGGATGTGAGAGATTATTCATTTAATATATAATTAAACTGCAACAACAGTACCCACTACAACCTCTGTGGAATATCAAAACTCCTAATTCAGTGTAAAATCATTTTAGGGCACTAAGTCCACTCCTTACTTTGTTTAGTGATGTGATTATGATGTCATCCTTGCTTCTCCAGTTTCAACACATAGTATTATTTGACTGCCATGAATGAACCATAAACCAATACGGTTATTAGGTCATCAACTAGATTAATAGGCAACTCTGGAAAATCATGTAACACGCAATTCATCACAGGAACGGGGCTTGTAGACTTTTAAAGATCGTGGAAAAAAAGACCCTGAAGGTAGGCGCAGTTCTCAAAGCTCACCTCCAAATCATTAAACACGCCTCCCTGAATCACTGTTAGTCACAGCCTGACAGAAACCCAACCCACAAATGGCTCTCTGTTCACCACAGTGATGACCTCACTGACTGAATCCATCGCTTACTAGGATGCCTTCCAAATGTTTTTCTTTCCCGGTTATATGAGGTTCCCGTGGTGATATGTGTCATAAAGACTGAATGAAGGGATATGTTATTTTCTAATTAGAGGATGCTGCAAGTGACTTGACTTAGTTGCAACTAAATGACGGTGAGAGGAAATATACTGCAGTGGTAAAAGAAAAAAAGACTCCAGCAAATGAATTTTTACCCAGACGGACTGCATAAAGTAAAAACAGAGCTGGGCTTGTGTTCAGTATGTCAGTGTATTCATGCTTTAAGTACTGAAAAGGTTGACTGTGCTACTTTCTGCGAAGTCCCAGATTGAGGTTAACAGCCCCAAGCAGTAAAACGAACAGCAGAACCAGACAAAGATAAAATATCTTACATTTTTAAGCAACAGAAAGAGCTCCCCTTCTACATTCATGTCTTTCAAGTATTTTAAACCAATATAATGATCATATTATTACCTACATGTAGTCTTCGGGAATTATTGGTTCAGACAAGGACCTCTGTGTTTAGATATTGAAATTAATCTGCCTCCTTCCAACTCTCTTCATTCCATAAACTGCTATATTAATTGCTATCTGCATGTAGTATGCCGTACAAAAGTGTACTATAGATGACACTTAATCATCTGCACATAACAAGAGTGGAATCTGTGTTGATTGCAGATGGTGTCATTGCTTAAAAGATCCTGCTATGTCGTTTAAGTAATGGAGCATAATTTTAGTTAAGATAAAGGGCTACTTATTATTGATCAGGGGCCTAAGCTCCACTTAACTGTAATGCATAAATAACCTGATGTGTGTGATTCCCCCAACATGTAGTGGTCATTAAAGCCCATCACATGTGCTGACATCCCAACTTTTGATGTGCAGCATCTCCTGGTTTCATCTTTATGAGTGCACGCTTGTGCTTTCAAGCTGCAGTATATTTATGCTTAAGTAGCAGATTATAGATCAGATCATGAAGGGCTACTTCAGGCCAAGCACTGGTATAAATTGGTGTTTTAAGGACCTTATTATATATATGGTGCTGCGGAAATGAAGGAGGGAACATCTTAGACGTCTGAGGGGATGTAGTGTAATTCAGGATAGGACCAATCAAGACACTTGATTTTTAATTCTTTTAAAGTTATTTCTTTTAAACAGAGAGGCTAATGGGATATGTTCTGTATAAAATTGTAGCCACATTTGTTTGACTTTGCAGTATTCAGCTTGTGGTCTTCCCCTGTTGACATGCATATCCTGTGTCTGATGGGAAAGCAGAGCAGTGTGACAAACAGGTCATGAGCATCTTCTTGGGGCAGTGAGGGTCATGTGAGCGACATTGCAAAAGGCTGCAAGCCTGGAATAATTATTTAAGGCGGATGGCAAGAACTCCTTTAGGACTATTCTTACATTCCCAAATGACTTTAGACTTTTAGACAAAGAGTTGTTTTAACTAATGACTGAAAAAGTCTCATTTTTAATTGGGAAACTTCAGCATAAAATCTCTAAAACTAAAAAACCCAAAGATCTGTTTCATGCTGATCAGTAAAATCTCAGTTCCTTTTCTATTCCAGAAAAAGGAACTGAGATCTGTGGTTTAAAGAATCCATACTGTTTTCTTAATAGGTGGCCTTGAAATAAAAAGTAAACAAAATACAATATATACAGCACTCTTCACTTAAGATGGGATAACCTCCAAAGTACTTGATTATGTAAAAACAAAAAAAAGTCCAAATTAGATATTCCAGGAAAGGATGGAAACATATGATCTTGTCTTTGACATCACAGTACACAGCTATTTATGCATGAACATCTGCTCTACTTCAGGCTATTTTGGGCTTGAAGTTTTTAAAATTCAAGGTCATAAAAAATCTTTAACAACCACACAACTATTCTCATGATCAAAGTGTCATTGCTGCTTCAGTAACTTCCTTAATTGCTTTATATGAAAGGTTATTTAGTGGATGCACGCCTTTGCCCTTTGAATTTCTTCATCAGATTTGTGTTTGAGCAGGATCTGGAACAGGAAGCTGTTGTGAAATCCTGTATTTCTCCATAGAATTAGTCACTTCTATTAGTATGCTTAAATAGCTCCTTATTGTTGATTTTTGAGTGTGTGTGATTAATCATGCTCCTCAGTGTAGCAACACTATTAACAGTTAACTTACAGAGGAGCTTTTTTTAGGTGTTACATTAAAAACACTATGGCAAGTTGCATGTTTTCTGGTCCATCTGCTGTTTAAACAGCATAATATTATAACATAAAGTTTAAAACAATAAAATAAAATACAAAATGACCACAATTTATCCAGTAGTCTGAAGCATTCACTCAAAAAATTATTATTTTTTTTCTTTGTCTCCTGACAATTACAGAGTGGGACTGTACAGCTATGTAGCATGTGCTTTGAGGTTGAGATGAAATGAGAAGCTAGCACAAATTATGAGAAGTTATCTGGGGGACAACAGTGGCTAGCAGCTACTCCTCAGGTAAAATGAGGAAGCACTTGTCACCTCCAGGACTAGGTCTAGCTGACTGAGTGACTATTTGCTATTGCATGCTTGTACAGCTGGGGAAGTGGTTACTAGCCACCATTAGCCCATGCTAACTTCTCCTTATAGCTTGCACTAGCTTTTTATTTCATTATGCTGAGCTATTTAGATAGTATACCAATGCTGACCCTCTTGTCTTTGCTACCAATCAGACTAATCTTAGTTTTATCTTCATTTAATTGTAGAAAATTGTCCCTCATCCAGGTGTTTATTTGCTCCAGACACTGACACAGTCGGTCTATTGAGTGTCTAATGACAGAGACACATAAAGTTGTGTATCATCTGCATAACTGTGATAATACTAAAGTTCTATAATAACTGTGATCTAGAGTATCAAACACAGCCCTGAGATCCAACAGGACCAGTACTGATACTGACCAGAATCAGTATTTAACCTAATGTAATTTAACACTTTGACCAGAGCTGTTTCAGTGCTGTGATGAGGTCGGAAGCCAGATTGAAATTTATCAAGATTTCCACTTTCTTTTAAAAAGTCATTAAGCTGGTGAAATGCAACTTTCTCAGTATTCTTGGAAATAAAAGAGAGGTTAGAGACAGGTCTATAGTTGTTCATTATAGAGGCATCTAGAGTCCTTTTCTTTAGGAGTGGCTTAATTGCAGCAGTCTTTAGTGTCTTGGGAAAAAAATGCCTGATGCCTGTGAGCTGTTAACTTTATGTAGGAAATCACTTTCTACTGAGGTAAAAACTGCTTTTAAAAAGTCACTTGGTAAAATATCCATAGTGCATGTTTTTGATTTCAAATGCCAAACTATTTTTGTAGGATTTTTAAATCAACCATATTCTGATAAACATCAGAATTATTTCCAGGTTTTAGACACAGTGTAGTTTTCTTGTTTGACTGTGTGGTATTAATATTTTGTCTAATTGTTTGAATTTTTTTGGCTAAAATAGTTGTCAAATTGGTTGCATTTCTTAGTGGAGAGGAGTTCTGGGCTTATCTGTATAGGAGGATTTGTGAGTGTTTCAATCGTAGCGTGATTGTGAGAATTGTGTGAGAGTGTGGGAATTGTTGACGTTCTTGTTAGTCATTTCTGATAAATGCAGCTCTCTGGCCTTGCACAGCTCTTTGTGTACAAACAGAAGCCATTTGCAACTTAACCCAACAATGTGGAATGTGTAAGCATAATTTCTTTTCTTGATATTTGCAACTGGGTGTTTTCTGCCCCAGTTGGCATTTTACCACACTTCCAACACCTCCACCTATTAACACATGGGTTACAGAAGTGGTGGGGAACTGAAACACAATCCATAATGCTGTACAACTACAGGAACTGAGAATATTTACCAAACAGAGACTCCTGTAATCTTTGTTGTGGCAGTTCGTTGTGCTGCTCACCTTCATATTCAGGATCTGTTTCTGACATATACATATCACACTTGTTTGTTAAAAGTATTCCCATTTACAGGACTGGAGTAGTGCCTGTTGTCACCATCAATCCTTTGCTCAACCACATGACACATCTCTAGGAATGTGATGTTTAACCCAAACTGGGATTTTTTTTATTAGGATATTTCCCCTAGGAGAAAGTTCTTTCATTTCTGAAGTAAATACAACATATTTTGAGTTATAATGGATGCAAAGCTAATCTAAAAATAACCAAGATTAAGAGTTAAATGAGTGGAAATGATTGTGCCGGTTCACTTTAAATGTTATGCTCCCATATTCATCAGCTCTTAGTAGCATAAAGTTTGAGTGGGATTTGCACTCTTGTTTATGTGGTTACAATACCATCATCTGTAGTTACTTAATAAAAGAAAAAAGTGTCTTTGAAGATTTGCTGTAGCCTAATTGTTTCATCTTATGTTGGAAAGTACAATTAAAAAGGTCAGATTTCAACTGCAGATTTTATGACTGCAACCATGAACACTTTCTCTTTCCAACTGTGGCTTCACTGCTGCACATTGTACATCAACCCTGCTCATCAGACAGACCTGCAGCCCATCCAAATAACATCAAGGAGGGATTTATTTCATACATCTGTGAACTTATCATGTAATTGTCTAATGTTCGTGTGACTACAGAAGTCAGTGGAAATGACTGTGGTTCAAAGGAAGCCTTTAGTTTCTTAGAAAACAGCCCCTGGGATTGAAAGTACTAGTTACCAAAGGAAGAAACTATTGAAATTTGTGCAAGCCATCATCGTGTGTTGAAAGGCAGCACAAAAGGTTTATGTCCAATAAATGATCTGTCCTGAGAGATGTTATTAAACCAATAGTTTATAGTAAGTTCATAAAACAGCTCAAATTAGAAACTTTAAATCACGCTGCATCTGACGTCACGTGAAACTTCAACACAGAGTGTTGATTTAGTCTAATACAGAAGTAACATAAATAAATGGCTAAAATGTATGTAATATATAATGTTAGGTGTTATTTTCCAGCATCGGTTGTATTTAAATAATTTGGTATGTAAATTTTCCAACAAAACTGCAAGAATATTTCATGTCATGGTGTTCACGATTTGTTTCACTGTAATATTATCAGTGAAGCAAATATAAACTTACTTCTATTTCAGATCTTCTATTTCATTACATCAGCTATGGGTTAATATCTTTTATTTCTTCCTGGTTCATTGATTCTGCTTATGTGGTTGACTCTTGAAAATTGTTGAGTCAGCCTCCTCATCTACACCTGTTGAGATGTAGTGACATCTGTGTATTCCCCCTTTTGTGCTTAAAAAGAAACATAACTGCATATAGTTGAGGTATATGGTAAGATGACCAGTGTCAGCAACAGTAAAAGAGCTGGGACAGTAAACTGACCCACAATCAATGAGCGGGAGTGTTGTTAGGGGTGGGGAAGATCTGAGCTCATTTCCTCCCTGGTTAAGGTCCAGAAAGCTTAAGGATAGTCCATCAACATTAAGACATTTACTGCACATCACACAGAGATGGGAAGAATGGTTTACACTCACTCACTTTAATGAGAAAAGTGACAGTAGTAAAACGGTATTCTCTGATTAACCAGAATATCACAATATTATTTAAACTCATCACATTTTATTATTCTTTGGCATCACTTTCCATGACAGTGCCACAGTATGTGTGTGTGTGTGTGTGTGTGTCTGCATGAGAATCTAAATTTGTCAGTCTGTTGGAGAGGCAGCAGAACACAGCTGAGTCTTGCTGAGAGGTTGTGTCTGGGCCACTAAACACATCTAGTGTACTGGGCACCATTGAGTAAGGACCATCTGCCTCCTATAGCAAAGTGCTCAGGCAAAGCCAGAGGGAAAAGGAAGAAATTCTTGTGTCAGCTCCCCCAATCAATAAATATTGATCTTCACTTATCTCAAATACAGGCAAGCTGATGAGATGTCACACATCTGACCTCCTGTAGAGAGCGCAGAGCCAGAGACATCAGCTTGGAAAGAGCTGTGCTGTTTAGCAAGCACTGCATTTACAGGCACACATTCAAAACACCTGCATACCTGTACTTTTTTGGAGGCAAACACAGAGGCATACAGATATACACAGAACAGGTATGCATGTATGTAGATTAACTCAAATGTTTATATATTTACAGTGGGAGGCATTCAATTATCATGTAGCCACTCTTTTCAATTGGACTTGTTCAAAGCATGCATAGAGAGTTAGTCTGTCCATCTCTAAGCCTCCTCCCCCTGCACCTCTCACGCTCTCATTGCAGGCAGACAATTAATCAGCACTTTGTCTGCTGGATGGTTCACAATCACTGCAGCTGCTGTGCTCAGCAGAAAGCTAAAATAAATAAAGAGCAAGCATACCATCTGAAGTGACAGTCACATAGATGGATAGATGGATGACAGTGGTGACCTCTAACTATATTCTTTATGTCAGAGCACTCTTAAGTCCCACACAGAAAGAAGCAGTCTTGTCGGCATAAATACTGTAGTAGAATAGTAATAACGGTGGAAGCATAATATATTTTCTGACAGTGGCAGTAAAGTAGCAGAAATTTCACATGAAGCATGCAGAAACATTCAAATGCTCTTTGGCTTACAGATCAAAGAGCTCAGTCAGGAGATTTTATAATGCATTTTCAAAGGTTGTGTAGTACGACCATAGAAAACTCAAGAATGTGGCACAAATTTTTACATATTTACACATTTTTGACCTGTTTTATTTCCTGCCTTACCTAAATTCTCTGTGCTCCATCTATCCTTGTATTATATCATGATGTAAGAGTTCTTTTGTGGTTTGTATAATCACCTCTACAGAGTTAAATAGGAAAAAAACTTAAAGAAAATCCATCCATCTATCCACCCACTCAGTGCAAGGTCATGAGGAGGCTGCAGCCTATTCCAGTGGGTATCACACTGTTTTATGAAATGATGGGCATATGATCTTCAGTTTGTCATCAAATTAAAGAAGAAACCTATCAAAATGTTTAAAAATAATGTTCCTAAAAGGAATGCGACAGGGATTAGCATATTTCGTTCTCTGTATTGCATAATATCAATTAAATTTTTCATGGAATTTGAAGGAATTTTTGTGCTCAAAGAGCAAAATCACCAGCAGAAGTTGAACAACTATAATCTCCAATGTCTCAGCTGTGCATCAAGTCTTTCATCAATATTTGATATAATCACATGAGCATAAGGAAATTTTTGTAAAGCAACACATTATGGATTCACATTTAGAAATGCATCTTATAGCTTTACTGAGGAAAAAGGAAGCCTTTTATTAACCTTGTCCAGAAGTGGTGTTGACTTCTCTGGACTTGGAGGCATCTGGGATGGAGCATCACAAAGGGGAAATGTGTATTAGGTCAGACCAATCAGTATTGTATATCAGATGGGTTTGAATTTTTAGTTTAACTACATCCAAAGGGAGGCTGTTGGTGAAACTGAGAGTACTGATTGGACCAGTCTCAGTCCAGAAAGCCCATGCAAATCCTCTCAAATTTTCTGAAGCATGTTACTCAGCCGCTAAAATATATAATAATAATGTATGTATGTGTGGTGAAATCTATTTAATTATCAGTTATACTGTCTAATGCTGACAGACGACCATGGTTATCTTGTGTCTGGACATGTTAGGAATAATGCTGAGAGGTTCTTCGTTTCAGCTTTATTCATTTTTTGTTTCAAATAGAGATTATTAAATGGCTATGATTAATCCTAACCATGTCTCAGGTCTTGGACCTCTCTTGAACAATGAGCCACTGTCCTCACACCGAAAGACATAAATTTCTCATACATTTTCCTGCCTTTGCATGTGGAGAACTGAGCACATTGTTTTTAGAAACTGTTAATATTACATGTCAGACCAGCTGTATTAACCCCTGACAAATATGTATCTTCATTCTCAGCCTAATTTCCAGTCCCTGTTGATCCAGAGCAACTAAAGAACAAGAAGAGGGGCGCGTTTCCTCACAACTAACCAGACGTTCACTCACTGAGTAAAACTTCCTTTACACTGTGACTCTTGAGTTTGATGGTGAGAAAAAACAGAATCTGAATGCAGTTCTGTTAAATTATTAAATTTAAAGATACAGTTTTTCTCAACTTCCTCTGGCCTTCTTTGAACCTCAAGCACTTCATGGTTATTTGTGAATTTATGAACATAAAAAAAAACTTTTTGCATGATAGAATATAAAGAAGAAGACAGAAGAAGCATAAACTAGCAAAGAATCAGAACAGAGAGGGTTGTAATAATCGAATTTGTGGTTCAAGTACCATGCAGATACTTGTACAGCAAAATGAGCTCCCTGATTCCTAATTTGCAGATCATGACTGCTGTGAAATCTAATTAATGGATTCCTGATTTATTTAGTGAGCTATGACAAGTGAGTTCCTGGGACTGCGGTGTACACTGCATCTGAGGTAAACATCAAGTCCCCTGTCAGGATGTGAGGATGCTATGTTGTTGAGGATGTAAAAAGAGACAAAACAAGAGAAAAGCACAGTCAAAGAAATGTTAATGTAGATGTAGCTCCAATAAATTAAAAGATAAAATGCTCTAGATTCATTATTTAGGTATACCAGAACACAGAATATGGAATAAATACAAAACAAAGCCAGGGGTCACCTGATAGTACCAACACTGTGGCATCCTGATGTCTCCATTAGGTGAAAAAGCAACCTATAAGGAATCTGATGTTTAGAATAAGTCAAGCAGTGTGTCATGTAGAGGGCACACACTATATCTTTTTTTTTTCTTTTCTTTTGAAGAGGCTGATGCTAGATGAAAACTCTGAAACATGTAAGACAACAAAGCTAGACAACAATATTCCCTGATTGATTGCCATAGCCCTGCAGGTACACACAAGCTACTTGAGGATGTAGGGGGACAAGATGCAGCTTGGTAATAATTGGAGATGCCCTCTGAAAATCTCTTCTTTGTAGTTTGAATATGGTGCTTGTAATGAGGGGAAACTCCACAAATCCACAAAGCAATAGCCCATCTCTCCTGTATTAACAATTTTCCACATGCATTTGCTACATCTAGTGAGAAGCATGTTATTTAGTAAATAGAACTACAGTAGAAGCCTTCTCTCTGCGACTGAGTTCATTTAGTCGTTTGCTGAAATCTAGAGCAAGCCAAGCCTCTGTAAGTAGAAGCCCCAGTTAAATTAGCTGCCAGATATTTACACTGTGTGAGCGTTCTCAACTTCCACCCATTCCTGTCTCAGTGTAACAAGTGTTTAAACTGCTGTAAATCATGTCCTAGCCAGATGTTGCCAAGCAACTGATTAATTAGCAAACCTCCAGAGAGTGCATGAGTGGAGCCAGAATGGAAGAGCTCACTTAAGTCTCTCAGTGATCTAAGGAGTCTATCAGCTTTCTCACAAACGTAATGTAAAGAGCTGTCCACATCTCTCTGCAGAAATCTTTGAATAGAAAGTACAAATTCTCTTGGGAAAAACATAACAAAACACATCTTTTAGCTTTTTTTAACTGTATACATCTGTAGACCCAGAAGTGGTTAGCTTAGCTTAGCTTATTAACTTAGCTTAGCTTGGCTTAGCTTAGCTTAGCTTAGCTTAGCTTAGCTTATTAACTTAGCTTAGCTTAGCTTAGCTTAGTTTAGCTTAGCTTAGCTTAGCTTAGCTTAGAGATAAAACTGGAAGCGGAGAAGGCAGCTGCACATCTCAATTATAACTGTTTAACAAAAAAGTAGAAATATTGATATTTAAAAAAAAATAACAAAAAAGGACAAGGATGACTAATCAGGTTTAGCTGTGTCTTTAGACAGGTCAGTTCAGCGGTTTTAACTTGAGCATAAGCATCATTAGTGTGCTTGTATTGCTGAATTTACTTAATTGAACTGATATAAGTCAAATCTTTTCTACTAATTTAGCTCTGTCTTAGCCCCCTTTAGACTTTTAAGTATTCTTATTTAAAGTTACTCATTTTTTATACTATTGAGAGAAGCTGGATGTAAATTCCACACAGAAAAGCCCCAGCCACAGTTTGAACCAGGAGCCTTCTTGCTATGAGGTGATGGTGCTTAACACCCCTTCTCTATGCAATATATGGTACCAGTCAAAAGTTAAAGATAGATAGATAGATAGATAGATAGATAGATAGATAGATAGATAGATAGATAGATAGATAGATAGATAGATAGATAGATAGATAGATAGATAGATAGATAGATAGATAGATAGAATTTGTTAATTAGTCTTATTTGGAAGTACATGTTAATGATTTTAATGTTGTTCATTCCCATATCCGCACAGCATAGATGTTAAGATTTACAATTATCCCTGCTCACATTTTTATACTGTATTTGAAAGACACCGGAGGTTGGTGTTGATCTTTTAAAAAATGCTTCAAACCCTTTCCTAGAATTACTAAAACTACTTTAGACATCAGGGCAGATATTGCCTGTCATCATTTATGGTCTGTGGGTTGGTCACTGAGGTAAATTAACTACTGTACCTGTGTTGGACATCAGTTTCTTCCTTTAGGAAGCCAGTAAAACTGAACATCAGGCTCATTTCTGCAAACACAGGAGAAGATGAGTATTTTGCTTACAAATACACCTTTATGATTTGGTGTAGCAATGACATTATGAGAGAAGGAGATTACACATAGAAAAAATTCCCAACACATTAAAAAGAGGCGCAGTATAAAATTGCTCTCAGGACTGAACACACTGTACATCATTACTGATGAGAACGCTGCCTGTTGTCTTCCCTCTATATAATCTTTAAAGGAACTGCTCCCTAGATGATGAAATTGATCACTGTTATAAGTCTATTGAGATATTTCCACATAAACCACAGCTCCCATATTCTCTGTCAATAACTTTAGTGCAACAGTGCGACCACAACAGTGGAGCTATAATGAGTTTTATGCATTGTTGCTTTGGTTTGATGATTAACTTTTAAATTTGAATAAGATCCCATATTTGAATGATTTTTTTTCTTAGCTCTTATCAAGGGCAAACATGTAAGGTTTGGTTCTGCTTGTAGACTTTCTGAGAGGCTGTCAGGGTGCATAAATGCAAAGTCTCGTTTTTGTGACACCTTTTTGTTCTGTTGTCAACACTTTTTTCTGATTAGTGAAAGAAAGGGCATGACATCTATGGGCAGAAATGACATGATGACTGATTTAGGTGTGTAGTTTTGTCTTTTTGAAGATTTTCATTTGTATTGAAGGAGAGTCATAAAAATTTGGCAGCAAGAGCAACGTGAATATTTTAATTTAATTGCACTAACGATTTAGCTAATATTACTGGTATCATTTGAAGATATTAAAAGGTATTCTCATGTGTGTATTGGCCTGAGCATGGGAATCTGAATGTTTAGCATGGCCAACAGCTCATGAGAGGCTTTGAAATATTTTCGGGTTTTGGGCCAGATTAATTTATGGCAAAAGACTTATGGCATTTAGTTTCAACCTTCTGTGATGATTCTTGACATAGTTTTCATGTTGAGGCTCTCATTTAATAGTTGCAACCTAAATAAATAGAGCACAGATGCAAACCTTGTTCATCGCGGCGCTGACTTTGTGAAAACTGTGGACTGTGGAAGATACAAATCTTGTTAATGGATAAAGCAATAATGTTTGGTCCTGTCATTTTGGAAAGTAATGATTCACCAAAAAATAAAAAAAATGCAGCATGAGAAATATACATTACTCTGTCTCGTCATTTGATCTCTTTTTAAACCAGAACACAATGTGCTTGCACTACAATAGGGCCCACGACCGTAAAAAAAAACCTATTAAAGCCCCAGAGTCTTTGAAGAGGCTTCTATTTTATCCACACCAAAGCAGCATCTTAGAGTGTTTATTCCCAACAACAGGCTTTAGAAATTAAATTGGACTTAACATGTCATTGCATTTAGACTTGATGCAGTACGTAGGCGGGTTTTGCCACAGTCTAGCCTCAGTGAGTGGTTACTAAAGATCTCAATCTTTTAATAACATGATTATGTTAACTCAACTATGTAGTCCTTGTCAAAATCATACTAGTTTCTTTGCCAAAAATGACATTGCACACACACAACCACATGCAGAAAAATACAATGACTTACTTAAAATGGTCAGTTTTTTTCATGCTATAGTCATAATAGACAAATAATATTGCCTTACTCTACTGAGGCTCTACTGGGACTAATAAGGGATCAGTAAGATGTGGGGATGAAGAGGCCATATGAACCATGATAGAGGGCTAAATGGTCCAATTATCAGTGTCACGTGAACACCTTCCTCCAACATCACTCTTGGCAGCCAGTGAGGCTAACAGACACCAATTAATCTTCCCCAGCCATTATGGGGCAAGCTGGCACAGAAAGTGGAAGAGAGAGGACACAGCAAGCATGAGGGAGGGTGTGTAATTTGCTTGGGATCACTGTTCATTGACTGTTATTAAGCAGTCAACCAAAGTTTGACAGTTATTATATAATTTGTAATAGATGTAATTAATTAAAACTCATGGTGTAGTATTTTCTGCTGCTCTCTACAACAACCATAATGCAGCTCTGGCCAGTTATGTGCAGCTCTGTTTAAGTGGTTTTAAAGTTAGTTAGTTATGTTAGCTTTTAAATGTTTATCTCTGTCCTATGTTAGGGTTTTAATCTTATACAAGCATACAAAGGAGCCATATGGTTATATGGGAACTGTATAGCAACATCCCACAAAAATATTCATGTTAGACTGACACTGATCAGTATGAGCATGAGCATGGTGTGGCCGACTTGTCGCGACATGCAGGTTTGCATACAGTAACGTGTTTCATCAGGATTATACATTCCTGAGAATGGATTCAGATCAGTATCATTGTCTTCATTCTGAGCTGAATAACAGACTAACATCTCTGCTGCTCTGACTCACTGATCTCCCTTGTCTGGAGTGTTTCCTAATAACCAACTGCCAGCCTCACCCAGCACTGTCAGAGAACACAGACTCCGACATCTCAGCAACATTCAGGCTGCTGGATGTGCTTCTCTGCAACAGATGGCCATTTGCTCAGGGCCACAGTAAAATCTCTGGAGTGAAATAGAAGGAATACTAAGCAGCTTTGAATCTTGCGTTTTTTTTTTTTTTTGTTTTTTTTTTTGGTAACACTTTATTCCACTGCCTCTTATGGGGCGAGTGGAAGCAACACATTTCATTCTTGGTTCACAAATTATGAGCTCCTCTTTTGTGAAATAAAGAGATTTTAAATCATCCCATGCTTTTGTTTTCTGAATCATTTTCTGTTTATATTACAGTTAAGTGGAATATTGTTGACTGACTACTACTTAAAGTCTCCATGATATTACAGTCAGTGTCTCAGTTTTGGTTTTTGTTTTATTAGTATGTTGTATGTCCAATGCTGTACAGCACATATACAACAGTATCCAACCATAACACACAAACAAACAAACAAACAAAAAAAGAAATGTAAACTCAATATACATCCAAAGAGAGAATTTTTATTTCATGGTGGGCGGTACCTGCTCAGGCCAGTTCTGTGGTGGTTTACAGCACTGTCGTACTGCCCACAATTGAATGTCAACACACTGGCCTTTTTGACCTCCCACAAGACAGCATTCAGCAAATAAACACAAGAGGACTTTCTTGGAGAAAGTAAGGTAAAGAAAGGAAAAGTGATAGATCAAAAGTCAACATCAGACAGACTTTTACTGGTTGGTGAGAGCTCAGAAAAGACAGGATGCAATACAGATGCTATATTAGGCTATGTCCAAATAGCACTGAAGCTGGTTCAGGTGTGAAAACATTGTAAAAATGGTGGGGAAAACTAGAGAAAGGCTTCAGCGTCCCCACGACATCAATGTAGTATACTACAGACTGTGGGGGGTGCTAAAGAGTAACACTCCAGAGCTAGATCAAAACGATGCATGCGTAGATAAAGGCTCACTGCGTGTTGCAGGAAGTACACATCAGAAGCAGAGAAGAAAAGATAGCTGAGGATTCAATGCGAGGCAAAAAAAGAAACATATCTTTGGACTAATGAGGAAGTCGACCTTCTTCTTCAAAAAACACTGAACTACAAAGCATAAAAAACCTGAGGAAGGGTGGATTGGAAATTGGTGCGTGTTCGTCTCATTGATGTCATATCCTCTAGTGGTGCGTTTACGCTGTCCACACAGTACCGCAGACGGTAGAGGACTCAAATCTATCCACTTTGGTACCTAGCTTCAGACATGGTCAGTTTCATGGAAGCTAATCCCTGGCTTCGTGGGGATGAAAGGGTGGTTTGTTAAAATACTTTTGCAGTTTAACGGCAGTCCGATGTCGTCGGGATGGCCCCTTAGGTTTTGTTAGGGGGTGACCAAAGTGTGAAAATCTGCCAAAGTTCAGTAGTGCCACTTTAAAGTGTTAGCATTGTATCTACTATACTCATTAATATTACTTCACTTAAACCCCTCACAAAAACACACAGGTCCTTCAGTTTAACCAGTAAAACACAAGTCACATCTGGAACAACAGCAACCAATTCACACATTTCCACTTACATGGAAAGAGACATAGAAATGTCTGGACAAAGTCTTTTAACAATTTAGTGACTTGCAGCCGCACTGTAAACGTAATGTGATGAAAGATTTAGCAATTAATTTTCCATTTATATTCATTGTTAATTATTGCATTAGAAAACTCACACCAGACAGAGCTGCAAAATTTCTTAGGGTGTAAACAAAATGCTAAAAGTGAAATTTGGTTCATTTTTATATCATGGCAGACAAAACAACAGCAGCTGTTTTGTGGATCATCTGTATGGACCCTAAACCAAACACACTATGTCTTGTCTTTAGAACTAGATGCAAAATATGCAAGGCAGTCATGATAAACATAACTAGTGCATGTAATTAGAAAATATATTTTATACCATATCAGATGAGGGTCTAAAGTCATTTTTCAGACATTCTGCGTGGGCACTATAACAAACACTAAAACTTGAAAGACCACAACAGTGAAGGATAATGGCACCTCTGTCGAACACACATCAATATCTTGATGATAACTACTTACAACGTCCGTGGGTTAAATCATCCCATCAAAAGGAAAAAGAAATATACACTCAGTTAAAGAAATTGCTATGCTCAATCACTCTACTGGAGGAAACCCACTTATCTGAAATAGAGCACACAAAATTAAAGAGTGAATGGGTGGATCGAGCATACAGTGCTTCATTTGGGAAAGGAGTAGCAATCCTAAACAACAAACAACAAAGTTACCCAGGAAAATTTTGGGAGATACAATTTCATAGTTGGCACCATAGGAGAGGTGCAGATATCCATTTTAAGTTTTATACTTTAAATGAATATGAACAAACTTTCTTTTTAGAAAAAGGAAATTGATTTACTGACAATGCTGTGATCATAGTTTGGGAAGACGTTAATCGTGTGCAAAATGCGAAATTAGACATAACACCTGCAGAAAGAGGTCCTAAAAGTAAAAAAAACTAAAACGCAGAGTTAGGACTGGTGGACCCTTGGAGAAATAAATAAAAGATAAAGACTTTTGTTGTTTCTCTAATGTACATAACAGCTACTCAGAAATTGATTTCTTTTGCCTCCCCCAACAATATACATATAAAGTGAACAGAGGTAGCCAATTGTTAGCATTCTAGCTCCGTAAAACCCAGACTAATCGTCTAGTTTCTAAGGTTAACCATCCTTAACATTATAAAACTCTTATGTTCAAAATAAATAAATGCTTTAGCATCATTCTATAAAAGCCTGTACACTGAACCAAAGACACAAACCAATCCATGTTTTCTTGCCAGCCTACATCTGCCTTTTACACCTACACCTTAGCCCAAGATGAATCCCTCTAGATGACAGCAGACATTTCAGAAACAGAAGTTAGTGAAGGCATAAAAAATAACAGAATAAAAAAAGAAAAAAAATTTCCAGGACCAGATGGGCTCCCCGGCAAAATGTATAAATGTGCCATAGAAAAACTAATACCAATACTAACCTGGGTTTTGAGTTCTGTTCTAACAGGAACTTGCCAGTTTCGTGGTCAGAGGATGTAATTTCAGTGATCCATAAAGAGGGCAAAGCCCCAACTCTCTGTGAAAGTAACAGGCCAGTTAGTTTACTTTATTACAACTTGAAATTACTATTATTTGGGCAAAAAGGGTGCAAACAGTTATTAAAAAAACAAAAACTAATGAACCCAGATCAGACAGGTTTTATTCCCGGCAGACATGGAGATGTATAAGGATAATGTTTGTTATAACCAGTGCCAAAAGAAAAAACACTATATTAATAAGTTTTAATGCTCAGAAGGCCTTTCAACACAGTAATTGGCATTTTCTACAATATTAAGGGCTTGAAAGATGAATACCAGACAGAACATAAAGTTTCTCTGTATGCTGACGACCTCTGAACATATTGTCAAGGTGCGGCGGCGATGAGGACCCAAATGCAGGACAGAGAGGCAGGAGGCAGACAGAATGCAGGAAAAAGGGATAAATCCATGAACCCAAAAATCTCAGGTAATGACATGACAGGGAAACTCGACAGGGAAACTCAACAGGGAAACGGGACAGATGATGTGACAAAGGAAACCTGAAACCAAGGGGCATAAATACACAGAGGAATTAATAGGGAACAGGTGAAGTGCATTTGCAATTAAACCAGGTGAGCTAACAAAGCACAATACACAAGGGGAATGAACTGCAAAATAAAACAGGAAACCAGATAAGACAATGAGCCCCCAAGGAGTAAAACTAAACCACAAACACACACAGACCATGACACATATATCAGTGACCCACTTCCCTGCATCCTTGCAGTAACAAAAAGCTTAAAAGAAATTGGAGAACTGTCAAGTCATCAAATTAATCAAAGTCTGAGGCTATGATGATAATTGGGCCTGAAAAGCTAACTGAAACATTTAAATTCTGCTTCTCTTCCCATGGCTTCAGATATCTTGGAATTACCAATAAATCTGAAACATAACGGCTGTTCAAACTTAACTACAGTATACTACTGGACAAAATTAAAATGATATCATGAGACGGGAAATTTATCCTCTGTCGTTGATAGAGAGAGTGGAGTTCCAACCAATAGAAGCCTCCATGTCCACCTTTAAAAGAATTAACAAATGGCTCTCCAAATTTATATGAGCCAATAAAAAATTGTTTAAGAATTAAATTTAAAATACTTTTAAATACAAAAGGCCTAGACTCACCTAAGTTGAGAAAATATTATTAAGCAGCTCTGCTTAGATCAATAGTAGCCTTGATAACTGAGGATAATAATTCCTTACTGAGGAATGTCTACCAAAATATGTAGTTAGAGACAGCCCCATGTTTAAGTCAGGATACCTAGAAACAGAACAAAATCAGCAACTTAAGGGTTAAAAACACCTTAAAAATATGGTCACAAGTGAGAAATTACCTCAAACTCTCACTATCATTATCTAGAGCAGTGAGAATTGCACACAATGATTTTCTACCATGTAAACTAGATACAGAGGCAGGTATGAACATTCTTGGACAGTTGTTTAATGGAGAAACCTTAATGTCTTATGAACAGCTTTGACAAACTTCCAGCTTATGACTTGTTCGGGTACCTACAGCTCAGACACTATTTAGCGAATCACAAGGAATGGGATAAATGATGTGCACTACCATCGAAATTAAAATACTTTCTTATGCTGGCAATTAAATGAACTCTCAATTTCATTATCAACTTATTTCACACATATACAAAATCCACAAATATATAATAGCTTAGATATCAAAGCAAAAAGGTAATTAGAGATGAATGTCATTGTTTTAGACAAAGACTAGAATCAGTCATGTAGGAAGGGAAATAAAATAACAAATAGTCGCATATGAAAAGACTATGAATGGAAAGTAAAATTTATATTCTTTAAGACCCCATTTGTGGCCTATAAATTCAGTAACACCTCAGTTCTGTATTTGAGGGGCTGTGGCCCAGTGAGAGATGACACACACATTTGGGAACCTTAGAAATATCTGATTTTATACTTGGAATCTTACCAAAAGATATTTAAAATGTAAAAGTAGCTTTGCTTTAAAATGTCCTCCTTTTGATTGCTGAAAAAATGTCACTTGGCTCAGGACCTACATGATAACGCTATGGATCAAAGAGTTAAAGACATGTGTACTATGGAATTAAACATGGCAAACTAAACTTAAAAACTGAAGCCATTTTGGATTATTGTTCACCAGTAAATTCATACTTTTCTAATTAATATAAAAATATATGAGAGATGTGGATGGATGGATGTACGTAGACATGTATATATGTTGGTATATGCAGTATGTACATGTATGTTTGCAGTTAGTATGTCTTTTATCTATCTAGATGAATAGATGAACATAAATTATTCTACATTTAGTACTCTGTAAGTAGTCATACTCCATGAGCTCAATAATTAGGACAACATGTCTTTTCAGTGTGCTGGAATGTTATATGGACACTATGTGGATGATGAGGTCTATCAAGGCCCAAAACAAAATAAAAATAAAACAAATTTTTAAAAAAAGTTATATATTCTCACTTTTAATCTTTCATACCGAACCTTTGATCGTATTTTCCTGACACCTCCTAACGCGCTGCGTTCAGGTCTGTAAGGTGAAGAGGTAAAGTCACCAGTTGACAACAGACATGACTGCTATGGCTGAGCTGCAATTTTTAAAGATAAAACATAAAAAACACCATGTGATTTTCTAAGTATTCCTGAACTACATTGAACCACGAATAGTACAGCCAGTGGTTGTTTAGCCTTGCTGTACGTTTAGTTTCTTACCTGCTGCTTCAGCTTTGGATGTCTTGGTTGGACACATTTATGGACATTATCAGATTTTCCTCAGTGCATTAAACTCCGTATATATTGAGCTCCCACAGTGAAACTACATAAAACATAAGCTATTTTGCTTTTAGCTAACAATTTCAGTGAGGGATGAGTGTTTTAGCTGCTAATGAAATAAAATAATTTTTGCTGATGCGTTTTTTTCACCTATACTGGCTATGGGCTTAATTCTCCACAAGGACATAACTGAACTGTGTATCTATGAAAATACACTTAAGAGCAGTCAGTCTCTTATTGATTTGAGCATGTTAAATCTGCTTTTAGGCTGTTAAAATGGTTCAATTTTTCCTGCTTCAGCCAGCTTTCACTTTGTTCACCATCCCTGATACATGCACATACTGTATGCCAGAGCTCTGCTTGTTTCACACACTGGCAGCTCCTCACCTCTTTAGTTATCCCTTGACGAGAGGCATTACCGCTGACATTCTGCTGCCTGACTCAAAGCTTCAATGGGCCAATAAATACCAAATGAGCCAGAGGAATTGAACAGTGTCAAAAGGAAACATAGTACACCCTCCTCACCTGCCCCACCTTGTAATCAACTACACTTCATGAAGGTGCACAGGCCTCAGCTGCTTTCTTGTGCTGATCTGTCTACCCTGTCACATTATTTAACTTGAGCTCTGGGTTAAGATAAAACCATGATTGATGCGCATCATAATATATGAAGCAAAGTGCTCAGATTTTCTCAAAATGGGTGCACACGGAGTTCAGCAGTCTCCTGCTGCATCTGATCTCTACATGTGTAGTACTCCATTGCCACACATACATACAGTCTCAAGCACACATACCTACAGCTGATCCATTATTCACCATTCAATATGCACAGATGCACACAAGCGCAGAAACGAAAACTGACAGCTGCATAAGCACACTCTGCCTCTAAATGAACCCCAGCTGACTGACTGGGGAGAAGGAGGGGCAGCGATGCAGAGACAGACGCCATGCACAAGGCTTCATGCTCACTACCCAGGAATTATCACATCAAACTTGCACACCCAATGGTTCTGACACACCCTAGACCTAACCACTAAAGCCCAGTGTGGACAGAAATGACTGTGATGGCTTTGACGAAGCAGTGACTATTGTTGTGCACCAGTGACTCACACCACACCATTAGCATTGAGATTTATTCAGACAACCAGAGAGGAAGCTCTTAGCACACGTGGTAAAACAACAGAATTAGTGAATATGTTCTTCAAGCTACATTGTCATACATAGATCAGTTGTTATGTGTTCACTCTTTCATGCACTGCGACTTTTACAGTCTTGAGAATATTCCATGACATGAATATTGCTGAAATCAGTCTCTTGTACTCTACAGACTATGAGCAGTCATTTGCATTATGTATTCATACAGCAGCTAAGGGAACCCTGTAGCACCTGTAGCAACCACTGGAGAAATTGTAAGCAAGAAGCAATTTAGCCCCAGTTAGACCTTGAAAAAAGAACATATCATCCAAGGTCACGCAGTCACACCTTTATCATATTCCCCCAGATTTCTGCAGGATCACTGAGTGCATGTGTACTGTTATCAAGGTGTTTAGTTTATTTCTGGCAAGCCACACTAATCAGGAAAGTTATTCTTTAGTTTATTTAAAACCTTCTATGAAGAAGTAAATGTAGGTTGATTTCCAAATGTGCTCAAATTAAAGTTGACTTATTTATTAAATATTTGAGACAAGATTAGGATAATTCTCTAACATACATATTTGAAATAATGATTATAAAGTGCCTCAATACCTTTAAACCCCTTTTTCGGCTCTTGTTTGGAGGATTGTTGCTGAATTTTAAGGCTTCGCCTTTTGGTGGATAGTATGGTGAGATGGTTAAGCCGTCTTTCTAGTGGTGCTCGTTGAGGTCTGTGCACAGATTCTAGATTATGTTTTGGTAGGGCATTATAATGACCATGGGAAAATTTATAGTCACACAACTTTATCCCCCCACTTTCAGTTGCAATTATTTTCCTTTGATGTTTTTACATAGTTTTTTTGGTTTACTTTCTACTTGATTAAGATGACTGAATTTAGCAGATTCTTTAATTTGGCAGATTTGGCCCTTTTAAAGATGGCTAATTCAACCTCAATCTTACTTCCCATCTCTTCTCTGAGCTTTTATTACCCAGGAAAAGTATCTGATTTTGACTTTTGCCATCACTTTCTCTCTTTTTTTTCTCACTTTCTCCACTGTTCTCTTGTGTTTTATTAATGATTCGGCCCCAGTGCACTTGCAAAATGGCCAGTGTGTGTTGATATCCAATTGACATGGTGGCATAAAGTGAAATGCAGCTGTAAAACAATGCAGTGTCCTAAAGAAAAAAAAGACTCTGCTATGGCAAAATGTATGAGTGATATAAAGGATATAAAACTAATCCTGCCAACAACGCCAAAATATGGCAAGAGGGAATGGGTGAGAGTCTAAACTAACAACTGACAATGGCAACCGGAGGGAGTTTCACCCCCACTAAATTTAAGGAAGGCCAGAGGTTCAAACAATGCACCTGGAAAACAGATGGACTTTCTTAAAAAATAGATATTTATTGACCAAAGCCTTAAAATACAATACAAAACCCAGAACACCCCACTGTGGCACTGCTGGAACGAGCCCAGCCATGCACAAGGTTGCCACAGAGACGAAAGCCTCACCAACCCTCCTCAATCTTATTAAAAACCTTCCCAGATGCTGTAGAAGTCAGACACGGGTTATAATTTGCCTTTCTAGAGATCCAGTGAACAGTTCTCTGGAAAGTTATTTCGGTCTTACATCACTAACTTTATCTCCATTGTTTTAGTAACAGCTGTTGTTAATGGCATTACACTGTGTGGAAACAGCTTCCTGAAGGTGTTTTGCTTTACTTTCTCTTGCCTTGTAGGCAGTTATTTGATTTTAAGAGCCAGGCAACCCATCACTACTGGTTGTAGGGACAAAGTGTGAGGAGTTCATCAAGCTTGGATATTTATATCTCTTGTAATGATGACAAAAAACAAATAGGTGAATTCTAGTAAAGTTGACCAGTGAGTCTAAATTTTATGGGCTGTCCAAACTTATGCAGGATTAAACACAAACATAATACCTTAATCTTGTTTGAAACAAAAGGTTTCTTTGCAATTCCATGCATTCTGGAGATCAGTAAAAAATAAAACTAAAGCATTCACAGTAACACATATATTGACCAGAGGTGCCCAAATCTTTGCACGCAACTGCTTGTTGAAAAGTGTAACACAAATAAAATCTCATGGCAGACAATTTTCTAGAGATGGACACTTCAAATCCAGTGAAATTAAAGGCATTTCACTCCCCACTGTCAGTTTTCCTCATTAACTGTATCCCGTCTGTTTTACCACCATTGCTGCTCATGGGTGAAAAAACTTATATACAAACACAGAGGGGGGTTTCAATCTCTTCCTGTGACACTTCAGAGTGCATTTATGATATTCAGATTTCTTTTTTTTCCCCACACATCATGTTTTTGAAATTGGAATGTTTTGTTACCATGACAACAAGTTTGTGTACCTGCCAAGAAACTTGCTAAATAAAAAAAAAAATTTCTTTTTAAAAAGCTAGCGAGTTTCCATTTATATCATCACTTGGGGCCAGAGACATCCATATCTGAGGTAGGCTGTTGTTTTTATGAGATTTCATTGTGTTTTCAGGAAAAAAACTTCAGAATGAAACATTTCAGTCCCACTAGATTTGTGCACAAGCCAGTGTTGTTGTGACAGAGACTTACTGGCTGTAAAATGTTTGTGAATGTCTTATGAAAGATTAATGACTGTCCTCAGTCATTTATTAATCACTGAAATCTGTTTAAGTTACTGCAAAAGCATAAAAGGTTAATGAAGGCAGAACTGGTTTCTTTGTAGAGACAGATGAGATGGGAGACAAACCCATTGCAGGGCATCCAAAAACAACATTGGCATACAGGCATATATCTGAACTGTGAAGGGCTGTAGTATAAAGGCATGAAAGTTACAGAGGCAAAGTGACACACACAAAGCCAGAGAACTTGTGTCTCCCTTCCTGAGAGGTATGACAGGGAGCCGATAGGGACTAACATGAGAAAGTTACAGAGATTTAGTCTGTGGAGAGTGAGGGTGAAGGCTTTTTTGAGCGCAAACATCCTGACTACTCTTTTATTCTCACTCATGCAGAGTTTGAAAAAATAGTATTTCAACCATTCACACAGGTAAACACTGAAATAGAGCTCAAGGTTTACATTTTTATTCACTGTTTCCTGAATATTTTTAGCAAACATGCGATGTGTTGTGCCCTTGAAAGAGGAGCAATTCAAATATCATCAAGATGACAGCAAAGAGGAAGTATTGAGCCTCAAATATGCCTAGATTTGACACTATACCTCCCTCAAACACATACCATGATGGAATTCCAGTCTTGTAAAATCATAACTCTTCCTCAGGTGAGGTTTCATAACCTTCATAAATAACAAGGAGGATTAATGACCTATTTTATTGTATGCAGGCCAAGATGAAGAAAAGCAAGGCCCCGTCTTCCAGGAGAGCTGAAGTCCTCCATCTATACCAGAGCTATGCTGCAGGTCTCCCTACTTTGCCTGCCTGTGCCTTCCTCAAGTTCCTCCACAGGGAGCAGATGGAGCTCACAGCAAATAAAGAGACGGCAGAGAGTCTGATTGACAGATATGAGATTGAAGAGACGGGTGAGTGAAGGGAGAGCTGTGTGTGCTGCCAGACTACATGCTGCAAATCACTGGGGCTAAAAAAAAAAAAAAAAAAAAAAAAAGAAAAATCCTGTTTTATAAGGACTGAGGTGTGGTCACCAAATCATAATAATTTAATTTTAACAGGAAAAAAAGGCCAGAACTCCTCTGGTGTGTGGGTCAAGATAACGCTGTAAGCCCAAAAGCTGGAGCTTGAAATGACAAAATTAGAAAATGGCCCACTGGATAAGTAGACCAGATGCTGCCTAAGGCTCAGTGCTCTGTGGATTTATTTTCACCATCACAAAAGTGCAAAATAGACCAAAAAAGAAAAAACTTTATAATCTCAAAATTTCAAATGAGTGGAAAGAAAGTTCATCTTTGTTTATCAGTCCATTGAATAAAACGTGCTATATAAATAAAATCTGATTGAATGATCATTTCCACTTATAAGGTTTGTTAGATAATTTATTTTTAACATGTAATAAGCAACAAATAATCATACATTAATTAAATAATTAATCAGACATAAATAATAATAATAAAATAGATCAAATAAAAAAGCAGACATAACTGAAACTACATATTCTATTTACATATCTGAAAAGGAATGGAAAGTATAAACTTATATTATACCACCCCATTTTTAATATATCAATAATATTAATTATGAGATTATGATATAATGAAATCTGGTTGGTAAAATCAGATAAATTCAAATGAATAACACTACATTACATATCATACTATGTTATGATTTAAACTCATAAACCAGCTTATCAGGACAACAGTTTCATTCCAACTGTCAAGCAAAGTGTTAAAGAGGTGATAATTTAAGTTTGCCTGCTTTATTTTTTATGCAGCCACAGTACCTGCAATGACTGAGTCAGATTTTAACTTTTATACACACACACACACACACACACACACACACACACACACACATATATATACATATATATATGCATGTATATATATATATATATATATAAATAAGAATTTTTTTCAGGTGTAAAAATGCTGGTATGCTGTGTAACCACAGAATGCAATTAAAGTAGTACACTTAAAAAAATATATAGATATGAAATGTTGTAAAGAGAAATATTTATTGCTTTTAAAATGACTGACTTTGACTTTTATGTCAGAGACACATTCATGCAGTTGGAACGGAGTCATGTTTACCACCATGTTACGTCACCTCTGTTAAAAACAGAGTGTTTGGGAACTAAATAAAGCAGTTGTTGTACTTTTGAAAGAGAAATATGTTCCCATTTTTGCCATTTATAGAACTTCAGCATAAAGTGGTTTGACGCTGTCTTGCTGAAATAAGCAAAACCGTTCCTGAGAGTCTGACTGACAAAAATCCTTCCAAAACCTGCATATTGTTCAAGATTAATGAAACCTCTACGGACATTCAAGATGCTAATACTTCATGTAATGAAACCATTACCAATACCAAGTTTTCCAACTCACCTCAGATCATCTAAAAAACAGAAAAGAAGGTTTCTTTTTTATTTTTTCTTTGATAGGAGTAAAATGAGAAGTGTTCCTCAGTCCTTTAGGTAATTTTACTACAGGTTCATGTCTGATTTTAGGCGGCACTTCCTGATCTAAGTGCTGATTCTCAGTGTTATCCACTGTGGGTGTTCATTGATGTTCATTTTATGTTGAGAGAATGGCTTATTTTACTATTGAACTGTTTATTTCCCACAGAGAGGTGAACACCCCCTCATTTGTTTCTCTGAATGACTAAGCTTTATTAAAAAGATTGCCTCATCCCAGCTTTTTTTCTTTTAGACAAACTGCTAGCATAAACTCATGATGAGCTGATGCTTTTTTTTTTCACAAAACAATGAAATGTCTCAATTTCAACATCAGTGTTTCACTAATTGATATTATACGTCTTTGCAGTATTTTGTATTTCATGCAGAGTTTAAAACATTTTAACTTTACTTGTCTTTTTCACGGAGTCTTTTTTGAGAAGTGGGCTTGCACGCAGAGAAGATGATGAATTAAACAACACAGTAGCAGCTAAATTTAAATCAGAGGTAGAATTGATGTAAACTTCTGATTATTAAAGCAAGTTCAAAAGGTATGAACCATTAGCAACGTGGCCATTGAAATTAAACCTTTTTTTTTTTTTTTTTTACGGAAAATGTCTGATTAGTGATGGCATGGAAGTCACTGGTCAGAATTGTTTTTATTCAACTGATGATCCAGGTCCAACATTCCTGTTTTAGACATGACAATGAGCTAGAGAGCATACTACCAATACCTTTGTATCTAGTTTTAAAGCAGTTCTACAGACTAGTAGGAGATAACATTGAATGTTTGGCCCAAACATAGCTAACATCTGTTGTCTGCTCAGGCTACCATTAGACCTTGACTGATGGCACTGATTCAGGGTGCATGCTGGATGCTTCAACTCAGCTGCATATCTGCAAAACACAGCCTACATTTGCAGTTTCTTTGAACCTTTGGGCCAAGCCTGGTCTTAACAGAACTTACTGTTGACTATGTCAAAGCTGGTTCACATGAGCCAGTCAGGTTATGACCCTTGCAAATGACTCTACCGTAAGTGTCAAGATGTTGCCTAAGTGGTTTTGCTATTTGTATTCATGGTTAAATTTCACAGCACTAATGGGATGCATATGAAATTTAAAAATTTCAATCAGGTGTTTATGGTTAAGAGGATGAAATTTAAACATTACACATTGCTACAATAGGAGCAGTATTTCTACTTGAAGTGGCTCAGCTTTCTTGTCTCTCTTTGACAGTTTTCTGTCTGCTGCTTTCTTCTCTTCCAGCTATACAGAGCAGGTCTATGACGTTTGAAGGCTTCCTCAGATACATGGAGTCCAAAGACTGCTGTGTGTTCAACCAGGCTCACACATCAGTATACCAAGACATGGACAAGCCTCTCTCTAGTTACTTAATTTCTTCATCACACAACACCTACCTGACCGGAGATCAATTTGTAGGAAAGAGCAACCTGGATGCCTATGTTAGGTAGGCAGTACATACTGTGCAGCTTGTGTTTTCTCACATTCTTTTTTTTTCAACCAATTTGCTGTGGAGAGGTTGTGAGGCCCTAATGGTAAAGTGAGATGTTTAGTCCTTTCAGACCTGCATGCTTGTTATCTGGATACTGAATGCTCCCCTTCTCATTTCACTGACATGATCATGTGCTGAGGCAGACAGCATATCTGCTGTGGTGCCTTTATGGGACAATGGGAGTGATTATAAAAGAAGCTGATGGCAGCAGAAGTTCAGTATTTATGGCACCAGTGAATGTGCCCTGGTCAGCTGGTAGAGTGTAACCCTCCAACCTAACAGCCTGGAAACTCTGGTTTACTCCATTAATGAAATTGATTTGGAGAAAAAAAAGCAAAACATCAGTGGCTGGTGCATGCACCTTAGAAATTCCAACTCTAACAATAATTTTTTTATATAACTACATCAAACTAATTGTGACACCAAATTGAAAATAACATCATAGGACTTTGAAAAGTTTGGATCAGACTCTTAAACCTTGAACAAATCCTTTACACATTCCTTCAAGGTTTTATTTATTTATTTTTTAAATTGCAAACCTAAATTTTGTGATTTTGATAGCGGATTTCTGATGGGCAAGCTAAGCTAACTGCTACTAGACAGGATGAAAGAGCATTTTTGCCACCTACATCAACTGAAACTTCATGAACTTACATTGGTTCAAGCAAATATAATGCAGAGGGGTAACATGTGCATCACGTTGTTATTTCCTCTGCCACAATATTTTCTCAAAAGTAGAGTTGGTTGTGCACAGACACTGTAAAAGCCATCATTTGGCTCATGTCTTCACCAAAAAAAAAGTAAGGATATGATTACTATTGAGCCTGGGAGTTGCCAGCGATGGAAAATAATTATAAAGAAGCCACATTATACCATAATAAGCACACAGTTTGTTTGGAGAACAGCTCTTCATCTCAATGCCACAGTGGGGCGCTCAAAGAGGCTTCACTTTTCTCTAACATGAGCTTGAGAGAGACAGTTCTGTAGATCATGGACCTATATTCTTATCCTGTTGGCACAAATCAACAAAATAAAATAAATAATTGTGCTTACTGTCATGTGCTAAATTAAATAAATCAGGCCGTCTAAATCAGCATGTGTCAACCTTTTTGAGTAACAACCCCCCTCCTGAATAATCAGGCTGCTGCCCCTCACCTTGACCCCCAAGTTAGGAATGAATGTTTTTTTTTTTAAATATCTGGGCATTTTGAGTCTCTGGGTAGTTTAACCCACTCACTAAACCATCAAAGCATTGAAACATTTTCAAATGTGTGAATCATGTGTGGTCGTCTTTCCTGAAGCATCTTCAGCTTTCACGCTCTTTGATTTCCATGAACTACATATAGCTGCTCATCCAGGGCAGCTGTATTTCCTTAAGTACAGTTTATATGTTACTATTTAATGTCCCACCATGTAGCATTAATGTAAATTCCAGTCTCCGTCTCCTCTAACTCTATCAAAAGAAAGCAAAAGCTGGGATTTTTTTAAAAGTGTTTTCATAACAGATGATACTAACACAACTAACAGAGGACTCATGCAGCAGTTATAAAGCTTGATGTAGAATAAAACAATTATAGTGACATTTTGTGAAAAAGGGAAGAACCAAACTGAGCATCAGAATGCAAAACTATGTGCAAACACACTTGGACTGCAGCTGCCTCACAAACACACAGATGTGTCATTGCTGCTGCTGCAATTTACATATAAAACAGCAAGAAACTGGCAGAGAAGCAGAACCATTCCCTGTGGAGAATCTCTGGAGAAAAAAAAATAACTTTGCATCAGGGTTGCTTGAAAATGCATCACTTACTACTGTATATTCTTTATGCTGCTTAATATGTGTATAACTTTTATGGTGCAGTATAATGTGTGCATGGTAAAAAAATATCTTAGTCTTTGTTTTAACTTTTTCTTTATAATTTATAACAGCATGCTGTGTTTGTCAGAGCCTTTCCATAGTTCAGTGGGTGTGTGTGTGTGTGTTTGCTGCACAGTGCTCTGAGGAAAGGCTGCCGCTGTCTAGAGATCGACTGTTGGGATGGTTCAGATATGGAGCCTGTAGTCTGCCATGGCTACACCTTCACCACCAAGATACGTTTTAAGGACGTCATCTCCACTGTGGCACAACATGCCTTTGAGGTAACAGCTTACAGTTTATAACATGTTCCATGTGATGCATTTCCTCTTGAAGAGTGGCACCCAAAGCATTTAACTCGCTCAAACCTTTGTAGCTGCCAGGAGTCCCCACTGAGATACATTTGAAAACGGTCTTTGATGTAACACTTCTGGTTATTCTCTCAGATGAGCCTGAATTCTTTAGACCCCACAGGGAGAGCAGTCAGGTGCATCCAGGTTAATGTTAATTACTGAAAATGGAGAGTAAATAGTTTGTCTTGTCTTGCTCTTTTTCTGGCGGGATTATTTCCTGACAGGTGTCTGCTTACCCAGTGATCTTGTCTTTGGAAAACCACTGTTGCCAGGAGCAGCAGGAGGTCATGGCCCAGTACCTCATCTCCATCCTGGGGGATATGCTGCTGACAGCACCCTTGCATCATCTAACTGGAGACCTCCCCAGCCCAAATGTAAGACTATAAAACTGTGAGAGTTGTGCGACATATGTAGTAAACAAAGAAAAAAATCTGACTGTGATGCAGAAAAACATAAATATGGGCTGTCATAGCAAAGCACAACAAGGAGAAAATGAGACCTTGTCGTCATGGATGGTCTCATTAGTCTCTGTCGAAGGCTCCCTGTGCTTTTTGCCTTTTCTATCTCACAACTGTTAATGGAGGTCTACATTTGAAGCTTCTTTCAGAAAGTTACAACATCTGATGTGATGTAGCTGTTTGTGAGACATGTGTATCACTTTGAGCATGTTGAGGCGCTAAAGCCAATCACTTAGATACCCTGTTGGGGTTCTGATGTCTCCTCTAGAGGGTTCTGTCTCAACTCATTACGAAGACACAAAAATGTAAGACACTGACAGAGACAATTCAGCTTCTTGAATATGATGAGGAAGATGAAGGTTTTTTTCTATGAGCGTGTACTGTCTGAGCAGAGGCTTTTTGCTGCCTCTGAATTCTGCTGCTATAGAATTTCCTGAAGATAAAATAAGAAGAGTTATGATTTCTCCTCACAGTGCATGTTCCCCTTGTCATTTTTTTATCTTTATGACTTGGGAAATGGGGACTTCCACTGGAGCTTCAGCTTCATTGTTGCAGTGTGACTATTAACCCTTGGAATATGAATCACTGAATCTGTTTCCATATTTTAAAATGATACAGTTTAAAACTGTACTTTCTATAATACAGTGCATATTTTCCATATATATTCTCTTTTACAGTAATTAAAACAGTTAATTATGTGTACATGTTTTAAAATTGCTTACCAAGTTGTCAAAGCTATGGGAAATATTAAAAATCCTGTTGTCTCTTGACTCTATTTTTCAGTTATCTAGCGTCACTGCAGGATTAGAAATGATAAATGTTTCATAATTAGCATGCTTTTACACCACTTTAGTCTAATTTTACTGCCAAAATGAGGCAAAACTTCCCTTTAAGAACCACATGCGATATCCTAAATTGGATAACTATAAGCAAAGCCTCTATTTTAGTGCTGCAGGCTGTATAATTTTGTGTAAGAGAGATAAAATTTGAAAAAGTACAGTGAACCCATGCCAAGTGAAGCTAGGAGGCTTGTAATTGTTATAATATGTGGTGTCTTACATGTTGTTTATGTTGGCATATCTATAATTATTATGCATATTTTGTTTGTGCATGTGGTACACAACACAGGCTTCCTGTTGCATGGTCAGAGCTGCCTCCAGCCCTCAAGGTTTTTCTTTTCCCTTTTTTAAAAACATATATAATGACAAAGAAAGCCTTATAAAAGCACTGACAGCTTTGGACAGATACAGCTGCTTCTTCTTCTCTCTCCTTTTTTCCTTCTTATCGCTCCAAACTGTGTGCACTAATGTTGATGCAACACTTTGAAGAAAAGCATCTTTGTGACTAATCATAGCTGGGATGGTTTGTCCAAGAGGAGTGTTTGTCTTGGGAATTTCTGTGATCCAAATGTGCGATTGTTTTTCAAAGAGTAGCATACAGCAATTAGGGTATGTGTGCATGCTTTCACATGTGACTTCATACTTTGTGTGGGAATGTCAGGACCTGAAGTATAAGATCCTCATCAAGAATAAAACGCTAGCGCCTCAGATTAAGAAGGATGACACAGCAGGTGCAGAAGAGAGTGCAAGTGAGGGCGAGTATGATGATGATGAAAAGGAGGAGAATAAGGAAGATGAGAATCGTCAAACCAAAGGAATGTTCTGGTGTACCAGAAAGGCAGGGACAAAAAAGAAAGTAAGTCAGATAGATTTTTTTTTTTCAGAAGCAGGTTATGTCAAAATAATTGTGAGTGAGGACAAAAGAGTAGAATTTTCAGCCTGGTGTTCTTTGAATTTTGTTTCTTGTTCTTTGACATAAAATATATTGAGCAGAAGAAGGAGAAGGTGGTAGTAGCTAAGACTTTATCTGACCTGGTCATATACACGAGGTCTGTCAAGTTCATCAGCTTCAGTCACTCAAAGGACAATCAGCACTGCTATGAGAACACATCCATTGAAGAGAATAAGGCTCGCAAGCTGGTCAAAAACTCAGGTAAAAAGTTATTTATTGATCTGAATTCATGCACATTTCCCTTGATTCATCCGAATGCATCCTCTTTGCTCTTTGGATGTTGTTACACATTTAATGTTCAGTATGTTCAACGTAACATTTGGAGCACGAGAGAAGTATTTTTTAGGGGCACAAGAGCACAAGGTGAGAAATGTGCCCTGCACTCATACTAACGACAACCCACAGGTTTAAATTAATAAATTATTATTTAACCTGAAAACAGCAGTATACACAACCTGAAGCTTTGCGCCAATGTTTTTGTCCTCAATGCAAGAATAAGTATGCATGCATCGAAAGCTAATCTGGAAAATATTTTCTCTCTTTTTTATGTTAAACTAAAATCACTATTAACAAAAAGTAAAATTTGTAATGCCAAGAACTTTGATCTGTCTGGTATCAAAATGAAAAATCCATTTTTAATTGATTAAGAAGTAAGCATGTCAGTGCAGATAATCCTCAGTGCTTTCACCAGATCGCTGCATCTTATACCCAGCATGACTCAGTCAGACAGATTAAAATGTGCACAGAAATGACATCTGTGAAGTTAACACTGATAAATTAATGTGCATCAGAGGAAAGATTTGGCCTTCACTGCATGGCTTGTCTTGTCTTTCAGGGTCAGATTTTGTTCAGCACAACCAGAGGTTCCTTAGCAGGATTTACCCAGCAGGCACCAGGCCGTTTTCCTCCAACTACAACCCTCAGGAGTTTTGGAACGTTGGCTCGCAGCTTGGTGAGAAGGAAGAGCAGAATCCAATACCTGTCCAGCAGAAAAAAAGACCTCATGATTACACACATGCATACATCTAATACACATACAAAAAAAAAAAAAACATCAAAGTTTAATTAACAATTTAAATAGTTGATCAAATTTCTAATTGGTTGTTATTTCAATAAGGAATAAAATTAATAAGTAAAACATGCTTGTGCTTGAAAAAAGCATTTTTGTTCTTATGTCAGTATTTTCAGTAGAACTCTAAATAACCAATGGAATCCATTTCAAGCTAATAAGGAGAGAAGTGCAATCTGAAACTCAAGTTGTCAAACTTCACAGGGAACAACCTAAAATTATTTCACTTCTGGACACACCCTGAACTCATCATCAGTGTTTTTCCTGGAGCAAATCATACCCTGTCCCCTCTGTTTGATTTGCACTCGCAGGAATATTTATTTATCAACTGTATCATGGTCAGAACAACCATTCAGAATGAATGATTAACCCATGATTTATTCTGTCTCGGCCCACTCACCTGTCACTCTGTCTGTCTTTACACATACTCTTCCTCCATCTTCATCACTCACTCAGTCAGTGTGTGTGAGGAGGCACTGCAGAGCACACGGTGTGCATGCATTTGGGGCAGCTATGCAGCTGGTGATTTGTATTTTTCACAGTTGCAGGACACTGCAGAACAAAGCAGTAGCCTAGATGGATCAATAACAGTTAGATGAGCAGAACATTTTTTGGGAGCTTTTGTGACACACACAACAAAAGATGAGGCATTTTTTTTTTGCAATTTTCATCTGCATAATCCTCTTCTAGGCTCAGTATTGATTTCTGTCCTAACAAACAGATGTGTGGTTTAAATCTGCTGTTAGAAATACATTTGCTTGCCTGTTTTTCCAGCACTCTATTCACAAATATGTAGTCAGAGATGACACTTAGAACATGGTGTATGCAGTGGATATGCTAAAAGAGAGATTTGCAGCACAGAAAACTCCACTATACAGTCACCGCACACCTCACTGATGTATCTCTCTTTCTCTTCTACTCTTTTTAATGTGCTGCTGCTTTGCGGCTCCTCATTTGTTCAAACATTGTCCCATGGTGTTTTTGCAGTGGCTCTCAATTTTCAATCACCGGGCTTGCCAATGGACCTTTATGATGGCCGTTTCCAAGACAACGGGGGTTGTGGATACGTCCTGAAGCCTGCAGTGTTCATGTCCAGGGAGAAGAGCTTTGATCCCAGCTGCAGCCAGCAATGTCTCACACCCACACACCTGCTGCTCAAGGTACAGCTACGGAGCTCTGCACGCTGAATAAGCCCCCCATGGTGGATTTATGGATTAAGGTGTAATGTTGCAGGACTGTCTGCAGCTGTCTGTTCTTACTGTGCATGTATTCATAAGTCTGCGCCTTAGAATCTAGAGCATTGTGTAGCAGAGATCATCCCACTCTTAGCCTCAAGATAAATGCTCTCCTGCCGGATGCAGTGAACTAACAATGATGTAAAACTCCCAGAGTGTCTGCTTAATTAGATTATCTCTCTCTAAAATTCAAAGGAAAAGAAAGAAACTGGTTATCTAATGTAATTAGACCCATAGCCCAATTAATAGATTATCTTATTTTATTATTTCAAGCATCTTGGTGGATGAGAATAGCATCAATTACAATATATAATATCTAACAACTTTGCAGCATTGAATGAAAGAAGCTGAGGAGCTGCTGAAAACAAGGGCATGATTTTGCTGATCCCATAAGGACAACAATCACACAGTAACTCCTCAATGTCAATTTACAGAGACGTGCTTATGTGTAGGTGAAGCTTTGCACTGTTCAGTGTCTGAAGGTTTACATGCATGTATGTGTCAGACACTGAAAACTATTTTGTGTGAAAGCTGCGTACAGGTGGTTGGTCATTATATCCTGCTACTTAGCACTGCTACTCTCCCTTTTTCCATTGTCCATCATTCAGTGTTCTCAACTACTAATTTCTTCTCAGGAATGTCGTCTGGTACTGCCCACACAGCAGTTTTAGTCAAGACTGTTCTCATTCGTGGGTTCCACAATGTTGGAACAAGTTACCAAACATTATTAGAGCAAGGGTGTCCTTCTCTGCCTCTAAGAGTCTCTGAATATTCAGAGACCATCAAACACCCTAAGGCACCTAACTGCACTTATTTATCCAAATTTAGCTGTTTTAGCTGTACTGTTTTCACTGCAAGTCACTTTGGATAAAAGCATCAACGAAATTAGGGAATGTAAATAGGACGTAACTCTGGTTCTCCAGGGAACACCAACACACCTCATTTAAATGATTAACAACAAACTAAATGCAATCCAATGAAATCGCCATCAGTTTCTGCTTTACAGCAGCATCTAAGTGTTAGCATTGTGAGCATGTTAGCATGCTAACTGTAGCATTAAGTTCAGATGAACAAACTCAGAGGACAGTTAGCTTTATGTTGGTTGGTCAGTCAAGTTTTTCTTTTTTAAAGTTTTGCTTATTCTGATTCTTTTTACATGAAATATGTTGCTTTACATTTTACCATTCAGTATTCAGACACAAAAGGAAGTTTAGATCATGATTAAACAAAAGCGCACACACACAAAAGCACAAATCTCCAGCATAAAATATATATGTGGTGTGCTTGAGGAAGAATCTCTACTTTTATTTATTCCCATCATCACTCTGAATTACTTGATAACTTCAGAGAAAATCTTGCATCTTGACTCAGCTCAACCCACTGAATGAGATTCATGAGCAGCACTGAGGGTTGTAATGCAGGTAAGGTGAGGTTAATCTTTCAACATTAAATTATTCATCTGTTCAGGAAAACAATACTTGTCCTTGAGCTTTCTTGAATACATTTGGAGTTAAGCTGTCAACATGCAGCGGTCTGTTTCTCTGTAACAAAGCTTTGTCACAAGTGTGAACCATTGTGGCTGTGAATGAGCAAAATGCGGAGTGTTTTTCAGCCTGACTTTAGAAGAAGAAAAAGGACAATTATTTTAGGTCAGACACCGTAAAGCTCCATCAATACTAAGCGGGACATGTCATGGTAAGTGCATGCAGGTTTGTCTTCATTCAGGGCCAAAAAAGACAGGGGGCTCAGTGTGAGAGGACGGCAGACAAGCCTTATTTTCTCCAGACTAGTGTAATTACAGTCCTTTCTGTTTCTAGATAGCTATTGATTTCTATTCTCACTATTATTTACTGTTTATCCATGGTTTAAACTACTCCTGCTTCTCTGTCAACAGGTGATTAGTGGATCCAACCTACCTAACTCCAGGACTGGTAAAGCTCTGGACCCCTTCGTCAGAGTGGAGATCCATGGGATTCCATCAGATTACTGTCAAAAATACACTCATACTGTCAAAAGCAATTGTAAGTATGTCAAAGCAAACTATACAAAGACTTCCTTGGGACATCTTAGGTCACAAAATAGCTGGTTCAGCTCCACTTTATTTAGTCAGAATTCATTTGCAGCAGTTGCTACTTGGCTGCAACAATTTCTTTAAAGTAAGAATGACAGATTTCTTTCAAATCTGGCTTCTGTGATAGGTTTTTAAATGAAATCCAAGTTCGGGAGTGCAACATCATATTTAAAAATGCTGAAATAGGACAGGAGGAAAAAGCAGCCTAAGAGCCAGTGCTTGGAGCTCTAGACTGTGCTTGGACCAAGAAGATTTTTTTTTTTTTCTTTTATATGTTAACATCAACACACTAACATGATGACAGTGATCAGCCTAACTGATATAATCTTTATCATTTTGACACTAGTGCATTATTAGATGGACTGGACGAAACCATCTGTGAATTTTGACTTCATATCAGTGTTGGAGACACATCTGTAACATTTCATATCTGCATCAGACATAGTGATACTATGCTCTTGATAAAGAGAGACAGAGTTGGTAAATTAATGAAAACTAATTATGTTTGTGTAGTTATTTATTTTTCCTTGTAGATGTTTCCAACCCATCTTGTTTGCTGACAAATGAACAAACACAGAATCCTCCTTGCAGTTGCAGCTGGTACTTCTGGTGTCAGCCTATGTTTACTGCTGTGAATTTTGCAATTTTAGATGTAAAACTGTGAAACATTTGTGCGTTGGGGTAACAAATGACAGTAAAAAAAAAAAAAAAGTCAAATACAATCACAGATTACCATTTGGCAACGTTTCCAGATCTCCTGATAAATGTGAATCCTCATTATTATTGGGTGACCGACCTCCAGCCGACCATAAGTCCACTATTTAAATAAAAGTTGTTGTGTTCTTAAATACAAATCAAAGCCACAGAACCCTCCATCAATATTGTATCAGAATCTGTCTCTCAGTTTAAATGTTTTAAAATTGTAACATGTAAATTTTTAGCCTTTGTGAGAATTTTGTGTGCATTTCATGTAACTATCATTTGTTTGTGTGTGTTGTTGTTTGTTCTTTTGCCATTTGTCAGTTATTCTTAAGAGGGATTTTTACACTCAGACTTTAACGGGTTAAACAGAATAATGACTTGTAATGGTGTCTGTCTTGTTATTGCTACAGCTCTGAGTCCTCATTGGGATGCTGACATGAACTTCAGTATCAGTGTCCCTGAGCTCTGCCTCATCCACTTCTGTGTCCGAGATCAGACCAACCTCCTCAAAAGCGAGTTTGTGGGCCAGTACACGCTGCCCTTCACCAGCCTGAAGAAAGGTGAGCCACAAGCCAGAAAGGGTGACATGAGGTGGAAATGAGGCCAGGGGGGAGATAATATCAGATAACAATGTAGACTGCCACTGTATTTCCTCTACTTTCACAGTGTCAGCATTATTGAAGGTTATTCTCTGCTTTGTGAATGTTTACTTTTTCATGGAAATTATGCTCATGCATTTAACAGCTATACATGCAAATATTGATTTTACATCCCTCTTTCTTCTCCACCTCTAGGCTATCGCTGGGTTCCTCTTAGGGGCCGAGACAAATGCAGCCTGGATCCAGCTTCACTGTTTGTCTTTGTCTCGTATTCCTAAAAACAGCTCTCCATATCACACTCCCTCACACACAGACACAAACACCTTGCCAACATTATACAGAAGCATGGCTGATCCAGGAACAACAGTAACAAAAATAAGAATAAATAAGCCATAACAGTCTCTGTCCTCAGATATAAATACCGGTTTATATATATAAATGTTTATATATGTATATATATATATATATATATATTTACATGCCTGCACTGTTGCTAAAGAGGAAAAGATCCAAAGGTTCATGGGGCTGAAAAGACAAACAAATGAGAATTCTGTCTCTCAAGAAATCTTTCAAGAAATTGAAAAATTCCTTGAGTAACATATTACAGGAGGAATAATTGGTGCAATTATTGACACAGTAATTGAGGTGAAGTTGGTTATTCAAATGCTCTTACACAACTTTCAGAACATTTTTTTTAAAAGTAAAATCCAAAATGATAGACTGGGTTCATATATATTGAGTAAAACTAAAACTGGTGACTGACACAGATTTAAATTAATACTCCAGGAGTACAATTATCAAAGAATAGCAACCAGCATTTTTTCTATTTCCTTGAGGGAGACACATCAGGGAATAATATAAATAGCCTCTAAAGAGGTATACATTATTGAGCCAAATCCAGTTCAGGTAAGTCTATTTCTATCCTCGTTCATCACTAAGTCCTTTGAATGAGTAAAAGGAAAGTACGGGTCAGCAGGCCTGTCAGGACGGGGATGGTATTAAGATAACGTGAAGACCTGCTCAGCCTAGGAAGAGTGGACGTGCATGTGTGGAGGTGTGTTGCAGGGGCATTTGTTTGCCCTGTGACTGCCTTTGCATGTTTGTGCATGTATGTGCCTAACTGTGCTTAAATGCCACTGATGGATAAGGCAGCGGATGGAGTGAGGGAGAGAGTGTTAACTCAGCCCTTCAGGCCAGAGAGGCCGACTTGTTATCCTGCTCACATACTCTCCTCACCCACCTCCTCAATTCCACTGGTCAAGGACATCCACTTAACACAGCCTGAAGGGACAAACACACTCAATCTGGGCAGGTAACAAGCATGCAACTCTAAACATCACCTCCTCCTTAATCTGTCACATCAACAGCCTCAGCAAATTAACATGCAATGTTTTGACATAGAGTAAAAAAAAAAACTAAACTAAAAAACAAATTAAAGTGCAAGTATGGTAAGCAGTACACTCTTCCCTTCATCTATCACCATGGGAGCATTCATGTGATTTACATTTAAATAATAAAACAATATTAATCCAAAAATTCTTTACACAGTAAACAGTTGTGCACAGTTCTAAGAATGGTTGCACCACATCCACTTCCAGAGTATGTAACTCTGGAGTTAAGTTACATGTCACAGTAAGCTGTAAATGACACTTTGTTCAGCATACATTACATTGTTCCTTCTAAGGCAAATTCATCTCTCTTTAGAGATTGAAAACAATGAAAAATCTTTGGATAAATTTAATCTCTCTGTGCTGTTGCACCCCCTGCTGGCAGCAGGCCTAGAGCACAGGTCTCACAGTCAGATTACATAGTTACAGAGAGGAAACCACATCTCCTTGTCAAGTAGCTCGTCCTCCAGTTTAATGTTTGTCGCAGCCACGAAAGTCTTCTTACTCTTCTTGCTCTTCACAGTCACTTCCAGCACCATCCCATACAGTAGGGGGACATGATTATACTCCAGCTGTAAAGATGAGGTAGAACATTCAGAAGCCATATCTGCTGAACTGCACATGACATCTATCACATTTATGTCCAAATTCAGGGTTCATCTAAATAAGGAGTCATATATTTCCCAATCTGTAAGTGTCACTGTACTGCACATATGTTGAAAAAGCATTTCTTCACTGACCTAATTCACTTTTAGTTGAATTAAAATTGTACTGCTGTTTCACTTTACAGAACCTTAATTTGTACAGAACCATGTGCAAATGTGTAAATGGGGAATGCCTGAGGCAGGGAGAGCAGTGGAGAGGACCCGAATGCACTAATGATGATGAAACACTTATTTCTGCTCTATTTTTCAGAGCTTGTGTGCTAGTCGACTAGTCTGACCAAAGCAATGCTCTGCTATTTTACTGTAACCCCAAGTTGAGCAGGGTCTATCTGAACAGGCTTTTTTCATTTGCTACATGGTGTGGAAAGGAGCATCAGTGCTGCCATGAGCATAGAAAGACATTTAATTTAACTCTTGCAGCCAACAATGGATCATTTACTGCATTTTGTTCATGGCTGACACATTACAGAGATAGAGCTAGCTTAACGTTCTTTTTTAAACCAGTAAATAGCTAAATAGAGGCAACTGCTTATTCTTCATTTGAGTGTGTGGAAAAAGCAGCTGCTAGGCAGGCATTTTGTAGACGTATGTTGATGTATATAACTAAAGGTCAAATAACCTGGATAATGAGGCGTTACAGACGATTCAGGGGCAATGTTTCCTGAGGGAGAATAAGTACTTTTGGAGTTGTTACATGCACAAGAATGTTCTTTTAGCACGTCAAAGACAGGGGGGAAAAATCCCCACAAACCATATCAACAATGATGTAATTGTATACCAATGGATGCAGACAGAGGATTTGAAGGTAGGACGTTACCAGCTCATTGAAGGAGGGGCTGTCATTATTGCGGACCACCTTTGTCTTCCTCTTGGAGGTCTGCTGAGGATCTGGTCTCAGACGTGTGACCACATATGCATCAGGATTGGACCCATTTGCATGTTTCTATCAAAGTCAAAGAAAAAAGTACAATCGGAGCTCATTTGTGAGCTCACATTTTGGTTCCACAGAAAAAAAAACAACAACTCTTCTTTCTTCTTGTTAAACACGATAATAAGAATGAGGGAAACTCACAATGTTCTTGATGTGTTTGACCAACACCGAGAGTTTGTGGTCAGAGTGAGAGATGTACAGCTGGATCTGAGGACAGGCTCCTGCAACATGTCACTGCATCAGTACCAGAACATCAGAGAAGAACTATCAACTAATTGTGGCACAATTACCTGTTGCCAAAGTTTCATGTCCTTTCTTGGGGCCATCAAGAAACACGCTGCAAACATATTCATCCTGCACGATACACAACAAGGCATCTCAACATAAGAGTCTGTCATCAGACATCATTATGAGAAATAAACCAGTATGACCAAAGATAATACCTACTCCCTTGCACGGTCCTGCAAAAAGCTCTCTGAGATAATTATTCAGCTGAGACATCCTCTTGCCTGGGGTGAATGACATCTGATACCAGCTAGGAAACCTAAGGAGGGAGCAAAGGTGAGTACGCTATCAAGTCATTGTAATTATTGAAAAAAAATTATGACTACAAAAACCACAATGTGATGTAATCAGCGTGTTTTCTTCTTTTTTTTTTTTCCTTTTACTCACGGAGGCAACTTAGATTCAATAAAATATTTCTGCAGATGTTTATGGATCAGTTCAAACTGCCCAAATGTCTTCTCACTGGTCAGAAAACCATCATCAATAGTTATTTTCAGGTCGTAGAACTGCAGTTCAGACAAAACAAACAACAGATATTAGGATGCAAAATAATAAAAAGGAGAAATAGTTGAAACTGTGACTTGGTGACTGATGAAAGACAGGTCAACAGTATTAATTATCTATGTGTTAGCTGAAAGTTCTGCTCTTATAAAAATCCTTCATGTGAAAACCTGAATCTTTTATACACAATCTAAGTAACAGGGCAAATCTCTGAGCTCCACAGTGCCTCTAAATGTCTAAACCCGACATGAGGAAATCTCCTCTGATCAAAGAGCAGTGAAATGCCAGTGAACACCACTATCACACCACTGACTCTGGGGAGAGAAGCTTACACTTTCTAAATGCAGCACTGCTGCCTGGGAGGCCGTTAAGTGAACCTGCTGTCAGCTCAGGGTCTTTTATCTGCCCCCCTGACACAAAGCTCTGTGGCGCATCAGGCAAAATCTCTCTGTGACATTTTTGTAACTAAAGTGCACAATGAGGTCAATGTTTTCTGAATCATCCCAACACAGAGAGCAACATGCAGCCTCACCACATCTTTTCCCTTGACAGAGTAGCCCTGAATGACAGCTTCCTGGATGTTGGTGCTGGGGGCAGGGATGGTGTTTCGGGGGAGTGTCTCTTGTTTCTTCCCCTGAGCCATGGTATGTGTAAAGAAGTTAAACTTGACTGCAACACAGTCCATGCTCTCCTTGATTTTCCTAAATCAGGGTAAACACAAGCAGCAGATTAATACCAATGCAGAAATAAAATGCCAGTTATTTGTAAGGAGGACAGACTGTGTAATTGTGTGTACTTTGTAAAGTAGGAGGTGGCCTCTAGCTCTGTGTCATGAGGTCTGAGGTTGTTCTGGACATACTGCAGGTCATTATGGTCCTTCAGTTCTGGCATTCCTGCACGAAGCATCTGGAAATTCATGTCAGGAATCATAGATTTTTACATGATATTTCTCACAGTTTAGGGGATATTTGACTAATTTCTTACCAGCTCCAACAGGCTGAGGATCAGTGCAGAGCGCGCTCTGATTATGTTGTAAGCTTCACAGCAGAGCTCCACAAAGCGATGCAAGCGCTGAGGCTTCTTCCCCCCTCCTGTAATGAAGTGCTGCATCTCAGACGTAAAGATGAAGGGCGATCGGTCCCTATTATTAAATGGGAAAAAGTTCTTGTCAATTCAGGCTGTTGTCTCTGACTTTAACTTTCACATCCATCACATATTTAGCTTTCTTCTCAACTTGCCTTTTAAAACTTCCAAACTTCTGTGCATTGCCCATGATTTTCCCAAAGTCGATGTGAAACATGTGTCCACTGTGTTTCAACATGATGTTGTCATTGTGGCGGTCACAGATCCCCAGGATGAAGGTGGCCACACACCACCCTGCACATGAGTGGATGAAATTCATCACCGCCTGCACAGACAACAGAAGGAAGTCACAAAATGCAACGAAAACACAGAGCAGAAAATTGTAGGGTTGTGATTTAACCTTCTCATAATCCTCCTTAGTTTTGTTCAACATGTGGAACCATTTCTCCAGTGTGTCCTCTCGAAGTGTTCCACTCAGACCCCACTCCTGATGAATCTTTCCTAGGGTCACTGCTTCTGGCACCACCTCCACCAAGCCTGACAGCCATGAAGAATTAAGTATTCACAGAAAACATGAAAACATGAACAACTTTTTCACCCTTACCTTGATCTCTGCCTGTAGAGAGACACTTGTAGGTGATCATTTGCAGGTCCAGCCCCTCCTGGAGCCACACTGAGTCCATCACACGGACTATCTGAAGAACCAGCATGTCCTGACGCAGGTTATCTCCTGTCTAAAAAAAAAAAAGAGAGTTTGTGTGCTCAAAGTCGCCTAAACATGTAGATGCAAGTTGTTCTGAAGGTGTTTTTATTTAGATTTTCCTTCAAAACGAAGAAGCAGAAATACAGCACACATCAGTGAAAATTCCCATTATTACTCACCTTACAGATGACACTGATGTTTTTAGCCAAAGGGTCATTACAGATGAATGAGACTCCTAGAGGAGCAGCATTGGAGTTGTAGAACTTACAGGCCTGGAAGTAAATTAATCAGAATGAATAGACTAGTTAGCTCAAAGCGATGATGTGCAGGTTTATACTGTGTGCTCATATAATGTGTTACATATAATGTTCTTACATCCAGGTTTACTGCCTTCACACGGACTGCAGGATCTAGTGGTAGACAACAGCTGATCCCACCTTTGAAGAACTCATCAATCTTATTTTTTTCAGTGTTTAATACATTCTGCAGACACAGAAAGCATGTAAAGACCCAGTCTGTACCGAGTTGCAGGTTAACGAGAATTTCATTTAATGGCTACAGGAGACCTTTTTACTGACCTTACGTCGAGCTTTGTCAGCAGCGTGAACTTTTTCAGCCACCTGTACAAGCACATGCAACAGGCGAGTTTCGTGCTCCAGCTCCTGCCTCAGTGCCCGGCCACAGCAGTGGCGCAGGGCAGCTTGGACTTTATTGAACCAGCTCTGGTAGTAAGGGTCAGTAAGGGAATCCTCCAGCAGCCTGCCAGTGTATTAAATGTACATATATACATATAATGTATTTTAACATAGAGTTCTAAAAAACAGGGTTCTAAAAAAGCCTTCTTCTTATTAGAAAATGTCACAGGGGCATGAGGAAAGCACAGCCGTGCATACTGTTCAGCTTCTTGCAGAAAGGAGTAGTAATCACATATGAGTTGCTTCCAATATCCAGATAACTAGAACCACATGAATGAGTTCAGGAATATTTTTTCAGTTGAAGAAAACAATGTACTAAAGACTAAACTGTTGGGATGCTTGTGTATATGTGTAATAATGGTCAAATAGACAGGAAATAAAAAAGTGGTGGTAGGGTCCAGTGCATAAAACAACGACTTTGACAACAATGTACACTCACCAGTGTGATTTGAGACTCACCAGTAAAGCTGCTGTGCAATTCGTATGCTCTTCAGAGATCTCTCCAGCAGCAGCATCACCAGAGGTCCATCCAGTTTCCGCTCACCCTTCAGAGCCTGCAGAACAGAGGCATCGTTCAAAAACTGCTAAAAGATCCACCTGCTCTTAAACTCAAACTCTGATTACTCTAAAACATCCTTTATCTTATGGGAAGAGTTACAGACGTGTGTTAGTTTACTTACCTGGACCAGCTGTGGAAGAAACACCTCTAGCTCTCCATCAGGAATCTGTTCAAAGTACTGAACTGCAGCCTTTCGAACAGTCTGATCAGGAAAACTGGAAAAGATGTTTTGAGGAAACAAATAAGACGGAGTGAAACTGCAACCACATGTCAAAATACCCATTCTGCAATAAAGACCTGTGTGTATACAGACATAACACACACGCTTAATTTCAACTCAACAAATTGCACTTGAGTGATTAACCAATTCAAACCTGAAACAAAATATGTTTTAACACTTAAGGCTGAATGTGATGTGAGGCATCAGCATTTGCAACATTTAGAAATATTGATAGGGATACGTGCATCAGCAGGTTTCTTGTCTCTCTTTTTCACACACACACACACACTCTATACATCATAGTGTAGGTTTGTCTACTTATCAGTCTTTTTACAGCCCCTCCCTTCCACTCATACAGGTCTTATAGGAGCTCATTATACCAACCAGTTGCACAGCAGCTGCGTCTTTCAGACATTTTCCATCATGGCTGCTCCCATCATTCTTGTCTTAGCCAATAAATACTGTATATCTGAGTGGGCAGTAGCTACTTTGGCTTCCAACAAAATTTCTTCAGAAATATTTTAGTTTCTACTTTCTTCATGCCTCTAATGATAAAATTGCCATCAGAGACATTCTGCTGCCTTCAGGCCAAAGCTGCTATAGGCTGAGCACGGCTGACATCTGCTATACCATTTGCCACTTCTTTATGTTTAGGTTGAGTTTACATGTTGACGTTTGTGGTTTTGCTACCTTTATATTTCCAGCCTGATAGTCAGAATGTGTTGAAATATAGTGTTTTCCATTACCCTGTAACAAAATGTAAATATCTTCTAGTAACTATGACTGTAATTAAATAAAAACACATTAGATAATAACAATAAGAATAATAAAAATTGCATGAGGACTTTGCGTCCCTCAGGCTGGAGATATAGAACCACAATTCTTAAAACTAACAGATTAAAAAAACTCCTCTGCTCCCCGTGCAAAAGCATTTTTAAATAGCTACAGGTGATCTTATTTCTTATTTATTTTTTAGGATTTTCCTTTAGCTAATGTGGTATTTATAATTAGTCAAGGATCATTTTGGGTATGTTTTTTTATTTAATTTTAGTGGCTTTTATTTCTTTAGTGGTTTCCCATGGTGATTTTATCAGATCGTTCTGTTTGGTGGATGTAAGTGGATTTACTGTTGGATGTTGTAAAGTCTTGAGGACCTGTCTGCAGACAAAGCTTCTCTTTGAGGACAATAAAATTACTTGAAGACTAAGAAAACAGGCCTTTCTCCTTGTTTCATATGTTTATATTGATCTATGCAGCTTTACACCATGACTATGTCACCATGTGAACTCAGCTCCACTTACCTGTCGGTGAGGATGAAGAGGGCCTCTTCAGGCAGGTGGATGAGCCAGTTGTCTAGAACAGTATAGATTTCTGTCAGGTCTTCAGGCTGCCACTGGGGGACTCCACCGAGCACCAGGTGGAGGAAAGTGTTCCCTTTGTCACTGAAGTAACGTTTAGTCCACAGGAAAGCCCTCTCATTTTTTGTCAGACTGGTGAAAGAGAGACCTTTTTAAAACTTTTTTAGTAAATAACCATTATTGCAGTTGGTGTTTCATGTAAAAACTTTACTCACAAACAGAGACAATGCTTCTTAGAAACATCTATCATTTTCTTTTGTACGTCCTCACACGGCTGATTGAAGAGCATCGATCCGGGAAGAGCGATGGGCCTCTGATACACCCACTCAAAGTCGTTTGGAAACTCAAGCTAGGGTAAGAGAGGAAGTAGGGTGTATGTTTGTTCACATGTTTATAGCACTTGGTCTATATGTAGCAGAGATGTTTCATACCGACCTGCAGTATAACCCCCATAGCCTGACTGTGGCTGTCAAAGAGGGCAGGGGAGGGAGGAGAGGGCAGCTCAGGTAGAGAGGACATACTGAGCAGGACGGTTCCTTTTACAAGACTCCTAAACAGACAGTATATACAACAAATGTCACTCATTTTTACATGAATAAATATCTGAAACTGTTACTTGAACAACTCTTTAGACAATTAATTATTTATCTTATCCTGATTTGCAGGCATGTTGGAGATCTCTACTCATTTTTTATGTGGAGTCTTAGTGGTTCAAACAGGCACGGAAGTTGTTATAAATACATGTTTTTTTTAAATGAGTCCAAAAGTGTACAAAAACAAAAATGTGTGGAATCTACCTGTCGCTGTATAAAGGAAGTACAGCCCAGCTTAAAAGCTCTAGGGTTTTTCCTCGCTTTGAGCCTTTGAGGTAAAATGTCAGCATGCACTCATACGGCAGCTGGTTTACTGGAACAGGGAACACCATCCTGAAAATTGCAAACACACATAAAGGTCTGAATGTTACTTTGTCTCTGCTGCTTCATACCATATTTTATCACTTAAATTTTTGCTCCAAATGTTTCAAAGTTTGTGGACAAACATGTAGATTTAAAGCAGTGATATCTGCCTGCATCAAATGATTATTTAGAGCAGAGGACACATTTAGTTTCTCTTTAATTCAGTCTCTTATATGAACAAGGAAGGAAGAAGTAGGACGTCAGAAGATATACATTTACTGTAAAGAACACTCTCTTACATGCGGTTACACTGAATCTTGTTTCCATGTGACAAGGCAGTGCTGATATTCTCAGAAATGCCAGTGTCACAGATCTTTGTTTCTCCATATGACAAGTCACAGTGGACCGAAAAACTCTCATAACTACAAGAATGCAGAAAGAGAGAGCAAAACATATATCATTTCTATATGATCAGCATTTGTTTTTGCATGCACAGGTGAGTGTCTATATGTGTGTGCATGAACTCAAAAGAAAGTGTTTCATTTTAAACGTTTACATACATGGTCAACCAGGTGGGCTGTAGCTTGTAGAAAGCTGCAATATTAAATTGCAAGATTTCACGGTTGTCTTCAACCTCCTGGGCTTGAGGGCGCTCGATTATTCTTTGGCTTCTGAAGTCTGTCAGGAAGTTGTCAAAATACATCTGCAGCACTTTCTGCAGCGCTCCATGGAGTATCACCATGGCTGCAATACACACGCAGAACAGACAATCAAAGTGCCTCTCTAATCACTAAATATCTGTAAAAGCAAACCTCTAAAACTCACTGTGACTGCAGGATAACCCAAAAATCTTATAGATTTAGATAGTGAAATTAACATGCTGTGATATTAAAACTGTCAAAAATTGAAAGTGAAAAATGTCTCCTTGATCAGGCCACTGGAGCTGACCAATCAGAGCACACCAAGCTTCCGTGGGCGGGACGAAGCCTCCCTAACTTCTCTAGTTGCAGGAAATGTGTAAATATTTAGGTGAATACAACACTTGGCTTGTCTTTTCTTGGAGACTCCAGGTTATGGTTAGTAATTTCTTTAAAGTGACACAACTTAATCACACAGAAACATGCAGCAGTGTTGTTATACATACTTACCAGCTTCACAATTAAACATTTCATCACAACTCTGTAAAATAAACACAAACATGCTACTTGTATTATTGAGCACATGACAGTATATTTTTTATTCATTCTATTTTTAGTAATTAAACAGATTACTACATAAATATGGTAAACTGCTAGTAAATATAGCTGAATTCAACAGTGATACGGTGACAAAAAAACCCCCAAAAAACAAAGTTGGATGTGTTATGATACCAAAGCTGCAGGGTTGATTCTGTTTAGGCTGCCAATGGCATCGTCTAAGTCTTGACACGAGAGCTCGAACAGAAGATTGCTGATGGTGCGAACCCTGCTCACGATCTCTTTAATATTCATCCCAGACTGCAGACATGAGGACAAATCATAATGGGAGGCATTATAAGTCTAATAAGTGATGGGAAATATCAGAAAACCAGTCTAAAATACTGATGTGGTGAGAAACCAATTTAAAATCTTAAACGTCATGAACCAAGACTATAAATTTATCGCTGATCCTTTTATGTCCACTCACCTTGTTATTCATGAGCACCATTACCTCTCTGTTGTAGCTGTTGAGCACATCTTGCAGGCTCAGCCTGTCAGAGGAGAAGAAGTTAAACACACAGACAACAGCATCAACAGTTTTCTACTAACACTGAAATGTTGTCACTATTCCACAATGATGGATAAAATGCACCTGATGGGAACCACCAGAAAAGGTTTTTGTGTTTGAGGCGTAAAACTGGGCTGGTAGAGGAACACAGGCAGTGTATAAATATAATTTTATTTAAATCAGTATAAAGATATGTACTTACTTCGGGAATATGGAGGAGAATTAGTCATCATAAGCTGATGATTGGTGCTCAACATATAATAATAAAAGCTGAATATTTCTATTGAGATTATTGTTATCACATGATTACTGGTATTGTTCCTCCTCCTCCTACTACTATTAGTATTACTTCTACTACTACTTTACAGCCCTTTTATAATATCACGTGTTGTTTAGGAAGGAATTAAGTGGTATTAGTCTATTGTTACTATTGTTATTGTTAATATTAATACTGCATAACTCCACCATTGCAATTAATTGCTGTAAGCTTATAGATTATGTAAACACCATCCATGTTGTCATTATTACTGGTATTGTTGTTAGAACAATGATTATTACTATATAGCTCCATTACAAACATGTATTCTTCCAGGAGATATTGATTTATATACTGAGTATTGTTATTATCACCCATGTTTTCTTATAAGATGATGTAATGAGTAGTGGTTGTTATCAAAAATGAATGTGACTCTGGTATAATGACTGAAAAAGTTACTGGAGTGGGATTAAATAAATTTATGCCACCCAATCCTTTTGAACTTTGGTGTTTTTTTTTCTCAGGGGGTATTTTCTTTTTGTTTTTATATTTTGTCGTTATGTTCAAATCAACTTTTTCAGTCAATCTTATCAATTGATCAATGACTTGCCAACTTACCTGCAAGTGTTGTAAATGCCAACTGGACGCAGGTATTGATATAGATGACATACAGTTCTGTCGTCCTCGGCCTTAAAACACAGATCAAAATATTGGATGAATTTTAGCTGTTTTCCATTAATACACGAGGATGAACATATAGCAAATATAAAGCATTATAGCAAATGCAAAGCATATCAAACCAACAAATTACAGTGAAATCTGATTTTCTGTTTCGTATTTGGCCACATTAAGTTAGTGTTTAATCTGATTCTTTCTTGCTGTTAATCGCCAGCAGCCATGATGTTGTGTGTAAACAGAGCAAAGTCAAAACCCAGGGGTGGAGGGTTTTACAGCCAGGTGCCAAACACAGGAGCATTTTGACACTGAAGATAAGGCAAACCCTGTCTGGCAAATATTCCGTACTATAAAAGGGATCAGAGAAGGAAGTTGAACTCCGTACCTCTCTGGCCAGATGACGTCTGAGGGTGTTCACGCGGAGCAGACGAAGGTTCATCACCACTTTCAATTTGCTGTAGATTTGAACCGTCTCGTGCACGCCAAGCAGTTCATCGCTGCACAGACACAGAGGAGTGTAAAGGTACACAAATTCAACAGCTTAACACAAACAAAGCCACACTGGATTTCTAGATTAGTGACATGAAAAAAAACGGTGGCAGACTCACTTTCTGAGATATTCTTCTGAGTCACAAAGTTTTAAAACATAATCCCCACTTGTGTCATGAGCGAGGTCGAGCAGCTGGAGGATTTCATCTATCAGACTCTTCACCTTCTTGTTCACTGAACAAAAAAGAGTTCAGAGTCACCACGCTTTTGCCAACAAGAGTTTTGAAACATACTTTAATTTACAATGAAAACAATGGATCAAAGGGTGTATTACTAACAGCAAACTCCACCACTGAACTGTGGAGCAACTTTCTGTTTCCACATTACTAAAGAGTCCATATATTCTTTAAGCCAGTGGTCTGAACAGATGCAATCATTAGTTTGCATGTTCTCGTTAACTAAAACTGTCCATTTCCTTTCCATAAAAATGCATGTAATGAATTACTTTGTTGGAGTTTGGGTCATTGACTCCTCATCTAGCCTCACCAGTTCATGTCATTTAAAAACTAAAAAATAGACACAAATGTTTGATAATGTTCCCTCAGAGTTTCTCTCACCAACCCCTCATTTTTCACAGGACTGGGATAAAATTGGTACTAAACATTAAAAGCAAATTATAAGTTATTATTTTCAAAGAAATCATGAGGTGAGAGGTTTAGGTTAGATGGGATGTGACATGAGGGCTAAGTAAGCACATCTGAATCTTACCTGAGGTGGGGATGGGAAGCTGGTGGTTGTCTGTTTCCGTGGACAGACTGATTTCCACCTCCGCCTGTTGCAGCAGGGCAGGGTGGATTTGTATGACACGTCCCCAGACAATGCCAGGGTTATGAACACTGTCTGCGTGCTTGTACTGTGACATCAGCCTGTCAGAGACAGGAAAGAAAAGCAGGTAGACAATGTCAACAATGTGAAAGAAAGTATGATGAACATGCAACTGTTATTTTAAGTTAAACCCTCATTCATTTACCATATAGGGCATTTTATATATGTTTCATTCATGTGCCAGCAACTTAACTCTTTAATGTTCGTCTCACCTTAATGTTGCAGCTGAAAAAGAAGACAGTGTCTTGGTGCTGCCCTCTGGAGAGTCTATAAGTTGGATGGCCCATGGGTCCTAAAGGTGGGGAAATAAATGATTAATTGGACAGTTTATGGTTTTCCCTTTATAAATAATAATAATAAAAAAAAAAATATATATATATAGTCCTTACTGAGGGAAAATGAGTCAGGATACTCACTTGATTTTCTACCTGCGTCTTGGAACGAGAAAATTTATGAACAGGCTCAACTGGATCGCAGGAAAACTGCTTTTTGCTCATGTTCAGGGGTAGCCCTGTCCTTGGGGGAAGAGGAGGAGGTACACGGTTTGAGTTAGTGGGCAAACTAGGAAGCCTGTATCTGAGTGGAAGTGGTGGAAGACCGCTGGTGCTCTGATGGATAGCATTTCCAGTTTCTTCAACTTTTGGTTGGGGTTCAGTTGGGGATAAGAGCCCAGCCAAGGTTGTTTCATACAAAGCTCCTTCATTTTCAGGAAGGATTTCATAGTAAAGTGGTGGCTCCTGTGAAGTGTCTCTCAGAGGCATTGGGATGTCAGTGACACTTGCATCCTGTCTCTGGATTGGTCCTTTTCTTCTTTCAGGAGGATCCATTAGATTTTAGAGATTTGTACTTTCCTTTCTGGCTGCACTCTGCAGATCCTCACTTCATAGCAGGACAAAATGAAGAGCTGTGAGATGGTAAAATAAGAAGAAATTAAGACAAAAGTTTGATTTAGGCACATATTGCAGGCAAGACAAGAAAGGGCTTTGGTAAGTGGAGTTCAGCTGAACCTGAGGGTTTATGTTGGTCTAATTATTAACAAGTTTTCAAACCTTAACAGGAAGTCTACCGGAGCGCGCCACTGAGTTGAGGTCTTTCACAGATTATTTCTGTGAGATACAACAGACACGTTCAATCTATCATCTACTATCATCTATCAGTAAACATGTAACTTGAATCTCTGCTCTTACCTGTTCTGAAACTGCACAAACTGGAAATATAACTGAGACTAGTCAAAACAATTGTAATAAACTGAGAAGATCTAAAAGTGGATCTCACATTTATATCACAGCTTGAATAGGCGCACTTCTCTATTTAACATCAGTTTTCCTAAAAATCTGTTTTTTTTACACCATAATGAGGATTTGTCTCAAAGGCTTACCATCAAATTTCAGCAAACTTGAGTCCCATCCTGTGTCGAGGTGAATTCTTTACTGAGGCCATGCAGAGCAAGTTAGACCTGTACTGTCAAACTTCTGGAAAGGTTTCCCTCTGTTTCCTCAACCCTCCCACAGTCCCTCCCACTTCTCCCAATCCTGCAGCTGACAACAGCCTTCCCTCTGCTGGAAAAAACTGAACATTACATCCATTTACTAAACCTGCTTCACTCTGGAGACGAACATGTTTGCTTTATATTAAACAAAGAGTTACTACAGCTCACAGAGAATAATGTGAAGCTGCTGCTGAAGATTGTAAAGAAGTATTTTGTTTCTTAACTCAGTTTTTGAAAAAAAAAACAAACAAATAAACAAACAAAACAACTATTTTTAACTTCAGTGCTTTCAGCTTTTACACAGGACTGTGCAGGTGAATTAAATTTCTGGGCAGTTCAACCACAGACAGACAACAGAAATCCACTCCTCACTCAGGAATGCCATGCAGCAGGTTGAGCTATGAGAGTTTTGTTTCTGTTAGTCTGGCTCAAGGGACAGTGAAATGCATGTCCACGCTCTCTGCAGTTTAACACCCAAGGTACGTTTGTATTTCTTTTTATCCGGGGAATGTGAGAGGGCACCCTGTCCGGTCACCTAGATCTTTGTTAGTTCTTTTGCACCACATTAAAGACATCTATGTGGACTCTCAGATTAAACATCTGATGGTAAATTAGGTTCTGCTTGACTCTTTGTAGCTGCACCTATGTCCTGGGGTTAAGAAAACTCTTTCAGCAAGGAGGACAGCGACAGCTCTCCACTGAATGTGTCACACAGGCGTCAGGTTAGGGGCACACACCATATGCTTCAAGTAAAAGAAGACTGAGCACAATGGAAATGAATTTAAACCACACAACTCCATATACATCACCACCAAACAACAAGCCTGGATTTCCAGGTTACTATGCCCTCATCCCGTTTGTTCTCTTGACACTAACTGGTCTGATAGTTGCAGCGGTAAGAATCCACTTTTCATCTTTTGTAAACTTTAACTGCACACTGATTTTGGCATTAAAGGTTTTACATCATTTTTATATTTCAGGTATTTTATATTAGAAGAAGATCAAGGTATGGTGGTCTTTCTCATTTTCTGGTTTAAACGCCATCTTTTATAACTGTCTCAATTTGATTTCCTTTTATTTTCTTCCTTTTTCAGGTTAGATGAGCTGCGTCACCGACTGATTCCTCTTTACAGCTACGACCCTGCAGAGGTTGAGGAAGAGTGGGGGGACACAGACAGGGTGGAAGATGAGGCAGAGCTGACTGTAAGCAAAGCACATAAACTCTAATGACTCAGATAGTGGGGAATATAATGAGCACATCTAATGCAGTCCAATACAACAGAAAAACTAAAAATCTGCTGCACAGAATAATTTATGTATAATTTGATTTTCTTTACAGGAACCTTTGTACAAGAAGACTCAGCTCTCCATTACCTCTGGCAAAAGAAAATGAGCTGGAAATCAAGAATAAAGAGTAATTATGTAATGACATATTATTGCACAGCACAGGTTTAAATTAAGACTGTTTAGTGATGTTTAAAAACACTTTTGTGTGCGTTTCAGACACTAGATGGCACTGCAGTAATGTGTTTGGCCTCAACAAAGAAGTTCTTTATTTACACCCACAGAATGATTTCAAGGAGCTGCCAACATGTAATTTTTAAGCAATAAATGTGAAGATAAAATCTAGTTTTAAAGCTGTTTTTTTTTCTTTTTTTTGTTTTTTTATTTTTGTGCATTTATCTAATTATGCATACAACTGCTTTAAAAACACACCTGTATCTAATTAGTAATCAGTGGGTTTTGTGTGGATACATCCTCACATCTTTGGAGGGAAGATGGCATCACAAAGAGAGACCAGGTGAACAACACACACAGAAAGCCAAAAACCCAAATGATTTTTAAAGTCTATTTCATTCCTCTTTAACTGTCTGTGTGGATTTACATTAGTGTGGACATCCATCTGTCGGGGCCACGCTGGTTCCGCCTGACCTCCATCCTTCTGGTCTCTGCTCTGGTCCTCCCAACTCTATCTCTGCAGAGCTTGCTGTGTTACTTCTGTCCATTGCAGGACAAAAGCGTCTCCTGCTCAAATAGTACCAGCCAGTGTCTACCTAACCAGCACTGCTCCAGCTCCAGAGGCTACTACGGCTCCGTTCACATGCTGTCTGCTCAGGGCTGCGTGGATGCTGACCTCTGTGACTCTCATGAAATTATCTCTTTTCGAGGAGTTGAATACAACGTCAGTCGTGCTTGCTGCTGCAAAGACAAATGTAACACTGCCCCAAAACCTGACAGCATTTGGAAGAAGCTACTAGGAATGATCAAGGCAAAAATGGATAACACCACTAATATTGTAGTAGAGGAGGCTTCAGATTCTTGTGCAAACTACACGTTAACAGCTGCATTTCCTACCATAAAAACATAGGAGTATTTATAGTTGTAAAGATTTGAGGGAGTCCTGTTAACCAGGGGGACTTACTGTTCCTAAATCTCTTAAAGGTGACTAACATTTAGTCAAATGTTTGTACTTAATTTTATTGTTGAATTAATACGTAGCTGTGAGTGAACAAATGCATCATAAAATCATCTGATTATTTATATGTTCCTGAAATAAGAGGGTGAGCTGGTCAATCATCCTCCTGGTATACTGAAGCATTATTTCTGTACAGATGAATGTCAGAATAAAAGCAACACAATTAATCTCACACTTGAAGTTGCTGTGTTTTACGAGCAGGTGTGCTGGAAGGCGTGGCCTGTTTAAAAAAATATCTTGAGTCAATGAGACTAGAGTTCATCAGGAGAAGCTGAAAAGAAACATTTTCAGATTTTGACTGAGTGGATTTTAAAATCTCTAACATGAACAGGTAAGTGCACACAAAAGTGAATTCACTTGTGCTCTCTAATTTCACAAACTTAAACATTTTGATCGGACAATCAGTAAAAATGACCAACACCTGGGCAAGAGATCCAGAAGCAAAGCTTGAAGTTTTCTTAGTTTATGATGAGGAAAAACTTGCCAAAGTGAACATGTTAGCCACAGGAAGAGCTGCAGAGCTAATGAGAACCATTTAAAGTTTAGGATTTTTGAAGATCATCGGCATGTCTGAAACGGGACGTGAGCTTTATTTTGCAAGTATCACAGATATGCAGCAATCCAGGCAGGTTAAATGTGAAAATGAGCTGTATATTGAGAGCAGGAATCTAAATGCAAATGTTATGGGTGTAGGGGTACAGAAGGGCTACTTTACCATGATCTCAGCAGACAACTGCAATAAGAACCCAAACACCAAATGAGCTGTGACGTGTTTGCAGTAGTGAAACTAACACAGGTTAACTTTGCCAAACATGTTGTTTAATGGAAACCATTTTAGCATGATTTTTAAACTAACATCTCAATATCAAAGCTGGTTTGAAAATAATTTAGCCCACCAAAGTGAAATTTGTCACAAGCCACTGTTACTCTCGGATCTTCATCTTCAATATTATGTGGATACCATATTGCAGCTGCAACAAATTGCGGGACAGAACCGTTTTCTTTCTCAGAGGATGACCCTGTGATCCTCATCCTTCAGGAGATAATAAAAGCCCTGAACCTGAACTCTCAAATTGGAAAATTCAATTAGCTTTTTTTTCTTTTTTATCTGGAATCTCCCTTAAACTAAAAATACCCTGAAAGTTTTTTCCTTTAGTTTTTTTTTTTTTTTTTTACTTAAGACATTAACTCAAACTAAGTGATTTTTAAACTAAATCTTCCAACTTCCACTAAGTGACCGTGGTGTATTTTTTAACTTTTTTAATCTTGCAGGCTGAACATGTTGCAGCTCCTGCGTGTTTCTGCGTTGTGCTTCTACCTTCTCCCTTCTCTGCTCTGTGAAAACTTGCTTTGCTACTACAGCCCTATACTGGAAAACAACAGGAAGTTTGAACTTATTGTGACAGAGTGTCCTCCTGATGAGGTGTGCTTCAAGGCAGCAGGTCACTACGGCAACTACACTGCACTGTCCGCCAGGGGCTGCATGACGGAAGAGGGCTGCAGTCGGGTGCACAGCATCCGCATCAAAGGGACGGTCTACACGATGAGCTACAGATGCTGTGACCGGTGGTACTGTAACTCGTGTGTCACGGTGAAGCCTCTGTACGCCGCTTTGACACTTGTTGCTGTGATGGCCTGCAGCTTGTAAATGGAAATGCAGCCTCAGCCTTGATCAAGGCTGAGGGCCTGTGAAGGTGTGAATGTCCAGTCTGAAAATACTGAGATGTACACCAAAATGATGGCTGAGAATGCTTTTTTATATTAATTTATCTTTAGAAATGTATTTATGTTTTTACTCTAAGAGCTGTAAATAAATGTTTAAGTATTTGTATGTTGGTATTTTTTAACACTGATGCATACACACACCAGACAAGCTTAGTCATATCTGCTCTTTTTCTTAGCCAAAATGTTCTCCATCAAAATTCATGTTGCTGGCTAACATGTTTCCACATCATTGTTGGTTTGGAAACAGTTTAAATTAAATCTGCTCCACAATTTGACCTGTATTTGAGGAGTAATTAAATATTTTAATCTTTTATCATGTGAAGCTCTTGGAGTTTATAGCCATATATGTTGGCCAGACTTATCTTTTAAAAACGGAAGAGGAGGTGACACAATGTGTACAGTATGAGGTTTGAACAGTTCTTTATTTCCCTTTTATAAGGCTGCTGGGTCTCCCCATAGTGGATATACATATATATACAGGAGATTGCTATACTGGAGTTACACTGAGGGCAGAGGGTCCATATTACACAGACTTCAAAAAACAACACTAATAGAGCCTCACCTCCAGGTATTGGAAATCAGTAGAGAGAGTGGAAAGAAAGGGGAGGGTGGGGGACAGCACAAGAGAAGAGGGAAGTGAAGGAAGAGGGGGGATGATGCAGTCTGACAGCCTGACTCGACTGTCTAATAACTTAACACTAAAAAATAACATACAGATTTCACGCACAGTGCATCTTTAAATAGGTTACGTGAAGAACCATTTGCCATAAATATCTGTATTTTCGGGAACCAACATATATAAAAAAATTATAAAAAAAAAAAAAATCATTTATGTTTTACTTTTTTTTTTTTTCTTTTTTGTATATTTTCTCCTTTCCCTTGTCGTGCAAATCTCTCTCTTGCTCCTCCTTGCAGTAAAGCCTGGGCTTTTTACACCCTGCCCACACCTGATCCAACAGACGAGGAAAAGGAAACAGAACCCAGCACCCCCACCCCCTTTCCCTCCCCCCTTCAAAGCATATGAATTAGTAGAAAACGAACAAACAAACAGAACACCACAGTCAACTCATCACAAAATGAACCCACAGACACACGGAACACCAAGAACAAAGTACTTTTTTTTTTTTTTTTTATAGTTTTTTCTTTTTGAGCTTCTTCATCACTGTTATTCCTCATGGTCAGTATCATCATTGTGTGTCCTTCTCATGGCGTACTGGTTTGGCGGCAGTGGAGCGGTCCTCCCCATCCCTTGGTGGCTCAGTGGAGCTGGGAGGCTACTCTCCGATCAGCTGGTCAGTTCAGCAGTGATATATTATCTCTCAATTTCACAGTGTGGTAGGAAAAGAAGGGAGAGGGTGAGGGTGGTGGCCTGAAGGAGGGATATCGCAGGTAGGAATAGGAAACAGAGGAACAACAGCAACAATTACAAAACAAGTTGAAACCCCGACCATCCTTTGTGGAAAAAAAAAAACAAAACAAAACAAAATGGCCACTTCAATCCCTCCTTTATTATGAGTTTCATTCCCGCCGATCTGTGTGGTTGGGAAGGCCGTGCTTGGCTGGAGCGAAAAGTGAATGGATGATGTGCGATTCTGACAGGGATGAAAATTAAGCAGAAATGGGGAAAGAAAGTCTAAGACTGATCCATCGGTGGATGGGTCTCAGCGTGGTGATATGTCGTCAGGACAATAAAGATGTGCGAGGCAGGTCGATGTATGATTGGCAGGTCAGAGATCCCTACTTGTTGGGTTCAGGCACGCTGCTGCAGTGCCCGCCTCTTGCGGCTGTAGTAGTGACGCATGCCGGTCTGTCTGGCAAAGTTCATCATGTAGTTTTGTTTACGTGTGCTGTGGGAATACAAAGACAGTAGAACAGGGAGGGGAAGAGGAGTGTAAACATTAGTAACAAAGGAAAGCGCAATAAAAGTTCACACATTCCCATGCACACACTCTAAACTATGCACACAAACACACAAATGGCCGAATGCGACTTCAACAAACTCTCACAACAAAGTTCATGCTTGCATTTTCAATCAACCATAACCTCAAACACTCGACAGCTGCATAGATCTCATGGCTTGGAGAATGGGTGGCACTACTTTACTCACTTGGTTTTGTTTACATTTTGCACAAATGGAAGGCAACTACATGGTGAACATGGAGGTACGTCTAACTACATGTATTTAGTGGTGGACCAAAAGTCACAAGACAAGACAGGACACAGGGAGTCTACAAATGGTCTAACACAAATACTAGACTAAACTCTGACACTGAGTGTTTGAGGTCAGAGTTAACAGAAAAAAAAATAAGGGTCATAAAAGTGCAGGATCCTGAGCAGGGAAGGGTTTTAAACTAAGTCACAGGAAAAAAAAAGCTGCAGAAGATCACTCTTGCTTAGCCTGTTTATTGCCTCTTCCATCCAGCAGAGCGGTGCCAGTGAGCCAGGAGTGCAGCCAGGACAGGCAGGGGTCTCTGTGAAGCGGGTGGTTGGGCAGGAAGAGCGGGGGGAGGGAGGAGATGATGTGTGTCTGTGTGCCTGTGAGCGTGATGGCTGATGTAGAAGGTGGATGGGAGGAATGGCTGGTAAACTGCATGTGTTAAAGAGGATATGCATGTGTGCATCGATGCGACCTTTGGTCAGAAACCAAAGAAAAATGTGAGGAGGAAACTCCTGGCCCAGCGACATGTTGTTGTTGTCCTCAGACAAACAGACAAACATCCATGAGTGAGAAAAGGATGGAGCGCTGTTACAACAGCTGATCCTTAAAGCCATGCAAGGGCGGAGAAAGTTGGAAGTTGAAAAAAAGTCTAATGAAACTCAATGGTCAAATGTGAATTAATTTAGAAATAACGGTGTTGGATGCCCTGCATTGCAACTAAGCTGGCATATGAATGGAAAGGAGATATTCAATAGTTTGGTTTGAGAGAGAGAAATACTGGATGGGCAAACATTATTTAGCTCAAAGTAGAATCACTTCATGGCACTAATTTTAAAACCAGTCTGCAGTTAAAATTCTATCAGGAACAAAACAAACAGATAAAGATATAGTGATGGATTACATCACACATAAACACACACAAACACAGCAGCATTGACATCTGTGCAGGAAAAATATCCCATTAAAAAGGCCTTAATGATTGTGCAAACTGTATATAGTTATATATAGTATGTATCCAAACCATTGATCAAGAAAGTATTTTGATCTCAGCGAATGCATGTCAACCATTTCCAGGCACTGTTCAAGATTCTATTACTCAGTTTATTCCTCCATCCACTGTGTTGTTGTGGATATTGTTCTACTGTGTGCATTGGATCATTATGTCAGCGAGCCTCCACCTGAACACTGTGAGCAGCTGGCCTGCCCTTTGACCTGCCTCAGATGTAAATTTAGGTGGGAGCATGAAAATGACCAATGGTAGCGATGAGGAGGGCTTGATGCGCATGTGAAAATAAAAAAAAAGGGTGTCTGCTGTGTAAGAAGGAGAAGAAAGGTTCTGAAGGGAGGGTGTGGGAGGAGGCTGCATTCAAGAAAAGACGGAGAACTTACCTGACACTACAGCCATGCCAGAGGGAGCAGAATACAGAAGAGAGCAGAGGTTAGAGCGCAAGAGGGGGGAGGCAGGAGGAGGGGACTGCTGTCTCGTAGAAAGGTCTGGGGGGGTAGGAGCCCCAGCCTGGGGAGGCAGTGGGGGAGACGGGAGGAGAGAGGAAGGCAGAGAGATAGTCAGAAGAACAAGGAAGATGTGAAATGTGAGTGGGAAAGACAGAAAGAGTGGGGAAGGGACATATAGGAAGGAGAGTTGGTGGGAAACAAGTGAAGAGATATGTAGCCAAGATGAAAGAGATAAACAAAAGTAAAAAAAAGGAAGAGAAAGAGCAGATATACAGAAGTAATCCATCCATTGTGTGTCAGAATGATAAGAAAAAGAGGCAAGTAAGAAGGAAGGAGTTTGGAGTAAAGAAAGCAGGAAAGAAAGGGCAGGGAGGAGGAGGAGGAGGAAGACGAGGGGATGAAGGAAGGTAGGAAAATATGCCGCACAAGCAGAGGAGCGAGCACGAACATGTGATCAACGGTGACATTAAGCAGCAGGAAGCAAAGGGAGGTGGAGCAACAGAAAAGATTGAGGAGGAAGAGTGAGAGGAAAAATGTGTTAAGGAGTGGTGAACAGAGAGAAATAAACAACAGAGCAAAGTGTGAGGGTCACGGTCATTCTTTTCAGCAGACACTGTTGAAAACTGAGCAAATGCAAGGGAAGGAGTGGGACAGGTCACGGCCACGTAGACCAGGGACAGCTCAGGTTAGGCAGCAAGTGTGTTCCAGCATCTTTGTGTGGAACTTTGCACAATCTGAACTTGACTTGTTTTATGCAGAATTTGAAATGATGTGGTTACACATCTGTATGAGGGCTTATTCCTCTGAAACTCACAGCAACATTTCTAAATATTCTATGATGTTACTGCTAGTAAGACCTGCGTTTTGTACCATCTTAATATTTTCAGTGTCATGTAGAATCTCCATTTCTGTGTAATGCGTTTAAAAATTGTAATTGGCTTCAACTTGGAGAACTTTTCCTGGTACAAGTAATAAAGCGGAATACAACACAAATGTGGAAATGGGGAAAAGGAAAGAAAACATAATCAATGAATAAGAGTTGCAAAATGAGTGTCTGTCTGTTCCACTTGATTAAATTTAAGAAGATTTTAGTCCACAAAGACAGAAATACAGTAATGGCTTTTTAAAATTAAATTAATTCAATATGGAAACAAAAATAGAGAAGTCAGACATCCCTCTTCTCTGCTGTTTACTGCACACAGACATTCACCTAATATCATTTTCAGTGTTTTCATCATTTGTTTGCACCTGTGGTTAGTCCTATATCTATGTACAGACAGCATATGTCACTCTTTCCTTAATCAGCACAAACACACAAATCACACAGAAACTAAAGAGAGACGTTGAGAGAGAACAAAGAATGCTTCAATGCTGCAGAGGTGATAGCTTCATAACAACTCAGAAAATAAAAGGTGTTTAAAGGAATTTCTAAAAACAATAATTCATGGGTATTGCTGTGCAATACACAACAGACTGATTTATCCTACAGACATAAAACAAAATAAATTAAAAGATCTCCACAGATAACAAAACAAAATAACATGATTAAACTTGGCAGAGGTGGTCTAAGTTTTCTCTCGGGTTTTCTGTGGGATCTTCAAATAAAAACTGTCTTCACTGGAGGCTGGTATAATTTGAAGATTTGTAATTAATCAAAGGCGTGTATCAACGAGCCAGTAGCACATTGTTTAAGGTGCATCGGGGAATTTAAGTTTACACTGAATATCTATTGCATGGTATTGTTTGCAGCTGAGGTGTGATAATGAATCAGAGGACGATGTCATAATGTGATAAGTGTGTACATCAATGGTGACTCACCATACCGATGTAAAAGAAGGCCTGGGCTGAGGGGAACAATCCTACTTTTTAGCTTATAAATAGCATTTTAAATCACTGATCATCATCAGATTGTTTGGCTTTTGATTAACAGAATTTGTGTGAATTTAAGTGTGGTATACAACATACCAAATATTATATAAGTACCTAAAGAATAACAACAAATTGTATTGAACACCTATTAAATTATAAAAGTGTTGAATGAAAGAAAGTGCAAACAATTTTATTCTGCAGTTGGAAGTCAGCTGTGAACTAAGTGCAATTTTGAGAATTGATTCTGTTTTTACTGAAAACAAACCCCAAATACCAAAACATTTTTGAGTGTTGGTTATAAGAAGAAATTTCTTTGTAACAATGTTAGTGAATCACCAGGAGAAGATGAGCGACTAAAAATGAGTGAATACTGTAAATCATGACTACAGATGTGAATGCAAGGTTCATATCCAATAAGTAAATTTGTAGAATGCAAATTGGTAAAATGTATAACTTTAACTGTGTCCAACTATTTGTAAGGATTAAGACTTGATAAGGTTTGACAATAAAAATGGATGGACAAAACATTTAAAATACGATGACATGACAGCAAGAGTTGATCTGCTGTGAACAAAGCGGCGATCAACAGCCAGCACCCTTCACAGCAAACCACGGTGGAGTAAATACTTTACTCGGCTGACACCAGAGGCGATGATAAGCATGTAAAAAGAGACATCTCAGAGGTTTGTTGTAGGTGATAAACAGCAAACATGTAAATCTGCTTTTATCTGCATCACTGTGTCAGTGTGGAGTGGAAGGAACGTTTGTACTGAGGTCAGGAAGAGGTAGAGACAGGGGTTTGCTCAGGGCTCTGTTGAGGCCAGTCGGGGGAGCCAGGGGCCAGCTGGAAATTGGGTACTCACAGAACTACTTCAACATGGTCCAACGCCCACTGGTCATGTCCTGCGCCATCGTGTCGTGGCTGCCACCACCGAAGCATCACCCCTTTAACCCTCGCCTCACTGGGGAGATGTTGAAAACATAAGAGAGTTCGTTTTTAAATTGGCTTTGAATTAGACTAATGGTAGACACCACTGGTTTACAGTACAATTTACAACAACCTTATAAGATTGTCTCTTAAAAATTAACAGTTGCCTTTATTTACAAATAATCTGCTTATATTTCAAGGATCAGTTATAAACTAAGAATAAAATAAACTGTAGGTTTCCTAATGGGGGAAAAAAGAACATATCTGAATTATCCAAAAAACAGTTTTTCAGATTGAGGTTCCTTAAAAAATAAAAATCAGAAAATTTCTTTCCCCCCTTTTTTTTTAATGAACATTGTACTTTACATTAGCAATAAATGATATGGATGATCTGTAAAGACTTTAAAACACCAAAAACAATGACCTTTTATTGTTGATTAAAACTTATACTGTGTTAACTACCCAATAAATGCCCTAAATAAAATAATGGTTCATTCAGATTAAGTATGTAGCTGCATGTGTCTGGATATGAAGCACTCACAGTGGGATGTTGTAGGAAACTCTCTGGGCCTTTATGAAATCTTTGGGCTGGTGTTGGGCGATGACATGCCAGCTGACTCCGTTGTTGACGCTGTACTGCAGCAGGACAGCCCGGTCGACTGTGTCCGCCTGATCCAGAGCTATGTTACAGCTATCAGTCTGTGCCACACTGCCAATCTGCAGCACAAACATGATCTTGCTGTAAGGAGACAAAGAATCAAGGAAAAACACATAAGATTAGAGAAAAGAAGTATCAAAGGTAGATGAAAGTAATTGTGATCACAGATGAGTAATCTGCTTTAGCAATAATATAAGGGACCCATTATATCTAATAGGTAAGCGTGTCCAAACTTTTTGGCTCATAGTGTATATAGTTAAATAATTAGTTTATATATGTTTGGTACTACCTGTACCTGGCTCTAGTGAGGTCCAGTGGTTTAGTTACAGCCTGCCTCATCTTACAGTCATTGAAGTATAGTGAGTCTCCATGAGCATGTGGTGACAGCTGCCCACAGCCGCTGCCCACTCCACCACCCTGGATCAGCTGCCAACTCTCCTGAGACACACTGCCAGACTCAAAGTTGTCTTTGATGGAGCTGGGCAGGTCAGTGCTCGAGAGGGAGCAGTCGTCTCCTGTTGATAAGAGTGATAAATGTTAGAAAATAAAGTCTTGTGTAAGGCGTTCCTTCAGCAGAGCTGCTTCATAAGATTTTTTTCAGTTTTGTTGCAAACGTCAAGAAGGAAACACCACCTCAAAATAACAGTACATTGTATTTAATATAAGACTGTTGGCAGCCCACCATGGTGTCCTTCATCACAAATGCAGACTACTCCACTCGTGCAGTATCCATGGCCACTGCAGAGCCCCGGACAGGCCTCGCCAATGTAAACATGGTCCACTCCCCAGCTCTGCCGCTCTCCTGTCCCCTCCTTTTGAATCCAGCGGAACTGGGTAGCCCTGGATATGTGCAGCAAATTACAAAAGGCTTACGCTGCTGCAATATCAAAATGTTGATGTTTCACGATGCATACACTCCTTACCCTGAGGAGACATGGTCTGGCAGCTGAACAGTGACCCTTGTCCATGTTGAGCTGTTAACTGGACTGTAGATGGTGGATTCGTGGAACTGGAAGGGAGAGCAGCCCACGTTGTTTACGGAGGAGGGCAGGCATTCTGACTGCACCAGCTGCCACGAGTCAGACCTGATGGGAGAAATGAAGAGCTGAAAACAACCCATGTAAAGTTTATCTACTACTATAAAATCAAAATGCTTCAATACTGGATTCCTTGTGGCTTGCTGCACCTTATTAGCGCTCTCTTTGGTTTTTTCTTACCTTGCATCCTTCCTGTACTGCAGCAGAACAGAATGATGATCCTCACATGTATCTGCCTCACATCCAACAACAATCTGCAGGGATGAGAGACGTAAGGGTCTGAAGTTGCACTTCACAAGATAAAGGACAGATGCTATTATAACAATGAGTCACTTCTTTACCTTGAACTGTAAAATATATCCAGGCTGAACTATAAGCTCCCGAGTGGCAAGGATGTTGCGTGTCTTATCTTGGTTCTTGTTTGGCCAGTACAAGTGAAATGAGGGGTTTCCACAGAAACCAGCTGTACGCACAGCATTTGGGTAGAAGCTCCAGCTTTCCTCATGGGAAACACCCTCTAATGAAAGACATGTTGCAAGAGAAAAATGAAAAAAATCAAGGTGATTATTCAGGTATTATTTTAATTTATTTGAATGAAGTCAGGTTCTGATTACATAACAAACACACCATCATCAAAGGTGTCAAGCAGGGTGGATGGGTTGATGTCTGACCCGCCCACCAAAATATTGTCTATAGCCCACTGGGCTCTTTCCAAGCTTGGAGTGGCCAGGCCTGAGGAAATAGTAAAAGGCTGCCACCATCTCAAGCGAGTAGCATTGGTTAGAGCTCCCTCTGGCAGAACAATATAGTCTCTCCTCACTGACACATACTTCAGATAGTCCATCTCGTGCAACAGCGTCCAGGAAACACCTGAGTATTTACAGAATGAGAAAATTAAAGGAACAGGAAAAAACGATGGAATACACACAATACAATTTTTCATGCAGGCTTTTAGCCAACCTCCATCAGTAGAGTAGTCGAGCAGCACCCCCTCTCTACGACAAGTTGGACGGTGGCATGAAGTCATATTATCTTCACTACCAATCCTAGCCCAGTATTCTACAAACCTATCAAGAGAAGCATACAGTTAATAAAAGTGGCACACCAAACACAAATCATCTCACTGTCATGGTGTATGAGTACTGACTTTGCCCCGCGCAGATCCAGATCAGCAGTGACAGCCTGTCTGGCATCGGCCCCTCCAAAATACAGGGCTGTTCCCTCGACCAGCACACCGCAGTCTGTACAGGGTTTACCGCCCTCAAGTACCTCCCATTGAGGGCCTGCTGACCCCTCCCAGTCAAAGCGCTCCTTCAGAGAGGCCTAAAAATATAAATATAAACTAAAGACCATCTGAAAGCATAAAGCTCTTCTTTCACTCACTGGAAAGAATAAAATCAATAAAAATTAACTGAAAGCTACCTTAAGAGCAGTACTGGCGTAGCAATTTGGTCCAGTAAAACCTGGGTCACAGAGGCAGCGCTGATCCAAACAGTCACCATGCCCACCGCAGTGGCTGTCACATGCTGGCCCAATGTAAAAGTTCTCCACACCCCACTGGATATCTGAGTGCTGCTGGTAAAACCTGAACCGCACCGAACTGAGGAAAGACAAGACAGATTAGTCAAGTCAACTTTTTCATTTTAGTGATTTGCAATAACAAGGACAATCATCCACTTGGAATGTATTGGCCCACAGCATCACCTTCTGTACCCAATTAATAAAGTACAAGATGGCAGCACAGATAAATATCAAACAGCTGTGTGTGTTTGGTCAAAAGTACAAAAAGTAAATGTAGAACAACTTACGTGTCAGCCAGGCTGTCAGGCAGAGGAAACACAGCTCTCTTCCAGCCATCAGCAGGGAAGAAGACTGATGGCTGGGAGACCTGACCACCACAGCGAGGGTCAGCAGGCAGGCACTGAGGAACCAGGTACTTCCAGGTGACTCCAAAATCTACTGAATACTGTACATGGACCTGTCGGTCTGCGTGACGCTCTGGAACAATGCAACCTACAGCAACCTGTGTGAACCAGGTATGGACATGTTTGGCTTTCTGTGGTGTTTTTTAACATATAAACCAGTACATACTATACATGCAATCTATAAATCAATTTATAATTATTCATTACCTTGAATTGCATGACCCAACCCTTGTCTGGAACAATGTCATGTGTGACAGCATACACCTCTCTTCCATCATTATTTCCACACACCATTACACCATCAGGGGAGTTACAAAAGCGCTGCACCGAGCAGTCCTCTGAGAACAGCCAATGATCACTCACTGAGAAAGCAAGAGAGGTATCAGTGAGGTACCTATAAGACACAAATTTGTATAGTGATAAAAGGGATCAACTATTAGATACCTATGGGTGTTTCTTCCTGCTCATTTAGTTGACTTGTCCTTCCTGAAGTCTCATCTGCAGGAGCTCTCTCATGATTAGGCAATGCGACGCCTCCAAATGTGTCAGAGATCTGTGCTCGTGGATCAGAGCCTGCAATGAGGACGTTATCTAGAGCCCAATCACTGTGGTCAGCACCATCATGCTGTGGCTGCCACCAGCGCACACGGACCCCTTCCTGACGAGCAGCAGGGGGCAGCAACACATTGACAAATCTGAGGAGACAAAATCATAAAAAGAGATTCTCATGTATCCTGCTTCACTCATTGCATCTTAAGTGGTTATGCTCCTGGGTTGCAATGAAAAAAAAAACCCCAAAAAAAACAACTTACCCAGGCTTGGTGTACAGATCATAGAAGATTTCTGTCAGTAAATGCCAGTTGATTCCCCCATTCATGCTGTACTCCAGAAGGACACCTTGGTTGCGATTACTAGGTGGGATCATGCAGCCGTACATGAAATAGAACTGGATGAACTCTGCATTGGTCAGATTCAGGTCCACTGTCACCAGCTGACGGCTACAACTCTGTGCAAAAATATATAGAGACACGCTGTTTGAAAAAATACTTAAAAAACAAATCTAAAAATAATGTTTTGCCTCTATAATTACAAAACATTGCCAGGACATAACTGTAACAATACAAAGAGTTGTTATTTATGTTGATCCAGTGTAATACTAGACAAACAGCTCCAAGGCATATCCTCTGGCAATAAGTAATTTTACATTAAATTTAGCCTATCAAGAGATGTCCACTTACAGCACTGCATTAAATGTCTTGGGAAAACTTAATCTGTACAAACTGTAAAAGCTGAAAGCTACTTTGTGGTCTTTCATTAATCTGACTGATGTATGAAGGAAACTTTTTCAGTGTCTTGATAAACTATCTCTCATCTGTTTGTTCCATTTACTGGCACATTGATTTAGTAGATTTTATTGCATGACTTTGTTGCCAAATCAGAAAATGAGCCAAACTGAAAAAGCATGTGGGGAAAGCTGCACTAAACATTTTAATCTCCAAAAACCAGAAAGAGCTGCTAACAACCCCGGGGATGTGTGAAAATGTCTTAGATGTATACATTTAATACATTAGAAAAAAGAAAAGAACAAGTCAGAAGTAGTCAAAAAGTCAAAAGTCTAAAAAAAAGAACTTACTAAAATACATTTAATGTAAACAAAAAAGTAAAAGACATACCCCACTGAAGTGCAGTGCGGCTCCAGAGGCCACAGCTCCACACACAGTGCTGAGCTTCCCACCGGTGAGTATGTGCCAGTGACTGAGGGAGGGGGCTCGACTGAAGCTGTCTTTCAGCTGGGACGGAAGAGGAACCACAGGCTCGTCACAGTACTCCCCACCCCACTCTGGGTCACACCTGAAAAAGATGGTGCATGCATAAATGATAAGATTAAAAGAAAACATCAAGTTAGAGTAACCTGCTAGTTCAATTCTAAAACACAAACATTAAACACAGCTTGAAGAATGTTCTCACTAAGATGCAAAAAAGACAAAACAAACAAACAAAAACACAACAATAAACAAACCCCCTTGGACAGTCGTACTAAGCATTTCACTGCATTTTGTACTGTGTATAATTTGTGCGTGACGAATAAAATTTGAATTTGAATTTGAATTTGAAATACCAAATAAGGCATGTCTTTAAAGTTTGCACCTCACTGTTTATTATTACTATCAGCCATCAGCCCAGACATATTTAAAGAAAAACATTGATATTCATTTGTGAAACAGTCGTTACTTACACACAGGAGCTCTGCTGGCAGCGTCCATGTCCAGAACACATATCTGGGCAGCCGTCCCCAATGTAGAGGTTATCCAGAGCCCAGGTCTGCTGCTTGTCAAAGGGAGCCTGCTGGAACCATCTGAACCTTGTGGCTGGAGACCTGAATATGTAAATAAAGAAAAAGATTAATGCCACAGACTAAGTGAAAGTAAATTATACAGCAAGGAATGAACTGTAACTCCTGGCGTGATGATCCTGACAAATGACTTGCATCAGATAACATTGTAGTATCAGATACAATACAGTCAGATATGGACTTTTGTTTTTTTTTAATGCTGCTTTCCATGTTTGTAAAAATGGACAGGGCTTCTCTGACCTGGCATATGAGGGGATAGGCAAGGTAACGCGGCCCCACTTGTTGTAGGTGTCAGACACCAGAAGCCGCTGCAGAGTGTAAGAAGAGCAGTCAGGGCTTGTAGGCAGACAGTCTCTGACCACAGGCTGCCACGTCAGACCCAGATCCAGCGAATACTCCAACTCTACAGCTGCAGAGAACCAGCAGAGTGTCTTTAAAACTTCATCCAACATCTTTGTTACATCATGTCTCTACAGAATGCTGCTTTAATTCCAAACATTGTTAAAACATTTTGTTTTCTAGAGAATATTTCTTAATAAACAACTCTTTACTGTTCTGTAGTATAACTTTTCTATTTAAACATTGAAGTTTCATCTTATACCAATAACATCTTCATGAGTGATGTGTATTGCTTACAGTAGCAGGAGTTTGTGACAGAGCAGGATGCAGAAAAGTCAAACTGGATAAATGCATCTTGACCCAAACTGATGTCAGTGGTAACAGCATAACGTGTGTTGGATTTCTCAATGAATGCAAACGCAGGTCCATCAGAACCACAAACAGGCATTCGGGTCCCCCCAGGGTGGAGAAGCCATGAGCGTCCATCGATTGAGGAGAAATCATCCTCTAGTGGTCCCCAGCCACTGGCACTGCCGCCCACCACCACCTGTGGAATAAAGAATAAATGTCTCAGGTCATGCAGAGAAGACAGAGAAAGCAGAATCTAAACTCAAGGAACTGAAAGGAAGAAAAAGTCTGGATGGATAACAGCCAAGATGTTCCAGCTATGACTGAATGAAAATGACTGGACTTATTGGTATATGGATGGTCATGTAATATACCTGATCAATGACCCATGGGCTGTAAAAGTGTCCATTTTCTGAGGGCTGCCACCAGCGGAGGCGAGTAGATGGTGTGCGGGCCCGCAGTGGGATCTCCAGGGCCACCAGACGAGCCTGATTACTGCTGTTGCTAAAGAGAAACTCTTGCAGAAGTCCCCAAGTTAGACCTCCATCCACAGAAAACTGCAGCAAAACAGGCTGAGAACGAGGGTCCGGAGCCGCTTTTCCACATCCCAGACGAAGGAAGAACTGAACAAACCTGCAGAGAGCAGCCACAAACATATAAGTGCAGATTCAAAAGTATCTCAAAGAGTAAGATTTATTTGTTTGTTAAAAGTTTGATTTCTGCTGCTGATGTGGATATACCTGGCATTTGACAGGTCCATGTCATTGGTGACCAACATGCGTAAACCATCCTCACTGAAGAACAGGTGGTTCCCACTTGACATAATGCCACATTTTCTGGATGGTTTACCCCCACTCAAGAGGCTGAAACGCTCAGCATCCACAGCTCCCCCTTTACACACAGAAATGGAGAATGACCACATGGTCAGTTTCAGCTCCTATTAAAAAGGCAGAGTTTCTGCTTTCACCCAAAGAACAAATGCAGTTAAATTAATTAAGCAACAAACAACCACAACAAATGATCCAGTTCCTTGTGGGGTTAACCTGTGTTTCATTTGTACCTTCAAAGTCCTCCTTGAGGAAGTCAGGGTTGGGGGTGTCAGGCACAGAGCAGTCAGGCCCAGAATAGCCAGGGTCACATACGCAGTGGGTGCCACCCACACAAGCCCCATGACCATTACACATGTCCTGACACTGTGGGCCAACGTACACGTTGTCAAGGGCCCAGGTTGGAGGAGCAGAACCAGTCGTGAAGAAACCTTGATACCAGCGGAACCTTATTGACCTGTGTTTCAGTGAGAAATTTCAAGCATTGGTGAGGCAGAGACCCAGACAGCAATGCACATGTTAAATGTTGTAAGGATAACAAAATAAAGATATCCACAGTCCTTACCCACACAGACGAAGTTTGCCAAAGTGAATGACCTCTCTCCTCCAGCCCTGAGTAGTACCAGAGAAATAGATTGTGGCAGGATGAAGTTCTGTGGAGCAAAGTGAGGAGGGCTGAGGTCCACCTGAGCACAGGGGTACCAACAGGTGCCACGTGGCACCAAAGTCTCTTGAAAACTCAAGACGCACAGGGTAAGCAGAAGAGCTTTCAGCTGTGCAGCCCACATTAATCTACAAAAACAAATATACATGAGAAAAGTGGAAATAAGTCCTTCTTTATGAGATTTGTTTAATTTGTTTTTTTTTTTATTTATGTTGTTTTGGAAAAGAAGTTTCTGTACCTCAAACTGGATAATAGTGTTCTCATTTACGTCAATGTCCCTGGTAGTAATGGAGTGTTCACCAAGCTCACTGGAAATAAACACCATAGCTGACTCATCGTCCTCACTGCATCAATCACACACACAAACAGAAAGATTAGTCAAGGGTAAAAAAAACATCTTTTTCTGGTCTTATTATTAATGATTATATGAAGACAGAAACAGCAACAGCATGGCCACTTGTTTCTTACAGGCCGGTCTTCTGGTAGGGGCAGTAGAGACCAGTGTTTCCTCCAGGAAAAAACAGCCAGTTTGACTCATTGGGGCCTTCTTCAAAACTGTCGATCACCACTGGCGGGTTGTGTAAGGAACTGCCATCAATGATGAGATCATCTATCACCCACACCTCCTCCTTTTTACCTAAAGGGCAAAATATTACCAAGGTAATTACACAATAACTCAAGGAATCAAGCCTGAGATGGCTGTGAATGGATGAAAAATATGTGAATTTATTGGTGTTGTGAGAGAAATGGAAAGCAAAATGAAATGGGATAAAACGTGTAAACAGGAAATGTGAAGGGTTTTCTCTCTCACCACTGTTGTAAGGCTGCCACAATCTGAAACGGGTGGCGTTGGTCTGAGCGCTGGCTGGCAGTGGCAGGTGAAGGAACAGAGTATCTGTGGAAGCTGGGAAGTAAAACTCATCCAACAGCAGCCAGCTTATTCCCCCGTTCACCGAGTACTGCAGTAGCACCGAGTGAGAACGCTCTGGCACACCTTGGACAGCCACAGGATAAACTATTTAATTAATATTTGAGAATAAAAGACATTCAAAATGTGGCTAAACCATAAAGATACCAGCGGTGTATTTACCTTTAGTGATGAATTTGAAGGAAAACTGGATGTAGAGAGTGTTTGTGCAGTCCAGGTCCCGTGACACTATCATTCTCAAACCATCCTGCAGAAAAAGAAAAGTATTTGTGTCATTGTGGTTAAACTAACTCTTCTGAATGCTCTCCGCATGTGTTTAAGACCCCTACCCCTTTGAAAATAAGGGCAGTGCCAGATTTGAGAGGCTCTCCGCTCAGAGTTCCCCTCTCCGCTCCGTACACCTCCGGCCAGGTCTCCTGCTGCAAGTTCTCATTAAAGTCCTCCCTCAGCACAGATGGCAGTGGAGCCAAAGGCACACAATGTGCTCCCCCATAACCTTTATCACACCTGTGTAGGTAAGAGAGAAAATGCAAGAGTAGAAAATATTTACAAGAGTAATGAAAATCAGTGTGAAATGACTGAAGTGTAAAATGCAGTGCAGAAAAGACAGTTTTACTTACACACAGCGTCCATTGTCACACAGACCATGTCCAGAGCACATCCATGGACACCCAGGGGCAAGTAACACATTATCCAGGGCCCATCCCTCTGCTCCTGGGGTGAAATGGGTCTGGATCCAACGGAACCGAGTTCTAGGGGAACTGAGGGATTAAACAGCATGTAGTTAAGGATTAGAAATACAAACACTTTAACCTGCATCAAATACAAGAACTCTCATCTTTTATTTTAGCACAAGAACACATACTTAGCAGCACTGGGCAGGTAGACAGTGATCCTCCTCCAGTGTTTGTATTGGGTTGATGTATAGATGGAACTTTGGGTGTAACCAGCACAGCCGATGGCTGGGGGCACACACTCTGGAGTGATGAGAGACCAGTGACGTCCACAGTCTGTGGAGTACTCCAGTCGCACGCCATGCGAGAAGGAAGTAGACTTACTGCAGCCCATACTCAGCTCAAACTGCAGGAACGATGAGCCTGTCACTTCAAAGTCCCAACTTTCTGCATATCTTGGTTTCTCTGTGAACGCAGTAAAATACAATGAGATTTTTCTGCATCCATGGTAACCTGATGCCATAAAAACATTATGCATCATTTTATTCATGTATGCTGTATAAATAAATGTCTAAAAAGTAAAACTGGGGACTATCAGATAAACTTGCAAATCACTACAAGCAACTTCTATTACCTTGTTATTGTATCTTAGTCTATATACATATTTTTTGTATCTTATATATTATTTATTGTTTATCATTATATCTTAAGTATGAAATTAAAATTTCCTCAGAAACTGAAAGGCAATCTCAAATATTCCCTTAAAAATAATAAATGCTGTAGTTATGGCAGTGTGTTTTAGTGCTTACGAGAACCACTGAGTCTAACAATCAGTCTTTCATATGTTACACTGGAGTCCAGTTTTTACAGATGTGCTGCCAAATTGCTCTTGCTGTGCACTTTTAATGAATGGCTCCATTGTGATGTACAATTTGCACAAAGTTAATCCACTCGCAGCTTGATGCAAGCATAAATAACAGGCAGGATGTTCAATAAGGTTTGCTCTCATTAATAATGCAGGAGCCATGACAGCACAGTAAACGGGTGATTTAATTTCAGTCTGTTGTTTACAGTGTAGTGCTGTCATGTCCTGTATAGCCACTTGTTTGGCTTGTTTTGTGCATTTATGAGTGTTGATATGTAGTACACATCCATGGTACTCTATTTGTGCTTAAGTCTTTATACACATGTACTGAAGACAGAATATTATTATTGTTACCTCAGCCAAGGTGGGTATTTGGTACATTTGTGAATGGTAAATTGTACACACCACAAACAATATTAAGTATCACAAGCTGTGTGAAAGTAGCCATGATTTCTTTTAATCTCTCACTCTTCCTCCATGTTTCTTTCCACTAAATTAGGTCTGACTTATTCAGAAATGTTTATATTTCCAGAGGTGGCACATGATCCAAGATGTGGGGGAAAAGCATGAGATGTTCGGGTCTATGTGTTCTCTCTTTATTGTGGCCTTGATCTTCAACTTTCTGTCTTCTCTGTTTATGCTTTACTTCTTCATTAATGCTTTCCTTGTGGGCTGTGTTAAATTTTGCTTCTCTATTTTCTTTGACACCAGGTTTCTGTTTAGTTAAAAGACACACAAGATGTTCATTTGCCTCAGAGTATATACACCACCCAGTTTTCTTAGGTCCTTTCCAAATTACTGTATACTGTATGTATGTCAAATCACTGAGTTCTCATTCAGACACATGTTCCTGTAGTCCACTCTGCCAGGCTGTTTGTTTCTGTTTTCACTTCTGTTGTTTTTGGACTTTGCAGATTTTCTGCTCCAGCAGGGCTCTTGGTTTAAGTCTTTCCTACTAAGTGATTTAAGACTTTTTGTCCATTACCCTGCTTGCAAGTTTCCCTTTGGGTCCTCCAGTAAATTTATAAACTACAAGCTGTAGCAGAAAGGCTTTTTTTCTTTGTCCGTACACATTGTTTATACATGTGTTCCCAAACTGCTTTGTATTTTGCTTCTTTATTTAAACTCACTAACACTGTGCTGCACACTGCATCAGCTTTGTGAATATTACTTAAAAAACTACTTGGAATTCACTCTTAAGAGACCAATGAGTTGCATTTTCTTTTTCTGTACACATTTTTTACACAGTTTGGGAATCACAAATGCCAACCCCATAGCCAGAACTCCAGGTGTACTAGTTATAACGGCATGTGCATCTTAACAGTAACTTCTGTGACTCACTGTCAATGGCCTCAGAGTTGAAGGTAAGTGCTGTGTCTAGAGACAAACAGTCCACTGTCACCTCCCCACCCTGAATTCGATACCAGTTGTGTCTCAGAGGGGTCGTTCCATCAAATTTGTCGTGGAAACCTGTTCTGGAGCTGTCGTTCATACCAATCAGAACATCATCCAGAGCCCACTGGGCAGAATGTTTCCCTAAAAGGACAAAGAGGCAAGATTAAAAAGACGGCCTAATCATGAGGTAGTTTAATTGTAGTGTTTAATGTATTACAGCAGCACTGACCTTGCTGTGGTTGCCACCACCGAAATACTGTGTAGGGGGTTTTCGCTGGAGGTGGCAGCTCAATGGTAACAACCTGTGGCTCCAAGAAGGAACTAAAGTCCAGTTCCCTTAGGAACTGCCACTGGACACCATTGTTGGTAGAAAACTGGACAATGACACCTGAAACCACAATAAAAATGTATATCCTCATCAGATATAGTACATTATATTGAAGTCAACAAACTTTAATATAACTAGAAAAAGGATAAATTATGTCAAAGGATCCTTAAATATGACTTAAAGGTATTTGGGAATATAACACTGCTCTATTTGATGTTGCAGAAACGACTAGGCAAAGCTTTGACCACTGCTACAGGTTAAACATCCACAATGTGCTGACTGGTGAACAGAAATGAGCAGACGATGTGGATCAGACCTTTCACTAAGTCCTAAAAAGCTTGAAGAAACAGTAACATGGAGACAAGTCAGTCGTTAACTGATCAAATGAGACTGAATTTCTCTCTGTGGACTTCACTCTTCAGTAAAAGCCACATGAATCCAGCAGAGGGCTTCCACACACTAGGCTCTGTTTATGGTCCAAACATTACCTTCATTGCGGGAACGTGGCCTGGTACAGGTGGGTCCTAAACTCTTGCTGCCAATCCGGATGTAGAACTGAACCAGCCTGTGTGCAAACAATAATGAAACTGAGATAAATGCTACATATATTTGACTTCAAATACTTCAAAGGAAGAATTTCTCTCACCTTGTGTTGGTAGTATCTAAAGGCACTGTGCGTGCTTCTCTCCGCCCATGGCTGCTGAAGTAAAGAGCTTTGCCCTCACCAATGATGCCACAGCCACCTCCAATTTGTCCCCCACTAATGCTCTGCCACAGCGGACTCAGCTTTCCCTCAAATCCCTCAGTAAGCTCCGTGGGACTGGCTACAGATGGGACACAACTATCTTGCTCCACTATGAAAACAACAGAAAAATCATAGATTGAAATATAAAGACATTTAATTTATTTATTGTTTTTTTTTATTTTGCCATCTCTGTACCTGTGTATCCCATGTCACAGAAGCAGACTCCAGAGATGCAATCACCATGTCCCCCACAGTGGTTTGGACAGGGTTCAGAGATGTAGACCCCATCTAGAGCAAATGCTGGGGCATCGCGGTATACGCTGCTCTCTTGGAACCAGCGGAACCTAGTTTTACTGGGAAAAGACAAGGTAAAATGGTTTTTAAAAATCTTAAAAATCAACAAAAAAGATGCAACAAAGAAGCAATAAAAGATTTTCACAGAATTAAAAAAAAAAAAGCAGAAAAATTAAGACATCTTGGCAGAGGCAGTTGCATGTCTGTTACCATAGCTACCTGGCTGCAACATTTCGAGGTATGACGACAGTGACCCTGGTCCACTGTTCATAGTCTCCAGTATTGTAGATAGTGGGTTCTCTCAGCTCACGGCCACTGCCCTCACAAATCCCTGCCCCCGGGGTTCCTGGGTAACAGCCCTCTCTGACCAGAGCCCAGGTGCGTCCTGCATCATGGGAGTACTGCAGCAGGACCGGGGCGGACGAGCTGAACTCTGATTCACAGCCTATGTTTAACTAAAACAATAAGGGAAGTAGGTAGGTGATGAAGACAGGTCACAAAACTTGGGAATAATGTAATTAAAACAAACAAGCAACAAAAAACAATCATGTGTTGCATGTTTAGCTGTTATTCAAAATTTCACCTACCTTAAACTGCAGGGTGTAACCTGGGCGCAGGGCCAGGTCCCTGGTGACAGCCACCCTGTCCCCATCAGAACGTCCAAACACCATTGCAGAAGGAGTCGGTGCACAGAAGCTGTTGTTGTTATCCCTCTCCATGCCTTCATTACCCAGCATCAGCCAAACACTCATCTGGTTCAGTGGGTAGTCGAAGGCTGGCTTCTCATAAAAGTTCTGTACAGACAACGGAGCAGCAGAGTTATGTTGCTATGTCAACAGTGCATACTTTTCTCATCTTAAGTAGATATTTTTCTAAAGCGTTATTTCAGATTCCCAAACTTTATCTCACTTCCTGTTATTTTTTGTCAACAAATCACCTACTATCTAAAAAGAAAGAGGAAATATATTTCACGAGGTAAAAGCACAAATTATAAGAGACAGGAAATGTTACTCAAACTGATTATTGACCTGTGGTAAGGTAGGATTGGCCATGGGAATGATGTGTTTCTCTCTCTCAGACAAAATTATGACATCATCAATTGCCCACTGGTCATAGCCCTCCCCAGAGTGAAGAGGCTGCCACCACCGAAACCTTGTTGAGGGTGTCTTTGAAGCCAAGGGAAGCTCATAATGGACAAAGCTGCAAAATAGAGGAGGCGTGTCACATACATTTCTCCTTCACAGGACAAAAAAAGCTAAATCAAAACAGCAAAAGCAGATCTTGTACTCCAGTCAAATTTTCTCCTTTTTGGTTTCTCACCGAGGCTTGGTGAAGTCTGTGAAGTACATCTCAGCAATGAGGCCCCAGCTAATGCCTCCATCATTACTGTACTGCAGGAGAACTCCCTCCTCCCTGCTGTCTGCTTGGTTACACTCTGCCCAGTCTCCACCCACCCGCAGGTAGAACTGCACAAACTCCGCCCATTCGGTATCCAGGTCCCAGCTTACAAGCTGCCTCAGCCCAGCCTGCCAAACACATCCACATGCAATCACACTGTTAAATAAGAGCTAATCAAAAGAGCTGAGAAATTGTGCTATGACCATGACCACTGGTATTTTCTGATGCAGTGGAATTGCAGCTGTGAATACTGATTTGAAGGCTGAAACAAATGTGACAACAGATGTGCAGCTGCCTGGAAATTCTGCACATCGTCAATCCAATCAGAATCATGAACTCTAGAGAGCTGTTGTAAGAAACTTTTAGGGTAGAGGTAATTCAGAGTTCAGAGGGTAGCCATTTTTGGCAGCCAACAGTAGACGTAATCAGACAACGCCTGCCTTTGCCAATTTTTCACAATCCTCTAAAGTGTTTATTTTAATAATACAAATTAACCACGTGTTTAATCTGGATAGATAAAAAAAAAAAAAAAAAAAAAAAAAAACAGGGACAGCAGCAACATTTATGCAGTACACTGTTTGCAATATTTAAAATAATAAAAACAAAATTGTTGAAAATGATTATGTATCTCCCACATCCAACCATGATCTCAATTATTTTAACAAAACAAAACAAAGTGAACAAAAAAATGATAAAATATTTGCTGAAGAAGTAATTTCTGTTGTTGTTCTACCTTGCTGAAGTACAATGATGATCCAGATGAAACCACCCCGCAGCCCATGTCAGGTGTAACCACCTCTCCACCAATAACTTCTTGCCATGTGGCTAGAAGAGCATCCTGGGACTCAAAGTCAGACAGAATGCTAGAAGAAAGGGGGGAAGAAGGCTGGCAGTCCGTACCAGAGAAACCATCATCACACCTGTAAGACAAGAGAATGTCTTTTATTTACCTGTGATTTCATACAGTATCACACAGACACCTGCGAATGAGAAGTTAAAGGCTGAAGTGTAAAGGAATGACCTGCAATGTCCATGGTCACACCACCCATGGCCGTGGCACATGTTAGGACACTGCTGACCGATGTAGATGTCATCCAAGGCCCACTCGTCTTGCTCTCCATAGTAGTTCTGGATCCATCTGAACCGCGTAGCACTGGACCTTAACACAGAAGGTACAAAAACACAAGTTAATGCCACTCATTAAGTGAGCTTACATATTAATAAAAACAAACAACTGTGAATTAAACAAGAAAATAGGGAAGTATCACATGAGCAAATTTTAGCTCCAAATTAATTTATTGTTAAAATTCAAAAGATCAAAGCTGATAAACTAAATGACTGATAACAGCTGTTGGTATATCATGAGCATGTTACAGTCATTTACTTTTTATTGGAGATAGATCATTGCAGATTTAATATGCTGGCATATAAAGATTAGCTTTAGCACATATATGTGCAGTGAAAGAATGTCAGATGGAGGAAAATGTCATTGTTACATTATCTATGTTTAAAACAGGAAATGGATGTTAATGTGTGTACAGTACGGACAGATATTGTGTGGGTTCCTCATGTTTATTAGGTGTGCAGAAATGATGATAGCAGCAGAAACTGGTGCAGACAAGTACATTATTTACCACAGAGGTCTCTGGGATAAATACTGGTTTGCTACTTTGGTGACCCATTTTAACGCTGACCACCTCATAATCATCCGACCTGTTCACGGCTGTTTTATTATCATTAACGGTCATGAACCTTTGACCCCTCTCACAATCTGCAGGAGATTGAAACACTTTCATTTAGGAACTGGGGGAGTGGAATGAAATGGAGGTCACAGGGCTCAGTGTATAAGGTTTATGGGATTATTTGAGCTGATATATGTGCTGAGGCTATAACAGTTCATGCATTTAGAATGTAAGGTACAGGTGGACTGGCTTGGTATGTTATTCTGTTCAATCCTTAACCACAATAAATCTAACACTAATAAATCTTTTAAGATAAATGCAATACCTAATGCCACTGCAATACAATGACTTTTTTTGTAAGAAACACAGAAAACAAAAATCTGATAGACCGATGCCTGCTGTATCATTAGATCAGTGTGTATATGCAGAAGCATGATGGCCAGATTAGAACAGATTAAACAGCTGGTAAAACTGATACGGTAAATGGTAAAGACTGACATATAGCCCTGAATATTCATTAGATAACTTGTTTAGGATACTTTTCCAGAATATCATAGCAACAAAAGGGAATAGGTAAAAAGCAGTAAAACAGGTGATGGCTGTAAATGTGTCTGACAATAACAGATGTGCAGACTCTTCTCTGCAAGGTGAGAATTCATGACTGTGGTAGCAGCACTTTAATCAGCTGGAATAAACAATGATCCAGACCGTTAAATTACTTCATGTGTGAAACTGTTTGCAGTGAATGTGGATTAATACAATCACACTAGTTTGTGTTTAGTTTTAGATTGCACTTTAGATGTAAACAGTCCAGCAGCTTAGTTTGGAAACTAGCATTTGTAAGTGTACAAAGCCTCCCGATAAATATACCACTATTTTTATGAAAATACCACAACAAAAAAATGAGACAATACAGGTAATTGTATTGTGAAGGTTGACGTGTTTGCGTTTTTAATTTCTTTTATTGCTGTGTATAAAATAGTATACATATGTAAATATGTAAAATTATATATATATATAATATATATTGGCAACCGTAGTTGTGAACGTAGTTGTGTGGAGTGTTAAACAATTAATTTTTAAAATATAAACTAAATACATTGAGAACTTAATGTAACTTTTAAAGTTAAGTTATATTTTAAAAATAACAGTTTTCTCTGAACAACATTTTTTTTATTAACTGTTAATCCATTAGTCTGACCTTTTCTTTAAATGGACATAGATATAATATTTATAATGGCTACTACTACTGTATATTAAATAAATGATCATTCATTCGACTTTAAAAACTCATCCTCCTAAATTCCAAATATGGATCAATCATGACATGATGTCTCACACCGGATCAGTCTCAGGAGATGGTTGGGGGATGAAGAACTGGGACACTGAGGCTCTAGTCTTCTGTGTTCCTACATACGTCCAGTGTTGCTCTCCTCATGCATGATGTTTGATGTCAGACAGTCCACCGCGCACTACTGAAAACACGCCGACATGTTTTACAATGTGTCTTGTAAACATCTCCAAAGTATTTTTGCTTTTGAGGACGTGGTGGAGTATCAGGTGCAGTGGACATTTTAAAAAGGCGCAGGTGTTGTGAGCAGCGCCGGTGGCGTCTGTCTCTAGGCAACTGTGACCGCAGCACACTGGCAAAGACAATGAGCAACCTTTAGAACAAGGGACAAGAGACATCCCGTATGGGAAAATCCAATTTAGATCAAAATACAGGACATCCCGGCTAATACGGGACAGTTGGCAACCCTATGAACAACACAATACTGAAAGTTAATTGTTATTCAGATCTCATCAGCTATCTTTCCTTCATGTTGGATGTGGAATCGACGGTGCACATGTACATGTACACCTGTAAAAGAATGGGTATGTGTGATAGCTGTGTTTTTATATGTGGCCATGCTACAAATATTAATAATAAGTGCAGAAGCACATTCTCATTTTCTGCTTTATATTCTGGATCTAAATGCTTTTTAAGCACATTTTGTTCTTTAACTGCAAAAATCAGCATAAAACTAAGATCAAAGAACATTTGATCCCACAGGGCCACTTGTGAGCCTTTCTTTTGTATCTGTTGTACACTGTATGTGCATGTGCTACTCACCATGTCTTCTGAGGCAAAGACAGCGTAATACGTCTCCAGTCTTTGAACTCTGATGGGTGGTAGACACTGGGAGCTGTAAACTCAGAGCAGCTAGGCATGCCAGGTAGACAGGCCTAGGTAAAAAATAAATAAATATGGGGTTTCTTTAAAATATAATTTTTTTTTCATTTTTACAATGAATATTTGATTGTTGGCTGTGTTTTGTTGTTAAATGTCGAAAAACCTCATACTGCAGATACAACCTCATCAACTGCACAATTTGTGCATATCAAAGGCTAATGAAGGATTAGAGTATATCTGACCTTGAACAGTGAAAGACCAGCGAGGATTAACACTACAGAACATTTAGTGAGTTTAAATCTGCACTTGCCAGATGACTGTCTTTTTGTGCACTTGTGAGAATAAAAAAAAAAAAAGATCACTGATGGAGGAGTCATTATGGTCTATTTAATTTAAAAAGCAATAAAAAATCTTGGCAGATACTTTGGGGCTTTGTGAAAATTTATGAGGCCAGTTACCATCACATGAAAATCTTTCTTAAAAATTGAGAAGATAATCTGCTTGCAAATTCAAATACAGTCATGTATTTGCTGATTGCCGAGTGATTAAAACCCATTCTGGTAATTTATCATTTTAAACATTTTAAACAAAGAGACAATTATTTACATATTACCACTAAGACTATAATTGGCAAATCAATATTTATGATCATGAATAAATGATACATTTCCTGGTCTCTCTTTATGGGATGACTGTATAATGATCCGATCATAAAAAAATGTGCGTGCATGTTGTTAAAACCATGTCCTTACCTCTTTAACCAGGTGCCAGGTGAGGCCGTGATTAGTGGAGAACTCCAGACGAACCTGAGTGTCGATGTGAGGGGAGGGCTCACGGCCACAGCCCATAACCAGTGAGAACTGCAGACTATAGGATGCTCCGATTTGCATCGACTGAGTTTCCACATAACGAATGCTGGAGCCAGGACTGGGCTCACCAGAGAAACTGTTATATAACAAAAGAAAGGGGGAAAAAGGGAGGATGTCACATGATTTATGGAAAAATCTTAAAGCTGATTCCTAAAATAGGCTAAAATGCAGAAGGCATACTTCGATTAAATTGTTATTTTCAATGTGATTACCAAAGAATAAAAACAGTAATGATGTCAGAACATTTGGTACCTTAGAGTCCAGTCATGTTGGCAGTAGGGCTGAACATGACCAAGATAGAAGCCAAGACTCTGGGTGACATCCAGCACATTGCTGAAATCAAGACTAATGGTGTTGAAGAGCACAGAGGTCATGCTGATTTCATCCAGGGCCCACACATCGTGACCACGTCCCGAGTGGTATGGCTGCCACCAGCGGAATTGCACACCAAACTTACGAGCACCAGAGGGGAGTTCAACTGATACAATCCTGATTATGGGGGGGACATTGATTAGAACAAACCTCATTCAGTACACTAAATGACAATATGAACTACTTAAGGCAAATATTTATAGATATTTAGTTAATCTGACAGAAAGAAAACAGTTGGAACTGACTAAACTGTTTAAGTCTGAGCGAACTCATAGTATAATTATCAGAAAAGGAGATTATATTCAATAAGGAGATGCCTGGGCATTGTTACAAGGCCCAAACATTTTTTTAGAGTTCAACAATCATAGTGACAGGGACAAAATGTAAATAAAAAAATAATGATGGGATTTTTATTCAAAGAAAATAAGGAGACTTTGTTATGGCTATTAGGAATTGATTCACCTCCTTTAATATTGTGATATGGATCAATGTATATATTTGCTTTACTCCTCTTTTGAACTCTTGTTAGACACTTTGTGGCATATTTTACAGTGAAACAAGTGTAAAAACACTAAAGCGTGGCTGGCAGAGCAGTGACTCAGACTATGATTAAAATCCTACACAAACACTTTCTGCTCTTTGTAAGTAATGTACATTTAAACAAGATTTCTTGAAATGATGTAACGCATTACGCAGTACAAGCAGGATTTTTAAATACAGCATTTCATATCAATGCTGTCATAGTCCACTCTTTGGCCCCTATGCCACCATTTGTATGATGGTGTTTTTGTGCAAACATACATGTGTGCACAAAAATAATAACACATGTGTGACGGTAAGACACTGTACTGATAAGTGCCACAACACACTACTCCCTGCTGAATTTTCTAGTGTTAATGAAAAGACCTGAAACATAAACAAGCTGGAACCACATCCACCTTATCTTCATTATACACACAGATGTCACTAACTGGCTCAGTTGCATTCCTGCAGCTTGTTCCTCTAGTAAGCCATTAGAAGCACACATAAGTGATTTTATAGTTATAGTGTCCACACTACATAATAACCATACAACGTTGTGTACACAGACACACATAAACACAGGTATGAAGGTACCTTGGCTCATGAAAGCCTTGGTATGCATAGTGCCGTAGCAGAGTCCAGGTGATCCCATTGTCTGAGGAGTAATGCAGCAGGACGCCCTCTCCTGGCTGATCAGGAGCAGGACATGAACTCAGGATGCTACGACTGCCCAGCCGAAGAGTGAATTGTAGGTACCTGAATACGATCAAAGCAAGAGAATAAAAAATAAATAAAGCAAATAAGTTGTAGGGCCGCTATTACACCTGTTATTGAGTGCTGCAGACAGGAGTTAAGTCTGTGTTAGGCCTGTCAAGTTATGTCTGTCTGAGTTCTGTCTGAATAAAGTCTTTTTTTGAACACGTGTTTTGTCATGGATTAAAACCGTGTGTACCAAAAAGGAAGTGGTACAGACAGACAGACAGAAAAAGGAAAGCTGATAAATAAAATGGTGAAAACTAAGGTAATCAAGTGCATGTTCGAAATGGGAAGCACAGTATAAGAGATGGAGGTTGAAAGGGTAGAAACACCGACAGTCATGCAGAGCAAAGAGATGGATGATGGATGAGACAATTAAAGGAACAAGGACAAAATTAGATGGAAAGAGTAAGATATAAAAAGTAATAGAAACTAATAGTGTCAAGGAAAGTCAAAGTTCTCATCCATGTATTCATGCCTACTTTTTAACATTTCCAACACAATGTTTTAATCTTCTTATGTTCATCCATATTTCTGCAAATAAATCATCATCTATGCAATCTAATATTTGATATCATTTTCATCATCTGCCCTAAGCTCCCAGTCACCCCCACCCCCAGTTCTCTGTCCTTGGTTTGCTGTATTGCCATTAACAGAACAATTTTCATCAATCCGTCAGCTGTTCACTCCGTCAGCCAAGAAACTGGCTTTAAATATGGTCATCAGGTGGCTCACACAGAGTCATAATCAATCTAACCAATCTAACACAGATAACATGTCTAACAACATTGTTTTTACTCTATCTGTCACATTTTTTTAACCCCCATTTTAATGTATTCCTTCATCTGCGGTCTTCACTATGTTAACAATCAAGCTCCAAGCATGGGAGTAGAGTACAAGAGATACAGGAGGACAAAGGGATGGCTGACACATTGGTAATGTGTCGGGTGTACAGACAGGCTTGCTTTAGAAAGAAGCTTTTTTGTTTAAGTTGTCCTGTCCAGCATGGTGGCAGGCAGAATGATGGTCTGGCTGCTGTGTTGTGCCGAACAAATTTGCTTTGCCAAGGGGAGCTTTATGGTTATAAGGCTCCTCTTGATAATTTATATATATATATATATATATATATATATATATATATATACATATATATACACACACAAAAACCTAAACAAAAGTAGCTTTTAGTGTTTAAACCCTCTAGACAACTCAGTGACTGTGTCAGCATGCAGAGTATAAGGAATGAGGAGTGATCAGAGTGTGATTGTACAAATATAACCATGCCTCTAGGGAGGCAAGAGGCAGACTAGGACGACCCAGAGACCTGGGCTATCAGCAGCAACTCTGGAGCACAAACCTAAGCCACCCCATCATGAAGACAACCCCGGACCCGCTCAGAAAGTGGCAGGCAGAGCCCCCTGATGCCACATAGCACAGACCTTGGCGGGACAAAATCTACAACTGCTGTCCACGCCAGGCACTGGCCATCCAGGGCAGCCAGAGTGAAGGGCCCAGGGCCCCAAGAGCCCAAAGATGCCCCTCCCCCACTCAGCATCATGACAGCAGATCGATGGTCTGACTGCCATATTGTGCTGAATAAATTTACTCTGCCAATAGAAGCATTTTGGATATATAAAACAAAGAGTAAAGAACAAACCACAGCAACCGCAATCAAAGCTCAACAGAGAAACTAAACAGCTGCTACAATTGTAAAGAAACAGTAACCATCCCAAAAGTTTGTAAATATGTAAAACAAGTTAGCTTTTGCACTTTTATACCGCTCAATGTTAAAACTAACATTACCTGGCCTGGGAACTGTCTAGTGGAGCAGTGATCAAGTGTCTCCTGCTGTCTCTGTTGAAAACCAGAGCCTTGCCACTGGCAAGCACACCGCAGCCAAAGCTGACTTCAGCCCCACGAAGTGAGGAAAAGCTGTGGTAGGAGGAGAGCCGTGGGCTGGAGAAACCCTCAGACAGGAAAGCTGGGAAGGTCTGGGAGGCAAGCTCACAAGCTGGACCACTGAAACCTGGGTCACATCTGGGTGGTAGAAAGACAGGGCAGAAGAGAGGACAAAAAGACAGAGTGAAAGATATAAATGAGAAAAAATAAGACAGAGATAATGAAAATTCATTAATAAATCATGGAGATATTACAATTTTGATTAACTCTGAATGATGTAAGCCATTAAGTGGAGGAGCAGACTCATTTTGGATTTATTTGGTGTAATAAAAAGTGGATCATTACTTGCAGCCTGTGCGGGAACAATGTCCTCTCCCAGAGCAGAAACGAAGACAAGCTGGCCCAATATACACTGACGAGAAATAAAGATGGAGGTAAGAAGCGATTTGTGTATTAAGAGTATACATGTGAACTAAGTTACAATAACATATTAGTGACTCTGAGAGTATTATGCGTTGACTTGTGAGAATAAGCAATAGGGATTTTGTTGACGACAGAAATTACTGTTTAACACGACACCTAAGGGCAGTTAAATAAGGCATGTCCCATTCAGTTATGTTTACTCATATTATAAATATCCTTGAATCGATTTTACTGGCATTGCTTCGGCTTATTGTGTAATTTATTTGACTTCTGCCAGAAGGCATTTCACTTTCTTTTTGAAACATATAATTAAAGAAATCTGTAGTGTTCCTATAATAAAATTAATCTAAAAAAACCATTACCATTGTCTATGGCCCACATGTTGCCTGTTCCTGTACCAGACTGCTTCCAACGAAACCGGGTAGTCTCTGTCAGAGCGGTGTTGGGCAGAGGAATAGAGATTCTGGTCCAGCTGAAGATACAAAAAACAGTATGTTAGTAGAAACAAGAAGCAAAGCTATGCAAACACAGTGGTGAGCGTGGATATGCACCCGCTGTAGTTGTCAGAGGAGTAGATGGTGCTGTGAGGTAGATGAGGTCCAGCACAGAGTTCTGGCAGACACTCGGTGTGGAGGAGAGACCAGGACCGACCAAGGTTGGTAGAAAACTCCAGACTCACACTAATGGGGAAAAAAAAGTCTGATTAAATGATCAATTGATCAGATTAATTTTAAACACTGCTGTGAACTCAATCCCCTAAGCTTGTATGTATGAAATTTGACTCCACAGTTTAATACATCTGCAGCCATAAATACTCAGAAATAATCTAGCATAATCATAGTCGAGTTCAGCTTTCTCTAGGTTCGGCTCTATAGAGGTGTTGAAGCATTGTCTTTAGGCTTGATGTGTGCAGCATTTTACATGTGTTACATGTGTTGACTTGTATGTAAAGAGCTTCCTTTGTGGCTTCCCAATTTAATTAATCTGACTGAAAAAGCAGTTTAAAAAACATCAGACCTGTTGGCAGGCTGGTAGGAGCCACAACCAAGGTTGATAGAGAACTGAGCAACATGTGTGTGGGTGCCAGGCAGCACAGGGAGCAGCTGCATGAAGTCCACAGCCCACACGTGATGGTTTGCACCACCGTGTGACCGCTGTTCCAGGCAGAACTGGGTGACTGGTGTTTGTAGTTCAGAAGATAATGCTACAGACACCACTGCAGGAGTCTGAGAGGGGAAAACAAAGCAAGATTCAGTCAATACATCAGTCAACAAACTCTTGTTTGTCAGAAAATACTATCAAACATCACTAAAAGATAGATTAATTTACTGATGGAGTGATGCATCTCACCCTGTAAGCAGAGTATGGAAGAGTGTCGAGCACCACACGCTCCCTCCTGCCCTCTGATCTTCCAAACAGAATCACATCATTCTCGTGTGACTCTCCTGGATCACAGTCACCACCACCTGCACAAAAACACACCAAACTATATTTCTACACATGCCAAAAAACTAGCAAAGGCATTAAAAAGAACAAGGCTATCACAGAGTGATGTATGAAATAAAAATACAGTCGCTTTGCACTAAATAAATGGCTAAGTATGATAGATACCCATGGTAAAGTGGAAGCGAAGGTTTCCATATGATGTAGTGTCAAGGTAAGGAGTACACACTCTTCGCCGACCTTCCCTCTCAAACACTAGTGCTGCTCCCGACTCAATTTCTCCACACCTGGTCCCATAGACCGCTCCCTCTATGTCCCAACTGGGTGAAGAAACAGAGACAATGTGGGCTAGATTTATATAAAATTACATTTTTAAGTAAGACTATCAAAATTCAATGTAGAATTTTAAGAAAATCAATGAATTTAAAAACCAAAGCATGGCCTAAACATTTAGAGAACTAACTTTTTTGTTATAGGCACATGGTTAATAACCTTTTAAAGGAAAATTACATGTCCAATATTTACTTATTTTTAACAGATAGTTTAAATAAGAAAAGTATGCCTGGAAATTACAGGATGAATACAAATAGAAATGTAAAAAAAAATGAGGAAACATTTGTATTTTTATTAATCCAAAATTAGACATTAGTGTTCTAATGGCACTTAAATGGATATTAAAACATTTTAGCATGAAAACCTGTGTTATTATAATTTGCCTCTTCATACAACACCTCCCTGTGGAGTCTTACTTAAGTGAGGAAACAGTTGTTATAATTCCTGCCTTGCTGGTAAACAAATATGCACTGCCAGGACTGAAGCATGAATCACCTGGAAGGAAATTTACACTGGACACACGCATGCAGACACATATTTCTGCACAGTCGACAGAGGATTCTCATTAGCCCTGACAGAAGTTAGCTCAGTGTGGCAGCCTCTCCTGAGTTCCTCTATCTCCCCTCCTGGTTTCTGTTTCTCTCCCCTTCTTTTCCTACCGTTATGCTCCATTTTTTGTGTCTCTGTCACAGCCAGTGTTGGGTTAAATGACACGGTGAAGTGTACCGTTACCACAAAAAGTCTCCCTGCCTACTCATATTTGTGTCAGTCCATGATGCCTGATGGGTGATAGCAAGCATGCAGTGTAGCATGTTGGCATGCAACAGGAAGGTGTGAGGGCATGGGGCAGCTGAAGAAACCTGCTTCTGTTTGAGTCCCATCTCATTAATGGAAAAGCATACTGACAGACCTGGTGCATGAAGCCTGTTAATTACTCTCTGGCAGTAACACTATCTATCATCTATCCCCTTTTGTGTGGACACCACCTGCAGTGCATCTCACAGTGCTTCTTTGCTTTCTGCTGTCCAGTGTAGGTTTGAGCATATGAGTGTGTGTATACGCTAACAGATGGGCAGCCATTTCTCTAACAGTTAGAGGTTTGGCGTTCACCTGTGTCAGCCCCACGCTTGACTTATGCAACACTGCATGTTTCATCACATCACATGTGACAAGTGACAGGTGTCACTTTTCTGATTATTTACAACCTAATAAAACCCTGCTTCTCTTAAAACTGTACTACTTCCCAACTAAAATCTTTGATATCCTTAAATCAAATTCACCATCAAAACAGAACACACATTTATTGAGTATAATATTTTACCATGGATAAAATACTTTTGATCTGAGTTTAGAAAGCTTTTAAAACATTTTACAGCCTGTAAGGTGAAGCTATGTTTTATGTTCTCAACTTATAACATCACAAAAGACTGTGGTTTGGCAGCCAAGTTCAGTCTTAATGCCTACCTGCAGAAGATAAGACACATTTTAATAATCTGTATAGAGAAGCATCCTAATAAAAATGACTACAGGGTCTGTTTGTGGTTTTGGTTTATCTGGTTTTATTTAGAAGAAGTCAGAGGTTAACTTTGACTTACTTCAAGGGTGGGCTCTCAAAGTCTTCCTCCCAGTAGCTCCTTCCCTCCTCTCGATGAAGATCGATGTCTCTTGTGGAGGCAAAGCTGTGGCCTGTTTCCTCACCACCGTGAAAATACAGGGCATTGCCCTCAGACTGACAGGCATGCTGACCAAACACAACACATAAGAACATTTCTCTGTTAACTGTACATTTTAAATTATTATTCTTATAATGTGCAAATGGTGATAATTTTAACTGTGGTTTCATTATCATCATTTAAGCTGTATGGTTATATTGTTGAAATAAATTTTTCTCCTTAAACTTGTTTCCAAAAAAAAAACTATGATGTGGTATGAAATAGAAATATGAATCTAGAGAGCAAATATTTGCTTTTCATTTTGTCCCTACAGCATGTCAAATGTTAAACCTGAAAACTTTGTTTAAAAAAAAAAAAAAAAAAACATATGCTGATTATGAATTCCATGCAACCAGCTTGTTTCAGAGAGGTTTGACCAGGAGGAGTTTACCACTATGTTGCATCACTTCTTCTTTTGACAAAAACTTTGTGCTTTTGGGAGCTGAAGCAAAATATTTTCCCATTGTTGGTTGGTATAGATACTCAACAGTTTAAGACTTCATTTGTCATGAACAGTGATGTTCAGAAGAGTCCCACTGACCGTGCAATGATTTCTAGTACAGTACCATTTTTCTTATTAATGCAATGCTGCCTGAGGGCCTGAACATCACATATTCGAACAGGTTGTCAGCCCTGTCTCTGGCGCATATATTTATCTGGATTCTCTGAATATTTTGTTCCTATATTTATGATATTATGTACCGTACATGATGAAATACCAGCATTATTTGCCATTTTCCTTGGCTGAAAAACATCATTGTTGAAAGGCGTTCTCTCAGACTCAGCTTTGCTAAGAAGCTGATTTTATACTTTCTTGTGTTACTGACTTGTTGCCCATTAAGAGTACTAGTTGTAGGATGCTCCACCAGATAATTTTTTAGTTTTTTGTTACTCCCACATTGTTGCATATTAATGCTGAGCTCAAACTTAAAATGAACATTTATTAAACATATATTTTTCTTTAAAAAAAAAAAAAAAAAGATTATTTTTTGTTTCAACACTTGGGCTTTTATCATTTTTTTTTAATTAAAATATAGAGTTTAAATAATTTATTAATGGATTACGGTTGCATTAATATTTACTGAAACATTTCCCCAGTTTTTGGGGGAAATTGGCTTGGAAAATAACTGGACACTGGATTTTCCAATATGAAGTAAACACATTTATAAAAACAATTAAAGCATTAATGTACAAAAATCAAACTAATTTATTCTGGTTTATTGGTGTACCTTTACAGTAGCTCCAGGGAAGAAGAGCCAGTTAGCAGTGTTTGGAGGATCTAAGTTGTCCTCCATCAGGGAGCCTCTGTGGGCAGCATTGACCAGCAGAACGTTGTCCAGCCCCCAGCAAGACTCATAGCCTTCAGAGCCATGAGGAGTCTCCTGAGACCAGCGGAGACGAACTGCATCAGCTTTGGAGGAATGTGGAAGGGGAAGCAGGTGGATGACAGTGCTGCTGTTGGTAGGAGCACTGAAGGAGAGAAAAATAAAATCAGGGTGAAAGTAAATAGGAGGTGCAGTTTTATAATTAGGTGTTAGGTATGCAAGTAAGATATACTGTATGTCAGTTATTTCTGATACAGCCACAAATGAAGAGACACTCGATGCATTTCACACAGTGAAAATGTATGAAACCAGATAAATGAACAAGCCATGTTTACACTAAAGCACTACATTTCTATATTGCTGATCTGTATTAGAGTTAGAAAATAATTATACTGATTTTGTTTGAAAGTGAACCAAACACAGACAGGCCAGAGAAAAGTATTAAAGAGCAGGTGGATTATTGAGACAAACAGAAAAGAAATGACTAATTAAGAGGGGGAGGTGTGAAGGAGAAAAAAGGGATGGCTGGTGTTTATGACAGATGGAAGGACTGTGGGATGGATGAGGCCAAAGGAAGCAGAAGAGAGAGAGAGACCTGATCTTCTCCAGTGTGATCCAGTCATCTGAGGTGTTAGCGTTACCACTTAGGCTGTATGACACAGTGATGCTGGGGTCTGAGTAACTGAACCGACAGGAGCCTGAGCCTAGGAAACAAGAACACAAAAAGGACAGATGTATTTCAAGTGCAAATCACTTAGTTTCCTGTTTTATCAGTTGAATTTTATCAGTGGTCAATGGTATCCTTTATACCCAGAGAGAAAGCCAGACTCAGCATGGTGACGCCTTACAACTGATTACTCACATGTTGTCTCCTCCAAGTAGGAAATTAATTGTAAAAGTGTGTTATGATGTTATTATAAGTAACAACACTTAAAGGATCAAGACTCTAAATGGACTCAGACACATCAAGAATCTGTGTAATAAAGCTGAACAGATGCAGCGGCAGTAGAAGTGACCGTGAACAGCCAACTACAGCTGGAAACTATCTGTATGTGTACACCCATACTCTGCATTTTGGTGAGTGTGGGATCAGACGTTTTTAAAATGTGCTGTTGTGTGGGTGCTGTGGGAGGAGATGGGGGTTAAAGGCTGCTAATGGAGGAAGAAAGTAACCCCCTACATTCACATTTGCACCTTCCCTTTTCCCACAACATGTGACAGGGTGTAGGGTCCATCCCCACTGAGTACAGCATGCATTAATTTAGTGCCACTTTAATACATCAATCTACTAAACTGTTCCATACATAAAATACTGCAACATAACACAAACTCATTTTAATGACCTTCAAACAAGAGTGCAGCCAGACAGAAGGGGTTGAGGGTGGGGGGTGGAGGGATTGCTCTACATTATGTACTCTTATTTCCTTTGTGCCTTGTTCCCATGAGAACTGGCAGATGCATGTAATGGACATGAAAAATACAACATCTCTAAAACCTGTGCCACGGCCTTCTCAGTGTCTCTCAAGCATATTGTAAATCATTCATTATTGTGACAGCAAGAGAGAGAGAGAGAGAGAGAGAGAGGGGATAGTGAGACAGAGAAAGAAGCATAAATATTGTGTATTGGTATACTGACATATAATGGAGCAAAATATGACTATTTTCTTAAGATGAAAGAGGGACCAACTGTACTGCCTATGACAGGGGGATACAGGGCTATTGACTAAAATTTAAGACTTACAAAAATCTCACACATAAAGTTGTTACACAGAAATTGTATTAATGTAGAGTCTGTTTGCAAAGCCTCTAGAGATTTAATACTCACCCAGGGCGAACTGCAGCACAGAGGCAGTGCTGGTGTTGAGAGGTACAGTGGTCTGGAGAGGATACACAAGACAGCAGGAGTTATTCTAAACAGTAATGCCAAGTGTTTCCCTTCTAACAAATTGCATTCAGTGAAAATCTAGTGTGTTAACATGTCAGTATGGTGTTTTTTATGTGCTGGAAGACATCATGAGAGAAATGAGCATACACGGCTGAACATTTACACCTAGAAACTGGTCTGCACCAGCGACAAAGACATGGCTTTAAAACAACCTTTGTTTCATAGGTAAAAAAACAAACAAACAAACCAATCCTTCAAAATTGCAGGTTACAGCTGGTGATCTAGAGCTAGGTCCACCTAAGATTGGCAACAAATCATTTCAATTGACCACATCAGCTGTTTATTGACATAGTAAATTTAAAGACTTGAGCGCACTTCAGCAGAACCAAGAGATGACCAGCTGCAGCCAGTTAGTGAAAAAGATCAAGGTGGAGCTATTTTTCTTGTTCAGAATGATGCACATCAAATGAGCTAAAGATTTTGTTGCATCTTACACCAGAGGTATTTTAGTGGAAAAACTAAATATTCAGACTAATGAACATACAGTAGATTAGTGTTTATAAGTTAAAACATGTCTGAAGTTGTAGTTAAAGACATTTCAGTATCACTGCTGCAAGGTAACAACATAAACAAAAGTGGTATCTGGAGCGTTTAAATAGTAGGTAGAGAATGTTGTTCCCTTACATCATGAAAATATCCAAGTAATAAAATATGTAAAATGCAAATAGCTCTGCTCTATGGCTTGAATGCATATTTTTGAATAAGTGTAAGTGCATCTGCTTCTGCTGGGTTGGACTTGACAGATGAACTGCCAGGAAGTGGAATCAAACATCTGGAACAGCGACAGACAAACCAACTGCTTATCGGGGAAGCTGTTGCTTTGTCTCACTGCATCATGAAAAACTAAACCCTTCTTTGCTGTGGACTGGCTTTAATCTCTTGGGCTGAAATAAAAAAAAAAACAAAAAACAAAAAACTAAATCAACTTTGAAGAAAAAAAAGAGGACAAGACAAATAGCCTACAGACGAAAAACTGTGTGACTTTACTGTACAATATTATGTCTGTCATAAGGTTAAAGTATGTCTGAAATTTAAATGCAACATTATGCCTGTTGCTAACAAATGCTTGCTTCCTGCAGAAGTTTATTCTGGCAAAAGATCAGAAAGGCATAATAGCCAAACAGATGCAGCAACATGGTGAATAAGCAGTTGGCAGATGATTAAAGTATAACGTATTTTAACATGTTTTCACATATAATAAAAGCATATATTTGTTTTATTTGCTTTGTTTTCCTACTTTGTTTAGCCTCACAAAGGCCTGCAAACAGACCAAATATTTCTCTAAGCTGGCTTTCATTCATTGGCATTTAACATAAAGAGAGATTTTGCCTTATCTACCGATAGCATACATAATAAAAACATAACAAATTGCAAAATATTGATCAAAATCCACTTCCATCTTGTAAAACAAGGCCATACACATTTCCATACTGTTAACTGGATAAAACATCTCCTACTGAGTTAAATAAGACTTTGCATAAAGTGCTACAGCACTGAAATACATGACTATGACATTCTACAGTTGTTACAGCTATGATGCTGTAATTCATTGTGGATGTGGTTGTGGCCGCTAAGTGGTTGGTTTAGATGTATGGCCAATGGGCCATATAAATGTACAGTGGTTGCAGTGTGGTCAAACATGGCAGTTACCAGCTCTCGCTCTCCAAAGGGCTCACAGAATGTTACTGCTCTGCCATGCATCAGCACACCACACTGCTCTCCAACATCACAGTTACTGAACTCAGACCTGTGGGGAGGAGAAGCAAGAAGAGAAACAAGGTAAAAAAAGAAGGGGTGAGCTGCAGTTGCAGTGACCGTGGATGCATCTCAAGACTACAAGACATTAATAACATCTTCACCTACCATATGCTGGGGTCTAATTCTCCTTGGAGGTTGGAGTCAAAGTCGTCACGGAGCACAGCATGTTTCCCATGGAGCTCCACTACACACATAAACCAAATGCTCAGAGTTAAATACAATCTGATACCTGGTCCTTTATGGGGTAATCACCTGTGTAACCGTAATAGTGAAAGAAAATGAATTTCAGAATGCAATATAAGGCAGACTCACCAAGATTAGGTCTCAAAGGGGACTCAGTTGGAGCTGAAACAAATAGAACCGAAAATTAATCTGTGTATCTACAGATCAAATTCAGGGTCATTTCTGGACCTGAGCTGCACAAAGTCACAGTTTATGGTCAAATGAAAAGCTGGAGGAGCTCATGTGCAAACCTACATGTTTACATGTGAATAGAAGTAAATGTCAAGACCACACATACAGTACATAATTCAGCAGTTTTGCTATATGAACAAATTTTTCCAGTGTCTGTTACTTAGTGAGAACTTAGAAAAGGGTTCAGTATCACATAGTAGAGTAAAACAAACTTTCTCAGTGTCCTGGTTGTCCAAGGCTGCGGTCTCCTGCCTACTGATGGTAATTTTTTAGTAATGAAAGAGCCCACTGCTATGATTAATGGTTCAATGGCAATTAACCACCATCCTCCCTAGAGGCGTCTGTGTGCTGTAATCTGTGGCCACTGCCTAACAAACACACGCAACCATCAATCTCTCCCAGGGGAAAGACAGCCCTGAGAAGAGGGAGGTGATTGGAGGGGAGGGTTGAGTGTTAGATCTTAATAAATCAACTGTGTGTAAAAAAGGTCTAAATTCATTAAAGCAGTTTGTAGAAACTAGTCTACATGCTCATTTTGGAAAAATACCAGAAGGTTGCATTTGGGTGTAAACAGCGGATACGTTGTAGTGATGTTTAAAGTCTAATAAATCCAACTGAGGACATTTGATAGCTTCGTTGGGTGGACAATATGTTTTGTTAGTGGATATACACAGAAAAAGTAAAGGTGTGAGCAATGAGAGAGAATTCATTAACTAAATTCAGATGAACAAAAAGGACAGAACCAGGTGGTAGTCAACCTCAGGAACTTCCAAAGCATAAATTTAGGATTAAGATGACGATAAGTTTATGGTTTGTGTTATCTGAACAATATAGCCATATTTTATGTGATATCTATGCAATACTTACTAATTCTAAATCTCTGCCAGGTCCAGCTTTAGTGAACAAATTATTATTTCTCTCCTGTTGCACCTAAAACACTGCACCTTGCAGAGCTGGGATGTTTTAAGACAGCCTAACTTTAGAATGAAGGGAAGGATAATCTACCACAGTTTTCTACATCCAGGATGAGCCTGTTCACCTGATAACACAAGCAAAGATAACACAGGGCGGACTCATTTCAAAGTTTAGCTCTAAGTTACTTAAGACACCTTTTCAAACATTTGAGAAAGTCTAGCTAAGGCCCTTTATAAACAAAAGAACCTCAATCAAATGAGGAAGGATTAACTAAAAAAGGACTCTTCCTCTTATCATAATGGTTCTGCAAATGTCTTCACTTTAAGCTCAAGCCTCACTTTCATTAGCTGGCCTACCTTTTTTTTTTTTTAGCACTGGATCCAAATTCTTCTAAGAATGGATTTATGCACTGGTTTTAAATCCTCATGCTGACTGTAGAAGTTGGAGTTTTAGCAGCTTGTCTGGCACTGCTAGCTGGTTGAGTGGCCTGTGAGGCTGCTTCTGTTGCTGCTGCTCTACTGGCCCCTGAAGCTCAGCTCGATTGCTGGAGCTCTGGCTTGGTGATGAAGCCCATTAAAAGCAGATCAAAGGGCCTTGCCTCTCCGTCTCCCTTCCTTCCCCTCTAATCCTTCAGTGTTTGCTGATTCAAAATATGTGAGGAGGGGCCATCAATCTCAGCTTGTAACTAACGTTTATTGTTCATAAATAACATTGTCACTTAGCCGTGATGCTATGATGAAACCTACAGTTTATATAGATGTGTGTTTAGTTCAGTGATTGCTCATTTAACAAGTTCAACCTGAAAAAAGCATAAAAGTCAGTTCCTGATAATCCATCTTCACAAATTTATATACAGTTTAATTCTTGCTTGGCTGGTAATTTTCCTTCTACAGTCTTCTCTGTCTCTGTATTAAACAAGGCTTTCTAAATCACTTTCAGTCATTCTAGGGAGGCCATTTGGCTGGAGAAGGGTCCAGAAGATTTTTTTTGGGTGGATAATCCCTTCAAGCTTCCAAAAAAATCCTCATTTACAGTTTTCTTTCTCTATGCTTCATCACACCCTCCTGCTGTCTCTTGCATTCCTTCTATTGCACCCATTCTGTCTCTCTCTGTCTCACCCTCTGTGCATCAAGAGCAGACAGTGGTGCTCATTTTGCTTGGATTAATCCCCTCTCACTTTCTTAAAGACTTCAATTACTGCCTCCTCTATTAGGAGCTCATCTCTGCTAATGCCTGTATCTCCCTGGCCAGGGCTTAAACACACAAGCATGCTAGGACACACACACACAGAAATACACACATTCTCCAACAGCTTTGCCTTCTACAGCTGACCCAGTCTTCTATGCACATGCATGCATGTGCGCACAAATAAAAAAAATATGACGGACTTTTCAGTAAACTAAATGAAGACCCGAATCGGATGGGTGCTGATGAACAGGATTGGGTGCGACGAGTGCGGACAAATGAGCCTAAGCTTTGGCAGACTCAGACATCTTGGCACAAAGAGTTTAGGGCACAAGTCATCTTAAATCTTCTTCCCCTCTTCCTGCTCTAATCTCTTCTCTCTCCCCTTTTCTCTCCACCCTGTAAACCAAACTCCCACTCTTCCACTCCCTTGTTCTCTTCTTGTTTGCTCTTTTCCCCTTCGCCTGACTCACACCCTTCGCATTTGAAGTCGAGTTGCTCTTGTCTAACTGGTGGTTGCAATTACTGACTCACCAGGGCGCAGGATGTTGTTTTTTGTTCTACAGTGGCTTGAAAGAGATGGTTCTCTGAGGTAAGACTGTCAAGACTCAGCAAAAACATGGCCTTTGAGCTTTGACTGGAGTCATTACAATAATCCTGGGTGAATGAAAGCAAGCAAGGAAGGAATCACTGCTATTTTTTATTTTCATGCTCCTTTTTCTAGATGTGTTTTGAAGCAAAGGTAGAATCCATTGTAAAACTACATTTTTCTACGCAAACCTGCAAAGCAACCTGTGTTTCCCTAGTCTGAAGAAAGCCTTATTTAAAATTAAATAATTTATATTTGTGAAAACTTCATGCCAAAACATCTCCTGGCTTGATGGTGTTAGAAATGGGGCTAACAACAACAAATATTTTCCCACTTACGTCTTTAACCCTTGTTTATTAAAACAAAATTAATCCCAACTACAACTATAAAAACAAATGAAAAAATATGAAATTTCTTAACGGGAGAAGAGCAGAGGACCAGCAAGGGAGTTGAAAGATAGACAAGAAATGGTAGCTGGAGGAGAGAGTAAGGACTCAAGAGAGGAAGACAACCAAGGTCTCAAGATTTCTTGCTAGTGAGCAATGAGGGATGGCATTCAGCCAGGCAAGCAGGCTGGCTGGCAGACTGGGTGGGTGGTGAGGAGGTGGGAGAGGCTGGGCCACTTGTCCCTCCTGTGCTGCGCTGTGATCGGGTATCCCTCAGGGAGCAGTGGCCTCTTTGAGTTATATGTGCCTTTAATAATCCATCTGGGGTGCAGTGCACTTGGTCAGGCCCATAAAGATCTGATTTATTTTCTGCTGGAAATGAGAAGACTTGGGATGTTGGGCAGAAAGCGGGGAGTGCTGGCCCTGCTGTCAGAAGATGGAGCTGATGGACGGTCTACAGCACTTTTCACCATCAATGACTCCAGCCCAGAACACCCTTTCCTTACCTACCGCTGTTTCGAAATCCTCTATACTCCTCCCAGTTTTACTTTTGGTCTTTTCATGGTCATTTAGTATAAGAAGAAAAATGCTTATGTTCCACCATTCAACTTGTCTGTTTGAGGCTCTCTGTTATTTAAAACTGTAGCAGTAATTTGTATTTTGCCATGTCATGATATAAAGTACCTCTCGGAGCCTGTGCTGACTAGTGTCACAAACTATTCTGTTGCACCGTGCATTTTATTTAGTTGCAGGACTGTTTGTCAGACTCTCATTTTTTATAGCTTCTAAATCCACAAGTAAAGACAAAATGTGGAGGATTTATAGAGTAAGTTTTGGGGTGTAGATCAAAGCAAACTTAGAGGGATGGTGGAGAAAGGAATTGGAGGCAGATTGAAGGGATGGGGTGAAGAAGTGTGCTGGCACAGCAGAAAAGAGCTCTGAGCACGGAGGGAGCTGTGTGTCTGGGACCAGGCATCCCCTAACATTGCTAGACAGATTATTTTACACACATGTACGTACATACAGACACACACACACAAATCCAGCCCCTGCTCAAGCATTTGAAAGCTTTTGGAGGCTTTATGTTGCTGAGAAGCAAAGTGTTGCATGTCACACGTTCCACTGTGAGTTAAAGGCTTATAGCTCTCCTCTCTTTATCCTTAAATCTTGTATTTACATTGGAGTTTATTTGAATGTTGCTTTATCTTCTTATCATGATAAACCAAATCACACCTTCTTACTTTTGCTCCTTGACTATTTTGCCTTCAACTCTACTAATTGTTCTTCAAGTCTTCACCCTAACTGATCAGTCCTGATTACATGTCAGCTGCGTCCTTACCTCAGTCCTTCCACTCCCTGTTTAACCCTCCCTCCCTTTCCTCCATGGATCATAACCCAGCTTTAGATAGTGTTCAGTTCTTTAGTTCTTCAAAGCTTGAGTCTTAAGCATATGAACTTCAGTAGTGGCTTGAGCTGGCCTCCATATCTGTAAGCTCACTTTGAATGCTAATGCCCAGATTTGAAGTACCTAGTAAGGGCAGCCTGAACCCTCTTTGCTACTATGCAGCTGATTTTGGAAAGAAAAGAAAGAAGGAAGGAAGCGTTTACAGCTCCATGTCTCACCCCCGCACTATTAAGTCCAACTTTGTTGAGAAAACTCAGACAGCAATTATGATTTATGTAAACTATATATCAATCTATCAGATCATTTAACTGTTTTTTTCAAATGTAAATTTGTATTCTGAATGCAAAAGATTTTACATCAATACACATTATTGTCATCCATTTCCTTGTAGCACTTTTTCATTAGTTTTCAATAAAACATTGAACAAATATTTATTGGTATTCCTTTTCAGTCTATGGCCTCAGCCCCAAATATAAAATGTCAAAAGAGATGGGAGTTATAATCTTCAGTATTCCCCCATTATTGTTCATATCAGTATCTTCACAAGAAATTCAACACTGCTGAATTAATGGGGCAAAACCAAAACACATGGAAAGGATTTGCAATCAGATCACCATGAGATCTCCAGCACATTTTTTGTGTGGAAATTTGTTTTGAGCAGGTGTTGTAAAAAATATTATTTTTTACGATGTTAACAACTGCACTCACAATTGTCCCTCTTTTTCCTATTAGGGATGTAACAATGGGGCAAAATCACAGTTCAGTATGTACCTTGGTTTTAAGATCACAGTTTGGTTAGTTTTTGGTACAGTAAGGGAACAAATGCAAAACATAAAACTGTTTAACTGTAAACAGGAAGATGTTTAAAGACATTTAAAATTAAACAAAAAATCATGAATCCCGGTTGGGAAATTCAGCTCTGCAGTTAACCCATCTCTAGATGTGCATGAGAGCAGCGGGCTGCCATGTTTCAGTGACTGATCCTGACATAAACAATGAAAGTTATGCCCTCCATACAACCCTTAGAATTTTCATGGTTTCATTAATTTAATTTAATTTAATTTAATTTAATTTAATTTAATTTAATTTAATTTAATTTAATTTAATTTAATTTAATTTAATTTAAATTAATTTTCTTTGTTTGAAAATCTGCACAACTGTTTTGAAATTGACCATTTGTGCTTGTAAAGAGAAAGATGAACTCTGTGGTGGGTCAGATCAGCAGGGTAGAGTGAAATGATGCTTCTCTCTTTTAAGACATCAAATGTAACTTGATTTCGTATTTGTGACTCAGATGTGCTTCCATTTTAAGTAATTTGGCATCATGAAGGCTGACAGCTTATTTGCTGTCTCAATGCCTAAATAAAATTGCATCCACTTTTCTTCTGTTTATTTTTGTTAGACAATTAATCCAAAACAACCCAACATTCAAATCACTTGCAGTTTATGACCTTCAAGCTGCTCATCAGCACCATCTTTTCACCACACAATATTTGTCCTTCTGTCCTTCTGCACCAATGGGATAAAACTGTCATTAGTGACTACTATAATTTATAGCTCTGCCTTCCCCAGCTACCTGCTCAGTGCTTCCTTATTGTTGTCCTATCTCACTCTACACCCATCATAACTGTAGATTACATTACTTCACTGCTTCCTCTGTGCTCTCCCATTTACAATTTGTCTCCTCCAAGGCCTTGTAAGGTCTAAATCTTTGCTTTCCAGCTTGTCTGCTGTGAGCAGCTGTGTGTTTGTGTGATACTGTGGGGCCTTGGCACTTTACAACTAAATGACTGTTGTTGGCTGCAGATATTTCATGTGCAGGGGGAGTAGACTGGGGCAGTGTGTCAGGGGTGGTGAGAGGATGAGCTCTCAGGCAAGGAGACAAAGGAAAGAAGGCTTGTTGTCACTCTGCCTCTCTGTCGCTCTTCCAGAGCTAACTGGGCTCTGTGCCCCATCTTTTCCAAAAGGGAAGAAGACATGATTTTGAGCACTCTCTGCTTGGTATCTGCTACATCCCAAATACTCTGCAATGACTTATGAGTGTGCTTATTAAAGTCCTCAGAGGCTAATCACAGTGATAAATAAATAATTAACTAAATAAACTCTTTGGGATCAACAAAATAGTATTAATTTCTTTTTAATTCTACTTTACACCAAGGTTTACAATAATATGTTACATTTTCTTCAGCTCCAACTCTGCTATTATGATCCCAAAACAAACACAACAGCATTTAAACTACTTTTCTACTTTAAGCATTAAAGTCTAATTTTAATCTAAAGGGAGGAGTTCTGGAGTGAGAAAGAGAGAGGCTTCTCTCCTGTAAACAAGCAGTTATACAGACTCAGCATGCAGAGTGGGACTGCACTGTCTGTCAATAGCTACTTAAGGCTGTCACAGAAAGTAGATGTAAGAAGTGTCGGCAAAAAAGTGTAATCTCTGGCAGAGAGAGAGAGAGGGGGGAAAGAGCTGAGTTTAGCATAAGCTGAAATTAAGCTGGCAACATAGGACATAGAATATCTCTAACTCTGGCTGCATCATTAGGCAGAAAGAAACCCAGGAGGTGCTGCAATGGCACAGTCATGAAGAAGCATGTCAGCTTCTTTTTGACATCCATATTCCCAAAGTAAATACATACATATGGCAGAGAGAAAGAGGAGGTTGTGGGGGTAGTGTAGCATGTATGTCTGTGTTTGCATTAACATGCAGGTATGAATATATCTACCTGGGAGTGCATTATAAGCATCCATTATGCATATGTCATGTCTGAGGAAGACGAGTATCACTGTTGTTCCTGTTACCTACCTCCTTGCTCACAGAGCTGCTGGGCCAGAGCATCCTTGAAAATAATCTGTCCTCGATGTGTTGCTGTGGCTCTGGAAGAAAGAATGAGAGCAGAAAAAGTGGAGAGTAAGCTCATTAAAACAAACACCACCAAGGGGAACATTAACCTGTTGTCCTTATTATATAGTTTGAAGATCAATCTGGCATCATTTCCCACAAAACCAAAATGTGTTCAAGTGTTTCACAGATAAGATGGGGTTTTCGGAAAAAGCATAACACTGATGCACTGTTGATCTTAATGCCAGAAATGTCAAAAAGTCTAGAGACAGTTGTGAACAAGGCTAACTCTGCTCAGATGATTGTAATAATAATACAACAATGATAGTATAACATATAATGCAAGTTATCAAATATCCTCCATCACCCTTCTGTGCGCTACCACCTTGCATTCTTCAACGTCGGTATAAATCTAATTGTATGTTGCATGCTATATGTACAGAATGGGATATGGATTTCTTTCCTCTGGCCATGAAATGCATTATTCATCTGAAAGTGGAGAGATCTTTTAAAAGAGGGAGAAGTGGTTTGGAGCACTGCAGGATCTTTTACAGGGATACTGAGACTGTACTGCGGCTATGTAGAAAGAGATCGTTTGTGAAAGCAGAATGACAGTGATACAGACATGCAGTGAAGAAAATGTTTTCTATGCTACTGCTCTTTCCATCAGTACAAATAACAGTAAACATGAATAATAAGTGTAATGGAAAAAGAAAGGATAAAGCTGATATAATGTAAAGTGAAAAAACAAGAGTGACTAAAGAAGACGTTTTCAGTCGTTTTCAGAGTGGCCATGAAGTGCATTGTTGGAAAAATGTAAGTTAAGAACTTTTTGTAGCTTGTTTCCCTTAGTGGCAGCAGCAAAACGGTCTGCTTAGAGGTCCAAGTAAGGAAACTTTTTTTGTGACAATAACACTTTAGTTTGCCAGTAAAAATAACCGACTGAGGGAAAACAACTGCAGAGGAGCCGAGGTCAAAAACATAAAGAGGAAAAATACAACAGCTGTGATGTGTTTTCTCACTGACTGCCTGCACCCTCACTGTTTACTCATCAAGGGGAGTAGAGTAGCTGTCTCATCTGGCACACAAACTTTTTTCAAATGTTGCAATTAAAGTTTGACATTAATTATTAACATCATCTCTGGCTTGTAAATCTGAACAACCTCTTACTAAATAGATACAGACCCACAGCTAAGTGTACCACCCACATGTAGCGAGTGGAGCTCTTTTAAGGAGCACTAAAGGAAATAAGAGGTCTCATTTTTAGTCTCATTCCAGCACACACACACACACGTTCTTCACACTGGTGTCTCTGTTTTTAAAGCATTTCCAGGATCCATAAACATTACACAAGATTTTAGTTATCAAAACGATCAGTGATGTGATCACAAGGAGATGGTTCTATACACACGAGAATACATCTAGAAAGTACCGTGGATGCACAAAGATCTAATCAACAGACCGTATTTGGTTGGTGTTGGAGACATACTGTATAGCCACATTGCTTCATCATTTAGAAGGTTGGAGTTATTTTGTTATGACTGGCAGCTATGCATCTGAGCGAGAAGCTATGACTTGTGTAATCCCACAGGGGTCAGTTCTTGGGCCACTTCTGTTCAGATTGTAAATGCTCCCTTTGGGTCAAATATAACAGAAGTTTAACAATAATAATCTCAGTTAAGTAAACATTATGTTTACATATACATATAACATAAAAATGGCTCATAATGGCATGTTAACAGACTCAGATCTGACTTTAAACAGCCACATCAAAGCTTTCACTAAGGCAGCTTTTTACCAGCTCCAAAACATCAGCAGAATTAAAAGCTTTGTCTCCCCAGAACGACCAGGAAAAACTCATCAATACATCCACCTCCTGTAGACCTGGTTACTGTAATGGTCTTTTCATGGGACTTCCCAAAAAGAGCATTACATATCGGCAACTCATCCAGAACGCTGCTGCTAGAGTTTTAACTAGAACTAAGAGATCTGAATATATCACACCATTTTTAAAATCTTAATATTTGCTTCCAGTCAGTCACAGAATAGATTTTATTACCCAGCGGATAGTTTACAAATCCCAGAATGGTTTAGGCCCAGAATACATCTGTGTTATGTTCAGAGAATATAAACTTAGCAGAGCGCTTAGATCCAAAGACTTGGGTTAGCTAGTCCAGACCAGAGTCCAGACTAAACATGAAGAAGCAGCATTTAGTTGTTATGCTGCAAATAACTGGAACATTTTTACCAAATGTGAACACTTTTAAATTCAGGTTGAATAAAATTCTTCAAGTGTCTATGCTTGAAATCTGCACTGTATCTTTAAATTTATCTAAACTGTTGCTTGCTTTTAATAGTTTTGATTTAATTTGACTATTTTACATGATTTGAAGATAATTTTATCATGATTTTTGTACACCCTTTTAATAATTTCTTAATATAATTTTTTCTCTTCATATTCTTTTATGTACTTTTTAATGCTGCACCCCACTGTAATGCAGTGATGTTCAATGTAGTAAGTAGTAAGAATTTTTAGTGGGTCCCTGGAAAATTCCCCAATTAAAAAAATTCCCCAATTATTTCTTATATTCTTCTATTTCTTCAATTGTAGTGTTAAACTCATTTGATGATTGTTTGGTATGGCGTTATAGTTAATGGACGTATATTAAATTAAATAAATAAAATTCCAAATCTGAAAAGGTCACATATCAATAAAAAATACCAGAGGAACTGAAGTTTTATTATTAACACAGATCAATCATGCCACATACCACTTCTAAATATTACTCTTCCTGTAACTGATGCCAATGTTTCTTTTTATTATTAACACAAACTAATCAAACAACAGAATAACAACAAATTATGATTCACAAATATGTAGATCTATTAAGTAAATGTGTCCGTGACACAATTTGCATTCTGGCTGGTAGCATTTTATTTTATTTCATTGTCTCCTCGCCTCCCCTGCTCCACCACTTTACTCTTGCTTCCTCTTTGTCATGTTGTTCTGCACCTTTTTTTTTTTTTTTTTTAATCAGAAGCTGGTCTAATGTGGTCTATGTCCCCAAGAATTAAGTGGAATCACCCTTTACACATATGGCATATCAGCATTGTTTATTTACATGTGTTGACACTTTAGAGAAGTTCTTTCTGACATTAGCTCTGTTGTCAATGAAAAGGGGGCCCTGCAGAAAAAGCCTTAATGCAACTGTGTTCTGATACATAGATGAACCGCTTACACAACTGACATACTGTATCTCCTGCTGATGGGAAGTGTGAAATATTTGTAGTGTTTGCATACATAGAAAGGACAAGAGATTCAATCACAAGTGATCATTTGAAACACATGCAGAGACATATTCTGGCCAAGTGTACACTGACATACTTTGACCTGTTCACTTGGGATCACATCTGTATTAAACTCTACAGATGCTATCAAAGCAGTTTTATGTGTGCTGTGCCACACCCAGTCTCCATATGTCCATGAGAGAAGATTAAGTATGTGCAGACAACATGGTGGGGGCTTGCGTCAGTGAAGCAAAAAGACTCTTCTCCTTATTCATCATTTCTCTCCCCTTCTCTGCTGCCCCGTGTGAATTTCGCCTCTCAGCTCCCAAACTCTACCCACCCTGCAGACTCAGGCCTTTTATGGGTGCCAAGGCATTTACACGTTCATCTCAGCTCATGAATAATGAATAGGACCCTCATTAATTAATAAAGACCTCTTGTGCCTGTGCAAAGCTGGAGAGAAAACATACTTAATTACACTCATATTTCAGAATTGGTGAAAACTAATTTGAGTTTGGTATTTATGAATAAAAGATGGCGCGTAACGAACAACGGGTGGAGATGTAGGAACAAGGCCCTTAAATATTTACTAAACAGCTCAAACTCACTTAACAGATTTGCTAGGTGCCAGGGGATAGATGGCTCTATCAAAAACCACACGACTTACACAGATATTTAACACACACACATGCTCATATTTAGCAACTGTTTGAATGAAAGGAACATAAAATCTAAAAGTAGAGTAAGAATAAGTCATATCCTGTACTCAAGTCAAAGTAGCCATTCTGCTATTTAAAAAATAAATCAAAATACAAAACACTGACAGATCCAGAGGCAACACAATGTTAATATTTTCTTTCCTCTAAGTAGATGAAAAGGCAAGACAAATAACAGAAGAGATATTCAAAGGAAAAGGGAATCTTTTCTTTAAAGTGTGTAAGTGCATGACTGCTTTTTTGACTTAATAGCATGTTTGCCATTAAAAGAAAAGGGCATTTAGTCTGAGCAGAAGAGTGTGTGATCAGTGCAGCACGACATCAGTTTCTGTCTGTTGTCACTCTCCAGTGGTTCCTCAGAGTGTGCCTCTCATTAACGTCCACACACCACAAACACACAGAGAGCAGGACAGACTCAGGCAAAATATTTACCCAACAGCTAAATGTTGATTTGACTTTCTCTGACGAGTGAGGTGTGGGGCAGTTCAGGGCCTTAAAATTTGACTGATATTTTTCTTATATCTCCCTCCTCGATACAAATCAGAGCTTATTCATCTTCTAAAAAACTGTCATCCTCTCCCTTCTCATTAGTCAGTTAAAAAAAAGACTAAGAGACTGAAGGGATGAAGAAAAGGATGAGATTTAAGAGTGAATGGTAGATAAACAGGAAGGGAGGGGATCAGGGTTGGGAAGTCAGAGGAAATAGAGGTGGAGGGTTACACGGCCTTGTCTTTCAAATACCACAATCGGCTGTCAGCCAGCTAGAAAAGCAGGTAAGGTGGACACGCATGCGGTCTCTAAGCCATATATGAGCTTTAACATGTATGCAAATGGAAAGGCTGTCACTCAAATGGCTCCCAAAAGGGCCGGGAGTGGGTAATTACCAAGCATGTCCTCCATGTTAGATTACATGTTGCTGTTGGCCATAAGTATCCCCCAGGAACCAGCTTGACAGATCCCTGCTAACCACTCACACACACATAAATATATATTTATATACTCACACACAGTAGGCCAGACAGCCAATTTACCCTATAGCAATATAAATGTTAAATAAGGCTACTGCTACTTAAAAACAGGAGCAAATACACAGTCCAGCCCAAGCAACGTTTGTTAAACAAGACTGATTATATTCTCTTCTAACAGAAAATTACTTCGGAGGGAAAACAAAAAAACAAAATGGCTCACTATACATATCTCATCAGAAAAAACTCCTACTAGTCGCCTCAAATTTTGAATTATAAGTTTGTTTTCTGTTCCAGCTCACAAAGCTTGTTTAGTAATAGTGATTATAATGAGAGGTTTAAGAGATTCAGTTCTTGTCACCAGCACTGATTTGGTAGATTTGTACCTTGATCTTAAAATATTGCATCTGAATTATCTGATTTACCTTCCTTGTTTGAAGACCAGCTTTGATTATGGCACTGCAAACAGAAGAGAAGGCTGAAGAGTTAAAGATGAGGCAATGAAACTGGCAAAATTATGTTTTTTTCAAGCAAAATAACTGTTCACAAGCTTAGGAGAAAGGATTTGAGCAGTTATCTTGATTTTTGACTGAAAAGGTGTGACTGACTGGATTTGCATTACTCCCTACCCCTCCCTCTGCCCCCACATTCATTAATTGAAAAGGGTTCTTGGAAAACATGCAAATTTAATGAAGCTCCTCAGAGGAGGGATTTGGGAGTTGTTCAGCAAATTACCTGCTTGTTAGCAAAGGGTCATTGAGAGTTATGGCTCCAAATACAGCCAGAAGAAGCATAGTTATTATTCTGAATACAGCTTAAAGAGAAAAGCAATTGACCTTGAGCACCATTAGTGGATAATAATTAAAAAGATTAGGAAAACAACAGTAGATACTTAGGAGTAAATGTGTTTGGAAGTAAAAGAGCAGCCTCAACAACAGTGTTTGATTGTCAGGAAATCTAAGTAAAACCGCTTTTTTAAAAGCCATGCTCTGCATTTTAGTGAGGGTCAGACTAGGACAATACATTTGTGGCAGCTCCCTTAGTGACGGCTCATTATGCTGCATTTGAATTCAAGTACTTTTTTTTTTTAACTTTCATGCTCTATTTCATCTCAAACTGTTAAAGTGGTCAATGCCCCTGCAGGTGGGACAGTGACCTTCTGATAATGAGACTATGTGATGTTGGTGATGTGGACAATGTGGCAATATTGATCAAAGCACTGATGTGTAGCAGCTATATATATGTGTGCACAAAGTCTGTGCACAAAGGGATATGCACATAATTATACGAGTCACGGGCCGTCCCATGGGAAATAAAGCAATATCAATCAAGACAGCACATTTATGGTAAAGAGCAACAGGGGTCTAGTTTCATTAGAAAAATGTCACAGATTTACTGATTATTTTAAAAAAGCTGACAATTTGAAAAATTTGAGAAAGGCTGAACATGTGATATGACATGTGAGTGAAATGAGTGCTGATACATGTGTGAATGTGTGATATATGAAAACTGGAACTTTATGGAAGGAATGCATCAGATATGTAGCTAAGGTGACATTATTGACAAAAAAACAGTTCTTCAAATTTATGAGTACTATCACCTCTCAGATTTTCTCCCCATATTTCAGCAAAGTACAATGCCAAAATCCAATTTCTTTGAACCAATCATTCATATAACCCGGCTGAATGTCTACAGTTAATCTGTCACACAACTACAGGCCAGTGTGAGGTTTTAGTGCGCCCTAAAATGTGTTTTTGAGCGGTAAACAACATAGTATTACCTAAATATGATGAAAACCAACTATACTGTTGAGAACGTTTAGCAATTTTTAATTTCTTTAAAAAACAGGATTTTGTGGGTCAAAAATGGCTCAAAACGTCCACTACAAGGTAAAACCATGTTTTGTTTTTTGTGATGTAGAGCCGTACTGATGCTTCTCTTAGTCATAAGAAAATTCTAAAAAACAGATGTGACCTTATCTGGTACAGATTTGCTAGTTTCAGACTTCTATTCTTTCACAGTTTCTGATGAAATATTCCTCCAATGGGACGGATTTGAGTTTTTGAGGGAAGTAAAAGTAACACTGGACTTTTACTTATTCTTCACCTGTTGATCCTCATCTGGTGACAAACAGCAGCTCAAATGTAGCAGCAGCAACTTACAGCAGCACTTCCTGCAGCTGCCAAAACCTGCCACGAGTCTCCACAGCTTACCAGAGCTGTTGGAGCTGCTGACAGGCCAGCGTAACAGCACTAACGCCTCAGACTGACATGTTTCAGGACCACATTGTTCATGTGTAATTGAGGAGATTCAGGAGGCGAATAGTCTTCCACCTCAAAGACAGCTATGTGGCGTAGCTGCTTTGTGAATCTCGCTTTCCATCTACCTAGTGGCTGCTGAGCTGTTGCCTATCATTCTATCATTTCCTGACCCGCCCAGTTTCCACCCACTGATCTAACCCCCCCCCCCCCCCAACCCTTGCTGTTTCTGGCATTTTTTTAAATATGGCAGTGGGTGGAGTTATGCAAAAAATAGGGGATGTAGTTACACTTCAATAAAGAAGAAGAAACCTCATTAACCACTAAAATGATGTTCAAACTGATTGACTTAAACAGTAACAAATCAATGAAGTGGATTAATACCAGGAGAAATTAGGAGCTGTGTGAGACAGGTCAGCTCTGAGTTTGATGTTTGAACTCTGACCTCTTAGCTGGTTATAACTGGTTATGCTAAAATCAATGACATGATATAATTACAAGTCAAAGACATCTGGCCACATCATTTTGTGACTGAGTTGCTAAATTACACAAATTAATGAATTCACCTGAACATTTTCTCAAGAGCATAAATGTTTAGCAACATGCAAATAAGCAGCAATACATCTGTAGTTCACTATATAAAAGTGCTATGACCATTTTTATTATAGCACATGGCTAAGATAGTTGAGCTCTAAAATATTACATTACATTGAACAGCTGAATACAAACAATATGCAAATGCTTCGGAAAATTCATGTTCACAAACACCTGGCTACTGTAACAAGTGGCAATATGAGAAACATAAAAACACAGATTATTTAAACAAAGAAAAAACTGGTTTTCTATTACAGCTGCAAAGGCAATGTTTACAATATACCAGAGGATACATGGAATCTTTCTCTTTGAGTAATTACATTTCTCTTCCCAAAAATTATCCAACTGTCAAAACTCCATATACGAACAACAGGTAACAAATGCAAAGACATACACGTTTTCATACAAATGAATTTATTCACATATGCATGTAAACACAACATTTTCAAGACAGTGAAGAATAGTGGGCCATTAAATTTGCAGACATCCTCCTCCTCAGGGAAACACTTTGGAAAGAGGGCTCACATGCAATAATTGAAGCAATCTGTCCGAATCCCACAGGAAGTTACTGCCAAATCTATGCACATACACTGACACATAAGGATATGTTCAGGCAGGGCTGTATGTGAGCATGCATATGTACACTCATAGAAAATACACAATTTCCAGAGTTACACGCGACACTATGCCTGCTGTATTTGTTTCTTACAAGCTACCTTTTGTGGCACATTGCTGAAAGACACACATCTACGCTATCTGCCTCCAGGGTGTAAATGAAACAAAGGAAAAGTGAAAGTGAGGAAGCAACATATCAGTGATTCTTCACTTTCACTACAAGAAGTTATTAAACATTATCACCTCTGCTGAGTACAGCAAAGCTTTCAATATATTATGTAGTGGTGTGAACTGTCTAATCTAAGATGAACATAAATCGGGCCCTATGTTGTTTTATGCAGTTACTAATGGGCTACTTTATTTGCATTTTGTGCCCATCAAAGTTTTACTTTTGACCTTGTGGTAGAAAAATTAATTACCAAGAGTCTGGATGAGTGAAGTTTAACAAAGTATGTTATAGAAAAGAAAACTAAAGACTTGTACAAGGACAGCATCACATCTGACTCGCAAGTGGTCGAAGGAGGCTCTGAAGAGCAAAAAACAAAGGAAAGTTGTTGTTGTTAGGGGAGCCAAAATGACCAGATAAGACAGTTTGCTTCTTTCTCATAACAACTGGTCTTATCCTGTAAATGTCCTGTCTTCATACAACCCAGTTTCTCCTACACTGCTCCCAGTCAATAGTCAGAGTCTCTCAAGGCATCACTAGTACTCTGATAAATTCATACTTATATCCCCAGAAAAAGATAATGCATAAAGATGGATAAAAATGGTTAAAGACTATAGTGATTATAATGAAAAATGTGTAAGAAATGTAATGAAGATTAATGAAGTGAATAATAAAAAGATGATTAAGGAATAATCAAGAATAAGGAAATTTCTTCTACAACCTACTGTACACTTTTTCAATAGCTGGAGATTTTCAGCCACCATTCTCTCATCCATGCAAATGTGTTTTTATACTACTGCTAGATTTTAATGACCTGTCACACTAAAACAACCCAATGAGACAATTTTTTCCTCCAAGTGTCCGTGAAGGATGGTAACAGCCAAACAGGAATTAAACTTTTTAATAGATTTAGGAAATTTGGTTTTAGTCTAAGTGGGCTGCTTAATGGTGGTTCTCTTGTATAATTACTCAGTAATAATTGCTTAGCATTTATTTATGTGCAGTTTCATGCACTTAAAGACACTTGACAGTGGCTAAAGATAATGAACAGCTGAAAATGTACATTTCATTTATTTATCACAATTTCTAAAGAGTATCAATCATTTCGTCTGGGTCATGCCAACACTTTCAGGAAAAACAATGCATTTTTTTAGTGAGGTGTAAGGTTGCTGTGACTTTTGTCCATGTCTGAATGTGTAATGTGTATGTGTCACCCAAATCCTCGGCTTCCTCTTCTCCTTCTCTACTCCAAGGCCTCTCCTTCTCTTTAGGTGGCAATTTACAGCCATCCAGAAAATGAGTTCTTCTGGATGCCCACGTCACCACACTCTATCACACTCCTCCAAGTGATGTGTTACCAGGGACACTCCTACAATATTGCCCATAAAACTGCTCAGAGGACGTATATTAATGTAGCAGCAGACTGGCTCCAGTCCTCTGAAGGACAGAGGACGTCTGTGCCCTTAAATTAAACACCCATGGACAACACTTGGAGGAAAAAAGTCCTTGTATCAATCAGAACAGGAGTGCCATGGCAAGAAGGTGCATTATTCACATTTTGCACAGTCAATACAGGTGTGTTTCAGTTACACCAGAATTTTTATGACTTTGACTTAGGATTGGAGAATTTGTGTCAAAGCCACATTTTTCGGAAATGCCTATTCATACAAACCAAGATGGTAAACTAAAGGTGACAGAAAAGAGACACAGTTTCACAACCAAATTTTAACCTCAAGATGGGCTCAGCTTAGATAAGAAAGCCCATTCCTGTTGAATTCCTCCACTAAACTCTGAGAGAAGTTCTCAGGAAGATGATGTTTGCACCGTTTCAGTCCTGTACAGCTCTCTTTATGTCTAAAATTCTAGAGAAAATAGTTTCAACATAACTATGTGCCCGTTTGAGCAGAAACAATCTGTTTGAATCATTTCAGTCGGGATTTAGAGCTCATCATAGCACAGAGACAGCACTGGTGAAAGTTACCAATGATCTTCTCATTACCACAGATAAAGGACTCCTCGCTGTACTTGTTAGAGCTCAGTGCTGAAACTGATCACAACATTCTGTTACAGAGGCTTGAACATCTTATTGGGATTAAAGAAACTGCTTTCGGTTGGTTTAAGTCAAATTTATCTGATATATTTCAGTTTGTTAATGTAAATGATGAGTCTTCCTCATGCATCAGAGTAAGTCATGGAGGTTCTCAGGGTTCTGTACTTGGACCAAAACCTTTCACATTATAAATGCTTCCCATAGGTAATATCATTAGACAGCATGGCATAAACTTTCATTGCTATGCAGATGATACTCAGATCTACTTATCCATAAAGCCTGATGAAACCAATCACTTTGTTAGATTTCAACGATGCCTTAAGGACATAAAGACCTGGATGACTCAGACTTTTCCTCTTCTAAATTCAGACAAGACTGAGTTTGTTGTCTTTGGACCTGGAAAAAATTAGGGCAAAATGGTCTAGGCATTAATTTGGCTTCCACTACTACAGCGAGGAAACTTTGGAGTTATTTTTGACCAGGAATTGTCCTTTGGCTCGCATTTAAAACAGATTTCTATTTCTTCCTCGCATGTAATATTGCAAAAATCAGGGGCATCTTATCTCAGAGTGATGCAGAAAAACTTTTTCATGCTTCTGTTACTTCAAGATTGGACTACTGCAAATCATTATTAATGGGCTTTCCCAAATATGCCCTGAAAAGTCCAAAATGCTGCAGCGAGGGATCTGATGATAACTAGTAGAAGAGGTCATATTTCTCCAGTTCTCCAGTTTTAGCATCTAAATGACCAGGCTCCAATCTATATCAAATATCTCATAGTTCCATATGTTACCAACAGAGGCAAGGCAAGTTTATTTATGTAGCACAATTCAACAACAGGGTGGTTTAAAGTGCTTTACAGAAAACAAGAAGCATAATTTAACAATAAAAACAAAAGAAAAGGGAAAAAGAAAGAACATTGGATAAAAACAATATTAAAACATCAAGTTTAAAAATTAAAGTTTAAAAGAAACAGATGCAGATTTGGACTTTTAAAAATAAAAACTACTGAAACGCAGCAGAGAACAGGTGGGTCTTTAACTTGCATAGAAATTAATTAGATTAGATCTAATTAATTAATTAGAGTGTTTTAGCTGATCTGAGGCTTTCTGGGAGTTTCTTCCAGACATGTTGAGCATAGATGATAAACTGAATGCAGCTTCTCCATGTTAGCCTCTGACTCTGGGAACTGATAAGATACTGGAACCAGGTGACCTGAGGGGTCTGGTAGGTTCATACTAGGTCAAGAGGTCACTGATGTATTTTGGTCCTAAACTATTCAGAGCTTTACAGACCAGAAACAGAACTTTAAAGTCTATACTCTGATGAACAGGCAGCCAGTGTAAAGATCTCAGAGTTGGGCTGATATGATCCACTTTCTTGGTCTTAGTGAAGACACGAGCAGCAAAGTTCTGAATAAACTGCAAATGTCTAAATCATTTTTAAAACACTGTTACAATAATCAAGCCGACTAAAGATGAAAGCATGGACTAGTTTTTCCAGGTCCTACTAAGACATCACATCTTTAACCCTTGATGTATTCTTAAGGTGATAGTAGGCTGATTTTGTGATTCCCTTAATGTGTTTTTCAAAGTTCAGACTGCAGGTTTACTTGTGGTTCCCAGAGTCTCTAAGAGTACAATAGGAGGCAGAGCCTTAGGCTATCAGGCCCCTCTCTTATGGTACCAGCTCTCAGTTTGGGTTCAGGAGGCAGACACCCTCTCTATATTTAAGATCAGCCTTAAAACCTTCCTTTTTGATAAATCTTATAGATAAGGGTGGTTAGACATCCCTTAGTTATGCTGGCATAGGTTTACACTGCTAAAAGATGTTCCATGATGCACTGAGCACTTCCTTTTCATCTCTTTGCTCCTCATCTTCCATGTATAAGCAAATGACAGTACTGGCATCATGACCATATTTCTCTTCTCTCAGCAGGTCTTCATGGCTAAAAGGTGCATTGTCTGTTGGTCTCTCTTTCCTGTCCTCTCCACCCCAGCTGGTCGAGGAAGATGGCTGCCGTCCGTGAGCCGGGTTCTGTCGGAGGTTTTTCCTTCTTGTTAAAAGGGAGTTGTTCCTCTCCACTGTCGCCCCTTGCATGCTCAGAATGAGGGATTGGATTGAAGTCAAGATTCGATGCAATCTGTTGGTTTTCCTTTATCAGACTATTATTTATTATGAATTGGCTTGAACTGATTTGTCAGTAAAGTGCTCTGAGATTAAATTGTTGTGAAATGGTACTATACAAGTAAAGCTGAACTGAACTGAAATGATGGAGATGTGAGTTGTGAACTGCAACAGGGCCCAGTGAGCATGTTTGCATAAGTGTCTATATGCTTTTTGTGAGGAGCACTCCTCAACCAGCTAGAGCGTGACTGGCTGACTTTGATAAGGTCAGCCTCAGGGGCCCTTATTGTCATACAATTGTGGCCTCCTGCCACCGCCACTGTCATAAGCACTGGCACACTACAGCTCTGTGGTTTTACACTTACACACAACAAACACATGTACACAAACACAAATACTAAGGAAAAACACAATCCTTGTAAGCTGACACACACTCAACAGTAAATGTGTTTGCTGGCAGACAAAAAAAGCCAGTAAATCTGTTTGCTGAAGTGGATATTGTCTAACTGGCAGCTCCACTTCAGCAAAATCTCCCTGCTGAATTTATTTCTGTCTCTTTCTGTCCATAAAAGTCTGCCTGAAAGACTTTTGTGTCCTCCCAAGAATTCATTAAGGGATGTTTGTATGTACTGCCAAAATGTATAATTTTGTCATGGCTTTATAAAACAATCACATTTAATTTGCAACTTCTTCAAAGTTTTGAAAGATTACATGAGAGAAATATTTAGTTCATATAATTTTCAAATCAATCTGATCAGACATTCCAGCTGGCATGCTTACATGGACGCTAGATAAAGTGATCCTTGTATTTACATGATGGACAGATTTGGTAAATGGTATATGGCCTATACTTATATAGCGCTTTTACCCAAAGCCATCCTCTACAAGTACGTCACATTCACACACTGATGGCGGAAGCTGCCATGCAAGGCGCTCAACTACGACCCATCAGGAGCAATTAGGGGTTTGGTGTCTTGCGCAGGGACACTTCGACATGAGCTCTCTGGGCCACCTTGGGCTATAGGGCGACCACCCTACTCACCGAGCCATGACGCTCCACAGAGTTAATATGATCACAATGCTTTTCCAATGCGCAATACCCACTATTTCAGAAGTATTTTCGTTTTTTATTTTGAGCCTTTTGACTGTCAAAATGCTCAATAATCCTCAACTCTTTCAATTTCTAATAAAAATGTTTTAGCCGCCACAGTCCTGTTCTGTTTTACAGCAGCCATTTTTTAAGTCTTGCCTGAAACTCATTACATCGCGTAACCCCCGTGTGGTTCAAGCATGCGCTGAGACAACACACATCACAAAACGATCGGAATGAACGTGTACGTGGTTATTTTTTCCTGCTGATCTGATCGTGAAAAGGTTTAAATCCTCCCATCTTGATCGTATTGAAAAATCTTTCTGATCAAGGCTGATCGGTTTACATGACACATTTTGATTCTGATTGGACGTTCGATTGGATCAATATTACACCATGTAAACGCAGCTAGTTTTGTTTACAAGTTTTGTTTGTTTTTAATAACATTTAACCATTCCTCATGAATAAGAGTATGAAATATCATTAATAAATTCACAAAAGGTAAATTTCTCAAAACCTTATGTATTGTGGAGCTGTGTTGCTGACTTTGTATACGGTAGAGCTACACCAAGCCTCCCTTGTCCACCGCCACTGGTCCTCACCAATAGTGGCCAATTGCATTTTGACTGACTATCAGCTTGTAGCTGTAAATCTCTAGCCAAGATAAGTAGAAGGAAAGACAGCTAAGTTACATGGTGTTTTCAGCAGTGTGAGATGGAGAAACTGATGAAGAAAGAGCCAGAAAAAAAAAGATGAGTGCTGGCTTCAAACACATGAAGCTTGATCTCATTATATTTCTAACAAAGAGTAAAATTTTGAGAAGCACAGCAGAAAAAGAAGAAGAAAAAAAAACTACAAAATCATCCATTTTTACACTATTGTAGTTTTTTTTTTAAAATGCCTTGAAAAGCTATTTACTCTTCTAAATGTCTATTATTGTGGAAACAACACAGTGTCTTACTATTGTCTCTATATAATATCATATCAAAAAAGGAAAAACATTCTGTCTTGTTCAGAATGTGTATATATCTTTATCACACCCACCCTCGGGGGAAGGGTGGATCTGACCAATCGCTCACACATTTTCCAGTGAGAGGATGAAGCACTGAACGAGAGGATGGAGACATTTCCTTTAATTCTCAACAGGCTAAACACACTCACATTCACACCTACAGGCCATGTTGAGCAAGGCAATTATGATATAAACACACACACTAAGTCTGTTCCCAGTTTAACCTCTGGATGACAGGATGGACCTTAGACATCCTCTCCTGGGCTTAGACGGGGAGAACACCGCCCATGATGTCAGCTGATAAGCCTCTCTTAAGCTTTCTGGTTCAATATGGAACAACATTACTAGATAAGTTTATGACTTCTATGTCTGGGGTAGACACGTGGCAGCTTTAAAAGGTTGCAGCCAGTATCACAAGGCCATCAAGCTGCAGTTTTTCTTTCTTGCTCTTTTTACTTTGCTCTTTACTGTCCTGCACAACTTACATGCACGCACATATGACTTACAGGAAATTGACGCAGCCAGTGCCGGGTGGTGGGGCGATCCAGACAAAACTAAAGCTGTTGGAGGGCTGGGGACTGACGTGAGACGCCACCACGCTGCAGACAAATTGGGTTCCTGCAAACTGACGATTTGGCATCACACCTGCAGAACAGAGAGGGAGATAATAAGTAAAAGTTTAAAAAGAACATCTGAGAGATTAATGAGAGAGAGTTTAATGCTGTTAGCTTTATTATACCGGCAAAGACATTACTAACAAAGTCAACATTTTACAGTATATTGCTTGCACCTTCATATATATATATATATATATATATATATATATATATAAGAGGTCAGTGTACTGTCAGGGGCCTCCCATTAAACATTCATGATCTATACTGTCAGGAAACCACACCCCAAGACAAGCAATTACAAAAACTCACATGTGGTTTAAAGATTCAAGCCATGGGCTTCTATAGACGTACTGTTTTCCAGCTGGTCTTTCAAAAAAAAAAAAAAAAAGAAAAAAAAAAAAAACAAAACAAAACAAAAAAAAAAAACACAAACAAACACAAAATTGTAAGATTGGGTTTTCACTTGCAGCTCCCGTGGGTAATGTCTAGAAATATTTCACAGCTATATGCATATGCCTTAAGTGCTGGTGTTACCAAAGCACATAAAATTGATTAAATTCACTGTGATGGCTTGCCAATATGACCTAAATGATGTGTGTTCAAGCCAATTTACACCATTTTACCATGAAATAAAATAGTATAAAATTCAGGATAAAACAAAAAAATGTGCCTTAGCAAAGACGATTTTTAGCACAGTCAGAACAACCCACACGTATAAAATCAAAATAGTACAATAATACTGAGTCAGACAGGGTTTACATATAAGATTAAAGTTTTTTCTCACCTTGTTTAATATAATGCCATTCTGGTACTTTATAAGCATACTTTAGTTTACTTTCTCATTTCTCATTTACTGACGTCCATCCTCCCTCTCCTCTGTTCTTTGTGTCTTTCTTTCTTTAATACTATATGGTTTTCTCAATGCTCTCCATCTTTACTTCATGTGAGCTGACATTTCATAACACTGCTTTTATTAACGAGCACCTGTGTGGTTGTATCTTTGGAATGACATCATGTCACAATTTTTCCTTTATATCCCAGAGGGCAAGGGCAGGACATCACCGGACCCATAGTCACTCCAAACATCCAGAACCATTTAATAATTTACTGTACCTGTAAATGACTTTGTTGTGTCAGTAAAGAGGCATCCAAGCTGTGCAATGACTATCACAAGCATGAGTACAATCAGGGTATGCATTTCTCGAACAGATAAGTATTTGTCACAAATCTACAACCGTAAATCAACATACTGTGGTCCAGTGCAGACAGAGCAAACACAGTGAGCCAGGGAACTGTTTCAGATATCGTGTGTCCCCCCCCTTCTTAATAAAAATGCTCTTCACTGAAAATATGATCTCAAGTGATTAATAACACTGAAACTTTAAAAATGAATATATTTAATATTTCAGAATAAGGAATGTACAACTCACATGCAGTGTTTGTCCCAGTGTGTGTGTGTGTGCCTAAAAAGCAATTATTTAAAAGAAATAATTCCACCCACTTTTCACCGTAATAAATCTGACCTCCCAGATTACATCTATAAATATGCACAATGTTTCTGCATGTGGTTTCCGTTTGACTAAGCCAGCTGTATTTGAAAGTGTGTGTATTTGTACTTGTGTTCATTTGTGTCATTGCTTTAAATTGATGGTTGTTTGTGTGCCAGGATACAAACAAGCCTAGTGATCATTGCTATTGGGTAAACAAGCTTGCTTTTACATTAAGCACCAGTCATTGAATGAAGGTCTTCTTTAATACAGGAATTGTGCATTATTTTCATGGAGTATAGAAACATCAAATCCTTTGACTGAAAATTGAAGTGAAAAATCACCAAGGCTACATTGTTTGTGGTATTTTCACATATGCACATGCGGTGTGTGGTCCCATGGGTCAGATTTATGAGGTGTCGAGAAAAGAAGCCTTTAACCATGCTAATGAGGTGCTGGTTTGCAATAACAGAATGGGATGTAATCACCCACTAATAGTGCCTGTGCTCCAATCACCTTGTCTACAACCTTTCTGCATAATGGCTACGATTTATCCTAGGCACAACCAAACATATAAACATTCATACAAGGATAAGTGGCAGCAGCTGAATGATCACTGAAGTAAACATTGAAAAAAAAAAAAAAAAAAACACACAGACACACACACAAAGTGTGCTATTTTGTGCATATGCCACACAGATGCTTATATCAAATAATCTTTATTTACAGCAGTTTCATCTCTAGGGTTCATTGCGACAAATGCTAAAACATTGTCAGAGTAACAGGCCTTTGTCTGTTGAAGAAAATGATGCTATGCTTCATCCACAATTTCAGGATCTAAAACTTTGTGCTCAACTCATGAATAATAAAAACTAACAGTCAGATGCTAAAAATCGTTCTTTATTATTTAAGTAAAATGAAGTGAAACTTACCTCAGAAATATACTGTATATGATCAAGAAGTACACACATTTTTCCACATCATGTTCCTCTTACAGAAGGGATCTCAAACTCTGGTTCTTAAGTCCTGCAGGTTTATATATTTCACTATTTTACCACACCTGACTGAAACTGGATCATTGTGTAGAACTTCACACGAAGCTGTTGGACACTTTTAACTTGAGAATGGTGTGTTGAAGAATGGAAACACTTAAAGCCTGCAGGACAGTTTCAGTTTGAGATCCTTGTCTTAAAGCAATACTATTGTACTTTCACAGATTTTCATATTGTGGAGTGAAGGCTCCACAATATGAAAGGCTAGTGAAGGCTAATTTGGCAATCCATCTTGCATCTTGTCTCTTCTCTAAACTCTCTTCGTCTCTTCTCTAAACTCTCTTCAGCCAGTAAAAGTCAGTGCCATGTTGCCTCTTATCTTATCTCTTGCTCTGCCACTTTCTCTTTTTCTTTTTTTAGTTTTCTTGGATAAAGTCCAATTGCATTTCTTTGCTTAATCAGCCACGGTGCACATTCAAAATGGCCTTAGATGCTGGCATGTGCCATGAAGCAAAATAGAGATGTCATGTGATGGATGGGGAAAAAAGTGTGGTTTCTCAGCCTTGGGACACTACACAGCAATGATGGCTTCATGAGTGTGCATAATAAATGTCAGTGAGCCATCAAAACCAGTCAGAGGCACGAGGTTATGAGGTTGGAAAGTTATGTAGTGCTGCTGTAAAATTATTCATTAATATCCACATTTTTCTTTATTTAATAAAAGAGTTTTATATTTGTTTTTAATCTTTGTCACCATTTATAAATTACGAGGGCTAAATTGTTGGCAATTTCTTCTTGCTAGATGCTTACAATATGTAATCATTATCAAAATATCAGTCAGTGATAAAATGATTTTTCATTTCATGATTTTCTAGACAAAACTTTTCTTTGCTGGTGAACGCTTTAGATAACCCCAGCTGGTTCAATCTTCTAACAGCAAGCTCCATGTGTTGTTCCTGCTTATTTAAATAACTATATCAACTCAATCTGTGCTGAGCCAAGGTAACATTCAAAGAAAAATATGTTAACATTTGTATATGTTTTTTTTTGTCTTTTTATCCCTCCTCTGACACACACAAGTGGCGTTTCCCAAAAAGTTAACTTACATATTTACTGCTTCCGTTATAACAATCAAGCCAACCACTTTGGCACGTATTGTATAATTTTGTGGCAGAAAGGAGAAGAAGCTCCATTAATATTTCTCACTACATTTCCATGACACCATTTGAGAATTCCTGCAGATATGCATTATACAAGCGTAGCTCTGAAAGGCACTATAAAAACAAACTGGAAAACAGAAAGAACAGAGGTGATGAAACTGAGCAGAAACCCATGCAGAGGTGATGGAAAAAGGAGAAAGTGTTATGAGGAACAGCAAAACAAACAAAAAAAAAAAAAAACAAAAAAAAAAAAACTAATGAAAAATGTTCTGATGTCTTCTGTTGAGTAATCGTTGTACTATTTAATAGTTATTCTTTAAACAATCAGCAGCAGACACCTGAACATCCTATTATGATCACTTCAATAGTCATTTTACCAGCTTTCAAGGCACGCTAGACTAGCTGCAGTTTCCATCCTAAGCATCAGGCATCGCTAGGGGTACTTATAGCTCCAGAGGAAGCGCAGTCGTCTTCCAACCGTCGGTGGATCGATTCCAGGCTTTCCCTGACTACATGTCGAAGTGTCCTTGGGCAAGACACTTAACCCCAAGTTGCCTCCCGATGTGCCTATCAGGATATGAGTGTGTGTGTGAATGGGTGAATGTGATGTATAGCGTAAAGCGCTTTGAATGGTCAAACTAACTGGAAAAGCGCGATATAAGTATATAAGTCTATTAGTGAGAAAGTGACAAGTCCTCAATGCAGAAAAAACAAAAGAAGAAACCTTACAGGAAGTACATACACAACGGTAACTACAGCCAGGTGAGGGATGTGGACATCTTAGTGGTTTTGCTATGGAAGCATGTGACTCCAACTTAACTTCTACTTAATTCTAATTTGCCTACCAGATAATTGTTCTTTCGTGGAGGCTGTGTGTGAGGTTAAAGCTATCACATGCATGGTGCAGCAGCAAAATGTGAAGGTGTCTGTTTGTATATGTGCAACAAACAATTGACCCAGTGATTACATACTTAATGAGAAACTTGGTCCTTGGCAGTTGTGCATGCATCGGTGTCCGTGTCTTTATATAGCACATGTTGTATTCATTTTCATACTTTCTCACCACCTCGATCAGATGTTAAAGTTATCCGTTCAGAAATGTTGCAGTGACAACTTTCCGCTTCATGCTTTTCCGTTACCACAAGTGTCCAACTAATAGAGCTGTGCTTCTTCACTGGTCTCACAATTAGATTACAATGAGCTTGTCTACAATTCGATTCAATGATTCAGTTCAATTCAGCAATGCATCACTATGTGTTGCATCCTCATTTTTCTTTATCACTGCACATTGCTACTTTCTTCATCAGTGACATAAACCAGTCAGATAATTACAAACTCTCTGTTATATTTTTTCAGAAGTCAATCTGAATGTCCTGATATTGACAAACATGTACACAATGATGTTAGTGTCAACTTCATTATTCAGCCAAACTGTTCCGTTGCCAAAAAAATGAAGAAACATCATTACTATACAGTGACATTTTGTTATCAAAAGTGGTTGAGCAGCCCTGTAGTGGTGAGATATCTTGCAGTAAAACAATGTTTTGTCCCTTCAGTCTTTCCATAAGTTCAGACAGAATATGGAAGTTAAGAAGATGTTTTTCATGTTCTCCTTTATAACCAGAAAATATTTGCCCGTAAGTATTCTAGTCAATTTGTAATTGAACACAGAGAATACTGATGAGGTAAACATTTCTTGGACAAATTTGTCTTAATCCTTCCATTTGTGCATGCTAACAGCTAGCTTGTCAATTGTATTTTCCATAAGCATCAGCTAACTTATTTTGTTTTTTACATTTTCGTGTGTAATGTTACGTGATATCACTGAGACAATGTATTTTTAGTGAGATACTCAATGTATTTTATGTATGTTTGCTTTGTTTATAGTTTTCCTAAGTGAAGGTTTCAGAATCTGCCGAGCTGTTGCAGCCAAAATCGTGCCACACACCCAAGCGACAGCAGAATACATACACTGGGAGCCTTGTATCAAAAAGGCTCCTTTTGGCAAAGCAAATTTGTACGGCACAACACGGTCATCATTCTGCTGTCATTCTGATGCTGGGCAGAACAGGCTAATAAATAAATAAATAATAATTAAAAAAATTAATAAAAAAAAAAAAACAGAAGAAGAGTTATAGAGGGGTAAAAAGCCAAAGGTATGGTTAAAGGAAAGCAGAAAGCAGATGGGCTAGGGTGAAGATGAAAAGGCTGCCTGATGCACTCCAGGACACAGCAGCACTGGGACTTGACACTGCTCACTGAATTTCTATTCCCACTTGAAAAATACACTCAGGCATAAAAATGCAAATAACAATCCCGTATTCCTTTCATGTCTGGGTGTGGAGAGAGGAAGAAAAAAATCAGTATTATTCAATGTGATCCAAATCCCAAATGTTCCAGTAAAGCAACAAGCTTTAGTGAACCTGGACAGAGAGAAAAGCTCCAACATTCCTGGTTCTGTCAAGGGAACAGGCAGAGAAATAGAAAGATAGGCTGTTTTGTCACCGTGAAATTAAAATATGTAGCAAAGCCCTTCCTACAGTCTGTCATTCAGCCGCTGGGTCACACTAAGTGCAAAAGTTGCTCTGCCTTTCATTCAGTTAACCTTCAAGTTTTAGGTTTAGTGAGAGTACAACATGTGCTTATACTGACAAGTGTTTGTTTTTTTGTCAGTATTTTGTGCTTTGCTCATCTCTTATCACTCTTGATTCAGTCATGTTAATCAAAAGCACAGAACTTTACTGATAATTTATCTATGAAGTAAAACAATCTAAAATGTATGGTCAAAAACAGTCTGAAGCAATGAAATTAAAACTTAACTTACAGGACTTCAAGCCACTTGAAGAGCCCTGTGTCTCAGAAAAGCCAGAGCTGTGTCGACTCTGGTCCTAACACCTATTGTTGAGTGAATATTTTTAGCAGAAGGACTCACAAACATGCCAGCCTGGCTGCTACTACATACAACAGAGAATCCCAGATTACAGTAACAGGATAAGAGAAACATTATTTTTCTGGTAAGTTACTATTACTTTACTAAATTTGTACATGGGAAAAGTTGTTTGATGCTATAATAATGAAAACTATTGTACATTTAACCTCGTCTATATTTTTGAAAATCAACAGAATGCTTTTAGATTTTTGTGGAAACATTTGCTACCCATGTCAGGACCTGCTATCACACAACGAACTGAATGCAAAACTCGACTAATGAGTTGCCAATAACAGACGTTGTAGCTGCAGTACAATTGCCACCAGTGATGCATTCATGCTGCATTTTAGTTAACCATCAGCAGAGGCCACTTCTAATTCAATAAGCAGCCACAGGGGATCTAACCATAGTCAAATACACACATGCAAATACATGCACGCTCACACATGCAAACACATGCAGATCTTTCACATGCAGATTGGGCACTTATGAGCTGTCGGCAGTGATTAATGGGAAGGGAAGATGACCTGCTAACTCCCACGGTATGACTGGGCAAAGCTTGTATCATAAATATGAACCCCACACACATACATGCCCACACACAAACCCAGGAGATACACAGAAATGAAGGAAATGGGTGTGTCTGGATTTTAAGGGTCATATGTTGGTTGTCACAGTGTCACTCTGACATCAATCTCTGATGGTAATTGGAGGAAATTTTAAAGTGTCCAATAAAAGAGAACTGGGAAGTAGACTGCCTCTTATTCCTTTATAATCAGGGTAGCAATGTCCCCTGTAACAAAGACATTTTCCCATTCTAACTGGTCTGTCTCGCTTTCGTTCACATTACCTTTGACAAGGGGTTTGTTGTTGTTTTGGTTTGTTTCTTTACTGGCGTCTCTGTTATCAGTATTCATAAAAAAAAGTTATACCATTTTTCCAGAGGTTGGGATGGGCCAAACTTTGAAGCAAGTTAGTAGGTGACTGCAAGATTTTTTTCAGTGTCTGCAAATATATTCTTTTAATTTTTTTTACCTGTTTAAAACCTTTTAATATCTTACTTTGCAAGTTACTTAATAAGCTTTCCATAGCCAAGCTCTAAACAAGTCAAATCGATGGAGTGAAAATTCTCCCCGATAGAGCAGATGGGCATTCTGTGGCTCAGTCTGGCAGTAAGTTAACACCATAGGACAAGTAGGAGCTCCTCTAACTGGCAGTTCAGTTTTATGGCAATGCTGCAAAAATTCCAAAGGTGGCATTCAATCTGATGTGCCCATTTACCAAACCCATCCACACCATTTGACATCTGGTCAGCAGCAAATAGCTTCTGTAGTTTGTACTCATTTGACAACTGTCCTTCAGCTGCATCTGGCTTGAGGAGCAATGGGAACCTATTAGTTTGAGTGGCCCGTCTGTTTGGTTGGACTATATCCATGCATGCAAAATGATTTTAAAGATAATTTCAAGATAATTTCACAACAAATCTTTATTGTCTCCTGGAAAACGACAGGAAAGTACCTCGGAAAAATCATCATTGCTTGGAGGAAAAATGAAAAATTAATCTGAAATATTTTTTAATTTGTTGCTTTCAACCAAATGTAAATTATGGAAAGTCAGTCTGCATAACTTTACACAAGCAACCCTGCTAATAAATTCATAAACAACTTGATTGTAGCAGCAGAAAGTATGCAGAATTTAGTCAACACACTAAAATATGTCCCCATATACACATGAAACAGCGAGTACAAATAAAATGTAAGTGTTTACAAGGCAGTTTGCTTGGAATAATGAAAACTCCACAATGTATTGTGTGTCATAAAGAGATTATATATTCAGATTTTTGTTCAGAGATTTCATATTTGTGGGTTATTACTACATACTTTTTTATTTAGAAGAAAAAAAGTAGTTCTCAATTAAGAAGGAGAGATTAATGTTTATGAAGCACTTCTTTTGTCCCAAGGCTGTTGTGTACGTTAGTGAATGTACACACCTAGACAAATAATAGTCCTCTAACCAGCCATTATTCTCCCTCTGGTTCAGAGATCAAATGCATACTATCCTAAATAATCTGGAATACAAGCCCATTAGAAGGTCATAACTCATGCTGTAATTCTTAATACCTTTCATAAACCTACTGGAGCATTAACATGCGTTATTAAAAGCCAGTGAATGTATGGGAATCTGTCATAATTCAGAATAATGGCTCCGTCAACATGCTTCAAGAAAAGGCCACACAATAGTGACATAAATGATACATCACAACAGTTCTGACAGCCTGAATAGGGACCCCATACACTTTGTGCTGCTGAATGATCTCATGCAAAGTGTGTTGTTGTGTCCCTCCACTGAGCTGCATTTACCCCTTCTTTGCAGTACCATCCTCAGCTGGTCTGCTGGGCCACGGCAGGGACTCATAGTGCATGACAACACTACTCTGATCTGCCATTGGCTGAAATAAGGACCGATCTCAGCACCTGCCAATCACACTACCATGGAGACGGGTTGGCAACATAGTGGTGATGGCAGGGGTCTGGCACATGGTTCCAGGAGGAAGCTGTGTGTTAATATGGGTGGTGAATGATGCCAGTGGCCAGAGGGAAAGGGAATAAGAGACTCTGTCGGAAAATGAGAGAAGATTCACTCCACTAACAAAAGAGAATTAAACTGCCACTAAATGACACCTGGAAGTCTGCTGAGCTGTTTGTGTATGTAGATAAAGATGCAAACAAGTGTGTTTGGGAGACTTTGTTTTCATATCTTCATGTAAAGATTTCTTGCTTGTGTTGGTCTTACTCTTACATGTAAATCGCTCTGGAGAAAAGCATCTGTTAAATGACTGTAGAATAAAATAGTAGAAAGATTAATGACCCCATGCACACACAGTTCATTCAGTTAATAGTTCTTTCTTTAAGTAATACCATCTATACATAGATTAAATCTATGTGATCAGATCTACAGAACATGCTTGAAACACTTTACCAGTTTACCAGCTAACAAGGGCTGAAAGGGGAAACGGAAAAGATCTGTTAATAGGTACGCCGCCCCTGCTGCTGCTGCCTCAGTCTGCCTGATCAGACGGGTTATACTGGAAGACATTTTGTTGTACTTGTGTATCGCACTTGTATAATGACAATAAAGTCAAGTCTAAGTCTAAGTCTAACTGTAAGAGTGGCTCCAGTAGATTCCAGAAAGAACATCAGAGATGTCTGTCCAGAGGAATATATTCTACTGCATAAGTCTGGTAAAGAACCTGAGAACTAAACTAAAACTAAACTAAACTAAACTAAACTAAACTAAACTGTCTATTTTGCATGTACTGCTTCCTTTCTCTAATCTACAAAATATACAAGCATGAATAACAAATGAGGTACAGGAACACTTGCAAAATTCACCATCCCATCCAAAACTAAGGTGCCATAATTGAAATGAATGTTGTTGTGAAACAGTCAAGTGGTGTGTGTTTTGGACCTTTACTCTGTATGATAAATGAGACATCTGCTACTTTGCACAGACCTACGATCAATCTCAAAATGTACATTTATATTGTCTCAAACACGCTTATTTAAAAAAATCAATTGTTTATTCATTAATTCAATAATTCATTCCTCCGTTTATAAGTGATGTCCTAGAACATACACTTTTTAAGTACGTTGAAGGTATTGAAAAGCTTTTTTTTAATGATTTTAGAACAAATTTTTACAATGTTGTGACAATGCTATATTCTGCTGTGAAAACTTGCATCCTGGCATTTAAAGTGGGGGTTACTTTGCCAACTACATAACATTTCTATAGACCAGTCCTCCTCCCATATGGCAACAATAGCCTGTAGCAGGAGAGCAATGGGCCTGCCAAACCTGCCTAGGAATGGCTCCAAAAGAAACACCATGTTTGTATACCTGCTTTATCCAATTCAGTGTCACAGGGGGCCGGAGCCAATTCTAGCTGCTATAAGGCGAGATGCTGGGTTCATGCTGAATGGGTTGCGTCCTTTCACATGAAGAACCAACCACACACACTCACAACTAGGGTGTACAGAGAATCACCAATTCAGCAAACATGTACAAGGAGGAGTACATGTTAGGCTCATGTACTGTAGAGAACCCACACATGCATGGGAACAACATGCTAACACCAGACATAAAAGAGCCCAGCTGAGGTTTGAACCAAGAGCTTAATTGCTATGAGGTGCTGTTGCTAATTACTGGACCATGCAGTCAAGCTGCAAATTCTCCAGGTACCAGATTCCCATGTGTGATGGTCCATGGGCACAAAGAAGAAATTCTCATCAAGCCATTGCTGTGCAGTCCACATAAACCACACTCCACAACTCATGGGGTGCACAGCAATTACTGCTAAGGTCAAGGTCCCAGATGTGGCAGAACACCCTCAGATTTTTATAGTTGACACTGACTTTTGAGTAAATGGACTTGAAACAATCATTTTATCACTAAATGCCTGGATACATAATACAGAATACATCAATACAAAAAAGATCCATATCAACTAATAGAAATATTTTAGAAACAAGCAGTCTTTTTTTACTGGTGTTGCACCTTATCACAGCACAAAAAAAAAACAAAAAAACTTTGGGGTACCAGATTGGTTCGAGCAGAGTTAAGTTCCTCCACACAGATGAATGCGATTCATTTCCCAACCCATGGCCCTTCACTTCATTTTCCCCTTCTGTTTCTGATCCATTTGGTCAAACTGTTTTCAAATAAAACCAGCTAGTTCCAAAACACACCCTGTTCAGCTACTGCTGCTTCCCTTTGGTAATTTTACGTAAACCAAGCAGAGGGAACTTACTGACAAATCAGTGGACACAAGTCAGAAACACAGAATCAACTATCTGACAGCAGCATTGGTTCTTACAGCAGCATGCTCTTTAGTGCTGGCTTTCACCTACACAAAGACCATTTCAGCCATGTTAGGGAATAATTTCAGCCTCCCTTGCTGATAAATCACCAGCACAGCAATTTCAACCATACCATTCTACCAACTTACTTAAAAACACGGGACCCCAATGTGTAGCAAAGGCACATAGGTCCTGGATGTAACACTATAAAAGTGCTACTGTATGGGGAAGCCTTGCATTGCATAAAATCTGGAAGGCGTAGTGATCTGAAAATTCAGTCCTCTGCTACAGCTTTGTCATGTCTTGCAATTTCAAAGAGAACGATCCAAATCTGCACAAAAGAAAATGGATATGCTCTTCTTTAAGCTATGCTCATTTCTCCTTTAATTTTTTTCTTCCAGTAAAGTTTGACTAACCTGTGGAGTTAGTGGGTGTTTTAAACTTGTGTAAAGCTTATTGGAATATTTAACTTTTATCTCTCTAGGCTGCACTCTTCAGAGGCCTGATGAAGTCCCTGAAGAGGAGCGCCTGTCTGGCTCAAGACATGCGTGTGTGTGTGTGTGTGTGTGTTGTGTAAACCATCAAGGTGAAGTTCTGCTGAAAGGCCTAATGCTAATGACAAAGCTAAGCCAATGAGTACAAGTGGTGTGAGGCCTGTGGAGTGCCAACCATCAGAGGGAAGCCAGCTTTATGCCCCAGGAGAATCTTCCCACATTGGGTGGCCAAGTCACTAATGCTAACCAACCCCCCCCCCCCCCCTCATCTATTCCCTGAGCAACAGTTTCTTCCACCAACTCGCCATCCATTTTTACATCCATGAGCAAAGCCCATGAGCAGCTGCCTCCTGTGGGTGTGTGTCATTGTAGCTTGGCAGGCACACACCACAGCTTTACCGGCAGGCGCCAAGGCTAATTTGATTTTTAATTCAAAACGACTCCTCAGCTAATAGTTTGAGTTGGGGATTAATTAATCTGATTTGACTTGTGCTAATTTCTTCCACCCGCGACCCTACTTGCCACCCGTCAATGTAACAAACAAACAAACTGAAGATGCCGAGGCCTTGCAGGCCCTGTCCTGACACACATGTTGAGTATGAGAGATAAAGACCTGGGGGGACAGGTGAGGAGCCAGTGGAATGCCTTGGGAAAGCATTGCATGATGCCTCTGAAGCGTGGGTATATTAAGTATGTGTGTGTATGTAAATGTGTTTATGGAGGAGATTGGAGCTGAGTCTGGTCTGACAGAGTAGTGCTGGGAGGCAGTGAACAAACACAGCAACAGACTGGCTCTCGTAAGGAGGGCAAAACAAAGAGAAGGTCAGCAACTACTTTCTCTGCCAAAATATGGGTCAGAGGGGATCTGGGTGAGTTGCTTACACATGACTTGCAGATATCATACAAAAAATGGGCCAGGCAGCAGAGCGTTCCCGTTCATCACTAAGGCTTTTAAAGGGAGGTCCAGTCAGGGCTCCAGAGGGAGAAAACACTTCAAAACACTATGCTTCCTTGGCTCAGAGCCAGAAGGAGCACTTCCACAGTTTCTAATAGTCTTTGTGAGGGAACTTTAAAAATGAATAGACCTAAGAGTGCAGCTCAGTTGGGATGCACTTTGTGGAAAAGACTTTGTAAAATCACACTCTCTCAGTTTCCACACCAAACCACAAATAACCATGCACATGCAAGGTGCATGTGGAGGTATGGAATTTGAGGAGTTTTACATCACAAAACAACAAAGATAGATTTCAAAGTCAGTTTGCCTCTGTGTTGAAATGATGCAAACCCACTGGCATTTACAGAAATGTGTCAATCTAAGCAGCGTTTGAGTCAAGCTTTCACTGTCTTTCTTCTATCTTTATTTCTCTCTCATTCTCTCTGGCACATAACCACCCTCTCTGCATGGTAGAAAATAACATTTCTCTTCTCAAGAGAGACCACACATGGGAGAAACAACCTACGCCTGCTGTTCTCTCCTGCAGGATAAAAAATAAATAAAAATAAAACTGCCCAACAGTTCACACACTGCTTTGAAATCTCTATCACAGTGAGTCCAGCTCCTGCCTTCCACTGTTTCTGCTTTTTCAGTTATTCTGAACCCTTTTACCACATATTTAGATGCAAACAAATACAGCAAAGAAAGGGAAAAGCTCAGCATGTGCATACAAATACATGTGTGGTTACACGCAAAGGAAGAAAGAACACGCATGCATTGACACACAAGTAGTTGCCACTGACTGAACACTGCACTACACATATGAATATTAGCGCACCTAGTGAAACCCCAGGAATTCAAAGCAAGGATTCTGCTTTTTAAGAGAACTCTTTTTCACCAGTAAAATCCCAGCAGCCTGTGCCCCTGAAGATCAACTGCACCATTAGATGTGAAACACAAGAGCTACACTAAGAGGACGTATGGCTGGGACTTGTAGCCACTGCTGTAGATCTACCTTAAATAAATAATAAATTATGCTGTACTTTGAAATTCTTTGAAGGCTGGCATGCTTTATGTCTCCAAGGAGGCTCTGTGCATAGATAGAATCTACTTTAGACTTGCACTGCATAATTACCAGAGCAGTCCTCTGGACTCTGAGAGCACAAATGTTTAGCCACCTGTTAGCAGCCTGCAGGCCTTGGGAAGGGGGTGCTAAGCAACGGAAGGGACAGAACAGCGGCTCAGTCTGGGCAAGAGGGCTGGGGAAATCCTGTGCCAGCAAAGCAGGGAAATTTATGACAAGCCGACCCAGCCGATCTTAGGGCTGATCTAACACTGTGCTGCAGAGAACACAAATCACCTCCCATACATAACCCTGCCCCTGACAACTCATTTCATCTTCTGTGCTAATGAATTCATCATCAGGAAGGATCTGCCTTTGGTGCTTCATCCCTTAGCAGAGAAGGAGTAATGGCTTAGATAAGTCATCATCATCATTAACCATCAGAATGGCTGCGGGCATCACCTTGCCACTGTTTGGCCCACAGTTCAACAGCAACAGTTTGGGGACTGTGCAGTGTGCTTGACAGGGTTGCGACAGGAGAACTTTGGCAATGTTCAAGGTTATTATGAGGATGGATTTCAGAGGCAATGTGTCACAGGTTTGCATCCTATGTATGAGAGTCAGCATGAGTATGTGTATGTCAGTGGAATTTGAATGTGTTGGGGTATGAATGGATAAAGCAGTGAGTGTGAGAGCTCTTATGGTCACAGGAAAGAGTATATGTGTGTATCTATGTGCGTGTACGAAGGAGTTTAAGCGGCACAGTCAGGGAGCTGTCAGCAGAGAGCCAGGGTGCAGGCTGATCACAGAGCTGCTGTGCGTTTGATGTCTCCTAGGGACTGACAGCTTCTCTCCCCATGGGAGCCCGTTTTCTAACCCTTTCTTTGCTCTCTGCACCATCTTTTCTCTATATCGTTCCTCTTTATCCTCCATCTTCCCATACACAGTATCTCTTCAGTTCATCTCCTTATCTTACTGATTGGGAGGGGGTGTGTGGAAGCACACTTGGGCTCATCTGGGACTGTTTTAGAAAACACAGAATATTTCAAAACAAGGCTTTGTTCAATAGGAAACACACCTGTGAGCGTGTCTCTGTAAATACTGACATGATGAGCTGCCATCTCTCATAGTGTGACATTTTGCCTGACATTAAATCTAGCTTGGTGGCAAGAGGGTGACGACAGATAACCTTCAGCTTTGAGATGGATGACACTATAGAAATCTAGATCTGAATGCATAATTGGAAGCGGTAACAACCATGCATGACTGATTTATATATATATATATATATATATATATGTTTCTATAACTACCGAGTCCTTTTAACTCGGTAATGTTTGGGCCTTTTACCAAAACTGTTAAATATGATGGGTCAGTGGAAACCTTACATAAGATATTCACCATGCACCACTCTGCAATTTTGTGGTTGGATGGACAGATGTAGGTTTAATAACATCTATCAGCTTTTGGAATCTGAAGCATCTCTCTACACATTGCACAAGATCTGACCACCAACATTTTCCAAGCGAGTGTGTGTTTCTAAGAGCTTCTGGCTTCTCAAGTTTAAATTTTGGTGTGGAAAATACTTGCAAATTTTTAGGAGCAGGTTCAAGGAAGATGAAAATGCTATTTGAAAATTCATCACACACTACTCACAAAAAGTAAGGGATATACAGCTTTTTGTATGATGAAAGAACTGTAAAGTTGAACTTGATTTGACGTTCTCTAAACTTTTGAATGCACATGTACAACTATTCAATGTTTAAGTATATATTGGACAATACGCTGTTCTCTAACAAGATGCTGCATAAACAAAAACAAAAAGCAAGTGTCTGAACCATGAATGGATCAGTGAATGTTCTGCTTCCATGATAGCTTGTATGTAAACAGTCTTCTTCGTCATCCTTTTCATATTTGATGACACTTAATGCAGGGCAAGTTATTGACACACTGTCATTTTATGTTGTGGTATACCCACCATTGTTGTTAGCTTTTGTGTCAATAAATAGTTTTGAATGAAGGAATTACTAAGTGCATGATTCTACTTAAAGGTCCTACATTCATTATATAATATCAGTGTAGTGTCAACATTTTACATTTTCTGTATATTTCAAGTAAAAGTTGAGTGCCCCTAATTTTTTGTGAGTAGTATGCAAAACATTTACTTTTATGCCCCAGATCTAAAGTTATTTTTTTGACTGACAAATAAAGTAATTTGTCCACATCAGCAGCCTTCAGTAGATCTTTATTAAGAGGCATGTTGACTTAAAACTTTCTAAAACCACAGTAAAAGCTGCTCTCCATTAAATCTGAAAGTTGGATTATATGCATTGCCATAAACAGCTAAAAGTCACCAAGATCTGGACATCAGACATTTTCCAAAGAGTAATAACAACATCTGAGGTTAAATTTTAGAGTGAATCTTTTCTTTAAACACTATGTATTGCAGGGCTACTCAATTCGGTCCTACGAGGGCCGCAATCCAGCAGGTTTTCCATGTATTCCTGTACCAACACACCTGAGTCAAATGAATGAGTTATTGTGTAGAACCTGATTGGCTGTTAGAGCCACCTAATTTGACTCAGGTGTGTTGGTGCAGGGATACATGGAAAAACTGCTGGATTGCGGCCCTTGTAGGACAGAATTGAGTAGCCCTGATGTATTGCATGCAATAATTCCAGGAGTATGAAGTTAAGAATTTCATTTAAAAACAGGGAGAATGAATAATAATGGGTCTAATATAGTCCTGGGTGTGATGGTAATGACTCAAGGAATGCTTTTAAAAAAGTACATCTGTAAAGATATGATTATGGTTTTGGCTGCAGACCCAGTCTAGCCCCTCCTCCACAGGTCAAGGTGCAGCAGGATTTCATCTGTAATCGGCCAGTGTGTTAGCATGAGCCCATCCGTCATGGTAGCGGAGTGTCTGCTGGATGTCCCTGTCACTAAGCTGTCCATTTTGTCAGACAGCCAAATTCATCATATCAAGATGGGGACAGATCCTTACTAGCAGAAGCCAACTGCCCCTCAAATACATACAAATATGCAAATTAATGACAAAATAAACACCAGCCTGCAAACGAGTTATCCATCAATGACCAGTTTCTCAGCAGCTCAGCATTGGCAAGGCAACAGTAATCAGCCACTCTATCTCCAGGAGTGATGGAACGCCATCCCCTCATCTTCTTCCTCTCCTTTCCCCTCTCTATATCATTCACATACTGTCTTCCTTTCATTGGTCCCTATTTGCCATTTTTCATACACTCTTTCTCCAATTCCCTCCCCTCACTCTGCACTTGCACTCATTCCTTTAATCTCCAACACTTTGTCAGCCCAATGTTGGTTTTTTGCATATGCATTTCTTTCATATTTTTAAAGCTTTCTTCTCTTTTTAAGTGCCTGTTCATCACTGTAATTATAAGTTAGAAGGAGACATTTAAAATGAATGCTTGTTCTGTCTTTGTGTTTGAATGGATAATGATGTGATGGGAAACATTTAGCCATTAGGGGAGCCATACAAATCAGATCACATGTGACAATTCTTTCCACTCAGGCTTTGGTCTGTGAGTTGCAGTACATCACTTAATAATTGCCATGTGACATATACCATAAAACCTTCTGTTTTGATATCCAGACTAATCATAACTGTGTACATAAGACATTGTTTTCATCATGAACTCTTAGACGTGAGTTTGAAAGCTGTGTGAGTTCTTTTCATAAAGCCAAGACACTGGACTGGAAAGAAAGCTCCCTTAATGGAATAAGTTGGAATTCTCCAGCAGCTGAGTCAGTCCAGACTCATATTGCTTTTCTGGCACGGTGCATAGACATCCCTTTTGAGCAAGTTACACATATTCTTATAAAGTCTAGAAGTTGTACTTTAAACAAATCTTGTAAAGGTCTGTATTGAGTAACGTAACTAGCAAAATTTATTACCCAGTAGACTCAAATGAAACTAAACACACAACTTCATCCAGTAATTGTGTGTCGTGATAACATGAATTCCAAAGAACAAAACTTTGAGTCTCTCCTGCCAGTGCCTGGCACCTTGAAATAGAAAAGTTGCTGCAGCACGCCTCAGCCAGACTGGTTTCTCTGCTCCCTTTGGGAACATTTATAAAAGCCACAGTCAATTTACAGTCTTGTGTTCTACTTCTCTCAAGTGGGCATGACTCCAGAACCTAACATCCTAGCTCCAGTTTGTCTACACTACCCATAACAGAACAATTACAGCATCATAAAGGTCTGTGGTTAGCCGCCCGGCAGCAAGTGCGGGATCCCTTGCCTGTAGGCAGAGGATGAGTGAGACTTGGGCAACTGCACCCACAGCTCAACTCAGAAGCTGAAAACAAAGCATTGCTGAGACTACCTTAATTACCATAAAAATTTCTTTGTCACTATTCAACAACGAGTGGGTGTTGAGTTGAGACGATGCAGTAACAGTCATTCCCTCAAAGTAAAACAATTTTATTACAAATGTAGAGAGTGTGTTATAATTCAAGGCAGTGGAAGACAATAAAATGCTCACTTTTGTCTCCATGTCATGGTATTTATGAGTGACTTCTTATGGGTGTGTCTGCAGTTATGATTATGACAGGCAAAAGGAAAAAAAAGTATAAAAATGCATTTCACTAATTTTTATTTAGAAGTCCAGATCTGCTTTTGGTTCTTTTACGCTGGAATCTTAACTTTATTTCTTTATCTGAGCTTTTTCTTGCTGTGTTTATGTAATCAATTTTATCTTTTTAAATCTTTGTTTGTCTAATGCACTTGTATTTTTTTCTTCCCCTGCACCTTGCTGTTTTTATGTTTTATGTAAAGCACTTTGAATTGTCTTGTACATGTTATGTGCTATACAAATAAATTTGCCTTGCCTTACCTAAAAACAAGAAGACACAAAAATGAAGTAATACATGGATAGTGTGTCTGTTTGCATGTAATGTGGTCATGGTCATGTGCTTTTAATGAGTGGTCAAGGTTGAGGGGAATTCTCTCTTTGAAGGCCACTGTGCAGTCATCCTGTCTGTTTGCTGTCACAGCATTGACCACATCAGCTTGTGGACATCCCCACACAGAGAGTAGAAACACTAATCCTGTCTCTGAAGCTCACTGCCTTCCACTACCTGTACTTGTTCTATCCTGTAGAGGGTCTCATGGAGCTGGAGTCTTTCTTTGTTGACTGTGACATGGCACAACCTGGACAATTACCAATGCTTTAATCCATTTATTCATTCTTAATTTTTCCCTTTTTCAAAATGATTTGTTCTCTGCATTTCGTCAGACTCTTTCTATTAACACCAAACCAGCAAATATAAACAGACTCTTCTCTTCATAGGCTTATGCTTATCATTAAGCTGTGATTTCAAACCTCAAAAACCTTCAGCCATCTGAAATTACCACTGATCTTCTGCCAGTATGTGTGATCCGGGATGGCAGCGTGGTTTAATTCTTTTAGTGCTAAAGTTCATATTGGTTCCCACATTGATACATCTGTCAACCACATGTTCTCCCAGCCAAAAACCACGTCAAGAACTAGAAGCACATTGGGTGTGTATGTGTGGTTGAGTGAGAGTGAGTGTCTATTCATATTTCTAATTCCATGTGTGTATGCATGTTGCTGTGCATATGTTAATCATGTCTCCATTCAGGGAGACTAGAGCCACACCCTGTCTTAATTGCTTTACACTAAACAGCATGCTCATAAATCTTCCTTGTGGAATTGCGTGACCCTCTTGTCTTCACAGGTCCCTTTGTATTTGTCACAACAATAGGCATCAAGCAGCTTCTAATTTTTTTATTTGCTCCACTTTATTATCCTTCAAAGCATTTGGCTTCAACATTGGGTCTCTTGTACACAGCAATATCATAAGGTTTCCATGAGCTCATTGATGAGGCATATTCTCTTTGGGAACATCCTCCTTCAGCCCTCCCAAGGCTGAAGAATCTTCAGTCTCCAGATGTGTTACTATGGTCTGCAGACCAGAAAGGCTGCTACATAACATTAAGAGTTTCTCATTAAATTCCCATGAAGAATTAACAATTATTCTACATGTGCTTGTTGCTTCACAGATGCCTGAAGTCCACACTATAAAATATGAACAGAGACTAAGCGTGTAGATCTTCTAACTCCAGGTTTGAGTGACTGACTCTGTGGGACCTGCACAGCCTCAGTGACTCTTACACATGTTGTAATGGATGGATTTGCAGAATTTAAACACAGACCATGCGGAAAGTCACGGTTGAGCATAGTGTGGTATGCAGCACTCTTAAAAATGTTCAAGTAATTAGAGTGAAGCAAAGGTGATGCAATCCTTGCTTGGATGCCTCCCCAGTAAATAGAACTGCCAAGATTGAGGAGCTGCCCAGGCCAGAGTGAAGTCAGCGTCTGAAGAACAGTAGAGTTAGTCAGGATAAGTGAACACACTTGGCATCAGTTCTGGGACAGTGGCCCTGTTCTCTGAGGAGTTCTTTATGGTCCCTTCATTACCGCAAGAGAGCCTCCATACAAGCATTCAGAGGCTCCATCAATTCTGCCTCCTTAACTATGTATTTAGCAAAGAGTTAATCATTTCATGTATGAATTTTTAAATAAACAGTGCTACATGTTTTTTCACATGCTATACTTGACCTCTAGACATATAAAGTGATGTTGATTTATTTCTTAAAAATATTTAATTCTTTTTGTCTAATTTATTTACATCTATTCTTTAAAAATATTCAGAAAATAATATTTTTTAGAATATAGATATTCTATAAAACATAGCTATATCAATTTCTTTTCCGGTTTATTGCTGAGGCAAATGTGGTAATTACAATGTTTCTATACATTTATCTGTTCATCGTACAGTGTGTGTAGGATATTTGATGACTCACTGACGTCTACTGAATCCTTAAACATGTATATGCAAATAACAGCTTATAAATAGGTGTCCACTGTATCAGACTGAAAGGATTAATGTAGACATAGCTATGTATTAGTAGCCAGCTGCACTGCAAAGGTGCAGAAAATGTTGTGCAAACCAGAAATTTAGTCTTGTAAAAGCACCCATTAATATATTTATATACTTTGTAAAACAAATAAATAATAGCTAAACAGGATGTCAGCTCATCACAAAACCTTTTCTGAAACATTTAAGCAGCTTACCCAAAAACTTTTTTTTTTATTGAATCTACATTGTTAGGCTGTTTTATTCAAGTGTATAATTATCTTTGTTTTCTTTTTTTAATTTTCAAATATCAGTGAAAACACATCTGGCCAAACCTGAGGCCACATTTTACCACAACCTCTTTCCATCATGGCCAGTCAAAAAAGTAGAGAAGTTGTTTTACCCTCATTGTGGGAGTAGATGTAAATGATTGTTCAGGATCATCCTCATTGTGAAACTCCACTGTCCCAGCACACAGGTTGTATTTAGTGTATCAGAGGTTTTCTCACAGCTATTAAATGCAAGTAAAGACTTACCAAAACCAAAAGCAGCTGGGGCTGGAATGGGAGCCGACTGTACTGGTGTGGAAGTGTAGAGGCCAGTCACTAGCAGACCATCAAACGACACACTGGTGGTGATGGTTACTGAAGAGACAGATGAAAGACAGATGTTTAAAACTGCTGTAACTATTTTAATAAAGAAAAGACAAGACACTCAACCCCACGTTGCCCCCCGATGTGCCTATCAGGGTATGAGTGTGCGTGTGAATGGCTGAATGTGATATGTGATGTAAAGCGCTTTGAGTGATCAAGCTGACTGGAAATGCGCTATCTAAGTACAGTCCATTTACCATATGAAATTCTCCTTTCTCGGTTTAGCATCTCCTGTCCAGGAGGACAGAGAGATGAACTGCTGATTAGTTATCAACAATCACACATTTATTTTTTTATTTGCAAACCACACTGAAAATTAGGCAGCATGATGTATATGCACATAGACATACACATACAGCACAATTAAATAATATCATGCTGCTATTGAACACAATGAGCACAGCTTGGGTATCAATAAATACAGAAATATAAGGTAGTGAAGAACTGTAAGCCACTGAGCTCAAACAAGCTGTACAAGTCTGCAGAATATGTTAAAGTAAAATATACACAAACATAGGACAGCAATAAAAATAAAATTTATAGTGAGCTAATTCTTAATGGGAGATTGAGTAACTTGTAAAGTTTAAAAGCAAGAAAACATCCTTGCATTAAAAACTTCCTCATCAACAACCTGAACAAATCGCAGTCCCTTAAACAAGTTCTGCCCCCATTGACAATTGTGTTAGAGGAGACTGATGAGCTAATTGACTGGAACCCTGATAGCATTGTTAAGACTTTGTTCATCACAGACAGCATCAGATCTAAAAACTGCCAAAGGTCCATAATCAAGTGAAGCCCATCTACTGCTTAGTGTATCCAGCAGCAGGTTAACTATTGATCTACTCACAAAACAAAGGTCCTGAGTGACAGGCCCACAGTCGGCTCTAACACTGGAGGAAGAGAGCTCTACCACTGGACTGTTTCCAGCCAGACAGATCAGAACACAGGGGAACAGTCTGCAGCTCAAAGAAAAACACGTTACCCACACAAAAAAAAAAAAGGTTCTATACACCAAAGGATAACATGCTTTGCAGCAATGAAAAACTGTGGGTTTGTTTTTTTCCTGACCTTGGAATCCCCCTATTTATGGGGAAAAAATATTGAATTGGGAAAGGAGGAGACACTTGCAGCATTAATGTGTTTTTAGTAAGAATAGAAGTGTAGCCGGTTTGGTCTCGGGGCGTTTATCCTTCTGGGTGCGTTTTGTGGTGGGAATCTGGGCAAAGCAGACTCCTGTGTGGCCCTGTCTGCCTGCCTGTCTGACTTGGCGACTCCATTAACATGTCCTCACACAAGGCTTCCAGCATTTGAGTGTGTGTGTCTGAATATGTGTGTTCTCCATGCGTCTGTGTACATTGGATGTGTTACACCCTGTCTTAAGAGCGCAGTTGAGGCCATCTCTTTCCTCCCAAGCTCTCTTCCGTATCAAATCCTCAATAATTCATCCCATAACTCTCTTTATTGTATCCAGACATTTCTTCCTAAGCTTTTCTGTCACAACCTTTACTGGCATATTAGTGTGGAGCTGTGTTGAAAGAAAAAAAAAAAAACAAACATAAACCATGCATGCTTCTTTAAAATATAAAATAAAGTAATAAAAAGAAAAAAATTACTGTAGATGGATTCCCCCCTGGAAAATAATAGTAATAAATGAAATGTAAATCAACAGCTCTGAGGAGTTTCATATTGGTATCATTAGCATAAAACAAAACAACAAAACAAAACAAAACAATAGAAAAAAGGAATAAAAATAGCTTTAATAAGACAAATTCTATCTTGAAGGGCTTATGAGAAGCTGTATTGTGAAGAAGGTTTGGCAAGAGAAGGATCATTTTATTCAATCCATGTTGCTCAGAGCACGTCCAACACTGCCACATCCACATAATACAAGGAAAATATCTAATTTAAACAAGTAATTATCATGTTTATACTTTGTGTACATATGCTTCTCATTTATGCTACCTTTGCTTCCGAGCTACATTACCTATTCAACAAATTCATTCCACATTGTATTGACATTTTTACTTGTAATTACATGATGTTGGTTGATCCAAGGACACAGCATGTTGCAGTATTAAATGGAGTAACGCACCGAGTTGGATCAGCCTTAGTACACTCAAAACACTAATTTCTACACTTCCCCTGACCTGCATTACCAAGGTTACACACACTCTATTACTCCCTACAGACGCCCTCGTACATGCTACACAAATACACACAAACAAAAGATGATTTTTTTCTGCCTCCACCACGCCATTTCTTTCTTTAGCCAATGCTCACATCTTTCTTCTTGTTTTATTGCTATTTAAAGAACCAATAAAAACACTCTTTCCTGCCTTTTCAAAATCGACTCCATGTTATGCTCCCTCACAGCAATGGATCTGCTCGTTGTTTGATGTGCAGGTTGAGGAGTGGAGTTGGGGGAGGGAAGGTAGAGCTAAGGGCACAAGGTTACAATCTCAAAACAAGAACGGGGTGAAAAGGGATGGAGGGAGACGAGGTAGTAGAGTGGCCCGTGATCAATACAAATCCAAGCTCTAAATTATTTAGGAAAGCCTCCAACGCCTCCTCCTTTCACTCGCCTGTGGAAGGCATCAGACAGATGAACCAATCAAATGAGATCAGATCAGATCCAATCACCTGTGGGGGTACTTTGCACTCACACTCTCTCACACACACACATACACACAAATCTAGAGGAAGGCCTTTGATGGTAGCCGTTAACATTCTTGTCCATACCTCATTTCTGAGCACTGTTCACTTGGCCAAGGGGGATGAGAAGCCATGAGGCGGGAATAGGGGTGAAATTTATTACAGTCTCATTCACACAGAGTTAATGGGTTCTCTGTTTTTGAGTGTTTAGTTTTGCACAATGTGCATGTTATGTTTAACTGTAAACCATGAATGTGTCAGGGTAGCACTGGTCATACAAACATCTGAACCACTGAAGACTTTTCTTATATATCACATATATAAGTGATAATTAAACTGATCTGTACATACTCACACAAGTGGTTTTCTTGTCCATCCAGGATCTGTAATGTGTATCTTGTAAAATATTGCGTTTATATTGGTGCTGTTCGGAATGTGAGAAAAGGTTAAACTTCCTTTTATGTACTTTTGGTCCTAATTAATACACTGATTACGTAATTGTCATTGTGTTTGGGAAGAAAGTGGAAAAGGGAGGTGATGTAGTCAGGACTGCTACAATAAGTTTATAATTATCAATGAGGTCTTGTCTGCAACTGGCACTAACTTAGGTAATGCAAAGTGCTCAGTACACTATATGTATAACATGCATACACACAGATGTATAAATGTACAGATGCTTATACTTCATACTTGAACACACCATAGAGCACATCTTGGCCCACAGCCAGCATGTAATATTGATGAAGCGATGTGGTACGCCTCATTATAGACACACACAACTGTGCTACTACTCAACTATTGATGGGCCTGGGGCTTTCTTCACTTCTCTGGATGCACCATGAGTAATGTTAGGGCACAAAGTACCAGCACACCACAACAAAACAGCAAAATACACTTTCACAAACACAACACTTGTTTCTCTGGCAAATTTCTCAGAGCTCCAACAGACACACACACACACACACACACACACACACATACAGCAAAACACTAATAAGACACAGAATAATGACTAATTAGAAATGGAAAATTAATCTTCCGTGATAATCAATACTGCAAAAAATAAAAAGATTATTTAAAAGTAAATCACAAAGCCAATTTTCAATAAGTTTATGCATGTGCAAAACATTATGTCAATTTTTGGTTTGAATTAGTTAAATAAATATTTCAGTCAGGATTCCCCCAGAGTTGTCATAGCCACCTGGAAATCAAGAACAACAGGATTGCATTAACTTTTTCCTGAATGATTTAAAGCATCCTCAACACTGGAACAACAAGGTACTGTACTGGGAGAAGACTATGAATAGGTGTTTAAATTTTGATAAGATACCAGAGTCCTGTTTTACACCGGTCCCAAAGAGGTCATCCTTCAATGAGCATGTGTCTACACAAGACAGGAAATCATGTGTTTTCCGGTTGGCAATGCCTAATAACATGAGCTTATTCTTAGCTCATAACAAGGGATAAGGCCAGGATGGACACAAACTCTAAGAACTCTCACTCAAGACCAGATTTTCATAACAGACAAGTAACTTGCATTACATTTCATTGCATCTGTGGCTGGTATGGTCTGACCGGCTTCATTCTCTGGTTCTCTAATTCACTTGGACAATTCTCATGAAAACACTCAGCAAAAGACGAAGAGATAGTGTCAACGTGTTATACTGTAGGTAAACAGTTTAACTGTAGGCTGAACATAATTAAGAGTATTAAGAGTCTGGTTGTAGAAAGCGTTATTTATGCATGACATAACAGCAATAGTGGACATCATCAATGAAATTCCTTTTTTTCCCCCTAGAGACCCAGGAGGATGTCTGTCATGTTTCCAAACTGATAGGTTTTCCTGGCATCAATCTAGATAAAGATAACTGACCATCTGACCCATATCCCACTGGCAGACACACACGTGCCCCAGAGAAGACCAGGAAATGGAGGCCAGACCATAGGGAAGCTATAATTCCATCTGTTTCCATAGCCATGCCAGTGTCGACGTGCCACTTCACTCTGAGCTTCCTGAATGGTTGAAACTGTCAGTCACCTAAACATGACACAGTGAAGGATAAGCCAGCTTTCCCAGTGGATGCAGAGGGAGGGAAACAGTCCATTAAACTGACAAGTTCAAGAATATGCAGATGATCATAGTTCCTGAGTTCTGGATGTCTCAATGCAGTTTCAGAAGAATGTGTGGGAAGTGTGCTTCTGCACATATTTGTGTCATGTGGCGTTCAGTCAGGTCTTAGAAGCATCATTCCATTGCGTAACCTTCTGGCACAATCCTGGCCTGCTGGCACTGCCATCTGCTGCTGTGAAACACTAGATCACAGACGACCTATCACGCTCTGAGCTTCTACAGGTCTGCTAAACCTTAGTATCTACAACATTTCGTTTTTTAAGACCGAATCAAAGCAATATATCTTCCAGGACCAGTTTATGGGTTCTTTCATTATGACTGCCTGTTCTTAATCAAGGTCCTACCTTTTTCTACCAAATAGAGGAGCTGAAGCTTCATTGCCTTCTGAACTTGGCTTCCTACATGCAAAAAGCTGTGGAGGAAAAAAAGCTGTGAAATTCTGCCACAAGCATTCTGTTCCACATAACACATAATCTGCCCCAAAATTACACTTCGTTTAGCTAAATTCATAAGATTGATACAAAGTTTAACTTGCTTAGACCCAGACATTAAAATCCACACAATTCTAAATGAATGATCTCCATAAATTTGTTTGACTTTTAAGTCAAACTAATTTCTCCTACTGCAAGTTTGATTTTTTTCATCCATCCCCATCAAACACATACCACTCCATGTGGGCTAAGGAAACAAAAGGAAACTGCAGCTTCACTGTAAACTCTTGTTGAATAATGATAATATTTTAACAGTCCCTAAAATTAATCAAGCTAACAATGACTCATTAAAGAAGTGGAGATGTGCCACCATCTCACTTTTAAAATTTGACAAACTAGCAGTAGCTGCAAACCTGTTGGGAGGGTTACACCAAAGAGCCACAGCCTGGCACATGGGTTCTAACAAAAACAGGAATGGATGCCAAAAGTCAAAGATGGACGAGTGAGCATGGGGAGTACAAGTTCTGTTGTCAACCCATTTTCTGTCCATGAATGAGGAAGGCGTGGCTCGGGAAGTAGAGCAGTTTCTATCAACTGAAATGTCTATTGTTTGATCACATGCTCTATAAGGCCAAGTTTTCTTCTAAGGTATAACACTCAACCTAAAGTTGCCTTGCACATGCTCTCTGCATATAAGTTGCTCTGGATAAAAGTGTCTGCTAAATGAAAAAAATGGATATTACTGTGTGCACTCATAACAGATGAATGTTGCATCAGAAGAATTGTTCTCCACTCAAAGGCACCGTTCTGAATATTCATTTTACATGCATCTGGAGCCTCATTTATCAATCCTTGTAGAAACTGTCCTAAATTCCAGCCTACGAATGAAATTTACAATGGGCATAAAAATAAAAAGTCTAGATTTACCAACCGTACGAAGACCAGTTGGAGGTACGTTAGTAAGTAATCAGCTGTTGATAAATCCCACATTGTTTTGTTCTGAATCACCTGCTTGTGCCCGTTTATGGTAATTTCCCCTCAGAAATGCCCTCATTTAACCACATATAGAAACAACACATTCCTCTAGAAGTCAAGCGGAAATCGCTTGTGTTTCTCCTTAGAGTGATGGAGAGAAAGAAAGACAACATTTCTTTTGAGTTTGAAGCCAACCAAACATCTCTGTATAGTTCACTCATTCAAGTTCAGTTAACATTTATTCGAGAGATAAATATTATTTAACAATCCTCTGAAACAATATACCGTGTAGAAAAGTTCAACTAAAAAATAAATAAACACTGCAGAGAGAAAGGAGAGCGGTAATATCAAACTATGAAAACAATTCAAGAAAAAAAAAATGAAAGGATCACAGCACACAGACAAGACATATATCTGCAGCTGGAGGAGGACAGTTTATCTCTATCTTATGTTTTGCCTTTGTTCCTTTACTGTACCGAAAAAGAACCGAACTGTAATCTTAAAACCGAGGTGCATACTGAACCACGATTTTGGAGTACTGTTACACCCCTATTGTATTTTTATCCTGAGAAGCTCTTTGTTTAAACTTGGTTGGTGTTGTTTTGTAGAGATGAAGGAGACTTGATGTGATGATTTGACGTTACTTAAACAAACATTACCAGCATCACTGTGGTCCTCTCCTTTGATCTGATTTTGAATTATTCAAGAGAAATAAATGTGTTTTAAACTGGAGAAACGATGCATTCAGCACGGATTTTGTAATGCAGCTCAGTGATGACCAAACCACTTGGATATTCACTGGAAAAATAGGTAATACAACTTTGCAACACAGATCCCAAATGTTATGTGTTATGTTATGTTGAAGTAGGACCCTCGCCGGGGGGTGCAGCGGCATGCTGTTTGCAATGCCTTGTGTTGCTTATGTTAATACAAGCGGCGTTAGTAAAAACATGTTGTGATTAATGTGACATAGTGTCAGAAGTGGCGACTGAACGTTTCACGGACATGGCTAAATTTGGACCACCGGAGCCAAGCCCGGACTTTGGGAGGGGCTTACCAGGGCTCCAGCCCGGGGCCCCGGTGCTTCGAGGGCCCCAAATGCTGTTTTGTATTTTTGTGAATGAATGGTGTGAAGATTCCTTAATTTTATCAGAGAGGAATTTGACGTTGTTCTCATTTGCTTTGGCAAACGTCAATCAATAATGCTTTATTGTCCGGAGCAGTTTGACTTTTCTCAGCCAGCAGAGTGACTGGTTTGGTGCTACCGATTCGACCAGTTTAGAACAGCTTCAAAGCTTGATCAGGAGCCCAGTGTGGTGAACTCCCTGCTATACGCAATGGGTAAAGACTCTGAGCTGATATAGGAATCCTTTGGATGCGATGGTAAGGACCAAAGTTTGTTTGATTATGAGGCTGTCATTGCAAAGTTCGACAAGCACAACATGATTGATGACCGAGCGTGCTCCCACAAACGAGCCCAGCGGCCAGGGGAGTCGTTCGAGGCCTCTGTGAGGAGCCTGTACGAGCCCAACACTGTGAGTTTGGCATAGCTAAGGATGAACACATAAGAAGGATTGTCATTGGCATATTGGACAGTGATGTCTCTCAAAAACTTCAACTGGCGCCCGACCTCACACTAGAGACAGCCATTCAGATCGCAAGTCAGTGCAAACAGATTAAGCAACAAAACGTCACCATGAGGGACGTCCTCTCAGTGGATGCAGTGAGACATAACATGCAGAAAAATGCCAGGAGGAGCAGGGACATGTACCAAACCAGGCCTAATAATAGTGAGTCACGCCCAAACGCATGTTCCAAGTATAATAGAAAGCATGAGAAAAATTATGCCTGTCCTGCTCGTAACAAGAGATGTCGCAATTGCAATAAATTGGGACAATTTGGGGCAGTAGGCAAAACCAAAATGCTGAATGAGTTGGCAGCATTTGGTCCCGCTGACAGTGCTGATTCATTTTCCTCTGGGCTGTGTTGGACTCTGATGGTACAGCAATAGACCAGCCTGGATCAGACGAGGAGTGGCGTGTGACTTTGCCAATAAATGGCAGCCCAGTTAAGTTTATTAAGTTTGATACTGGGGCTGACATCACCGTTATGTCCCAGAGTACATTCAACAGACTCCAACAGCAGCCCCGTCTTGTTAAGACTAGACCGAAGGCGTCCAGTCCTGGCGGTGAAGTGAAGTGCATCGGAAAATTTCTTGCAGTCATGCACTACAAGAGGAAGAAGTATTCATTCTGGTTGATAGTCACCTTTTCCTCAAAACCTGCTGGGGAGAATGGGCTTGCTTGCGAGGGTTGGAGCGATCAACACAGGAGAATTTAGTGATGTGTTTGGTGACATAGGACTAATGAACTGTGATTCTGTGAAAATAGAACTCAGGACTGATGCTGAGCCATATGACCATGTAACACCACGCAGGATCCCATTTCCCCTCCTCTTCAAAGTGGAAGCTGAGCTAAAGAGGATGCTAGCCATGGATATCATTGAGCAAGTTACAGAGCCGCCCGACTGGTGCGTGCCCGTGGTGCCTGCAGCTAAAAAGAATAAAGAGAGGGTGTGTGTGGACCTCAAGCACTTGAATAAAGCAGTCAAGCGTCAGAGATACATGATTCCAACACTGGAAGACATCACGCCCAGGTAGCCGGAGCTAAAGTCTTCTCAATACTAGATGCATCAAGTGGCTTCTGGCAAATCCCTCTTGACCCCTGCAGCAGGAAGCTGACAACACTCATTACGCCAATGGGCCGATTCTGCTTCCGCCGCCTGCCATTCGGGATCTCCTCAGCCCCAGAGATTTTTCAGCAACTGATGACCAACCTGCTCAAGAGTCATGAGGGCATTGTTGTTGTGATGGATGATATGCTGGTGATTGGACTGAGTGTGGAGAAACATGATCAACGCTTGGAGGCAGTTCTGCACACTATCAAGCAGTCTGGGCTGAAGTTGAACAAAGCTAAATGCCAGTTTTGCAAAACGGAGTTGTGCTACTTTGGCCACATTATTAGTGCAGAGGGGGTAAAGCCTAAAATGAGCAAAGTCAGGGCTATTACAGAGATGCCCAGCCCAACTAATGTCGGAGAGCTGCCCCAAATCCTGGGCCTAATCAACTACATGGGGAAGTTCCTGCCAGGCCTCTCCACCATGCTGCACCCAGTTAATGCACTACTCAAGTCAGAGAGTGAGTGGTTATGGGGAGAGGCACAAGAAAAAGCATTGGGGGATGCCAAAGAAATGCTCTTATCAGCACCCACACTTGCATTCTACGACCCCAATTGCCAGACTGTCGTCAGTGCTGACGCCAGTAGTAGTGGTTTGGGAGCTGTTCTCCTGCAGGACCACAACAAAGAGCTGAGACCTGTTGGCTTCTGCTAACGCACGCTAACTGAAGCTGAAAAGCGCTACTCCCAAATTGAAAAAGAGTGTCTGGCGGCGGTTTGGGCGTGTGAGCGGTTCACACGCTACATTCAAGGCATGGACAGTTTCATCCTCCAGACGGACCACAAACCACTAGTACCACTGATCAACACTAATGACCTAGACAAAGCACCACTGTGGTGCCAGAGGCTGTCAATGCGGCTTACAAGGTTCAGTGTCACTGCTGTGCACGTTCCGGGAAAACAGCTGATCATAGCTGACACATTATCCAGAAGCCCCTTAAAACACCAAACAGGCCCAGATACAGAGAGCAGGATGTTGAAGTTCATGTCAGAGCCATGTTGACAAACAAACCCATCTCACACGACAGGCTCAGTGAGATAAGAAAACAAACACAGAATGATCCAGACTTCCAAGTGGTCATTAAATGCATCTGGGAAGGCTGGCTGTACAGGATGGCCACATTCCCTTCCAACCACGTTTTTTTACAGTGCAAGAAATCACCTCTCTGAGACAGATGGACTGTTTCTCTATGACGACTGGATAGTTATCCAAGCACTGCTTAGAGCTGACATCTTAAACCGGATCCACGAGGGTCACCGGGGATTGACAAAGTGCCGTGAACAAGCCGGGATGTCATTGTGGTAGCCTGGAATCAGCAATGACATAAAACAGGCTGTGTAGCAATGCAGTTTCTGCCAGGAGCACAAACCAACACAACGGCATGAACCCCACATCACCACACCCTTACCAGAAGGCCACACCCTTACCAGAAGGACCCTGGCAGAAGGTTGCAGCAGACCTTTGTGAACTGAAGGGGAAAAATTACTTGGTAGTGGTTGACTATTCACGCTACATTGAAATGACGCATCTGCCTTCCACAATAAGCTTGCAAGTCATCAGTGGACTGTTCGCCAGATGGGGGATACCACTGGAGTTGGTCAATGACAATGCCATGCAGTTTGTATCAGCAGAGATCAGAGACTTTAGCAAAGACTATGATTTTGCACACACAACCTCCAGTTCTCACTACCCCCAAGCGAATGGAGCTGCAGAGAGAGCTGTCCAAACTGCAAAAAGGATTCTGAAGCAGCCAGATGCATCCAGAGTTCTGATGAGCTTCGGTGCGACACCTATCACAGCCACTGGAGCCAGTGCAACACAGCCGATGTTGGGACGACAAATTCGCACCACAGTTCCCATGCTGGAGGAGAAGCTGTATACTGACCCCGTCAGCCGTGACCTGGTTCAGTTAAAAGACTCCAGAACCAAACAAACATACAGACACTTTTACAACCACAGACACTCAATGCGTCAGCTACCAACACTACATCGAGGACAAAGTGTGAGGGTGAAGCTGGATGCCAAAAAGGAATGGTGATGGTGAACCCCTGCTAAGGTGATCGACAGACCTGATGGGGCTACAATCATATCTAATTCAGACAGGAGATGGGGCTGTGCTATGGCATAACAGGAGACATCGTCAAGCTGTTCCAGAAAACACAGACTCTTTCCCAGTGGAGGCGACAGATCTGCAAGAGAGGAGTCTCGTCCAGTCTGCAAGCAGCCCTTTAACACCAGCTACCACGGAGGTTGACTCATCCCCAGCCCAACCACCCTCAGAGACTGCACCAGAGACTCCTTTGCAAGATTCTCCTCCTTCACAGAGTGTGACCAAGCCGACCTCTAGAGGACGTGAGGTCAGGCTGCCCCTTAGGTACAGAGACCACTTGGATATAGAGACCTAGCTGAATAAGGGACTTTAGCAGTAGGGGTTCAGCCATCACTGTTAGCATTAGACTTTGTTTAAACTCACTTAATGCTACCCTGTTGGAGCTAAGAGTTTCACCATGCAATTCTATGTGTGTAGGAATTTTGAGTTTTGAGTTCAACCAATAAGTATCTACTGGGCTTAAATTCAGATTGCAAATGTTGCCTGATTTTGTAATGTGAGGTAGGGTCAAATTAACTAAACTTTGTGTTCCTCTGTTAATTAAAAGGGGAGATATTATGTGAACTGTTAAATATAAGGACTACAGTGTCGCTAAGTGATGACGTCATATGACGTGCGACAGTTGAAGTAGGACCCCCGCCTGAGAGTGCGGCGGCATGCGGTTTGCAGTGCCTTGTGTTGCTTATGTTAATAAAAGCGCCGTTAATACAAACGTGTTGTGATTAACATGACACCAAATATAAATATAAAGTTAAAGTGAAATATAAAGTTTTAAAACCAATTAAGCTACACGTCTTTTTTTTTTCTCTAAAAGTTAACTAATTGAGTAATTATTATTTTGACCTGATAAAGAATGCAGGTGCTGAAATTGCTGTGACACTTGCAAAAACAATGCAGTTTCTCTGTTCTACCATTTGGTGTTATGTGTATGCATAGTAAAAAATTGTGCTTAAATTTACACATTTTCCTACACAGTAAAAGTTAATAAATCCCACACTTTCTGTAGGTACGTTTGTATGCAAACATTTCCCATGCTTCTGTGTGTACACACGGTTGATAAATGAGGCCCCTGGTTCTTAAATGGGCAGGTTTGAAACTACACTGCCTGGCCGAAGAAAAAGTTGCCTGGATTTAACTAAGCAAATAGGTAGTAGCCTCCTATTGGATAATTACTGCATGGGCAATTAACTTTAAGCTGGCAACAATTAGTTAACCCCAATTGATGCAATGAGTAGATTCTTATTTCTTAAACAACTATGTCAAAACACACAACCCTTGGTCGTGGAAAAGATTTTAGTCTTTATAAGAAGGGTCAAATCATTGTCATGCATCAAACAAAGAAAACATCTAAAGAGATTGCAGAAACTACTAAAATAGCTTAAAAACTGTCCAACACATTGTTAAAAATTGGAAGGATAGTGGGAAACTATCATGTTCCAGAAAGAAATGTGGTCAGAAAATCCTGTCTGATGGTGATCGGTGATCACTTAAACATTTGGTAAAATCAAATTAAAGACGAACACCAGCAGATCTCAAGGCTATGTTTAATGTTTAATAATCATGAGATCATTTCCACATAACGAAAATATGAAGAGAACTCAAGGGATTGGGAGTGAACTGTTGTGTAGCTATAAGAAAACCACTAATCAATGAGGCTAACTGAAGAAAAAGGCTTCAATTTTAATGTCATGTGGTCTGGTGAGTCCAGATTTACCCTGTTCGAGAGTGACAGGATCATCATGGAAGAGAGGCAGATTAAGTGATACACCCATCATGCCTAGCGCCTACTGTACAAGCCTGTGGGGGCAGTCTATGATCTGGGGTTGTTGGTTGGTCAGGTCTAGGTTCAGCAACATTATGTGCCCAAAGAATGAGGTAAGCGACTACCTGAATACACTGAATGACCAGCTTATTCCCTCAGTGGATTTTATATTCCATAAGGACACAGACATATTCCAAGATGACAATGCCAGGATTCATGGGGCTCAAATTCGGAAAAAATGGTTCAGGGAGCACGAGACATCACTTTCACACATGGACTGGTCACCACAGAGTCCAGACCTGAACCCCATAGAGAATCTTTGCTGGAGATGGCTTTGCACAGTGCTCAGACTATCCCATCATCAATACAAGATCTTGATGAAAAATGAATGAAACACTGGATGGAAATAAATCTTGTGACATTTCAGCTTATTAAAACAATGCCACAGCAAATGCTGTCGTGATTAAAGCTAAAGGCAGTCAGGCAGTGTAAATAAATGCCATTTCACACTTCTTAACTAAACAGTGCAAGTTCAGAAGGAGCACATGATGTTGATAGCTGTATATAGTAGTATATTGGGTACAGTTTTGGGGCAGAAGTTGCATAATAGACAATTGCTATAAAGGGTTATGTTGTTATAAGGTTCAGCAAAGCAATGATTCTTTCCTTCTGTCACTTGCTGACTGCCAGGACTGGAGAGCGAGTTGTCCCTATGATCAACACCATGTGTTCTGCAGACAGAGAAAAGGTTTTAGTTATTCAGTCCTGACAGGCAAACCATCTTCCTTCTCTCATTAAAACCACCCTGAGCATGTTAAAGCACCATCAAAGCAAGGGTGTTTAAATTAAGAATCGTAAAACAAAAAAAGATAAACAGTCATATCTGCTAAATTCAAGTTATAGAGCAAAGCTGCCAGTTTGTGTGCATTCCTGGGAGAAAAGGAATGTAGAAAAACACTGAAAGCCTTGCAAGCCTCAAATACTGTGCAAAACCTAAGACCAGCTCCTCATACAGAGTAGAGCAAACACAACTGAGGAGTGTAACACTACATTTGAATATATGTATGCCTGTTTACCAAAAAAGGAAAAAAAAATCTCAGGCCAAATATTCTTGCACATCAACAAACTAAACTTAGATAAGTAAACCAGCTTAGAAATACTCATGTAAAGAAATTGGACGAAGCCAACATTGTTGCATACTCCCCTTCTGTCTCACCTGCTTCCCTGGGAGTTGGCCTAATAGGAAACAGGGCAGGGGTAATGAGGGCCAAGCTGTCAGCTACACCCTATACGTATAACCTCACTTCCTGTTTTGTTGTGTTTGTCTGAGACGCCCAGCTGTTTAAGTAATATCCATCCTTTCCCCACAACTGAGCAAGCCCTGACTGGATGGCATATGTCAAAGCAAAGCATTGAGACTTCAGACCATGAAAGAGAAGAAATTTGGGGAGACATTTAGGAGGACAAAGGCTCGTTTTAATAAAAGTTTAACCCTGTCTTGTCAGAACCACAGAGCCATAGGAATATTATATTTTAGGGCAGGGACATCCAGCCCCGGTTCTCAAGGGCTGCTATCCTGCAGGTTTTAAATGTTTCCCTGCTCCGATTTTGGACAGCCCTGTTTAAGGGCTTTGTTTTATTTATTTATTTATTTTCACTAAAATTTAAGCTAAAACTTATTTTCAGATTTTTCTTTGAATAAAACCTACAATAACATCTAAGGATATAAGAATGTAATGTTATGAAACAAACACTTTAACCCACTGATCCTCAAATGGTGCATATACTCCTGTAACAAAAACTCTTAGTCTTTTCTTGCTTGAACACCTCACTGATGATCAGTGGACGTGATTACTTGTCCAAACTCTGAAAATATACCTGACTAAAATCAACAGACACTGAAGCACTGAAGATAACATCCTCATTGGATCTAATGGCAAACGCTTGGTTGGTCCAGGCCAGTGGTTTTCAGGTTTTAGATGTTTCCCTGCTGCTGGCTAACAAGGATGTTGTCTTTCATTTACTACACAACTTTCCAAGGTGCTTTTTAGAACAGGGATGAGTACAAAAAGGCAGGAGACATTTAAACAAGGTTTAAACTTTTAGGAACAGAGGCAGTGGCCATGTTTACAGAGTTTTAATTTCCCTTTAATTCAGAATAAAAATTAAATCCTCTTTGAATTGACCTTGTAAAACACTTAATTCCAAATTAAAAATGGCCATTCCAAATTAAACTTTAATCATAAGTGGCTGGTTTATTCTAATATTAAATCCAAACTGTTTCAAAACTAAAATCAAATTGAAAGAATTAAAATCAAAGCGAAATGGTTCTTATTTTGTGGTCTTCCATGTTATAGACGAAAACATAAAGAAGAAGGAACTTGAGTTTGTTTTCTTCCGGTAAATGTAAATACGTCACATCCGCCCCCTATCCATTCAAACCCCTTCACAAACCCCCAGATCTAAAGCGGAACTGAATAAACATGATTAAATGTGTTTTCCATGTAAACTTCAATTCAGAATTACTATTTCCATGTAAATACAAAGGAGGATCATTTAATCCCAAAGGATTTAACTCTGAATAATTAATTCTGATTTAAAAATCATCATGTAATCGTGGCCAGTGTTCATTGTCTTACAGCAAGTGTGAACACTATACTGTAACGATATACTGACAATGCCAGTAATAATATCAGGTAGCTGCTACTTTTGTACCTGTCCCAAAGGCATAAATATAATCTGTTGTAAGTACCAAATCATCTCTGTTCAATGTGGGAAAAAATCAAGGCAACTGAACAGACCCAAGCTAAGAAGATAAAACTGGTAATACTTTGACTTAAAAGTGTCTCAATTTTCATCATTAAAATGAACAAAAATAGTCTCGTATTAATATTTTAGTTGCACTGAAAATCTCATAAAGACAGTCAAGGTGCCTTCCCTACAAACAGTGTATTATCTGCCACTGCATGGGAAATTAATGCAGCTACACATGCCTGCATGCTGAGAATAAAACCACAGTTTAATCGTACAATACAGGATAACACTGCCTACTAGTACAAGAGTCAAAAAGAGAGTAGTCCATCACTGTGTGAGTTGAGAGATGGGCTCCTAGACCTTACCCCACTTTAAGGAGAGTAATCGACCAAACTTAATAAATGTCAGTGTCTCGGGGCCACTCAGTCATGTTTCATTAAAACAACAAAACACACAGCTTCATCATATGTAAAATGTATTATATTTTTAAAAAATATCCTGCTGTTTGGTCTTTTGCTGAATCCTCGTCCTTGTGCTTCCAACACTACATATTCCAGACTCCCTAAGCCTCGTGAGATAAAAGAGAATAAGTTAGCAGTCCTCCACTTGCCCTCCTCCTAGTCATCCTCATGGCCTGACATTTCAAACTGCAGTTTCTATCCGATCATCAACCTGGACCAACTGCCTTCAACTGCCTTATGAACAGTACAAAGACAAGATGCTCACTTTTTGTTGGACTGGAATTGTTCATGCTTAGCTTACCTACAGCATGGATTTTTATTTAATTAGAGAGCTTTTAGATTTTATAGTTTCTTAGCACCTTTAGGTGATACATTAAGAAATTGACAACAATTTAATTAAGCAATTTTAACTATTTTACCAAAATGAGTCTCACAGAGTCCATCTGTGCCTGTAGTAAAGAAACCTTTATCCAGTGCTGTCAAACATCTGGTTTCATGTCTTCACAAAGCCAGACAGCAGTTTTGCCTGTTAGCACATACTGGTGCATGCATATGCCTGTGCACACAGAAATGTGCTCACACATGTTCAAGATGCCTGAAGCATTCACAGCTGACATTGGTCCAAACCAAGATTCCACAGTTTCAGAATTCATAATGCTAATACAAATAACTAAACTGTCACTTTATATAGAGGTTAAATTCACACTGAGAGTCTGTATGTAACTCTCAGTCTCCTTACAATCTCCCCTCCTTCTCCTCTTTGCTAAAATACTTGTTGCATTCGTTTTGATCTACATAAAGATAAAAATGTGACTGTAGACAGTGTTGAAAATAAAGACAAAACCAGGTAAATTTTGCTTGCAGTGTCTAAATACAAAGTCAAAAGCCAGATGGCTGGCTGAGTAGCAGCATTGTCTTTTATATGTGTTGAATTGGACTGAGCAGCTTACTGCTACTAGACATGATTTATTCTGCAATGGCATCAGTGTTTAGGACAATATAAAAATCAGTTTAAATGTAACAATGTCATTCAACGATTGAGTTTACTGAAGGAGTTCAGAAGAAACTTGTATATGATGTTATCTACTTGTAATTATCTCTTCAATGATGATTTGACAAAATTCTGATCTTTCTTGATCTCAAGATACACTTGGATGCAGATGCAGGTGACTTTGTTTTGATCCAATGACAGAACATAACAGAGTTTGGGGTTTACACTAAAGTACAGATAGCTGATAGCTGTTATGTCTTTACATTGTGTTCAATTGTAGAAAACACCCAATAAGAAGAATATCGAGTATAGTAAACATTTGTAACTAACATTATTCTGGTGGGTGATAGGATGAAAAATGAAAAAAGACAAAGTTCAGAAGCGAGTGATTAAAAAGCAACATAGATTTGAAACCAGGGTCTGAAGTGTGTATTAGGATGAGTTTGCACCCTTACTGTCAGCACAGTGTGACAAATTGGACGTATTTAATCCAAGATACTGCTGAACATGCACCTGCCGTTATCCTGAGCATGTTTTATTTGCACCCAGTGGTTGTAGAGAACTCGGTTTTACCAGCCGTCGGTGATCACAATCCCACAGTATAATCTGCTCACAACACAAACTGTGCACTCTACAGTCACACTAAAGCCAAGGTTATAGAGTAAAGCTACCTTTGATGACATGTCATGTGATTAGTGAACATGTCAAAACATGTGATAGTTCTTTTTTTTTAATAAATAATTTTTTTGTTTAAATTTAATTTCATTTGTGGATTTTACTCATACACAGTATTTACATTTTTGAGGTCGACGCTGTACTGAAAATATTTTTTTTTCCATATTAAAGACAGTTTGTGCAATAATATGATGCATCAGTGCATCATATAGTTAAAAGAGAATTATATAATTAAATCAAATCATGAGGTCAGCAAAGATTCACTCCTCTGAAAGGTTGTTTTTACTAAATAAACTCAATAAAAATTAATTTGAAAATTGTTTCATAGAGCTTGACGCTAAAATTCAGAAGAATACAAAAGTGCATTATCATATAATTTGTCAGTGAAATAGGTTTAGGCAAATTATTGGATGTGATTTAAAAAGGATCAAAAACATTTTAATTAATGGGTCTCATTTACATTTGGTCTACTTTATTTTTCCACAGAAAGAACAGGTGTCCTGCAAATTGTACAAATAATTGTACAAACAGTAAAAAAAAAAAAAAATGCAGAACTGTTATTTAGCTTAAACTGAATCCAATTTGGCAATTTTTAAGAAAACAAGGATGTCCAGGGAGCTAGAGAGGAAGGGCCTCCCTTCTTCCTGTATTTTCTTGGCGTGAAAGTTACAGATTATGGCCAGCTAAGTTGAAGAGCACTGAAATCAGTCAAAGTCTGCATTCCTCTGTAGCTTTTGGGTATGACTATAGTAGCACGGTGATAGGGAGCTATGCTGCATAGAGCAGAGAGGAGAGATTGATTTCTAATTAACAAGCTAGTTGCCATAATGAAAGACTACATGGTCTCTACTGGCAGTGGATCAATGGGGACTGCTTCATGTTGCATCCAGTCTTAATCAAACCAGCATGGCTTGGTAAAAACGCACTTTTTGCTGTAATTAATATTGTCACACAACATCTTTTTCCCCTTTCTAATTCACACCTCTTTCTCACCATGCCTCTACTTCAGACCTCTTCTTTACTAAATTGCAGGGGTCAATCAATTCCGCTATCAGACTGTACCACTTTCAAACCACAGTAATGAGTAAATCAGCAAATGTGTTGCATCTCTGATTGACAATGTGATATTTGCATTTAAACAAAATTATCTGTGCTTACTTATATGGGTATATAGTTATCTGATAAGTGCAACCAGGTCTATATTTAATAATTATCACTGCATTTTGCAAATATACTATACAGACTCGCGCCCACTGTTACTTCCTAGTATTTCCATCTGGCACAGATGCTTCTCAAAAAATTTATGACTATACAGGCGTTTTATTAACTTTTATTCCAACTCACATGCAGCAAATATTCTAAACACTGTATTGTTGTAAATATATGGAAAGGTTGACTGGGATACAATAAATAATAAAAATGACCACCATATTAATTACCATAGCAGAGCTGTGGTAATTGCTGAGGTGTGATTAAGTCCCATGTTTCCACTTGCACATTTTTTTAAAAAAAGGACAAAGAGAAAGAACAGCCAGAGACAATACAGTGAGTCAGGATGGTGAATGTCTCACTTATCCTTTGTAGTACATTTCTGGCTATTTAAATTTTAGATGCAAATTACTGATTCCCAGAAAGGCAACATATAATCAAACACCTAATCCACTAAAGTCCAAGACTCACTGCTCCACTAAGAACTACCTATTTGTAAAATATCTTTTCCTGCAGAGAAAATAAAATGTCACAGGAGGTTTCTGGAGGCCTGTATTTGAAGACAATTGATTTTGAAGGATTATAATTTTTGTAATAACATAATTTGACAGTCACATTTTAAAATATTACCCGTTTTCCTCTTGAATCTGATCAATAGACCAATCTGTCCAACACTTTTGAGCAACAATGCAGATAGAAATGGGTTTTCAACTGAAGCACATCTGCATTTGAGAGGGAACACTTAGGCTAAGTGCTACAACCAGCACAAACGTCAAGGTCACGTTTCTACTCACCATGGGCCTTGTTTACCAATATCTTTTTAAATTTATTTTTAAGTTGTACATTAGAATTTTTTTTTTAAATCCTTCATCACATTAATAACGATATTGTTTGTATCTTTCCTCTTAGACTGGTAAACACCAATCTCTTGGTGAATATCAATCTCTCCTGAAATAAAAGATGGACCAGCTGACCCTACTCTGAATAGATAAATGCCCAAAAAATGGCTATAAAAGGTCATGATTTACAGGCCATGTGCAAACAGACAGCGGCGAGACAAATGAGGAAAAATTACAAACAGAGTGACAAAATAATGAACGACAACAGAAATAATAATGAAGATTTGATACGAATCCTGATTTTTGTCATTTTTCAAGTGTTTACTTGATCATAAATAATCACATGGTGAGCTACAAATAAAATAAAAACAGCTAAATTTACAAAAGGGAACATGGACAGCAGCCTGCAGTCTGGTCCCATGAGCGGATCAAGATGCATATCCTCGTGGTAGCTAAAAGGGACAGTGGTACACTGCAGGATAAAATTTTATTACATAGCTTACCTTATTCAGTTTGTAAAGCAAATTTCCACCTGCTGTGGCATCATTTTAAGATGTGGTTCACCTACAGAACGAATGGTGCATCTGATGAATCCTCCAGGTGAGTCTGATAGGTGTTATTAACCAAAGTAATTATTATAATTAAAATACACTGTGATAGTACATTTTAATTATTAAAGACCACACTCAGCAGGTATATCTGGAAGTCACATTTATGGACATTTATGGAGTGATATTCTTGTGGTTGAGACGTCTGGCTTGTGTGGTTTTTTGCACCGATGGTGTTTGGAAGACCAGTAATAGAATTAAACCTGTTTTAACTGCAACTTGTTCTTGAATGGATGAAATGAATGAAAAATAATGTTTAGATCTGCAATATTGGTATTTATTTTAAATTACAAAATGCTTTGTACTTCACCAAAAGTTATTTCAAATTCTGACAAAAATATTATTGTAGTTTTATTAGAAAAGCAACACAAATGCTGATTTTCCTCTAATGTGTTTGTACATGCTTGTAAGCATACTCTGAGTGTTTGTAGGATGTTTATTTAGCTGAGAACAAATCCAAAACATGATATTTGGTAAATGCCACAATTTTCATAAAAGTTTCATAAGTAGGATTTAACAACAAATTTGTTTGTAAAATAAAGTTGGTGAATGAGGCCCCAAAATGGTCACAATTTTTTTCTTTTTTTATTTTACAGAACTGTCAATGTTGTTTTTAAATAATTATACTTTTTCTGGGATGCAGTATGACCACAGAAAGCTGATACCAGTCCAGCTTTTAGGCTCATTCTTGTTGTGGTCAATGAACTGGCCCCACCTTAGTAAATTACTGAACTACAGGTAGGAACGCTCTCTTACTGGCCCCATAAACCAAAAATTTCATAGTTGGTTAATTCTTCTGTGTTTGTTATCCATTTATTTATTTAAAAATACTTTATAGTGTACCTAACAATAAAGGGAAAATAAATTATAACTTAGGATTGGGTATTGATAATTAGCCAAAAATTATTTTGGTACTCATGGGAATTTGCCCTTAAAAATGAAGCAAACAGCAATCCTGAATCTCTTCTAAGGTTTGGCAAATGCAGAATTGAACTAAAAACTGAGAAGAGATGAAGATGAAAGGGTTAGATGGAAATAGTAGTGGTGTACTTTTCTCCGCTAATCTGAACAGATCACTAGACAGCCCAAAACAAAGTTCTTGAGTTTGTAGTGATTTTAGTTACACAAATGTACGATTTGAAACTTTTTCATATGTCCCTTTTAAACAAATAAAATTCATTATATATTAAAGACCAATAGATAAGCTTGGTTTATCTTGAAGGTGTAAGATTGCGCATATGAGATTGTCACAGGAAAATTAGAATTATCAGGGAAAGTATATGCATAAGCTTGTATATGAATGTGTAATCTGCCTCTACCAGCCTGCTGTCTCTTTCTAGGCAGAAAGGGCCTGCTTGTTTGTGGAAGGCTGGTGCTGAATGGGGGGTAGGGCTGAAGCTAATCCGCCTGTGCCATGCACTGTGTGCCTAGCACCCAGCCAGTTGCACCATGTCGCCTCCTCTGTAGTGGGTCCACTGGGGCACTACAAGTCCCTCTGAATGCTATCAGCACAGACGACACACTGCCCCCCAAGCAGGGATTACAGTTCTCTCAATGAAGCTGCCAGGAGGAGGATCTAGAACAGGAGGAGAAATAAGAGGAGGAGGTACACTCTCCTCCAACAGGAGCTCTATTCTTTGCAAGGAAGAGACCACTGGAAAGCTGACATTAACTAGCCACTGTTGGGAAATGAGCCCAAAAAGGACAGAAATATGCATCACTTTCAAAATCTAGCTTAGAACCACTTGGTTGTCCTCAAGGAGAATGAACACTCGTAAATTGTTAGGATATAGACTGGTGTGAGGACATTAACATAAGTTTAGACAGACACATAGAACTTATGTCAATAACAGGCATGTTATGACAAAAAACTCCTTTTCACTGCATTTACAATCTGTCTGTAACCTAAAAATAAATATTAAAAAATTGTAATGAGTCAATAAAAACAACGAAAAACTAGAAGTACTCGGAGAGAGCAGACTTTAGCCAAGCCATTGTATTTTTTTTACCAATGACTGTGGGCATTATTTTTTAGTTAAAAGCTCTAATGGCAAAATAATCTATCTCCCTGTAGTAAATAACCCTTTAAAAAATTCCTGGATCCACACAGTGATCCGGTTCATCCACAAAATCTAATCACTTGTTACTTTACTTCATTTCTGAGATTTCCTAAAATTTTTACCAAAATCCATCAATACATTTTCCAGTTGTGTTGCTAACAGGCAGACAGGCAAACCAATTGCGCCAAATTCATGACCTCTGCCTTGGTGGGGGGAAAAAACCCCCCACAGCAAACTACACTCACTCAGTGCCACTCAAACCAGTTTGTGTCGGTCACATGCACACAACAAACGGAGGGAGATGCCACCACCAAGAGGGCCTGTCCACCAACAAGGTAATAAGCTCAGTTGCAATTTAAAAGAAAAGTTAACTAGAAGCAATCAAAGAGCACAAACCTCTGCCGAGCCATAGCTCATAGATCACTCACCCGAGAAAAACCCCAAAAGGCGACACAGTACCCCCTGTATTTTGAACCTTGTGGTCCACAAGAGCCAGAATATCAACATAACCCGGGTGAAACAATGGCAGATTATAACTACCATGATGTCATGATTTCCCACACCATGAAAACAGTGGACTCAAAGTATTGTTAGCTTTGGCTAAGAGGAGATATTCGGATGACTGTGTGCAGTATGAAAGATCCCTCCAGACTAGGAATATAACGTCTATCTTCCTTTACTGAAGATGGCAGGACTTTATGATCTGCAGGACAATTAAAGATTGTTGAATGCTCTACCACCAGTTCAGATAAACTTTTATGTTCACACCAGAGCCAGCGAGCGATCATTCAACAACGTAAACTTTTCCCCCGGAACAACCAGCAACCCCTTACAAAGCTCCACTTACCAGGTAAAGCTGCATTAAACCAGTGGTTTTTCTGTACTATTTCAATATAACTGACAAACCAAATAACTTAGCAATTTGAGCACATAAACATTGCCTGTACTAGTTCCGAACTAGTTGCCTGTACTGTTCTAAAAATTTGTTAGATAAATGCATTGAAATGACATAAAGTAACAAAATGTCAAAGAAAAAACATTTTTAAAAGCAAGATGTTTTTTTATCCCATCATTTCTAAACTTTTGCATCATGAAACAACAGCAACGTGACACATTATGAAACTTTTTAACAATATATGGACCCCCAATAGAGGCTCAAGACATTTATAGTGTTTTAGTATTTATTTTGCTGTCTTTTACCACTGAATATTGGGCATATCTAAATGCTGTAACAGCTAGTTCCCACCATTTCATCCACATAGAGGCATCAGTGGATATTGACAGTGACATTTGTTGCCTCCATGGAACCAACTAGCTTCTCTATTGAACTGAACATTTTAATCTTCTCTCAACAAGATGTGCATCATTAACCTGCAGATCCATTCTGTCAATTGACCTTTTTTTCTTTTTGGCAAATCTTTAATATTTACATCTACTCTTCTCTGTAAACAAGACTTTGACTTTCCATCCACACTTTTTTTTGGACTCAAATATCTCCTAAATCTAATCTGTCTTGTAAAAAATCTAATCCTAGTAGTTTTTCTTCAAGTTTCCATTTATGCTTCCCAAAGCATCAACAGAAATGTGGACATGGTGTATACTCCATACATGTTAATCTACCTTACTGTTGTCATGGCTATTGACATTTCTAATTATGCTGCATGGACACCATGCAGAGTAAACAATAAAAAATAAAGTTTACGCAGTATTATAAAATGTGAGTGTTGGTGTTGTAGTAGGTGATGTGGTGGTTAGCACCGCAGCCTCACAGCAAGAAGGTCGCCGGTTCGAATCTCGGCTGGGGAGAGGCTCGAACCTTGAGGGCAGCCTTTCTGTAAGGAGTTTGCATGTTCTCCCCGTGTATGTGTGGGTTCTCTCCGGGTACTCCGGCCTCCTTCCACTGTCCAAAGACCACTGTTAGGTTAATTGATAACTCTAAATTCTCCTTAGGAGTGAGAGTGTGTGTGTGAATGGTTGTTTGTTCACTATGTGTTGGCCCTGCGATGGACTGGTGACCTGTCCAGGGAGTACCCTGCCTCTCACCTGTTAATGCTGGGATAGGCTCCAGCTTACCTGTGACCTGTTAATAGACTAAGCGGTTCAGAAAATGAATGAATGCTGAATTCACACTGTGACCCTAAAATCTGAATATGTATCTAACAGTAACCGCTTAAAGTCATCAACATGACAAATAAGAAAAAGTATGTTACCTATGTCTAAAACATAAACCTACACGCAATAGAAAGTGACAGAAGGAAAACAGAGCAAGTAATGTACAGCAGGGAACCCAGTTCCTGAACATCACGGTTTGTATCAGCCACAAAGAGGCACTCCAAATCAGACAAGCCCCTAACAGACAAGCACACACTCAAACATCCTGAAAATACTTACTGCCACTTGTCTGCCCACTCATTAAAGTTACTGAAACCACAGCTCATATTTGAGCTTTTTTGTTGTGGTTGGAAAATTAATCTATTGAGGAAAGTGAAAAAAGGGAGAAAATAAAAAGAAAATAAATCCTCCAGCTTATTGCTGATTGCCAGATAAAACTGGCACAGGCTCAGACCTCTACCTGGCAGCAATCCACTCACTGTCTACATTTTTAGTTCTTTCTACCACACCTGGCACCATGCTGGCAACCACAACCAGGCCAGGGCTAACAATGTGACTGTTATCTAAAGACAATCTCCATGCTTTGATGTCATAAATCAATTTTCCAGAAAGATTTTACCTAAGGTGGCATCTGAAATCTCACCTATAAGATCATGAGATTCTCTGCTACTGAGCTGCTTCAACTGCCTGATTTTTTTGCTTAACAAAGACAAAGACAAAAGTTTGTCAGTGCAGATTTGTAATACAATCAGATATAAAGTCATATATTTGTACAGTATGATAACGATAGCTCAAGCACGTTAATGAGGAAAAAATCTTGACAGAGGTTTTTAGCTCCTGACATGAGGAAAGTATAAACCTTGACTTTATGTTATCATGTCAGACTCCGTTCTTACACTGACACAAAGAGTTGCAACAGTCCGCTGATCAGGACATTTGTGTTTAGCCAGCGGAACATCTGACCTGTCTCTATGTCATGATGGATCACCCACTAAGAGCTAAGTGCTGTGCACATGGCCAGGCGTGCATGTGTGACAAAGGGAAGATTCCCAATGAATATCCATTCTCATTTCTCGCCCATCTGCTCCTTGATAGAAAGGAAACTGGCATATTTCTGAGAATACAATGGTCTTTAAATGGTTCATCATTCATTGTCCACAAAGACAGAACACCCAAACACACCAAGCAAGCCCATACAAACAGTAATACACTTGACACACTTTTCTCTATTCTCTGGAGTGACCTATTCAGACAAAGCAGCAGGAGACAGAGAGGCAGAGAAACTGGGAAGCTGATAAATGCAAAGGTTTGGACCACTAGAAAGTGCTGGTAATGCCTGCATGTTGCTTTGCTTTTTAACTCACAAGAGAGGCATGTTAAACCATATGCCCCTTCAATTCCTTTCTCTGTCTCTACTATGTTTCCAGTGTCCCAGCTCCCTTAAACTAGATGTTTCCATGAAAACTAGGAAACTCTTGTTCACGAACCAACTCTTCCTGCAATTTAAAAGTTTTCCACACAGCCACAGTGGATGAAAAGAGATGCAAGTTAGGCTGAAAAAATAGGTACCCCAACCAAATCTGATCTCCTCAGTAACAGAGCTCTATACAAAGTAGGTCTGACAAGTAATGGTCAGAGGTCAGACAGCAGATACTCAACAGTTTCCTCAGAGGTTAAGTGGTGCATAGGGTGATGATGACATCTGAATAGTTGCTGTAGTCACAAAAGATTTATTTAATTATGGCTTTCAGTCTCATCTCATCAAGTGCAGACTAAAAAGTTTCCAGGATTTTTTTATGTGTCCTGGCGAACGATAAGATAATACCTGCCTCTACAGATGTAGTCTTCAGCAGACGTAATTTGAAAATATGACTGGCTTGCTCCTCTACAGACATTAACAGAGACTGCTGGTGACATGATTACAAGAAGAAAAAAGAAAATTGTTGGCCACAAGATGTCATCTCGTGGCCATGCATTACTGAGCTGTGGTCACAGATTACTAAAGCCAAGGAAACAAGATAATAATTTGTTACTTGATAATTATTTTATTAATGCATGACCATGACTTAATAATATGTGACCACAGGATAACATCGTGTGGCCATGGATTAGTAATGTGTGGCTATTACTTTTTTTTCTATCAGTGTCAGTAAACAGGTTCAGTAGACATCTGTCAACAGAATCCTTACTAAAAACCAATTAAAAAAAAAAAAAGATTAATTTTTATGGATAATGACCTCTCACTTTGCCAGATACACTGGACTGCCTCTGCTGGCTATTGAATTAAAAATATTTAATTTGGTAGATTTTCATGAGAGGAGTTGAAGGTGTTTGGTAATAACTCAAATACCCAAATCTCCTTGAAAAGTTGTTTCTTTTGAATAATTTGCCCTTGTAAAGGTCAGTGGAGCAGTTGCCTCTGTAGAAACCACTGACACATTAATCCCAATGGCTATTTTTGCAATAATGTGGAGCACACTGTCCATCTGTGCCTGGATGAACTATCAGCAGCTTGTGTGAATGGCTCTTTAAGTGCTCTGAAATGTCCCCAATCACCCTACATACAAAAACCTGCACAACATGCAAATACACATGCATATACAATTATTGTTTTGTGCTGTTGTCCAAGAAAAAATCTGAAGGCAAAGCAAAAAAAATCTTCAGCCTGATCCATTTTTCAATGCCAGACTATTAGGACGCCGAATTTAAGACAATGGCATACCCCCCCCAAAACCAAGGACATGTCCCCCAAAAAAACTCTAACCCCAATATTTGCAGAAAAACAACAAACCAGCAAAGCTCAAAGGGAGCAACCCTGCTATGCCGAACAGGAGAAAATAGTTTCAGCTCCAGCATAATTCATACCACCATTCACCTTAAACTGATTTACCACCACACATGATGCTGAACACCAGAACTCAACTTTCCAAGGTGCTGATATCCACCAGTTATACTAAGTGAGAAAGAAAGGAGGTCCAGAACAGCAACTCCTTGGTCACCTACATACGAACTGATACTTGTAGGTTTTCTAAAAAATGTATTTAGAAATCAATTTGACCAACATAAATTCCAAAGGGAATAAAAGCTGAAAAACAACTATTATAAGTTTGGAGCGAAAAGGGGTACCATCTCTGAACCCATCAGAAAGTGGCTGGGGAATGCTTCAATACTGAGAACACCAGGCACAATATAAAAAGATTCAACCACTTCTGGGCATCTGCAACACTAAACACAAGAGAGACAGAGACAAAGAGCCAGCCCAGCTAACAACCAGGGCTGGGGTTGTTACAAGGTTTAGAAGTTCAAAAATACATGGTGTGGTTTTGGAAACAATACATGTAACAAATCACACAGTTTGTTGCTCATTATTCACAGTTCCTGTCTAATCACACAGCGCTACCCAGCACAAAACAACGACCTAATGTAATGATATTTCAGTTTTAGCTTGGATTGTGAAACTAACATGCACTGCACATGAGGACAACTGTTCCCAATAAAAAAAAAAATCTACTGAGCCTGGGTTGGCACAGTCTATGATGCATTTAGCTGTCTAACAAAAGAAACAGAAAAATATGTGAATTAGATCAGCATTGCTGGAAATTCAGCCATGCTAATCAAACACATAGGCTTACTGTTTTTACCAAAAGATGCAAAAATAAGGAATTTTGAAGCATATCCTGTGTTTCAGCCCATTTGACTCTAGCTGAGTGAATACATACAGGAGGGATTGGATCCCCATCCACATTATCTGAGTGTGTTAGTCTGGATTTGAGTACTTATTACTAATTATTTGTTAAGGTGTAATGTAAAGGTACTGACTCTCTCAGGGTTTTAGCTTCCATAAACATACAGGCCAACTCATTGACTCAAACAAAACAGTGTTCAATATAAACAGGTGGTGGCAAATGAAGATTAAAAACAAATGCACAATCACTGTTGCAAACCAGGATGAAATCAGCAGAAAAATAAATCCTACAAAATCCTAAATATAGGAAGGTGCCCAACTGATCTTTCTGGCCCCATTTGTGCATCATACACCTCTATTTTCAGATAATTATGTGCTGACTTTGAGAGGACGCCACAATGCCATCCCATTTCCCTACAAATCTTTCCCTTTGTAGTTGTTATCACATAATTAAACCTTAAATTGGTACTGACGCTAATATTGTGCTTTAACTGGAAGGCCATGTTTGGACTATTTGGAGGACTTTTGCCTTCTCTTGTTCTCCCACTGATGTGTCACCATCCCTTTGTATTGCTGTTGTTCATATGTGAAAAATTATAACATTTAAAAATGAACAGTGAACATTTCCAAAGCAAAGGAACAAGAGACAACAGAAATGACAAACAGTGCTCTACGATTATGTTTAGACTCAGGGCTCTGGGTTTTGTATCCTGATGCTGCTTCTTATAAACATGCAGTCGCTGTAGGGAGGCCATCTCGCATTCCCACAACAGTGTTAAAAGAGGTCAGACACTCAATAAAAAAATGTTTTTTGAACATTACTCAGATAAAGAGCTGCTTCCTGAGTGTAGCAACAGTGTTTGCCTTTCCTCTAAAAGAGAGGTGGGCAGTAGGTGCATGAGTGACACTTGTTTTTTATTTTTTTGATATACAGTCTGACCTTAGACTCAGAAAGCAAGCACAAAATTCTCAAAAAATCCTTTAATTTCTCCTCCGTATGTTTCCAAGCGGTTCACAATGTCCACAGTATTTTTATTTCCATTTTGTCCACTGCGACCCTGCCAATACACCCACCTTCTCAAATATTTCACAGTGAGTAACACAACCTCTCTTGGTCATTTCAATCTGATAGCTAAACACAGTAAGCTTCTCGACAACACATGCGCACACACACACACACACATACACACAGTGTACACTGCCCACAGTCTTATCAGTCAAAAGAAACAGAGAAGCAAGAGGCAGTGAGGTCAGGTCAGAAACTCAATTACTGTACGGCCGCACAAAATCTTCCTCCTGCGCTACACCGAATGATGAGGTGGTTCTTTAAAATGCGAACATCCTGTCTTTTAATACGGGGTCATTCGTTACTTTCCGCTTTCTGACTTTCTTGCTTTCCTTCCAATAGTATTTCTCCTTCACGGTCTTGCTTTAGTTTTCTCTTTTACAGCCCTCCAACAACCACACGACAGGATCTCAGATGTTTTCCACCCCCATTTCCACATGCAGCTCTTTCAGTGATTATATCACACTCTTAGAAGATTAAACCAAATGTAATCCATAAGTAAGGTTCACAGAGCACATAAAACAATTGAGATCAACTTAAACAAAAAGGGTATTAAAATGCAAAAGGTCATTTGCAAAATGGGCAGTTGTACAAATGCTTCCAGTTTTCTCACATGACCAACATATAAAATATTTTTTTTTTCTTTTCTGTATTTTATTTTTTTAGAAAACTGTTCATCCTCAGTCTACATTCTGTACGCGTAGTCCCCAAAATACTCAATTCCTGACAAAAGAACAGGCATGGGTGTATATAATCATAAAGCCTTGATGGGACAAAACAGGTATAAATAAAAAAAAAAAAAACAGCTCTAGCATTTCACTTGCTCTTGTGTTGTTTATCCTTCCATCTCCACGTGAACTTGGTCAGAATCTTAGAAATTTTAACAATGACCTACTGTCATGTGACACAACATGAGCCAAAGGAAAAGTGAGCAGCTTGGAAAGCTGTCATTTTTCTGTACGAGCCCGGCTGCTGGTATCTTATCTCCTCAATCCTCTCATCGTCATTTAAATCTCCCCCTACGCCGTTCGATCCCAGCCGTGGCCTTATTTAAATCTCTCCCTCCTCCCAGTCTACCACATTTCTAATGCTAATTATCTAAACCTCTCTGTGCATTTTATCCCTCCCATGCACCAGCTAGTTACTCAAATCTTCCCCCCGCCCGTTCTCCTTACAAGTCTGACCTCAGTTAAAAGGTGTTTGACTGAAGGGATCCTGACTGTTTTTTTTTTTAGAATAATAGTGCTTTTTCCAGATCACTCTCTTTTCCTGTTCTGTTTTCCCGTCCTTTTCTTATCCTTTCCATATACAATTACAAGTTTATTTGCAGTTCATTATACATTAAACAAAAAAAAGCAATTTAATCATCTGTTTGCTGGATGAAATTAGGCACTGCAACAGCAAAAAGGGAAAAATATGTATAATGTAAACAGAATTAACATATATTTGGATAGTTAGATATTATTTGTAATATAATAAGAGTATACATCACACTTGAAGGATAGCTGCACAGGAATGTGACCTTAGCCTGTGGTGGCCTGTTAGGGTCACTGTCTCCAGTGTTAAGAGAGTGATGAGAGCAACAGAGCACAGTTTGGGAGGAACAGAGGCGATCTCTTTTCCTGGACCAGGTGTCAATGTGGGAAAGGCAACAATTATCTACTGGCTAATCATTGTTCACTAATTTGGTATTACTTCTATCAGTGAGGACATTGCTTTCTGTTGCGCTCCACTGGTCTATTTGCATGCTTAGCTTTTACACTCGTGTAGTTGGGGGGATTGCGCTGTTTGTCCTGTGAAAAAGCCACCTACACATGGAGCAGCAGAATCAGAGTCCCACTAAGCATCACTACTTAATATGATTGCATAGATGCTGGTTTCCAACGCCCGGCGCACAATAGAAACAGCATTCATCACAGACTCAACTCGTGTGAAACCAAACACCTGCATGAATGTGCACAGTTCTTTATGAACTTAGTTTGATGTTCAATGTTAAATCCATTTTAAGGGGGAGAAAAAAGACAAAAAAATATCCAGAAATTTTCCTTTGTCAAAATTATCTACAAAATTATAAAAATATAAATAATGCTAAATTATTCAGTTTCACAACTAACAGAATTCAGACTGATAAAATATACTTCTTTCTTAACATGTTATTCAGTAGTAACATAATTTGCTTTCAATACATCCCATTCTTTTATTCATTTATTCATGCAGCAAAAAAAAAAAAAAAAAAAAAAAAAAGTGGACACCAGAGGAGGTGTGCTCACCTTGGTACTCTTGTCCAGGGCTGTAGGTGGTGGGGTTGCCTGTAATCTGGAGGGTGAGTAACACCTCTCCCCCACCTTCTGCCACCCCAGCTCCCTCCAGCTCCCCATGGTGGGTGCACAGGAAGAAGAAGGGGTTGAAACGGGGGTAGAAGCTTGCAGGGGGGGCCCCAAAATCCACATTGCTATTCCCCAGAACTAGGGAAAGCAGTGCATAGCCAAAAATCCCCCCAAGAGAAGCCCATGCCATGGCCATCTGCCCTCACCAAGCGGGGGTCTGAGGGAGTGGAGGTAAAGGTGAAGAGAGTGATGAGTGGAAGCAAGGAAGGCACAGGTAGAGCTCCAGAGGACTGCTTGTGGAGTCCACAGATGAGTCCAAGTCCAAAAGTGGATGCGTGAGAGTGTGTTCGTCTGTAGTGTGTGAGTGTGTGGGCTTTTCCGTCAGGAAAATTGTTCTTCTGCTTCCTCTCCCTGTCCTACCTCCACTCTCGGGGAGTTCAGAGCTTCGCCTGTGCTGTCCTGCTCCGGCGTTTAAATACCTCACCCCCTCCCTCTATTTCCCTCTCTCCTCCCACCCTCCCTCCCTTCCTCTCTCTGTCTCACTTTCGCTCTAACGCCAGCTCAACGCGTGTGCTGTATACGCCGTACGAGACGGCCTCCCTCCTCACTCATTCAGCTCTTTTCTCCTCCCTCTTCTCTGCCAGTCTATCATTCTGCCTTTTCCTTAATCTCATACTCCCTCATTCTTATCTCATTCTCTTTACCTTTCCCTAGAAAATTGTGTTACTCCACGTTGCACACATGTATCGCTCTCCTAAGACCCTGGCTATCTTATCTCTGTGCATTTATGACTTTCTTCATCCCTAACCAGCCCTTTAATAGATCCCTTTCACTCTTCTCTCTTTCCTTTGTCTTTATGCCCATCCACCAGACTGTCTCCTCCTCTCCCACCCACTATCACACCTCCTTTCTCCCTCCCTGTAAAGCTCTCTTTAACTCAGTGTTCTTCCTTTTCTCTGTGTTGCTTCCACTTGGTCCCCCTCTCCGCTTTCGATCTTCCTTTTTCCAACCTCGTATGCCACTGTCTCGCTTTTCATCTTTAGAAGTGCTCAAATTTGTTTTTCTTTTTCTCCTCTGTTGCCTTTTCATGGGTTTTCCATCAGGATATTCCTTTCCACAAGATTCTCCAACTTTTATCCCCCTGACAGAACAGCATGTGCCACCACTCTGCTCTACATAAATCCACCACCACGGCGCAGACACTAACCATAATGCTGCTTTCTCTCCAGCTCACTACATGATAGATAAGTATTTGTGTAACACATCCCCATCCAGCTCTTTCCTTTTTCTACCACAGCTCTCACTCTGCTTATCTATCTCTTGCTCTGTGTGTAAGTGATACACTTTGCCCCCACCCAACCCCACCTCCGACTAATATTCTTTCCACAGACCTTGTGCATACAAAAAGGATTTTCCATGGTATCACAAAAAGAAAAAAATGATCCCAGTGGCTATAAAACTTCAATTGTACAAAACCACAAAGAAAAAAAAAACACATACATTAAATAAATTATCACAGCAAAAAGGATAACTTAAAGAACATGCTGTTAATATTATTGAGTATCTCCTCTGGGGCTTCTCTTTAGTTACCTGCTGGGTTTGTGTGGTTAACTGTCTATTACAGACATAAAAAATCCCAAGCCAGCAAGCTGCACACAACCACTCACAGCCGCTTCACGTCCAAATAGCCTGACTGACCCACAGCAGGAACACATGGCCAAGCCTGCATGGACAGATGCTTCCACTGCCTAAACTCCGAATCAAACGAACACACATCCATAGCCATATGCACACTGTCAAACAAATACACTGTTATAGATGGAAGCAAAATGTTGGTAGTAAGAAAGATTTCAACTTGGCTCAGGCAAGATAATTCACCTGCCAGGGCAGCTGCTGCTCCCAGCTCCAAAAAGCCTGTTTATCCACATAACAGACCAGACTTCCAAAAGACCTGGACAAAAAGGAAAATGTTCTGAAAGTTAAAATGGAAGCTTTACTTTTCTGATTTATATTGTGGTGACCATTACACAATACTGTCTTATATGAATCTGTAAGTAAATGTCAGAAAAGCCAAAAAAGTAACACAGACATTCAAGAAAATTACTTAAAGTTTGATTAAAAAGAATAAAATTGTTCAACAGTTTTAAAGCAAAAAAGAACTGAACTGTAACTGTTCTGTCAAGCATTTAAAAAAGCACCCTTCTCTCATAAATCCAGTGCTCTCCTCAAGTCTCTCAATTCATTCTCTACTAACTATATTTTATGCCAGATGACATGTGCTTTAGATTTACTTTCTTTTTCTCTCATTTTCATGCAAGCGCTAAACATAAAGCTGCAATTCTCTCCCAAAGCCATCAAAACTCCTAAAGAATTAAGTCATCAGAAGCACAGGGACAAAGCAATTATTTTTGTAGTATAAGGTTAAAGATAATCCTGTGACCAGACCATGGCTGATTCTGTTCACGGAACTTACCAAAGCACAACACATCATTACATGACAAAATAAAGTGATAAGCAGCACGAGACAGGAACAGGTATGTTTTAATGTACATGCGTGTCATTTTAGGACCTTTTGTCAAGCATGTGCTCAAAAAGCACAAATGCATCAGAAACGCAAGTACACCACGAAACAGTGTGTGAACTGACTGTAGCTACTTTTCAGAAACAGTGTGCGCCCTCCCCAAACGCTTTCAGAGGTCAGCTAGGTGGACCAGCCTGCTGAGACCAAAGAATGAGGTCTGAGGTTATCAAAGTCCTCCTCTGCTGTTCCACAGCAACCCTTCAGCTCCATGTTTGCTTAATTAAACATTTTTTAATTAAACTAAATGCATTAAATTACAGGTGAGATTTCTTAAACAGCTTAAGTTTTTGTGTGTAGCCTTGATAGTGTTCCACTCTAAATATTAAGTTAGTGTATTTGCAGCCTTAAACCCACAATGACAAAAATGTGTAGTAATGCTAAACTTTAACACTTAAATTCAGAAATAAATAATAATAAATAATTTTTTCAAGTCAGGTTTGGGGTACAGTAAAAGCCACGCCTTGTAAAGGACCTTTTATTGAGATGCATTGTCACAGTTACATGGCAGAAAGAAATAATCTTCTGAGGGTACAAGTTCTTGAGGTGGGCTTACGAAGATATTAAAGTTACAATTCTCCTAGCTACAAGCTAAATGTTTACAAGCTACAAGCTTGTAAATAAATAAACTCCTTAGGTATTGATTAAGAAGCATTTGGCCTCAAAGAATGAAGAGTTCTGCCCAGAAAACTACATAAACAGACTACTGTGATGTTCCATGAGTATGACCTCTTTATTTGGTTTATATACAAATGTGTTTATACCCTGGATGGACAATGTAACAAATAATGATGTGGGTGGCCACGCTTTCAGCAGGATAGTTTACATGACCGATACACCAACAACCCACACAGCTCATTATTTTTAATTAGACCCACTTATTTAGACAAAAGCTCTGTGTAGAAGCCACTTCATTCATTTCACTCTGATCACTGCTCTAACATTAACGGTTTGATGATGCAAAGAAGTACAAATTCAGGATTTCTAGCAGGAAAAAACGGAACTAATCTCATCTTCCTCTGAATCAACAGTTTAATATTATTTCATATTAAACGCATGATGATTAAATTAGGTTTTCAAAACATGTGGAAACCTAATAAATCAACCTGATTAAACCCTTTCCATTGCTAGTAGTTTTGTGTTTACCCTCAATGCCTAAGGGCTACAATTACCAGTCCAGTAATCCTCTACCTCTCAAAAGACAGGCATGTTACTACGACAATATGAAGGGATGGGGTTATACTGCAGGCTGTGCTGAATTACAGTTTTAATTGTGACATAGATAATTAGGCTAGTTTACTTCTTTTTTTTTATATATCTACTGAGGATGTGAGCCACACACTGCTAAACAGAGTACGACTGTCAGTTCTTCTGATAACAGGACAAAGTTGATCAATTTCTTTTGTTTTTGCTGTTGCCGATTAAGAGCCTCCTTGTGTAGCATTTGTGTCAGTAAATATGTGTTCTGTAAAGAAAATGTGAGCTATGACCAGTTCAAATTCAAATTCAAATTCAAATCCTTTATTGTCCCCAGAGGGAAACTGATTTTGCAGCCAGAACACACGCATAGGACAGACATCACATCAAAACATCAAAAAACAAAATCAGAACCAATGGCATATGTCACACAATTCAAAACAATAAATGAGCATAAAATAAGTTAAATAAAATCACAGGTAAAAACAAAAAGAACAGCTCTGTCACTTTATGCCATTACTGTTAAGTAGATGAACAGCAGTAGGGACAAACAACACTTTAAGTCTCTTTGTCCTCCCAAAAGAGGCCTTGAAGCGACGGCCCAAAGGTAATAAAATAAACTCATTCTGGAGAGGGTGGTTTGGGCAGTTTAATATAGAATGAGCTTTCCTCATCACATTTTTGTTAAAAATGGCCAAAAGGCCCTCCTGCTGGGATCCAGAAACTTTGCCAGCAGCTTTCACTAAACGACCCAAGAGGTTTTTATTTGCCAAACTTAGGCTCCCGAACCAAGCAATGATACAAAAAGATAAAACCGATTCAATTACACTTTTATATAAAAGAGACACCATTTTAGTGCAAACATTAAAAGACCTCATCTTTCTTAAAAAGAATAACCTCTTATGAACCTTTTTTGAGGTTAAGTCAGTGTGAGACTCAAAACATAATTTATTGTCAAGAACCCCACCCAAATATTTATAACTGTCTACCTCCTCGATGGCAGCTGCTTTAATAGAAGTAGACAGGGGGTTTGACGGAGACTTTCTAAAATCAATAACCATATCTTTGGTTTTGGACATATTTATATTGAGGAAGGAATTGTCACACCAGCTCACAAAATCATCCACAACCTGCCCATGTGCTGTCTCACCATCCTCAAGAAGGCTAACGATGGCTGTGTCATCAGCAAATTTTATAATATATCTGTTATTGACATTACTGTGACACTCGTCAGTGTACAAAATGTATAGAAGTGAAGAGAGACAACAACCATGTGGAGAACCTGCGGAAGATGGGAGCACATTAGAAAACGTGCCCTTCACCTTCACACAATGGGACCTATTAGTAAGAAAATCCAGAATCAGCCAGTCAAATTAGGGTGAATCTTAAAGTCAATAAGCCTTTCAACCAATAAATAGGGTTGCATAGTGTTAAATGCAGATGAAAAATCCACAAACAAAACTCTGGCATGAGTTTTGGTGCCTTCCAGGTGTTTTAACAATAAATGTAAAAGAGTAACCACAGCATCCTCCATACCTCTACCCATCCTATATGCTGAAGCCCTGACCAAAGCATCCTTGGTGTGCTGCGTTTTTGTTAAGGCTATGCCAAGCTAGAGCTGATACAAACTTGTGACTGTTGCAGAGTCATTTGATGTGGGACTTGATACAGATTAATCATTTCCCCATTGCACTCAAAGGCTAGGTGTTTTTGACTAGTGTCCATTACTTGACCATAACCTGGTTTTCCTTTTCTCTTTAAAAGGCAAAGCAGCAGCTGGTGATATCCTGAAATTTTAGTGCACAGTCAATCAGCAGCCATAAGCCTCTGTCTTGCCCATATTCCTTTTGAGTGCAAAATTGACCCACAAGGTGCATCTAAGTCGCAGGCAGGTCCATAAGTTCCTCGTTGACAGCCTAGTTGAGGTCCCTGTCCAAAAGAGGTTAGTGTATATCCCTAGGTAAAGATCTTGTCCATTGTTCAGTGGCACTGGTGAGATCAGTGTCCAGACTTGGCTAGAGGAATAACATCCGTTATGCACAGCCATATACTTCCCCCTACTGATATGGCCAATCAGCCTTGTAGGTTTATGATCACTTGATTGGAGATGCACATAAAGAAATTAAATATCAGCCACAACAGGGGGAGATGACCCTGACTGCATTATTGACAACTCCTTACCCAATATAGCTGTACCATTTCTTTTATATCCATCAAAGAAGCATTTTATGCAAGAACGCAACAGGGAGGTGAATTTTTGAGAGAGTTCTCACATGCACAGTTCATTGGTTCTGGACACAGGCCTGTCAAGAAAAACACATTCCCGACGCTGCTAAATTACTTCATGATCAGTTTGTAGTGTGTGGGGATGGGAAATTGAGCAGAAAGCTCAAACCAATAACTCGTGAACACCCCGATTATGACCTTCATGCTATTCGTGATGAAGCCATTAGGTGGAAGCAGGACAGCAGGTCAGGAGGAGAGCGACGTAGACCCAGGAATTATTCTTTATGCATTATGCTAGTTTGCATCATGCAAGACTGTCCAGGGTTCCAATGGACACTGTAGTAACAGACTTAGCAGAGCTTAAGGAAATGTTGAGGTAGCACAAGAACATAGATCAAGTTGCACTTCAGCCAAGACTAGGACCTTTCAGAAGAGAGGACAGCTTTTATACAGACAGTGTTAAAATCCAGGACATTTCACCAAAGACTGCAATAATAGCTGCCTCTGAACCCAAGCTTTCCAGCCAGAGTTCAGCCACCCAATTCTCCCAACTCCAGCAGTCGAAAAACTAGTTCCCACTGGTTTAATGAGCCACATTTCAGATGGGCCCAAATATTTTTCAAAATCCTGAAACTACATCCATTTTCGTAGGTCCTTGTCCTAAGGTTACCATTAGTATGGGGGTGGATATTGCTTGCTATTAGACACTGACTTAATGGTCACCGCAATTACTCAATGTTTCTTTACCAAACAATTTGAGACTGGGGGTCTTCAAAAATTAAAAGCATGTCATTGGATACGGTTATGTGCAGCTAATGGACCAAAGACCTCTTATATTGGGTATTTGGAACTTGATTTTCAGGTGTTAGGCAAGAAAATCCCCAACTGTGGTGTCTTATGGGCTCAACACATGAGGGGCAACAAACAACGGTGATAGGCGAAATTCGTCAGCATCCAGGTGAAACCCAACACACTGGACAAGACAAACAGCAGTGAAGGTGGCAGCATCACACATCATGCTCTTGGATTGCTTGTCCCCAAAGAATATGATTGGTTATGATATTGGAAGGAATTTTGACATTTTCAAAGCACTCCGTGACAGACAAGCCATCAAGGGTGAATAGTTAAGAATATTATCATTTGATGTGGACCTCAAGAGTGATCCAGATAAATCCAGGGACGTTCAGTCAAATTCACCCTGGCATCAACAAGTTCCCATGCAGCTGCCTTTTTATTTACATTTCTACAATCTTTGCAAGAAGTATCATAAAGTATGGGAAAGTCAGACTTAGTTAAAATGATGTGTTCCTCCATGGTGAAAGGGACTGCAGACTGGACTGTCTAGTCTGCTCTCAGCTTAGCGGTCAGTCAATGAAACCCTCGCTGATTGATTGTAGTACCATGCAACAGCAACAAAAGTTGAACATTTTTCAACTTTCTTGGGTCGCGTCGCAAACCCCCATGTGCATGTCTATGTGAACTTGTGCAAAATTTCACATGCACAAGTGTCACCAGTCGCTTGGCTAGAGGAGGGCAGTGATTTTTGCCTCATCATACATGTTCCATAGGAAATGAAGGGAGAAGGAGTGATGCCCCCTCCCGTTTTTGAGCCCATAAGTCATTAGAGACACACCTAATGCCAGCCCTAACCCAGAAATTTGTGGAGTCCTTGGCATGAATGCTACAAGGAGCTGTTTTTGGAACACAGCCCTTCTTTTTTTTACCTTCCCTCACTGAACCAGAATCCCTAGCAGAAGGCTTCGCAGTTCTGTTAAAGACCCCAGCTCCAGTCTAACCCACGTCCAGTTAGAATTAAGGGTCAGAAGAGGATCCATTTTCCAGGGTAGGGGACACTATGAAACTGGTGCCTGCCACCTGCAGGAAAGAATCTCAAGTCCATACAGGTTCAGCCCTCGTTGCACCACTAAGCACAGTTTTGCAAAATGGTCTCCTTGCTTCTCCAGCATTGATCAAGGTGTTTAATGGTACTGCATTCATCCCTTTTACACCGAGGTTATTTTACCATCTCCACCCCCGAATCTAAATTAGCACACTTTGCCAGGTAGGAGGTCTCATAGAAATTACCAATGAACCACCTCTGGAAAAAGGAACTACTATGGAAACTATGGAAGAGTATGCATAATAATTCACTGTTGGCTCTTGGTTTAGCTTTGGACTTTACACTTATGGAACCCTCTGCTGATGAAAAATGTGCTGATTTAAACAAATGTTTTTTTCAAAGTATACCCAGGCTAGGATACTGGTCCATGATTGGTTCTACCATTTTGGGGTCTGTGCTAGGATCCATTCAGACCAAGAAAGAAGCTTTGAAGGGGTGTGATTCAGCAATTCTGTCACCCCCCCTCAAGGTAACAAGCAATGCAAGCCCTTTAGTAGAACTTTGCATAAACTTTTGAGAAATTGGCCCCTGAAAAGAAAAGAAACTGGCCCGCATATCTGCAACAGCTCACATTTGTCTACAACACCCATGTTCATCAAACCACCGGTAGGCAGCCCTACTCATTTCTAGCCAGGAGGCCCAGCTGCCCATTGTCTTCCTGTTGGGAAGAGTGGTTAGAGCCAGTGCAAGGCTCTGTTCACAGCTCTGTACAAGAACACCAACCACCTTAAAGGTCCTTTGGAGGAAGCCAAGAAGAGAATGGCAGCACATAAACATCCAAATCCTGATAATGCACCAGTCTCTGAGCCATTACAATTACACCAGCTAGTGTACCTCAGAGACCATAACATAAGGGGCAGGAATAAAATCCAAGTTAACTAGAGCTCCACATCCTACTGTACCTTTAAGTTCCCTTATAGTGCTGGCCCAGTGTATACTGCGGCACCCCCTAAATCACCCTGAAACGGTAATACTTGTTAACAGACAATCTATCAAGCTTGTGCTTTTGAAAAAAATTACAAGGGGATTTAGAGGAGCACTAACTCTACCCATCCAGCAAAAGCCCCATCAATGGCGGAGGAGGATGGAGATCTCTGACTGGCAACAAAGTGAATCTCCAGCAGACCACCAAATGTTGAATCACAGCCAATACCAGCATGAACACTGAATTGGAAATAGTTTTAGCTATTTATTATAGTTAAATAAAAAATGTTGTTCTTAAACTTAGTTTTTCTCTTTTCTCTGGTCTTCAAGTACCAAAATCTTATATATTTTTTAAAGTAAATATTTTAATGGTGAACTGAATGTATATCTTCCTCTCTCCTTGAACTTATAAAGTTGTACTGTGTCAGCACATGAAATGAAGGCCTGTAATGACCCTTGGGTTTACTTAAACATTGCATTGGTTTTAAATACTGTGTATGATCAAGTGATGCCTGAATGTAAATATGACATGTAGCATAAAAGCACTTTTTAGTGGTCAACATATGACTAGAAAAGAAGTATAAGAGCACTGTCCATTTACCATATTTAATTGAAAGCAACGTGCACAATCACTTTATAAACGTGCTTGTGGATCCATATCTAGCACATGGATGGGAATCCATGTGCTAGAACATGGAATATGTGGCACAGACTCTTCAGAGAACAGGGAGTGTGCCATTATGTCCAAGACTTTAGTACTGATGCAGCGATGTTCATACTTACAGATAAGGACTTTCTCTGACCTATCAAAGGTCTGCTGTGTTTTAATCACTGTTACGTACTCGTTCAGCTCTATGGAACCTTGATTGAAATAATACCGAAAAATACATCAGGTATTAAATACAGCATTTAACCAAAAAATGAAGATGGGTCAAGTTGAGACAAACCATGACACACGATGTGATGGAAAGTGCGATATAATACCAAAATAACACCAAAATGACACTGATAAAAATAATTAATTTTTGCTTTATTTATCCCTATTGGGAATTCAGCTTTGCATTTGATCCAGTCCTAGATGTACTAGAGAGCAGTAGGCTGCCATGTTTCGCAGCCCGGGAAGGGGTTAAGGGCCTTGCTCAAGGGCCGACTGTGATTTACCTCTCTATTGGCACACCAGAGACTCGAACCAGGGTTCACCAGACCAGACCAGACCAGACCCCCCCCCCAAACCTACAAGGTTGATGACCTCAGCCTTGTCTCCATGTAGGTCTTGTCCTACATCCATCCACATTACACCATGGCCATTCTGCTGCCCCTTCATCTAGACATACTAATACACATTTAAACACACCAACACACATTGTGTGCGACTAGGGGCTATCATTCTCCATTATGAAAACTAGGTCGGGGAGTGGTGGGCGAATGGAGAGGGGCAATAATTATTTTTATCATTATTAATTTCCACTTCAAGGTTGCACCAGGGCTTTTTTGTCTGCTTCAATCTTCATTTCAGGCCCCCTACATCCATGCATACACACAGCACAACCATCACTACCACTGTCTTTGAAAAGCCTGCGTGCCAAACAAGTCAGAAGAGAGGGTGGGGGCACAAAAGAAAGAGCTCAAAGGGATAGGATGTGTATGACGGAAAGAGAGAGGGGACAGACAATAAGAGACAGCAGAGGCAGAAGGGTTGGATGTGTCGCTTCATCACTCACTGGACCCTAATTTACACTAACAGGTTGTTTACTTGATATGGTAAAAGATAATAAAAGCCTGTTGTTGGAGGAGGAAGGAAGGAAAGAGAAAAAAAGGAGATGCCCCACGGGAGCACTTCAGCTGTAATGGCTTGCACACTCCAATTAGTCCTATGAAAAGCTTGTCCCCCTCTTAAAAGAGTTAAAGAAGGGGTGTGCCAGCCACAATCACCCCAAAACCGCTCACTGAGCCATCACACAAGGAGTAACGTTGTTGGTGTCTAAGCATTCATACAAAGGTATTCAAGTGTTTTCATAAGTGATGCATGTTTTTACAGTAAAAATTTATTAAGATACTGATATTAAACTTGTTTCTTTTCAAAATGCAAATGACTACGGTGGTCCTAAAGTGTCACAGCAATACAAAAGCCACAACACAAATACATCTTAAAAATAACGAAAAGTTAATAATAAAGCCATCATTTTGTACACATTTCTTTCAGGTTGTAGTCTGCAAAGTTAACAGTGTCCATGGGAGGTCTCTTAACATATAAAGCAGCTGAAAAAGAATAAAATCAGCAGAAGTTGTTTGAAGCCACACATCAACATCATTTATCCCCTGGTTGGAACATTATCTAAGTTTATCAGCACACCGACTGATTTGTTTGTTTCATCCATGTGTTTAAAAGGGGTGTTCTCGCTAAACAAGCAGTCAGATCTGAGCGAGTCATCTGGCTGATTGGCCAGTTTAAATGGAGTGAAAACTCCGCTCACCTGGCTCACCTGGGCGATAAATGGTGAGGACCCACCACCTCAAACCAGCAATAACTCTTTTTTTACACATTACAGTTAACAGAATTTATAATAGGACATACTGAAATTATTAAACATTATTTATGATTAGTGTTTTGTTCCCTTCTCAAGCTTATTCCAAAAATATCTTGCTTTTCATCCATTGTGTGCAGTGTAAATTCTGGAAAAAAACAAAACACAAAAATAAAAACATAACTCCCGTTGCAGCTTTTGTGTTGTGTTGTTGCTAACTGTGTAGTGTCGTGGCTTTTGTATTTGTGTTGTTGCTTTGGTATTGCTGTGACACATTAGGGGCCACCATAAATGGCGAGCTTTAGGGAAAGATCAAAATCCCCTCAGGGGTCTTAACACTTTCTACCACAGGTATATGCAAGAAGACCCAAGAAAAGTAGGATATCTTTTCTGCACAAACAAGATACCCATTAGTTTACATCAAGATTTTTCTTCTGTAAACAAGCCCCCAGCCATTGGACCGTTCTGTTTAAATACGTACTGCTGCCACTAAAGAAGTAAGTTAATAATTTAATTCATGCAATTATTTTAGCAGACATTTTTTAGCTCCTGAGTTTTGGAAGGAAAGAGGACATTATATGAGTTAGGAGCAGCTTGGTGTAATAAAGGAAATCATGGAATTTTAAGGAAACTACCACAACTAGGAAACTACTAGCACAGCCTGCTTAAGTTGGAAAAGTATGGTAAAAAGTGTGGTAAGGGGCCACAGAACTCATGCGCTGAATTAATTCAAACCGTCAGCTCCAGCGATGTCTGGAGCTGTGATTCTAAGCCAAAGAAAGGCCAGAGTCTCTGAAAACATAGTGGAGGGAATGAAGTGCAATGGTGAATCCAGTGCTGTCAAAAGCACTAGTTGGAAAATTACATTAAAACTAATGCATAAAGTACATGTTTAGGAATAACTTGTATTAATTCCTGTGAATGTGAAATCTTAATCAGCATATATTTAAAATAAATCAGTGAGGTTATTCACACACTCCCACTCAAGTGTGAATGATGGGGGAGGTGAGTCAACCCTATCTACAGAAGGTGTTGATTTTCTTTCTTTATGTTAGACCGTATGAGATAAACAGCTATATCAATGTCAAGAACAAGTGCTCAAATACATTTTTGCTCTTACTAAAAGTAATTAAACATTTACAAGAGAAAATTATAGAAAAACATTTTTGTAATATTTACTGTTCTGATTCAAAGAAGCCGTTTTATTCCTGGAAGCAAAGCATTGCTAAACATTAGACCTATGAGAAGCTAAAATTCTTGTCTTCTCCTCCTCTCCAGTAGGACAAGTGCATCTCCAAGCAGCTACTTTGACCAGCCCCTATCATTTAACACATTTACATGACACTGAAATAAAACAAATGACTGACCAAACTGAGCTTTTAAAAATGCAAGTAAACATATTTAAATCAATATGGTACAAAATCAAAGATCTCAAAACTGGATTAGCAGTTTTCTTGTTATTTTAGTACTCAGTAAAGTTAAAGTCGCTTAGCAATCAGAGTAAAATCTAGTTATTACTTTTGCAACTGGCCTAAAGTGCCTCAAAGTCATATTTTTCTTTGAGAAAACAATTCAGAGTCATAAGTTCACAAGTTTATCTAGATCATTTACTACCATAGAGAGAAATGTTCCAATTTGCCTGGCGCAGAGCGTCTTCTTTTCTTTGCATGACTAAACACATCTCAAACTTAGAGTTGTTGCTTTGAAACAGTTCAAATGTGCTGTATGATGACCGTGAATCTAACATAACCTTCAACTTTTTACAGCCAAAGATTTTGTGGAAACATCTGTCGTGGCAGATCAAGATTTCACATGACCTTTGCAACACCGAGCCCTTTTCTTGAGTGACACTTTTAGTATGCATGACTATAGAGATTAATCAAGCTTATGTTGCATGGCTTCATGCCTTACTTTTTAGCACGCCACCATCTATAAATAGCTTTGAATTTATTTTTAATACACCATAGATATAATTTTACAAAAAAAAAAAAAAAAAAAAGTGGGGTGTGGATTTTTACATCTAAATGACTATCTTAAAATATTATGTCTTGTGGGTACACAGTATTACACAAGTATTACAATTACAGTGACATAAAAACAAATTACAACAATGGACTTCTTTGCTTAAAAAATGCTATTTCATAAGTGAAACGTAAAACTATTATTTTAATCAATGTGTGTGCTACAAGTAAGTCTGTATACACAACGGTAAAATTCTCCACCTGTTTGTATTTTTCTGAAACATTACAAATCAGAAATTGTACATGCTGTAAAAGTGTCATTTATCCTAAACAACGTAACATAAGACCTTTTGTCTTATAAGGTTCTTCTGGCCTTTAAATCTGTCTTGAAATGTCACTTTTGCTTCTGGCAAATTTCCCCTTTTCTGGATTTGTTATAAAGTGGTTCATTTTGTGGTTTTGGTTTCCCCTTATGGCATGTTTTATTGGTAAAACTTGGTTTTATTTTGAATTTAGTTGCAGGCTTTATTTGAGGTTTAGTGTCATTTCATTTTTGCTGTTCCACCTGTGACCATGATTGCAGTATTGACTGCAGGTTTAAGGCTATTAAATGATGGCTCAGATAGCCAATGGCTCAAGAGGTTTGGGTGGTGAGCCAATGTGCAGCAGGCAGAGGTGGGGCTTATGTTTACCCCACAGATTTATGGTGGCAGGGTGAAGGATTTGGAGTATGTTTTTTGGACTGGCATGGAACAGACAGTGGTGATCCGAGGGCCGCATCTGACCCAAAGGCAGAGGTTGACGTGGCCTGGTGCAGAAGAGGGCAGCAACAGCAGCGAAGGAAGGGTGTGACGCGCTGTGTACAGGCAGGGTGGGGACCCTTCCTGGTCACAACCATCTCAAGAAGGAAGTGTAATGGTATCAGCTGAGGCGCCAGTGCCAGACGAGCCAGTTGATTTTCCAGGGTCGTCAGTGACGACACGCCGACTGAGGACTGTCTTGATGGGTCTAGCCACTGTGGGACCTTTTGCGTTATCCTTTTAGTACTTTAGAAGGATTTGTTTTGCATGGGGTAATTTTCTTAAAGGGAAATTCTTTTGCACCAATAAAATTTGGTCAAACTATTTTTGCTTTCTCTTGGTGCCACAGTGTTTTCCACTTCGTCCTTTTTAACCTATTGTTGTTTGTTTAATTTTAAAGGTGGTGTGACTCAGCCAAGGGTTACAGGTTTACTCCTATTTCATTCTTTTTATCAGAATTATCTTCTTGTACTTAAAATTTGTGAAAAGCAGCTCCTCTTTGGCAATATAGTGTGCCACATTTATGGCTGCTCAACCAGCCATAAACATCCATTTTTTTTTTTTTTTTTTTTTTTTTTTAGTACACGACAGCCTCTACAATTGGTAGTTTTGCCGACAACCGCCTACGTATGTTTTGTTCTGCGGATGTTCTATAGGACAGCCTCCAGTTGCAGCTTAAACACATGGGGTAATGGAGTTTGCTGAAAGAAAGAATTTCCTTTGGCTTTTAAAGGAAAACAAAGCTGACAATCATCGGGAGCTCCTTAAAAAAAAAAAAAAGTATGATCTTGTAAAATGCAACCACACCACTATGTAGGCTAGAGGCAGAATAGGGCTCCCCAGAGACCCGGGCAATTAGCAGTAACCCTGGAGCTCGAGCCAGAGCACCCACAGTCTGATACTGACCCACTCTATGGGCAGGCTTGATTTCCACATTTTTGCTGTCCAGCCTCATTTTACTCTGCAACATGTCCCTGATTTTCTTTTCTGACACTTCCAGGATCAGACATCTGTCTTCTGAAGCCCCATTTCATTTAATTTAATTTCAAAGTTTATTTCAAACATGTTCTTTCATTTACAATTTGACATCTTCACATTTCATGTCTTAAAAGGAGTAGGCAGAAGTATAAACCTATATAGCCCTACCCCATTTCTACAATACACTGTAACATTCCAAATCCAACTTCACAATAAAAAAATTAATCATCAATTAAGAAGTTATTTCAAGTCCAACTTCATGAACATTTTGTCCGGGTCCTCCTTGGATTGAATTATTTCCATCTGAAGCTTACTTGTCATTTTATCAACTTTATCTTGGGTAAATTCAAGTCTTAGTTTTTTACCCTGAACATCTTTAATGACCTTGTCCGGTCCTTTGTTAGTGCTGTCTATGACAAGCTGCACAAAAGACCTGTCCTGTTGTCTTTGTAACTTCTCCTTATAAAAGTCTCTATACTGCTCAAGCATTTGAGTTAGCATTCCGGTGGTTACAAGCAACTCATACTTTACAGATGTTGCTTTTGGTTGTTTGGGGGGCATGGTGTTCCTTACCCCCCGTGTGCACCTGGGCCTTCGATGTACAACCAGGAAAATCCTGGGTGGCTTAATGCCTGCAGCCTACTCAGGTCCTCACTCCAAACTAACTAAATGTGGAGGGTAGTCCAGCACTTTTACTAAATTTTCTCCAGCAGGATCTGCTTGAAAAGTCTTCTTATTTCAGTTGGTGGTAAAAAATGTGAGATAAAGTAGAGGATTTCAGGGATATTTGATGGATTTAACACAAGGACTCTCCCCAGTTCACAAGCAAGCAGCCATCTTGTCAGCAAGTGATCTTTATTTAACTCACTGAGTTTATCGATGTCATCTAGTCCCTGTGTTTAATGCTGTAGACATAACTAAGGATCGACTAGCCGCTATGTCAGGCTGATATTTGTGCTTTTTCACTTGTATCAGCATTGGCCGAGTAAGTCAGGTGTCCACAGACAGCTGTGTGTTATTTTTTTTTTTTTTTTTTTATTTAACCTTTATTTAACCAGGTAAAAAATGTTTGAGAACCAGTTCTCATTTGCAAACATGACCTGTTGTTGGAGAAACTGCAGTAAAGCAGGGCATGCATTACTCCTCTACTAGTGAAGTGCTAGTGAAAAAGCCTACTGCTTCAAAATAATGGTAACTTTTACACTTTCAAATAATATTTTCACTGTTTAACTTAGTGGAAATATTCTTAAAAAACATCAGTCACAGGATTAACACTAGAACTCCTAGAGTAATTAAATCTTTCATAAGGCTTAAGTCCCCTGGGCTCCCTGCAGTGTCAATTTACATCTTATCAACTGTGTGTTCTCATGTTGGCCAAATTATGCTATGAACGTTTTCCTGGAAGAACTACGTTCCTCTTCAGTTCTAACTTTCAGCTCAGGTCTCTGTTGTAGGTCTTACTGAGTGCAATGAAGGAATTATATTTGTTAAGAAATATAATCTTGTATGCCATCAGCATTTGCAGATTTCTGACAGCAGAATGATTTCACACAGCAGCTGATCGATCAGCGTGATCAGCTGATATTACAGACAGAAAACAGTTACCTTCCACTGATTTGTAAAGTCAAATAAAAGAGCTTCAGTAGAGTAAAAACTTAAGAATTTTAATCCATTATGTTTTATCTTATTAAGTCTAGAAGTGGGCTTCAGCAGAAAGCTGGGAAAAAAAGAGACACCGGCAGCATGTGAGGCAAAGCTGGGCAACGGGAGACGAGACCTGATCTGCTTTGGCTGTGACTTCTAAATAGTTGTTGTTTTTTTTGGGGGGGGGGGATTCTAAGGGCCCATGTTTGGCAGGAGCTCAGAAGGGCCCTCATTTAAATTTTAATATTAACAAAATATTCTGATACTCAATGATAAACTTTCAGAGCAAGGTGGGTCAGTTAGTTTGTTTAATGGAAAGCTGTAGAACATCAGCTTGTTGTGTCTTCTAAACTTTGTTCATATAAGCTAGCTCTCTTTGCTCCCCATATTAGCTCATATTTCTGAGGAAAACTCTGGATTTTATTCATGTCACTGTTGTTTTAGTCAAATAATCATCGCAGGCAAATGGTTAGCAAGCTGCTCTGCCGAAAAAAAATTCATGCATGTTCCGAACAGTCACAAGAGCAGCCGAAAGCAGAAATTATAGGAAAAAATGTATTTTATTTATTTTATATTTATTTTATGAAAGGCTGTGGTGAGCGCCTTGCATGGCAGCTCCAGAAGTTGAAAATAACATCATTGTTTACATGTTTACGATGTTTGTCAATATCATAACATTCAGATTGATTTAGTAAATCATTTTAAATAGAGTTCATTGTTGTCTGACTGCTTGTATATACTGATGAAGTAGCAATGTGCAGTGATAAAGAAAACTAAGGATGCAACACATAGTGATGCATTGTGATGCATCGCTGTATCGAATTAAATCGAATTGTGAGACCAGTGAAGATGCACGGCCCTATTATTCATGTTATTTCATAGGAACTCCTTGTCACATGGACCAACTCTTGAGGAGACTGATAAGGAGGAGGCGCAGTTCGTACAGCTGGATCATTACATACAGGAGTCAGTAGAGTTTTGTTTTTATTATTTTTACTTGTCTTGTCCAGCATTGTAGCAAGATGGTCTGGCTAGTAGATGGTCTGGCTGCTGTGTATTGCCAGTACAGGCTGATGGAAGAAAATGCAGAGCTTCTCTGTTTCCTCCATTATAACTTGCAGCTCCTAAATGGGGAAGATTAAAGTGTAACTGCAAGGGTTGGAGTGTGAGATATGGAGTGATCAGGGGGTGGGAGAGAAGGCGGATCGGGAATACACAGGCAGAAATGATTGAATGACAGACAGCAGCCCAGCAGCCACTAGATAGATGGAAAGTGAGATCCACAAAGCATCTACAAAACAGAGCGGTCTTTGAGGTGGAAGACTTTTCAGAATCTCCTCAGTTACACAAAATCAAGGTGGTCCTGAACCGTATCAGTCTGAGGCGTTAGCGCTGTGGTGCTGGCCTGGCAACAGATCCAACAGGCTCTGGAAAGCTGTGGCGACTCGCTGCAGATTGTGTCAGAACTGCCGCTGTAACTTGCTGCTGCTACTATTTGTGCTGCTGTATGTCACCAGATGAGGATCAGCAGGTAAAGTACAAAGTTTGGTGTTACTTTTACACCCCTCAAAAATCCGTCCCATTGCAGGAATATTTCATCATAAAATTCTGTGAAAGAATAAAAGTCTGAAACTAACAAATCTACACCATATAAGTTCACATCCATTCATATGCATTGTGGGTGCTGTTTTCTATGCCTGCAAGGCGAGGCCCCACCTATTTGCATCCAGAGGGAGGGGGCTGTGAGGTTTTCAAAACTTCCTCCAGCACCAAGTACCGTTCAAGTATAGTGCTTCTCTACATACAGTACAGGCTACTGTTAGGTAAATTTGATTGCAGATTGTGCAATCTAAACAACATTACATTACAGTCATTTATCAGACACTCTTATCCAAAGCCACCTTCAGTGGGTAAGCAGTAGCATTAACAGTCTTGTATAAGGACTCAACTGGAAGGTGTTGACATTCATCCCATGGGGGAATCAAACTCTGGTCTCCTGCATTGGAGATGGATGCTCTGCCAACTGAACTATCCAATATTTAATAGTAGGTTACTATTAAGGTATTACACAAGCCATATGTTATCCTTCTAGCCAGAGTTTAAAAAAGAAGTTACATTTTGAGACCCTACAAACAAACTACTCTGTCCATCCATCTATTTTCCAAAGCCAGAGTCACGTGCATGGTAGAGCATATTCCAGCTGCCATTAGGCCAGAGGTGTTGAACACCCTAGACAGATAGCCAGTCCATCGGATGATGACACTGAATCCAAACAGTAAAGTTGTAAGCCTGACAGCTGAGAGATGCAATATTGCGGTATTTTTTTTTTTCAATAATTATTTTTTCATTTAAAGTTTTTGGCATTTTCTGAAGGCTCTGCTCCACAGACCAACAACAACACCAACAACAAAGTTAACTTACTTACTGTACTGTCCATGCTAAGCAAAGCAAGTTTATCTAGCACATTTCACTTACAAGACTTCTTGCTTTACATAAAACAAGCATTACATCTGGTGCAAAGAAAGCCTTGAGAACTAGTAAAAGGCAGCAAAAAATAGCAAAAATCTCAATAAAATCATAATAAAATCATAAATTGTAAATGTGCTGTGTATGCCTTTTTAATGCATACATTACTTCTCAAAGGCATCAAAGTCTGTTGTGGGTTCAGAAGATGTGAGTCTTAACACATCTTTAAGTTTAAATGGTAGGGGCACCTGGTTTGACACCATTTAAATGTGATCAATTTTTTAATAGATACAAGTCATTTTGTCTCAAGTTCTTAAAAAGCAAAACATGTTGCTGAGGGCTGCCTGTGTCGACAAACAGATAGCCTCAAACATTTTTTGCATTTTCTAAAGACAAAATTTCTTCTCCAAACTCATCCTTTTCAGTTCATCTACCAGTTCACAGTCATTTCAGCTCCCCCTCCCATTCTGCAGTCATGGTAACGGAGCTGTGAAAGAACAAGCTGAAGAATATGAGACATGGGAGATGACAGACACATGGCCACATTGTGATAGAGACAGACGGAGTGAGTTGAGTGGTTTGACACCACAGACAGTGATTTCCCATCCTAACATCCAGCATGCAAGCAATTAAGAAGGACAGGAGGCAGAAGTTATGTGGGACAAAATGGAGTTTGAAAAAAAAATGTAATTCTTTTGTTTGAATGAGCAAAGTGAGAGGGAGAAATCGCTGAGACCAGGTTTTAATGTTAGAGGTGCATATAAGTGTTAGTTTTTATTTCTGGAGTTCATACAGAAACATGACTTGTCCTCTATACAATAGATGATCAAAACTACTGTCATGAGCTTTTCATGTTCTAACTTTGTAATAGAATAAGCCACTGCTGCTGATCACTTCAATAAACAATAAAGATTCCAACATCTAAATCCGTTATAGACGCCAACACAAACTCTTCAATTGTGATACAAATGGATAAAGTATTGATTTTATTATGGTTGGTGAAAATGTTAATGGCTTCTTGAAAAACAACAGGAAAACAAAACAGCCCCTGTCTTCACTCCACTGGATAATCTCAGCTGCTTTCAGGCATTGTATTCATCAGCAACCAAGGAAAGGTTGTTTTTATAGTGTGTACAATAGATCCACAGCATGTCTGGCACACACATAAAAACGATCTTTCCCAAAAGATATAAATCCCAAAACCAGCTCACTTTTACTAGAAGCCTGCTTCACCACAAAAGCAGAGATACAGTAGCAGGGACACAGCTGAGATGCACAAACTCTTACAAAGTACTAAAACCCATACCTATTCGAAAAAAGCTTGGCAGTTGTAGTAGATGTGTAAATGTGCATGCACATATACACATATTTGCACTTGCGGATATACTCATATTAGAAACAGAGGGGGGGGGGGGGGTTGTAGGGGCCACTGAGGCCACATTACATACAACAAAAAGCAAGCAGACAGCCTTGAGCTATAGGCTCAGCTAAATAAATAAATAAGAGAAAATCTCATTTTAAAACAGCAGCTTCCCATCCCCTCTTGGAACCTTCTCCTCCTCCCAGCTTTTTCCTCATTTTCCGCCTCCTCCTTCCCATATCCCAGATCAGGGTTTTGTTCTGGAGAAGCACAGATACTGGCTGCCCAGCATCTCAACTCTTTCCATCCCACCTATCGCAGGGCAGCAGAAATACAGCTACAGAAAGCTGCTCTGACTAAATTTTTTTTGTTTTTTTCTTTAGATGAATTCTTGCTGTACCAGAAGACACCTGAATCTGGCAAATGACAGTTAACGTGCATGGGTATGGAGAGTTGTTAAACCACTGTATATCTTTTTGTGATATCCATATAACAAATTCAACCTTCTGTATATCCTGGTCATCTGTTCACTAAGTTGGGCTTTGTGCCAGGTAGAACGAAGCCAGAGAGGGAAAGGTATGCTGCCACATCGCAACTGTGACCAACATTTAGCCCACTAGATCCACAGGTGACACACAGCAACCTTCCACCTCATTTGAGCCAAGCTGTTCCTAAAACTATATTGTTCAATGCAGCGTAAACAAGCAGTCAAAACAGAAATAGTTGCTGTGGGCAGCATGTGAATCTGCTATTGTGGACACTAAAGTTACACAACAGATCGTGGCTGTTTTGGCATGTAACCTCACACAGATGGATGAATATCCTGCCCAGGGATAGTTAAAGGGATTGGGGCAAATATGGCACACATATCTCTTTAGCAGTGTGCACACGTAAACTGTCAGCGATAACAAAAAACAGAGGCGAAAGAGGCAATGACAAGGATGGTGGGAACGGTTGTGACAAATGATAGAGATAATAAAGCGACCTTCACCTTTGTGGCAATGAACTGAGGGAGAGACACCTTTGGCCTTGATTATATGGGTCAGCACACCAGGAGCTGGTGGTCCCATATTGAAGGGATCAACAAGTCAAACAAATGTGCAGACACATACAAGCAGATATTGGATTTAAAAGGAGTCAAAAAAATTTCTAATAATACAACATAGTATACTTGAAAACACAAATAGCAGAAAGAATAAAGCCCTTCAATGGAATTTCCTCACTTTACGATCGTTATAAAAATGATGCTGTGCACTCACATGTTCAATCATAACAACCAAGGACAATAGCTTTTTCGCTACAGTAAACCAATGGCAAAGAGAACAGTGCTTCATGCACACCTGCACCACAAATATGATGGCTAGATACTGTAATTAACTTTGAGGTGTGGACAGACATTACTGTGAGCCTGCAAACACACACAGCCACAACACAACATTCAATCGCTCACTGAATCCTTCACTGTAGGTTTTTCAGCACAGTGCTCCACACGCTCATTGATCCAATTACAGGTCAGAGGCCGCAAGAAGGTCCCATCCTACCACAATATAGAAAAGGACCTCCCCCACTCACTTCTCCCCATCCTCCCAGCATATCGCTCATTCATTTATCCTCCTCTCTTCACACCCCTCTGCTCAGCTGTCATCTCTCACTTCGTCTCCACTAAATGGCTATTGACTGTGTTCACAGAGCTTTCCTTCTTTGTCTGTCCCCATCACAAATGTGTCTGCCAATCACAGGCTTATCTTCTTTGCATATTCACCACCCCGGTTTGACCAGTCATATATTAAAGAAGAATAGCCTACTCAGTAATATGGAAAGAATAGCGTGATATATTTTTTATTGCCTAAAACCTGTTTGAGTTAACTTACCCTCAGCATCAGGCAGTCCACATATCTTAAAGTGTGGTTGCTGTGTTGTTTCTCAACTCAGCTATTTTTCTCTGTGACTGCCCTTTCCTCAATGATTGCCCTCTCTCCCAGCTTTCTCTCCTACGCTCTTTTACTGTTACTCACTTAGACTTTCTTTTTCATTCTTTCCTTGTTCTCTCTGCCCGTCACATCTTAAGTCTCTCACCCTGAGGGAAGCGCTCCCTTTCAACTCACTGGACCCAAAGAAAAGATAAATCCATTCTTCTCTCTGTGTCACTACATTATGTTTGTTTCTGGTAACTAGCTGGAGAGTGTGTAGCAGTCACTGTGTTACTGTGTCAACACACAGCAGGATTTGTGGTGCAGCATAATATGCTATGCTATAAAAAAATCCTTTTAATATATTATATTAAAATGATTTTTCACAACTTTATTTATATAATTCAATGTCTTATTTTGAAGTACTTATTACAGAATACAAACAAGTGATAGAGGCTACAGATTCAAGGATCGGAAACACCACCTTCTTCAGGTTCACTTGTAACACAAAAATCCCCAATTACGACATTATATTGTAAATTTCCTCTGGGGATTGATTCAATTTTTTGTGATTTTGTTTAATAAATAAATATAATATACCAATAAGAACAAGACTATTCAAGCCCATGCCTCATTATTCTATCTTTCCAACCCCACCTCCACCCCCAAACACCAACATGCTTCTCCTTCATGATGCACTTGCTACTTGTCCTGCACGTGCAACTCAAATTTATAATCACTCTGCTCACAGATGGGGGTTTAGTTGATATGGGGGGGCCGATGAAACTAACAGAAATGACAGCAGAGATTTAGCCACTCCTTTCCCTCAGCCCCTCAAGTTGATGAGTTTTACTCTCTTGGTATTAGTCTAGATTGAGCACAAAACTCATCACCTCTTTTGGCAACAGCAAAGGTAATTATGACTAATGAAGTGCAGATTTTTATGGCCAAACATGGGCTTAACTGCATTTAGTCCCCATAATGGCATACATAGAGAGAAGCACCCTCTGCTTCACTGGTATAAACATTATGCAGAAAATGAATCAAGGTCACCTCAGCAGATTAGCTCAGCTTGTAAATGAGTTCAATTAAACAAGTTGCTAATGACTGTCAGCTAATGACCAAGTTATACCCTGAAAGCGCAGTGACATCCTATACAATGAAAAGGTCCTATGCATCCTCTAAATTTAAAAAAAATTATGTAGAAATGTCTAAGTATCTACTAATATAATTACATGAATAAGTTACTTGACATGCTTAGCAGCCCATTGTTAGCACTTTAGAAATTACTAACAGGAGATCTTATTAAACAAACATTAAGTAAAATCAGTAACTGGAGTGGCTATTGATACTTGAAATGCAAAACAAGGTAATTTTACTTTAGGCAATGAAAGGAAAAGCATATATTTGATTAGCTAAAAATCTACTAACACTAATTTAACAGAAGTAATGAGCTCCACCATAATTAACCTGCACTCTTATCTCTTAAGATGAAGATCAAGACAACTCCAGAGACAAAGAGATATGAAGAGCTGGAGCAATGATGAGATCAAACCAATTTGCTTGGACCAGGATGGAAACTTTCCATGCAATTAAGAGGCAATAACAATCATGAATTGGGAAAGGAGATCTCATCAGCAGAAACCGATGGATTACAGTCCTGAGCCTGAGTGTGCTGTCACATAGTCAGACTAGGCTCATTCACCCTAACTGCCATTCAGCTCGCCATCATTTACGCCAGGCTTTTTAACAAGCAATTATTGCATGTCATTACTTTAAACATCATAGCAGGAAGTTTGACCTGGAACAGCACATGGATACAGGAGATCAGAAAGAGCAATTTAAGAATCATCATCATCTGTGTCGGCCTCTGAAACACAAAATAAAAATATTAAAGTAGCCTTCAAGACAAGGGAAAGTTTTGTTTTAGGAGTGAAAACAATATGATCAGCAAAGGCTTGCGGAATCAGAGACTGTGAAGTTGGGCGTGGATAATTGACAACCATCAAACTCCAAGCTGCTCCAAGAGCTAACCGAGCTAACCCCAAGCAACAGTAGCTAACCAGCTAACGGAGGTAGGCGGGCTAAAGCTGAAGGGGTGCTGTTAGCCGGCTAAAAACCGCGGTTGTGCTGCACTCTCCCTTCTTTCCACGGATATTGGATACCTGTCAATCAAAAGGATACGCCCTTAATAAATGCCGAATTTTAAGATTAAATAATATCCAAACGGATGAGTTAGAAAAAAGTTCACCCCCTTCACAGTTGTCATGAAGGTAAACTTGACCTAAAATGGATTTTTGTACCAGGCTTTAAACATGTTTATTTCTGCTGTGAAGTTGGCCTTTTTAACATGGGAGTCTATGGGGATTTCCTCTGTTTTGGAGCCAGCTCCAAGCAGGTGAGGGGTGAACTGCAAATTTTTTGCACTTCCGCTTAAGCTTCACATTATACCGGCAGAGATTGCCGCTTGGTCGGGATGCACAGGCAGAAATGATTAACAAAAAGCAGCTCAGCACAGTAGTAAGATGGTAAGTGAGTTTCACAAGCACCTACGCCACACAACAGCCTTTGAGGTGGAAGACTTTTACCCTCCAGAATCTCCTCAGCCACACAAGAACATGTTGCTCCTGAACCATTTCAGTCTGAACTGTTAGCGCAGTTTGTGTTGGCCTGTCAGCAGCTCCAGCAGCTCTGGAAAACTGTGAGGACCCGCAGCAGGTTGTGGCAGCTGCAGGAAGTACTGCTGTAAGTTGCTGCTGCTACGATTTGAGCTGCCGTCTGTCACCAGATGAGGATCAGAAGGTAAGGAATAAAGTCTAGAGTCACATTTACACCCCTCAAAAGCACAAATCCGTCCCATTGCAGGAATATTTCATCAGAAACTCTGTGAAAGAATAGAAGTCTGAAACTAGCAAATCATACACCATATAAGTTCACATCCCTTCAAATGTGTTGGTGGGTGCGGTTTTCTATGCCCGCAAGGCGAGGACCTGCCTAACTGCATCTGGAGGGAGAGGGCTGTGGGGTTTTTAAAAATTTCTTGTGACATTGAGACGGCTCAATATCATGAAAAACATAACCTGGTTTTACCCTGTAGAGGGCATTGTGAGCCATTATTTATGAACAAGATCTCTTTTTTAAATAAATTTTATCATTTTCTCAACAGTATAGGTGTTTTTCGTAATACTGTGTTGTTTACAGCTAAAAAAAAAAAAAAAAAAAACACACATTTTTGGGTGCACTACCCCTTTAAAAGAAGATCAAAACGATATAGAGATCAAACCAACGTATTATTCCTAAAGTCAAAATTGCTTAAATTAATGGACTTAATGGCTTTTCAATCTGTCCAAATAATATTCTAAGCAAAAAATAATTCTCTACCAGATAACATTAAATAATTATTCAGTGTAGAGGGGGCTGTATTTTAATTGGTAAACTTAACTTCAAATCTTTGTATGTCTGCATAACAAGGAGAATATTTTCTGTTTTAGTTTGTGGAATTAAACTGTAGAATAGTTTAAATGTGGAGTTAAAAACATAACAAAAAAAAACATAACCTTTTAAAAATATACAAAGCAATGGTTTATCAAAAACATGCAAGTATGCAATGTCATTGAGGATCACCAGCTATTGATTGGTATTGTATCTTGTTTGTACATGTTGTTTACATCTTTACTCTTTTGGTTGTGAAGTGAGGAGTTGACTGGGCTTCTGGAAGGTGGGTTTTGTTGATGTGGAAGGGGTGTGGGAATAAATAGTTTCGACTTCTTCCCTTTCCTTTTCGAACATGGAAAGAAATTACCGCGGTGATCTTTTGTTTTTGAATGTGGCAGACTGCCCACCTGTGTGTTTTTTTTTTTTATTCTTGTTTTGCTTTGTTATGTTTTGTTTTATTGACATGTTTGAAATAAGCTAATTTCTAATTCTGAACACCATAACTTTTACCAACTATTCAGATAAAAAAATAAACCTGTACACTGAACTTTCAAGTCTTTCTGAATATGCAGTTCACTCATACAAACAGGTAGTTTTATCATAAAATGTCATATGAAGCAAATAAACATGTTGGTTTTGCTTTGTTTCAAATAAAATGGAGGTGGATGTAAAAGTTGAAAGTTATACATAGTAAGATAGAGAGCAGAAGTTGCAGTTCAAGTGGTGTTAAACACCTTTTTCATCATTTTGTTCAGGCATTATGAAGAAAAAAGAGGGTGTAGCATGTCAAAATAAAAACTGTGGAGAAAGAACGCTGTCTAAACAAGGTAATTCCTTATATAACAATGTGATCTGATGGGTCTGAATCTGATACGTTAAAACTCTGTCCGTTAATGTGACTGTGACAGCTTAAACTTGATCTGTGTTGAAAGTGATGCACCCTTAATAAGTCCAACTCATATTGTCATTGCAACCTGTTACTGATATGCTCAAGGGGGTAATTTAGACAACACCAACAGTGAGTAGAAAATATCTAAAATGGGCTAAACAGATAAATGTAACTTCTAAAATGTAATAATAATAATTCAAAACAAGCTGCCTGCATCTCAACAGAATGTCTAAGTGACTGTCAAACCCAGCCTTAGAAAATGATGGCGAGTATTTAGCAATCCTGTCTGCACTGTAACAGAAAACAAGCTCATGTATACAGTTTTAGCTTCACAACTGCAGTGGAGCCAGGTTTCATGAAAATACCACTTCAGGAAGATAAAAAGTAGACCAGTGGCTCAGTAGGGAGACTATGGAGTGTTGGCTCTAATCCAACACTACATCCCTGCTTAAAGTTTCCCTTAAAAAATCTCTTTCCATCTATAACGTCCTCAAATGGGATAATTTTTTCTGGGCATACAAAAAAGTATATTTTTAATCAATTATAATTATGTTATTTAATTTTTTGTAAACTTTAAAAGAGTAAAGAAAGACTGATTGGATTTGGAGTAACAGGAAGCATCACCCTGTGTTCTTGTCCTCCACGCTTCCTTCCTGGGTTGCTTATTGAGGCCAAGCCAGGGTTGTTGTACACTGGCCCAGCAGCAGGCCTCTCACAAGGAGCAGTAAAACTAACCACCAGTGGGAGGTTAAGCTACTCCAGTGTCACTCTGACAACCCACAGTGATGCCGACACACTTCCTCTGCCAAGGACAAAAATGTTTCTCAGCTCGTCCACTGGGGTCTGAGTCTCACGCCATGGATGAACAAGCTGAATAAATCATACATGTATGACTGAGGGTGTGTACAGCCAGAAAGCCTGAAGGAAGAACAGAGTGGGTTCTGAGCTTCTTTCGTATTAGCAGACTGCTGGCCGCATGGCTGGGGGAACTGAGCCTTCTGAAGCTCAGGCTGTTGTGAGAGAAACACTGAATTATGCATCTTGAGAAGGGAGGGGAGATTGGCTGCTGGCTCTGAAATCACCCCCTCCTCCTTTACCTCCTTTCCTATTCACTGACAGATAGACGAGGGCATTTGGATGAAGTTTCACAGGGGGTCAGCTCTTCACACTCAGGGTTGATAGAGACTGGGGGGCGTGTTCCTCTTTCCTGTTTTCTGCACCATTTCACAGAATTTGAAGACATGTCTCTCTCCGCCCCCTCATCCCACAGGGGGGCAGGTGGGGAAGGTCCTGTCACAGCTGACAAAGATGTATGCTCTATGACACACTGATGACACACTGAAATCAGTCGCGGGTGGTTATGAACCATGCAGCATCGATTTGCAGGAATGAGGACTATCTCCTGCCACACCTACAATGAGCAATGGGGTCAGAGGGTCACCCTTTTAATTCTTCTCCATCTGCCCCAAAAAATCAATTCCTTATTAGAACTTCATCGCCATCAGAGAAGGAATGAAATAGCATTAAAATGAAGACAGAAGACAGTCGCCCTTGACAGATATGATTATGGATGTCTCTGGTTTCTCTACTGTTGTTATCAAGGAATTTCGGTGGTTCACTCCCTCTTTCATTTACTGGGTCTGTATTACTCCTCCTCTTCATTTGAACCTCTTGCCCCTCGTCTCTTGACACCTCATTGCCAGGCTGTTGGTTCTATTTCTGTCCATTGCCGAAGGCTATACATTCTGCATATTGTGTGTGTAAGGATAGCCACATATGAAACACCTGCTTTCTACACACTGTAAAATATCAAAGCATGAGAGATTTTTCAACAGTAATTTCCTATATAGTTTCTTGACTTTGAGAGAACGACTATCCTCTAAGACCTGATGTATAATTGTGGAGGTAAAGTGACCTGCAGGAGCAGCTGAAAGACAGTGATTTCTCTCTAACTTTGCTGTTTAAACCATTGTTTGTACACCCAAGTGACTCGTAACCCATGGTGTACAACACGCTCCTTAAATTCTTCAATGCAATTGCTGTTTACTCCTTTGGTTAAAAGGGGGCTCACAGCAAGACACTGTCATAGATTAGGGCAGGTCTCTTAATGGATCCTCCAAGGCCTGTGGCAAGAACTGCCATCAGTTTTACTCTGGAAACTAGAGCAGTGAGCCCCTCCCTGTCCTTGTCCTCTAGACTACCTCATTCTCCCCAGATGGATGGCTGGCAGCACCGATAAGCTGTCCAAGGCAAGAGATTGTACATATGAAATAAAAGCAACATTAGAAAAAACAATAACAACAACAGTGATGCTAATAGGTGTTCAATGTAATAAGTGCCCGGGACCCACAGGTGGCAATTTGAGTGGGTCCCTGAGAAATTCAATGTTTCCCTAATTAAATTTCTATTTCTTATATTCTTCTATTTCTTAAATCGTAATGTCAAACTCCTCTGATGGTGGTATAATATGATTATAATACATAGTCGTGTATATATATGAAATTAAAGAAATCTAATTCCAAATCTGAAAAGGTCACATACCAATAAAAAATAAAAAAAAAATTATGTTTTATTATTAACACAGATCAATCGTGCCATATACCAATTCTGGATATCACTCTTCCTGTAACTGATGCCAATGTTTCTTTTTATTATTAATACAAACCAATCAAATAACAAAACAACAACAAATTATGATTCACAAATATGTAGATCTATTAGGTAAACGTGTCTGTGACACGATTTGCCTTCTCGCTGTTAGCATTTTATTTTATTTCATTGTCTCATATGCCACTCGCCTCCCCTGCTCCTCTACTTGACTCTCTTGCTTCCTCTACCTCACCTGTGTCACATTGTTCTGCACCTAAGCCTTGGGCTACTCCTACCTGTCAAGTCCAGATTTGGATCTTGGTAGTTTTTTTTTTTTGTTTGTTTGTTTGGTTTTTTTTTTTAATCAGGAGCTGGTCTAATGTGGTCTAGGTTCCCAAAATTCTGTGGAATTGCCCTTTACACATGTCACATCTTAGCGTTGTTAATTTACATGTGTTGACAGTACTTTAGAAAAGTTCTTTCTGACATCAGCTCTGCTGTCAGCTGGAAACCAACCAATCAAAGGATAAGACATGTCAGGCACAGTGTCCTCCTCCGGAGTCTCAAAACTCCGGCACTTGAGCGAGCAAGGACTGTTTATCTGAGCACACAGTGACAGAGTTGAGAATGTGCTACTCGCTACTAGGACATTAGTCCACATTTGTGAATATAGTGGATTGATGGGCTCTCACAAGGGTAAGTCTCTGCTTACAAATACTGTGTTATTCCCTCGAAGTGCAGAAACGGCTCCTCTCGATGTATGTTTTCACTCACGGGTACTAATTCATGCACTCGTATCATGTACACGCCATGGCGTACTTGAAAACAAGTTTTTAAGCGCGTCTCTTTTGGAAGTAAAGAAACCATAGAATTCTCTATGAAGGAAACACTATAGCCCTCTGCATGCTGTGTTCACGTACAGAGTAGATGTCTGACAGCAGAGTAGCCTACCACTGCTGCGCTTCTGGAAGTGGTAATGGAGGTCCTATTTAAAAAATTTCGACGTTCATGTGAAACGACTTAATTCTCTGCATTTTGAAGGTGTGGGGCTAACAATATAGCCATGGCAACTCTCCACGGCTGAGTCAATGTAGGGGAAAAATTGAAGTTTCTGTGACTTTAAACATTTGTTGTTCACAATGCATCGTTTTTCATGCGAAAAATTAGGTCTCATTTATTGCATCCTTTCAGATTTTAATGCACCAGGGACACAGGACACGTACCTGGCAACATCAATGCAACAATTTAAAACACTCTATAAAGGAGCACAATTTTATACATTCACTAAAACCACAAAAAAAAAAAAAAAAAAATAGAGTTCAAGATCAAGGTACCACTGATCAATTTTACTCATGTCTCACTGATAATTCCATATATATATTTGTTCATGAGACTGCATTAACCTCACACTTGAAATTATTTAAGGCTGAATGGAGGGCTTTAGAGTTCAAGTTCAAGTTTATTTATTACATAATACTGGAATAAAAAGTAAAAGCAAGCAAATACTAGGCTCACTTATGTTCAAAAACCAGAGCAAAATAAGCAAGGACTTAAAACCAGAAACAGACTGGGAAGCTCTAATGTATGGTGGAAAACTGTTCCACATCTTTGGAGCAGCAATCAAAAAAGCTTCGTTAACCCATGGATTTGAGCCTAGAAGAAGGGACCTTCAGGAGGAGCTGGGTAGAAGACAGAGCCCTGGCTGAAGCATGTTGATGCAGCAGCTCTGACAAGTACAAGGGAGCCATACTCTTTAAGGCTTTAACATGAAGCAATAAAATTTTGTATCCGAATCTTAGTCCTAAAACTGGGAAACCAACGCAACGTAGCAATCACAAGGGTAATGTGACCAAGTTGTCTAGAGGACTATATACCATCAATTGTACATTACAACAAAGCATATTTGCAAACTACAAGCTGCTGCCAATCTGCACACCCCACCCCCCCACCCCCACCCATCTGAGTGTGGTTGTTATTGGAGACAATGGGGAGAACTGGTAGCCCACCACTTTCACATCTTCTGGGGTTCCCCTGCCATTCAACCATATTGGAGTGAAATTGTAGAAGAAATTATTCATGTGATGAATATTCAATTGAAATACAATTTCTGTACTGTTGACTTGAGAAATATTCCTACAACCATTTCCGCCAGTGACCAATACTTGGTTAATATAATGTTGGCAGCTTGTTAAAAAGCTGCTGGAAAAAAAACCAGTAAAAAAGGAATGGAAGGAAAATCTGAGATCAATCAGAGATTCCAGCTGACATGTTGCATGGACACTAGATAGAGTGATCAGATCAGTTTTGTGTTTACATAATCAAAAGATATAATACGATCGTAATGCTTTTGACATGCAATGCTTACTAATTTGGAAGAAGTTTTTAATTATTTTGAACCTTTTGACTGCCGAAATGCTCAGTAATCTTTTTCAGCTTCTAACAAAAAATGTTGTATACGCCAGAGCCTTCTTCTGTTTTGCTGCTGCCATTTTCCCGCAAATCTTCCTGGCACATGTCTTTTGTTTTACTGTTAAAGCCAACAGCTGTAACAGTGACATCAGTAGAATGCTACTAATCAGGACCAGTTTTGATTGTAACAGTCTCACCTGCAACATGACTTTTGTAGAAACATCAAACCTGCTGCCACTAGTGCTGTGGACACAGTCTGCGAAATTTACAGTAAAACATAAACAGAAAGTGAGCTAGTTCCAAAATATGAGAAAGTATTCAGGGGAGCGAATATGTAAGCATAATTCTTCTAAATATCAAATAGGAATAGCTCAGCTGTAAGTAGGAACTTATGAGGCTAACTGACTGGGACTTGGTAGAGCACATTGTTCCTCTATTGTTCCTCTAAACACCTATATTGTCTATCGTGGGGTGGCGATCTGTCGTTGTGTCCTTGGGCAAGACTCTTCACCCTCCTTGCATCCAGTGTCGGCATCGCTTATGTATGAATGAGTATGAGTCTTCGGTGGTGGTCGGAGAGGCCGTAGGCATGTATTGGCTGCCACGTTTCCGTCAGTCTGCTCAAGGGCAGCTGTGGCTACACTTGTAGCTTCACCAGGTATGAATGAGTGAATGAATTATGGAAACAATGGAAAGCGCTTCGGGTGCCTTGAAAAGCGTTATATAAATCTAATCTATTAATATTATTATCTATGAAAGCCTGAGAATTGTTTCACTGTAGTTTATGTAAGGGTAGGTGACCTTTAAACAGCCAATGTGAAAATGCTCCCAGGAATTTACCCTGCTGACACAGACTTGTTGAACAAAGAGGACTTTATTTTCATCAGGCCAGCATCAAAATTACAGCCTTATGCACTTGAGGCTGGAGAGATCCTAACCCAGGATGGAAGAATCTCTGCTCTTGGTTAGGACCCAGCCTCTCTTACAGGGCTGTTCAGTAATCTACATGCACGTTAACCTTCTGCACCTGTCCCAGAGCTCAAGATCAGAAGCTGAAAGAACCAATTTTAGACATGCAACACTACTCCTCAGACTTTTTGACAACAGTCTGTGGCCCTATATGGCAAATGTGCATACACAAATGGATTGAAACCACTGTTAACATGAAACTTAAGCTCAATTAAACAAATTCTTATCAAATCGTGGTATTTCTATCCCTCTAAGAATCACCATTAACTCCAGACACTACATCACTCTGAACCCAGTGATGGAATGACTAGGGAGCTAAGAGGAGCTTGGATCCCCTGAGAAGCAGATCAGCTCCCCTGAAAAGACTCCCCCGAGACGCTAAGGGGGAGCTCTAAAAATACACCACTTTAAAAAGGTTGTATTCAGTTTTATTTTCCATTAAGTTCTTCATGTTTCTTAAATTAAAAGTATAGTATTAATTCATAAATAATAATTTAATTTCCCGAACTGCACAGGTGATTTGTTCGGTTTATTTAATCACTATGAACAACAGTTTGTTGTGTGCTGTGAGCCACCTAAACAGCCACCACTTAATTAGTCGCTCTCTGTGGTTGTTAAAAGAACTTTCTGCAGACAGAAGTAGCTGAATGTTTTTAGGAGAAACCCTGTTTTTGACGTCGCTTTCATGCATTAATATATGCGTGTGCTCATAACTTGTGAAGTCAGGATATATGAAGTTGAAAATAAGGCTCACCAAAAACCCCTGTGAAATTCAAGGACTGCGGGTACCTCAAACACCAACACATCCTTCATCATCTCAGACTCCACCATGTAGTCACCACATTTTTCTTCAACATACCAAACTCTATATCCTCTAACCCAGGGATCACCAACTCCAGACCGCTTGGAGGAGTGCCCTGCAGGTTCTTGACATTTCCAGATATGACACACCTAGTTCAAATTAAATGGTTTGTTCTGTTCCAGTCCATGTATATTTAAGTGCCTAAAAACGTGAAATCATTCATCCTTATCCCACATTCTGATTTACCCACAGACTGATAGATATCACAGTACTCTATTACTTAAAGGCTACTATAATCATATGATGCAAGTTACTGTAATATGAAAAGACACTTGACTCATACACTTAATCTAAAACACAACTATCATCTCAGAGGGGAAATGCGAAATATCTTCATTTAACAACCTTCAGGATAAAAGATCAACAATACAGTCTCACTATTTAACTACATACAGTAAACTGACATTACCATTCTCTCTATTTTCTAGGTGGAAATCCCCACATCAAAACAACCTGGAGTGCAGCCACTCCGAGTCAAGTTTCGCTTTGGTGCTGTTTACACTCACGTCTTTTCAAAATGCAGATGAAAAGTAAAAACATGTCACTTTAGTTATTTGGCAAAGAAAATAAATTAAAAACAGCACAATTTTGTGTTGTACCACATTTTTACCTACCTACCTATTGGGGTTCTGAAATGTTCTAAGAGATATTCATGAGCCAAGATATATGAGAATGCAAATGTCTGCAACATTTACTAAAGACCTTCTGCAGCAATTTTACAACCCAAGGCCTGAGTAAACTCTCCAGAACATCAGCAGGTGAGTCAGTGTATGAATGTGTCAGCAAATTTACTGAGATTTGCTGTTTCTATAGATGCGAGTGTGTGGGCTGATGAGTTTGTTCTTTCTGTATGCTGCTTTCCGCTTGCTTCCTACTCTTGTGGATACATGCAGAACTTATGTTAACACAATCAGGAGCCTTATTTGGTTTTCTCAATGTGTCATAAAGACAAAACAATGATTTCCACAACCTAATCTCTTCATCATGTAATGCTTCCTGCTCATTTTAAACAGTCATTCTACCCACTTTTCCCCTCATATTTCCAGAAAAAGAGCATATCTCCAGCACAAAGTCTCCCATTGTATTGTACTAGTGTGAACAGAAGCTGTAGAAAGAGAATCGATCAAAATGTCACAACTTGTCACAACTCCACCCACCTTATGTCACTCACATAACCATCTAGTGTCAGTTTGTGTTTCACATGCACATACAAAACTCTAAGGGCCTGATTTACTAAGGTTCTTGATAAAGAGTGCAAAATTGCATGCGCACACAAACAGATATGCATATGCATATTTTTTATGATTTGCTGGTGATCAACTAAGAATGTTGGTGCAGCTGATAACAGGTGTAAAAAGCAGTGTGAGGAATTAGTGTGCACTATAGTTTCACCATGGCCATGGAGAGTTTAGAAGGAGAGCAGGAAGACTGCAAACGCAAAATGAAATTTGACCTGATGGAAATACAGATACTAGTGGAAGAGGCAAATAAAAATATTGCTGAGCTCTAGCAAAGAAATCTGAATGTCACCAGAGGGACTGCTATATGGAATAGTACTTGGGAAAAAGTAAATGAAGTAAAAAAAAACAAGAAGAACGCCAGATGAGGTTAAGAAGATGTAGCAAGATTAGACAAATAACCAAAAAAAAATTGCAAATAATAAAACTTCAGCAAATAAGATGAGTGGCGGGTCAACAGAAGAGGTGTCTCTGTATTGAGCAACAGGTGCAGCTTCCTTACTGTGAGAAGTAGATAACTGGCACACCGGTCTATGACACACAAGAGTCGATTCCAGAACAAGGTACAGTATGTGTGCAAAAAAAAACTAAAAAAAAAAACATTTTCTTAATTACAGAGAATCTTTTGTTGACAAAATAAAAAAAATTAATTAGCCTCCTGTGGCAGCTTTTGTCAACAATAGCTGTGATTCAAGATTCAAACAATATCCATTTTTACAATTCGCCTCCCTAGTCCTTAAATCAGGGCCAGGTCGGTATCCCTGCAGACCCTCGCAAATCAGCCAGATTATGAGGACATTGATAAGGAGTTGCTGCTGGAAAAAATTAAACCTGCAACCCTTAAAGATAGTCTGACATCTGTTGCGCACAAGGTGCACGCTGTGTCTTCTGTGACACAAACGCTAAGGTGGGATACTCAGCCCATTGCAGCACACACTTGGCAGCCGGTCAGCGCTGTACCTGGGCTGGCGATGGCCATTAATGCTCTGGCAAGAGAAATCCAAGATGGGGTACATGCGTTGTTGAGGGGTCTCAATGCCAGCAGCCCTAGAGTGCAGCGTCCAAGGCCTGGAGAAAGTATAACGGCAGTACAGGAGGAGAGGAATGCACTGCACATAACCTCCACAAAATAGGCATCCAAGTAAAAAATGTGGCATTGGCAAAAATGTCAGATTTAACTACCATTAAGCTACAGTGGCTGTGAATTTTCTGTTTGTCTAGAATAAACTTGCATTGAATCGTCATGCTTGATGTGTTTGTTGTTGAATTCCCTACTAAATAAATTATATCAAATCATGTGTGTCTGCAGTCCTGCAGCATTGGTATGTTGTCCCCCGTGGGGCTCGTGATTGTGGTCATTCTCCTCTTCTTTCATGTCCATGATATCATGCTCCATCCCATGACATTGTGCAGTGTTGTGCAACATGCAGCAAACAACAATGATCTGGGCCATCCTGCCTGGACTATACATAAGTGCTGCCCCAGTGTGGTCCAAACACTGGAGCTGACTTTTCAGGACGCCAAAGGTGCGCTCCACAATGTTTCTCATGTGTATATGGGACACATATCGGTGTTCACCTGGAGTGGTTGGGTTGAGTACAGGTATCAAGTGGAAGGGATAAAGTAGGTTTGCACCATCACCTTAAAACAGAATATGAACTAGGGCTGCACAAATGTATATATATATATATATATATATATATATATATATATATATATATATATATATATATAATTAAACCTTCATCGCAATATAAGCCTTTGCAATTTAAATATTGCAAGAACTGCATAAACTGTGATTAAAAAGTCGTCTCTATTTGCATATTTTAAGAAAGTGATGTAATGCAGTTCCAAACGCTGCTGAACGTTTATGCTCTATGTGCGTCAATGGCGAATCGTATGGACTCTTTACTGTCCTGGATACCTGCTCTTTTTAGATGCTAATGGTTGCAGCACTAGAGCACATGGAATGAGCATTTTGATGGTGGAAGGTAACAAGAGGAATGAGGAAAATGTGGATGCAAAACATTTCAAACATACTAAATATAGATGCAAAAACAGCCAATGCAATAAATTTGACGTTTGGTAAATCACAGTGCATGTGCTATGTTGATCTCTTTGCATATACTCCTCTCAATATTTTGTGCTTTCTGGCATATTCATCCAGGACAAACGTGCTAAATGGATTGTGCGCATTATTTTGTCCAATCCTCTGTGCACCATGTTTTTAAGCTTGCTATCAAGTTTTTTACAAACACAAACTTTAGTAAATCAGGCCCTAAGTATAATAGTACTGTAGCTATTTTGGTCATGTTGGAGCTGAAAGTCACCTTATTCTAACAAGTAAAGCAGAATTGCACTTGATAGTTCTTACAAATTCACTTCTTGTCTGACAGCGATATGAAAGAACCTTAATGTGTGGCATGTTAAGAGGACTCAAAAAGCAAGTTAGCAAAGAAAAATCAGCTAAAATGAAAAAGTACAAAAATTGTGTTTCTACTTAAACTTCATCTCCTTTTTTTCATTAAAAACTCATAAAAAAACAAAAAAATTGTCATTCAGAGTGTTGTATAGAAAAAATAACTGAAAACATCAAAAGAAAATAACTGAATTCTGAATGAGTTTTTGGTGACAGTCAGCCACATGGCTTTTTCGGCCCTTCTCCATCCCTGTCTAGCGTCATCTCATGAATTAGCGTGTTGTATCCTACTAAAAGTTTACCAGCTCGTATCGTAGAGAAATGACTGATGTTACATTTTTTATGTAGGACATTAAAAATTCAAAAGATCTGTTCTCCTTCTTTATTCTGAGACTCAAGGAAAAAAAACAAGTCTCAATAATGGATGAGAGAAAGGTTTGCTAAGAAAAGAGAGCCAGTGTGGTGTGATTGAGCTGAGGGAAAAGAGAGAGAGTGAGATGGAATATGATGTGTGGACGGAAATATTAGAAAAGATGGAGCTGCTGCCCAGTAATTTTACTAGACAGTGAAAGGAAGTCCAAGTATGTAGGTAACCTGACCTGCTGTGGAGAAACCTCTCCGTTCGACATCCAGCTTTTGTTCATAGGTGCACACAGCTGGCTGCTCCTGATTCTCTCCTGTTGGTTAGGCACATACAGCAAATTCAATCTGGCCTGTCGCACAATGCAAGAGATAAAATAACAACGTATGTACAAACACAAAGTCTCAAATATTCACAAGAAACAAACAGCGCTCTCATCATTGCATCACTACAGGGAATATGTGTCACTACAAGAGCTTGTTTATCACATAAAAAGTCCCCTTTTAACATTCCTGAAATCTCAACTGTGCTTTAATAAAGCTTTGTCGGATAGCTTTTAGCAGGCAGACATTATCTACACAATGTTGAGGACTCACAAATAAAGCTATTTTGTAGAATTTAATCTCTGGGGAAACACATTTAAAGATCTAAAGCTATAAACTCACTTAATCCTGATTAAAAATGCTAATAACAAAACTGATTCTCTTTTAGGGAGTTGTGTCAACAAGCAAAATCTTTACAGTAACATCCCCTAACACGATTATGAATTAAAAAGATGACAAACTCCCAACCATTTTTGCATATTGCATCCCAAAATATATATATATATATATATATAAAGAAGAGAAAAGTGACATTAAATTGCTAATTTAAACGGACATGTAATGTCCTAAACTGGGTGGGAAGCTTTAAAAACAAAACACACACATCTTTAGAGAAGATTGATATTTTCTAACACTCATGTAGTCTACTAAAGTAAAAAACTGTGCCATTGGGGTTAGCAAGGCTTTTCTAAGGTTGCCATCTAGAGGTAAATCTTGGGACATACACTTGCTGACTTTAAAGATGTGTTTTATTTTTTTTTCCGTCTTCTTTCCCCAGATATTACAAGAAAAGGAGAGAAGAGAGGAGAATTATCTTTGTGTTCTCATGTGCTTTATGATGATGCACTTGTATGGCACTTGAAAGCTATGATAATAAACTCTTGTATCATTTCAGTTAACTAAGAACAGATAAATTCCAGGTCAATGTGCATACTCATATGTTTACAACAAGGACCCAGCACTGAATCAAGGCAGGTTTAAACTTATCAGCCAGTAAGCAGAGAAACTATAACATTGATAACACCCCTTTGTCTATGTTCCTTTTTCTTGTTTCGTTTTCAAGTTAATAGTTTCAATGAGGATAAAAGATTTATTTTCTGCTCAACCATGTCATATATTTACAGATATATCCATGTGCCCACACATATACCTTGGACATGGCTCATTGGGATGATGTAGGGGGTTATCAGTCTAAAGAGAGCACTGTAAATATTTTGGTGAGAAAAAATGTCCAGACATAAAGACTCCTGGCACCACCCCAACAACCTCAATCCCACAAAATCCAGATAACAGACCTTTTAACACTTAACTCCCTGTGCAGTTGTACATGCTGTGTTATCACCATATTTTACATATTAAAAGTATGTGCATATCATTTTACTGTCAACAAATCCAGAAGACTGAAACCAAAAATTCATCAGTACCTCTGTCACATCCCTGTCCTGTTTGTGGCCCTAACATTTATTCACTGTGAATAGAGGCAGTTGTTTAAAGTTTGAGTAGCAAATATACTTTATTTTTTAAAAGGGTTGGCCATTTAAAAGTAAAAAAAAAAAAAAAAAAAAAAAATGTAGAGGTAATTCTTCAAAACCACAGCAGACTTTAACGTTAGACACAAACACAAGCGCACACATTCCCTTCCAGTAATCATCTCATTCCAACACGAGCCAGCATCAGACAACACTCACCCCCACACCACTACTATTCAACAAAACTCTCTCATTGTGTTGATTTTGCTCCCTCGCCAGCTTTTATTTGGGTGTTTTATCTTTTGTTGACTGGTGGGATTTATTCTCAGTGGCTCTGGGAGGCAAAGTGTTGGCAGCGTTTCAGTTTGATCTGCAATGTGGATGAAAAGCACCAGTGGGGAAAAACAAGGGCACTACGGAAATACAAAACCATTGCCATGTAATCACAATACAAATACATAAATATGAGTCCTCCTGACAGTGAGGGAAAGTGGCAGTGTCAGCATTGTGATGATAATCAGACTGCGAGGGAGTGTTTGTGTGACACAGTAGGGGTCACCTCCACAACTGTGAAAGTAAAAAAAGTCTGGAAACTTCCTAAGAATTCAATCAGCCCTTTCAGCCATTGAAACTGTGGGTTTGCACTCAGCAGGCTGGGGATCATTTTGCACTGACAGCGCTAAGATAATTCTGATGTTGACAGAACAGAAAAAAACAACAACAAAGCACAGATGGTAAGGATTTGCCAAAGTGTATCTGCTAATACTGTATGTACGAAAACAATAACGGTTTAATTATTATAAGAAAAAATATGCCAATCACTGTTTTGTGTGTGTGTCAGTCACTGTCTGTGGATCCTATAGTCACAAATAATGTAAAAAAAACATCATTTTTTGTAATTTTTTATATTATTTGCCTGTTTAAAAAAAATGATTAATGGATGATCTAAGCAATTATGTATTGCTATTATTAAATAAATTATTAAAATCTTTTTAATCATTTTACTGGTTGTTTTAGATGTCCTCAGTTTAAATTATACTATATCAAACATTTAACAACCAATTTATTTAAAATTATGGCATAAGTTTAAATTAAATTCGCTATTCTGGAAATTTACCATCTGGAGTCCAACAAGTGACTTGATAGCAGTGCAATCGTTACATGGTTAAACCCACATGCTCATCCAACATTACAGAGTTCAAATTTGATCTCATTACGTGATATCTTTATGTAATGCTTTTGGCTTCACTAGGGATTAGAGGAAGGCAAGAAGACAGCATAACACGGCATGTTCCTAGAATGATGATGATAAGAAACCCTTCCACTGTATGAAATAAATAAAGTAAATAAACCAACAACAGTAGGGAAACTTTCAAACAATCTTATTCTGAGAAGCTGGAAACAGTGAGACAGGAAGGGGGATGCTAATAAAATATGACGCTATTTAGATCAGCACTTTAGAAATGTTTGCAGTACCAAATAACTACTCAACAACAATTGGCAAACATCGTGTGCACATATAACGACAATCATTTATAAAAACACACACAGGCCCATGTACACAGCGTGCTCTGAAAACAACAACCGCCCAACGACCCAGGCTTATCTCAATACACCCAGGCTTTCTCTCTTTGGCATTCATTCACTCTGTCTCTCAAACATGCAAATACACAAAAGCCCATCTTTTATCCCAAATTGAAGAAGGCAAATCTCTCTCATCCTCTACCAATCATTCTTTTTCGTCAACCCTCAAAGGGACCGTTCCCTTTTCAGTCCCAGCATCAAAATTCTCTCCAGTTTTTAAGCAAAAATTAACCCGTTTTCTTGCTGGAATTCTTCCCTTTCGCTAACTTTCTTTTTCTAATAAGATGGCCAAGTTTATCCTCAGAAGCCCTGAGCAACCTTGACGCTGTCAAGTCTCAGCTTATACAAGTCTGCTGTTACACTTTATTTCTTCTGTATAGATGACCAGTGCATAACACACCAAAAATCTGGCTCCAAATAAATTCTATATATGAATCTTAATGCTTTCTGCAAGCCCTGCTCAGAGTGACTCATGGACAAGAGGGCAAAGAGCATAAGAGGCACAGCTTTTAAATCTGTGTCAAAAGACTCAGTAGAATCAAATTATAGATTACATGACATTAGTGACATTAATCATCTTCAAGAGCAGTTTGGTTTTTTTCATCTTATTTTGTACAACAAAAATGATTAGAAAAAGTATTTGAATAAATGAGATAAGGGAGCGTTTTTAAATCATTATATTAATAGCAGATCTAAATATTCACAGATTTGATCTTTTACTGGTCCTTTTATGGAAGAGTGCGTGATATCATCTAGTTTGTCTATGCTGCTTTCTAACGTTAGATTATACTGAACCTTGGTGGTCAAATGAGGTACTACATTACATTAAATTAATTTTTTGGTTTTGCTTTTTTTTAATGTAGAACACATAAAGTCTTAGAGCAAAACACTAGATAAACTATAAGGAACTATAAGGATCATAAAATATTAAAACCACAAATGGTTAGACTGAATGTAAGGCAAGGCTGGTCACAAAACTGTAACATAGCATCTTTTAAAGTCAAAAGTATATTTTATACAAAACCAAAAGCAGAAAGATCATTCAATATGCTCCACCATTTTATTCTCTATTCTACATTTCTGTGACTTAAATACCTTCACATGTCACCTAACCTGCACTGCTGCTGCAAACCTTTACAAAGCTGTTCTGATTTAACCTTCATCCTATAAAGAAGCATTTGGGAGTGGTCCTCTCCAAGATAACAAAGCCCCCATCCAAAGTCACCTCAAGGTTTAGTATGAAAATTATTTGCATCATAAGCTGTGTTCTCTGAAGCAACAAAACCTAAACCAAGTGAGCACCTGTTGAAGAATTTTAACAGCTGTTTTCTCAGTCATCCTCAAAACATCCAATAATCTTAATGATTCAACTTTAATGCTATTAGTCTAGAAATAAAAAGGTGCCTTTTTTTTCTTTTTTCTAATGACGGCAAGAAACCACCGCTATAATTAAGTCGTCATGCAGTTGAGGAACACAGCTGTCTTCTATGTTAATTACTAATTTACTTAACAGCTTACATCTGTTACATTCACTGGACCAGCTTTGGTTAAGTAAGCAACCTATGCCACTGTTATAACAAATAGCCCCTAAATTTCATGTTTTAAACAAAAAGCGGCGTTTAATGACCACCAAAAACGTCATATTTTTCGGCGTTTACCAAAGCTTTAAGGAACGGCATATTTTACGCCGTTTTTGCCACATAAAACGGCACTTTTAACACCATTTTTTACCACAAAACGGCGTATTTAACATTTTGGCCATCTCACCTGAGATGATTCGCCTTCCACGCTGTTTTAAGATTATTGGAGGGCTCTACCAGGCACGGGTCCAGGGGCCCAAGTACTCAAAGAGATCTTAGCTTAAGCTGAATGTTAACAAATCCTGAGTTAATGAATCAAGCACTGACAAGTAATAAGTGGTCAACTTATGGTCAAGTAGACACAAAATAATGAGAAAGTCCCAAACAGATGCAAACTCACATAAAGATACTGTAATATCCACAGCAAATAAAGTAAACATGACCACGGAGTCAAGGTGAGCACAAAATAACACAGAGATGCAAAATACCAAACTATGTCTAATGACCTCAAAGAGGTGAACATGACAGCAAAGGTGTCAATTAGTTTTAATGAAAATGTGCAATATGACAACACAGAGACATTAAATGACCACAAAAGTTAGAAGTCACAACCTAAGGATTTGAAAAATTACAAATCCAAATTGAACAGAAAGTGTTGTGTTTATTTGTATTTATTCATTTGTTTTTTCATTCTTATTTATTCTTTTGTGTGTGTGTGTGTGTGTGTGTGTGTGTATGTGTGTGTGTGTGTGTATGTGTGTGTGTTATTCTGTTTTTATTCTTGTAGTTTTTTAATTGCACTATGTGTTTGAACTATGTTGCCCAGGAGTTCACTTGCTGTCTTGTTCTCTGGACAAAGTTTTGATGTTTGAAATGTGCTTTGTGAATAAAGTTGAGGTGAGATGTAAACTAAATTATTTCAATTTGATCTCAAAGAAATGACGAACGATCATAATTAAAATACCTAACAATAGGAAAGGCACAATATTGTAGCATAACCACAATCAGCAATTGTAGCATAACCACAATCAGCAATGGGAAAACTGGAAAAATGGTTTATTGTGGGCCACAGTTATGTTGTTCTGCACAGACATGCATGTGAGCAGGCAAAGCTCTCGATTTACCGGTCAATCTACGTTCCTACCCTCACCTATGGCCACGAGCTGTGGGTAGTGACCGAAAGAACAAGATTGCGAATACAAGCGGTCAAAATGATTTTTTTCCACAGGATGGCCGGGCTCTCCCTTAGAGATAGGGTGAGAAGCTCGGTGATCTGGGAGGGGCTCAGAGTAGAGCCGCTGCTCCTCCAAATCGAGAGGAACCAGATGAGATGGCTCGGGCATCAGGTTAGGATGCCTCCTGGACGCCTCCCTGGCGAGGTGTTCCAGGCACGTCCCACCGGAAAGAGGCCCCGGGGAAGACCAAGCACACGCTGGACGGACTACATCTCTCGGCTGGCCTGGGAACGCCTCGGGATCCCTCCGAATGAGCTGGTGAATGTAGCCAGGGAGAGGGAAGTCTGGGTTTTCCTGCTTAGGCAACTGCCCCTGCAACCCGACTCCGGATAAGCGGAAGAAAATGGATGGATGGATGGATGGATGGATGGATGGATGGATGGATGGATTGATAGATGGATGGATGGATAGATGGACAGACAGTGTTTTCAGATACATATAGCAGAGTGTGAAATCAAATGGGTTATTATTATTATTATTATTATTATTATTATTATTATTATTATTATTATTGAGTCAATATCACCATAAGGTTCCTTTTGGGGTCCTCATCACAGTCACACAATTATCATGGAAATATAGTACAGTAATCAAACTCTGGGGTTTTATTACCAACAGTCAAACATTTACACGCATATTAGCACAATGAAAAGTCTCTTAAAACATTTTTCCTTCATTTTATGCAGTTTTCTTTAATTGCATGTACAGTATTTCGGCACGTCCCACTCATTGCTTTTTTTTTTAACTGGTGTGTGTTTAATAAGTAGTAAAATTATACTAAATCAAACATTCTTTTTACATGTCTTCATTGTCCACAACAACTTTCTTCATAAAACATTTTTTTTATCAAATATGTTCTATTTTCACAATTATATTAAACATTTTGTTTGTGTCCCTGAAAGTCCTGTCCACCCTGTCATTACCGGAGAACCGGCCCTTTAAGAAACCTTCTCATGTCTTTAGTGACATAACTGCCAGTATTTTGTCTTTCTTCAGTGGTGGCTGATACAGTGGATAGTTGCAAAGTAAGTATTTACACTTATATTTTGTATTTTTCATCACATTGCATATATAACTGGGTGTTGTCAAGCTTAACATGTCAACTCTGTCATCGTGAAATATCGATGAATAAAAGAAACTTCTAGAAATTTGAAATATATTTGTTAAACTGCACACAGTCAGTTTGCTAACTGAATCATGCGGCTAAATAAATGTCTACCATGTGCTCATTAAATGCTAATATTAGCCAAAAATGTCCACCCTGTCATTGTCAACACTGTCAGCGAGCCTGTCATGACAGGGTGGACATGATTAAATAAAGTAAGAACATGCACACAGCTTAGGCCATTTTCTACTAATTTTATACTTTACAACAGCTACTACTCACATTTTAAAAGAATATATGTTACACAGAGATAAGAGAGGACAAAATAAACTTTTTTTGTTGATTTGGTATCAGCAAGCCTAGTTTGAAATGGCAGGCCTAATGTACATGTGCCTTCGATCAAAATGTTTAAGAGAACATTTTGAATTGTGTTTTTCAAGGAATGAGATCAAAAGTAGCTGAGATAGCAGAAAGATATCAAGAACGTTTTGATGCAGACCCAGAGAGAAGAAGAGAAAAATGGAAAAAAAAGAGTCTGGGAAGAAGAAGGGTGTCAATGAGCTTAGTGAGAGAGAGAAGAGAGCACAAAGGAAGAAACTGAGAGAAAAAAATAAATAAATAAAAAATAGCTAGAGCCAGAAACAGGGTCAGTGCTTTGCTGCAGAGACACCACCCAGCTCCACCAGCAGCTGCTGAAACTCCTAAACATCAGTCTGAGGCAGGCTGAATGTATAGCTGATGGCTTATTAGATAGTTTCAATTTATTTGAAGAAAATTATCAACTTTTTATGTCCCCACAAATTAACATATTGATAACTAAGTTGATTAAGATTCTCACTAAATGTTTGTGTTTTAGGAGACGGCTTCAAAGGGAAAGCATTCGGAGGAGTTTAATGAGAACATACATACATACATTCCATACATAAAAGTGTGATCATTCTGAAGAGGTACAAGCTTCAGATTGTACTCCGGCTTGAAGTTTTTTTTTTTTTTTTTTTCAAAACGATTCCCTTAGATTTTCTGCATTTATCAAATGAAGTTCCACAATGTGTCCACACTGTCATGTCCAAGGTCCACCCTGTTATATCATTGTCCACCCTGTCGTTTTCATGTTTTTTAAAAATAAACAAATTACTTTTACAGGTTAGCTAAACCTTTTCTGTGATTTCTGTATAAACAGATGAAAGCCAAAGAGCTTTGCTGGAAAGTTTGACCAGGTATCATTGTTGTTTGTTTTATTTAGAAAAGAAAGATCCACTTCAACAGATTTTAGAGAAAAACCAAAAAATCGACATGATTTATTAATCAAATAATTTACCATTAACTGAAATATATTGTTAAAATAAGGACAAAAAAGGGCCCTAAAAATTTACATTTTATAATCAGTAAGTAATTACAATGTATTTAGTCTACTATGAATGTGTCCCTGACAGGGTGGACATATTCTGCTTGTTACTCGCTCTTTGTTTGCTCACAGTACATTTATAAAAAGAGTGGTAGCTTGACCAACACTCATTTCTAACAGCCTAACATCTACTTAATACAATAAATATGAAGTTCACTGAAAAATCTCAGCTTTTTTGTGGGGGAATGTCAAGTCTCAAAAGGCACCTTATAGTAATAATGACTCTATTATTATTATTATTATTGTTGTTGTTGTTGTTGTTGTTGTTGTTGTTGTTGTGCTGATAAACACAACTTTAAACAGGAATTACGCCAAGTTCACCTGGTCCTTGACCCCTGCCGTATCTCATGAATTATTCACAAGCCATACATCAGGAGGGAGGACTACCAGAGATACTTCTTAATAATATATAATTCAGAACAAAACAAGACCTACTTTTAGTTGAGTCAACATATCTTTGGTGCAAAGTTAGTGAGCACAAGTTTAATCTGAATTTTATATTAGATCATACGTTTTTGTTTTCTTTTTTTTCAGTTTATCTGTAAAGATATTCTGTAAAAGTATCTTGATGCTTTATCTTTCTTCATACAAACTGAGTAAATCCCTGGGCTACTCTGAAGAGAGATTTTTAATCTTTTTTGTTGAAATGTCCTTCAACCTATAAGTCTTTTTTTTTTTCTCTGGCACTCATACAATGACCAAGATTAGGCTCATACATGTATGCCATACATTATTTAGATAGATACGCTCATTGTTTTTTATTCACTCTTGTTTGAAATATTCTAAAAGTTTTATTTATTTATTTATTTGGAAATTATCCAAAAACAACACTCTGCTTTTTTTCAGTGTCACAACATATTGCATGACTCAGCGTTCTACAGTATTTGTACCCAGTGAACTCAAATCTATCTGTGCATCAGCATCAAACAGTAAATCCTCAGAGAATTAATCCATGCATAACTGGTATTATGCAGTATGGCCACCAAGGGAGCAAGTAAATCAGGACAATGCATTTCATACAGAAACAAGCCCATTTCAAAGAACGGTTTACAGCTAAAGAGCAGCATTATGACTCATGATGGGAGCGTGAAGCAGAATGCACTGAAATTAAATGAGAATATTTTTTTTGTTTTTGTTTTTTTTAAACTATGTGGTCATTTTGAATTTGATGTTAGTGATATACTTGAAAAATTGGAAAAACATTTTGTTATGACATTTGTTCTTTGAACATTTTAAATATGTGGGAAGTAAGAAGACCATTTAAAGATTTGATAGTGAAATGTTTTCCTTTTCCAGCTTGATGGATGTGTGACACACAAATTTTTTTTTCAACGAAAGTCAGCACTGCAGACAAGACAGTTAAGTATCTAGAGTTTTCAGCCAAGGGGCTATGCTGTCATAACAAATGCAGCGTGGTTTGGCATTCTCTCTCTAACACAGTGGTCCCCAAACTTTTTCTGTGGGGCCCCCTTTTATCATACCATACCATACCATACATACCATACCATCTTTATTTATAAAGCACTTTAAAAACAACAGCGTGGCTGCTTTACAATAAAATAAGATAGAATAAAATAGAACAATAAAAACATTAAACCCCTTGACTGAAATTAAAAACAAATCTATAAAAAAGAAACAGACACAGGGACACTCTTAAAGCAGCAAATAATAATAAAGAAGCACCATTAAATATCTCAATGGCGACTGTCACCTCTAAGTTTCCTTTGATGCCTTGGAACTACTAACAGAGTCTGATCCACTGACCTGTGAGAGCGAGATGGCTCGTATGGCTGCAGCAGGTCAGACAAATAAGAAGCAGGATGGGAATTAAGAGATTAAAGAACAAATAAAAAAATTTTAAATTAATTTACAAGTGCACAGGAAGCCAGTGAAGGGTCACTAGAACTGGAGCGATGGGCTCTCATTGCTTTGGACCTGTTAAAAACCACCCCACCAACCCCAGCCCCATCCCACTTTCACATGCAACCCAATGCTTACAAAAAAAAAAAAAACAAATGAAGAAATGTGCAACGAAATAGTCTTTAGTTTCTTGGTTGCTACTTCACTGATTATAATGACAACCATGTCCGTGGCAGAAGGACTCATCAGTTCCTCTGCTATAGTGTGAGGATTAAACCAGGAAACTGCAAATGACTTCATGTGAGTTGAGCTTTTGATGAGATGGATGCTGCTTTAATGAAAACAACTTTGCTATATACGACAGCTGAGCAGTTTATTTCTAAAGTAATCAACAGGTTTTTCTTTGTGTTCAGGATGAGAAGTCCCCAAGTGCCATTATAACTTGTTTGGCTTCACATGCTGATATGTTGAGACACACAACACACTGTGGCCTCTCCTCATTACCCACCATTGGCCATTACCATTACTGCTATACCTGGTCAAGCTGGAGGCAAGATATGCCTTCTATCATCTGTTTTTTTTTTTTTTTTTTTTTTTTTTTTTTTTTTTTTTGTAGTTGAAAAGCCTGTTGATAATTTATCATCATTTGTCCATTGGTACTTTCACGTATTCGTCCTAATCTGTTATCTTTTCTGCACCAGACAGACAGTTTTTAATTTAGTTATAGTTATATATAATGACAAATCAATCTGATTCTGTTTAGTACAAAGCCAGATTAACAAAAATATAGATTAACCACACTTGATGTTCAAAAATATTGAATTGTGAAAGAAAAAAAAAATGACTTATGCCACTGCAGCTCATTGGCTGGTCATGTCTTGAGTTGATGTCTTTCCTAAGTTGTAGCAGTCTTTGTTTATGGCAAGAAGACTGACTAAAGATAAACAAGTTTCTAAAAATCCTGTGCACACTTGTGCATTTACTATGGAGCAAATGACTTTCAGTCCCTTTCCACCTTGATATGCAATATGACTGTAGATACATATTTTTTTTCTACATTTCATTGAACCTGCACTAAAATGTTTGGGCATCATCTCTTTCTCTGTTTGCACATTTCTAATTCATCATGAATAGTACTTGTATAACATCACCCACAGTCACGACTGCTTCTCTGCACTGTCACCTTGTTTTCTGCTGTTAATGATCATTTGGTTTGGCCTTTAAACAAGATTCTTCAGCTGGTTTCTACACATCTGTCTCAAACTCTGTTTCCAGTTTCTATTCATTTGTTTTATTTGGCTGTTTCTATTTTCAAGAATTGCTTTGAATATTAAGTCTTCCTTGGTCAAATCTATGTTTCTCATGAGCAACCTTCTTGTTTTGTTTGTATCCGCTCCGCCACCAAATCACATAGTTGCTTCATAAATGTTTTGTCTTCTGATTTTTTTTTGTTAAACAACATTGCAACAGAAAATGCAGGCAGAAATTTCCTCATTTGCTCCGTCTATTTATTAACTGGTTTAATTTAGCCTATGGCCATTTGCCTCTGTATATTTTACAAGCCAATCGCCCAATTTTCTGTAGCCTAATCAGGGCGTCCTTCGCAGCTCTGTGGTGTGTTATATAACTTCTTGGTATCAGAGCAGCAGCACAGATAAAGCCGAGTGTTCCTTCGTGCCCGGGATGTTAAAGCTGAAATAAGCAAACGTTCATGTAATGGCACGCAAACCCCTTAATCTTTCGCACTGATATTTCGTCAGTTCACTGGAAGTTTAAAAAACCCAGAAGGTGTTTAACTGTTTGCACGGACGGACGCGCGCACCGCGAGCTCGGACTGCCTCTGCGTCCACCATCTGTGCGCCCCGCCCCTCCTTCTCCTCCTCCCGTGACTGACTACCAGCATCACTGGCAGCACCGCGATGCTGTCATAAAGAATAAATTCCCGTTTGACGATCCTGATAGGGGGCTGTCGTATTTTCTGAATGAGTAATTGCGGCAGGCGGCATTTATTCGTAAGTGTAAGCTTGTTATGCGTTCCTGAACGCGACCCATTTTGGAGACAAATAGAAGCTGCTTGTTAAAGGCTGTTGCTTTTTTTCTTTTGGGCTGTGAAAGATACCCATGCATCATATGCCGTAGACTGTAGCTGGTGGATGTGAATACATTTCTTTCTCAGTCGGAATTTTCCAAGGACACCAAATTGCGGCAGCGATGAGCACGTCTGCCGGCTAGACGGAGCATGTCACAGAGGGGCTGTTTCTCTCAGAGCTGGTCATTTAGTTTTTAGAGTTATCCGTCATTTCCAGGGTTCAAGCTCATCATTTGATTCACTGCCTGGTTTTTGGGATGCCACGTCATGAGGTGATCGCCTCTGACAGATGTGTTACAGCTGCACAGGCATAGGCTAGATTCCCCGATTCCGCTTGTTGATGTGATACATGTTCAATCCTCGCTTTGGGTACGAGCGGATCGCATCATTCATTTAATCTTCGGGATTGCATAAGATGATACCTGGATCTGCCGCATCAATGCTACCATCTGCAGAAGCTGCGAAATTGTACCAGACCAATTACGTCCGCAATTCCCGTGTTATCGGACTTCTGTGGGCCATTTTCACTATCCTGTTCGGTATTGTTAACGTGACCATCTTCTCGCAGCCCTATTGGATTGGGGATGGCATGGACACGCCGAAGGCCGGCTACTTCGGCCTTTTTCACTATTGCATCGGGGACGGACACTCCAGGAACCTGGCCTGCCAGGGCAGCTTCACTGAGTTCTCCGCCATCCCCTCCGGTGCGTTCAAGGCCGCCTCCTTTTTCATTGGGATGTCCATGATGCTTGTGGTCACCTGCATCGGCTGCTTCAGTCTCTTCTTCCTCCTCAGCACCTCCACCGTGTATAAGATCTGTGGCTGGATGCAAGCAGCATCAGGTAGGCTAAGCGCCTTTTCAGCAGCTAGTTTTTAGTGCCTGTTCGCTCAGAGCTAAAGGATGCTCATGTCTAAATATAAGAACTTTCTGCTAAGAAGAAATAGTTGAATTGATGTTTTGGGCTCAGCACAAGGCCTTATCAGATTATCTTTTATGGGGTTACAACTTATTTTTTTTTCTTTTCTGTTGACCTATAAACTTAAAAAATGGATAGGTCTAAATTTGGTTAGTATACAAATTGTTGAGAGTTGCTAGAATAGGCCAACTACTGTCATTGTAACATGAAAACTTTCAGCTTGGGGAATAATTAATGCCAACATGCATCTTACATTATAAAACAAACTTAATTCAATTGTTTAATTGTCATGCACACATGTTTGACTTATTGGAGCCTTGGAACTCATCTGTTACTAATACTAAATTTGTGATACAGCAAATAAAACAGAATCCTGCTCATGTTCACAATAAAACTATAAGAACAGTGCTGTCCGTGGTGCTGAAATGTTGTAAACCTGCATCTACAGGCTCTTCAATTCACTTTTACTCTTTTCAATTCATCAATTAAAAAAAAAAAAATTTATTAACCTGCATTATGTCACAACTAAGGAAAGCAATGAGCGTATTTTTATTTTTGCATTCAAAAACTAACCAACCTCCATCAGATTTTGTTGGAATTGCAGGTTCAGTTTGACAGAGAAGGAATTTGTCCGATCATTAGTGAAACTATGTGTGTGGCTGCAAGTCTTTAACTGATTACAACATGGCAAGGCAAGGCAAATTTACGTTACACATGTTATACATAATGCAACCCAAAGTGCTGTTGGGTTTCTTTATACATGTGTAAATGTGCAGATGTACAAAGCCTCTGGGAATAAGCTTGGTTTATTTCCAGTTATAACCAAACTAAAGATCTAGAGCAATCTGCACTTGCTGCTTTTGCTGCCTCTGTAAATCACTGTAAATATTCACATAACATACCATGTACATACTTAATTTATTATATCTGCACTTGCTGTTAGATGTTAAACTGCATTTTGTTGTCATGTACCTGTGCATGTGTGATGACAATAAAGTTGAATCTAATCTAATCTAATCCAATCTAGAGAATGATTAGAAAATAATATGCAAGTATATTGCATATCCTGTCAAATTTCTGTTAAAAGTATGTTCAAACTATTAATAAAAGATTTTAGACTCATTACTCACTTCACAATTTAAGTTGCTTATATAACACATCATATGTATGTAGTGGAAACCAATCTGAACTATCGTTACCAGGAGATTACTATATAATCTTCAGTCTATCTATCTATCTATCTATCTATCTATCTATCTATCTATCTATATATATATATATATATATATCTATATATATATATATATATATCTGTGTGTGTGTGTGTGTGTGTGTGTGTGTGTGTCTAAGCTGATGTTTGAAATTTATAGAAGTCAATGGTTTAGCTGCTGGCAACATTTTGGCAGTCAGTGTGACTGCGGACGAATGTCATCTGTTGTAAGTGGATGCCTCGATGATCTGAAGAGCCCAGACGTTGCCAAACATCAGTCCTCTCAGCTGTACCAGTGGTCAAAGCAGTCAGCATCCTGTTCGCAGCAAATACAAATTATTTGGAACAGCTCCAGCTGAGTGTGTTATGTTGGTCTGAATTAACGCAATAAGCCTGTCTAATGAGGAGACCACTGGGCTTTGTGCTTCTGCTGCTAAGAGATGAAAGAGAAAGCCAAGAGGAGAGACCCTGGCCACGGCAATCTGGCACGGAGATGCTTAATGAGCAAGCCTGGCTGATTAGCACTGTCAAACTTTATTACTTTTAGCCGGCTGTTAAGCTCACGCTGCCTTCACTGACTAGCCCTGTGGAAGACAGGTGGCCCGGTGACATCCACAGACTGTTGGCTGATGTTTTAATACAGGTACAAATCATCAGTATGATAAGGATAAATGGCATGTCAGTATGAGCGTGTGCAAATGTAAAGAAAAATTCTTTGGTCCATTTTTTTTTTCTATGGTGTTTTTTCCCCCCTTGAAACATTTAGCAATACAGTACATAGTTCATGTCAAGTCTCATGCAATAAACGCAATATGAAATAAAAATCGACTGTGCGCCAGCTGTAGCTTGTTGTCACCCATCCTGCTGCTAGATTGGTCAGAGAACAAACATGACACTGTATTCAGAGAAGCTTTCTCTGCTCCATTGCATCAATCTATCTTTCTGTTTTAACAAACACATCTTGGTTCTTTTTGCCCCCTTCTTTTTCATTTTCATTTAGATATGTAGAGAGTTTATCCAGACCCATTTTACCTCAGCCCAAAACTGGCATCTATCAGAAATCATATCAGATATAGATGCCAGTTTTGCATCAGTTTTCATAAAGTCTATTGGGCTGAGGTCAGATGGCTCTGAATAGACTGTAAACATGTAAAAAAAAATTCAGGCTGTTGCACAGAATTATTCTCCAGTGAAAGAGTAAGAGCTGGCACACCTTCCAGGAAGCTCAGGTAAAACGGTGAATGTTTAATAATGTGGCCAACCTCCCGGACACTTTAGAGGTCTTAAAATGTCAATGGCAGCCAAACTAATTTAAGTGCATAAAGTGCACACGCGTCCATCCTGCTCTAGATGGACTTGCATCTATCTTTAAGAGCTATTTCTTTTCATGTCATGCAGGTTTAAGAGAACGTTTTACTTCACTGGGCTGAGCACAGCAAGATATACCATGCATACTTATCTCTACCTTATTTCTCTCCTGTGTGCATCTCACCTCATTTCACTTGTTCTTTATATCTTTGCAGCTCTGTGCATTGTACATTTAGTATTTTTTTTTCCTCCCTCCCTCTTTTCCGTCCTGAAACTGCAGTTCTTCTGGAGTCTGCACACCAATTAACTATGAGTACAGTGAGGTCAGTTATAATTACTCTTACTCTGTTTGCAAACCTTGTGTGCATGCAGTGCTTTATCATGGCAGCTGTCGGCCTTTTTCTATATTTTGTCAGACTGTTCACTCTCAAAAACAGATGTGAGTCATACATGTGAAATAGGACTTCTTGTAAAGTCAGCAGAACAAATGTGCAGACTGAGGGTGGCCTATTTGGAAAGATACAAAGTAGGCTGTTTTGGATGTCAGGTTTCTATTTTAACTCTTTTTGCTGTATTTATCACTTGTCATTTGCTTAGTTATGTTGGTTTGAGTTTGTCTGTATGTGCTTACGTGTCAATGTCCCAACATAATTAAGAAAGAAAAGATTTGCTTTAGACTTTATAGGCAAGCAAAATGCCAGAATTGCCCCCAGGAACATCCTCTGCTTCTCCTTTGATGTGTTTTGTAGTTAATATGCTGGGAAAACTGAAGTGTGAGTTGTCCTGCATAGTAACGATTTTGCACAGTCCAGTGCTTTGTGCAGCATCTGCATGGTTTCCTTTGATGATGAGCTGAACTGAAAGTGTCAAACTTGATGTGAGATCTTATCCCACATATTTTTTCCTGCAAATACAAATAGAAACCAAAGGTTTGTCAAGAAACTGAGAGATTGCCCTAATACAAAGTTTCAGAAACTGTCCCCCACCATAGAGGACATTTTGCTGGATCACCTCATAAATATGGCTTCATGAATGATTACAGTTCATCCAGCAACAGTGTTTTCTTACTGCTGTTATTGAGCTCACCAGCTCATTTGGATGTAAAAGGGCAATTGTTGCTGGTTATAGTAACAGTTGTTTTCTCTCATAAAAAGCCACCACAGCTATACCACAGTTAGTGAGATACATTTATCTTTATATTGACCGAATTGTACATTGTTCAAATCCTGTGTTTTCTTAGTGATTTCTCTTTGCACAGATGGAGATACAGCTCATTTGTTGCAAAGTCGCTACATCATCATTACCTAAAGATGCATGCATCGTAAGTTCTTCTTTGGCATTAAATGTATATTCATATGATATTTCATTGCATCTTCATGTCAGTGTTTCTACTTTTTAACTACTGTTTTGAATAAATACATAGAAGGAGGGATAGCAGATTGGGCCAGTCTGTGAACTTGTGAAAGTCACTATAAGACCCATTTGACATAAAGCATTTTACTAGCTGAATTTTTATTTTACTGTCACTTGTGAATGGTTAAGAGCTGAGACTTCATAATAAGTGTAAAAATCATATATCTAAGTAATCCCTTATTACAGTAATGCATGACTCATGATTTCATGTAAAAATTAATGCAGGATATTTCATGAGTTTCTTTTGCCCATGATGAATTAATGTAAAAGTTACTCTGTGATTACTTCAGACTTGATAGATCATCACTTAACAAATGTTAATTCACAGATCCAGCATGTCATATAGTAACTGATGTAACCAAATTAGCTGTCATGCTGGAGCATTGGCATTTTTGCCAGTTTCTGGTATTCCTAGTGCTCCTTTGGTAGGCATATCACATGCAAATCCTTCTGCAAGTCAGTACTGGCCATCCATTCAATGAGGTTCGGGAACTTTTTATACTCAGAACATCTATGCATGAGATTCCAATACCAAACCAAAATATACATTTTAGTTATATACTTTTGAGAAACTCTATAAGAGAAACACACATGCTGTTTTATGAATCTAACATCAGAAGTAGTGCAGGCCCATGGACACGATGAGACGCATAAAGGGTTAATTATTTTTCATCTTTACAAATAAATTCATTGACTAATCATTTCACCTTAAAACTAATAAGCAACATCACCTTATTTTATTTTAGTATGTAATATATCTCTAGAAGAGCCTAACAACATCTTCATCCACTTTTTAATAAAGTTACTATGTATTTACTTCTTTGATAAGATTAAACCAGGTGTGCAGGACTATTTTTTTATGGCATGTACAAGAGTAAAAATGTAAAATAAGCAAACTGGCAAGCGACAGGAACAAGTGAAGCCAAGATGGCAATAATGAGAACAAAGATATAACATATGAGAGAGAAGCAAGAGGTGTGGAGGAAAACAAGAGGACAGCAGAAAGCAAGTCAGATAACAGAGCTTGGAGAAGACAGAGTGAACCTTTAGGTCAGGTCTTTCAGCAAACCATTATCTCTGCTTCTCTGTGGCTGATTTTCATTCCCATGATCCATTAGCTCAGATGAGAGGCTTTTTTTTGAAAGGAGCTTTAAAGCCTTGTTGAATTTAGAGGTGGAGAGTATTGGAGCTTGAGAGTAGCTGTCACAGAGCAGCACTTGTCACTGCAGCAGGACCACAGTTACTCTAGATTTGCAGAATTAAATGCTGTAAATGAACAGTGCTGTGCAGACACCTATCAGACCTTTAAAAGCAGATTAGTGTCTGAGGATGAGGTTGATTCTGGTGGTTTTTGCGGTTTCAGGTTTTCTTTGTGCTCCTTTGGTAGGCATAGTGCATGCACAACCAAGCCACTCAATGCTGCAGCAAATGTGTACATATAGCAATACAGTCCATATTTCTTAGCATAAATAAAGAGCTGACTGTAATGTGATAAAGTGCAACTGAATTTAACCTACAATTGCATTTGTTTAGTAAACGTAATCAAAGAAAATAATTAACCAAGTGTTTCTGCTTACTACCTTTTATCTCAGTTTCTTCCTGCTTCTTAACTGCATATTGTATTGAGTTGATGTGTGTATGTCAGGAATTTAGCTGTTTTCAGTTTGGTTGACATGGTGTTCTAATCAGTGATTAAAAATATTACTCTTTTTGTGTCACTGAGAGTCAGTAGTTCTTGATGTGGTGACACTTAATCCTCTTTTTTAATGGGGGTTTACAATAGAATCCTGATGTATGTGTGTCTGTTTACTTTGCTGTTAAAATATGTGGCATCATCAAACGAAATAGCCTCAAAGAATGAGCCACTTGTTGCCCCTGAGTTCATTTTCATCAATTTAACAAGCTCAGAAAGGAGTATAAAATTTGGAATTTGAACTTGACGTTGATCCTATAACATTTAATTTAACAAGCTGCTCAGATGATGGGTAAAATAATTATACTTAACAATTGGCCAAATCAAAGCTCAGAGTTGATCCCATCAAAATGTTGTATAGGACATTCAAAACGGTCTGTAATAGAAAACACACAGGAATCGTGCTCTGTGTGTAGGAGTGAAAATTCATTCTATAAACCTGATCTCAAATTGAAAATGCAACCTCTACAAGAAGTTATTTCTGACAGATGATATACTTTGTTTAAAGCATTCCTGCAGAAAAAAATGAATGTATGTGGAAGAAAACTAATTTACAAGCACACAAATTACACTTAAAGGATTTTTTTGTTGTCCTTTAAAGATGCACTACTTAACTTTTGCCCTTTTTTCAGTGACGTGCACCCTATTGAAGGTTAATTTGGCATCCATCTTGCATCCTACCTGAACTGGGAGCTTTCTCTAGACAATAAAAAGCAGTCTTATGTTGACTCTTGTCTTATCTCTTCCTGTGTCTCTGGCTCTATTTTGTTTCCTCCCTTCTTCTGATAATATCTTCTAACTTTTCTTTGTTAAATCAGCCACGGTGGGAATTGAAAATGGCCAATTTGTTTACATCTGTTAGCTAGCATGTGATGTGTGTGCAAAGCAAAACTCAGCTGCAATGTCACGCAGCCTCCCAGACGAAAACGTTGCATAGTGCGGTTTCCCAGCCGTTGGACGCTGTTGGGCAGCGATGGCTTCAGAAATGTACATAATAGATGTCACAGTGCCATTAAACAAGCCTGGAATTATGGCCAAAAAGTTTCAGAGTGGGCCTTTGTTAACTCAGTTAAGAAAGCAAAAGCTACATATTTTTCTAACCTGGTTTCAAAGAGCAGAGGTAACACAAAGTTGTTATTCCACATCATTAATAACATCATTACTCATGCTACACTGCTGCTTCCATATCTTCAAATGAGGACTGACAATGTTTTCTTTCCTTTTTTGTTGATCAGATTAGAAACATAATAAATAATATCTCTTCCTCAACATCTGTTTATGGTTCCCACTCCACTCAGAGAGTATCTGGTGTCAACTCCAAAGCTCTAGCCCCAGCACAGCCTTTTTATTGAGCAGATTATGCAAATCACATGAACCAGTAAAGCAAGTCAGTCAGAATGGAAAAACACAGCATTCATCATTTCATAACCTTTATCATGAAGAGCAGTTGTAGCCACATCCTGTTGTCTGCAGAGCAGGCAAAACTTAAAGAGGAACTTTAAGATGTCAACACTGCTTACTTTAACAATCACATTCTGCTTGATAGGCTAAAATGCTGGGTTGGTCCATTAGGATCTGCCTTGGACTGGTTCTCTTCGTAGCTATCTGACAGATTGTTTTTTTGTAGCTACTTCTAAATACAGATCTTCCCCTACCCCCCTTGGGTACATTCTGTCAAAATTTAAAGACATCTCGTATCACTGCTATGCAGATGATATTCAGCTTTACATCTTGTTTCACCCAAATGAAATATCTGAACTGCACTGTTTGTTAAAGTGTACAGATTTTGTTAAATGGTGGATGGCAGACAATTAAATCAAGACAAAACTGAAAGAATTACCTTAGCATGAGAAAAGTGCATGTCTGGGATTAAGGAGACAATTGGACCTCTTGGTTCTTTGGAAAAATTCTTTGTTAAGAACCTTGGCATAACCTTCTACTTTACTTTGGAAGCACATGTCAAGTCTTGTTTTTTTTTTATCATCTAAGAAAAATGTGCCAAACTAAGCTCTATTGTGTCATGTCATGAAGTGGAAATCATTATCCATGCTATTGTTTAATCATAATTGGATTATTGCAATGCACCATTGCAAGTTGTTCAAAATGCTGCTGCTAGGGTTCTGACAAAATCCTCCAGGTTTTCATGTGACTCCAATCTTGATGCAACTGCACTGGCTTCCAGTTTATTCAAAGTGCAAATTAAGACTCTTTTACTGACTTGGAGATCTCTTCGTGGACAGGCACCGGATTATGTCAGAGGGCAGGTCCCTGATATCCTATGACCAGGGCCTGCTGATGGTGCCCCATACTAAACTGAAAACCAAAGGTACGGAAGACCAGGAGGGTCTTTGAAATGGCAATACAGCATTTTGATAATGAGTAATTATTTTTTAAATAAAAATATAGATTGCTAAATATAAATTCAAATTCAATAATTAGTTCATAACTAAAGACATAAAATTACAAAGTTTTGTAAGAGAAATTGCATATTGAAATATTGATTCTGCTATGATTTGTAAATGTATTTTGAATTTCTATTTCTAAAAGAAGTAAATGACACAATCATTAATTTGGTTATATAAAGTGTTGGTGATACTTTGTGGCAATGAAAACCAAGTTAAATCAATCACAGCTGCTCCTCGAATGTAACCAGCTTTCTCACTGGTTAGACAGCCACCTGCATCTCTCCAATTTGGTGAATTAACAGCTAACAGCTAGCTAACTACATTGACAGTACAGATGTCGATAATGTAAGTACTTTAAGGAGATCTTGAAGCATCCATTTGGCATTCAGAATATGAGTTTCTCACAGCTCGATGAGCTGTTACTTCTCATTGGTAAGACTTGGTTAAAAGCCAGACTGACGTCTTTCACAGGAGGTTATTTTTCCTTGGACTTCTCTCAGTTATTAAACAACAATCTGTGACAGTTAAGGGAATCCTCGTTAATTTCATAATATAAACACACTTATTATTAGAAACAGTCTGATGAATGAAGTCACTTATGATGTTAGTGATATGTACAGATCAGGGAGTCCTGTCTCTTTGCAATACATCAAGTCAGATAATCTCTGGGGCAGATTTATGTAACAGAAAAAAACAACACAACAGCAATGTCTCCTGTTATTTCAGTAAAAGACATTAATGCTTGTAATAATAAAACACTACTAAGAAGGAAGCATTTTTCCATCTTTGCTTCCAGAAAATGAGATGGTGGGCTCACATTGACTTAAAAGATAAAGCAAACAAGAGAATATAAGAAATGAGAGATTTTGGGACAGAAATGTGTTTCTACTTCAGCTTCAATGAGCTTTGTACAAAATGTCATATAAAAATGTATGTTTGAATGGGCTTGTGGCCTGGATAGAGAGATGATCTTTTGTCAGCTTCATAGAATGGATGCATACCACTGATTTATCTGCCTATTCACACAGGGCACCTTTAGAGCAGACAGCATAACAGCTAAACCCAAGATAAGAGTAATCTTAACAGTACAAACACACTGGCTTGTTTTTTTTTTTTTTTTTTTGTTTTGTTTTGTTTTGTTTTGTTTTGTTTTTTCTTCTTCTCTTTTTCTTTTTAGCTTGTCTCTTATATTTTTTTATTCACATCTTTTCTGGTCATTTTTCCAAATCACTTCTCTATCAAAACTTCCCCATCTTACATTTAGAAGCACACACAGCTAAGCCATGTAATTACAAATATTATCCATGCAACTCACAGTCTTGCTGATGGTGGGCAGGAGGAAAGGATAAATGAAGGATATCTGCACCATGGCATGTAATGTGCATGCAAACAGAGCAATGGATATGGACGTATTGTACATATGTTGTTTTATTTTCTCTGTTTTCTGTACATGCTAGGGCAAGTTTCTTTCAGCACAGGAACAGCTGCAGATTTGTTCATTTTATTTTGTTTTGGTTGTGATTTTGGAGCAGTTAGCTAATTTGAAAACTCTGAGATGATTTTTTTGGGCATCAAATCAAAAGGATCAATACTAATTAAGTTGCCCACACTTCACTAATTTGAATGTACCACTGCAGAATACAAAATCTGAATGTCAGCCGAGTCACCGCCATATGTTAAGTGTTGCTGAGGCCTTGCACAGTGCAGAGCATAGATTTACCAAAGATAATCTCTGTGTTTCTTGAGCTAGGGTGGGAGTGCAGGGATGAGGTGGGACAGCAAGGACACTGTGACCCATGAAAATACTTTCCATGCTGTTATGACTCATATGTAGTGCACAGGTGACGTGTGTGCTGTGCATGCACAGCGGTGGAAAGCACACTTCCCTAAGGGCCATTCTTAAGCACAATTTTGAAGCAATTGAAGCTGAATATTTCCATGATGAGCTACAGTTCTGGTTACAGTAGATCAGGAAGCAGTTTGAGATAAATGAGACCATGTAGCACATTTTGGAGCTTTTAAATGTAGTTGCATATTAATCAGCTGCAACATTAAACTACCATACATCAATAATAATGATTGAATAAACACTCATCTTCCACTTTATTAGGTATACTTCTGAAATTACTGGCTATTATAAATAGCTAATCAGCCAATAACAGGGCAGCAGATCAATGCATTTAGACATATAGACATGGTCACGATGACTTACTGTAAGTTCAAACACAACATCAGAATGAAAAAAGAGGATTCAAGTCACTTTGAACGTGGCGTGGTTGTTGGTGCAAGACAGTCTGGTCTGTGTATTTCAGAAACTGCTGATCTACTGGGATTTCACAACCACAGCTAACGTTTGTAGAGACTGGAAAAGAGAAAAAAATCCAATGAGCGGCTGTTGTCTGGAACAACTTATGTATAGAAAATACCATCTCTGAATGAATAATCAGTGAGTTTTTGTGCTATTCTGGTTGTTAAGTTGCCATGACATAGCATGATCTCTTGGAGAAACAGTCTCCATTTATTTGCTGAGGATAACAAAGAAAAATCCATTTTATTGTTTTTTTTAATGGCAAAAATTTTTTTTTTGTATTTTTGTTTAACTTATTGAGATATTAATTTGTTATTTGAGCCATTTTTCTATTTTTTTTTTTTTTTATCTTAATTTAAAGTCCCATTGAGACACACAGTCTCATTTACAAGAGACAGCTGTTTACCTAGCTTGTCTTTGGATGGTGGTAGGAAGCCAGCGTACCTGGACAGAACCCAAGCATACTCAGAGAGAACATGTAATTTCCACACAGAAACCCCTCCCCACCCAAGGCTCAAACCAGTAACCTTCTTGCTGTGAGGCCGCAGTGCTGACCACCAAACAACCGTGCACCCCTGCCATTTTGCTTTTGGCAATTTTGGTCATCCATACCTGAGTATTGCTGGTGGCTAATCTACCCTTTATGACCACAGTGTGCCCACCTTCTGATGGTTGCTTCCATCAGAATAATGCACCATGCTGTAAAGCTCAAATCATCTCAAACTGTTTTTTTTAACATGACATTGAGTTCACTGTACTCCAGTGGCCTCCACAGTCACCTTTGGGATGTGGTGGAACAGGAGATTTTCATCATGGATGTGCAGCTGACAAATCTGCAGCGACTGTGTGATGCTATCATGTCAATATGGAGCAAAATCTCTGATGAATGTTTCTAATACTAAGTTGAATCTTTGCCATGGGATATTAAACAGTTCTGAAGGCAAAAAGGTGTCCAATCCAGCAAAGTGTACAATATAAGTCATTTTTTTTAAACAGATTACATGTTACAGTGATTATGGCTATTTTATAATAATGATGTAATGGAAGTGTTGCATATTCAAGGCAACATTTACATTACTAGATCATGTCTCACCAAAAGCACTTAAGTGGTTTAATATTTAAAAGCCATAATATAACTAGAACTAGATAATCATTTGAGTGGCACTGTGCTAAAGCCATTCAGCATGTGATGGCTTATTGCTTTTAGACATGAGGCTTATCAAAGTTAAACACGTAAACAGTAATATCTATGTGATATGTGATGTGTCCGATGAGTCTAAATGAGTTAACTAAACCTTTCACTGAGAGAGCACAGTCCTGCCTAACTTGTTTGTGTCCAGGGTGTCAAAACTATATATATATTTCCCTGAGGGCTCTCTGAAGGGATTAATAAAGTATTTCTATTCTATTCTATTCTATATACTGGACAAATATATATATATATATATATATATATATTTATTTATTTATTTTTACTAAAACTCAAAGGTCTTTTTGATCCCCATTGCCCTTGCCAGTCCTTATCCTCTGTAGAGGTAGAGGCTGCATCTGGACCTGTTACATAAGCCCTCCACCCCAGCCTGACTCCATCCTGCTCTGCTCACTGCAGTTTTATGTTGAGCACCCTCCTCTCTCTGCACCCTTTACCTCCGCATCCCCAGCTCTGCTTTGACCTTAAGTGCCATATTTGATATAAAGGCACATGTCTCACACCTGATGTGTCAGGCTCGCAGTATATTGCTTCAGTGCAGCTACTTGGTAATTTCAGAGCCTATCGTCTGTCATTACTTAATGTGCTGCTCCCTGCGAGGCATTTGCAGCCCGCTCTACTTTCTAATACCAACTTCAGTCAGTGTGTGGTAATGAGGCGACAGCCAGATGGTGCATGTGGACATGAGTCGAAAGACATGCTCTGTCAGAATTTACAACAAAGATGGCAAAATTGAAAACCTATTAAGCCCAAAAAGTCAATAGAATAAAATAGTAGAAATGTAAGATCTTAACAGGATAAATTGATGAACTTTTGAACAGATGAAGCAGCAGTGTGAAGAAATAACTTAACCACTTTTTAAGAAAAACATCTCACAAAGTTTCACAGGCTGTAACAGATCCAGTATGATGTTTTTAGGGTTTTTTTTTAACCTTTTTTGTTGATTAAATCCCTTTGCAATCTATTTTTTTAATCATTATGCCAGTGCTGAAGCTGAGTGAGTTTTTTTTCTCCCTACAGTACAGGTCAGAGCACTCCCTGCAGTTGACACCATGCTATGCAATACACCTCGCTGGAACATTACTTGCAAAAGTACAAGATGCTTAAGAAGTTTATTCAGGAGTTGTTTCAGCACAGCACAGGGGTGATCTGATTAAATAAGCCATCTCTTGCTTCCTCTAATCCTTTGAAATTGAATTGATAGGTAAGCTCTGGACAGTATGTGCTTGTTGTGCAGAAAACGATTGAAGATGTTTACAGTGGAATACAGAAGATGCCTGAAAGTTTTTTGCTTCCCTCAAGCAATCGTTAAGTTTTGCCAGCAACTGAAGCAGAAATAGATTTGGACCGTAGACAGCTCATCTCAAAAAGCATCCTCATCTTTCAGGGGATACGCTCAGAGATAGTTTTAAAAGTTTTGCTTGCTCCAATTTTCCTGTATCCTTGACACTTTGCAGCTACACTTACAGAGAACTGTCTCAAATTTGTGTCTTTCCAGCTGTCTGAAAGAATTTTCATCTCCTGACCGCTGGGTAATTAATCCCACAGATTTCCAATCTAATTTTCTCAAGTAGTCATTAGATTTCTCTTTTTTAAAAGCTCTTTTAAAATATTTATGGGCATGCTTCTTTTTTCACTTTCTACCTCATAAACCTGGACCATGGAACCGGCTTATGCAGTGACACATTTTCACACCCCATTTAGTCTCAGTACATGGATAATGCACTTTTAATTGTTCCATTTATCTGCATGTAATTATGACACATTATTGTCATGGTTTCAGGCCATCTTTCTGAGTACTCATCCTCTTATCAATGGAGTCAGAGAGGAGTCTTAATTGTCAAGTGTGAAGAGGGGGTTGATGCTGCCTGCTGGCCATGGGAAAAACGGGATAAATTAGTCTCATTTTGCACTCATTGTTTATCTTTAAAGCTCTTAGAACTGGACAACTGTAGGTGGAGATGGAGCCAGATTTTCTTTGGAGTTGAATTTTGGCGGATTTCGACAAACACTTGAAAACTCTTGGTTGTCTGTTGAAAAAAGAAAGATTAGCAGACAAGAAAATAAACTCAACTGTGTGGTTTAGGAAGGACCACTGTACCATTCTCTCCCTTCTACAATTTGGTGTTCAGCCCTGAGCATCTTGTCTCCATGCTCGACAATGTGAGTCATTCAAGCACCCAGCTGTACTGTCACTTTTTGCCTCAGAGTCTCATTTTGCCTGGAGCTTAATGCTCAAAACAGCAATGTAGATCAGTGTCTCCCAATCCTTGTCCCCAGGACCCACTGCCCTGCATGTTAGGTTTGCCTGCTCCTACACTCACGGCACTAATAAGGTGATCCAGCCATTTCAGTCAAGTGCACTAAAGCAGGGGCACATCTAAAACATACAAGGCATTGGATCCAGGATCATAACACCCAATCCTGAATGACAAGGATTGCGACAGGATTAAAGTGTTTGTCTTGTCTTTGTGTATCACACACATTGCAGCCCCATTAGTTGTTGTCTGGGAACCCTTTGAATTAAAGCAGTAAGATTTTGCTGACATCCAGATCACCATTTCACCAGTGGGAGTGTTGTAGGGATTTTGTGTTGTAACATATTATTATTTATATAATTATTAATTTCAATAATCATTATGAAATATTAATTATGACTATCAATCATTCTAAACCTTGAGGCACCATATTACTATTTAATAACCATGAAAGCAAGGAAATCATTAAAATCTTAAATCAATTAATTAAATAAATCAATAAATCAAATCAGTCTCTCAAGATGCTAATTACATACGTTTTTATCCAAAGGGGCCAAAAACCACAATTTAAGAAAAAATCACAAACATCTAGTTAGATAAATGTAAATATTTATTAACTAGACTACAGACTACACAATATCAAAGGTGAATATTTACAAAAAGAAAATGAATGCATATATTAAATAAACATGGGGAGGAAATATGTGTGTGTGATATTCAGACCAGACTCTTAAAGCAGTGTAAAATGTGGAAGAAAAATTAAAACAAATGAATTCAGCTGTGATGTTAATTAATTAATGTTTAAAGATGATGCTGAAAGGATTTCTAAAGCCTAGGAAAACTAAGCTAGATAGTCTAAGACATAAGGCTTCATTTTAATCCCTGAACAGGCCCCCCTCCCCTCCATACTCACAGCTGACACCTCCATACATTAAAACTCCCAGAACCTGTCACACCATCACACACTTCTGTTAACTTTATATTCTCTCCCTGCTTTATATTATTTATTTATTTATTTCACCACAGCACCATCACCTGTCCTTTGCACGACACACTTTATATTTATATTTCTACATATATAAACAGTGAGGCCTTTTTTTATACGCTGTATATGTGCAGTTTTCTATATGCTTATAGTCCTGTAAATACTGTTTATGCTCTGTCTGTTTTTGTTTTGTGTTCTTTTTTTTCTGTTTCAAATTCCTTGTATGTGCAAACTTACTTGGCAATCAAGTCCCTTTCTGATTCTGATTACCACCCAAAGCAAATCCCAGAAGGCCTGTACTGATTTTCTTCTTTGAGCTGACCTTAAATCCTGCTTTGCCAGGAACAAGCTCACGCACCAGAATCTGTTATCAGTAAACATGGTCTTCTATAAACCACTACAGTATGAGAAGGGACTAACGATGTTACAGCTACCATGTCCATTTTACATAAAGAGGGGCATGCAGTTTTACTGTTATGTTTATTTTCTCCTTCACTTTTAAATAAATGTGTCCCTGCTTATTTAATGCGTTTGTTTATCATGTTTGCTGCACACCTGTTTTGAATCAGGTGATGCCCCACTGTTCCTGCCATCTACACCTGGTTGTAATCAGTCATTTCTCCCTCTGTATATACCCCCTGGCCACTTGATTAATTTCACCTGGTCAGTTGATTGTTAACACAAATAACTAATCAGCCAATCACATTGCAGCAACTCAATACATTTAGGGTATGTAGACATGACCAAGAAGAGCGTCAGATTATGAAATAAATTTAAGTGATTTTGAATGTGGTTTGGTTGTTAGCGCCACATGGGTTGGCCTCAGTATTTCAGAAATGTATGATCTCCTGGAATTTTCACACACAACAATCACTAGGGTTTTGTAATGGAAAATTTATACACATACCCTTATATTCTGTAGACTACACTTTGCATTGTTAAAGCTTGGCTTATGTTTGACTGAGGGAGGAGAATGACTGTGTACCCAGATAAGGATTTAGTGAGCTCCCCTTCCCCCTTTTTACTTTTCTTCTTTGTACCAGGCTGTGAGGAATTTACAACAATGACCTGCTGTGATGTTATCAGTTCATGCCTAGTATATTAACCAAGCTCACTTGTATCTCCCCAGACTCACGCAGACAAACTCCTTTGACTGTGGGACTCTCATTGCTGATCAGCTCTTAATAAATAATACTTTGTTCGATTCTCACCTAGTGTGTGATCTTTGATAACTAAAATTCCACAACAGTTTACAGAAAATAGTCCTAAAAAGACACAATACCCAGTCAGCGACTGGATAAAAATACCTCGATGATGTCAGAGGTCAGAGGGGGCAGATGGGTTGGAGATGATAGAAAGGCAACATTAACTCAAATAACCACTACAAACGAGGTATGCTGGTTACCATCTCTAAATACATCCAACCTTGAAGCAGATGGGCTACAGCAGAAATTTACATCAGGTGCCATGCCTGTCAGCTCAGAACAGGAAATTGAGGCGCTTGCCTGCACGGTTTTCTTCTGGATGTTTTGAAACTTGCGCTCCATTTCTATTTTTGTCTCTGTCAAACTAGAGTATGTTTCATGAACTGATATCCTGTGCCTGACCCCTGCCTCATTCAGTCAAACTTGCCTTTTGGATTTAATCCATCTGTGCCCCGTGTTCAAGTTCTCCATCCTTTCATTCTGTCACAGTACACAGTTGAACTAAATTCATATGCAGTGTAAGATACTTCCGTTTAGGATGTGTGTGTGCATAATCAAGTTGGTCACAGCTTTTCAAATGAGGAAAGGAGAAAAATATGATCATAAAGGAATGTGGGAGCCGAAAAATGTGATTGTGTTTTCATGGCTTCTTAGATGTGTGAGTGACGGATGTGATGCCAGCAAGTGTTTTCTTTTGCATAACATGAAGCCTCATCTACGACAAGCCGAAACACATTCAGACATGCCGCTGCACTGTCACAGCAAAACAGATTACAGGGCCATTTTTCTTTGTTGGCGAACCAGACACACAAATCCAATCAAGCTGCTGCTTTAGAGGTCATGCTAGACCTCTGCTCACCTCCAGTGTTTGCAAATGGCACACAAAGATTACAGAGCACAATAAAACTCTTTTGGTTAAAATGGGATTTTTAGTCTATTTTGTAAGATACACCTATGGTGCTTCTAAAGACAAAATTAATAAATAAATAAATAAAATCCTCTGCCATTTTGCTGTTCTGTGCCATCTGCTGGTCTGCCGTCAGACTTTCCTGCAGCGCTGTTTGCACCTCATCTGTCCTACCTACAGTCTCTTACATAAGCTGCTGTTAGCCAGCATGCGTTTCTCACTCCAGTTTTCCAATTGCATTATCCCAGTGTTCTCAGGAAGAGGGAGAGACACAAAGAGGAAGGTGTGTGCTTGTGTTGAAACTATAAATGCTGAAAATAGCTCTGCTGGGGGGGCTCCAGCATATGGTGCTTATGACGTTAGTGTGGTGTTGAGTGTTTGCTGGCAGTCTCACACAGGACTGGAGCATGGCTCAGGCCCAGTCTCCTACCAACCAACCACACGCACACACCCTGTACCGCTGTGTGTCTCTACCTCGTCTTACCTCATAATCAGGCTCTCCTTTCTCTGATCCCATCCATCGCTTTTCTCCAGCTCTCCTAGAGAGAGCAGGAAGGAGATGGAGAGAAGGGCAAAGCTGAAAGGGTAGGATAATGTCATCAGTTAATGTCTCGTCTGAGCTCCAACTGACATCTGCATTCTGTCAGGTATGCTGTTTCTGCAGAGAGAATATGGAGTGCATTGGTTATTACTGTAGCATGAAGCTAAGCTTCAGTAAATGAAGTCAGCAGATACACATGAGATGTAATTTGCGAGCTCTTTGCACACAGAGAAATAGGGATTTAGTTCGATACCCAGAGGTACGCTTTTTTTTAAAACTGGAATACAATGACAGCAACAATGCACACTTAACATATTGGAACTTTTATCACCTTGATTACTTTGTGTAGTTCCTTTTTAATTATTAATAAGTATTTATGTAATCTGTTAGCTCCATATGCACCCATAGTTTCCCAAGGTGACCAAAAACATTTCATTTACAGTGAAAGAGAACATTAGAGAAGCTGAAACTAATTAATATATTAATGTTTGGCATTTCTGTTTTTACTTTACTTAAGCAATTAACAATTCATCCACACATTATGTTAGGTAACCATCACTTACCTCTTACCTCAAAATGTCATCCATGTAGAGGATGTAGTTAGACTGCTGAGCAAGCCATCAACTCTCTGATCCACCTTACCGGAATATACTGTAAGGTCACTGGAATTTTTGTATTCAACTGGATAAATGTGGGCAAATCAAATCAATGAGAGGTAAGATAATCATAGCTGAAGGTGCTGAACTACCAGAGGGCAACATAGCAGATGTTCAGGACAACTACCTTGGAATACCAAAGGCTAATGACAGCCACAGAGAGGCTACAAGTCAACCACAACCAAGTACGTACAAAGAGTAAAGCAGCTGCTGAAGAGAAAGTTTAATGGGAAGAACAAAATCCATGCCAAAATCCAAACACATATGCCCTAGCAGTCATCACATACCCCACTGGTATAATAGTCTGGCTAATGGAGATGGTGGAAGCCACTGATAGCAAAACATGAAACCTCCTTACAATGCATGGAGGGTTTCACTCCAGGTCCAACACTTCGGGACTCTGCACTGAGTAGAAGGATAGAGGACAGTGGCTAGTGAGTGTCAGAGTCATTATCCAGACTGAATCAAAGATCCAGGAATACATCTGGAAAATGGCCTCAGTGATGAACAGCTAAATGAAAGCTTCTAATAAGCTGAAGAGGTGGAGTCGTCATGGAAGGATAAACCCCTACATGTCACGAACCTCTAACAGATCAAAGTGGCAGACTTTGAGAAGTCCAATCAGTGGTTAAAGAAGGTTGGTCTGACAGACCGCCCAGAGGCACTGACCATGGCCATACCACACCAGCCTGTCCTAGATGCAGGTTGTGCAAAGAGGCCTCTGAGACAGCCTGGCACATATCAGGGTAAAAGATGCAGACAGGTGTAGCATGCATAATGATATATAGCCAGGTGACTTGAACAGAAACATCTGTACCCAGTTTGGGCTGGAAGGATGGCAGAAAATGGACAGAGCCAAGATCCTGTGGGACTTCCAGAACCACACTGATAAACTGGGGATGGCTAACTAGTTGGATGTCATGAAGCTAGTAGAAGGTAGTTACACTGAATGATACCAACATCAAAAAGAGGGAATAGGATGTGTGTTAAATGCATTTTTAGTCTGCAAGGAAACTGGTCCATCACTGTTGCTGATAAAAGCCAGTTACAGTGTTTCTTTTTCTTTTCTTTTTCATATTTTAATTTAATTTTACTTAAAATTAACAACGTATTTTCTATTATAAGTCACCACAAAGTTGGAAAACAATGACGAAAGCTCTGTGACCAAGTAAATATGAATTTCAAGTACAGCTGAAGCAGTTATTAGGTGGTGAATCTGCCCCTTATTGCATTTCCCAGTTTCACCACATTTGATTCCTGAGTCTTCTCCTCATATAATCCCTCCAATGGATGTGAGCAGAGGAGGAAAAGACAACATTGAGAAAGGTGGTTAAGCCAAATGAAACATCCTTAAATCAGAACTGTCATTTACATCAATTTAATATGGCATCTAGCACAGCTGCAAAATCAAACTGTTTTGATGTACATAAGTATAATTACAATGCTCAACTTATAGCTCATCAGGCTAGAGTCCTCACTTCTCAATCCTCTCTCCTCCTGGCACATTTTAGGAACTTAGATATCCTTCACAATATTCGACTGTGAACCATTTCCAGGTCGCAAGTAGGAGAATGGAAGAGAAAGCAGATGCAGACGCACAATTTACGCAGAAAGAGGAACCTACTGTGCCACTAATCAGCCACCATGGCTTTCCTTCTTAATGATCCCACAGACAGTGTGCTGCTTGCACAATCAAGCTTAGGAAAATAATAATGAGGCAAATGAAGAGGAATATATCAGCATGAGGACGACCCAAGGGAAGCTGCTAAAATTACACAAGACGTGCTACAAACAAAGGAAAAAATGGAATATTGGACAAGGATAGATTCACTTTTGTTTTGTCAGTGTGGTATGCTTGCACAGGAATGCTCTGCTGGTTTTCCCACATTGTTATATTTTACTGAAGCCTTCGGAAGAAAGTATTGAGCCCGCTCTGTTCTCTGTCTGTTCTTGATATTAGAATTATGCCATTATTATTTATTTTAATTTTAATTTTTTAACAAATGTCTCATTGTGTAAGTTGTGATATGCTAAAATGGATTTGCTTGTTTTGCATTGACTAATGACAGATTAGTGGACTTCCTGTTACAGTGTGGAGAGGACATGTGCGCTTCCTCTCAGCACAAGCTGTTTCTGGAAACAAGAGAGACATATGTGACACCCTCTGTTGGTATAATCTTGGCCACTGCATCCCTCAGAGATGTTTATCTGCAGAAACCAGCTTTGGAGGGGATAGTGTTCAGTAGTGACTGTGACAGATAACTCACCGCTCATGTACCTCTTGTTTTCTTTTCGTGCCTTTCCCCTGATGAAGTCAGAGTTTGTCTTTTTCCTGCAGCTTCCTTCTTTTTTCAGCTTTGAGAGCCTCTTCTCTCTTCTCCTAAGTCTCAATGTAATATTCATGATTGGATTCAACTGAGCTGAAGGCATGCGGGAGACACCCAGAAGGATCTGGAAAAGCTTGTGTTACCTTAGTAAATGCATCATGAATGAGAGTGAGCAGAGATGCGCTGTGACTCTAAATATCAAACATTACTTGGTCTCTATAAAGAGAAGCTTTACATAAAAACCCATAAAACACAGAGTATCTATGTGTTGTGTAAAAACTCATGTGAAAAGAATAGTTCTTGGTCCAAGGAAAAGAAAAGTTGATACTAATGTCATTTTATCAATACTGATGTTTGTTTATTGCTCAAATTACCAACACAAGAACAACCAAACACACACCAGATGATAAGATAGTTAGTTAAACATTTTTCTTTCCATCTCATCATGGACATCAGTCGTTTTATCATGAATCTATGTGGAGGCATATTATCTGTGCCTACAGTTTGTCTGTTTCTTAACAGGATTACAGAATAATACAAATATAGAATAAGAATGGAGTAGGAATAAACATGTTTGATCTGTCCAGGTTTTACTCCAAATAAAACTTCAAATTTGTGCTTTCTTAAAACAACATCAGTGACTGAAACAAATGTTTTTATCAAGCCATCTGATAATATGATTACTGTTTAATTTATTCTGATTAAATTATCTGGATACTGACACAAGGTAAGAAATTTAACTCAGTACTTATTTCCAGCATTGTCACAAATTGTGTTAATAAAGGCTGTTGCAACAGTATCTAGTCAAAATAACTGCCCATGTCTCTCAGAAAATAACCCTAAATCATTTATCTTTTGAACCTTGAACAATATGTCATCATTATTGGATCCACACTTGGACTAATATTCTTCAGAAAATAAATTTAAGTTATCTTCTAACTCATGCTGAGGTGCTGGTCTCCAAATGCCTGGCAGTTATGAGATCAATTTATCTGTGGTAATTGCCATTTAATGCAAAGAAAAGAATCAAATCAAGGAAGAAAAGCTGTGTCCATATGATTTCTTTTAAATACATGAACCACTTCATAAAAAATGAAAATCATCTATAAAGTTTCTGAGTTTAAATATCTAGGTCCAATGTTAGATTAAACAAATACAATGCTTTATTTCTTTTAATGTGTTGCCAGGAAAACAATGTACAATGATTAATAAACGTGAGCAACTACGGGTGCCAATACAGTACAAAAGGCAAAAGCACAGTTTGTGTAATTTCCTGTGACCACCTTTATTCTTCAACACAGCCTGAACCATCTAAGGAAAGGTTTCCTGTAATTCTTTTTTTTTTAGGTATTATATTCTTTGGGAATGGTTCTCCAGACTTTTTAAAGAGCATTCAAAGCTTATCTTTGGATGTTGTCTGCCTTTTGTTCTGTTCTCTGTCAAAATGATCTCACACTTAATAATGTTGATGTCTGGGCTCTGGAAAAATCCATCATAGTTAAGAGCTGTACTTTTTATCATGGGCTCAAATGAGAACGACATACCCTCCATCACTGGCACAGCACTTTACTATAACACTTCTCATTTCCTGGTTGGGTTTAGGCAAAATGTTAAAACCATTAAACCACTGATGGACTAGAGATTAGTCCCGGGTGTACCCTGCTTCTTGCCTAGTAGGTGTTATGACAGGCTCCACTGACCCCCACAACCATGCATTAAAATAAGCAGGTCTAGATGGATGGATGGATGGATGGATGGATGGATGGATGGATGGATGGATGGATGGATGGATGGATGGAGGTCGATCTGTCAGTGATGAACATGATGGACTTTTGCACACTACTGTAGTTTGTAGCAATACTTCTCAATTTCTCAGGGCCAATATTCTCTAGTTTCTGTAGTCAAAGGTAGAAGTGAACCACTTCCTTATCTGCTGTACTTAACAGTCCTCTCTTTAGTCATAATGTACATGCCAGCCTCAGTGACAGACACTCTGTTGATGATTCATAAACCAGACTCCTGAGGCATGTTTGACAGACAGTGATGCTCCAACATATAGTGCTTGGGTGGGATGAGTGGCACAGGTCCTCCTGAGCTCCTGTCATGACCTGTCAAGGCCAAGTTGAGTCTTGTCATGTGATTCAGTGGGGCTGCCTGGAGACATCAAAAGCCAAGCAGACTGTTCATTCATAAAACCAACTCTTAGAGCAACTCTTATGCTACTCCAGTAGGGCAAGATTTTTGACACTGATTTTTCTCTTACTTAATCCTACAGTAGTTTAATCGTGTAGTTTGTTTCAGCTCTCCAACTCTCAGCTGTATGAAGGACTTGGTGCTAATGAATTAGGCATGATACTTTGATTCTAGGGGTTAGATAGATGAGCAGTCTACATTAGGTGTTATCAGTTCACTGAGATCTGCTTCATGTCAGTAGTATGCTTAGTATGGCCCTATAATTTCTGCCTTACTCACTTTCTCCCACTGAAACGTCTTTTAATTATTCATGTATTTCAGGAGTATTAAAGACTGCAGTATTACTAACAAACTGCAGTGCTTGTGCCCTGTGAGGCATACGCGAGGGCAGTTTGTGAGAAAGAGAGCATGATGTTCTCACTTTAATTGTAAAAGGAACCTGACAGGGGCTGCAAATAGGCATGACACATGAATTTTTATTTAAATATGCATACCGCATCCAGATTACATGGGTAGCAAACTAGAATAATGTTAAACAGCCAAAACTGTAACATGAAAACAAACAAAACTCATGATGGAAACACTGAAAGCAACTCAGTGTTTGGGGGATAAAGAAGCAGGGGTCTGTTTTATTATTCATGTGCAATGCGCTGCACATAAATGTGCAGTCAGCTTCTTTTCCGGGTCTTGTGCTGTTCTGCTGCAGCACCACCTCAGAGAAGAACCTCATCCAAATTAAAGATAGGAGGAAATTTTACCCTTTGGGCAAAAACCAAGAGAGAAGCGTGAAGGCTCTTGATTCTCTCGCGCTGCAGTATCGCCTCAAAGAGAAACTTATTTTAAATTGAGGATGAGCAGGAACCATGCTGAAATTGAGAAATTTTGTGCTAACACTGAGAACGGGGAGCTGCATGTTAAAGGATAATATTATCATTATTTTAAATCAGAAAGGGAGAGAAGTCACAAAAAGTCCACAAAGTAGAGTTGTAAAACTATTGAACTAAATTCAATAAATTTCTGGGCTGCCTTTGAGGCTGTTTAATGTTATCAGAGACATTAGTTTACTATTTCATACTGCACATGTATTTGGGTGTGACTGATGCTGTTTTTTTTTTTTGTTTGTTTTTTTTGTTATTTTCCACTGGCACACATTGCCTCTGCCTGCCAAAGAATGAGGATGAAAATTAGTGTAATGAATGCAATACATTCATTTCACTGAACACAGCAAAACCTACCAAGAAGAACATTAAAGATTTTTTAAAAGCATTTCTAGATGATCATTTCTCCCCTTCAGCTCTCAGATTCCCACCAATTACTCTTGCCTTCATTAGTTACACTATCCTCAAATCCCATATTCTTGCTTAGCTTATATAGGATTTTCTCCTTCTTTCTTATTTACTCTCTTTACTCCCCTGATGAAACCACATATCGTTAACTAATTTTCCCTGTCTCTGCCTCCCACTTTAGGCGTTTGTCTGGTGCTGGGTTGTATGATCTACCCTGATGGTTGGGATAGCGACGAGGTCCGGCAGATGTGTGGACAGCAAACAGACAAATACAGCCTGGGGGCCTGCTCGGTGCGCTGGGCTTACATTTTGGCAATCATGGGGATCCTGGACGCTCTCATCCTCTCCTTCCTGGCCTTCGTCCTGGGGAACCGGCAGGATGGACTCATGACAGAGGAGCTGCTGGCTGAAAGCAAGGGTGAGGATGTGCCAACTAATCTGATAAAATGTGATATTTATCTCTTACGGGAATCTTAGAGACAGCTTTAGAGCAACAAAACAACATTTAATCAGAGCAGTTGCTCTTCGGCCTAATTAGTTTTATTAGGACATTTATAGCTTTTAACTCTAATAGGTAACATTTCTGTCATAAAATACATAGTGCTATTTAATAGTTTCTGAGCTGAGTACAAGATGAGCTGGATAGATTGTGAGCAATTTTACAGTCTGGAAACCCTCTGAGTTGTTAGGGAACATCATATGTTTGCTAGCAAATCACTATTCTGCTTAACAGCAACAGACATATTTACTAGCATATATTTCACTGTGTTGACAAACCTCCACATATATAAGAGTCAGAATACTTTTCCTGCACTGGTGCCAAAGAAATTTCAATATCAGATGTATGTAAATAAATGTTTAAAGTCTGATATATTTTAAAAATAAGTCCCATGGTAAAGCAGAGGTGGGACTTTTTTATCTACAATAAGCAGATGAAGAGCAGGTTTAGAGAAAAGAGGGCAGAGGATGTCACTAAGGAGGAAAACCTGCTGCACTGTTAATTAAGCAGTGGATTGGTCATAAATCCACCACTTAAAGGCTGTAAATCTCAATTATTATTGTAGGTTTGTTTTTTTTCCTTCTGGCTCAAATAACCAGGTGAAATGCACTTTTAATCCAACTTGTGTCATAGGCAGATGGCTAAAATACATACTTTCAATAGATAGAAATATTTTCAAGCTTGCTTCAAAAATAGCTTCTTGGTTTATTACAACCTCATGGGACTTTCATAAAACCAAAAATAGAAGGTCCATAGTCATCAAGAAGGCGATTAAAGTCTGGCAAAAAGATTCAATGAGCTACACCCACAAAACATTTGGTGCGCTCGTGTTATTATGACTAATAAAGTTTTTTATATAGCCTCTGAAAAAAATCTAAGCTAAATTTAGAGAGCATCGAATGTAACATTTGGACCATAATGAAGCAACGACGTTAGCTTTGTTTTAGATAATTAGTAAAATAGGAAATTAACATTAATTGTAAGTGAGCAATCATTGTTTGACCATTTTCTTTATACTGCTACAAAAGAAAATACTCACTGTCTTATCAAGAAGCTTCTATGAACTCAGTAAATTTGTTTATTTATGGAAATGGTCCGATCTGCATGCTGTATGTAAGTCGGCATCATTATATGGTCCAGTGTAAAAAGGTCTGGTTCCAGGTATGTCTCCCAGTGGGAAAATGGGATTAGTGTGCTCATAGCCTGCAGTGAGTGATGGAACCACACAGGTATGGGCAACTAATAAGCTGCTAAAGAAAGGAGAAGAAAAAGAATGAGAAGGAATAAATTAAAGCAAAGAGAACCCAGGAGAAATAGTTTCTATTCTCTCATCTAAAATCCTGCTGAATAATAGGCTGGAAAACTTGAATGGGAAAATCAACACCTTCACAAATATATAAATAGCTTAACTGCTTTATCAGGACAATCTTTCATTTATAAGCAGCTCATTAAGAGTCTTTAAATGAATTTGCTCATCCCTGTGGTGCCACCTGCTGGTGTTTCATGTGCAGTGAACACAAGAGGCATGTTTTTAATCATTTTCTCTGCATTTGTGTTTTTTGCAGAGGGAGGGAATGCCTAACCAAATCTTTAGGTAAGTCCAAGGACACACACATTTTAAAATATATTCCCCACCGTATGCCAAAGCCATATTTCTGTAGTAACCCACTCGCTCTATGTAGTTGTACTTAAATACCTTTGATTTATCATTTGTAAGGTTTAGGCCATAAAAGGAACTGGGAAGATTTAGACATTTAAATAACTGAGTGAGGTTTAAGAAAGTATAATTCTTGGCTTGTAGAAGACATTTTTATTGGCGCCTTTTTTCCTTTACTTGACCCACAAACATAAAAAGGAAAAAGAAAGCCTAGCGCAGACACAAAACAAGCACACACCTGAAATAAATCTCTTTGACACTTGATTTTTGTGACAATTTCTGACTCTTTAGAAGAAACTTTGCAGCATGCTGGTATAGACTGCATGGACAGTTTTGGACTTTCCCCTGACCCTTATCAGTTAGTTTTGCTTTGTGGACTTTTTATCTGTGTTTGACCAAGGCTGTGTTGACTGTTGGTATTTGTATTGTGTATTACTGTGTCATGCATTTTGGTTCTTCTCATGTACCCATCAAAGTGTAAAGAAAAAGTTTACACATGATTAATGTTGTTATTAAGCAAAAATCTTTCTTTCTTTCTTACAGATTCTTTAATTTAGATGTGTTCACTTTCATGAAGAACCAGTCCCTCAAAATCAAGTTACTGGAGGAGGCCAGTCTGGGTGTGGGGGAGGAAGAGTGATATTATTGAACCAGTCAGCCTGCCTTCCACATCAACCTGCCAAAAACCCAATATAACCTACCTTTGAAGCCTGCCCATCCACCTCACAGTCTCTACATCATCATCATCAGCACTTATACAGAGCCCAGTATCCAAATGTGACACTGGCTTCACAGAACTATCCCTCGCACAGCATTGCGTAGACCACGGCAGGGGCAGAGACTGTTGTTATGTTGAGAAGGACATTTTATGGACACCCACTACCTATGAAAAGACACAGGGTTGACATTAGACACTTGCAGTGCAAGCACAGTGAAACACACACATACACAATCATTAACACAACTGTACACAAACAGCTCCTTCATATTAAATATTAAATGATGTAATTACAAGTATTTAACTATGTTAACACTTAGATGTGTGTGTCACAGTCAGAATGCATATCATGTTTTGTGAAAAGAAGAAAAAGAACTGCTTTTAGATAATATCTGGTTAATGTAAATCTGTTGTGTTTAGGTTTGACAAAGAAATCAAAGTTTTAGTTCATTCTCTTGCTCATATGCCACTTTGTTCTCCCTACTGTACTACTAGAAAAAAAAAAAGATATTTAAGACTTTTATAAAATATCATCTAACAGAAACAACTTGTATTACAGAGTATGTACAGTGAATATTTAAAATAATTTAGGAATTTTAACTGAATCCCTTCAATGATCTGCTAGCTAACTTTGCACAATGCTTCATTTTGAGAGGAAACCTGATGTTTTCTAGGTTGTGTATCTACACTGTGATGGTGGCTATCAGGACTGACCGCTGCAGGATTCTTAGCTACTGCGTGAGTGTGATTCTGTATGAGTGTGTTTGAGTGAGAGCATGCATACAGTAAACGTTGGTGTGAGCGCGATTTGTGTCATAGTTTGCTGGGTTAGTGAAGCAACATGCCAGCCTCACACTCAATTGTCCTGTTGTGTAGCTAAAGCTGTGTCTCTGTGTCTGCTGTCGGATCTTTCTGTTTCTCTCTCTTTGATTATATTCCTGTCTATGTTTAGTTGGGACACACAGGGTAACATAGAGGAGTGGGAGCATGATGCGGAGTGACTACTGAACTCTACTAATGATGAGCTAGGCCTGTCCCAGCCTCACTTGTGGATATTTTCCCTGTTTAAAAAGAGATATGTTGTAGATATTAATAATAATATGGGGAAAGGGGTTAACTTAGAGCAATTAAAGAGGTTCCTTTAAGAATATGTGAACACTTAATAAAGCTTTTCACTGTAAAACTGTTGTTTTTATGTTTGCTGAGCTTGCCTGGCAGAATTTAGTCATTTCTACAGACAGGTTCAGACTTAACAGTTCAGTTTTGACTTTTAATTCCCCACCGAAAATGAAAAAATTTCATCAAAGACTTTTTTTAAAACCAAGGTCCAATATTAACTTTGAACTGCAGGTTGCATGGGGTTGTGGTGATTAGCACTGCTGTCTGGCAGCTAGAAAGATCCTGTTTGGAGCCCCCAGCTGTGGGCTTTCTGTTTGGAGTTGATTTCTGGGTGCTCTTGCATCCTCCCACAGTCCAAAGAAATGTATGTTAGATTAATGAGTATAGCTCTTTTCTCTTAAGTGCATGAAAATAACTATTTTCTGAAATGCATCCAGTTGTTATATCCTCAATCAACACAACAAAGTCTGGAATGATGAAGAAAAAACTGATTTTGGATTCTTACAGTTAATTTATTTTGAAATAGCACATCAGTGTATATAAGTCTATATAAGTATTCACTTTTAAGTACCTTCAGCAACCATGGCATTTTTTCTTTTAAAGGTTTTTCACATTATTCTTTACAGAAACATTTAAAGGTACTGTGTGTAAGAATTACTGGAACATCGTGGTGAAGATATGTACCTAAATTACTTTAAATGCATAGTTGTGAATATTAATGTAAAAATTTCTCCAGATATTAACATTTTTTCATCTGCAAGTGGATCCAGTGGTGCCTCAGGATGACTGCACTACAGGTAACTCCTTCTAAATTGTGTACATGTGTACCAACTTCTTGCATTTGCCTTTAAAGGCATTATTTCATCCAGAAACATCCTAGTAAAAATGGTGGTACAAATATGCAGCAGTGATGTATGTAGACACACAGCAAGTAATTATCACATGCTGCACCTTTAAGCTTTGGTGAGAGCGCTCTCTCCACATATTCAATGTTGAGTTCTGGTCCAGATGCCACCTTATAATAACAATGCTGATGTCATTACTGTTTTTCTTTTAGACAGTAGGCATCGGGTCTTCTATATGGAATGTAAACTGTTATCATCTGTACTATAAAACTTTTTCACTCAAATTTGCTCTTAGTTATTCTGTACTCATCTTTCCCCTTTGTCTTAACTAGTCTTATAGCATTACATTTAATGAAATAGTCTGTAACATGAATATCTTTCTTTTCTATAACAGATCGGGATCTCCATTCCCGGGTGGCACCGAGATTGGTTCAAACCCCCAAAAGTAGAGACACCATGTCACGATTACTGGGGGATGAAAATGTCCCAAGCTTATACAGCAGATGAAGGTCAGACAGACCAGCACAATGTAAATCAAAATGGTTCATTTGAAAGTTTATCAGTCATACAAAAACAAAATGAGAGAAAATATTTTTCCCTTAAATTTAGAGAATAATAATAATAGTATTAGTACAGGCAACTTTTCAGATCACAACATTCAATTCAGATTTCAAGCAGCCCAAGTAACTTGAGAAAGATTAGGAAAGATTAACCTCTCACTCACAAGTCTGAATAGCCTTGTGTTAGCCATGTCACATGTCTAGACCACCATAAAGTAAAGAATGTTGTGGGGAGACAGACTACAAAGTTAAAAATTTGTTCACATTTGGTGCCTTAAGGAGAAAAACAAGAATCCTTATAGCTTAGCTTCATTGCACTCAGCAGTGTGCCATCTTTTCAAATTATGTCTGTGTAATTAAATGCCTCACTGGAGTTCTTTAGGGTGTCTAGGGGATGAGATGTGGAATATTTTCATTTCCTTTTAACTACATTTTTTTATATTAATGAGGGATTCATAAATTACTAATGTATCCCTTGTGCTTTCATTTACAGATTAAATTACAATTATTGATCCTTTAAAATGTTTTGTTCTTCTGTTTTGAATAACAAGTTGTTAATACAAAATAAGGTTCTACTAGGTGAGAGGGGAGCCCAATACAAATATTGACATAACCTATTAAAGTTGAAACTAAGAAAAAAACAAAAGAAGACGTTTCTTTCCTTTTTGCCACCCCTTTGGATAATAATAAGATGCAGCGTTTTTTGTGTGTTTGTTTTTTTCTTACAGTTGTTTGAGATGACAGCTAATAATGTTGAAACAGGAGAAGTGTCAAAATTTGAAAGAATAATGGGATAATAAACATTTACTTTTTGGCATTACATAAGTGGTAGAGATGGCTCAGGCATAGACTATTTTCACAAATATTAAAATGTATTGTGATCACTGAGAAATTTGCTATAGAACAGGCTGTGAAATGCTTCAATACAGGCGATATATTCTTTTTGTTCCTTAATTTATTCAAATGCTTCGACATATTATGTAACTTACTACTTCTCATGGATGTATAACGTTCGCTGTGGTGCGTGAAAATTCAAATTCTTGGCTCCGCCTCTGCCTCGCTGTCATTGCGGAAACTGAGACTAAACATTAACCAAAACAAAATGGGGGCAGCGTTGGACACACCAGCCAGGTGTCCTCTCTGTAACGAGATGACCCGGGACCCCGTCACCCTGAAATGTAACCACCGTTTCTGCCGACGATGCATTGGAGATTTGTGGAGCGTTCATCCGAACGGGCCATACCACTGTCCTGAGTGGAAATGTAAAACAGTGTACCCGACTCTGCCGTTTGATAGCAATTTCATACGGCTACAGACCCCCAGTCGACCAGGGCCGTCTCGCAGTAATACAGGTACAGTTAACGCAGTTTAATACTGGACATTTTAACATGACGGTTACAATTAAACTTAATGAAGTGGTTAAATACAACAGTCACGGTTTGACGGAGTTTAGTTAGCTAACGTCAGGTCTCCCGCTCGCACGGTACCGTGGATGGAAGTGACGTATGTGATTGAAGAACAAATTGCAGCAGCAAGTTAGTGCGTTAGTACTAGTTTATACGGTTAACTAACCAGGTTAACTACGACTCTGTCCATCACTGAACTCCCTTACCGGAGGATACAACAAATCTAACCAATATAAAATTATCATGTTTAAACACTGCAGACTTCCTCCATCATACGCTGTAGTGTTATCGTCACTGTGACTGAATATTGTGTTTTATACAACCAGATCGCTCATCCGAGTCTAAATCTGTAGGCAGCATTTACAATCAAACTTCTGGTGGGTCGTTATTTAATCTGGTTATCTTAATCTGGAAGGTAACCGGTAGCTCTTCCCCACAAAGAAATGCTTCTTCTCTTCTTCCATACCCAACAGTGATGCCTTAATCTTGACATTTAACTTCATGACTACATTTAACAACTTGTCTGTTTTTACATACTATAGTTAATAAGATTAACAACTGTAAGGATGCTTTCTTTTACAGTTTATTTTATTTAATTTGTGTTAGTTCATATATCTATTTATGTCAGAATAAGTAAACTGCAGACATATTGCAGAATAGATTGTTTCGGGTAATCAGAAACAGTTGAAACACAGTAATAAAAAGATGTTTATAGTTATAAAGCTTTTTTTTCTATTTTTTTTTTTTTTACTATTATCACATTATTGTCATTATCTGAGTCAAAGAGAAAAGAAACAACATGAAAGTGACTATGCATCAAACACCCTGCTCTAAATATGCCAACAGTTCATACTTTTCATCCACAACCAAAACGAGTCCTGTAAGAATCTCATCAATCAGTATTTGAAGTGGAGCCAGTGTATGCATCAGCCAACTTCATTTCAGTAGACATTTTATGTAAAAAAAAAAAAACTGAAACACCACCATCTACTTTTTTAAGCCAAATTGAAAAAGGGAGTCCAATCACTTTAAAAAAAAACTATTTGTCAGATTTGCAGCAAGGTGGCAGCAACATCTCTAATCTAAACTAACAGTTTAATTCAATGAAGCCTCTAGATGTCAATTTAAGGTATTTAGTTAACATTCTTTCTGACCAGTGTTGTTTGGATTTTGTAAAGGTGCATCCAGCAACTATGAAAACATCTCAACGCAAAGGAGGCCCTCACTCACCAGCCGACTCCTTGGAAAGAGAAAAGCTAACACACCCGTTTCAGAGGAACCTGCCACAAAGCGATCAACTGCAGAGTCTCCTGGTGGGACGTCTACCGACAATGAGACTCCCATCATTGTCTTGTCAGATGAACCAGGGCAGTCAACTGATGTGGGGGCATCCAAAAATGCTGCAAACTCAGCATCTATACAGGCTCAGCAAGGTGATGGCCCCGTCCAGAGTGAAAACTCTGGCAGCACAGTAGCTGTACCCACAAGCAGTGAGCCACAAGTTATTCCAGTCAAGCAAAACCAGAATAATTCAGTGTTAGTGGATGACTCCGACAGCTCCAGTGAAGTAGATCTATGTGACTCACCTCTTGCTGCTACCCCTGAGAAAGGTAGACCTATGACAAGAATTCAGGTTTCACCAAAGAAACTTGCCTCACCTGCCAACTCTGATAGCCATCCTGGGGTCTCAGTTCCAGTTAGAGAGTCATCACCAGCACAGCAAGCCAGCAAGACACAGTTCATACTCAATAAGAGTGCTGCAGCTGCCTCAGAATCCACAAGCCGCGTTGGTGTCTTCTTAAAGCCTGACAACAAAAACACTGGCCCTGTCCCCTGTCATTATTGCCCTAAAACTGGTTATCAGTCAGCGGTGAAGACCTGTCTGGTGTGCGGGGCCTCCATGTGTAAAGAACACCTGCGGCCCCACCTGGATTCCCCTGTCTTCCAGAATCACACACTGGTTCCTCCCATGGAGGACATTTCACTGTGGAGGTGCCATGAGCACCAGGAGATCAACCGCATCTACTGTCGACAGTGTGGAGTGTGTGTGTGCACTGTGTGTAGGGTCATAGGCTCCCACCAAAACCACATCTGCATCAGCATCAGGGAGGCAGAGCAAGAGCTCAGGGTGAGTTCTGGCTCCATAGCAGCATCATACATTCAGTTGTATTTGCATCGTTTAACCTGGTGTTTCCTATGGATTAATTTGTTGTACATAGTAATTATTTGGCATATTCCAAAATGTGCTTTTCTGTCACCCAAAGGTAAAAAGATGCAACAAATTTTATGTTAACCTGACAAACCAAATCAAATGTTGCCATCCAGATACATTTTTGGTCACTAAATGTTGACAAAACCTGAAAATAATGTGTACGTATATCATTTTAGATTAGATTCTGCACAAATAAAGTGCCTGAGTAATAAAAAAAAGTACTAAACTCGAGATATTTGTCATCTGTAGACTGTGGATTAAAGTATAATTGTGATTAAAGATGAATGACAGAAGTAAAGTCTTGATTTCTTTTGAATCTTTGTGGATGTTTCTTCCAGGCAAACCTGAAAGAAGACATCAAACAGCTGCAGGAGACTGAGCAGCAAGTGAAGAACAGAGTGAATGAGCTCACACAGAAGAAAGAGACATTCAGAGTAAGAAAAAACCCTTCTCACTAACATAAAACATCATAAAATGACTCATAAATGTAGAGTATGCACAGTAATCTGCATGCTTTGAGGATTAAAAAGTTAGAACACATACATAGTTGTGCCTGAAAGTCAGCAAAACTATTATATTATGTACTGGATACCACGACCGTGTTGCTAAAGGACATTTTACATTTTAGAAAATGTAAACTGATGCAGAAGTGATGTTGTGCAAACATCTTCAGTATAGCTCTCTGAGGGGGGATGGGTAGCTTTATTATCCTTTGGTAGCTTTATTCTTCTAGCTTTTCTTGCCCATAGAGAATGCTTTTGTTTTTCCAAACTAAGAACACTGACTTCTGTCTACTGCAGGTAAGACACTGACTACTAAGTATGTCATACAATCCCAGTTAAAAATGTTGCACAGCATTAATACTGTGAGTAGTGATGCTGCTCTTTGTATTTTTTCTGAAAACCAGGGGAGAGAAAACATCCTGGTGCTAACTCTATTGCTTGTGCAGAGTCAGGTGCATTAGGTGGTCTCAAAATTCATCCCTAAGATGGATTGCATTCAGATTATGTTCAGTACTGTGGACAGAAGTGACCTAATTCAGTCACGAGTGCATCCACATCTGTGATCAGTGCTGTCCACTTATGATCGCAGCACCTTTTTACGCATATTGCAACCAGGTCCAGAGCTTTAGATTGTGTTTGTTTGTCCAGGGGGTTTTAATTGAAGCACATGCAGGAGTGAAGCAGCAGTACGGAGCCATCAGAGAGGCCTTGGAGCAGGAGGAGCAATCAGCTCTTCAGTGTGTGACGAAGGAGGAGAACAGGGTCCTGGGAGGACTAGAGGAGAAACTCGGCCATTTACGGAGCTCCCTGCAGTCCATCCAGAGCAGTCTCCACACTCTAGAGGGTCTTGCTGATGCCAAGGGAGACAGACAAGTTCAGGACCAGGCTTTCATTATGGTGAGTTTGATGCTTGGAGAATTACTTTTATAAGAATATATGTAATTATTACTGCTATTATTAGTAAAAAAAAAAAAAAAACATGATTTTTTGCTTAATGAATATTTGTTAAACAAGCTCTTTTCTTGTATTTGACTGCAGGAATACAGCAGGATTTCTCAACTGTGAGTGGTTTATCTTCTACTTTGTTGTGTGAAAAGTAGCAGATTGCTCGCTAACTGTAGCATGAGTAGACAATGAGTGTCTGAAATCATTTCACCCTCCTCAGAGAAAAAACTTATATTAACATATCCGTTCAGATTCAGTCTCTTTTTCTCTGGATAATTTACTGAATCTGAACATCTTTACTTGGTCTACTTTCATTTGTAAAAATGTCCCACAGCAAAAACGTTGGTTGTTCAAAAGGAAATGATCATTTCCCTGTAAGCAGAAATCAAATTGCATCCCTCAGAAACTCACTATTTGGGGCATTCATGTAAAACGCCAGTATTCAGAGACTACAGCGTATTTTATTTTTGCTGATGTCTGCTAAGTACCTTTTAACTAAACATATTTTATTTACATGTTTAATGCTTTCTGTCTTCTCTCCACTGACTCTTCCCCGTTAGTACTAGTGGCATGGGCAACTATGTGGAGCAGTTTAAGGCTCCAGAGGAAGTGGACCATGCCCGACTGAATTACCTGCAGAGGTGGACAGAGAAACGGTTGGACACAGTCGTCATCCTTGTACCCGGCAAAGACAGAGACCTTTACAGGCTACTGTGTAAGACAAATGCTGCTTAAGTGTCTCTAAGTGATAAATCACAATTACTTAAAGCAGGATATTTTGTGTGCCCTGTAGGCCCAAATATGGCATGTTTAGTCACACTGAATTTTTTTTCCTGCATGCAGATGGCACCATTCCCCTCTTGGACGCTGATACAGCCCATCCAAAGTTGCAACTGTCTGATGACAACAAAAGGGTAACCTACGGTGAGGCCCAGCAGGCCTACACAGAGCATGAAGCTCGCTTCAGCTCCTTCCCACAGGTCCTAGCGTCCCAAGCCCTGAAGGGGGGCCGCTGGTACTGGGAGGTGGACTTATCTGTGGATGATGGCCGCTGGAAGGTGGGGGTGTGCCAGGGTCAGATTGAAAGGAAAGGCCAAAAGGACAGCTCTCGTCTGGGGTTCAACTCTTACTCTTGGTGCCTGGCCTGTGACAAAAAGAAGGTGGAAGCTATTCATAACAAGGAGTCGGTTCCTGTGAAGGCAAATGGGCTACAAAGAGTGGGACTCTTTCTTGATTTTGAAGAGGGTAGTTTATCATTCTTTAATGTGACAGCAGGGGGCAGTCTTGCTTTACTGCATTCTTATAAGCACCAATTTTCTGACCCTCTATACCCAGCCTTCTCTGTGTCTAAAACACACCTGGCCATCTGCGATCTGTTCCAGCCATAAAACCACACAGTGGTGGCATCTCAAGTCTGCTGAAAATTTTTGTAACATGTGAAAGCTTGTGACTTCAGATACGTATGGCATAATTGCTTAAATGTGATTTTAATACCTTTGGTAGCTCTGGATTTTAACCACTATAGACATACTGTTTACTACTGGCTATACATTCATAATCACGTCAAACATACATAACATATTTGATATTTTTTTTACTTTTCAATAACCAAATCATTTTTATATTTTTAATGGAAGGCAAGCACCAGCATTATTTAGTCTAAGCTTTGCTTGGATTCTATTTTCATTGTAAATATGTGATTAATTGTTAAATTTTTCCAACTTTACATCTTTGACATATCTGTACTGCTGTTATGGCCTATTGAAATAAAAATATATACTCTCAAAAACTGTAAAGTCTCCATTACTGCTTGCAGGGATTCCTCCCACGTTAGTTCAGATAGAAACACAGGTGTGGGTGATGTGTTGCTCCTGAACTGGTTCTAACTTTAAAAGTCTCAGCCCTAGAACTTCAATGACAACAAACGTTGCCTTTGGCTCAAACTCAGTCATGGAGGTAAGCAGATGCTAAATAGTCCTTTTCCTCGTGAAGTCTGAGGCTCATTTATCCTGACTGGTGGTTTGTGGGGTTGACGTCACTGAGAGGGATCAAAGTGGTGTTTACCATAACTCCTCCTGAATGACTGGTAGAGACTCATTGGTAGACAGCTGTCTGGATCCCAGCAAATTCAATCTTTTTACAGTAGTAAATGTAGCAAAGCCAAAAAGGAATTAAAAGTCTCGCACAAGATCTCTCAAGGGACAAGAGCTTGTTAACTAAACAGCAATAACTAATATCTTAAAAATATCTGCTTCCTCCTCTAACAGACTTTAATCTGGCATAATTCAAACACTTTGAAACTCACATCGACACAGGTGCACCATTCAGCCATGGCAACAATTTCACACTCGGAGCCACATGATCCAAAGGTAATTGCAAACCTTTTGCTTTCTTCTTCCCTCTCCCCCAGCTGGCACATGAAGGCAAGAGGCGAGACATGTCTGAGTGGCAGTGAGAGGAGGAGGCTTTCAGAGACAGTTAATTCAATTCTACTCTTCCTTCTCATCTTGTGGCTCTTGAACAGGCTCTTGTAAGCTTTTTTGATTATAGTAAAGTATGTTGGGTAAGAACAATGTGTCAGGTATTTGGGTTTAAGAAGGAATGGAAACAAATTGCTAGATTACTCACTGGAAGCTGAAAAGCCACGAATGGTGCTAAGCTGAAAGAAACAGTTAGAAACCCAGGCAATGGATATTAGCATTTAATATCAATATTTAATCAAAATACATCAACATAATGAAAGTATTAGGAATAGTCTTTTTTTTAACCTTTCTCCATGGAGGAACTCTTTGATTATCAAGCTTTCCATAACAGTGTTGACCCTTTGATTGCATGCTTTTTTCTTTTAAACTTTTCATTATTGCTGGGAAAGAAAGTAGAATAGCATGAAATTGCAGAGGTCAGAAAGTCAGCAAAAGTGCTTCCACTTGAACTGTCTTTCTAATGCCACAAAGCATTTCTCCTCCTTCCCTCTGTTCATGCCATGGTGGTGGCACTGTGTCGGATTGCTCTGAGGTTAAACTGTTTCAGGTTCACTTTGAAGGTTTCACATTTGTCACAGTTTGATGTAGGCTCAGTCAAATTTGTTTGTTATGGAACTGGAAGTAATAATGCAGCACAAATAGCTTTTTTTTTTTTTTTTTTTTCTGAGGCGGGACTAGTAGCCGCAGCAGTTTGCAATCTTTCGTGGGAAAATTGTCTCAAGACCAGTCAAGCAAACTGATAAGACTGATGTAAAATCCACTCAGTATGTTAAATGTTGTATTTGCTGCTACTAAGCTGTATAAGCTTGTTTCCTTCTGCAGTTTTATTAAGTTTTATTTGTGGGGAAAATATGATGAGATAAAATAGTTTTACATGAGAAGAACAAGCAGGTATTACACAGACATATGTTATAAAACACCAGGGTTAACAGAAAAGTCCTCCTATGTCTATTTTGACTGATCACACAACAATGAACTCATTAATGATCTTGCTAATCCCCTTTGAGAGATGCAGTAGTATTACAAACTCTATCAATAACTGATTGTATGCTTCATCCACAGACTCTTCTCTAATGAAAATGATACATGGCAAAGCTTAGGAGCTTTAGTTGTTCCTTTTCTATGTAAGGACATTAATATTTCACGTCTTTATTTCTATCACCAAAGGCTTTGAAAGGAAAATGTCAGCTTTGCCATTAGGGTAGCAGAGTGTGTTTTTTTTATCTTAATAAGAACATCATAATCAACCAAACTTTATTAAACACAGCTGAAATACATTCAATTGCAGAAGTGGCTTTACAAGTATAATTTATCCTTTAGGCCTAAATGGGCCAACGTTCAGAATAACAAGACATAATACGGGTTGAATATAATTTAAATCAGTTATCTGATATCTTTATGTTGCAAGATTGAAAATATTTTCACTTAAAAAAAAAAAAAATAAAACCTTGTTTTCACCATTCATTTAAACTGTTAGAATTTGATGACAAATTTCAAGGATTCAAGGATTCTTTATTGCCATCACATGTTAAAAACATGAGGTAGAACAAAATGTGTTACTCTGGTCCCAGAACTTCAAATATAAACAATAAAAAGAAATATGAAAAGAAATAGAAGATAATACGCAAAATAATATATAAAAACTAACAGTATAAAATACAGCACGGTTTTCTTGGTGGCTACACAAGATGACCTATATCGACTTAGAGCTACCAAAGCTTGCCCAAAATAGCTTTGGGTGGCGCCAAAATTCACACAAGATAGGACAGATACCGACGGACCAACTGTGACAGTTTGCTTCTGCATATTTTCCACTGACTGTTTGTTGCGATAAAGACACTGTTAGATCAAGACCTTTTCTTGTATGCAAGTGTGGCCAGGGGCTGGCACAATCTGCGCACACACCAGTGCAGACACATCTTCAGTTGGCATGGCAACAGTTGGTGAGCTCAGGTGAGCTAGAAGTCTCACATATCTCATCCAGTCACCTGCCAGGCTTGGCATGGTCCGTGGAAATCTGAGACACAAGAATTGATGGGCCTATTGTTGGTTGACATGCTTATTATTCTCCTTCACCTTTCCCCAGGCAAATCGATTCACTGTCATTTCTGTATCAGTCAGGGTTGAAGTGATAAAACACAACTGGGTGAAAATCAAAGAGGAGATAGTCTTTGTGGGTGTTCAATATCAGGTGATTACATATTAAATATGTATATATACAGTAAATAAATAATGTGTGATATCCGGATGCCTACATCCAGGGTGGACAAAGTAACTCAGATTCCTACAGATTGCAGACATTTATATCATTTATATCTCCTGCTGTATGTCTAACCCAGCTCCTATTTTCTGATGTTACCCTTCAACCATGAACATGTCAGCATGTTATGAGAACATGGCAGTGGCATGGCTTTCACAATCTCTATTGTCAGCTTTGGTGCCTGTCTGTCTCCCCCTTCCCACACGCTGTCCCAGTCTCCCGATCTATCATCACTCAAAATATCAGCAGTATCTTTAGAATTATTTATTTATATGCCTGTCCTTGTGCTTTTCATTCAGCTCCTTTACAGGAAGGTCAGAGTGCAGGTCAGAGACAGACAGAGTCACAAGAGGTGACTCGGACTCAGGCTCTTGTTTAAGGTTTGTAACAAGGATTTAGGTTGTCATGAGCCTGAGACTCACATTCCCTATGGTATGGCTTTTCTCAGTCCACAGCCTGCTGCCTGTCACAGCAGCTAACTCTAAATTGTTTAGTTTTTATTTGCACAATCCGGCAATAAAATTAGTACAACAAACTTTTCTTCTAATTTTGTCTATTTATTTATTTATTTGCAAGACTATCTGTCATTGTAACCTAATGTTTCTAAACATTATACAACATTAATTGAAAACCCAGACAGTGGGTTTCAGTGTCTCACTGAAATATACTTTAACCTGCAGATTTGGGAATCAAACTAGCAAGATTCGGCTTTTCCTTTAAAGCTGTATAAAGTGTAATCCTTGTTATTTATGTATGAACAAATGTATTGCAGGCGCAAAAGTGGCCTTCAAATGCTTCCACCCCCATTGCTAGATGATAGATAGCCTACTTATATTGTGATGTAACAACAAAGTCTGGGGGTTTTTTCTAATCAGTTTTAATATATTATGCCTCTGTTGTCTCATTTTATTTCCCTTTATGAGCGGATTTGCTGGACAAAAGAGTTTCCATTTTATGCCAAGCCAAAACAGATCTGCAGCTGCAGGTTTTGCCAATTATTTTTTGTTTGAGTTTATTCCTCAGCGTGTTGGCATAACATGACCTAAGTAGCATTTCAAGAACTGTTTGGAGAGATAAAACTAAAGCAGCTCCTGGCTCTACACATCCTGCAACTTGTTTTTTCAGGTGAAAACACCTCTTCTTTATTCAGAGCTGCAGGCTGGTCATACATAAGACCAACAGAGAAACAGAGAATCCTTATATTTGTAATATTTTATCTTCACTGCATTGCAGTGATGGTTGAATGCTCTCTCTCTTCACAGTCTACCTAAGACTAGTGGATGGACAAACAAACGTACCTCAACTGAAAAACTACCAGTAAGCTATTACAATGACTTTAATTAACATAACATGCTGTTCGTGCTAGCATGCATTGTGTCAGCTTCTTCATGTCAATATAAATGAAAGCGGGGAAATGTTCTCATGCGGACACAAAGGACAGGACTGCAAAAGACAGCAAAGAGTATAACTGGGGGGAAATAATCTGAACGTTGAATTCTACTACAAGACTGCAGTCTGGCTGGAGTCAAAGAACAGAGTATAATGCACTGCAGTGAATAAGATCTTTCTACAGCTTCCAATGCATGACCTTCAGTCCTGCAATTAAGTAAGCACACATTCCCCACAAACAGAATAGATGTGGCACTCAAGGTGGAGCAACAGGTCAATCTGACACAGCACTTGTTATACAAGAAGAGGGAAAGAGCTTTGGAAAAGTTAATATGACACCTTTTCCCACATTATTAATCTTTTGTTTTTCTACTCCTCCCTCATTTTAAGTACAACATAATTCACGTCAGAAGGTTAATCTGATGTTCTGTTTCAAAGGCAATCAAATGTTTTCATATACAAACAGACAAAATAAGCCAGCATTTTTTTTAGTAATAATCTTTTTTACAACTTTTTTTCTAGAAGCAGACTGATTCAGTGGTCTTTTCTGCCTGTGGGAAGGCAGTTATTGAATTCAAGAGAATATTTTGGTAAACATGAAGTTGGATTCTTGTTTTAAAAGTGATAAAAGTCAACATTATTTACTAACACCTCTCTGTGTTCAACAGTAACATTCTGTTCACTCCAGTGGGCCTGATAGTGGGTTTTCTGTGTGTGTAAAACAACAGCTAACCTGGCAGGTAAAGAAACTCCTCGTTTTCTAGCTTGTTATGAATTGTAGTTTCCCCACTATGCTGAAGCTATAGCTTAGTCACAGTTATCAACAAGGGAAACCTTTTGTAGATCTATCAGAAGTTATATAATCTACCGATGACAGAGATAAGACAAAACATTGCCTAAATATGTGGATAAAAGCGTCTTTTCTGCACTGCATTTTCTACATGTTATACTACAAGCTGCTTTTCATGTGTATGAATCAGTAGTTATTTCAGTTTGCAGGTCTGTTATGCTTCATATCCCTGATACCTCTGCAAAAATTAGGGGCATTATTATGTCAAATTTGAAACAGTTTGACAGCTTCACAACAGCGTATCATTAAAAGACAGAACAGCTGGGCCTATTAGCAAACATTTCAGGTAATGATGTCCACAGTCTGCCATTAGCAGTTAACCACAGCTTAATATGAAAAGGGTTTAATAGGTGTACGTTCCAGAAAACCTCAGAGAACAACAAGCAGTGTTATGAACTATGATTCTTTTACTGCAAGTGATAAATTAATTGCTGCAAACCTAAACAATAACTCTGGTTTATTATGACAGCCTAAATCTTAATGGTTAATGTGGGGGCTGTGTCATCACCTTTATCTTACACCTACACCACCAAAATGTCAGACTGCAGCACTCCTGACACAAAGCAGATGCATTCCTCTCTCACAGCAGACCAACTACTACGAATAAAGAATCATTTGACATTTCCACACATAGCACCATTGTGACCGTATATAAAGCAACCAGACCTGTGTGCAGCCATCAAATCCACCCAGTGCAATCAGGCCTTTTTTGGTGTAGGAGTCCTGCAAGCTTAATGTAATCACCCAACATATTTTTTTCATCCTGTCCTCCTCCACAGCCCCACTCAAATCTGTCTGAAATGTTTTTCTATCACCAATGGAGATGAGACGTTTGCAGTTTTTCAGGCAATTGTTGCATTTCCTTGTGTGCCTTCAGAAGGAAATATTCTGTATGAATTATGACATTACTGAGCTTTTTATGAGCATCAATAACAGCGGTGCACATATTGCAGTCAGGGCATCTTGGGTCCAGGCATCACAAAAGCTTCTCTTCATTATTATGTGGTGGGCTTCTCACTGTCTTCGCAATAAGCATGGGCCATTATTTGTGGCAGGCATTATTTCTAAATGAGATATCTTGAGAACTGTTTTGTGCTATTTTCTGGGATCTCTAACCTCTCCAAACATAATGCTCAATAAAATGAAATCTTCACCCATCTAAAAATTCCCACTCCTCTTTTTTTTCCTGTTTTCAGGCACATTATCAATCGTCTCTGTTCACCCTCTCCTTCCTCTCACACTCTGTCATTTATCTCCTCTGAGCTTTTGCTGACTTGAATGATTTATTCACATCTCAAATTTAGTCTTGTGGTAAAATGTGAGTGGCGTCTCATTCCCTTGGGGCGGCTGGCTGGTCGCAGCTGAATACATTCTGAGCCCATGTTCCTCCATCTCTGCCTGCCGTTTGACAATGACTAAAAATGACCACAGTGGGTGCTCAACAAAGAAGAATAAGCAGGTCTAATCTAAAAGCCTCACACTTTGCACCTAGATTTAGATCATTTCACTTTTGTAGACATGTGGAACAAAATTTCTCTGTTTACTTCTTACCAAGTGGGTAGTGCACCATGAATGTGCATTAGGACATAGTTTTTCTGTAAAAATAATATACTGAGCTTACTGTAGTACTTCTAAAAGAGCACTCATACGTAATCACAAAAGAGCTCTGTGATAGTAGCGTATAAGAGAAGCTGTATATCTGTGCTCCTGTGATAGATATCCACTCTGACTGAACAGCCGAATAAAAACTGTCTAAATCCATTACGGATGGATCCCAGGAAGCAATGTTTGCATACCTACCCTCAGTGAAACATGAGTATGCCTTATGTCAACATTTTTTACTCGGGGACCGCCTTAATGCATATACTAAAATGCCACGGACCCCCTGCTCCACCCTGTGCTGAAACCATGTTTGGTTTTAGACAAGGCAAGGCAAATTTATTTGTATAGCACATTTCGTGTGCAAGACAATTCAAAGTGCTTTACATAAAACATTACAGCAGGGTGCAGACAGCAATACAAGTGCATAAAAAAACAAAGATTTAAAGAAATGCAATTAATGAAATAAAACAGAGGGAAGATGCTAAGATAAAATACAAGAAACAAAGTTCCAGTGTGGGGAAAGATTTCAGCTGATCTGAGGCTTTCTGTGAGTTTGTTCCAGACATGTGGAGCATAGAAGCTGAATGCAGCTTCTTCATGTCTGGTTCTGACTCTGGGAACTTATAAGAAACTGGAACCAGATGACCTGAGGGTTCTGGGAGGTTCATACTGGGTTAAGAGGTCACTGATGTATTTTGGTCCTAAACCATTCAGAGTTTATAGACCAGCAGCAGAACTTTAAAGTCTATTCTCTGACGGACCAACAGCCAGTGTAAAGACCTCAGAGCTGGACTGATGTGGTCCACTTTCTTGGTCTTAGTGAGGACTTGAGCAGGAGAGTTCTGAATAAGCTACAAATGTCTAATTGATTTTTTTAGGTAGACCTGTAAAAACACTGTTAAAATAATTTAAGCCAACTAAAGATGAAAGCATGGACTAGTTTTTCCAGGTCCTGCTGACACATCAGATCTTTATGATGGCAACCTTTAATAGTTTCTCTTTGGCTCCAAATACAATCACCTCAGTTTTGTTTTTGTTTAACTGAAGAAAGTTCAGACCCATCCAGTCATTAATCTCTTCAATGCATTTACCAAGAGCCTGTACGAGGCCTCGATCTGCTGGTGACATTGTAATAAATATCTGCGTGTCATCTGCGTAGCTATGGTAACTAATTTTGTTTTTCCTCATGACCTGTGCCAGTGGGAGCATGTAGATGTTAAACAGAAGAGGCCCCAGGTTGGAACCTTGGGGAACTCCACATTTTTGTCTGTGCAGATGTAAAGTTACCTATTGATACGAAGTACTTCTTGTTCTCTAAAAAGGATTTAAACCAACGTAGTGCAGTGCCAGAGAGGCCAACCCAGTTCTCCAGTCGTTCAAGCAATATATTGTGGCCGACTGTGTCAAATGCAGCACTGAGGTCCAGTCGACAAATTTTTCCATCGTCTGTATTCAAAAGTATGTCATTAATGACTTTGGTCAAAGTATCTCAGTACTGTGGGCCTGTCTAAAACCTGACTGGAAGACATTGTAGCAGTTGTTTTGTGTTAAAAAGTCGTTTAGTTGATGAAAAACAACTTTTTGTGATTATCTTACTTAGAAAAGGAAGATTTGAGATCGGCCTGTAGTTGCTCATTTGTGTCTTTTCTAGATTGTCCCTTTTTAGCAGAGGTTTGATTACAGCTGATTTAGAAGTTCTGGGAAGATGCCCGAAATTAAAGTTCGCAATCTATAACAGATCTGGCTCTGAAGTCTTTGAGACCTTCTTGAAGAAACCTGTGGGCAGGATGCCCAAACAGCAAGAGGAGGAGTTCAGCTGACATAAGATCTCTGATGTAATTGGGATTAAACTGTGTCATGGTGTTTAAACTGGTTTTCAATGGACACAGTATGTCTGTTGAACCTGCTGTTGATGAACAAACCCCGTCTGAAATTTCGGATTTTTTCAGTGAAAAATTTGGCAAACTCATTGCAGGCCTTGGTGGTATAAAGTTCAGGTGATACTGACACAGGAGGGTTTGTTAACCTATCAGCAACAGCGAATAAGACCCGAGCATTGTGACAGTTTTTGCTAATAATGTTGGAGAAATAGGACCTCCTTGCATTCCTCAGTTGTAGATTATAAGAGTGAAGTTTCTCTTTATACATGTTATTTATACCTGTAGATTTGTTTATCTCCATCTGCGCTCAGTTTTCCGACACTCTTTTTTCATTTTTCACCAGTGTGGAATTTATCCATGGAGACTTTTTCCTTCCCGGGACAACCTTCACCTTAATAGGAGCAATAACATCCACAGTATTTAACATTTTAGCATTAAAACTAGTGACAATCTCATTGGCTGAACCCCCAGATAGGGCAGGTGTCAAAGAGAAGGCCTCGCTAAACATCCCACTTGTGTTTTCAGTTGTACACAGTTTTGTGATCATCTCTATTGAGACATTTGTGTGAACAGGAACTGTACACTCAAAGAAAACAGTGATGATCAGACAGACCCATATCACACACAGTAACCTTGGAAACATCCAAACCCTTAGAAATCACTAAGTCTAGAGGGTGTCCTTTAATGTGTGTGGGCTCTGTTATATGCTGAGTCAGCCCAAAGTTCTCCAGACTGTTACCCAGATCTTTAGTCGCTTTGTCCTGAGGGTTGTCTACATGGATGTTAAAATCGCCAACAATAATTACACAGTCAAAATCTAAACCAGCAGCTACAATCTAGCCAGCAGTTCACTAAACTCATCATGAAACGCTGCTCAGTGCCCTGGTGGTCTATAGAAATTTAGACATATTATTTTATAATAGGCTTTCAACTGAAAAGCTACGTATTCAAAAGAAGTAAAATTATCAAGAGATAACTGCTTACACTGAAATGATTCATTAAATAAAACTGCTACTCCCACCCCCTCTCCTGTTCAGTCTGATCTCACTGATAAAACTAAAGTTGGGAGGGGTTGATTCTATAAGAGCAGCTGCGCTGTTATTTTGGTTAAACCAAGTTTCAGTTAAAAACATAAAATCGAGGTTGTGCTCAGTTATAAAATCAGTAATTAAAAACGTTTTCCTTGCTAATGACCTAACATTTAAAAAAGCTAACTTGATGGGTTTAGAATTGTTTTTTGTATATTTGACTAATGTGTAATTCATGATGAACTAATACATTAATTAATGCAGGGTCTATCAGGAACTCCTGATGCTCATCATGTACTAATTTCAGTCTCAATGTGGATTCATATGATTACTTAGAGTTTAATAGATCATCAACTGTTGAACATTAATTCACAGTTAAAAAACATATTTTTTAATATGTCAACTAATTTGCAAGTTTAGAGGAAAATATATAATTTAGTTCCATGCCACTGATCTTTTTTTTTTTTTAAGTAAGAAGCACTTAAAGAAGACATGAATTACTAATTACTTCATATTGAATTTCATGTGACTACTTAAGGGCACACATTTATCTTCAAGTGATCATTTGTAATAATGACTTTTAATGGCTATGGATTTTCACATGAGTATCATTGTGTGACTACTTTTAAGCGCATATGTCAGTAAATTAAACATAATGGTTCAGTAATGATGGAAAAGTGTATCATTTTGAGGCTGCATTTTTCAGTTTATTGGTTAGACCAATCACATAAGAAAAGAAAAATTTGCTTCTGATGGTAGATTCCTTTTTTGTTTTTTTTTGTTTTTTTAGAGCAGCTGTTATCGGTGCTTTTTATCAGACACACTCATTTTAGGATCATAATCCCTACTGATGAATTTAATATTGTTATAAATGCAATCCCTGATGGAGCAATGATGCTATTTAAAAGTTCAGCAGAATATACTACAAACATGAACGTGGCATTATCTCAGCAAGAGAAGCTGGTTTTGGACAGAAGCAACGCAGGCAACCTTTTATTGTGTATATATATGCAAAGATCTCGCCGATCATCTGTAAGTCACATGACAGTGGGATCACTGTTGTCATCGTAAAAGGAAAAGTATTAAAAGAAAAGAAAATGTATTAAAAGTAAATCTCTGAGTTTTATGAATGAGTGTGGATTAATTCAATTTGAATTCATTTAAATCAGTTCATTGATTTTTTTTTACCCAGCTCTACATTCACATATACAAATACATGCACAGACACACTCATTAAGTTCAGGCATTTAGAAGACTGGAAAAGCCGTCATTTTAGTTTTGAATGTAGACCACTGTAATTGACCTGGGGCTGTTTGTTTCACAGAGCAGGATCACAGCAGTCAAGAGCAGCATCAGCAGATTTCGATCTATTTCTGGGAACAGCTGAAAGACCTTCACCTGATGACCTGTGAGACCTGATAGTTATACCTGAAAATTATAGACTGTGAACAAGTCAGTGGTGTACTCTGGGACCAAACCACTAAGTCCTTCGTAGATTAGTAGGTTTACGTCATCATACCGATTGTTTGGATATTCCAGTAAATAGTGAGTTGAAGTAACCCATATGTATGGAGACACAAGTTTCTCTTGGTCAGTTTAAGTTATGAATTTTGTAAAAGCTCCAGGACTGACGGAAATGTGATTGTCAAACTTAAATCTAAAACAATGCCAGGGTATCTGACTCATTCACTGTGGTGCAGTGATGACAAGTATGAAGAGATCTTCCATTTCTGACTACACAGGCCAATATTTACCTCTTAATGCTTCTTTAATGCATGGCTTATGAAGATTTAATGCATGACCATGTCACAAATTTCTGTTGTTTATCATGACCTAAGAAGTCAGTGTTACTGTATGTGACTGGTTCATTTTCAAAAGATGGTATAGAATCTATATCATCTATTATATAGATAAGAGGTATTCAACTAAAATTTAAAGAGGTCCAGTTAGAAATAAACTATTGGAGCCAAAGTCAAAAGTCAAAAGCCAAAGGTGTGTTAAAGCAGGGATTCATGGAAAACCTGCTGGATTGTCGCTCTCGTAGGACCTAATTTAATAGCCCTGTTCTAAACCTTCCCACCTATTTAAATTCCAATACTCTGAGGCTCTTCTTCTTTCAGGTTCATGCTTATTATATAACATTCTTTTTGTCAGCATCCAAATGCTTTCAGATCTAACTGCTTAATCATAATGACCATTAGTGGGTTTATGTGCGTGCGTGTGTGTGTGTGTGTGTGTGTGTGTGTGTTGTGCATGTATAGACTGCTGATTCCTGTCCTGAGTAATTTGTTTACCTGTCTTGAGGGATGAGGCACTTGGCTTCTTCTCTCTAAATGGGTCTTTGGACACTTCACTGCACATTTTATATTGCTACTGACATGTTTGTGAATCTGGATCAACAAAATGTGTTCGAAGGTTTCAAAAACTCCTCTTTAACGAAACTGATGTTTTCATGCACAGAGCTAATAAAATCTGTTATCACCCATCTAGGTTAGGGAAGGAGGATTTAACATAAAATAAATATGCCCATATGTAAGGTGTAATAGGGCGTTTATTGTCCCGAGTGGCAGGTGGACTTCACACAAACACAATTAACAGGAGGGATGGGTGGGTGGTGCTACTCAAATCAAAGAAAGAAAATAGAAAGGACTATCTGGAAAGACACAAACTAAACTCAGTGATGTTCAACACAAAGAAACAAAAACCTGACTGACTGCACATTAACTACAAAAGGAAAAAGCAATAATAACTTAACAAAAACAAAAGACAAGAGTAGAAAGCTGGTGGCCAACCTAACTTGTCCAGTCTCCACACAACAAAAGGTCTACACATGTACAGCAAATACAAACACAGCCATAGAGGCACAAGTCCAGACCTTAGCAAAAGTAAGGGGTCAGATACAATCTAACACGTTTCAAATTACAACCTAACAAGCAGAGTTTCTAACAAGTGGGCGAGATGTCTAACAAAACAGATCCAGGCGCTGCTGACCAAAGGGATGCCGCGCCCTTTGATCCCTTGAATGATGCAGGAGCAACTGGTCCAGGAAACCAAGGAGCAGGAGAGGAAGGTGTGAAGGAGTGCAGCCAGTCCCAGCCAGGCCAGGGTACATGGCAATTTACATACAAAATGAGAGGGAAAATTAGACCTAGGGGTTACAGCCATGACAAAATCCATTAAAGAATTTTATTTCATTGCTCTTTATTTTCACTCAGGCAAACTAACAAACCACATCAAACAACCAGTTGTCCGGAGGCATGTGTAGGTTGGTAATTTCTTCTCTGTATATTAACCGTTTATTGTTCACATTAAGAAAAAGCAAGAGAAAATGTTCTGTTTTTTTTTTTTTTTTTTTTTTTTTATCTTGCTTTGGACAATAAGTTTTTAAACAAATGGTTCAGATAACAGTTAATATAGTAAGAAAGTGAAGTCTCAAAACTTTAGTCCAACTATTATACAATCAACTGGTAAAAATGGCTCAGGCAGGTTCATTTGCACAAAAGTTTGATTTTGATAGGCATCATCCTATAAAATTAAAAATTAGCTTTACTAAATAGAAGAGTTCAAATTCAAGGGTTAACAGGTTTACCACATTGGGAGAAAAAAGTTGTGTTTTAGTTGTCCAGCAGTTCTCTGTGAAGTGGTCTGCAAAGAGTTTTCAGCCACATCAAAAAAGAAACAATGAAGATATATGTAATAAAACTCTAACTGCAGTCTTCCGATAATTATTTTTTTTAAATATATCTCACATTAGTACACGTCAGCAGTCAAATACACAAATGGAAAATGTTCAGGTGTCGTCACCAAGTTTAGACTCTAGTTCAGGCGACTAAAATGTTTAAATCATGACCCGACCTGTTTCTTGATTAGAGTTTTTAATTTCAGAAACATCTAGAGCTAGTTCAGTAGGTGTGGTTTGAAGTTTATGTTATAACAACTTGAAAGTCGAGTTGGTTCATTTTAAAAGCCTCTCTTCAGACATAGTCATAATTATATACCAAGTATGGTTTCCATTAATTAGATGATCAGAGCATTTTCATTTTCTTACAAAGAAGAGGGCTGATGAGAAAATGGACTGAGAACAAAAAAGTATTAGAGAAGCTTTATGTCACTCTGTATCCATGGAGACCTGCAATATTTTCATCTGGCAGTATAGAGACTTCCAGAGTGTCCGTCTGGCTCTCATTTCACCTCCACTTAGAGAGGACAGAAACAGCACGCTCAGTCCTCTCCATCCTCATCAATCCTGTCAGGATATAGGACAAATCAATGTGTGTCTAACATAAGAATATCTTTGATCAGCAGCGATGGTCTGGAACCTGCTCAGCCTGATTTCATGGCATAAGACAGGCTGATTTATTATTTTCTTTCCAGTGCATTCATTAAAGTATACAAATTGCATGCAGAAGGGTGCAAACTTTACATGCAAATGCAAATGCAAATACAACTAAAGCACTAACTCTGGGGTTTTTGCTGCAGTGTGAACCCTGCCAACAAAACGACTGTGCTCATCCAGTCCCAGCCTCTGTTCTAAATTTGCAGCCTGTTAATTATTCAGCCTGTAACCTTAATGCCCCTCAGAGGTTTAGAGCTGGACTTCATGTTTCACATTCTGCTGCACACTTGCATTCCCTTTTAAATCACTGCTTCTGCTCTGGCTTGTTATCAAATAAATAAATAAAAAATAATAAATAAATAAATAATCTATCAACGCTACTAAATACTTCTTACAGATATTCGTGCTTCAAACCAACAAAAGCAACGACACATTTTTTTTCTTTCCTGCACACAGTTGATCTCTAATCCATTTTGCTTGACAGAGCAGTCTTTGCGCAGATAATAGCTGTTTGATGTTGAATTGATGTATTCATCTGTGTGTTTGCGTGTGCTAGACTGTGGCCAGGCTTTTGACTCTACAAAACTGTGTTAGGCTCTGGTGCTTTGAACTCTGTACTATGAGCGCTTAACAAGCTAATGACTATAATACTGATATGTAAAATGCAGTATGCAGTGAGCATATCTGGCCTATTTTGTAAGAATGTTAACTAGTTTAGTGGATCTAGTTTAGATTTTTTGTACACTGACATAATTGCACAAAGTTTCATCAGTTTTGTAGGAGTTAGAGATTTCCCAAAGTTGCAGCCCTCTCAACAGGCATTAAGACATTTCACTAAAAGAGAAAAACTACGTTAAACATGATGGTGCATGGTGAACCCCCTGACCACCAAAATCATTCCTCATCTAAGCTATATATTATATTATGGTCTTTAAATACTGCTGGAGACATTTGACTGCAGCTACAGCTTTCAATACATTGTGACACTCAAAGAAATTCAAAGAGATGCCTGCAGTCATGTAAAAATGTTTGTTTGTATGTGCTTTCTATTGTATTTAGAATATTTTTGGGTGAAAAAGGAGGATGAAGCACAGATTTATAATAAAATTGGAATTCAATAATAAGAAAAGTGTTTACAACCGATAAGTAACAGAAAATACTGCAAATACAAATATCAAATATCAAAATACAATATCAAATGCTAAACCTGTTGAATTTTATGGCACGAAGGACAGAGGCAGGTTTACCACTGTAACACTTAGATTGGAAAACTAAAGAGACTAATTACAGTCATTTTTTAAGTTTAATATACCGTCACTCCTTGTGTGACACAGGATTATCCCTGCTGAACACCACAGGGCTTCTTTTTTAGTGAGTGACACTGGACTCGGGCAGGCCACTGAGCTGTTCTATATGCAGAATATTGTTTGAAATCGTCTTACTGAAAAGATGAAAACCCTCCTTTAAAAAAAAAAAAATGTAATCTTGGCATTATATACTGCTGCAAAACCTGCAAAAAAACTTTGACTCAACTCACCAAATGTATCATCAGTTGTGGATCTTGTTAACATCTTTTTTCTTCACACATTTATGAATCCCAAACTGTAATAATCAGAAATGGTTTTCAGAAGTGTTCTTGACCACATGCAGCAATTTCTACCACAGAATCAACCGTAGATGCAGCTCTGCCTAATGATTTAAAGATCACTGCCATTCATGACAGGTTTTTGGCCTTGTTTCAGTTTGAATACAAGTGTTATCTTTAAATTGTTTAACTTTTCATGCCTAATCATTTAGCTATGAATGTGCCTTCATGTCTCCTATTCAAGCTTTTCTGTGGCTCATTTGCTGCTTTCATATTTATCTTCAATTAAATATGTGGTTCAAATGATGAGCTAATCTGTACTTTATGTTTTTTTTTGTTTTTTTTTTGTTTTTTTTTTTACCAATACCATGAACATGTGTTCCACTGTTTTGGGGGAATTTAATTTAGGACTATTGTCTCTATACATATTATTTTTTTATATGTTATTGCTTCCAGGTACTTTTGTGGATGCAGTGGTGAACTCTTAGTTATCTCCACTAAGGTGGTGTTGGTTTGTCTGTCTGTGTGACAACATAACTCAAAAAGTTATGAACAGATTTTGATTAAATGTTTCAGGAATTCTCAGAAATGGAACAAGTGATTAGATTTTGGAGGTGATCTGGATTACCGCCTGGATCCAGATATTTTTTTATAGGATTCTTCACTGTGTGGTGATAAGGATCATTTTGTCACTGGCAAAAATAAATTAATAAATAACATCTAATCTCTTGGTCTTTGCTCTCTGAGTTCTTCTAGTTAACAATGGACTGCAATCATTTTTACAGAGATTATAAAAATCATAGCCAATGCTCGGTTCTGGACCTTTTTTCTTGCATACACAAATTGGTTCTCTAAATCTTTTAATTAGGTGGAGAATGAACTCTCAAAATGTTTTTTTTTCACAAAGCTGAAGTACTTCACAGGGTTGCGAACCTCTCCGCATCTTCTTTTCTAAAGGACTCAGCCTCTGTGGGATGCTCCTTTTATCCCTAATCATGAAACTGGCGTGCAGCTAGTTAACTGTATTAAGTGTTCCACAATTTCACCCGTTTTTCTCTTTTCCATCATGCAATTTATCCAGTTATCCATGCCCCTAGCCAACATTTTGTGAAATATATTGCTGAGATCAAGCATTTTTGACTGCTTCCCAGTATTTTTTGGAAACTGTCATGTTTTTTTGTCTTGGCCTCACCCAAGTTTTTTTTTCTATAATTGTACCAGCATTTAGTGAGATACAAGACAAATCTGCCTTGTTCCAGTATAAAAATCAGTTTAGTTCATGAAGGACGGAGACCACAAATCTATGACATGGTTATTATTTTATACTGTGTAATTTGTTATCTGTAATAATAAGATATTATATACATCATACATGCAGCTCAGTGCAAGAAGACATATTTTCATAAAGAGGACCTTGAACCAGAGGGAGGTACTGCACTGCCTCATGTTGGTATCCAAACAGACGTGGGTGTTGCAGGAGTCGTTTTGATCAATTACACTTGCAATTATTGGTTTACAAGGTTCAAACACTGCTTTTTTTCAAGCTAGAGTCTTGTTTGTGCATCCATTGAGCTGATGGCACAGTCAGCTCCTCTTTCCATTTCAAACCAGAATGAATTAGAATTAATCTGTTTTTAATTAAGTTATTAGCATTTCTTATAGCTGAGACCTGTTGGCACCTGAAATTAAAGTGCCTTTTGCTTATAGGTTTTCATTTTCTTAATATAGGTCCCCTGGGATACTTTTAAGCTTGTAAAACAGTTGGGTTTCATATGTCTTGTAAAATCTGATTTGATTCATGCTTCCACCTGTAGTCAAAGCGGGGGGGTAAAATGTCCTCAGGTTGGCACTAATCCTGTGTTCAGATTAATAATTTTCTCTTGTTTGGAACAAATACAAGCCCAGTTCTCAAAATAGCTCTTGGCTGGAGCCAAGAGGAAATTTAATTACAGTTATAAGAGGGAACACTGTTTTCATAAGATGGGCAGCTTAGGTGCTAAATATGTATTATTCAAACTCTCAGAGACCCCCCCCCCCCCCACCACCACCACCACACACACACACACACTCTCACATGTTTAAAATACTTTTTTAATATGTAATCTTTTATATAGGCCTTCTCAATTCAGAAAGAAAAATACAGATTTTGCTAATGTACAATAATTATAATTTTCTTTTTAACTCATTTTTGTGGAGGTTATTTAGTAGAAGATATTTAATTTTTCCCTTGATCCCTGGTTTCTCTAATTCACTGCAAGATCACTGAGACTATTTGGATAAATGTGAAAGCAAAGGATGATCCAATTAAATTATTAACTGACTGCAGTTGTCCAAGCTCATGTAAGTCAGGTCAACTAGCGTTCATGCAGACAGAGCAGAGGGGAGAAGGGGAAGGCCTGACTCAAATCTGCTTCTGACTGATGACCATCTCTGTCCACTTTTGAGCAATGGTTGTGTCTCTTGGGAGATTGTCAGTGTTAAACAGCTAAATCAGATGCACAGCTGATTCCTGCTGTGAACACTCCACCCTTACTTGTGTTTACGTGTGACAGAAGCTGTGGCCGATAGAACAGCTGCACTCCACACAATAAACACAATAAACTTTATGAGCAATGTTTCCTGCAGAAGAAAACAAAAAGGTGAATGAATCTGTGTCAATAACCTCTTTTCCATCTGCTGAAAACTTCTTTCAGCGTTTCTTTCATCGTCTCCTTTCACCTGATAATATTGGCTGTGGACAGTATTGGCTGATTCTTGTTCTTTCTCAGAAAACATCTGCTTTCATTGATTTTTGACAGAGTTCCTGTTGGGATGTGCCGCCTCCACTGAAGTAAAAGAAATATCACATTTGTACTCTTATAGTAAATATATCCTGCCATCTCTAAAGCAGGGAAGGTATAAAGGGATGAGAATTTTGTTGGGGTCTTAGTGAATTTTAAGGCCATGTGATTACCATATGCAAAGGATATAGTGATACAGTATATAGGGCTTTCAAAGATATCCTGAAATCGCAGCATGTGGAGTGCATTGAATCACAGCTGGAGAAGGTAAGATGAAAGGCTGGGAGGCTGTTTAACATGATTAGTTGAGGAGGTAGGATGCCTGGAAGGAAGCTGATAACAAGACTTTGGTGTCTCTAAGGGCTACTAAGGTATTTAATATAGCTAATGACCTGAAACTCTTCTTAAAGGATTAGTACATGCTATGTTTTTATCTATTGTCACTTGTACTAGATTGTGCTCATTTTGGAGTGTGGGCAGCAAATTAAATTTTAAACAAGACCATGATTAAATGGAAATCATAGTCAGACTTTTGCTTTAGGATCAAGTGACATTTGGCAAGAACCCTGATTTTTTTCCAGATTATAATTGGTGACAACAGAAAGCAAAATACATTTTGAAGCTGCCTGTCTTCATCCAAAATCAACATACACCTTGTTCCAGACAGTTGCAGTTGGGAAAGAAGGGGAAGTAAATTGAGTTTTCCAAAACTGGAATCTGATTGGTTGCTGTATGATGGGGGTGGAAGAAGAGTGTTGTTTGTTTGACAGGTTTGAGTGTGGGTGCAGACAACGTGCATATGCCTCCTCCATATATACAAGCCCCTTTTCTTAAAGCCCTTTTTTCTTGTTCATTGCACACAGCACATGTGCACATTTCTGTGTCTCCAGGCTAAAGATGGAACACACAGCGGTTGCATTGCACACAATAAAAGAAAAAAAAATGGCCTGTCTTAAACCCTCATGTCTTTTTCAACCAAAACATATTCTCTCTCAATGTGTGCCTATATTTTTCTTCCTATCACACTGGCGTATACCCAGCCCGCTGTATTGCCCACAATTTCCTGCCTTTCCTATGTTTTATAAATGGACCAGACTGCCACTCACTTGTAACATTCACCTGCTGCCATCACTGCACCTTTTCAAATGTCACTGTTTCCCTTGAGTGGCCAATAACCTGACAAACATCCAGGAGAGGGATGTTATAATCATATACATAAGACAAATACCACTGAACATGACCACAGGCCTATTTTCAATTCATCAATCAAAATGGAATTAATTCAGTCAAATATTAGCATGGCTGACATTATCAATTATCAGGAGGACCCATTTGTTTTTTACAGTAAATATAGATGCTTAAATGTGAAATTATACCCTCAATTCCTTGCATTTCATTAATATTGAAGCCATGTTCTCCACTCAACTTTTAGGAAAATTTTGACATGCTCCACTAAATGTTTCCTTCATTACAACAAAAATAATAAAACTTGTAATGCATCTTATTGTCCTCTACTGAACACTGTTGGTACACATGTTTTATTTATCACGTGCGTTATTTATCCACTCAGCTGCTAATTAGAATAATTATTAATGCATTTTTTTGGGAGGACAGCCTCAATATATCACAACAAGAATGGGGACCTATAGAATAAATTACTTTTGGAATAAATAATGACACAGTGAAGGGTTGTCTTTTGTCCATGGAGTCAAAATATAATATATAAGAAAAAAAACAACATAAAAAAACCAAGCATTTGCCTAGTTTTACCTGCAGCTTAAAGCTACAGAAATGTGTGAATCGTTCTTCTCAGAGAGAATGTTGAATGTTGCCATAGAGCCTTTTTATTTCATCTTGTTGCCAACATGAAGCAAATCCTCAGTGGTATTTTGTCCAACACTAATTCAACACCTCTGTGCAAAGCCGAGGAGCTTGTTTTATTAGCACCTGGATGAGTGCTGCTGCTGCAGTTACAAAGGCAGAAGATTACAGACAAACAACCCTGCAGGTTCCCTCTCAGGCTCTGATTGGCTTCCTACAAGAGCTACTGAATCTATCTATGTCTATCTGATTATCTATCTGTCTGACTGTCAAGTGGTGTCTATTCACACATCACTTCTGTTTGACACATGTTGTAATATATAAACTGTTAATGGAAAAGTGGGTGTGCAGCACATTTCACAGTCATTTAGTTGGTAGTTCATTACAGTTTCAGACCTCGACTGCAAACTCCTTACAAAAGTAAAGGTCTGTCGGTGCAGCCAGAATGTTCCTGCTTCCCGTGATTTTCTCTCATATGGTTTATTATTTCACAGGTGTAACTTCACAGAAACCTGTACAATCAGTAGGGCTCTAAAAATCTTTGACAGGGAAAGCTAAAACTTGAACTTGCACCACCACCAATGAAGGAATATGTTAAACTAAAATCTAAAAACAGTGGAAGTATCACTAGAGCCACCACAAGAGGAGACTGTGAGGTCTGCCACAGACACACCACTTTTAAATAATAATAATTCCCAGCTCAAAAACTGGCTTATTAGCAAGCAAACCTGTTCTCACAGCTAGAGGGATGCTCTGCAGCCCACAGAGACATATGGATGTTGCTGTGCACTGTATACTGTATGTCTGCTTTGCTTTTGTATTTGAATATTTTATTCTTGTTATATCTTGTTATGTCTGGCACATTTTTAAATAAACAAATGCATACATGTGCTGCACTTATTTTATTTGTATACTTCTGTGTGACTGAATTGTAAGGGAATGTGTTTTTATTATGTTAAAGTGGTTGTGTTTTATCTTGTATTCTTAAAACTACACACCAACCTTATGTTTTTTAAATATATTACTCTAACTTTTGTACTTTAAATCATGCACTTTATACAATATATACTACAACCAGTTTGCTCTTTACTTTTTATGTTTGCTCCTTGGTGTTACTGCATATGTATTGTTGAATGTTTGGGACCTACCAAGGGACAACAGATGCAAATTAACAGACATGCTGACTCTGCACACATTTACATTTTGTATTTTTGTATTTGTGTTCATTAAAGTGCAATTGTCCCTTTTAGATAAATAAAAAAATCATTAATTAATGTAATAGCAACATTCCACTATTCAGTTTTCTTCTATGGGTTTTATCCAACTGCTTCAAGCATGTTCTTTATTCTCTTAACTGTAAGTACAGTTGTCACAGCTGCTGCACAGAACGTTCGCTGTGGCTCTGCAAAATGTAATAAAAAATAAAGTTATGTGATTAAAAAAAAAAAAAAAAAGTTTTTCTTTCCAGTTTGTTTACAGTTGATAATAGCAAAGTGTATATTACACACAGTCCTCTCCAATCATCCTCTTCCATTGTAATACAGGTCTTTTACTGTAAGATGACTACAGACATCACAAACAGTCCATGTCACAGATATCTATGGAACAGACCGTATGTCAAAATGTTTTGATGTTCAAATGAATAATTTTGTATTTGATGAATTGAACAATAAAAGAACATTTGGAAGCTGAGAGGAGAATAGCAATCTCACTGAGAATGCATTTAATCGTTCAAGTTGTTATTGTGCAAATTACAGACAGCTGAACTCACAGTTGTACACATTAATTTACTTAAATTAATAAAAAAAAAATAATATAAAAATTCTGAACTACTTATTCAGAGATAGCTGTTTTGGAAAAATACATTTTCTTCTGAGTTAAAGAATTAAACTGAAAAGAGTTAGAAAACAATGGTTCGTTTGTTTCCCTGCTACAATACATCTGATTTAAGTGAAATGGATCCAACAGCTTGTTGTTAAGTTCTGCAAAATGACCCATTAATTTGAGTCAAAAACAGAGAAACATTTAAAAACTGCAGGACAGTGGCCAGGGTTTGGACCATATTCACCGTAAAACATTGCTGGTAAGCTATATCTTATCTTTGTTTTCATTCTTACTCTCTATTTTTGTTACTTGAATTATCCAGATAAAAAAAAAACACCATAGTGAAGTGGAGTGCAGTGGTAATAATAATAATTCCAGACATGTTGGGGCACTGAATGTTTCCTCTCACTACTGCTTTTGGCTTAGCAAGGTGATTTTTTTCATATGACACAATCTACTGCGCATAATCAAAAGAAACAACCAGACAGGAGAAAACATAAAACGAGTAACATTTAATGCAAACTGATGTAAACAGGAGACACATCATCATAATTATTAATATATGTATTCAAGATATAGATTAAAAAGAAAACAGTGGCAAATAAGTTCAGCTTTATTTGTATTAGACCAATTCACAACACTGACCTTTAAATGCAGCTTTACAGACTTTATCAGTGAAAGACAATTCTTGTTTTAAACATGCTGTGGTCCAACCTCTTTTAAAAAAGCATAATTTAAGCATCAATGATTTTAACAACTTTAGACCAATCTCAATGCTTCCCTTTTTCTCCAAAGTTTTAGAGAAAGTTGTTTCTAATCAGATTTTAGGTTTTATAAATGAAAATGACATCTTTGAGAAATTTCAGTCTGGTTTTAAAGCTCTACACAGCACTGAAACAGCTCTCCTCAAAGTCTCTAATGACCTTTTTATAGCCTAAGATAGAGGAGAGAGCATCATTTTAATTCTTATATTATAATTGATATAATTTAATTGATCTTAAAACCTGGGTTGGCATCACAGACACTGCACTTGATTGGTTTTAGCACGTAACACGTTATAGCCCGCCATAACATGTCATTCCACTGTTATGCAGACGACACACAGATATATGTCCCGCTGAGAACAGAGGACACTGGAAGCCTAGCTGCTGTGTTAGAGTATTTCAACAACGTGAACAGTTGGATGGCACAAAACTTTCTACAATTTCAAAATATGAAATTATCTTAATCAACCCTCCTCACTCCACCGCCCATACTGAAGACAGTCTTGGCCCTCTCTCTTCTAACATCACCCCGTCTGCCAGAAACCTAGGTGTCATATTTGATTCCAATCTTAATTTTCATCTTCACATCAAAAAAAATCACCCAGTCCTGTTTCCTCCACCTCCGCACCATCAGTAAAATCCAACCTGTCCTCTCCCGGCCCGATTTAGAAAAAGTTATCAATGCTCTAATTTTCTCCAGACTTGACTACTGCAACTCCCTCCTCTCCAGTCTTGACAATAAATCCCTCTCTCGCCTCCAACTTGTTCAGAACGCAGCAGCTTGGCTTCTCCTGGTTGTAGCAGACGACAATACATTATCCCTTTTTTAGCCTCTCTGCACTGGCTCCCTGTATGTTTTAGAATTTGATTTATATTATACGCTATATTACAGAGTTAATGACACCCTAGGAGCCTCCCCGAAGCCTTAGATCCTAAGGCAGGTCCCTTTTAGCTGTGCCAGGGTCGAAACTCAAGACCAGAGGTGACCGAGCTTTTTCTGTCCGAGCCCCTCGACTCTGGAACGACCTGCCTGAGGAGATAAGGCTGGCACCATCAGTATCATCTTTTAAGTCACTTCTTAATTGACTGGCCTTTTTATAACCTATTTATTTAATTATTTCCTTTATTTCTGACTTGTTTATTGTCAGACTTCTGTCTGTCTGTCTAAATGTACTCATGCATGTGTCTGTTCTTTGTTGATTTTATTACCTTACTTTGCTGTGTGCTGTTCAGCACTTTGTAAACCTTGTTTTTTTTTAAAAGTGCTATACAAATAAAATTATTTATTATTATTATTTATTATTGTGATCCAATGCAAATAAATTCGCATTACTCAAAACTGTGGTCATACAAGCCCATTCATAAAAATAATTGCCTAGCTGAGGAAACCAACAGATTCCACTGAATCTTGTCTTCGATTCAGTTCCCCATCCTGAGCATGCACAGGGCAGTGGGCAACAACGAAAAAAAAAGGGGGGGGGGGCAAAAAAATAAAAACCTTCCCTTTTAACTGGAAGGAAAACCTCCAGCAGAGCCTGGTGCAGGGAGGGCGACCATCTGTCTCGACTGGGTGAGACCTGAGTTAGTGAGAGCAATCAGATGCTGAACGATAGGGGGCCCAAAATGGACCCTTGGTGAACTCCTCATGTCATATTTGTTTGAGTAGATTTATCGTTACCTCTTGACACAAAGTAGTCAATTTCTTTCAAAAAGGATGCAAATCAAATCAGACTTGGACTGAGATTGCCACCCAAATTTTCCAGTCAGCCTAATAGGTATTATGGTCAACTTTGTCTTTAGCTGCAGAGATTTTTGTATTTTTTATTTACTTTTTTTAATATTTATCACACTTTTTCTCTTTAATTGCAGGACACAGTGATGGCTAACTGCCAGTCTACAATGGTCATTACGTTAATGGGTTTCGGCTGTGCGCCTTGTGTTGAGCGCCAGTTATTACGGTACTGTATTGTTTGCTGCTCCGGGGTCTGTGAAAGCACGGAGCGCAACGAAGAGCTTCCACACTAACCGTTGTGTCCACTCCCTGAAAACACCAACGTTCCACGCAGAAGAAAACTCTGGATACCGCTCTGCTTCCCGCTGTAAGTTACACTCATAATTTTGTGCCTTTTCGCAGTTTTTTTTGTACTGTTTATCCAGCAAACTACAGTTTTACTTTAAGATGCTTCCCGCTTTGCATCGTGTCCGTCAGTTAATTATTAACGGCAAGCTAAAATATAACAAATCTTTCACTACGTGATCGGAAAAGCTTTTTTAATGAGGAGGATGTTTTTATTTTAGCTGGTGTTGAACTTGCTAGGTCGAGATATTAGTTCCTGCGAGTTTTTTTTTTTTTTTTTTTTTTTTTGTCTTTTCGGCGACTTATAACGCAGCTGGGCACGAGAAGTTGAGTGTGGTAGACAGTTCAGTCAAAATAGGACGTTTTCCTTCACAACACCTACCCAAAACAAACACCAATCTTCATTACAACATGAACCCCTCTTTCATTTCTGTTCTTTGCTCTCTTTTTTCTTCAACAGGCTAAACCGCTACACCCCACCTAACAACTTTGAAGTTATTATGTAGCTGTGGGAAAACTAGTAGTAATTTTGGTTACCCAGCTAAAATCCCTCTAAATTTATCTGTTGCTATCATGTATCATGTCATCGTTTGTGCCTCTGCTGTTTAAATCCCTTCACATTTTATATTTCTCTAAAATGTTTATTTTATGTTTTTAGTATTTATGTTTTTTAAGGTGAAGTCCCATCTCTTATTAGATGGGAATGAATTAATCAGTGCGTGTTTGGGCAATGAGCCAAATTAGGTTTGTATTGCATTATTAGTGTGGCAGAGATTTGAAGATATTTACTTAAAAAAGGGCGCTACTGATAAAAAAAAAAAAGAAAGAAGAAGAATCTGTGTTTATCAGTAGAAAGAGGGTAGACATGCATCTTTGTGTGCTGTAATGTTTATATGAAACTGACAAGATTTTCCACCACTTGACACAAACCAGTTTCATACCTCCTCCAATTTCTTTTTTTCCTTTTTCTTGAAATCAAGCTTAATAATAGAAAAAAACACAGAAAGTTTAATAGATATGTTAGCTGCAGTTCAGTCTTGGGTTTTTAAATCGTTCTAACATTTCACCAAGTTTTTAGTTTGTCAAGAGTTGTCCCAGGTGAGGTTCACGAACGCAGCAGCACACAGTCACGATGCTGGCGTTTAGCAGATTGTGGACAAAGTCTCAAATCTACTTCTCAATGCTTTGCTCATTTCCCACTGCTAACTGCTGAATTTGTTGAACATTACGGTCAGACAATGAACTCATAGTGACTTGACTGCTAGTGCATGCTTGTTGGTTGCCATGCCTGTGTTTTTAATACCAACTGTGACAGAGCAGATGTCATTCTAGGTTGGACACAAGCTAGTGAAATTATCAAAGGCACAATAATGGCTTTTTAATATTAATAGTATTTTAAAATAATGTCTGAAGACAGATGAGGAATTTTACCCTTTTTAGTGTGTTGCCATTTAATTTGCTTAATTGGTTTAGTCTTTTTCATGAATAAAGGCTTATTCCCATGGCAGCAGTAACACTCTTTTCCTCCCCTTGTGGTGAGAAATCAGCACATCATCCAGGCTGTGTGAGTGGACAGTAGTTTGTAATTGGCAGGGAGAAAAGGAACCAAGCTTCCATTTCTGTTCTTCCTGGTGACAAACTTTTCAGACATATCATTAAAGAAAATAAAATCTAAGTTGAGATGGAGCTGTGGTGTGTGCCTTTTGATGATACTGAGGCTGTGTTGATGTAGCCATTAGCTGTTACTCTGGCTCAGTTACTTGTTCTAAAACAGGTCTGGGCTTTTAACAAAACCATTAGATATTTTCACTGTTTACATAGTAGCACTCTACTGTCCGTGTGGAGATAGTAAAGGGTCTGGTAAAGAGAACAGATTGGGCTGGATGGTAGTTTTTTTTATTTTATTTTTTTATATATGTACTCATCTTCTCTCTCATGAACACATCATATTGTCACCCTTTGCTTCAGTGACCCTTTCAGCTTTTATTGAAAGTTTTGCACTAATGGATTTAATGCAGAATAACCACATAGTAACTGTCAGAAGTGCTGCACTTTTTTTTTTCTTTTTTTTTTTTTTTGAATAACAAATAAAAACATAGTATGGCCCCAGAGTCAATGCACTGCAGGATTGCAAGTTTTGAGTGTGTGCTGGACCACATAGAGCAGTGGAGCTTGGCTGTGCAGCTGAAATACTCCTTGGAGAGTTGCAGAACACGCTAGCATAAGGTAGGTCTTCATGTGTCTCTGTGTAATTTAGTCAAAAGGAACTGAAGCAGGCTGTAGAGTACAGTCCCATAGGTCCTACACGCACTTTATGTACAATTTGCTGGGTGAATAAACCCATGCTATTTGCTGGTTAACTAAAGCAGATGGTAACCTCCTTATTTTATTTTATTTTATTTATTTATTTATTTTAGCCTGTCTGTATTTAACACAGTCCACCAACAACAGCAATCTGTAGTTGTTACAGTTTTGATGGCTATTTTTATATAAGCTGTACTTCTACATTTGCCGGCATTGAACAGTATTTGTTCCAAATAAATACAAATAAAATTGTACAAAAGTGTTTCACCTGATTACTTTTTTTTCCTTCTAAATTTTTATACTCAGAAAATGGGTAGATTATCAAGTTTTTATTTTTATTTTTTGCTGGATTTTTATAGCAACACATACAATTTACCCCAGCAAAACAGATAGTAAGCTATAGTTTATTTTCTCAGTACTGAGTTCTGGTCTGTTGCCTACTGGGCACAAGCAATATTATTATGACAATGAGGATGATTTTCTTCCTGGATCTTTGCTTTTAATTTCCGACTGTTGGCTGTGACGAGGGGTTAACTGTAGGCTTTAATAATGACTCTCCAGCTGATGTGTTTCTGCTTATTTCCAGTGGACAAGATTAGTGAAGCTAGAACATCTGTTTCTTTTCAGATTTGGTCCTTTTTATAGCAGTGATGGTGGGTCCTTATTCATTATGTCTGGGGATGATAGAAAAACTATTTAATTGTGAAAGAGCGTCAAAACACTGTAACCAGTTTCTTTGTATATTTAGTAGATAATTTCCCTTTGCCAGCACAGCTTGTCTGCATAAACTAAGAAAAATCTCATTTTTTGATAAGCACTTTATATCATAATACTGTTCAATACAGAGCGTCGTCTTTTTGTGTGGCCGGTTCACATCTTCTGTTGGTCTCTTTAGTTTCGAAAGTTGGAGTTTTCCAACACGTGATGAATTAAATTTGTTATGTTTATAAAAGTTACTGTCATCTAAAATAAGAAATATGCAGGATGAGTCTGCTGTTCAAGAAGTGGAAAAACTGGTGGTTTAAATCTATTTATATTGATTACTGTAGCATATTAGGATAGGTTGGCTGCGTGTGCACGTGCCCCAGCATTGAGATTTTGTTTTTGCATGGTTTCACCTTTCCCCTCTTGCTATTTGGACAGAATCACCTCTTCCCCAGCTGTGCCCATACATCATGTCTAACATTTTCAATAGGATATTTGTTTAGCTGGCCTCACAAATCAGACTACAGGAAAAAGAAAAGGAAATATCTCAGCTGCTGAATGTTAAGAATTAGGGCAGCATGCTTATCTCGCTGTTGGTTCATGGGCTCCTCAGACGTCAGAGCAACCATATACAGGCTCTGTTATCCCTGTCTTTTTCATTTTCACCTAGTTTTTAAACTGCCACCAGCTGTGCAGCCTGATGTTTGGGAACATTTCATACTGACTGAACTCAGTCTGAAGTGTAGTGCAACATAAATCTCCTAACATGCTTGTTTATCTAAAACAGTTTCTCTTTTATTGGTTTAAAGCCATGCTGATTTAAGTTCAAAGTAGATAAATGTAGCATACTCTCCAGGTCGGTTAATGCATTTACATTTACATAAGTGATTTTACCAGGGCATATTTTTCTGTGTGTTTGACCCCAATATTCGCTCACAAAATACTAGTTTAAGTTAAAAAGATAAGTTATTGAAAACTTTTGTTAGGGTGTAGAAATGTACTCTCTTTGCTGTGTTGTTTGGGCGTCAAATGCCAGATTGTGTGCCACTATCCTCTTAGTTTTATGTGAGAACACACACCAATCAGCCTGTTTTCATTACAATGGGAGAGACTGACAAGATGGTGTAGGTGCTGCCCTTTATGGGTGGTCCTTTGAAATGTTTGCACATTTCGTTGCCTGCTAAATGGACTGTCAAGACTAGTGGTCTGAAAATTAATAAGGCAGATATGTACTTTGGGATGTCACGATTATTTAATTTCACAATCGTGGCATTAAGCTCCATGATTAATTCATTGTAAAGACTCCTCAATGTTGTCACATTCCATAAAATATTATATCTGAACCACAACAGCAGATCAGCGAAAATTGCGTACAGAAATGAGGACAAACTTATTTGATAAATCAAACTGCGGCCATCCTCTAAATGTTAGGCTTGAATAATGTCTGAATCTTTATAAATAAAGTCTTTTTTTAGTGAATTCGGTTCACCGCTGTGGTCAAAATCAGCTTCTCTCACCAAGATAATTCCAAATTCAGATTTTTGAAATGGCATGAGTGCTAACTTTATTGTTAATCTGAAAGAGAAAGTGTGTTTATTCCAAAGACTAATCTCTTTGCATTAACACATATTGACAGTCTTAATTGGAATTTAAAATGATGTTAATGTGTTCATGTTTATAGTGAAATTTAAATAATGCATAATAATAATCCTGATAATCTCAAAATTGTGATTGTATTGTGACAATCGTTTGAAAAAAATCTGCAATTACTACATCCCATATATGCATAAAAAATCCTGTATAAAGTGCTTTTTGTAAAAGTTTTTTTTTTCTTCTTCTTTGGAGGACAAAATAGGATTAAACTTAATTTGTAAAATTACTTTTTTGTGGACAAAGCCTTTAAGTGCAGACTTTGCATAAGGAGTTTGTGTGTGGTGGTATCGGGGGTTATTGCTCTGAACTGAACCATGCTGTAGTTTGGTTTTCAAAGCATTTTCTAGACTTAAAGTTATATTCTAAGAAAATGTTTATTTTCCATTCAGTCTTTCATTTTATTGTTGCAGACATAAAGTGGATATGAGCTGGGTTATAATAAAAGCTACACTCTCCAAGAACATCTTTGTTCGATATAACTGAATATTTCTCGGGTAATGTCTTGTCAAATTTAAAGCCATGCATTTTAACTTGACTGGTGATTCTGAATGAGCTGTGAGTGTTTTTGGTTTATTTCTTTGTTAGCTTGGGCTGTGCATCTTCACTGGTGTCACGATTCAATTCAATCACAATTATCTTGTCAATGATTTGAGCGTGATGCATCATTATGTGCTGCATTCTCAATTTTCTTTATGACTGCACATTTCTTTCTTTATTGATGAATACAAGTAGTCGGATAATTATGAACTCCCTGCTTATTTATAATTATTTCAGAAATGAATCTGAATGTCCTGATTTCTATAAACATTATTAACATGTTAACAATGTTATGTTCAACTTCATTATTGACCTTTATTGTTCCATTGCCAGAAAATCAAGAAACACTGTGTTTTTTAATCAAGAATAGTTAAGCAGCCCTCTAGAGGCGAGATTTCTTGCAGTAAAGCAGTGTTTTTTGTCTCTGGCATAAACAATCTTTCTTGGGAGACTGTTATCTATCTGCCGAGCTGTTGCAGCAGGCGGCAGGAGAATATATACATTACATATAATCACTTATGTTTTGTGGCTGCATCAATGCAGAATTGTCCACGTCTGCATCGCGATGCATTATAAGAACCAATAAATTCAATACCCTTACTGTTAGCCTTGTGAAGAAGTAGCAGCCTGTCCAGATTCCAGGCTGAAACCCCAGCTATCATTCAAAACCAAATGAGCTTGTGAAATAAAATCTCATTTACTGATTGTCTTAAAGACTTTATACTCCAGAGCACAAAGACACATCCCCACCTCTGCTCATGTCTCTACAGCTGCACAGGAGGCTGCTATACTGGCAGATTAATCTAAAGTTCCAGCTTTTGATGAACAATTTTTTTTTTTTTTTGATAAATAAAGTTTGCTATGTCTATATATGCTCATTTAGGCACAACAGTTGTGTTGAGGAGTCCTTCGCTGTTTCAGTTGTGTATAAATAACATAGACTATATATCTAATTATGTTTTGTGCCCTGCTGACATAAAAGTGAAGGCAGTCGTGTATCATCTTTATTTCTCTTCTAAGCCTTTTGAAAGGATAAAATGCAAGTTTCTTTTAAATTAGCAGTTCTATCTAACATTTTAATGCTACAAAGTTGCTAAGCTACGTACTATTAAAATTAAATTTGAAAATGGATACTGACAGATGTTTTTTTTTTTTTTCCCATTCTTTTCATTCTCTTTTTCTTTTGAGGATCTTGGTAGGCAGCCCTCCATCAATACCTTCAGCAAGTGTGGAGATGGAAGGCTTACCTTTTTAAGCCTCTGACCCTGACTATTCATCTTTAAAAGATCCTTTCCTTTGGCTTTCATGTAGAATACATTATTTACACTATATATGTGTCACGGCTGACAAAAGACAATGTGAAAAATGTTATGGAGCTTTTTTTTTTTTTCTTTTTTTTTTTTAGTTAAAGGTTTTTAGAAAAAAACAAAAATTTTTAAAGTTTTAAAAAAATGTTGGGGCATGGTCTAATAAAGGCTTCTTGTTAAAAGTTCTCAAGATTGATAGACCAATGAAATGCAGGTTTGTACTATCTTATCTAATCTTCTCTTGCACAGTGTAATTTCAGACATCCACCAACCTCAAATTAGTCATCACGGTAATCACTTTTCACAGACTCATGACTGAAGCCGAATCGAACAAACCATTTAGAGCGCTGCTGATATGTGGTGAAGCGACGCAGACTTCATAACCTGGAGAAACTAAAGGCTTTTAGAGCTTCATTGGCTCTGAATCACTGTATAATTTTAGTGCTTCAGTTATGTTTTCAAAGATTTAATCTATAAATAGCTCACAACTAATTTATCTTCACTGGCCTCAAGAATATCTTCTGCTTTCTTTTCTTTCCATGGTACTAAAATGAACTTGCTAGGCTGACTGATCAATGCTGATGGGATGGGACGCTTGTAATTGATGGAATTTATTGCTGATGGCAGATTATTCTCCATCTCTGCAAGTAGGGCTGCAGCTATCGATTATTTTAATAATCGATAAATCTGCCACTGTAATTGATTGATAAATCGGATAAGCTTTTTCCTGTTCCTTTGAAGATCTTGTGACGGACATGCAACCGAGCAGTAATTGTACTAAAGTCTGAAACAGATACATATTATAATATTACAATAAACTGTTGCATTCAACCCCATTTTCAGCTACTGTAAAATATTCTGACTTTAAACAATGGCTACGAAAAATAGATCATTTCACCAGTAATGAGATTACCTGGTAGTATGATTACAGGATAAAATATAACAAGCTGAATGTTGCTTAATTGACATACATATAAGGAAAAAATCTAATAAATAAAAACATAAAATAGGGGTGACCTACGTCACTATTTCTGATAGTCAACAGAATGTGTGAGTTTACTGTACCTGCCTTATAATGAACTCAGACTTAAATACATACCCGTCTTCTGAGACGCACATGCATGTTACATGCTACACGTTTTTATACTTTCCCATGCACCGTCTTGCCATCAAACCACTTCTTACTTTTATAGCATAAATTTCTCTCCCAATGTTCAGACTAGGACTGAATCATTAATCACTTTGGAAACAAATTGAAAATCACAATTTAAGACGTTGCAAACCCAAAGTAGCATAATTAATGTTTGTTACACGGCACCTGATTCAGGTTTCAAACCTGCAACGTCCTCTGCTTCATTCATATTTCTTGTGCTATAGTCATTTAAACATCACGTGTAATTTTTCTATAAATGACTGAAACGCTGTGACAGTAAACACTGAGGACAGATAACAGTCCAACTTGTGAAATGTCCTGATAAGTCCTGTCCTGTTTTTACTGAGTGGAGTTACTCTGAATATTTCAGTTCAGACCTCAGATAACATGTTGACGTTAATAAAACCTACAGAAAATATTGGATCCATTTAAGCTGCAATATGACTCAGAAATTACTGCAATGACTGTAGATTCAGCTTGTTTAACGGACTTGTATGGCAGTGGAAGGAAGGTGTAAATAATCTTACATATTAACTCAGAGTAAATGGATGGAAAAGCCTACAGGACGTTTACCTGGACGTGAGAGGCTTCTTTCTGGAAACTACATTAAAAAATGACTTAGAACATTTTTTTTCCCAACTCAAGAAAAACATCTAGCTAGCTTGCACTTCCAGCTGAACTTTAGCAGAATAGCTGCTTTTTGACACCTATAATACTGGAACAGTGGAAATAAAGAAACAAGACCAGGTATCTGGAATTAAATAGGCTTTCTTCCATGGACTATGAAGGTTGTGCACGGATGACTTGAAGCCATGGAGCCCATACCGGTTTGATTGTTTGAAAAGGTTTTTTTTCCCTCATCTGAATATTAATCATAGCTTTTAACACCACTATTAATTACAGAAATAAGTAACTGTGACATCCCTACTTGGCACAGGAGTGGGTACAGTCAACCCTCAGGTCTCCACCATAGTAGTGTTACCATCTTCACGTCCCTGGGAGACTTAAAAAAAAAAAAGCATATTTTTTTTTCTCCTCCATTTTCAGGTGAAGCAACATATGGTCTTACATGCATCCTCTGTTAGCTGCTTTGCTCACCTGCGTGTGCACATCTTTGTGTATGGCATTGGGATGAAACTCAGCATTGGCTGTACAAAAAGCATGGAGTGAGCAATGATGTGCTGTGATGTAAATAAGATCAATAACATCTGACTGTCTTGTTTTTACTACAAAGACAAAGTATAAACCTGTTCTAGTGGAAATGTACCCTTCAGGCGTCAGTGTTTATGCCAGAGGTTGCATCTTGCACTTAGTAAGCAAAGTCATTCATATCTCAACTTTGCATCCTTGTGTCAGAATATAGAGCAGTTTGTATTTTTATGTCTTCGCATGTGGCATTCCTCCATCTCATGTAAAAAAAAAAAGAAAAAAAAAAGTGTTTCTGCATAAACACTGAACAGGAGCTGGAATTTAAAAAATTAAATCGCAATTGCAATATTGGTCAGAAAAATCGCAATTAGAATTTTTTTTCCCCCCATATTGTTCAGGCCTAGTTCAGACAGATGACTTAAACCAAATAAATATGTCCTTTAGCTAAAATGATGATTGGATAAAAAGGAAGCCTGGTAGACATGTCTTCAGTTTGCTACACTGATAAGCAATCTCTCTTTCCTCTTAGTGTAGTTGACTATTTGTTCCATTTTCCACTGTTGTTGTTTTTCTTCTGATTAGTCTGAATCTCACATGACAGGTGACACCTGTTAGTATTAAATTACTGTTCAAGGTGAAGGGGTTATTACAGCAGGTAGGCGCAGCTGTATTTTCATGCAAAATGATTTTTTTTTCCACCATTCGAAAGTTGGGAGCTCTAGTTTCCATATAGGGGAATTTCTTCTGTTGACTTATACTTACTGTAGCCTTTACTGTCACCCTCTGTGTTCACTATGTTTATTTTATTAACATTACCAATCTTTGGAAACGTGTGATTTTATTTACTTATTTTTTGCCTTGGTTTGAAAAGTATAATTCCATATTTGCTTTGTGGAAATTGAGCTAATCTATCGAGATCATGTTAATTGATTGATAAGACAGGCGCTGTGTAGCAGTTAAACATCCAAGCGGCCATATACACACAACTAATCATCTGATTGCACAAGTTTAACTGAATAAGTGGAGAGAATTATGATTTAAATTGTAGATGATGATCCCACTATAGAACATCGTCATGTGATATCTCTCCCCTGAGACAATCTGTGTGTATAACATCTGTGGGCATGGATTACAAATCAGCTTTTGTCTTTGACTTTTAGTAGAATCATATTGTATTTTTATTTTGTTTTGATTATGAAATTCTTAATTGCAAAGGGGTTTTATTGTTAAACTGGTATTTTAAAACCAAACTAAGTTTTTTTGTGTGGTATTAATCAAAGTATGTTGTATTTAATAAGGCTGCTCGATGCAACACAGTATTTTCATATTCACATTTCTGGTTCATACATCATCTAAATGGAGTTTTTCACATCAAGATTGTCAATTTTTAACATAATATTGTTCTATATTTGTTATTTTTCTGACAATGTGAAAAACAGCAACTTTCTGATGAGATATCTTCTCCATCAAGCCTGAACATCAGCCATCCTGTGCAGGCATTGATTTGCCACCGGCTTAAGTTGATTGCCACATTTGTTTCTGTGTAAACTCCACTGAGCCTGCATGGCATTTGCAATGCTTGGTGAAAACCTGATTAGCAGGCTGCCGGGGGTGTATCCACATTTACAAGGAAGCGGCTTTGGCACATCTGAAGATGCCTTAAAAGTATAGTTTTAGTGCAGTTTCACAAGGGTATAAAGATAAAGTACGAATAAAAATGCATACACATATGAGTCAGTTGCAAACTACTTTAGTTAAAAAAAACAGATTTATACAGTTGTCTTATTACACTGTAACAAGAATTACACAAACAAGACTGAGCATTTAGCTTGTGAACTTTTATTTTCTGTATTCCTGGTTTTGTGAGCTATATTTTGGGATATCTCTGCTGGAACACTGGTGTTTTTAATCTATCACACTTTTTTTCATAGTTGCATATTTCTGTTTTTAGGAGTGTAAATAAAGTCTGTGCACAAAAATAAATGAATAGGACAAACCTCTTCAAGTCTTGCAGAATAAATCTTCCACAATCTACCACGAGTAAGACTTGTTTGTTATTAATGTTTTATTAAGAGGAGCACAGTGGCCCCTAACTTAAATTTTTAGGAGCGCAAGCACAAAATCTAGGGGCGCACGCTGAAATCATCGTGCATAGCAAATATTCACATTTCTTCTCATTTTCACTGTATTAGTGATAAATACTTGAAGAATAAATTCAGAAATTACAATGTTTACAATTCACATTTTTTGTGCAGCAAAAACAAACAAACAAAAAAAAAACATCTTACGGGTCACACTAATACAAAACAAGTAGACATTGAAGCTGTCAAATCAAATCAAATCAGATTTGATGATTTGACTTGATTTTCACTTTGTAGTTGAAGCAGAGCAGCAACTTTGACCCCATCATCCCCCATAGGGCATGGTATAACTTATCCATGTAGTTCCTGGCAAAAAAACAGCTTTAGGGACTGATACTCCTCTCCAGACACTGTTTCCAACTCCTCAGTAAGAAAAGTAGCTGTTAGCTGTCCTAAAAGTGGCTAAAAGTCGCTAATTAGCATAATCAGCCTGGTACATATAGCTGTAATGGATGCTGCCACGAAGAGGGAGGTAGAGGGAAAGGCAAAATTTGATTTAAAAAAAAAAACCTAAAAATGTTTAGAACAGCAATAAATAAATAAATTTAAATAATAATTCTGTCAATATTTTATTTATTTTTTAACTTCAGTTTTTTTTAAGTGTATTTTGTTTTTTTAAATTAGGAGTCTGGAACATTTCACAACACTTAACTTTTTACATATTTTTATCCACACTCTTCATTAACAGACATTACTCTGACGTAGGGCTGGGCGATTAATCGATAAAATCGATAAATCGAATTTTCCATTTCTGGAGATTTAATTTTAAGAAAATCTGGATTTTTTTTCCATAGTTAGCAGCAGACTTAACCTTCCCTCCACACCAGAGTGGTGTTTGTCTGACAGATTTCAGTGAAGTGATGCTTTACTCATGCCTGGGATTTAGCTGTGCGTATAACTGCAGAGAGAAATGCTGCTTTCTATGAGATGTAGAAGTCAACTTTAGCCCACAAACCCTCGTTAAGAGACAACCTTCGTCAGGGGAATTATTTCTGCAGTGGATCCTGTATGATAAGGATCCAGATGGAAAAAGATCACGGATGCATTGTGTCGCATATTTCTATGTAAGATATGAAGTCGTTTATATGGTGGAAAAGCTATGACATATGCTTTATTTTTGCTGGCATTCATCAATACAAACAAATGTTTTTCATAAGTTTATTTATGTTTTGTAAAAGAAAAGAAAAAAATCGATTGAATTCGGAAATCGGATTTGGTTATAAAAAATCTGAGATTTTATTTTTGGGCCGTATCGCCCAGCCCTACTCTGACGGTAAGCCAGTGCGGGAAAATCCAGCAGCAACTTTGTACGTTTCATTTTCAGCCTGATCATGAAACAGAGGTGAACGTTGTCTGCTCTGAATACAGCTCCCCTGTGTACGGGGAGAGGTCTGCATAGCACCCGCTCCTCATTGGGAAGAGTAAACTACCTTTATTCACCTCAGTCTCCAAAAGTCTCCAATAATACCAGAGAAAAGTTGCTAGATTTTTCGTTAGCTGCTTTTTTAAAGTCGCTAGAGGGGTCTGAAATATAGCGACAAAGTCGCTGAGTTGGCAACACTGAGGAATAATAAATTCCCCCAAGACCCGCCTCTTTCCACACATAACCCAATCACAGTTGTCTTTCGTCCCCGCTCACACGCACATTGGCTGTCGTCTTCTTTGTTGTTGTGTTGGTATGGCCTGACCATACTACTCCCCACACACACATAGCTAAATAATTTTGTTTTTGTAACAACAGAATGAATTAGTCATTTTTAAACAAGCCATCATTTATGATTTTAGCAACAAGTGGAACGGCTTCTTGGACAAGAACTGCCAGTACTGCTCCACAAATTTTCTTTTTGATGATTTAACCTGATGATTCTGGATTAGTAAAATAAGAGCTTTATTAGAGCAGAGCATGGGCCTGGAAATGCCTTGGAATTAGCCACAGGTTAACAATTTAATCAGCTCATGTGCATCCCTATACCAGACTTTCCATTTTTCTGACAAAGATTACAGAAAAATTACGGGAATGAGTACTGGCTGAGAATATGGTAGTCAGACAAACAGATGAAATGTGACATCACCTACGCCCAAAACAAGCCAATCAGCGTAGTTGTTTTATTACTGGAATGATTTCATTTTTACACACACAAGCACATGGATGCACAAAAACACACACTTTGCACACAGTAATAATTATCTTTTTAAAAAATAACTAAGGAAAGAAAATGGAGAAAGTAGGTTATTAATTACTCAGATAAACAATGTTTTTTTTTTTATAGCCTTTTTTATTCAGCTTTTTGTATTTGACTTTTTTGATTCTTGTTAACTCATGGTGAAAATAGCAGACTCATTCAGCTTTAGGTCTTAGCACATTACTGGTGCTGTAGGTGGTTGAACAAAATATTTCTACAATTGAAGTGACTGGCTGCTTTTTTTTCCTACTCTTTAGAAAGTCTTGAAGGCTTCTGTGGTTTAATGGTAATATCCCTATATCTACGGCCGACACATGCATAGCTGCAAAGTTTGGAGGCTTTCTGAAGAGTTGGAGTTTTTAGGAGGTCTTTTATTACAAGCTTTGGTAGTAACAAATGCCCTTTGACTGAACAAAGAGGTATTTATGTCTGTCTGCTTTCTTGTAATGTGGGTTGTGTCCACTACCTCTGGGAGGCTGTAGGCCATTTTCCATTTCCTGTGCAAGTCGATAATATTTCCAAGAACAGATGAAAGAACTTCATAAAGGAAATTGTTTAGATACTGTTGTCCAATTCATTGCTGTCATCAACTGCGCAACTCCTTTGTTCTCTCTGTTTAAGATGAAAATAAAGTCACTGATATTACTTGGAAGCATGCTGACATGCAGATGACCTTTGAAGAGACTCAAGTGTATTTTCTGCAGAAAATCAAAAATAGGGTTGAGGTTTTTAATAGGCTGGAATATGCATTGGTTAGGGTGTTTATTTATTTATTAGATTATTAAAAATGAATACAATGACTTTTTCCCCAATAGATTAAAAAAAAATAAAGCAAGTTTATATTTTCTTGAAAAAGACAAAAAATAGTCCTTTATATGCAGATCCATAAATTCACAGTGAACCGTTTTCATAATTTGCCAGTGTACACCTCCTCTTTGGGTGTGTAAGGAGGCAAGTGAAGCTATCAAAATGTCATTTAGATGGCACTTAAAATTAATAATAATAACAAATATATTTCATTAAGCATAAACATTTCAAGCAATTTTTCCGTTGCCTCAGCCTTTTAAGCACTCGGAAGTGTGTGTGTGTGTGCATAGGTTATTTATTGTGAAAACTAAAACTCACGCTCTCATTGGATCCGTCTCAAATCTTTTGAAGAATGGAGCAACTCTCTGTTTATGCAGGAGCTTTCCCAGCCATTATTGCTGGGCCCACCTGTGTCTCTATCAAAGTGGTAAGGCAGCGGATTCTTCCTCCTGCTTCTGTGCACCAGCTTTCTCTCTTCCTGGGCAAACAATGATGATTAGGAGCAATGATGATTAACCAAAGACATGGTGAGGTGGTTAAAACTAATTGCAACACTGCAGGTAAATAGTCCTGAAGATTGCAGTAAACATCAGAGAACTATTTAGACTTAGAAACACACAAGAAATGAGACCACAACAAACAAGAGGCACACATCAGAAGAGCAGCCATGTGCGGCGTGTTGTTTTGCCATATGACAGAAAATGTAGGAAAGCTTTTTTTCATTTTGCTCTGTTTTCAGGATCCTTCTGTTTCTAAAGCAATTACAGCCGAGATCAAGCTGTGTTTTATCACACAGTATGTATTTGTTGCTTCTAAAATCAGGATGAAGTAGCTCATCAGTGAAAATTGCTGTCCTGGTTTTTTTTTTTTTTTTTCTTCAATATTTTTGTTTTTCTTGTAGCGTGAGGGATTTCTCACGCTGCCAGCTGCCAAATGATAAACAAAATTAATCCTTGTTGCTATCCAACATATGAGAATCACTTAGTAAAAAGATCCTTAAATCAGAGACGTAGACTGAGTCATTATATCTATAAAACAGGTCAGCACTATTTTGATATCTAAAGCACAGAAATGTTTCCCCATTATTTAGTTTGGGAGAGGAACGTTATGTCTTTGCTAACCCCTTTTATTTGTCTTTAGAAATAAACTCTTCACACAGGCCTTGTAATGATGTGATTGCATTAAAAAAATATTTAAAAAAAAAAAAGTAATAAAAACTGAAACCTGTTGGAAAGACCCTTTGAGTTGATTAATTCAGCCAAACCTTTGTAGAGTTTTCAGGCTGTAGCTGGTAAAAGCTAGGTAAAAACCCCCCATCACCAACTGATAGCAGGATATAAGCGAAGAACTAGGCTCAAACTTGATAATCTTGCTGATTTCAGCTGCTTATTGTTAAATATGAAATTAGCTAAAAATAGGCTTATACTCTGATTGAAAGCCTCAAATGATTTGTCGGTTCATACAAAGATTATTTTTTGTAAGACAGATTAGAAATTAAGGTCAAGGCCTTTTAGCTTGACATGTATTGGCTACTTCCTGTAGCCTTCCTCAGAAAGGTCTCATAATGATTTGTCGGTTACTAACCTAAGCAGGGCTGGGCAATATGGGCTTCTTCTTTTTTTTCTTTTATTTCTCAATAACATATTAAACTTATTAAAAACTTATTTAACTTAAAGCCTTTGCATGTAAAATGTGTTTTATTTATTTATATGAATGAATCATAGCAAAAACAGTAAATATCATAACTTTTCACCTGTATAAATGACTTCATATCTTGCATAGACTTCATATGCAACACAGCTACATCCATGGTCTCTTTCCATCTCATATGGGATATAGTGCAGAAAATTATTCCCCTGAATATGGTTGAGTGTGGGCTGAAGTTTGTCCTCTGCATCTCGAAGAGAGCAGCATCTCACTGTGGTTATATGCACAGCTAAATTGCAGGCGTAAGTGACGGCTCACTTCACTGTAAGTCTGTTAGAGCAAAGTTTTGTCTGAAAGCACTAACTATGGAAGCCCAAGGACATTGTTTACATTGCATTAAAAAAAATCCAGATTTTCATAAAATAAATCATCAAATGGCACATTTGATTATTATATATTGATTATTACTTATAGTTCTTGTGGATGGTTAATGTTTGGAGTTGAAATTACATCTGCTAGGTAGGGCTGGGCAGTTAATTGAATTTTTATTGCAATTACAATCTGGGTTTTCAACGATTATACAAAGGAAATGATCCGATTCTTTTTGCTCCTTTGCAGTTTACTCTTGTGCTGTTTTCAGTTGCAAAATCGAACACCACTGGCATTGCTGCGCTCTGCTGCAGACTCCTGCACACAGCCCCAACCGCTTTGGTTTTATTCAACGCGAGTTGCCAACCCGTCTCATGTTAGACTGAAGACACAGATAACAAACATTATAAACAAACATAACTTTTTTTTTCTCGCCAAAGACCAGTGCTCAGTTAACACAGTGAACAACCCGGGATTTAAGAAACTCGCCAACACTTTGGACAAACGGTATCACTGCCATCTCGTCTCCATGTTAGTGAAGTGTGTCTCCCTGCTCTGTATGGTGAGTGTGGTGAGGGTGAAGGACCAGTCCCAATGTTTCACCACCGCTACGGACGTGTGGTCAAGCCTCACCATAAAGCCGTATATAAATGTTGCGCTACATTTCATTGACGTGGATTTCAACATTAAATTGAAATGTCTCCAGACTAATTTTTTCCAGATCACACCGGGCAGAACATAGCTGCTGGTCTGAGACAAACAGTAGCTACGTGCGACCTGGGTGGAAACAAACTAGTCTGTATTACCCACAGACAACGCTTTAAATGTCACACGGGCTCTCTCAATTTCAATCAAAATAATTGTCATTATCATTTTTGCCATAATCAAGCAGCCAGGTCTTGATGTTGTAAAATGCATGGTTGCAGATCCCACATTGTTTATGGATCCTGCCAAGCCTAAAGGATATGTTGACACCAAACAATCTACCATCCTGCATTGTGACACTGCTACATTTTGTACATGTGTACAAATGTTCATATTACATTCTTCTGGTGAGACTGGCTCAGGGCCAGATTGGTCTTAAGTTTAATGTGCCTAGAGATATGAGGCAAGGCAACTCTTTTATTGACTACGATACTCCCCAGTTGACCCTTATCACATGTCACATTTTTTTCAAGCAATGAAAACCAGATTAGCTTATAATTTTGCAGTGTGAAAAGAGGAGAATGACAGCACACACACAGGACAGAGAAGACAGCTGTATCTCTCCTCGGCTTGCAATTTGCCAGCTCTGTTCATCCCTCTGAACATCAAACTTATGAGTTATGCATTAAAATAGCTCTTAAGATGATAAAGGTTAATTCTATTAGTCTTTGATGTTGTTATTGTAATGAATTTCTTTGTAACATTACTGCTACACCAGATAGTATCAGTCATCACATTGACAAATGTATAAATAGATAATTATGTACATTTTTAAGCTATGTCTCCTATTTAATTCTTATTAAATTAAAAATTTAATTATTATTTAAATGCAGGTACTCGTGTTTTATATGCATGATCACGTACCATGTACGTGTCTATGAACCCATTCTGCCTTATCTTTCAGTGTGTAGCAACAGCACTGAAGTGTTCATGCTTGATCTTGTGGGGACGGAGGCTTCTAGCGTAATAATGAGAGGATGACCTGGACCCTCTCATGCACTCTGGATGCTGTTGCTTCCCTTAATTTGAACTTTATTGTCAATTAAAGTGGGCTTATCTCCGTGGAAATCTACATTTGTGTGTGTACATCCATTATCACCATGCCTGGAATTACAAAATTCTCTCCCATGTTAAGGAGTAGAAATGATACGCGCACAAATCCAGGCATTTTATTAAATTAACTACATTTTACTAAATGAAAAACTAATGAGAAAAATAAAAACCCACTGGATAATTTAAGCTTTTGAGCTTTTCAGCTAGCAGTTCTTTCCAGCAGTACGCTGATGCATGTTTAGCCATCAAATGTGTACTCCATTATAGTGCATAGCTGCTTAGCAACCAAGCAACACTTCAGCAAGCAAGATAAACTAAAACAGGAGGGATTAAGTTAAAGGCCTGCTATAGTTCTGTGGAGACTCATGAGTCTGTGATCAATACTGTTAACTGTTTCTCATTTACTAAGACAGATGCTCATTGAATTATGTTAATCAAATAAGGTTGGGACAAACATTGACATTTTTTTATCCATTTAGATAGCATGGGATGACACTAAAGGTGCACTGACCAGGCTGTTATCAGCCAATAATCTTTCTAAGCATTTGATCTGTGGCATCTACGTTAGACAACTTGAAAACCAGGCAGATATATTTTTTTTTTGTTTGTTTTTCATCAGAGAAGGCCTGGGAAAAATTAGTTGGAAGGCAAGAATGAGCTTGTCTTATAGCTATAGAAACTAACATGATATAATTATAGAAGAACATTTTAGAACTATTTTTAGTGTTTAATGTTTGCTTTCATGTTGCATAAATAACTCCTTCATTTTCACTGCTCTACATTTTACTTTAAGTGCAATAAGAACTTACATTTTAACTTAATCGTTAATTGGTTTAGAAGCAGAAATGGGTGGATGTATCTTTAAATTTATTAAAGGTACATGTTAAGTATACTGAAAAGAGCCCCATTTTCATCTTCACAGAATAAAATTAAGCTAAAATAAAGAAATAATAAAAACTGACTTTTTTTTTCAGTATATTTTATACTTTTTAGTGTATGTTGAAAGTCTTGCTTAATTCTACTTTTTATTCTATTCCATGGAAAGGTGAATCTGCTCTAAAAACAGAAATGCTGGTTTAAGTTGGGTCTCTAAAGCTCTTTTTATACAACACAGCCTAGAAGATTGAGACATGCTGAAATAGATGGTATACAATTCCCTGGATGAGTAGAGAACTCACTCATGAGTAGAGAACAAACGTTATTCTATGCCTGTTTTGTTATTGTGACATTGTGTTATACGTTTTGTCCTCCATGTCCTGGATTCCCGTACAGGTTTTAGAGCAACATATGCTCCCATTAAGATGCCGTTTTTTCAGGGAATGCCTTGCATATTTCAGCAATATGCTAAAACGTGTAGCACATCTATTATAACAGCATGGCTTTATTGTTGGAGAGGAGGTTGTGTGCTGGACTGTTTCTAGAATTTCTGAGAAGTGGAAGAAATATATTATTTTCTGCAGCGGATGTCCAAATATAACAGTTTAAGTTTGTAGAATAAGATGTCAAGTCATTTCTGGTTATGTCATAACTTTTTTTCTGAAAAGTACAATGCAGCATTATGTTGTCAAGTATGAAGTAATTCAGTGTCCCTATTTTGATTTTCCATCTTCTCTCTGCAAGAAAAAGACAGATTACAGTCTGCTGTCCAATTACTGCTTACAATTCTCACAGCATACACCAAGGTGCAATTGCAGACGGAGTACATTCCCATAACAATAATGATTCTTGTGAAATTCTCTCAAACTATATTAATCTAGCAGCACTTTGAAAGGCTGTGGGCTAAAAGCAAAAACATTAAGTAAATTAGCCTGCCCTTGTAATGAAAGGGGAGTAGTCTTTATCCACAAAGTGCATTAACACAACCCTTTTTACTGTGATGTTTGTAAAGTAAAGAGTATGTAAATGCTAAAAATCTACGACATTGTGCCAACAGTCTGAAAGGGGAAATAATTGGGTGTGCAAATTTTTGTCTTCTAATAGCCACTTGTTGTGCGTCATTAAAGTCTGCTTCATTAGATCATTTAATTAGTTTTGGCTAACTGTTGCCCTGGACAACGAGCATTCTCCATCTGGTATTTCACGCTACCTGTGGCTCCACAACACCACCAGGGCTTTCAGTTTATGCACAGTAATGCAACACATATATTGCAGATATTTTACTTAATCGTTCTCATTTTGGCATCCAGCAGTACAGTAGAAACGGCAGAAACAGAGTTTTGAGGCTTTTTGACATCAATGTTGGTCTTCAGTTAAATGAGGGAGCTCACTTATTTTTTTTTCCTGTTTTTGCTGGATCCCCGCTGATCTCTGGTGGTTTTGCACCTTAAAGGAACTCGTTCACCTCCCAGCTGTGTGTACACACAAAGTGTCTGCTCTGCTTTACCTCACCACATCTGTGCTGCTCCTGCGTAGGCTTCACAATGAGCCTGCTGTGTCAAGATGGTTCCAGAGATAGAAATACCAAACAACGCCTGGCAGGGCTCTTGACTTAATACCAGTCAAGCCCCTCCTTCTCAATCCCAAGGGCTCAGTATAATAGTTGGTAAAAATAAACTACCTTTCTACCTCTAGTTTTACAGACCCCCCCCCCCCCCCCCCCCCCAAAAGTAAAAAAATAAAGAAAGAAATCTAGTGTTTATATATAACGGCAACCCATATGGCCACCCATATTTAAAAATAATTGCTCAGTTACACAAGTAATAGATTACTGGAGGGCTTTGTAATATCGTTGCACTTGTTGCAATGACAAAGTTTTATTCTATTCTGTTCTATTACATGACTTCCAAAAGGTGTTATTTTTAAGATTTTACTCCACAAGGCTGAGAGTAAAATGCAAACGTTTTTGTTGTGTTGTGGCCTCTTGTTGACACGGTAACAGAGTTGTAGTATGGTAACAGATAAAACTGCAAACATTTGACAACGGCCGAAGTGAAATTTTCTCAAGCATGGCGAGTCCTGTCAGTGTAAATTTGAAGGAGAATCTATTGGTGACAATGACGTATTTCACGCCATCTTGCGCATGCACACAACACCCTGCTCAACCTGTGACAATCACAACAATAGCAGACCTCCGTGTCATGTTCATGCTGCTGTATCTTTTTAATTTATTTAGCCTGTTAGTCCACACAAAACTAGAACGCACAGTTGCCATCTGTCAAATGAATAAAATTTTTAATCAGATTAATCACAGCTTACAAATTAATTAATCATGATTAATCATCATTCGCGACTAAGCCTGAAATTTGCCCGTTTTTACTCTATTGTATCAATAGAAAGAGCCAGCTTAGAAATATTAACTGACTTTGCCTGAGTAAATGTAAACGTCAGATGTCCAAGGGTCAATTTATGCAGCATGTAATGTAATGTTCTAAATCATCTCAACCATGTTCTAGATCATAATTCAGAATTCATATATCATCATCTTACCAACCGTCTCCATGGTGAAAATGTCTGTTATAAACCACCAGATGTAACGACTGCAGTTAAGCAGCCAACACTGATGAAGAAACTGATAAAACTGATCTGGATAAAAACACATTTTTCCTTTTATCACTAAAGCGTAAGCGTTTGTGCAGCAGTGATAAAAGTCCTACAGCAGCATCACCCAAAGTAAACAACTGTTGATAAAATATATCATGCAAAAGGCATCTAGTTGAGGTTAGACTACAGGCACTGTTCTTTTGAAGGCTTTTTTACAGTCTGAGTAACCACAAGGACCAGGACAAAGCCTTGAACTTGCACCTCTTCAGATAGTCCGTTGTGGGTATTGAGTTGTGTTTTAGATTATTATACTGCAAAGAGGCTTTTTTTTTCCAGATATCTTTTAGAGACTGTGATTTTTGCTGGCAATTAATTGAATCCATTCTTGTCTCTATCAGTAAAATGTTCTATGTGTCTCTGGCTACAGCACAAGTCTACAGCATGATCAGTCCACCCCCAGGCTTAACAGTTGGAGAGGTGTTCTTTTTTTCGTGAAATCATGTGCTGTGTTTGTTTTTTTTCCTCTAACATACCTTTTTACTTACTGTGGGCAACAATTTCTATTTTACCTTCACCAGTACACCAATGGTTTTTAAAAAATAAATGGGTTTTTCTTAGTTTCTCAAATGAACTTTCTTACCTATTTTTTTATTTGTTTAGGCTGCTCAGTGAAAGTGCCACTTCTTTACTTAATCGTCTCAGAGGTCGTGTGCAGTTAAATGCGCATTTGATTTGCCTCTCTTGGGATCCAATGAGCACTTCCAATTACTTCACTTGAAAGTATTCTTGGTCTTCAAGAATTCAACTTGACCTCCACTACTCCTGCTAAATGTCATTTATTAATTACATTACATACTGAGGCTACCTCTTCGTTCTTTGCTAGCCTCTCATAGCCTTTCCTGTTTTGTGGGCATCAATTATTTTGATTTTCAGACTGCCACTCAGCTGCTTGGAGACGAAGGCAGAGGATTTAGATTGTTTATGAAGCTTGCATCATCTGGCCTTTGTGATGTCTGAACATGTCACAATCCTAAAGTGAAAAGATCTTATGAGACCTTGGTAAAAAATTATTTGATAACTTAAATGTCTTGAGTTGGTCAAATTGGTCCTTTTCTTTTGGAGATTAATTTATCTTAAAATCAGTTAATGAACAGGAAAAGAAATTTTAAATGGGAGTGGTCAGTTTTCTCATGCCAAAAACTGTAGATGAAAAGCACAAATCAGTCAAATGAACCATCAGATTTTAACAGCAATTTCCTGAGAACATCTTCTGGAATTTACTATTAACGTGGCTATGGTAATTTAATACAGTCCCTTGGAGAAACCCCCCCCCCCCCCCCGAGGCTTCACTTAGCAGTTCAAATCAACATGTCTGCTTTGTCAGTAGAAAATATACGCTCTAAGGCTGTGGATGATGCTTGGACACAGATACCTGGTTGCCAAGTTGGACAGCATTGTCCCTCATATTCAGTCTTATACCCTCTTATCAAACCTTTAATAACAAAGCTTGCGACTGCCTTGTGGCAATCATCTTGTTTTTTTTCCTTTTTTTTTGCCAGTGTGAAAGGATTCACACTGACTGGCCTTGTTCTCTCAGGTGGACAGGATGAGAGGCTGCAGTGAGAAGAAGATAAACATAACAGTGAACGTTAGATGAGCTCTTTAACCAGCGGACCCAATAGATAGCCACATTTAAACTATAAATAAGCTAATATCAATTACTCTTATTCGTTAGCTTTTGATTTAGGTAGCTTAAGTAAACAGACATAAAGTTGGCAGAATTTTGCTAAACGTAAACTTACCTGTTAAAATCCCAGACACAGTGCCGTCCTCCGTACTTTCGGATGAAACGGGATCAGGTGGTGCAGGTTTTGAAGGAGGGCCGCTCGGGCTCTGCAACAACTGCAACATCCACAGGCAACAAAAGAGAAAAGCAATCACAGAGCGCGATGCGCAGCACTGCCATCGTCGCTGCTGTTTATCACGTTCCGTGTGATCGGTTTCACCGGGGTTGGCGATGAGTTTCGCCTGTGACTGTCATTGGTCGCTCCCGTGTGTTGAGCACATTACAGTTAAAAGTCAGAAAATTCTTGTATGAAACAGGAGGGAAGCTTGGGTGGTCTATAAACAGTAATATATAAAATAGTTGGGTTGCTAAAAACAAAAGCATGATATTCAAATGAAAAGTAATTATATAAAAACAATGTTTTTCTTACAACTGATCCTCAAGCAATTGATGCAATTCTACCCCCTCTTTTACCTCCCTGATTGAAAATAAAAAAAATTAAATTTAGGGGAGAAGCCTCAGTGAGAATAGCTGGAGCGTCAGTATCAAGCCAGGGTTGAGTTGAAAAAAAAGACAGCCAATTTTATTATCTAAAATGAGTAAATAAAATTACTTATTATAAAAGATTTGTTTAAAAGAGAATGGATATATTAAAAGCACCATGTTAAAAGTTGCAGGCGAGCTCTTTATTTGAGTAACTATTTGAAATTTATAGGGGGCTATTGGTATGGAACGAAGACATTGAATGATAGGGGAATGTGTCTGAGGGTGTTTGTAATGCCTGTTGGTGAGAAGTACTGGTATAGGATGGTGAGGAAGGGCGGGTTTAACTGGGGATGTGTTCTGGCTGTGATGTCAGTCGGAGAATAATTTGTAGGAGCAGAGTGTGAGTTCAATATTCATGGAAAAGAGTTGTGATCCTGTTAGATTTGGATGAATGCCATCTGATTTAAAGAGGTATGGTCTATTGTAAAAGGCTGTGAAGTTGTCGACGTATAGAATGTTGATGGAGTTGCAGAAACCTTTATCCAGATGTGATGCTGCTGGAGGCGGCTGAATGTGATAGGGAGGGCAGTGGAGAGTACTTTTGTCTCCTTATCATTATTACAGAAAAAAGTTAACCCAATAGGGCTGACAACATTACAAAGATTATATTTTCTGGTTAATAATTTTATTGTTTTTAAGGAATCATTGTATTGCAAATACATGGAGTTGAGAACTGACCACACTAGAAGAGACCAACAGAGAGTCAGAGACCCAGCTGGACAATAACACTGTGAGCTCAGCGATTATCCACAATCACATCAGTGACATCAGAAAATGTTTGAAATTGTTTGTGTATCACACAGAGCTCAGCTGTGACTCTAACATTTAATTTTCCAATACCATTACAATGTTAAAAACTTGGCACATGTAACAGTTTCTCATCACAGTAACAGTTACAACTGAAACACTAAGATTTGGATGTAACTATCGCTCCTTCTGAATACCCTTACATAATTGTTGTGGACTTACTCAGTCACCAACAGAGTAAATTCCCCTGCTAGAGTCTGATGTAATAACTGAAGATTAGGCAGGGAAACTCAAATTCCCAGCAATCCTTACAGCCTGTTCATTCCATGGTAAATGTCTACAGATGATCCAACATTTTCTTTTTTGCTCAGCTCTGACGCACATCGGATATAATGGAGCAATTCTTTCTAAGATTAACAGATCTTGTCTGTGTTCTGTTGCTTCCACATAATGCAGCCTGCTTTCAAGACATGAATTTACCGTCTTCTCCATTGCACGACTGTTCCTGTTTATCCGTTTTTGGTTTTTTTTTCTCCCTTCTCTTTTGTCACTGCTGAACCTTTATGTATAGTTACACAAACACAGTACATCAGGGTCAGCATCTGTTACAAAGGGAAACTATTGCTTTTGGTGATTTGGATAAGTCTGAATTTCAGCAGCCCTGAACAGATGTATAAATCTACATGATCAATTCTTCCATTCACACCATATGATGTGCCTGTTGTGGGCATCAGGAGTGGACAAAAGGCATTATTTTATGTAAGATTCTTAATTTTAGTGTGTCTGTAGTTGCCCTTGCCATGATGATTGTCTTCCCCTTAATGTTTAATCCACTTCACCACCACAGTCTGCAGAAAGGCGATAAGGTTGATGTGAAATGAAAAGATTTACTAAAAACAAAAAAAAGAAGTTCCTTCTGTTTCATGTACTTGGCACAGCTTTCAAGTCTGGCACAGCTTTGTACATGCAATTTATATATATATATATATATATATATATATATATATATATATATATAATATATATATATATATATATATATATATATATATATATATATATATATATATATATATATATTGCAGGTACAAAACACTACATTCACTTTCCTACAATGGTTCTATGTTATTAATGTTTTAAAACTATGCAACTTGTAGCTCACAGTGGATATGTTCTGCTGATGGTACAGCAACAGATGTTGGTCTGATGTCAGCGCAGCATGGGGTTGCTAGCAGGGAGGGAGTCAACTCACAGGCTTTGTTTGTTAATCCCAGTTATGATGTGAGAGTTAACTCAGAACTGGGAACCGGTGGTTTGAGTTATCATATTAAATCAAAAGAATTGATGAACATTTATAGAGCAGCGTTTCTAAGTAGTTAACCTCCTGATTTGTTGTTTTTTCTTCTGATGTTAAAGTCCTGATAACATAAATCTCTGCAACAATCTATCTTACATTTGCAAGATTTATCTTTTAGGTTGCAAAAAATAGGTCACGCCAGCTGTGAATGTTGGTACATTGAGACGTTGGATTTGCTTTACTTTAATAAATAATGTTACTAATGTTTTAATGGTAAAGTCAAAACTTAACCCTCCTAGTCGTGCCAAAGAAGAAGTTGGGCAGATTAATGGAGTGGATATCAGATATTTGAGGTGGATATCAGGAACACATTATTACTCTTGTAGCTGATATCCAATCAACTTCCAAGATATTTCTGTAATTCAGCCAAAACAGACTGAAATCTCTTGTCACCTTTATGTTGCAGTTTACTGTCCAGTATTCATAAGGTCAAAGAGAGATTTTGCAAACTAATTGAAAGGTAATAAATTAACTAAGATCAGACTGTAACTCATTCGAAGGTCATACAAGAGATAAACACATTGTTGAGAATGAGCTGGTGTTGCTTGTTTCTAGAGTCTTAGAATAAGTGTTGCTTTGTGCCCTTCACACCTTTTATACAGTTTGGACACCATATGGTGCTATTTTATGTCCCAAATATGATGGTCATGTGATTTAGCAGGTCTTGACTAATGGTATTTCCTGTTATTTATGATAAAAGGACATAAGACAGGTGTTGATTCCTTTGCCTTATTTTGAGTAACACATTTGATCACAGTTGTTCCTCCACACCCACACACTGCTTTGTTTCTATGATACACTTATTTTTGGCAGAACATCTTTTTAGTCGCTAACCAGAGATCTCTCGGGAAATCACACCTTTCCCACACTATCTTCTTCCTGTGCTGAGCAGCTTTTCATCCCTGCAGCACATGCTTTGTCACAAAATCTGCAGATGAACAGACAGAATGTAGTACGTTGCTTTGCCATTGCTAGTTATTAACTAAATATGTCCAAAATGCTCTTTGTGTCTGACTCTTACTCCTATTTTCTCGCATCTTTTAAATATCAAAAGAGAGTCACGTTATCAAACCTGTAGATTCTTATCAGATCTTAAGAGGGAATCCCTATAAAAGCAATTGTCAAAGATGGTTTCAATCAGAAAAGGTGATTTTAGCTAAGAAGCAATTTATTCATTGGCAGTTGCTAGGCAACTGTATCAGCAATACCCTTGGAGTCAAGGAGCATTGGTCTTGATATTCAAAGGGGAAAAACATGCAAAGGTATTTTAGCATGCTGCTGGATCTTTAAGTGCATGTGGTTATGTCAGTGCATTATTTCCTTTTTTGACAAATGCTAAAGAGGCATCAACAATGAAAGAGGCCTCGACGTTTTTGAATTAGCTTTGCATGGTTTATGGGAATTCATTGCCATTCCTATGTCCAAGAAAAGCTCTTTTGATATGTTGATGAAAGAAGAGTTAATACTTTGCTTGTTTACCTTTCTTTGAATAGAAAATGGCTGGATACAATTAGCCATTTTATGTGATGAACAGGCGAATGGATCGAAGAATAAACAGGATATTGTATCTGTAGACGTTAAGCAATTAATGTGCATTCCATAATTATATTAAAGGACTTAATGTAATAAACAAAACTAGACGAAACATCATATGCTCAACTTAAATGCATTAAAACTAGTCCAGTTAGAAAGTTGCAATTATGGTAATTGTCTAAAGGCCTAATTTTATCTAATGTTTTAGTCCAAGGCAGAAGTCTTACTGCAGTGCTCAAGCGTTTCATGGATTTTTGCTTCTTTTTAAATAAACTGGCAAAGTACAGGAAAGCTGTCAAGTTACCGGAATTAAAAAAAACACATGCTGTAAATCTGATGGAATGCAGATGGAACTGCAGCAGAAGTGACTGCAGCACACAAAACGTCGGCTGGATTCGTCTATAGCTCATTATGGCTGGACTGTGGGTGGCAGCAGAGATTAAACATGTCCACTAGTGTTTGGCACAAGTATTCGACATGTCTTGCAGAGTGCCTGTGTTTGTAGTGTGTCATCTCTCTTCTAACCAACGTAGTTCCACTTAGCCAACGTGCTGTTCTGTTTAGCCACAAGTTCTTCTGCATCCACATTTTTTTCACTCTTCTCGTTACCTTCCACCATCAAAACACTCACTCCATGAGTTCTAGTGTCGCAGCCGTTAACATTTACATGGAGCAGGTATCCAGGATAGTAAGAGTCCATTTGATTCGCCATTGACGCAGACAGAGCATGAATGTTCAGCAGTGTTTGGAACAGCATCGCATCACTTCCTTAAAAAATACAAATAGGGATGACTTTTTATTGCAGGTTAGGTAGGTGTTGCGCTATTTATATCGCAATATGCAGCCTAATTGTCACAGCTGCTTTTCTTTTCTGTTGTGAATTCCCCCATCGTTAGGTATCTTTTTGGTCCAGTTGCTGTTCTTGCCTCCACACTAAGATTTAGTGTACACCTGGACTGGGTAGAAGCATTTCAGAATATAGCCACAATGACAAGGGTTTTAAGTCTTAAGTTTGAAATAAACCACCATTCTGTTTCTAGTCTTTATCTGTGAAAGATTAAAAGATTAAATGAACTGATCCCTAAAAGAAAAAGGACACCCTTCCTTTGATTTCACTATAATGAAATTGGAGACTACAGGCCCTCCAATGTGTGCATGATAACAATAATACTATGTAGTAATGATTTATCATAATGTGTTTGACAGACATATAGTGAGATTAAGAGACTTTTCACCATGCATATAAAAAAAATTAAATAGAAAATAAGAGTTTTAAGGGGACCTTAGAATATAATGGTGTCCAAGCCTGGCTGCAATGTTTTTTTATTTCTTTTTACTGATCTTTTATTTATCTCATATCTTTACAGTTACAGTAGTTTGGAAAACGTATTGGATGAATTTATTTTTCTTGCTTTTTATCAACTTCTTTTCTCAATAAGTGCAACATGGCATCATAATTTAGCCTCGAGAAAATTGTCAGTATTGGTTTGCATTAACAAACTTGGTGTGCCCACCTCTTATCATGCGCTTTGAGCTGCTTCCTGTTAGCTCTGGCTATTTTTTCCCTTTCCTGAGGATAAAAACCTCTATTAAGGAAGCTGTCCTCATCGTTAGTAGATAAGCTCGATACTTTCCCTTGTTTTTCTCCATCAGAGAGCCGCCCTGTGGAGTAGCCATCAATTTTTTGACTGTCCCTTTGTGTGCACATGTTTCTATTTCCTTTTTAGCCTCTTGTTTAATTATGGGCTAGGTTATTGAGTTAGTGGTGATCTCTTAATTTGACTGTTATTTGTCCCCATTCAACCTGCATGTGCTGTTCATTAATGCCCATCCATAAAGCTGCTGCAGTGTATCCAGCTATCGACACATATGAACAGCCAACAAACATAGGAAATGTTTTCAATTTCATATCAATGCTTGCTTTACAAATTGTATCTTATGTTTTGTTAGTTTAATGTTATGCAACATTAAACTATTTAAGCACATTATTTTTGGACCATATTGCTAAGAGCATTATCCTCCCCCCACACCACCACCACTGCCACCTTTTTTTCTTAAGCATAAAAATAGCCAAGCTTGTGAGTGAGGCAACATTGTGGCTTTAAATACAGCGACATGTTGGCGTAATGGGGGGGGAGGGGGGTTGGCGGGGGGGGCAGCTGATGAAATCATTGCTTAAATAAAGGCCACTCTGTAGTCATTTCATACAAGGCACAAAATATGTGCACAATCATCCTTGGGGAATATTGCTTTGTAGTGAATACTGGCCGACATCAAAAAGAATCTTTCACCTCCTGAATTACATGCAGTCTGTGGAACTGTGGATCAATATCAACGGTTATATCCTCAGTTTGGTTCCATTTACACTTGTGTGTTTCTATGTGGGTCACTATCAAATTCCATTCACTGCAAGCAGACAACTCTGTTGGCTGCTCAGCAGGCCAGGAGGACATCTGGCTCTTGCTTTCACCCTGACTTAAGAGGGTTGCCTTGTATTTGTGCAACTTGTATTATGTAATTTTGTTACACAAGTCAAGTCCTCAAGGGAACTACTTGTAGATTATTTGATGCCACTTCCTCCATGTACAGTTGAGAGGTGTATTCTTCACAGAGAAAGGCAAGAAAAAGAGTACTTTTTCTTTTTTTATAAATTTCTCATTTATCTTATCCTTTTCTGGGTGGTTTATTTGGTATGATGTATTATTTATTGCACCCCTTTTAATAATTGACAACAGTATGTGCCTCTTTTTCCACTTTTGTGTCAGGTGTGCACCATGGCGTCTAAACCTCACCCTCCTCTAATGAAGAAGCACAGTCAGACAGACTTGATAAGCCGTCTGAAGAGCCGGAAGATCCTTGGAGTTGGTGGCGAGGATGATGATGGGGAAGTGCACCGCTCAAAGGTCAGATTACTTCAGATGAACATTACAGTCAGTTTATTCAATATGGGCAGCAATGTAGACGGCAAGTTCGACCGGCAAGGTCATTAGTACAACAAACAACTTGGTTATAAATGTAAGCCAGTAATGTATGAGGTAAACCATCAGTCAGATGGGTAATGTTCCATCATTGCATAAAGAAAAATGCCGCAAATGCATTTATTAACCCTGAGAAGAGCTATGGGTTCTTTATAAAAGCCACAGTGGACAACTGTCATGTCTCTGTTGTGACGTTAATACTTCTGCATCAGTGAATCTAGATCAAGTAATCCACTAAGCTCCAGCAGCTCTACTGAGATGTGACGGACTTTCTGGGTGGCCGCTTGCCTCGTGTTTTAATCCTTACATGTGTTTGTACATGCATAAAGAAAGTGCATACCAAAACACAACGTCACACATGCTGGTTTATTGAAGGAGGAACAAAATCGCTAGTCAGCTTGTCATATTTCTACATATCAAGCTCCACAGTTGCAGACTGACAATAATTTCCTCCTTTAAAATGGATTCAGAGATCAGGATTTCATTTTTTTTCCTTTTTTTTTCTTATTAAAAAAAATTAAAGAATGCATCACAATGTGCCTAGGCACAGCAGACAATTCCTCTCTGAAATATTAATCAGGCAAATGATAGAAGGGAACAGAGCAGAAGGGAGCAGGCATACGGTGGTGGCTGATAGCTTGTGATGAGATGTCAGCCCCCTTTTCTCAGCCCTCTCGAGTGTTTGTTTTCTCTCTCAATGTTTTAGCACGAAGCCTAACCCAGACATCTGTCACATGAATCTCTTCTGCAGAGCACACTCATGGAGACAGATACATATACTGACAAAGAATAAAACACTTAATTCTTCATTATATTTGACAGTAACAATTATTTATTGAGATGCTGGCTTTAATGATTGAATGGTGATCCAAATACAGTAAAAGAAAAGCTAATGTGCACTGTTGTACTTGGTGTTTTGCACAGTAGACTTTCTTAATGACGTGTGGCATAGACCCTAATTTAGAATTAAATTGTTGTGTCACAATGTCATTTTTTTCTCCATTGTGCTTTTACTTTTGTTTTTCCTTTCAACCTTGCCACATGTTTTTCTGGAAGAGAGACCCATGGGATCGGATCTAAAAGTAAAGTTAGCTGCAAGACGGTGTGGAAAGGAAACAGTTGACTTTATCCTTTGGTTTGTGTAAACAAAGGAGGGAAATGCTCCTGTAGTCCGCTGTCTGCCTCTTCCTGCCTTCTTTACAGATAAGAGTGCTGTTCCCGATTACAAATAGTCTGACAAAAAGAAAACTTAATGTATTTGCTGTACTAAGAGATGTTGCCTAACTTGTTACTGTTTTTACTAACAGCTTCTTTAAACCAATAATACATTACTTTGGTGCTTCCTTAATGTCTCAACAAACAAGCCTTGGCAGCATGAGCCTTGGCCCTAACACACTGACATATCATGATGCTTTGTGTATATTTTGTATGCCTGGGGCTTACTACTAAGACACATAAAACAGTGACAACTGCTTATTCTCACCTCACAAACTGACAGATATGCTGAACATCCTGAAAATTTTCCATGCTTAGTAGCTGAAAACTGGCTCATTGTTGGCTGTATGTAGCTGACTGAGTGACTGATGTCAATGCCAGCTGTAATTAAGTGTGTTTCTCCACGAATAGCTGTGCAAATTTCTGTCTTTTCCTGTTTCTCCTTCATACCCCGAGCCAACCCAGTGCCATCAGTTAATGTTCCCTTTGAGTATTTGTCGTGCCAGTCATGAATATTTATGTGTTCCTGTCAAAAACAGCCCCTGGAACCATGGCACAGGAAGCCTGATTCACCTGATCATGTGATCGCAGCTGGTGCAGATAGATTCATAATCAGCCACTTATGCTGCAGTACAAGAAAGAATTTAATGACTTAAGTCTGCAACTGTTCATCTTTACTGATTTTAGGGGTTTGGCTTAAATGTAGTCCTCCTAATGCTCCTACCATGAGATGAAAAATAACACCCGCTAGGGGCAAATGAATCACTTGATTCTTAACATATCATACTTCTGTTTTCTCCTGTTTTCTTTTCTTCCCACACTCTCAATTATGGTTCTATGTCAGTTCTTAAAGGGAATCTGAAGGTTCATCTGTTCGCCAACTTCTATTGGTGTGTGTACCAAAATTTGTTGCATGAGTATGTTGCATATATTTATTTACTTAAGACAAGCCTCTTCCATCCGTTTTTTTTTTCCCCCCCTCAGATATTGGTTTGCAGGGTCTTGGTCTATTTCTGGAGGAGGCACAGAGCTAAGCTCTAAAGATCTGCTTTTACTCTGCAGTTTTACAGACACAATGAAGAGTGGGCCTATGCTCTCCCTACTGGTCTTCAGTTACTCGCCAATTAAAAACTATTTCTGGAAATCTCTCTCTCTTTTTTTATGTTAAACTTGACCACCATAAATTTCATGTGATTCCATGTGGCCCAGCCTCTTGTGGTTTTCAGCCTCTTCTTTGAGGTAGCTCTTACCTTTCATCTTTAGGATGCATGGTTGGAGGATCTCAGTGCAGAGAATTCAGATGAGCCGTGGATGAGAGTTGTAAGAGGGATTAAGAACTGGTCTATAAATGCTTGGCTCCAACTCATTCTGCTCAAAGTTGTTTACTGATTGAACTTTTCTCATTTCTCATTTTAATTGAAGTTTTTTCTTTGTTTCTGCTAGCTGAGTTAAGTCAAGCAAGGAGAAATTGGGCACTTCTTCTGGGGTTGTCAAAGACTTAACAGTTTATGCGATGATCATTTTTGCAGCATCATCTACAGTTGGACGATGTCCTCCGTCATGGTTATTGGCATATTTAGCTGTTTATTCATTAACATTAATGTTAGCAACCAGGCCTAATGTTTTTGTGTGGTTGTTTCCAGAAGGCTTAAAGTAGACTGGGGAAACTGAGAAATATTGTTCAACCATGACTCAGTTTAAGTCATGATTGGCTACACACTGTCAGGCTCTTATTTAAAACTTTTAAAGATTTGGGGACTCTTTATTAAATATATTAGGAATTAATAGAAACTTTGAAGTTGCTGTGCTTTCACTAAACTCTGTGTATTGAGCTGTTTGCTGAATAGATGCATTACAGTTGACTTTTTTATTTGTTTGGGGTTTTTTTTTATGTGCTTATGTTGTGGCCTTTCCACTGATTCCCACAATGCTTCTTTCATGTACTAATTCTGTGCTGGATAGCCTGTGAACATTTCTGTTTTAAATATGACCTGACATAGCTTTTATCTTGACATATTTTGTTCTTGTGTTTTTTTTTTGTTGTTGTTTTTTTGCTGCTATTTATTTATTTATTCTTTTTAACGAACTATACCACAAAGAAAACGGATACGTTTCATGACAGATAACTATAGTTTAAATGGCTCAGATACACCGATATTAACTTTTACCGAGTGGGAAATGGTAAAAGATAAAACCCCTTGAGGCTTCAAGTATATCACAAGTAATTTTGTTTTATCCACTCTGACATTTCACAGCTTCCTCAAACAGAAAATGACTTTCCAATTGAAGCGTTTCCCTCTAAACACCGGTAACTAGAAGGGGATTCATCATCCCTGCCTTGGTGGTTTTAATGCTTCAGTGTATATTTTGTTTCTGTGCTGCTGTCTGACTCCAACACAGCAGCACTTTTTGAGAAAAGAGACATTTTCTTATGAAGAGGTAACACTGAAGTCAGGGATGCAATGATGTCTGGAGAGAACTGGTGAAAGCATGCTGTTTTTCTGTGGGTTACTCTGCAGTAACCCACAGAAAAACTTTTTTTCCCAACTTATTCTCTTTAGAGTTTTCCTTTGACAATTTATATAGCCCCTGCCCTTGTGAATTTTTGCATATAAAAGTCAGTCTGAGTCTGAATTCGTTGCCAGCTTTTCTGACCTTAACATTTCCCACTTGAATACATCTAGAATGTACATAGACAATCTGTGTTCATCGCAAATGTCTTAAAGAAACAGCCAGACATGCAAAAAAGGAACTGAAGCATTCACAACTCTTAACAATTCACATTTCATGACTGCCACAGTACTTTATCCAATTTATTTTGGTTTCATTGTCAAATCCTTGGTTTATCTGTACACTTTTACTGTGAATATTGCATTTAGGCTGCAACAAGCAATCCTGTTCAATGTTCATTCTTTGAGTTTTAACTTAGTTAATAATGCAAAACACATAGACAATGTGTCTGGAGAGAGCAACTTCTAGTATATATGGGAAGTAATTTGAAGTAATTTGAAGAAGTAATTTGCTATGTGTCTTTTTGTTAAGCAGAAATTAACCATCACTATTATTTGGGCCACCACTCATGTTTTATTTCCTCTTCCAGTCACTTAAGCTTCCACAATTTCAATTTGAGTATTGCATGGGTAATGTTGTAAGGTTTTTAGGTTTATATTGTTTGTCACAATATTGCTTTTCTTCAAGTGTCGTCATGGTTGTTGTTCATTTAAAATTCAGTGTGAGATGTTATAACTAACACTTGATGTTCAGGAGATGATATAGGCATGCTATTCACCCTCATTTCTTCATTCTCCCAAATGTTGCAGAGTCATTTTTGTTATTGGTTAAAAGCTTCTCAGTTGAATGGTTTTATATGATCTGTAACTCTGTTAAGATGACAAGATTGTGATAACATTTACCCTCTCAGCTAATTTCCTTTTCTTTTCTTTTGCCTTGTTTGCTCATAGATCAGTCAGATGCTTGGAAATGAAATTAAGTTTGCAGTACGAGAACCTAACGGGCTGAGGTGAGAATTCCGCTGCTCACTGACTCAGTATCTGACCAGCTGACATATAACACAGCCAGTAAAGTTCAACAGCTTGTAAACACTAAGCAAATATATCTGTATTTGTTGTGGGAAGGATACTACATGTCATGTCATTTCTCTGCTCTAAGGGTGTGGATACTCATCTCCGCAGTGGGATTCACAGTAATGGCTCTGATGGTGAGTGTTGCTTCAATTATTAAAAGACCTAAGATGTTTTACAGTTTTTTATTTTAACTACAGACAGGAAAGCAATTTTTAGAAACTAGTCAAGACACATTCTGCAATCCCAGTTACTGTAGATTCTTTTCCAGCTTATCACTGAGGGTCATCTGGAAAAAAACAGCTCTGTCTTTGTCAGCCCCAACTATCTAAATTCTCAATATCCTCAGTGTTCTGGGCATGCACAGCAATGCTCACTCAAAAACTGGAAGACTTTGGGAAGGACAGATGCTGTTGTGTTGATACGACAGAGCTGTGTTGTGCTTTTGTTTTCCTCACACAGGCTCTGGTGTTCCCCAACCAGCTATATGAAGTTGTTTTTGAGGAGGAGCTCTCCACAACTAGCATCTCTGTTCGCCTTTATGGAGGAGCGTTGCTTAGTAAGTCACAGTCCAGAAATGCAACAAACACAAGTAGATGATGCAATTAAAAAAAAAGACTGACTAACAGTGTTGGCACACTTTTCTTTTTTTTTTAATTATTTATGTACATGCTAAAAATATACGTTCCTAAACAGCATGTGGTCTCCTGGGAAAATGGCTTCTAATGCATTCATTACAGCTCATAGACACGCTCAATCAGATCCTGCATAAAGAAGTCTCTTTCTGCATCAGAATCACCCCTGTAGGCTACAAAAAGAGGCTGTATAATGTGATGCTATTTTGTGTATCTACAGTTCTCTACAAAGGCATGCTAGAGGCACAGAGACCAATTTTCTAGAATACTAGCAGCTAATGCTCCAGTTGCCTCTTGTTTCTGTGGTGTTGTATATCAGGTTTTAATCTGGTGGGAACTCAGTGGGGGATGGCAGGACAGAGCGGTAGGAGAGTGTGTGTAGTGTATGAGTGTGAGCTGCCTTGAAACTCAGAGGAGGAAATGTGCTATATTCCAGTCCAATTTTGCAGATTATTCCGTTAAAAACTAAATGAGCCTTATTCTTGTTCTTTTGTGCGACATTGCTCACAAGCAACAGTAATTCTATATACTAATTAATCGTGGCATCTGTGCTTTGCTCCCTTCCTAGGAGTAATGTTCGTATTTTAGAGACGGCTACAATTATTTTAATGGTCTTAATTAGAGACAGGCTGTCAGTCAGGTGATTCCAGGGTTTGTGTTAGATCTATGAAGAAACTCGCTGTGGCACAGGCTCAGACAGCACATAGGTTGCTCCTTTATAGGAGGGTAAGCAAGAAAGGGAAGGAAAGGATGTAAGAGTGAGTAAAAGCTTCTTCTGTCAAGTTATCACGTCTTCTAAGTCAAGCCGCAACACGTTAGAATACCAGCTGTGTTCCCATTCCTCAGAAGAATACTCAGGAAATCCAAGCTGTACTCTAGTCATCTATTTCTTAATTAGCAATGTAAAAATGTAGGATTATTGCCTTTCATGTGCAAAGACAAAGACATTAAACGTAACAATGGGAGGAAAGGTATGAAGGAAACAGATTTAAGCTTCATCAGACCACCAAAAGCTTGCTGTTATTGCAAATGTCAACAGAGCTATATGGATTGGCATGGAGAAAGGGTGATGTCTTACAAGATAAGGTGCAGCAGTGGGGACGAAGGACGGGGGTCTCATCTGCCACACAGATGGATCCTGGCAGGGAGAGGATGCAGTCCATCAGCCCTCCCACCTATCTGCCCACCCCTTCTGGTTTCCACAGCCTCACTGGTCTGTGTCGGTGGGAATGAAATACAGGAAAATGGACTAGAGGAAGAGTATGGATTGAAATGAAGCTTTTATAAGAATCAGTGAGTCAGAGCATTTGGCTAAATAAGATATCACCTTATCTGCATGCCATTATAGATCTACAGAAGCAAGTTAACCGTTCTTATGGTTTAGCGAGTGGAAATGCTCCTGCTCTTATAGGGGTTTTCTGTCCTGAGTTTCTTGTTCTTGTTCTCTTTTTTTTTTTTTTTTCTGGTTTCATTCCCATGCCCCTGGACCCTTAACCTATAAATTCCCTTTTATCATACTCCTTTCTAGGCCTGGCCCTCATTATGTGGAACGGTCTCTACACAGCAGAAAAGGTCATCATCCAGTGGACTCTGCTCAGTGAAGCCTGCTACTTTGCTGTCCAGTTTCTAGGTAATTAACACACAGTCTTACAGTTTAAGTTAAATATTTATTAATCTAGCAGTGAGACTCAGTGCCTCAAAGACCCTCTATTTTTATCTTACTGACAAAGTCTAGGAGTTGAGATGAGCTGCGAGTTTCTGGTTGTATTTACCGGTTATTTACGTGTTGATAGTGCCCTCTTGTGTCAACTTAGTGAAGTCACAATCTTATGCTGCATAAAGGGATCATCTTTTTAAATTCGATTTAAATCAACACTTTGAAGCTCATGCATGCTGTGAAGCATTTTTGTGGCTCAGTAATTATACATTACAAACTGTAAATGATAGAATCTGATACATTTCTGTATTTGATTCATTGTAGCACAAGATGTTAAATCTGAGATATTTTATTGTTTGGACAGTGCACACAAAAGACAAGAAAAGAAAAACCTCAATCTGATAATTAGACTTATTTACATCAGGTCAATAATAAGTTGAAGTATTCAAAAGTCAGAAGTAAACATGAAGGAGACTTTTTGAAGACTTTGTGGACAAGACAATGACCTGTTTATGTTTGCAAAAGTGAAAATAATTTTGGGATTAATCATCTAATGTAAATAAATTTGTAAAAGGATTCAGATAATATTCAAAGGGATAATACAAGGAATTAATCTGAAAACTATTCATTTTTATTTGAGTTACCAGTCTGCTTAAATTATAATAAAATTCCAATTAAATATTGTCCTGTGGTTTTAGTGACGTCCATCACCTTAATGGAGATCGGCATCCTGCCCTACACTGCCATGCTCCTGCTCCTCAGTCGAGTGCTCTTCCTGGCGGTCACCATGGCTTACTACTACCACCTGGGTCGTAAGCCAAAGAAAATCTGAGCTGACCATGTGATACTTCAGGAAAGAGAGCACAGATCACAAACACGGGGTCAGAAGGTTTGGATTATAATTTGACTGGGGCTTGGAGCATTACTTTGCCTGGAAATGCCCCCTGCCCCTTCCATGGGACATAGCCTAACCCCCCCATTATTTAACAGATGAGCGCAGTGCCATATTGGAAACTTTACAGTAAGAACGGAAAACCTCACAGTGACGGTGAACTACTCTTTAACTGGGCTGCGAGGTCAAGCCCCCTCTTGACACACATTCCTCTTTTGTGCAGTTTCTGTTGATGTTACTAAAAAGCAGGAGCTAACCCGATGTAGTGCATTGCATTTGTATAACCTTGATGTCTGAATTAATGTGTACAGGATGCTTTCAAACACCTGGCTATATTATTCATGTACAGCTACATGATCTCCAGATGCCGTATTTAGTGTGTGTGTGTTTTTTTTTTTATAATAAGTTGCATCTTGACTCTGTTTTCTAATTTATGGTCCTGAACCATGAGTTTATCACTTATTTCTGGTTTGATCATGCAGTATGTCTACTACATTGACGTGTGAAAGCCTGAATTTCTGACAGCTTTCCACTAATGGAAAACGCATTAGCTGTGCATAGAGTAGTGTGCGATTCAGATAAGATAAATGCTGGATGACTGACAGCGAACCTTTTTCTGCACTGCTTATAGGTTGTTTTGGCCAGCATAAGAAAAAAATTTTTTTTTACAAAACTTTTTTCATGTTTGGTTTTTTTTCATATTTAAATGGCCTAAATGTTATGCTGAACTTGCAGTTACTATTTTAGTCCACATGATTGCAGTCAAGAGTCTCTATCATAGTAAACAGAATACTTTCAGAACTGAAAACAACATAAGTAATGTAGAGAAATGCACATATGTAATGACTTCTATTAGAGAGACTGTTAGTTCAAACTCCTGCTGCATGTGAAGTTTTACACAGATTTCAGCCTGAGTGAAAGACTGACTTTTACTTAAAAGCTAGTGTGACAAGTCGAGCATGTCAGCGTACAGGATAAATGAAGCTAAGCTGGCTTCTCTTTAGTGATGTAGCACAAACCTTTATTTTTTTTATTTTTCTTTCTTTTTTTTATGTGCGCCATGTCATTAGTCTTGCCTTAAAACTACTTAAAACAGTCATCCACACTGCATCTTACTACTTATACATGTGTAAATAAAAGTACCTACTAGAATTTTGGTGTTCTTGTGGACCAAACAGGGAAATTGTTCAGTGTTAGTTAAATGATTATCAAAGGTTAATCCTTTTTTGGTGTCTTATTTTGTACTTGTTTAAATTATATTGTGAGTTGATGTAATGCATGCAATATAATTCATAAAAGGAAATGGCACAAACTGTGTAGCAATGTGCAACCAACCACAAAGTAGAAGGATGTTAATGATGACTTGTTGCTGTAACCAAAATGATCAACAAAATTTCAAATAAAGCTAAAGAGCTCGTATTCTGAGAATTTCAGTAAGTGAGCCTAAAAACAGATAAAAACTTTTTACACTTTTTTTTTTAAATCAGTTTAAGTATATTTTCTACCTCTGAATACACAGTCCTAATTTGTCAAATGTAATCTCTTCAACTCACACTGGTTAGCTACAGCCTGTCGACAGTACGTACAGAGGAATTAATGTGCAAATGTAACTTGAAGTATCATTTTGAGTAAAATGGGAAATGTACTCCAGGTTTCCAGTGGTGGTCCATATTCTTGAAGGGGCCACACTGAGTCCTGCTCTTGAAGTGAGAGGTCTTGAAGGCAGAGTGATTGTGGTTGCAAATCCAACCCTGTAGGCAGATGTGCTCGTTACTTGGGCAAACTTAAAGTTCAGATAGGGAATGTGATACATAGGCGAGGTCTCTTGTACCCCTAAAGAGCAGTAATTATCTTTTTAGAGTGTTTAATTAGATGGAGGTCTCCCAAGTAACACTGTGTATGCCAACCTATAGTACTGCTCTGTCCTGACTAGCATAATTATGGAGTTCAAGGAACATGTCATTCCATTTCCGTCAGTACTACAGGCCTACAATGATCAGCCTCTCAAAATGTTTGTAAGGCAGGTTATTTTTGGAGAGATTGGCAATTTTGCAGAGGAAGGGAGACAGAAAGACTCTTTCATCCTGCTGGATGGGTCATAAATTAGACAGCATTTTACACTGGTAACTAGTTTTTTTTATTCAGTCCCCTCATTCAACATATGTTCTACTGTTATTAACAGCATACCTTGTCACACTGTTTCAAGTTGTAGCAATGTGTTTTTCTGTATATATGTGGTATATTGTATCTAAGAAACTGTCATGGATTTCCATTAATTAGTATGAAATAAAGAAAACAAATTGTTTATTCACTGAACACTTGAAAGTTGATGCAGTCAGTTTTTTGTACTGTCTAATGAAAAAATGTTTGTTGAAGTCACTATTAAATAATGAAAAACTTTATTTATTGATAATCCATATAATCAGGACCTATAGGGATTATATAATCCCCACAGTTGAGCCGGGTAAGTACCCACATCTAGTGGCACAGTCTTCTTTTAGGTGTTGTTACCAACTTGCATAATTTATCCCACTTCGTAGATTTAAGATAATTGCAAACATAGATAATTTTAGAAGAAACAGATGTGTTAACAGGTAATGGAGGATGTAACTACTAGGCAGTAAAAGTACAAAAAAAATCCATATCTCAAGGAAACTACAACAAATTGCAGAAAAGTCTATTTTGGCTTCAAAAACATACAATCAACAAATAATACATGTAAAAAGTTTCTCAGTAGTAGTTAAAGTCCTGAATGTTATTTTGGATGCTATTGTACATACTCCAAAAATTGTTAAGTCACAAGGTTAGAATAATTTGTTTTTCTTCTTGTATACTTGTGTTCAGATTTCCTTTCAGTCCCCTCTTTGTCTCCCATTTAAAAGCAGCTACAGGTACAAGATGGCCAGTACAAAACTGATGAATAATTTTCTGTTTTAAGTTAATTTGAGTGTTTGCTTTCCGTTATAATAGTACAATGTCTATAATGGCCTAACTTACTGTTTCCCTTTAAAAAAAAAAATCAAGTGTCATTCTTATCGTTAGCTGGGAGATGGCTTGACAATAACCTGTGCTGATCCTGGGAGGACCTGGAAAAACTTGTATAAGAACAGCAGGCCACCTTGAATGAGATCCCAGTTTTAATAAATTATTCTTTTTATGAATTTATCAGCGATGTATACTATCACAATACAAACCTGCTCCTGTCCAAAAGATTTCTGTTGCTTTGATCAAAGGATGGAAATGTTTTGTTTTTTTTAATTCGGATTCTTGAACAGTTTTTGTTTTACGTGTGTGCAAATAGATCTAGCCTAGCTTTCGTTTCAATTTCCTGATGTGTTTCACAAATGCATCAAAGAACTTTGCATCATCCAGTGTATATATTGTTGTTTCACCAGTAAGGATTAAAGCTATTATTAGCAAAATATTGCTAGATGTATGATCCTTTCAGGAGTTTAACTTACATTTGGATTGCTTGTTGCACAATGTAATGCTTCTGCTGTTGGTAAACAAGAAATCATATAAGGTTCCTCTTCAGACCCAATCCAAAATGATAAAAAGTCTCAATGCATCGTTCCCAAATTCTTATGTTAAAATAGCTTTATTAAAACCCTTCTCCCAAGAGGTTAGCATAGTTAGGATTCAAACAGCCTCCACAACAATACACCAGTCTTGAATTTAAACAGTTGGTACAAGCGGAGAGCCAATCAGACTTGTGTTAAAGTGTTTGGCATCGTCCGATGTTTGTAATCAGCCTCAACACATGAGGTGAAGCAACTCTATTCTTGGACCTACACCCAGAAAAAGGCTGTTTTTTTTGTTTTGTTTTGTTTTGTTTTTTTTTTCACTTTTGGACACTATTAAGATCTTTTTAGATTGATCATTATGCATAAAGGGATCTCTCACATTTTTCCTTTACGAGAATATCAGACATATTATAACTGATGAATGAGCAGTTTCAGTAAACCTCAAGAGTTTCTGCTTGTCCTCTCTGACATGAGCCAAATCACTGATGCCCAGAAGCTAAAAAAAAAAAAAGTTCTAGGTAGAGATAGACACCCAATAAACTGTTTAAATGCAGCAAAATGCATCATTTCCTCTCACCAAACAAAAATTACAGGTTCTTTTCAACATGTCTCAACAAAGAAAACGGAGAGATGTTATGTAATCCTGCTCTTTGTTTAGTGTTTTCTGTTTTTCAGGTGTGGAACATGTAACAGCATGAGCATCATCAGATCCACACAACCATCTCTAAATGCAGCAGAGATCAGGATCTACCAAACCCTCTCGTACTGGGACCCGTTGATGGAAATGGGGCTTAAGTGAACTTAAGTGATGGTGCAGACTGCCTCCATGTTAACTTTAACTTTTTCCATGCTATGCCTTCCCTCTTGAACACACACACATTGGGCAAAGTGCGAAAAGGATCATTGCACGGCACAGGAAATGTGTGTATATAGTTGTTTATGTACTAATAGCTCCCACGTGTCCCTGTATGTGTGCATTCTCCTCATTCTTTCCACCAAACATATTGACTCCTGGTGATTTTTTGGGCATGCTGGTATACAGCTCTTTAGAATGACTGACTTATAATAGGTTATTTAAAAGCTATGTAAATGAGCTGGTCAAGTTTTCCCAACAACATTTTTAAAAAAAACATTGTGTATGCTTAATTTTCTGCTGGCTCTTATGAGCTTTCTTGTTGTAAAGGAAGAATAATTTGATCATTTAAAAGTGCTTTCTTTTCTTTTTATTAAATAAAAATGGTGAATATTCTGAATAAAATTCCAAACTTTCTACATATAATTATGGTAGGAAAACTATTTATCTGGAGACAAAAATCAGTCTCCATGTACAGCTAAGAAAACCTGACATGAAATAAAACCAATTATAAAAATCTACTTAAGGTCAAGTGCTAAATTGGGGTCCTTTATTATTTTCATTGTTTTTCATACAAAGGTAAATTTCAGAGGGCTGTATTGTACATTTTACTTTGTTGTGTTTATCTGACAGCTTTATTGACTCGTAATTATTTTGGTTATATCATACAAAGTGTATGAAGAGATTATGACATATTGTTTAATGCTTTGCCATTAGGTAGCGCCAAAACCAGCATTTAGTTTACTGGCATCTAAAAATGTGATCATTTACCAATCATCAAGTCATATGTCATGTATGTCACACTTTTACAGACTGAGCATTTCCTCTCAATAATCATGATATGATTTTGAGTAGTTGATTTAGCAAACAGTTGGTTGAAGATATTTAATTAATCAACAATAAATATAATAACTTAAAAAACAAGAATATTTTGCCTCAATTCTAACAAACTGAAAGGTAAAATAGATTCATGTTAATTCTTGTGTAAGAATATAGATCTATAAATGGTCACATGGAGGGATATTTCCCCAATGCATTTAGTCCTTACAGGTTTCATAATTCCTCATTTTTAATTTTATTTCTAAATTAAGAGTTTCGTTTACAAGAACTCAAATGTAATAGTATTTTTTTTGTTGTTGTTTTTTTGTTTTTGTACTTCTGCTTTTTCTTATGCAACACCTCTTATGTTCTCTGCTACTTCCTATTGCTTCTATGAAGACATTTTAAAAGCCCCATAATTACCCGTGGAGCTTTAAAAATTCATATTTGTATAAAACTACAGGGAGTTTGCATTCAGTCATTGCAAACGCCAGCAAATTAGACACTCGAAGCAGGTTTTCTGCAACTAATTTATTTAGATGAGGAAACAATTATTTTAGCATAAACATGTAACTAAAGTTAAAGACCCAGTTATAACAGGAAAACACACCTGCTCTACAACTGCTGTATATTATAGGACAGGGGAGGGCACAGAAGAGTAGCTAGTCTACCGCCGCATGGTGGGGGTGTGAACACTTGTCCACACACGCAAACACAGTCCACGCAGAGGGACGCAGACAAACACTGTCTCTCACCAAGACTACGAGCAGTCAAGATAGCGCACGGCCACGTCTGGAAACACTCCTGGAAACTAACTCAAAGTAAGTTTTCCTCATTTTAACTAGCTAGCGATGAGAAAAACCCTCGACTGAGTATGAAAACCTGTCTTTGTACATTAGTCTAGACATGTTTTGACTGGTCTTGAACTGACTTGCACCGAATTTCTGTAAAACTAAGTCGGAGCAGGAGATGAACTACTAACTGATGCTATAGCTAGCTGTGTCGCGTTAACGTAAAGCCATCCCTCAGTGACGGTTGGAGCGAAGAGCGACTTAACGGTCTCAGGACAAACTGAAGAGCTTTACATCCAGTTTTTAAAAAAAGATGAACCAAATGCTCTCTAGAGTCTGACCTCTGCACGAGTTCTTCACTTTTCCATTGTCTACTTGGCTGACTTCTCTGATGTAAACCAAAAAATGAAAAGATTAATATTAATGAATAAAATCTAACTTTGGAAAACCGTTTAACGTCGGCCATGCTCACACCGTTAACATGCTGTTAATGCCTAATTCTGTCACCCATCATAGCTCTTTCATACATCTCTCTCTCTCTCTCTCTCTCTCTCTCTCTCTCTCTCTCTCTCTCTCTATATATCTCTCTCTCTCTCTCTATATATATATATATATATATATATATATATATATATGACAGTCCGTAAGTATTGAGACGCATCGCCTGATGTTTTTTTCTTGTGTAATGGCTTAAACATGTTGAAACTTGAACTGGACTACAAACAGAAACATAGATGAAGAGTGGTCCCTAAAGACCTCCAGGATTAGCTTTCCTCTCATTATCACATTGGAATGCAGTTATTTCACTTCACATTAATATTAACTTTCCAAGAGAATGTCCAGTGTTTGGGTTATTGTCGCAATCACTGTGTCCTACTTTTTTAGCTTCCCAGACTTGTTTCCTGAGTGATGCATAATTGAGCAACACAATGGCAATAAGAATCAGTAGCCTTCATTTGAAAGTAGCTTTGATTGCATCTCAGTTTTGACAGGTTGCTTTGTGGTCCTGGTGTGAGTGGACAGTGCACATTGGAGGTGAATTAGTTTACAGTGACTGCTTTCACAATCTGTACCAAAAAGATTTAGTATTAAACTGTGACCCACCATCCCAGACTTAAAGGCAACATAGCATTATAATACAGTTCTTGATTCTGCTCTCACATTGATTATTGTAAATACAGAGGTCATGGTAAAAGTTTATTTCTCCTGCAAATGTCTGCTCGAAATGACTTTTTATTGACACCCAACACTGTCAGTCAGCCCGACAGCCGCAGTAATATAAGTGGATGTTCAGGATGGTCCTTTAGATTAACTCAAACTGTATGGTGTGCTGCTTTATTCATCTGTAGCATATTCTTATATTATTAACAATGTTAAAATATATAATAAGCCACTCTAAAACATGACATTCAGGTTGTGCTCACAAAAAATTGTTTGCCACCTGATGGTTTTCTTTATTACATCAGTGTCCCATTGTTTCATGAACTTTTTTTTTCTTCCAGCCCACTGCAGTAGTGAACCAAATCATTTGCACATTTGAGAGTAGGGAGGTGCCTCATAAGCTCAGATTAAAAGCTGTGTTTTAATTCCAGGCTTTGGGTGGTCCTCCCCTCATGACATGGCTCTGGTAACTAATGATAGACTGATTATTTACCTTTTCTCATTGCATTCAGTGTTTTTATCAAATACAGAAAATCTAAATCAGTCTAATATCTAACACCTAGAAAGATCAAAGCAAAAACCATGATATTGACATTACATATTGACCACCCTTTTCAGTAGATAGGTGGCACATGCATTGCAACTTCTACTGATGAACTCTTTTGCACCCCTTACTACAACAGTCATAACTGAAAACCACTTTGAGGCGAACTGACAGTAAACAATGACTGTGTTGCACACATTTTATGCAACATCACGTTACAGCAGTACTTCAACATTCACAGTACAGTAGCTTCAAGTTGTTAGGCAATATGTTGGTTAACAGACACAGTTGTGAAGCAAGAAAAAAAAAAATGCTCATCATTTCTATTCTATTCATTTCCATCATTGTAGCCTGGCACACAACCACAGTGGGATTTTTACCCATTTCTGTCTGTCAGTTTAACACCCCCCCATAAAGCAAAAGTCCATCTTTATCAAGCTGAAATATCGACACTTCAGATATACTTCTGGACACAGGCGGAGGAAAACTTTTGGAAGTGTAGACAGTAATTTAAAGAAACAAAATTAGCACTGGCAGCCCGTGTTCTCCGCTTGCAAGCTGAAATATTGCTCATGAAGCTGAATTGACATAAAGAGCTCTTCCTAGAAATGTAAACCTCTAATATTCAGTATTGTCACTAAAATGCTGCTTGGACGACAAGCTTCATCATGTCCGTGCAGAAGGATGAACAATATTGTTACAGATGTTAAAGCAGGACTCTGGCCTTGGTATTAAAGGCTTTAGAGGTACCAGGATGATGTATGCAGGGTTTTTTTTCAGTGCCATGACCTCACAGATGTGTAAATGGGGCATATATGAATGTTAGAAAGAAGTGGTAGTTGGAGGTTGGCACGTTGCCTGCCTTTTTGTGTTTAACACTGTTATACTATGTTAAACCCACTGTTTCCTCCACAGACACAGCTGCTACCATCTGCCACTCATGCTGTCTTCATGTCCTTGCAACATGCCTCTGAGCTCACTCTGTGCAATAACTGTGAGGGACCAAGCTGATAAAGAACGAACACAGGTGGCTTTAAAAAGAATGGGTTTTATTCACCACAAAAAATCCTCAACAAAATATATCAGGGCCCTTAGAAGAGGTCAGATGAACAAAACTAAACCAAAGTCATAATGGTAACTCAGAGTAACTTCAAACTAACTGTTTAACAAGTAACACAAGAGAAACCAAACTAACATAACCAACAGGAAACAAAGGGGAACTTAAATACAGTTGATCAGACCAGTCTAAACACACTAGGGGTTAACAAATTAACTAAACAATAAAAAGAGACAGAACCTAATAGTTAATTTAATTATTATTCAAACAAACAAACTAACAACCAAGGACTAAGAAAGCAACATTTAAAGAATATGAACTAATGATCCCCCCTCTAACCCCAGCACCAGTAAATAAGAAACAAATAAGTTAAATCAATAAGCAAAGATTTAACAAAGTTGAAAATGTAATAGTGCCTTTATGTGCACACTAACAAAATAGAACGAAAGAATTTAAACCAAATTTAGACAAGTTTTTTTTAGACAAAAAACTTTTTTTTCAACAAAAAGTCTTAAGTGATAAAGTGACATAACTGAAATATGTCGGTGTGTGGGGTTACTGCCTTTATCTGGGTGGTCGAAGGTGCAGCCATCACAATAACCAAACACTGATTTCAGATGAACATTAAATCTCTCATTAGACTTCAGACCCCATTTGCTGGAAGTCATGACACAAAACCGCAGGGAAATTTGTCTGTGAATAAGAAAAGAAAGAACTAAATCTGTCTATGAGGTTTGGAAAGTTCATGTGACTCATTTGGAGTTTCCTTTTTTTTTTTTTGATGTTGTTTTCTTTTTCCTCTCTTCTTATACAACCATACCCTGCCATGCTTTTGTGTGGAATTGTTAATACTGTATATCTGGATCTATTCTGTCCAGCAATTTGTCTTTTTCTGCGTTTTTAAATGAAGGATTTTTTTTTCTTTTGCTGGTCTCGGTGTTGACTCTGCAAACAGGATGGTTTTCAGTGTGTAGTGCAGGAGTGTCATCCATTTTCAGTCACACAAGACAAATTGCAGCCCTTTGCATTTGCCAAGGTTTTTACTCTGTATTTGAAACATTTTTGTCCCCATCAATTATCCAAATGTTGCGTAAAAATAGTTTCCTTTTAATGTAAGTGGCACTGAGGCAATGTAAGAAACTGTTTAGAAATGGACACAGCTCAGTCAGCAAACAATGGTTATCATAACTAAGTCCTTTTTAATCTCCACTGCTACTCAACATCTAGACAACAATCTCCTTTGAGGATTATCTTCTTAACAGGCGTAACTGCTGTGTGGTTTGGGTTTTACACTGTTCAGTTAGGAAATCATTAAACTGTGTTAGTATTTAGGTCATAAGGTACATTTAGATGCTTCCTAATAGTAATGTTTATGTTGACTGTCAAGAGATCTGTTAAGATGGAGTGTTCAACATAAAACTCTAAGCCTCTTTTGGATCCCAGGGTTAATAATGCTGCATATTTCTAAACCTTAAACTTGCCAGTGTTATTTATCCTCCTGACCAATGAATATAACTTGAAAGACTAAATAGAAAATAGAAAATTAAACATCATGAAAGGCCTTTTTTTATATATATATATATTGAGGATTTTTTTGTTTTAATTTGTACAGCACAGTAGAAACATACAGCAAATGGTGGTGGACTTTTGTGACTGCAAGTGAATAAATATCAGCATATTTAGACAGGTGCCGTTTGTTTTAAAATACTATTATATTTTTAAATTCAGCTTTAGCTTGCTTCCCGTTCAGGTGGTGGACACATTCAGAAATGGCAGCAGTAATTTCTTCTCCTTTTAATGCATGTAGTCATAGACACTGTTAATCAACTAAAGAGGAAGATGAAAGTGTTGCATTTAGATGTAACTGAGACATGCTACCAAATGAGAAAAACAACTTTATTTACATGCTATAAGGTTTAACTGTGTATTGTTTAATACACAATACCAGGTGATTTTTTTCTCCATTATATAGTAAAACCTTTTAAATGTAGAATAGGAAGAAGATAACATTTTCTCATCTGATCCAGGAGTTGGCTTCACTGGATATTTTTAGGCTCTTGGAAAAACCACAATGGATAGTTATATTTTTGGTGCTCTCAGTGTAGATGAGGGGCTGTAGTGTTGTAGTAATATTTTCTTTGGGCCTGTGAAGTTCTCACTGAGTCACATTGCCAGGAACAGTTTCATAAAATAAACTCTGCATATGGCGCTGCCTTGGCCCACAGGTGTTCTCTGAAAGGAAAGTGTTGCTTGCAGAAAAGTCTCTGAACGCAGTCATACAGTATTACAGGAAATAGAAAGTATACTGCATGAGTATGAGGTAATCTGACTGATGTAGCTGTAACATGCTCCAGTTGAATGAATGAATGAATGAAAAATACTTTATTAATCCCAAAGGGAAATTCAATAAAGTTTTTCTGATTCACAAAATTAGTATGCTCTGTGTTAGTCAGTCATATATTTCTGTGTTGCTTTATGAACAAACTGTTGCTGCTTGTAAACATTGTAGTATATAGGCTTGGTTGTCCTCTTCCCTTGATGGTAGTAGCATACATAGCCACATGTGCTGTCATGGCCCCTGCACTGTAACCATGAGTTCACCACTCATCACTTTGTAGTGGTTTTTCCTCCTATCTTACACAGTTTTGTTGTCTTAGTTTACAACTAAGACAACAGGTAATTTTTTTTCAAATAAAAGTGGGAGTTGTGGAGGAGGTTCAGCTTTTTAAAACGGGAGAAATAACTATTGTGAAGAAATAAAGCCAAATGTTTTGGCTTTGAACGTTAAAGCTTTGTTTAATCAGGAGTCCAGCTGTGCAGATTTTCCTGCGTCCTCATTCTGTGGCTCTTGCAAAACTGAGGCAAGGCTAACTGTCTGGGTTTGTTTTATTGAGTCTTCATCTTTACTCTGTTTCTGTCTCACTTTGTATCTCAGGTTTATATTTCACTGCAACTTCTCTACCCTCCAGAATCACAATCATGGGGAAAGGATGCATCTCAGTCACCAAGTACTTTCTTTTCCTCTTCAACCTCCTTTTTTTTGTAAGTAATCACATTTCATCTCTTTCTGGTTGCAGCACATACAATTTTTACTTTCTTGTCATCTTTGTTTACATTAAATGTGATAAGATATTCTGTACTATCTCAGCTGAATAGTACACACTGTCTGTGGCCTTTCAAGTTTTTATTTGAATATTTGTTTTTTAAATTCAGATCACACCGTTAATAAATGGAGATACAAAAGGAAACGTTGTTGTGAGTTTGCCTGGGGGAAGAAACTTTACAGTACAGTCTGATCTGAACAACAGCAGATGGTTTCTGCTTGTTTCCTCCTCTCTTAACTAACTACAACATAAAGTCCAGTGGCTGATAAACCCCCTTGCCCCTTAAACTGACTGTGAGGATGTCCAGACCTTTCCAATGAGTCTGCGGCTATAAACCTGGCACAGACCTTTTGAAGTGAATGCTCAACTGGTGTCTAATAGGAAGCGTGTGTGTCTGCGTCAAGTGTTTGTCCATGTGGACATATTATGGTTGGTGAGGCTAGGGGAAGCCAGGAAGTGGTGGGCTAATGATAGCCGCTGGGCACTCAGCAGACTTTGTAAATGAACAACTCTTAACCAGGGCACTAATTATGTTGTAGGGATGTGGAGGGGTAACAATACAAGCAGGAAGCTGATGAATCAACAGACCCCCACAAGATTTTCCCTCACAAGAGTGCCCCGTATCTTCTAAAAAAAAAAGGGGGCTTGCTTAATTTGATGATATTCTAAACTTTGTATAGTCTACAGATCCACGTTCCTGACAAACTGTTGCTATGAAGGAAAGAGAAAAGCAGACAAAGACAGGGAGACGAGTTCGGGTTTGATTAGCTCCAGATGTAAAACGAATGAAGCAAAAAAAAAAAATCCCCTTTGGTAAAGACATGCCAGTGCTGATTCAGTGTTTTACTCATATACGATCTGGTGTCTGATTATCTTTTTTTCTCTCCCCTCAACAGATCTTTGGAGCAGTGATCGCTGGATTTGGACTGTGGGTTCTCCTTGATAAACAGAGCTTTGTAGCTGTTCTGCGTAAGTGTAAAAGTGTAAAAGAAAACACACCTGCTGGCTTTCTACCAAATCCAGTTACAACATTCACATAAAAACATGTTCAGCACTTTTAAACAAAGTGCTCTGAAAACATTTTACATGGAAATAGAGATTGCAGGATGGGGAAAATCCTTGGCCTCCTCTCAGCAGTTTATGAAGAAATAATCTCCAAGTACTCATTCCAAGGAAATCACTGAGGGATATATGCACCAAAATAAAAATATGACTGATGAAACTTGCAGATAAGTAAAAGCTGCCCTGTAGACATACAGACAAGCGGTGGCAAGCACATCTGTGGGGAGTACGTAGGTTGGTAAGTGGGCTCTTGATTATCAAGGCAGTTCTAGCAGTTTCATCATAGGCTGGAAAATAGCTGTTCCCCATAGTTTCCACAGAGTTTTACTTTTAACTCACCCAGATGGTAGAAATGCTCAGAATTCCCCACTAACACAGATGTAGCCACATATTTTTGTTGATTCTAGTCAGGACACATATCCTCTAAATAATACGGTCTAATGGGAGAGGTTATCTGCTTTTTTTTTAAAGGCAACAATGTGTTTGATTTTATTTTACAATGACCTTGGAGAAAGGCTGATTAAAGCCAGGTCCAGCTGTGCCTGAAAAAGAGAAGTATGAATGGAAACTGTTTGTTGCCACAAATCTTTTTATACATTTTTTTCAGTGTTCATCCCACGTGAAGTGGGATGAACACTGAAAGCACTGAAAGCATCAGTTTAGGTTTTTTTCTTGAGTATAAAGAATTCTTCTGATGAAATATTTGGCAACGTTATCCAGAGGAATTATACTTATGCTGTTGATGGTGAACCCAGATTGTTAACCCTCAGTTCAGACTGCAGCTAAACCTCAAATGTGGATATGATCTTCGTCTCTGTGTAAGGCTGAAAAGGCTCTGTGATCTACTGTTTTAATACAGACTTAATCTGAGGTAAAAGGGGAATATATTTATGAAAGGTAAGATGGTAGTAATTTATATGGAAAGGACAGTAAATAACTGCCAGTGTACACAGCTCTGTTACCACTACTTTACCTGGAGCATGTAGTTACATGTTAGTTGGTTAAAACTGAGTTTCTATTATTCACTTTGCTGTCCATCATACTATATTGATTTATTTCTCTTTTGTTTTCCTTAGTTTGCTGTTTGACTTTAATTCCATCACCCTGTTTCACCTCTACCCTCTGGCAGGAGGATCAGAGCTGAACCCTGCACAGGACTGCTCCCACAGCACAAGTCCTGCTAACCTTATCCCATTCCAGTGCAGCCCCCTTGTGTGAATCAGCTTAATAACACACTGCTATTTATAGCAACTTGCACCCTATAGTACTAACACAAAGCCATGATTAGAACAATTATATGAATTTAAATGGCTTTCCAAGTCACATGCAAGTATCAGTTAATGGATAAATGTAAGTACACCATAAACTGGGAGTAAAACAACATCTAATATTAGACACTTGTTTACATGTACATCAACGAGAACCAGAGGTAGATAAAGTCTCACAATGTGAGACACACTCTAGAGCAGGGATCTCCAACTCCGGTCCTCGTGAGCTACTGTCCTGCAGGTTTTGGATTCTACCCTGATGCAACACACCTGACTGAAATCACTGGGTCATTAACAGGTTTGTGCAGAGGTGTGTTGTAGTAGGAGACATCTAAAACCTGCAGGACAGTAGCTCACGAGGACCGGAGATGGGTCTAAAGGGTGGTGGCAATCCAACCTGCTGCTATGGAAAAAATGTTTAACATATAATTAAAAGAGTGTAATCAATTCATAACTTCTTTTCCAAATTTAGTTTTTCTGATGCATTCATATACTCGGGTATAAACTTATCTTTAAAAAAAAAAGGTTATAACTGATTTGGGTGATAATTTAGTGGTTTCATACTGACAAAGACACAGTTGTGAGGGACAGTGGAAGAAATCTATCTGAGTTGTCAAAACACTTAAGTTTTTATGGAGACCATCTGGAGCTGCTCTTGTGTCTTACACCAGTCACTCTGAGTCTTTTCTTGCTATTCAGCTCTGGAGGCTGGTAACATGGGAAACATCCCTTCGAGGTTGTTATTGAGCTGAGTTTCCTAATCTCTGTTTAGGCCTTCAGAAAACAAAGGCAGTATACATCATCTTTGCCACGGTCATGTCTGTTGTGATATTTTAGCTGTCCTTCCATAGATAGCATGATTCAGCTATAGCTTCAGGATATTCCTATGTAGGGTTTAATCTATTTCTGTTACTGGTACCTAGTATGGGTCAACTTCGGCTCCTCCTTGGATTCTGACTGGACTGGAAATCTCATACTACTGTGTAGAGGAACAAAAGATGCAGGCAACTGTTTATTGACTCAGAGTATTCCCCCTTTAGAAGTTGTACTGTTGTCTGACCATAAACAGGATCTGTGTGTTTTCAGCTTCCATTCTTTACGAGTTCTATTAGTAGAGGCCTTTGCTGCTGCCCCAGTGACCTCAGACAGAGAAACTATGTGAATGTTGTATTTTCAGGCCCCTGTATTTTTCAGTTAAAGGACATCTTCTCCCTCTGTGTTAATACAGCAGTGTTAATAGTCTATTCCAGTGACATGATAACTTAAGCATATCTTACTGGTGTTTGCAATAACACAGCTTGCCACGTGTTTATACAAAAGTAGGCCTTGGAAAGGAGCTGCTCTATGTGAACTGGAAAGTGTGCCAAAGCACAGTTTGGAAATATGCTTCGTATTAACACAGAAACTTGTGCACAGTCTTGAAGAGAGAAAGAGTGTTCATGATTATGAGAAGATTTTTCCCTTGGACCATTTAAACTTAAAGACTTAAAAACAGACTTAAAATTTAGGACTAAGAAGCCACTAGTGTTTACTTTTTAAATCTGGACATAATGTCAACTGTGGCTTTTCACCATCTGTATGCAAGTTAAACATGTAGCTCTGCTTGTGTTTACTGTATGAACTGCAGTGCCAAACAGTTCTTCCTTCTTCCACAGCAGCCTTCTTGTAGAGCACCATTTTTTCTTTCTTTTTTTTTTTTTTATGGAAAGTTCTATGGAAACCACTGAAGGGACTATTACAGCGTATCTAGCAAAGACCTACGTGGAAACTTGCTATAATACAGAGCCGAACAGCCTGGTAACCAGGCATACCCACGCTGTCGCATAACACACCGGAAGTGCCTAGTATCTGATACTCTGACACTGATACATCTGCAGGTGTGCAGCGTTGAGATGAGACACTTTGAGAGTTTTTAACAGACTTCAGGTTAATAATTTATTATACAAATAGCTGAATGGTTGAAAGTTGCGTCTCAGTGTCACTGGTTAGGCAAAGTAATTCTCTCCACAACCTGACCAAAAAACAAATGCAAAAAGAAAATCGCTGTATTTAAAAGTGAACCTGCTAATATTTATATTCATCTACTTTTGTGCTTTATTAAATTTCCTTGAACAGGAAACCAAACACACAGACACCAGGTGGTGTCACTTATCATTCACTTTATTGATAATCTGAATAACAACTTATAGTCTAGATGAAAAGATATGATTATATTACTATGTGGAAATCCCCACTCTTTACTGTAAAATCAGCACATCAGTGTAAAAAAAATATGTAAGGTGTAGCATGCAGATCACTGTTCTGTCTCTGTGTTGGATTATAATCTGTTACACCTCACAGTAGAGCTTCAGTAGTGTGCTGCTTGCCTTTGTTTGGTAACATTCAACATCCAATATTTTCCCTCAGCACCCCTGCTTGTTCAGATTTCTCCTTAAATTATTTCCTGCATGTCCCCAAATCCTCTACATAATCACAGTGTTAAAGAAACCAGTGGACATATGTTGCTTTAGCAGATACTAGCTGTGTGTGTGTGTGAATTAGAGAGTAAAATGTCGTGCATCAGCAGTGTGCTGCATATAAAACATGCAGTATGCCTGTCTGCCTTCTATTAAATGCTACCCTGTAGCCACATCAACACTCAGCATATGTTGACCTACATCTTTTTAGCTTTCAACTGTTCTCAAACCACACGGCGTTCACCACTGTGGTAACCATTGCAGAGTAAGCAATGAACATGCATTTGAGAGTGTTTTTGTGCATCCTTGTACTTTATTAGGTATTTTAATATTCTACATTTTCTGTGTGGAAAACCTGCCGTATTTAACTTTTATGTTGTTGCATTAAGGTTGCAGTTGTTAGTCATCTTGACTATTATTTGGCAATTGTTTTACGGCGTGGCTCAGCAAGGTAGAGCAATCGTCTTGTAACCCAAGGGTTGCCGGTTCAATCCTTTTTTTTTTTTTTTTTTTTTTTTTTTTTTTTTCTTTTTTTAACCTGTCTTGTCCAGCATCGTTGCAAACAGAATGATTGTCTGGCTGCTGTCTGGTGCTGGGCAATTTTACTCTATCAAGCAGGGATTTATACTACATGTATAAAGTCCCTCTTGATGACATGAAAAACTTTATTAAATCAGACTCTTAATGCTGGACTCGACCGGAGGGGACAGAGAGAGAGAGAGATAGAAAAGAAAGTAGAGAGAAGAGGGAGGGGAGAGAGAGGGACAGAAAGGGTGTGGGGAGTGCGGGTGGGGACTTAAAACATTATACAGAAAACCATGTAATCCATACTACTTGCAACATATATAGCTAAGATCATCCTGGCCAGTAGGTCATTACACAACTAGTTGATAATAGTAACAATAATAATAATCACAATAATAGTAATAATAATAATAGTAGTAGTAATAATAATAAGAGTAGGAGTAATAATAATAATAATAAAAAAAAATAAAAAAAAATATGATAATAGATATAAGTGAAACTGCTGTATTCAAGAACACGCGCAGAGAAACCTGTGTGGATATGCTGGAGAACTCGGCCACACGGCGACGCAAAGACTGTGTGGAGACGTTCAGGAAGGAGTGACCATGCAGAGTGATCATGCAGATGCCACCTCACTTGAACAGAGGCCAGAGTCAGGCCAGCGGTCCCGAGACCCAGGCCACCAGCCCCCCCGTAGGCTACAGATCCCGACCGGTCCACAGAGACGACCACTCGCCCGCCCAGGAAGGCAGCAGCAGGAGACCCCAGCAGGAGCCGCCCCGCGGACACAGGGCACCGGCCCCGGCAGGCCGAGGCCAGCAGTCCCCGACCCCCCCGGGCACCGGCCGCCCGAGACAGACGGGGCAGAGGGCCCGGGCCCAGGAGCGCAGGGACCCCCCCAACCCCCACAGGCCAAGGGCCAGCACGCCACCCGGGGGGACCCGGCCCGCCCAGACGGCCACCGCCAGAGGCCAGCCCCACACCCCAGCGCCCAGCCGCACACCCCGAGAACCAGTCCGGGGCCCCCCCCCCCCCCCCCCCCCCCCCCCCCCCCCCCAGACCAACACACACAAACACACACACTCTCCTTCCACTCCTCCATTCATCCTCCCACACATACACCATCCAACCCTCACATACTCTGTCCTCCCACACACACACACCATCCTTCCACCATCCATCCTTCCACACACACACCATCCTTCCACCATCCATCCTCCCACACACTCACCATCCTTCCACCATACACTCTCCCACACCTACCCCATCCTCCCACACACACATCATCCCTCCACCACTCATCCTCCCACACATACACCATCCTCCACCTTCACACCTCCCACACACACACACACACACACCATCCTTCCACTACCCATCCTCCCACACATACATCATTCTCCTACACATACACCGTCCTCCCTCTCCTACACCAAACATCCACCTTCACGTACCCCATCCTCCCACACACACACACCATCCCTCCACCATTCATCCTCCCACACCCACACCACCCCCCCTCCCACCCACCACACATCCACCTCCACACACCCCACCCTCCCACACACACACACCATCCCTCCACCACCCATCCCCCCACACACACACCACTCTCCCCCCCACACACACACACACACACACAAACACCATCCCCCCACCACCATCCTCCCGCCACCCCACGCCGCGGGGGGACAGCCCCAGCCAGGAGGCGAGGAGACACGAACCAGGCCCCCACCCCCCCCACCCCGCCCCAGTCCCCCACTCCCCACCCCCAAAACAGCACCTTCCCCCCAGGGCCAGCAGCCAAACCCCCCGGGGCAGCCCGCCCACGCCCCGGGCCAACGCGACAGGCCACCCGGCCCGCCCCGCCCCCGGGCCATCCATGGAGACAGGGGCGCTTGAAGACCCCATCCCCCCTCCCTCCCCCACTAGTGAGGGAATATATTATGTGCTGTTTGCAATTAAAAAAAGAAGGTTAAAATTGGGGGGCAGTAACTGCATTGAGGAGGGGGTGGGGCCACCTGAGCAGTCCCACCCACCTGACCTTGCATGTTCCACCCCCCAAAACGTGTTTGTATGTTGCAAATGTTATTTGTGCTCAGTGACTAAGTGGAATTAAAAGCTGGGAGGCATGCTGCCGCTCGGCGAAGCAACGGGGCCACTATGATGACCCCCCTGCCCCGCCCAGCGCAACAAGCACACCCCCCACGGCCCTACCTGTGTATGTAGTGAAGAGTGGGGAGGGGAGGGGTCAGGAGATGTAGGTCCAGAGGGGGGTAAGCCTCCCCCCTGGAAGACGACCCGCCAGTGGCTTAGGGCGCCCCCGTCCCCCGCCGGCCCCGAAGGGCGTCACAGGCCCAGAGCAGGCACCCCAACCCAGGCACGCCACGAACCCCCCCAGGGGCCAGCCCCCAGCCCAAGGGGCCACTTTCCTCTTTCTGAGTGGGAGGGGGGCGAGGCGAAGGAAGGGAACCCCAGGCCCCCGCCCCCAACACCCAGCCAGGGCGCCCCCCAGAGGACATGTCCTAACCCCCTGCAAACGCACACACACTCTCACACACCTCTATACACCAACACCTCAATACGTGCACATACCTCCACACACACACGTCACGCACATACCTATAAACACACACACCGGTGCCCACATACACACACACTCTCATACCCCTCCATACACATACACCACTACACACACACTCACATACATACCTGCATATACACACAAGCACCTCCATACATACTCACGCCTCCACCCACTCCTTCACTCCTCCACACACACCTCGACCTCCACGTGCACACACTCATATATACATACCTTCACACACACCCACATCCCACATAGACCTCCACACACACACCCGCACACTACTCACACACACACATACACGCACACACCCAGACCTTCATACACACCCACACACACATACAGCACACACGTCCCTCTACACCCACCCACACATCAGCATACCCACAGACACACACACACACACACACCCACACACAAACACACCCCCACCCAGGTTCCGGGGCTGCGACCAAGCACCAGGGCACGGACCAACCCCCGGCATGGCACATCAGGACGGGCCCAGCTCCCCCCAGCAGCGGCAGACCCCCCACCCCCAGGAGCGGGGGGAGACCCGACGCCCCAGAGCCCGGGGCCCCCACCCGGCCCACCCCGGGCCCGACCGGCCACCCGGCCAGGGGCCAACGGACACCGGCCCAGGCACCCCGGCAGCCACCCCCCACCGCCACGAGGCAGCCCCACCCCGGGGCCCACCCAATGCCGCCCGCCCAGACCGGAACCCCCAGCCGACCCAGCAGCGGAGCAGCCTAGATCCCTACCCAGGAGATAACCGGAGACCTGAAGCCACCAGGGACCCCCCACCCACATCCGCCCCCATCCCAGCGAAGCCGCAATCCTCCACCTACATTAAGTGATGTAGCCAGTCACAGGGGACCAGAGGGAATGAAAGTCATCTGACTGGTTCAATCCTTGGCCAAGTTGAGTTCATGTCAAGGTGTCCTTGGGCAAGACACCGAACCCCTAATTGCTCCTGATGGGTCGTGGTTGAGCGCCTTGCATGGCAGCTTCCGCCATCAGTGTGTGAATGTGTGTGTGAATGGGTGAATGTGATGTATGATGTAAAGCACTTTGGGTATCATCCCAGGTACAGTAAAGCGCTATATAAATATGGACCATTTATCATTTACCATATTAATCATTTGACCTATAAAATGTCCAAAGAGTAAAAGGGTCAAATATAGTTGGGACTTGGTTAGAAAATATTCTGAGCCTAACAGATGGTTTTTTTTTGACTTTCTGATAACGCAACCTGCATCCTGTGATAACAAGTGCACAAGATGTTTTTTTTAAGAAAAAAGAAAGGACTGAGGAAATCTACACAGTAAAATGGTGCAAGTCAAAGAGAGTTGTTCATTAAGTCCCCAACTAATATTTTCAATGCACAGAGAGAATCAGAGTAACACAGCTGCACTTGGAATAACAGCATGTGCATGTGACAGGATGCATACTATCAAGAATCGTCATCTATGGTATTTTTAAGATGCCTACATGCATCCAGTCAGCTTTCAAAAAAGCAATCCAAAAAATCAGCATTGCAGTATATTCACCAACTGCATTGCATTAGAGCAGCAGGGGTGTGCTTTTGTATTCATCAGTTTCTTCTCATGATTTGGAATCAGCAATCTGATGGCTTGCTTTCTTTGCTTGGGTCAGGCATCTTTATAACTAAAAGCCATTTTTCAAAGCTCAGATTCTGGCTTCATCTGCAGACGACACACTAGTTCTCAGGAGCATCCTCATTCCAGATAACATGCAGCCACATAATGGCTCCAGTTTATCTTCTCCAACCTTGCAAGCATTTTCAGACTACCCTACCCCTTTCTAATCTTGAATCTCTCTCTTTCTCTCTCCATACCAATCTCTCTCTCTGCATACCAATCTCTCTCTCTCTCTCTCTCTCTCTGCATACCGAAGTGAAATAAATTAATCTTGCCACAGGCTGACTTGTCCTGGTCCAACTCCCTCTGGTGGCCTGCTGTATTAAAATAAGCTTTCATGGGAGAGAACCATTTGAATGCTTTGAATTTAACATAAAGGGGTTGCTCTGTGAAGGATTTCTGGCTCATTAAAACCATCTGTGTCAAAATGAGGGAAGCTTGACTGCGTAGCATTTGTGTGGGATACACACTTTTTATAGAGCATGAAGTTGTTTTTGTTTTTTTTCTTTTTTTATTTCAGAAACATTGATCTCTGTTTAATTTTAAAACTGGGTTCACCTACAAACAGTTGATACTAACATGTTACATTAGGCATCTTGGCACCACTTATTCTGTATAGGTTTAACACTTCCTGTGTGTTTTTCTATGTTTCTTCTGTAGATGAATCATCACACACAGTGACGGTGGCTTCCTACATCCTCATTGGAGTAGGTTCCTTCTCAATGGCCATGGGCTTCTTCGGTTTATTTGGAGCTATCTACGAAATCCGTTGTCTTCTGGTTCTGGTAAGCAATCTCACATCGACTTAGAGCTTTGATGCAACATACAGCAGCTTAGTTCTTCGAAGAGGATCATTCTCCATGAGAAAAACGGCGGATTAACACCTCTCACCGTAACATTTTAAACTCAACATCTGATGACTGTTCTTTCATGACTGCCGAGGACACACAGTATTGTGAATTTTAAAATTCGCTCTGCTGTTCATCTTTCTTGTTCATCATAAGGAAAACATAAAATTTCCCAAACAGTCTCAGTCAGGCATGGTGTGTTCTGTATCTACAGGAGCTGCTAGCTACCATTCTTATGCAATTACTGTGCCATTAGTTAAGATACATAAGACCTAAACTTGTTTTTTTTTTGTTTGTTTGTTTTTTTATTGCATACAACATTCATCTGGGTGCACCTGCTTGTGCTCTCAAGCATGGCTAATAACACTTGATAGATTCCTGCTGACAGTAAAGCCCTTCAGTATTCTGCTAATGTGTTGGACTGGGAGCTCACAGCATGTGTGGATTTACTGAGGGGAGGGAGGTGACAGAGATAAAGCCAGTGAAATGTAGGGGGTACAGAAATAGTGGGGATGGGTGTCTGACCTCCACAGTGTTAAACCTGTAACGGGTTAATCAAAGAACTGCTGTGACCTACTTCTTCCAGTGACAGTGACCATCTGGCAGATGACCCCCAATGACAAACGAATACTCGGGGAAGACATAGATGGAGCTGTACAGGGATCTGAATCTAATCATTTATTAGTGAGAAAAACTATAATTACATTGTAAATCTAATCTAATTAATCTATGTCCAAACATTAGATAGTTTGTTGAATTTCCAATAACAGAGTGGGGGTCAGGGGTAAACATGGCAGCAGAAAATAGTTTTGCGCTGCTGCTGGAAATAACATAGAATAGAATAGAATAGAAATACTTTATTAACTGAGACATTATGAATCTAAATTTCCTATTTTATGGCCAAAGAGCCAAACATTTGGCTGAAACTTGGTACTTTGCAAAGGTGAAGGCAGCTACAGCTTTGTGAGCTAAGGGTAGTGCTCAAGGCTTCATTAAGATTTTTTGTGTTAGATTTTCATTAGTATTAGCAGTGCTAAAATTGCTGATTATAAATGTTTTAAACTGGCATTTGTCTTTATACCTCACAGTACTTCACCTGCCTCCTGCTCATCCTCATTGCCCAAGTCACTGCTGGAGTTCTCATTTACTTCCAGAGAGATCGGGTGAGACTACAGCTTTATAATACTTCATTAGTTTATGCTTCTTTCCTCTCTTACTCCTTATTTTCATTCTTTTGTAAATTAGCTTCTAAATTATTTTCTCTTTTTTTCCTTTGACTGTATACGTAGCTCTTGCCGCTCACCATTTTTCCTTCCACTGGTACAGTTTTAGCCTACCAGGGTCTTGTGTTTCCCCCACATAACTGTGAAAGGCTGAATGTGGGTGTGCTGTTAACCCATGGGGGACCCCACTGCATCCTGTGAGGAAACAGTTTCAGCTCACTGAATGGAAAGTGACAGGATGTCAGTTTGCAATTGATGTGGCTTGAGATGTTGGTTAAAAGGGAGACAAAGCAGGTGGACTGAAGGAAACATGATTACTTTACAGGTGGTAGGAAGCAGGATGTTTTTTAATTTATGTTTTGTATTTTGTGTTTCGGTAACAGACATTTTCCAGCACAATGGATTTTGCTAACATAGCAGTTGCACACTGACATTACTGATATTACCCCATTAGATGGTAATTATCAAAACGGATACCCTGCACAAAAAAAGTTTAGCTTGAGTCTGATGACACAGCGCCCTCTATAGACAAGTTTTTCTTAAAAAAAAAAAAAAAAGTGAAAAGATTCAAAGACTTTAATGAATTTTTTTGCAGATTTATCATAATAGAAAGCAGAAGTGTGTGGCTGTGAAAACCTAAATTTAATGGAATGAATCGGGGGTAAAAACATTTTTATAAAGCTCAAAAACAATTTGTTATTCTTGGTACAACATTGTAATCCTGCTTTAGACATCCAGACTCAGGAGCCTAGACAGACTAGACAGGCGTCTACAATAGCCATACTCACTTTTTACAATGTTCACACTTAACTGGAATTAAACATACATAAACACCATATTGATTATCTCTCATGTTTTATGCACTTGTACATATATCACACCGTTCATCCCTGACAGTTTTGTACATTTAACATCTCATTTCACTTTTAGATTTTCATTGTACAGGGAAACCTGTTTCTTTACACAGGACAATAAACACTTTGAATCTTGAATCTTAGACTTCCTGGTTGCACATAAGGAACAAAACTCTTAATACAGCTGCACCATTGTACTGTGAAAATCTTCATGTCTGTTGTGTCCTCTGAGATAACAGACTGAGGATCTGAGGTAGAATCGCACCCTTGAACCGGTTCTATTCAATTACGGTTGAGAGCTATAATAAGGGAGCAGTCTTGTGTGTTTATTTAAAAGGAGTGTAATGTAAGATGATCATAACCATTCTCTGTAAGGACATAAAAAGCCTTTCCCTTAATACGACTCACCACTTAGAAAAGGTGGAGACAGTTTAGCTTAAAGCTTTTCAGTATGTATGTATATGTGTGTGTGGACATGTGTGTTTGTGAGTTTGCATGATAGCATGTGTGTGTCTGTAGCCGTAGACACACTCCCTGTGTTTAAGGCTCACCACAGGGCAGGGTGGTGCCCTTTCCCAGAATAGGGTGAGGCTCTCGCTCACTCTTTGCAGAGTTCAGAAGCTGCATTGTGGTCACTGCTTTGGTCTTTTACACATAAACACAGTCACTCTCTTTCTGAGCTATATTTTCACAGTGTTTCAGCCCAGTGTGGGGCTCCACATGTGTGAACTGTGACACTTCCCTTAAAAACATGAAGTTTAAATTTTGGCAACCAAGCATGGAAGAGATTTGGTGTGTATGGAATTTGTGATGTGTGTCTGGTTTATATGTTCTGCAGAGCAGGAACCTGCTAAAAAACAGTTCTTAAACTGAGTCAGGACCGATTGTTTTCATCTTTTCCTGTTTAATAAATAAAAATGAAAATGAAATAAAATGGTTTTGTCTGCTTTTTTGTTGTTTTGTTTTGAGTTTTCTTTTTTTTTTTTTTCTTTGAGTGCTGAGTTTCTTCCCTGCACCAGAGATTGCTGTCTGAGCTTTTGAAAATTCTCTTTCAATATTTAACTTTCCTTTAACAATGATCAGAGTATTTGCTCTGATTTACACTGATGATAAGAGTCTCTTCCCTCTGCAGCTGAAACATGAGCTATCCAACATCATCCAGGACATGATAATCAATTACACCGGGCATAACCGAACCGCAGAGCACACCTGGGACTACATTCAGAGGACGGTGAGTTGATGCTTAGTTGATGACTCAAAAAGCAACAACTGATTTTATGCTGTTAACATTGTGTGTTTTCAGAACTAAAGCAATAACTTTAGTTATTTTGTTTTTTTTTTACATAATACATTTACTTGCAATTTTTTTATAATAAGATTACTACAAACAGTTGTAGTGCTGCTATTTTATCAGAAATAATTGAGAAAAGCAGCTTCTGTTTCTTTTTGAGTTTAGAAAAAAAATAGGAAACTCATTTTTTGCCACCGGGGTCCATAGTCTTGTTCTTTTGGTCACTACCCACAGCCCGTGGACATAGGCAAAGGTAGGAACATACATCGACCGTTGGTGTGACCGCATTACTGCAGATGTCGCACCAATCCACCTGTCAGTCTCCCACTACATTTTTCCTACACTTGTGAACAAGACCGTGAGATACTTCAGGTCCTCCACTTGGGGCAGGTCCTGATTCCTGACCCGGAGAGGACACACCACCATGTTCCACCTGAGGACTGTGGTCTTGAATTTAGAGGTGCTGATCCTCATTCCAGCTGCTTCTTACTCAGCTTTGAACCTGTCCAGTAAGAGTTAAAAATCACATTGAAAAATAGTTGAAATCAATCAATAAAGCAAACAGGATCGAGTTCTGAAAGAATCGGTGACAAAGAGCAGCCCTGGCAGAGTCCAGCCCGCACATCTTGTTCAAATCTTATTCTCTTTATCTGCCAGTTTTGAGCCAGAGGGCTCAAAGCTTTGCAAATATCACTTGTCTTTGCAACTCAGTTTGGAAAACCCACAGACCTCAGTGTGAACAGCTTTCATTGGAAGAACTTTCTAATAAAGAAAGATTCCATACCATCCCATTTGACTGCAGTTTCTGTGGGTTATCTGGAATAACTGAGACACAGAAAAACATTGTTGGTCCAAAAGTGTTCAATGCCTGAGGCTCCACAAACCTAATCCTCTTTCCTTTCATTGTTTTTGGATTACTTTCATTGGTGTCTGTCTTCTGTATAAAGATTGATACAGCAGACAGACACCATTAGGGGCAAATTGGATCAAAACTTTGTTTTGCACTTTGGATGAACCCATTCAGATAATCAGCTCATGGCCCATTTCTTTCCACCTTTTCTCTCCCTCTGTCTTTCCAAAACCTCTTTGTTCTGATCTCTCTGGAAACAGCTGCCAAGAACAGATCGTCTCCAACGATTTTTGCCTTCATCTTATTTTTCCATTAATCTATGTTTCTCCTTTCTGTCTTGTACCCTTTCATTTTTTTCGCTCCATCCTCTGTGTGCTTTCTTTGCCTCATGATCTTTTTCTCTCTATTTCATGTCACCAGATGAAATGCTGTGGGTGGACAGGTCCAGGCAACTGGTCTGAGAACCTTTTGATCAAGAACAGCACCAGGTTTTCCTACTCGTGCTCCTGTCGTAATGATTCCCTTCCTGGCACAGAGGTGAGGGAAGTTGGCCTGTGTGAGCACCCGTCTAAAGATCTACCCATCTATGACATGGTATGTAAATCTGCAATGCTGTAAAAGTTAAAAATCATGATTTACAGGTGCAGCTAAGATATATTTATCATCAGATTTATCCAGTTTATTCCATTCCAGTCCTTATCAAGACATCACTAACATTTTAGTTAGAAAGCTGCAGCCTGTCTTATTGTGCTGAACAAATTATTATATTGTTAATGAGAGGAAGAAATGCAGGCCCCCATATTTATGTTGTTAGTTTTATAATGATCCTTACAAACCGTGGGCTGTGATGTTCAGCCAAATTATTAAAGTAGGTTCTTAGGGCCCTGTTTTTATCTCACACGTTACCTGTGAATCTCAGTCAATTTAAATTGACATAATCTTTTTTTGCAACATATGTAATACCAAACACAAATGAGGGTTTCATCATAAATGAGCATGGTTCTGTCTAATTAAGTACACTACATACCCTGTTTTTAATTCAAAACACTGCATCTGGCAAATACCTTCTCACATCTGTAAATGATAATTCCTATCACATTTTCATACAACTCATGTAACGTGCTCTGCAGGTTGGAACACGGGTGTTTTCCTCTCATAGCCTACAGGCTTGCAGTGTAGACTTTCCAAACAAATTATATGATTTCCCCCCTCAAAATAAAGTTTAATTAGAAAATATTTATATTGTTTCCCACTTCATATTAAGGATCAAAACGGATGGCAGGTCTTTTTTTATGAGGGTCCTGTTGTATTCATTTACTGGTAAATGTAATAAGGTTTTATTTCATGGGCATCTTTGACTCATCTAAGTGAAATTCTGAACTTTTACCAGGTACCAGTCAGTGGTTACAATAAATCCACAGTCTTGATTTATTGTCTTGTGCCATCAAAATGAGGCTGGGTCTACACCCTGGTCTGTCTGTGTTTCTTGAGCTATTCCTGAGGAAGCATGTCAGGGTAGTTTGACTACTGCTAAGTGTGATTAGCAGCAGTATGATGATTGTTATCCACGTCATCAGTCAGAGGTTTCACTGTTGAGGCTGAGCCACTGGAATATTATAACAATGTTGTTGAGACACATCTATTGGGATGGTTTAATTAAAATTCTTCTTTCATAAACTGATCATAAGGACCAAATAAATTTGAGTTAATTACAGCCGTACTTGTTTTACATATTGACTAAATTTACTTTCAGTGATTATTCATAACAATTTCCTGGTTTCTTCCTGAGACGATCTGTTTTGTCCTGGTTCGTCCACTCTGTCCTACTTTGGATCCCAAAACTCACAGATATTTGCATTCTAGTCCTGAACTTGTTGTGAAGTAATTCTTCAGCACTGTCATGAATAACCTCACACCTTTAAATCATTACATCCCTCGGTTTTACTTGTGTTGTGTAACTCCAGCTCAGTGTGGCTCTGTGGGTCGACATAATCAACAGCACAGTGATCACTGACAGCTGAAGCCAGTTGTTTGCATTGTACAATTTGTTTGAACTCCAGGAAACCTCTGTCGCTCTGTTGCTTGTTCTGCATGTTTCAGAAACTTCTCTCAGCTCAGCTAAGCTGTGTTATTCTTTACTTCGCTGACTCAATCCAAAACCAACAGTTGTGCTTTCAAAAGGCTCTGAGCATGTCCGGCTGGGATCAGGCAGCCATTCGTCTCCTTGCATGTCCCTCTCTTCCTCTTCCCATCTCTTTCTTAACCCCTTTTCTCACCATTTCTCATTCTTCCTCCTCTAGGGTTGTTCAAAGTTCGTGGAGAAATGGCTCCCAGAAAACTATGGCATTATTTTGGGGATCTTTGTCGGTGTGGCAGTTGTGGAGGTAGAGTATTCATTTCAAGACTCTTAAATTACAAACTTGCTCTAAAAACACACTCAAAGAAACCATGTAGTGGCCATCTATCTTATATTGCATGCTCTAAATTGTAGCTTGTACACAGTCATAGAAATTCAGATCTACACATCCCACAATATGTAGTTTAGCACACTCAGAAAGTAATTAAATTAATATCATAGGAGAAAGTTATGTCCCATCATGAATGTTTGGCTGGAGGTGAACCAGTTGTAAACTGCCCCCTACTGGTCACACAAGTCTTCAGCTGAAGCGCTTGCATGTTGGAGCAGATGCCCTGTCAGTCCGTTTCATCTCTGCTATCTAATCTGACAACTCCATTTGCTCCAGCTCCTGGGGATGATCCTGTCCATGTGTCTGTGTAAGAGCATCGTCCAGGAGGATTACTCCAAGGTGCCGAAGTACTGAGCTGACAGCGTCTCATCACAGAGATGGACTCTTTCTCCTTGCCTCACATTCTCCTCCACATAAGCACACAAACACAAACCTTCTCATTAAATAGCTGGCTCCACTGTTTGAGCTTCTAATGTCTTCACAGCTGTGCAAATTTCTCATGCCCCTTACCTCACACACACACACACACACACACACACTTCTCAATCAAGTTTGACATATTTGTATCATATAATTTTAATGTGTTATTATTTGTGGGTTTTTTTTATATTTTTGTTTAAAGCTTAAGAATTTTATCATTTGATACTATGCAAATGTCAGTTTCCTGGTCATTTTTATTTTCTTAGTCTTTGCTAACCTCAATGAAGCGCTTGACTTAGTGTTACCGTGAGCACTTTAGATACACTGGCCCTCATTTATCAAACGAACGTGGAAGTGAGGAATGATCTTACGACTGGATCCACGTATGATTTGTGAAACGTTTGTATCGTTTGTAACGTTTGTAGAATTATGTAGCAGAATTTCTCCAGAGAGTACAGCAGGATCCCCCCATTGGTCCGAGACACATCCACCTGTCCTTTAGCAACCTGAAGCAGCAGTCCACCGTGGCATGTGTGTGTGTGTTTGCGCTGTTGAACCTGCGCTCCTGCTCTGTGGCAGGGTGTGCCAGTGGGGTGATAAGATGCTCCAAGAGTAAATATATAGGTATGAGTTTGTTTTTTAAAACACAGATCCCTGTTTGCATTTATCATTACTTCAAGGTGTAGTATATAATGATTTATGGGCCTATTAAATTTGAGCCACTGCAATTGTCGTGGGCTTAAGCTGTCTGTCATATTTATTTTTCCAAATAATTTTTTAGAGTGTGTCAGTGTGCACGGCAAGCAGTTTCAGTAAGATATTTTATTTGTTTTGGGAATCCATTTTAATGCTTTTTTTGCTAATGGGTTAATTCTGAGTACCGAATATGTGGCTGTTTATGCTGAGATGATGGTTTGAGTTTTTTTTTTTATTTTTCAGGATCTGCTGTGCTGCATCGTTAATCCACACTGACTCAAACTTTCATACCCGATCTCAAACCGATTATGAGATTTAATCGTATCCCACGCTTATGTCCACATTAATAAATGACTTGCGTGGAAATGGACGTGCGTACAGATTTTGTCGTACGTTCATTTGATAAATGAGGGCCACTGAGAGCAGAAGCTGAGAGCCACATCTTCTGATCTCTTCTGACTTTTAGGGCTGGAAGATAAGAGGGAAATTAAAGGGTGTGTGTGGGTGCGTGGTAGACCCTCCTTAGGGTTATTGCCACCCTGTCATCCTGCAGCTGGTATTTTTGGTGCTAAGGGTGGAGGAAAGGCCCTGGGCAGGGCTGCTGTGGTGGAGGGTTTTGGCTTCTGTCATCAGCTCCTTGTACTCAGTAACCCTGATATTAGCTCAGCTGACACCCACCACCTCATCCTCCCTCCCCACTGCCCATCATCTGTGAGCATATCATCTTAAATTTCTGTGCATGACTGGTAACCAGTAGCTCTTTAAAACAACCAGTTCTGCTTGAAGTAAGTATGTGTATGATGTTAAATTAATATTTTATTTTTTTTCTCTCTTTTATAATTATTTTTATTTTTTAAACTGCATGTATTTGCTAAGGGAATGAGACATTTTTAATGCTTTGTCAGCATGACAGAATTTCACCCTCATGCTCATGTTTTAAGATTCCTATTGTTCTCTCTATTGTTTATGATGTGCAGAGTAAGGTTGCCACTGCAGCTCGTCAGCACTATTTTGGTCTGAATCAGAGAAATTGGAGCCCTTTGAGGGAATCTGTCATCACCTTAAAAACCATAATTTCTTTTCTTTTAACATGGAATGCATTTGGGAGCATATAACCTACCACAGCTCCTGCCCTGGACGTCTTTATTTAGGCACCTCACACCAGCCTTTATTATGAGAAGTTGAGTTTTTACTGTCATAGCAGAAAAAGGCAGCTGTGTGACCACAATGCATTTTCCCCTTCTTTGCATTGTTTATTTTCTTGGAAGCTATTTTCATGTTATCAGTAACATAAGCAGAAAAAAAACCATGAAAGTAAACATGTTCTTAGAGGCAACTTTGACCCCCAGATGACTCTTCATCAGCAATCCACATACTTTCCACAACTTTTGCAGAAATATTTTCATTTCCTAAGCCCATGTATCAGCCACCTCATTAGCTTCTCTCTTTCAGTTCATTTTATAACTACACTATTAAAGCAGACTTTTGGGTAATTTAGTGGGTAAATTGCACTTTGATGTGACTTGTAGTTTCTCAATGACAACATGAACAAGTCTTCAAATCATGTTCGTTATGCTATAATTAGGCAGAAAGGAGGAAGCTAACCATTAGCCACACCTTTAATGAGCCTTCTCTTCACCCAATTTAACTTGATAAAAATGAAGGCTTTATATTGTTTTAAATATTTTGTACACAGATATAGTTTAGCAGTAAAACTGAGACAAGGAAAGTCGTATTTAGAAACTTATTGTTTTGTCATTTTATTTTTTGAGACCTTAAAATAAACCTGAACCCACGAGAATCTCCTGATTTCTTCTTTCATTTCAACTAATTTGAAAGCTTTATGTTTTTTCATTCAAGGCTCAAGTTTCACAGACAGAACTCAACATATGGACTGATATTTTCTAGCATTTGATGTGACAGGTTTTGTTCCTAAAGCTGCCAGAAGATGGCAGTATTTGACTAACTGTGCTTCCAGTTCTTACTGAAATTCAGCAAGATGACTGTGTTGTGAACTATTAAATAGAAAATGAAAGATCCTTCATCACAAGATTAATTATATTCTAAAGCTGTCATTAATAAAAGATGCTGTTGTAATGATGGGTTTCATCCACATTCTAAAGAAATTTGTTATTTCACCACCTTCCCATTTCTACTCCTCTAAGCAAATTCATTTCTCTTTTTGTTGCCTAATTTGTATTTTTTGTTAATGTACTCCAACTCTCCCTGTGGCTCATCAGAACAAAGAGCTCCACATACATAAATGTCCCTGCTGTAACAAGACTGTTCCTCTGCAGTAACTACAAAAGAGCTTCTCTCATAAGATCTAGTCTGCATGACTGTCTTTAAAGGAAAGGGAGCCTCATGATGTCATGCCAGAAGCTCATGCAGTAACACACCACAGACCATTGCTTTCTAGCAGAGCAACCCACTCACAGCACTGAACTCACAGCTCTAATCCACTGTTGTCTAAGATACTTAACGTTGATATAATGAGAACAACTTTGTGCCCTGTCAGGAAAGTTTTCAAGTTACTCACAAGAGCAACATGTCAGTGAGGTCAGCGGGCTTCGAGAGCCAGACGAACATGAGCAACAGCTGTGGGAAGCAGGCGGAGAAGATGAAAGTGAACTGAATTTAGACTTAAGGCATATATCATTTACTGTAACTGAAGGAGAAACATCGGAGGAAACATGCTGACCAGTTTGACTTACTGTTTTCCAGAAATTAGACCCTCTCATTTAATTTTTTCACAACAGACAAAACATCTGTATTATTCCTGAGATTCCTTCCTTTGATTTAAATTTTATTTGGCAGATACTTTGCACCAACTTGCTCCTTCCATTGTTTAACAAAGTAGACTTTTATGTTTTTAACGATTACAGCTGTAGTTGGATTAATAGAAAAATGATGCAGAATACAAAGCAGGACTCTTTTTATTATAGAGGTGCAAGTTATTGAATTAATCCCAATAGCTTTTTTTTACTTTCACCCAGAAGAAAAAAGAAAGCTAAATTCTAACAGACAGAAAAACTAACAGATTTATAAAGTGGACTATTAACTGATATGAGAATAATTGTTAACTGTAACTGTAGCACATTTAGTTTTTTTTTCTTTCTGGTTGCTGAAGACTGGTTTACACTTGCAGGATAATACACTGTTGCTGCTACTAGACTCTTAACACACACATACCTACACCAACAAAACAAATTTCCGAGGTCAACCACAATGAGGAAGGATGCATCCTTTGTTTTTTCCACACAGCTGTCAGTCAGTAAGTCCGGAGCAGAGGAAGCAGCACCGATGAGAATTCCTGTGAAACCAAACAAAAGAGAAGAACGGTGATGAAGATGTCACGTCTGTGTTCGATAAGCAGCAGATAACAGGTGTGATATTATGTAGCATTAGGGTTGAGAAGCAAATCATCTCAATGAAGTTAACTTGGCAGGTAAAACTTATTTTGATAATGTAGGGTGTACTTCACACCACTGCACGTAAAGAAGATGAATGTCTACCAGGGTATTCCCTCTGCAGCCATTTGTCTTCTATCAATGTGTGTTTTTGATGAGCTTTCCGCTCTATTGATGCTCATCCAGCACTGATGACGATGTAGATCTCTCTGCAGCTGCCACGATTCTCTTCCCAGCATCCTGTTAACACTGTGTCATGGGCATTTTCAGTCAGCACCCACCCCCTCCCACCTCCACCTGCAGACTGACCCGCTGTCTGGTCCCTTCCTCCTGCACAGACCCTCACTGTCTTTCCTGTTTGTGATCTCTCTCAGTCCTCATACACAAATAAAGTGTGTACACTCAGTCTGTTACGCATATCTGCCTCATAGATATGTATAATAACATAACTGGCTGGGTCTACACACTGTCTGCTGCAGATTACTTTGGGGAGCTCTAATCAGAAATGAGCAGTATGAGTCACAGTGCCCCTGTGTGAGAGGGAAAGAGGATCAGCCTAGTTCCATTAGCTGTTTAAATTGTTTCGGAGATAGGCAGAGAGGCAGCAAGTGGCTTCAGGTCAGTGGGTGTCCTCCGCCTCATTTCCTGCCCAGCGGCTTGTAGAGTCCAGAAGAATGATGGACTGACTCACACTCCTTCCTTTCTTTATCCTAAGCTCTTTATGCCTCTCTTTTTTCCCCTTGTGGGCAAATCCAGTCTGATAAGGGCAAGCTCTCCTTTCCACATGGCCTCTTTGGCCTCTGCAGAGTAAATGCTGCTGAAATCACTCTGGCACAGCTCCACTGCCTCGCCAAACATCAGGGAGCATCAGCAGAGTCTGTGAAAACACATGGTTTCCACTGGAGTCTAGAGAGATGAAGGTGAGATGAAGGAGGGGGGGGGACTGGTGTGAGAGGAATACTACCAAGTGAGGAGTGACAGAGTAAGAAACCACAGCTGGACTATGCAGCCATCTGGCTTACACAAAGCCTGGGAGTAGCTGCAGACAGAAAAAAGATGTTATTTTGAGATTGCGGTATATTGTACTGAGGGGGTTGTTTGTACATTTTAGATAATATGTGTGTGCACTTATTGGGTGCTGCACAATCAGACCTGAATTTCACCCCAACAGAAAGCTGCATACCAAAGGAAGCCATGCTCCTCTGAATAATACACAAGCTCCCCTGAAAACATGATTTATGATTTCATTTGGAAGGTCTCTCAAATTTGGAGAATACACTATTTGTTTTCTGGATCATGCCTAAAAAGCGATAAACAGGTTTTTTTTCTTTTCTCTCCACCCGTTTCCATGTCAGCACATTGCCGCTATGTTTTCTAGTTTCTTATTATTAATATTTCAGTCTGTACTTCATATGTAAATCTGGGTCTGGAACACAAAGAAGGTTGTAGTCTGGTGGCTCAGAGGAGTGAAAAGTTAGTAAAAACCAGAAAATCTGCATTGCCTAGAGGACACTGGGCAAAGCCTGGAGCCATCTGATAGACTAAACCGAACCATCAGTAGACAAAACATTATTTATTTACATTCACATTTAATAACAAATGCATTAAGAATTATTGTGAAGGAAGGGTGTTTGTTTTTGTTTTCATTTATTTGTTCAGTGCAGGTCGGCTTTAAGGTTTAGAGTGTTATATATGTTCCTCTTTTGTGCACAAATTAATTAAAATGTGCTAAACAAATAATTAAAACATCACAATGAACGGCTTTTTGAGAGTTTAATGTTTAACTGTAGCTTTGAGTTATTTTATAAAGTTATTTTCTCCCCTGTGGTCAATCCTGAACCCTCCGTTACTTAATTTGAAGAAATAAATGTGAGAAAAGTCTAAATGTCTGTTTACTTTTTGTTCCACTTTACACATTCCTGCTAGCTTACACATTTCTTAACACAGCTTTTATAACACGTTATGAGTTGTAAAGTCAGAATAAACAGTTTACATAGTTTCTCTTTTTTTAATGTTGCTTCTTTTTTTTTTTTTTTTTTTTTTTCAGGAGAAACATTGAGGATTTTGAGATTTCAAAAGCTTCAATTTGAATGCAGAACTCTATTTCTAGTGGACTGTATTCATGTCCAAAGACATGCATGTTAGGTTAATTGGCGTCTCTAAACTGTCCCTAGCAGAGAGTGTAAGCCTGAGTAATCATAAACGGGTATAGACACACATTCCTTTCAACTAAAGATGTCTTTCTCAAAGCTTTTGTCAGAATAAATCATTCTCAGCTCTGCTTTATCAGGACCATGTGGGAGTGGTTTGATCAGATTTGACTGACAGTGGCGTCTCCCTGGCAACAAAAGCAACTGATTCACCTTTTTGCATCAGAACTGCACTGACTTTAAACCTGAGTGAAGCGCACTCATGAAGCAGAAATACAGAAATATCTGATGTGAAAAGCTATTATTTGGCTCGGGGTAATGCACTGTGTTAATGTGGGATGCTGTTACTTATAATCGGATCTCTGATTGAGCGAAAGAAAAATGTTTTCAAGGCTTCCCAGTAAAAGATCTGAATATATCCTACACCTTCCTTTATACAGATATCGCAGATTACAGTACATTTAACACGGTTTGATGATTGCACCTGAGGGCTCTGCTTGAAGTGCTAATTATCTCTCATTGTGTCCATAAATACCCCATAATCACACTGTAATCTCCTGCACCAAATTGCCGCCATAATATTGTTCCATCAGTGTATCCCACAAGCTAAAATGAGCTTTCTCTGTGCTTGGTACTGGAGGGTGTTTGTATGTGGGCTTGTGCTGTATGTTGGGTATACTGTATCAACCTGTGTGTTTGCTTCAGAGAGGATTTCTGTCTGATCTGATTGATGGAGGTGGCTATGGAGGCAGTGCTCCCCTGATTGCAGCTACAGGCAGCACTGCGCTTCTCATTAACCTATGATAATGCACCTGTCACCCTGATACGAAAGCCTCGCAGCACATTTGTTGCAGGTGGCTGTTTTCACTTCTTCTTCTCCACCCTTGCCTGACATCCCACCCTGCTCCATCCACCTCCTCTAGTCTCTCCGTTCTCTTGCAGTTTCTCCTGCACTCATGTGCTTTATCACTCAGAAAATAAGCTTTGCCCCCCGGAGAATTTTACCAATTCTCTGCCAAAGCTGACCACAGCAGATGGAGGTTAGTGCTTTTGCGTATTCTCCCTCCTCTACCGAGTACAGCAACTACAGTATTTAATAGGATCTGTGCTGGTTGACCAACTGGGACCAGGGCTGATACTGGATCAGCCGTTCCGGCTGGGTTCGTGTGTCAACTACAAATGTAGCAGCATGTATGTGCAACTCTATCTGCTTCCACACTACATAAGCCCTCTGAGTCAAGTCATTTGCTAGCTGGTAGAGAAGTGATCGCTCCCTCTGGTCAGTGGTTTATATTGTAACTTAATATGAAAAGTCTTCTGTAACTTTCTTTCATTTTCACTATGTGATCATAAAGTCAACACAACGTATTGATCTGAGACATCACCTGCAAAAAGTAAGGTTTTAAGAAAGCAAATATCTTTGTTCTAAGAAATTTGTTTAATAGCTATCAAGGTTATGCTCAGAAGGAGCAAGACAGATGTCTTTATATTGTTTTTGCTGTTTGTCATGCTATTTCAGAGTTTGGTATAGGATACTGTTCCCAGTTCATGAGATGAATCTGATGTTATGCTTCTAAATCGTCAAATAGTGCAAACGTAACATGTCAGCGGCTGAAACAGAGAAAAGTGATTATTTTTTGATAAACATGAGCTGCATTTTAATTTGATGCAAGTGACACATTTTTATAAATAAGTTAGGAAAGAAGTGACAAAGAGCTTCTTAAGAAAAGCCTCAGAGAGACAATGTCTTAACTTCATCCGTTACTTGCTAACAGATCAGTAATGTGATTTGAGCATACAAGAAAATCCCAGTGAGTCCATCAGAAGAGATTTTTTCCACATAAAGATGCAAAGATTTTGAATTTCTCTACACCTCCTGCACATCTGCACATCATATTGATTAAATATTCAGAAATATAACATAAAATATGTGCTAGGGTTCACAATTAGTATTGAATGTCAGAATATATACAGGTTTTGGAGCAACATGCCATCCAGATTATTCTGTTTTTCAGGATTAGCAAGCGGTATATTCAAACAACATGACTTTGTTGCTAAATTGACCCATCACCCAAGGAAAATAATGTATTTGGAGAATTATGAAATGAAAAACACCCACACTGTTGTGAAGCTAAAATACTGCACACACATTTAATCTTCTACACTAGAGCAACTAAAACACTTACTGACTGTTGTTAAATGAAGAGATGATTACGGGTTTTAAACTTTGTAACTTATTTTAAATCTAAAAGCAAGGAGCTTTTTTGGAAAAGAAAGATTCACAGATTCTTTTTTAATCTACATTTTACACATTTGAACTGGATTGTATTGGATATAATGTCTTTTACATTGTGCTCTAAGATTTGTTGGTCATTTAACTTTTATGTGTCCATCATAAAGCTTTAGTTTTTAAAGCTAGTTTCTAGCTTGTGTACTGTTGCATGTTTTAATTGATTGATTTGTGATTATTTAAGAGATTGCTAGTGCTGTGGTGGTCACTGTTTCCTGATTTGAAGCTGCTGGTTGGATGTGTTCTTTACATGCACTCCGGTAGACCTTTTCCCCAGTGTTTCAGTTTCCTCCCACGATCCAATCACATGCATGGTAGGTTATAGGTGACTTTAAATTGGCCGTGTGTGTCTGTCTCTCTGCGGTAGCCTTGTATACACTGGTGATCTATGCAGGGCTCTACTGCACATCTCACTCCATGACAGCTGTGAGGCTCTACAGGATGAATTGGATTTAGGATGGTTTGGTAAATATTTGCTCAATAAATTCCCGTATTATATATCAGTTTATGAAGAGACAACTCAATCAGCTCCAGTGGTCTGTGTCGTATGATGAAGTCTCTATATGTTACCGTCACCAGAAAGGCTCCAGCGCCTTCAACAGATGTCTTTTTTTATTCCCTGTTGCCTGTTCCAGTCAGTTTCTCTGCTCTCTGGAGGGCCTGTGTGTGATTTATTTATCCTATCTGCATGTTTGGTGCCAGGAACACACCCTGAGAGCTTACAGGACTATGGGAATGCTGCTTCAAGCCAATGGAAAGTGTCAAGAAAGGGAGAGAACTTCAAATCACTTTGGACCTGTGTCAGAACTGTTACATGTAAAGTTGGGGATGCTTTAGAGGACAAAAGGGAAGAGACTTGGAGGCTATGGATTTGTTAAGGGTGTGAAGATGTAGGGTTTTGGAGGAAAGAAGCTTCAGTAGCTCCCATTAGTCACTCTGTCAGAAGCTGGAGAGATACAGTAGAAGACTCTGCGCTGGATCCTTTTGATGCTGAACAGCCTTTGGAATTCAGATTTCCCAATATTGGCAGAACTTGATCATGATTAAAGAACGAGCATGTGTGTCGGTGTGTGTGTGTGTGTGGTGTCGGGAACGTCTCTTTGCCTCCAGCCTCTAATCCCCTCTGTTTTATCTTATGCCATCCAAATTTCTCAGAGGACAGTGAAATACAGCATGCGCCGTTCGCGTCTCTGGCTTAAATTTGTTCTTACTGAATGCCAGCTGCTCTCATCAAGGAAAAGCAAAGGGCAAACAAAAGAGAGGAAGACCCCCTCTAGGGGGCAGATCTCCCTCTTTGACAACAACTCAGAGTCCTGTCATATGACACATTTAACCACCATTACTTTAAGATTTATAACTTTCAGGGTGGAAACTGATGCTACATTTTGGACATCCATCATTTCTTAGTAAAAGAATTCCACAAATGGGTTCATACATCATGGAGATAATGTGAAGTTTGGAAAGTAAAATTCTCTTACGTTGTTTTTTCTCCATCATAAGCTGACATTTAGAAGAAGGTTTACAGCATAAGGGGTCGTTTATTTCCACTACTTACTGAGTGGGAAATGATGGAAAACAAGCCTCCTCCGACGTAACAACAGCCTGTTGTGGTTCACATGAAAAGAAAACCTACTGGACATGTTAGAAGCAGAGAGCAACAGAAGCCAATTTCTCAAGGAGTTTTAACTCAAACCCTTTTAATAAAACGAGGGGAAAGTAGTGGTAGATTTATGCATCAGAGTAATCAAAATGAGAGGAAGGAGTTGGAGGGCAGAGTGGATGGCCTTCAGAGGAACATTTTCAGCTGCTGATTAGAGAATCCATGTTAATGAGATTCATTGACAGTCTAATACGGAGAACAGCATGCCCCCCTGCTGTGGCTGTCTGTGTCGCCCTCCTCTCCCAGTCTCATATTTTGCTCTTTTTCTCAGTATCCTCCACTCTGTCTCTTCCTCACAGAGGGATACATGTTTTTACTGGACTGAGACAACAGGGGGTCTGACTGTTTTTCACCTAATTCTGTAATGAACACAGTTGAAGGGTTGTACCTTTAACATATGCTTTTCACAGCCCTCCTGTTATTCTTCCTGACGAGCTTTAAGTGGGAGGAGCAGCCTGCCAACACACTCCCTCACATACAGGGGCGGAAAGCACTTTGGGATTTGGGTAGGGGTAGCGCCACATGAAAAGCAGGCAGCTGGGCCACATTAACAGCAGTAATGACAAATGGGCTACTGCTGTTAGATTCTTCGCCTATAAGCAGCATATCACAGCCTCTTAGTTGCTGTCATTGAACAGACTGTTCCACAATAGGTGTTTGTCATCAGTGTGTGTATGTGTGTGTGTAGCGGCGCGCATTGCGTGTTGCTCCCCAGCCATATCCTGCGGGATTCTTTCCTTCGACTCAGTGGAAAACTGCTCAAAGTTCAGGGTCCAGCTCAGTAAGCTGAGGGAGGAGTTCATGTTAAGAACATTTGAGGCTTTAAGCTCCGTTCCCCCAAGAGAAAAACATGAAAATAAAGCTGAAGATGCAAGTTATTTTGCTCAAATAACAGTGTCCTAATAACCTTTGTGGCATAAAAGTAATTCATAACAAAGATGGAGGAGTGATGTTTTGTGTAGATCCAGAAAGAAATGTGTTGTGATGCTTGTGGATCAGTGTAAGATTGTGTTTCTGTGTATGAAAAAGGGAAAGGGTGCAAGAGCTTTATGCGGAAATAGAGACAGTGAAGGGGGTTTGAAGGTGTTTATAGCCAGCCTGAAGTGGCCCTCATTAAACAGAAGTGTGTTTGTGTGTATATGATTCTGTTTCACTAACAAAACAAAGTCAAGTTGATGCTAATGGCCACCATAAGGTTCCACACTCACTTGTTTCTGTCAGCTGAGCAATTGCAGCCTCAGTGCTGTGGCAATGAGTGAGTTTAGAAGAGGCCAGATGGCGGGATGGACCACAGGCTGTTTGGTCACATCATCTAACCTCCAGCAGCTGAGGGGAAACAAAAACTACAAACCGCATGCAAACATCTGAGAAAAGCCCCACACAGAGATAGAATACAGCTTTCTGCAGATACAGTGGTCATATTGTGTAGGATAATCTATGTTATGTTTTTTTTAGTTTGTTTGTTTCATAATGCCCCAAATGTGCTCAGTGCATGACAGGTATGGGCTGCAGGCTCATCTGCTGTGGTATTGTAATATATGCAGGATGTGGTTGGACATTCCCGTGCACAGATAAATAATCCCACGGTCATTAAAGGTGTTATAAGCACAGAGCACAGTTCTATGAAAAGTGGGAGCATTTCTGGATCTTGTTCCAGTTTTTCTTTACATGGTGGAAATTTAATTTTCTTTTCGTGAATGCAGAGATTACCTCTGTACAGTGTCAGTGGTTCTTCAAAGTACTGCAGAGTCCATGCAGAGACTTCCAGACTTCATGTCTGTGTAGTGTTACATGAAGATCTTCAGTGTTGCTGTTTGGACTTCTCCTTGGACTTGTAATTAAATCTACAACATAGTCACAACATCTTGGGCAATCTATTATATTCTATCCACACTTTGATTAGTTTAACTCAAAAGCAATATGTTTTGCCTTTTCTTTTATATTTTATTTGAACCTTTGTTGGCCCAGTTAATATTTTTGTCTTGGAGGAGGAGGCCTCCTCTGACTGACCACACAGCTGGAAAGGATGAGCTCATTTCTGAAGCAGCGAACAACTTCACCCTTTGCAGTCACATGCCAGTAAGTCACAACCCTTGTTTCTGAGGATTCAGCCAATAACTCCACCAGAGGACAGAGGGGGTCATGTGAGACTAGTTAAGCTTTTTTATGAGGCCATACCAGACAGACAGGGGCGGGGGGCTGGAAACTGTCTTTTAAAGGTTGTTGGGGACAGTGGGCTTCCATCTCAAAGCTATTAAAGGTTCCCTCAGCAAGGAGGCTGTCAGACCCTGAGGGTGAGGTAAGTTGCACCTGGGCTCACTCTAAAAGCCAGGAGATTAACCCCTCCTTTCCTACACCTGGCTGCCTCTGCACATCACGTTTCCATGTCAACTCTTTGAAAATGATTTTGTAGTTTGTCTGCTGTGGAGTCTTTGGATCAGACTTTCTTAATCTGTTCAAACTGTGGTGCAACCTGTGGGCTTGGACTCAGCAAGGAATGCCTCTTGAGGATGATTCTATGAAGTGACCACTGTGACTGAATGTTAAGGAATCTGGTTTGATATTACAGAAGGAAGAAGATAATTTATGATCTTGAATGAGAATAATCACAGATGTAATTTCTCTTTGTATCAAAGTTATCTAATAAATACAAAGCTTGCTCACAGCTAAGCTGATATACATTAAAGGTTTTGCAAAGTGCAAACAAATAGTCTACAAAAGAGCGCTATTAAAATGCACCGTTATCAACTCCATGACAAGATTGTGCCTCTTGTTAACCCCCCCGGAGGTATAATTGTTGCCTCATACTATTTTTTTTCATTTTCATCCACGAATGACCTGCTGCCTTCATTTTTCTGCATGACAATAGGAGAGGTTAAAGCAAAAAAAAAAAAGCCTAAATAAAGAGTTTACCTTTTTTTTTACTCAGCATGCAGCTGCAGGGATCAATGAGCACACCTGACATTTACTGACCATCCCATCTTTATGATACACATGTGACCTCACATAAAATGAAAGCCTGTATTGCTGAGAGAAAGACTAGTCCAGTAAACCAGGATGTGATTAACTCTACCATGGGGCGTGAGAGGTGGATCTGTAGAGGCTGTTTGTCAGAGTAAGTGAGTTTTATTTCTCAAATTTTCTCTCACTCATATTGCCAACCTGTAATCCTGCATCCGCTCTTCCAGAGAGCTGAGCATTTTACAGCCAGCAAGAGAGAATTTGTCGCTAGATTGGCTTTGTCATTTTGATTCATGTGGGGCTCACTACCGAGTGTTTTATTGTGCATTCGTGGGCCCATTCTCCTGCTGCACCACACCATGCTATTCTCCTGGTGTTATTAACTTAGCATCTTAGATGTGTCCTATGAGAAATGAGGAGTCACATTAGAGGAAGATTTTTTTTTCTCACTTTTAAATGTTTTTTCCTCACCTCCCACGTATTCCTGCTGATTAAACTCTTGGTGTCATCACGTATTGTACCCTCCACTGTGAGCTGAGAGTGGGTGGAATAGGAGGAAAAAAAAAACAGTGGCAAAAAGACAATGTGTGAAGGAGAAGCCACATTTGGCTGAGCAGATTGGCATCGGTTAGCATGTACTTCATTGACCTCTTACCTTTCATGCTGTCTGAGGGAATGCCTTCACATAGAATCAAGTAAAGATTTAGTAACTGATTCCTGTAAAAATGCAAAAACATAAATAAATAAATACAATAAAAAATAAAAATTTTCATTCCCTTGCCCATTCCCACATCAGTGGTGGTAATGAAGCACCGTCTGGAGAGGCCGGAGTTCAAACCTTGTGATTAGTGGATATCCTGTTGTATCACCTGAGCTGCAGCTTCCTAACAGAGATGTGCTCTGAGCACATCATAGCTGTTCAGGTCAGGGTGAGAAGTATTGTTGGACATTATGTCCTCTAGGTCAAAAATGACCTGCCCTAACTAAAAATCTAAAATAAAGAAATTTTATATAATTTTAAATGCTAAATCTATTTAGCATGAAGAAACAACTTCTTATTAATCAGAAACTGAGCAGAAAGACAGCATTCTTTCAGTGGACATTTTGGCTTTTTTTTCTCAACACAGGTGTCATTTACATTTTCTTTAGTAGATTTATTAATCTAATTATTATTTTTTAAGGTAGTGCAAAGGTGGTAAAATATTCTTTTTTCAAAAGATGGTACTTGCATAGCCCAGAGATAGCCAACCCTGGTCCTGGAGGTCCACTGTCTTGCAGGTTTTGGAAGTTTTCCTGCTGCAACATGCCTGATCCAGATTCATTTAACATGCTTGTGTAGAACTTGACGAAAAACATTTGAAGATCCATTTTATTTTGGTCAGGTGTTTTTAAGCAGTAAAACATCTTAAACCGGCAGTAAACTGGCCCTCAAGGTCCAGGGTTGGTGATCCCTGGTATACCCAAGGAAAGTATCACAAATGCACATAAAGTAGTTTTAAATCCAATATAATTACTCTATTCCAGTAATAGTGCAGGAGAGGAGCTCTCTTCTATGGAATGAATGGAGTTTTGTTTCAGGTTTTTTGGGGGATGTAAGAAACATGGAGGTCATGTTTCTTACATCCCCCAAAAAACCTGAAACTTTGATGCGACGGCCCTGCCCCCCTCGTTGCAAGCAGTACCTGTGGAAGCTCATGCTTGTTCTTTCTAAATGTGCTGACCATGGTGAGCTTCCCCTGCAAGAATTGCTGTCTGAACTCATGAGAGATGAAGAAATTGTCATGTGACATTGTGTCACCTCACATCAAGCTCAGCCTGCATCCCTTTGCTCTTCACTGGGCCTCCACTGGTCTACTTTCCCATGTATCTATCACCTATATGTTGTAAAATAGTTCATACTGAAAGTTGTGTATGAGGTAGTGGAAAGGTGATGGTACACCTGCACAAGAAAGTTTTAGTTCTGTCTAAGATCAGTCAGCAATGTATGTGTGTATGTGTGTTTCTTCATGCCTCTGTGTGTATATTTTATGCAGACTGTAACCAACTCTGACTAATTTTAACTGAAGGCAGTGGGAGGGTTAATTAAATTTTCTTGACATGTTAAAGAGTCATGTTTTCTGTTTTTCTATGTTATCCTTTGCAAAGCCAAAATGTTCAGTTGTTGAAAAAAGCAGTTTTGTGTCATATCTGTGTTTTTTTTTTTTTATTTTGTCAGTAAAAATAAGTACTGAATGAACATCCTCTAAAGGAGGGCCATTCCATAATCTTTGCCAGGGGTTGCAAACTTCCCAACTGGACAGAGAAGAGTTCAAGTCTGGGTTGGATCAGGAGTTTATTTTATTTTGTTTTGCTTTGTATTCACTAAATTCTCGGTTATCTGTGTTCCTCTGTCAACCACCCAGTTTATTTTTTCCCCTTCATTTAGCTCCCCATCCCTCCTCAGCTTCCATGCAGCTTGCAGTGTGCTTCGGGTCTGTGGATACAAGAGTGAAAGTGACAAGGCAGGACAGCAACTGTCCCCAAAGGGACGTGATGTCCTTCTGCCTCAGCAGTGAGCAGAAATCAGCCAATCCAAATGAAAGTCTCAGACCAAACTAACCATGACAGAGAGGACGGAGCCTCGGCTGAAACCTGATGGTGCCTGGACTTTAATTCTAGTTTGGGACCATGCTCATGTATGATCTGGAAAACCACCTCTGTGGTCTAAGATATGTGAAAATCCAAAACCATCTATAAAAAATATCATGATATATAAACAGACCTCGGCAGTGCTATCTTCTCAACAGGTGCCATGAGTCTATAGTGGGAGGACAGAAGATGGCAGCAGTCATGCCGCTGTTATTATAAATCACTCTTAGAAGAGTTTTACTGGCTTGTCTGCTTTAGTGCATATGCAGTCGTGCTGGTAAACCTCAGAAGTCTGCTCTGTGATCAGAGAGAGAAATGCCAGGGCTCATGGTTAATGGAGAAAGCAACCGGCGGTAGGAGCTTGTGTTTTTCTAGCTCATCTGGCTCAAATTAGAGCTTTCTTGCCTCCACTGTCACAGTGAGAGTGCAGAGGAGATAGAGGCATTAGGAGATGAAGAGAGCAGAGAGTGAGGAGGGATGGGACTGGGGAGGGGGCAGAAAAAAAAACAAAAAAACAATAACAGACACAGAACAGAGAGGTTTGGGGGGATTGAGCTTTGGCTCTGTCACCCTTAGTGCTCAGACATAAACCCTTTAAAAAGGCCTTGTGTAACAATAAAGCCAAAAAAAGCCTCTGAGGCAAGGCTATGAATGAAAGCAGAGGGTCTGAGTGCAGGGAACACAGCCAAATATGATAGCCTGTCCCTGGCATGTCCTTGCATGCTAACCATGAGCACACGCTCGTTACAGGGAGATGACTTTCACCCTTTTCACCTATAAAACATCCTTCTGCCTCCACATCCGCCCCCTTCTACTCCTTTGCTGATGCACTTGAGATGGGCCCCAAGACTCTTGACAGCCCCTCCACACACTCCAGAAGAAGGAAAGAAAGACACAGGGACAAAAAGAAGGCGGGTGTCCATATCACTCAGTGCAGGTTGGTCTTGTTTCCATAGTTTGCCTGTTTTCTTGTGCTGTGTGGTTCATTCAAAGTCACAGACTTGCTGGAACTAATTATTTCTTCTGCTGACAGCCTCACAGGCAGCCGTTTCAAAGCCTTAATTTAATTAAGTGGTGGTACTCCACCTGTACGTTTTTTTTGTGTTTTTTTTTTCCTCTCACAGTATGTGTGTATGTTAACTGTAAGTTAGTTTAGGGGATGGGAAGATTTTTTTCATGTGGCATTTTGTGTCTGTGTGTATTCAGTGTGATGTTTGTTTGTAAGTTAATCCAGGCTTTTAGATGGCGAGCTGAGCAGGGGGACTTTGAGTGTTTTGAGCTTGTCAGTGTGTTTCAGCTTGTTGTGCAGGCTTCGTGCAGACAGGCTTTCTAGGTCAGGCGTAATTGACGACCTGTATTAACAGTGCGTGGCATGTGTGTGTGCGCTTGTGTTTACATGTGCGTAGTACTGTCCTGGATTTTGCTGTCTCACTGTCCTCGGGCACAGCAAAGACCCCTGACCACCACCCAGTTCCCAGAAAACTCTCCACCCTCCTCTCCTGTTCCTTGGGTATTTGGCAATTTTTTGAGCTCTCAGACCCACAGGGTAGATGAGTATGGATGCATGTGTGTGTGGCAATGTCCTGCTGTCATTGCAAACTGGTAAGTCCTTGTTCACACTCATGTCTGCATTGTCTCTTTGTCTCTTACCCAACATTACTCTAAACACATAACAGCCTCTCTCATATATAGACGATATAGTAAACTTAGTTATGACAGCATCATACACACTAGATTATGATTTACAGGTTTGAGAAATGGGATTTCTGACAACACCATGGTATAAGAAGATTAAATATTGTTCTATAATGCATACATAATGATTTTGAGCTTGATTTAATATTGGCTAAAGCTGTATTGACGGCAGATGTCAGGTGTTGTGGATCTTTTTATAGCCAGTTGATGTAGCTATTTTCATATTCCATGTGAAACCCATTGCCAAAATATAGATAAAATACACATTAAACAAAGATAAAGAGGACATTTTTAAATAAATAAAAAAAATTTTTTAAAAAGGAACACTTAGTAGTTCTAGCAAAGTTGCCATAACACGATTATTGTGAATCCTTTTAACCATAATAGCAGTAAAAAATGTGATATGGTTACAGTTCTCAACTAGGCCCAGACTGTTATTATAAATTTACATTTGTTTCTCTCTCATTTGCATCATCCAGCTGTTCTCAAATGTAACCTGAATCTTGACAATGATGGTGTTTAGTGGCAAACATCACACTGTGAATGTGATTTTGTATGAATAAAACAAGGGCTTTATATCTGACACCTGAACAGTTGTGTTACATCTGAAGTTAATGGGACGTTGTGTCCAAACTGTTTACTGGTGCTGTACTTCATTTAGCACAATCTTTTTACACTGTTACACAGAAACCATGTATCACTTCAGTATTAAAGATAAAATAAAAATATTACTCTAGTAGCAAGGTTCGTAATTAAGAAAGAAAAAGCTAAGAAGGAAAAGTGTTTGTTGTGTGCTCCTCACAGCGAGTGTGGCTGAACGGACATGATCAATCATTGCGTTGTAAGTTGTGGACGTAATGAATTGTGGGACTGAATTATGTACTCTCTTTTATAAAGGAAAGTCTGATTTATCCTGTGCCCCAGAAAATGCTGGAACTTTTTTGTTTTGTATTTGGTTAAATCAAAAAGCTCTTATCATGGCAGATGCTCAAAGACAGTACTTCATTCAGTCAAGAAGATTCCTTTTTGTTTTGTTTTGTTTTTTTTAACTTGGTTTGTCCTGCATCATGATAGCAGAAAGACGGTTTGGCCACCTTGTGCTAAACAAATTGGCCTAGCAGGGGTGAGCTAAACGGAGGATATAAGGCACCCCTTTAAAAATGTGTTGTTCTTTATTCTGGATATAGTTAAATTACATTTAAAGGTATAGAATGTTACAAAATCAAAGGTCAATGACAGAAATTTTAAATATATAATTAAAAACTGTGACTCTACTGGTATCTAATCACTTTACTAAAATTACTGATATGTTTTTATTCTAGAATGAGCCATTTATATTTACTTGCCGTGGGTCCACATACATGGCAGCTGCCATATTTGTGCCACCATTTTTTCTACAGTGTCTCTGAATGAAGTGTGAGAACCCACTGAGCTTTGAGACTTTCTTTGATAGGTGCTAGAGCACCGTTTGAGATAATGCGACACCTTAAAAGGCAGTTTTGAAGTAGTTACCTGTAGTGCAGTCATCGCTGCACCTGAGGCCACTGGACCCACTCGCAGAAGAAAACACGTGAGGAAAAACATGAATAACAATGACATGAATGACAACAGCAACATAGACTATTCCATCGTATTCATGGAGTATTTATGGAGGGAGAAATAACTGTTTACAACTGGTGTGGATGGCAGGAGGGCAGAAGAAACCGTAACGGGCAAAGACAAACTCTACTTCAGGTTAAATCAGGAAGGAACAGTGGCAGACTGATTGTGCTGCAGCAAACAATTTTTAAATTTAAAACGTCATCTTTCACTTTATGTGACTTCAGTCCATATCTCTTGTTTTTATGTCCCCCATATTTTGAAACTTAGTCCAGTAAGTACCTTCTTGACAAACACCAAACTTCTCTAAATCTTTTTCAATTTGCAGGTACTTTACAGTGAAGTGGTTTTCAGTGCAGCTTCTACTTTATAAACCACTTCACTGATCCATTTCTAATTGTATTTGAAACATTCATTCAAAACATTAAAATGTAGAAAACCTAAGACTCTTTAACACCCTTCTTAACCTCCTGAACAGTTAATCTACAACGTAAGCAGCAACAGTTCATTACGTTACACTGGAGTAGCCAAGGCTGAAGTTTTTAACTGCAGGCAGACATTACAGAAACTAGCACATGTTCTTATTTTACATTAATGTATTCAACTACTCTCAGTTCTAAAAGCTATTTGTTGATAGCAAACAAACTGCATGTTTTTGGATTTATGATTTATTATTGATAATAATCTTTTTTTTTTTCACCCATACATTTAAATACAATATGACGCTGAAGAAATACCTTTACATTTATAAATATTGTCTCCATTAACCTGGTTAAGTCAATATAAATCACAATTGCTGTTATTGTTCACTGGGTTGTTAGATGAGACGCTGCATAGGGCTGCACAAATAAACAAACTGTTGTGATTCTGCCTCAATAAGATTCTCATTTTTCTGAGTTTTGGCATGACAGAGGTGCTCCCATAATGTAATCCATCACCTCACCATCTCTTCTGGCTCTGTCTTCTGATATTCTGTTTTTATCCATACAGTGAGAAAACCTTATTGTTAATCTCTCAGGAGGAACTAAAAGGCTGTGCATGCCTATGTGCCGCATCTAAAAGAAAAAGCTGTTACCTTGAAAGCACACACTCAGTAAGCTGGAGAAAATCTCTCCTGCTGCGTGCCCCCTTTATTTCTCGTGGAGCTACTGTGTTCAATACACACTCTAATAACCCTCAGCTTCTGTTTTCTGACAAACGTTTCAACTTTATTGGTGTTTCCTGTCTTTCATTTGTGTCTCATCCACCAGCTGTAGCCAGAAAGAATCTTCCTTCATTTTCCATCCATCTCTAAACCCAGAACCCATTGCTGCTCCCAGAGGAGGTGTCAGTGCAAAGAGAAATCGTGCCTGTGTACGCAAAACTTCAATGCTTTGACGGGATAAAGCCCAGAGCTGCAGCAGCTTGCCTGTGTGTGAGCGAGAGTGATGGAGAAATAAAATAAAGCTGCAATTACTTGTTTGTTTGTATGTACGGTCTAAGTATTCATATCAAAATTCTCCCACTGACTCACGTGTAAAAGGACAAACAAACTCTGGTTCCTTGTTAAGACAATGTTTTGGCTCTGACACACACTGGCCTGTGGAATGTAAATGTGATAGCTCGTAATTCCTCACATCTGCTTTCCTCATAAGCATTCACAGCTTTATATGGTCAAAGTATGTTGTGCAGATCTTGCTGTTTGGTTACAAAATCTGCAAAAGGTCTGAGATCATCTAATCATGTTCACATCTACATGAGTGACACCAGTGGTTTAGCCTCAAGTGCATCACTTCTAAACACATGTCCTTGTGATGCTGAAGTAGTTACACATTAACATTAACATGCATGTTGCTGCCTGGAGCACACTTCACAAGCACAGTTTCCCTCCGATATAAGAATCATGCCACTTTTGCCTCAGCAGACTGACAGGACCAAGTCCTGCTTGGCTCATGCACTGAACTCCGTTGTCATGGCGACAGAGACATCGTGGCAGTTGGAGTGCATCTCCCTCGAAAATAAGACCAGCACGGAGCATTATGCATCTACTCGTGCTGCCTCTTTACTATTAATGGACATAAATATTTATGTGGTTTGGAAGATATTTTCACAGTGGAGGCGAGCCAGTGGCCATGGTGTGCAGAGACGTGAGCTGATAAAGTGGTCTTTGTCAGACATTTGCGATCATGTGCTCTTATGTGGATGCACAAGTGCACCTCCACCATGCTGTGTGAGAAAATGTTGGGTTTAACATAAGATGCAGATTGGGCTTTTATTGTGCTTAACATACATTTAAATCCATCTCTCGTCTTTAGTGGTGCTGCAGAATTGAATGATTAATCTCTGCCGCAGAGCCCTAGTAAATCAATTTTTCCATAATATTCTTGGACTGCTATGCTGCTGCAATGTATTGATTGTAATAAAAACTAGCAAAAACACGGGAGTGTGGAGGGGGTGAATTATAATAAGCTAACAAATTTGACAATTTAACCAAAAGACACCAATCTGATTGCAGTTTCCAGCTTCCATGCTGAGTCTAAAATCTAACTGAAAACTGTAAGAGATTAAGGAAGAGATTATGGACTTCTTAGCACACTTGACAGTCTCTCACTAATCAAAGCAACAAACATGCAAATGAGTTTTGAGTGTTTATGTGGTTGTTTTTTGTGACTGTTTTGGTAATTTTTTCATCAAATCTTGGTGAGGTCTGTTTGTTTCCAGTTGTTTCACCAGAATCAGAATCAAAATGTCTTTATTGTTTTTGTATGAGAACAACAAAATTGAAAGTGCGGCTCTTGAAGTGCATAAATAAATAAATAAATAAAAAATTCTATGTAGAACATCATATTCATAAAACCATTCAATAAAACATATTAAAAACTAGAGTTTAGTGCATAGAGGGCATTTGCATAGAAACTGTTTTTGTTTTCAGTGCTCTGTAACCCCTACCCGACGATGGAAGTTCAAACCGGTGATATCCAGCAGGGGAGGGGTCTCTGGGTTTATTTTGTACCTTACTGAGGAAGTGAGAGCAGTACAGTTTATCACAGGAAGTTAAAAGACAACCAAAGTTTCTGGGCTGTATTTATGACCCTCTGGAGGGTTGTTATGTGATATGTTTGGTGGCATTTTTCTGGTGATTCTGCATTTCATTATAAAGAATTTTCGTCATCCAAATTATTTTCTCTATGTGACTATTTTTTTGCTGTTTGTGGCTATTTTATGTCTTTTCATGGCTATTTTTTCTCAGTTTGAGGTCATTTTGTATATCTTATATGATTTCCTACATTTAGTGTCTTTATATGCTCATCTTTTCTTCTTTGTGATGATTTTATGTTGTATTTTTCATTTTATATGGATGCATAGCCATTTGTACCTGCTTGTATTATTTTTCTTCTCCTGTGTGGTCCCTTGGGTCTGCTAGAAACTTAAAAACTAATATTTAAAATAGCATTCATCACAAGCATATTGATTTGGAAAAGAAGAGTATAAATAGAAATGCAGGTTTATATTAAATGAATACTTTCCAGCTTAACTGGGTTTACTTTTCTTTGTCCTCTTCTTAGTCTTTCATGAATGGCTTACTTTGGTTACAAGGTTACACTGGCTCTTCAGCAATGTGTAAGATCTATATTTTATTTGCTTCTGTGCTGCCAGATTTTCAGACAAGTCGCCCAGTTCTTCCATTTCTCTCTCCAGCCTTATCCTCAAACACAACGCCCTCTTTTGTCTGTCCTCTTTCTCTTGAGATTCTTTCAAATCTGTAACACTTTCTGGTAAAAGTGCAGCACACTAGCTTCCACAGGGGGCTTAGATTTACAACAGATTAAATCATGAGTAGAACACAAGGAATCTGCAGGGAGGGGAGAAAAAAAAATCATCCCGTTTATATTTCATTTGCATGCTTTCCTCATCTTTCCTCCAGGCCTTTTGGTTAATGTGGCCCACCTCTCATAGCTGTCTCACCCTCTCTATAATGACTAATTTAAATGGCTTTGATAATCCTTTAGTACTACGACATTAAACAGCCATTAGAGGAGGCTTCACAGGAGAGCTGAGGATGGTATCCTTTCCATCTCACCTTTCACTCTGAGGAAAAATCCTCACTAACTTAAAACACAAGTAAAATAATGATTTCTGATTTTGCTTTGTTGCTTTCATGTTAGAAATCAGTGTATCCTGAACATTTGATGATATCTGTGATAACACCCTTTTGGTTTAGGGTGATATTTGTTTGACATTCTTGGTAGTAGATTGTTACTGTTTGAATCTGTAGATATTCCCGAGTTACAAATGATAGAAATTCAAATAATTATGTAAATAGATTCTTTGAATTCTGTATAATTACTTCATTAAATAGGGTCTCCAATCAGTTAAGGTGAATTTCTCCTAAACTTAATCATTTGAACCAAAAATCTGACTGTTTTTGTCATTTTCATTCTAATTATTTAATTAATAATAATAATTTATAACTTTGATAGTTTTTTTTTTAACTAGGTATTCACTAAGATTGTAGTAATAACAGTGATCTAAGTCTAATTAAAGCCACCAAATATGTATTTTATTAAATCTTAGCCATAGTATCCTCTGAAGTAATGCCTTTCTAAACAGTAGGAGGGGAATCTACTGACTCTGAAATCAACATCAGAGCAAATATCATCCTCAAATGTTTCCTTTAACATGACACAAAACTTTCAAGTGCACTCCAGGTGTGCTGGTCTCTCTTAGTTGTCCTCCTAAGCAGTAAGTGTCGTTCCAGTGGCACCAGGACACCACAGGAGAAATCACACATAAGTGTAACTGCATGCAGAAATGTAAGTACACAGTTTCAGCCTCTCTGTTTGACTTTGAATGTTTTTGTAGCTTTTAGAGTTATAGCTTCGATGGGTTGTATAGACACCCACAGAGACGGACCAGGGCTGGAGCTTGGAGAATAGGTGCTTCCCCAAAATGCTAAACTGTTCTTTATAAAACTGCCGTTCAACAGTTGTCACCATTCTCAACTTTTAACACTGTTTTATCTCAGTACTGCAGACTGGTTCTGGAGCTCAGACAAAAAAAATCAACTTACTTCTGTTCAATAGCAGGTTAATTATAATAAGTCATTTCCTATTTTCTTTTCTTTTCAACTTGTCCTCTGAGTGCACCATCTCACATTCTGTAGAAGTCTTTTTTGTCTGGAAATTATATTACTTAACGTTACAGAAACAGTGTTATACAAATAAAGACACTCATTAGTTAAAATATCTCACTTCAATCTTGGTTTGACGTATGAATAGTGTCATCTAACCAATGTTGTCCTAAAATAAATTCCTTCCAGTTTATCAGCAGTGTGCAGTGTGTCACATCCCCTCCAGGAACAGGAAAATGCATTCATTATTAAACAAGGCCCTCCGGCGCCAAACGTCTGCATTGTTAGGAGAAATTAACAAGGCACTTTCCTTCAGGATGAAAGTTTTCTAAAGCAAAACAGCTGAGTTCGAAGCTCCTGACACAAGGTGAGTGGCTGGAACTGATTTCCAAGGTTCCCTATGAAGCTAAAAAACAATGAAGGCAGATAGAGGAGACTTGTGTGTTCTCTATGTGCACTGTATTCCGTGAATCCACATTTCACTTTAAAGTTTCATGTTTCTGTCAGAACAAACTGAAAAATCATCCTAAAGAGAATACGAATATCACATCAAAGAACTACATTTTTTTTATTAAGAATATTTACACAGCCAACTGACAAAAAGCCTCAATTCTCCCCTGACAGATTCCAGTTCATGGATTTCTGATTTAAAAATGAGCCTCAGAAGTCGTGTGTTTCCCTTGAAACTACCTGCCGACTTTTGACAAGAAGGGAAAAATAAAAAGCTTCTCCAATTTTTATCAATTCCCCCCCATTGCTTTCCGTTTCTATTAAACTCTCCACATCTAAACTGCGTGATGTGTTTGTCGTTTACTCTTTGACTTGACTAGGATCTTGATGCAGGACTCTGATACAAAAGCATTTCCCTACTGATGCTGTTACATAATTGGCTTAGTTGTGATTCACCACCACTGATGGCATTTCAAGGTTAAATGTCCTGCCTCTTCTCCTGCACCTTGCTGATTCCTTTTCTTGAAAGATTTCAACCGAGAAGATTAGTTTCTCTTGATGGACTGCTCCAATCACTCACCTGGATTATCCCAGCAACATCAGTAAATTAATGTGTCACATCACTCTGACCCAGAGGAATCATCTTCACCCTGGTGGATATATATATAACTCTTTATTTCCTGTCCAGCTTTTCACTTTCCTTGGACAAAGCAAGTAACTACACAGTAATAACTGTCATCTTTTTCAGTGATCTTCAGTCTTTAAATGATAACATCCAATACCTGCAGTGTAAGAACAACGAATGAGTTTGTAGAATTACCTAAATAATGGCTGAATACTGTTGTGAGAAAAAGATTTAAAGTCTGGACAGAAAAGATGGATTCAGCCATCTTTATATTGCCAGTTGGTACTGGCTGTTCTATTAGCAGAGGCAAATAATATATCAGAATTATATTGCAATACTACAGAAAGTAAAAAGCTTTTCCAGTTTAGGTGTTAATTGCCTGTAAGGTTCATCCCCTTGTTAAGTGACAATTGTTACATATGGTTGTGTATTCATTGTAAAGATTAAAACACGTTTTCACAGCTTTCAATATTAAGCCAGTTGGAGACAGAAACAAAAATCTGCACAGTTTGAGTCAATTAATCCCTGACTAAAAAAAAAAGTTACTCATTGCTCATCATAATCTTATATTAATGATGGAACAGTCAGACTGCTGCTTAGTCTTCTTCTGGACATCCCAAAGACTCAACGGATTTAAAGTAACAGTATGTAACTTTCTGACTGTAGATATTTGTCTTTCTGACTCATCTTGATGGTACAGTGACATTTATTTTGTACATTCATGCAACCATCATTGCCCAGCAACGTCCTGAGGCTGAGAAATCACACATTACAACTTTTTTTCTGGGATGCTGGGTCATTTTACAGTTTCACTTTATGCACTGCATCACGCTTCAGCAACTGGATATCAACACACTGGCTGTTTGGCACATGCACCGTGGATGAAAGGATAAAAACTGAAGAAGCAAAGAAAAGAACGACTGAAAAGGACAGAGCAAGAGATAAGGCAAGACTCAACACCAGACTGACTTTTACTGACTGGAGAGAGCACAGAGCACAGGTAGGATGCAAAATAGATGCTAAATTAGTCTTTGCCAGGGGGCAGCTTATTGATAACATCTGCCAAAGTTCAGTTATGCTTCTTTAAGGTCTAAAATCTACAGTGGTCAATCGATTTATGAAAGTGAAGTCTCTTCTACTCTTGTACAGTATGAGCCTGATGAATCATCTCATTATCATCTTGGAGCATGTCCATGCCATCAGAGAAGAAAAACAAAGTGATGATTATTCAGTGTATTCAGGTTATCAGCTTGAAACATCTTTTGGTCACGTGTTTTCAAACGTTAACCTGACCATGTCGGGAATCCTATTTCTGTTTGGCTTTTATTTTGTTATCTCTTTCTTTTGTGCCCTTTTGTGGCTCAGACGTCCTGCGGGGCATGGTGGTGGTGCAAATGGGAGATTCAACTCACCTGCTGCTGTTCAGCTCAGCCTGCCTACTTATGATTCGTTCTGCAGTCCAGTCATTGCCACATCGTTGCCTTACCTAATGGTACAATGTCAACCATGTTTTGCTCTAAAGTATCCGTTGTTAGATATTAACGTTCCTGGGGTTTTTTGTGAACTCCCATTTACAGAAGGTTCCATTTCCAGTCTGGAAGACCCACCACAAGCTTGTGTTTCGCTTGCTGCACCTCTGCCTCAGCAATGTTTTGTTACCGCCATGACTGGGTTCTCCAAATACAGGTGAATATCATGCAAAACTTAATTTGTTATGGTAATTCAACTTAAAAAGGGAAAATAATATATTATATAGACTTGTTATATGCAAAGTGAGATATTTCAATATTTTCTTTGTTATAATTTTGATGATTATGGCTTACAGCTTATGAAAACCATCACTGACACCCTCCACAAGGAGGGAAAGCCTCAAAAGGTAATTACAAAAGAAGATGGATGCTCTCAAAGTGCTGCATCAAAGCACATCAATAAAACGTTGAATGGAAGGGAAAAGTGTAAGTAAGTGTAAGTAATGTAAGGTCGCTTCACAAGGAGTGGACTGAGGCTGGAGTTAGAGCTTCGAGAGCCATCACACAGACACGGATCCTGGACATGTGCTTCAAATTTTGTATTCCTCGTGTCAACCCAATTCTGAACAAAACACAACATCAGAATCATCTTACTTGGGCTTAAGAAAAAATGAACTGGTCTGTTGAGCAGTGGTCGAAAGTGCTCTTTTCTGATGAGAGTAAACTGTTCATCTCATTTGGAAATCAAGGTCTCAGAGTCTGGAAAGGCAACAATCCAAGACACTTAAGCTATGTCCACATAGCACCGAAGCTGGTTCAGGCGTGAAAACGGTGGCGAAAATTAGGAGAAAGGCTTCAACATCCCCACAAAACCACTGTAGTACATACTACAAGGCTGTGGGGGGTGCTACGATGATTAAAGAGTAACACTCCAGAGCTACAACAAGACGTAGTGCATGAGCAGATAAGGACATATCTGCTTGCTCCCTCTGTTGATGGTACAATAGCTCAATATTGTGTTGAAAAAGCAGTGCATTTGGTTGCTAAAGCAGTACACAAGCCTGGACTGTCTGGAGCAGCACCACAACACAGTTGGTCACGGACGCCATTATTTGGTGTTTTGTTTGGCGCGCTCATCACGCTGACGTCATATCCTCTAGTGGTGCGGTTACCCTGTCCACAGACGGTAGAGGTCTCAAACCTATCCAACTCTGTACCTGGTTTCAGACATGTTTGGTTTCATGGAGGCTAATCCCTAGTTTCATGGGGATGAAAGGGTGGTTTGCGATTTTACTGCAATTTAGCATAATGGGGACAGTCCCTTAAAGTGCATCGTGACGTTTCCACAGTCTGTGTTGATTTGGGGAGCCATCTGCCGGTGTTGGTCCACTGTGCTTTATTAAGTCCAGGGTCAACGCAGTCATCTACCAGGAGATTTTAGAGCACTTCCTGCTTCCTTCAGCAGGAAAGTTTTTTTTTGGAGGTGCTGACTTTATTTTCCAGCAGGACTTAGTGCCCACACTGCCCACACCTGTAAACACTGTTTTCCCTTAATTAATCTGCTGTCTGCTCCTCCCTGGGTCCGGCCTGTCTTCCTTCAAACCCTAACCGATAACTGAAGTAATCCCAGATCCCACTGTTGCCTCCACAAACTTTTAGAATCGACATTTGGGCATGATGGGTGCAGCTCTTCAGCTGCAGTTCTTCTTACCCTCATGCATCTGTCACTATGGAACAATGTCAGCCTGCTCAAAAGTCACAAAATAACACGGTTTCTTAAGGAAAGAGGAGCTACTTACTGCACCAGTCAGGGTTAAATAACTTATTGAAACTGCATCATAATACTTGTTGTAATTTTCCATTGGGAGGCCCTTACCAACGTGTCTAATTTAATTCATATGCAGATATTTATTTTGTGTATATTATATATTTTATTTTATATTTGAATGACTGATAAGGCAGCATAATACTGATCTTAAAAGAAACATTCTGGGAAAAGATATTTTCAATAGATTATAAATTTGTTTTTACCCCCAACATCTCCAGTCATGTTTTGGGTGTTTCTTGACGTTTCTGGTTTTGTATAAATCATTGGCTGAACACGTTTTGCAGCATGTTGTCAGGGTAAGAAAGACATCTGGATAAAACATCTTGTGTCAAAATGTCTCATTAAGCATGACATCACCTTTTCTCCATAATGAGGTTTTTATTTATTTATCTGTAGGAGCAGGACCAAAACAAAGGGTCCTCTGCATGTAGAAACAAGGCAGCAAATACCACTGTCACAAGAGGAGCACCTAATTTGTGTTTTACACACTTAGATGAAATTATGCATTCAAGTTCCAGCACTTTGAACATGTAGAGTAGTTTCTCTCAGGGAGCTGTGTTTACATATGCATCTGCAGACATCTGGAGTGTGAACTAAGGAAAAAATCCTGTTTGTCTGCTCAAATTTCTGCTTACAGTATAAGACAGGTGTTTCCAAGGAGCAGGTCTGTTGTCCTCATTGGCCACACTGCAAACACACACATGCTCACAAATCCCTGATGGTTTCTCCGAGTCCTGTTGAATATCACATAGAGCAGACAGTAATGAGAAAAAGGATAACTGCGTTCCATCAGCAGCTGAGCCCTGCAGCTCCTGTCAGCATTTAATGCACATATATAGCCACTGGCCATGCAGTTGCTAAGGAAGTGCTGGTATCCAAGCAGAAATTGGCAAGCAAACATGCCTAAAGTTGATTCAAGAGATTGGATGCCAGTTGAGTTGATTTGGAGCTTAATCCATATTTCAAATATTTATTCAAGTTTTTTTGAGTAGAGGAGGGAGAATGGGCCCAACATCTGTGGTATGGTTGCAGTGTTAAGTGTAGCACATCCAAAGGGGGGAAAAAACAAAGACAAAACAAACAGCTCTGGAAACATCATTATCAGTTCGCAGGACATTAGGAAAGACCAGCAGCTGTAAAGTAGGACAGTAGCATGTTATGGCCCTTTAATAATGACCACTGTAGCAGTATTCTATCCATACCATGGTCCTGCTCTCCAGACATCTAGACTGTAGCAGACATGCAACACAAGTAAAATGTGCAGCATCAGATGGCAGCATATCATTCTATTTTCTCATCTTTATTTATAGGTTAAGATTCTGTTAATTCCAAACAAATGTAATTTAAAATGCCATCACAGTCACATTTTATTAATGTATAGTACAGATAATGCATTAAGGAAATTTGATAGATTTTCTAAGTAACGCGTCTCTTAATGATGACAAGTTTGGCATCTGTCGTGCATCCTACCTCTACTCTGAGCTCTCTCCAGCAAGCAAAAAGCAGTTCGATGTTGACTGTTGTCTTATCTCTTGCTCTGTCCCTGTCTCTTTTTCTTTTCCTGTCTTTCTCCGATAATGCCCTCTTGCTTTTATTGAGAACTCAGCCATGGTGCATGTTCAGTGTGTTGATATCCAGCTGCTGGCATACGACATGGTGCAAAAGCTAAACTCAGCATAAATCGAAACTCATTGCGCCTTTCCAGGCTGGAATCCAAAGTTGCAAAGTGCAGTTTCTGAGTTTCTCAGCCTCTGGACTCTGCAATGTAATGGTAGCTCCAGGAATGTACATAACAAATGTCACTGTGCCATCATAGAATCAGAAAGACATATTTTTAAAGTCATGAAGTTACACAGTGCTCTACAGCAACAACAAATATGCTCTTCAAGCTAATTTCAGGGTAAAGGTAATAACCATTAAAAGAAGATATGCCACTATGCCTGTTTAGCACACAAAGTTATAGCTACAGTAGCTTTATGGATCATCATCATAGAGAACAAACAACAGCGATACTAAAAAGCAAAGAATACACTTCCTTTTAACTGTGGTTACATGTTTATGATAGCTAGCTTAAGTGTCTTGTAATATAAGCCAGTATTAAATGAAGCACATGCATTTCTAATGTTCAGCAGACCACATCATGCACTCTTTTATAAAACTGCACAGAAATCACCTGTTACACAGAGAAAATCTTACTACAGCAAAAGAGACGTTTGTGTGACTAAACACATTTTCATTTAACATGAATTCTTAGTTTAAAGAACTAAAAGTTGAACCTTCTCACAGTGTTTTACCATCTCCTGGCCACAAGTCATGATTAAATTTTTAAAAATTCTTTCATAACCCACAACTCCATCTTTCCAGAACTTCCTGAACAGAAAATTTGTCTGGGCTAGACAAGTAACCGCAGAGCTCCTTACTTAAGCTGCACCGCTGTGCTCTGAATAAAAGGCTCAACAATACGCTTATTTGAATGAAGCCTGTTAAAACATACACAGTGTGCAGCAAAGACCCAAAGGAAGAGCATGCTGAAACAAACCAAAACTTTTCTGAGAAATGAAGGAGAAGGAAAATTTTGTATGACATACAAATGGATTGTTCCCTCAGTGAGTGATATTTCTGGTGGAGGAAGAAGAGGAGGAGGAGGGGATGCAGTGCTGGCCTGCTTGGCCTAGTTTCCTCCATTCATCAGCTAGTTCACCCTTCTGGGAACACTGGGGTACAGTATAAGTAGGGAGTTCAGCCACGCTTGGCCTGTCACCATAAGACACCACTAAAATGGCTGCACTCAGGGAGGGTCAGGGGGATTTGTGGAGAGTCACTGCACAATGAAGAGTCCATGCTCAGTCATTTCTTGTTTCCATCTTTACACCTCCCATTTCCTCTCACCCTGCTGCCCTGGTGCATTGTGCGTGTTCTGTTGTTTTTTCTTTTTTCCACTTGGTCGAGTTCAGACCCTGCAGATGTTTCTGCTGTGTGGATTCCCAACAGAGGTGTATAAAATATCTGGATAGATTGACACACTGCTCTCCTCCTCCACTTTCCCTTCTGCTCTTCCTCCCTCACCCACCCTCATGTCCTCGGGCTCCTGTCACTGACTGAGCCACAGCAGGTAGACATCTGTAGTTATTACATTGGAGGAAAGCCTCATACTAGATTGCCTACAGGTGTTTTTTTTTTTCTTAATGCAAAGGAATGCACATGGAAATAAAGAAAACAAGCACCATCCGGAGCATCTTTAATACAGAAAGCATTGTTGCTACCTCTAAAAGCTTTCTAAGTCCTTATGCTTTGTTTTTCTCATTTATGCCTCTTCCTTTAGATTTTTCCAATTACTCCTTTAAACAACACTGTGGGCTTGTTGCTAGGTTACCAACAGGTACAGTTATGGCAGACTTGTTAACACGACGGTGTTTCCAAATGAAATGGTTTCTTAGCATCTGAATATGAGTGAAACTGTCATGTACACAACGCTGTCACCTTCCTCCATCAGCTTGGTTAAAGTGACAGATGCACACAGGCTCAGTGAGCCAGATGGAGCTACATGAATTCACACTTAATTTCATGTGAAAGCACACTGATTTTAAATGGTGTCTGAACAAAGTCTTGTGGGGGATGGATGTTCAGCACACGCTTTTTGAGAACAGTTTCCACCAAAATATCATCTGGATTAAGATGAACCATTTTCTAAAGGCCTCGGGACAAATGCATGCTGAAGTTGGAGTAAAGAAAACTGGATTATGACTCATATTATACAATGGAAAATGAAAATGAAAATGGAAAGCCTATTAGGTGGTAGTGTCCCTGAATGTGTTTTACACTGACTTACGGGGCATCCAGAAAATCCAAGAGTCTCACCCATCTACACCCCCTACAGTTTGGTATCCCAGTGCCAGAGTCATGAAGGGGCCAGGAGCATGTCACATCTCCCCAGGGCGCTGACTGATGCCCCCTGACAGATTGAGGCTGAAGGATGCGTTCACTATGTGTGTGTTTATCCTACTGTACGTCTCTGTGTCATCAGGATTTTATGTAAATCAAAATAATTGAAGACAAACTGTGCAGTAGGAAACATAACCACTGCAGCTTGCTTTGTTTGTTCAAGTAAATCTCATGAAAAGTCAAAAATAAATTAGTCATTAAACTGAAATTATCAAAGCTTTGAAACTGATTGTTCTTCTCTAAGCTCAGCTATTTATTTTCAAAGCTGCCAAATCACTTTTTAATTGGTTTTAACTGAGAGTAAACCTGATCCACTCACTTTCTGTTACTTTCTGTTCTGTTCTGCTTGTTTCTGATTCCTGCAGGATGAGTGCAGTTAAAATGGAAATTAGTTTGGCATAAATTTGTGAGAAATTGTGGCTTCAAAGGAAATTACATGGACTTGAAGAGACATAGATTCACGGGATATCTTACTTTCCAAAAAAACAAAACAAATAAAAAACAAGTTCTGTAATAACATCTTTATGTAAAAGACTGTTAATGCAGTTAAAAAGTACTGGTTGCAGTTGTTTGGACCAAGCCAGCTGTTGCTCCTTGCTTCCTGTGCAAAGTTAATTTCCACCCTGTTCTAACAGATGTCCAATTAAAAAAAAAAAAGAAACCTTAGAACCTGACATGAGGGCATCTGGAGAATCTGTTATGTCGTGGCTGTATTTAGCTGCAGTTGACAGTGTCCTCTTGCCCCATTAAAGGGGAGCATAACCAAAAATAACCAAAAATAAGCACTATATCCTATAATAAAACATCTCTTCTCCCCCCGGATGTCATCTCCACCATTAGTACAGCATAAAAGGTCAATGGCACTATGGTCGCCAAGCTGAACACTTATGGGGGAATCTGGACTGATCTCATCATTTGGTAAAGTGGTGTTTTATCATCCAGTAGACTTCCAGAGACCTGAAGATTTAACACAAAGAAGCACTGAGGCAATATCTTACTGAGACACTTGAGATGTTGTCTCATGTAATTAGTTGGCATATTTGCACCACTAGAGCTGAAACAATAGACCCACCGACTAATTCCTAGATCTAATTTCACATTATTTTTCAAACATAAGAGCTGAACGTTTATCACCTTTTCAAGATATTTTAGCTCGTTTGTGTTTTTAAATTATAGTAAATGTTACAGTGTTGTTTTTTAAAATAATTTGTGTTGTCTCATTGTTAGGAAGGGGATATCTATCTTGGTGCAACAACCAGAGAACAGTGAAATTTCATTCTGCATCAACATGGGTCACATATTTACACATTAAACAGCATTTAAGCACAGAACAATCCAGCATCACATTACTGCAAAATGCTTTATATTAAATTATTCCAATGCCGTTGCCAGGGAAATTCCTCAAGACTGTGTCCCCTGAGTGGATGTGTATGTCTGTGTGTATGCGTATGTAACAATAAGGCCTACTGTGTGCAAACTTGTGAGGCATGACCGTGGCCTGTTTAATGAAATAGCATGTGGTATGATGCTATGTGTGTGAAAATGTAGCGCTGGCAGTGTAAATTGAATTAAACATGTTAGTGTGCCATAAGAATGTGCATATGAGGATGTGTGTAAGCTAGCAGTCTGTGTCTCTGATGTGCTTGTGTGTTTCTTATTTGTTAGATATAGACAAGGGAAATTTTTTAATTGAACACAGCTTGCATGCGGAAAAACTGTCAGAAGACCAAATCACGCCCTGGAACATATAATAATAAACTCAGCAAGCAATCTAAATTCTCTTTCACTGGATGGAAACATTAACTTGTAATAAACTATTTTTTGTTCCTTGTTGCAGCAAAATGTTCCATCAAATCATCTGACCCCCTTCAAACAATCAAAGTTTGGAAACTGAGCTGAGCTTCAATACCTCTTCTTTTGAAGAAGACTTCTGAACTTAGGCAGGTTTTCTCAGTGAAGCGCCCCCCTTATGATGACTAATTCAGCATCCATCTTGCATCCTACCTCCACTCTGATCTCCTTCCAGTATAAAGAAAATCTGTCTGATGTTGAGTCTTGTCTTTTTCCTTGCTCTGTCCCTTTCTCTCTTTCTTTTCTTGGCTTCCTCCAATAGTGTCCTCTTGTGTTTCTTTGATGAATCAGCCTAAGTGTGAAATACTTAAGTGATCAAATCCAAATTTCTTGGACTATCAAGCACAGTTGTGAATGGCAGTCAGTGGCCAAAATTGTTCCAGATAAAAACATGTTTTCATCTGCTCTAACACCTATCAAACTAAGCCAGCACTGCTGTTTTAAAGCTCAGAGGGTTCTCACTTCACACACAGAGTTGTTTGTCCATTCAGAGACACCATAGTGAAAACAGTGGCACAAATATGGCAGCATCGTGTGTGTGGACCCACAGCGAGTAGATATAAATGACTCATTCTAAGAGAATAAAAAGATAACAGTTATTTTAGTAAAGGGATTAGATACCAATAGAAACACCTTGATAAGACATTTAATATATCGTATATGAATGATATATCACATTTTTCTGCTGTCAATGACCTTTGATTTTGTCACACGTTGTACCTTTAACAAATCTTGGGGGCTTTTTTTTGTGTATTTGCACCATTTTGTTTTCTTTTTCTTTTTTTTTTCTTTTTTTTTTAACGTAGGACTGCAGAGGTCCAGTTTAACACTTTAATTAATGTTCTTAATTATCCATTCAATGTTTTGCCTGACAAAAAGTTTTGGCATTAAAGGTGCCTTCTGTGCAAGTTGCTCGAAGTTTGTGAGCTAATACATCTCATGGATGCTGATTTTTAACTGTGTGTAGAGTTTTAGCTTGTAGTAGACGGTAACCTTTGACAATGGCTTTTAGTAACATCACTGAGCCCATGCAGTGATTTGAACTACAGCATCATGTCGATTTTTAATACTATGCTCCCTGAAGGTTTAAAGATCACATCCATTCAATATTGATTTTCATCTTTGTCCCTCTGGGTTCCTTGGAAAGTTTAAGCTATTGCTCACCACAGATTGTGAAATCAGAGTGTTCATAAATAAAACTACCTAAGAGTTACTTGGTGTATCTTTGTCACATGGTTTGGCTATTGATCCTTCTTTTAGGAATTCAGTTTCATTAGTGGCAACCGATTCTTTTTCCCTATTGCCTCTGAGAGCTCAAACCAAATTTACACAATCCACACTTCTTTTAACATTATTACTCAGGCATTTTCAGGCTAATACATAAAGGGAAGATTTCCATTGATTTCTGGCATGTTGTTTACTCAAAATTACGAAAAGAAATTATAATTTTTCAATGTGTATCAGTCTCAGGTTTAAACGGTACAGTATATATTCAAACTCTGTAAACAAAAAGGCCTTTTATTTACAGGGTTTAAACTATCACTTAAAAAAATCTAAAATAGAAATCTGTAAACTGATTCTGGAGCTGTTTATTGATTGGGGTATTGTTCCCCAAGGGTCACAAATAACTACAGTTGTTGGTCAATCACTGATAACACAAATAACTGTTGGAGAGCCTTAGGAGAGAACTTCTCCAAAGACCAGTGATCCATGTGAGTGCTTTTAAAGGGGAGTGTGCGTGCGTTTGGCGTTGGGAGAGGGTGGTGTGTGTGTGTGTGTTGGGGGGGGGGCGTCAGAGACACCTCAGCCTTTCTTTACACTCTGAGCTCTCTGAAAATACCCAAGGAGCCAAAAAGAAAATACCTCACAGCTGTTCTTTCTGCTGCCAAGCCATTCCTGTGATGCTTTTCTTTTCTCAGGCAGAGGCCTTGTGCCTGAACCTTGACAAGATTTTGAATCCAAACTTTCCCTGAGCTCTTTGCCTTTTCTAAACCTTACTTCAGGCTACTGGCTTTCTTTCTTTCTTTCTTACTTTTCCTGACTCCAGAAATACATGTTAAATTGTAGGGGATTCCCGAGGGCCAATGAGAAAGTGATCAAGAGAAAATACAAGGAGACTGGGGGTTGAACGTATCACGTATGCCAGTGAGAATGTCAGTGTCACGACCTCAGAGGAGAAAGCAAAAAGATCAGTCTCTGGAGTGCTTATCTTGCTCTCCATCTGTAGTAGATTTTGTGACACGAGGAGCAGAGAGGGATGGAAAACACTGCGAGCCCCTCCAAACAATGAACAAAAGCACTCCTCTTGTCTTCTGGGCTCTGGAGAACCACACACCGTGAATGATCAACAGGGGACAAACAACATCTATCACTTGAAAATCTGAAAGTTGACGCTTACATGTTGCATGAATCAGATGCAATAAAGCCAGATAATATTACTGAATGCAAAAAAAAAACTTATTTGTTCTGTTGCAGAACCTTTTTGTGAAATTATAAATGATCTAGTTAAAACATTATTGAATAATATACATCTTAAGCTCAGTTTGGTGTAATTAGCTACCTCTTTTTTATGTAAAGAAAATTAAAAACAACTTTATTTTTGCATACATTGGAACAAATTAGCAAGCATAAAGGCTCACTTTACACATACTGAGCCGTTTCACCGCCTGCACTGCTTTTGTTGTATATTATTATGGTGATATGTTTCAACATGCCATGATGCAACAGGGCATTTCAAAATGAGACTATCCTTCTCTTTCATTCGTGCAGGCAGTAAGATTCTGTAACAACATAAAGAGTATGCAGTTGTCAGGAGAGCAGCTGCGTGTGAAGTGTAAAAATGGTGTAGTACATGAGGGTAATGTAGTACAAATAATGTAGTCCTCTTCAGGGTTGTTTTGTTAACCTAACCAAGTTCAGGAGTTTAGATTTCTAACTCTAACCAAGTGATGTTATTGCCTGAAAACCAGGAATGAACTGGGAATGAACATAAACAAAAAGTGGGGAAAAGACAGCTGTTAAGTAAGGCTGCATCTTGTCTTATCCTCAGAGTGTCATGATGATCTGAAGATGACCTAGTGCCTTATTAAAAGAAACACCTGAGAATTAAGAGTTTTCCTCCTGTCATATATAGAGGCATCATCTGAACATGCCCCAGAGAGCTGTCTTTACCTCTATAAACAAACCGCCTAAGTGGCCATATTGATTGAAGGACTTCTTGCTAAGCTAGAGCTTTGGTTTATTTAGAAATTAAATAATTTTCTCCTGATTTTTGAGAATATAAAAATATGTAAATACACAATGTCCAGAGTGTTTTTGTGTTATTTTTTTTAGCCTATGGAATCTGTCAACGAGGTGGTCCCTTTCATTATTTTTTTTGCTGTGATTTTTAAATTTTATTTTATTTTATTTATTTATTTATTTATTTTATGACCCTTGAAGTTCGTCTAAGGGTCTTAAATTAGAAACTGAAGCCTTTTTGAGTTGGCTTCAGCTTGTGTGAGACTAAAAAAATAAAAAAAAAAAACTACAAAAGACCCTGTTGCCTACCAGGTCTCTCAATAATTTGACTAATCACGCTTTTCCATATTTCATGTTAATATCTGAGACTGATCTAATTTAAGGTCAAATAAGTTGTTTTTTTCTATCTTAAATATAGCATAGCAGTGACAATAGATGAAGGTAAACCGGAGAGTCTCCGCCCTCCGGAGCAGAGCAGGCTGCTGGATCAGCCGCTCAGCTTTCAGTGAGTTCACCAAACTGTTTGCGTACCAGTCTCCACTCAGCGCTGCATGCTTTTCTAAATTGGGATCGCAGATCTCGGAGCGGTGGATTGTATCAGTTGGACGCTGTGGGACACGATTCAGGCCCGTGGACATCCCAACTGATCGGCTTATGTTCGGTTATACCTGAAAACGCACCTCCAGTAGTACCAGGCTCCTGAATAGACTGTTCAGTGACATTTTCTGAGGAAAAACAGACTGAGGTTTCGGCACCGAGCTGCGCCCTGAGGTAAGAAACGAGTCACCGCTGTGCAGAAAGTGTCTCCAACTTAAATGTTGTTTGTTGAAATAAGAGAAAAATAGACACATTTTGAAGCGTTTGCTTGTTTTCATTCCTGGGAACTCGTTATTTGCAAGAGAGCGTGTTCGATGGTGGGGTTGTTTTGCGCAATGTTTGGTTACTGCTACTTTGTTGAGCAAGTTGCGTTTTTATCCACAAGCTTCATAAAGTATTGAAAAATAGACTTTGGTAATTAAGACTTTTTTATGCTATACACTTGCGTAACAGTTAGATGTCGTGCTTAAAAAAAAAAGATTATTCCTCTTGTTCCAACAGAAATAAAAGATTCATCATTAGTACCCATCATTTAAACGCTTTCTGGTCCAGTTTTATTTTACGAGCGGTTTTTAAATGATGTTATGAGAAGCTTTGCTTTGGGTGTCAGTCTCCAGGCTGGCACCCTTCCCACGGGGGGCTCAGCCAAACCTGGGGAGTCTGTCTGCAGAGATGTGCGGGGTCACCAGATGGATGTCTCGGACGGCACTGCTTTTGCTGTAGGGCAGAAATTCACTGTCAGTTTGCATTAATCAGAGGGATGCATCATCCAAAAACCACCTTGGTCTCGTCTCTGTCCTGTCACATATCCGCTGGAGCGAGGATGATGCATTCAGTGACTCCAAAGAGGTAAACTCTTTGATACTTTGAGAACACAGTCACATGTTTCATTACAAAGGACTTGATCATGTGACTTTGCAAGTATCCAAGTGAATTAAGAGGGTTTTTCTAGAGTTTGCAACTCAGAATGAAAGAATGAACCTCCAACTTTAGCCAAAAAAAAAAAAAAAAAGTGCAGATTCAGGGTAAAAAGTTAAGTTTTCTTTACACAACAGCTGGGAATCCGGCTTTAATCTTATTTAGCCTCAGGACATTGTCTCCAAGGGACCTATTAACGCAGCAGTGTCCAGGTGACTGGCACTCCATCACCCTGAGACTTGTACAGTGTTGTCAGAAAACAGGAGAATTATATCACACCCAAGTCAGCTTGGACAGATAAACAAATCCGCTTGTGTCTTGATGAATAAGCCAAGCTACCACGGCTGCATCATGTGTAGAGTTCTCTCTCTCTCCTTCTCTTTCTGTTCTTTGTTCCACCCTCTTTTTCTTAAATAGCATTATTTATCTCCCCCAAACCAAATGAATGAAAGTTGTTAAAGAGAAACACACATGAACTGGAAACAGAGAAATGTTTGTTGACCATGTTGCAGGGGTACATTAGTCTTGTCAAGGCAAAAAAAATGAAAAAGGAGAAGAAATAGTAGTATTGATGCTTTCGGAGCAGCTGCCAACACAGATGACTAAACTCTGCCTGAAGCCCTTCTCTCCTCCACTTGATTCACATGAATGTTGGGGAAGTGGAAATAGTTTTTGCAACTCAGTGATGATCTGGGGGTAAACACAAATGCTAACAACAGGCTTTGTAAACCTAATGTGTTATGGAATATAACATCAACAATACATTGTCCTGCTAGATGGGGGACAGTAATTAAATAAACCAAAACGGAAAAAAAAACATTAACAGGAAAGCCTGCGTGGTGAGTTTAATGCTCCCGTGTCATCCAGTGTTTGGCAGAGAAAGTGTGAATTGTGGTGTATGGCAGCTCCTGCTGAGAAGTTGGGGTGAGTGACTTGATGCTGCCTGGCCTGGCAGAGCATCGCTCATTAAAGGCCTGAAATTAATCAGTCTGTGGTTCCACATGGTTGGGTGCCTCCGTTTTCCTCTCACACTCACACTTTCACTCTTTCTTCCTTAATATCAGCTGACATGCATGCAAATGAGGCTGCTGCCTTTTTTTTTTGGCCAGTTTTTTCAGTGCTCATCCTCAGTTTACATCCCTGAATATTCCTGCATCACCATAACTTCCCTTCACCTTCTTTCTCCATTTTCCTCTGTATCATATCATCTATTATTCCTTCTTCCTCTTCTCTCATCTTCCCTCATATGTGTTCCTCCCTCATCCAACACACAAAGCACGTCTGTATCCATATCAATGGGTTCAGCATAGCAAAGGCGCAGTAAAAGAAGAAGAAGAAGAAAAAAGAAAAAAAAAACAGGCTGGGTCATTGCTCTACACTCGTTTTCACCTGTATCAGCCTCACTACAGCAGCAGTGGTCCGTAGAGAGCCCGAAACTAAATGGAGTATCTATTGGCTCAATGAGAAAATTGCTTTTTTCGATTGCTAAAGGACCCCTCATTTAATGTGTGTGATGTGCACGCCTCAGCCTGTAATGGGTTCAGCATCTTTGTTGTCAGGAGACATGAGAAAATGAAATTTGCTTTTCAGCTGGCAGAAATAATTTACTTTCTGAAAGGTGTATTTTTCATCAGCTGTTTAAAAGCAACAAGGGTGTGTATTGTAGCGCTGTGTTTAGCTATTGCTGAATGTCCAGCCAGTGTGACTTGATGTCATCAACTCAAAGCATTTCTTTTGATAAAAGTTGGCTTGTATCAAAGCTTTGCTGCTGGTCTGGTGTGTGCTCATAAGTAGATTTTTTTTTTTAGCTCTGTGTGAGTACAAAGCACACAAACACCACAGCTAAAAACCACAGGTTTGTATTTAAATATTGGAAAAGAATATTATTACAGTTGAATCAGGTGAAGCATTAGCTGTATTGATAAAAGCTAAGTGCAGTAAACAGGCGTGTAATGTAAATAAAGTCAAACATTGGCAGATAAAACTATCTGGGGCCATGTGCAGAAGTATGGGAATATTTCTATGTGGCATTTTTTTTTATTTGATAGACAAAATGTTTAAAACCACTTGCAAAGTGTTTTTTTTCTTTTTATTTGTATTTATTTATTTGCTTTTTTAAAGTCTTATAGCTGTTATATATATATATATATATATATATATATATATATATATATATATATATATATTGTATATATTGTATTGTGTTGGGCAGGAGATGTGAGCACATTTCTAATGAGTTAGACCGCAAACATTATCTCTGCACAATCTTATCTGTTTCATTACCTCACTGTCAATATTTCTCCTTTCAGACATTTTCTCCTCTGCTAGAGAATCTCTCTGAAAGTCCTCTACTTTTTTAAAATCACAACAGCTTTAAAGAAAATTGTGAATAACTCTTTAACTTCTACCAAGATCTATTATCAACTTTAAGGGTAAATTCTTACAAAATATTCTGATTGTAAAAATTCAAAATGTGACTTTATAAGATAAATATGAAGGAAGCAAAAAGAAGTTATCTCCCCTTTTCATTAACTTATTTGTGCAGAGCCCCCACAAATTTTCTGCAAGCAGTCATTGTTGGTCTGCTTCATTGAAGGATAAAGCAAAATGTGACAAAAGCAGGAAATGGTTTTCATTAACTCTGAACAATGTGAGTAAAGCACGATAAGACCATGTGATGCATCCAAATTCTTAGAACTAAAAGCAAACTACTTAGTTTTCAATCATTCATTGAGGCACAGTGTTTAAACAAGCATAGCATCTCCCATAAGACCTATTTATGGAACCGTAACTGTATATAAGCTGATACATATTCATTTCTTATATGTTCATTTAGAAAAGCAAACACAGTTATGGTTTTCTCAAAACATAGCAAGAGCTAGTGGTTTCATTAAATACACAACAAACCTTAAAGAGCTGTGATGGACTGGCGATCTGTCCAGGGTGTATCCTGCTTCTCACATGGTAGCTGCTGGGATTAGTTCCAGCTCCCCACAACCATGCATTGGAATAAGGGGATAAATAAAATGGATGGATGAAACCTTAAAGAGTCTCTTGACAACTTTATAGATTTATAAGCTGTATTAAATATTTGTATAATGTTTATAAATGGCAACGCTTGGATTTTTGCTTAATAAGCTGCATTTTAGATTAACTTTAAGGTGTGCTTATGCGTAAACACGTTATTCACGCTTTCGTGCGTTTCTTTGTCCCATGCTCGTCTCCATATGGACCAGGAAGTTGTGTGTGACCTAAACCTGGGGCAGCTGTCAGCTCCAGAGTTCACAGAGAGCAGGAAGCTGAGGGGCCTCTCTTCCTTTTTATCAGTAGGAAGCAGGACGGCTGTTTGTGCTCAACCCAAGAATTCTTTGTGCTTATCTTGTGTTCACCCCTTTTCCCTCAATAATGGCTTTGCTGAGCAGGTAATGAGGTAAAAGGTATGTATTTTACAAGCTGGGCTTGGGAGATAGCGTGCCTTGCAATAGGCTTGTGGCTTGGCTCTTAGATGAGGCTACACTCAACTCCATCTCAGGGTGTTCAAAATTATCTCAAAATCCCCCTAACCCACTCCCCCCAGTCATCTTTCCCTCTGCATAACGCTTTTTTTGAACTAATAAACCATTTTGCTCAGTTGTCCATTAAAAGCCAGTGGTGAGGTCATTACAGAGAGTGAGCACGCTCTGTAAATCCCCGGGCCTTTGCCAAGAGGTTTCTTCATCACCTTTTTGCTCTTTTTATCCTCCAGATGTATTCAAAGCTCAGAGCGGGGCTTATGCTGTCCAGCTGTCTAGGTATGCGACACACTGCTAATGTTTGGGAAGATTACCTACCTAGCGTCAGAGAAACTGGAGCATGGTTCTGATACAGTGGATGATGCTGAAGTTTAGGAACATTGCTGTCAAAGAGAGCATTGAACATGACATGCAGCAGCAACCAAATCAGTTTTATGATTTACTTGTGCAAAAGGGAGCAGTGGAGAGCTACTTGGTGGAGTTCATCCCACGGTGCTGGACTGACTCACTGGACTGGAGGGGGGCATTGTTTAGACTCACTTCTTGCCTTATTTTTTGCTTAAATCAATTCATTTCTGTCATCACATAACATGTTTATACGAGGACTGCACATTGAATCAATGTGATGAAAATACTGTGTGCTTGTTCAATGAACAGACTTATTTGATTTGCAGTACATCATGTGAATATATAACATCCTCGCATTCAGAGTACATCTTATTTCAAAATTTGTAAAGGCCAAGTCCCTGTGGGCGTGTCTTGTCTCTTAGCATCCTCTTGGGAATACTTAAGACATATTTTTATCTTGATAAATGGAGAGGAAAGCCCATAATCCAACAATCACCAAAACATAAAACCTGTATTAATTAAATCCCCACACAAACTAGATAAACACTTAAAATTATGTTCAAAACACTTTTTTTTACCACCACTTTTACTGCGGCATCACCAGTCAACAACCGTGTGAGGTGGTCATTGCCATATGCTCACATACCTTCGTAATCCTGCACACGAAATCCTCCTCATTCATGCCCATTGGAGGCAGCTTCTCTGTCCATCTGCACCCTGCCACCTCACCTTTGAAGCTGTTACTGTGTGCTTGCGTCAGTGAAACATCATCACAGCATAATGCATCTGAAACTGGCGGCCATTTCTTTTTTTAATCATGTTTCATTTGCAGTTTGACTTACAGCAGAAATGCCATTTGAGTCAAATGGGAAGGGGAAATACATAAAAATGAAAAGAGACAAATGTATAATGAAGATTATTATTATATGAACAGTAATGTTAAAGACAATAATAACTGACTTGTCTGCTGTGGTGGAAAAACTATCAGTAAAATAAATGTAAGGCTCATGGGTGGTATGTGATGGGTGGATGTGAAGATGGTACAGTTGGTATGGGAACTGTTTAAATGTCTGTTTAGTCCAGTGCTCATTATTTGCATAATTTAGTATCAGAGTATCATTTTTTGCCAGCCCTAATGGTTACTAATAAAACCTTTTTCTGAACAGGGCTTTAGAGAGGTTTGAACATTTGCTGATGTACTGATGAAGTGACACCACTCGGCATGAAAGTTTTCAGGCTTCATTTTGGGCCAGCATCCTACTGTTCTCTGGCTGTTTTTTTAAGGATGGTGCTGTGAACTGTGCTTAGTTCAGATCTGTTCTTACAGCCTCTCCCTGTGACTCATTGGGCCTAATGGTTCTCTCATCTCCTGACTCAGGCATTTTTCAGATGAAATGGGATTCTCTTCCAGCTTCTGATCTTTCTATTTTACTATTGCTTCAGCTGCAACTGTGTCAGCTCTCCTCTGTCTCACTCTATGCTCCTGCTCTTTCCATCCATGTCTTTTTTTTTTACTGTGACTGTATGTACTATAGCAATGCAAGGGTACCTTTTATTAGTCATCAGTCATGTGCCCTAGTTTATCCACATTGAGAGCTATGCTTTTATGTCTTCTGCCTACATAGGATCTGAGCTTCTGTAAATATCCTGTTTATTTTTAATCGCGGAGACTGGGCGACATAACATTATGTGATATGATAATTGTTACAAACACATTTGCTCTAGTCACAAATTGATTTTGGTAATTTGGAGTGCACACATTACTGTGGGAATGGACAGGAGTTTATTAATGGTGACCCAGATAATGAGGCGGTTATCATTGTGAGCAAATTAAATGCATGTTGGAGCTGGATGTTCGCTCATTAACTCACTCTCTCGCAAACATACAGAATATGATTGGAAGTCATGATGAGAATCTAGGAGGGTGCAGTTGCTTCAGATTTATAGATCCAGGGAGGACAGTTGCTTGGTGTATATGACATAGTTTTTATTTGCTGTCTTGGCTTTTCTACTGTGGCTGAATTATAGAGTGCCTCTGAGAGATTTATTTCAAGCAGGACTTGGGTTTGCATCCCAGCCTGTTAATAACACCTTGCAGTTTCAGTCAGTGATAAACTTTGAAAACCTCTAATACTTAAACATGAAGTCCCCTCTCACACAGCTGTATATTTACAGCAAATTAATCTTGTATATGCTTTAATTTTGGTTAAATGTTTAGTGTTCAGCCAAAATTCGTAGCACAGAAAAGACCTGAGCTAAGCAGAGATTTCTGTATTTTAATTTGGTCGTGAAACTTGTAAACCTCAGCAGATATAACTGGGCTAATTTTATTCTGGTTCTTTCTTTTTGCTAATTAATTATATGCATTTGTTTTTGCACGTGACACCAGTATGAGAGAGGAGCTACCTTAGCAATGGGTCTATGTTCACCTGCTTCCAGGCTGGCTTTGTAGCCCACACACCTTGTCCACAGCATGGCCCCCTGCATCTCCTGTGGGATAACAGTAAAGTTACTGTCCCTCCCACTGTGTGAGACTAGCCACAGGTCCTGTGAACATATGGTCTGCATCAGACTTTGATTAAAAAAAAAAAAAAAGAGCTGCAGCAGGTTACCACTGCTGCCTGGGAAAACATGGGGGGAAGGGCAGACTAATGACCATTCTCCTGCCAGGATCACAAGCCCCTGTGCTTGTATTGGACTTCAGCTTGTTAAAGAACAGCAGCTAAAAATCTTATAAACTGGTAGCAGTATGGGCTCAGTCTGTCTCAGTTGTGTTGTGTTTGCATTTAAAGCCTGACTATGAGATTTGTTTTTACTTCAGTGATGAGATGAAGGCATAGTGTCGTGCAGGTGTGCTTTTAGCAAGACTTTAGTCAGTCAGTGTCACCTTGTTTATTGCCCACAGCCACACTATTAGACTGTATGTGGTTAAAAACAGAAGCTCAAAAGGTGTTGATTCAAGTTTGCTCAAGTTAACCAGCATCCTCCAGTGATTTAAGGCTGTTGGTGATGTTAACGCTGATTATTCTTGGAAAACCTTCCAGCGTGCTTCTAACAGTGGTGAACTTGCATGTCTGTGTAGTCTGACTGGTGAATAGCCTTTGCCTTTTAACAGCAGCTGTACATGTTGCAGATGGTTATTTTCACCCTTCATAGGGGAAAACAATTAGGCAGCAAAGATGAAGCGCCACACAGCCTCATGCTTTTTTGATGGCGCCTTATGAAATTTTTAACCCAACGCCACTTTAAAAGTGAGGTACTCAAGACAGCATTCACGGGTCATTGCACTAAAACACGGCTTCTGTCCTTTGGGCAAACATTCGGTCAACGCCAGCTGAAGTGTTACAGCTACAAGCAAACCACGCCATCCGTTTGGAAGGAATGTGTTGCATTTTATGTACTTGGAGGGTTTTGGCGCTTCTTCAAGGAGTTGTTAAGAAGCTGTGGTTTTCTAAGAAAAGAGCAAAAATATATCAGTCATTCTGGGTTAAAAAGTTTTGTTTAGTTTTTTTTACAAAGTTAAATTTCTTTACTAATAGTTATTTGTGTAAATGCAGACAAATGAAGGCTAATTCTTTTTTTCCTCAATCCACAATCTACCTAAGCTCAAGGAAGGACCACATAGGAAATATAACAACCGCTTGACACTTCGATGGATATCATGGAAATGTGTTTGAATCCAACGGTTTGGACTGCAGAATCCAGTGATCGCCCTCAAATGTGTTTGTCAGAGATTGCACGGGCACAGCAGGTGTTTCCAGCATGCAAAATTAAATTGGCTGCAGTGTCGTTTGATTTAAAAGATTGAGTAAAACAGTGGACACACTTGGAGAGATGCTTCAGTGGAACATCAGGTGATTTTGGCTGCTTTCCCACTGATTTGTCACCTGCCTCACGTCAGGCCTCCGAGTCACCCATTGTGATCTTGACCACCTGGTTGTGGCACTCAAAAGTGCTTTGGAACAAAACAGTCAGCACAGGCAATTCTCCAAGAGTGTGCACCCTGGAGAAACGGGCCTAGATTATGTTTCCCGATAACATTTGGCAGGAGGCAGATCCCATATGAAATGTCTCAGCGCCAATGCTAAAGCCAAAGTAATTTTGTGGGTGTTTTTTGGTTTTTTTTTAAACCCCCTGACTGAGGAGAAGTTATTTTGGCTTAGTAACTGTGAGGAAATACATTTGAAAAATCATCTTCCTCTTGCACTCGTGGCTTCAAATGGCTGTTTTTTAATTAATGTTGACAAAACAGGATTTAACACAGATGACTGTTTTTAATTCTTGAAACTTCTCTGTCTCAATCAGTAAGTGGACGTAATCATTTGCACAAAAGAAACTAAAAAGGTGGAGAAATCCAATGCTAACAATTATCAAAACCACTTTTCCTTGCTTGGAAATAGACAAGCGACTATTTATTTAATATGGAACAGATGTCTACCCTTTCTTGACTCAAAACATCTTTGGTTAGGTTTCCTTACATTTGCCTTGTCTACAGCAGCCATGCAGTCTATACAGCAAGCTTTCAAAACACCCACTTCAAATATTTGGCCAGCTCTTTATTTCTGTGTACTTATTCTGTTGCTTTTGGCTTGAACCATTGGTCTGTTGTTCTTCCAAGAGGCTTGAGACTTTGCAGACAGCTCGATTTTGAAACTAGGAAAATAGCAAATAGAGAAAAAGAACATTTAACATCTTCAGCTGCAACACTCCTGCTTATTATTATTAATATAATCCGGTATTTCACTCCATTCATGTCTTCACTGTTTCGCATGCTGTGACGATTGATGAGCAACATGTTATCTCTATTGTGAAGGCTTGTATGTTGTTTTTGTCTGTATTTATGAAAGATTGTATACAGTAACAAACCTGGGTTCCTGGATAGCTTTACACACAGATCTTTACATAAAGTATTGTACAAATTATGTGATAAATAATATCTATGGATTTTCCTTTGTCCATATGGGTATCATTGTACAGCATGCACACAATAAACTGAGCATTCCATGAATCTATTGTATCTCATTTATACACGTTTAGTTTGGTTTCTTGACATAGGAATAGATTATAAGTGCTTTTAAAGCCTAACTGTGTTATCCACAATAAAATAACTGTGTATTCTTTGTGTAGCTTCTTTTTTTTAGGACATCTTGGGTTGTCAGTACAAATATACTGCGGTCATGTGACAAGATTGTACAAATCATTATATGACCGATATTTTTTTTAAAAAAAGGATTGGGAACAGCATCTCATAGAACTGATTTCAGGCAAGGCATGGTTTATTTTTTGGGATCAACACTGATGGGAAAATGGAAGGACTTCTCAAAAGAAAATGCAAATAGCTTTTGATGTGTGTGGGTTAGGATGTTTGTTTTTTCTCTGTGACTGCCAAGATTTAGGAGAACAATTTTCAAAACAAAATATCTCATTGATTGTTATTTTCTTTATTTGAATATAACTCAGGAAGAGTTCATTCTATATATCATTTTAAATATATAAGGATTTAGCTACTTCACTTTCATGTGACGTCACTGCAGTTTACATAGGCTCACATGTTGTCCTGAACAACCTGGTATAATTTGAACATGACGGAGATTTTACAGGCTGTACGGTAAAGCCACGAAAAACAAAAAACGTGGAAAATGTGTAGAATAGTTGAATTTGCATGTAAAAGACAAGTGGAAGACTTTTCATCTGCATTTAGACACAAGTCATAATCAAATCTTTAAATGAGCAGAAGAGTTGTCACATGTTCATGTCACCATAAATATCCCAGCTGTGGTCACCCTGTGGTCCTGTCGCAGAGGCTTGGAGCACTACTAGACTGTTAATTTATAAGTTTAAGACTCTGGTGGGCTGATGGAGATATGTTACCCCACTGATGTTGTGGTGCAAGCTTTGGTGCATTGCTCAGAATTTCATCACTGCCCCAATTAATACACAAGGCAGTATCAGCAGCATCAGCAGCATCTGCTCAAGCATGGCAACTGTCATCACTTCCTTCAGCTGAGACAATTGAAAGTATATCAGCAGTATTGTTGCTGCTTCTCTGAGTTCATCGGTGTGTGCTTTGTGAGCCGGTTGCATTGCAATAGCTGTGCTCATATTTTTGAATCTTAGATTAAAACCAGTAAAATAATTTAAGACCGATTTTGACCTCGTTCCATTGCCCATGTTTCTCTGGCCACAGAATTGTCTCAGATCCATCATGTTCTGTGGTGTAAATCTATTGACTTGTGTTTCTTTGGGGACTTAATTTTGGACCCTCTCCAAGCAGCTCAGTTTCCATCCTTTCCCCATCCTTCCTTTCGCTCCCATAAATCAATGTGATGTAATTGCACAAACTCCCTTTCCCACAGCTCCGGACTAGAGGCACAATATTCTCAGAGAGAAAGTGTTTCAGTGTGGCCAGTGACCTTTAACCCACTGATTCCCACAACTGTGTTACCTCTGTTTTAAGAAAGTTTTATTCTGGGCTGTAAACGTCTGTATTTGCAGTGTTTCTTTTAAGATCTGATGTTTGAATTTTTATGTATTGTTTTTCTAAGCAGACCTATAAAAGCGAACTTTCTCGCGGCTGACACCGACTGTTTACATCCTGCTAATACACTCTAAGCTCAGCAGATTAAACCTCATTTCTCTGAGTGCTTTTTGTGTTGAGCCAAGCGTGATTTCTCCTGACATCTCCTCGCTTGCGGCTCCTTTGGCCCTTTGAATGAATGTTTCTTAAAGCACTCCTCTATTTTCACAAGATTGAACTTCCCCCATCCCTCCACCTTTTTCTTTTTCCACATTTTAGTCCCTTCCTGGCTTCCTCTTGGGACTCACTTTAAGCAGGATATCTCCTTAAAGAAAATATTTCAACTCTTTCTTCAGTGTGGGGAATGGAGCTTAGTGTTGAGGAAAGGAGTGTATCCTAAGGTTTTTTGGAGAGAGCAGAGTTCATGTGCACACGGTTTTATGTCCCACTCTGTCCGGATTTAATCATTCTTCCTCTTCATGATCGATCCTGTCGCATGCTGCACAAGTGACGAAACCATTTTCCTTGCTCCTTTTACGGAAACACATTTAAAATTTACTTTACTATTAACGAAGGCATACTTAATAGTGAAAGACAAAAAGCAACTGCTCCTTTTTTCTGTGATGTTGTGTCACAGTTTGTTACCTGCTGCTTGTTACCAGAGCCTCCCACATTCGTCCTGTCATGGATGGTGGATTCGGAGGGATTTGGGGTTCTGCAGCATATGCGCAGCTTTATGAGCAGGTCCCAGCGTGGAGTCTCTGTGCTGAGGAAACAATCCAGATGCAAGGCTTCTGGCTGTTGTAACCCAGTGGGACACCTGTGCTTGCTGCTCTTGTGCAACCTCTCCTGCAAAATCCACAAAGACAGACACTGTACAGAAGAATGTTCGACCATGTTGTTTGCATGTTGATTCTCTGTGCAGCATTTCTGTCCTGCTTTTTGTTCTGATAACTAAGCTCTGGTTTAAGACTTTCAGTTAAACAGAATTACTTCTTTGCTATGTTTAACTCAGTTGATTCCATCATTTTCTTTTAAATCCACCTGCATTGAAACCACTGAAACAGTTTTACACATGAACAGGTCTGTCGTGATATATTTTCAACTTATCACACCATGTTTAGACTTGACTTGAATGCTTTGTGCAGACTGCAGGATCTCCTGTTGTGTTACGTGTAAACAACATCTCCAACAGTCTAGGAAATATAAGGCAAAATGCCAGGAAAAAATAAATAGTTTCAGCTAAATGGACGGGGGGGGGGGGGAGAAAACTGGAGCAATTTCTGACATCCTTCCTAGTCACTTAACTGTGGGTGGAGCTCAGACTGCTGCTCCACACAAACACATACAATATCACACACAAACAATATAATTGGGTTTTATTGAATGTTTTTTGATAGACATTTTTTAAGTTGTACATGAGGAAAAGTTGATTAAAAAAATCTGAAATTTTTCTCAGTAAAAGCAACATTTTATCTCTTGTTTGAGGTGGTGTTTTTGTTTTTTGAAAAGGTATGGCAGCACATTCGGGGTGATGGAACTGGAGGCAACCAGTAAATAGCAGCTACAGATTATAAGGTTTTTAAGGTTCAGCATCAGTAAATACTTTTGTGGTAGCTATCCTCACATTTACTTTTAGCTTGTGTTTGTAGATGGAACAGGAAATAAACACATTAAGAGTAATTAGCGTGTTAATGTGAGTTAGATATGCTCTTGTTTACTTTAGGGATGATAAATTAGTTTGACTTAAACTGCTTAATGTATTGGGCACAAGAAATAGACTTTAGCATGCACACAGCTGCTGGATCAAAACATTCTCTTCTAAATATTTCCTATAAGTGTACTTTTTTTCTGTTTGCATCATTAGCTGGTGCTCGCCTTTGCTATAAAACAGGGAAATTCATGTTCAGGCTTTGTGGAGTCTGTGGTGCAAATGAAGCAACAGGATGCCTCTTTTTGTTGTTGTTGTTGTATTATAATTCATGTACTGTATCTCCTAATGTTAGCATGACAGGATTGTGAAATCTAAATCCCCCACCAGGCCTTGAATATAAGCTGGGTTCTTATCCCGCTGTCATCCTCAATGTTTATTTATGTATTTTTTTCTAGTAATGAGGTCCACGTGTTTGTGTATTAGGAGGCACAATCATGTACAGGTTCAGCTAACCAAGCCTTTGTTTTACCTTGTTTAAACACAGCTAAAAACAACTGTTCTTTGCTTTAATCGTGCCAACTACAAGCATATGTCAGTCTTGAACACACACTATCATCATCTGATTTTGGGATGATTTGTAAATGCAGTAGTAATAAATAAATTAAATGGATTTGTAGATTAAAAACAAGCAGAAATTGTAACTAAGGCTTGAATTTGGGCAGGACTCTTGCCGTGCAGTGAGCCAAGTGTCCTCTAGCCTTTTTTTCTCATTCCATATTAAATCTTTCTTTCTCATCATAGTTTCTGTTTGTATCTGCTCTGCTATTTGATATTCACTATCACAAAGTGGTCATGGAGGGGATATGGAAATTAATGGATGCAAAACATCAGTCCTTTGGCAGAGCCAGACGGGCACAAAGGCATGTTATAGGAGGAATTTTGTTTGTGCAGGAATCCGAACTGAAGACCCTCCACTGGTTTTATTTGAAAAAAATAAGTTGCATATGGTGGCATTGTGTAAATTCTTCATTTCTACTTCTCGTGCATCTTCTGCACTCTGATGTTTACCGCATTGCTAGCACACTAATTAGCTTCATAGCTTGTAGGCATACACGGAGGTCAAGAAGGGGGCAAATTAAGGATATATCCAAGTTACAGCTAAAGCTACAGGTAAATGACTTTTTTCTTTCCTGCTGAGGACTTTGTAATAACCATCATTGCTATTTCGTTCTTTGCTGTAGAATCTGACTTCAGCAGCTATACAGGAAAACCTACTGCTCTATGGTATTTTAGCAAAATTTAAATGAGGCCTAGAAATGGCTACCAGATGTGTTCTTAACACGTGTTTAAGTGTCTTGTTTGTCTTTCAGGATGGCAGTGGCCCCATATCTCTACTCTCTGTGTCTTGTGGAAAATTTAAACAGGACACCACATGTTAGTTGATTTCTAATATGTTTCAGTCTCTCAGTTGTAGTTGTGTGCAAAACCATCATCATTTGTGCAACCAGATTATACGTATTCTAGTCACAAGCAGAACAGTTCTACATGTTGACAGTTTCTGCTTACTAGATCTGTAATTCTCTTTAGTTTCTTTTAAAGTTTGAAGTGAAGTAAAAATATTGAAAAAAAAATCATAACAAAATAATCAGAGGGTAAATAAGTAAAGGCAGCTGTCATTTGCTGCAGCTCCTGTCATTTCAAGTACATATTTTGAAATTTTTTACAATCTTGTCAGTTTTCAAAATTGTATGTCTACAAATCTGTTGTGTTGTCGTGTTGAATTGTTTAGCTGAAAAAAAAAACATCCTCATTGAAGACTGCAAACTTCCTCTTTGTGCAAACAGCACGGATCTTCATCCTAGTCCTACTCCCTGAAGCTCCCTGAAGCTCCCTGAGCTCTCCGCTGTGCAATTCTCAATTCGCTTTACTGGCTTCGGGATTAAACTGGAATGCAAATGGTTATCATGCGGCTGTTCGACAGCTTGCAGGGCCTGTGGGTGGAGGAGTGGGTGAACAAACTGGGTTTAATAGCCCCCTCTGTGTGCGTAGTAATGAACTCTTACCTTGGCTTGGAAGACTGTACTGCTGATATCCTTGCTGTGTTTTTGTAACCCTCACTAAAAAGCCCTGTCTTAATTGTGTCCCACGGGTCCTACGCACTCAGTATTCACAGCCTTCCTGTCCCTCGCACTGATCCCACTCCTCTGCCAACCTTAGCCTCATCACCCTATTTTGACAGGTCTTTCCTCTTTAATCGTTTGACTTCAAAGCAGCATTTTGGTGCCCCCCAGGCCCTTAGCTCTTCAGAGACTCAGGGCGAGACTTGCGGGCCTGGGAAGTAGGGTGAAAGTGTGGTGGTGCATGAGGCAGCTGGTTAAGTTTGACTGCCATGCATTAAAGAAAATAACAACAAGTAGCTCAGTTGCTGTTCTTCATCAGTGTCACGAGTAAGAAGTTGCTGTAATTGTAGAATGAGGTTGCACATGTTCGAAAGACTGTAAGAATGTGCTTTGATGAAAGAATCTTTGCAGAGGTGAGAGATACAAGCTGCTGCCTGGGAAACCTGCTACACAGAGGCAAGGACTGGCTAATGTTTGCCACAAAGAGGTTGAGACTGTGTCATCTTTCATCTTCGTCAAAATCACACCCTCAGAACACATTTCCACGGGCTGCTTTCTCATCAGGTTTCCATTTGGCCCTAAATGATTAACAGTAAGAAAACGGGAGACTGCTTAATGAGTTCAGTCTGCATCTTTCAGCTAGAATTGTTTATCACAAATGCTTGAAACATACTCTTGTCTGTTGTGTAACGCTCCCTCAGATCACCTAGTGTAGTGCAGAGAACAAAGAAAACAGTGGGTTAGCAGTGTCCAGAGAGGAAAGGATGAGTGATTAGCTGTCTGGTGCCCTCTGATCAGACTGGGGATTGTTTCTCCATCGTGGTGGTTTATCTTTATCTTTGGTGGTTGACTCACACTGTTAGATCAATAAATCCAGATGGAGTAAGGTGATAATTCTGCCTCAGCATTGCCCTCATTAAAGCGAACATTCAGGAGATGTATAGCTGCCGGCAAATGCCCTCTTTCTCATTTCTATAATATTACAGCATGATGTATGTGGACTTTCAGAGGTTGGTTAGAGATCACCAGGGAGAAATATCATCTAGCTTTTTCCATTTTTACTCATATTTACAAAGCTTTGATTCAGGGTGCATAAAGTCACCAAATCTAAGTTTTTCTTTTTCTTTTTTTTTTTTTTTTGTCAACACCAGCTGTCAGGCTCTACTGTGAAGTGTCACTTCCTGCTTGTTTTTCTCTCAACTTCCTGTCACCAGAGGAAGTGTCACTGACTAAGCTGCCTGCTGTTCTCTGACCTCTGACATTTTAGTCAGCTTCAGTCAAAAAGGAGGTGACTAGTGAAGAACTAGAGAAAACACAAACAACTATCAAGTCTTCACTTAGACTTGGTTGTGCTCTAAGGTTTTTCGCCATTTAAGCGAGGGTGGGAGGGGCTATCGTGAATAACCAAAGTAATCATACTTACAGCTGCAAAATTATTCATCTGCCATTACATCGGAAATCCAGAGGGATGCAGGTTGAGTAATTATGCTGGTAACTGTATGTATGAATGGAAACGTAGTCATCATGGAGAAGGGTGAACTGCAGTCTTGTTTCAATGTGTTGCGTCTTGGTATGTGGTATATGGTTAAGGTGACAGGCCAGATGGTTGCTTACACAGAGCCATCTGGGAATTCCTCTGAGGATTTCTCTCTTTTTTATTTAATAGCAGGTATTTTAAATAAAAGCTCGGTAATTGGATGAACCACCTGTCAATCACAAGTGAACTTTTATCTTTTTTTTATAGAGTGCAATGTGATTGATTCCTTCAGTCTCTTTGCAAACCTCTTTAAAAGCTGCTATTGACTGTTGTCTTATGTAAAATTTGTAGCTGCCAGTATAAAAATCACAACTTGAATTATTCAGCCACCACTGTACAGGGATTCCAATGAAAATTGGGTGAATAGTTTGTAGGATGCTTATTGGTCTGATCTAATTTGGTTTAGCCACAAGTAAAAATCTCATAGCTGTTATCTCGTAAATCATGGAAGAATCCAGTTGCTTTTGTGAGGTATATATATTGTTCTTTAGCCTACAAAAATTTCTTCTCTCTTATAGATTTTAGATCTAACAGATTTAGAGCAGTGGACGTGGATGCTTGATTGTCTGTCAAGAGTAGGATGAGTTTCATACTGAAAAGGTGAAGGCAGTTAGTGGTTAGCGTTTACTTATTACTTTGTGGCGGTTATGGTTTCCTCTTCTGTCTCTATTGTGAACTGAATGGTAAGAAATAAGTGTAGAAGGTACTGTAGAAGTGCACAGTTTCGAGCGTGTATCTGTCTTACACATACGACAGATGCTGATGATGTAATAATATTGTTAGAGCCTGAAATATCAGCGTGGGTTAATCAATTAGCCACCGGCATTATGTTTAAATTGTCCATAGTGCTTGTGAGCTCAAATATCAGTGACAAATAGGCGAGAACAATTTCTTTAGAAGGAATGCCATGAAACGGATGTAAAATAAACCTTTTCTCTCGTATTGAGTTGTCCCTCATTTTGTTGGACCCTCAGTGGCCTGTCCTTTCTTGTCCCCCTTGAGGGTTCATCCTATTGTTGAGCTTTCTCAGCCGTAAGCGCTGATCTCTATTCGCACCCCCATAACTGATTCAGTGCTCCTGCATCCTATTGGTGCTCCAGTTTCCCATGAAAGGGTTTCCATGGAAACCAATAATAATGCAGGCCCTCAACACTGTTACTCTCCACCAGCTAATAGCTCTCTAAACAGGGGTTCAAAAGAGACTACTTTTGCAACAGGCTTCAGGGTAAAATTTGACCACTCACTGTCCAGAACTATGTTATAAAGCATGATAATGACAATTACTTATCCATCTGTGGCTGCTGTGATATTCTGAAATAAAATGAAAAGGGATTACTGTGTTGCATTGCCTTGAGGATATGCTAGCTAAGCCATATGGTGAATATTTTGCAAAAGACTCAACAAACATTCTTCGTCTTTTGGCTGCCAGTGCATGTGTAGCCACAGTTATTGATTCCCCGAGCATTCAAGCCTCCAAGATAAGGGAGTGTATCTGTCTAGTGCATCTTCTCACTTCTCAGATTAGTCCCTTTTCCTCACTCACTTTGATTGCCTTTTCCAGATGCAATCAGAGTCCTGTGTTCTGTATTTTGGGGGGGGGGGGGGGGGGGTGTTGCTGCCACTGTCGCTTGAGTTTTGTGTCCTGGTGAATGTGATGTCTGCTGGCAATATGGTTTGTCAGTGGGATGATGTGGCTGGCTCCATCAGCCAGAATACTCCAGGGATTTTCTCCATCCTGAGTCCTTGTCAGAATAAGAATATCCATCTGCGTCTAACCCCATGCTAATGTGGCTAGAGCTGCATGCTGCATATGTCTTCATCAGCAGTTCTCCCCATATTTGGTGCTAGTCATCAGTGCCAGTGCTTTGAAACTAGCTCCAAAGTATTGTCAGTCAAAATCATGCTGCTGACTATTTTTGTACATGGAGACTGGAGAACCAGCGGTTTAATTGGCCCTCATTGCTATATCGTTATTTTCAGCTGGGAGACAGTTGTGGCAAAGCAATTTGGAGACAGGAAAAAGTTTAAAGCGTTTATGCTCATTAGACACACTTGGCTAGGGACATATCTTACATTGACAGTTAAAGCCAGCAGTATGTGGTAAGAAAGCAAGGTATTCTACTTTCACTTAATAATGCATGAGTTCAGATGTGCTTCAAGGTCAAGTCAGAAACTGCATGCAGAGAGTGTAGTGTGTTGAAGTTTCTAATAGAAGGCAATTAACCAAGTGAGGAGGTTAAAATATTTTATTACCTTGAAGTCAATATTAAAATCTTTCCTGCTCACAACATTGGTCTGAAATAGGACTACGAGAGGCACCCTATATATATATATATATATATATATATATGTGTATATATATGTATATGTATATGTACTTCTTTTTTGTTCTGTCTCTCTTAATTTAGCCTTACAGCTGAAAAGTGAAATATTCCGAGAGATAAAACACTGTTGCAGTCTTAGATTACTGCACTGCTGGGAGCGAGTGCTTCATACATAATAAATGAAAACTCTGTCATTTTAAGTGTCCTAGAATTTCTTTTTTGTGTGTTTTGCTATGGAGAGAGAGAGAAATGGGCCACTTTTTCTTTCTCCTTGATTTTTCTCGTGTGTTTATTCATCCCCTTATCTCAGTCTTGACCTGTGCTTTCCTTTTCTTTTCTTCTGTCCAACAGCCCATGAAAGCGGGAGAGGAGAGAAAAGTGAGAGGAATCGACAACTTCACCTGAGCAAAAATAAGCAACAAGCAGATACACATGGTATGGCAGTGTTTTATTTTCAAATGTAACACTTGACAATTAAAAAAAGAAAAAAACAACTGTTTTCATCTGCAACAAATATTTCCACCCTTTGATTTCACACATCTGTAATGTGCAGCTGCTGCCATGAGTGGTTTCCACCTCAACACATACATGTTAAATCAGTGAGAGTCACAGCAGAAAGAGCTTGTTGACAGACTCTTTTCAGTAAGATGCTGACAGGGCGGGTGCAAAGCCATTGTTACCTTTAACAAGAGGCAGAGTGCTGGGTGAGAGCTGGTGCGTGAAGCTGGTCCTGCAAACAGGCAGACGGGCTTTTGTCCTTTAACCATCACAGCAGGCTTGCACTGGTCTTTGTTAGGCTGTGATTTGCATAGGCATTTGTAACATTAGTATTCCAGGCATGGCTGAGCAGCAGACATGTATAGATTGAGAGGTTAAAGGGGTGTTTAGACCCAGACACATCAGCTGTAATCAGTCAGGACACATAACCATAAAAACGGTCAACCAGACAAATAAAGTTACATGTACATGCAGCTTGTAAAAATCTGGCTACAATTTTGAGCTGTTTTTATTGTATTAGTAGTGACATAAAACATTACCTTGTTCTTAATACAATTTTTAACCTACAGCGCATGAATTGATGCTGAAAACACATTAAACACAAGATCTAACAGTTGCTGTTATTGAGTATTTGATCGCTAAGTTTATTTATTTCTTAGGCTTTATAGAAAGATTGACTCAACCTCTGTGGCCTCACTGATTTGAATCCTTTGTTTTTTTGAGTTTTGAATTTTTGGCCAAGCTCCTCTTCCAGGGGCTGGATATGACTAAGAACAATAAAAATTAAGTATGCCTATAAGGTAGTGGTTTGTCATGTTCATTTTATATGATACAAAAATGACTGTGCTACTCTGGCCAAAACCAAACTTTTAAAATAGACGTAAAAGTGTTGAAACCATGCAAAATCAAAGCTGGACTAATACACCCATATAACACATGTATAGGTCAGCTAGATTTAAATGGGCCTAGTTATGTTGCTCATGATAAGTTTTATGTTTTTGCATCTTTTTATGTAAAAACACAAAAGAGTAAGCTTTAATGTCTTGTACATTTTATCACAGTCCACAGTCGGTAGCATTGGGCATACTTTAATCAATAGCTCTATTCTGATGTATGCTACCTATGCAACGAGCAGTGTTCCAATTAAAAGGCTATAACCATAGCACAACTCAATTTTACATGTAAACATGCCGCACTTAACACTTTACTGATTCATAGTAGACTTCTTGCAACCAGGTAAGTCTCCTCTTACTGGCCATTTGTTAAATGGAGGTTTAAGGCATTTTACCACAGCCTTAGTTTTTGTCACAAGAAGTTACTTCCTTCATATACAGTACCGGTCAAAACTCTGTCCAAACGTTTGACTGGTAGTGTACATGGAACTAGTAGATGACACAACAACCTCATCTCTAGGAAATAAAAATATTTACATCCACAGCTGCAACCACATAGTATATAAAAGAAAACTCCAGTTTTTTGGGTTGCAATTATCAGTCTCCAGTTCCACTCTCATGTTCCAAAGAGCCACGGTGGTAACCACCAACTAGAGACTGTAGACAGTAATTCACAGATAAATGAGCGACCTCATGCTGGCTCCATCCCTTTTTCCTGTACAATTTGGTTGCAGGTTGGCAGATTCCAAATTTCTTGCCTGGCATCCGACAAGTGGGCTGTTGCAAATAAATTTTTAACCTCTCAGCACATTTTTTGATTTCCAAAGAGCATCATTAACAGCTGCAGAGCTAAATGCTTGTGAATGCAGTAGACTCACAGCCATTCAGAACAAAGAAACATTTGACTGTGATGCTGAGAAATAACATTGCACCAGGCTTCAAACCTGCTTTCATGTCTGAAGCTTTAAGGGTCAAATCGATGAACAGAATACCCGAGTAGTAAATAACTAAAATGACCTGAATCGCTCAACTTTTGTGAAATGTGAATTATTTATATTGCTAACTAGCTGCTCCAGTATCAGAACACTTCAGAATCAGTACGATAGGTTGAAACCGGTGCGTATAACAAGCCGCTTCTAAACTGTCCACTTAGACATTGACAAAAGTTTTTTATTTATTTTTCTATATGACTTAATTTGTAATGGGGACTCAAAACTGTGTGTTATCTCTTACATTTGTCACATAAACACATTGAAATGTGTTCTCCTCAAGGCTTTGTTTTGATCTTTAAGTTCTACTTTGAACCTCAGCTGTGTGTTAAAAGTAGCTTACACAGTTGTTTTTGTGTTTTTCTTCCTTGTCTTCTTGAACCTTTGCTAACTTTGAGAAGAGTTGGATGTGTGTGTGTGTGCTACATGGAGCCATCAGTAAGTGGTGAAACAGCTTTTAGTCTTTTTACGCAAGGGAGTGAGTTGTACTCAAACTCACATATGGCCTTGTAGCAGAGTGAGTGATTGCTGATTAGACAAATGGCTGGCCAAACTGTCCCCCCTGTTGTAAAGTGCTCGGCTGCACTCCCCTTTGTTTTCCAACAGGAACTAGTGCTCAGAGGAGATGCCAAACACTCCTCTGCAGACAAAGGCCACTCTCACACTGTGTTCAGGTTGCCTTAGAGACCATCTTTTTTCTTTCTTTTTTTTTTTGTTTTTTGGTGGGTTTTTTTTGTTTTGTTTGGGGGGATTTTTTTTGGGAAAGCTGGAAGGATTCCAGTATTTGCTGGAAACACAAATATGACAAAAAAGCATTTAAACTGAAAGAAAGTCAAAACAGTTTCTTGTTATCTCTCCAGCTTTGGCCTAGTTAGTTCTTTCTTTCAGTTTTTTTTTTTCTTTCTTTTTTATGCATATCCTTGGTCTGAAGTGACCTTCTTTGTTTAGCCCCCTGAGGCTGTGAGATTTGTCTTTCTTTAAATCTCCCATTGTGCTCTTCTGCTGAGGCCATCTGTGAGGTAAACTTGCTTAATGTGAGCATTTACCCAGACGGAAACCCTGGCTTGAACACTGTTGGAAATAATAACCAGTAGGAGTATTATTATCATTTTAATTGTTTTTTGTTTAAAATATTTTACGTTAAAAGTGGTGAGATTTTTTTTTTTGCCATTTTTAAACTTTTTGTTAAGTGAAATGAGGCTTGTGGGTTGACTGAATAAAAAGAAAGATAATGTACATGAATTTTGCTGAATAGATTACTAAAGGAAAATAAAGTAAAAAAAATAAACCCAAGCTGGCTGCAAAAGTAACTGCATGGAAATAATTCCCCTGTTCTCGCTGCTGTAATTATGAAGCATTTCGTTTTGAATTGAGTTATAACCCATTTTTGTGGAAAGCCCCATGGCGATGTGTCATACCCCAAAACACAGCGTGGGAAAAGCCCGAGCTGGGTCCTAACAAGCGGCAGTGCAGAAGTGTTTATGTGTTCATTGTGTGCTGCTACCACATGCCCTCACTGCCAGATAACCAGAGGACTAAGAGCTGGAACTCCAGGGGATCAATGCATCAGTGACCATGTGCTTGGGTCTAGTATTGATCCTTCCCCATGCAGGCAGTTTGTATCTTCACTCAGATGGAGAGAGGTGCTGAAACAATTAAAGTAAAAGTCTCTGGTGTGAGAGAGCAGGAGTCTCACACACACACAAACACACACACATTCACTATAGACCAAAATCTCCCTCACAGACGTCTGCTCAAGTTAAATATCAAGATATTATCAGTCATTCCCTTATCCAACCTTTTTAATCTAAGGAGCAGGAGAATCAATTTCACTGATAGAGCCTGAACAACTGTTAGTACTGAACTAACAGCTGGATGTGTGCCCAGTTGGGATGTCAGGAATGTGGCCTGCAGAGATGTTAACAACACATGGTCAGTCTGTTTCTGACTGTGCATTTGTCCGTTCTGGGAGTCGTCGCTAGTTAATCAGCCTGTTGCTCAGGAGCATGTCAGCTGCCTGGTCAGAGGACTCCTGCCCTCTGGGTTTTGCACAATATGGTTCTAAAGTGAGTTGGTCAGGGGAGTGCCCTTCACAGGCTCAGAGATGAACTGCTTTGGATTCACAGCACGTACTGGAAAAATTAAATGATAAATGATTTTGCAAGATGGAGATTTTTCACCAGACTGTCCTTTTGCTATGGTGAACCAGCATTTCTTATCATTTTCAGTAGCTGATGAGGTTGCACAGCTTATATTCTGTGAAAACTCCGCAAACTCATTAATCTAAGTTTGCCTGAAGATAAACTGTTGCGTGTCCACCCTAGTATGTAATGTAGGGTAGGACCTTTGCTACTTTGGAATTTTTCTGAACTTCTTCACCCGTCTGTACTTCTGCTCTTGACCACACTTTGCTTAGCTTTGCTGCCTTTGAGCTACTTTTGTACTCTTTCTATCTGTGGTTGTTTCTTGTTATCTGCAAGCTGTATGCCCTCTGTAAACACACAGTACTTTAACTGCTCTGCATTCAGTACACTTCAAAGCTCCTTGGTGTGACGGCACAGCCCAGGGCTCATTCTCACTTAATTGGAGGTTCATTAAGGGACATGGTGCCCCTCAAGGGTACCCTGTTCATCGCTAGAGGGTTTGGGGATGTTTACTTGCTGTGGTTGATTTAGAAATGCATGAAGAAACATGAAAATAGGTTTTTAATTGAGATAAAGGGTGATGTGTGTTGTCCCTTGGTGTCATTTTCACAGAGAATTAATGTATGCACAAAGAGCTTTAGAGTGGCATACACCTGCTCTAGCTACATTGGGATGCCTTGAGCAAGTGTGCTGTCCCCAGGGTTCAATTACAGGTGATCATTTAGAGGGTCAGTGGCATTTAAAGGGGTCAAGTTTCAACTCTTACTGTCTCAAGAGGGTTTTAGTATTAATGATTATTTGTTATGCCGACTAGCGTTCAAGATAGAGTGAACTGGCTGGTCCTGTGGGCGGTGCAAGGTGACAACAGTTTGGCGGGGAGCAGACGGAGTGTCCTTGATCTTTTTTGTCCAGGGCGATGGTTGGTGAAGCAGGGGAATATTGACTCACTTCATTAATTATGCCAAAAATGGTATCTTCAAGGGGAACCACCGAACAGTGTGTTATTTATATGTGGACCAATCGTAATGTGGATCTATCTCTTCGTTATATTTTAATTAGTGAGTTGACCCAACCATAGTGGTTGATCATGTCGATACAGACCAAACACGGCTCTGATTTTGAGTTGTGCGTATAAAAAAAGGCTTCTAACAATGTCTCAAATTTCCTTGTGCTCACACTGAGAAGAATGTAGGTCGGATGAGTTTGTCCTCATTACAGAGCTCTGGCTTCTGTTGGTATCTTGAAGTTGATTTGGGACCAGTTCTCATTAATCCACCATCAAACTCCAGTATGCTGAGTTCCACAGCCCAAGCTGGCTGGGGATCACCAAGAGTAAACATTGGGATCTTAGTGCCATTTGGCATTTAATGATGTCAGTAACGGGAGACGCTGCGGACGCAGATAAAGTAGACGTTTGCAGAATACCTCAGGGCAAACACTGCCAGTTAAACTGTCACAATAACAATATGCAGTATTTCCTTCTAGGAAACACTTCTGCATTCACATCAGTATTGCCTACTGCATCATGCTTGATTACAACGGCGGCTTTTTGCCACTATGTACAAACATGAGACCACACAATCCATTGTCTAAAAAAGTTGCCAGCTTAGCAAAGCAGTACACCTGAGGAAGACCTGAGTTATTGTAAGACTGCGGCTCCTGGGGTGTGAACCATGTAACCTTTGTCTACATTTCATACTCGGCAGAATATTCAGAGACTTTACGGTCTGAGCTCTACGGCTTGGCTGTGATCGATGAGGACCTGCGATCTCGTGGGAGTCATGGGAAAGACCAGATTGTTTACTCTGCACTTTCTCCAGGTTCTCTGTGGCAGTTTGATTTATACAGTGCTGGTTTGCACCATAGGCTTGTTATTTAGAGTCTGGCTAAGCAAGTACAGTACAGCCCATTTCATTTTTGAGCAATGAATTTTAATGCACAAAAGAAAATTGGCTCTACATCTGACAGTTGGTTTGACCCTGAGATGGAAGTGCAGGGCCAAAGGGTGAGGCTGGAAAAGAGATCAGATATTTTGTTTGGGGTTATAAGAAGTGAGCTGTGCCCTGAAGGTTTTTCCAGGCGACCCTGTTCTTCTCCTCATCCTCCTTGATCCACCTTTTTATCTCCTGCTCCAGTAAATACAGTTTCTGCTCTGAGGAGTCCAGAACTGACAGTGAAGAGCTGGGGTGGTGAGACCAGACCATTTCTGACACTTTTCTGTAAGACTGTAATGTATGCAAATCTCACTGTGACCTCATTAGCCCTTTCAGTGGGGTTTAGGAAAGGGTGAGGTTAATTAAAACCCATCTCACTCAATGAGCCTGTTGGTAGCTCTCAGAGTACCTCTAGGATGGTAATCAATACCTAAGCATATCATTATAATTTACGGAAAGTGTTTAACCATAGTCCTAAATCAATTTCCTGGGTCTTCGGAGGAAAGGAGGGAAGGAATAAAGTAATGCACCCTCTGGCTGTTGTGAAAAGGAAAGAAATTCTCATATGTTAAATTGCTCCCTCAGCAGACAAAGTGGGCCTTCTTATCTTTTTGTTTTGTTCAATTTCATTGTCACAGCAACTTACATAAAGCTACTGTGAGACAAAAAATCTTCCTCTGTTGCTCACAACACATTAAGATTAGAAGCAGAATAAAAAGCAAACCACTGCAAGCATGCTCTGATAAAGGAAGAAGAGATTAGACAGAGATAAGGCTTCTGTTCTGGCTTAATTATTCACACAGCTTCTTAACTTTCTGTAAAATAATTGCTGCAGCACAGCTTGTGCTTGTGTCAGGGTTTTGAGGAGCCAATGCAAACAGGAAATGTTTATTTCACCTGGAAAAGTGCACTTCTGAGTTGATTGTATGCAGCTTTCAGGTGAAAGGGTCAAGGTAGAATCACATTTGATCAACAGCAGAGCAGTTTTAAAGATGGACATGAGTCAAACCTGGCATCAGTCATAAGATTTACTTACTACCCCAGAGAAACAGAAAGATTACCCAAAGGAGTCCATGGACAGCATGTTACGTGTCAAAAAATGGTCCAAACCTTATGAGATTACATCTGACAGGAGTGCTTTTTACCTCCTATTTATTTATTTTAAAGGTGGCCATTGTATAGTTGTACAAAACTATTTACAATTGCTTTGAGAAATCTATTTTTAATCTGCTTGTTACTCAGCCTCAACCCTGGCTATTACTATGAAAGAGCAAATTAATAATCAGCAGTACAAAGCAAAGAGCCCTGGTTCGTTTCTGCCAAATAATTAATTTTCTTCCTTCACTGAGACTGCAATTATAACTGCCCCCGAGATTGTTTCCACTTCTGTTTTTGCTGTAAAAGAGATAATTCCTTCGACAGTTCCTGTCCTCCCTGAAGGGGAAAATGTTGCTTCACTTACAGCTCGAAAGGTTAAAAGTGAGCTTCACTGAATGATTTGTGTTTTATCACATACACAAAGTCAGTTGCAAGAGAGTCAGGGTGCTGTGTAAATTGCAAACAAACAAGAAACAATACATTGTTTTGGAAATCATGTAATAAATCTTTTTTACTAAAAAATAGTGCAAAGAAAATAAAACCCAGGAGGGGGAAGCAGTGTTCCATCAACACTGTGCAGAGTGGGGATGGGGGGCTTGACCTCAACTTGGGACGTTGTGGGTCGGTGGAGGGAATAGTTTGAAGACCTCCTCAATCCCACTGACACTTCTTCTGATGAGGAAGCAGTCAGGGAACCTTGGTGTAGGCTCTCCCACCTCTGGGGCTGAGGTCGCTGAGGTGGTTAAAAAGCTCCTCGGTGGTAGAGCCCCGAGGTGGATGAGGTCCGCCTAGAGTTCCTTAAGGCTCTGGATGTTGTAGGTCTGTCTTGATTGACACACCTCTGCAGCATCGCTTGGACATCAGGGACAGTTCCCCTAGACTGGCAGACTGGGGTGGTGGTCCCCCTTTTCAAAAAGGGGATCGGAGGGTGTGCTCCAACTACAGGGGTCTGTCAGATCATCGAACCTTGGATTGGGGAGGAGCAGTGTGGTTTTCGTCCCAGTCGTTGAACAGTTGACCAGCTCTACACCCTCTGCAGGGTCTTGGAGGGGGCATGGGAGTTCACTGAACCAGTCTACATGTGCTTTGTGGACTTGGAGAAGGCGTTCGGCCGTGTCCTCCAGGGACTCCTGTGGGGGATGCTCCGGGAGTATGGAGTGCCGGACCCCCTTGCACGAGCTGTCTGGTCACTGTATGACCGGTGCCAGAGCTTGGTCCACAGTGCCAGCAGTAAATCGGATTCGTTTCCAGTGAGGGTTGGACTCCGCCAAGGGCCTTTGTCACCAATTTTTCTGCATTCTGCATGTATTAAAGTGTTGCAACACTTCTGACTTGTTTTTGAAATATGTTGTTTACACCAAATTCACAAATCAGAGTATTGTATATGTTATCCTTATATTACTATCATTTAAGTAATGCGAGTTAAATGATTCATTCAGATTTTATTTATATTTTTTACAGTGCCCCAACGTTTTGTGGATGTGCTTATATATAGGTGTACAGGGTCATGGATACTGAGTCACCCATGTTGTCTCTTAATGCAGTAGAGGTGTTCTTCATTAACCAGGAGTGCTTCAAGGACGGGTCTTCATCAAGTAAAGTGTATTTATGTCAGATAGAGGGCTAGCTGACGGGGGGCATAGGGCTTCTGCCTCTCATTACATTAAGAAGAAAAGGAAGCTCAGTAGTAAAGGCCAACCCCTGTTGGTTAATGCACATGGAACCTCCGTCAGGACTCATATCCTTCAAATGCTCTGAGATAGGCAGCCTCTTAAGTCACACTGAACCTGGCCAGAAAGTGCTGATAAGAAACCTGACTCTTACAGCATGTCATTAAATCTTATGTTTTCATGCTTTGGCATCAAATTGGTTGACATTGTGTAGCCAAAGCTTAAAATTAGTTAGGGGATGTTGAGAGATGTAGCTGGCAGAGCATGTTGTGATACATTTTGGTCAGAATTTGGATCAAATTAGCTGATCAGCTCGTGTCTTTATGTCTTTTATGTTTGCCTTGCAGAATTCCAAGTGAGCAGGTCATTGCATTATTTTCTTTGCAGTTTAAAAGCCCAAACAAATAGGGAAAATAAAGAAGCTTATCAAGGATGCAGGACTTATTAAAGTGGCATGTTTTGTGTCGTCTTCTTTCAGGGGCAGGGGGAAGCTTCAGCTCGGGGGACAACTATGGAGGGGGACTGTCTCAGCTGCATCAAGTACCTCATGTTTGTCTTCAATTTCCTCATCTTTGTAAGTACTTTTCATCTCTTTCTCAAAGACACTTAATCTGGCTACCTCTGAAGTTAGTGTCAATGTAATGATTTAAGATGGGCTTCTGCCTGCTCCCTGCCTGACTGGCTAATGGAGCCACATTTGCATTTCATTAGATGAAGCAATCTTGATTCTATCAAATTCTCTTTTGATTAAATTTTAGTGTGCTGACACACATCTGAAGGCACACCGGGCCATGTGGAGTTTGTGACTGGCACCTGAGTTTATCAGTCTTGATCAGACAATCAAGGGTAATCCTGTTAGTCTGAACTCACAAGGGGGGGAGGGTCTGAGTGAGAAGGTTTGTCTCTTTTCCTGCTTTATTAGGCACAGCCAAACCATTTAAAGACTCCACTTGGCCATGGTTGTTCAAGACTGGAGTAATAATGCAACCAACTGAGCAAAGAATGAACTTGGCTCTTCTTGTTTTTCACAGTTTTTTATGCATCTCTTTAACCAATGTACCTTATTTCAACAGCTTTTTTTAAACTCCAAAGCTTTCAAAATGGCTGCCTCCTCATACCTCTTAGCTGAGGTGATGTCTTTCGGAGTATTCCCAGGGTTTTTTTTTCCTGTGACAGAAAAAAGGGATTGTGATAGAAATGTTGGAGGCTTAGATCTCTTCCCCCATCCTCAATATCTTCTTTTCTTAATCACACAAGTCACCCCATGGTGGCAGCAGATAGGGTTTTAGTGAAAGGGAGGATGGGAGAAGATGGAAGCCGTAGTGTTGTGTGGTGAGTGGGGGATCACTTGAAGCAGAGTAGGTATCTCCACCCACACTCCCACAAAAAGCATTATAGTTCTGAAACCAGCCTTTTATGTCCCCCTCAATTTTCAGTTCAACCTGTCAGACATTTGCATTTCTAAAATTTTATTATGGAAAATGTTTTTTTTTTCTTTCATTTCTTGTTAAATGTTTTGTGTTGCTGTGGAAACCATGCTCTTCTAAATTCCCATTTGTGCTTATAAAAACAGGTAGTTTCTGTTTAGTCTAACAAGTGCCTTCTTTTCCTTTTCTCCACCAGCTCGGGGGCTCCTTCCTCCTGGGAGTGGGCGTATGGGTGCTGGTGGACCCAACAGGGTTCAGAGAAATTGTAGCAGCCAACCCTTTACTTTTCACTGGTGTCTACATTATTCTGGGAATGGGCGGCATGCTCTTCCTTCTGGGCTTTCTGGGCTGCTGTGGAGCCATCCGTGAAAACAAGTGTCTGCTCCTCTTTGTGAGTTGGCTGATAAATTTGAAATGGATTTCTGTTACTGATCTTTGATGTGTGCATGTCTGTAAATATTCTGTCAGTTTTTATTATTACTATTGTTGTGCTTTAAAAAAAAAAGCTAAAGGAGCAAAATTGCCCCCCTATTTGTTGTAGTGCCTCTAGCCTCCTGCATATTTAATGCTGAGTGAAATGGGCACAAACAGTGTTATTTTTCAGAGCCTGACATGCTGACTTTCAACCACCTTGTCAAACTCCCTCAGACTCTTTGCTTTTTTTTGTTCTTTCTGTCTTATTGCAGTTCTTCATGCTTATCCTCCTCATCTTCTTAGCAGAGCTGGCAGCTGCCATCCTAGCTTTCATATTCCGGGAGCATGTAAGTATTCACACCATATGTGTTTATATATCGAATCGAGGCTTAAAATATATAGCTCACATAGCTTTTATTCTTAATAGTGTTGCAAACTACAGTATTCTGTGACTGATCTTAATAGAAAAAAGACAATATTCAGAATATGTTGTTCATATAGGTTTCAGAAAGGATATTCCATTCATATTCATGTTAACGTGTTACAGAAAACACTCCCAAAAATGTGTTTTATTTTTACTGTAGCCTTCCTTTTCTACACTAAACATCATGTGTTGCCAGATCTTGTGACATAAACAAGCAGCCCAGTCTATGAAAACAAGTCCAGAGCATGCAATGGTTTTCGGGAAGAATAATCCCAAAGTCGCACATAACAAGCAGACCTGCCTACTCTGGATTCTTGAGCATGGATCTTTAAGTAGCTACGTGTGTTAAAAGATCCTGTCATAGGCTAGTAGAACAAAATATTGTGACTAAGGTTTATACAGGTCCACATAATCTGAGTAAGATTGTCATGCTCGTCATAGCTTAATCAGATTATTACTAACTCTAAACATGACCTTATTATGGTGAAAGTAATCAGAAAATGTTATTCTGCAGTGTCTCATTCTGAGTAGGATCTTAATTGGGTTAAAATTGCTTTTCTGTGCATGCATATGTAACCAGTATGACCCAAGTATTAACCTTTTCCTCTGAGATGTAGCAGCAAGTGTAACTCCAGTCACAAGCCCCAAGCACGAAGTAATGGCCTGCTGGTGAAATCGTTGTCTCTTTCAAACTTGTTCTCCAGTCCCAACCAATGTTGCCTCAACTTTTTAAACTTAAGATTTTACTCAGCCATCTTTTAGGAACTATTTCATGCCTGCAGCGTAACATCAGAAATTTATTGTGACCCACCAATTTGCTTGCCAGCCACCAACACAAGGGCACAGACTGCACATGGAGGTCATCAGCATGATTATACAACACAAGAAAAAATATGTCAGTCCAACCCAAAAATTCAAAAATGTTAGTCTGACTGAAATAAATCTTTCAAAACTGGACTACGACTGCCAGATAAAGAGGAAGAAGCTTGAATAACTCCTGCGTGTATTAGCTTAAGTAGACTCAAAAAGCCCTAGTTGCATGCAGTTTCTTTTCACTGTGTATATTAATATAGTCAAATTCATCAGTAAAGCAGCTCTTATTCAGATATTTTTCAGTGTAAGTTTTCGGACAGCAAAACAAACCAGAAATTGTGGCTCAAAAGCAGTTGGATAAAACTCTGTGTTGACTTGTTGCTTTGCTCCAATGACGTCCTGATTTTATAACTGCAGCCTCATTAAAAAAAAACAAACAAACATTACTAGTCAAGTATTTTAGACAGATCAGTGCAGTGAAATTGACAACACTTCAATTACCATGACATTTTCTTACAGTCCACAGCGTTGCTGCATTGGAAATACTTCAGCTGGTGACTTGTTTCCCCTCCCGTACATGTATACTTTGACAAGGACAATGGTCCAGTTAAATTGCCAGATTAAACACAGTTGAATCATTGCTTATCTTAAATGTGCAATAATCTGAGGAGGTACCAGTATAACGTATCTGCCAGCAGAAGTTTAGATGCCAGCTTCTTCTGCAAATGTATGGAAGGCATCATCCACAGAATGGAAAGTAGTAAATTAAGAAGAATTTTTTCATAGCCCATAGCTGTCTGTTTACATTTGCAAGTGAGTTCAATTTTGAACTTAAAATGAATATGCAGAGTCCAGTGTTGCTGTTTGTTTTAGATATTATGTCTATGTTGGTTTAGCTGACCAGAGAGTACTTCACCAAGGAGCTGAAGAGGCATTACCAGGGCTACAACAACAGTGATGTCTTCACCTCCACATGGAACGCCATCATGAATACAGTAAGCCCAGAGTACACATAGCAAAGAGCATGTGTACTGTAGCTTTTACCAACTCATTGCATCCATCAGAAGTCTCTGCACACATAAAAGTTTAGCTGGGTGTCAGGAGGCTATATTTTATAAATTCTTGATATTTAGGTCAATATTCATGCTGGCTTAGTGCACGCACACAGTGGACCACAGGTCAGTGCACTAATAGGCACTCAGCAAGAAGAACTTCTCCCATTCTCTCCTCTCCTGCTTTTAGTTTGACTGCTGTGGAGTGAACAGCCCCGAGGACTTTAAGGACAGCCTGTTCAGGCTGATCAACCAGAATCATGTGGTGCCAGAAGCCTGCTGTCAGCGTGCCAGTCAGAGCGGAGAGTTGGACTATACCAACAAGGAGCAGTGCTTAGCAGGCAATATGATGTTCCGCTATAACAAGGTAACTTCTGACACCTGCTATGCCAACCCCCTTCCTTCTTCCTTGCACCCTCCTTCTAAACCTCCTCCAGGGTTAATTAGGCCAGAAGACAGTTGAGGGGGAGACGTCCAAAACCTGGCTGTCTCTGCCATGGCTGATTTGTGCTTTTCTGTGTTATGGATGTCATTGCAGATCATCTTATTCTGTGTCGTTGCACAGATATGCCAACATGTGTATGTGTGTGTGCATACATGAGTGACACACATGCTCAAAAATAGAGCATAATAATTATATGAATATGTGAAAATTCGATGTACTTCACAGTTACACGCATCCACATCCCTTCTTCCATGTGTACAAATGAAGCCTTGAGTGTAATTACAGTGAAAGTTGATAGGAAGACGTTTAAACAGCACTCTGCACCTTTTGTTTTTCATGCCATAGAATGAGCAGACATTCAAAGTATGTGCTTCTCTCTGTTCATTCACACCAAGAACGCTCATTAAAAGGCAGTAAGACTGCTTCCCACTCACTCAGCCAAACCTTTGTTCCAAGCTATTCTAAACTGGTGCTGTGATGATGTCTCTAATTGTGCAGATTTATAGCTTATTGATTGAGCATCTTACCCTTGTGTCCACAGGGCTGTTATTCTGCAGTTGTTGACTACTTTGAACTGTACATCTATGTGGCTGGAGCCCTGGCTATTGTGGTGCTAACTATTGAGGTATGAGGCAGTTCTGGAAACTGCTACATTAACTCTCCAGCAATCTGAATATTCATTTCAGAAATGTGGAATCTTCAAATACCTAAAACTATTTAACTTAGCATGCCAGGGTTGTTTCAATGCTCTTTGTACAGCAACATCCCCATCTTGTGGTAAAGTTTGGTATCACAATTATTGCACAGTTTTTGTTTATTTATTTACATGAAATGTTTAGTTACTGTCACACAATTTAAAGGTATAATTAAGATATGTTTAATTAGAGACTGTGCAATACGGTTCAGTGTGGTTTACCTTCCTAGAGTAATGCATTTAATGCAATGCAAAGCAAATTTGGAGAGTATGTATCAGGCCACAGTTAGGTTCATTGTTTTTAAGCCCAAGTCAGAAATGTCTCAATGTTTTCTCTTGCTCATTCCCTCAACTCGAACCTGCCTTTTAGACAGTTTTTAGAGTACTTTAGCTTAAAATAATGTGTAAACCTGTTAAAATGAAACCTGAAAATGTGGTCATATGGTTTCTGTCAAAATTAAAACACAGGTAGTGATGCAGGTAGAATATTACTTCTGTTTTCATTTGTAATTATTCAGATAATTCTGTCTTTTTGAATGCTATTAACTATTTTTCTCCCATTTCCTTTCTTCTTTCTCTCAGCTTTTTGCCATGGTGTTTGCAATGTGCCTCTTTAGAGGAATCCAGTAGAAGTCGTCCATTCGTGAACTTTTTTTCTTCTTTTTTGGGAGTGGGGGAAAGAAAGGGAATTCAGAAGAAAAGATCAAAATGGACATTTGTAAATTTGTGGATCTCTTTTTCTATTGTCTAATTGGTTAAATAAAAAAAAAAAAACAACTAACAAACATTAAAAAAAAACTCTTGTACTTCACAGCTGGACTTTTGAGGTACTGGGTTGCAAAAAAAAAAAAGAAACATAAAAAAATAAAACTTTTGAGGAAGTCTGAGAGCAGATGTAAAAAGATTTGTGTGTAAAGTGGAAACAGTAATTTGTGGACCAGGTCTAACACAGACTGGGTATAATGTGGGCCGGGGCTGAGGACCAGGTGAAGCCTGAGCAGAAGGCACTGCACTGACTTTTGGATGAAGAATATTTATATTAAGTAAAGTTGGCTTAACTGTACAAATTGTGTTTCATGTACACTCTGGCTGGTAACCCGTTTCCCTCTCATAATGTATGCTGTAACTATCCCCCCCCTCCTCATGCCTTTTTTACATCCACACAACTCAAATGCTGTATCATATAAGCTGTGTGTGTGAAGGTGTGTGTGTGTGTGTGTGTACTGAATGTTTTATGAGTGTGTAGTTTGTGAGCATGTGAGCTAAAAAGACAAGCTTAAAGCCAACAACATAATTCTTTTTCTGTTAGTAAGGTGCTTGTTATTGCATTAGTGATTAAATGTGGTTTTAGCTGGTGACATGTATGTGTATGCATTTGTATTAGATTCTTGAAAGTCAGTGACATAAATGGCATTTTAAATGGCCGCTCGTGTGTGTTTCTTCTACCAGCTGTACAGTGTCACAGGAAACCCAGTTTGTTAAAGTACACTCACAGTAAGAGATGATGATGACGATGATGATGCTAACTTTGTCATGCTCCTGATCTAAGATGAGTTGCATTATGAGCCATTACCTAGTTATTGTTTAGCACAAAAATCAAATCAAATTCATTGTAGTTTTATACATTTTTTCTCAGGCTACAGAGCAAAAACACATGTTACAGTCAAAGTGTAAAACAAAAGCATTTGTCAGAACTGACAGTTGTAAAGGACAAAACAGTTTTTTCATGAAAACTTTCTTTCTGCCTCCTGACATTTAAAATGTGGAAACACAAAGGATGTGGGGTGACATTTGTTGATGAGCCAAAGAATGATAAATACCAACACTGAATGGCTCTTGCTGAGATTCTAATTAAATCAATCCCTCTATGCGAGTGCCTTAGTGAATAGATTGTTTTTCTTCTTGCAAAAAAAGATCAAAAGTGTGAAAATGATTAGAATAAGGAGTTAAAATGTGTGTGGAAATTAATCCAAAAGATAATTTACATAAATAATGCAACACAATACGTAAAGCATTAAAACAGCTTTAAAAAGCGTCATTAGGATTAGGATTAAAATGCATAAATGGTTCGTTTTTAACTCCAGACTAAACATAAATTCTCATTCTTTACATAGAATAAATAAAATTGTGAAGAGGTAATGATATTTTGAATCTATCACAGAAATGCACAACTCAATTTTGTTGCATGCTGTAGAATGATCAATAATCTATGAATGAAGGCTGAAGAAGCACAGTGTAACAGCTTTCCTTTTTAAGCTATACTATATTAAACACACGTGTCACAGTAGAAGCTAAATGCAACAATACAGAAATACAAATATATTCTTTATGTTTTCATTATAATTTTGGTACAAAAAACAAGGACATTTGTTTTTTCAGATTTAATTTCTCCTCTTTAATAATACCAATTGGTGGTTAATTATACATAATTGGAAATCCTGATTAGTCACTTTTACAATATGATATAACTTGTAAGAATTTTGTGGAATGAATAACGTAGCTAAATGTGTGGGTGTCCTCCACAATGTGCCATAATCCTCTGCTATATTTTCTTGTTATTCACTTTTATTTTGAGACTCGTGCTGCCACATGTCTGTTAATCACACGTATGATCGGCATCAAACTGACAGAATGAGATTCTGCAGTCGGTGGTGATCCCATATCTTCAGAATCTGGGACCTAACTCCATCCTACAGGTTGACGTTGCTCTCTCCCAGAGAGCCAGGATCATCACAGAGTAAAATCTGAGAGTGGAGAGGATGGGATGGCCTGCTGTGAGTCCACTGGGATTAGTTTGGGTGTGCTGAATGGGCAAACGCAACCCCACTGATTGACTTCCTACAACTCCTGGTTGAGGTATGGAATAGTGTCCCACATGAAAACATGACCAGCATGAGGAAGAGGTACCAAGCTGTTGTGGATATTCTACACGTTACGAAGTGCTAAAAAAAAAAAAAGAAAATTCCTGGAGATTTTGGAACATTTTTGGCACATTATTAAAGAGTAAAGTTTATAATCTTTGTGTGGCTCTATTTTTTGTTTTTAACTTGCTCTTTTCTGGTCTTAAAAACTCATGACTTGAATTACTGTGCCAGTTCTCCAAAGAGTGGGAGGCAATCATTATTTTTTTCTTTATTTATTTACCAGCACTTATTGTGCTTGGATCAAACAAAGTGCAGAAATTAAAAGCTGAACAATGTTGATGTAGTTTAGGAATTTTTTTCTCTGCAAAAGTGCAAAAGAAGGAGCAGATAGCAATATGCAAAACCAGACCTGGTAAAACTGTGTATTTATGCCATTACTGTAATTTCAAAGTGTTATTTTAGCTGATTGAAATGGAAACGTAACAATGACTTACTCATGCTGTCAGGATAAATAGTATTTTTTTCATTTCATACAAAAACATGACTGTCAAAAGCACAATAAGTATTATAAAGTAAAGTAAAGTAAATTATAAAGCAGGCTTTATGTAATGTACATTGATTTCATTTGACTCCCTTGGTATTATATTAATATATTTGTGTTTCTGTCTTTTTTCTTTTTAAATAAACACTCGTGGGATGCAGAGAGCTTCTGAATAAGTTAACACAATAGAACATGTGATCGCAATTTTCCTACCAAGTGTTTTCAGAAACACTTTTTTATGCTTGTGTGTATCCTTGTTAAACTAAAAGCTAAGTGAACGAAGACCATCTGACTTCTTTTAGTTTCCCTGCCTTATTACCATACGCTGTAGCTCATTACAGTCACCTCGAATAAAGGAAAACTGTGCAGCTTTGTGTCTTGGGCCATATTCGCTGAAGGCAATTTATAATGGTCACAAAACAATAACTAGAGGTGTTAGGTGAGATAAAGCTAAACTAAGTCATGCAATCTAAGTTTTATAAGCTGTTAGAGGTCACAGAGATATTATTTTGGTCTATGTGGAAACTGAAATTGATTTTATAGTTTTTCCCTTTTTTTATATCTGATTGTTTAGTATTACATAGACCTGATGTTTGTACTTTTTGCATTTAGTCAGTTAAATTTAGCCTGTAATACAGTGCACAGCTGTCTCCCATTTTTTTGTAATTTAAATGCTAACTGGTAGATGAAAACTTAAGCACAGTATGTGTATTGATTTTCCAGTAGGTAACCCTAATTTAACAGTCGGCAATAATTGAATCTACCACATGAGGGCAGTAGTATCCCAATACTATTGCCCTTGACCTGTAGTTTTTCTTTGCTTTGTTTTTTCTTTTTTTTTAAGCATTAATGCCATAGTAGGTGATCTATGTGTAATAATCTTAAATGACAACTTTCTAAGCAAATTTAAGTTTCATGTATTATGATAACCAACAATTTAATGTTGCTTTTTTAAAAAAAATATGCACAAAATATTTCATCAATAGTCCAAATGTCCTGGTTTATTTTATTTTATTTTATTTTATTTCTGACAAAATTTTCGTTAAACTGCAACCCTAATACTATGAAGTCCGGCCCTCACATTGGGGTAAAAAAGAAATTAGATAAGTGGCATTTTACCTGTGCATTTGACCAGCATGATCACAAAGTAAACAGCAGTCTGTGTGGCATATTGCTTCCTCCTTCTCTTCCTTCAGTTAAAGCGCTAACTTGATTTCACTGAGAACTGAACAGCTGCTGAGTGTTACAGTTGGTCACCATGAGCAGATTTACTCTCATGCATGCTTAGGTCACATCATCATATGTTACTGCAACCCTGCACTGTGCAGTCTCCCTGGTAGCAATGTAGCATGCAATACACTTTGACAGTTATTTGGTAATAATAGTGGCATTCTTCCTATAGGATAACAAAGCTTTATTCACATTTGGCCCATGAAGTTAAACTAAAAGCAGCTGAATTTGAAAATCTGGCAAAAATCAACCTGACGAAAGCACTAAACATATAAGAAAATGGCTTTTATTCAAAGGCTAAAAATAACCAAAAGAAATGTATTTTTTTTAAAACTTGTGATATGAACTGACAGTTTGCGGTAAAACTCCTTTCAGCGCTTCTTTGTTTATTTTCTAGTCTAATTGTGGCTGCCAGTAAACGCCTTAAAGAAACTTTTGGATTCGCTCTTCAGTAACAGATCTTAACAGAAGAAAATACACTGAAAAATGTACATTTCAGAATGATCTTTTGTTCTCAATATGTTACAAGTTACTAGGGTTGGATTTGTAATTTCCCCACTGCTGCTAAAGGAGATGGTGTAAAAGCTTTTTTTTTCTTATGTAGTGTCAATGCAAAGGCTTGAAGTTGTAGTATTTACCTCTTAGCTTTCATGTAGTCCTGCATGACCACATCTCTTCTTTCCTCATAAAAATTCCTACCAGGGAAAAAGAGAAGTGAGGGATGGGGGAGAAATAAAGCTCACAGGGTTCCGGGTTTAGTTTGTTTTAACTCTGTGTTTGGAAAGGAAACTTTAATTGCTTAATGACTTATGAGTGGCTAGCCTCCCAGGGGAAAAAGAGTCCTTTGTATGTCATAACCCACCATCTAACATTAAAACTTAGGTTTCTCCTTTGTGTTATGTTTATTCAGTGCAAAAGGTGTTAGGTTTGATGGGGAGTCGTAGCGCCCAGAGCAGCCCCTGAGGAGCATTCAGCAGAAACCCTACCCGGACCTGATGATTCACAACTACTACAACAAAAGTGCAAAACCATTTGTAAAGCTAGAAAATATTATAGTCAGTATGTTTTAAACAGCAGACCAAATCATGCTGCAGCTTACTGTAACATGAATCTTGTTTTAGTAAAGTACATCCAAACTGCCCCATAGCTATGAAGTCCCACACATGCGGTGGATTTGGACTCAACCAGGCTGCAATTGTGACGCACAGTGTGGTGCCCATATCCCAAAGTGAAACAGGAAGTGAGCTGGGAAAGCCAGGAAATTAGTCTGTAGGGATGAGCTGTTTCTCAAGGAAAGCATCACCAATGAGAGTGATCTCTCATGCCCTGTGACTCACTTGTAAAGCATTTATTTTCAGTCCGCAGGACTTGAATATAACTGATGACTAAAACTTGAAGAACCAAGGAGCCCCATGTGAGGAGACCACAAAGTGCTGTTTTTGGTTGCACTGCAGAAGAATTATGTTACATGACCAGCCATAAGCTGAGTGACGACTGTTTGAGTACACCCTGAGTGTTAGTGTTTCAAAGTTTCCTCGCAGTTGGAGGCAAATATAGCGCTTAACTCCTCATTGCACAGCAGTTCTTCTCACCCTGTGGCCTTCGCAGTTGAGCCATCATCACTGCCTGTCAATCACTTTCAGAGTGACACATTGCACATGTGTCCGCAAAAGGTCAACAGTTGTGTATGTAGGACCTTTGACCTCTGCCACTGGAGGCCTTCATGTGCAAATGCACCAAACAAGACTAGACTTGAGTACACAATAAATCAGAATGGCGCTTCACCATCCCCTCATTCACATGATTCATAATTGGAAGCATATTCCTGAGAGGAGAGGAAAAAGGCTGTTCTGAAGCAAAGAGGTTGAAGGGTTAAAAACACAGGCTGAACAAACTTGAAGGATGTTTAGATGGAACCAGCAGACAAGCTAGCTGCATGTTGCAGTGGAGTAAAAAAAAGCACTTTTTTGTAATGTACGTTTGAAATTCTCCTGCAGATATGCATGTTCATTTTGATTTATGAACTTAACAACGTTATGATTTGACAAAGTACCCTTTGGTTACACCCACTCCATTCACTTCCTTTAGTCTGACCAAACTTACACCCGTGTGCCAGTGTCACATTACCTCCTTTCACTGCCTGTTTGTGTTTACAAATTACATTTTCACTCTATAATAACTTAGAGTTTTACTAGCAGGAGTTAGGAAAGGGATGTGAGCCATCTTGAGGCTGTTTCTATGGTAACAGACCATAAAGATGGCAGTCAGGCAATTGGCAGATGTTTAGTGGCCTCTGTCAGCTGATGGGAAAATGGAACATAGGCCAGAGACTGACAGCAGATTAGCAAAACAAGTTACCAGCTACTGCAGCATGCTTTAAAGATGCTTGCGCTGACAGAGGCCACTTAGGCTTGTTTTAAGGTTGGATTGTAGCTTTGCACAGTTACCATAAATTGCAACATTTGCTCTTGTATGTATAAAGTTTTTGTCAGATTAAATTTCATAACGTGCTGTGTGTTTGTTTCTCTGTTTAAGAGGCAAAAGAGAGTGCTGAAGAAATAGCAGCAAAGATGGAATGTCAAGTTCTCAGTAATAAGCAGAGATAACCTATAATGTCTCATTAAATTATATGACCATCACAATTGCACATTTAAAACACTGCAGATATTTTCAACTGTATGAGCATTTAAAAAGATTAAACTAAGATAAAAGTGATGGTTGGTCCAGAACCAAAGACCCTGTCTCTGGCTGTCTCTGTCAACCTTCATTTTTATCTCACCTCCAAGCCATTTCCCCCTTCTTTACTTATTTCCTATTATAAACGCAATTACCTATAACCACATGTGAAGAAACGGGACACACTTTAGTCTAAGTTTAATTTTGGCATTTAAAGTTATGTGCTAAAATTCCCCTTCACTGCTGCAGCAAGTAGCCCATCAAAGAAACATTCAGACATTATTATCCTCTATCTTGTCCATGCTTCTTGCCAATTGTTTTTTTTTATTATTATTAATTTGAGATCCTTCCTAAAAACAGATGCCGCTACTTTTGGATCATTCATAATTCATGCTCTTTGGGTTTCTAATGTGTGTCAAAAATCTATAGCTTGATTTTAAGTGTTGTTCTAAGGCTTGTAATGAGGGACATTTACAAGGCAGAGCGAAGTGTTCCTCTTCAGCTGGCCGCTCCTCTACACATGGGCCTGCAGATGGGTTGTAGTGCTCATTTATGGCAACAACGTCAAACTGCGCCTCCTTGGACAGAATCAGGATATCAAGTGCCTTTTGATTTATGAGAAGTTGTCACTAAAAATTATATGAGTCTGTTGAGGTGATTTCTTTTTTTCTACTTTTTTGCTTGTCAGCATGTGTGTCACTTTGATTTGGCTCCAGTCCTCATAAGTCCTTTCATTGGCCCAAAAGTGTGTGGAGAAATTTAATTTATAGTGCACGCAGCAGCTTTCTTTTAGAAGGATCATTTAACACTGTAAGCTAAAGTGCCAGCTCTAAAATATGACCTATTAGAATTTTTTGCTGAAAGCTGATATATGGACTGATTTACAGCCTTGGCCTTGCTAACGATGTCCCTTAATGAGCAGCTCAAGCATCTACTTGTTTATGGAGCAGACTGATTGACAGGTCAACTGATGGAAAAATAAAGTAGAGAATAAGGAATTGGATCTGTCCCCTCTTTGCCATATCAGCAGGGCCCTAATGTAGTAGGGTGAACTTTGAAGTGCCCTAATGGTCTTCATGGTCCCTTAACCATGCAGGCTTCTATTAGGGGTGTCAGTGGAGCCTGGCTGGAGCAGCGTGACCCATTAGATTTAATGAGTGCTGCCCAGGGCACAGTGGGCTGCTCGTCTTCCTCTTTGTGTTTATTTATCATCTAGCTGGGTTTTTGACAGAAGGGAATTATAGGGGCATGAGGACCGCCTCTTTAACAAGCTGTCCATTTTCTTATAATCAGACCAGCATCGAGCTAATGCTGTCTGCATCAGTTACATGGTCTAATTCGGGATATGATGAAAGACTAAAAATTAATATTGAGATGTTGAAGAATAAGTCTGTTACCATTTTGCATTTTCTTGTAGGAAAATCTTGTAAAAATAACCAAACTCTCTTTAAATTTGACTTGAAACATATTGCGTTTGTTGTAAGGTTATCTGCCATGACATTGACTTCCACTGTCAGAAATTTAAAGGCTGAGTCTCAGACAAACCAGTATAGGCAAATATTTATAGGAAAATACAAATTAAAGCATTGTTTTATTTAATTTCTTTGAAAAATAAAGAATACTGCTAGTGTTTACTATTTCTCCAGTACACTGTTCAGTGTTGTAAAAGTTTGTGGTGCTGTTGCTATGGTTACATATAATAATAAAAAAAATAATACTGTTTAATATGCATGTATTTATTAAAATAGTTTAATTCATTAGGTTGATTTACCACAACACAGTTGCATGATTGGGTTGTAGAAAGTCATTGAGAAATAAAACTGGGAGGTGCTTATTACGTTTTCGGAATTACATTTCGTACTGTAAAATTGGGGCTAAATCATACAATCATATAAACAAAAAATCATTAGGCCCTCAGGCAGCATTGCATCAATAAAAGACATGATTTCTTTTGTGAATATTACTTGCCGGAAGACTTCTATATATATATATATATATATATATATATATATATACATAATTTTATTATTAATTTATTATTATTAATTTATTTAGGATATTTAATTCAAAATGAGCAATTGAGGGTTTTTTTTCAGTTTCAGTATGTTATATGATGTGTTCAATTAAATTGTCAGTTTAAATATAGTTGCTCTTTAAACACATTTTACCCTGTGTCTTTTTAAAAATTGTGATTCTGATTTAAGTGTCATGATTATTAATCAAAAAGGTCTTTAAATTACACATTTCATTAGACCAGTGGTTCCCAATTTGGGGGCGGGCCCCCTTGGGGGGGCCTAGAGTTAACCATCTTAACCAGAATTTGTGTCAAAAAGTGATTTATGTAGGTGAACAGCATGAAGAACCACAACAACAAAGGTTACAGCATTATGTGTTTGTTTGGTGCATGCTCCGTACCTGTAGTTGTGCAATGTTATGGATGATTTCATTGAGCTGTAGCCTGTTGCAACATTGTGAAGATGTCCGAAAGCAGCCATTTGTATGAGCTCTAACCCCCCCCCCCCCCCCCTAACCACTGACGCAAACTACGTGAAGCGGTTCTTAGGTCTGGCCCAGCAAAGAGTTGGAGCGAGCTTCAAACCAGTTTTGAGAACCAGAAGCCGGTGCTTGGGCGGTGGAAAGTCTAAGAACTGGTGCTTAGTCAGGCTCTGGCTCCGAACCAGCACTGGAACTAGCTCGGTTGAAAAACCCCTTTCAGTTCTTCACTGTATAGAATTTTTTCTGCACATTCCCATATTAATAGGTGCGTAGTTAAGTGCATAAAATCCCAACTGAGGCAAAAACCCTCTGTTGGCATTTTGTATAATTGTACTAGAAAATGTAAAGATGCATACACACTCCCCTATTAGCTGCTAAAGGCCATTTTTGTACACATTGTGTGAGGTGTGGGAGGGTTGGAAAATGCAAACTGCAGTTATTTATCAGTAACCTCATCTGTCTGAGCAGTTGTAGAAGCAAAGGGATATGCTCAAAGTACTGTTACCTCCCATACCTGCCTTTTTACTCACCCATGATGTTTGCTCTAAAATGCACTCTAATGCCAACACAACACACACTTGTCAGTTGAGCTTGAGACTCATGTCCTTTAAGTGTTGGACAGCCTTGACTTTCATCTTCAGTCTCCCCGCAAAGCCAGCGTGGTACTGGGACTCATTCATAAAACCAAGTGTGTGAAAATCCAAACTTTTTCACAAAGTTGCTAGCCAGGAAAAGCAAACTACACCCACTGATGCAACATCACTCATCTTTAGGAAAGCTTAAAAGTGTAAATTTGCCCTCACATCCAAAAACACATTTTCTTGGAGACATCTCTGAAACAAAAACAAAGTGAGCTGCGCTGAGAAGTAGAAGTTGATCCCTCATTCCTTGATGCACTTCTTCTTTAAAATGGTTGCAGTGATAATGTGCATGCCCTTGCTGGGGCACAGTGCCTGGAGAATTTGAATATACTAGGAAATTGGAAATCCATGGCATGAAAGTGGACAGGTTGATTAAAAGCAATCCTAAATTTGAAAGAACTAGAGAAAAATAGTTCCTAAAAATACCAAAATATCCAAAACTGTATATATTGTTTACCACCACACCAAGACAAAGTCCTTTTATGTGCAAACTTTCTTGGCAATAAAGTCCTTTTCTGATATATATTTTCTTCTTCTTTTCATAGCTTTGGGTGACATTTAAAGGGATAATACATTATTTTGACACCACGGATAAGTGAGACACCATGACCCAAAAAAGAAGCCATGGGCCCTCTAAAATGTAAATGTAGATGTCAGTGACCGATCATTGTAAAATAAATTGTGATATACTCTACTCTACAGTTCTGTGTGGATGTGGCTTAATCAGATTTATTTGGTCTTTGGTGCTGAAAGCATGTGACATTTTTTTACACCTGGATCAAACGTCATCCATAAAAGAAAGAGGACTGCAAAGAAAAATTCTAGCTGTGACTGAAATAAGTCTGATCATGTAAAGTTCCATAGGTTGCAAACTGAGGAAGGACCATTAAAGACAAAAATGTCTGCGATCTTTCAGTCACTGGAAATCCATTTATTTCAATATTGACTCAAAACCACCATAGACAGAAACAACAAGTTAATTTTGTACAAAATATAGCACCGGAGGAGACCTCAGTGATGCTGTTTGTGGTACTTAAAATGGACGTGCTTAAAAAAACATTTCTTGAATGCTGTGACTAAAAGTGATGTACCCTCAGACTTCAGAAAAAACTCTCCAAGTACATATAAAAAAACACAAGTGCAATAACTTATTGCTTAATTTGGCACAATCAATAGCAGAAATACTTGATTAATAAACAAAATGCTGTTTAAAGCCATAAAAAAAAAGAAACATTTGAAAGCAATTTCCTTGGTAAAAGTCAAGGGCTATTTTTCAGAACAGCACACAGAGCTTTACAATTATTTATGTAATACTTAATTGGTTTATCACTGGAGGTCCAATATTTGACAGAAAAGCAAAACAAATGTACAAGCAGAAGAACAATATCCTTTGAATTGTTCACATTAATACAATATGACATCATAAACGTGGATTTATTGCTTTATTATTTGCTTTATTTCAGTAGTATCAACGTAAATGGAGCTGCAATGGAGAAGAGCACTGAGGAAGGACCAGAGAGACACAGTCGACATGACAGAGGAGATTTGAGTTGAACTCAGGCATATATTTAATTCACCTACATCCTGTTTATCTGTTTAATGGTAATGTTTTGGATCTTCACTCATTTTAACTGGCTTTTTTTTCTTTTCATTTTCTGACATTTGTTTGAGTTCTTTCAATAAATCCATTGTGTAGAACGTAAGGGTTAAATTAATCATGTCATTGCATACTGGTACTCAGTGAAAGATCTTCATTTAAACATTCAGTTGTCCCAACTGTGAGAACTTTCAAGCCTAGTAAACTGCAGAAACGGCTAGACAAATAATTAATATGCAACTAACCTTTAACTTGCTTTTTTTTTGTAAGAAACTGAATATCTTTTCTTTGCGTTTTTTTGCATTTCCTGCCTTTATCCACACATGAAAAGGAAAACAGATATCTAGTCCAGCAGATGTCATAGCAAGATCAGCTAAAAGACTAATGAAGTCTGTCTCAAGCTCCAGCCCGGAGCCCAGCTCTGGTGACAAACTTCTGCAGTGGGGTAACATGCACAAATACCCCTGCAATCACTGGGCACGCTCACTACATTCCTGCAATTGAGTTTAAATGTCCTCAAATCACTCAAATATTACAGGATGCTTTTCAGGGGGGGCCAATGACTTGGCCAGCAGTCATCGGCAGGTACTTTAAACAAATGATAAATCAAAAACTGATCCCTGCTGAACCAATTTCTAATGATGAATTGATTATTTAGGTATGTGTGCGGAATGTTCTCACCATGTACCTTGTGATTTACTGTGTTGTTCACAAGGAGAGGAGGCTCATGTTGATGCTAATTAAGTTTGTCTATTTCTGTTGGCTGCTGATTGAAGCTGGCATGGTTAGTTGCTGTTGAAGGTTGCTGCTGTGTAGCGCTGGACCATGTCTGCCAGTGGAGACACCGTTTCCTGTAACCTGAAGCCACAGCCTAGCAGGAGGAACCTGTGGAGGCTGCCCTGGGAGGGCACATGACAAGTTGGTTTGAAATTGCTGCCAATCAAGTACCTGCCGCTACCCAGACTAAATAGGCAAAGCAAATGTGTTCTTGCTTGATTAGGTTCACTTATTGCAATAAACTTTTGTCCATGTTTACAGAGACATAAACTACCTTCAACATGTTGAGATAAAATGGTTGTTTCTTGTCATGATTGTAGTTTGCAATAGAAACTGACAGAGAGTAAACTCGGAGCCCTTTGTTTGCATCTGGGATTGCTCACAGTGAGTGGACTTGTTTAAGACAAATTACAAAATGAGGATACTTTATGATATGACTGGTGTTGGGACAGAAGGTATAAATTGTTATGAAGATATTTTGCTACCAATGTTGGTGCTTTTTAGTTATTTTAAACCTTTCTAATCACAAATGTTACCCAATTTATTGGAGTCTAAACCCATTTTGCGGTGAGACTTGGAAGATCAAGGAATCAATGATGAACTCATCTAAGCCGGATCTCTGTATTTTTCTCACTTTTAGCATCTGTTGATTGTCATAGTCACGTCTATCTTGCTCACATTGGCCGCTGTTATGGCCTCTCTTATCTCCACACTCTCTCCCTGATCATTTGACCTGTGTTATCGTTAGTGCTCTCAGGAAAACCCCCTCCACCCCCTCAGTGCTTGCTGATGGCTGCTCCGGAGATGGGGCCATTTGGGGGCAGGGTGGAACTGTGTTGGGACATCATGTAGCCCAGGAGATGGCTGCACTGTGTTCCTTGGCTTTCATTCGCAGCGCAGCTATGCTGGAGGACTTGCGGTCTGGATCAACATTGAGATCATAGCCATTGATTCCCCCACTGATCCCAGCACCCCCAAACAGGCTGCCCATATGTGTCTGTCCCATGTGGCTGCTCCCTGGACTGGGCACACCTAGGAAATCAGAGACGCCTCCAGGACCATGAGGGTGAGGGGGCATGCAGGACGGAACGGAATCACAAGGTACAACGCAGCCTGGCACCGGAGATGCTCCGCTGCTGCTCCCAATCCACGATGGATTCTGGATCTGGAGGAGAAGAACAGGGATATGGTCTAAATTATTGCAATTTATGATGTGATAGTGTGTTTACATTTTGTGATTATTATTACCTATCCTTTCCTTGACTAAAGACACACACAAAAAAATTTTTTTCCCTCTTCTGTGTTACTGCAGACACTTATGTTCCTGTACCTGTGCATAGTTCTCAGGCCGAGTGAGTAGAGGCAATTCGTAAGCAGTCGAGAAGTGCGTGCGGACCTGTTGCATCTGGCCAAAACGTTCTCGCTTCCTCCACTTGGCTCTGCGATTCTGGAACCACACCTGCAACAAAAACAATCCATCAGGAAGATACTTCATAACACCAAGCAGCCTCTACGAAACAAAACTTTTACATCATTTTTAAACACAGCTATAAAAGCATATGTATTGCAACCCCAAGCGCTTTTGCAGAATGCTGTGCCATCTTTTTGCACAGCACGTGAAGGTCAGAAACTGGACCATATAAAATGAAGATAGTGAAGCAAATAAATTCTGCAGCACATGAAAGTCCAGGCCTGAGTTTTAAGACTTGACGTGTCTTTAAAGTGCCGTCCACACTGAGCTATTGATGTGAAAATGGTGAGTCTCCCCGGGTGCAGCTTGCTTCAGCTCCTCCCTTTGATACACAGGCATCTGCCTCCCCTCAGGCTGCCAGCGTCGACAGATCCACATCTGGGCCTGCAGCCGTTCATAAATCACTCTGAGAAAGGTGTGCTCTCTTCCACATGTCCGCACTGTGGGATACAATGGGGAATCCCTCTTTATAATCCGTGAAACAAATGTTGAACTTTTGGCCAAAACAACATGTGTGTGTATATATTTTCATTTTGGATTTTTTTCAGTTTTGTTAGTGCTGCTTCAAGCTTGTTTTTTCTGAATCAAGAGATGGACAGACAGACTATTTTACAGAGAGGGTGATTTCAGAAACCTGCTGACAGAGCAAGTGCAGGCTACTTAGCACAGTCCTCTTTAACTGCAGGAGAGCATGACTAAAGGGTGTAAAAGAGTTGGGGCTATGAACCTAAATTTATACAGCCTGTGGGAATTCCCTTAAGACTACTCTGAAATGCTGATGTTCATGGCAGTGATATGCACTCTAGAAATCTGTCATTTTCTTCATAATTTTATTTCTTCCTCACATCTGCTGTATCTTCTCTGACGTTCTTCTTGAAATTTCTCTGAATCTTTTTCCACATGACAACTGTATGAGGGTTAATTACAATGTGACTCATCCAAATAAATTGTAAATTTGAATGAGTGGTGAATGTTTTGGCTGTGACCCAGTGAGATTAAAGGCTGCCTACTGGTTATCAGTCCAAACGATCCCTGACATATTGTTTGTGGCTCCAAAACCTTAAAGTATCAAAGGCCAATCAATGTTGGTGTTTAAAATCAGAAGTCCACAAACCAATGGGTGATACGTGACAGGAAAGTATTGTGGCAGAAATGCAGGAATGCAGGACTAAAAAACATGGGAACATAGATTTTTTTTTTTTTTTTTTTTTTTTTAATAGAATTGCTTCTGTATTCTTTTAAATTTATTTTTATTTTTTTTATGTTACTTACACATTCAGTTACTGTTTGGGAAGTTTAAGTGTATACTACTTAAAAAGGCTTAAGCATTTAAGAAGTTTCAGTGTTTAGGCATCATCTGACAAACAAGGATAGATCTCCTGTAACTACGTAAGTAAAAGAAAAACAAAAAATTTTGTGTTGCTGGCACAATGTCATTTTAACATGCCTTTATCAATTAATATAATAATGTCATAGCTAGTTTATGTATTTCTGTATGGCCTTGCTGTGTAGGGGTGTGTCTTCTGAAAATTTATAGATAAAAATGGTTTAATTAATCAAGAATAAAAATGCCAGAGTGAATAATAGAAATAAATGTAGCTGCAGTACTGGGATGTTGTGCCTGTCCAGCAATCACTGAATGTGTGTTAAAGTTAAATTAAAATAAAATTTGTCAGTTAAAAAGAAACAGATTATTATATAACAATGAGATGTAATACAGCCTACTTTTAGAACAAGGCAGTAGTTTGAAATCTTTTCATTTCACTTTGTCCTGAGACATTTCTCACATCTCCAATCAAGAGAATAGAGAAGTAGATGGGGGGCTAGTGTGAGTCTCCACATGTTTATTTGTATCTATTTGTTGGTTGTCTGAATCTTATCCTCCCAAGAGAGAGGGGGGAAACTTCTTCAAAGAGACTAGAGAGAGCAATCCTGCTTCGACACAGGGATTTGAACTTGGATTGTGGGTTGATTCCCAGCTCAATCAGCCTGTGGTTTTTACAGTCCCTGACATGCAATTTCCCTTTTGTCATTCCCTCCAGATGCCCCCCCACCCCCATGTCTTACCCTCACCAATTCTCTCCATGAAGACAAACATAGCAAAGTTTAGTGACAGCAGTCAGCAGTGTCGCACAAATATATCAGTCTGTAAGATATGTACAAAAGAATAGCTCTGTGGTGTTTTCTTATCAGCTAGAACTGAATTTTGACCAAATGAGATTAGAGCAGCAATGATGATTATAATCTGTAAACAAATTAACTATTTCTATATATGTTTTAAATTACTAGCTGCTTCATTATCAAAGAGATGGCCATATATGGTTCATGAATAGTGGTTTTTCAAATGTTTATGACAAGCTCACGTTAAGAGACGTCATCTAAGTTGGACATGCTTCGGGTCAGCTGGTGAGATTAGAGGACAGTTTATCCTTGCAAAGTGGTAATCTGATATGTGAGGTTGTTGCTGGACCCCAATGTCAAGGTGAAGGGTTATTGCCCTTTGAATTATATCATATATTTGGAAGGGGACTATGTGTCTATGTTATGCTCCCTCTAAGGATTTGAGGGTCTATTATTGTTTAAGGTTTTCCATGTCTTTCCTTTGGTGGGTCTTTGGTTGCATGAGCTCATAACATCATAGGTTTCCAAATATAACCCCTAAAACAAAAAGGCCGTAATTGGATTAATACGGCCTGCTTATAGTTACATTTGGATTTATTAATTTATCAGTAACTTTTTTCCACAGAGACTAAGAAGTGAGGAACAGCACTCAAGCAGATATCCTGGTGTGATCTTTAGGTCCTGACTATTTCAAATATAAAGAATTAGTTTGTTATAGGTTGGAGCACATTTTAATTTGATAGAGCTCGTGCCTCGAATGTGAGCAGATAAGGATCTAACCACGAGTTTTAAAAAAAAAAAAAAGTTAACACCTGTACCACTCACATTACCCCAAGATTTAAAATTCATTAAGTCATTTTTAAAGACAAAAGTCTATATTTCTGACTAAATGACGTTGCATTTGTGATTACCTGGAGTAGAAAATGTCTCTCAAAACTTTATTTAAATGTTTATTAAAAAAAAAAAAAAGATGCTTTTAAAACTAGCAGTACGTGTTGTTGGATGATGTTTTAGTTTCAGGGCTCAGGTGTCAGAAATATTTCAAAGCTTTCGGCTTTCCTTTTAAGATATCAACTTTTATCAGTTACTGTGCAGTCACCATAATCGTGACGAATCAAGATAACTTTCCTCCTCTTCTCATCTTAATCTCATTGTCATACTCCCACTCCTCTGGTGGAGCTCAACTTTTTCTGTCCCTCAACACCCCCACCCACATACGCCGACCCCTCTCTCTGTCCCTCTCCTCCCACCTCTCTTTTATGTCGGTGAAGGGAAGTGGGGATATTGGAAAGTGAGATGGGAGAATGTTCAAACTGGAGCTTGTTTTCATTTCATGTTTAATTTCCTGACGCCTAAGCCCTCGGCTTTCCGCAGCTAACCCCTCTGACCTTTTGGAGGCGTGCAGACGAGAGCAGTGGACCAGGCGTCCACATACACACACAGAGGATACACACAGAAAACACACACACTTACCATATTATATACAGATTTTAAAATCACTCTAACAAATGCAGCATTTTAAACTGGTCCCTCAAAAACACTTACTGGAACCATTTTTTAAATAAGCACGCACTGCTTCAGCACATATATTCCCCTTGTCTTGCTTTCTGACTCTAGAGTGTGTGGTGTTTCATAGAGGGCTTGTTCTTCCTTTGAACAGCAGTAGGAACAAGACCCAAGCCAAATAGTTTGGCGGAGAGATAGTTTGGGGGACTTTATGAAGTCAGACGTGTCCTTTGCTGCTCCCCGCCTCATATTCCCTAATTTATAAACTTCAAGTATAAACTATAAGGATCACTGGTGGATGTAAAAGGCAGATCTCCTATTCACAAGAGTTACATTTATTATTTGTCATAATGAACAACAGTGGTTAATCTTCCACATGAAACCCTGGAGAATGAAATTTACAGACTGAAAACATTTTGTACTCTTTTTATTATTTAACAGGCATCTGTTCTTGCAGCTCAAAGTGTTTGGCGGTGATACAGTAATTGCTGAAGATGCTGACAGCAAAATGCAGCTTACAGAGCCATTATAGAGCTTTATTTATGCTTCAGAGCCAGCAGGCAGAGGGAAAGAAGGAGGGCAGAGTCCACTGCTCCAAAAGCAGCTTTGAAGTCCAGCCATCTCACCTCATCTCTGTCATCCAGGTCCACTGCGATTGATAGACTGCCTCACTTGCACACAACCCCCACCTCCATAAAAAGCAAGCAGCGTGGTGAAGTTCAAGTCTGAAGCTAAGAGCTGATTGTGCTAAATAAACTAGTGGCAGCAGAAGTCACAGACAAGATTATGGACAGCTGCAGCCAGATTTTATGAAGACATTCATCACCAAACTGAGGATGAAACTGTAGGACCCTAATGTTGGCATTTTAGCTGAAAACATCTGTAGTCTGGATTTCAATTGCTGTTGTTTGGAAGATGAAAAGGCTTCTACGATGGCTTGCCAAGCTTCAAGTGCCCCTCGGTATTCAACTATTGGATATCCCTGGACTTTGTCTTGATGGACCTTCAAATGAAATTGTGAGGTTTAGTCTTGATTGCGTGCATATTTTGGGTCTGATTTTTAGAAGTTTAGGTCAAACCTCACAGTGACTTTGCTGTGAGCTTGTCAGATGAAAAAGTTAATTATGTTCATCTGGGGAATAGATGGGCCTGTGTGAACTCTACATGAATGTACTTATTTTACTGTACCACCACAAGGACCAGGCCAGGTTCTCTGTCCCTGACTATGTCTCAGACTGTGCGTGGAAATTGAAACTGGCATCTCAGAGTGTCTTTTATATCCGTGCCAAATAGCTTTGATGGCTCTCCATGTGTTTTCCTTCCGTGCCTCCAGAGTTGTGCAATGAAGTAGTTTAAACATGGTAGTGCTGAGGAGAAACCCTTGGCCTCTGACCTTCTTGCAGAATCTACACCACACAAGCATTAAGAGCTGAGTATTCCCTTAGTCCCACCCATCCCACTCTGATCTGAAACTGGCAAGAAGAAAGAGAGATTTAGAACAATGGTTCTTGCTGTCTGCTGTTCAGAACAATCTTTGTCAATGTGCCATTGTTAACTCTCCCAGCACTTTCTGTCAAGTCCCTGAGTGATTATTAACATGCAAACATGAACAACTATGCTCATACAACAAAGAGCATGGACAGTGTCCTGAGAAGGAACAACAGCATCACTGGTTTCAGGAAATACGTCAAAACACATACTGAATGTTCATGTTCAAGTGACATCAGAATCTCTGTAAGCACAATCACAAAGCGCAGCATTCACTGGTATAAATACTGTAACACATTACTCATTTAACTCATAAAATAATATTTACTTAAAACTATTAGTGTGTCTTATCTGTTAGAAATTAAATGAATATGTTATCTGTGTGAATCTGAGTGTTTTAGTCTTTACCTAACCAACTCTTAAACTTTATGATCTGTCACAATGATTTATATTTTGGCAGACAGATCCAAACTAGAGGAAAAAGTCCCATCAGCATTTTAGAGGACCTACAAAAACTGTATTAAAATATTGTCTTATTATCTCATTAAACTCATTTGCTCAGATCAATTCAGCAACCCATTAACAGGAGTAATAATGTGCCACGAACATTGTTTAGTTAGAAACAACATATTTGTATGAACTAAATTATTCTTACATATTATGTTTGTAGCAAGCTAGCATATTGTCATAGCTAACCTGCACACTGAACTCTATTTACACATCAAAAACTTTAGCCCTGAAAACAGCCTGGTTGAGTTTAAGCAATACTACGTATTGCGTAGTAAAAGATCAAGCTCTGAATAACGAGGTTAGAGAGACAACAGGCTCTGAGATTTCTCATTTCCATGGCAACATTTTTTTTTTCTAGCCCTGGACTGAATAAAGAAATTGAGAATTCCAGGTGTAACTTAGTGTTATTTCATTATCCTCACCTGAACACGAGCCTCTGTCAGGTCTGTCCTCAGTGCCAGCTGTTCACGGGCGTAGACATCTGGGTAGTGTGTCTTCTGGAAAACTTTCTCAAGCTCCTCCAGCTGGTAGCTGGTGAATGTGGTACGATTGCGTCTCTTCTTGCCTTTGTTGCTCTCAGCTTCAGTTTTGTCCAGAGGAACGGAAAGGTCTGACCCTGGGCGCTCACTCGGCCCCTTCACACCAGGTTCTTTTAGGTTCAGGTAGCTTCCTTCCATCCCAGGAGGGTCAACACTTGGGGGCAACTCGGACTCAGTTAGGCCGTCTTTACCTGTGTGAATGGGATTCAGACAGAGAGATTTTACAGATATCAGTGGTGGTTCTTTTAAAAGTTTCCCCTTCACAGTTCACATATAAAGTTAAGTTTACTTTTTGTGAGATGTTATGACAAGCAGAATTCAGGGTTTTTGGAGCTTGGCATTACCGAAGGGCATATATCAGGACTGGACCATGGTTTTATATATATATATATATATATATATATATATATATATGAGGTTAAGTAAACTTAACTTTATATGTGAACTATGAAGGGAAAACAGGGATCACAAGTGTAATGCTGAATTTCCAGAATAACTCTTTGATTCTGTGACAGAATGGCACCCCTGGCCACCTCTGACCATTTCAGAGCTAAATAAAGTCTGGAATAGTCTTATAATTACAGTCATACTCCCAACAGAAAAATGCTTTTTTTATATGTAGCTGAATGAAACCATGGTCCCTCACATTTAATTTGGTAGTGGTTCTGCTCATCATCACATTACAACATCCCCACAAAGTGGCATTTCCTTTAAGATTACGTCATCTCTGTAATGTTGTTAAGGCTTAAAAGCAAAGTCTATGTGAAAAAAAATGTCTTTTTTCTTTGTTTGAAAGGTATGTCACTACACGTTGGCATGACCTGTGACACAACCCAAAAAGCCCTCTCCCTCACATCACTCAGCTACTCTACCTGAAATCTGAGCCAGATAAAAGCTTCTCCATCTTGAGCTGTGATTGGTGGGCCTTGTGTACGGGAGGGGCAAACCACTTTTACCCCACAGCAGTGACCCTCAGATGTAAACAACATTGTGTTTGTCACCTTCAATTTTGAAAACTTGCATTTTGTGACAGAACTTGCTTTGTTCCTGTCAGCACATGGTGGGATTTTTTTGGTTTCTTTTTAAGGAGATGAACAAAGCTGTCCCTTCTCCTTCAATAAACAAACAGCTGTGTGAATAAATAATCCAAGGGGCACTGGTTGCGGGCCAGTGAGAACAGTAAGCTCGGTCAGCCTCTGTTTGCCTTTCCTGCAAATGGGCACGAAGAGCGATCCATCCTAAATGTATTGGTCTTAAACTAGTGCATAGCTTTGTGAGTCTTGTGTCACAGTGGCATCTCTTTAGTCCAGCAAAATTTGTCTTGTAGTTTTGGAGTTTGGTAATGATTAACTTACCAGCTATGTGCATATGTGCACATAGCTGTCACTTTGCATTTTTTATTTTGTTAATGTTGTAATGCCCTCTTGTCATTCTCCAAAGACATCCAAAAAAAGAAAGTTAATACTTTCTGGCTCTCATAAGTCTTTGGGCCAAGTTTTTTAGTGGTTGATGACTGAATAGTTTAAGAGTGATGAATCTAGGCGGAGGCTGTCTGCAACATGCATGTTTGTTTTTATAGATTAGTTCGCCTTTGGCTAGAGTGTCTCTCAATGATATGTCAATAGTCATTCCCTCAAAGCTGTAGCAGCTCTCCCCTGCTCTCTGGATCGCACTAGCTCCGACTGAGACACTAATGGAACAACATAGCTTGCCCAGCTGGAGTTCATGACCTCATATTGCCGTGGCTTACCTGTCAAACTTTTTTACTGTCTCCATGCAGGCAGATGTTCTGACATCACCAACCCCACAGCTGGCCTCTTATCCTCATGCACTGTACAAAAAATTTCATTTCGCCTCTGGGCAGAAGCATGGCTGCAATGTTTGTAAAGTAAGACAGGGCAAGTCCAAGTTCCTGCCTGGCATTTGCATCAGTGAGAGAAAATACAGCCATGCCCCTGAGCAAGGCACATATCCTTTGAGACTGAGGGTGCAGATTGGTGCACAGATGAGGGGATGTGAGGAGAGCAGGATAGTGTATGGTAATGTTTAAGATTTTCATTCTTATTATTAACATTTTTCCTGTTGTCTGCAGAAGTTATAAAAGTTTAAAATGGTGAGAAGCACACACATTTGTTTTAATATGAGAAGTTATATTAGAAGATCCCATGTCTGTACAGAAAACGTGAAACTATGAGCTGGCTCGGTAGACTGGGAACAGTGAGAAATGTCCAAAGATGACAAACTCTTATCTTGTACACTTTGTGTACTATTGTTTTGTCAGGTAATTAATGGGCCATTTACCACTTCATGGTATATGTTGCATCATCCATCAGTCTGCATACTGATGTAACTCTTTAATATTGAACTCACCTTCCTGTTGTTATCTGTAAATCTTTACACCTTTAATGCATGTGTTTCATTTTAACTCTAAATAAACTGATAAATGAATTTGATAAACTTGCTGTTGTCATACTGTACATGATGATCTCTTGTCTTTTTATGTCTGAAATTCTACAGTTTAACTCTTGTCTCCATACCTACTGAAAGGTCCAGCCTGTTTTGATTGGTTGACTAATATGACAGAAATAACAAACTGCAAAGCAGCTGCTTATTCTTTGTTAAGGAATTCCAAGATGGCCTCCAAACAGGCATTGCTCAGATGGGTTTCATAGTGACGAAGAAACGTAATTGTAGGAAAAGCCTGTGCTACTAACAAAGCATTTCAGGCATTTCAAAACTAATGTCTCCAGTGAGAGAAACAAGTCTTACTCCCTTTAGCAGAGACGCTGCAATTTTAGCAAATACACATAAAGCTATACAAAATATTAAAGAATGGGGGAAATCCATAAGAGCGATATGTACTTCTTAAATGTGGCATGTGCTGATAGAAATGATTTTTGGCTTTTGACATGACAAGCCTTATTGTTTCTCCTGTTACCAGTCAGTTTTATTATGCTAAGTGGCTGCTGGCTGTAGCTTATGTATAAAAATGGGACATCAGCTTAGCAAGATATGTAATAGGCTAATTGTCCCTAAAGGTATTCAGTTTTATGCTAGCTGTCTAACCACATTTATCACTGGAATCTGCACTAATCAACATCTTTTCTCTGCCTAGTACTCAAAACTCATCTTTCTTCTCTCTGTCAGTCTAACCACACAGATTCGTTTGCCACAAACATCTTGAAATTTTCCCGCATGCTGAGCTGTCTCTTCTGCACGCTGCCCTGGAAAACACAGCCATTACACACTGCTTTCTTTTGGGAGCCAAGATTCCACCGCGCTGGCTCCGAATTTTTTTGGCATTCGGAGGAATGTGTTTTTGACAGTTGTTCTTGTTTCAGCATTCATCAACGTACAATACATACGAATGCAAACTTAACAGACTTTTCCTGTAATCTGCCAGCTTTTCTGTGACAAGCTGCAGGCCGCTTCAGTTAGCCGAGGTCAGATGTTTACTAGGGTCAGCAATTTAATCACTGCTGAAAACAGAGAGAAAACATCAAAGTGTAATTTAACTGGTTGTAAAGCAACAGGGCACCCTCTCGGTTTTTATGGAATGAGACAGGGAGGGTCAAGTGAAGCCAAATAAAAGAAACACTATAAATTAGTAACCTGGGGAAGGGTTAATGACCAAACACTAAATAGGGAAGGGAATGCTTTTAAACAGAGTGCTCTAAAATGTTCCCTCAAAACACTTAAAACTGACAGTCATATGCCACAATGACTCTCCATCACACTTTATATAGAGTATATTAAGGCAAATATCCCATCAGGTTTAGTTGTCAGCAGGTGACCATTTATTTATAAATATTTTAATTTCACAGACATGCTTTGACCTGGAGTAGCTTTACCACAGCTCAGTCTAGAACCTGATGATGACAGTTGTTTCTTTAGAAGAAGGGAGGCTCCCAGATGTTCCTTATGTGAGATCGATGCCAGCAGTTCATGCAAGAATGCAGATTCCCTGGGAAAAAGAAAAATCTTTCTGCTCAGCCTCAGCTCTTTATAATTGACATGATCATGACCTCACTACTGTCATAATACCTTGGGCTGCGGCTGTCTTATATGTGTGCACCAAAATAGTTCTGGTTGGGTTGTGGGTTATTTGGAGGGATATTTATAATGCAGGAAGCTTTTTTTCTTGAGGGAAAAAATGTAGAAACATCTTGATAAAATGGCATTCATGTCATCATATATCAATATTGAGAAATACTGCACATTCAAAGCATTATCTTCATGTGGTCAAGATGGAGAGAATTTGTTCAGCTAATCCTTAAATGCATGGATTGTATTTCATATTGTCAGTATGTTAAGTTCTATTCTCATGATGAAAATTAATTAATTAAATTCATTTTAAATTGTAGTTAATTAGAATAGTATAGGAGTAGGTTTAGGGTTATTAAGAATATATGTTATAAAACACAAGTAATCCTTCTGAGTTTTTCAGTAGCCCCAGATGAATTTACACTGTCTAGATCATACTGGACTCACATTTGTTCCTCTTTGCGGTCCCAGACAGGCAGGAAGAAATATAGCTCAGCAGCCAGTGTAACTAGGCGATTACCTCTGGCTTTCACTGCACATATAACATATATCAAGTAAATGAGTTATGTTCCTCTGCAGAAAGCAAACTGAAAAGAGAAAACGAACTACAGTTAATCATCATCCTCAAAATGATCATTGTTCCTTTTCTTTGCCAAGTAGTTTCCAAGCTTATCCCTTCATGATCAAAACATAGTACTCCATGGCCACATGTTTACACAGTTCAAGAGCTCACGTGGAAGTTAGATTTAGACGATAGTCTGCTGATAAGAAATAAGAAAAACAGAAAGGTAAAGCTCCATAGCAGGCCACCATGCCAAAGGCACCAATCACAATGTGCGCCAGCTGGATAAAAAATTCCAAGTTGGTGTTTAATTTCTGCTCTGCTTGCAAATGTCAGGTAGGCAGTGAGAAGTTATCTTCTCCTGTAAGCGAGGAGTCTGAAATTAAAGGCCAAGGCAAGCCCCATCTGCTGGAACACAGCTAGACAAAGTGCAGGGACAGAATGGGCCGGACAAAGCTCTTTTAAAATGCTGGTCATAGGAAACTACTTAAAAAGCAAGAAAAGAAAACAAGAATTTTACTGGCATATTTTCTTTGACTCTTTTGTCTATTAAAGCCAGGCAACTTGCTGCTAGTTCACCTTCTGAGCCACGTATTTATGTGCACCACTACTTTCTTATAAGTCAAGAGTTTTCTCTTTAAAGCATTGACTCATTACATATTTTAATTTATTCTGATTCACAGACACAAGCTGGAGTGATCACAGGTGTCACCACATTGCTTTTGTTAACATCTACACAATGTGTTAGTCATCAGCGCATGCATATCTCGTGACATCACTTCCCCAAGTTTTTTCACATGTACTTAGAGCACTATATTTTGACAGGATGCTTTTTAAAGCTCTGCCAGGACTTTCTGAGGTTTTGTTTTGGTTTTCATATGCTGAGAAAATGTTTTACATATCACAGGATGCTCAATATCCCACAGAGGGGGGAGGTGTTGTTTGAACATTCAAAGACTGACATATGATCGTTGTATTTTCTGGATGGAACAAGAAAAAAGAAAAAAAAAGAATATTGTGTGACCAGCATTTAGCCTGTACCATTATCCCCACAACAGTATGTCTTTTTTGCAGTTTCATTTACCCTAATTTCCATTTCTGTTCTATTGAATTCATAAAGTCTGAGAATGTACTACTCACATGTTTATGTGTACAAAACGTTACAGTCTCTATCCAAACTGCATCAAATAGTCAGGATCAAAGTTCACACTTGAAAACAAGCTGAGATTCAGCAGTGAATTCAGAAAGGTGCGTGCAGGTGAACAGTCATAGCTTTTCCCAGAAACCTTCTCATTCCTCCAGAGTCTCTCAAATCATTACCCAATCTCAATATCCATTTCTGACTCCCTGCTTATTTGTACAAGGTATTGTTGAGACAAGGTTATGTAAACCAGTCCCACTTTGTCATCTCAGGGACTCTGTAGCTTTGGATATCTAATGTTTGGGGAGTATGAATAATAACCAAAGGAACCAGTAATGGACATCTGCCTTACATTAATCCAGACCTCTCCTGCAGTGCTGACCTGCATTCCTTAGCTCTTGATCAGCTCCGGGGACATTCATTTCGTTCATTTCTGTGTGCAGGTAGACAGCCATGTCCCTGCACCATGGGACCATCAGATTCATTAGCAAGCGTTTGAGTGAACTTATCCACCAACCTGAACCATAACTGCAGATATTGTTTAAACTTTTTTAAGGCAATGGGGCATTTTTCTATAAACGTGGTTAAAGAATCCTCATGATACTAAACTATTAAAACAAAACAAGATATTTACTGTCCTAGACAAAACTTTTACGTATTAAACAATAAAAAAAATTCATCGTGAATCGTCCTCAGCTGCAAAAGAATAACAACTTTGTCTCATTTGTTTAGCTTCCATGCTTCAGAAGTGTGAAAACACATGTATTTGTCTCATGAAGCCTATACCAAGTATATTTTGTATTAGTATGTTATAAATATAAAAGTTATCATCGTAATTTCAGCAAGCATCTTAAAAAAGTGACGGTGAAGGCTTTGGTGTTATATATATATATATATTAATAATCATAATTTCTTGAAGTAAACTCTGACAGCAATAAAGATACAACATGCTGAGATGTCATGTGAACACCATTAAAACTGTAACTGAAGTTGCCACAGAAGAATTCCTTGCGGATACGAGATGACTTTGTCATCATGATGGAGATAAAGCATCAGCATTAAGCAATGTATCTCCCATTGAGGACCACACATAGCAGCACGACCCTGTTGACGCCTGAGGCTTTGGCAAGACCCCAAAGCATCCTCCCCAGAGCCACCATGCCTTCATCTGGCTGCAACATTTTCAATAATAACATTGCGCAGCTCTTCCTCAAGGGAGGCATGTTGCATTTAATGATGGTGTTTAAACGGCTCTGTCAATACACTTGCCAAATCGACTCACTTAAGTGCAAGAGGTGCTGAATGTGTTGGGAGAAAAAAAGAGTGTTCAGTTATTTCTCAGGAAATAATCTTATAATTTGGCAGAGTGTGGTTCTGGCTACTGCAGGCCCATTGTTGTGTCCCACCATGTTGATTATGGTAGTTAAGTCTTATTTGTAAATTTTAACACAATGAAGCTCCCATTTTGCTCATGATAAACTATTTTCAAAAGTATCTGTGAGATTTAAATATGTATGAATACAATTAACATGTATCCAAATTCAGCAACTATTGGATGATTTCCTCTGCAGCATCATGATAAACATCTGGAATTTAATTAAGGCGTAAGGGCGCCAACGGGTCTATAGCTTGATGCTCACTAAAACAGGCAAACTTTTGATGCAGTTTCTAATATAGCTACACAAATAAGTGCAGTGTATTATCTGTTATTGCACAATAGCCTTTTTAAGCCCTATTTGGCCTTTCGACCTTTTCTCATAATAAAAGTAACTTAGGTCCGTCTTGTCTGCTTAATAAGAGGGTTTTGTCATTTTATTTTAAAGCTCCGTTTGCTATAAAGTAAATGGCAGCAAAATATTTTAAAGCTGAATAAACAAGAGTCTGCGAAGCTTTATAGCTCTGCTTTAAAATGGAGGTTTGTCAGAATATCCAGAAATTTTACATGTAGTAGTCCTGTTTAATTGACCAGCGCAGACTTTTACGGCCTATTAACGTTCTATATATATATATATATATATATATATATATATATATATATATATATATATATATATACATATATAAATCATTCACTTGAATGATTAAACAGTTGCCTTTTTATGCTTCTCCTAACAGAATAGCGTGTACTAAAATAATGGAAAAAAAAAATTATAAAGATATTTGACGTGGTGCCTGAAAAAAGTTATATTAAAATCTTTTTTTTTCTTCTTCTTCTTCTTTTTTTTCTTTTTTTGCATATTATGTAACGACGCGCAGTGATTTGTGATACTATTTAAATAATTATTCGCTCTCTTTATTTATTATTATTTTTTTTCATTTTTTTCATCTCATTTTTTTAAATGACAGTTATCCAAATGAATGTTTTTGCGAACACGATGCTGCTTAAAAACGAAGCTTGCATTTACGAACTAAATACAAGACAGAAAACATCCGTTTAAGAAGCTTTAAACTACCTAAGTGCATCTCTTTGAAATAGAGTTTAAAGGGCGAACATCACCTAAAATGGGAATTAAAATAAGAGGAATTTGAGGAGCATCTGCACAATTTGCACTCATTTTGAATTCTGTATGTATTTAAGAGGGATGCATATTTTGGAGTCAGAACACTTTGTGAGAGTAAAAAATGTGAATCTTATCAGAACATATTTTGCCGTCCCACCTCTGAATTAAAAGGATAATGGGAATTAAAATTAAAAGTATTGATGTGATCATATCACGTTTTGCCTCGAGACAGGAAGACATAAGCGTTACATCACCAGTGAATTCAGTGTTTGCATGACTGCGGAGTTTACTGTGATGGGTTTCTGCTCTCTTCCCTGACTGAACACTAACTCACATCATATTACACAATGCATTAAAATTCAATGATCGCTTACAAATGTCTTACCGGTGTTTCCGTTAAACTTATGGCCAATCTGTTGCCTCTTGCGGTCTTGTGTGCACTCACCATAGCAGGGAATGAGCGACCCGTTGTGTCCGCTGTCCGGGTGCAACTTGCTGCCTTCGGGCGGAGTTTTGCAGGTCGGTCGCTGCATGAAGAGCTGGTATTTGTTAAAGGTGCTCTCCTCAGCGCCATCCAATGATTGGCACTCGGACTGGAAAGGACTCCGGCACTTCTCTCCGTAAGCCTGCCCTTTACCCGGAATGAACGTGGGGCTGTATTTCGTTTCTGTGCTCGGGAAAGTCCTGAAAGGGCTCGCTTGGTGATCTCTACCCTGCGCAGTAGATGCACTATAATAAGAATCCATTGATGTCATATCGCAGTATGAGACGCACGTATCTGCGTTCATACCTAAAAAGTTATTATAAAAAATCCACACGCTTCTTCTTTCCCTCCCCTACTCGAGACAGCAGATATTTTACCCTAATTCTCGTGCACTAACAGACTCACGCTGCCGCGCTCAGGCACACACACTCACACTGCCGCATCTGGGACTGGTTAAAAAAATGAATCAGATGTTTTCCAGAGACCTCAGACCGAACAAATGCTAAAAGCCCCCTGAAGGTTTGCCGGGGTAAAAAAAAAAAGAAGAGAGAAATATATTGCTGATACTGATACCTCCTCAGTAGCCTACAGTGTATCTGACACACGCACACGCTGCACTCCGACCTTAAAGCTCTGCGCACGTCTGAAGTAGGCCCACACCGAGCTCCAGCCTGCGCTATATGCAGGCAGTAGAAATGGGAGGTCAAGCTCAGAAGGGGGAAGCTTTTTTGGTAAACACGCGGGAGACACAACACATGACATTAATGTAATTAGAGGATGAATATAACTGCTTTGATTCCTGCTGTTACACAGCTTAAGACCCTAACCTCTGACTTTTAGTGAAAGAAAAAGAAAGGGGTTATGTACCATTTTAAGTTGTAAAGCATTTCCCCGTATCTGTCATGGGGGTCCACACTTGGCTATTACACGGTATTTGTGGAAAATCACATCTGTGTTATCTTTGATCCCAGATGGAATACTTCTAAATATGGGGATCAATCCAGGAATTCGCAACAATAACAGCGCCTAGAGTCGGCCGACATTAAGCCTATATTCTACAAATATTTTGTACGTGTATTTGTTTTAAAGGCCTGCATTAAAAAGAAAACAACATTGGCCGCTTGACCTGAGCCTGATGTCCGGACTCCTGTCATTGTGAATGTTTGGCATAAACTTCCAGTGACAGCGAATGGGCCGCTTTATCTCAGACAACTTTCACTTTTCAGTATTGAATCAATAATAAATCATTAAGGCCACAATGTTTGCTGGAATATTTGGCTTCTCGCTGTGGTGCAAATCAGCACACAATTTGCCCTCTTCTTGGCATTAATGCTCCGAATTTAAGCGATGAAAGGCATTTAAGGAAACAAGATAGGCCTTCATGCCGGTCAGTAGTTAAATTGGATAAGTTGTATCAAATCACTCCCATGTATAGGCTCATTTTTAGGATATCACTGAGAGACAGAAGTAATAGTTTAATATCAATAAACATTTTGAACTGCTAAATGAGAAAAACACATCTTTAAATTTTACTTAATCTGACGCCAAAGAAAGTTTCTGATTTGTGTATTTGGTAGAATATTAAAATTAAAGTGAGCGATTTAATAATAATAATTATTATTATTATAATTATAATAATAATAATTATTATTGTTATTATTATTATTATTGATAAATCGTTTCGTTTCTTTCTTTCTTTCTTTCTTTCTTTCTTTCTTTCTTTCTTTCTTTCTTTCTTTCTTTCTGGTATAATTTGCCCTTTAATCATGCCACGGAACATAACTCGTGCCTTGTTTACGCAGCGTGACGCCGGCTTCAACTCAGCCTCGAAGAAGATGTGTTTCTTGAAAAATGGCTGAAAAAAATGGTAGAATAGAAAGCGATGAGAATTAATAGTAGTGGTAGCAGCAGAACGAAAAAGAAAAGGAGAGGGGGGACTGTTTGGTGCGTACAGGACGCGCAGCCGTTTTGGTGCAATCTATTTGACCAGGGACACCTCTCTGGCTGTGCAGGTGTTCTTTAACGAGAGTCTTGACTCCCTTCTTCATCGGTTTGTTAGTAAACGTCTTCCCTTGTTTTTGTGGTCTCTTGTAGGAAAGAGTCAAATTAAACCTTTTAATGCGGTATGTTAGGTTTTTGAGCACAGCGTTGTGCTGCAATTTATTTTATATGATTTTATCGTCTTGTGAGCTAAATAAAAAAAATAAATAAATAAACAAATGTCCTAGCAGTGTTGAAACTGCCTAAGCTTCAGCAAGGAACATAAGCATACTGGAGATAGTATTATCAGAATTTATTTGCATAAATGTTGTTTTCAGTATGACACATAAGACAGTTTCCTCTTATTTTTCCAATAACACTTAATTTGTTGTTTCTACCTTTTTAAGTGAGTACAGTAAATAAAGTACAGACACTTAATGCTTGTTTCAGGTTAATATATTTAAGGTGCTTGGTTACTAATTTAGTTTTAAACTTTATTTTCTTGCATAATATAAGTCTGGAAATTTAGAAATTTAAACTTTAAAGTTGTCATGGCAGCTAACTAAATGCAAGTGCAAAGTATACACAGGCCTTCCTTAATATAAACCACTCCATGGCCACAGGCTAATCTCAGCTGTTACAGATATTCATCACCCATCCATGGTATACTCCACTAAATTGTGACTCCTCTGTTTAATTTACACCAGAAACCATGACCAGGTATTCATTCCTAAGAGGGTGGGGCGGGATGCAATGTTGCAGTGATGCAGAAGTTCAGAGCCTCTGGGGTTCACATTGGCATTGAAAGCTTGTCTGGCTATCAATGGCTGGTGTGAGAGGCATGGTAGGGCTGGAAAAAAAATCCTTAGGTTAGAATATGTCTCCTTGGCATATTGGCTGAGGGAAAGCTGTCAAAGAGGGATGGGGAAAAATGTGGCCTACGTAAAGTGTTATATACTTCTTTGTATTTTTATTTTGTCATATGGCTGTTTTGGCAGGTATTAATGTGAGAGCTGTGAGAACAACAATTTGGTTAGCTGAAAGCACAGTTAGATTTGAAATGTGTGCTTCCTCTGGTGCTAGATGGAAATGTTGTAATTAGATGAATGTTGGGAATTCATAAACCAACTAAGATAACTTAGTCAAGCCTCACGGCTGCAGATCTTTTATCCTATCATATAAACCGTGATCTGGGGAAGGTTCCTTTATGAGAGATGCTCACGCAGTTTTATGTCATTTTATTTTAATTTTATTGCAAATGGACATTATCAAAGCAAATAATGATCCAACAAGATGTTGAAATTTCCAGAGTTAAATTGGGCTAGAAGACTTCTTTATTAAGAAATTGTACTTTTGTATGTTGAGTTTTCTTTTTTTTTTCACTAAGTGAATATATTTTCTAAGATCTCTAAGATTTTAAAAGAAACAAAAAAGCATATCAGACATCATCTCAGTTTTTAAATGAGATTAAACATTAAATAAATCTATGTTGCTTGATGAAATTCTTCTGCTTAGTGCAGAAATACTTTTCAATCTTAACGAGATGCACTGCAGCACACTTACATCTGTGGTTGTAACTTGTGAGGGGGGCTTGTTTCTTTCATATAACTGTTGATTTGTTGCCATGGTGACAAGATGATCAGACATAGTGATGTGCCACAATATTTATTTGCATGTGGTATAAATGCACCCTCTGCTAAATCACAAACATTTTAAAAACATGAGTCACAAGTAGTGTCACATTATTCTGCGTGTGGTTCGGCTGAATCTGAGAGAACTGTCGCCCATAGACGAGCCTGCAGCTGCTAATCCCCGCTGAGCTTATACAGGCACATTATTACAAGAGGGGGGTCTCTCATATCTGACAAATGGTCCCTCATGCCCTTTGTATATGTGTTTGAGAGTAAAAAGGACAACAGATTTTTATGTGTAGTTTTAAATTGGTTTCACATGAGTTGGGTGCACACTGCATCAGCAGATTCTCTGATCAAATTAGGCAGAGATGAGGGGAGAGAAAAAAGAGGCAGCGGTTGTACTGATGTATAATTCAATAAACAGGACCAAGTAGGAGCAGACAGAGAGGATGCTGTGCTGCCTTCATCTTTCAGCTCTATATCTGGACAGTTAACCCAAGAGAGGAAACATGCTGGAGTAAAGCTTCATCCATCATTGCTGCAGCACTCAACATTCAACATATCTCTTTTGAAAGCAGTTTCCTTATAGACCCGAAGACTGAAATTTTCAAAAAGGAACCGTTGGAGACCATACCAATTGAAAACATATTCATCAATAAAGAAAATTTTTGTTCCTCCTTGAGATGTTACCTCAGGCATTTGGCAGTTTGGGTTTCTGTTAATTAAAACAATAATGTGATTTGAAAAGCACTTGTGCATGTGGTTGGTGGGTTAATTGAAGACTAGAATAATTTTGCAGTGCTGGACACTGTCGGTTAAAAGTTAACGCTCTTCATTACTCATTCATCATATACAGCTCAAATGAAGAGCTGATTAAGTGATTATCCAGCTGTCACCAAATCCATATTCTAGTCATTTTTTGTCCTTTTGGACAGTTAAAAACATTCAAACATATCTTAACAAGTTTTCAAATTTTTGCATTTTACTGGCAAAATGTTTGTTTAATGAACTGAGAAAATATCTAGATTGAAATAATCTTTTTCATCATCTACGATTTATTAACTGAAACAAAATATGTTGGAATGAAAATAAATTAAATAAAAATTATTTGGTCAATTCCAGAAGGAAATTATAAAATATCATTTTTGCATGACTAAAGCAAAGATACCGAATATTCATTAAAGGGACATTGTGTAAGAATTACTGCTATTTAATGTTAGAAATGAGTATCATAATCTAACCTATGGTGTATTCTAGCACCTCACGTTCTCAAACACGTACTGTAACAGTCTCAAAAATCCTCAATAGCACAGATGAAAGCATGTCATCTGATAGTTCATGGAGTGTTCACTCAGGGGAAGAAGCTTGTGATTTCATACATATTGCAAACTGCATCCTATCAAACTGTCAGAGTTCGTCCCTCTGTGATTAGAAGGAAGAATAGTTCTCACAGGTTGAACGGATCTTGGCAGGGAAATTGACCTCGACACAACACCAGCTTGTTGTCACAATAAAAGCCAGCTTATAAAGTCTTTCCACCGACTTTTAGTCCAGTTTAACCGCAACTGAAGGCCAGCATTTACCATGACTATGAAAGCAGCTGAAACCACGTAAATATACATTTCTGTACCAATGATGCTGGTGTATTTTAGCAGAATCTACTGTTGTGCTGCCCATGGTAAAGAGCAACACTGTCTAACAAAACCAAATGAAAAAAGTTAGCTTTAGGCTAATTTAGGCAGTACTGTTGACTTAAGGCTCATTTATGCTCGATGCAGAAGACAGATACATAGACGGATGGACAGCTTCATTAGTCTTTTGCATCAGTTATGCATGTAATTTGGTCTATTTTAAGGGAGTTTAACTATCCGTCACTTGATGCAGAAGACGGAACAATCCCACCGGATATTGCGCCGGCAGTGCTGAGAGGAATAGCTGATATGCAACCAGCAAAAGAAACAAACCAGAGAAGTAGAAGAGGATCAAGAAGGCAATAAAAACGAAGAAGAATGAAGACGAGGTCAACAACTGTAGAAATTGCGCAAGCTTTTGAGTAAAGACTGTATGCAAGTGTTTAGGGTGTGTTGGGTGGTTGGAAATAACTTTTTATCAGTGCATTACCGTCGTCAAACGGTGTCTGAAACTAACGTCGGCTCACGGGATTGAATTCTGAACTTAGCATTGCCCACTAGTGGAAATATTGACTCTACAACCATGCAGTATGAGGACGGCGATGTATGACAACATTTGAAACAGACGTCCTTATTTACACACGTAAGGGAGCATAAATGGGCCTTTACTTGTCGAGGAGAAAGCTGGCAACTTCAGCTTCCACTTTTAAAATCTTTCTCCTTCTTCCACCTGGGGAAAGCTAGTGCAATGTTGATTCTCCTTTTTTGCCACGCTGCTTTTTAAGTGCCCTTTTTCGATTTCTTGGCAATGTTAAAAGCGACTCCTACTGCTGCAGGGTCCTACAGTTTTGTGAATAGCAGTTCAACAGATTTCCCAGCTTGCTGGGGTAGTAAGCCTCTCTCGTTTATCTTCTCTTGAGTCTCATTCACTGTGCCAGTCAGTAAATAACAGAAAATGTTACACAATGTCCCTTTAAATTTAGGTAGCTTATGTTACTTAAATATTTACCTTTTTTGTCATGTATTATAATTGGATTGATTTTTGTGCAGATTTGGAAAGAAAACATCCTATTTCAACATGTCATCTTGTGGTCTTTTTCTCTATTTCCTGTTATATACAAAGATAATCAGACAGAAATAATATCCAGATTAGTAAATAAACTGTAGTTTCTGTGCTTTCTGTAATTCCTGTCAATAACAGATTAAAGGACTGCAAAACTAAGCTCTAATTAAATCTAAAGAAATAAGAGATTAAGCCAGATTCTTTGTCTACAGTGTAATATTATTTTCACTTATATGTATTTCAAATATTACAAAAAATAACATTTGGACACAGATGAGCTTGATTGCCCTCCACCAAAGTTGTGTGTGGAAGATAAAACTCTTTCAACATATAATGCCCACACTTTTGTGTTTTCAGGCCCTCAGCAAACAGCTCTTCCTTGTTGTGGGGTCTCTCTGTCTTTTGTCTGGTCTTCAACAGGTCAGCTGCAGCTCAGGCAGATTGAGATCAGGTGACTGATTCTCTCTGTTGAGGACATTTAGCATCTTCACACGCAAAAGCTTTTGAGTTGGTATGGCTGTGTGTTTGGAATTTTTTATCCGTAAGCTTTCTATGTATTTGTATGAATTGGAGAACGGCATGTTTATGTAACTTCACTAAACTCATGGCACTGCAATCTTTTTGTCTTTAGGGTGTCCCACTCCACTGGGCAACTTGTGGTGGATCCTCTGAGGTTTTGTTATGAAGTCCTTCTTTGATCGTTGACAAGAAACATACACGTCTGCATCCTGCGTAGCATTTCTGTCTGTCTGTGAAGGCACGAAATGTTTTTCTTAATCATCCAAATGATTTTCTGCTCAGATGTGCTCCACTATTTACCATCTAGTTTTCCATTCTTGGGCTACTTTCAGTACCTCCCATAGTCTTTTCTTCAGTCTTACTATCATCTTCTTTTGAATGGCCAGCTCTTAACCCCCCTCATTTGACAGACAACCTTGTTTCAGTACAAACACTTTATTTCAGATCCAAGTTATATAAGCTTCAGCTTCAGTTATATAAGCCCTTTTAAGCATGACAGAACTAACTGGTTAAATGTTACACGGCTACTAAAGAAATATAAAGTAGTCAAAAGATCATTTACTTTTCAACCAACATTTTATGTATGCATCGACCACAAGTACTTAATAGTAAAATAAATAAAAAAATAAACACAATTTTTCAATTCTATCATTTAAATATCATTGTAAAATCATAAACCCTCTGTTCATTACAAGTCCCTTACAGTTTCAGATTAAACTCTGTCAACATTTATCTAGAAAAGTTTGAGGCACAATGTAGAAGCAGTGGGTGAAAAACGAAGTACATCCTTACTGTGGTGCAGCCAGGTGCTACTAATTAAATGCACTTGGTTAATTGTTCATAACCAAGTTTGATCACCTTTATAAATGCAGAATTGTTTTAAACTTGGTCTAAAGGTGTGTTTTACCCCAATGTTAAGGAAGAACTCAGCAATGATGATGATGAGAGAAGCAACTGTTGCTGCTAATCAAGATCTTTTCAACTTCAATCAATTTGGAATCCAATGGTAAGAAAGATTATTCACAAGATCAAAGCATTCAAGGCATTTGCCAATCTTTACAAGAGTGGGTGTAATTACAAGGGAAAACAAATAAACAAGAGCTATATCTCTCAATCTACAGGTCTCAGTTCACATGTTAAGTTTTGAACTTTGTAACTAAACCATTAGAAAAAGCCTGAACAAGCATGGCTTGTTTGGAAGGTTTGTCAGGAGAAATGCATGTGCAAAGTTGCATCTATAGAATAAAATAAGTCCTGAATAATGTCTCTAGGATAGATGAAACCAAAGTGGAGGTATTTAGCATTAATGTTCGGCAATATGTTTGTCAAAAACCAAAATATCAGCAAAATCACATAATCATCATAATAAATGTATAGCGTGGAGGTGGAAGGGTGATGACTTGGACTTTCTTATTCACATGATTGCATCTCCATCACTGTTCTTTCAACAATGACACGGACCTACTTGAATTAAACTGCACACTTTCATATTCAGTCTAATTCACAGATGCTGATCTTAAGGAATAAAACAGCCCAAATTCATTGCAAAACAGAAGAACAAACAGTTGCTAATATTACAAGAGGACTGGAGAAGCCATACAGCTCACACTAGCTTGAATGTGGATTTTATTTATCGCCCTGCTGGGTTAATATATTCGAGGTGGTGTCTCACTCTAATAATGCAAAATTGAAGCACTTTACTGATTGCTCAAATGCAAGACATATGGAAGACTTCAGAGGATGAGAGTGAACAGTTGTGAACGTGCTGAAAATGGCAGCAAAAGTCTCACTCTCTCCCACATACACACACAAATCAGGGATAGTCCCTTTGAGAGAAAAGAATTAAACTTTTCTGTTCTCATGTTTAACGTCCTAATATTAAGCATCATTTCATGACAACCAGAGGGCATCTTCAACATTAGTTGCCATCAGATGAGTCACTGCAAGTGAATATTAGAGATGATGAAGACAATGCTTCACTCCTATAATACAGTAAAAATTAATTGAAGAAAGTTGCATGAAAAAGAATTTTGTAAACATTGCACTGCTATGTTATAATTTTGACATAAACTTTCACATCTGGACAAATCCATAGATGGTAGTAAAACATTTCATGCTTTCCCACCAAATCATTATGAAAGGCAACCACAATAACATGTTTTCCCTCAATTTCCAACTTTACTGCTGAAATGACTCTATTCTGTTGTTGCCCTCTTGTTGACATATGATTGCAAACTATTTCTGGACACATTTAGCAATGGTTAATAACTGCTGCATGCACCTCCTGAGCACCTTTCTTCCAGAGACTCAAATTCAAGGCCATCCTAATGAAAGTCAAATGTTTTGAGTCTGAAAATAGTACTTATTACATTTCCATGTGCTTGTGTTAATTGCTTCCTGTAGCTCAAGGATTCTTTATCGTGCTGACGTTTTTTCTTGAATGCTCATTAAACTTCCATTCTTTCAGATCAGTCTAAATAATAATTGAGTCAAACAAAAGAATCTGTTCTGACTACGTGTCAGCACAGTGTTTACACAGGGAAAGCAGTTAGTTTATTTAATTAGATGTAACATGACAAGCAATGTAGCCTATCTACACAATGTAATTGCATAATTATATATGGCATGGGTTTATAGAGGCAAGGAAAAAATAAATACACAGGGAATTAAACTCCACTAAGACTGTTTATTTTTTAGTCATCTCTGATAAAGAAATATCTTCATTTTGTGATTTTGTCATGTTTCTACATATATCAATTGTGGTCTTTTCAGTCCATCCAAGGCAACAGCTAAAAATACTTCAACATCCCTTTTTTTCCATCCAGATCTTATTTGCCTGTTTGATACAGTTTTAGTAAATGTTTGGATTGTAACACAATACCATGTGTGTGCTGACCCAGCCTGATCTTCCCACAGCAGTGTCTGGCCCAGGAAAAGCGATGTACACAGAGATGCAAGGTCAAAACAAAACAAACGGGTCTGAGAGAACAAGTCTGTCAATCCTGGGTTCAGTGCCGCCACACAGGGCTCAAGGAGGACTCCTATCTCGATGGAGAAAGAGCCACATTCCCCTGAAATGAGCTTCTATGGGATGAAAGCCTTGTGTGAGCTCCCCAGATGACCCACGACCCTGTCTGTATTTGTGCAGGGGGGAGCCCTGATCCTGGGCTCTCTGCCTCCCTGCCAGGATCCTGGGGAGTCAGCTTGGGGTGGCCAGACAAGCCCACCATTCTACCCTCGGGTGTTTTGCTTTTGGGGTAAAGGGAGACCCTCAGATGAGCCGGCACTGTCACAGCAGTAACCTTTCACCCAAGGAGTTTCAGAGGTGGACCATAGGAAGCACTTCCTGGAGCGCTATGCTATCCTGTGTCAGTCTGCTGCATATTGAAACTTCAATAAATCTGGAGATCTACTTTCAGTGTTTTACTTTAAAACACTGCTTGAGATTTTAATATTGGCTGAAAATTATATGTATCTGATTCCAGATCACAGTTATGGAATTTTAGCATATTGCACAGGCAGCATGATGTCCGTATTTTACTTGCAAGTTGCCAAGAAGAACCTGGCGTGTCCTAGCAAAATGAAGGATCAGCTCCAGCAAGTGAAATTTCTGTGAGGACTTAAAGAAAGAAGCTGTCATCAACAACCTGTTTGCTCATTTTATCTTCATAAGCCATGTTATGTTGACATCTTCACACCCAATAGACTTAGAATACTTTGCTCAACTGGTTGCAGGAGGAGAAAGCTAGAGAAATCAATTTATACCCTTAAAAGTCTAAGAATGTTTAATACTAGAACTGAAACAGGCAGTTTGTAGGCATGAGCATTGTGCACACTGGGGCTACAATGACTAACCTCTGCCCTACCCCTTAGGCTCTCCAGGATGTTAGACCAAGGCCCAAACATACCCAATTACAAACAAACACAGATGCCCGAAATTCCACTTTCACTTGAAACAGTTGGCTGACCCCCCTTTCCCCTCTGTTCAGGTTACCTTTGCCCACTTTCCCCTCAGGCCATCTTTAATCCAATAGAAAACTCACTTTAAAGGAGGACAATGTTGGTGACTGAGAGACTAATCCAGCTGCTTCTCCCACTGGCCTCTATATGTACAAGAAGAGACAGAAGAAGGACTGTACCTTGACCCAGTTGTTATCATTACCAATAACAATCTGGTCTACAGCCATGCTAGCAGCTCTGTGTAGCTGTTCATGACTGTTAACATGCTGATGTTAAGGATGTATAAGGTTTATTGTGTCCAACATAGACATGTTACTGACAATGCATCCATGTTACCTGAGATGATACTGAAAAGCAATCATATCCATAAGCACTCTGCACTGTATACAAAGAAAAACTATGCTTAATTAAACACTTTACCATTATCAGAACTATATAAATTACAACTTTTAAGAAAAAAACTGAAGTAGTGCAGTTATTGTGTTCTCTCTCACTCTTTTTCATGAGCTATTTGTTTTGAAAGAGGGCTGTATGTACAAGTTGCTGCATGTGTATCTGTCTTATGCATACCATACTTCAGTGGTTCCCAATCTGGGGTCCGGGACCCCCCAAGGGTGTTCCCCAAATAGCACAGTGGGTCCTGGAGGCTATGAACATTTAGAACCATTGTGATTAATGTCCACACATTGTCCCTTTTTTAAGGGGGGGGGTTGGTCTATATAGTTAATTTAACGTTGGCTTTATCAGAAGACAGGACTCAACCACAATACATTATATGTGGTGAGAATCTCACTTTTGAAAGATTTAAACCGAGGATGGTTTCAGCATGTGGTGTGGCAGGGGGTCCACTGCTTTTTGGTATTTTTATGAAGGGGGTCCCCAAGCAAAAGAGGTTGACCTCTACAAATGTTGGCACATGCTAAAATCACAGTGACTATAGCTGGCATGCCAGTCACTTTGTTGTCATTTTGGCTGGCCGTGCACCTCCTGATTTTTGTTACCTGTCTGCTGAGTTTGGCAAACAATGAAATAGTGTGAGTGGGTCTTTCTCTACAGTAATTAGAGTATTTTTCTTTATTTTGATTATTACTAAGTTATATGTTAATGCAGGACCTGACAAGGGGAAACTAGGGAAAGGGGAGAGTGACGTATAAAGATAAGGAGAGAGAGAAGAGACAAAAAAGGAGACAAACGTACAGCAGATAGAAAAGCAATGGTAACAACTGTACAACCAAAACAGAGAAACCATGAAACCATTTTGCTATACCAGTCATAAAACTTAACAGAAAGCATCTTACAGCCTGTGTAAGAAAACAAAGCAGACTATCATCGGGTGCACCTATAGGAAGACCAACTGAGAATGACAGGAGTAACAACAACACCAGCAACAAGAAAACAAAACCATAGCTTTAGATGTTGGTGGTTAAATCTACACAACAATACTGTACCTGTATGCATGTGCGTTAGAGAGTGTGAATAATAAATTGTGTTCAGTGATGAGTTTTGATTATGTGAATGCAAATGTGCCCCCTTCAAGGGCCCCCAAGACCCAGGCAACCAGCAGCCACCATGGAGCACAAAACCCAGCCTGCCCACCACAGTACAATCACATACTCACCAAGGAGATGACAGAGGAAGGCCCCAGCCACAGTCCCCATGGCCATGGAGCACAGGCCCCAGCAGCCAGGGGCAAGCAACTTATTTAAATGTTCCATAAAACATCAAATACCATTTACAAATAGTTTAGAAACAGTTAAAGTTGAGCTGGAAGCTGCAGTAGGTCCAAAAATACCTCAAGCATCAATATTGAAATTTAATTTACTGTAGTAACAACCAATGAGTATAATTAGATGATCAGTGAGCAACGTTCTGGGCTGTCACAATCAAAGGGAAAGTTGAAGTTCCACCATGATAATTATGATTCCTCCAGTAGGGATCACATTTGGACAAGCTAACACCATCTGTAGTTCAGATAGTTAAGCTGTTTCTAACTAGACAGTGTAACAGGCAAAATTTACAGGCATTGCCTAAAAGGTCATGACGTTTGCAGGTCTCAATAGGAGGTCCTGTTTGGTTGGTCGGATGATGTTGATTTTCCATTGTTTCCAAGACTCTAAATTGCCATTGGCCTCCAATTGTGCTTGCAAACCTTGTGGTTGACATTTCATGGCTTGTATTTTCTCTGAGTCTTTGATATGTAGTGCCAGTGTTTGGCGTTTCAGAATGCTTAGCATCCCAGGAGGCAATATCCGGATTTGGTTTTGTGGTTGTACCACAAAAGATGTTCCTGTTTATGTTCTTGGTTGACTCTCCAGTATGGCATAAAGCCCCCAACTCCAATCATATTAGAAGCTACAATGGCCCACTAAACATTTTTGTCATGAGGAAACAGAAGATAACAATTCAGAATATTTCTTCCAGTAAGAGATGCGCAACACAACAGTATTCATTGTAATTGTTGCACTCTTTCACCTTTTATGATTAGTAACCTGATTAAGCTATCTCAAAGGCTCCCCACCTGCTATTTGTTAATGTTAGCACTGCAGAGCTGCATCCAGATGCATCACATGGTTGTTGTGCATCACAGACTCCCAGGTAGGCTGTGACCCAGCAGACAAGGTCAACACCGAGATGCAAACAGAGCTATACTCATACTTCTAATTGTCAGGAATGTTCTTATTGAGACAAGAAAGAGGCCCTTTCACATGGCTTCTAATCAGAGTCATGCTCCTCATTTAATTTCGGAGGACACTTGTTGAACAGCTGCCTTGTCCTTTTTCTAACAGCTGCAGAGACTTGGAGTACCATTCACCCCTACAGAACCACCACAGGACAATATTAGTTCACAGCCTGGCCCATGTCACCATCTCCCTAATGATGCATCCGCTCACTGTCACCCTAAACAATGCCCTAGCTTTGATTATTTTACTTATGGTTTAAAGGTCTGTACAAAAATTCAAAGAGAGCTTATAGAGCTGTAAGAGTAACTTAATTAGGACTAGGCTGGTGTTGAAACCAAAAACATGCATTGACAGAAGCAGTCTTTGTCTAAGTTTTCTGCAGTTGTTATTGTTGTTATTCACTTTCCAGTGAAATTTTGTTATTTGCAGCTAAATTATTAATGTATTGTTTCCAAAGTATGTCACTGGAGATATAGGGATGATGTGCTTTATTCAATGTACGTATTATTTAAAACAATATCACTGAAATACTGGGCTTTTACAACAATTACACATACAACACAAACCATTAAATGTCCTTTTGACAGAGGATATCCATGTACAAGGACGTCACAATTGGCTTACCAATAATCTTAGACTTATTCATAAATAGAAACTTCCTTATTAAAATACATAATTCATTTACTGTATTAGTCTGTGAAAGTTATCATACTAAGGTCTGAGTCATACAAAAGCACTGCAGCTGACTTAACTGTGATTTGTGGCTTCAGATGTAAATCTGAGTAGGCTGCAGTAGTTATCAATGATTCCAGAAGTTGGTAGCAATAAGTAACAAAGTTTAAAGATAAAGCTCTATAAAATGCCCAGCAGGCCTCTGCTCTCCATGCAGGGTATTACTGTAAATCTATGGGCCTCCTTGGCAAAAGACGAGAGGAAGCTGTCTATCTTTAATGGTAGTTGGCATGTGGTTTGATCAAACACTGACGACACAAACAGAAAAGTACACTTGTCCATACAAATGTTTGCCAAAGTCACTTCCGCAATTCAGTTCCTCAAAAGGTGGTGACAATTTTGACATTTCTACAATCAGAGACTCAAAATTAGTCTTTCTTTTCAATTTTATAATCAGCCTTGATTTTCTTTTTTTTTTCTTTTTTAATCCAGTTGAGGTGTCTTGTCTCTTTAGTTTTTAATGCACTATATTTTACAGACTTCAGCTCCTCTGGAAACTTTGATTTACTCTGAGAACTAGTAGACTCGAGGAAATTTATGGAACTGATTCATTGCTTCATAGTAAAGCTTTGGAATGCAGCATTTTAATTTCTTTTTTATTATGCCAGCCATTTCCAGCCAAATTTGCATGAGCTGGTGCAGACTGACAGTAAACAGCTGTGCAAATGTGGAGATAATGAATCCAGATGCTGGGTAGTATTTAATGCTGGAATAAATTGTGTCACAGTTGAAAAATTATTTCACAATTATTTGTATATAAAGTTGTTTTTTTTTTTTTGTTTTGTTTTGTTTTGGGGTTTTTTTAATCGAAAACTTTCTTTTTCGTTTATAAAACACTTTACTTTAGTTGTGATTTTTAAGTGATGGTAGATGTTCCTGAAACTTGATGTAAAGGGATTTGAGGAACTTCTACGTACGGACAATAATAATTGGGATGTTTTTGTGCTGTTGATCTCTGTCTAAAGATAGTGACTCACATGGCAAGCCCAAGCTCTAAACCTGCAAACTGCGTGGTTCCTGAAATTGGTGGCCAAGAAAATTAGAGTGAAGTGGTCCATACGGAGGTTCTGGCCAAAGGCCGATCGGACCGCGTGATTCAGACTGAAAGGTAGCAGCGATGATGGAGGATCATGGACAAAGGGGCCACTCAGCAGTGCTCTTTTGCTTTACGCCTCAAACTCACGCGCACTGACCTTCGATTGCTTATTGAATTACATCTAATCATTCAATTAAAGTCACATGGAGGAGAGGCATACATTGTCCGGACCACTGGATGTGGATAACGACCGCTGTGTTGCTGCTCGTGGGAAGTTTGAAAACAAGATGTCTGAAATGTTAACACTATGACAGACGTCTCAGTCCACAACTTCAGCTTGGGAAAGCACCACCATGAATTTAGATCAAACAGCATGATTTCCCTCTGCCTATTCATACAAAAACGTGGGGATGAACACCTCAGGGATAAATCACAGTATCAGTACAGCATAATGTGAAAAATCCATTTATTTTACTTTGATGTGCATAGGCTAAAGAATCGTGGGAACGCGCACTGGAAATTTCTATAATTGTAAATAATTACCTGTGTAGAAAATTAACTAATTTCCAAAAGCTGTACAATTTTTGAAATGGGATTCTGTGTAAAACCTAATGAAAGATTTGTGTACTACTTTTTACCTCTGACGTTTTAAAGTGAAAAGAAGAAAAGAAACACCATGCAAAGGTTTTGGTTTTCTGTTACTAAAGCTCTTGAGCCATTTTACAGAAGTCAAAAAGCCTACATACACCTGCTAACATCTGTCTTTGAATGTTTCATCAGTGTGTGAAATAACTTTGCCTTAGTGACAGGTATAAATTGACTCCAACTCTGATCAGCATTAATGGGAACACAACACCTGCATGTACAAATTAATTTTCAATGCAGGTTCTCCACTCATGGCTGCAAGATTGGAATCCGCTCACTTTTTCTTTAGAGCAGAAACTCAAAAGACAGATATATGAGGTCGATCATATATACTGGTCTGCAAGACAGCTCATTCTCAGCTCTAATTTGTCGGGCTAACATCCACAGTCCACTTAAATATTAATAATGAGCTTGTCTAATTACCCCAGGAAGCCATTATCGGAAACTGTAACCAAATACAACTTTTGAGGGAATAAAATTACTTGACATAACTTTAGTTTTATGTATGTCATAGCCCTCAGAGCACTGAGGACAAACATGCTACTGCTAGTAATGGTGATGGAATTATTTGCCCTTTTGTACCCTATTTTAAAAGCAGTAAATTGTGTTATAAATTAAAGTATTTTAAAAGTAGTCTTTTTTTTGTTTTGTTTGCCAATATCTCACACTTTACCTAGCTTGTCAGGGCAAGGCGCTAGGAATATGGCATACACCCACTTATTTTTTAATCACAATCAAACATACTCACTTCTACTTCTACTTTCTTTTATGGAATGCTAAGTCTTGAGGCGTTTGGTTAATGGTACGTTAAGCTAAACATAGACTAATTCAAATATAATTCATTTGTTTTCTTTTTACTTTATTAATCCTGATAGGGAAATGTGGCTCTGCGTTTGACCCATCTCTAGATGTACTACAGAGCAGAGGGCTGCCATGTTTTGACTCCGGGGGAGCAGTTGGGAGGGGTTAAAGGCCTTGCTCAAAGGCCCAACTCTTTACTTTTAGGCTAAAACTTTCATAATTACAAATAACCTCATGATGCTATTGATGAGCTTCAGAGACTGTTTACAAAGGAAGTCACTTTCTCATGAACGTTGAAGAGTGAGAGAATATTTGTAAGTGTGTGAATGGATTGAGGAATAAGGAGTTTATTCAGAATGTACAGTTAGTATAGGTGCCTCACTCTTTGTTCGGTCTGTGGGCCAGTGTTCTTTACAAAAATAGCATCTTTTTAGTGGTTAATATTAATTTCATTATGGGGAACGTAAGGGTCATTTAACTTGTAGAGCAAATTATTCAGTTAAATACCTCAATTCTGGGAGCAAATACAGCACTATCTTGGAAGAGTTGAAGATTAAAAAAAAGGATTGTTTCTTTTCATGGGATGATAATACCAAGCACAATAATTGGAAATTCCCAATGATTTTGGTAAAAATAGCAAGATGAAGGTTGACCTAAACATCAATGTATCATACTTTTAAAGAACATGAAAGATGGATAAATCTTACAAAATTAGAAACCAGATCAACTAAAACTATCTCAACTACTTATAGCATTTAAGAAGCTTTGATACTCCTAAAATGATGCTGCTACTATAAGTACTGACCAAGTGGGGTGCCCAAACATTTGCTTCAGACCCTTTCCCCTTTACTAGAATACTAGAAAAAGTAAACAAAAAAGTGGTCTTACTCTTACAATTTTAAAGAAAAATGTTTATTTCTCCTTCTTCTTCTTCTTCTTCTTTATTAAGCGCTTTTTTTAAATGTATATATATATATATATATATATATATATATCTTTTATTGTAGTAGCATTGCGCAAAAATGGATATATGGACCACGAGTGAACATTAAAATTGTCAGATGGTCTGTTAAAGTTTATATTTTCAGAAGTAAATTGATATATTATATTTAATCTAATATTCCAATCAACAATTAAGTTTCCATTAAAGAAACTAGATGAAAATTTAAATGTTCACACAGGCTCTTGTACTTCTTTGTTAATTAATCAAACAAAAACCTTGTGATCATGTATTTTGTTTAGCATTTCCTATTAATTAAATTACAACTAACTTAATTTATATATATATTTATATTTGTTTGAAACAAGGCATTCATTGGCACAGTTCCCCATGTGTATCTAAGGCATTATGCAGGGTCACTCCCAGTGTTTTCTCAGTCTATACAAGTTCCATGTGGGGATCTACCATTGCTGGAGCTGCTAGGGTGTTGAGAAGCAGCTGTGAGTGAGGAGGAAATGGGGTCTGGCATGTTGACTCAGGAGTAAATCCCCTCGGACATCTCAAAAGGCTGCTATTAGAGTTTAATCACACAGCAATCCTGGACACACTCTGAAGCTGTGATGGATGACTGATGAGTAGGCAGTAAGCAAACTGTAAATATCAACTCACCCAGAAGCTGCAATTAAAGCTTTGGGCAGATGAGAGCAGTGTAGCAACAAAGAAACAGAGAAAGCCCCCAAAAAAAGCAATTTTACACTGTTGTTTCCACTTTTTATTGCATTTTATTTCAGATTTAAAGAAAAAAAAACTGCCCTCTTCTGCATTTAAACAATTGCGTTCATGACTACAAGATTACAATTGTAAATGATACCTCAATGGTTAGTACAAATTATTTTGCAGTCCAAGTTCAATTTTATCACCTCCAGTTTCCATAGATCTTGCCAAAAGTGTTCTCAATTTCTCAGCAAACGGTGATCTTGGTGTTTTCTTTTCATGCACAGCTTATTTTTAGACAAAGGGACCATTTTGTTGTCGGCAGAAGCAAAAAGCAGAGCACCAGTGAATTGTTTCAAGGAAATTTGCATAATCCTTAGTGACTGAGACTCTGTTTTAAGCAGAATTTTTTCCAGACATGGCTGTTAGCACAACCAGGGAGAGGAGAAAGGAATAAGTGTGGAGAGAAATGAACTATCAAAGGAAGGAACAGAGCTTTCATGTTAGGACACATTGATTGTGTTATAGATTGGTTCCAGGTGAGGCAAGCTCCCAAAGAGAAGGAATCCAAAAGAAGAGAGAAATTCTGAACTGAGGATGGCATTGCCAGAACTTTAGCATTAGAGCAAGATGTAGAACAGCAGGTGTAGACAATCGATGAGGCACAAATATTTGAGGTTATGGTGGGTGGCATTACCACAAGCAATTCCAGCTGTTAATGATAGATACTTTTTAACCTTTAATCAATATTCAAGGATTAATATCAATGGTAAAAACCTACAATGGGCATTTATTCAAGAAAATGTGCAATATAAATAAGTAAGATATCTGTTATCTGTATATCATTTGCTTCACAACATTTCACATATGATTATCTTGCTTAATACATGTTTTATAAGTAAAATCTTAAACTTAAAAGCTGCAACTAAAAGCAGTTTCAACTGCTAAATAGAAAGAGTAATTGTAGGGTGAATAAATGCCATAAATAGTAATACCACAAACCTTGGTCTCCAATATTAAACTTACTGTAATGTAATTGAATTATCTATCTATCATCTAAACAGGTGAATAAATTATTGATAATACAAACTGATTAAACAAAAGATGCTAGATTAAGCCACAAAACGTACAAAATCTACAGATTACATCTTGGGCAGCTACAGAAAAAGAATGCATAGCATACAATCACAGACATACACTGTACTGCTGTCAGTAGTTAAGTACTTATAATTCAGTAAACTTGTGAATGCAGGAATTTTACTTACAGTGATCAATACTTACAGTTAATCTTTTCACTAATGAAAAAACAGCCTGTAAATTAGTAATATAAAATTCCTTTTCTATCCTAAAGTCCTTCACAACCTGTCCAATTGCGGTCCACCATCCTGCCAGAGTGTCTGCCTGCAGTGATTGGAAGCAGGCATTGCGTGGGAAGTCCAATTAGAGACGGAAATTGCACCAAGGCAGGCGCTGTGTAGCCAAGGTTTGCCGCATGGTCACTTACCTGCACATCTGCACTGATGTTTTAAAAGCAGTAGCCACCTTTTTTCACCACCTTAATTGGAGTTTCCATCACTGATTGCTTGAAAGAGAAATATACTGCCACGGTCTGCTTCCTGGTAACGGTCTGGCTTTTCACTGATGTCTGATGAGAAGGAGCCACGTGTCAAATTTAGATTTATACCAGGAAGTTCTTTTTATGCTCATCTGAATGGCACACATCTAAAAAATTATGGGTTCCCTGTGATATGCAGTACAAGAGCTTACCTATTGTAACAGGAATAATGGGTCCAGAAGGAATATATCATGCATGCTAGTTTGTGTTTTAATGAGAAAATAGAGACAGTTGGCTGACTGAGAAAAAATCACAGCAATCAATCACCAGAAAACTAATAACTGCAAGATTACCAAAGATCCAAATGTTATAGAGAATAAATCACAAAGTTCTGAGTTATGAAAATCATTTCTTTACTTTGCATGACAGGTGTACTCTTTACAACAATCGACTCACACTTCACCTTTGACCTGTAACACCATACTCACTCACTCATGCTTGCACAGAACCCCCTAGATGGTTTTCATGTGTCATGCTGCTTCATTTTCTCAACCATTCATCCATGAAAACACAAGTCAGTGGTTTTGGAGTTATAAAGCTCATAATTTCTGTGACTGTTCTTTCTAATCCATTGTATGTGATCTCAACATGCAGTCACATGAATTATTTGACAATGTTCCCTTTTCTCCGTCCCATTTCAGAGCCTCTCATGCAGTGCGTTGTTGGTCAATCAGAAACCATGAATGCTGCTTAACATATGGGGACCGTTTTAAAGAGAAAAATGACTTAAAGCCAAAGAGACACATGTAAAATACACACAACAGGTTGCCTCAAAACAGACTTTCTGTCTTTTTTATCACAGATCTAAAGATTTTTAGCCTTACAAGCTTCAAATTGACTTGGTAGGATATCCTAATCAATCAATGCTAAGACAATACTTTAAAGCATTACATTTGAAAAAGGCAGAGGGAATATTTCAGCATTTGTGATACAAAATGTTTCCAAATCATAGGAAAGAATTATTACAGACTAAAAGCAAACCTTCAGAAACTGCCAAACTGTAAGAGCCAGTTTAAGCTGTGAAATATGCTGACATATATGCCATACCTAAATAGGGGTGTTTTGACATCTTTCAAATTTATTTATCAGTTTTTTTTAAGTTAGCTTTAAAGTTAAGGGAAATAGTTGATGTATTTTCATCATTTATGTGGGAGTATGTGGATAATGCCTCAGACAGTAGCTGGCTAGTTTGATCAAAACTCAGACACAAAGAAAATATTGATTTGCAAATCACTGAGTTTTGATTAAATCATTTTGTCAGAGTAAGCAAAACAATATCAACCAGTAATCTAAACTTAAGAGAAGTTTGATAGATTCAGACCACTTTACTGATTATATTTACTTCCCTTTACTTGTATGGCATCTTTGGTGCTTTCACTTGTAATGTCATGAGTTAACCTACTGCATCCACTGTGCTAGTCCCTCAGCGTTCCTGTTCCGCCTCCAGGCCAAAGCAGTAAACACCACCATAATTATAAAATTCATCACATTATACATTAAATACACATGATGTCAAAAGAAAAAGATGGGGTACAAGTCAAGACAGAGCTGCTTAGTAGTGGAGTTTTTCTGGACTCCAATAAATCTTCAGAACATGTTTAACCCAGTCAAGGGACATGCCCAACGAGAGTTTCAGGGTGCAAGCGTATTACTCACCTAGGTAGATCTAAATGTGCTGCCATGCAGACTCCCACAACCCCAACCCCCCAAAATCTACTCCTACAGCCTGTCCTCCATCCAGACTGCAGGCGCTATGGGCTATCAGAGAATCAGAGCAGGAATGTGACTCCTGACAGAAACATCTCTCAGGACCGCTGACTGAATATGTTCCTAATTAGCTCCATCTGATAAAATGTGAGTGTAAGTGAAACCCAAGGCGGGCATGATCAATAGCACTTGCTTCATTTTTTCGGATGGGTTTGACGCCAACAGGCCATGCTGTGATTAATCACTGTGGTGTTGCAGATAATTGTCTGACCACATCTTCCTTTGTAGGTGTTGCTGAATTCTCTGTCATGTCTGTAGTGCTTTGAATGTAACTCCCGACAGTTTCAGTTCAGTTTGAATCAATCTCCACAAGAACTGGCATCCATATGAAAACCAGCTTCCTCTTAATATGCATGTCAGTTATTTCACACATACACACTCGCACAAGTTTTCTTCTCACATGGGCAGGAACTGCCATCTGCTGCTCACTACGCACACTGCACCAGAGCAAGGTTAAGTTGAGTTAGTTCTTTCAGTGCATCAAGCTATTTGATAAAAACAAGCTGCAAGTTGCTGTGGTTTTATCCTGAGAAAGTCTCCATGGTTTCCATGCTCACACAGCTGGATGTTTTTAGGTTTACCCATAAAGCATGGCTGTGACCTGGGTACTGGAGATGAAACAGGCCTCCCTCAGCACACAAACGCAACACTACACTCCTGGTCTTGTGTACAGCTGGTAAGGATGACACAAGAGGCACAGGGCTTTATTGAGTTCTGTTTAGGATGCAGTGCAAGTCAGCACAGTGCTCTGGCAAAGCTCAGGCTGCAGGCCAGCAGAGTGGAGACTCAGCCAATGGAACACAGGCCACTTGGTCGATGCTGAGGGTCCCTGTAGGCCAGAAGTGTGTGTGAATATTGTGAGATGAGACCTGCCCTACTCTCAGCAGCAGTTATATTAAACTCAGTGAACTCCCCACAGAGCAGTGCATAAAGAGTATAACACCTTTTTTTAAGCCAAACATTCAGTTTGGAAGTCCTAGAGATTGGCTTTTTGATAGCTCAAAACACTTAATAAACATTGTTGGACCATCTTGTTACTTGCATTTGGCTGTCACTGGATTTTTGTAACAAAGTTTCATAACAGACTGAACTACACAGCCTGAAATAGATCCATGTTTTGGGGGAAATACACTTATATTTGGAAGAGAACTAAATCAGGATATCAACACTTTCCTCAGATCTGTCTATTAAATTTGAAGTCAACAAACAGAAAGCATAAATGCTGAAAAAAATGGAGAACAGTCAATCTGCATGCTCAGTCCAATGAAAATAAAACCATAGAGCAGAACTTCAATAGCTTATTTATAAACCTGATGTAGCATATATTGAAATTGTCCAAAAACCTAAATGTAAAAATTTGGATTCATCATTTAAGAGTATGCTTCTCTAAAATCAGGAGATTGGGGGAATGGCTGCTTGATCTATTCGCCACTGAGACTCTATCGGACTAATAGCATACTTTTGGAGTTTTGATGATGGTGAAAAATGGCACTTAATACATCAAATGCACTGGTCCAAATTCTCCTATAAATGCTCAGCTTGGTTGAGATGTAGTGACTGCCAAGCCTATTGCTTGTGCATATCATTTTCATGCTCATCAGAAAATTCAGTGGCTGGTCTTTGTGGATGGCTGTATCTAAGAAGCCAGCATGTGACGTCACATATTGTTTTTTTAATAGCCTTGGGTTCAGCATTTGGACTTCACTAAGTTTGTTCTTTAATTTGTCTCTCATCAAGATTTATGCTCGCATTTTGTCACCTCTAATTGCTTCTTTCCTGCTTTTCTCTTTATTGAGAATGCAATCATGGGGAAAGTTTTAAAAATATTTAAATCTTTGCAATTACTGTTAAAAAGCATAAAGAAAAGATATGTTAACAAACCTGAGAGTTAACTGTTCTGTATCATGATGATTGCTGTCAAATATTGTTTGCCCAGGCAGTTAACATGTCATGTTTCCACACACATCTTAAGTCTGGTGTTCAATATGGAGCTGATTTGTTGGTGAGACCACCACATAGTTGTTCTTTCTATGTCACCATTCCTCAAGCATTGCTTAATGCTGGAAATTCAACAGACCTCCAAATGAGAAAAGACCCAGTATCCCTCTGTGTGCCTTTTCCGTATATTCCCATCTCTATTGTGGGAAAACTCGTTAGTTTCCCAACAAGTATCTCTTTCAACATTAACGCAATCTCAGCCTGGGTGGGTTTTTGTTTTTTTGTTTTTTTCTTCTTCTTGTTTGTTTCTTCATTCCCCCAGTCATCTGTAAATAAACTACTGTCAGACTCAGCTAATCATCCTGAAGCTTCTGTGCACATCCCTCTCCCATTAAACCCACCTCTCCCCTTTCTCTTTCTTTTTTGGTGCAAACTGTTTCTCTGTCACATATTTCAACTTCTTTATAATGTTTGCTAAGGCTGCCTTTCTCAGAACAGTCTGACCAGGCGGCTTAATTCCCAGCCTAACATGCAAGACTAGTTCAGTTGTTAGCGCTATTGATGTAGAGCTTGTAAAGATAACTAGGGAAGACAGGAGGTTGTGGAATAGTGCAGGAAGAGCACGCCTTGTGGCCAGTTCACAGTGAGATGACAGCTGGGAGTCATGAAGAAGAGAACCAAAACATGTGGACCAGCTTTGAAGACAGACAGTGAGTAGAAAAAAAATAATGTAACAGCTTAAAGCATCATGATTTCATTTACAAATGCTTCTATCTTCCTACAATTTATTATTCATGTTGGAGGAGTTTGTTGTGTAAATCTTCATTCTGTAATAGATAAGCAACCATAGTCTTAAGGAGCCATCTTTACAAATCATTTAGTGCCCTCTTGTGGCTAAAACTGGTTTCCATATGTTCTCTAAGCGTGCTCTGTCCTGTCCTGTACCTGGACAGAAATGTGTTCATTTATCCATCCATCCATTGCTTATAGCTGCTTATTCCAATGCAAAGCTTTGGGGTGTCTGGAACCTATCCCAGCAGCTACTAGATGTGAGGCAGAGTACATCTGGAAAGGTTGCCAGTCCATTGCAGGGTCCAAATGTGCTCATCCAGTTGTTAAATCCTGTAATTTTACTTCTATTTACATGCTTGAGTATGAAAAAGAAAAGTTTTCAAATTTATTGCAACTACTACATTTGAAGAGGCAGACTGCTCCTGGCACATGGTCTAAAATAAACAACCAACTAAAGCAAAATCTAAAATTTAGAATATGGTGGTTTAATATGTTCACATTTGATTTGAACATTTGATGTGTGTAACTTTATAATGGCAACAAACAACACAGTTAAAACAGGTACAGATTGTTTTGCAGTCACTTTCTACTATAATCATAATTGCCCTTGAGAATATTTCTGGTTTCCATAAAGTTTTTCTCATTTACTTGTTTGTAATAAATAACTAAATATTTATTTATTTATAGTTTACATTGATCACTTGAGGCAGTTCTTCAATGTTTAATTTTCACCTGATTTCAAGAATGTGTTTCTGGAAAAATGTTAGACACTTTGGCTTTCCTGTGTATTACTTATCAAATATACAGCATAATTACTCTAGAAAACTGAGATCATGTAATTTTCTTTTGTTCACACCACATTATTTGTCTCATCACTTTTAAAATTGATTTAACTTTCTGGATCATGCCAACTCACCTAACCCTTCTAATTCATGTTTTGTGTATTTTTGTATGTATGTATGTATGTATGTATGTATGTATGTATGTATGTATGGATGGATGGATGGATGGATATATGTATGTATGTATGTATGTATGTATGTATGGATGGATGGATGGATGGATATATGTATGTATGTATGTATGTATGTATGTATGTATGTATGTATGGATGGATGGATGGATGGATGGATGGATGGATGGATGGATGGATGGATGGTTGGATGGATGGATGGATGGATGGATGGTTGGATGGATGGATGGTTGGATGGATGGATGGATGGATGGATGTTTTGGGGGGAATATTAGTGGCTTTTGACTGAAAGTGGCTGGACAGGAAGAAAGAAGGGGATGACATGGAAAAAATGGTCAAGTCAGGGCTTGAATCTATGCTAGTTACATTGAAATTCTCAAGACTCTTGTAAAAACTTCCACTAACTTTAACTTTTATTAAAACATTTTAAAATTTATTCATGTTTTTATTTGCAACTTTTCCTGTGCAATAACCGAAGTAATGACAATAAATTAGCATTTGTACTTGAAGTGATAATAGTTAGTTGCAAAAATGATTTACATACTTACAAGGGCACTGCCAGGGATTTTGGGCCCCATGAAAAGAAACTGAAGTGCCCCCCCCCCCCCCCCCCCCCCCCCCCTGAAAATTTTGATATTGTAATACATAAAATTTGCAATTTTAATGATATTTTGACCATCATACCTAAATATGTGAAAAGAAAAACATGACAGTTAGGCTACTTGGTAGGGGAAGCACTAACATACAATGAAGTTCATTTAGATTCAATAATTTGCTGCAAGACGGATACTTTATATTACAAAATCCATCTCCCTTTTTTTAAATACTTAAACAATTAATTATCTTAAAATCACTTACTTAAAATATACAACTTAAATACAAAATAACCTCTTCCATGAAAACAAAATGCATTTATAATCTGTGGAGAAACAAATCAAATCTCAGCTAATACACCATCAAAAACAAAAAGGCCAATCGTTTTTTATGATTATTATTATTGTATTGTGAGCATTATCATTGAACATCACTGAACAAGAGGCAACAAAAAATTATTAAATAAAAATAAATAAATAAAATAAGTGCTAATTGTTGGGGTAAGTGCTAATTGTTGGGGTAATGACTCTTGTTCGGTCCAACTCGGAGTGTGTTTTTGCGTCACAGCACATCTAGCTGAGTAGATATTACAATGAGTATACAATAGTTTTTACCATTTTGTCTTCTTTATCTACCGTTGCCTTTATTTAATTTTAAATTAGTCTAGTTATGCTTAAATACTAACCCCTAATGTCAAGTACGAACCTTTAATGTATGTATATGCTACTGGATGCTTGAATTTCCCTCTGGATCAATAAAGTATCTATCTATCTATCTAAAATCAGAAGCAAATGGTTAAATAAATTAGGTAGGCTCAGAAACAAAAAACACCAGGACCTCACATGGTATATTGTATTATATGAACTGAATGTAATACAGCCACAAGCAAACCACTGTGGACAGTTACAACCAAACAGTGGCTGGGAGCCGTCTTTAAAATTAAATAATCACATTTTAAAAGGTAGAACTTTGTGAAATAAGATATCAAGGAGTGGTAAAGGTACACTATTGCTAAGTAAAGCTCTTGCAATCTCATTCACAATCACTGGCCCTTGCTAAGCCTTTTTCACCAAGAGCCCAATGTGGAGCTTTCTCCCTGGAAAATCACTTATCAAGTCCTTGAAGTCCAGCTTTCTATTCTATCCAGCTTTTCTATTATATAGTATCTCCAAATGATGTAATGTCATTTGTAGCATCACAATCATTATTTCTGGTGGCCTCCCAATATTTTGTTTTATTTAAAGGTGCTTTCAGTGATTTCACCAAAAATGTCAAGGGAAAGTGATTTGACTAATAATACTCCACGTCATTGTTTCCCTCATGTAGCAACACATGCAAGTCTAATTAATCTCCAAATCTGTAGACGCACAAGTGAAGGCATTAGATTAGTGGGAGAAAAACACATATGATGCTATATGGTTGTTGCTGGTTAATCTTCTGATATCTAGAAAATTTAAATATTTCTCTGATTGGATTGAAAGCAGTCACCCAGTCTGCACACACTAGAAATGTGCTCTGTTCCTACTGCAAAGCAGGAGGATGAGTCCAAACTACTGACCTAATCTAACATTACAGAGATAGCCAAGGATTTTCTGAACCATTCAAATCATTCTAAAATACAAAAAAAATTTTATTTACTATTATTCAATTAGAACGATTTCCTCTATTATATAACGTTTTTTTTCTCCATAATCAGTTATTCAACACTCAGCTGCTCACCACCTACCTCAGGGGCCACCTGGACATTTTCAGGTAGGGCGGGGAGGGGGCATCTGGCAGGCATCTGATTCGGCTGCTCTTTTGTCAATCCCTCTGTTCTCTCACCAGCCTCAGCTTTTTTCTTTTCTCTGTAAACGTCCCGATTTTTGAGGCATCCTGCCGTCTTAGCATGCACTACCTGTCTGTAGTTCCATAGCTGATGGAGCAAGTGGACTGAACAATTTAAGGGAAATATAGATGGGGGTGGATGTTCATAAATGTTTCCAAAACAAAGAAACTTTGAGATACCAATGCATTGTAACTAAAATATTTGCATGATTGTAAGTGTATCAGAGTATTAGATAATTTTGTTAGTATTACAATTGCATTGAGGGCCCATCTGGGCCCCTGTCAATCATGGGCCCCTAGAATCCTTCTCCTTCACCCCCCCCCCCCCCCCCCCCCCCAACAGCTGCTAGCTTGAAATCTGCTCATTTTATCCAATATTTCCTGTTTGTTTTTATGTTAGATTAACTGAACAACCATAATCCACTAAATTCTGTGAAAAGGCACTACATGGAAAAAAAATCAATAGTAACCTTAAGTGTTCTCTGTCAAATGTGCATGAACAATTAGCAACTGCTAAACAGCTGCTAGCATAAAATATGCTTATTGTAATTATGCTTTTTTGTCTTACTAATATCAGGTGAACTGAATGAATTTAATAAGAACCTCTTTTCAGATTTAAGGGTTTTCTGTTAAATTTATGTTTAAGAGTTTGAGGGAAATTGCTACTTTAAGCTAGGTTAAGCAGAGTAGCTGGAGTCCTGGTCTGGGTGAGGAAACGTGGAAATCGGCCTCCTCTACCGAGTATTCTTCTGGCAAATGTTCAGTCATTGGACAACTAGCTGAATGAACTTTGGAGCAGGATGGCGTTTCAACGGGAGAATAACATCGGTAACGTTTTTGCTTAACGGAAACTTGGCTTGATCCCAGACTAGGCCTTTGTTCCTGAGGACTCTCTGTTTATCGGCTGGACCGGACTATACATTCAGGAAATAGCAAGGGCGGTGCTGTCTGTTTCATGCTGAACAACAAATTGTGCTCAGATGTGGGAATTATTTCTATAGCCTGTGCTCCGGACCTGGAGCACCTTATAATCAGATGCTGGCCTTATTATCTTCCGCTTGAGTTCACATCGGTTGTCATGACAGTAGTGTATGTGCCACGGACCAGTGACGTGGACCATTCAACAGTGGTCCATGCAATCGAGTTGCAGCATTCAAGCCCGCACCACCAGGCTCAGGGACAGCTTCATACCGCAGACTTCTAAATGCTGTCAGCAGCAACGCCACCTTTAAATAATAGCATCTTCTTATTGCTTATAATATATTTTACTGTATAACTTATTAGGGTCCGAGCCATACAAAGTATGGCAAGGCCCTATTGTTCCTGAAATGTTTATTATACTTCTAAGCATTTCGACGCCACATTTGACCCCCTAAACACCCATGAAAAGTTGTGAAACTTGGCACAGACGTCACGTCCGGCGTAACTCGGATATTATAAGGTCAGCATACACTTCAATGCAAAATTGGCTCAACAGCGCCACCTAGAGTCACCAAAAATCACCACATGAATGGGGCCCCGGAAGTCTACTTCAACGTAGGAAGACGAAACTCGGCACACACGTGCACCACCCCGAGTTGACCAAAAAACTCAAAGTAACACCTGTCGCCATGGCAACGGGGCGCCCGCCATCTTGGCGTGTGCGGCCATTTTTCTGCCATTTTTTGCACTTTACACACATCGTATTTGAACGAACTAGTCTGAGGGGATTCGTGCGACTGACTCCAAACTTGGTGGGAAGCTTCCTGACAAGTTGGGGACCAAACGCTCCTCAAATCTTTCTAATAGCAGAAAGCATGTTACCGTGGCAACCGACGGAAAAACGCCTTCTCGCCATGAAACACGGTTTGCTCATATCTCCATAGAAATACGTGCGATCTGCACCAAACTTGACAGTATTCATACGTGTGACACCCCAAGTCCAGCAAAGAAGTCAATCGAACATCTGTTGCCATGGCAACTGGGTGACCGCCATCTTGGTTTTCACTGCCATTTGAGCGAACTAGTCTGAGGGGATTCGTGCGACTGACTCCAAACTTGGTGGGAAGCTTCCTGACAAGTTGGGGACCAAACGCTCCTGAAATCTTTCTAATAGCAGAAAGCGTGTTACCGTGGCAACCGATGGAAAATGACCTCGCCATGAAACACGGTTTGCTCATATCTCCATAGAAATGCGTGCGATCTGCACCAAACTTGACAGTATTCATACGTGTGACACCCCAAGTCCAGCAAAGAAGTCAATCGAACACCTGTTGCCATGGCAACTGGGTGACCCCCATCTTGGTTTTCTCTGCCATTTGAACGAACTAGTCTGAGGGAATTCGTGCGACTGACTCCAAACTTGGTGGGAAGCTTCCTGACAAGTTGGGGACCAGACGCTCCTCAAATCTTTCTAATAGGAAAAAGCCTGTAACCGTGGCAACCGACGGAAAAAGCCTCCTCGCCATTAAACACGGTTTGCTCATATCTCCATAGGAATACATGGGAACTGCACCAAAATTGACATGATTCATACAGGTTGGGTCCTTAACGCATTACACCACCTGTTGTCAAGGCGACATCGGGTGGCGGGGTCCAGGCAGCTCGGACCCGATGGATGCCGCTTGCGGCTTTAATTTGTATTATTCTTGCTTTTTGTGTTTGACTATTTTTATTGTGGTTTACATTCTTTTTAGCATTGTTAGGAGAGCCTAGGACTTAAGAATTTCGCTGCCAATGATTGCTAATGTAATTGTTGTGCAATGACAATAAATTCATTCATTCATTCATTCATTCATTCATTCATTCAAATGTTATCTGTCAAATGTGCATGAACAATTAGCAACTTCTAAACAGCTGCTAGCATAAAACATGCATATTGTATTCTTACTTTTTTGCTTACTAATAGCAGGTTAAGTATACAAATTTAATAAGAACTTCTAAGAAAAAGACAAATATTTTTAAGATGTAAGCTTTATTTCTAAATCTGTGTTTAAGAGTTCAAGGAAAGTTGCTACTTTAAGCTAGTTTAGCAGGAGTATAAACATTTTTCTGTTAAACAGCTGCTACCATGAAACATGCTCATTTTATAATTTATTTTCTATGCTTGTTTTTATGTTAAATTAACTAAATAAGCATAATCCATTAACTCACATGAAATGGCACTACATGTAGGAAATCCACCTTAAGTGTTTTCTTTCAAATGAACAATTAGAAACTGCTAAACAGCTGCTTCTTGCTAGTAATCATGCTTTTTTTGTTTTTCTAATATCAGGTTAACTTAACAAATTTAATAATAACTTCTAAGAAAAAGCCAAGTGTTTTAAAGTTTAAGGGTCTTCTATTACATTTATGTTTAAGACTTAAAGGAACATTGCTACGTTAAGCTAGGTTAAGCGCTGTATAAAAGCTAGCAACTGCTAAATAGCTGCTAGCATGAAATATGCTTGCGTTATCCAATATTTCCAATATTTGTTTTTATGTCGGATTAACTAAACAACCATAATCCATTAACATCTGTGATATGGCACTACATTGAAAAAAATCATTCTTAATCTTAAGTGTTTTGTTGTTGTTTTTTTGTTTTTTTGTTTGTTTGTTTGTTCTCTTCAAATTAATGTTTTAGAATTCAGAGAAAAGATTTTGGAACTAGTTTGACCAGAACATTGACAATTAACAACTGCTCAACAGCTGCTATACATAGGCTTATATGTCTTACTTTTCGCTGGCTGAAACATCATCATTCTGTACATCTATAAAACTAACTACAGTCCAACAGAATATCTGTCATAAAATTTACCTCTAGAAAGTCTACATATTGTCAGAAAATGTAATAATGCTGCTTTAAATTTAACCCATAAGGGCCTGGCGTGACATATTGGTCATATACAGTTTCTGAGACATTTTGCTTCAATTTATGATATAAACTTTGCTTAAAATCCTGTTGAACACAATCTGATACTTGTCTTCTGTCCCCTAATAGATACCCAGAAGCAGAAAACCACATTATAATATTTTTAAACTATCACATGGTAATAAAATTTTTTTTTTTTTTTGTTACATTTTGTTAAAGGGCCAAATAAAGACCTCATATAAAAAAAATGGACTTTTCTTGCCATTTTTTCAAAGGGTCGGGCGTTTATGGGTTAAATGCTTTAAATCATTGAGGAGCCCCCTGTGAATATACAGGCTCATTTCAAAGACAATAAATGTTTCTCTATGCTGTCATTTATTAAATATATTGAGCAGTATTGCAAAAAGATAATCATGGATACATGTTCCAAGCTGAAAATACAAAAGGTTCACTAGGAACTTGCCCAGTCATTCAAATGAGTATTGCATGTGTTCGGTCTGCCACTAGAGGGCAATCATGATCAGAACTTCTTTATCTGGGTTCTTTATTCCACCTAATATATGAAATCCTTAAAATGTAATATATACACTACCGTTCAAAAGTTTGGGGTCACTTTGCCATGGGATTCAATAGGGAAGTGACCCCAAACTTTTGAACGGTAGTATATATATATATATATATGAATAAGAAGCTTAAATTTGACTAATTTCAATAGAATTCACATTTATCTCATAATGAATTCAACAAATTGATGAAGAAATAACAAATCCATAAAACAAAATTTCACATTATAAGAGAGAAGTGATGGAACATTTGAATAGCAAAAAACTTGACAGAAACCAGACTACAAAATGTTGTTTTTGGTGTAGTAAAATTTAAAAATTCCATTGTATAACAAATTACTCAAGTTGCATGTTTAAACATGTTCAGCATTTAAGCATTTTTGTTTTGTTTTGTTGTTTTTTTTTTGCTTTTCAGAATGGAGCTTCAGATGAAAAGCTCTATTATTGCTGGTTCTGTTGGCATCAGTCTGCAACAAGAAGGCATGCAGAGATTTAGCATCTCTTTTTTTATATTAAATGTTTCCATATTAACTGTATGAAAAATCCCACATGGGCTACAAAATCTCAGTTCATCAGTGGTTAATTCCCCTCAAAGCCCATAAGACAAGTCTGCTGCATCACAAGTGAGAAAATATCCTCCTAAACCATACTGTTATTATTGAGCTTGGTCCACTCAAAGATGTCCTGCTCACACACAATGTCTGAGTTGATGAGAAGGTAACGATCACCCACACAGAAGTGCTTCTGGCAGGCAGCACATTTGAAGCATTCGAGATGGTAAACTTTGTCCCGCACACGCATCGTCATCTCAAATGCTCTGATCCTCTTTTCACAGGAAGCACAGAGACCGTCCTGACCAAAAAGCCTGAGTGGATGAAATGATATAAACACGTTAGACAGAGAAGAAAAAGGATAACATCTTACCACTCATAAAGGCATGAGAGGATTAGACATTTAAATGTCATTTAAATGTGTTTGCATTGACCTGCTGGATGGACAGATGTATTCTACCTGACATTCTTCTTGATCTAAGATCTTCTCATAACTATTTGGAACAGTATTACATTGTGGTATACGACTGTTAACCATTGTCTTTAGATGAGACACACTAATGAAGAGCTTGATTAAGTCATGACATTAAATCACACCATCAGACCAACCTAAGATAATCTCGCCGGCATAACTTTCTTCCCAGCTTGTAGTAGAGACGCCGGCCAACCTCCCCTAGCCGACAGCCACACAGGTCACAGCTCAGGCAGTCCTCGTGCCAGTACTGCTCAATGGCCTTGAGGAAGAATCTGTCACCGATGCTCTGCTGACAACCACCACATGTCAGCAGGGATGGTGGCATTTGGAGGACCTCATCCACTGGTTCCCTGTGCAAAAAAGAAAGGTAACAGCTTAGACATCCTAATTTTCTGAAAGGTGCAACCATTTCTTTTTCCCCATAAAAGGTCATTTGTTAATCATCTCCTCGATTGTTTAGTGTGCTAACAGATGTTGCTCTGGGTCATTTTACTCATCTTAGCCATCATTTCAGTTAATTTCCTGTCGATCTACTAGAAAAAATAGAAGAAAAATTTTAGCTCTGAACCATTTTGGGTTGTCACACTATTTTTTAAAAAAAAAAAAAAGTTAACCTGAATGCAGAAATTGACTAGATTATGTACATGATGTTTTTTTCTTATATCACTATATACCTACATTTTAATTTTTTCTCAAGGATACTATTCATTTGTAATTAGCTTATTTGGTTCTTAAGTTACATTGAAATAGCCCCTGTCCACTCATGGGAGCCTTTATGTATGGGTAAATGCTGCTCTGGAGCCATAAACTGCAGGACTACTCAATAAAAATGATATTACATATAACATTATATCAAAACTTAAGGTTATCTTTTTTACATTTAAATATCAGTTTGCTCCTCTAGACTTCGGTATCTTTCTGGACAAAGAGCAGACACCTCTTAAGCTTCAAGAAAGTGGTTTTTACAGTATGAGGCAGGCCTCCCCAGGAGGGCTCCAATAGTTTCAGGGGAAGCTCAGGAAACAGGTTAGGAAATTAAGAAGAGATTAGTTAGCCTATAGATGTTTGTGTTGGGGCTGAAGAGCTAAGACACATTAGTTCTGGAAAAACATGAATGTTTTCCTGATTTCCCCCAAATTCACAAACCCATGAATACTCTAGGATCGATCATTTATGTAGCTACTAAGTGCAAGTTATGCATCAAAGTGGAAACTTGCTAAATATATGTGGCATTATAAAACATAATTGTGGTCCCAGATGAATCCTAGAGCTAAAAAGAAAAACTATGATATCAATGTAGTGTCTTCTTTTCAAACTTTATATAAGAGGAAGCATCGTGTTTCATACTTTCAGTTGCTGCACGTGGGATCATTTGGTTGTCTTATCTGTGATAGTGCTTCATTTAACATCTGCTATAAATCACACATACCATGATGAATTGTACTCACTCATTGGCCTCAAGTGTTTTCCTCTCTATAGTAGATGCCATTCTTAAGATACCAGCGTGATCAGATCCAGATGAGGTTTCCACAGCCAGAGGTTCAGCAGCCACCTGGGAAGCTGACTGCAGGCGCCTTGCACCTGCTACAACCCTTTAAAGACGGCGGTTACCGTACGTTTCAGGACGATTTTTCTGTTAAATCGAAAAAAGACAAAGTCCAGTGCGTCCGGTTGAAAAGGCCGTAAAATGCTAGAAATGTTCCCTATAACCAGCTCAGTGATGAAGGACACTCTCATCATCATTTCCCGAGGCAATAACCCAGTGGTGACCCCTCTATGCCTTTCAAGTCCTGCGGCGGTTGATAATTAAAGACACTAACAACCAGAGAGGGTCACGCGCATGAATCTCCTGCTGACTCGCGCCTCTACACGAAGCTGCGAGCACAGTTATTATGCGTCGGCTGCAGCATCGTGTTTAAATACGTTTGCCCCCCCTCTGTCTCTGCTTTCGTTTCCCTCTTCCTGTTCACGACTGCTTGACAATGGAGGGAAATCGGTCTTAAAGCGACAGCTAAAAACCTGCCCAGGCTGCTCTGTCAGGCGTGGAGTTGGGTCGTGACTGAGACTAATGAGTTCATTACATGCTTTGCTTCGCCGAAGTGCTGATAGAACAAAAGATAAAACTCTGGCTTGATATAATTTGTACGAGACTCGTTTGTTTTCTCTGATAATTACATAGCAGTCTCATTAGCTCCCATACTAGTTGTTTAGTGAGGTTTTGGAATCATTTAAAGCCTAAATTGTAAACAGTTTAAGTTAGATTGTTTTATTTACTAACCTGTGGTTTACATGGTCATTTTTGTAATTACTAATCCATCTGATTACAAGAAAACCGAAACTTGTCAGAATAGGCTTAATTTAAATTATCTCTACTAACATAATCAATAGTTTTCTCTTTTTTTAAACATAATGTATGCTTTTGTTTTAACATAAAAGCATTAAAGTTCTTTATTATTATTAATATTATTAGGAAAAAGCGTTTTAATATTCAACATAATCTAAATTTAACAAACTAATCCTATATGATGTTAGTGCAATTACTTCACTTTTCAAGGCTAATATAGATAATTATTTTGTATTCCCCATTAGATATAGGGAACTCACTATCCAACCATGCTTGCAACAGGTTATACTGATTAATAAAGAGTTAACACACCTTTTATTATATTGCTATGTTGATCAGTTAAGACGTTTGAAAAAGAAATGTCTGTTTTTAGCTGGGTAACTGGTTACATAATTTTAAAACAAAATAAAGATCTGTCTTTTCAGTAAGGTTTTTAACGCATCCTTCCAACAAAAAGCACTTAATCTTTCTGAGCTTTAGTTGTGTGCCATCATCCCTTCATGGTAAATTTAGATATTACTTCTTTTTTTCTACATTGAGCTCAAGATGAACTTACAAACTTGTCACAGAAGATTTCCAAGCTTTGGGATCAATAAAAGTATCTATCTATGTATGAAGAGAGGATTATGTAATTCTAAGGACTATCCCAAAAGTAAAATGATAAGAAAGTTGTCTCTGTGAGAAATGATTGCAAATATATCTCTAGCTGGTGAGCAGGCTTTCCTTTTCAGACCAGAGCTTCTGTGGGCCTGTCTCTTATCTATAGCCAGTGCTTCAGGACTGCCTGCAGGAGGGAGGGACGCACAGCAGTTGGACTGGGCAGAGAGATAAATAACCTCAGCTCCAGCAGCCAGACGCAGCGCAGGAAGATTGCAGGCAAACTCTAGTTGTAGGCTGAAAGCTTCCCTGGGCTACACAGTTTTTGGACTGTGAAGGCTCACTGGAGAGATACCAAGCTGAGAAGGCCCAGGAGCAAGGTGAGCATGGCATTGATGTGTGCCAGCTACACAGAAAGCAGAACAGCTTGAGAGGGATAAAACTCAAACTACAAATCCTTCAAATGAAAAGTAGTTTTAGCATTTTTATCTGTTGCCTTTGTACAACACATAAGCACAGTAGTGGGCCTGTAGTGGCTTTCATGGTTGTTGTCACAGAAATGATGTTAGACAGTTAAACCCTTTTAATAAACCACACAGTGATAACTGGACTAAAAAAAAAAGCTGCACAGTTGATTTGGGCCTTCGAATCAAATCCTATTAACAGTGTTTGCTTAATTGTCACAGAAACATGGAACCTGAAATTTGAAACGTTTGGCATTTGAAAGAATTTCTAATTCAGATTGTAATATTTATAATATTACACTTATATTGGTTTGCACAATGTTTTTGGTCAACAGCATAAACTGCTGGCTTCATGTTCTGCCAATGCAAAGCTTAAGAAGAAATTCATGAGACATGAGAAACAAGAGAAGAAAAAGTCAGTACTGACATGACACAAGTCATCCACTATTTCCTGTGGAGTTTTCTAAAAAAGCCCAGAGGATGTGCCAGTGGCATCCAGATCCATGATGCTTTCCTGGAGGGTGGGTGCATGTTGCATACACTTCCTACCCCCTGCATATATGATGGCAACATTTTCATGGCTTCCCAGATAGAAAAGCTGAGTCCAGATGGCCCAGTGTGATAGGAATAATAAGGCTCACAACGTAACATAAAAACTCAAGCTCATTGTCAGTTGGTGGTAAAACGCTTATCAATGAGTCAAAACTTCCTAAATGTCACCAGGAAGGATATGCACTTTACTGTTAACATTAATTTTTCACTGTTCCTTTACAATAGAAACACCTGCATGGAAGGGTTTCAACCTTAATAAACAAGGTTAATATTTATTTTTGATGTCACATTTGAATTTTTTGGAGTAGAAGTAGGAAAGCAAACAGTTAAAAATCCTCACAACCTTTACGGAAGTGGTATCACTTATGTCCAGTTTCCTGTTTTGTTTGGAACTGAGAGTATTATAGAGTTGGGAGCAGTTAGGGATTTGAGGGCAGCTGGACTAGTAGTAAAGTAAACATCAGAGCTATATAATAGTCTGTTATTCTGCAGATGAACATATGTGACTTTATTATTAAGTTGCAAGTCACCCCAACAAATAAATTAAATTTCATCTTTGAAATTTGTCAGAGAAATCAAAGTTGATCAGTGGTTACCTCGTGATCCAGATGCATGCTTGCAGGGATATTAATGGACTTTGGACATTGTGTTGACTGATAGCATGAACTCTGGAACAACAATGGCAAAATCAACAGCTTGCTGCCCCATCTAATGTGTAATCATAATAAGTTGTTGTTTAAGAGCCCAAACCCTAATCCTTTTCTCTGGTACTGGAAATGGTTTGCTATTCTCTTTATAAGTTAATAACTTTTATTACTTTGAAAAGTCTATTTATAAAGGTAGGTCAGATTAGGACCCACCCTGGAATACTTATACATAGACTGTTGCTTGATTGAAATACAGCAGACTGCGGAAATGAGTCAGTCATTGAGAGGGAGCTTCACTTGCCCCTGGGATCCTCCCATAATCAGTGTTATCCCTAAAGAAAAACACTTTCAGTGGAACAGTGCAATCAAATAGCTTTGCAGCCATGTTAACTGCTTCCTGTATTTGGCAAAACAAAAGAGAGCTGGTTCACATTCTTTCGCACATATCTCTGATCCATTTGTTCTTCTTTTGAAACTATTGTACACTGAGGTTCATGTTCTAGTTAAAAAGGTAGAAAGTACTTAAGAATTACTTGTGTATCTAGGCATTTTGCTAATGAAACAGGTCAGAATATTTAATCTGAGTTGATTGACTCTTAGTAAACTTAAGTAACTTTTAAAATCAATGAATTGCAATGTGGCAAAAAAAAGAAATAAAAGAAAGGACATTAGGTCTATATAATCCAAACCAGGTTAGAATCATAGTCTGAACTTTCTCTTAGTCTGTCATTAGGGCTCAGCAGTTGATCGGATTCATGAGCTTTACTGCCATCTACTGATAAAAGGAGCAAAAACTATTTTCTTTGAAGTTAGTTCAATTGTCATCATCTGCAGTGTTGTTTTGTTTTGTTTAAATTCACTCCCACCACCTATCAGCCAGACATTGACTCTCTTCCTCTGTTTAAATCTAAACTCATCTCTTCAAGATAGCATACTCTGTAACTACTTGGTTCCTTGTTTGTTCCTCTTGTATCTGTGTTTCTTTAACATTTTTGTCTTTATTTTATTGTTTCTGTTATTGTACAGTGTCCTGGAGTGACTTGAAAAGCGCTTTTAAATAAAATGTATTATTATTATTACACTGTGCATTTTATGCACTATACAAACATGTCTGATTACCTGCAAATATGATATCATTTCACATATAAAAATCAATATTGCACATAAATATATTAAACTATTATTACATATACAAATACAACTAATAATATTTGTAATACAATTATGAAAATATTTCAATCATAATAATATTACACAGTTCCAGTTTTGACATAATTTCTATATTATCATGTAATAATAAGTATATAATAATCACACCATCATTATTATTAATATTATTATTATTATTATTATCCATCCATTTTCTGACACTTATCACTTATTGGTTTGTGGGGGCAGCTGCCTAAGCAGGGAAACCCAGACTTCCTTCTCCCCGGCCATATTCACCAGCTCATTTGAGGGGATCCTGAGGCCTTCCCAGGCCAGCCGAGAGATGTAGTCGTTCCAGCGTGTCCTGGGTCTTCCCTGGGGCCTCCTCCCGGTGGGACACGCCTGGAGGAATCCAGGAGGAATCCCCCAGGCGGAGGAATCCTGACCAGATGCCTGAGCCACCTCATCTGGCTCCTCTTGATGCAGAGGAGCAGCAGCTCTACTCTGAGCACCTCACAGATCACAAAGCCTCTCAGGCTATCTCTAAGGGAGAGCCTGGCAAAACTAATTTCGGCCGCTATTATTATTATTATTTTTAACTTTATTATTATTATTATTATTGATAGGATTAGTACTAGTGTTACTACTTATTGTTGTTATTATTAAGGTATAAGAAGTTGGACTATGCACAGTGAAGTCAAAATTATAACCTTTTACTATATCCAACTTCTAATAGTCTTATGACAGTCATCTCAGACATAAATATCCCATTGAAATGTCCATCAAGAACTTGAATTTGAAACTAACTGTACTGTACAGTTATGTGCCACCATATGTGACGGTTTGTATGAAAAGACAGGTGTTCGCTAATCTAGGGCAGACTTCAAAGAAAGTGCAGTAGTTGCTGAATAACACCATATTATAAATCACAGACACATGAATAAGTCTAATCAAAGCTAATGATTGTGCAGATTTTTTATGAAGAAGCTGTAAACATTTATGCCTAACCAAAAATATAAAATTCAAAATAGTCACTTCGTCAATCTTACGCTGAATTTAAAACATTATGGTAGAACTTGTATATGATAGTTGTGTATATTAGTCTGAAATTATGATAGCTTTATTACGGTTGCTTTTTTTCCAGTTATTTATTCAGGCATAGCTTAGACGACTATACAAAGGAGCTTCGCCTTTATAAAGAGTTTCTTCATCTTTCGAACCGTCTCAGTTGTCGGTGAGGCCGGCGGGGCGGATCCCACACAAGAGTGAAAGAGAACATAAAGCAACACAACAATAATAACAACTTGGCCCTTTCTTACATTTCATTAACAAGCTCCCCTGTGGATATTTAACAACAAGGTGGGTGAATGTGGAGTGATGCTATCGAGGAAACGAGGCTCTCAAGTAGCTGTTGGCTAGCACGCGTCGGTGTTGCTATCAGACAAGCAAGCTAGCAATGCGCGAAGATGCTAAGGCAGTGGCTTGTGCTAACGATAGTGCGGCCAGGGCCATTTGACCGAAGCTCAGCGAAAACATGGACTGCACCGCAGGGGTAACACAGTGGTGGTAACTGAAGCCACACATTTAAAGCTATCGTAATCGAGCCAATTTAAATGACTGCTATCCTTCCAGACCACAGAGTTGATACAAAAGTTGACTAGTTGCTACGAAATTAATAGTTTAACGGCCTACGGATATTGTCTTGACTAGCACACTTGTGTTACGAAACTATAGCTACTTCAGGAATAAAAAATTCTTGACATCATGATGTGGTATATGTCAGCATTGTCCTCCTTGTATTATGAAATCACACCCCAGCCCACGTTTATACCTCTTAAAGTAATATGATCTTTCTCTTACCATGGTGTCCACTATTATAAATAGTGGGCAAATACAAAATTTTGTACCTTTAACTGACCGGTTTAGGCGAGAATAACTTTAAAACGAGTTTAATATCTGAAATATCTCGAGTTGGTATCCAGGAAGCAGTTGATATGGGATCATGCTGTCACAGTACTGACAGTAACCATTTCTAAAAATAACCAATTTATTTATATTTGTAGCAAAATGCTAAACTTGCATTTGTTCCCACTTATCCTAATTTTCCATGAAAACGAAACTGATGGCAAACCTTCAGATTTGTGGATAGTATGTTAATGTTTTGTTTGTAAGATGTTTGTTTCAGGTAGTGTATTCTCAAATTTATGATCAATTTGCTTTGCTGCTTGAAATGAATCGTTGTAGAGGGCAACACGAGGACAGACACTGCTGTAGTATTGAAAGCTGAGTCAGGGATCTACTACGACTGAATTAATGTGAAATACATTCGCTTGCAGTCGAAATATCATCTGCACTGATATTGACTTAACATATTTAACTTGTCTCTTTTCCATCTGGATAGATTCCAAATAATTTGTTGAATTTGGTACTTATGAGTTCATTGGTATATAAAATAAATGCATGAAAACAAAATAACATGTTACTATTACCAATGGGTCACCATGCAGTATTTTTTTGACTTTATAAATGGTTTGACAGACGTTAGAGCTAAATGGTTTTATGGTGTTTTTCGTGTTAATGGTTAATTATGAAATCTGTCTTTATGGTCACCAAAAATTTTACTTAAACTTTTTATTACTAGATGCCCTCAGCAATGAATGCAAACAGGACAGTGCAATCTGCCAGCCCAGAGGTGGGATCCGCTCCAGGGTCAATGGGCAATTTTGCACTCGGTGGTCAGTCCGAAGTCTTGAAGCAAGTGCTGTGTGTCATTGACAAAAAGGTCCGCAATATGGAGAAAAAAAAGGTAAGCTGCCAGACATGATGACGTACCTCATCAAATAACAGTCCTGACCACAAAATGTGTCTTAGTACTAAGAATTAATTGCTGTTTCCAAATTATGTATGTTTTTATTGCAGAGCAAACTGGATGATTATCAAGTCAGGAAAAATAAAGGGGAAGGTCTCAACCAGGACCAGCTGGTGTGTACACAGAAGCCTTCATCATTCTGCATAGATAATCCTGCCACTATTATGAAGATTTTGCATTAATGCATGTCCAATCATCTTCTCCTTCATCTGTTCAGGAGGCCCTGTCCAAATACCAGGAAGTCATGAACAACTTGGAATTTGCTCGAGAGCTTCAGAAGACATTTATTGCATTGGGACAAGATGTAAAGATGACAGTGGTTTTCTAAAGATGTTCAGTGAGTTAACTCCATTTTTGCTTTTAGTAAATCTGCTAAATGTTCCTCATTTACACTATCACCAGATTCAGAAAGTGGTGAAGAAGTCTGCACGGCGGGAGCAGCTGCAGCGAGAAGAGGCAGAGCAGAGGAGGCTTAAGACGGTTCTGGAGTTGCAGTTTATCCTGGATCGACTGGGTGATGAGACTGTGCGGCAGGACCTGAAGCAGGGAGTCAGCGGCTCACCACTGCTGACAGATGAAGACCTTGCAGCTTTCGATGAGTTCTACAAATTAGTGGGACCAGAACGTGATCTGAACATGAGGTTGGTTCAAGATGTTGAACATCAGCTCCATTCAGAGATGCGAAGAACTTAAAAAAAAAAAAAATTTATTTGTAAAAACTGGATCATGACAGCTAATCTTTACACTTGCAGGTTGATTGACCAGTATGAAGATGCATCTGTGCATCTTTGGGACCTACTGGAAGGGAGGGAAAAGGCTGTAGTAGGAACAACATGTAAGTCTGTTTCAAATTGTAGAAATCTACATCAATTTAATTTTTTAATTATGTCTGTTTTGCTTTGGCTATTAACTGTAGACAAGCAAACCAAATTTAGATGTATCTGCTACAACAAGAGTACTGGTCTTCAACCATCTAGAACTTATGATCAATTTTGTGTGTCTGCTTTTTTTCTGTCTTCACTCTAAACAGGAGTAAAATCAGCTGCTAAATGTGCCTCATGAGATATAATAATCAATTATTCACTCGTGGTTGCAGTTTTGCTACAGGTTATAGCAAAACAAAATTTAAATAAACTTGAACTATTATTCATGCTGGATGTATTTTTATGTCCAGCTGGTGATGCAAATTATTGGTGTTCCATTTCTTCAGATGGGTGCTGACATCGCAGTCACCTGCAAGTTTTTTATTATGTTGAAGCTGGCCATCGGTAATTTGTCAGACACTTTTGAATGGTCCCAAAACAAGGTAAAAGGAAATGGTAAAAGCTTTAAACAATACCTTTTGTCAGAAGGTACCGAGGCCATTAGCCAGTCTTAATATGTTAATGTAGCATTTGCTTTGTGTTTTGTTAATGCAGCATGTGTGCAGTGCTGTGATGTGAATAATCAGGGCTTGGGGATATTGGTGTATTGCATTCTCAGCGGTCTGGCCTCAGGCTTCACACTGCTGCATTCTGCTCAGGGGCTGAGAGCTGTGGGCTTATCCTGACTCAGCAACAGGGCAGAGTGCCAGTGGTTGCCTGTTGCCCATGCTTCCCCTGGTCAGATCTCTGGAGCCACATTAAAATACTGGTGACCCAGTTCACTGTTATGACACCAGCCAACCCTTTAACTGGAGTGACAAGGTCTCATTTTGAAATCGGGAGGCTTATTATGATGGCAGAAAGATCTTTGATCTGAAGCACCAGGCAGGAACAAAATAGCACTTGCCTGCTTTCCCAATCTGTAAGTGTATGAGTTTAGTGACTTTTCTAATAGATTGCATTTTATTATTAGCATGTTTCAAGTTAATGACCTCCTGATATTTACACTAAAGGCTGGGCCTGGATATTTGAGAATATTGCTGTGATTTTATGTTGCCGTAGTTTTTGTTAATATTTAGGACTATTCCACTGAAGCAACTCTCCCTTAAAGGTCATCTTTAACCATCATCTTTGACCAACAGCACCGAGAACTTTAAAGACCGGGGATTTGCAATTTAAAGAAATAAATTTTCATCTAAGATTTTTTTCTCCTTTAATCAAGCCAAAGCAGACTTCCTGGTTTCACTGTGGGCACGGCATTGCTGAGACTCCAGTAAGTGCAGCAGTGATGGAGCGATGCACTTAAGCAGTGTTAATGGGCCTAATCTATATAGAACCTTAGACCACTGTGGGGATGCAACAGAGCCAGTGCTGAAATAATCTTTTAGCTCTTGGAAAAATTAACCTGAGCCATTAAAGTTAAACAATGTCAAACATAGCTGGAGGATGAACCGTCTGTTATACATCCTTGTTCTGAGTGGGTTTCATTAAATGGGTTAAACAGCATAATGCAATATATTCTTTACAGGTGAATTTAATGTCATCTCTCTGAACTTTTGAATGCACATGTACACCTTTTTAGTGTTTAAGTGTCTTTACACATGCTGTTCTCAAACACGGTGGAAAAAAAAACAAAACAAAAAAAGAAGTATCTGAACAATGAATCAACTATTTAATGTTCGGGTTCAGTTACATATTGTGTCTAAACAGTCTTCATCTTGCTGTTTAAATTTTGACATTATCAGACCAGGATGAACCCGAACACATGACAAGTTATTGAGACAGACATTTTATGCTGTGGTGCACCCACCACTGTTGGTAGCTTTCATTCCAATAAATTCTTTGACATGAAGGAATTATCCTTATATGATTCTACTTAAATGCCCTAAAGTAATTATATAAGTGTAGTATCAACTTTTTTGTACATTTCAGCCAAAAGCTGAACACCCCTAACTTTTTGTTAGTGTATTATGTTTAAACTGCTTTGGTTTTAAGTTGGTATTTTTTTTTTTTCAATGTTAAATCTCATACAATCACATCCACAATATCATGGTATTTATTAGTATTTTTGTGGTTGAGAATGCTTTAAAATATATAGATTTGATTATTTGTTAATGATTTCTGCATTAGATGAACATAAATATTTGAAACAACAGTGGATATTTATGATCGTCATCTTTAGAGTTGTCTGCCTTACATTCAACACTGGTTGAATGTATATAAAAGAAACAAAAGACACCACTTGATAGTTTCTTTGAAGTAGTAATTTGGTAATAAAGCTTTTAAGCTTTTTAACTTTGAATTGTTGCATTCAGTTTAGAAGTAGGCCTAGGAAATATTGGTCCAGGTGTATCAGATGTCCTTCACACTTGTACTAATTTAAGAATGATAATGGTTTGATGATGGAGACCTTGTCAGAATTGTTGGATGTGTTCTTTTTAATGGTTTGACTTTCCAATTGAATAATGACCTTGTTATTCTTCTACTAGACAAGGCACTGAAAGAGACTTTGGACCAGGTTCTACTGAGTGGGTACTTTGACCGTGTGCCATCTCACCAAAATGGAGTATGTGAGGAGGAAGAGGAAGAAGAGCCTGCAGCAGCAGTAACTGAATCATTAGAAGCAGAAGAGCAGACTGTTGATCCAGGTTCTGACTTTTCTGCATGAAACTGGCTATTTTTAAAATGATAATGTGATCAAGCAATAATGAAATCAGCACAGCATTCTCTAAACAGTTTCTCTCTCCACAGAAAGTGAAGTAATTGAGGAGTTCACAGAGCCCATCACAGTAGAAACAACAGAGGTGAGTGTAACAAACATATCGGGGCCTGTGATGTATTTTATCACTTTACATTGATATATTGTTTTTTTCGCCTTTCAGTTCGTAAACAGACAGTTCATTCCAGACAGCACTTACAGTGAAAAGGAGCAGGGGGACGAGTGGACCAGGGAAACGGAGGTAAGAAATGTTCAAATGCACACTCTCGTTTGGGGATGTGCATTTTAGGTGATTTTTGAAGTCGACTGGTCAGGCCTTTTCGTAGATGTGATTTCATCATGACATCAATAATGAAACAAAAGACTGGAAATGGAGGCGTTTTACAATCTCCAAATGAAAATTGTAAAACATGTATGAGATATTATTTGTATAATGTGTATGTTCTATAAAGGATTGTTTTTTTTTTTTACATTTTGTTAACATTGTGTGGCCTCTAGTGGCCTTTATTGTCCAGCAGGTAGGTTAGAAGTGGGTCAGGGAGATGTCAGGATTGAACCTGGGTCAGCTGCATTTATGGGGCAGTTGCTGTGCTAGGTGAACTAAACACCATCTTCGCAGGATCGTTCAGCGTCAAGAAAAACAGTTATTTTCTTTGTCTTTCCGTCTGGTCTTTTTGCTCCTGAAAAAACATTTCTTTGCGGGTTTAGTAACGATGCTGTTCTGGTCTGTTGGCTCCACTATCGGGGGGAAAACTCAAACAGTTGTTAAATTTTCTGCCTCCACACCAAGGTTGGGAGGTGAAGGCAAGGTGATTACTCCAGGTTGAAGCTGCTGCTAACTTCAGGGTGAGCTCCCTTCACTTCATCTAGCAGTGGTGAAGCAGACACGGGACTCTGCTGTAACTACAAGAGCTTTGTGGTGTTTATTGTTAAAGCTTGTAATGAAAACAATCACAGCTAAACAGGCAGTTTCTCACAGCTAACTTTTCCTGCTCCAACCATCACCCCTCCACTTCCTACCGCCCACTCTGATTCAGACCTGTGTTGTGTGTCCTCCTCTCTAGCTTGACCATTATTAAAAAGGCCACGCTGTTCTTCTAACACAGGGCTATATTGCCACCATGTTGCTGCAAAATGACACGACTCCTCCAAATAAAAAGTTGACTTTAAAGAAAAAAAAACCTTGACTTGGTGCATTTTAACTAGTCGGCTAGTCGTGCACATCACCACTCTCTTTATCATCTAGTAGTATGTAGTAATCTTGGCTTGAGCAACTTTGGTTTCAAGATGGACGTTATGTTTCCATGTTTCCAAGGGGCCTGCAGTTACCTGGTGGAGACATTAAACCATGTTAAACCAATGTTGCCCATTTTCACTTAAAATCTGAAACACTTAAATTTCTAGAAGTTTATAAGAAAACTTTTTGATGGTTGTTTTCAAACACTGCTTGGGTTTTTTCATTTTTTTAAGGGGCACTGTAACTTTTATATGATTGAACCATTAGTAGAAGTTGTCGTTTCCAAGACAATATTTGCTCTGCTCGAATGTGAACTACATCATCTTCTGTAAGTTCTACTGCAGTGAAGGGCAAAAGATTTCATGGAGCAACTAGCAATGTTTAACTTAGAGGTTGTTGCCTTATTCTTAAGACACCTGCACCTTTGTGTCTATTTTGTGTAAAATAGATTCTACTGAGTTTTTACTGAGTAGGTACTTATTCAGATTAGACGTATCTGTACATTATTTTCTTCTTTTCCTTTTTTTAATTTGTATTTCCAGCGGACCATGCACAAAAAACATTCATCGCAGAGGAGAAAATATGAATTGTAACAGATTTAGCCACCAGCTATTGAATGTGCTTTTCTTTTAGAAATATACAAAAAAGACCTTTTTATATTTATATACTTTTTATCGTTCATCCATTGCCAGTGCCTGTAACTTAACTTCTTTCACCTCACTATTGTGACTGAGTATTATGTTCTTAAACGTACCATTAACACAGAAATATTTTTGAGGAACTGGTGAACCTTTTTTTTTTTACAGCCGAGTTACTATAAACAGGTTTTTCAGTGGGAGCTGTTGGCAGATGATAAGATCCAGTCACTGACTGCATGATCGCCTGTGATTTGATGTTTGATGTTTCAGTTGTCACTCCGGTCAGGGTGTGACTCATGAGTAAAATGTTTACTGCAGCTTCCTGTGTGATTTTAAATTGACATGTTGTAGTTTTCAAAAACACCGTTTGTTCCTCCCTCCTCTACTCCCAGACTGTTAGTGCCTTGCAGCAGCAACCTGTGCAGCCTACGGCTCCCCCCGTTGCCCTGGAGACCCACCCCATGAACTTAACGTCTCCTGTTCCGCCCACTGACCCCTTGGCCCGGAAGCAAGTAGTACAGGACTTAATGGCACAAATGCAGGGAACATACAACTTCATGCAGGTGAGGAAGGCTTGTTAGACAATGCTACTTGCAATGGAGGATGTGCCATGTTACTAATTGCTTGTTTTCTCAGGACTCCATGTTGGAGTTTGACGGACAGCCCATTGACCCAGCCATTGTATCAGCACAGCCTATGAAACCCACTCAGAACATGGACGTACCACAGATAGTTTGTCCTCCAGGTATGTTTAACAAGGAGAAACACTGTTCTAATGTTATTTGAAAGTATGACATCTAAAAGCAGCTGTTGAGGATTCTGTTTAACTAAATTGCACTTGTTTTTAGTTCACCCTGAGTCCCGGTTATCACAACCCAACTCTGTTCCTGTCCAACCTGAGCCCACGCAAGTAAGTATTTAGATAGGAATGTGATAACATAGCTAGCAAAGACATGTGTTTTGTTTTTAAATGGCATGGAGAATGGAGAAATTCAATATCTGCCTGCTCTCCATTCCCAGGTCCCCATCGTTTCTCCAACACCACCCCCTATGTATCAGACCTCACACACACCAGACCCTCGACCCCCAACAGAGCCCATCGACCCCATCCAGGTAAACTAGGCTGTGCACTGATTGTTGGTTTAGGATACAGTGTAGGACTTTTGTTGGACTATTGCTCAGGTAACATTCATTAATTACCAGCATTCATTATTTTTTCATGATGACTATCATATTTTTATCTAGCCACAACACCTATCCGATAGTGTTTCTGTAGTAAAGTTTGGTGTATCGGGGCTTCACACTAACCTTTTCCCACTAGTAGCTCTGCTACTCCGAACTAAAAATGTATAAACACCAACGCAAAACTTTTGAGTGGCATTGACTTTGTGACATCACTTTCATATTTTATGATGTTCTAGTACAAACAAACGGTTTAAGGAAATTTTAAACTACACTGTTATTGTAAATGAAAACTTTTGTAATAGAAATGAATTAGAAAAAAATCAAGTTTAACATTTTTTTGTTTTTCTCCAGGGAAAAAAAAAGACATATCTGTTAGTATTATCACAGCTATCATCCACCTAATTACCACTAGGATCGTTCCTACACCTTTTTATTCCACTTCTTTGTTTTAGTGCACTTTGACAGCTTTGTTTTACTTTAATTTGTTGATTTTGTAAAGTGTCCTTGGGTTTCCTGAAAGGTGATTTACCTAAAATATATTATTATTATTATTATTATTATTATTATTATTATTATTATTATTACATCTTACTTTGAAATAAAACAGTTTATTTCAGGAAAGTTTTCATTCATTACTTAACATCAACCTTAAAACCTGTGTCTGTATTTCATGTCAGAAGGAGAAGGTCTTTGCTTTTCAGTATGACGTTTCTCATCCTGTCCTCATCAGAAATGTGGGGCTGTATTTTCACAGGGGTAGTTCACTTATTTTTTGTATTGAATAATGTACTAAAGCTCTTTGAGGTGAGCAAGAGGGACAGGAGGACCAGACCCTGGAATGTGTCAAGAGTCCCAGATCAGCTCTGCACCTTCTGTCACCCACACATCACCACATACCTTTGGTTTGGTTCTTCCTGATGTTTCTGTGGATATATAACAGTGAAAAGATAAATTTATTAGACAAAAATAAATTGGGGGGAAAAATTTAAAAGTTTCACTGTTCTGCCTAGTTTAAAAAATTCAGTTCCACTGTCTCAAAAAGGCCACAGAACATAATTAAATGCTTCCTGTCTGCGGCTTGGGAGACTTTTTCCAACGTATTACTGTCATTCATATTCATGTGCGACGGGTACAAGACACAATGATTCCCCACTTTCTACCCATAATTTCAAGCGAACAGACACGAGCATGTTGCAAATATCACATATTTGAAATTATTTTTGTTTATACTAAAATAATAATTAGCAAGTTTAAGCTCCTGAAGCAGTTTTCACCTATGCAAACAGGTCTGGTGACACTCCTCTTTGCATTCCTCTGCCTGAGGGAATCTAGATTCAACCCACTTTGCAGCTTTGAAATGAGCTACATAGATGCTAGCTCAGACGTATGACATGCTATGAGTTTGTGTCAATTATCTGTGATAAATCTACAACAATGGGGCAAAAGGTTCAGTGCACAGACAAGGTGGAGCAGATTACTGTTGGCACATGCTTTACTTGTCAGTTATTAGGTTCCTGATGCAGCAAAATAAAATGAGTCTCCCATGAAAAATAAACCAGTTACAAATTTATCCAATCAGTGAAGGCCAATATATTCCTCCAAACTCTAAATGCAATGTGTATTGTCTCCCCTCTGCAACAGACTTCCATGTCGTTGTCATCAGAGCAGCCTCCCCCCTCCACAGCTCTCCCTCCTGCCTCTCAGACGCAGGTTTTCCAGCCTGTTTCCAAAGCTCCTCACAGCAGTGGCATCAATGTCAACGCAGCTCCATTCCAGTCAATGCAGACAGTAAGGCTGTGATGACACTCATTTCCTATTTCTCAGTTAAAATGTCAACAGTCTCTCATGCTAAAAGGAAAAAAAACCAAAAACAATCCCTTAATTGAAACCATATGAAAAGTAAATGTAAATTCGTGCTGCCTTATCTGATTGGCTGTATGGGCCTGCGCGACATGAATGTCATCACCTGCTGAAGCCCATGAGGGCCTGTCAGCGATGGTCCATTTGCAGCCCAAAATTTGTGACCTTGGGACTGTGCTCCAATAACATGCTAGGTAGGGAAGTACATTTTTCATGTTTACTTTATTGTTATTCAACCAAATCTAAACAGAGAGGAGCACTTCTTGGTTTCTGGGGGCCAATACAAAGGTTATATTGCTTTGTGGAGCATTTTTGCTTACACGCGATTGTACTTTAGTAGCATTTACAGTTTACATGCCATTCTGCAGCTGTTCCTGTCAACGTGGAGTGTGATCAACCTTAAATTAAGTCATTATCCCTGTCATGTGGATAAAACTGCTGCTTACAGTGTGTATGATCTCTGATGAAGTAAAAGCAGTATTACATTAATTGCTTTATTTCTAAGTGTCTTTTCATCACTTAAATTCTATGGATTTGTCGGGAAGCAGCAACATGCAGTAAATGACTAGTCAGAGCTTCACACCTGATGAGCTTGTGACCTTTTTCTGCTTTTACCTTCAACACAATGTGTCATGTGTTCATTCCTCAGGTGTTCAACCTAAATGCTCCGGTCCCGCCAGCTAATGAGACAGAGGCCTTGAACCAGGCCGGCCAGTACCAGAACAGCTACAACCAGGCCTTCAGTAGTCAGTCACAGCATCCTGTGGAGCAGGCAGAGATGCAGTCAGAGCAACTACCATCTGGTGGGCAGAGTTTTAGAATTGTTCCAGTTTTTCCAAATACATTTTCTTTGACTTTGACAGAAATATGACTTGTCTGGTTTGGGGCACCAAACCATATTTTTCTTCAGTAGTTGGTGCCTTCCATTCTCAAGACCAGTCTGGAGGCCATCAGCAACCTTCCCAGCAGGGCCCAGGCTTTGGCAGGCAGACTCAGTCTTTCTACAACAGCAGAGGCATGCCTCGTGGTGGACCCCGCAACACCAGGGGCATGATCAATGGCTATAGAGGCTCTTCGAACGGATTCAGAGGTTAGTTCACATCTGTAGCCACTAGTTATTTTTACTTCTGCTTCATCTAAACATCGAATTTGACATGAAAGTTGCATTTCTTAGAGTTCATGGTATGTTCAGAAAGGACGGAACCAGTTTTCAGAAAAAGCCGTGTTTGTATATTGTTTGGAGACATAGTGACATGTACATTCGTGGTTTTTAACTCTTGTGGGATTTGTATCCCAAGTGAGTGAAATTCTTCTCATCAGGTGTTTTTTTGCACAGAAATTGTAAAGCATGGGGATATTTTGGCAGTCCAGCAGTTGTCATCAGCTGTAGCTTGTTAGCAGAGCTAGCACTGAACGTATACCATGAGTAAAAGTTGAAATTGAAGAGAGGATATTGCATATTTTTATTTTTAAATATTAAAGATGCACAAGTTGCATTGTGTCAGAGGTGGGAAATAAAAAACTAAATATATAACTCATCAGCTAGTTATATTTCCATACCAGATGTTAACCCTGAACACGCTGGTTGTGTGAAACATAGAGGCAGTTAATAGGATTAGTTGGAAATGCCTACTAAGTTTTATTTAGCTGAAGAAGAACTGTGGCTTCTTGTGTGAAAGTTGTTAATGCACCTGACAGTAGTAAGAGCAGTTGTTAACCTGTATTTCCTGTTTTTATTACTGGCTCTCAGTTGACAGCTGTCTGTCTGTCTGTCTGTCTGTCTGTGTGTGTGTGTGTGTGTGTGTGCATGTCTCTTATCAGCTATTGACCCAGTACATAGTAGACTTCTCATTTATAGCACCAACATTTGGCACCTAACAATGGTAGAAGAAAAACATGGTTTAGACTTGAAAAAACTAGACTGTAGATTTTTCAAGTGATACCATCTTGCTGAATACCAATTGTCTAATCTGATTATATCCCTGTAACGCATGTCATTCTGTTAATATACACACACCTGACTTGTAACATGTTTAAAGTGATACTTAATGTCGTTGGGTCAAACTGTAAAGATTTAGTCAAATTTTGTTTGGTAAAATTCCTCCTTCATACACTAAGCAAAGGTTTTAGAGATATCAGTCATAGAGAAGTCTGGCTTCTGTTGGTGTTGTGCTCATTTGTTGTTTGTTTTTGCAGTTTTCGTCCTCCAATCATGACCCAGCTGCTCAGACACATCCCAATTCTTGGTGCCATACAATTTTTATTTTTGTGGAGCAATTTTCTGCCTGCTGAACTAAAGCTGTGTTCGTATAACGATATTAGTCTGGAGTTGAGTGTTTGAACAGAACTAGGGGTGTGAAACTGCAGCCAGTTTGAATTATGAGTCAAAAGATTTTCATGTTTTGTATATGCTGGAAGAGGTATTTAAAAATTCAGTGAGAGCTTTTTGACATAATGAACTGGCAAATGTCAGTTTCAGATACTGAGATTTTTACTTGTAAATGAGCTGTCTAAATTTAAGTCTTTTGTATTTCCAGGCGGCTATGACGGCTATCGTCCTCCTTTCACCAACACTCCAAACTCTGGATATGGACAGACTCAGTTCAACACACCACGGGACTACTCAAATGGGAATTATCAGAGGGTATGACAAAAGCATTCAGTGTTCACACAGACTTTGTTAAAGCACTTTTGCTGTCTTTTGGTTCAGATCCTAATATATTTCTTTCTTTGCTGCTGCTCAAGGACGGTTACCAACAAAACTATAAGCGTGGAGCTGGCCAGGGACCCAGAGGAGTGTCAAGAGGCAGCACACAAGCTATGCGATCTTGAAATGGCCTTCCATAATGACTGTGACTGAATAAGCTGGTCCACACTGAAATTTGAAATCTTAAGAAAGCATTTGCCCCTACTCACTTTCGCTGTTTTCCTCATTCTACATCAGTGGTATTTTCCTGTCTCTAATCAAAGTAATGTCTGCTTTGATATGGAAAACAAATCATTTAAAGTCTAAAACACAAGGTAAGCTGTAGATCCAATCTCTGATTTACACAAGCGATGTGTATCAATAGTCCTGTAAACTTGAAAGAGTTAATAAGTTATTTTTGTTTTATGAAAAAAAAAAAAATCACCTGCCACTGCTGGTCCAAATCACAGGAATTTATTTCCCTTCTTCAGTTCTTCTGTCATTTTGGTTCCAAACAAAGCATTTTTGTTTAATAAACGCCCCGTTATCTTGTTTGTAAATTGATGTTGCTTCAAGAGTTTCAATAAAGTTGTGTTGAATACTCGTGCTTCCTGCTTGAGCTTTTTATTTTTCTAATGAAACGGTTAAATAGGGTTACAGTCTAATTTTCACGTTACCATAGACATTTTTCTGTGGTAATTATAGCTTTTTTTATGTGTGTATCTATTGTGAAATTTGATTTACCTTCTAGAAATGTCAGAGTTTTAGTGGATTTGTTGAATACATTCAAGTTTACCTCATCAGTTATCTGCTACAGGCTAATCTGACAGGATTCCGTTTAATGACTTGTACCAGATAAGTGCTACTGATTTGGATTATGTGGAACATTGTGGTGTGGGTAGCCTTCACCGGTGAAAATTAGATTTTTTTTCTCTTCGTTTGAATAATTTCAATGTCAAAGTATTCATTGCATGTTCTCTGACAAGGTGATTAACAGGGCTGCCAACTCTCACGCATTTGAGTGACTTCTCACGCTAAACCTCCAATTTCTCACGCTGAAATATACATCAAGAGCAATACCGGCTAATCGGGAGGATTTCCGGTGAAACACATAAGTGGGAACGGGCCAACGATATCTGAGAAGAATCAATAGTGATGTACGGATGTATAGTGAAATATCTATTCATCCTATGCCAGCATTAATATACCTAAACTTTCAGGACATGTAGGAAGGCTTCTTCTGCCTCTAGGCATGTGTGAAAAAGGCGCAGCGTTGCAGCAGCGCGGTTCACTGCTCAGTGACCAGTCCGACATGCAGCGATGAGTGGAGATATTTTAGCCCCACACACAGCAACGATGCGCAGTTTGATGTGTGTGAAGCCAGCAAACATCAGATAATCTACCATAACACAGAAACAGAGGTGATGAGGTGAACTAAAGAGGAGGAGAAGAACAGGTGCTGCTAGGCAGTGGCTAAATTAATCAAAGTGAGCCTTGAGTCTTGCTACCGAGCATGCGACAAAATTTTGGTTGGTTCCACCAAATCTCACTCCAAGGATTATTGAAAAGTTGGCAACCCTACAAAAAAGTCTGTACCATAAAAAGACCTAATTAAAATATATACTACATCATAATTATGTTATATTATTTTATTATATATTACACAAGATATACAGAGATAAACGTATATAACTAAGAGATTCGGGAGAAATTATTTAAATCTGTAACGAGTCCTACAAAAAACTTTTGAAAAATGTCGCAGAGTTTTGACGTCACACATGGGTCCTTCATGAACTGTCTACACGTGAGTGTATCAACAGCGTGATGGCTGGCAAGTAAATTCAGTCATTAGTTGAATTCTTTTGATAATTTTTCAAAAGAAAAAAAATATAATCCCAGCCAATTTAACTCTAATACAAGGTAAGTTTTGCCAATTTTATTCTGCAGTTTTTCGTCCTCGTTTTGTGTTTCTCTGTTGACAGAATAATTAGCATCTTTTGAGGCTATAACTCAGCTCCTGTTTATCTTCATTGACAGTGCCTTGTAGGTAAAACGTAACTGTTGTAGTTCATACTGTGAAACAAATATTTGCTTGTGATATTTCAGATTTCTCTTTGTGGCAGGAAAACTATGGCGACAGTCCGCAAGAAGGTAGACAACCGGATTCGGGTCCAGATAGAGAATGGTGTCGTTTTGCAGCACCGGACCATGTTTGTGGTGGTGGGAGATCGCGGGAGAGATCAGGTAATGCATCATCTCATATCCTCTCGTACTATTAAATTGAAGGTTAATTTCTTAGCAAGTTCGTGTGGATTTCTTTGCTGGAAGCAGCATAACGGTCTGCCTCTGCTCCAGGTTGTGATCCTTCATCATATGCTGTCTAAAGCTGCAGTCAGAGCTCGACCTTCAGTGCTGTGGTGCTACAAAAAAGACCTGGGTTTCAGCAGGTGAGTGTAAACTCCTCTCAGATATTTAGCTGCTATCTGATTAGTTGGGAAATAGGCATAGGTTTCATTGGTTAAATATGTCTAAAACAGCAATCGAAAGAAGCGCATGAGACAGCTGCAGAAGAAGATTAAAACTGGCACACTGAATCTGAATCAGGACGACCCATTTGAGCTTTTCATCGCAGCCACCAACATACGCTACTGTTATTACAATGAGACGCACAAGATCCTGGGAAACACATATGGCATGTGTGTCTTACAGGTGAGGACATATTTGGAAAAAGAAGAAATTACAACTGTAGTTAGATGCCGAGCTTATTTCTAATATCTGAGGTGTTTTCAGTCTTTACTTGTGTTTTTTTAATTGCCCCAAAGGATTTTGAAGCCCTTACTCCAAACCTTTTGGCAAGAACTGTTGAGACAGTTGAAGGAGGGGGTATAGTCGTCATTCTGCTCCGAACAATGAACTCTCTCAAGCAGCTGTACACTATGACCATGGTAAGTCTTGTTCTTTTAAATCCACACTAATTTTAATGCTCAGAGGATCATAGCAACCAGTTTCCCTCCAGGACGTGCACACAAGATACAGGACTGAGGCTCATCAGGATGTAGTTGGCAGGTTCAATGAGAGGTTGGTGTTTTTATACTTTTTATTGGAGCACATTTGGCAAATGAAACAAAAAATAACAATAATTTTATGTGTATATATTTTTAGGTTTATCCTGTCACTTGCATCGTGTAAAAACTGTGTTGTTATTGATGACCAACTAAACATCCTGCCGATCTCCAGCCACATGGCAAACATCAAGCCAGTCCCTCCAAAGACTCAGGTGCCTGCGCTACAGTGGAAACCATTAATTGTTAAACTGATCAGCTACTCAGATATTAATTTACAATAAGTTTGACATACTTAAATTAATTTGAAAATGCTCAAATTCTCTGTGCTCTGTCATTATAGAGTTTATAGTTTGGTATAAGTAGGAGCATGCTAGTTGGCTTGTACTCTCTTCTCTGACGTGTCATCTTCTCCCCTTCAGGAGGATGGTTTGTCTCCCCGAGAGCAAGAGCTGAAGGATCTGAAGGACTCCCTTCAGGACACTCAGCCTGTCGGTGTGTTGGTGGATTCCTGCAGGACCATGGACCAGGTCACAGCTGCTCAAATGCTACAAACATTAGCTGTCCATTAACATTGTACCAGTCAAATTAATACATACTAAATCATATTCAACTTGAACTCTATTCTTCAACAGTGACTCTGACAGCTGATTCATTTTAAAGGTTTGTGTTGTTTTGTAGGCAAAAGCAGTGCTGAAGTTTATTGAAGCAATATCGGAGAAAACGCTGAGGAGCACCGTGGCTCTGACTGCTGCCCGAGGTCGAGGCAAGTCTGCTGCCATGGGGCTGGCTGTTGCTGGGGCTGTGGCTTTTGGGTAAAGACTAGTTTTTAATATCATAAAATACTTAAGGGTTTTGCCTCTTCAGTTGTATGTTAAAGTGATCACTTCTTTTTCCTTCTTTTATTTAGCTACTCCAACATCTTTGTAACCTCACCAAGCCCAGACAACCTTCACACCATGTTTGAATTCATCTTCAAAGGCTTTGATGCACTGCAGTATCAGGTAGACTGTGGTAGCATCGTTCCCTCTTTTTTGTATTTATTTATTCTGTGATAACATAAGTACTTCACTCTTTTGTGTTTTTTATTTTTAGGAGCATCTAGACTATGAAATTATCCAGTCTTTGAATCCAGAGTTCAACAAAGCTGTTGTACGGGTGAATATCTTCAAAGAACATCGTCAGACAATTCAGGTAACAGAGACCAGAACGCTCCTTTATTTTTCTGTTTTTTATTTAAAAAAGAAGTAATAAACTCACGTGACCACGTGTTACTATGGCTATCAGTACATCCACCCTGGTGATGCCGTGAAGCTGGGTCAGGCCGAGCTGCTGATCATCGATGAGGCTGCAGCCATCCCTCTTCCTCTTGTGAAGAACCTGCTGGGTTCTTATCTGGTTTTCATGGCCTCCACTATCAATGGGTCAGTAATAACTATTAAAAGTGACCCTCTTCTTAACCAGCAAGGCCTAAGACAACTAGAAACTAGATTTACTTTTAAGAAGTTGAAGCCAGTGGATTTTTGGTTTTTACTTGCAAAACGTCTCATAAAGGTTAGTTATTTAAAAAGCGCCTTCGCTGATTTTACTGTTTATTTGTTATCTCTGTTTTCTTGATCTCTGCAGGTATGAAGGCACCGGACGCTCTCTTTCCCTCAAACTGATTCAGCAGTTGAGGCAGCAGAGTGCAGAGAGTCAGCAGAACATGTCTGCAGAAAACAGAAGCACCAACACCGCCAGACTAACAGCAGGTAGGCTCCTCAGCCTTTTTTTTTCTTCTTTTAAATGCAGTCTTAGTTTGGATTTGTCTTCTTATTCTGTTCCTGTGTCCATCCACAGCTCGCACTCTTCACGAAGTCTCTTTGCACGAGTCTATTCGATACGCTCCGGGTGACCCGATGGAGAGGTGGCTGAATGAGCTGCTCTGTCTCGACTGTCTTAATATTCCCAGACTCATTTCTGGCTGCCCACTTCCACAGACCTGTGATCTGTATCCTTCATTTTCTTCTATTTTAATTTGGTGCTGTTTTCTTAAACATGAGTTTTTCTTCATCCTTCAGAAAGAGGGCATTTGTATGTAAAGGCTTAGTAACAACACAAAATTGCAGTTACTTAAAAAAAAATGTTTTTAAGTAACTGCATAATCTCATTCAGTACGGCACATTAAAATGCTTGGTTTCAAATAAATTCCGTCTAAGTTAAGCCTGCAAGATATGAGGAAACCTGGTGAAATTTGGCTTGATAAGATAAGTTACACTTACATAAACAAGTACTTCAACATTAATACAGATGTAATCCCAGGTCTCTGAATGAGAGCTAAGCATTTGACTTTTGCACCTCTGCATGCTGGTTTGTTGTAAACATGCTCCAATGCAGAAGTAAGTGGAATACAGCTCTCATTTAAATGTTTATGCAATATAGTGATAAAGATCTTGTGCATGTTGATATTGTGATAACTTTTCATAAATGACACAAAATACAGAACTTAGGTTGAAAAATTTTTATTACCTTTCAGGAAATGCAACATCTGGCTGTTTATCGTTTTCCCTTTTAGTAGTAAAAAATGTCTAAGTTCCCAGTTGTTTTCAAATTCAGCCCAAGTCTGGAAAGTGCAGCTATCCTTTCCTGACAGTTACATTCTCATAAGCACTTTACAGCACTAGGGTGCTGATACATGCTTTTACTTCTAGTAGAATAGATTACCATAAGGCCCTGACCTCCGGTCCTCCCAAAAAGTGTGTTGCAAAACTACAGCATCTTCAGAACTCAGCAGCACGTGTTCTGACGAGGACCAGAGGGCGGGAACACATCACACCAGTTTTAAAACCACTGCATTTGCTCCCCGTGCGTTTAATTCGGTTATTTATAAATATCTTAATGGTCCTGGGCCTTATTTATCTGAACTACTTTTAAATTATGAGCCCTTGAGAAAGAGTTGGTGTGGATTTTTTTTATTACTGTTTTATATTCTTTTTATTTGCAAACAGTTTTTTGTGTGCATTTAGTTATGTAAAGCACTTTTATGCAACTTATGTATGAAAAAGTGCTTTATACATAAACTTTTATTTGATTTGATTGTCATAAACGCAGCGATGCAAGTTGTGTTCTTAGCGCGCTCCGTCCAGATATTATGTGAACAGAGACACGCTGTTCTGTTACCACAAAGCATCTGAGGCTTTTCTGCAAAGGCTGATGGCTCTCTATGTGGCTTCGCATTACAAGGTGAGATTTATTTTCTTACCATTGCTGAGAATAATATCACATGAGATACAAGATTGATGTTGTGTGTTCTTTGTTTGCTGACTTGTTTTGTCTGGCTCTAGAATTCCCCAAATGACCTGCAGATGTTGTCCGATGCTCCAGCTCACCACCTCTTCTGCCTCCTGCCACCTGTTCCCCCCACACAGAACTCGCTACCAGAGGTCCTCGCTGTGGTGCAGGTAGTGTTTGCACACATGAAAATTTCATTTATTTTTGTGACAAACCAGAATTTTATTGTGATTTTTGCATGTGTTTTTTTTTTTTTCTTTTGGTCTTTTAGGTGTGTCTAGAAGGAGAAATATCAAGGCAGTCCATCCTCAACAGTCTGTCAAGAGGGAAGAAGGCCTCAGGCGACCTCATTCCCTGGACTGTGTCAGAGCAGGTACACACTGGTCACAAAGCTTTTTACAAAACCGTCATAGCTCCTGTTTCCACAGTGAAATGTTGAATCTTTGCTCTTCATCTCAGTTTCAAGATCCAGAGTTTGGCAGCCTGTCTGGAGGCAGAGTGGTGCGAATCGCTGTCAATCCAGATTACCAAGGGGTAAGAGCTTGCAAAGACTTTGTGGTGTTTGTTTTCATTCATCTGGCTGTAGAGTAGTTGTCTCCACTGAGGACTGTGTTCCCTAAGGAAATCACTAGGAAATCACTGTCCCTTCAGTTCTTAAAACAACTTCTGTGTGTGTGTTCTTGGTTCTTGGCTTGACCTTTTTATCTCAGATTAGTGCCAGAGAGGAGTTTATCCCTGGGGAAGATTCTAGACATTAGTTTTGAGAAATAAAAGTAGCTGAAACTGCTTGTGGAAGAGCACTGTTCATAACTTTATCAACCTGTCTAACAGATGGGCTACGGCTCCAGAGCTCTTCAGTTGTTGCAGATGTACTACGAGGGCAAGTTTCCCACCATGGATGAGAGCACACACTCAAATCACACCAAAATCACTTCTGTCAGCAGTGAAGTAAGACAAATTGTTTTCAGAACATCTGAGGTACATTATTTTCTGGCAGATTAAAGATGCATGTTTGACAGAACCTTTGTTTGTTCAGGCTGTGAGTCTGCTGGAGGAGGTCATCACGCCACGTAAAGAGCTTCCTCCTCTGCTGCTAAAGCTCAGTGAGAGGCGGGCGGAGCGACTGGACTATTTAGGAGTTTCCTATGGCCTCACTGCACAGCTGCTCAAGTCAGTTGAATATTGGGGGGAAAAAGGAGGGAAGTGCTTGTGAATCATTTCTGCATATTTAAAGGTTTTTAAAAAAAACTTTACAAATCTGCAGGTTCTGGAAGAAAGCAGGTTACACTCCAGTCTACTTAAGACAGACACCGGTAAGTTAAATGAATTTATCATTTTGTTTGTGTCTTTGTGTTGCATTGCCATAAAACTCTTATTATTGAAGTGTACGATTTTTTTTTTTTTTTTTTTAATTAATCCAGAATGACCTGACAGGAGAAAACTCTTGTGTGATGCTGAAAAAGCTTAACACAGACGACGCCCCAGAGCAGAGTCAGTGGCTGGCTGCCTTCTGGAAAGGTGAATTTGGCTGCACTTTCTGAGGAGCACTGGATTGTGTTATCCCACTGCTGTTCCTAAATAGATGTTTTTTTTCCCCTCTCAGATTTCCGTCGGCGCTTCCTTGCTCTGCTTTCTTACCAGTTCAGCAGTTTTCATCCAAGCCTGGCGCTCACTATTTTGCAGAATAAGAAGTCCAAGGAGGAGACCACCAGTAAGACTCTTCTAACTTTATATCTCAAATTTCTGCAGCATGTAAGCACACCTGATCTGACTCACCTTTTATCTCAACAGCTCTCAGCAGCTCTGAGCTGGCCATGTATTTTTCCCCATACGATCTCAAACGTCTGGAGTTGTATTCAAGGAGCATGGTGGACTACCACCTTGTCATGGACCTCATCCCAACGGTGGCACGCATGTTCTTCCTGAAACAGCTTGGTGACGTCTCCCTCTCAGCAGCTCAGTGTGTAGGTTTCCCCTGAAGTTTCTATCCCTTTTATCACTAATTATTATGTCCCAGATACTGATGGGCTGACTGTTGTTCTCCAGGCGTTACTGCTGGGAATTGGATTGCAGCACAAATCTGTCGACGAGCTAGAAAAGGAAATTGATCTCCCAAGTTCGCAGCTCATGGGCCTCTTCAATCGGCTCATCCGTAAATTTGTGCAAGTCAGTGGACACTATAAAAAAGTCCAATATAAACTTGTTATACCTTTGCCATGTAAAGAGCTATAATAACTGAAGTGCTTTGTCATTTTCATCCTGTTCTAGGTGTTCACCAACATCCAAGAAAAAGCTATTGAAGCACAGATGACAGCAACTAAAGATGTTACCATGGAGCCAGCTGTCAGGAGCCTTAATGAAGATCTGGTATGGAAACCCATTTACCTGATAAGAAGAAAAATTGTAAATGTCTGAGAGAGTCCACCTCCACACCAACAACATTACGGATCAATTTATTGAGTCTGTTGGTGTCAGCCTTCAGTCCGCTGCCTGAGCACACAACAGTATAAAGAAGGGCACTGGCCACCACAGACTCATAAAATATCCTGAGCATTCTCTGGCAGATGTTGAAGGACCTCAGCTGCCTCAGAAAGTAGAGACGGCTCTGGCCCTTCATGTAGATGGCATCAGTGTTTTTAGTGAAGTCCAGCTTATTGTCAGTGACCACTCCAAGATATTTGTAGTCCTCCACAGTGTCCACATTCACACCACCAATGGAAATGGGGGTCACTGGTGGTCTTGACCTCCGCATGTCTACGACTAGATTTGTTTTTGCCACACTGAGCTGCAGATGGTTCTGCTCGCTCCACGTGACAAAGTTGGCCACCACAGTTGTCTTTCTCATCATCCTGATGAAGTCGAGCATTGGGGATTGGGAATCGGTGCATGTTTTGTAACATTGACATCATATCCTCCAGCTGTGCTGCTACACTGTCCTCACATATCACAGACGGTAGAGGTTTCAAACCTATCCAACTTGGTACCTGGTTTCAGACATGATCAGTTTCATGGAGGCTAATCCCTGGTTTCGTGGAGATGAAAGGGTGGATTGCTAAAATACTTCAGTGGTTTTACTGCAGTTCGGCGTCGTGGGGGACAGCCCCTCAGTAGCTGGTTCCGGTGAAGGATGTGTTACTTGTGAGATATGTGGAGACTGAGGAGTAAGAGGGAGGGAAAGAGATGTGAGTGGCTGGTAAATGGAGTCTAACAGCAGCAGAGGGACCTTTGAGGAAAGATCAGTAGCCACGGATTCTGCTGATGAGTTACAACCAACAATGCTGTAGCGTTCAATCTGCCCTCACTTACATATTAGAGGAAGATGAAGTGAAGCTAGTCAGACATTTTTCTTTTATAGAAGTTGGTCCTCTTATCTCATCACACTCGATTCCTCCACTCGACTCCTCTTCATGTCTTAGTCTCCCACCAGACATGCTAGTAGAGCCAGTGAGGATTGTCACCTGGCAAATATTGTTAAAAGTAGCTCATTTAGCATTTAAAAAATGCTGACTCATCACCTCTAAAGAGAGGACAATTTTCTGTGATTGCATCTTCAATACAAGTCAGTCTTCTCCTTTTTCTTCAAGACACAAGCTGAAGCTCTAACTGTTTCAATATTTCTGACATTTTTTGGTCTAAGCATCTAAGAAAAATCTATGATTAAAGAGGAACATGTCTTTCAGACTCACATTTTAATGTATATGATAATCAAACTACATTTTGTCCTTTTACAGAATGAAGCTGCTAAAGAGTTTGAGGAGAGACACAAGCAGGATCTAGAGAAAGTAAAGGAAATGGATCTGGAAGAGTAAGTACGAGGCTGGAAAGGTGGACTAATTTTTTCTTTTTTAATCAGTGATGTTTACTTGTTATGATTTTCTTTTGTGTTTTCAGGTACAAGATTCGGGGAGATGATGAGGAGTGGGACCAGGTGCTGAAGAAGGCGGGGAACACGGCTGTTGTCAGCATCAAAAGGTGCAGTGGCATCCATGATGCACAAGAAAAATAACCATGTTTGTAATAGAAAGTGTTTCTTATTATTTTTACTTATTATCAACAGTGACAAGAAGAGGAAATGGGAAGGAGGAACTGCAATAGCGAGCAATGGGGCTCCTCAGCACGGAAAACAGAAAAAGAAGGACATGCAACACGGAAAATTCAAGAAGAACAAGGACAAGCATGGAAAATTTGGAAAGAAGGCGTGACAGTAAAGAGTGCTGTCGTACAGGACTGTATGATTTTTCTTGGACTTGCTTGCAGACACTGAAATATGTCAATAAGAAAAAATTTTTTTTTTGTTTTGCTTTTTTCCTGCTTCTCAGTATGTGATGCATCACAATAAGTTGATTCCTGTTATTTTATAATGTCAACAGAAAATAATACACTTTAGCTCAAGATATTAAATAAGTATCTTTTACTTCTGTCAGACAGTTCACTGTATTTTTACAGTTTCTTTGTAGATTGATCATTTCCATAAATGATTTGTAAAAGTTAAGTGGTTTTTTAAACCAAAACCCGAGGTATATGATCGGCTTTAAGCCTTGCTGCACAGATCAGTTAAACACCTGAAGATGTAAATCATTCCACCGCTGTCTGAGCCGCTGTTTCACAGCTTCTCCTGCAAAGATACAGTCTATGGCCTGCTGAGAAAGCTTCCACATGTCCTTATGGGTGAGACCAAAAGTGGATGCAGCCAGCTGATATTCCTGAGACAAGTCTGTACAAAAAACTCCTTTATCGTCAGTCTGCAACATGACAAAGAACAACAATCGTTAGTTTATTTTTGTTTCCGTTTTCCAAAAGATGAGCATTTTATAACACCTTTATCACAAAGACCTGTTTGATGGTGAAATCTGTCAGTTTGGTTCAGACTATTAACTGGATACAGGCTATAAACTGGGTTCAAGTTTAGTTTAATGCTGCTTTTAATGGACACCTAATGGCAGCAAATTAAACCTTCAAACCTGGAGGCAGCAATATATTGTGTTTCAAATGCACAGAAGATAACTCATTTGTTTAAGCACAATGAACCCAATGACAGATATCCTGGATTTGTAAAACCAAGTGATTTCCAAGCTTGACTGATGCTGTAGGTGCTTTTAATCACATTAACATGTGTCTTTGCTTCCCAGAGCTCAACTTGGAGAAAAAGGATAGAGGGTCTGAAATCAGGGGTCTGAATAGAGGGTCTCTGTGTAGTGATGAGTGCTACATGTTTAATTTATTCATTAATCCTCAGTGATGAAGACTCAAATAGCCTTCTAGCCAAGAAATTCTCCTGACTGCCTAAAATAATTGCAAATATCTGAGCAGCAGTCATGATTAGAGAAATGGCAAGGACAGGATTTGTGTGCCTCCTTTAATATCTCCTTTGCTATAGGAGAAGCTAGACTTCTGTTTAGGAATGGAAAGGAGAAAATTCAGTCCCACAATTCTTTGTGCTTACAACTTTAAAGAAAATTATTTTTATACAATCTGAAATTCAAAGTGTAATTCATGTAAATAAAAAAGAAATCAAGGAGAGTGAGCAGTTTGTGACTAAGGCTAAATTATATATTAAAAATAAAAAAGGCAATGAGGAACAACTTGATAAAACCTTTTTTTAGAGATGAATCTATTGTGCCAACAGCTGGCAGATTCTCATTGCAGTGTGGATGTTTTCTTAAGTCCTTACAAATGTTCTACCTTTATTCCCTAAACCTCATGATGCCTCGTAACAGGGTTAAAGAAAAGTTCGGAGAAAAAGACAATAGTAGTTTTTGAGGTTACATCTGGTGCATTTAATTTAATTTCTAGGTCTCAGTATGAGAGATTAGGAAGTATTAAGTTAATAAAAAAACACACCCTTTGTCAGGTTATTTAAACTTTTAGCAATTCCAACTGGAATCGACTAAATCCAACGTTTCCCATTTAACAATACAAACCAAAATCAAAAGTCACAACTGAGTATTAAACTTAAATATTTTTGGGAGCTACAGCCCGAATCATGACCAGCAAATAAGCTGACTTTAGCTGAGACATACACAGGATTACACAGTACGATGGAAATATGGCTAAAGTGGTAGTTGTAGTAATGAAAAGAAACTTACACAAAGGACACATGGATGTCCCAACTGGTACCAGTATTTGAAGTGATGTTTGGAGTAATGCGGCACAGTTTGCCCTTTAACATTTGATGTTAAGCAAAGCTCTACATGGAAATAAAGAACAAGAAATTGGATTTGTCAGCTTAGGACCATCCACATATAATTTTTTTTGGTTTTGTTCAGGCTTACCCAGTGGTATAATGTTTTTCACCACTTTATCCACAAGGCTTTGAGAGCCTCCCACTTCAGGGTGTAGGAAGGTTCCATGACCGATCCTGTCCGGAGGAAGATTCAACAGCAGGTCTGACTCCTCCTGCTGTGATGGAACCTGAAACCATGATTTCAGTAATAAGTTTGATCTTTCACATAATGGGCTTAAGTTTGAATAATAACATTAAAACTGGCTATACTTCGGAAAGATGCAGTGACAACTTCAGTCCACAGTTTCTGGCCCTCTCTAAGGCAGGAAGAAAGTATTTCCCATGGCCCACCTTCAAACAAAAGCTGGGTTAATATAAAAATATGGGATAACATTTTGTAAATTAACAACAAAAAAGTCAAATTTCCATCTTGATAGTTCACATGCCTGATATATTTTAAGTCTGGAGACAAAAATTAATATAATTCTTAAAAAACCCCCCCAAAAAAAAACATGTAAAAATCTTGAAAGCAACGGGATTCAAGCAGAACAACACACAAGTGTTTTGCATTCAAACTGAGCACTAAGTTTTGCACTTCAGTCTAAAAGGAATGTAGCTAAGCTACTAAAGCGAAGCGCTAGCAGCAAAATACTTAAATGGCCAGTTACATCTATTTTATATTTTCATATGAACCTCAAACTTATTTACAAACCGTTGGATCTCCACTGAGGTCAATTCCCACCACTAAACCATCAGAGGACAGCATAAACTCCTCTGCCAGTTTCACTGTCTCCATGGCAACCTCAGTCCCATTCCTGCGGTCGATGGCCACCAGAAACCTTTAAAGACAACGTTTCCTGTCATTCACTACTGCTGCCAATGATAACGTTGCTGCTTCATAGTAGTGATAAATTACACTTGGTTTTCAGTGACGTATATATACCTGACATCAATGTCCACTCCTTCATTTTTACACTGCTGAATGGCTTTGATGACAGTCTCAATATAGCTCTTTTTTGTTAACCCTACAGAAAAGATGAGAAATCTGTGAGCCTAATCAGGCGGTGGAACAATCTTGACTTTTAACCATCCAATTAAAATATCCAGCTCCATATTGCTGTTCTCACCTGTATCGTTCTCTTCTCTCGGCGTACTTCTGAGCTCTAAGTATCTAACACCATCAGCTGCAAACTCCTTGATAACATCTGTAGCCACCTAAGTAGAAAATGAAAATATCTGTTGTAGCTATTTTTGGAAACTTTTTTTAAAGAAAAAAAGCCATGTGTTTATCCTGAGTTGGTTCTCACCATCAGGATATCTTCCTCCGTGTCCACCAATTTATGGATTACCTTAAACACTTCAAAACATCTGCAGACATGCAAGCCAGTGACAGTGAATGGTTTTTAAAGCAGTTATATTTAAAAATCAAATACTGTAAACAAATGCAATGAAAACAAGTAATCGGTTAGATTTAATCAGGGTTGAGCCAGATTACTTTTATATGAAGTTATGTAGCTTTATGACGTTTTTGTTTTCAATTAATAATGAAAATGAATTAAAGCATTAAAATTTATACTAAAAATCAGTCAAAACCATAAAACAATTTGTTCTACATATAGTTTTTTTTCTCCTACTCTCCTCAAACATCTCAAACCATTTTCATGAAAAGTGTATTTTGTGGATTCAGGTCGATGTGCATAAATGTCCAGTTGACTTTATGTGTAATATGACACTGAATGAATAACAGACGCACTCATCCAGAGTCCTCCGCTGGCCCTTGCCTATGGCTGTCATGCTGTGCTCGATGTTGAGATGCGGTTTCCTACTGATGAGCTTCTCGATGGTTTGAAAGCTGACTGAGCCGTTGAGGTGCGCGTGAAGCTCCTGTTGACAGCAAAACGCTGACGTTAGCATAAAGTAACATATAGCTAAAAACAAACATGAACAGCAGTTACTCCTCATTAACTTCCTCAAATTAATTTTCTTCTAAATATTTATCACTAATGTCACAATGTTTACTTACCACCTTTGGCAGCTCCCGATAAAAGAAGGCATCATTATCCATCACAAAGTAAAACACAACCTCAGCTGGTCTGCGGGGGTCCTCAGTAATGTTCTGAATACAACCTGTTGTGTTCAGTCTACATTTTCCCAGAGCACCACCTCGTGCAACAAAGAAATATTCCCCTGCTTCTTTGGTGCATGAAGTTCCGCTACTAAAGCAGCGAGTCTTCATTAACTTTTTATTTATGGTAACATGTAAAACGAAAAATGCAAATTAACTAAGACAAGCAAAATATGCTATTAAAAGAAACAGAATTAATATTTTAATTAGCGGGCATAGACCATGTGTATGGGGGAACAAGTCTAGAGCATATAAGGAAAATGTAGCGCATGCCGACTACAAGAGAGCTTAAAAAAGCGGTGGGGATCTAAAGATTAGGAAATGATTATTACAGCTAAAATGGCTATCTGTCGTAAGAAGTCAAATAAAATTAATAAAAGTTAATAGCCAATGTTATTTTTAATCAACACTTGTTTACCTAAGATGTTCCTGCATTGTATGGCTTTTGTCACTGTTACAACACGAGATAACGAGGGAAAACTTGCTTTGAGCCAAACCAGGCCTTTAATCGGCATTTCTTCAGCATTATTGGCTATCAAGGTTTGCACAATCCTGGTGGTATTATGAATTTTACACCCTCTTCGTAAACTGTAAACACTTTGGACAGGAAAATATTTTCACCCACATAGGCAAATGGAAAGATTATGCCTTGTGAATGCTGCATTATGATCAATAACACAGTGATGTAGAACAAATTAGGGCTGGTTGATATGAACCTAATTCTATATTTCAATATTTTTACCTGAATCATGATATATGATATATATCTTGATAGAACTTTTATTTCAAGTAATCAAAGAGACAGTTTTAATTTATAGCCTTTTGTGCTTAATGCACTTTTTTTGAGGATCAGCAGCACATGTGCATTTAAACAGCTGATTGAAATTAAAGTAGCTGTATATTAAATAAAAATGCTCTTAAAATAAAATGAAAGAAAAATTCATTTAATGACTATAACAACAACAAAAAAAAAAGTTGTGCAAAATGTAAAAAGAAAATAAACTTTTAACTCAAAACAAGCTATCTCGATATAAGCGATATTCCCTCATTCTTTATGTAAAAAAGTCTCCATATGTTTGAAAATCAGAATATATTGCCCGGCCCTAAACAAGCATTCACTCACACTTGGGCATCTGAGGTTTGCCGTGAGACAACAAGTTTTTTTTAATTGAACTGAATTCAAAAGACCAGTTTACACTAAATATTTGCTAGCATTTGATTGTCTCTTCTTGGGGTGACATCTAGGAGGTCAGTCACATTTTATGGATGGTCTGTGCACTCTAGGCCATCCCTCTGGCCCCACCTTTGCAAAAAGATATGTCACACCCCTTTGGCAGCATTTTGCTATTCTCTTTCGTTTATTACTTGATACAAGTGCGGCCTTATACAAAACTAAAGAACAGAATCAACAAGAACTGTAGTTGATGGTAATTTAAATATAATAAACTAAACAAATCTGTTACCTTCATGGTAATTGCATGCTGCCTAATATAGCTAGTCTGTATATTATCATAAGAATGACTTAAATTCAAAAGAAGTAAATGGAAAATCCTAATACCACTTTCATTTAAAGAGACATGTTAATGAATTGAGCACTTATTAAAATAAACTATTTAATTGCAAATATAGAGATTTAGGACACATTCAATATTAGAACAGGATATATCCCACCCCATAAAAAAAAATAAAAACAAATAGATAAATAGACATTTTTATTGTTGACAACAGCACAATACATCTGACATCCAAAATCCAGACAGTTTGATTAAACACAAATATTCACACAGTAAAATAACTGATGTCAGAATGAACATTTTCAAAACAAAAATGCCATTTATAAAACTGCTTAGAATGCTGTCATATCAATACATGTCCTTTCTTTTATAATAATAAAGGGACAAGAGGTCTATTTTATCCAACAATAACAAATAAAGCTGCATAACAATAGTTATTTAGTCCATTTTGACAAAATAATTCAACATCCATGCAAAAATGTACCTTGAAACTGTAAAAAAAAAGAAGAAAAAAATAAAGCAGACACCATTGTTTCACCAGCTGAATGAAATTATCTTCTTTTGATATGTCCAGAAACTTGAAGGAGACCACCGATATGACCATAGAAAATATCATAAGGGACATGATAACATGGAAAGGCACTTTGGCAAGTAGAGACTTGAGGATTTGACAGTTAATCAGTAACTACTGATAACAAACCTCAACTACACAACTGAGCCATTAAGAGTTACTGCTGTTTGAACATTCTTACAAGGGGCACCATTTAAAAACAAATATTTTGACAGCTTTACTTTCCAGTCAAAGAAGCCACAATTTGCGGACTTAAAATAATATTTAACATACAAATTTTATTTTATCCTAGGTTATGTTCCACGTGATCAAAAGAAAAGAAGAGGAAAATCACTTTCTGTGACTGATGTGTTGTAGCCACTCCTTCAACATCTGAAAGCTTGGTCGAGCAGCAGGATCCAGGTTCCAGCACTGTTTCATGATGTTATACACGACCTCAGGACAGCCGTCTGGACAGTCCATTTTGTAACCCTTTTCCACGCGCGGCACTACGTCTTTCAATGCCTGCACAACAGAGTTAATTTGTTGGTGGAAAGCATTTCATAAAGTTGCAGCAGAAAATACAACTGAATCTAGTTAAGATCTGTAAAATATGCATTCTATGTCACAGAATTATTCCAAATATTATGGGATAGTTTTAAATCAGGCTTGTAATTAATACAAATCTGTGCAAACCAAATAATGATACTTACTATTCTTGGATAAGGGACACGGCCAAAAGAGTAAATCTCCCAAAGCAAAATACCATAGCTCCAAACATCTGACTTGGTGGAAAATTTCTATTGATTAAGAGAAAAACAGATGTAAAACAGATGTAACAGTGTTTAGTTTTGTACAGTGTGTGTGTGTGTGTGTACACATGGCACAGCACACTTGTCAGAAAGGTCATGTAGCAGTATACCTTTTCTCTGAGGGCTTCTGGTGCTGTCCACTTCACAGGCAGTTTAGCTGTATCCTCAGTGGAAGAAGCCTCTTTGGTCAAACCAAAGTCACTGACTTTGGCAATGTTGTCCTCTGACACAAGAACATTTCGGGCTGCTAAGTCTCGGTGCACAAAGTTGTTAACCTCCAGATATGCCATGGCTTCACAGACATCTCTGTTAAACACAAGTAAAAATAAATGAGATCAAGCTAATTTTAGGATAAGTGCTTGTAATCAAAACATTAAATGTGTTTAATTTAGTTTCTGAACACAATGATCTGAGCAGGAACCGTATCAGTGACAACTACATCAGTAGAAACCAACACCTTTACCCAACACCTTCTAAGAAAATAGCTGATATACTGATCACAAGATCAGTATGATATCATCATGTGAGTTGCAACAGTAGAAAAAGCTCTCATTTAACAAGAATGTATCCATGTGCTCATGTTACAATATCCTCAACCCTTTAGTAGGCAGTATGCAGCCTTCATGTTTTTACAGTGTGATGTTGCAATCTAAGCATTACATATGTTGACATTACAGAAAACATCTGGTCAACTGGTGTAATAAGACTTATGAGTCATATGACATGTGCTAAATATATTACAAAATATATTTGCGCATATTTGCATTTTTGTGTAGGTTGTCACTGCTTTTATTTATTTATCTATTCATTCACTTACTAACTCATTCATTGAAGGGCTGTCCCTGATTTACAATAACGCTGAGTAAGATAAATTAATTATAAAATTGAGATATGAAACCACATGGTAAAGGTAATAGCCAAATATAAATATGTACATAAAACAGGTGCAGAGGCCGGCAGTGATTTAAACTGATGGGTTATCAAGGAAATGATTTTGTAAGAAGTCTTTTTTTTAGTTGAGTGAAAAAAGGTCTTAGACATTCAACTCATTCTAGCTAATTTTTATCACAAGAAATGTAGGTTATTGCTGTTGGTGCTCCCTGAGCTTTATGAAGCATTAGCAAAAGTAGATAAATTTCTGCCCATTTATTGTAACAATATAGCTTTTTATCCTGAAATAAACCAATTACTAGGTTAATATCCCCTTTTGCCCTTTATAAATGTGTTTACCCACAGGTGTGACATACTCCATTTTGGTCAAAATCTAAATGTAAATGTACAAAAATTAAGCATTGACAATAGCTTGCAAGCTCTGCTTCAGCTGGTAACTACTGGATTCACTGCACAAACATTTAAAACAGGAATTTTAGGAGTAGCTAAAAGGATCAGCACCATGCTAATGAGCATGCTGAAAACAACACCAAACAGATGCTAAATGTTGGCTACCCCTACTACAGATTATAAACACATACATATATACCCACAAAGTAAAATGAAGGAGTGCATCTCCACCAAGTACTGTACGGCCTCTGGAACGTAAGTAGTCAACCAAACATCCCTAAAAACCACAAAGGAGCAAACTTGTAATACATCCATGAGAGTATTGTGGGTGTTACATTTCCAGAGTCTTCGGTCTATCAGACAGTAAACCACCTACCTTGGCCATATACTCAGTAACTATAAAAAGACTTCCATTCTCCTCTACAATCACTCCAAGCAGCTGCACCAGGTTATTGTGCCGTAGTTGCCTGGTTGATGGAGAGAAACGTGCACATGTTATTGTGGATTCATTTGTGTTTTTCAAAATCCAATAACCCATGTGTAATTTCCTTACGTCATAACAGAGGCCTCTGCGATGAAGGCTTGTGCTGTAGCATCATTTTTTATGCACTTCACAGCAACTTTAGTCCCTTTGTGTTCTCCCACCATGACATCTGGAATAGTCACAAAAAATAGCACACAAAGAACAATCAGTGAAACGAATTTATTAGATTTCAAGAGAAAATAAATAAATAAAAAGGGCAAAAACAGATGTTCTCAGCAGATCCTATTGGATGACAATGGTAATTTGACTTTACGTGCTGGTACAAAAGAAACGTTACGAGCTTTAATTCTAACGAATAAGTTGTAATATGTTATTTTTATGATATGCTGACAAAGTCTGCTTGTAAGAAATGCACTCTTTAAGTTTTACTGGCAAATTGCCGAAACTACTTCTGCCTTCTTTGGCATCATTTTAAGCTTAAGTCAACATATTTCCACACACAAAACAATAAAAACATCACAAAACTACCTCCAAATTCTCCTTTTCCAATAACCTGCTGCAGTTTCAGGTCCTGTCTGTTCATTGCCCAGCCGCCTGTTGGCCAATTAAAAAGAAAATACATGCAGTTGAGACATGACAACCAGGCACACTGATGCAGAAAGCATTTAAAAAGCATAAATAATAATAACTAACAAACTAAGACTTACTCCTGGAGAACTCATCCTGAGCCGCTACTGTTCCCTCCTCCAACTTTGGCTTTATTAGTTTGGTACAGAGGCCATCAGCATCTTTGGTGTAGTGCTGGAACGATGAATGAAACAAGTTAAGTGAAAATGTAAGCAGTCTGAAATTACAGGGGCAGCCAGAAAAGACACATAATAGTTCCCAATTAGAGACAAATAATAATTCAAAGCATGCATCTGTTTTTATTTAAATGAATTACAGCATATAGACACATGGAATTGTCTGCTGCTGATTTTAAGTTCTTTTAAAAAGATAAAAAAAAAACATACATGCACAGTCTTCAATCAGTGGCAGAAACATCTGGCTCTGTTCAAAGTTTAACCTGTTATAATTTTATTTTCTCCCCCACTGTCGTCAATGTGATGCCTGCCCGAATGAATACCAATGGGCTTCGTTATGTGAGGTACCGCACGTGTGAGCTGGTGCTTTACAGTTCAGAGTGAACTGACATGTTTCACATGGCTGTTGCACAACCTTTAAAAAAATGGAAGCCCTCCTCATTTCCCTCATACCAATATTCCTGTAGTCACACATCTCAAGTCTCTGTTGTTTTTCTGCTTTACAAGAGCAGAATGAGAGAGATGCAAAGTCATGCAGAAATATCTTATCAAAATGGTCATAATAATGTAGATCTTTTGGCTTCCTGCCAAACTGCTTATGACTATAAAAGTGCTGCAGACGGGAAGCTCAACCTCACTCCTTTTTTTTACTTTTAGCTATTTTTAATGCAACATCAGAATAGAAACATCGAAACAAATAAAACCAGAAATGGTTTCACCTGCAACTTAATCTTCACTTGTTAGATTTTTTTCTTCCTTAGTGAGTTTTTTTTTTAAAAGTTTAATTTAAGCCACTTTGAGATATATTACATAATTGTACTAACTTACATGCAAACTTAAAGTGGAAACATCAGCTTTACAGTAGACCAACTTGATTGAATCTAAAGGGCCAATTATAACTTCATGAAATCTAAAAAAAAAATTACTACAGCACTAGAAACCCCTTGAGCCTCATGTAGAGCTATGTGGCTTGAAGGCCTGCCCACATTTAAATAGAATGAAGCTTTTAAGATTTTAAATTTGGTATTCCTGCAATGATAATTAAGTAATTTTTCATCTTTTAGTGGATTAAAAAAAAATCAGTGGGTCAACTCTTTCAGGTTTTAATCTTCCAGTCACTGGTAAAAATCCCTTTTTTTTTTTTTTAAACCAGAAGTCATACATACGTTGATCTTCTTTATTTCTAAAAACGAAGCATTCAACTGCACCAACTCTGAAGACTAACAAAGTTGCAGGATAAGCAGTGTTCCAACAGAGGGCTGTCTGGTCAAATAATGGAAACAAAGAGTGAGTGAATATATGTAAAAAAGACTTGGTTATATTGAATTTATTTCCATATACTGCCGTTTTCTATTTAATACATAGTAAGCTGAAGTTCAAAATAAGCTTTTTACACAGGAGGAGATGTCATTTTGAGAGTAAAGCCCTCTTGTCTTTCTGAGGTTACAGCTCTGAACCTCAGCACACTCTTCACTTCCTCTTTGACACTTCCTGTTCATTATATGTTCCAGGAACTGCTCATCATCTCTGAAGTTGTACTGTTACACTGAGACTCAAAACTCTGCACTCAGTGCATTCATGCTCCTGACCAAACACCAAAAATATTTTGTTGCATTAAAAGCCTAAATTTAATGTAGTCTTACCTCAACCAGCTGCATCAGGTTCTCAAAAAAGACCTCGTCATCTATGGAGAGCTTGCCGTGTTTGTAGATGATGCGGTAATGCTCCACTTTCCCATCGCAGCTAACACAGAGAGTGTAGTCGCCAGGGAAGTTGGTGCTCTCTCTGACCAAAAACAGGCCTGTCTCAGGGGGGTAAAGTAGTCGCTCTGCCTGATCCCGAGTTATCTTCCCATGAAACCATCTGGAAGTAGAAGAACAAATAAAAATCCTTTACAGTATGAATATTTATTTGTCCTGTATCATTATTAAAATATTTTACTCCATTTTACTGAAGCATGACGGGAAATTTCACAGGTCAAAATTATTTCAAAGATTACATTTAATATTTTTATGTCCTAATTAACAACTTTGCAATCAGTACTCATGACTTTTCCACAGCCCTGTAAGCTTCTTATTGTTACACACAATATTAAAAATACTTTCTTTTTTCATCTTGACAAGTGTTTGCCTGTGTGCAGAATTAGTCATCTGCCAAAATGAGAGCAGAGGGTGGAGTATGAGACAGATTTATTTGTTGGGTTTTATGAAACCTGGGACAGAGGTGGAGGTGTCAGTCCAGGCCTTCTCTAAAATGGCAAAACAGGGCGAAAGCCTTGGCAGATGGTGAGCTGTCTTGTTTTTTTTTTTTTCTTCTTCTTTTTTAGAACAACACAAATCAATGGAATACATTGATTTAATGGATGCTGCAGAAAGTAGGTGATTTTTATTTCTATTCTCCAGTCGTCTTTAATGCACCATCTCAGGTTTTGGCTTCTATTTCATTCAATACAGAACACCATACCTCAATATTCAGAAATCATGACAATCATGAAGTTGTTTTCTGACATCCATAAAGCTTCCCTTAACATTTTTGGCTGTGTTTCTCATTCATTTCTATTAGTCTTTGGGAAGTGATACTATTTCCTTGTTTATTCCACTTTATGATGTTAAACTGCCCTTTCATATAAATAGTTCAAACAATACTTTCAGCATCCGCATGTATAAATGACTGTGATTTGCATATTCACTAAAACCAGTTTTAATGCCAAGGCAGTCACATATTCAAATGTAGCTTTCAGAATGTACAGTAACAGCATTTGCATGCGGCTCCATGAGAAATTTAAATATCACACAGAGAACCTTGTTGGAAAGCTGAGACAAAGACGTTTCGTCACAGAAATGCAGGCTGCTTCCTTCTGATATGGAGCTTTCCTTTCTGTTCGACATCATGGGAGGTAATTTTATGGATGAAATTCTGCCGACTTGCTGAAGTTTATAAATTCCCTTCACCACTTCATACTCACATTCATTGCTTGTGATATTTACGATACTGACAACTACATCTTAGGTTTGTTCCTCTAACTCAAATCTTTTCTTTAAACCCAGCTTGACAGTAAGGGATACGGCTATGTCTCTACTGATAGCTAAATTGGGTTAATGGAAGCTCCAGTGGGGCATCTTATATAAGAAATATGTTTTGTTAAATACATTTTCACATCACTTCACTTTGTGTGTGGGTACAGGTAGTTGGCTTATTTTATCCTCATGAAGTTATACAAGACATAATTTTGTGATCAAACACACTATAAATAGACCTACAGAAGTATTCATGTACATGGAAAACCCATCACGTGGGCAAATGGGTAGATATTTGAGATTACTTAGGTCTGAAATAGAAAAGAAACAACAGGAAACTCTGCTGAGTTCATGCAAAGCTGATGTGGAAGCAGACACAAGCGCATGCAATTACAACACCGCCTGACTGAGCTGTGGTCTCATTCGCACAGCAACAACGCCAGTGCCACGACAAAGAGGCCACGAGCTTTCTACAACCACGCAGTCCGAGAAAAGGGGAGAGGCTGAGCTGTTTTAGCCACTGCAACAAATAATATTTTTTGTGGTGGCAAGAGATACAGATCCATCAGACTAACCCTGTTTGCTTTGAAAGTAAAAGATTAAATTGGGTATCAGAACTTAAGAAACCAAGATTATCTGTTTACTCACGGCATGAGACTCAGCTTTCCGCCAGATTTCACACCCTCTCTTTTCTGCACATAATTGGCTGGAATTGTTCCCTCACGACCTGAAGCGTTTTTAGCTTTGTACCAGTTTGGATCCTGAAATGTGAAATGTCAGCAACGGTTAGGATAGTAGATAAATCAGTTCAAGATGAATTTATCCCATTCTCATATTTAAAGATAACAGGAAGTATAGTGAAATAAACATACTGTATATCAAAAAATGACCTCAGTCCTCAAAGGAGAAAGTTTAGATTTACCTTTGTGACAACAATGATCGTCAGCACGTCTCCTTTGCTAAATGGAAGGTCCTGCTCTGATGTGCCTTTGAAGTTGTACCGGGCCACACACTCTGTGCCCTGCGGCCATGGACTCTGTAACAATGTTAGTAGAACACATGTAAGGTATTAAAAATAAAAATAAAATCATGTATATGTACTAATATTTGTACTTCAGAGGCCTTTCCTACCTGAACCTCTGTCATGGTGAGGTGCTTCTATCCTCTTATAGGGGTTGTTTTCTAGCTGCTACCATTAGAGCTTGTAAACATATACACAGTACCTACAAAGACAAACAGAACAGTCAGTCGGATATGATTGCTTCAGCAACATTCACTTCACCATAAGCAAATTCTCAGGAAGACATCAAATTTGTTTGTTTTTCTCAACAGAAGCAGGTGTGAAGTAACTCAGAGCAAGTAGGTTAGCCATTAGCATCAGATCAGACAGTGCAAGTAAAAATAACTCACACATACAGAAAGCAGAACTAAGAAGCCTTCCTTTTATAATTGCACTTTCACAACTTCTGCCAAATGATTCCATGATGCAGGACACCAAAGTGTACAAGCAGCTTTCAGAGTGCTGCTAGACCCAAAACACACTAAGTTAGTTTTATTACAATGCCCATTTTGAGAACTATAAACTGAAGAAAACTGGATCCACTTTATACTTTGTTACTGGGCCCTATAGAAATCAAGATAGCTCTCCTCCAACGCTGGAATGCAAATTTGTGGTGAGATCTGACCAGACTCGAGGGACTTGTCCAGCCTTGTGTTTCTTTACGACAGCAAAGAAGCCACTACGACAATAACCTTAGGTCTCAATCACCCCAGGGCCAGTGTTTCCATGACACATACACAACAAATCAGAGCATGAGCGTCATAGTTAAATGATGACCTATGGATTAAGCCATGCTCAATTTCCCCCCACTGTCCTCCCTCAAAGAACCACTTCCTCTCTTCCAATTTCAGTTCCCACGGAGAGGTGAAAAAAAGGCTCAATGGCCAGAACTCAGGGAAAATCCTGGCTCATTTCATGGCTGTCATTTTACATGAGGTCACATCCTTTGATATGTCCACTGCAGCACAGTCAACTTCCTGTATGACATCCTAGATTTAGGATACTACAGTGATAATGTGAGGTAAAAGAAAACATGTTTCCTTGAAAATGGAAACATAATGTAGCATATTTTTTATATTATCCATCTTCATAAATAAAAGCCTTTTCACAGACTCCAAAAAACAGATTAAAACACTTATGTGTCTAAGAGAAGACTGTCCTTGCTCAGTATAGAGAGGATGTTTCCCCTACGGACTGCTGCAGCTGTCTTCTGCATAAGTAACACAAGTACAGTCTCTGCATCCACTTTCCACACCCATCAACCCCCTCTCTACTCATCCCAGCCCATACGTATTTTACTTTGACATGTCTCACAGTACAGAGGGTCAAGAAGGAAAATAAGAAAAAAGTGTTAGTAGACATGCTAGCAGCTCATCGTGGTTTTAACAAACACTGTGCATAAATGCTTGTGACTAGCATCACTTTAAATAAGTCATGATTAGCTCAAACAAACTATTTTGTCCAAAAAGAGCTGCATGTGTAAGATACACAGAGAAAGATAGACATTAATTTTGTGTAAGGATATGTATAGCCATGCTGGAAGCACGGCTCAGAAAGTTCATATCCAGACGGACGTAACTGAACTCACCATTATCTGTGTAAATGAAATAATGGTGTTGAGTAAACGGATTCAAAGTCATTTCTATGGTACTCTGACTTCCCGTTTATCACTACTAACAGGCGTGAGCTTTTTTTTAGTCCAAAACTATGATTAATAATTAAACATCCACAAAAAAATGCTGATATCTGCAGTTATCTCAAAAGCACTAACGCAGATTAATACACGTTAACAGAGTAGTGCATAGGGTTTAATGAGATCTAACAAATTAAACACCACTTCTCTCCACGAGTGAGAGGGAAACTATGGCGGTTACTAAAAATAAAAACTAAAAATATGCAAGACTCTGTCAATAGAGCCACTGATTGATTTATTTAATATGGGCTTTCACAAAAACATTATAAATCAAAAGATCTGTTTCATCTGTTCATTCTAGGGTAATGGGCACACAATTCTTATTAATATGTGATACTACACTAATTAAAATATAGTTGTTTTCCTAAAAAAAAAAAAAGACCCCTAAATTCTTAATATTTTATATGTAAACTATACTACAAGAAAAGCAGTTACTAAGATTTAAAACACCTGCACAATCCAACATCAGGCGTGGCGGCATTTCATCCTGACCAATATGTCAGCTGTTATGCTGAGCAACACATTTAAGCCACTGGTTTACCAAAATCTGCAAGATTCCTCTTTTAGGCACTGATGAGATACTAGCCACAGTATGGTTGTAGGATTGTTAGGGCCTCTCTGGTCTTTGTTATTCAACACATAACAGCTTAAATAGTTGGATAATGGCTTTTACAATCAAATGCCAAGTCTAAAGTATACTGTGAGTTGGTTTATGTCATCATAAAAATAACTGTGAAACACATGGAGCTCAAACTGCAAAGTTCACAATTAATTTCAGACGACTATCAGAGCTGCTCTAGAGGCAGCACAGAAGAAAGAAAAGATGGTTAGCTCTGATGAAATGGGTGATTGATTGAAAATGGTGTAACATAAGGAAAAAGAAAATTAAAAAACTACACAACACACCAAAGGTACGGGGAAAACCTAAAACGCATAACATAGTCCATCCTCTCTAAAGGCCAAGAAGATAACAAAACAGGTTTGTCTTTCAGCAAGCTTATAGGAAAAGTAAGTGTTGCTCATGAGCAAAGAAAGAACCCATTCAATTTCTTGTGCATCTGAAATGTTTTGGAAATATATCCATATAAATATGTTTGGATGTAGATTTGGATTTCACTGATAGTTACACTTTTGGTGCTGGCAGGGGTCTGTGCTGCCTGAGTGTGTTTTGTTTGTTTGTTTGTTTTTTCAAGTTAGTTAAGATTTAATAAAGCAGAGTAATACAACAGGTTCTGTAAGCGCAGACTCATCAAAATGCATAAAAGTTTACTGAGATGGAATAACGGATTCAGTAACATAATCTGGATCCTACTGGCTTGCACCTGAAAACTGTTTAAGTCTTATAGTTACAAAACATCTTTTAGGGTCAATGCCTTTCCACAAAATAATCTTCATGTACAACTGGTCTTAATTCAAAGATTTAAAGGTGTAGAGACTGTTTGCAGACCGCACAGTTAAAGGCAAAGTGTTCCACAGAGTCGGGGCTGCAACCGAGAAGGCTTGGACTCTTGTAGTTTTTAAGTTAGATCGAGGAACCTCTAAGGCCATTTGACTGGCTGAACGAAGCACTCTGGAGGGCTGATGCAGTACAATAAGATCGGACAGGTATTCTGGGGCCAGCCCTAGAGACAACATAGCCACACTGACATCCTTAAAGCCATGCTACAAGTGTGGGAAAAACTCAACTTTGATCCATTTCAGCACAATTTACACCCTCAGCCAGGAGGTCATTTTCACAATGCTGAAAATGAGTTGATATCAACTGAATTTGACTGAGCAAATGTCACAGTGAAGGATTTTGCCATGAGAGGAAGGGATAAGCGTGGCCAAGACTTCCACAAAACACTTTTGTAAATCATCTGTTGTGAGACACTGAATGCCTCTCAGCAGCAGGCTGCTCACTGCGCTGAGTGAATGGGACAGAAACAGTCTGCCATGGAGTCACTGCCATTTCCAGAGAGCTCTCCATGGAACACGGCTTTGCCGCTTTCAGGGAGCACACAAGGCTGTCATTGTGACTTGGGCAAATTCCTACTGACCCCTGTTTCACTAAGGAGTTCATCATCATCATCATCATCATCTATCTGGCCAGTGAGCAACTTTAAGGGCAGCAGCAGTTCAGTCCAGCATGTTTGGCAATTAATAAATTAATGTTCTCTTTCTTATTATATTCTGCAGGTGCTGTAAAACATCTTGTGTTTACTGCTCTGATATAAGCACATTTACTAAACATTTGTATTCTGATTGTAGTCAGTTGAGACCATATGTTAAAAGTGTGAGATTAACTCCTGAAAGCAACAGAAAACCAATGGGCTCGAGAGAGAGCACAAAGCAGCCTATCAGTCCAAAGTCCTACAACTTCAAAGCTCCTAAAGTGTTTATGAAATCATTTTTGCATTTCTAAGAATAATAAATCACATCATCAGCTAATTATTCTTTGCAATGTCACTATTTAAACCCAACCTGTTAATTAGCAGCTGGCCTCCTATTTAATGTGTGAGTGTGATCTACAAGATTCAGTGGGAGCCTGACTGCGCAAAGCAAGACAGAACAGGAATGTAGAAATGTCTTCTCTGGTCCTTTGTGAATCTGCCACTCCCTCATGTATCTGCAGAAAAAAAACGGAAGTAAAGATTCCTGATAGAGTCATGTGCTGCTAGATCAAATCAAGCAAGTTAGGTTGTGTGGATGGATTTGAGAAATTTTCACAGAAAAATTATCAGCATGTAAAAACTTTTTGCATTAAATAAGAGCAAAGAAGTCTTCATATTGATATCCACAGTGGTAAAAAGTGCATTTACTCAAGCACTGCACTGAGATTTGGGATTGGAAACTGTACATATAAAATGACCTTTGTTATGTGATACCTCTGTCACCATTTAGGAAATTGTTCCCTGTCAGACATAATGATTTCCCCTATTATTCTTATTATTTCTTAAAATAAATAAATAAATACTCTTTTTATTTGTTTGTTGGGTGTGAAGAGTCACAAGAATTATCATACTGCAGCTGGGGAAATTATGTATCTTGGTAATAATCTAACAACACATGATAAATTGGTCACAATTTTTATAGGTAACTCTTAATTTTGGTAACTGCAACTACATTTTTTCAAATTAGCATCTTGCTGAGCTTTTTCTTGTCTGAAAATATGTTCAAATGCATATAAAAGTATTATTCATTTAATGCATTGCCTTTTGGGGAAGAAAATGCCCAGTTAAGAGAAGATTTACAGGAGCGGCCTAGCTGCTAATTCACATTTGCAGGCCCTGAGCAGATAAACAAACAAACAAACAAACAAACAAACAAAAAAACTACAGACATACAAGGGAATTACTGAAACCCAGTCTCCTGCAAAACTTGTTCACATGTTTTGGGGAGTCCACAGTTACATACATTGTTATGTAGCTCTTTTAGTGACATGTGCAAGGCCTGGTTGTTGGGTCATGTGAGGCAAACAGCTTCACCAAGTGACAAACAAATGCTTAAAGGTACAAGCTGAGTGAAAAGCTTTGCTTTCACATGAGAGACCTGAGTTTGACTGCAGCAAGTAACTATTCTTTTTATTTCCTCCCTTCTTTTTTATTTTTGCTGTGTAAATGCAGCAAAGCTTCTTGGTTAGAATGAGAGAATGCAATGCATTTTTAGATTTTGAAAATGAAACTGGGTTAATAAAATTAGAAAGTACAATAACTTTGTTGGGTTATGTCAGGAAAAAATGGCTTGGTGTTAAATACAGCAGCAATGACAGAGCCTATATGTTTCACATAAACTGTCACATGGTGGAGACACATCAGGCTCCTTTGGCTGAGGAATGCACAAATTATACATAATTGAGGTGCCCAGAAATGTAAAATGGCAACATAATTCTTGGGAGAATGGGCTTTAAATGGCAGCACTTGTGTAAATTTCAGCTGCCCTTAAAATCTTCAGGAAAAACTCACAAAGTCTCTAATGTTTGTTGATAGGGATCCAATGAGAAGGCAGATTACCTGTTCACATCTCAGAGATGATCTAGGTAAAGTGGTGCAGCCAATATATGCCAGGCATCCTCTGAGAGGAGCTGGATTAACCTTATAATGCCATATGTATCATATTTGATACAGTTTCTGAGACCTTTTGCAACATTTTATGGTAAAAACTTTGCTCAAAACCTTTTGTACACAATCAGATACTTGTCTTCTGCCCCCAGGCTGATACAATAAAAAATAATGCAATATAATAAATTTAACATATCACACAGTAATAAATGGTAAATATACTAAAATTATTATTATTATTATTTTACATTTTGTTAAAGGGTCAAATAAAGACTTCAGATTACATATTCTTAGACTTTTCTCCCTATTTTTCTTCATCATACAAAGAAGCTACTTTTTTGTTGGGATATTTCTTTAAGCCAAGTAGAGGAACTGAATACTTCAACCAAAAACGAACATGTCTGTTTCTTTAAAGCTAAATCCCCGGATGTGCAGAAAGGGGGCCTGAGCTTATACAGTCCTTATCCTGACCCTTCAGGATGCTCTGCTATTTCAGCAGCAGAAAAGTCCTGGCAGATATAAGGAGGAGAATGCAATAATTTCTTGAGTTTTCACCTGCGGGACACACAGTAAGTGTGAAAATTGAGTGATGTACAGATATAGAGGGAACACGTGTCAACAGTTCACCCAGCTGGACAGATGTTTTTCTAAGAGAAAGAAGCGGTCTGCCTCTGGCTCAACAGCTGGACTCTGTTGCTGCAGCTTAGCTCACTGAAACAACTGTCTATAGGATCTGAGAGAGGAAGTATGAGTCCAGTACTTGATCCTAAAATACAAGCCGTCATTGTACTATTTTAATGACCCACAGTTTGTGTGGGTTTGTGTGAGATTCACCATTAGAGTCAGGAAAGTAAATTCTGGGATATACCCAAAATAGAGCCCTGTTTATCATAAATAAACACAAAAACTAACAGTGTGAAGCAAGATGGTTCTCTTAGTAACAGGAAGTGCAAAATCAATGATTGTTATTCAGGGGCAGTCCCCTTATTGGCGTTTAGCTATCAGAATGAACTTTGCATTTGACTGCTTTCTAAAGTTCATAATGCGTGTTTGGTCTTTTTTTTAAAGGGGTGGTGGGTGGGGGCAAGTAGACATCAGAAAACACCATATAAGACAAAGATGGCATGCCTTAGAAACAGGAGGACGCTTCCTTGCTGCAGTGCTATGCACAAGCCATGCAGTGCAAGCTGCTCTGTTGCTGCAGCTACGCTTTGCTGTGGTTTCATACACTCCCTTTTTGTTTCAACAGTTTAATCTGTCTTTAGAGTTTCACTCTTTTCTAAAGCAATAATCCTTAGTGGAAGAAGCCCTGCACTGTATCTGGAGAGACTTCAGACTTTATTGTGAAGAAGCGAAATCCAGTTTTAGCCAAGAGGTCATCACCTTAAGTTACCTTAGTTCCCCAAAGGTAATCTTAACTGATCTTGATTTCAACCGAGACACTTGCTTTTGGTTAAGCAGTTGCTCTTACAAATTTGTCTAAAGGGTGATAGGCTAAAGAAAAATCGTATTCTATCAAGCATTACTTTTTTTTTATTACGACTATTCTACAACTTAAACACATTTCTGAATGCTGCCCCCCAAAAAAAGTCTATTAAACATGTGTTGAATGCTTACAAAGCAAAATATTATTCATATAACAATATAGTAATAATAAAGTAACATGTAACAGAGAAAAGTGGGGAGCTACAGGAAGTCAGAGGAAGTGGCAGAAGTTTGAAGGGCGATGTTAACAGGGCTTCGAACTTAAAAAGAGAGAAAAAGGTATATATTTGTGCGACTGTGGAGCACTTACACATGCAGTTATTGTATAAAATCAAGACTTTATCAACTCTACATTATATGTACTTGCACTTTAATGCCATTAAAGTGTGATAGACTGTAAGAGACCATGAAATGAGATGCACATACGCATAAACCCAAAAGCTGCACTTTTAAAAAAAATATATTTAACTCACCTGTTTGTAGGTAAAGCGAAAAAGGTGACTGGAGCAGCAACAGGTGATTGAACTACTTTCAAACGTCCGGTTTCATTTGAGCAACAGCACATTAATTCACGCCATAAAAAGAAAAAAAAAATACTAATACGGCGATTAAGAAGTAAAAAACGCAAAATCCTGATAAGGCAGGAGTGAAATTTCTCTCAGGTAATCTTAAATTTTCAGCAGTCCAAAAGAAAATGAAACAGAGCGGTCACTGGTGCGTCTCCCGTCAACATTATTTACATAGCGAGTTGAATATGGAAACTTTTCAGCAGTTTTATCCCAACTGTCCCTGGAGGGTCCTACCTCTTCAAAAGCCCCGCTGTTATCGGTGTTAAATTACTCCACAGAGGCGCGTAAAAAGATAGCGAATAACTACAAGAGGTAGACTCATTTAGGATCGCTCCGGGCTACCCTACTAGTTATCCCCGTCAGAAGAGTTCAAGTTTTTTTGCCCCACCTTTTTGCAGCGCACATGCGCGTCATAGTAGTCCATCTAAAAATAAGCTTCCGTCTAGTTGGTGAAGGAACTTGATCATTAATGAGGCAATGTTTACAGGAAATCCAAACACACTTCCCCATGAGTTTAGTGTATTTATTTTTATTGGTTTAATCTGCAGACATGACACATGAAAACTGCTTTTTGTGCACAAGAGGCATGACGGTGAACTCCAGCCTCTAAATAAAAGTTCCTGTACAGACAAAACCTCCCATAGTCTACTGGGAGGTGATCTTACTCAACACCCACAGCTGATCAGGAATTTTTTTTAACTTTCAAACTTGTTAAAACTCAAAATGCATTGCCTGCTATTTTTTTTTATCAAACGTGTTTTACTGAAAAAAAAGAAGAAAAAAAAATACCCCACGTTCTCTCCAAAAATTCACATTTTGTGAGAAAAAATACTCATTTGTGGGGGGAAAAAATAGAATACAAAAAGCTGCCATCACAGCACAAAAATGTTTGTTTCATTGCCTCCTAGTGGCCAAAGACAAACAATTTGATTTCACATTCAGTAACACTGGCTGAGTTTCCAGGCCAGACTTGTCTCAACAGATGTGACGTTACACATCAGGCCAGAGGAATGTTGGAAAAAGGACAAAACTATTGTGCACAGCAATAACTTTCATTGAATATTCAAATAAATTCTGTACAGACAACAAGTTTCAATGACTTGATTCTTTGATGATCAAATGTGGACTTAATATAGTACACAATATAATTTCCCAAAGAGTACCTAATTTTTCTATCTTGACAAGTCAGACTGCTTTAACATAGCATCCAAAGTACACTGCCCTTAAACAGGGCACAGAAATCAACATTAAAGGACATGTTAATGAGTGCAATTATACAGGCTCAGGAACTCAGTTCTGCACTCGTTTCAAATCTCCATGGTATTAAAGGACCAGCAGTTTGGATTTCACTATCAGAAAGAAATTACAAGAGCTGCGCCAACAACCTGTCAATGCCTCAAAAGACAGCAGAATAAAAGCAGCTCTTTGTGAGTTGTTTTCACAGTCTATGCTTCAGTGTAATGTTAAATATCCATTAAACACCCTTAAATACGAAAAAAGTCTGAAGATACAAACAAGAAAAAGTTGTTTCAGTTATTTGTATATGACCCAACCAGTGATTCATAGAAACTGCTCAGTGTTTAAGTGCAGCTTAAACTCAGCACAGACCAATCAAAACGCAGTTGAATTTTACACAATGAAAACATTCAGCTTACTTTGTCAACTGACAGTTTTCATTAAAAAGAGAAGAAAACAGACCCACTATGGTTAGAATTCAACTTAAACACTTAAAGGATTGTGCCAGTGGTTTTTAAGGCCACACAATAATTATCTTACACCACTTTCAGCTGGACTTTGTCTAATGTTCCAGACATCCATCTTCCATTGGCTTCAGTACAACACAAGACATAAACTGTGAAACCTGCCGCATTGATGTAATCGACTTTACGGCAAGTCTGCAACATTTCTTGTTAATCTGATGTGATGAAGGACTCTGAAGTCGGCATTTGCTTACAAAAACAACAAAAATCCATCACAGCCAAAACAGACACTTGACATTTGCTGTGATGGACTACAATGTTTCAGAATCTGCTTCCATAATAATATGCATACAGAACTTCAGGAAAAAAAAGAAAGATCTAAATCATACAAGTGGCAGTCAAACATCTCAGTGAGTTGTAGTTGAACTGGAAGTTTCAAACACACTGGTGTATCTGATCATCTAACACCACTGTACCAAAATAAAACACATTCCCCCTCAAATCCTGTGCATAAGTATTAGGAGGGAAAACGATGCCAACTTGCGCCAAAAAGATCTCCTGTGTTGCCCCAAAAACAAGAAACGCCTGACCGTAAATGTTATTTGCATGCTTTTGCAAATCAACACTTTCAATCATGAATGATAAGTTAATGTGCAGATAAAGGCTTTTAACGCCGCCTCTGTTACATCAAGTAACTACACTTTGTTTTTCTGGATAATGAGCATTCTGTGTGTTCCTCCATCCATACAGTCCAAAAATGTAATTCTGCATTAGAAAGTCAAAGAAGGTTCCTGCAGACCCACGATGACTGGTGCAGATAACAAAAATTACATCATGAGGAACCGTGATTAAACCACAAACTGAACCTTAGAAGTAAAAAAAAAAAACAAGATCAGATCTTAATTTCTGCGATGGATCCATACATACATAAACAGATGGCTCAGGGACCAAAAATACAATGACATTCAGATTATTTGTTTTCTTCCAAGTCAGAGATTGTCCGATTCATTTTAAAACAAAACATGAAGTTCCACCATCTTTGACACTTTAGTAGCACTAACCCATCTTAAACTATACTACTACCTACAGTTTAAGATAGTGAAGATATATTTTTAAGTAAAGACTTGAAGGCTTTCTCTTCTTCCATCTACATAGTAATGTCTGCAGATCTACTGAACTGTAACAGTAGTCCTTCAGTATAAGGGAAAGCCCCAGTTCAAATGTCAAACTAGAAACTTCCCAGCTGAACTGAAAATCAGCTTAGACTCTGGAATGTAAGGCGCCAAAACCTCAATTGGTCAAGGAAGGTGAAAGCTTTAATCTAATACTATGCAGAGTGCAAGGGGATGACAAATTTGCAGCCAAAAGGAGAATGGTATTTGATTCCCACTTCCTGGAAAACCTGGCGAGGAATACCTATATCACACAGGTAAACCCTGCCGGCCCCCTCACCCAGAGGAAGTGGGAGGCAAAGCGAGAGGGACCACTTGGCTTCAACAGCATGCCCCTGCCCACTTACAGGGGGATCCAAGCTTAGCACTGGTGCTCTGTTCTGGTTCGCCCAGTCAGCAGCTGCTCGGTACCAAGGCTGATCCATAAGGAATGTGTTCTCGTGGCAGTCTAAACAGTTTATGATTAGATCCACTGGGGTGTCTGGAAGGTCTGTGGAGTCAAAAGGGAAGCATTGAATAGATATTTCAAGTTATTGTGTGATATTTTGAACAATTGCACAAATCATGACTAACATGAAGAAAAAAAAAAAATCAATGAGGTCATTAAAGAAGTTCACCTTTGATGCTGGACACCTGTTTCCCACCAGTCTTGTTGAAAAGCGTAAGCTCACTAGTTACAGAGTCGAGCATCTTGACGAAATTCGGCAGGAACAATACAACCTCCACTTCATGATTAGCTAGGTGACGCCCACAGCTGATGCCCTGAGCTCCCTGAACATGAGGACCACAAAGTACTGCCACCGTGGGATGCTGGTGTAAATTTTTGGGAGTGAATCTGAAAAAAATATTATTTACAAATAACTTAGATTTTGTGCAGGTCAGATATAAAATCCATTAGCTCCACTTAAAGATCCCAACTTGTTGCATAAATTGTTTATTTGAAAGTACAAATACAGAGGAAAAGTGATGTATAAATTATGAAAATGTGTAATCAATTTGGGTCCATATATTCGCAGACACAGTTTTGCTAGTTTCTTTTAATCAAAATGTATCCAGGTTATAGCTGCATAAAAATGCTATAAGAGAAACACAAGTGCAGACTTAATTTGAGGGTAATCATATTAAAATTAGGGGGAAAATTTAAGAATTACAACTCTTCAACATATAAAGGTGACTTTTGCAAGGAATCATAAGTACTGAGACAACTGGACTATTTTGTGGACAGGTGAGGGCTATACATTTGTTAATTCTCCATCATTAAAACATATAAATGATCATTTAAACATGCCTCCGTACATCATCAATACATGCTTACCTGTTGGGCCCTCCTAACAATGTAAGTGCCATCTGACTGGCACATACTCCAGTCATCTCAAGTCTTCGCTCCAGTGTGAGACCATGACGGTCAGCAACAGACAACAGACGCTTGTGCAGTTCATAGGATATACTCGGTACAACAAGTCCAGAGTCTGTATGGAGAAAGTAAATAAGTATAAACCAATCTACAGTACTCACAAATATGTTCATGATGTTCACTCACTACAATTTGAAACACTTACCAGTGCAGTACTCTTTGGCCCCAGGCTGTGGTACAATAATCTGTCTGTACACAATTGGTTTGGCCTCTAGAATGTTCTCATCATGACGGTACCGTGAGGGTGTCTGGTCTTGAGGCGTCCCACGTGACCTTGCACCATTACGGCGCTCTGATGTGTCTATCTCTGAGAAAACAGCTGCTTTGTCAAAAAGTGCCAAGTTTCCTTCAAAATCAAAGTCTGTATCCAGGTCATCATCCACACCGTCTCCAAAACACTCATCATCTCTTTGCTTCAATTGGCCATTCTTCAATCCATTCTTTTTTGGTGTCACTTGATTTGCCCCTCGACTACTAGATGACCCTGATGAGATAACAAGATAAGATCATTAGGTAAACATAAGTCTGCATTACTCACAAACACAACACACACACACATATATCTCTTCCTTTGGCCAGGGTTTCACAGACGTGAAAACACGAAAGCTCCTGACCATGCATGGAGGGTTCCACCCCAAATCCAGCACCCTGAGACTGTACACTAAGCGCAAGGAAGGAGGCAGAGGACTATGGCCTCAGTGGACGAAGTGCTCAGTGAATGTCTCAGGCAGTGGAAAACAGATCATGGGGTCATGGAGGAACCATCATGGGAGGAAAAGCCCCTCCATGGGATGTACCACCGACAGATAACTGAAGGCTGGCTGATATCAAGAAATCCTACCAATGGCTAGAAAGGGCTGGACTGAAAGACAGCACAGAGGCACTGATCATAGCTGCACAGGAGCAGGCCTTGAGCACCAGAGCAATAGAGGCCCAGATCTACAATACAAGACCCCAGGTGTAGAATGTGCAAAGAGGCCCCTGAGACAATCCAGCACATAACTGCAGGGTGTAAGATGCTGGCAGGGAAAGCTTACAAGGGGCGACATAACCAAGTAACACTGGTATAGTGTACAGGAACATCTGTGCGGAGTACAGACTGGAAGCCCAGAGGTCAAGGTGGGAAACACCTTTGAAGGTGGTAGAGGATAACTGAACTAAGATCCTGTGGGACTTCCAGATACAGGCCGACAAAATGGTAATGGCAAACCAGCCGGATATTGTGGTAATGGACAAACAGCAGAGGAAAGCCGTTGTGGTTAACATCGCAATACCAAGCGACTGCAACATCAGGAAAAAGGAACATGAGAAACTGGAGAAATACAAAGGCCTGAAAGAAGAACTTGAGAAGGCCTGGAAAGTGAAGGCAACAGTGGTGCCCATGGTCATCAGAGCACTCGGGGCAGTAACCCCCAAACTGGAAGAGTGGCTACAGCAGATCCCAGGACAAACCTCAGACATCTCGGTCCAGAAGAGTGCAGTCCTAGGAATAGCCAAGATACTGCGCAGAACCCTCAAGCTCCCAGGCCTCTGGTAGAGGACCCGAGCTTGGACGGATGAGAGACCACCCACAGAGGGCGAGGGGACAATTATATATATATATGCGTATAATATATATATATATATATATATATATATATATATATATTTACATGTGTGTATATTTATTAAATTTTATATCATAATACTATAATACTTACAGGAATTGTGTCTTCTACGGAATCCTTTAGGCTGACCCAGTGCATCTACATGACGCTCTCCATAGCTTTTGGAGCATTGCTGTGGAGAGTTTAGTTTCTCCACGGATCTGGGGTCATTCCTTGGAACTGCAACTGGCGCACTGCTTACCTTTGAAGATGCATTAGGGTTTGTCCTGGCATTGCCATTTCTGATATCTAAAATCTTTAGGTCTTTTATGTCAATGGCACTGCAGAGAAGGGTACAAAAAGATAATTAAAACAAAGAGCAAATGTCGACAAACCAAAGTTGGGGTGGTGAATCTATATAGTAGTTTTACCTGAATGTGACCTCGGGAACGGGGCATTTAATTCCGTTATGGAAAGGCTGTCTTAGGGAGATGGTTTGGCTGGTCTGGTCCACAGATGACACCTCTCCTTGATACACTCCCAGCGTTGGCCCACAGTTAATTGATACCAAACTACCTAACCAGTCTGCAGCCATATCTGGAAACGATTAAAATGTGTTTAAACATTACTGGTTAAAAATAAAAATACAAGTAACTCTTTGTGTAACTTTGTGTAACAACGACACTCCTACTTTTAAAAAACGAAACACAGATATGTTACCCGCTCGATATTGGCGTCACCAAACAAACATAACTTAGCGTTAGCTTCGGCCTGTTACCAGGCTAAGTAAGCATTTAAGAAGCTGAGCACAGCACCTTGCGCAAGTACCTTGAAGAGTTGTTTTCGGTATTAGCTTGACACAGACCTCTTTAAATAACACAAGTAAATAAACTGTTTGAATATTTGCTAAGAAAAGTGTTGTTCTGTGTTAGCTTCTTAGCTTTTCAACGGCAACTAATGGTACCTTCCTGTTTCCGGGGGACGACGACTTTCAAAATAAGACATCTATACATTTTTATGTCGCAAACTGCAACCGGAAGCTGTTATTTCTGCAAACATTTTTAAAAAGATTATTTTAGACGTTTTCTTTTATTTACAATATTTACATCTTTACATTTCATGTCTGAAAAGGAGTAGGCAGTAGTAGGCATCATTATTTTTTTTAAAAGCTCAAGCTTCTGTTCTTTCTGTTATACCTTTTAAAAATGCTCAGTGTTGGTTAACAGTAGATAGTAGATTAATACATTTAGCGAGAAAAAAAGGTGTGTTATTATATTAACATTGTCAAGTATCTAAATTTAGCACAAGAATTGGGGAAATTTGTGTTTGGTCAATTATTCCTCTGTTGTAACAATGCTTGTTAGCAATAAATCTTGTACCATTGTAAAGTCTGTTTATTTGCCTGTAAAATAGTGCCACATTTGTAAGGAAAATGCATTTGTGGGATGGTAAGTATGTAGGTTAAGCCCATGAAAAATTAGCCAAATCTTCTCTGTCAGTTTATTTTGCTTGTGACTCTTGTTTGGTGTCTTTTATTGGATTGGATGATTGAAGTCTGAAGAAACAAGACAAATTGGAAAAGCAGTGTATTCTTTTAACAAACAGGGGCCTCAGTATGTGAAAGAGCCATACACAGCTACAACAGCCTGGCACCTCTCCGTCATGCTACCAGCATGGTCACACTGCTGTGGGATGGTATCATATTCTTCAACCAGCATTTATTGGTTTAGCCAGCCAACGTGGTGGTGTTGGTCACTATTCTTGTGCTGTCATTTTCTTCGGATGCCACACTTTGCTGCCTGTCTCTGACATCCCCCATTGTATGGAACCTGGGTGTTTGGGAACCCTTAAACTTTGAGCACTTTCTATAGTCAAAACCAAAACTCTGTTTACATATTTATTTCTACATAATTTGTAATAGCTCCAATCACAGCTTTGATCATTTATTGTCAGTACTGCATAATAAAATTTAAATTTTACAAAGTATCTGTGGCAATTAAAAACACTCTGTTACGACATTCTTAAAGAATATTATAAAAGATATACACTTTAAAAATAGCTAATTGGTATTACAAACATATCTCACATAGAAAACAAAGGTTTTAAACATTACTTACATTACTATGTGGGGGGTCCCTTCTCACAAAGCAACTGTCTAGTTGTGGTAGAGAAGTACCTCTGCATATTGGCCAGACCTTATCCACGTAAATAACTCTGGATTTAGTCAGTAGCATGCAACATTTCACACTGACCTGAAGAATATTAAGAAGCATGCTTTGTCATACTACTTATTCTTAAAGCTGAAATAAAACTCTTCAAAGAATAAAAAGGCACAAACAACTTTTCTTTCTTCACATGTTTACGGCAATGATAGTCAATCATAACATTCTTACTGTGATAAATAATTAATCAGAAGAAAGCTATGTGTATTAGGTTCAATGTTTTGGAGATATTCTTAACAACTCTTGTCAACAAACAAGCCCGTCAGTGAGATCATGTGGAGACATTCCCAGGAGTGATGATCATTACACACTCACCCAACAACGTTTGTGTACTGAGGCTTCCATGGATACTCAGTTCCACTCAGCTCAGGGTTGCAGCAATGAGATACAATTAGAGAAAGTGTTAGAAAGGAATACAGAAATATGTTTTAATCTTTATATGTAATACCTCTTTATTAGTTATAAAAGTAATTAAAATTGTATAATAAACAAAAAAGAGAGCATAAACCACAAGATCTTTAGATGATCAACAAACACTAATAACCATGTAGTGCTAAAACTAGCTGTTGACTATTAGAAAAAACTGGAAATATCAAGACACATGATCCAAGAATAGCCACACATCATCAGCCACCACCTCTGTGTGAAAATCTGTCCTTGAAACTTGGGCAGATGGGTGCGCAGATGAAGAAGATCCTTTCCATTACAGAGGCAGCTTGAATCAAGGAGGACGCTCCAGGATGTTTAGTCCTTCATCCCGACGTTGGGGTCCCTTTCCTTTGACAGACCTTGACATGTGGGACAAATCTCACATCACAGCCCAGGTAGGATCCTGAGATGAATTATTTTCTCACCTTGGTAAATCAAAAGTTTTAGTTTTAGAAATAAGTGATTTTCTTTATAGACCTCAGCATGGTGTGATATGGCAGCTGTTTCTGGATCAGGATTTTTATCAAAAGCCAGGTGAGAGATACCGTTTCATTGAAGCAACAAAAGCTATTAGTAAGTTGTGTTTTTCAAGTCCAGGTGTTTCTGGCAGTGCTGGTGGCTTCAGACAGAGAGACCACGGTCTACGAAGGTGGCAGTCATGGTCCCACTTGGCACCTGAGAGAGCTGCACAATCCTTTTCCTCTTCAGCAGCTGAATTAAGGGCTGCTGGAAGTAACTTTAGAGAAACAGAAGTGGTGCAATGGCTACAGGATTCTCATGAGCAACTGGACCAGCTGAGGACCCGAGACATGCAGCTGGGCTACAACACAGCTGCGGCAAAAATACTGGATATAAAACAAAAGGTAAAGGATTTTTAGAGCAAGTAAAAAAATGTCTTGGTTGTAGGTTTTGTATGTCTTTCTCCTTGTTGCCTTTGGTTTGGTTAACTGCTCCAGCTACTTACTTAGTATGTGTTTTGTTTGAAATGAACACCTTCTCTATCTGTACTTGTGTCACACAGCAGCTATCAAAAGCAACAAGTGTTCTCAAGCAGGATGCAGCTGAATTTCTCCAATTTGAAAGAAGCCAACATTTCAAAAAGCTTCGTGAAAAGTGAGTGCAGCAAAATACATTTAAATCAACTTAAAGATCTTTTTTAAAGTATAGAAATTAATCACGCATACTTTGTTTGCAAGAGCCCTAAAGCTGGAGAATGACCTGTTGCAAATGAGGTCTACTTTGAACAAAGGAAGCAATGATCACCCATCCAGAGTTCAAAGTCCAAGCTTGCTTAGCAGAACAATCCTGGAGAATCAAGAGGATTTTAGCAACAAGGTGTGTTAGCTTTTTTATTTAAATATATCTGTGTTCCAAATGATGTAATCCTCTGTATTTAATTCGTGGCTTCAGGAGAAGCAAAAGGCTGACTCAGAGCTGTGCAAACTCAGAGAGGCTCTGAGAGAAGCTGAGGCGAGAGCTACAACCCACGAAGAAGAGCGAAACAAAGCACTCCAGTATCTTCAGACCTCTGCAGAGGTAGCCAAAATAAGTCATGAAATTTAAAAAGCCACTGTGATCTGTTATATCTTTTGTCCCATTTAAAGTCCATAACTTTAGGATGCATTGTGTTTTTGTATATGCAGACACAGAGGATGATGCTGAATCAAATAGAGGAGATAAGCAAGAGGCTTAAGCAGAGTGTACAGAGTTGTTCTGAAGTTCAGGAAAAGCTGAGTGAAGCTAACAACAAGATCAGCCATGCTTGTCTGGTCAGTTTGATATTTCACCATACAGCCCCTCCATCTGTAAAATGGCCTGAACAGGAGTTTGATGCACATGAGCCTATTATAGATATTCATATATATTAGGACATGTCAAGATTAATTAAATTGTTAAACACAGTTCTCAGTCATTACAAAATGTCATTGAATCTCCAAACCGATGCTAAGGTTTTTTCTTTTGGTAATAAAACTTAAACAGTGCACATTTGTGAGGCAACTTTTTTGGGCTTAATCATTAATCACCTGACAAAAGTTTTTTTCAGCACACCCGTTTATTCTCGTTTATCTTTTTCAAACTAATTGTATTAAATTAAATAATATTTTATCAGTCAGTAATTTAATCTGTTTATAAAATCTCATAGAAAATCCATCTTAATGTCTTTTTTGACCCAGTCTTGGTGCCAGATTTGTTAAATCATATGAAGATGTGTCTGCTTGTTTTTTGTTTTTTTTTGTTTTATTTTTTCCATCTTGGCCATGTCTCTGAACTTGACATTTTGTATGTCTGGAGACTTCATGTATATTATGGAATATGGTTATATTAGAGGATAATGGCCTCCTGGTGCCTTCATATGAAAGCAATCATGCCTTTTGCATTTTATGAAACAAAATGAAAAATACTTTATTAATCCCTAAAGGGGAAACGTAAAATGTAATGTTGTTTTCTGCTAGTGTTTCATCTGCCTGAAAGGCATTTTTACAAATCTGAATTTTTCAGGCCCATATTTGCTGAGGTAATAAAATTTCCTCAACCATTAACTTAAGAATTTTATGATTTGAGGCCACACCTTCATTCATCATGGAAATTCTTTTCATCCGGCAATGATTATATGGCACAGGCATTCAAGTTTACTTGAATGTGCATGTGTGTAGAGATAAAGAAAGACATAGAACCTATAATGCTCACTTTACAAACAACTACGTCTCTTATCTCTGTGATGTCAGCTATAGTTTATAAACCTGAAATAGAGACAACTATGATTAAATTTTCAACATTTATGTTTATATTGAATAAATAAAGTTAAATCTAGTTGATTTAGCAAACATTTTCAAACTTTAAAATATCAGTGATGTAGTAGTTGCAAAAAATCTAGCAGATAATATTTTATATTACATATTTTATGACGCAAATGACTAATCTTAACATTGGAAAACATTTTTCTGCTCAGGACAAAGCTGTCTTGTCGACACAAGTGCTGAAACTGGAGGACAATATAAAAGAACTGAAGGCCAAATTGATAGAAGTTCTGTCTAACAAAGATCACCTGATGCAGGTATCATAAACTACAATATGTCATGAGTTTAAATGGGTTATTTTAAATATTTTTTTCTTTTTTTCTTTTTGTTTGTGGTTTGGTTTGTTTATTCTTAGGAGAAAAAGGACCTTCTCCAAAGGGTCTTGGAAATGCAGCAGGAGAGAACCACACATGATCCCCATGACTGTCTCCATCAGTCTAACAATAACCAGGACAAAGAAACTGTCTTGATAAAGGAGGAATTGACATTTCTCAGACAGGTTTGAAGTTTTAAGTCAATATACATTTTTTTCTTTAATGAGTTATTTGTTTAAGAATCCTTGCTGTGTCTCCGACCAGGTAAATGAAAAGCTGAGAGGAGAACTGGAAAGCATTGAGCAGAGTCTTGAAATATCACAACATCAGCTACATGAGCGAAAAGAAGAGAGAATTACAAACGCCAAACACATCACAGATTTGGAGGCAAAATGTTCTCAGCTGGTCAGAGAAAATGACGAACTGCTGAATAAAATGAATGAAAATGGGCACAACAGCCCGACTGAGGCAAAAGAAAAATGCTGCCAGCACAGGTGAGATCGTCATTATACTTTAATATGTGAAGATTATCTTTTTCTTTCCAGGTATGCACATTTGTGCATTTCCTCTATCTTCACTGACATCTATTTCACAGGGAATCTGTGGAAGTTTTGGAGTTAGAAAAGCAAAAACTGCAGGATCAGTGTTTGTATTCGGAGGCTCAGGTCAGAGAGAAGGAGAATGTGCTGCATTTGCAGAAGGAAGAGTATCAGAAACAAGATGCAATGAGAGTCCAGCACATTGAGGAACTCAAAGCTGTGGTCTCACATTGGACTGACAAATGGCAAAGAGCGGCTTTGAGTCTGCAGTCCAAACAAGACGAACTTGAAGAATTCAAGAAAAACATAAACAAAGTAAGGTTTTCTTTACTGTTCTTTTAAAGATTGCCTCAAGAAATGTTTAAATGTACAATTTCAACACTACAAAACTGTCAGTGGCAGACACAAGATGCTTCATGGCAAACACTGGTTGCCTTGTGCTTCCTATTTACCCATGTGACTGAACAGTTATGTCACACAATCATGCATATACACACAGGCTGTAAACTCAAGATGAGCTCAGAGAAGCTTCCTCCGTTCAAACGAAGAATGTGACCTCAGACTTCATTTGTTAGATTCTACTCTTTTATCACTCTCAGTGAAGAAAAAAGTTAGTTTTTTACTTAATATATATTTTATAATTAACTTGAGATTAAAAAAGCCAGAAAGAAGAAGATAAACATGAATAGTAAAAGAAACAGCACTGTAACAAACATGTGGTATTTTGCACAGTGATCTGCTTCATTGTTTGTTTTGTTTAATGTTTCTGAGTTTTGTACCTTAGAGCCTCTGGGTAAAAGATTATAAAGTTTTATTTAAACTTGAAGAACAGTTTCTTCAAGTTGAACAAAAGCTTTCAATCCAGGGTAGTGAATTATCTATAAGATCCCTTTTGTTTTGATTTGTTTCCAGGTATGAAACAAGACATCAGCTACTAAAATACAGTTTAACTTATGAGGAGGAAGTTGGTCAGAGCCAAAGCAGTACACTCCTGAGGGACTTTTGGCTGAGTGTATGGAAGCTAAAATATGTTTCTTGTAACGATAGATTTTTGTCTTACAGAAGGTTTGCGACTCTTTGCTAAGGGCTGAGCTGGATGCATGCAAACAGGAGCTGGAGCAAGAAAGAAGCAAGAATCCGACTTTTCTTCAAAGATATGAAGACAAAGGTAAAGATGAACATGCCTTTCAAAATTCTGTGACAACTTTTAATCTTCACATTATGGTCCATGTTTTGGTATAATTAACCAACTTCAGGGAACAAGTGTTGTTGCATTCATTAAACACAAGGAGGCATCACAACGCAGTGAGCTTGTACTTGCAGGTGGTGAAATGGTGCTGAGTCAGACCGTTGACAGAGAGACGGAGACAGCGTGAGTGGATTTTAAGATTTTAATTTTCAGGTTGCAAAGTCAGAAAATGCTAAGTATGAGACTCAGTTATCTGACACTTCATTGTGGCCTCTGTTTATCAGCACATCAGAGTCCTCTTTGATATGTGAGTCTCCATCAGACTCCCAGAGCCACCAAAACAAATCCCCCCAGGTAACAAAATGATCCTGTTTTTACTGAAATAAATTTCAACACTGTAATACAAATGATATATAACATGTCGAAGTGTGATGGATAAAATTTGTGTTCTTTTGTTTTACATGAATGCCATCTAATGATCAGGTTTTGATACAAAGTCATGAGGTTGAAAGACTGAGGCAGAAACTTGCAGAAAGAGAAAAAGAACTTAGTGAAAAGTAAGTTTTCTGAAAAATGAGTGAGGGACTAATTATTCTACAGACTTGGACCTGAGAATTCCTCTTTCCTTGTTGTGTTAGAGAACATACTTTGAAGAGTCTAGAAGGACTGAGGCAGATGGAAAAAACTGAGGCTCAAATTAAGATTTCTGCTCTGGAGCTCAAGGTACACTAAAACAAATAACTTTTGGAACAAAAGACACAAATTAAAAGACACCTACAAGATCTGTTCTGTCTTCATTGTTTGTCCTTTTTGTAAAAGCTAATGAAAAAGGTGTCTGAAGATTGTCAAAACAATGGAAGCCTGCAGACGGACTTCTCCATTACTGACTCACTAAGATTTCAGCTGGATGGTATGAGGTTTCTTCTTCAGAAAATTAGTTTCAGTAGGAAAATGTAGAGTTTCCTCACTCAGCTTTGCATCCTCAATTTGCTTTCAGAGAGCACGAGGAGGGCAGAGCAGCTGCAGCAAGAGAAAATGCTGGCAGTCCAGAGGCTTCAAGCACTCAGACAACAGCTTTCCCCAGTAAAGTTCACAAAAGTAGCTCCTGAAAAGGCTCCAGTACACCAATGAACACAGTGAATGATGCACACTTTTTTTTTGTAGGTTAAAGATGAGACACCATCTGTTGAAGGCAGGAAGGATAAAACTTTATGTACAGTTAATCCAGAGACGGAGCAGCAAAGGAGAATGGTCAATGAGCAGGTAGTGTATGATGCCAACAGGATTTTAGTATCATTTATTATCCATGCTACAGCTGTATAGCTCTCACTGCTGGCTGGGCAGCCCACTGCTTTAATGTTCAAGTAACATCAGCCAGTTAGCCATAATATAAATAGAATTTTCTGGTAAATCAAAGACAAATGCTTCAGCAAAAGATTGGCATTTAAGGTTTCTAGTAAAATGTCTCAAACAACATTGAATGGGCCTCCAGGAATCAAATGAAAGCATTATTTTGACTTATAAGTAACCACACATGAGGTCAAATTATTATTTGTCCATTTGTTCATCACTAATTCTGACATTCCCATCAGCATTAGTCAGACAGTTCTGTGCTAAGTAAGCGAGTCTGACAACAAGTGTCATAAGATGAACATGTTACAGTATATCTCACTGTATGTAGTTAAAGTGCCTGTTTAAGGAGCGAGAAGGAAAGGAGACAGGAAAAGAAGCGAACGCGGCAGAAGCTGCTCAAAACCAGACTTCCACATCTCTGGATGTAAGGGTGAGAAAAAAAACCTCAAGATTATCGACCAAAATATAGAAATGAGTGCAAATAATTAACTAGATCAGAATAATTGAAATATGCATAATTCTGTTTTTCAGGGTACAGTGGACAGAAGAAACTGGCAGCAGGGCTCAGGTTTGACACCAGTGTTTGAGGAGGATGAGGAGAACAGTGACTGGACGGGAGAGGAGGAAGAAGATCCAGCAGAGGAGACTCAGGCTGGGGTAAAACCTTTGCAGTCAGAGACATGCATGCTTACCTTTCAGAAAGTCTTACCAAATCAAAAATCCATAAAATAATCACCCTAAACAGGCAACATGCAGGTGTCTGGGTGGTTGATCTGCATAAAAATATAAATCAATGACATTTTTCCTCATGATAAAATGTTTAATAAATTATGTATTAGCATCAGCAACTGATTCATCTTAATATTATTAGAAGCATAATCATGTTACTTAGATTATATAATTAAAAATAACAGAACTGACATTTACTTTCATTAGATATACGTCCACATATGCACAGATGGCACTAATCCCAGCTCCTGCTTTAATTAAACAGCATCCAGTATGTGGAGAGTGACGTCAGTCTGGCTGCTCAACCACTTAAACGCTATTTAAAACCACATTTCAGATATAATCTCAAATATGAATATTTCTACCTGGTAAAAAATTGGACATAAACTGCAACAGTTTGTGTCTAAATCTTTATTTTTCTGTTCTAAATGCATTTGTTTGTGGCTGCAGTGAAAACTAAAAAAGTGTTGTTAATGCATGAAATCTCAATAGTATCACATCTCATCTCTCCTTCCTCATCCAGATGCATTTCTTTGCCCATGAACTCATCTTCCCCTTGATAAGTTTCCTATTGTCGGTTAAGTAAGAAGACTAAAAATAAGACAAAGTTTCACCACTTCATTTACTCTGCTGTGCTTTTCCATTCATTTCAATGTGCTGAAAGTACAAATACCTGGAGGAAAATCATTTATAAAGAGATTTGAAAGATGTGCTGCAGATAGATTTATGTCTTACAGGTCAAACATTGAACTGAAAACATGGAAACATTTTGAAAACATGGTTGGAAAAATCTTGTTTTAGAGCATGGCAAACTGTTTGGTTCACATAAGACTGTTAATCTGAATGACTTGAGTTTCATTGATTGTGTGGACAGTCTTGAAAATGTAGCTTCTGTTTTTGGCTATGCATGTTAGGAAATACAATTCTGTGTAGCTTGTAAACCAGCATTTTATTACAACTAGGGATGCACAGTATTATTGACATGTCATGTCAGCTGATAAATGTAATAAAATCAAATACATCAGTTTATGATATATCGTAAGGTCAGAATTGGTCTGTTTTTGACTGATTCCATGGTTGTCACTGGCAGTGGATCATCAGTCATGCTAAAATACAATGTTGTTTACAATTTTACTTAAAAAATATTGCATAAAAAAGTAAAAAAAAAAAAAAAAAACTTTTCTTTTATTAACTGCAACTTTGGGTCATCACTAGCTACAGAAGCCACATATATCTGTATCTGCATCAGCATTAGCATTAGAAGTAGGTCAAAATTAAATGGAACAGAATAAAATCAACATATCAAATTTTAACTAAATGTTATATTATGCATCCCTAGTTATAGTTAAATCCACACCTTTATGTCTAAAGGAGACAGCGAATATGAGGTCAGAGATGTGAAACGTTCTCCTTTCCTCTGCCAGATGTCAGCTACGACTGCAGAAATCAGCTATCTCAAAGCAAAAGATGGCAGTCTGCTGCAAGGTGAATTTGTGCTTTGGTCCGTGGAATCAATAGAGTAGAAATGTTTGTGCAATGTGGTGTTTGGGGATTGAACCTTTTTGGGAAATTTCTACATTTACATATTTGTCTCAAACAGGGATATTTCTACAGATGACCAAGTTTACACTGACTAACAAAAGTAAGGAGCTTGTTTAATACTGATCTTGGTCATTGGTGGATATTTATCCCTGGCTGGAATTCATCCAGCATCTTCGTGTGTTTTGCCTCTACTTTGTGTATGTAAATTGCCTAATGCGTCTGACTTTTGTGAAACTGAACCTAGTTCTAATAATGACCCCTCTTTTCCTTTTTATCAAGTCTTAAGGTGCAAGCAGCCAATCCAGCATCCACAAACTGCATCAGAACAATCTTCTCACGTCTGTGATGAGGGTGACCTGCAGCGGAGCCGCACACCTCCCCTTTATCCTGATGGAATATTCCTGGCTGAGATTGTAGATATATGTAGTCCTGATGAAGGTGAAGATGAAAAGGAGGGAAAATTTTAGCAGTGTGTTTTGTGGTACAAAAGGCTTTAAACAAGTCTATACATAAACTGATTGTTACAGCCTAATTCATCAGCTTCATCTATGTTTAAAATAAATTTTAGACAAACTGCTTTTTAAGTTTAGTAAAACGATTGTTATGGTCTGTTTTTACATAGTACATATTTTACCACCTAAACCTTCAACTAATAATGATAAATGCCAGAACAAATAAATCTATTTTTAAAAAAACTCTTTCTAAACAGAGTTTTATTTATTTAAAATAATCTGGTCATCACATAATTTTTCCTAGCAGAAATGTTGTAAAAATCTTTACAGAACTTCAATATAACAAACATACATGAGAGTTTAATAATAGCATTCGTGTTTTATATGTTACTCTCTAATCCAATAAATGCCCAAGTTTATCTGGAACTTTAATTATTTGAGTGACTCTTTAGAATTTTTAGATAAAGACTGAACCGTTCTGTTCAGTAAGCTCGTTTTTCCTTTTTTTTCTTTCTTTCTTTCTTTTCTTTAAACAGGGATGGAGATATATTCATTCTCTGTACCTTTTTGTCTGTTATGGGTCGTGGGTAAGCTGGAGCCTATCCCAGCATTTTAGTAGGTGAGAGGAAGGGTACACCCTGGACACGTCACCAGTCCATCGCAGGGATGGAGATACAGTTACAAGAAATCACAGATAAATTCTTCAAAACTTTGGAAACTGCATTTACAAAGCTCTGTTCTGGGTGTAGCTTTATAAAAGTTTTCTATCACAAGAACACTAAATCACAATTTAAATGATGTAGCTCCAAAAGCCATCCTGTATTCTTTGAACAAAATCATTTATTAGCTGATGCACTGAAATAAATAGGGACATGCTTTTTGTGCAAATATCCATCTACTGGAACAGCTGCATGAGTAAATGCAGTCCTTTGTATTCTTGAACATCTGCTTGAAAATCTTGTCTCCAGAGGGTAACATCTGCACAGCTGGTCATGACAATGTTTTTTTATTACACTATAGAAGTGTTAGAGCCCTGGAGTGGCTCTGGTTGAACAGTGTGCCGTTGTGCCTGCTCCACCTGCAGGCTGCACATGTCCCCCGTGAGCACGTCCTGCATCGGCAGCATCTGCTCCAATCAGCAATTGTCCAACAACTTTAGCAGCTGAAAGCATTTGATGCTGTCAAATCAGGGGGAAACATTTAAATGGTTAGTTAATTTAAAGTTACATTACATGAGTGGCAACTGACTGATGCTCCTGGAGGCAGCTCAAACAGGAAGGTTGTACTCCACACAGTGCAGGAGCCTCCTGTAGCTTCTCTGCTGCTGATTGAAACTCCTTCGTGGTGCAGACTGATCACTACCTGGTAATCTTCGAACAGGTGCACAGACATGAGAAAATTTGACAAACTGGAACATGGGACAAAACACAGTTTAGTGTGAAAGAAAATTTGATTTTAAAGAACGAATTCAAAGAACTTCTGGAGTCATCACACCACCCCATATCAAAGAAAAACACCATGATTTTGTTCCCTCATTGCATTTACATTACATATATTATCTCAGTGTTTATGAATAAATACAAAATCTGAAACAAAGCAAAAAGAGATTATGCATGTCATGTTTCAGTAAATTTGCACATGAAATCTTTTGATTCAGCTTACAGTTTGCATTTGTCAGCAATGAAAAACTGTGCTTAGACAGGCTAATGCAAACAAAGATTAGAGTTCCAGTGGAGACTGGAACATTTACATGAGGATTGTGAAGAGTGAAGGATTAAAGAAAAGGGATGATCTCCGGCTGTGCCAGGCTTCTGTAAGACATCATTTAATCCCCTCAACATTAAAAGCAAACATAGGGAATTATTTTACCTCTGCCCCTAAAAAGGAAAAGCTAGTTCTGTTCATGCATGCTTAACTAATGTCCTAATGGAAACTTGTGTAAATATTTTGAGAAATCTAAGAGACTGGACACTGGATTTACCTGCTCCTGTTGATGTGGGAATGAGGTTGCTGAGGTTTTTTAGCGCTGAGGATCATGGCTTTGACTCAATGGGTCAGAGCCTGATACTGGAGCACAAGAAAGATTTGTGGATGTCAACTAAGCCCCTTACACATGAGTGCATCCTGGGAGAGCTGAGTCTGGAGTTATTGGGTTAAAGTTCAAAGAGCAGAAAGGGCAATTCCAATAAGAATTGCAATACAAAGTTTTGTGGCAACACACACACACACACACACACACACACACACACACACACACACACACACACACACACACACACACACACACACACACACACACACACACACACAAAGAGAGACAGAATGGATCAATTTATTCCTTTTTATTGTTTAGTCAGAAAATTAAATCTGATAAGTCCAAACAGGAGGTGCCCCAACAGCACAGTGTGTTGGAATTCCTCGCACCACATTTGACTCTAGAAGCCATGTAAGCGGGTATACTTCTATGTATTTTTAGATGATTTTGTTGTTATCATATCATTGTATAGCTTTAACCAGGAAAAGTTCTGGTCACACATATATGAGCTATCACCAAGACTCCAACATTGTGAACTAAACAAACATTAGAAATGCTCAATTTCTCCATTTCATATCCATTTCTAACTGTCTCTGTACAATTATCATAGATGTAAATATAGCTGGATTCACTGCACAGATGTTGTCTTTAAGTTACTTTAATGGTGATTATAAACGCTGTGATTATAAAATCACCATATGTGCGTCCCGCTGAGAAAGGTGATTGGCTGCAGGCTCCCATTTCTCCAGGACCAGTATGTCTCCAGGATCCGGGGACGTGCAGGTCGGATCGCAGCTGACCCTTCTCATCCTGGACATGATCTGTTTGTCCCTTTCCCCTCAGGCAGGAGGCTACGGTCCATCCGGACCAGAACCTCCCACCATATGGACAGCTTCTTCCCCTCTACTATCAGACTCATAAACACTAAATAACTTTGTATTAGGCCCATGAACAATCAGCTACTCAGTACCGGACTAATAGACACCAATCAAAATCTGCCATTTGCACTCCCATAGTTGCACTATGTTGTTAGTTTAGTTATACTGTCTTTATTGTATGCCTGTATTTATTTATTTCCCTTACTAGTCTATGTTCCATGTACCATGTTGCACCATTGCACCAAGAAAAATTCCTAGTCTGTGAAACCTTCACTGACAATGGCAATAAAACTGATTCTGATTATTAGAGCAAAGTGAAGGTGTAGAAATGCTTCGAACAACTGCAAGTTGACACAAGGTCTGCATTAACTTCTTTTCAGTCAACATTTCTAAAGTTTAGACATTTGACAAAAGAAGCTTAATAAAGTATTTGAAATAAATCAGCTTTGTTGGGAATTAAGCTTTATGAATAAAAATGACACTTTACAGTTTCACAAAAAGATTTTAAAAAAGAAAAGAAAAATCAGTCTGCTTGTATGCAGACGATATACCAACTGGCCAGAGTGGAAAGAATAGTGTCATCTTTGTCTGCATGTCCAAAATTTAATGGTAGTGATTTAATCATTTTTATGCCTGCTTTGTGTGATGCTAAATGTCGGTATGCTACAATTTTGAAAGCAGATACAGACATTTTTTAACCATTTTGTAGCCCAGAAAGTGTTGTAAAGCTGCTATATACACAGACCAAAGGAGATATTTCTAAATGTACTGTGAGCTTATTTTCTCACTGACAAAACCAATGAAGTGGTAGGAAAGCAAATTAAATTTAAATGTTAAAATCTGCTCATTGATATCTTTTCATTATTACATTCATTCAGGAGAAGCTCTTTCATTAAATGAATTGGATGCTCTGGTCTCCAGTCTCTTCCTCCACATTCAACCTCCACCTCACCCAGAGTTGTGCCTTCCAGGTTCTGTACTTCCCATGCATTTAGTTTCAGTCTCAGTGTACACTTCTGGAGCTCTTTCACCGAGCTCACTTTCAAAAGTAGCACCCGGCTGTTGGTTTCAGGGCTGAGGCTGCTCGGAGCTGAGGCTTGTATGGGACAGGGGTGCAGAGGTGGCAGACTGCCCAGGAGAATCACGCCATCCAGTCTCTGAGGCATGCCAGTGAGGTTTAAGACAGTGACTGTCAGGATTTCCTGCTCTTGAGAGAAGGCCATAGTGAAATGAATGCAGGGTTTTGGTGATAATGGATGCTTGCAGTTTGCACTGGAGCCATAACTCAATGGAGCTAACGGTATTGGTTTTTCAGGTATTGAATAAGGGACAAAACTGGGGCAATTAAGTTTACTGTGCTCATTGTAAGATCTACTATCCCCAGTCACTGTACAGCGCCTCTGTAAAGCTTTACATGTTTTGGTCAAAACCCCCAATTTGGGCAGTGTAGGTAGGGAAGCACGATTGGGGTGTATGGGTTTGTAAAGGGGAGCTGTTAGCAGTGGTGTGCTGAGGCGTCGCAGAGAAAAGTACGATGTTGCTTGTTCATTTTCTTCAGAGTTAGGTTGAACCTGATTAGGAAATGGTACTGAGGTGAATTCATGCTCAGAAGGGGCAGGGCTGGTGAATGTGGAGGGGTACTCTAGTGTGTCTCCATCCAGCTCCTCGTTCAGCTGCAGGGATGGTCCAGCTGCTTCTAAGGGATGTGGGCTCTGAGGAAATGCCACAGGTTCCCCAGGAGCTGCCGCTGATGTGGCAGGAACTTTGTCTGTCACTGAACAAATCTGGCTTTTCTTCCAGCACACAATACATCCCAGGACCAAAGACAGACAAAAGACGATGAGCCCAACAAGAAGCAGAATCTGGAGATGAACTGCAGACACAAGAAATAAATTCAATCACATTAAATAGGTTTGTTCTCTTGGCTTAAATTACAAAAATCATGCACTATTTTGACATAAATCTGTGATAAAAATAGAAGAGCTACAATAATCCCGGTTGTCTGTGCCGTTAGAAAGAGATCTCATCCTAGTGTGATTTAAAAAGAGTTAAGATACGAAATCCGGGTCTATATTAAAAATTGATTTTAAACTTAGGCTTCTGTGTTTAAAGCTGTGCAGAACAAGTGATTATCCTCAAACATGATTTCCTGTTTTGTTTTTCCAAAGTGTCTTAGCAAGGAGTGGGAACACTACAATAGAAAATTGGGAGAAAAAAAAAGTAAAAATTGTAACAGTACTGAACTTACCCAATAATATCACAGTGGTAGAAAACTGTAATTACTTTGGGTTTTTGCAGAATAAAGTCTCCCTACTAAAACATGAAAATCATGTCAGGAGAATCGCTTTTCCCTGTTTTAAAGAACTCAGTGACTTTACAAATACATTTGGTCATGTGTAATTAAAATTTAAGTCAAGATAAGCTGATGTTTTAATACTCTTTTTGACTGACTGCAGATACCATTAAATCTATATTTTTTCCCACCTAACTGCAAACACACAGGGCTCATCCTGAAGTTGAACATACAGCAGCTTGCAAAAATATTCACTCCCACTGACATTTTCTTTGTTAAAATCTGTAAATCAAATAGATTTCTTGGGGAATTTTATGTAGAAATATCCAAAAAAATAGTCCAAACTGGTTTAGTGAAATGATAATAATAAAAAAGAATCCTTTCAGTGAAAATGCACATTTACCCCCTTTGCCATGAATCCTCTAAATAAGCTCTGGTGCTACCAGTTCCCTTAAGAAATCACGTAATTACTTAAATAAGGTTTATTAATATGATGACACATGACCTCAGTTTGGATACACCTGTTGTAAAAAGATCTCAGATTCTGCAACAGCACTGATCAAGAGGTACCACCAAGAAAGTGACACCATAAGGGCCAGTAATTTCTACAAAGTCTGGGACAAAGTTGTGGAGAATTTAAGTTAGGGTTGGCTTATTAAGAGCAGACCTGGACTTAGAAGAAGAGTGGTTAAAATAAATAAATAAATCAATAATAGCTTGCAGAAGGAAGTCCTCTGGTCAGGCAGAATGAGATTGAATTTTTAGCTATTAAGGAAAGCACTTTATCTGGCACAAACCCAGCACTTCAGTGAATCTTGGTGAATACACCATCATGCTGTGGGAATTTTTATATTGGCTGGGGCTTTGAAACTGGACAGACTGAAGGGATGATAAATGGTGTAAAATACATAAAAGATTATGAGAAAAACCCATTGTTTTCCAAAGATTTGAGACTGAGACAGGTAGGTCTGGAGCAATTGTGCACTGACAAAAAATCCCAGTGGTTAGATGTGCAAAGTCCACAAAGACAGAAAAAAAGGAAAAACGCCAAGACAAGCCACTGAACATGAGATATATAGAGTATACTGTATGTTGCAGACAGATAATACAATGCTTTCTGAAAGCACATTGTTGTCACTTTCCTGCTTCTGCGTAATTAAACAATATAAATCGTTGGTGTACTCAAAACAACTCAAGGCATTTAACCAATTAAATAAAAAAAAAAAATCTTTTTGACAGTTCACATAGATCATGAATCCAGCATTTAAAGAATGAGAGAGCATAGTCTCCCCAGAATGTCATTCTGGATTTCTGAATAACTAAAATCTGGTGGTACATTAACCAAAGCATTTGACCCAAAGCAGGTATGACTATAAATAGTCCATTCAAGCATTCGAACACAGAAAACTAGGCTTTGAATTTCACCCTATGCTGAACAGATGGCCTATATAATGACATGATATGTGTGTGTTTCAATAAGAACTAAAAGCATGAGTGATTCTGAAAAAAGAAAAAAAGAAAAAAAGAAAAGAGAGTATACAAAATTTCTAAAAATACTTACTGACAAAAGTGAGAAAATATTTAAATTACCTTCTAAAAGATGCCATATTTACTCATCGACATAATTTTTTAGGTAATTTTCAAGTTCTCAACTCATGATGTACAATATTAGATTTAGAAAACATCCAATAAGCCATTGTTTCATTTTTATTATTATAATTTAAAACCTTAAATAACCAGTATCGTGACAGACTAATATCAATGTGCATCCCTGATATAAGCCTAACCTTTAAGACCTTACCTTCTAATTGTCTGGTGAAGAGCACTTGCACCAGGAGCCAGAAGAAGAGAATGACCACGATGCCTTCGATCATACCCTTGCAGCAAAAAAGCAGCACAGACTGCCAGAGAGGCTGGCCAGGGTACTCCTCATCATTGTATGGCATGATGTGGTGAGGGTTTCCTGGACCCTATCTTTTAAGAAATCCAAAAGAAGAAGTCCAGATGTTCACTGAAAGTTCATCATTTTAGATTATGAAGATGCATTATGGTTTTCGTCCTAGATAGAAGTACGTGCAGCAAGAAAGGCAAAAAAAATGAATAAAATATTTTGTGTAAACCACAAAAGAAAGAAAGAAAAAAACGTTCTCGTTACACAATCGCCACAGGTTTCTATGAAATTATGTGGTTTATAGGAAGATGGACCTTTCACCACTTCCAGCACTTTTCATGTGCTTCAGATCCATTTTCCAGGTGAAAGTTGGAAGTTCCTCGGTTCAAACTCTCCTCCTACATTATGTCCCCAGTCTCCATCACAGGACAATGATACCCTGATATGCAGAGGGACTTGATGAGTATTACTCCTCCCTGGTGGGTGGAGATTGTGAGTGGAAATATCCAGCTCATAATACCCCTGTAGCATCTCTATTCTGCAGTGTCCCAGATGCCAATCTTGTATTGTCACTATAGCATGACTATCATAGCAGTAAATCCTGCAGCCCATCCCCCACCCTCATCCCCTCACCCATAAGCCCTTACTTCCATTAACATTGCCTCCAGAAAGCTGCAACATGACAGGATTACTGTGACCTCGGGCTGTTTTTATGTCCTTACCCTATTTGCATAATGTGAAGATTTTATCACGCAAGAATCAATGTAGCGTGATAAGAACACGTGCAAATTGTTTCTTTAAAAGTTTCAGTTAGGAACAAAATTTAGCTGAAAACAAAACCATCAGATTATGTATAAAATTGTTTCTTAATTTCACCACATTTCTGACAAATTTTCCCAATATAGTGATTAAATGCTTAAAAATCCAAATATTTACTTCAAATATCAGAAGTATTCATGAAGCTGAAACTGGCCTCTATGAGTGCACAGTAAGTAGTACCTTCATATTATAGCTAGTTAAGACTGAGCTAATATATATTATTTTACAGCAAATTTTGTTTTAGTCATAGTTCATCCCTACATGCTGTGAAGTCAGTATTTGACCAACCAAAGTTTTCTTGTTCCCAACCTTTAGTTTAGTCAAATCCGTTATGGCTTTTAATTTGTGAGTTTCTTAAATAATTTTTAAAGACAGATTATCACACTCTTAACCAAAACAAATGAACCAGATCTGAAGTTTAGAAAAGTTGACTGTGTCTTTGGTTGCTTCTGGCTGGATAACTAAGGTCATTTGAGTTATCAAGGAGTTCTGTGGGTGGATTATAAGGACTACCCTTTAAACGTAGTGCTTCTTTGCTTGACTTCTTGTGTTAGAAGAAATCAGCTAATAAAGAACAAACAGCAGTCCAAAATCTTAACAACCATAAAACCACACAGCTGTCATACACAAAAAGATCAAGTGAGCTCCTAGAAATGACCTTAGAAACAAAAAATCCAAACGAATTTAAACATTTCTATCATCATAATCAATGAAACCCTTGATTTATAAAGAGCTTTCGCTTCTAAACCTGTCTTAAAAAGTCAGATTGGAGTTGTAGTTGTACATGAAGACTTAGGAGATGACAAAGAGATGGAGGCTTATGTCTTCCAGTCTTATGAAGCTAATACTCAACAGTTTAGTTATTTCAGGTATGGTGGTGGTAGTGTCATGGTTTGTGTTGCAATGAGGATGATTGTTGTCCTGATGAAGCACACCAAAGTCACAGTATTGGTGTTGTGGTTGAAAAACTGTGACCTCAGTTGATCAGATTATTTATAGTTAAAAGACTTCAGTATGCTCATGAGAATATCTACAAACCTGACTCCATTTTGTCATAAAAAATAAGTCAAAATCCCTCAAACGTCTTTTGAGACATGGAAGCATTTGACATATGTAAAAATATGTGTAAACATCCTTATTTTACCCACAAAGAATCTGATGAGAAAGGAATCTGAATTAAATTTTCGCAAGATTCCCTTTAGTGTTTTAGAGGAATGATCCTGGTTGGCCATTAGAAGGGTTTGTATAGATATGTATGATGATGAAATATAAAATAAAAAACAACTAATTGAACTAAGTTTACATGTAGTTGGTTAAAGTGTGTACAGCCTTTATACATCAAGTGTAAACTATAATTCAGTTACACCACTAATACTGGCTTTTTTCAACCAAAAAATAGGGAATAGACTAAAGAAAATTTGCCAAATAAAATGTATAATTTATTAGAGTATGGTGAAATACAGCTATGAAGAGGAAAAAACGTAAGTACTATGTGTACTTTGAGGCAGTGAAAACAGGTAGTAAATATGTTGTATGTTTATTGTTGTTGTAACCTACTGTATGCAAGTGTGTTGAACCTGTGTACAAGTTTACAGGTCAAGTTTAATAATCCTGTATTTAGCGTTTCTTGTTTTCAGCCTTTGACGAAGAGATCTCCGACTCATGAGCCGAGTTAACTTGATGGTTATAAACTGTAACGGTTGCATCCAGACGCAAAACTTACCCGTTCAGAATTGACTACTCCTTAGTTTCATTCACTTTTCAGCACTTCTGGATATTTCTGATATTTATTTTTTATTTAATTTTCTTTTTTCTCGTGCTTCCAATTCTCTTGTGTGTTTTGAAAGGTGCTCTTAAATAAAAATGTATTATTATTATTGTTTGTGATCTGAACAAGAAATGCTCTGTAATGCAAGAGTGTTCACAATTATTTATGCTTGGAACAAATGCTGGTCTCTGTAGCTTAATATGATCAAATAGGAGCAATGAGAATGAGAAACTGCGGGTTGAAATTTACAATCAAGGGACACCATTCCAACACCGGAGCTGACCTCTTTCTTAGTGTGGGGGGTGATTTGACGCTTTAAATACTGCATGCCTTGTTAATTGCAGCATAACTGCGGCTTTAATACAAACCCTGAGAGTTCACAGTCTACACCACACAATTGTTTTATTTATAATGGCTACATTTCCAAGAGACACGTTAACCCAAGATCAACACAGAATTAAACATTAATTTTCCTTTTTTTTCCCCCCAGTTGTCAAGTTCACAGTGGCATTTGTGACATGTCTACTTGATTGTCCACATACAAATTATTAATCACACAGCCAAACGATGAACATGCTACATTCGGCATTGCATATTTCTTGTGGAGTGAGGTAGCACTACATCAGTGTTCATTTACCCAAAGTTTGAGGTTAATGATACATTCTCTGCATTTATACAAATATAACACAGCTATATATTATGAGATATAGTATAAATCTGAGTCTGAGAGACTTACCAACAAGGGAAGTTAATTGAGGTAAATGTTGTATCAGTTCATTTCTTTTCATACTGTAGTTCCCTGCATAAACTGTCTCTCGCTGTGTTTTTGATTCACAGCTGATGACATTTATAAATGTCCGGCAAACAGAAGCCATATGATTAAATGGAAAAATAAAAAGGTAAAATAAACCAACCGACTTGCATCCATCTTCTTCAGGAGATTAAGCTATTCAGTGAAAGATGTGTGTGTGCATATTCCCTGATATCTGCTGTTAGAAGCAAAAATGATTAGCTTTCACTCAATGATCACCTTGTGGGATTCAAAATGTCTTCAGTGGAACTGTTACAGACAGGAGTTTTTTACATTGAGCTAAGGCGCTTCGGTCTTCATTAGCTGGACCATGCAACCACATTCCTCTGTTGATGAGCTGCTGGAAAATAGCCATAAATGTAGCAGACACCTGAAGAGGCCCAGCATTGATTCTTACCAATTAATTTTCTGCTCTAAAGACACTTCTGAACAATCCTTGTAAAGTCCCTTTACACAAGAATGCTCCTACATTAAAACGCTAACAGGCACTAATGTAAACTGATCTCAACCTACATACAGTCGGTGTGTCAGCTGTGAGGTTAAACTTGACATGAATCATTTCAAAGATTTAGAATAATTGAAGAATAATAATTAAAAAAAAGGACGGCCTCCTGTGTTGCAGCTGATTTTCCCTGAAGTTCATACAGTTCTTGTCTGACAAGAGAGGTGTATGAAGTGAAGCATGTTATCATTTTGCACTGAACATATTGAAAAGCCTCAGTTTGGTCCCTTTGATGAGGTGGAAGATGAAGAGGATGGGCTGTGTGAGGAGGAAAGGGCGCTGAAACCACTTGTTCCTGCTGGAGTTACGGTCTGTGATGACACTGGAGCAGCTGGTTTTTGGGCATACAGCATACCTAAAGCACGGATATCACAGAAGAAGATAAACAGTAAATGCTGAGGTAGAATTTTTTTTGTTATTCATCATATAAAACATCTGGTACATAACAGAAAAAAAAAAATCTTCAACATTTTCTACTTGGCATGGAAGTCCCTGGACATGATGTGGCCTGTGAAGGGAGCACATGCTGCTCTACAACCTCAGTGTATTTTTTTTTTTTTTTTTTTTTTTTTGCATTAATGCTGCCATTACAAAAGTGGAAATGAGCTCTGCCAAGAGCTCTGATTTATGCCCAAACCATTACAGAACCTGACTTTTAGACTTCATTCTCTGTACAGCTTGGTCCATTACGCTGGAGCCTATCCCAGCATTAACAGGTGAGAGGCAGTGTACACCCTGGACAGGTCACCAGTCCATCGCAAGGCCAACACATAGGGGACAACAACCATTCACACACACACACACACACACTCACTCCTAGGGAGAATTTAGAATTTAGAATGTACCCGGAGAGAACCCATGCATACACGGGGAGAACATGCAAACTCCACACAGAAAGGCCACTGCCCTCAGCGTTCGAACCTCCCCCCCAACGAGATTCGAACCAGTGACCTTCTGCTAACCACCACACCACTGTGCAGCCCTGACTTTTAGACTTGATGCTGATAACGGTACATCTAATGTTTATGTTTTACTTGTGTTTTGAAAGTTGATCTCTGTTTGTTATGTGGTCAATGTGGACTTATGGTTATGCTGCCTATCTTAGCCAGGTCACTCTTGAAAAAGAAATTTCTAATCTCAGTGAGGTTTTCTTTTGGTTAAATAAAGGAGAAATTAAATGATAATTTTCTTTAGAAATTGTGTAACTCACCGGAGTAAACTGTACCATTGACCTCCACAGATACACTGATACTGGCTGGTCCACTAGTAGAGATACTCAATGACAAATCCTGTTTTCTTTCTGCAACACAAAGATTTCAATTAATGACAACACAGTAATCAACGATGAACAGCGATGAAAGGAACCACAGCAGCAGCAGGAGCAGAAGCAACTCACCATGCCCATTGTTAAGTTTGAGGTTCATGGGATTAAAGTGAGAGGCCATAGCCAGGAGGTTCTGCTGGAGGGCCTGCTGCATGATGCGCTGCTGCTCTTCTGCAAGCCGCATTATTTTCTTCTCTGGACCGTTTGCTGCAGTTCCACCTGCTGCTCGATCCAACCTCTCTCTGAGATGCTCTAATGTGGCAGCTTGTGCCAGCTGTTGCTGCTGCTGCCCTAGTGCAAGAGCCACAGGCAGCCTGGGTATAACAGGGGTGGAGGGCTCATCTGATTTAAAAGAAAAAAAAGTGAAAATCATTTACCTATTCTAAAAATCAAAGAGGTGAGAGAATGTTGTGTCTAAAAGACGCATGAAAAATAATCCTGTCAGTTCCGCTTGCATAAATGCTGAACTAAAAATAACCATTTTATGATTTATCAGAAAATAGATACAGATGTGTTAAACAGCTATGCTGTTCCAGTTAAACAAATGGACTGGTATGAATCATAACAGACTTTATAACATCATGGCAAGCTCCAGGATTTCTCTGAATGAAAAACTAAATTCAAACAAACTTCCAGCATACCTGGATTTCTTTTCATGCTTGTGTTCAGGTCGTTGTGTGAGGGCGGGGTGGTGTGCATCGTGGGTGAGGACAGGAGTGCATGTGAAACAGAACTTGGGGAGGGAGAGTAGCGGTAAAGACTGTTGCTGTAGCTGGGACGTCGGCCCTCTCTGCGGTTGCTGTCGATTGCTGCTTGCAGCTCACCTGGAGAGCTCAGACTTTTCTTCTCACACTCAAATGGGTACAGGTATTTCATATACCTGCAATGTAAAGATCCACGTGCAAATTAATACAAAAATGTAGGGGAAAAATAGATCAATAAGAAAAGGTCTTATTTTAACTAACATTAAGAGAAGCATTCTAATTGTTTTAAGCCATTCATGTGTAATAGGTTTTAATCCCATGTTTAGGCTAAATTATGGCAATGTTTAGCTGTTTGGAACTTAAAAAACACAACACAATCCAGGTTTCAATAACTCAATGAATTTGAGATTATTTGCCATTAGATTCTGCAGATATCCACAATACTGAGTGGATGAATCAAGCAAACACTGGTGATTTCCTGACAATTTCTAATTTGTCTGCCTGTGGAAGAACTGAATGCTGCTTATTAGTGATTAGTGCAAACTGGCAACTGCATGACACGTAGTGGCGAACAACGTTGAGTCCCAGTCAAAGTTTGGACACATCTACCCATTTATTTACACATGCAAACTTTTGATTGGTGCATGTCTGCTTTATGTTTTTTTTTAAACACACTGCTGTGTCCAAAAATCTTGAGCAATTTCAAGCATCCCTGTAGACGCCATCGGTGCCAGCCAGTTTTGGCAAATGTTGCCACATAGTCCTGTTAGGTGAGATCTACCTGTATTCCCCCTTCATAAGGGAGAATGATAACATTTAAACATTTTGAGAATCACATAGCTTCCTTCAGGGTACTTTGCACAGCCCAAAAACAATGGCTTCAGTGCATACATCCACAAAATGAGATTAAACTTATCCAGGACATTTACGATTTAACAGAGCCAGACAAACCTTTTTATAACTTGGTAATTTACTCGGTTGTTGTTTTATTTTATGAGCTTCAGAATAAATCACATTAGATTATTCTGAAGCCACTTTGTACTTTCGTTAAAGTTAGGAATCTCAGGAACACCTACTGAGTGCGCAGGGTGAAGGCTGCACTGGTGATGGATGTGGGGAGATTGAGACCTTTGGTGATCTCCCTCCAGATCTTCTTGTTAATAACCTCCACTAGTCCCCCCTTCTCTGTTACAAGCTTATAAAGCTTGTACAAGTCCAACACCTGTTTTGCCATAATGGGGATGCGGTTGACAGGAGTTCCTGAATGGATAAAAGAAGAAATGCAATGAAATGTAGTGACACACTGCAATTGGATTAGTCATTCTGACGGACTGATAGTAATCATTAGGGGTCTATTAGGAGAAGCTCAAGACTGAAGGATGAGAAAATATTCTGATTAGCACACCTGAAAGTCTAAGGTCAATGTTAGGTAATGAGGTTTAGCATGTTTAATCTGTGTGAATAGAGTTGTCCAATGAAGCTTATTTCAGATGGATGGGGGAGGGTATAATTCCACAACAGCAGCTTTTGTTGCTGCATTGATTTGAGTGGAGGGGGAGGGGTGATACCAGAGCTATGCATGTCTGCCAGTTACAGGGTTGACAGCTAACCCTTCCAATCCCGATTTGGAAAAAAGCCAATTAATGAAGGGGACTAAAAAGCAGCCGTATAAATAAGATTACTTTGTGCTTGAGATGAACTCATGCCTGGGACACAGCACATATTCTGAGGCCATGAACTTTGTTGACTTGAGTAAAGATGTCTGGTTGCATATCTTTGACTTGACCTGGAATTACTGGACTAAACTACATGTGCCTCTTTAACCTGTGACACTATTTGCTAACAGGTCTCTAGAGGATTTACACTGTGAACAAGAGCATATGTGAAAGTTAAAAAGTTTTTTTAAACCATATTTCTACTAATAACTGAGATATTATAAGAAGATTTCTTGATTTTAGAAATGTATGTTGTTGCATTTAAATGGATAAATAAAACATCACAATCCTGCATTTTGTCACAGACACCCAAAGTTGTAGAGTTAACATTTGTCCAGCAAATGTTATGTAATTTTGCTAGATTCCAGCAAAGTTACTTTAGGATAAGTAATATTACTGGAAACTCTATATGTTTCCCAAAACGTCAGACTGAACGCTTTTTAATATGATTTACATTTATTTTCATTTCATTCGCTGATTATTTAGCATAATTTACAGTTTATCTTAATTATTACCTTTACTATTTAATTTGTAATTACAATTTTGATATTGAAAAGAACACAGAGCAACAAAAACCAGTTTGATGCTGGCAAGAATTGATATAATTAAATCAAAAGGGGGGAAAAAGTACCTCTTTTCTGCATAAAGACAAAGAGTTCATCAAGAAACTCCTTCCGTTGTGGGTCATTATCCAGCTCATAAAGCTACCAGCAGGAAAAAAAGAAACATCAGTACAAACACAGCAGACTGTTTTATTACTTGGGCATTTTTCCACATTAACACCCTCCAGACCTACTAACCTTGGCAAAGTCTCTTGATGGTTCTCCTCTAACCTTTCCTCCATCACTGTCCTCAATCCAGATGCCACTTCCTCTCTGTGCACACACACACACATATACACACACACATACACACAGCTTGTCAACAAGACTTCTTTTATAATTAATTTTTTTGGCAGAAGTTCTTTTTCCCTCATTCTGTTCTACATGTATTCATTGAGGGGAAATATTTATAATAGAGACATGTTATAAAATTAGACACTGGTGTATTGTGCTCCACAGTGGGATACCATTATTATATTTCAGTTTCTAAATCTGCTTTTCCCCCTGCACACTATCGGACATGACGTTTTCAAAAAGTAGACAGCAGGAAACTATTATAGACATTTCAGTGTGTGTTACTGTGGTCAGACCCCTTCCATAGAGACTGTTGCTACCCTGAACCTTTTCACAAACACTGCTTAAATTTATTGTCCCACTCAGTCTCTCTACACCCTGTTAAGAAAAGATGGAAACAGAAATGTGCATTTGTTTATTTGAAAAAATATTTTAAAGATAAATCTGCATGTGTTTTGCTTTTATTTCTCGGTTGTTTTGCACCGCTTTCAGAACTGCACACAGCATATTTGGGTTGCTCTTTGGGGGTCGTCCACTCCCAGGAAGAGTCGCAACAGTCCTAAAGTTTTTGTATTTGTAGACAGTTTGTGTCACTCTGGACTGACAAATGCCCAGGTGGTTAAAGATCTTTTTATAGCCTCTCCCAGCATTGTGCTGGTCTATAATAATTCATCTATGGTCCTCTGAAAGTTGGACACAATCTAATTTCCTTAACTGGAAAACCTGATTTCTAGTAGCTTTAAGTGACCTTGTTAGAGCAGAAGTTCACACATTTCTTCCAACCTGGATAGTTACAATAATTCAGTGTGACGACAGGAAAACCAAAACTGTTTAAAAGTCATTGTATTTAGACTCAGTTTGATCAGACTTCATTTTATTGGTTCACACGTTTAAATTTCTCATCACTAAACATTTTGAATCAGGTGGCACCTGTTTATCACAATCCCCTTTAAGATGTTTCTACACACTGACTGAGGTCCGGGACAAAAACAAAGCTATCAGGTTGCAGGAACTTGCAGACCGAGGATTTGCATTAAGGCTATATAAAATTCCGCTGCACTAAATTAGCCATGCATTGCCAAATGAATGCACAAATCGGTCTGGAAAATCCCAGAGCTATAAAAAGAAAATCCATTTCTCCACTTCCATGATTTAATTTATTCTCTTTTGCTGTCAGCTTCACTTGCTGTTTGGTTCAGTTTCAGCATCACAACAACTTAGTGGCATTTATGTGACAATTTCCTGGTTTAGGTTTAGGTAACATATTGTGTTTGGATTTAAAAGAAACCACTTGATCCAATGCATCATATAGGTCTGACACAGAAATACATCTCTTTCTATGTTCATCAGGGTAAAACTATATGCACCAAGAGGTACTGTATGTATAAAATTGTAGTAAAAATATTTTTAATGAAAAATTAGATGTAGAAACAATATCAAAGGGGTCTAAAGCTTCTCTGATAACACACAGCACAAGGGAGATTAATTAAATGAACCGTAGTTTAATGTGACGTTATTTTTCAATCACATCCCCCCAGCTGCCAACCAGCAGGACATTAGAGGTTAAAAATCTAAGGGCAGTGTGCATGCAACTGTGCAGAAAAGCCTGCTGGGAGGTCATTGTCCTGCTGAAAGCTGCATGATGATGCTATAGTGAAAATTAAAGTTGATTGGTAGGTAAAGCACAATAACTTCTACACAAATATGTTAGTTTTTATGCGGCTTTGTCCACCCATTATCCCTGTTTACTCATTACAAATATTTTTTATTTTAGAACTGTGGTAGTTTTATCTGCTGTCTCTATTATTAGAGTCAGTGTCTTCCAGTTCAAGCTTGTGTTTCATATTAAATTGTTGTAAATTCAAACAAGCATGTGTGTTTCAAACAACAAAAGGTGTTTTTGTATGAGAGGATTAAACGCTTCAGTGACCATGCTTGTGATGCATCAAAATAATGGAATTTTCTCATATGTGCATGTTTTTTGTATCACTTTATGCTTTTAACAAATATTCCCCTTTGGCACAGCAACATGATGCAACTTGGGGCTAATAACCACAACATTACTCTCTTTGTGAACTGATAATCAGTTGGCTTTTGGACCAACTGTAACTCTCCTTGTGTTTACAGTAAAAATATTATTTTAACTGCAAAGGCAGCTGCATAAAAGTGAAATAAAATAGTTCCATTTGTCGTCAGATGTACACCCACAGCGCTGATTTTATTAACTCCAACAGATCGAGCAAAGATCTGAAGGTCTTTTTTCTGTTATTGGGAGTTTCTTTCCTCTCTATTACCAAGTGTTTTATTAAAATAAGCTGATATAAAGTACTTTGATATTATTTTTGTGTGACTTTGAACAATAGAAAGAGAGATAATTTGAAATACATTAAGTTTTCATTTAAAAATCCAATGTGATTTACTTGTTTTGGTGATCTTTTGTACATTTTAAATCTCAGACAGGATTGAATCTCAGGTGTGAGCACTTGCATGAGCAGAGGTTGAATATATTCCCCACTTAATCATCACACTTATTTAGTGTTTCAGCTGCACATACATCAAGTCTTTCAACTATTTCCAACAGTTTTTTGAGCTGATCAAATTTTTTCCATTTTTCTATCAGTTTGGCAAATTAACTCTTAACGTTCTGCTCATCCTTACATTCCTTGTGTTTTTCTTTTTACAAAAACAGAATGACATAATAAATAAGACACACAATAAAATGACGACATTTCTGAATATGACCACAAAGGTGTGAGTGTTGCTGAGGATGTTTATATGTTTATATGTGCCTGCCTACTTTTTACCTGCACATTCTCACACTTTCCATCTGAATTTGTGCTGACATCCCTTTGGCAAGCAAATGTTGTAACAGACGTTCATAAACACCTACAATTTTCTCAGTCTTTACTGGTCAAACTGGAAAAACAGTCAACTGTATCACCTACACAAAACACTTGCCCTTATGGTAGGAAAGCTGTGGACTCAGCTAATAGCTTCAGCTCTGATTGTGTAATAACAGACTGTTTTCTGCAGAGCCCCACTGAAGGTAGAAAAAACAACCCAGTCTTTTCACCATCAAATCAAAATAAAACCCTTCCCCCTTTATTGATGAGCAAGTGAGACCTACTGTGGATCTATTAACAAAGAGCTTTCAGTTAATTGCTCAAAGAGCTTTCACACATCCTGGCCTGGGAATCCTGATAGTATTCAGTATGTAGGTCAAGAAAAGGTTTCCTTTGTTTTGTTAAAAAGGTTACTTATTACATTGTGATTTTATGTATTTAAATGGCATGCTATCAGGTTACCGCATATTACTGCAAAGCTGTTCAGTAGAGGTCTGTCCCTATTAAAAAAATAATCAAAAGCTATCACTGACCAATTGCCTTTATAATGAGCTTCATTAAATTTATTCAGCTGCTCCTGTGGAGCAAAAGTATAACCTTCACCCTCTTCAATGGAATCATAGGGGGATCACATTTTTTAATCCAAATCAAATTATTGAGCCTTTAATCACCCCCGCAAGTCAAGATATTTCATCTGGCATCATGCAGTGCAAGAAGCTTGGACAAACCGGGGGCCCTGTTGCATTTAAGAGCTGGCAATGAGACCGCACACAAGCTTCGAACAATGGCCGCACAGCATGACGAGGCTTGAAAAGCATGTCAAAATCTTTAAGGAGGATTCATTAATGAACCGATCAAAAGAAAAAGCTAAAGACGCTGCAGTAAAGGGCATAATTAAGAGCAAACATTTCAACCGACCACCAATTAACTTGAAAAAAGTGAACTTATTCCAATGGACATTCACAATTTGAGCTTAATGTCCCTGAAGGCTTTTACAAAGAGGCTATAGCTTCAGTGTCTGTCTAAAAAAACAAAGAGCTGCACGTTCTGATTAAGATGATAAAGAAATTTAACCTTTTGGCTTTGCAGGCAGTATTCTCATTCTCATTTGTAAGATAAGTTTTATGGTGTTTAGCTCAACTACACATCAAGATTTACATGATTAAACTGAACATCCCAAGAACACAAAGAGGTTGACATGAATGGGTCACAGTAAATGTCTTAATAACAGCTGTTTCAAGCACTAACCATTACAATTTGTATTCAGAGCAGAATTTGCCAATTTATTTTAAAAAAAAAAGTATATATATTCTGCTGATCAGATGTTTTTGGTTTGTGAGCTAGTCTGTGAAAAGTAAACAATCCCACTGCACCAGTTGTATAATGTATTGATTGTATGCAGTGGAATTAAGCTGCCATTTAGTGTTGCCTACCTACCAATGGCTAAATTATGCAAAACTATGCACCGAGCTACAGTCACGTCAGCACTGAGATGCTGTAGCCCTGCCAAGATTCCCGTGTTAACAGTTTAACTTTGTAAAGGATTATTTTAACAAGGATTAAAGATGATCACAACAGCACCAGTCAGGGTGAGGTCAGACAAAAATGGTGGAAGACAAGCTAGGGAAAAACACAAGACAACTGAATAATTATCAAAAGGTGCATAAAACCCCCGATGACCATAGCAGAAGCTCATTCTGCTCCAGTGAAACTATTGCAAGTAAACTTTACGAGTAGCAGTTTGCATGCTGTGAGGCTCTAACCCAGCTGTCCCTCCACCCACAGGCCTCATTAATCATAATGTATTATATTGACATGGGGCCTTTTAAGGGGAGCATACACACAGGAAGCAAACAGGCGGGCCCTCATGAATAAGGAAAAAAAAATCCATATAAGAAGCCTTGTTTCTTAAAGAATATCAGACATTTTCTGGTAAATAAAATAAACTATAGCTTTGTTTTTCTTATTTAATTCTTACTCCAAGCAAATCTGGTGGGTACAGGGCTTACAGCAATTGGTCCTCGTGGACAGCCTTGTCCATAAATACACACCTGAGGCTATTTCATTAATCCCCTGCTCTTATTTCAGCTCCCATCTCCTTTGACCTGAACTGGCTTCTTTGCACAGTTGGACTGGATCACAGCCAGTAGCAATTAGACCATTCGGTGGCAAAAAAAAAAAAGATTATCTTTAAAAGGAAGAGACAAAAGGCCAAAAGGAGCTCTAGTCTGGCCAGCAATTAAACACTATCTGAGTTTTGGGCTTCTTGCCAAACGGACACACTCCTTCCTCTCTGTGTGAGGATACCAAGCTGCAGTCATGACTTTCTCAGCAGGAGAGGAAGTCAGTTAATAATAAGAGTCGGAACATATGCAAACCATTGAGTTCAGTAACAGATGCTCCTTTTCTTTCTCCTCGGACAATAAAAAATAAGAACCACTGATATTACAGCCAACAGCGCATATTCTATAGTTCACACATTCATCTACACTGAAATGTATACCGACCTACCTGCTTAAACGGTTCATCGTAGCCCCAGTCAGCAAAGCCATTGGGTGACGTGAAGGCGTGTTGACCAGCAGGAGACGACATCAGGTTCTTCTCTTCCTGCTCCTGTTTTATTGCTGAAGGTGGAGACTTGGACATTTGGTCCACAGCAGCTGATAGAGTTGCAGAATAAGGCTGGAAACGTGAAACCTGCTGGAGATGCATCTTCTTTGCCTGCTGATGAGGCCCCTTTTCATCCTCTTCCTCCTCCTCATCCTCTGCCTCTTCATTGTTCTCGTCAGGCTCCAACATCTCCTGTTCCTCATCATCAAAGTATTCATCCTCTTTTGGATCCACTCTGCTCAGACTGCTGTTCAAAGCTTGTTGGGCAGCTTGATAAATGTGTCCATCTGTTTTCCTAAAAAATGTGGGGTCTGGTCTGGAGCCGGAGGCTCTGGCTGCTGCAGCAGCTTGTTGAGCAAACAGGAGCTGAGTTTGAAGATGTTTCTCTTGCAGGTTCATCTCCAGTTTGGCTTCTTGTTGTCTCTGTAGCTGCTCCATCAAGGCTTCCAGCTTCACTCCTGCAGGAATGGACTGTGGACACCCAGCTGAACTCCCCTCCTCTGATAAGCCCGACTATAGACAAAAGCAACAAATTACCTTAATCAGGAAGTCTTAACTTATTTCACCACTACTTATAATCAATAAATCTAAAAGAGTTATCTTTTACAAAACTATAAAAGCATTTATAGGCTATTTACTTAACCAAGGTAAATTAACTTTATTAAAGCCAGTGTCGACCTAACTCAAAGCCATTTAAGGTGGATTAAAGAGATACAAAGTTTAACTAAAATCTCATAAAAGATATTTTCGCTTGAAGTAAATATTTACAGGATATAAAGTCTGTGTGGTCTTGTCCCTTTAACAGTAACTTAAACATAGATAACATGAGATCAGTTTATTTCACTAACAGTTTCTTCGATTTTATCCATTTAAATTCACTTAGCTCCACCGAACAAATGCATGTAGATATAAAGCCTGTGTCGGTATGAAAAAAAACAAATCACCTTCGTTAGGAAACGCGGATGGTAAACGTGTCTGCTCTCAGTAATATCTACATAATCGTCCCTTGCTTTGTTACTGTAACGAACACGAGTGGGAGCGCAGCTGAAGAGTCGTCGACACTCACCATTTGCGCCTTTGAGTAATTCATCATCGCCAACAGGTCCTGTCTAGTTTTTCCTTCTTTCCTCCAGCAGAAACAAATCGCATCGCATGACCAGATTCTCTTTTTAGTGATTCTTCCTTTGATCGGATGTGATTTTAAACCCCTGCAGAGTGTAGGCCTGGGTGATCGGAGCTGGAGGAGGGGTAATAATGCTCCGTGTTACCTCCCTGGTCACTGCGCATGGAAACTCAAACATCTTTGATTGTCTTTGACTGGTTGACCCCCCTCGCCCACAACTTGGATGAATGAAAGGCCCGCCCCGTGCGTAAAAATCGTAAAGTGTTTTTTTTTTTTCAGCAATGACAAACTTCCCACCCACTTCACAAAGAAATCCCACCCCGAAGCTAAGCACAACCCTCTACTTAAAGCATGCGCTGTGGATATATAGATATATCCATATATATATATATATATATATATATGACTTTTAAGTTTAATATATCAATTTTATAATTTCATTAAACTAGTTATATTTTAAGGACATCTGTGGACATAAAATCTGCTTTTATTGTACACGTAAGTGTTATGCTAAACTCTCCACAGGGTCCCAGATTTATTGCTGCAATCAAGTTGGCACCAACATGTGAATGTGTGTTGTAGTCTATTTAATCTGACTTTTTTTTTTTTTGCAACAGTATAATTTCCTATAACCAGTTTACCAGTTATTTGTAAAATAAAGAACTACCTAACTGCCAAAAGCAAGCCACAATAACTTTACCTATAACTTCACCCTCGGCACATTTTGAAGTGTTACTATTCAGGGTCGATGTGATAACTCTACTTGCTTGGGAATAAGTGGTAAAAGCTCCTCCCACAAACCTATACAAAGCCAGAGGAAAATGCCGTTAACATGAGATGAGTGATTACAGGATACCAGCATAAACTCTCACAGTCCAGTCGAGGGGAGCAGTCGTGAATTTGAAGGAAAATGTAAACACGCAAACTAGAAACTTAAATCCGGAGATAAAACAATAAGAAACAAAAAACTGGAACAGGATGGACTTGTTAGGGTTTGGAAATCACTGCATCATCAGCATGCACTGAATCACTTCATTACAGTGATTTCATATGAAAAGCTTAAGGAATTATGTAACAAATTAACTCTTGGAAAAAATAAAAATAAAAATAAGGAAATAAAAAAAATGTTTAGGTTACAGAGCATGAATGAAAAACTTCTTAAAACTTCTGACTAGATTATATGAAAACGTATCATGTTGTGCTGTTCATATAATCTCTCAGCACCAGGTTTCACCCCTTTTGCCTTCAGAACTGTTTTAGGGCTTCATGGCACAAATACAAGGAAAAACATTCCTCAGAGATTTTGATTCATATTGACATGACAGCATCACGCAGCTGCACATCCATGATAATATCCCATTCAGCCACATCCCGAAGAAGCTCTATTGGATCAAGATCTGGGGACTGTGGAGGCTACTGGAGTAGTGAACCCACTGTGATGTTCAAGAAACCAGTTTAAACAGCTTTCCAATCTTCAGTTGTCCAGTTTTGGTGAGCCTGTGTGAATTGTTTGCCGTTCTTAGCTGACAGGGGTGAAACCAGGTGTGGTCTTCTGCTGCTGTAGCCCATCTGCTTCAAGGTTGGATCTGTTGTGCATTCAGAGATTCTGTATATTTTAGTTGCAATGAGTGGTTGAGTTATCCTTGCTTTTCTATAATCTCCAGCCAGTCCAAACATTCTCTTCTGACATTAACAAGGCTTTTTTGTCCACACTGGATATTTTGTTCATTTTCAGACCATTTGCAAAAATCCCAGTAAATATGCAGTTTCTGAAATACTCAGACCAGCACATCTAGTACCAGCCATGCCATGTTCAGTCACTTAGTCCCCTTTCTAACTCATTCTGGTGGTCAGTTTGAATGTTGTCTAGACCATGTCTAGAGCCCAAACACTAAGTAGATCCCTGTGATTGATAATTAGCTATTTGTTAACAAGCAATTAAAAAGCACAGAGTGGCATGTGAGTGTATGTACATACCTATTTGAAAATGAACGTTTAATACTGACAAAAAACTAAGACTTTACTGGGTATGACCATGGGTTCCAAAATCTTCCCAATACAGCATCTATAACAGCATTCTGTATTACTTTTATCACCATTCAATATCCCAAATGTCTGTTCATTACAACATTAGACCGACTGTCATTTAAACAAATTTATTTTTACCATCAAGTAAATTTTCCCTGAAATGAAGACAAATGTAAAGCAAACTTAATACAGTAGAATGATTTTTACATTCATGTGACAGTACTGCCCCCTGATGGAAAAATGTGACTCTTACAACAAGGTTATCAAACATTTGGATGACACAGCGATGCTCTGATCTGAACTTAAAATTGGATATTGCTTGCACAGGTCTTTAAACTATAAAGAAGTTATTCCAATATACTTGTGACACTCAAAGATACCTCGCCTTTATTATGTTCATACACATTTTACAAGCAAAATAACTTAAGGCCAAATTAAATATCACATCCATTTTAATGAGGATAAACATTTGAACATGAAGGTTCTGTGTCCTGGGTATTTCCTTTGTCATGTCATCTGAAACAAAGAAGCAAAATACATGTTGTTAGAGCAACCATGTTACTGACCACCTGAAGAGAAAGCTTGATATATTAGAGAATAGTAAAGCTTACCCGGCTACACTTTGTCAATGCCAAGCTCTTCAGGTGTAGAAATACCAAGCTCATCTAAAGTTGGCCGCAGCTCCTGGATCAGGTATGGGTAGATGTCTTTGTGGGGCCCAGCTTTGTCCTGGAAAAATAAATTGTAAAAACACATTAATCATTAAATTATGGCCATACAATATAAAAGATTGTGGCAGCAATATACCCTAAGATGCCTTTCCCCTCACCTTCACAGCTTCCAAAATTCGGACTGCGCTTGCCAAGTCGTCTAATCTCCGACAGGCTCTCAATGCAGCCTCAAGAATCTTTGGCTCAGGTACCAGATCATACCCAATCAACGTGTTCATCCCTGAAAGACGGAGTTGACACTTTAGTTGGAGAACAGAAACACAGAAATCTGCATATTAATTCTACTGCACTTCAATTTTTTGTTATACGATATAGTTTTAACCTGTTTATATCAGCAACAGAAACCAACATAAATTAAAGATCCAGCAGTTTGTGTTCTTTTTTTCTTGGAAAGTGCCTTTAAACAACAAAAAATCCACAGTATATTCAAACATGATGCTTTTCCCACCTTGTTCTTATTCTTGGTTGCACGTTAAGTGATGATGCTAGTTACCAGTCAATGGATCAATGAATTTCAGTATGTCAAGCTCCACCCTTTAGGGTCGGATCACTAATATTAGGACTCTAATAAATGGTCCCAAACAGAATAAGACAGCTTGGATCAGACTTACTGGTACCCTTCCCAGGTTTTGCCTTTGTAAATACAAAAAAACGTGTAGTGTCCTGTTGTGAGTATCAGAAATTTATGTCTGGATCAGACTTTAACCATTAAGAGGTTTGCTCCAAATACGTCTGAGAATGAAAACTTTACCATTTTGTCATCAACTTCAAAGCTGCCAAAGCATCAGGTACCATAAGCTGGTATTCAGTGGTCACCCAAACCATTTTAACATCAAGAATGTGCTTCACTGATGCAACAAAAGATCAATGAAGTACATAAGTCGCCATTATTCCACTTTGACCACTTACACAGACCAAACAGAGGAAGCAAGGCACCACATCAACATGAGCTTCATAACAGCACGTGGACGTTACAGAATTAGCTGACTAACAACATTGCTGTTGCTTGGTGCGTTCTGCAGGAGAGGGACCCCGCTTCAAATCTCGCAGGATCAGACAGGATTCACACAGGCTCGGGTGGGAGTGGGCAGTCAGACCAAAACACTACAGGTCCCGCCTCCCGCACACGTCCCAACTGACTTACAGACAACAGCGTGTGACACAGAGAGAAGCTGATGATGAGGGGTAGTGAGGAGTTGGAGGGCAAGGTTAAGTCGGCTTAAAGTAAAATAAGAGATGGCACATACAAAGCGCAAACTAACAAAAGTGGGAAGCCTTCTTTTTTATGTTTCGTGCTGCGTGCGCAGCGGCCCGTTGTTACTAATAGCGCAGGTCACATGACCCAGGGTGGCCTGTATGTGGATTGTCAATCGCTCGCTAAGTGCGCCATCCTCTGGAAAAATCCCTCATAAATTGTAATGAGAAAATCATCTTGAGAATTGAAAACTCGGGACCTGTCGGGACCCGTGGGAATCCCTCAGGCGGTCAGGTGAAGGGAGTCCCGCAGGAGTGCGCAGGGAGGCTTCGGGAGCAGACGGGAACGGGACTGAAAATACACTCCTGTGCAGGTCTCTATTCTCCAATACACTTTTCTTGAAGCAAGTTTTTAAAAGGTCTGTTTAAGTGTTTGTATTAAAAGTAAAGTAAAATTACGGATTTAGCATTAGCATTAAAAGCCATCTTGTGCATTACAATATTTGGATTTTCAGAGAAACATAAGACATTTTTAAAGGCTGGTGATAAAAAGCTAAATATTTCACAATTTCACCCATCTGTAGCAATTTCTGAATTAAAGTGCATTTGCATAGATAAACAAGCAAATAATGTTTAATCTGAAGACTTGTTTTTATTAAACATTAATGCTGTACAACTTATCTTTATACGCCAAACATTGGTAAGGAGACCAGTGAATCCAGCTGTGTAAAAAAAATTCTTATTGCTTCCCTCCTAAGCTGTAAGGCTATTTTGAGGCACGTTTAGAGTTTTCAGACCCTCTTACAATAATCCCCTCACACCAATACCCTCCACCTAAAACACAGAGGGAAGACCTTGCATAAATATATTGCCTTAATGACATTAATATACTGGCAACTAATTAGGCCAAGCAAATCTGATGGCTGCCTACTTGTCCACAGTTTCCCTAATGAGTGGCATAATGAGCAATAACAATGGCAGCTGACAAGGACAAGAATGTTATATGGGAGAAAAAAAAAATCAATCAATAAAAAAAAAAAAAAAATCACAAAACTGGGTCCGTAGTTTCTAAAGTGATGTAAAACATGAGTTGTTTACTCCTAAATAAAGGGATATTATAAGTAATGCATATTTCAATTAAACTCTGTATACTGTATTTATATGCATTCATTTCATAAAATACATTTTCATGACATAACTGCACAAATCCAAACCTTTTCATATTATTAGTATTAACCCTCAACAACCTGTTGCAACTCTCATGTGAGGCCAAATCTCCCAACAGCTGACAAACTTCTGTTTAATATTTTCGGAACTATTGGAAACAGCTTCCTTCAGGTAAGCCCTGCATCAGTTCAACAATGCATTGTGTTCATTTTTATTTTTTTTTGCTGTGCTGGTAGATTTTAGTGATTCATTGTTATCCTCATACACAGACTTACCTTTCCTCAGCTCCCATGCATCAATGTCTGGCTTGTTAAAATAAGTGACCCAGCGGGCATCAAACTCCTCATCTGTCTCATGTTTCCCATGCGAATAACACCTTGAGGGCAAGAGGGCTGCAAAGCAAAAAAGATTTTGTTTTACTCAACTGTCTTTAATAAAATAAAACACCACTGTGTAATGTTGAAACCAGAGTAAACAGCCAAGGATATATTTGTTGTGAGTAAGGCGGAAACAGGATAGATGTAATGAAAGTCAACTGGCTTACTGCCATTATATGATTTAACCACCTCACGTAGCAGGCTGACACACACTGGTGCGTGTAAGCCATAACTAAACTCTCCTTTCATTTTACATAATACAACATTTTCATACTGGGATTTCTTAAATATTTCTGCTCCTTTGAATTGGTATGCGATCCTCAACTGTCCTTTAGTCAAAAATAATACTAATGTAAGAATGAGATTTTTGCATTAACATCACACAAAACTACGTGGTGTGCAATTAATACATGTTAAATGTGTTCCAAATCCCTTTAATATTAAAACACTAAAGACCAGTTGGCTAAACAGCAACTAACCCAGTTAGCATGTTGGCGACTAGCAACATGCACAATCACAAGGCCCCAATTCAGACCTTCCAGCTGGGTCATGGCAAGGACACAACCGTCACAAAGCCAAATACAGGGACATTTTCACAACAGTACGTCTTTAGGTTGTCGGGGAAATGGGCGTATTGTACGAAAAATGTATTTCTTGATTGAAACATTGACATTTAAACTCTCCGTCGTGTTTTAATGAATGAAAGCTATGCTGGCTAATCTGTTATTAGCTAGCTAGTTCAGCCGAGAAAAGACCGCAATATGCCGACAGAGTTTTGACTTATGCAAGAACTTTATCCTGACAGTTTAAGAAACTACTACATTTTAAGAATTGTGACTAAATTTGTAAATACCTCGACACTCTGGTTGTGTACGGGCTAAGCTCCGGACACCGGAGACCGAGAGACGGACGGCGGCTCTGAACATGTTGCGGAAACAGCTAGCTCAAGAACCGGTGAGATTTGTCTGGAGGAAGAGCCCAGTGCCTACGTGATATCCCGCTAAGCATGCGCAGAATGCAGGTCATCGCTATCGAGAGACCTTCTTTTCCCTTTTTTCCTTTGAGTCATGTTTTTTTTTTTTTTTAAGTGACATATAAATAACATTAGTCTGACAAAAGCTTTTGGTTGTAATGATTTATGTTTATATGTTAACGCTGAAAAACAGTGGTGCGCTCCTTAACTGTCGGACAAGGAGTTTGCCGTTTAGAGGAAATAAATCCTATAAAGATATTTTTAAACTGATTGAACAAAAAAAAAAAAAATGCATATTTGTGGATTAAATGTAATTATATATATATATATATATATATATATATATATATATATATATATATATATATATATATATAACTTATTTACTGGAACATTGTTTGTGAAAGCCCTTCTTCTTCCCTGTACCGTGTAAGAACCATGTGTTTGTACCGCCTTTTAAACTGGATCAATATGTTTTACAAGGCAAGGTAAACTTTTCTTTAACATAGCATAATTATAAACAGACATGATTATGTAAAGGGCTTTTACATTTGAAATAAAATGTACAATGATACAGTTAAAGAAAGATCAGAACAGTTGAACAGGGATAGCGTTTTTTTTAAAGGTCCTTTTCTAAAATTCCATTAATCTAATTCAATTCAACTTTATTTGTACAGCACCACATCACAACAAAGTCATCCTAAGGCACTTTACAGACATAATCAATTAAAACCAGTTTACTGAAATCTAAATTTAGCAAATCCACAGTAGTTTAATTTAAAATAACAGCATTCATACAATCCAATTCATAACAAATAAATGTTTACATAATGGAAACCATGGGATTGTACTGAATCTTGTCCTGGGTTCAATCCCCCATCCTGAACATGCACAGGGCAGTAGGTGAGAGTGGAAAGTAAAGAAAATCCCTTTTGTAGTAATGAAAATTTATGCCATGCTGTTTCATAACATAACCTAAATTAATCATGTACAGTGTGTAAAGTATTGATCCAAGTACAGAACCATGAGGAATTCCATGACTTACTCTGGTGTGTGAGGATGCAGTGGCAAACAGGAAAGTCTCAAGATTTACTTTAAAAGAAGCAAGATTTGCAGTAGACCTGCAATTCTCTTGGAATAGCCTATAATCCACACTCTAGTGCATAAAAATTGAAAGCAGCTTAACAGAAAGCAAACTTTGTCCAAATTACCTAAGATGCCTGGAGCCAGGGTTCATAGCATACCAAGAGATCTAATATATTTTAGCCCAACACCCTTTAAAACTTAAATTTACACTTTGACAGGTGGTCCACGGCTGAAACTTAAAAACTGATGTGGGTGTGTATGACCCACTTCACTATCTTATCAAGGGCTGAGTTGCAGCATTTCTTGAGTCAGCTACACATGTCTGATTAATCTTTTGGTAAACTACTAAATATACTGTTGCAGTAATGTGGATTTGCTCAAGATAAATGCACAGATCAGTTTTTCTAAATTGCTTTGAGACATTAGTTCCTTGATAGCCTATTGAAATGTTTTTTTTTTTTTTTTTTTTACGTGACTTTGAAACAGACTTCATAAAATGTTAAATTAAACCAATAAGAACCCAAGGTGACATATTTGTCACATACAGTTTCTGAGACATTTTGCTCCAATTTATGGTATAAACTTTGCTCAAAATCCTGTTGAACACAATCTGATACTTGTCTTCTGTCCCCTAATAGATACCCAGAAGAAAACCATATTATAACATTTTTAATACATCACTTGGTACCCCCCCCCCCCCCCCCCCCCCAAAAAAAAGTATTTTTTTTTTTGTTATGTTTTGTTACAGGGCCAAATTTGTAGTTTTTAGCACAGGTTTCTAACCATTTCTCCTTTCCTCTAAAACCAGTGATCTTTGTTTTTTCTTAGGTCAACTGGAAAATTTATGGACCATCAAGCACTGCTTTGCCCACTCAAGTCCTGAGCTGATGGCTTCAGCGATGGTCTTAAGGACTTGGTCGTATCTCCAACAATACCGTCCAGGGATACTGGCCAGGGATGCTGCGTTCAGGGCAGGTGAGGCATCAGCACTAAGAACGGCGAGAAAAGATCTGACGGTGGGTGTCAAGAGGGCCAAAGCTGCATACGCTCAGAAGATTCAGGGTCACCTCACCTCCAACGACCCCCGGAGCATGTGGATGGGCATAAAGTGCATCACAGACTACAACACCAAGGATGCACAATGTCCAAAGGACCCCTCCCTGCCAGACGAACTAAACAGGTTTTACGCTCGCTTTGAGGACCCTGACTCCCCCCCTCCCTGCAATAGACTAACACCACCACCTGGTGACACGCCCCTCTGTGTGTCCACTGCTGATGTGAAGAAGACTCTTAAAGTAATCAACCCCCGCAAAGCTGCTGGCCCAGACAACATCCCAGGGCGTGTACTGAAAGACTGCGCACACCAGCTGGCTGAGGTGCTGACGGACATCTTCAACACCTCACTGTCGCTGGCATCCATTCCCACCTGTCTAAAGACTGCAACCATTGTCCCCGTCCCAAAGTGTCCCACAGTGACATGCCTGAATGACTACCGACCCATAGCCCTGACCCCGGTAGTCATGAAGTGCTTCGAGAGGCTGGTTATGGCCCACATCAAAGACTCCATCAACGTCACCGTGGACCCACATCAGTATGCATACAGAAAGAACCGCTCCACTGATGACGCCATCTCATCAGTGGTCCACACAACCCTCACCCACCTGGAGAGCAGAAACTCATACGCCCGCCTGCTCTTCCTGGACTTCTCCTCTGCCTTCAACACCATCATCCCACAGACACTGGTCCAGAAGCTCTCCACCCTTGGTCTGAGTAACACACTGGGGAACTGGGTCCTGGACTTTCTGACCAACAGACCTCAGACTGTCAGGATCCATAACTCCACCTCCTCCTCCATCACCCTCAGCACTGGCTCTCCTCAGGGCTGTGTGCTGAGCCCCCTCCTGTTCACTCTGCTGACATATGACTGCTCGGCGAGACATCCCAGCTGTCATATAGTGAAGTTTGCAGATGATACAGCGGTTGTGGGACGCATCAACAACAACGATGAGTCGGAATACAGAGAGGAGGTGGAACACCTGGTGCAGTGGTGCAGAGAAAACAACCTCTGCATCAATGTGAAGAAGACCAAGGAGATGGTGGTGGACTTCAGGAAGGATAAGCGCCCTACTCCTCCCCTGCACATCGGAGGAGTAGCTGTGGAGGTGGTCTCCAGCTACAGGTACCTGGGTGTGCACATAACCGAGGACCTCACCTGGAACACCAACACTTCCCAGCTGGTCAGGAAAGCACACCAGCGCCTCTACTTCCTTAGGAAGCTGCGGCGAGCCGGACTAGGGAGCGCTGTCCTGAGGAGCTTCTACCGCTGCGCGGTGGAGAGCGTCCTCTGCACCTGCATCACTGTGTGGCACGGCAACTGCACCGCCGCTGAGAGGAGGGCTCTGCAGAGGGTGGTAAAGGCTGCACAGAGGACTATGGGGAGCAGCCTTCCCACCACCTCAGACCTCTACACAGCACGATGCAGGGGGAGGGCCCTCCGCATCATGAAGGACTCCACCCATCCAGCACATGGACTTTTCCAACCCCTCCCCTCAGGCAGGCGGCTGAGATGCATAAGGAGCAAGACCACCAGGTTCAGGAACAGCTTCTTCCCTGAAGCTGTCAGACTGCTGAACTCTTGCCATGCCCTGTAGACCCCACCCTACTTCCCCACCTCTGAACACCAGCCCAAACCCTGCTGCCCTGCCCCCACCCCCCCATCCCCACCCCAACTGAATCCACCCCCCCTCCGACAAACAGACCTGCACTGCAAACACTTTACTCCCCCCAGGGGAGTTCCTGTCCACATGTTTACATGTTTACCTGCTGTCCATATAAGTGCAATATCATTAATATTAATATCAGAAATGTTATACTTTGGACTATCACTACCTCATGCACATACATACTTGCACATATTTATCTAGGCTGCACATGCAACTGGGCTCTTTAGTGTTTACTGTTATTTTTATTTAAAAAATTTTGCTGTTTATATTCTATTGTATTTAGCTTATATTCTATTTATATTTAGCCTATATTTCTATTTTTCTTCATGTCTTATTTTATTTCACTTATTGCCCTCCTTCTTATGGCTCAAACCGGGACCTCAGTTCTAATTTCGTACCATAAACATGTAAATGTGAGCTGGTATGACAATAAAGTTCCTTGAATCCTTGAATCCTTGAATCCAAGTGCCGTAGTGCAGCTGCTGAGGATGTGCTCAATGGTTCCTCGCTGGGAACACAGAAGGCAAGCTGGTGACTCTGCTATGCCTCATGCGTACAGGTTAAATGGGCTTGGAAGCGCATCACAAACTGTCAGGATAAGGAATTTGATGCAGTGAGGATCAGCATTCCAGATCTCAGTCCAGGTCACCTTCCTCTCAACCGCGTCATCCCGTCTTGTCCAAGCTCCCTGTTGTTTTCACTTGTGTAATAACTTGATGACCCCAAATAGTCTCTGATTCAAACCAGATTAGTGATGTGCCAGAAAATACCCTTTAGATTTTCAGTCATCTGTAACACACAGTATTTTAGGTTTATATCAAATAACCTAATATACAGTAGATTCCATGTTATCCACAACTACCATACCCAGATGTGCATGAAAACCTAAATAAAATTTTCTCCTTTTATCTAAATGCACGCTGAAACATCTAAAATAAAATGCTTTTCAAAGACGCTTTATTTGCTTCAGTGACATTATATAAAATAAGAGGCCTACACTATAATAACATTTAACTGAATTATGTGCATGCCTACAAATTAAAATTTTGGAAGTAAATATATTACTAATATATTCCTACCAATGACTAACTACTATATACTATTGCTGTCAATAGTTTGTATACATGTGTTAAATTTAATAGCTAAGCTGGAAAGTATTACAAACATGCTACTTTGTATTGCTTCATATTTACATAACTGGTTTTTCCTTGTAAACTGAGACAGTCTAATTATTTTAGCTATTGGAGGTAGAGACTGCTACTCACCTTTGTAAGAAAAACATAACAACGTATTACTTTCTTTAGCCAAACTGAAAAAACTTGCATTTTTTTGGATACCTACAAATAATTTAGTCAGGCTCTGGAGGTTCAGGGAGGACAAACAGTCCAGTCATCTGGACAGAGTCTTTTGGCTGCATGCTGTGAGGAGGGACTGGCAGCTGTCCTGAGCATATCTCTCTGTCTCTCTGCGTCCTCTGTGGAAATACTGTGGGTTTGTGGGGGTTGATAGCCAGGCTCCCTGGGATCCAGAGGGTCTTTAGAGAGCAGGATGCAGATGGCAGGGATTGTTCTCTCCACTGTTATACCTGGTGCTTCCTGCTGTGGACTCTTCCAAACTTCATTCACTGTCTTGTAGTAAAGTTTGGACACCTGATGTAGCCCTGTCATCTTACGTTTCAGGATTTCCACACAGGTGATAGTCTTAGTGATTCCTCTGCCTGAGCCAGTGAAGACCACCTGTCTCAGGGATGTCCCATCACTGGCTCCTGCTTCCTCTTGCATGCGAGCTGTTGCAAATCTCAGTAAATTACGGATCTTGCTTCCTTCTTTTACTCGCATGTGCAGGATATCTGCTGCAAGGCCAGGGATGGGGTAGGGACTGTTGTCATCTGTGCAGCTGAGTCTCCTGAAGTTGCTCTGGCCAGGTTGTGGAGCTGAAATTAATGGAGCAGAGGAAGTGAATGAAGTGGCCTGATGTTCCATTGTAGAGCTCTGTGCAGCATCTGAACTCTTCATGTGCCCCCTTTGTTAAGCCATTGCAGAGTGAGAGAGAAAAAGGAGAAAATAATGGTCACTGTTTCTGAGCCTGCAGCCTCGGCTTATTTACACGTGTCCCCTGAGATGCATCTCACACTTCTTTCATTTAGTCTGAGAAACTAAATGAAAACCAAAGCTTTGTAATCCAAACTTGTCACTTATCTCGAACTTCTCTCCGTCCTCTGTCCATTGTTGCATTTTTCTTCTGAGCACTGAGATGACAGCCAGCAGACTGAAGACAGCTTTTCTTCCTCTAATTCCACTGACGTGAAGGAAAAGATGTCCTTGCTTTTTTCAGCATGAGGACAGCTGATGCCAACAAACACATATGAGGCTCAGAGAAAGACATGTAGTGGGACATAGTGCTCTTAAAGGCACATGCAGCATTTTTTGACTCATTTAATAAAGTCTGTTATAATATTTCTATTTTTTCCAACATGCTTGAGGGCTCAGATATTTATTTAATTTGTGTGGGTGCTTGAAGTTATTTGGATGAATGAGCATGAGTTAATGAAATTCAACAAGCCATGTAGCTGAAACAATTCTTTGTTTTAACTGATCTGGAATAATTGCTACCATTTGATATTCTTAATGTGTGATTTTGCAGATATTTCACCAAACTACAAAATCTCCCTGGAACAAAGAGACTGAGAAATATTGTTGTAATACAGTAGATGCTGGTTTCAACATAATCTTCCCTCTGCACTATCATCAGAGGGCCATATGGTGCTGGAAAAATGTCTTCCTTTGGGCAATACAGCAACTTCACAGTTCTCCTCCCTTCAGTCCATCGCCTGCTGGGCTGACCCAGAAAATCCTTGCCCCATCACTTGAGCCTCCTTTGAGTGGATGACATTTAACAATAACACCTTGAAGCTGCTACCTTTTTTCTTTTTGAAGGGGGAGGGATAATTCTACATAAAACCAGAAAATAATTGGAAAAAATTGGAAAGAGTAAGAAAATAATTAATCTGTATCCAAATGGAAGGAGGTATTATCAGAGTGGGGCTTTTTTTTTGTTTTTTGTTTTTTTAGCAAGCACCTTTAAAGGGGAAGGTCAGGAGGCAGCTGCAGGGCTCATATGGAACCAGCACACTGTTATAATGGTGCATTTCTGCCTCACAGGATGGTATGTACCCCATGTTATTCACAGACGTGAACAATGAGCACGCATATGTGGCTCTCAGCTTTTCTACTAACCCCAAATGCCAGTCATTTATTGATATTATGACATTTGGATAAATGTTCTAGTTTAGCAGAGCATCTGCATGTGCTGCTAACACTCCCTGGTGAGGTTTATTTGGGTTTTTTCATTTTCTTTTTTTAGTGTAAGATTAAATAAATGTTTTTGTGTCTGACTCCAGTGACACATCTGGAACAAGACCAAGTGATGGAGACTCCTGTCGATAATCACAGCATCATCTAAAGTGAAAATATATTAGTTTATAATTCACAAACATTTGATTTTTCCAGTTGTTGTTACATTAAAGACATTTTTATCAGTTCTGCATTTATCATTAATATATCCCGAGTATTCTTGCATGAATTTCATCTCCATCTTGTGGTGGAGCACATATATTACACAAACGAGAACTCATTTGAGCTGAAGGAAAATGGCATTAGTAAGTAGAAAAGAAAACATTTAGATTTGTTTAACTAGTTATGAAATGTAAAAATTTATTTAAAAATGTAAAACAATTACAAAATATAATCTTACAGGTCAGACTTATGTTGTCTTACATTTAATAACAACAGAGGTGTGTGGCTTCATAGCACGTGTGTGAGTACATTGGTTTTCTCAGCAGGTCTTTGAACCTATTACTTGTAATATTTCCTTCTGGATTTGTTCTTCTTGAGTGTTGATGTGCATGTCTCCCACCTGACCATTTTCATACCTGTGCCAGACAAAAAGAAGCAGACCATGGAGGAAAACTGAATAGCAGTTTGGACATGTTTGATTAAGAGGCAAAAAAAACTTTTAAATTTTACTTACACAAAGAGGAATCGTGTGCATACGTGGTCAGATACTGGACACACCCAGATGTTCCCATGTTTCTGAAGATTTTTTGAGGTTATCACTGGTAATTCACACAGACATCACTGTAAGGTATAACCTGGTATTATGAAATGAAGACTGTGTAACAAAACTCTAATAATTCACCTTCACAAAGTGCAATGCAGTTTAAGTTATGGCTCTGCAGAAACCTGGTATGTCCCAACTGTTCCTAAAACAAAGCATAAGAGATAAGATTTAACAAACAAGACGAGCTGTTTATACACAAAATGGATCTACACAGTAGTCAGATAAAAATAAATAATAATCTGACCTGCTTGGCTTTATTTATTCTGTTGTATTTCTCTTTGAGTTCTTCTTTGTTTGGCATCTGGTGTTGACCTTTACCCATCTCTGAACAAGGAGGAGGGATATGTTCAAAATCATTTGTCATAACTAAAGTGATTATCTAGTTTTTATAGAAAAAACGTAAGTTTGTTTCTCACCAGAATATCCGAAAGATATGCTCGACATTGGGCTCAAATAGATGCCTTTACCGTATGCAGCGCCATGAAGCTGAAAAAGGGAACAAAAGAAACGAATGGTTTCATTTTTGTTGTTGTGTGTTTTGTGTGTTGTATGAAATGTACAGGATCAAAGTAAAAAAAATTAGAAAGACTTTAATAATAATAATACTACTACTACTAATAATACTATCATATTATACCTGTAATTTTGTGTAAGAAGCATTAACCAGGCCTTTTCTCAAAATGGAGTGCCAGTTTTCAATGTGGGAACCACTTTAAGAAGAAAATAAGGGTATGAAACAGGGGTTTTGCTGTATATGACAGTTTCGGTTAAAATTAAGCTCTGATTTTACTCACTGGAAAGCAAAAGTGCTGCCATAGAGTTTCCTGGCAGTTTGAAAGCGAGCCTCTTTGGATGGAGGGCTGCTGATCAACAGAAACTGATGGGGTGTGTGCATAAACTTCAGTTGCTGATGATAAACAAGGGACACAAATAAATGGCAATTCAATAGCAGATTAAAGTTTATATAGTAAAACAGTTAATGTATGACTTAAAATTATTTGGAAATACAGATGTATACTATGAATTCAGAGACTAAAATGATGAAAAATGACCCCAAACTCCAGCTTTTAGAAAACTTTTTTTCCTCTCCAAAGTACCTTCTTTAGTGGAAGCTTGACAATGTGTGATCTGTTGCTGGCTAAAATCCTACAATGAAACATATAAACACATATTTTGACACTGCTTCAAATACCTTTGGATGTTAATGAAATTTGCCATTTCTGACGTTGCACAAAAACGCAAATTTAGATTCTGTCTCTCACCATTGTAGTAAGGGATGAGCTAAAGGGTCCACCATGTCCATCTGCTTCTTCATCTCAGAATATGGACCCTGCATATGATAAATAACAATGACATAATCTGACCAGCGCATCTTATCTGGGAAATGTTCACCAGCAGAATCAGATGTGAATTTTGAAAATAGCAACAACTCTGTGGGGTTCATTTCAAAATCACCTGCGCCATCCTCCTGATCAACAAGACACCATCCAAAGCTCTCTGCAGCCTTTCATAGCTCTTCCTCTGTAATAAAAATCAAACACATGATTGCGTCATAGTGAAAAAAAAAAAATCATCAGCAATAAGAACCAGTTGATACCTTAGGACTGAAGGCCAGAGTTTTGGGGTTGGACGGATCAACAACGCAGGGGTAGGGTTCAAATATGATGCTCTTGCGTGTGGACTGAAGGGCAACTCTGCACATGGCTACCAGCAGGTCAATCACCTGTAAGAAGACAGATTTACGAAATGCAGAGTTCTACTTCTGTAATCACTTAAACAATATGTGGAAGTGTTTCTGACCTCTGCACCGGTTGCAACCTCTTCAGTGGCTCCAGACATGACTCCCAGCGTATGAAAGGAAAACACACACAGCTCCCTGGTGCAAACTGCTGGCTGTTAATACACAAAACAGAAAAATGACTGAATATCAGGATTTAAAGTTGTTCAGCCACTACACCACTGGAGCTCATACCTTAAGCATGGGGCCATTTTGAAAGACATGCCGCTCATCACAAACAACACAGTATTCATTCAGGGTTGGGATTCTCTGCTCGGCATACCTCATTATCTGTGTACGTGACGAAAAAGACATTATAATGTTTACTTGTATTGTCTTTCCAACCAAAATATACTCACAACATTAGGTAAATGATTGTTGATGTGCAATCAGTTTCAGTCAGTTTAATTTCTAAAAAAGACACAAATTATTTAAAAATGTGTCTCCTTCATTTGGGATAATTTAGTAAATAAAACAATTCTTTTTTACGTGAAACCAACATATAATATTAACAACATCTGATCATTTTTATACATGAATTGCCCTTTTAATTCCACTTTACAGAGACACCTTTTGACATATTGTTTAACCAACAACTTGCAGGTTTATCACTGCAGTGGATTCTTCTTTACTCTATTCTTATTTCTTTCCTGGAGGATGATTCAGTTGATGTCTACAGCTGTAGTTACTTCAAGTATTTTCACAGGGCATAATAATTTGCTTGCCTCCCCTTCATATCGCAGCTTTACCTGTACCAGGAAGCCATGGTGCAGAGCTGGTGTGGCCTTACAGTGTCCAATGGCCTGGGAGGCAAATAACAGCTCCACCAGCTGTTTGGTGCTCAGCTGTGCTGAAGATTTGACTGCTGAGACCATCACCCTCTGTGGATGATAGGACATAAAATCTGCTTTAAACACATTACTCCTAACTTAAAAGCACAAGTAGAAAAAACCTGGAAAAGTCTCTTTGAAAAACAATAGGATATTCTGAAGAATATATTCAGAGAAAAATAAATTCTACACAGAAATATGTTTTGGATCACTTTTTTCCAAAAATCACTGATACCCAAGTCAACATTTAATGTATACTATATTTTAATTGACCTGTGAGTTTCTGATTTTAAATGACAAACAGGTGATTGACAACATTTCTACCATGAGATGTTAATGATACCCACATTTTAGATATTTCTGTGCTTATAAAATCTTTTACAAAACACCCTTTGACTTTTTGCTTTCTCTAAAATTTCTGGGTTGGATCCAGGTTTGGACTGTAACTTGACCACTGCAGCTAAAAGAAGACCCATATTTCTACATTTTCTCTCTTATGTTAATTTGGTACTCTTGTCTTATGATATTATTTATTATAAGAAGGTTGCCTGGTCTGTCGACAGGTAAAAGAAAAAAATGTTCAAGCCATCATACTACCAGCATACGTCTTTCCCTACGTCTGCAAGATTAGGTGTCATTTTTTGATTTTTGTTAAGAAGAAGTTCTAAAATTAATCTTTAACATTTCGAACATAATATGTAGTTGGTAGACAATTATTTATAACTTCCACCCTTAAAGAGCATACCGGGCAAATAAAAAACCAACCTTAATTCTAGTTTGGTGTGAGTCATTTTAAGTTTAAAGGTTTATATTTAATTTTCCAGATGTGATTCAGAAGCAGTCCTGACCTTCCCACTGGGGGTGTATGTGAAAAGCTCTCCAGCAGGATTCTTGATGGTGTAGGAAGCTGTATGGTTTATGAAACGATTTTGTTTCATTGATGGTACACTGGTCCTTCCTCTCACAGCTGGTTCCTCATGTGGTCTGCTCATAGTAAAAATGAAGTGGATGAACAGAATAAAAACAATCATCAAGAGAGCTCCAGCTTTGTTTTTAAGCTTCATCATACTTTGAAAGTGGTAGCCAGATGTTGAGTCTTGCACGAAACTTCTTGATGGTCCCACTTGTCCTAAACCAGCTTTGTCTGCTTTTGCTTCGAACTACGATGTTGTCATTTCTCAGGTGTTTCCACTCACGAGATATGAAAACTGTGAGAATACTTCAGAATAAAAGTGAACAGTTAGTCTCTGTGCAATCATTAAGCAGACGGCGAATAACATAAATACGTGTTAATGGAGCTTATCACAGTTTGTATTGAACTATTTACAAGTCACACTCTTTAAAGCTTAAGTACGAAGACTCACTTTTGCAGCTGCCTCGCTATACTGGAATGATCAGTATTAGATTCCTGGAAGACTTCAACTGAAGGGGCTGTCACAAGAAACATCATTGAATCAGATGTCGAGCTTCATCTATAGTGAGTTCTGTTTGCAAAATCATTAATGGGGCTCACCAGGTCCATCCAGATACTGAGATATGGAGAAGTGCAGACGGATAATGATGGCCTCCGATGGCTTAATATGCCAGGCTTTGGCCACTTCATCCTGCCAGACACCAGAGAGTGTGTTTATATTTAACAGACCATTATAAACTGGCAACTCTCACCATAAAAATTATAAAGTGCATCTGTTAAAGTCAAATTAAATAAATTAGGCTATAAAACTCAGATAATTTTTTTCTTTTTTTTTTTTTTTTAAATATACATGTTGTAAAATTTCCAATTTAGAGCACTAACAGACTAGTTTCTGTGAATCATCCATAATGAAAAAGACACGACAGAAAAGTCTTTTAAAAAGTGAGACACCAGATATTACCTGCATATCTTACAAAATTTTAGAGGAGGGAGTGTTTAATATGTGCACATTAAAAAAGGAGCTATTTGGAAGCTTTTCAACCTTTAATTTAAGTGTTATTCTCAAAAAAATCTAGATGAAATCTGTTGAACTAATCATAAACATATTCTGTCCTCATCTTCCTAATGCATCAAAGGACGATAACAGTAAAGTATTCTGATTCTGATTTAGAAATGGATGTAATTTGATGAAAAGTTCTTCCATTTTTCTGATGTTTTTTTAGTTCTCTGTCAAATATTCATGTTTCACAAGAAACATTTTAGAAAATTGTAGGACTGTCATTGGATGGCTTAAGGTTATGTAAAGTGACTTGCACAGGTCCTTGTGCTCATATTGCATATTGCATAATAGTTACTTATTTACCATGACACGGAGATGACAAACAATAAATAAATAAATACAGGTGAGAACTTGTGGTTGAGGAATGTAATGTAAAATGGCCACAACTTGAATTATTTGTGAGTTAATCAGAATTGACTTACATCCAAAAAGCTGGTGTTAATCTTTAAGTCAACATCTAGAGCATCAATCGACTCATACTCCCTTATAAAAAAAAAAAAAAAAAAAGAACAGGAAAATTTGAGAACATGTAAAAGCACCATTTAATGCTTCATTTTCAGGGAAATGATGGAAACATTATTCAGGTGCTCACCTGACAGTGAATGCAGAGTCTGAATACAAAGTCCTGACCGCCTCCATGTCTGCATCCAGCTGGGGGTGGCGATACAGGTCAGTGGCACTGCTCTCCTGCTGAGACAAACACTAATACGCTTACCAACGGTTGAATAGCTCAGCCCAGAAGGGGGGCTGAAGGGTTAAACCACTCACACATTTGTTGTTTTTTTTTTACTGCAGTAGCTGTGAATAGCTGTCACTCCCATAATGGGAAAAATGTCTTTAAAGCTAATGCTAAAGCTAATGCTCTGATTATTAACAAATTTAATAAACATCTTAATTATGTCATCAACTGTAATGAAATTTCAAGTTTACACAATGATTAAATCTTTCTTAAAGCATGACTGACTTATCTGAACACATGTATAAAACCTGTTTTAAACATGTTTATTTATTATGCTTCCTACAAAGGCAGAGGCATGACCTTTCATAGGGTAGTACAAGTTCCCTTCATCTGATGAGTAAATTGGGTTCAAGCAAGAGATTTTAGAAACTGATTTTGAACTAATGGTTTCTTTCTGATGTCTACGGAACATTGTGGTAATGTGGAAATACTGGTCCCCTCTTCAGCTAAATACGGCAAAATTGTCATGTTCTTACTTAGTAGTCACTATTCTACTAGCTGGACAGGCTACTTAATAAAGAAAAAAGGAAAAATAACCCACATGCTAGCACCACTGAGTGCACACATCTGGAGGCTGGAGAGTGTAATCAGTCCTCTTTACTTGTTTATACAACATTTCTTGATGCTACAAATGCTAAACTACAATAGCTAGCACACACACTGATGATCTTTTGTTTTAAAATCTTCTTAGATCTGCTGTATTGTTATATTGTTATATTCTAAAATATCTTTGAACTTCTTATACTCCTCTCATACACAATACGCCAAAGGAAGCCCTCTCTGTTCCAACAAAAGTCTCATGAAAAGATGTTGTAATTCATGTTTACTTGGAATCCAAACAGGTCTTCATCTGAGTCACAGTCTTCATCACTGCAGCCCTCTGTCCACTGCTGGCAGTCAGTTTCCTGTGGGGTTAATGGGAAAAGTTGATAATCAGAAGCTTCAAATGGTTTATTAGTTTATCTTGCTCAACCACACACACACATACAAAAAGACTTCACTAAACATGCTGCATCTTTGCAGGCAATTCACAAAAATTTGCTCAAGGGAAATGCTGGTAGTTGCAAAAGAAGTCAGTTATCACTTTATATTAAAACCTAAATGACACATATAGCAGAAGGTGCAAAAATGAACCGCCTTATCTTATCTTTAGACAAGCTATTTAAACAAAAACATAAATAAAAGGGATAAAGTGGAGCTTATAGGCTCACCATGTGTTGAGTTCTTTGGCTCCTCTTCAGTAATAATCAACAATGTGTTCACTCCACTGTGACTGAAACAATTGCACCCTGTGCCGAAGAAACACATGCAGCTTGATTGGTTCTGTTATCGCTGTAGTACATACGAACAGAGTTTCTTTCTGATTGTCAGGGTTATTGTTATTTGCCTCTGTTTATCTTTGTATGTGCAGGGACATCATGGAATGAAGTAAGTAATCAAAATGTAGACTAGCTGAGTAAAATTTAACAACATACCAGAAAAATCAAGGGCTTACCGTTCCTTTGGAAGAAAAAAAGTAGTCTCCACGTTTCCAGTAGTACAATTTTAAAAATGATCAAATTTGAAAAAAAAATAAAATAAAAAAAATAAAGTCCATTAGTGAGTCTCATACCAGCAGCTCTGTTAGCTGTCTGGCTTTGTCCTATCTCTCTCTTTTGTTTTGAACAGTCTGACTTCTGGGTCACGTGACTTGCTGCAGGTTCTGGTCAGCTGGCAGTCCAGAAAGAGACGAGGCTGGGGCCAAGACCCATGACGCTCCAGGAGTCTGGCTGCATGTTTTCCACTCAGGATCTCTTTTCCTCTTGTGAGATCCCCATAGGTCATAATTTAAAATGCTCATATATCAGATGTGGTTAAAGTTGGGGGGCGTATGATCAGGTACATGAACCAGTTTCAAGACCTTAATGAGAACAAAGATCCCTGATGGCAGAGTTGAAGGATGATTATTTGGACGATGTTTGGCATCTATTAGTCTCCGTGGCTGTCGGCCGCGTCGTGGCCTGACCTTAATCAGCTGTTAGCCTTGTTAGTGGTCGCCTGCTGCTTTGGAGTCTGGCCAGATTAGGCACTTCTAGGACTACATACATCTGTGCAGCTCTTCTCTCCACAAGTGCTTTTTCCAGGATAATCCACTTAGACATTAGTAGGTGTTTGTGTAGGGGATGGGAACAATATCATGAATCATTAGGATGTGTACGTGACTCAAATTAAAGAGTGATCAAAGACAAAGAAACTGCTATTCCTGCTGAGATGAGCTTCAACAAAGATTTAGTATGCAGCAGGGATATTGATTTTTAGTGCTTCATATGCAGTTTTTTGTTGTGTCCACCCACATCTTCTTTTATGCTGTTATACAACAATATTCAGGTCATTTGTGGGATCTTCAGAGTAAAATATTTTCTCTTTCCCCTGATACTAACATTCTGAGTTAATTATAAAAAGGTAAATAGTGGGGAAATAAAGGAGAGAGGAAGAAGTTCACAAGCTATTTTGAAAACTTTAGTGATATGGATCCAAGCTGAACCACCACAGAGAGTACAACCTCTTTAAATACACATCATACAGGAGTTAAACAGATAATAAAGCATATTATTAATGTTTTAAGCTACATTATTTATTCATAAAACTACAATACAATCACATTTATACTGCAAAAACTAGCACTAAGAATAATTCACATTATCGGTTTGCTTCTTATTCTTAAAGTAAAAAATATTCAGTGATCTGGTTAGCTTTCAAACAGCACAATCAAGTTTAGGTCAATCCACAACAGGCTCCCTAGTAATATTCAAAAATGCTTCTTTTCCCAGACTTGGTGGGTATCATTTTAAATGTGCTAGCACAAAACACAACTTTTTGTGAGCGTGAGTTAGTTTAAAAAGTAGCACAAACACATGGTTTTCACAGGGAAGATAAACTGCTGACAGTCACTGGGGTTTACACTTTCTGCTGTTTGTTAAAGGTTTTGTTTTTTGTATTTTATGTCAAATTAAGTAGGTGTATCTGTGAACGTGTTAAAACAGGAAGTAAACTGATGTCACAGGAGATATTTTGCTGTTAGAATATGGAGTAGGATTAAATAAACTCATGCTTCTTCCTACTCCTTTTCGAATGTGATGGTTAGTAACGTTTTTCTTTTTGTTTTTTCCCTTATTCTTATTTTGATTTTCCATGTAATTTGTCAACATGTTTGAAATAAACAAAGATTTATTCAAGCTTTTATGAAATGTGCAGGACTGTCAACAGTACAAGTGATGTCCACTAAGCAGTTCTCATGAACTCAGCTCAGTCCTGTAGTCCAGCAGGGTGACGCTGCAGACCAGTAAGACACAGCAACCTGACACAGTTCAGTTGGTTGACCACCAGAGAGAGCTGCAGTTAAACTATTGAAACAGAAACTCACACGCATGTTGCATGCCACAAAACCCTGATTTTACCACACATGTAACTTTACTGTTTGATTATCAGAGCTTGAAGCTCTATGGATTTAATAACTTTTTGTTCTTTTTTTGGCACTGGTTACAAATGCTTTTACCATTCTCAATCAACTCTTTGTTACAGCTTCTCTGTCCTTTGTGTGATCTTTCTTAAAACAGTCAACTCAACATCATTCTTCTTTTTCCTAGTGCTCAAATGGATTTTCTGAAGTATATTTGCAGGGTGAAGTTACCAGACAGTGGTGACATGCAGGCTGTGAGATACAACTCATAGCTTTATATGGTTTTGTGACACAGCAGGTTTGAAACCATGGCAGTGAAAATAAAAGAGAATAAAACCAACAAATGACTGAGATTATATAATGTGAAATAGGAAGGCACACAAACAAATCTACAGCAGTATGTTTAACAACATTAAAGCTATGCTCAGACACACTTTCTGATCATAAGAACGGGAGAATTGCTGACTGCATGTGCATTCAGTTAAAATAAAGCAGGACTATGATGACATTACTGGAGGCTTTTGAATGATTTAATCATTTATTTTTCTTTTTATTTCAGCCTTTCATCCCCCTCAAACTAAAAGTGGTCCAACGTTTATTTCCTGACAGTGAATGGCAACACATCATCCTTTCCTTCTTGGGGTTGTAAATGTATACTTACTTAAATGGGAGGTCGGTGAATGACAGCTGGAGTCAGTTTTCTCCCCCTTAATGAATTACAGCACTAACATGCTGCAAGTACTGTAAAATTACTCTATAACATCTTGGCTTCTTAAAGCCATAAACATTCTGGCTAGTTTAGGCTAACTTCATACAGTCACTTAACAGAATTCAGTTTAGATTAACTATCTGTGCCCATTCAGCACATAAAGATATCTGTAGGATTGGGGTTACCACATTGCAACCTGAACCTTTTTATTACAGCTGTACATGGTCACAAATATTTTAAATATAGTCGTCTTCTTGTTAAGGTAGTTAGAAAATCATGGCAGATAAAAATGGAAATAATAGGGGATATACGTAAAACTAAAGAGAAACTACAAACAGACACAAAAAGCAAAACCAAAAAAGGAAAAATAAAATAAAACAATGAATAAATACATAAAATGAAGAACCCCTTTTATTAGCAGACAAAAATTATTGCACTACCGGATTGGGAAGAGAAAGCACGTTTGTGCTGTATTAAATAACAGTGAAAATTTTGGGGGATATGTCGAAAATGGTTTGGGAAGATCTTGTTTTATGGACTTGGACGGTATGTTACCAATGCTGCATGGAACCAAACATGGCTCAGATCTACATAACATGATTTACCTTGACAGACTGACAGCCAGATATGTGATGGGGTGGCATATCTATAGTTTACTCTATTTTTGGTGAAGCTGCATCATGTGTTACTGCCTGGATGCAACTGTGTTCATTTAATTTGCAGGTCGATATTAGAACTGCATGGCTGCAAGTGTCTACTGTTGCACTTGAGCGATAGCTTGTCATAATTATCACAGCATGTAACATGCAGCTTTGTATCACCTTCCCCACAGAGTAATAACTTCATTGGTTTCATTAAGCTCTACTTATTGCACAGGGTCGTAAAAGTGCAGAAACTCCTGATGCGTCCATAAAAATGTTGATGTGATAAATGATGATTTGCAAAAGAATTAGAGAACAGAAAAAGATGTTAATGTATTGATAAAAGAGTCAGGAAAGTGAAGGGAATGTATTCATAAATAGAAACGAGAGGCTAGTGAGTTCTGACACTAGGTGCAGTGCATAAACTCAACTATATCGCTTGCTAAAAGTTGAATCAAACATGACTGCATGTGCACTCCTGTAATTTAGACTTCAAGTTAACAAGTAAGGTAATAGGCTTGTGTACGGACAGTGTTGAAGAGTGAAAGGTGTCAGAGGGCGCAAGCATCCCATCGCACTTTTTTTCTTGGCAGCACAAAGACGCCAACCCAATCATATATACATTAATAACGCAAATTAGATAATATCACATCGTCAGCAGCAGCAGAAAAAAAGTTGGACATTTCATATCACAACCTCTAATCAAGTCTGATTTTTTTTGTGGATGGTGGTTTATTTGTCTTATGAGATATGAAACCATAAGCATCGAGTATCGCTTGCTAATAGCTGACGACGTCTCAAATCCGAAGTGAAAACAGGTTGGCGCTCAAGTTTCGACACCGGCGAATAAAACTTACGCCTGCTCTGCAGTTGTCAATATTTGGTCAGTTAGCCACTTTTTTCCCCCGAAAATCTGACATCTGACTTTGATTTTAAAAAGCGCAAAAACCAACATCCACATTAAAAACACGTTTGAATGGACCGTCAGTGGCTGACTTTAAGTTTAGGCGTCCATAAATAAGGCCCTTTGGTGCCACCGGCTGTTGCGCGTACAAAAAAGTAGTCCCGGCTAGAATAAAAACCGGTGCCCCCTCAGTTGGCGGTGGCGCTTCGGTCCCTGCAAAGTTCACCCACTAGGTGAGTCACATCTATAATGTGTAACTAAATGGAAAGCAGCATTAAAACTGTTTTGTTGTGTTTATACACGAGGACAATGAATTACTTTCTTCATATTTGTATATTTATATATTTAAATGACTATTTTTACTTTATTCATCTTGTGCTGATACAACATAACTTTCTCCTATGTGTTAAGAGTTTAATGTTATTTTTAATGATTAATACCATAACTCTTCCTGCAGTAGAAGTCCATATTTCTACATTTGTATTTCTGCATTTTAAGAGACGTTTCAAAATCAAATAATCCCTTAACTTCTTAAAGGGTCCTCCATAATCTTTGTCATTCATAAGGTTGCACCCTTTTATGTTAAGTATTTTGTGCTGTATTTGTTTAAAACACACAAAGCTTATGCACACTTATGGTATTAAGTATTTTAGTTACTTGGACACATGAATGATTTATATGATCTACTTTTGCTTAATCATAATGCTTCTATGACTCAACACAAAATGCATACTTTGGATTAAACAGAGCAGCACGCATGCACACAACAGGTCATCCTACATTGACTGTCAACATGCATTTGTTAGGCATGTTGTATTCCTGCTCTGCACCGAAGTGTCAGCTGATTACTGTTACTCAAAGTTGCACTTGAGCAGCATAATTTGTGTGTGTGTGTGTGTGTGTGTGTAGAGCTGGAATATGACAGACATCAGTCAGACAGACCTGTGCAGTCAGTGCTTTTTTTTTTTTTTTTTTTTTTTTTTTGCACAGGCTCTATTCTGAGCTTATGAACATTGCCCTGCATGAGACTTAAAAGTAATCTATAGATGCCACATCACTATTATGAGCGTGCACTTCTCCATTCAGATTGGTTTTTATTTTTTGTCTTTATAGCTTTGTGCTTTTTGTTGTTTGCATATATTCCCCTTGGATAAAGTGCAGAATCCATTGTTTTAATCCTTTAATGGCAACACATTTTATACGCCTACCAACATACAGAAATTTTCAAAATTCTTATACCTTGTTTTTTCTTAGGACCTTTCCTACAGACACGGATCCAGTCATGTCTAAGTCAAAGGATTCAGGCTCTTCCATCATGAATACCCAGCAGCTGCATGCTGCCATGGCAGACACTTACATTGAGCACATGTGTCTGCTAGACATTGACTCTGAACCTGCAGTGTCTCGCAACACCGGCATCGTCTGCACAATCGGTCAGACACATTACCAAAGTTCATTGTTTTATTCTCATTACATGAAAGTTCTAATCATCACCTTAATGCAACTATGTTTTGAAACATTCATATGACTGCAATAGCCTGACTGTCCTTATGCAGGGCCTGCCTCCCGATCTGTGGATATGCTGAAGGAAATGATCAAAGCTGGGATGAACATTGCAAGAATGAACTTCTCTCATGGCACACATGAGGTGGGTAAATGACAAGAGATATAATTTTGCCTGACAGTAACATCAGAGTTGTGAGCATTAAAAATAAACATGAATACTGAAGAAATTTAGTTTCAAACTGAGCAGCAGCAAGTTTTTCTGCCCTCTGCAAGCAGTTCTATGATGATTTACCCTTTAAAGTTGGAAGCAACAGTCAGTGTGACATTTCCTGTGGCCTGGTAACTTTCTGTAATGTGATCTGTAAGCTCATATTTGACCATTCAGTATAGGTACACTGTTGTAGCTCGACCTTACACCACTAACCCTTGGCCTTTAAAAGCCATGACTTTTTCAGTGACACCTGAGTGGGCACACATGGCTTTTACCTGGATCTTGAAAGATTTAGTTTAATCTTTGGAGTTATATGTGCAAACAAAGCTTTGCTCTGATAAATGAAAAATGTGTTAGCTCAGTCAGTAAATATAACTCCAGAAAATCACAACTGTTAAGCATAAGATTTGTTCAGCGAGGAGAAAATAAGTGTGACCTCTGTCATTGGTGTGGCAGTTGTCAGTACAGCTAAAAATAGGAGTCACCCTCACAGCAACAGTAGGAGATGAAGGCATGTAGGGAAGAAACAGTGTGGTGTCGATACTGACCGAGAACTGCAGTTGGTGTTGACAGGAGTTTTCATCTTTAAGGTTATTCTTTTTGCATGTGATATCCAGCTTATCCGTGTAAACAGGTGCCAGCCTTTTGCATTTTTGTAATATTAAGAAGGAAACAGCTGTAACTAACATTCTGTGTCAACTATTTTTAACACAAAGAAACTGCAATTCATATGCTAAAAATGTGTTGCAGTTACGCATATACTGTATTTAGTCTAGCAGTCAGTGTCAAGTTCCCTGTGTGCTCGTGTGGCCACCTGTTGTTCTGCTAGCCTCAGTTTTTTAGTGCGACACATTTAGAGATAACCTTTTGTCTGTTGAAATAGACTCAGAAAAAATCATTGCATAATGCCTTGAAAATAGATTTACACAGAGGTTTTCAGTATGATGAGATTTGTTTATTTTACAGTACCATGCTGAGACCATCAAGAATGCCCGTGAGGCCACTGAGAGCTTTGGACCAGGATCTGTTGAGTACAGGCCTGTGGCCATCGCTCTGGACACCAAGGGACCAGAAATCAGGACCGGTCTTATCAAGGGCGTAAGTTTATATCAAACTATCGGCTCTCACATTAGACCATTTCTTTTTTATTCATGGAAAACAAGTAGCTGTATGAGTTTTCTTTTGATCAGAGTGGCACTGCTGAGGTGGAGCTCAAGAAGGGGGAAACCATCAAGATCACACTGGATGACCAGTACAAGGAGAAATGTGATGAGAAGACTCTTTGGCTTGACTACAAAAACATCACCAAGGTTTTGCAGACTGGAAACCACATCTATGTTGATGACGGTCTGATTTCCCTTAAAGTCAAAGAAATTGGTAAGCACATCATCAATCAGCTGTTTTTGTTTGTTATTTTGTTTGTTTGTTTTTTCCAAAATTGTCTTATAGTGTTTCTTTGTACCTGACTGTAGGAATATTGTTTGTGCATTGTTTTTGTTTTAAGGCAATGACTACATCATGTGTGAGATTGAGAACGGCGGTATGCTTGGTAGCAAGAAAGGTGTCAACCTCCCCGGAGCTGCAGTAGACCTGCCTGCCCTGTCTGAGAAGGACTTGCAGGACCTGCAATTTGGCGTGGAGCAGGGTGTCGACATGGTCTTCGCCTCTTTCATCCGTAAGGCTGCTGATGTTCAGGCTGTCAGGAAAGCACTTGGTGAAAAGGGCAAGGATATCAAGATCATCAGTAAGCTGGAGAACCACGAGGGCGTGCGCAAGTGAGTGGATTACCAGCTGTCAAAGCAGAGCTTATAGGAAAGTTTTAACAAGTGTTAAGCAATTCTTTTTTTTTTTTTCTTTGTTAGATTTGATGAAATCCTGGAAGCTAGCGATGGCATCATGGTTGCTCGTGGAGATCTGGGCATTGAAATCCCAACAGAAAAGGTCTTCCTTGCCCAGAAGATGATGACTGGCAGGTGCAACAGGATCGGCAAGCCCATCATCTGTGCCACACAGGTCTTTGTTATCATGTGCAGGAGTACAATCTAGAAGGGAAGTAAGTTTGTTTGCAGACATGAAATGTTGTCTTGTTTTTCATATAAAAGATGCTGGAGAGCATGACCAAGAAGCCCCGTCCTACCCGTGCTGAGGCCAGCGATGTTGCCAACGCTGTGCTGGACGGCAATGACTGCGTCATGCTGAGTGGTGAGACCGCCAAGGGAGACTACCCTCTGGAGTCTGTACGCACACAGCACATGGTAAGACTGGCTTTGTACCCACTTTGTACTGTTGTGTAGTGTTTTCAGGCAAGTTGTGTTTGGCCTCATCTGTCCACAGAACATTTTTACAGCAATCTTCTGGCTCAATGTTTCTCAATCCAGGTATTCAGGACCCCCTGCCCTGCATGTTTTAAAGGTAACCCTACTTTAACACACCTGGATTAAATGAATGGCTTGTTATCAGACTTACAAATAACTTGATGAGGAAGTTCATTAATCCGAATCAGGTGTGTTGGAGTAGAAACACATCCTAAAAATGTAGGGCCGTGCGTCCTGAGGACCTGGATTGAGAAACACTGTTCTAGCTTATCCATGTGATTCCTTCCTGCCCTTCCATACCCAGCGTTCTTGTGGAGGGTTCTCCTGATGTTGGAGTCATAAACATTTGTATTAGATAACATATGAGAGGCCTTTTCTAACTTACTTTTTTTTTTTTTTTTTTTTTTTTTTTTACATTTTCTGTACAGATAAACATTGGCCACGTTTTCTCCAAAGGCCTCTAAAATATTACTTTCACAAATATGTATCATGAAGATTGAATTTTGAAAGATTCATGCAATTTAAAGAAAACATAGCACCCACTCACTAATGGTCATCATCCCACAGAAAACACCTGATACTGAATTTTGCTTTCATATAAGAGGTTTACAAATAATAAGCACTTAGAAATATGTAAATTTTGATACTTTTTCTTAGTAGATAAATGAGAAAGATATTGGTCTATTTAATTTAGCCAAAGATCATACTAAATGATTCTCAAAATTTCAAACACCACTGTACATATTTTAAGTTGAATATCTCAAGACTGACAGAATAAAAGAAGTGTCCTCACTATCTAACAACTTTTTTATTTTGTGTATGTTTCTCCTCCTTCTAACCATCTGCTACCAAACAGCATATTTTGTGCCTAGTATGATGCTATTGCTAAATTAGTGTTTGAGGGCCTGCTGTGCACAGCAGCAGCTCCTGGACACGATAGCTGCAGCTGTTGTTTAGTTTCATGTCTCAGTGTGCTTTCAGGGATGAAGAACTCTGCACTAAGGTTAATTATCACTTTCTTTTGTCCTTTAGAGTTCAAACTAATCACAGTTTGAATAAGCTATGTGAGCACAGTCTTTCACCAATTATCTGTTTTCAAATCTTCAGATTTCCCGTGAAGCCGAGGCCGCCATGTTCCACAGGCAGATGTTTGAGGAGCTGCGTCGCACCTCCCATTTGACCCGTGACCCCACAGAGAGCGTTGCCATCGGAGCTGTTGAAGCTTCCTTCAAGTGCTGTGCCAGTGCCATCATTGTGCTCACCAAGACTGGAAGGTATACCCACGCTGTAACTCTTCTCTGTAAAGCTCTGAGTAAAAGTATCCATACCACCCACTGTGGGCGATGAAATTGATGCATTATACTGTATGTTTCTATCCTGCTGGCTTCACTCCTTCCCTAAGACAAGCCCTCAGCTGATATGAAGTGTGCCAAATTTCACTGCTCTCACAGTCTGTACTCTGTTTGTGACCTTTTGAGATTTGAACCCCTGGCATTATAGGAGTTAATTTTAACTCCCTGTTCATTCATCGCCATGTGGAGGTTCATCCTCACAACGTGTGGGACACAACATGTACCACTGTCAGCTGAACTTATTTCATAATTACAGTAGCCCCACTAAACTAGCTGCTGTTTATATCCAATATCAGTGATGGCTCTAAAGCTCCAGCTGTTTGTGTGGAATGGATTCATTACCTTCCTTTTCATAATCATTTATTCGATTTTCTCACTCCAAACTTTTTTTCAGTTGATCCTCACAACTTATATTGACGATGGCTTTAGCTATAGCTAGCAGCTAGCTCACTGCATACCAGCTGCCTAACAAGCAGGTGAATATAGTGGAGCTAATGTGCTGAAAGTACCTGTGTTTTCACCAGCGTTTTTAAAAAAGCCAAAGAGATATAAATTACGCATAAAGATGCACCTTCCCAGATAACTCATAGCTAAAAAGGTGAACAATGTTTGCGTTTTAGTTTTACACTAAATTTCTGCCTATTTGTAATAAACCTCTTCCTGCGGCCCACAGGTCTGCATACATGCTCTCAAGGTACAGGCCACGTGCTCCCATCATCGCCGTGACCCGCTGTGGTCAGACCGCCCGCCAGGCTCACCTGTACCGCGGTGTCTACCCCGTCTTCTACAACAAGCCTGCCAATGATGTCTGGGCTGAGGATGTTGACATGCGTGTCAACTTTGCCCTGGAAGTTGGTGAGTGGAAATGATTTATGAATATCATACTTAGTAAAGAGGATTTTATTTCATAGCTATGTCAAACTGATAGATGCATCATCTCAATCTTGTTTTTTTCTTTTTTCTTCTTCTTTTTCAACCATTTTTAGGCAAGTACCGCAAATTCTTCAAGTCCGGTGACGTGGCCATTGTTGTGACCGGCTGGCGCCCAGGCTCCGGTTACACCAACACCATGAGGATTGTACTGGTGCCTTAAATTACGTTAAAGGACATTTGTAAACACTTTCCCTCTCTCTTTAATGTAACTCTCCTTCCCTCCGTTTTGGACTACCTGACATCTTTCACAACAGAGTCCAAACCAGGCTGCTCCTTCAAAGGACTTCACAGACACAATACCTTTCTCCAACGTGTCCCCAGTATTGTCTGAATCCTGCTGCTCTTCTCGTTTTCTCCCATGTTTCATGCACATCTGCCCGTTGGCAAATTGTGTTATTCACAGGTTCACTGACTTGATCCATTAAAAGCAACTGTTGGATCAGTTGTGTTTGTTTTACTCTACATGCTTCCACCACGTTGATTTTTGTACTGTTTGAAAAAATAAAAATGGAAAGGCTCAAATTTAGTTATTAAACTGGAACAAGAGAAATTATCAAAACATTCATGTTGGCTGTCGAGAATCTGATTTGTCAAGAAAATCCTTTTTTTTTCAGAATGCGATGTGGACAAAGAACCTTAAAGCTTGTAGCTATGGACATTTAATGAATAAATACACTATGAGAAAAATAAAACACACTGATAGTCTGAAAATTTAAAGAAAAATTTTAAAGAAAATTAATTCTAAATCATCTGTCAACATATATAGACAAAAGGGGGGAAAAACAGGAGAGTCGTGTTTTTAATTGGTTGTTTTGCTAAGCACAAAGTCAGTTTAAATGCCTTTACTTTGTACAACCTGTAAATTATTTTAAAAAGATCAAATAAAATATAAACTTCAATAAATATGAAATAACAATGAAAAGGATCAAGAAAATGCAATTGGAAAAAAAATTAAGTAATGGTTCTATATTTTGTGGACTCTTGTAATTTGGTTCCTAAAACATATTAATTATTTAATATTATACTGCAAATAATTACTTCAATTTAGTTGAACACTATATTTAATAGTGAATAGTTCAAAGGGATTTTTTCCATTATGTAGTGCAGCTTTTATTTGGATGCCTACAACATATTTTGTGAAGCTGAACCAGCAGCTCATTTATGTGCTGAATCATCTCTGAACAATCTTCTATAGCATTTGGAATCAAAGGAGACCAGATGGTGTCTGAAACAAACTTTAGCGTGATATTGAATTTCAGCTACTAACTACTTTAAGATCTCTTGGTGACATTTTATTAATTTATCATGTGCAAGCTATTTTGAGTGCATGCAGATCCGATTAGCCCCTTTCACTGCAGAACTATGCTGTTGCAACAACTATATATAATATATGTAGAATGTGGTCTGATATTGTCTTGCTAACAGAAACAAGACCTTCAAAGACATTTTAATTAATTGCACTAATGGTGAATCCACAACTGTGCAAGTTAAACATACTAATGCACCTTTTTAGAGTATAATCATAGCTCTTGCTGTTTTGAATGCATTTTGATTATTTCTTTTGGAAACAAGGTTATAAATGACAGCAGAAAAATCCAACAAACTCCAGTGATTCAAACACTCTTTCATTCCGAAATATTTTATCTTATTGATACAGTATGCAGAGAAATATTCAGACAACTTAAGCAGAAGTGCTTAAAAAAAAAAATTAACAAACTTATCGAGAGTGTTGTCACAGCACACAGATTAATTGTCCTGGATGGCCTGTGATTTTTATCTGCTTTGTAACAGCTTTATCTCCAAAAAATCTTTGAAGCAGCACTGAGTTAAATATCTATTTATTTGCTAATCCACCAGTTATCACTATGAACATGGCAGATAATTTTCTTTGTATTGAATATCTGGCAGATTATAATTCTGGCTATTTTAAATCTTGGCACTGAACATCACAGCGCTGTTCTCAATTTATAATCCAGCTTAAAGTCTGAGACTTTCCCATCATTTTTATCAGATTTTTCCTCATCCTGCACTCCGCTCTTCAGTAAGAAATCAACAGCTAGGACGAGCATCGTTGACCATATGTTATTTTATTGCATTGAATTCAGTAGCTAAAATAAAATGTGCCTGACATACAGGAGATTAAATCATCACATATGGTGGTTAAAAGGCAACAAAATTGAGAAATTAACTAATAAATGGTTGAAAAATTTACATCTTGTCTTCTTAACACAACTTTAAAATGAACTTACTCAACATAAACCTAAACTTAAGCTCAGCTGATGCTGCTGGTTGGAGGAGAATAATAATGAAGGACTGATTGAGCTCACTGGCAGTGGCTGGCTGGTGACTGAGAGTGTCTTTCTTCGTGAGATGGGGTGCAGAGTCACAACAAACCAATGTCCAATAACCAGGCAGCTAAAACCACTGGACAGGACACTCAGAAGCTCTGACACACTGACCGGCTTGTTTGCTCACAGTTTGTCACCAGCTGCAGGTTCAGAAAGAGAAACTTATCATCTAAACACATTTACATGTAGAAGGGTGTAAGAGTGGTTTTAAAAAGCAGTCTTTTGATTCAGCATAGCATGACAAAGCAGCAATTGTTCAACAACCGATGCCAAATTTTACAATCAAACATTGTATAATAAAAGAGGTAAATATGCAGCAATATGACCCGTCAGGGTTTCATGTTAAACATGTGTCCAAGTAACTGCTTTTAGCCCTTTGACTGGTGCAAGAAACATTCACATCAATCTTAGTGCATCGCTGGTTTCAGGATGTTTGATTATCCACAATTGCTTGTTCTTACTTTAATTCCCTTATTTAATGAGTTCTAAGTAAACTCAGAATCTCACTTATATACACAAGTGCTTCAGTTCACAGTACCTTTATAAGCCTATTAAAAAAAAAAAAAAAACATTATTGCATACTATGCTAATGGCACACACCCCTCGGTTTATGTGGATTTTCTGTACCAAAGTTACTGCCAAACTGAAATGAGTTGGCATGCATTGTGCAACTCGCCTGGTGTTCCTACAGATAACCATAATCACCTTTGTTTTTGACACATTCAAATGAATCCCGCTACTCCCACTCAGACAGACAAACGTTACGCTACATTAATTACAAAGTTCTTAATGCGATCTGATGTGTGTGACCCATTTGGGTGTGCAATATTGCTGAAAAGCTATCTTGGAAGACATGCCATCATCAAACCAAAGCACTGGGCTGATCTCTGAAACAAGCTAAGTGCAGTTTGTCCCATCTCTGAGGGGCTTGCCTTGCATTCAGACAACAATTCCAGCACTCCCCAGAAAGGATATAAACAGAAGACAGCAATTTTTGGTATCAATAATAAATCAGTACACTTAGGGACAATTTTCTAACTAAACAGATGTAGCTAAACAGTTATACAAAGTAGCATGGACAACAAGGATTAAAACAAAAACAACTAATCACAGAGTGAGGTTAGAATATAATATATAGAACAAGTGATATCTTTATGAGGTGTTTGTAATACTTTATACCCATCAATAAATTTGGATCATCATATTCAAAGACTCAATAATCTGTAGAAAACAACTATCTGTAATTGTCAAGCCATCAAGATTCATTTGTTCTTATTACAAATACAACCACTGACCTTCAGTCTGATAGGAATAACCCCCCCATTAAGACTGAACATAGTGGTGTTTAAAAGAAAGCCAACAAGGGGGTAACCCCCCCAATACTTCAGGCATTAAAGAACAGTGTGTGAAACTCACAAGTTCGAGGGAAGTTTGTTTTGTTTGTGTTCGTTCTCTAACATTTTAGCAGGAGATTCAGCAAGAGGAGATCGAACATCAGCCGACGGATTCAGAGATTTAGGCCCTGAATGTGTCTGACTGACAGGAGTGGCTTGACCTGGGATTGCAGTGTAGGGTTTACTGACAGCCATGGGAGAGGAGAAAGCCCCTGCTGCTTCCTCGGAGGAGCCACTCATAACCAAAGGCCTTTCCTGGTGCATATAACTGTAAGAGCCTGAGATAGTCTTTATTTCCTGGGTAAAGATATCTGCAGAGGACACAGCCGTCTCTTTCAGGGGGGATGCCACCCTAGCAGGGTAAGAGGTTTGAAGGGTAAGAGAGCTGTGAGCGCTCAGGGTGCAGGGGAGCTCACTGTGGTAAACTGTCCTTCCTCTCACAGGGCTCTGTGTACTAGGACTGTGTACAGGAGGGGTGTAGCAAGGCGAGACTTCGGCTGAGCCATACTGAGCCAAGGAGGCAAGGGCCGAATGCTCGGGGAGAACCTGGGGGAGGAAAACAGAATGGAGTCCAGCTAGAGTGTGCTGGGCTAAAGAGGCTGCAGCTCCAGCTCCACCTACAGATGCTGACTGATTAAATCCAGTGGAAGACTGAGTGTTGGTGAGGATGGGAAAGTGTGGGAGGCTCACATCACTAGATGTCCTGCTGGCTCTGTTGTGAATAAACCCCATCTGCTGAATGGAGCCATGAGAGGTCTGCTGCAGCTGGCTCAGTATGGGGTTAACTGAGCTGCAGATCAGAGGGCTAATGGTGGGAGCTGGGAATCTCCCTGCCAGCCTCCCTGGTGCCCCCTGTTGGAATAAGCTTAACGGTTGTGGTGGAGTGGTCATTGCACCGTGGAAGGGCTGGGAGTGGAGCTGAGTGGAGCAGGTGTAGGGGACGGTGGTCTGACTGACGGGAAAAACTGGGGCCATGCCAGAGTGAGATGGATAGGTAAAAGGCTGGTGTGTGGGAAAAGGGGTGACAGGCTGCAGGCTACTGGTAAAAATGGGCCTAGATGTCAGAGTGGGAGACACAGGTCCAGTGGAGACATGTGGTCCGTGAAACCCCAAGGTTGGAGTCTCAACCAGAGACCTAAATTTGGCGGGGCTGGCAGGAGAACCGGCCCCTGAACCACAGCTACTGGAGTTGTTCGCTCCAATGTGCACCTTCTTTGAATGGGTGGTGTGGTCCTTCACAGAACCAGAACCTGGAGCCAGAGGATTGTGGAAGAGAATGGGAGGCAGCTGGGGGTGATGGGCTAGGGCCAGAGCCAGTGGTGTGGTGGCAGCAGCAGCCTGAAGAGGGGCCTGAACCAGCGGGGTCCAAATGACAGCGGTGGGTGATGGAGGACAAGGGGGAGGGTTTAAACTTGGCGCAGTGCTGGTTTGGATCAGCTGTGTGCATTGGGCCATGTCACGGTCATGCTGCACAATTCTTTGGATCATCTCTGTTTCGTGAATGTTTAGTGTGCCAGAACTTTGGTGATGCTGGACTTTATGCTGTAGAACAGAGTTCCTCTTCCCTGTGAAGAAAGAGAAAAGAGGCCGTGCAACAAATGAGAGACTAATACTAAAGCAACGCAGCAGCATCAAAGCTTTGCTTCACTAAACAAAAAGTAAAAAAAAAAAAAAAAAATCTGAAAAACATTGACATCTATTTATCTGCAACTATAGTTTGATATTCGTCTTTCTGTGCTAATATCAACTCATTGATATGGCTTTATTAGATCCTGAAATCTGTGCCAAAATCACATCTTCTGTCAATCAAATGCATCTTCTTCACTGTCTGAGCTGTGAGACATAAATAAGTACAACTCATATATACAAAGAGTTTTTTTCTCTTGATGAATAACTGCAGAGTGCATTTCAAAGGCGGATGTTTCCACTGTGACTTAACCACTTTACTCTTAAAGCTATGACTGCATTTCTCATGAAAAAAATACATTTGTATCAGGGGGATGTGAAAATCTACATCCTTTACTCTGACCTGCTGTTGCATCCATTTGAGTTCCCACTGCCCATGCAGCAGCAGCAGTGTTTAGACTTGCAGGGACTTTAAAGTCTTAATTGTTTCAATCGGGTAAAGTGGCTTTTTTAGGGCATTTATTACTCCTCCTGCTGGCTGTGCAACAAGCCTGAATTTGCACTGCTTTGTCCAGACTTAAGTTACCTCACCGTTGTTATTTATTTTGTACACAAATGATGGTGTCAGCTCCCTCTCGGGCCAAAATGTGGTGAAGTTTTCAGACAACCCAGAATTTCTCAGTCTGCTAAAAAGTAATGGCAAAGTTATCAACCAAAGATCTGGGGTGGATGAGTTTGTGGACTTGTGTGATGCCCACCAGCTTCAAATAAACACAGAGAAGACGGTGGAGTTGCTAGTAGACCCCACGTCAGTGGGAGATCATAGCTCTGGGGACATACATGGACGTAACATCGAGCGAGTCAATTCCTTTAAATACCTGGGGGTTTACATTGATAACAACTTAAGCTGGCACACACAGGTAGAGAAGGTCTGTATCCGAATCCATCAACGGCTCTTTTTTCTCCGCAGACTCAGAGTCTTTGGTGTACAGAAAAATATTATGTTGAATTTTTACAGAGCTGCTATTGAGTCTGTTTTACAGTATGCAATCATTAGCGGGTTTGGTGACTTGATGGTCAAAACAAAAACTCAGATACTGAGCCCGGTAAAAGCAGCCGGTAAAATCAGTGGTACTGAGGTACTGCTAACTCCACAGGATCTGTTCCAACAAACCACCCAGACAAGATAAGAGAGTCTCTTATCCGACACTATATTCTAAATTCATATTCATGGCCAGGTCATGTTTGCAAATGAGAACTGGTTCTCAAACATTTTTTTACCTGGTTAAATAAAGGTTAAAAAAAAAAAAAAAATACTACCTACTGAACTCGGGTAGAAGGTGCAGGGTCCCTTTCTGTAAATATAATCGGTACAAACATTCATTCATCCCTCTGTAAGTGAAGCTCATTAATGAGCAGACATACTGGGAGGAACAGGTGAACAGGAAATCCTTGAGGCTAGGTAGATAACTGTAAGCCTAACTACTAAGGTCAGCTCTGTAGTGGTCCTCTTTAAATCTTTTTAAATTAATTTATTTATTTGTAATGGTTATTGTTCAGTGATATGGGTGTGTGTGCGTTTATGTTGTCAGTGCAGCAAAAGCCTCTGTCCAAGACAAATTTATCCCAAGGGAGACTAATAAAGATACGTTGACTTTAACAAGGTTACATAGCTTGTTATTCAAATAAAATCTTTACTTTGCTACACTCAGAACACTTGCTTACATTAAGTTATGCATAAATCCAAATGTTGTTCAGTCTGAAGACAGCTTTGGAGCTGTTAAAGACTGAAATGGAAGATGTTTTCCAGATTGGAATTGTTCAGAGGGTTGTGGCACATCACTTTGGTTTAATTTTTATCAGACTTTGTCCATCCACTTTGCAAAAAATACTCACCAATACGATCCAGGCGGTCGAGAGCTACAGTCTCAAACGCTCTCCTCATCATAGGAAACTCCTCGAGCACTTCATTGAAGTTGTCCACAGACAGAGAGTAGAGCCGGCAGTAGTTGTCTGCTCGCACACTGGCTGTCCTCCGGCCTCGGGTCAGCAGGCAGATCTCTGTGAGGAAAGAGGAAAATCAAAGTTCAAAGGCTGGTTTTATGTCTTTAACAGATTTCCCGCAGAGTCTCAGACAAGTAATAACAGCAAGGATAAAAAAAAAAAAAAAAAAAAAAAGATCATTAATTTGAAATGTTTTATAATAATTTCTCCCTCCTTATGCAAGATGTGAGATGCACACGTAACCAGAGAATCTGTGTATTTTTTAGATCCATTTACAAAAGAATGGTGAGAAACAGAACTATTAGTGTGAGACGACACAACACGAAAAGACTGATGCCTCTCAACTCCACAGATGGTGCACTTAATGCAATTTCTGCAGCTTACGGTTTGTCCTGACCTCATCTGTTCTGCCAGATCAGAAAAATAAAATAATACGCCATTACAAAAAAGCAAAGGAAAAAAAAGAGGTTTTTTTTCAGGACATGTTGAGGATATTCAACACACTCACACGCTCCTGCTTTTCTTTGTCTTTTTGATTGATTTAATCTTTTTATGACACATAACATGACATTTCTGATATTTTTCATGAGTATCGGTTTTTGGATATTTTCTATCCTCAACTATCATTTCTGTATGTGTGTTTAGCTGTACCTCATAACTTTTAGCCCACATTTATGTTTCATAATCTACTTTTCTTTCCTGAAATCTTTTGCTAGAGTATGAAAGTGTTCTAACTTTTTTGGTTTATTGGTTACAGTAACAATTTTGGTGGCACTTTGCTGCACAGCTTTTTACAGCCAACAGGTTTAAATGAGGCAACCAATAAGACAACAAATGGAAAGTTCTGGATTTCAGCTTTAAACAAAGGGGAAAACACACAGATGGAATCAAAGATCACAAAGCTTTACTCTTCTTAGTTTCAAGCCCTTTTAAGGAGATGATGAGGGTGATTTTTTTGCCAGCTGTAATGGTCAGACAAGTTAATCTGCTGAGTGCATGCAAAAAGCAAATCAAAACAAATCTTGCATTCATCACTCCTTCACTCACATGAAAACTGACCCACTACCCTCTACAGAATATATTGCCGTGAGGGCTTCACCTCCAAAATAGGAGCCATCGGTCAGCTTGGTGTCTTTGCTGCTTTTGGTCAGGACACTGACAACGCCATGCTGGATGAAGTACATCTTCTTGCCGATGGTTCCCTCCCTGATGATGTAGTCGCCTGGCTGGAAGACCTCAAAGCGCAGTTTGGTCAGCATGGAGGTGACAAAGTTGGGATCAGCGTTGGCAAACAGCGGCATGGAGGCTACCAGTTTGCGACAGTTGAAGTTGATGATTTCCTGCAGAAGATACAGAAAAGTGCTGTAAACTTTTTGCTCTGGAAAGGCTTTCACAATGCCCATGCTGCTACATGTGTACATTTCAATCATTATAAAAGCAGCTTAGTGCCCTGTTAATAAGGTTCTCTGCCCTCATACTGCCATTACTAATCAGATTACATGACTATTAACATTATCATGCAAAGTAAGACAGCCATATTGGATTATATTAATAATTTTCTGTGAACCACTTAGAACAAGCAGACTCTCTTCATGTAGTTCCACGTTTACCATTCAGAGCCCAGAAAAGTAAAAACTTAATAACATTCTAGGTCACATTTTGTCAGCATGTAGCATTTTAAGGTGCATTCAAAAGAAATAAAATTAATGGAGTAGTTAGAAGATATAAAGATAGTGTTTTATGATGATGATGATGACAAAAGCAGCAAAGATGGCAGCTGACCTCCCGCAGTGGCTCATTCAGCTCCTCCAGAATGCTCTCCTCATCGAACATCTTGCCCTGATAACGGTGCTCGTAGTAGTCATGGATCCTCTGGCGCATGTCTGCAGGGAGCTTGTGGAAGGACATGTACTGCTCCACTTGTTTATACTGCAACAAGACAAGAGCCCAACTTTTAAAAATGTTAAATCATTTAAGTGAACAACCTGTACTATATAAGTGCAACTTTAATGAAACTGCATTAGTGACCAAATTTTTAAAAAATGCAACCTCACATCAGAATGAATATATTAAACTGATTGATGTGCTGGCTCAGAGGTGGACTATAATATATCTCATTAGGTTAACAGTCAACTGTCAGGCCATCTGTGAAACCTGCCCACAGTGCAGTGTTTTGACTCTGCCCCATCTGACAATTACAGTTGCGCTCTGCAGGCTGCAGCTAATGACATTAACTACTGTGTCCTTCAGCGGTGTACTCTACCAGCAAAGCACAATGAATGCTTCAAGCACCCAGTTTATATATGATATTTCCTGTTATAAGTCTCTGCACCACGTCTGTCTCTTTTTATGTGTTGGAAAACCACAGCAGTAGTTTAGACACCTAATACTGCTCCTCTGTCCTCTCATTTGGAAAAAATATCTGTTTCTGTGGTCCTTTCACACCTAAAAGCCCTGGAGAGTGTTTATTATGCATTGTAAATACCGAAGTCAGTTTTAAACAGCTGTGTAAATGATGTCTTTGCATATAAAGAAGAGATTTTCTCATCAGATCAGTTCTGGATTAAACCCTTTGTCCCTTTTTAACCAGAGATGGAGGGCTTATTCAGATCCATTACTTGCATAAGTGACAGAAAGTCAATAGAAAAATTAACATTTGTGCAGAAAATGCAACATGATGATTATTTTCATATTACAACAATACTAGATTATGTAGCATATTACTGAATTACTATTATCAGATTAATATGAAATGATCATTGTAGCTTGTTAAAGTTAAATCAAATGTTAGAAACTATTTTTTTTCGTTTACAATCACGATCTTAAACTGTTAAATAAGACCACCCTCTGAAACATTTTGCATATTAAATGTCTCAAAATTGTACAATGTCATAGTACTTGTGCACATTTTTTAAAGCTTAGTTACATTTAAAAAACAGGATTTTCCATTACAAGGTACAAACTCCCACCTTTTCTTGGTACTGCCTCCTCGAAGAGTCCAGAGACTGAATGAGAGCAGTGGCATGCCCCACAAACATAGCAAAGCAGGTAGCTCCAACAATCATGCTGAGGATGGTGAGCCACACATCAGCCATGCCGATAGGGGGGTACAGCCCGTACCCGATGCACAGCATGTGGCTCATGGCCTTGAACAAGGCGTAAGAGTACTGTTGACCCCACGTGTCATTCTAGAAGGGATGCAGAGGAGGGAAGAGAAAGTTTCTCAGCAAGTATCCAAAGTGGTAGTGCTGCATCACATCTTTGGGAGCTTATTAAGAGTCTAAAAAGATGGTGAGGCCTTCATTCTGATGGGGGGGTTCATGAACAATCGACAAATATGTTTATTTGTGGCTCTCATGCTTGTGAACGTTGAACGTTTTGCTAAGTCTACTTTGGTTTTTGTTCATTCAAAAGCAGTATACGTTTATTATATATCAGGAGTAAATAAACTGAAAATGTCTAAGAATGGTTTAGAATGAAGTAACACAAATACCAGGATATTATCAAGTGTTTGTGGATGTACAGACTTTATAAAATGTCTCCTGTGAAGACATGTCCCTTGACATTTGTTATCTGTTAATAGAAGTTAAATGAGTTGCCAACATCATCAATAAATGCTATCTCCTATTTAATGTGTGAGACTAAATCAGTTTGTGTCATGCTTGAAAATGCTAAGACAGGAAGGTTGAAGTGTTACTTGATAACTCTGTTGGTGTTAATGCAATCTCCTCAGCCAAACTGATAACTAATTAAGCCTCTATATGATTATCGTGTGGATTTGATAGAGGACACATTTGGCTGCCTTTCTCATTAATAATCCACTTACCACCATCTTGTTTCTTGTGACCCAGCAGTCTGCAGGGAAGTCTTGCAGCATGGGAACCAGGAACTGCAGACAGCCATCCCAGTGACACAGCAGCAGCATCATGCCAATCAGATTCATGATACGCACCATTGCGCTGGCAAGATCATACGTCATGTGGAAAACCTAGGCCAGAGGATTTCAGTATTAACGGAAAAGGCACAATGAAAGGCACATATCTTAGAAACCTATAATTTTTCAACTCACTTTGAAGCAGCCAGGGGATTTGAAATATACATTAAGTGGTGTTTGAACAAGTGACCTATACCAGACCACGCTTAATCTTCTATAGAGCAGCAAAGGCTGTTTCAGTGCTGACTAACCATCTGCACTGATAATCTACAAATGGGATGGAGCCACTGTTGGAATTAAAAAATAAGATCATGCAGGAAAATATCTGTTATTTAGTGCACTGACCATGCATGAGTGAGTGTGTATAAAAGATGTATCCAACAAATTAACAGTGCAGAAGCATTAGAGAAATTTCTTGCTGCTGAAAAGTATTAGTACACATACACGCTAAGAGAAATCTCTTTATGTAGAGTGCTTTCCCATGCAAGAATTTGAGAGTCAGGCTACAACTAATAATCTTCATTAGCAATTATTTCATAAGGATTTGCAGATTCTCAGAGCCACTACTTTAAAAATTTACTACTTTGCTGTTTAAAAAGCCAGCAGCAAAAAATAATGTCTGTATAAATGCCTTAAAAGATTATTAAGATAGTTTCTGATTAAGCCAGTCTTGATTTTTTTTAGTTTTTTTATTATTAACATCTTAAAACACTTCATTAGATCTCTAAAGAATCTGTCCATATCTACCTCTTCCCATTGGTGGATATAGCGAATGAGCCGGGAGAGGCGCAGTAGCCGCAGTAGACTGAGGATCTTTGTGAAGCGGACGATCCTCAGGGCCCGCGCTGTCTTGTAAAAGTCTGAATCGATGCGTGTCTCCACAATAAGAAAGATGTAGTCCACAGGTATGGAGGAGATAAAGTCCACCACGAACCAGCTCTTCAGGTACTTGATCTTAATCTGCTGCGGGTCCAGGATGATCTCAGTGTTGTCCTCCTTGACGATGCCTGTGCGGAAGTTGAGGACCAGGTCCATAAGGAAGAAGGTGTCTGATACTACATTGAAGACAATCCAGGGCGGTGTGTGCTCGTCCTTAAAGAAGGTGATGCCCACAGGTATGATGATGAGGTTTCCCACCATCAGCAGCAGCATTGTCAAATCCCAGTAGAACCTGAATCACACAATGATGGATACATGGCAAGAAATTAAATTATTTTTTTATGACTTGACAAAAGAGAAAAGACTCAAGGTCACTGGGCAAGAAAATATCAATTACATAATAAAATAAAAATGAAAATGTTGCCACTGTGCTCCATGATATAGATGGCAGAAATCCATGAGTGCAGTGTACAGTCATCAACTCTACACAATGTATGTACTGATAGTGTGTGTTGAGTGACTCTTAAAAAGAGATTATTTATGCACAGTACACAAACTGAGCCGAGAATATTAGCTTCAACTTTAAAGTTTAAATGAGGTACAATCTAATTTTCAAAAACATAAAAATTTTCTCTTCATATCATCAAAAATTCCATAAGATAATATTTTTTCAAATTTCTTGGACAACATTTGTTAAATAGACATGTTGCTGGCATGTCAGCCACACCTGGTCATACAATTCACTCAAAATTTTTTAACAGTATTTTTCTAGATGGGTTTTTTTATTACAGATTTTTGGATGGGTTCTTATAACTAATCAACTAATTATTGCCTAATTAGTCACTTTAATTTAGTAAACGCTAATATTCAGATTTGTGATGCGAACAAAGTGATATTACATTTTATATGCAATTAAAAAACCCATTCAGTTTAGTGTTTCAGTATAAAATAAGTGGCATCAATGTTCAACGTTTTGAAGCATAATAACAGAGCTCGACAGTACAAAGATCACAGAAAAAGATGAGCAGAGAAATTAATGACAAGTTACAACATAGAAAATCCCAAACCGAATTCAAATTTGAGCCCTTTTGATGGATTAATAATGACAATCTTTCTTTCTTCCTGCTTGTATAAATGACAGATTTAATGATGCTAGCCTCCAAAATTAACAAATGTTTTGCTTATTTATTTATTCATTTACACAAATGAACATTCCTAAACTTTTCTGGATTTTGGACTGTTGATCAGCTCATGAATTAAGAACATGTTCCCTATTAGGCTTTACACTTTTAAATATATTTAATAAGCAGTTTTAAAATCTTAGGATGGTTTTAACTGTGCAGGTTAAGTAATAATGGAAATACGAGCATCCTTGAAAAAAAAAAACACTGCTTGTCAACAGTTTGAACCTCTTCTGCTGTCTTCTTATAACATTGACTACGAGGGCAAATAATTCACACAGCAGCAGGTAATGAACCAGATCAGTTCATACAACTCTTGCAAGATGGTGTGAGCTTCATCTGTTTTCATGCTGTGTATCAGCCGCCTTTCCAAAACAATTCAGTCTGTGGAGTAACTTGAAATAAAAAAGCATTTCTCTACAACGTGCAGTCTCACACTGTAACTCAAACCCCAGCAGATTAAAATAAACAATGAAGACGAACCATGTGAGCAAACTGAGAAACAGACAAATTTAATTCAGGTTGATACTGTCAACTGTTTGACATAACAGATGATCATTTCATTGCAGGAGACCTACAGTGGGATGACTAATCCACACAACATGTAAAGTGTGGGAAGTGTTTGTTTACCATCCTCATGCTGCATTAACACAAGCATGTGTGAGATTGCATGTCTGGTCCATTTTAGACACCTAATTAACTTCTGATTGATTCACCAAGATCCTGACAATCCTAAACCCCCAAACAACAGGAGGATGGGACAAACCAGCAAAGGCTCCTCATAAAGTGAAAAGCATACTGATAATCAGAAGGCTTTGCAGTTTCAAAGAACTAATAAAAATATGCAGATGCAACTCGCTGGGCTAAAACTTCTGAATGGTGAGGAGTTCAGATGTGACAAGGCCATCATACGTTTCTACCAATTCCAGTAACTTACTCCCAACCTTTACAGACGGACAAAAAGTGAGAAGCAGAGTGAGCCATTTGTTATAATCAGCTTTCTGTTGTTTTCCTCCAAACAAAGCATTTGCATTTCTCTGTACATCTGCACTGACACACCGGTCCTAATTGCACATTCCCTCTCTGGCTAAATCCACAGTTATCTCCTGGGAATCCACGTCATCTCCAGAAGTCAGCTCCCATCAGCACAGATGTTGAGTAGTTAGCATTACTGCCCTCACAGGTCACCATGCTGCAGAACACTGGAACAGCTGGATATAAAAATAAATAAATTAAAAAGTAAGGTCTGTAGGGGACAGTGCATTACTGGCATCCCCTGCAGACCATCCTGTTGGCTCATCAGCTGACTGTATGCACACCATGCAACCCACTCACATCGAGTGACGTGCTGGTGTAATCTTGCACTACCATTAAAATGCAACAAACATCTGCAGGGTCTGTGGGCCAGGTCTGTTCCAGAGAGGAACTGTGCACTATTTGGGTCAGAGTGTGACTATGCTAAAGAGCATAAAAGCACAAAAAGAGGGGAGTTACAAGCAAAGTGAACACAACGAGGCTTAAAATGGTGAAAGGAGCTTAGATCAATCAGGACAGCTGAAAAAGGGATCACATTTGTACTAGAGATACTTATCTCTTGCTGCCAGAGCGCAGCTGAAGCACAACAGCCTGTATGCAGCTCAGTGGCTTAACACACACCTGTACTGTGGCACAGGCCCATCAGCAATCATATTAACCATATTTACAGAGCGTGCCAGTTCAGTATGTCTGCTCCTGTAGTCAGAGACAGCCTTAATACAAGACAGCAGTAAGATACAAGGAGATGCATGGGCATAAAGATACGTAGGTTAAACCATGCTGAGCTGATGCATATTGATGGAAGCACACAATGTGTCCACCTGCAATTTTAATAGTCAGCAGAAGGTATAGGCATATTTGCACCATAAGAACCAGCAACGCTTGCTCTGCCAAAAAGTAAAAAAAAAAAAAAAAAAAAAAAATCCCTGAATAATCTTTAGTGCTCCAACTTAAAATGAGATCTGTAGGATAAAGCATTCACCATAAGAGCCATGCACTCTTCACTAAAACCCTGTTCCTGTTCAGAGTGTGTCCCCAACTGAGCATGAAGTAATGACACCTCATACCTCAGTGCAGAGTTAACAGATGGACGCCCTGGATTCCTCACAACATCATTTTCATTTCAATCTCTTTTTCTGTGTCTCTCACTATCTCTGTGTTTCCCATAGTCCCCTCCCCGTCCACACCATCTCTGCTCCATTAGACTAATTGTGCTGTAATAATCTCCACTGATGTGTGCTTCTAATATCTTGAATGGTCATGTTACCCTATTTTGATTACCCCATTTTCAAGCCCCTGCTGCACTCTCTGTAATCCACTGTCCTCACTAAAACCATAAAAAAGTGTAATTCAGATGAGTGGAAAAACATGCAGTGACACACATCGGCGTACAATATGATGACAGTGAGCCTCAAGGTTATATGTCATGAAAATCCCTTGATGGTTGTGATACACACCCTGCGTGTGCTCATTTAAAGAAAGTGTACAACATGGATAGTAAATAAGTGAATTATGGGTGGGTTTAGAGTGCTGGTTAAAATAAACGCATTGAAAAGTGCACAGGAAATTAGTGGTTTATAGCTATGCACTTTTCATGTGTAAATAAAAGGACACACACATGCACACATCCTAAGACCGAACAAAAGAGGGGTTTAGATCCTGCATATGTATTTTAAAAGCACAATGACAATGAAAATGTAAGAGGATTTTGCATGCCAGTGAAGTGCTTGGTGGTACATCAAATTTCTGCATGAACGAATGGCTTGCAAGGAAAGTGTGGGTTAGTCTTAGAATAAATGATCAAATTCAGAAGTTAAACTCAAGATGTGTCGCCTATGGCACATAGACTGCAGTAACAATCATAGAAAACAGTGTATGTCTCCTGTTTAAGCTATTTTAAAATGATCACTCTTCACACCTGAAGGCCAAATGAGCTTAATAGTGTAACTGAAACGCTGCAAAGCTACTTAATAAGTCATCCCTGCTTGGAATAAAGCTTTTCTGCATATAAATTACCTAAAATCACTGTAGGGGTGGATTATCCAGAAGCCCGCAGACTTCACACGTTCCCTCTCGTGCTCTACGGCCCTCTCACTCCCCAGCATCCGCAGGGAGAACTTGTTGACTCCTGGCTGGAGCATCGCCCCAAACTGCCGGTGCATGAAGCCGGCTTGGTACAGCCGCTCATCTTCAGGTATTATTTGTTCGGTACCCTCCAACTTGATAAAACTTGACTGGTCAAACACTGACGGCTGCCCGGCAACGCCAATCAGCCCTTCAGCCGCTCGTTGCTGGGCCCCTGGGCCGTGCTCAACGGGGAAACTCTCACTGACACCTGCATCAACCTCGGGGATGAGGCGCCGTTGCTCCGCTGAATCTGACCCGGGAAGATGCCGTCCGGTGATGGAAGAGATGCTGCTTCTGAAAAAGCGACAGTCCCCATTCAAGTTGGTCTTCACAGTAACGTCCCTTTCCAAATCTTCGCTCCTGGCCTCCTCAATGCTCCTGCAACTGCTTGCAGGAGAAGGAGAGGATAAATGTTTTAGTCGAATACTTTTCTTCTTAGTGTCCTTGTCCCAGGTGTCCCCTTCACTGTCAGTTACAAAAGGTTTTTGCGCAATGTTTTGCGGCAAGCTGTAGAGCCGTTTGCGCATGGAAGTCTGGAATTTTTCCATTTTGGGGGGGGAAATTAAGAAGATGTGAAGCTCTAAGAACAGCCCGTGAAAACGGAGGGTTGAACCGTGAAGCTCATTCAGCTGGGGCGCCGCTGGAGGCAAAACAGTGACGGCGCATCTGCAGGACGGGTCGTATCTTATCTGACTCTTGGGACGTGCTGCTCTCCTGCTGTTCAAACATTGAGATGAGCCAACAGTACACAACCGCTTCAATCAAACAGTCAGATGAAAAACAGCGAGAAACAAGAAATGCTTGTAAATCCAGGTAAGCTCAGAGAGTGCAGTCGGGAGCGCATCAGGATGCAGCATGCTGAGCGTCGGACGTGCCGGAGTGAGAGAATGCTGGTGCTGCTGTTGCAGCTGCTGAGCTCCTCAATGACAAAGCATCATCTCCACCTCCCCGAAATATCTGAGCTCTCTCTCAGTGCAAGGTGAACACACACATGCATGCAGCTGGCACTGGCATCCACAGAGAGCTGACATCACAGATCCACAAGCCTGCTTTCTAATAACGTGAATATTGATGGAGCTAATCTATCGGGTTGCCATGAGAGCCATGCAGGATGGAACACGCGCTCACCCCTCCCTGTCAGGGCGAGGGGATGATTCAAGGATGCGATCTTGCCTTGGAGTTGTATAGTTCATTGTAGTTGTGAGAAAGAGGTGGAATGTCTGTTATTTATTATACTGACAATGCAACACTGATACGTGTTAACTAAATAATGACGCGCGTGGGATCCTGAACTAACACCTAAGCCTAATGAACGGGATTATAAGGCTAGTTTTTGTTTTGTTTTCAGTTACTTTAAACACTAACATTTTACATTACAGATATGGATACAAAGATGCGGTTAAGTCTCAGAATGGCTTGTCATAGTTCTGTCAAATTTGCAAAGAGGATATCCACTGTGATATTTTCGATTACACAAAATGGATAAAACGGTCATGCACAAGCGCCCTTGGCACTCAAATGACCGCTTCAAAGAGCATTTACTCTATGAAGGACGCTAGACTGCATTACAGATATTACAAGCATGAGTTTAGTAACTTTAGGCTACTACATTGCAAAGATACACTAGACTAAGTAATTAAGATTCAAACGTTATGTACTATTACAATTACAGCTGATGATCACAGTTGAGATTATCTCAATCCAGTAGTTCTGTGTGAATAATGCTCACTACTTTAAGTGGGTTTCTTTAAACTTGAAGGTTTCAGATGAAGAACTCATTGTCGGACGTATAGAAATGATGGAATACTCTCTTGACACAGACCAGTTTAATTAGCTTGATGAGAGGTTGCTGACAGCTGGTTGCATGATTCAGTGCAAACGTCACTAAAATGATTAAGACGGTATAAGGCAGTCTCATATGGCATGCTGCCACACAGTTTGTTTAGGATTAAATATTTCCTCAAGAGATTTAAAAAACTAAGTGAAATGTAAATTTATCCAAGTTCTGTGTTGATAGTGTGCTACTTAATCTATTGAACAGAGATCACTTTTTATTTGCCTAACCACTGAGTTTAGGATTATATTAGAGAATAGTTTGTATTCTCTTCACTAAAATTACTTGAGATACCAATACAATCCACTAGTATTAAATAAAGATAAAATAAATAATTAGAAACAGAAAAATAATTAGAAACAAAACTATCAATTTATCATTAGAAACAGAGAAATGTTAAAAGTGAAATGACATATCAAAGTGCTTGTGAAATCTAACAAAATATAGATCTGTGGTCTTTAAGGCCAATCTGTGTTTTGGTGTTAGTGCTTCAGGCTTTGATAAATAGGACTCTATTTGTGCATCTTATAGGTCATCTCATAGCTTCTAAAACGATGTGAACACATTTGTTTCTCTCTACCTCACTGAGTAAATTCCTAAAGTAAACTATTCAGTGTTTTTTTTAGCCACATCTTACCAAATCACATAAAAAAGATTTTCTCTTAATTCATATCTTAAATAGGAATAATGTTAGGTTATGTTGAATGTGTGGTTTTAGTAAATCATGGGGTATTCTATGTGTCATTATTTGTTACCTAAATAAATCTGAATGATCTTAACTGGTCTCATAATATAAAATAAACTTACTATCACTATATTTACTGAACATTTTGTCTTCATGACATTCTTCTTTTATTGCAGTATAAAGAAGTCTTACAGATTCAGCTTCATTTAGGTCTTTAACACACTCAAATAGTCATTCTGTCTTGCACATCTTAACACAGATCACATGTTTACAGCATTAATCTTGGTTAATGTGTTTTGTTCTACTTACCACGAACGTAAAAAGTAGAATCAGTTCAAACTAGGCTAGTGTGAATCTTAAAAATATAACATTAAGCTCTTATGCAGTCTGGAGAAATCTCTAGATTTTTTTCTGTAAACCGACCACTGGCCTGGTTAAAAACTAGTACATCTGATTAATTTGAACTTTACCTTGCATCTCCGAGATTAATCCACATAGAGAGAACAACAACTCATTTCTGTACAAAGTGGCGTTCCCTTCCTCCAGCTGTACAACCTGTTTAAAGGTTCACAAAGTCACAGATGTCTCTTTGCTTTGGAAACTGACATCACAAATTCATCTAGGACCAGGATTTACGCGGCACAATTTGGTTCAGATAATTGTTCTAAAAAGTAAACAGAAAGAAGACCACACAGTGAAATATCTCATTTTCTGCAGGTAGTTTGCGGAAATGCTGCAGAAACCCATCAGCTTTTGTGATCTGGATGCCGATGCCATCATGCTTTTGCTTGTGTGGTATGTGCAGCCCACTGCTGGAGACAAGAGGAAAATACAGTGTATCCTGAATGTTGAGTGTTTTATTTGTTCTAAAAACTAAAACATATTGCAGTGATAATCCTCCTTCCTATGTTTAGTAATCCATCTCCCAAAGCTCAAGAGGTTTCCTGTCTTAACTAAATATGCTCTTCTGACTCACACATAATCATAAGGGAAACAAAGGAACTCAGTGTCTAAAATGCAAATAGAAATAAATCAACTAGGCTAGATATTTACTTAAGTCATGAATTTTAAATTTTTCTTTTAATTTATTGAAAAAATAGGTTTTAATATAAATTTGAATTTTTAAAGGTAAGCTGAGGCTTGAATGTCAAACAAAAAAAGAACATGTGGAAAGTTTTAATGTGATCTAATTTTATTTATTTTTTTGTTGTCTGTTTGAGAGGGTTCTACTCATGCTAAGAAGATTGTTACTCAAGGTTTGCTTGAGTAATTTGTTCCATTATAACTCACATCCTTTTCTCCTCTCTGCTTTGACCCGTTCATCATCTCACTAGATGGTGCTGTTCTCCGCATGCTTTCATTCCTCCTGCAGGGGGGATGCATTCCCTGAATGTGCTTGTGCAAAGAAACCAACTGAACAGACACTTTTTTTTTTCTTGATATATTTATTCTTAAAAATGACTGGAGATCTTGGAATTTCTTCACATGTGTCAGCTCTGACGTGGACTTTCTGTCACTCCTTCCCACGCAAGCTGTTGAGAACTCATGCAGCTGTGTAGTATGCCATTGACGCTCTACGGTGATCCTACTAGTTTAAAGCTTTGTCACAGAGAAATCAGAAGCTGCAATGATTTTCAATATATTGATATGGATAATAATTGCATAGGATAATAGCCATGCTGTACAATACACATAATTATAAAATAATATGTTAAAACTAATTAATACAGATTTTTCTGAAGTGGGTTTATACAGTTTTTCATTATTCTCAACATTTAAGTGCATCATATAATATGAATAGTATTTATAACTATGGTGATCTGATACATAGCTATGGTGATTTAATACATACAATACATACATACAATAAAGTAAACCTTAACCAATTTTAGAGGGACACTGCAAAGCCCTTAAAATGTGATATTTACTGTCCGATAAAATGAATGGTATGCAGCGGAATGAAAACTGTACACATCTGTCATACCAGATTGTAATGATCTTCTCTTTTAAATTGCTGAGTTTTGTTTTTCACAGTACAGATTTTCTACATGAAGTCACTCCCATAGAAAAAAAGCCATTTCTGTATCAAACAGAAGGTCAACATCTTGCATGCATTACTTTAGAAGCAGTAAAAATGTCAAATTAGTGGATAAGAAGAAGAAGAAGAAAAAAAAAAAATCAAAACGTCAACAACTGCATGCAGCAACAATGGATATAATGTTAACAACTCTATAATGGTTTGAGTACTTCCTTGACTCACATCCGCACACAAATAAATCATAAGGCATGCCTCATTTAAATCGCCCACAACCGTACTTTAATGGCAGATACATCCAATTTAACAACTGGTAATGGAGTCCCCTCTTGTTTACCTTCATATGGTCAATACATGTATAATGAGACCTGTAAATATAGAAAAAATTCCACTCATTAACCCAGTCTGACGGCATATTGATTTAGGTTGAGAAGAGCTTTCATGTGGTAATCTCATATGTTGTGTTGGTGGCTACAGGTCTGTAATACACATTTACCATCAGGATGAATACTTACTCAGCAGACAGGCTGCTCAGTTTGTGTTCCTCTGACGGAGATTCTTGTCCTTGTGATTGTTGGTCGAATTAGTTTTCCTTCAGAAGAATAAATCACACAGTTAGTTCCCATCTTAAATTTATCAGTGCTGAAATACTACATTCATATTGCTAATTAGTACCTTGACAGCAAAATAAAATGAAAGCCAAATAACTATTAAATCACTGTGGTTATTTCTCAAATTTAAGTTTGCTTCTCTCTGTTTCATCACATTATAATATGATGGAAATTTGAGGTTTTATCTCATGTGAAACTGGGAAAAGTCTACTTTATTTTCTAGTCCTTCTTTCAAAGGCTGTTTGAAATTAAAGTTCATGTTACATGACATTACATTCATTTAACTTACACTTTTTTTTGCCTAAATCAGAGTTGCCTTTAGCTTTTTTTTCCCCCTCCAGTTTTATTGAATGCATGCATGGTGCAGTGCATAAAAATAACACTGAAATACTGTAAGTAAGAAGGTTGGCTTGTCAGGTGCGCAGCCCTTTAATTAAATAAACTTAGCAGTAAAAGTAAGGATATTTGTGGTTGATTGGTTGATGTGGTTTGGTTGATTATTTCTTTCCTTTAATAATACCAACCAGTGTTAAATTCTATGTAATTAGAAAGCCTGATTAGTTACCTTCACCATGAGGTAAAACTTGTAAGGACTGTGCTTCTGTGGAATGAGCAAAGCTAAAAATGTGGATAATTTCCCACCAAAAATGTCCCTTGTAACATTCTCCTGATAGCATTCACTTTTGTTTTCAAATTCAAGCTCTGCAAGCTGTGTATCAACCACAAATGTATGACTGGCAGTTGACTGGTAGCTAACTGATAAACAGACGTATCTAAATGAGATTCTAGAGCCAGTGGTGATTCAATATCTGCAGAAAATGGCACCTAACTTCATCCTTCAGGATGTCACGCTCCCCTACAGAGCCAGGATCATCACTGGTACATCAAAATTTGGGAGTGGAGAGGACAGAATAGCCTGCTGTGAGTCCAGACTTTAACCCCACTGAATACTTGTGGGATCAGCTTGGGCAGGATGTACATGCCAGAACGACCAACGCAGCCACACTGGTTGACCTTTAACAACTCCTGGTTGAGGAATGGGATGCCATCCCACAGGAACACATGACTAGGTTGGTGACCAGCATGATGAAAAAGTAACAAGCTGTTGTGGCTGTGCATGGATCTTCCACACACTACTGAGGTCCCTGACAGTGTAAAATCAATGAAGTGTAAAAAGGCCAATATGAGTTCTTCTTTCCTTATAACTGTGTTATTGTGCAATCACCCATTCCACTAAGTAACTCAATACAAGAATGAATGCCTACAGGACAATATGGCAGGGAATTCTGACACATTTTTTTGGTGACACTCTCCCCATATTTAGCTATGTTGTTCCACATAAGCATGATTCCTACAAGTTAAGGTTTCTTACAAGTTATAATTCACCAGAGACAAACGTCTTTACTTTTTGTAATAATTTTTGTTGTCAAAAGAAAAATAAAGCACTTCATATGCACTCTTTCCCTCATTCTAATTCAATCAATTTTGGCTAAATATGACTGAAATTTCTCCTTATAACTATTAATAAAGTCTAAATAACTAGTTAAACTTAAACAACTGATATGCTGTTTGCCTGTTGTAATTTGTCATGTTTTTTTTCACACTGGAAAAACTATAAGGGGGTAGTTGGAGATCACTTCAATTCTTATAGGGATGAGTGGAATATCACATGACTTAGGCAGCACAGCAGGTGACTGAGATAAAGCTGTGAACGCTCAGGTAAAGCAGATCATCCACTAAGACGAAGGTTAAAGGCCGAATAACAATATGTTAAAAGGTTATTATAAATCTGTTGCTCTGCTGCATTTTAACTGCATCCTGCAGCTTTAATAGATTTAGTACATATATTTTTATATCGATAACATTTTATTCAGATTAAAAATTAAATAAATTTTATAAAATGTATGTGACCTAGGCTTTACACACTACCACAGTTAATCTTATTGTGACAATCTACAACAAAACACACATTACTTTACAGAGCTAAACAGAGATAAGCCAGGGAAAGTGAAATGTTTGTACTTACACTGGTCCAGCTAAGTCATCATCTGTGGCAACAATGAAATATATAGGAGAAATGAGGACCAGAAAAAAATCAAATAAGATAAATAATCCCAAGGAAGTTGCACACGATGGTTAGTTTATAACATAGAGTGAAGTTGGCTTTGAGGTTTTCTGTGCGTCATCTGCAGACTGCATCATGGAAAGAAAATGCAGCCTAGATGAGGTTAAAGAAAGAAACACTGAACATGGGGCCATCATGCTGAAGAAACGCCACCTCATGAGACCACTCATAAACACAGGGTTTAATGTCACATTTAAATGCATGAGTGAGTGAGAACAATTACACATGGGCAGAATTGAAATTGAAAAAAAAAAAAAATACTGTTGTCGTGCACAGACAAGCAGCACTCACAAGTAACGTGTTAATTTAGAGAGATTAGTGAGAAGCAGCTCCATCAGTATCAGCCCTCAACTGTAGGTAACAACTCAATAAAGCAGTGTAAAAGACAAACAGATGTAATGATTGAGAAAGAAAATATTTTCACTTCATCACAGTGACTTGCATGCCGTCTCACTGTTGCGATGATGCAAAGATATGGACTTTTGCTATGTCAGAGAGCAAAACTAAAAATCAGAACTGCACTTGACACTTATGCTGAACATACATGAAGCTAAACAAGGGCTGTTAACTGAGCTGTGAACTGGAGGAAGATGAGACTTAATGCTTATTGAAATTCAGGCAGCATGCAGAGTCTCACACTTACCACAAACATGGTTCAGGTAAAGCAATTTGGAAAAAGATGAGGATGGAAGATATTACAACAATCCTAAAATAAGCAACACCTACAGCTCGTTTAATTCATTTAAACAAAATGCAAGTTTAAAATAAAAGTACAATTTCCTCTTTGTATCTTGTAGTCTGCAACTATTACATCATCCAGCTCAAAAGCTGTGAGGATTTTTCTGATAATCCCTAATGACAATACAGCCCTGTACAATGATTACTGAAAGCTCTAAACTTTTTACTCATTCATAACATGATGCTTCTTATCAGCATGTGACAACATCAAAATTCTGTTTGAGAGGAAAAGGTCTCTCAAATACCATTAATGCATAATTTATGACATAAGTAGGCTCTCAAAACTAAAATCCTTAGTATGAAAAAATAAAAAATCAAAGGATGGCGTACCCCAGCTGAATAGCTAAATGATGGGTCTCCTGGTAAAGCTAGCAGAAGCTTAGGAACACCACAAAATCCCTGGAAAGCCATCAATAATTTAAAATGTCCACCTCTGCGAGACTGCAGTATCATATTTCTCATCAATATTAAATGAATGAAATTGTTCTGACAAGGTGAGACCTTGCAACAGTGTCTGCCTGTTGGGTCAAGCCTTGCCAGACTGAATTATTAAATGCAGGCACAACACGGCATTGAGTGACTCTGGTTGTGTCGAAAACAAAAGAAAAACTTACAATCCGAGTCTGTTTGTTTGGAAAGTCCTCTTTGTTTGGGGTATTTTGAATGTGCAAACAAATTCTAATTAAACACAAAGAAGTGGACTCGGTCCGCCTCCAAACTCTGGTGTCGGCCTGCTTCAAGCGGACTAAATACAGAAAGTGGACTACAAAACATAGTGCGTTGTGGGGTCAGTGTGTGGGTAAACACTACCAAAAAATAAACACTTGTTGGGTGATAGGCAGCTCTGGATGAGAGAAATGGCTCGCAGTCAGATCTGGAAGAATTTGGGAAAATTATCAACCCAAGACCTCTAGGATCTGCAGCTCCATATTTAGTGATATGTACTAAAACCCAAAGTAACTCTGCATTAACCAATAGACGAACAAGTTTTCTTCTTTGATGTGTGTCTTATCTTCTTCAGTAATTCTTGGTGCAGCGCCGCCTCTAGTGGAGTGTGGAACACGTTATTTAGAAGGTCAAATTTGTTTGAGCAGTGGATTCGTTGAATGCAAACTCAGTCCGGAAGAATACTGCACCCCCCAGCTAAACCAAGTCCCCAGTTGGACCGAGTCTAGAAGACTGTCCTGGTGTTAATGTGCCTTTAAAAACACCCACAAAAAAAAAAAAAAAAAAAAAAGTGGCCTCTTTCAGGCTCATTCCCCAGCATAATATTGACAGGGCTGCCATGTTAAATAATTGAGTCACATATTAGATCAAAGTGAAGAACTAAAACAGAGTTCTCCCCCAGACACTCCAAAGACAATGGACTAACAGAACAACCCTTAACATCACAGCTGGTGACTCACCATCTTGTAAATCTTCTGGCTTCTTACGCTTCTCATACACAACAATGATGACGACCAGGATGATGATCTCAGCCAAAACTCCTAGAAGAGGCCATAAGGGGGCCAACAGGCTGCGAACCCGCAACACAGACTTCTCGGTGTTGTTGCCGATGATATTGGTGGCGTTGCACATGTACTCGCCTGGATCCAAGTTAATGTCCAGGTTGATAATGTGGAGCTCGGTGTAGTTGTCCCTGCTGGTGATGATGAAGCGGCCAGACGAGTTATCGATATCCTGTAGAAGGATAAACTGCTGTTGTTACAGGTTTCTTTTATATTCATATCCTGTTTATATCAATATTTAATATCCAATATATGGAAATGTAGAATACTTACTGTTGTTTTAAAGGCATATATTACAAATTAATAGTAAAGCACATCATGGGCAGGATTTTGTTTGTGTTTTTTCCTTCTGGCTTTTCAGTAGCTTTTATAACTCTTTATTCACTGTATAGTAATGACTGGTTTTCAGTCCAGTTTTTACATAAAGAATTGACTGCGAGTGTAATCGTGAAGGAAGTTTCTTCTTGAACTTTGACATGTTGAGTATCTCAGCCTCAGCGCAGTATTCCAAAAGAATCCCTAAGAACACACAGTATTACACCACAGTCGTTAAACAAATGGCAGCTTAAGCCAAAGCGGATTTTGACCTAATAACCTTCGGTTTTCTGTCCTGCTTTGGTAGGTCGTCTTACATTTGCATTTGTGGCTGCAGTGGCAAATGAAGGTTGGATGTTCTCATAACGCATGCACTGATTTCTATTTCAGTGTCTGTCTGAGAGCCACTTAATATGGTTGATCACATGCACACAGATTTCCCTGGATTCTCCAAATCTTTTAATGACATTATGGATTGTAGAGGGTGGGACTGTGGTGCGGTGGACCGCACACTCACCCGCGTGTGAATTGCAGCTCTTGAGGATATACATGCTGGGTTAACTGGCTGTTGTAAATTAGCTTCAAGTAAGAACATGCATAGCTGTCTTTTTGCTCTGTCAAGCATTGGTGACCTGTCCAGCATGTAGTCTGCCTCTTAACTAATTTGAAATGGGCCATGTTCCAACCCTGTGAGACCCTCCACAGGATCAAACAGATACAGCATATGGATGAGTGGATGTACTACTGATGATGAAATCCATCAAATCTTTTCAATTTAATATTATTCTTAAGTTGCTCAACTATTTAGCTTCTCTTTATTAGCATTTTACTGCTGTTATTATAAATATTTATACATAATCTATCAGTATCTATCAGCACAAATCAGGACATTTAAATTACCAGTTTTGCAGTAAGGTTACTGAGTGCTTATATGCCATAAAAACACATGTAATAAAAAAACGTATGTTCTATTTATATACTTGACATACCCTAAAAGCACCATTGTCGAACTTGTACCAGGTCCAGATGGGGTGAGGGTAGCCCACAGACTTACAGTAGAGGACAGCAAGCTGGCCCTCATTCTTATTCTCACTGCGCTTGTGGCCTGTGATTACAGGAGCAGCTAAAACAAGAAGAAAGAAAAAGTGAAATTAATAGAATAAAATCAATTAATTAGAAAAATTATTGTAATTAGCTGTTTTGTGTCATTTTCATTGTAAAACTCAGTCATAATCTAATCATTGACTGTATTGTCTTAATATCTGTTAACTGTGGAAATTGGACAGATCAGAAAAAAATCCAATGTAACAATCTATTTACCCTGAACATACAAGAAATAGTTGCAGAAGACATTTATATTTACAAAAAAACCCCTAAAAACATGCATTGCTTTGTTTGTTTTTCATGTATCCACTAATCATTCTTAGGTCCTTTATAATAAAGAGAACATGCATAGAAAGACTTAAACTAAATTAAACCTCAACTTTTCATTACAAAGTTTACCCAGTCTGTCAGGAGCAAGTAATTAAATACAAAAAAATCAAGCTTTTAATAATCTGCAAATTATGTATATTATGAAACTGCTAGGCTTTAAGTGTTTTATATGCCTGGATGAATAGAAATGTCCCATCAAATAATAAGCAAACCTCCCCAAAATCCAATTTGCTTCCATAGCAATGCATGTGTGACAGCAGAAAAGGCTGACCGGATTTTACCGTAGAGACATAATCCCCTGCCATCAGACAAACAAGACACCATCTGCTGCCACTGAGCCGAGCATTGGCTGGATGGAGGTGTCAAGGGCGCGGGCTGCCCCTGAGCAGCCAGCAGAGCTGTTTGAAATCACAGGTCCTCACACAACAGGGCTGCAAACGCTCAAGGCCAATTTTATTGGTGACAAATCTAATATGGCCTTGAAACAGCAAAGCTGCCAGCAGCTCATAAATCAACACCTACATTTCACTTCAATGGTGGCGTTGGCAGAAGGACCCATGTTGAAGGTGTAGACACACATGTACACGCCGGCATCTTCTGCTCTTGGTCTGTTCAGCCTGCAGATCAGAAAACACAGCTCACGCTAACTTCCACCAGGCTGCAATATTTTATATCAGCACTTGCACGCATGCAAAAGCTGCATGCTTTACTTCCATACTTGTACTCAGTGTTCTTGTCTGGGCCACGAGTTAGCTGGATTTCTTCCCCATTCTTCATCCAGAAGCTCTCCTGATGGGTTTCATAGGCGCTGGTCAGGTTGCACTGCAGTGTGATACTGTCAACGTCCCCATTAATTGTGGTTTGATCAGAGGCAGAAATTGATGGCTCTGCAACAGAGAAACGGCTCAGCAACAAAACAAGGAATGCCTGCTAGGATTCCTGGGTGAGACTGTTTTGGAAAACGTAAACAACACAAGAGTGAGGCATCGCAGCCGAGACTCCAAACACAATATAATACAGAAATACAGTTGCACAATGGGAGCAATAATATTGGTCATTCTTACTCCTTAAAGTAGAAGTTCTGTCATTTTCTGATTCAGATAGATTTAAAATGTCTTGATTGAATTATTAGTGGAAAAAAAAAAAAACTACACAGGGAAATCAAAACAAGGTTTTGGGAAAAAATCTGTAGCTTAAATTAATATACTTTAGGATTATAGTTCAACTTTGAATGAACTCTGAAACTTAGGGATGTGCTTTAGTCAACTTCAATGACAGAACCAGAGGCCAGGAGTCTACCAGTTCATCATCTAAATTACATCAATAGAACAAAAGCAAACATAAAACAAACAAACAAACAAAAAGGTTAATCTATTTGTGTGTTATAGTGAAGGAAATCACCAAAAACTGCATTAAGTAGTAAGGGACTCAAACTCAACCTGTGGCAACGATTCAGTTAAATTAACTTTAAAACACGATCTTCGTGAGCGTTTGTGTTCTGTGTTAATCCACATAAACTTCATCTTGTTTGTCCATGAGCACACTGATGAACATCTTCATTTCAAATATTGAGTATCCTCTTTTTTTCAAATAATATTAATTTAAGTGTGATGTCTCAGTTTGAATAATTCAACCATGTGGCATACTCTGAAATATAATAATCAGATGACACTGAATATTGGTTAACTTTGTACGAATAATAAAAAGGTAGGACATATAAGCTATGGAAATAATGACATTCTGGTAAATAACTTGGATAAACATGAAAATAGGGAAAAAATTAACAAAGGAATTTCAGGGGGAAAAAAGCCTCTACGGGCTTTAGTTTTGAAGGATCTACTGAACTAAGGGATAAGTACAAAAATAATAAATACTTAACTCTGCCAGGCAAAAAAATGTATCATTGAGCACGAGCTGATGCTGTTTTTCTTCGTTTTCCAGGTCTGTAGGGGAGGATGGAATCTATGGAGGAAACTAGTGGTCCACTGGAGAGGTTTTAGGGAGGCTGAGTCACACAGGATCTGGGGGTGGGTTTCTCTACACTGACCACTCACTTTGCATAACTGCTACAGTGGCCTGAGCACGGATCCAGGTGGTGGCTGGATTTTGGTGGAGGTCGTTACGCCGCGGGTCATTGCTGGCTCTGCACTCATACGTCCCAGCATCATCCAGCGTGAGATGCGAAACCCCCAGCACGCTCACTGAGTTGACGCCATACGCCGTGTTGATTGACACCCGTCGCTTGCGGGCGCCGTCCCACAGCTGCCTAAAAGAGTCAGCTCTGTTGATCTCCGAGTACCACCACTGGATTTCTGGGGTGGGGTTACCTACTACGTCACAGTACAGCTCAAAGGTGTCGCCTGTGAGCTTAGTCTCAGACAGAGGTGACTTCACAAAGCCGGCTGTTGGTAGTGGTTTAGAGGAGCAGCATGTCCATAGAACAGTCACAGAAAAGAAAACAGGAGTAGAATGGAGAACAAGAAAATAAAAAGGTTAAACCAAAAGGTGCCAGACAAGAAGGGGAAAAGAACTTGAAATAAAATAAGTAACAAAACAGGCAACTTAAATCAAAATTAATAAATAAACATAAACCTTTGCTTGTGGCTGATTTTTCTCAATCAATTCCTTCACCCAATGTTTTAATAACCTGGACAAATGACACAATCTCCCAGAGCTCAAAGCAATTCAGCCATGTTTGATTTGCCAGAATTTCCTTTCAACTGAGTAATAAATCAGAATGAATATACAAAACCACATGACATTACATTTTGCCACACAATAGCACACGAAAAAGTAAGGTTTTTTACTAAGAGAAGGAGAGACAACCTCCGATCTGTGTGAGCTATTATCACTGCTATTCCTGGGAAGCTTTCATTTAATTCTGCTGGGACATGCCTGCAAGGCTGCTCTCACTTGATTTGTCTAATTAATGACATATAAATTTGCGCCTGGTTCGCACAGCGCTCACAAAAGTCCTCCTTTTGACCTTGTCATTTTCAGCATATCTTATCTGTTCAATGACAGGCTCGTCTGCAGAATCCTTTAGTGATGAGGACACATACCAGGCAAGTGTAGAGCTGATTGTTAACTGGACTGAAGTGTGTCCATCTCAGAAGTAAAAGCAGCTCTGAGAGGAAGAGGAGGAGGAGAAAGGGGAGGACACAGGTCTGTAGTCATAGTAAGTTCTATAGGAACCATGGAGAGCATAGGACTAAGAGGAGATTTATACAAGCTGTGCAGCTCTTGGTCTCTGGGGAGAGTGTGGGCGCATGGTGATAGACCCCCTCCGTTTCCATAGAAGCGCTCTACGGCAACAAAGCAAGAAGATGAAGAAACAGCCAACCAGATCAGACAAGCCATCATAAGACAGACAATCACTGTTTTTTTTTTTTGTTTGTTTGTTTTTTCACACTGACGTCATCAACCTCAGCTGTGGAGACTGTAACTGGTTCCCTCAAGGCCAGCTCATATAGTGCAACAACATTCTTGCATCCATGCATTGAGTACTGGTAAATTACATGACTGGAATGAAAACCGAAACCTCAGCTCTCAGTTTGAAAGTGCTGAGAGACAAACACTGCCACCTCAAATAGAATAGATATGTTAACAGTGCTGAGCCAGCAGCCCCATCCCCACAGATCATTGTATTGTAAGTATTCGAATAACGTTGCTCATATCAAGCTGGCATTAGTTCAGTTTTGGCCTTTGGCCACGAGCATCTCATGAGTCTGATTCTAGTCCTACAACTTGAAACTGTTATTTTCATAAGCAAAAAGTGCATTACTTTCTAACTGTCCTCTGACAGAGTGGAAATTACACAAGCTGGAAGAGAAAAATGGGGAAAATAGGAGTATGAGCTATTACATATCTTCGAAATGAACTGATCAAAGTAGGTGAAAGCTCAAATGACTAACTCTAAAACATGATCTGAGTCTAATATGACGGAAAGCGTTTTGAGACCAAAAAATGAATGTGTCGCTATTTCATTGTTTCTACAAGTTTATAAGATATCTGCAATCACGTTAAAGTTTTTCCTTAAATATTCAAATCTTTCTTTGGACCATATTCTGTTAGTGTGTGATGGCCAATAGGGTCAATACAGTGAATTGCCAAACGGAGAATAAAACAGATAAATAAAAATAGTTGAGTAATCAAAGCAGATTCACACATGAAGGTTTTTTTTAGCCTGTATACCAGAAATGCAGAACTGCTTTTATACACTCCCTAATCAACCAGTTCCATAATAAAACCCAAACAGACACTTGTTTGAGTTGAGACTCATTTACTAAGGCTTTACTTGGTAATAACTAATTATTTCCTCCACAACTGCAACACCCAGTGTTTCTGAATATCACAAATGGCCCATTTAAAAAAGCTATATATTTTAAATCCAGAGAGCTTCAGAAACCTCCAAGCTTCAAAGATGTCATCAAAGGCAAGAAACAGCCTTTGATGTTAAATATAACAGAAATGCTCATTAGAGCTGAAACAGTTTATCTATTACTCATAAATTCATGGTCAATAATGTTTAAGATATTTTTCACACAGAAAGCTTCCAACCTTTTAATGGTATAATTTCATTTGAAACTTTGACTTTTATGCTGCTAAACAAAATATCTATTTTTAAGATCTATTCTGCAATGTACCAGTAGTACACTTAGATTTTAAAATGTATACATTTAGAAGACATTTACAGGTGATCAACAACATTTTCCACAGCAGCTGCACTGTGGCAAGGCTGCCTGCATTGCAGATGCTTCTGTGTTCCTAAAAAAGGTTTTTGGGAGCTAGTGGCCTTTATTTGAAAGTGGTTCAAGAGGAAAGTGGGCAGACATGGAGGAATGATGGGCTTCAGATTCTGTATGTGGAGCATCTCAACCAGCTGGACTATGCAGCATCCCTGTTGTGTGCACTTTTTTTTTGTTTATCACTTTCACGTAATAATTGGTAAGATATGCTTATTAATAATCCTCTGATGGTCATTATTTTAAAATGGCAAATAATCAGCGCGGCCCATTATAAATACTAATGGGCCAGCTACTGTAAGATCTTATTTCAAGTCTGTGGGTTGTATTTGCTTTATTGAAACAACACAATGTTGTTTAGTCTGATTAGAAGTGTAAGAAAAGATAAGTTAAACACTGAATCAAAGCCTTGTTTTTCTTTTTTTTCGGTTGTTTTTTGTATCCATATTGTCTCTTAACAAATAGAAAAGGAGAAAAAAAATTATCTACAGTAAAAATCAAAATATTCTCAACTCCAAACCACCAATCACAACAGTCGGATGAAAAATGTGCATGTCAGGACAGCAACAATTTAATTTAACTGAAGCATAACAATCTGACCAATTTTTACAACTTCAGAGCCCCCCCCCCCCCCCTTTTTTTTTTCAATTACCCAATCTTTATATGAGGCATTGGCAGTAACAAAACATGATATGAATAAACTTCTTAATTTGTAAAAAAGACGATGCAGCACACGTCCATAGGAAACCTTCAGTCGAACAGCTTGATGTATGAACAACCATTATGCAAATTATCTCTGCACTGGTTCCCTGCAAAACTAGATTTAACAAAGTAAATAATACAGGAAAATAAAAACATTTACTGATGATATATATAGAATGTACATAATGTTCCCTGGTAAAAAAAAGGAAAAAAGTTATTTGTCTCTGCCACTTAAAAAGCCAATGTTTTAAGAAAGTATGTGCTTTATAGCCATACCTCTAACTGGAGAGGAGATGTTATAAGTGGGTGAGCAGTGTATGAGATGTGTAATGCAGTCCCACACATGGTCCACTCCAGGGAAGGCCAAAGCTTCTCACTCGTTCTCACACAACGCTTGTAAATACAAGCTGCACTGTACACTTACAGCAGCAGATACTGAGCTAAGAGAGGGTTACACTGCCCTAATCTGTTTGGTGGGGATGAGATTTATGAGCAGAGGGTCATTTAGACAAGCAGAACAGTGCTGAGAGATCAATGCCATTCTGCAGTGCAGTACATCTCACCAAAGAGTTAACATTCACTGTTGCAAGAGGACATTAAAGCCATGGTTCCCAGTGCAGCATCTTTGCTCTAAAAATAGAAGCATGCAGCAAAATGGACTGATGCTATTTACAGAGCCACACTCCTGAAGTCCTACATCTAATTACATGGGCCTACATGTTGAGCTCTGCAACAGCCTGCACTGGTGCAGAGTAATCTCAGCCTGCAGGAGAGGAGTTTGAGATCTATCAAATGGAGAATTCCTAGGCCATACACTAACATATCTGGGCAGACCTACGCGTAATTTAACAGTATGTTAAATGTGAGCATGAATATGAGTGTATGTGAGCTCATAAAGGGTTATAAACTTCCGCAGAACCTTTCCCCCTGTGCACCTTTACCTATTCCCCAAACTAATGAGCGGAACTTGTCCTTACTGATTGCACCGCTCATGTTTCGACTCAGTATTCAGCTCCACACTTCAAAGGACATTTTAGGGACGTCGTTTGGGCCTCAGTGTGGACCATTTCTGGCTACGGAAAACAGATTGTAGCCTATTAATCATTTATTGACTCATTACAAACGCCAAAAAAACAAAATATCGCTTCATTCGCCTGTTAGGCCCCGTGTTTTCCTTTTAGAGAAACGTTAGGAGATTATCTTGCAGTTCTACAGGAGAGATACGCTACAACGCTCTTCATAACACGAGTCTTCATTAAAATGCTTCTAAATGAGCCAGTGCAGACATCTATCCCACCATTAACACCCTATTTTCGCAATAATGTGCGGATTCCGTCATACATTTTCTGTAAGGAGAGCCCGTTTCCTACCGTTCTGGGAAGAAACGGATTGCAGCATCAGTGTTCCAAATATCGCCATCGAGAAGGACATGACTGCAGCTCTTCGCTTGCCGGGTATCATCTTCGGAGACGGTGGATGAAAAATGCCGGTAGGGAAGCGCTAAGGTGACCTGAGCGGGCTATGATGATGGTGATGATGATACAGGATGGATTCGCCTAGGCTCCTCACACACACACGCGCACACACACACACACACACACACTTCTGTCGCGTCAAGCAGAGAGGGGAAGTGTCGCTAGATAAGACTAGCGGGAGCCCGCAGCGTTACTGCTGGCTACCTGTGCAGCTCTGCTGTCAGCCCGGTGCGGCGAGGGAATCACCTATTTTTTCCAAGCGATCGTTAAATTCTAAATCCCGCGAGATCTTGGAGGAGCGCAGAGACAGTCTGGTACATCATAACATGACATCCAATCACAAAGTAGAGAAGAAGCAATAATGTGAAAATAAAAGACATGATGGATACTGTTATTTTCATTTGTTGATAGTGATTTGCACACCAGAATTAGGCTACAACTTAAAACTGTTTGCTGCCAACTTAACCTACGTTTAAGCTAACTTTGCCTAGACAGACTGAGCATCGTTACCATGGTTACCAAGAACGTTTGTCTTTTTAAACCTCTTTAAATAGCCATCTTACAACCAATCGAATACGAGTATTTCTTAGATTTCGACACAACACACTTAATGAATGTTCATCGACCTGCTGCTGACCACTATTTGGTTTTGGTTAGGGGCTTTTCACTCAAGTCCCAACCTAAACTGCACCCAGGAACAGCTGGGGCACTAAACAGACTTAATCCTATTTCTCTTTCAACAAATGAAGAGTGGTGTCAGGCTCATACTGACAGTAATTGTACAATTCACAATGTTATCTATTATACCGTAATTTTTCTTTTCACTGCTGCGTTCATTCACTCAGCTTGTTGACAAAGACCTTGACTCCAACGGTGAAAGGAGCCAATGGTTAACTTGTACTGTAGGGGGCATCCTGCTGTTTCTGTCCAAACCCTCCTGTCGATTTAGAGAGGAAGGACACAAATACAAATCAATACAAAGTTGTACTGAGTGATCTTTAAAGGTTGTTTATTTAAGAAGATAGTGGAGATACAGTTTACCATTTCATGCATTTCTTTAAGAAATCATGACTCAAGCCTCTGCTTTTACCTGTGTTTAACTTAAAACAAAACAAAACAAAAGAAAAACAAAAGAAAAAAAATGGGTAAAAATTGGGAAAATATGACAAGGAGAAGAATATATGTGGCAATACAATTATTTCCAATACACAAAAAAGAAAAATATATCTTCAGAATTCAGGTTAGAATTTTGACTGGCAATATCACATAATAAAACAAACAGTAATAATATCACAATCTGGGTTTTCTTGTTTGTTGTTTGCTTTCTTAAACCAATGTTTTGCTATCATAGTTGAGTTGTCTGCTTTTGTTCACTCCTCTTCTGTGTGTAGAGTTTTCCCTGTGTCTGTGTTCTGTATTGTAATTTACTTTTCTTCTTGTTTTATTTAGTTGGAACTTTATCATTTGTGTATTCTTTGTAGTTTTCTTGACTCTCATCTGTCTTGAAGCTATGTTCTCTCAGGTGTTTCCTTTCACAATTCCCAGATGTCATTGGTTATCTATACCTTGCTGTCAGATCATTATCTGACCACCTGTTCCCTGTTTTGCATCAATGACTGTATCCAGTTTCCTAATCACCACAACGTCTACTACATATCTTTAATTTTTGTTTGTCCATTGCCAAGCTTGTATTGTTGTTTCCTTCCTTTCAATCATTCACTCAGTCTAGTGCTTCATCATAGTGTCTCTGGACAATCTACATCAAAGCTACATTTTTGCTCCTTAAAAACTGCTATAAAAGTATTGCATTACTTAATGATTTTAGTACAACTATAATAAAATAAAACCACCATATAAGTCAAACAGTAACTTAGTTTTCTTAATTACTCTATTAATCAAAGTGATGCTGGTGTTCATTAAATACAGTCTTTGCTATGTGTATCATCAGATGTAAGACTTAAGTTAATTATTCATTGTATATAACATTTTCATTTGAATGTTTGTTTATAATCTTTTAAGAGCATCCATTTTCTATACTTGCCTAATGATGATGGCAACTATCCCAGCTTGTGGATAGGTCACCAGAGCCACCTCAGAGACAATCAGACAAGCAACCATATATGCACAAACTGACTCCTAGAATTAATTTAGAATTGCCAATAAACCGAACTGCCATCTTACAAGTTTAAACTTCAGAAGAATGTCTGTTCTCCTCTGTGATGCTGACTTAAGTCTTCAGTGCAACTGTGTAAAGTTGTTGATTATTTATAGATCTTATTGTCTTTAGTTTGATCTTCAACAAGAGAAATGAAGGTCAACTGGGTGAAGAACAGGTTGTGGGCTCAAACAGGGTGGAAAATTCTCTTCATCTGAGTTGCTTTCACAGCATGCTTTGTCCATCTGTCCTGTGAAACTGTCCAGCATTGCTGCGTTATAAGCCCATTTTAAGCAGTTATATCTTTTTATTCAACTGTAATGACACATTCCTGTTAAAGTTAAAGACATGCATTCTCACAATGACGTTCCCTCTTATATGTTAAAAAAAAGAAAATGCTCAATTTTTTTTCTTTTTCCTTTGGTCAAATGTAATATTTTTCTCTTTATCAGCTAAGCATAGCCTACATGTTATTGGGCTGTGGTGTGTAAAAACAACATTTAAAATCTTATGCTTTCCTTACAGCTTTGTTATGTTATGCTTTCCTTATGGGTGGGTGCAGCCACCCAAAGTCCTCAGCTAAGGTTTGAAACAGGAAACTTCTTACTGTGAAGCGCTAACCACATGCAGCCTATATGCAAAACTCCCCATTTAAAATCTAGAAAACAGATAAGCAGAAATTCATAACCATCCTGCATTAAGTCATGTAACTGTGTTTCCTTTGTGCTGCTTACAATAACAGTGATGGCAAATTTCAGACTGTAGTCACTTTGTTTTGATTTCACAGCACATCATATTTGTCTTAACTTTAACTTGAAAATTGTATAAATGTTTATTAAACACCTAAGCTTTTGTGTCTGGACTCAGCACCTGATATTTTAAGATCCAAACAACAATCCTCAGTTTAACCTGTTGAGTGTTTGAGCAAAAATAGTTTAACTGTTTACACTTTTTCTTTTTAAAAATCTTTTCTGCACCATAGGTTCAATAACTTTTTAATAGTAATAGGTAAGTACACAAATTTTTGGGGGGATTACTTGTGTCCTTTATTTGTAAATTGCATGGGAGAAAAGAGGGCAGACATGTGTCAGGACTTGAATCTTGGCTGGGTGGACCAAGAAGCTTCAGCCTAACATCTCTTACAGCTTACCACTCACCTGCACAATTATCTATAAGAAAAAGGAAATGTTTGTATTCTCTTTATGTTGTTTTGCAGACACTTTGCAAGGCTACCTTGCAAAATGACTGCAAGTAGCATCCCATGCTGCATAAACATAGAGCGTTTGATATTTGCCAACTTTTAAGTGTTTGAAATCTAATTATTCATTATATGAACATCATATAAGATGCATAATGCATGCTATAAGCAGCGTATGAGTAGTTTCTTAATTTGGTATTGTGTGGCAATAAGAAGCCTTGGATAGGTTGGTTAGAGAACTCCCCCAGCAGTTTCCTGTGTATTTACTGTAAAACGAGTGAAGAAGAAAGAGAAACTTCACAGTGTTTGAGATAGATGCATTGATGTTTTTACCGCTTTTCATATATGACTGATTTTCTTTAATCTTTACTTATTGAATAAAGCTCAAGTAGGCTTATTTGACTCACTGAAAAGCAGCAGACCTTTATTTTCTCTTACTGTTAAAAGACCAAAGAATCCTCTCCTCAGATAAATTTTTTTCTTTGTTTTGTTTTCTAAAACTATTACGTTGGGATAGTTTTTTTCTTCAAAAGATAACATGTGTGTAACAGCAGAAGTCTGATTCTGATGATAAAGTTTAGTGTATATGCATTTAACTGCTACTACGGAAGAACCTACAAAGAGAAAATCTTTGTAACTCATTTGATACTCATTCCTATTAAAATTCCAACCATAATTTAATGTACGCTGCTGAATTTACTGAAATGTTTCCATGATGTGCATCTATAGAGTTATTATAAGAAACAGAGGAACCAAGTTTATTAAACCATTTCCATTTTTTAAGTATATCTCTCAAGATTTTACATTCATTATGTCACCTTAACTTTCTTTTTAATGTTTTTCTCTTTATATAGAATTAAAAATGGCTGAAATTAATAAATGGACATCTAATTGGAAGGAACTACTGAAGAGCCCTCTGACATCAAACTCTTGTTTTGGATTAATCATCTTTGGTTTGGAGAAGATCGTGCAGTTTGGATTTTTATGTCCTTGCAATTCATGGAATTTGTTGATTGTTTTATCATTTTTTATTGCTCCGGCATTGATAGCAGTCATGCTTATGTTTTACATTCAAATAAGCTTGTATGATCAACCCATATGCAAAGCTGGCTCGTACAGTTTAATTCCTGGCATATTTTGGGTCATTTTCATGTTTATTGATGGTCGATACCTTGCCTGTATGAAAGGACCCTCATCAGGAAAGTATGAAGTTCTTGACAACCCTTCATTTCAGAGATGGTGTAATCCAAACTCAACTCAAGACTCAGTGATCAAAACACAGAACTGGTACTCTAATTCTCAGGTAAACAATGATTTGAAGTGTCAAAAATTCTGCACTAATCAATGATTTGGTTGATAAGTAATTATGTTGTAGAGGAGAACTGATAGCAGAAATGTTTCACATTTATTTTTTTTTATTTCTTGGTCTAGGGCATAGCAATGGTGGTGGCATTCGTATTGGCTAGTCTTTATTTTTTCATCCTGCTCGTCATCTACTACTCCTGTAAAAACAATACAACAGAGACCACCACCAAAGATTCTACCAAAGCTGGAAAATATTCTGCCGAAGCTGGAGAATCTGAGGAGCTGATCGAAGAGAAACCTCGTGATAGACAATGATACACAGGAAATCTTGGTTGAAGTTGGGGGTAAACTTTATTTTGGAATACAGGTCTTGCCAGACAGGAATGAGTCTAATTATGAGCTGAGTAGTTTCAGGAAATCTTATTTTGATCCACTCCAATAGACTGTTTCTGCTCCCCAAGCAGTGCAGTAAAAGTTCTGTTTAAATAAATGTGTTTTATACAAGTGTAATGATGTGAAAACAATGATATGATTTAAGCTACAGTATGCACTGAAATACTTACCATACTATCTGTGAAAGTATCACATTCATTGCTGTGTGTATAAGTGTAAACAAAGCTTAAATAATCTTTAACTGTATGTTTGTGTGTCTGATATGTTTTTTTTTTTTTTTTTTTACAATGGGAACTATAATTTCTTAAACTTAGTATTCATTAGCACACCTATCTAAAAGTAGAACTTGATTTTGTATATAATTTCAGATTGTAATAATACATTTAACTTGATTTTCATATGTTATACTGCTTGTGGTCAACAGTTTCTATTTAGTTATATTTCATATTTGTGTATTGTGTGTATACACTCAAGTACCTAACTGTACCTTTAGAGGAACAATGGATGGTTTCTGGGTTGGTACCCTCAACGGTACTGCTGTTGTGTCCTCAACAGTGGACAATTATTTCAATCCTTGCAGTTTGTACTTTATAAAAACAGGTTTGTTAAATTAGGTGCAGTTATCTCCAGCCATGGTCCTCAAAGCCCACACTTCTGCAGGTAATAGATTATTTCCTGCTGCAACACACCTGATTCAAATTAAATGGATTTCTAACAACCTCTGCACAAGTCTGTTACTGAGCCATTAATGTGAGTCAGGTGTGCTGATGCAGGGAAACATTGAAAGTCTGCAGGACAGTGGGCCTTGAGGACCGGAGTTGGGGATCCCTGAATTATGGTACAAGACAACCCCCATAGGTACAATACTGGTATAACTGCTGTACCACTGAGGGTGTCACACCAATATCCAATCCTTTGTACTTCTAAAGGTATAATTAGATGCACTGTTGTATTCAGTGTTGTTAATATTTGCCACTGTCTTTGCTGTGCTGCACCCTTGTACCCTGGTGTTTTACCTGTACAGTATTACAGTTGTGTGGCTCTGTACAACTTGAAAGTTCAAAAATAAATATTTACTCCATTTTTAAATTTTATTTTGCTGTTTTAGATTACCCATTCTGTCAAGTAAATGGAAAAGTAATGCTTCAGAAAATAAAAAGTAAAACACATTTTTAGTGCTAGTGTGATTATTCTATTGTTAGTTTAGAAAACAAATGAACAGCCATTACATTATTGTCATGTTTGTGTCAAATGTATGTACTTAACATGAGATATATTAATATTCTAAGTCACTGATCTATTATGCAATTATTTAAAAAAAGTTTATCATTTTTAAACAAAACACTCGCTCTGAAGCAAATAAATAAAAGGGCAACTTCTCCAACCGGAGCGTTCAGCCAGTGCAGGCAACATTAAATATCTGAAGATAGTTTTAAAGATAAACTACAGAACTTTTACAATTTTCAGTGATTCGCCCCCTATCGACAGCTTGCCATTCTTCTTACTTATACCATGAGATCTCCAGCCAGTAAAAAGCAGTCTGTGGGAGGATTGAAACTTGTTTGGATTAAAATCTGTTAACCTCCTAGACTCCTCTTTCATTGTTTGAAAAGACGATAAAAAGGCTGGTTGTACTGAATTAGGCAGGATAGAGACTCAGTCATGCCACCTTTAAATGAAAACACATTTGAGTTACAGTTATAAGATTGACTTGGTCTTTCAGGAGCAAACCCTCAGTTAGAAATTAAGTGTTTTCAGATCCAAATTGTTGGAATAGTTAAGAAATAATTGTATCCTGAAATGTAATTGGTAATTGTCATGTCTGGTTGTTTGTTATAGTGCTACTGTTGTATTATGGGTAATCAGAGCAGACGACTGAAGGTGAGACGGTGCAGAATAATCGATAAAATTTTTATGTATGCTGTACTTTCTACATCAAATTTATCAGGCTCTTTGTGGGTATTTCATCTTCAGCAAGTAAAATGCTGCTCAGTCAAGGTGAGGTAAGATGACATGGACATGACTGGATATCCCACTTAATTACATTTGAAATCTCCTGGTTCCTTTTAGTTTTGTAATAGGCAAGGCAAGTTTATTTGTATAGTACAATTCAACGATAGCGTGATTCAAAGTGCTTACAGAAAATAAGAAGCATAATTTAACATTAAAAACAAAAGAGAAAGGAAAAAAGAAAATTGGATAAAAACAGTATTAAACATCAAGTTTAAAACATTGAAGCTTAAAAGAAACAGATGCAGATTTAGACTTTTTTTTTTTTTTTAATAAAAACTGTTGAAATGCAGCAGAGAACAGGTGGGTCTTTAACCTGGATTTAAATGAACTGAGTGTTTCAGCTGATCTGAGGCTTTCTGGGAGTTTGTTCCAGACATGTGGAGCATAGAAGCTGAATGCAGCTTCTCCATGTCTGGTTCTGACTCTGGGAACTGATAAGAAACTGGATCCAGATGACCTGAGGGTTCTGGTAGGTTCATATTTGGTCAAGAGGTCATTGATGTACTTTGGTCCTAAACCATTCAGAGCTTTACAGACCAGAAGCAGAACTAATTTTTTAAGTGTCCTATTAGCTGCATACCAATTTAACCATGACCTAAACAGATTTTACTTAATTAAGTTGATGGGGACCAACTGTTAATTGAAAGACATCCCAGGTTTGTCTCATAAAGCGAGCTGGGATGTGATGCATATGGATATGACATTTGTTGTGATAAAGAATCACAGAATATAGTAGAGGAAATATTAACTGGAATCTTTGGTTTATGTTACTTTACACCTGTTCATTCATTCATTCATTCATTCATTCATTCATTCATTCATTCAGTCATTCAGTCATCTAACATTAACACATGTATTTTTTTTAATCATAAGACTGGGACGTTCTTATTAGCTGTGTAATAATTCATTTATAGATTACAACCATCAGGGTGTAACTTAAAGATTAAACTGCATTTCCTGTTAGTGCAGGAGAAATGTTCACATCTAATATCCAAATGCTGAATATTTTACTACTTCATGACGGAACATCACACCACAATATACCAGTTGGACAAAAGCAGAATATTGTTTTTTCCAAGTCACAATCAACATTTTATTGTCTATGAATCGCTTTCATGCTTGTGGAGATCTGAGTTTACATGAGAACTAAATATAAATACTTGTATTGCCATCTAGTGTCAAGTCAATCTTTGCAATTAGTACAGTTTAACAGAGAGGTACATTTACATTTGTCTCATTTAATTAATTCTGTATGATTTAGACTTGATAAAAGCCTATATTTACTCCGAGTATAAGCCCCCAAGTCCTCTTCTCTCCATACAAAGAACTGCTGAAGCAAACAAACATTTTATTCCTTCTCACTTTCCGAGTCTGTCACCTACCAGACTCGTCTTTGAGTTTAGAATATACATCCATGAAGTCAGGGATGTATGGACTGAATTTAATCATATTACTGATATGTAAAAATACCTTGAAGTTACAGTTATGAGTATTCAAGGATTCAAGGAACTTTATTGTCATACCAGCTCACATTTACATGTTTATGGTACGAAATTAGAACTGAGGTCCCGGTTTGAGCCATAAGAAGGAGGGCAAAAAGTTAAATAAAATAGGACATGAAAAAAAAATAGAAATATAGGCTAAATATAAATAGAATATAAGCTAAATACAATAGAATATAAACAGCAAAGTTTTTAAATAAAAATAACAGTAAACACAAAAGAGCCCAGTTAGCATGTGCAGCCTAGATAAATATGTGCAAGTATGTATGTGCATAAGGTAGTGATAGTCCAAAGTATAACACTTCTGATATTAATATTAGTATGGTATGAGTATGGTATCAAAGGTAAGATTCTCAGATGAAATTGGTGCTGTTCAGATCTGCATGTCACTCCTTCTCTCTCTGACCTTCCTGTCCAGCTACTGCTCATAAAGGCCACCCAAGCCACAAAATCTAAAATAAATAAATACAGAAATGAAATGTCCATCTTTACCATTTTAACCTTGACTTCAGAAAAATGTCTGTCCTCCTCTGTGATGCTGACTTAAGTCTTCAGAGCAACTGTGTAAAGTTGTTGATTATTTATAGATCTTATTGTCTTTAGTTTGATCTTCAACAAGAGAAATGAAGGTCAACTGGGTGAAGAACAGGTTGTGGGCTCAAACAGGGTGAAAATTCTCTTCTTTAACTTCAAAAACATCTGTGTTGCTTTCACAGCATGCTTTGTCCATCTGTCCTGTGAAACTGTCCAGTATTGCTGCGTTATAAGCCCATTTTAAACAGTTTTATCTTTTTAATAAACTGTAATGACACATTCCTGTTAAAGTTAAAGACATGCATTCTCACAATGATGTTCCCTCTAATCTGTTATAAAAGAAAATGCTCCTTTTTTTTCCTTTGGTCAAATGTAATATTTTTCTCTTTATCAGCTAAACATAGCCTACATGTTATTGGGCTGTGGTGTGTAAAAACAACATTTAAAATCTTATGCTTTCCTTACAGCTTTGTTATGTTATGCTTTCCTTATGAGTGGGTGCAGCCACCCAAAGGCCTCAGCTAAGGTTTGAAACAGGAAACTTCTTACTGTGAAGCGCTAACCACATGCAGCCTATGTGCAAAACTCGCTATTTGAAATCTTGAAAAGCAGATAAGCAGAAATTCACAAACATCCTGCATTAAGTCATGTAACAAATCACAATGAGTTAAAGTATTACCTTGTATTGTGTAGGAATTCTACAACTATTATAGTTTTCTACATTATGCTAATTAACCATTTATCGGGCACTCATTGAAATAATTGGAAATTGAATTTTAAATCACAGAAAAGAGATTTATTATAATATTGGAGGATATTAAAAATCTTTTATACTTTATTTCTGAAATAACAATAGTTATATATTAGTAAGTGGTCAGTACTAACAGGTTTTTAATTGAAGACCAATCTCAGTGAAGTAGCCGGGACATAACCTGAACTTTGGTGATTAGAACTCTGTGTTTTCTATGATTTCATGGATTAGCTGGCAGAGGTGGTTTCTAGCTAAACCTTAGTTTACATTAACTAGCTAAGTAAAGCACAAATTCATGCATGGGACAGTGGACTATAGTTTAGGGAATTACAATTATTTGTCCCACAAAAATGAAAGTATTTCCAGATTAAAATGTGTTCATGTAGCTGTTTTCCTCACTGATTCTTCTCAGTGAGCATGATGATATTCTGCTCAGTCCAAGCTTCCATGTGTCTTCATCTTGAAACACATGATCCTTTCAACACTGACTTCACACCCTGTTCATTGTTCTGCTGGAGCTTTCTCTCTTCTCCTCTTTGCTCTCTTTTCCAAATATTAGAATAATAAAAATTTCTACAAAATACTGGAAGATAGTAAAGTTCAAAGTCCATTCCTGCTCACATTCAATGTGCAGGACATACCACAAGGGAAGGAGAGAACCTATCATAAATAAAATATATTTTAAGATACCCTTGTTTAAGTCTGTGTACATATCAAATACATTCACAAGCAACGTAATTTTTAGAATCCGCTGATAAATAGTGAAAAACATTAAAAATTTTATGAGACACTGGTTGCCTTTTTATTAAACAGGGCTTAAAGTAAGAAGACATGGATTAGAGAGGGAAAATAATACAACCGACAGATGGGAAACCATAAAATCTGGACATCTAAAGAGGAGGAAGATATCAGATAGATAAGTTTAAAGTTTGTCACAGATCAAAAGCAACTCTTATTACCTGATAGGAGCAGAAACTCAGAGCTTTCAGTGTAGAAAACAACAAGGTTTCATCAGCATACACTTAGCATATGATTGTCATCAGTCATGGAGTCATCAAGGCTCTAAATTATTATTGTGTTTCCTTTGTGCTGCTTACAAAAACAGTGATGGCAAATTTCAGACTGTAGTCACTTTGTTTTGATTTCAAGTTCTAAAATCAAGCATATTCAAATTACTAGCACAGCACATCATATTTGTCTTAACTTTAACTTGAAAAATGTATAAATGTTTATTAAACACCTAAGCTTTTGTGTCTGGACTCAGCACCTGATATTTTAAGATCCAAACAACAATCCTCAGTTTAACCTGTTGAGTGTTTGAGCAAAAATAGTTTAACTGTTTACACATTTCTTTTTAAAAATCTTTTCTACACCATAGGTTCAATAACTTTTTAATAGTAATAGGTAAGTGCACAACTTTTTAAAAAAAAAAGTTTTTTGGGGGGATTACTTGTGTCCTTTATTTGTAAATTGCATGGGAGAAAAGAGGGCAGACATGTGTCAGGACTTGAATCTTGGCTGGGTGGACCAAGAAGCTTCAGCCTAACATCTCTTACAGCTTACCACTCACCTGAGAAACAGGAAATGTTTGTATTCTATTTATGTTGTTTTGCAGTCACTTTTAAAGGCTACCTTGCAAAGTGACTGCAAGTAACATCCCATGCTGCATAAACATAGAGCGTTTGATACTTGCCAACTTTTAAGTGTTTGAAATCTAATTATTCATTATATGAACATCATACAAGCAACTGTGTGTTTCCAAAGCTAAATATGCATAATACATGCTATAGGCAGCATATGAGTAGTTTCTTAATTTGGTATTGTGTGGCAAAAAGAAGCCTTGGATAGGTTGGTTAGAGAACTCCCCCAGAAGTTTCCTGTGTATTTACTGTAAAACGAGTGAAGAAGAAAAAGAAACTTCACAGTGTTTGAGATAGATGCATTGATGTTTTTACCCCTTTTCATATATGACTGTTTTTCTTTAATCTTTACTTATTGAATAAAGCTCAAGTAGGATTATTTGAGTCACTGAAAAGCAGCAGATCTTTATTTTCTCTTATTGTCAAAAGCCCAAAGAGTCTTCCCCTCAGGTAAGATTTTTTCTTTGTCTTCTTTTTAAAAATATTACTTTGAGATAGTTTGTTCTTTAAAGGATAACATAAGTGTAACAATAGGAGTCTGATTCTGATGATAAATTTAGGGTATATGCATTTAATTGTTACAATGGAAGAACCCACAAAGAGGAGAGCTCTGTAACTCTGTGCCAATTAGATACTCATTCCTATTAAATTCCTACCCATTATTTAATGTACGTTGCTGAATTTACTGAAATGTTCCCATGATGTGCATCTATAGAGTCATTATAAGAAACATAGGAACCAGGTTTATTAAACCATTTCCATTTTTTTAAGTATATCTCTCAAGATTTTACATTCATTATGTCACCTTAACTTTCTTTTTAATGTCTTTCTCTCTATACAGAATTAAAAATGGCCCCGATTATTGAATGGATTTCTAAAGTGAAGGAACTACTGAAACAAAGCCCTCTGGCAGCAAATTCTTGTTTTGGATTAATCCTCTTTGTTCTGGAGAAAATCGTGGAGATTGAATTTGTATGTCCTTGCAAACCTACATGGAATCCTTGGCATGTTTCAGCATTTTTTGTTGTTCCAGCAGTGATAGTCTTCGTGCTTATAAGTTACATTCAAAGCTGTGGGTTTAAGCAATACTCCTGTGAAGCTTTCATGAAAAGTTTAGTTCCTACCATATTGTGGCTGATTTTGCTGTTTCTTGATGGTCGATATGTTGCCTGTGCACACACATCCTGGTCAGGAAAATATGAAATTGACAACGCTTCATTGAATAGATGGTGTAATCCATCAAACTCAACTGAAGGCTCACTGACCGACACCCAGGCATATTACGCTTATTCTCAGGTAAACAATGATTTAAAACTTCAGAATTTCTACACTAATCAATGATTTGGTTGATCAGAAATGATGTTGTAGAGCAGAGCTTATAACAGAAATGGTTCACATTTATTTCTTTATTTGTTGGCCCAGTACGCAGGAATCATGGCAGCATTAGGACTGGCTGTTGTCTATTTTGGCTACCTGTGCATCATCTGCAAAGATCAGAAGAATACAAATGAGACCACCAATGTTAACGAGCTGGAAATGTTTTCACCAAAGCTGGACGGGATTGTACCAAAGCCGGACGAGATTGTACCAAAGCCGGACGAGATTGTACCAAAGCCGGACGAGATTGTACCAAAGCCGGACGAGATTGTACCAAAGCCGGACGAGATTGTACCAAAGCCGGACGAGATTGTACCAAAGCCGGACGAGATTGTACCAAAGCCGGACGAGATTGTACCAAAGCCGGAGAATCCAATCCACTGATAGAAAAGAAATCTTGTGATACACAAAGATACACAGGAAATCTTGGCTAAAGTTGGGGGTAAACTTTATTTTGGAAAACAGGTCTTGCCAGACAGGAATAAGTCTAATTATGAGCTGAGTAGTTTCAGGAAATCTTATTTTGATCCACTCCAATAGACTGTTTCTGCTCCCCAAGCAGTGCAGTAAAAGTTCTGTTTAAATAAAGGTGTTTTATACAAGTGTAATGATGTGAAAACAATTATATGATTTAAGCTACAGTATGCAGAGAAATACTTACCATACTATTTGTAAAAGTATCACATTCATTGCTGTGTGTATGAGAGTAAACAAAGCTTAAATAATCTTTAACTGTATGTTTGTGTGTCTGATATGTTTTTTTTTTTTCTTTTTTTTTTTCTTTTTTTTACAATGGGAACTATAATTTCTTAAACTTAGTATTCATTAGCACATCTATCTAAAAGTAGAACTTGATTTTGTATATAATTTCAGATTGTAATAATACATTTAACTTGATTTTCATATGTTATACTGCTTGTGGTCAACAGTTTCTATTTAGTTATATTTCATATTTGTGTATTGTGTGTATACACTCAAGTACCTAACTGTACCTTTAGAGGAACAATGGATGGTTTCTGGGTTGGTACCCTCAACGGTACTGCTGTTGTGTCCTCAACAGTGGACAATTATTTCAATCCTTGCAGTTTGTACTTTATAAAAACAGGTTTGTTAAATTAGGTGCAGTTATCTCCAGCCGTGGTCCTCAAAGCCCACTATTCTGCAGGTAATAGATTATTTCCTGCTGCAACACACTTGATTCGAATTAAATGGATTTCTAACAACCTCTGCACAAGTCTGTTACTGAGCCATTAATGTGAGTCAGGTGTGCTGATGCAGGGAAACATTGAAAGTCTGCAGGACAGTGGGCCTTGAGGACTGGAGTTGGAGATCCCTGAATTATGGTACAAGACAACCCCCACAGGTACAATACTGGTATATCTGCAGTACCACTGAGGGTGTCACACCAATATCCAATCCTTTGTACTTCTAAAGGTATAATTAGATGCACTGTTGTATTCAGTGTTGTTAATATTTGCCACTGTCTTTGCTGTGCTGCACCCTTGTACCCTGGTGTTTTACCTGTACAGTATTACAGTTGTGTGGCTCTGAACAACTTGAAAGTTCAAAAATAAATATTTACTCCATTTTTAAATTTTATTTTGCTGTTTTAGATTACCCATTCTGTCAAGTAAATGCAAAAGTAATGCTTAAGAAAATAAAAAGTAAAACACATTTTTACTGCTAGTGTGATTATTCTATTGTTAGTTTAGAAAACAAATGAACAGCCATTACATTATTGTCATGTTTGTGTCAAATGTATGTACTTAACATGAGATATATTAATATTCTAAGTCACTGATCTATTATGCAATTATTTAAAAAAAAGTTAGTTATCATTTTTAAACAAAACACTCGCTCTGAAGCAAACAAATAAAAGGACAACTTGTCCAACTGGAGAAGATTTCTTCCTTGTTCTGCCCTCTAGCGTTCAGCCAGTGCAGGCAACATTAAATATCTGAAGATAGTTTTAAAGATGAACTACAGAACTTTTACCATTTTTCAGGGATTCGCCCCCTATCGACAGCTCGGCATCCATCTTTAATCCTACTTATACCATGAGATCTGCAGCCAGTAAAAAGCAGTCTGTGGGAGGATTGAAACTTGTTTGGATTAAAATCTATTAACCTCCTACACTCCTATTTTATTGTTTGAAAAGACGATGAAAGGCTGGTTGTACTGAATTAGGCAGGATAGAGACTCAGTCATGCCACCTTTAAATGAAAACACATTTGAGTTACAGTTATAAGATTGACTTGGTCTCTCAGGAGCAAACCCTCAGTTAGAAATTAAGTGTTTTCAGATCCAAATTGTTGGAATAGTTAAGAAATTAATTGTATCCTGAAATGTAATTGGTAAATGTCATGTCTGGTTGTTTGTTATAGTGCTACTGTTGTATTATGGGTAATCAGAGCAGACGACTGAAGGTGAGACGGTGCAGAATAATCAGTAAAATTTTTATGTATGCTGTACTTTCTACATCAAATTTATCAGGCTCTTTGTGGGTATTTCATCTTCAGCAAGTGAAATGCTGCTCAGTCAAGGTGAGGTAAGATGACATGGACATGACTGGATATCCCACTTAATTACATTTGAAATCTCCTGGTTCCTTTTAGTTTTGTAATAGGCAAGGCAAGTTTATTTGTATAGTACAATTCAACGATAGCGTGATTCAAAGTGCTTACAGAAAATAAGAAGCATAATTTAACATTAAAAACAAAAGAGAAAGGAAAAAAGAAAATTGTATGAAAACAGTATTAAACATCAAGTTAAAAATTCAAGCTTAAACGAAACACATGATTGAGTGTTTCAGCTGATCTGAGGCTTTCTGGGAGTTTGTTCCAGACATGTGGAGCATAGAGGCTGAATTCAGTTTCTCCATGTCTGGTTCTGACTCTGGAACTGATAAGAAACTGGATCCAGATGACCTGAGGGGTCTGGTAGGTTCATATTTGGTCAAGAGGTCATTGATGTACTTTGGTCCTAAACCATTCAGAGATTTACAGACCAGAAGCAGAGCAAATTTTTTGAATGTTCTATTAGCTGCATACCAATTTAACCATGACCTAAACAGATTTTACTTAATTAAGTTGATGGGGACCAACTGTTAAGACATCCCAGGTTTGTCTCATAAAGCGAGCTGGGATGTGATGCACATGGATATGACATTTGTTGAGATAAAGAATCACAGAATATAGTAGAGGAAAAATTAACTGGAATCTTTGGTTTATGTTACTTTACACCTGTTCATTCATTCATTCATTCATTCATTCATTCATTCATTCATCTAACATTAACACATGTATTTTTTTAATCATAAGACTGGGACGTTCTTATTAGCTGTGTAATAATTCATTTATAGATTACAACCATCAGGGTGTAACTTAAAGATTAAACTGCATTTCCTGTTAGTGCAGGAGAAATGTTCACATCTAATATTTGAATGCTAAATATTTTACTACTTTATGAAGGAACGTCACACCACAATATACCAGTTGGACAAAAGCAGAATAATGTTTTTTCAAAGTCACAATCAACATTTTATTGTCTATGAATCTCTTTCATGCTTGTGGAGATCTGAGTTCACACGAGAACTAAATATAAATACTTGTATTGCCATCTAGTGTCAAGTCAATCTTTGCAATTAGTACAGTTTAACAGAGAGGTACATTTACATTTGTCTCATTTAATTAATTCTGTATGATTTAGACTTGATTAAAGCCTATATTTACTCTGAGTATAAGCCCCTAAGTCCTTTTCTCTCCATACAAAGAACTGCTGAAGCAAACAAACATTTTATTCCTTCTCACTTTCTGATGCTACCACAGTCTGTCATCTACCAGACTCGTCTTTGAGTTTAGAATATACATCCATAAAGTCAGGCCTGTATGGACCGAATTTAATCATATTACTGATATGTAAAAATATCTTGAAGTTACAGTTATGAGTATGGTATCAAAGTTAAGATTCTCAGATGAAATTGGTGCTGTTCAGATCTGCATGTCATTCCTTCTCTCTCTGACCTTCCTGTCCAGCTACTGCTCATAAAGGCCACCCAAGCCACAAAATCTAAAAGCAACTGTGTAAAGTTGTTGATTATTTATAGATCTTATTGTCTTTAGTTTGTTCTTCAACAAGAGAAATGAAGGTCAACTGGGTGAAGAACAGGTTGTGGGCTCAAACAGGGTGAAAATTCTCTTCTTTACCTTCAAAAACATCTGTGTTGCTTTCACAGCATGCTTTGTCCATCTGTCCTGTGAAACTGTCCAGTATTGCTGTGTTATAAGCCCATTTTAAGCAGTTCTATCTTTTTAATAAACTGTAATGACACATTCCTGTTAAAGTTAAAGACATGCATTCTCACAATGATGTTCCCTCTAATCTGTTATAAAAGAAAATGCTCCTTTTTTCCTTTGGTCAAATGTAATATTTTTTTCTTTATCAGCTAAGCATAGCCTACATGTTATTGGACTGTGGTGTGTAAAAACAACATTCATATTCTTATGCTTTCCTTTCAGCTTTGTCATCTTATGCTTTCCTTATGGGTGGGTGCAGCCACCCAAAGGCCTCAGCTAAGGTTTGAAACTGGAAACTTCTTACTGTGAAGCGCTAACCACATGCAGTCTATGTGCAAAACTCGCTATTTAAAATCTAGACAACAGATAAGCAGAAATTCATAAACATCCTGCATTAAGTCATGTAACAAATCATAATGAGTTAAAGTATTACCTTGTATTGTGTAGGAATTCTACAACTATTATAGTTTTCTACATTATGCTAATTAACCCTTTATCGGGCACTCATTGAAATAATTGGAAATTGAATTTTAAATCACAGAAAAGAGATTTATTGGAGGATATTAAAAATCTTTTATACTATATTTCTGAAATAACAATAGTTATATATTAGTAAGTAGTCAGTACTAACAGGTTTTTAATTGAAGACCAATCTCAATGAAGTAGCTGGGACATAACCTGAACTTTGCTGATTAGAACTCTGTGTGTTCTATGATTTCATGGATTAGCCTGCAGAGGTGGTTTCTAGCTAAGCCTTAGTTTACATTAACTAGCTAAGTAAAGCACAAATTCATGCATGGGACAGTGGACTATAGTTTAGGGAATTACAATTATTTGTCCCATAAAAAATGCAAGTATTTCCAGATTAAAATGTGTTCATGTAGCTGTTTCCCTCACTGATTCTTCTCAGTGAGCATGATGATATTCAGCTCAGTCCAAGCTTCCATGTGTCTTCATCTTGAAACACATGTTCCTTTCAACACTGACTTCACACCCTGTTCTTTGTTCTGCTGGAGCTTTCTCTCTTCTCCTCTTTGCTCTCTTTTCCAAATATTAGAATAATAAAAATTTCTACAAAATACTGGAAGATAGTAAAGTTCAAAGTCCATTCCTGCTCACATTCACTGTGCAGGACATACCACAAGGGAAGGAGAGAACCTATCATAAATAAAATATATTTTAAGATACCCTTGTTTAAGTCTGTGTACATATCAAATACATTCACAAGCAACGTAATTTTTAGAATCCGCAGATAAATAGTGAAAAACATTAAAAATTTTATGAGACACTGGTTGCCTTTTTATTAAACAGGGCCTAAAGTAAGAAGACATGGATTAGAGAGGGAAAATAATACAACAGACAGATGGGAAACCATAAAATCTGGACATCTAAAGAGGAGGAAGATATCAGATAGATAAGTTTAAAGTTTGTCACAGATCAAAAGCAACCCTTATTACCTGATAGGAGCAGAAACTCAGAGCTTTCAGTGTAGAAAACAACAAGGTTTCATCAGCATACAGTTAGCATATGATTGTCATCAGTCATGGAGTCATCAAGGCTCTAAATTATTATTGTGTTTCCTTTGTGCTGCTTACAAAAACAGTGATGGCAAATTTCAGACTGTAGTCACTTTGTTTTGATTTCAAGTTCTAAAATCAAGTATATGCAAATTACTAGCACAGCACATCATATTTGTCTTAACTTTAACTTGAAAAATGTATAAATGTTTATTAAACACCTAAGCTTCTGTGTCGGGACTCAGCACCTGATATTTTAAGATCCAAACAACAATCCTCAGTTTAACCTGTTTAGTGTTTGAGCAAAAATAGTTTAACTGTTTACACATTTCTTTTTAAAAATCTTTTCTACACCATAGGTTCAATAACTTTTTAATAGTAATAGGTAAGTACACAACTTTTTGGGGGGATTACTTGTGTCCTTTATTTGAAAATTGCATGGGAGAAAAGAGGGCAGACATGTGTCAGGACTTGAATCTTGGCTGGGTGGACCAAGAAGCTTCAGCCTAACATCTCTTACAGCTTACCACTCACCTGAGAAACAGGAAATGTTTGTATTCTCTTTATGTTGTTTTGCAGTCACTTTTAAAGGCTACCTTGCAAAGTGACTGCAAGTAACATCCCATGCTGCATAAACATAGAGCGTTTGATACTTGCCAACTTTTAAGTGTTTGAAATCTAATTATTCATTATATGAACATCATACAAGCAACTGTGTGTTTCCAAAGCTAAATATGCATAATACATGCTATAGGCAGCATATGAGTAGTTTCTTAATTTGGTATTGTGTGGCAATAAGAAGCCTTGGATAGGTTGGTTAGAGAACTCCCCCAGAAGTTTCCTGTGTATTTACTGTAAAACGAGTGAAGAAGAAAAAGAAACTTCACAGTGTTTGAGATAGATGCATTGATGTTTTTACCCCTTTTCATATATGACTGTTTTTCTTTAATCTTTACTTATTGAATAAAGCTCAAGTAGGATTATTTGAGTCACTGAAAAGCAGCAGATCTTTATTTTCTCTTATTGTCAAAAGCCCAAAGAGTCTTCCCCTCAGGTAAGATTTTTTCTTTGTCTTCTTTTTTAAAAATATTACTTTGAGATAGTTTGTTCTTTAAAGGATAACATAAGTGTAACAATAGGAGTCTGATTCTGATGATAAATTTAGGGTATATGCATTTAATTGTTACAATGGAAGAACCCACAAAGAGGAGAGCTCTGTAACTCTGTGCCAATTAGATACTCATTCCTATTAAATTCCTACCCATTATTTAATGTACGTTGCTGAATTTACTGAAATGTTCCCATGATGTGCATCTATAGAGTCATTATAAGAAACATAGGAACCAGGTTTATTAAACCATTTCCATTTTTTTAAGTATATCTCTCAAGATTTTACATTCATTATGTCACCTTAACTTTCTTTTTAATGTCTTTCTCTCTATACAGAATTAAAAATGGCCCCGATTATTGAATGGATTTCTAAAGTGAAGGAACTACTGAAACAAAGCCCTCTGGCAGCAAATTCTTGTTTTGGATTAATCCTCTTTGTTCTGGAGAAAATCGTGGAGATTGAATTTGTATGTCCTTGCAAACCTACATGGAATCCTTGGCATGTTTCAGCATTTTTTGTTGTTCCAGCAGTGATAGTCTTCGTGCTTATAAGTTACATTCAAAGCTGTGGGTTTAAGCAATACTCCTGTGAAGCTTTCATGAAAAGTTTAGTTCCTACCATATTGTGGCTGATTTTGCTGTTTCTTGATGGTCGATATGTTGCCTGTGCACACACATCCTGGTCAGGAAAATATGAAATTGACAACGCTTCATTGAATAGATGGTGTAATCCATCAAACTCAACTGAAGGCTCACTGACCGACACCCAGGCATATTACGCTTATTCTCAGGTAAACAATGATTTAAAACTTCAGAATTTCTACACTAATCAATGATTTGGTTGATCAGAAATGATGTTGTAGAGCAGAGCTTATAACAGAAATGGTTCACATTTATTTCTTTATTTGTTGGCCCAGTACGCAGGAATCATGGCAGCATTAGGACTGGCTGTTGTCTATTTTGGCTACCTGTGCATCATCTGCAAAGATCAGAAGAATACAAATGAGACCACCAATGTTAACGAGCTGGAAATGTTTTCACCAAAGCTGGACGGGATTGTACCAAAGCCGGACGAGATTGTACCAAAGCCGGACGAGATTGTACCAAAGCCGGACGAGATTGTACCAAAGCCGGACGAGATTGTACCAAAGCCGGACGAGATTGTACCAAAGCCGGACGAGATTGTACCAAAGCCAGACGAGATTGTATCAAAGCCGGAGAATCCAATCCACTGATAGAAAAGAAATCTTGTGATACACAAAGATACACAGGAAATCTTGGCTAAAGTTGGGGGTAAACTTTATTTTGGAAAACAGGTCTTGCCAGACAGGAATAAGTCTAATTATGAGCTGAGTAGTTTCAGGAAATCTTATTTTGATCCACTCCAATAGACTGTTTCTGCTCCCCAAGCAGTGCAGTAAAAGTTCTGTTTAAATAAATGTGTTTTATACAAGTGTAATGATGTGAAAACAATTATATGATTTAAGCTACAGTATGCAGAGAAATACTTACCATACTATTTGTAAAAGTATCACATTCATTGCTGTGTGTATGAGAGTAAACAAAGCTTAAATAATCTTTAACTGTATGTTTGTGTGTCTGATATGTTTTTTTTTTTTCTTTTTTTTTTTCTTTTTTTTACAATGGGAACTATAATTTCTTAAACTTAGTATTCATTAGCACACCTATCTAAAAGTAGAACTTGATTTTGTATATAATTTCAGATTGTAATAATACATTTAACTTGATTTTCATATGTTATACTGCTTGTGGTCAACAGTTTCTATTTAGTTATATTTCATATTTGTGTATTGTGTGTATACACTCAAGTACCTAACTGTACCTTTAGAGGAACAATGGATGGTTTCTGGGTTGGTACCCTCAACGGTACTGCTGTTGTGTCCTCAACAGTGGACAATTATTTCAATCCTTGCAGTTTGTACTTTATAAAAACAGGTTTGTTAAATTAGGTGCAGTTATCTCCAGCCGTGGTCCTCAAAGCCCACTATTCTGCAGGTAATAGATTATTTCCTGCTGCAACACACTTGATTCGAATTAAATGGATTTCTAACAACCTCTGCACAAGTCTGTTACTGAGCCATTAATGTGAGTCAGGTGTGCTGATGCAGGGAAACATTGAAAGTCTGCAGGACAGTGGGCCTTGAGGACTGGAGTTGGAGATCCCTGAATTATGGTACAAGACAGACCCCACAGGTACAATACTGGTATATCTGCAGTACCACTGAGGGTGTCACACCAATATCCAATCCTTTGTACTTCTAAAGGTATAATTAGATGCACTGTTGTATTCAGTGTTGTTAATATTTGCCACTGTCTTTGCTGTGCTGCACCCTTGTACCCTGGTGTTTTACCTGTACAGTATTACAGTTGTGTGGCTCTGAACAACTTGAAAGTTCAAAAATAAATATTTACTCCATTTTTAAATTTTATTTTGCTGTTTTAGATTACCCATTCTGTCAAGTAAATGTAAAAGTAATGCTTAAGAAAATAAAAAGTAAAACACATTTTTACTGCTAGTGTGATTATTCTATTGTTAGTTTAGAAAACAAATGAACAGCCATTACATTATTGTCATGTTTGTGTCAAATGTATGTACTTAACATGAGATATATTAATATTCTAAGTCACTGATCTATTATGCAATTATTTAAAAAAAAGTTAGTTATCATTTTTAAACAAAACACTCGCTCTGAAGCAAACAAATAAAAGGACAACTTGTCCAACTGGAGAAGATGTCTTCCTTGTTCTGCCCTCTAGCGTTCAGCCAGTGCAGGCAACATTAAATATCTGAAGATAGTTTTAAAGATGAACTACAGAACTTTTACCATTTTTCAGGGATTTGCCCCCTATCGACAGCTCGGCATCCATCTTTAATCCTACTTATACCATGAGATCTGCAGCCAGTAAAAAGCAGTCTGTGGGAGGATTGAAACTTGTTTGGATTAAAATCTATTAACCTCCTACACTCCTCTTTTATTGTTTGAAAAGACGATAAAAAGGCTGGTTGTACTGAATTAGGCAGGATAGAGACTCAGTCATGCCACCTTTAAATGAAAACACATTTGAGTTACAGTTATAAGATTGACTTGGTCTCTCAGGAGCAAACCCTCAGTTTGAAATTAAGTGTTTTCAGATCCAAATTGTTGGAATAGTTAAGAAATTAATTGTATCCTGAAATGTAATTGGTAAATGTCATGTCTGGTTGTTTGTTATAGTGCTACTGTTGTATTATGGGTAATCAGAGCAGACGACTGAAGGTGAGACGGTGCAGAATAATCAGTAAAATTTTTATGTATGCTGTACTTTCTACATCAAGTTTATCAGACTCTTTGTGGGTATTTCATCTTCAGCAAGTTAAATGCTGCTCAGTCAAGGTGAGGTAAGATGACATGGACATGACTGGATATTCCACTTAATTACATTTGAAATCTCCTGGTTCCTTTTAGTTTTGTAATAGGCAAGGCAAGTTTATTTGTATATCACAATTCAACGACAGCGTGATTCAAAGTGCTTACAGAAAATAAGAAGCATAATTTAACATTAAAAACAAAAGAGAAAGGAAAAAAGAAAATTGTATGAAAACAGTATTAAACATCAAGTTAAAAATTCAAGCTTAAACGAAACACATGATTGAGTGTTTCAGCTGATCTGAGGCTTTCTGGGAGTTTGTTCCAGACATGTGGAGCATAGAGGCTGAATTCAGTTTCTCCATGTCTGGTTCTGACTCTGGAACTGATAAGAAACTGGATCCAGATGACCTGAGGGGTCTGGTAGGTTCATATTTGGTCAAGAGGTCATTGATGTACTTTGGTCCTAAACCATTCAGAGATTTACAGACCAGAAGCAGAGCAAATTTTTTGAATGTTCTATTAGCTGCATACCAATTTAACCATGACCTAAACAGATTTTACTTAATTAAGTTGATGGGGACCAACTGTTAAGACATCCCAGGTTTGTCTCATAAAGCGAGCTGGGATGTGATGCACATGGATATGACATTTGTTGAGATAAAGAATCACAGAATATAGTAGAGGAAAAATTAACTGGAATCTTTGGTTTATGTTACTTTACACCTGTTCATTCATTCATTCATTCATTCATTCATTCATTCATTCATTCATCTAACATTAACACATGTATTTTTTTAATCATAAGACTGGGACGTTCTTATTAGCTGTGTAATAATTCATTTATAGATTACAACCATCAGGGTGTAACTTAAAGATTAAACTGCATTTCCTGTTAGTGCAGGAGAAATGTTCAAATCTAATATTTGAATGCTAAATATTTTACTACTTTATGAAGGAACGTCACACCACAATATACCAGTTGGACAAAAGCAGAATAATGTTTTTTCAAAGTCACAATCAACATTTTATTGTCTATGAATCTCTTTCATGCTTGTGGAGATCTGAGTTTACACGAGAACTAAATATAAATACTTGTATTGCCATCTAGTGTCAAGTCAATCTTTGCAATTAGTACAGTTTAACAGAGAGGTACATTTACATTTGTCTCATTTAATTAATTCTGTATGATTTAGACTTGATTAAAGCCTATATTTACTCTGAGTATAAGCCCCTAAGTCCTTTTCTCTCCATACAAAGAACTGCTGAAGCAAACAAACATTTTATTCCTTCTCACTTTCTGATGCTACCACAGTCTGTCATCTACCAGACTCGTCTTTGAGTTTAGAATATACATCCATAAAGTCAGGCCTGTATGGACCGAATTTAATCATATTACTGATATGTAAAAATATCTTGAAGTTACAGTTATGAGTATGGTATCAAAGTTAAGATTCTCAGATGAAATTGGTGCTGTTCAGATCTGCATGTCACTCCTTCTCTCTCTGACCTTCCTGTCCAGCTACTGCTCATAAAGGCCACCCAAGCCACAAAATCTAAAAGCAACTGTGTAAAGTTGTTGATTATTTATAGATCTTATTGTCTTTAGTTTGTTCTTCAACAAGAGAAATGAAGGTCAACTGGGTGAAGAACAGGTTGTGGGCTCAAACAGGGTGAAAATTCTCTTCTTTACCTTCAAAAACATCTGTGTTGCTTTCACAGCATGCTTTGTCCATCTGTCCTGTCAAACTGTCCAGTATTGCTGTGTTATAAGCCCATTTTAAGCAGTTCTATCTTTTTAATAAACTGTAATGACACATTCCTGTTAAAGTTAAAGACATGCATTCTCACAATGATGTTCCCTCTAATCTGTTATAAAAGAAAATGCTCCTTTTTTCCTTTGGTCAAATGTAATATTTTTCTCTTTATCAGCTAAGCATAGCCTACATGTTATTGGACTGTGGTGTGTAAAAACAACATTCATATTCTTATGCTTTCCTTTCAGCTTTGTCATCTTATGCTTTCCTTATGGGTGGGTGCAGCCACCCAAAGGCCTCAGCTAAGGTTTGAAACAGGAAACTTCTTACTGTGAAGCGCTAACCACATGCAGTCTATGTGCAAAACTCGCTATTTAAAATCTAGACAACAGATAAGCAGAAATTCATAAACATCCTGCATTAAGTCATGTAACAAATCATAATGAGTTAAAGTATTACCTTGTATTGTGTAGGAATTCTACAACTATTATAGTTTTCTACATTATGCTAATTAACCTTTTATCGGGCACTCATTGAAATAATTGGAAATTGAATTTTAAATCACAGAAAAGAGATTTATTGGAGGATATTAAAAATCTTTTATACTATATTTCTGAAATAACAATAGTTATATATTAGTAAGTAGTCAGTACTAACAGGTTTTTAATTAAAGACCAATCTCAATGAAGTAGCTGGGACATAACCTGAACTTTGCTGATTAGAACTCTGTGTGTTCTATGATTTCATGGATTAGCCTGCAGAGGTGGTTTCTAGCTAAGCCTTAGTTTACATTAACTAGCTAAGTAAAGCACAAATTCATGCATGGGACAGTGGACTATAGTTTAGGGAATTACAATTATTTGTCCCATAAAAAATGCAAGTATTTCCAGATTAAAATGTGTTCATGTAGCTGTTTTCCTCACTGATTCTTCTCAGTGAGCATGATGATATTCAGCTCAGTCCAAGCTTCCATGTGTCTTCATCTTGAAACACATGATCCTTTCAACACTGACTTCACACCCTGTTCATTGTTCTGCTGGAGCTTTCTCTCTTCTCCTCTTTGCTCTCTTTTCCAAATATATGAATAATAAAAAATTTCTACAAAATACTGGAAGATAGCAAAGTTCAAAGTCCATTCCTGCTCACATTCACTGTGCAGGACACACCACAAGGGAAGGAGAGAACCTATCATAAATAAAATATATTTTAAGATACCCTTGTTTAAGTCTGTGTACATATCAAATACATTCACAAGCAACATGCGATTTTTAGAATCTGCCGCTAATTACTGAAAAACATTAAAAATTTTATGAGACACTGGTTGCCGTCTCATTAAACAGGGCTTAAAGTAAGAAGACATGGATTAGAGAGGGAAAATAATACAACAGACAGATGGGAAACCATAAAATCTGGACATCTAAAGAGGAGGAAGATATCAGATAGATAAGTTTAAAGTTTGTCACAGATCAAAAGCAACCCTTATTACCTGATAGGAGCAGAAACCCAGAGCTCTTTCAGTGTAGAAAACAACAAGGTTTCATCAGCATACAGTTAGCATATGATTGTCATCAGTCATGGAGTCATCAAGGCTCTAAATTATTATTGTGTTTCCTTTGTGCTGCTTAGAAAAACAGTGATGGCAAATTTCAGACTGTAGTCACTTTGTTTTGATTTCAAGTTCTAAAATCAAGCATATTCAAATTACTAGCACAGCACATCATATTTGTCTTAACTTTAACTTGAAAAATATATAAATGTTTATTAAACACCTAAGCTTCTGTGTCTGGACTCAGCACCTGATATTTTAAGATCCAAACAACAATCCTCAGTTTAACCTGTTGAGTGTTTGAGCAAAAATAGTTTAACTGTTTACACTTTTTCTTTTTAAAAACCTTTTCTGCACCATAGGTTTAATAGCTTTTTAATAGTAAAAGGTAAGTGCACAACTGTGTGTCAGGACTTGAATCTTGGCTGGGTGGACCAAGAAGCTTCAGCCTAACATCTCTTACAGCTTACCACTCACCTGAGAAACAGGAAATGTTTATATTCTCTTTATGTTGTTTTGCAGACACTTTGCAAGGCTGCCTTGCAAAGTGACTGCAAGTAATATCCCATGCTGCATAAACATAGAGTGTTTGATATTTGCCAACTTTTAAGTGTTTGAAATCTAATTATTCATTATATGAACATCATATAAGCAACTGTGTGTTTCCAAAGCTAAATATGCATAATGCATGCTATAGGCAGCATATGAGTAGTTTCTTAATTTGGTATTGTGTGGCAATAAGAAGCCTTGGATAGGTTGGTTAGAGAACTCCCCCAGCAGTTTCCTGTGTATTTACTGTAAAATGAGTGAAGAAGAAAGAGAAACTTCACAGTGTTTGAGATAGATGCATTGATGTCTTTCCTTAGCGAATGCATCTTAAGTAGGATTATTTGACCCACTGAAAAGCAGCAGACCTTTATTTTCTCTTACTGTTAAAAGACCAAAGAGTCTTCTCCTCAGGTAAAATTTTTTTCTTTGTCTTGTTTTCTAAAAATATTTCTTTGAGCAGTGAGGTGCGGTGAAGTTTATGGTTGGTGAGGCACTGATTTACAATTGTAAGAACTAAAAAGAGCATCTTATTTCAATATTCATTCAACAGCATGCAACTGGTAATGCATCCTATCCTATCAGCATTCCTCTTTCAATTACACTCACACACCAACTGTTAGCAACTCTTCGGTGTGAAAAGTAGCTACTGGCTGTCCTAAAAGTCGCTAGAAATCGCTAAATGACGTCATCTAATGTGCATAATAGCCTGGTACATGGAGGCTGCTGTGGAGAGGAATGTCATGGGAAAGGCAAAAATTGACGAAAAGACAAGCTAAAAATGTTTAAAAAGGCAAAACTAATAAAAATATAACAAATTATTTGGTTAATATTTTCTTTTATTCTAGTTTAATTTTATTAAGTGTAGGTTGTTTTCTAATTAGGAGGCTGCAACATTTCACAACACTTATTTTCCTCCTCACTCTTCATTAATAGACATTAATATCTGATGGTAAGCCAGCGCGAGATCATCCTGCACCAGCTTTGAACTTTTTATTTTCAGCCTGGTAATGAAACAGGTGATCATCTCCTGCTCTGAATGCAGCTACTGCTGCTGCCAGAAGCCTCTTCTGATTGCTTTTGGACAGGAGAGGGGCCTGCGCAGCAGCACCCACTCCTCATAGAATAGAATAAACTACGTTCATATATGTCAGTCTACAAAAGTCTCCAATACTGAAAATGTCGCTAGATCAAAAACAAAACATACAAAAAAAAAGGTTGCTAAGTTGGCAACACTCACACATCGTGTTGGTGTGTGAGTGCGCCCCCTTGAGGTGAGGCAGAGTACTGTTTGCCTCACCTGCTGACTTTTCTCTGCACTTTATTGTACGATAAACGGGAATATTTATCTCACAAATACATTAAATACATTACACAGACTGTAGAGAGTCATGGTGTATAACAAATATTTCTGTGAAGTCCATCTTGGCGATATGCTGAGGAACAGAAAACGGCACGTGTCATGCAACCCAGTTTGTATTGGATGGCACAGTGATAAAGTTTAGGATATATGCATTTAATTGCTACAACGGAAGAACCCACAAAGAGAGGATCTCTGTAACTCTACTCATTGCTATTAAAATCCCTCACATTATTTAATGTGCCCTGCTGAATTTACAGAAATGTTCCAATGATGTGCATCTATAGAGTCATTATAAGAAACAGAGGAACCAGGTTTATTATTTCTTTTCCATTTTTAAGTATATCTCTCAAGTTTTTAAATTCATTATGTCACCTTAACTTTCTTTTTAACTTTTTTCTCTTTATATAGAATTAAAAATGGCTCCAGTTATTGAATGGATGTCTAAAGTGAAGAAAGAAATGAAAAACAGCCCTCTGGCAACAAATTCTTGTTTTGGATTAATCCTCCTTGGTTTGGAGAAGATTGTGGAGATTGAATTTTCATGTCCTTGCAACCCTACATGGAATCCTTGGATTGTTTCATCATTTTTTGTTGCTCCGGCAGTGATAGTCTTCTTGCTTATGTGTTCCATTCAAGGAATCAAGTGTAAGCAATTCCCCTACAAAGCTGTCATGCACAGTGCATTTCCTGGCATATTGTGGGTGATTTTGCTGTTTATTGATGGTCAATACTATGCCTGTGCAAAGACATCCTGGCCAGGAAAGTATGAAGTTCTTGACAACCCTCCATTTCAGAGATGGTGTAATCCATCAAACTCAACTCAAAACTCACTGACAGACACCCAAAGATGGTACTCTCATTCTCAGGTAAGCAATGATTTAAAGTTTCAAAGGTTCTGCACTAATCAATGATTTGGTTGATCAGTAATTATGTTGTAGAGGAGAACTGATAACAGAAATATTTCACATTTATTTCTTTATTTGTTGGCCCAGCTCATAGGAATCTCGATGGCATTAGGACTGGCTTGTTTGTATTCGGGCTGCCTGCTCGTCATCTACTTCTGCTGTGAGAAGAATACAAAAGAGACCACCACTGACGACACGGAGCTGGAAAACTTTGTACCAAAGCTGGATGAAATTGTACGAAAGCTGGACGACATTGTACTAAAGCTGGACAATCTGAGCCGCTGATTAAAAAGGAACCTTGTGATACACCATTAATTATACACAGGAAATCTTGGCTTAAATGCATTGATATACTTACCACGTTATCTGTGAAAGTATCACATTCATTGCTGTGTGTATAAGTGTAAACAAAGCTTAAATAATCTTCTACTGTATGTTTGTGTATCTGATATAGGTAATTTTTTTTCTTTTGTTTTTTTTAGGGAACTATAATTTCTTAAACTTAGTATTAATTAGCACATCTATCTAAAAGTAGAACTTGATTTTGTATATAATTTCAGATTGTAATAACACATTTATCTTGATTTTCATGTTATACTGCTTGTGGTCAACAGTTTCTATTTAGTTATATTTTATATTTGTGTATTGTGTGTGTACACTCAAGTACCCAACTGTACCTTTAGAGGAACAATGGATGGTTTCTGGGTTGGTACCCTCAACGGTACTGCTGTTGTGTCCTCAACAGTGGACAATTATTTCAATCCTTGCAGTTTGTACTTTATAAAAACAGGTTTGTTAAATTAGGTGCGTTTATCTCCAGCCGTGGTCCTCAAAGCCCACTATTCTGCAGGTAATAGATTATTTCCTGCTGCAACACACCTGATTCAAATTAAATGGATTTCTAACAACCTCTGCACAAGTCTGTTACTGAGCCATTAATGTGAGTCAGGTGTGCTGATGCAGGGAAACATTGAAAGTCTGCAGGACAGTGGGCCTTGAGGACCGGAGTTGGGGATCCCTGAATTATGGTACAAGACAAACCCCATAGGTACAATACTGGTATATCTGCAGTACCACTGAGGGTGCCACACCAGTATCCAATCCTTTGTACTTCTAAAGGTATAGTTAGATACACTGTTGTATTCAGTGTTGTTAATATTTGCCACTGTCTTTGCTGTGCTGCACCCTTGTACCCTGGTGTTTTACCTGTACAGTATTACAGTTGTGTGGCTCTGAACAACTTGAAAGTTCAAAAATAAATATTTACTCCATTTTTAAATTTTATTTTGCTGTTTTAGATTACCCATTCTGTCAAGTAAATGGAAATGTAATGCTTAAGAAAATAAAAAGTAAAACACATTTTTAGTGCTAGTGTGATTATTCTATTGTTAGTTTAGAAAACAAATGAACAGCCATTACATTATTGTCATGTTTGTGTCAAATGTATGTACTTAACATGAGATATATTAATATTCTAAGTCACTGATCTATTATGCAATTATTTAAAAAAAGTTGATCATTTTTAAACAAAACACTTGCTCTGAAGCAAACAAATAAAAGAGCAACTTCTCCAACCGGAGCGTTCAGCCAGTGCAGGCAACATTAAATATCTGAAGATAGTTTAAAAGATGAACTACAGAACTTTTACCATTTTTCAGGGATTCGCCCCCTATCGACAGCTTGCCATTCTTCTTACTTATACCATGAGATCTGCAGCCAGTAAAAAGCAGTCTGTGGGAGGATTGAAACTTGTTTGGATTAAAATCTGTTAACCTCAGAGACTCCTCTTTCATTGTTTGAAAAGACGATAAAAAGGCTGGTTGTACTGAATTAGGCAGGATAGAGACTCAGTCATGCCACCTTTAAATGAAAACACATTTGAGTTACAGTTATAAGATTGACTTGGTCTCTCAGGAGCAAACCCTCAGTTAGGAATTAAGTGTTTTCAGATCCAAAATGGTTAGAATAGTTAAGAAATTAATTGTATCCTGAAATGTAATTGGTAAATGTCATGTCTGGTTGTTTGTTATAGTGCTACTGTTGTATTATGGGTAATCAGAGCAGACGACTGAAGGTGAGACGGTGCAGAATAATCAGTAAAATTTTTATGTATGCTGTACTTTCTACATCAAATTTATCAGGCTCTTTGTGGGTATTTAATCTTCAGCAAGTGAAATGCTGCTCAGTCAAGGTGAGGTAAGATGACATGGACATGACTGGATATCCCACTTAATTACATTTGAAATCTCCTGGTTCCTTTTAGTTTTTGTAATAGGCAAGGCAAGTTTATTTGTATAGTACAATTCAACGACAGCGTGATTCAAAGTGCTTACAGGAAATAAGAAGCATAATTTAACATTAAAAACAAAAGAGAAAGGAAAAAAGAAAATTGGATAAAAACAGTATTAAACATCAAGTTTAAAACATTGAAGCTTAAAAGAAACAGATGCAGATTTAGACTTTTTTTTTTTTTTAATAAAAACTGTTGAAATGCAGCAGAGAACAGGTGGGTCTTTAACCTGGATTTAAATGAACTGAGTGTTTCAGCTGATCTGAGGCTTTCTGGGAGTTTGTTCCAGACATGTGGAGCATAGAAGCTGAATGCAGCTTCTCCATGTCTGGTTCTGACTCTGGGAACTGATAAGAAACTGGATCCAGATGACCTGAGGGGTCTGGTAGGTTCATACTTGGTCAAGAGGTCATTGATGTACTTTGGTCCTAAACCATTCAGAGATTTACAGACCAGAAGCAGAACTAATTTTTTAAGTGTCCTATTAGCTGCATACCAATTTAACCATGACCTAAACAGATTTACTTAATTAAGTTGATGGGGACCAACTGTTAATTGAAAGACATCCCAGGTTTGTCTCATAAAGTGAGCTGGGATGTGAATCACATGGATATGACATTTGTTGTGATAAAGAATCACAGAATATAGTAGAGGAAAAATTAACTGGAATCTTTGGTTTATGTTACTTTACACCTGTTCATTCATTCATTCATTCATTCATTCATTCCTTCATTCATTCATTCATTCATTCATTCATTCAGTCATTCATTCATTCATTCATTCATTCATTCAGTCATTCAGTCATCTAACATTAACACATGTATTTTTTTTAATCATAAGACTGGGACGTTCTTATTAGCTGTGTAATAATTCATTTATAGATTACAACCATCAGGGTGTAACTTAAAGATTAAACTGCATTTCCTGTTAGTGCAGGAGAAATGTTCAAATCTAATATCTGAATGCTAAATATTTTACTGCTTTATGCAGGAACGTCACACCACAATATACCAGTTGGACAAAAGAAGAATATTGTTTTATCAAAGTCACAATCAACATTTTATTGTCTATGAATCTCTTTCATGCTTGTGGAGATCTGAGTTTACATGAGAACTAAATATAAATACTTGTATTGCCATCTAGTGTCAAGTCAATCTTTGCAATTAGTACAGTTTAACAGAGAGGTACATTTACATTTGTCTCATTTAATTAATTCTGTATGATTTAGACTTGATTAAAGCCTATATTTACTCTGAGTATAAGCCCCTAAGTCCTTTTCTCTCCATACAAAGAACTGCTGAAGCAAACAAACATTTTATTCCTTCTCACTTTCTGATGCTACCACAGTCTGTCATTTACCAGACTCGTCTTTGAGTTTAGAATATACATCCATAAAGTCAGGTCTGTATGGACTGAATTTAATCATATTACTGATATGTGAAAATATCTTGAAGTTACAGTTATGAGTATGGTGTCAAAGTTAAGATTCTCAGATGAAATTGGTGCTGTTCAGATCTGCATGTCACTCCTTCTCTCTCTGACCTTCCTGTCCAGCTACTGCTCATAAAGGCCACCCAAGCAACAAAATCTAAAATAAATAAATACAGAAATGAAATGTCCATCTTTACCATTTTAACCTTGACTTCAAAAGAATGTCTGTCCTCCTCTGTGATGCTGACTTAAGTCTTCAGAGCAACTGTGTAAAGTTGTTGATTATTTATAGATCTTATTGTCTTTAGTTTGTTCTTCAACAAGAGAAATGAAGGTCAACTGGGTGAAGAACAGGTTGTGGGCTCAAACAGGGTGAAAATTCTCTTCTTTACCTTCAAAAACATCTGTGTTGCTTTCACAGCATGCTTTGTCCATCTGTCCTGTGAAACTGTCCAGCATTGCTGTGTTATAAGCCCATTTTAAGCAGTTCTATCTTTTTAATAAACTGTAATGACACATTCCTGTTAAAGTTAAAGACATGCATTCTCACAATGATGTTCCCTCTTATATGTTATAAAAGAAAATGCTCCTTTTTTCCTTTGGTCAAATGTAATATTTTTCTCTTTATCAGCTAAGCATAGCCTACATGTTATTGGACTGTGGTGTGTAAAAACAACATTCATATTCTTATGCTTTCCTTTCAGCTTTGTCATCTTATGCTTTCCTTATGGGTGGGTGCAGCCACCCAAAGGCCTCAGCTAAGGTTTGAAACAGGAAACTTCTTACTATGAAGCGCTAACCACATGCAGTCTATGTGCAAAACTCGCTATTTAAAATCTAGACAACAGATAAGCAGAAATTCATAAACATCCTGCATTAAGTCATGTAACAAATCATAATGAGTTAAAGTATTACCTTGTATTGTGTAGGAATTCTACAACTATTATAGTTTTCTACATTATGCTAATTAACCATTTATCGGGCACTCATTGAAATAATTGGAAACTGAATTTTAAATCACAGAAAAGAGATTTATTATAATATTGGAGGATATTAAAAATCTTTTATACTTTATTTCTGAAATAACAATAGTTATATATTAATAAGTGGTCAGTACTAACAGGTTTTTAATTAAAGACCAATCTCAATGAAGTAGCTGGGACATAACCTGAACTTTGGTGATTAGAACTCTGTGTGTTCTATGATTTCATGGATTAGCCTGCAGAGGTGGTTTCTAGCTAAGCCTTAGTTTACATTAACTAGCTAAGTAAAGCACAAATTCATGCATGGGACAGTGGACTATAGTTTAGGGAATTACAATTATTTGTCCCATAAAAAATGCAAGTATTTCCAGATTAAAATATGTTCATGTAGCTGTTTCCCTCACTGATTCTTCTCAGTGATGAGGATGATATTCAGCTCAGTCCAAGCTTCCATGTGTCTTCATCTTGAAACACATGATCCTTTCAACACTGACTTCACACCCTGTTCATTGTTCTGCTGGAGCTTTCTCTCTTCTCCTCTTTGCTCTCTTTTCCAAATATATGATTAATAAAAATTTCTACAAAATACTGGAAGATAGCAAAGTTCAAAGTCCATTCCTGCTCACATTCACTGTGTAGGACATACCACAAGGGAAGGAGAGAACCTATCATAAATAAAATATATTTTAAGATACCCTTGTTTAAGTCTGTGTACATATCAAATACATTCACAAGCAACATGCGATTTTTAGAATCTGCCGCTAATTACTGAAAAACATTAAAAATTTTATGAGACACTGGTTGCCTTTTTATTAAACAGGGCTTAAAGTAAGAAGACATGGATTAGAGAGGGAAAATAATACAACCGACAGATGGGAAACCATAAAATCTGGACATCTAAAGAGGAGGAAGATATCAGATAGATAAGTTTAAAGTTTGTCACAGATCAAAAGCAACCCTTATTACCTGATAGGAGCAGAAACTCAGAGCTTTCAGTGTAGAAAACAACAAGGTTTCATCAGCATACAGTTAGCATATGATTGTCATCAGTCATGGAGTCATCAAGGCTCTAAATTATTATTGTGTTTCCTTTGTGCTGCTTACAATAACAGTGATGGCAAATTTCAGACTGTAGTCACTTTGTTTTGATTTCAAGTTCTAAAATCAAGTATATGCAAATTACTAGCACAGCACATCATATTTGTCTTAACTTTAACTTGAAAAATATATAAATGTTTATTAAACACCTAAGCTTTTGTGTCTGGACTCAGCACCTGATATTTTAAGCTCCAAACAACAATCCTCAGTTTAACCTGTTGAGTGTTTGAGCAAAAATAGTTTAACTGTTTATACTTTTTCTTTTTAAAACTCTTTTTTGCACCATAGGTTCAATAACTTTTTAATAGTAATAGGTAAGTGCACAACTTTTTGGGGGGATTACTTGTGTCCTTTATTTGTAAATTGCATGGGAGAAAAGAGGGCAGACATGTGTCAGGACTTGAATCTTGGCTGGGTGGACCAAGAAGCTTCAGCCTAACATCTCCTACAGCTTACCACTCACCTGAGAAACAGGAAATGTTTGTATTCTCTTTATGTTGTTTTGCAGACACATTGCAAGGCTGCCTTGCAATGTGTCTGCAAGTAACATCCCATGCTGCATAAACATAGAGCGTTTGATACTTGCCAACTTTTAAGTGTTTGAAATCTAATTATTCATTATATGAACATCATACAAGCAACTGTGTGTTTCCAAAGCTAAATATGCATAATGCATGCTATAAGCAGCATATGAGTAGTTTCTTAATTTGGTATTGTGTGGCAATAAGAAGCTTTGGATAGGTTGGTTAGAGAACTCCCCCAGCAGTTTCCTGTGTATTTACTGTAAAACGAGTGAAGAAGAAAGAGAAACTTCACAGTGTTTGAGATAGATGCATTGATGTTTTTACTGCTTTTCATATATGACTGATTATCTTTAATCTTTACTTATTGAATAAATCTTAAGTAGGATTATTTGACTCACTGAATAGCAGCAGACCTTTATTTTCTCTTACTGTTAAAAGACCAAAGAATCCTCTCCTCAGGTAAATTTTTTTTCTTTGTCTTGTTTTCTAAAAATATTACTTTTTTCTTTAAAAGATAACATATGTGTAACAGCAGGAGTCTGATTCTGATGATAAAGTTTAGTGTACATGCATTTAATTGCTACTACGGAAGAACCCACAAAGAGAAGATCTCTGTAACTTTGTGCCAGTTAGATACTCATTCCTATTAAAATTCCACCCATAATTTAATGTACGCTGCTGAATGGAACCAAGTTTATTAAACCATTTCCATTTTTTAAGTATATCTCTCAAGATTTTACATTCATTATGTCACCTTAACTTTCTTTTTAATGTCTTTCTCTTCATATAGAATTAAAAATGGCTGAAATTAATAAACAGATATCTAATTGGAAGAAACTACTGAAGAGACCTCTGACATCAAACTCTTGTTTTGGATTAATCATCTTTGGTTCGGAGAAGATCGTGCAGTTTGGATTTTTATGTCCTTGCAGTGAATTAAGTCCATTGATTGTTTCATCATTTTTTGTTGTTCCTGCATTGATAGCCTTCATGCTTATGTTTTACATTCAAATAAGCATGTTCCATCAACCCATACTCAATGCTATCTTGTACAGTTTTATTCCTAGCGCATTTTGGGTCATTTTGATGTTAATTGATGGTCGATACCTTGGCTGTATAAAAGGACCCTCATCAGGAAAGTATGAAGTTCTTGACAACCCTTCATTTCAGAGATGGTGTAATCCAAACTCAACTCAAGACTCAGTGATCGACACACAGAACTGGTACTCTAATTCTCAGGTAAACAATGATTTAAAGTGTCAAAAGTTCTGCACTAATCAATGATTTGGTTGATCAGTAACTATGCTGTAGAGGAGAACTGATAACAGAAATGTTTCACATTTATTTTTTTTTATTTCTTGGTCTAGGGCATAGCAATGGTGGTGGCATTCGTATTGGCTAGTCTTTATTTTGTCATCCTGCTCGTCATCTACTGCCGCTGTAATAAGAATACAACAGAGACCACCACCAAAGATTCTACCAAAGCTGGAAAAGATTCTACCAAAGCTGGAAAAGATTCTGCCGAAGCTGGAGAATCTGAGGAGCTGATCGAAGAGAAACCTCGTGATAGACAATGATACACAGGAAATCTTGGTTAAAGTTGGGGGTAAACTTTATTTTGGAATACAGGTCTTGCCGGACAGGAATGAGTCTAATTATGAGCTGAGTAGTTTCAGGAAATCTTATCTTGATCCACTCCAATAGACTGTTTCCGCCCCCTAAGCAGTGCAGTAAAACTTCTGTTTAAATAAATGTGTTTTATACAAGTGTAATGATGTGAAAACAATGATATGATTTAAGCTACAGTATGCACTGAAATACTTACCATACTATTTGTGAAAGTATCACATTCATTGCTGTGTGTATAAGTGTAAACAAAGCTTAAATAATCTTTAACTGTATGTTTGTGTGTCTGATATATTTTTTTTTTTACAATGGGAACTATAATTTCTTAAACTTAGTATTAATTAGCACACCTATCTAAAAGTAGAACTTGATTTTGTATATAATTTCAGATTGTAAAAATACATTTATCTTGATTTTCATATGTTATACTGCTTGTGGTCAACAGTTTCTATTTAGTTGAATTTATATTTGTGTATTGTGTGTGTACACTCAAAAATAAAGTACCTAACTGTACCTTTAGACGAACAATGGATGGTTTCTGGGTTGGTACCCTCAACGGTACTGCTGTTGTACCCTCAACAGTGGACAATTATTTCAATCCTTGCAGTTTGTACTTTATAAAAACAGGTTTGTTAAATTAGGTGCAGTTATCTCCAGCCGTGGTCCTCAAAGCCCACTATTCTGCAGGTAATAGATTATTTCCTGCTGCAACACACCTGATTCAAATTAAATGGATTTCTAACAACCTCTGCACAAGTCTGTTACTGAGCCATTAATGTGAGTCAGGTGTGCTGATGCAGGGAAACATTGAAAATCTGCAGGACAGTGGGCCTTGAGGACCGGAGTTGGGGATCCCTGAATTATGGTACAAGACAACCCCCATAGGTACAATACTGGTATATCTGCAGTACCACTGAGGGTGTCACACCAGTATCCAATCCTTTGTACTTCTAAAGGTATAATTAGATACACTGTTGTATTCAGTGTTGTTAATATTTGCCACTGTCTTTGCTGTGCTGCACACTTGTACCCTGGTGTTTTACCTGTTTACAGCTGCGTGGCAACTTTAGAGACTTAAAAAATAAATATTTACTCCATTTATAAATTTTATTTTGCTGTTTTAGATTACCCATTCTGTCAAGTAAATGGAAAAGTAATGCTTAAGAAAATAAAAAGTAAAACACATTTTTAGTGCTAGTGTGATTATTCTATTGTTAGTTTAGAAAACAAATGAACAGTCATTACATTATTGTCATGTTTGTGTCAAATGTATGTACTTAACATGAGATATATTAATATTCTAAGTCACTGATCTATTATGCAATTATTTAAAAAAAGTTTATCATTTTTAAACAAAACACTCGCTCTGAAGCAAACAAATAAAAGGGCAACTTCTCCAACCAGAGAGATTTCTTCCTTGTTCTGCCCTCTAGTGTTCAGCCAGTGCAGGCAACATTAAATAGCTGAAGATAGTTTAAAAGATAAACTACAGAACTTTTACCATTTTTCAGGGATTCGCCCCCTATCGACAGCTCGGCATCCATCTTGTATCTTACTTATACCATGAGATCTCCAGCCAGTAAAAAGCAGTCTGTGGGAGGATTGAAACTTGTTTGGATTAAAATCTATTAAGTCACCTGGTAATTGTCATGTCTGGTTGTTTGTTATAATGCTACTGTTGTATTATGGGTAATCAGAGCAGACGACTGAAGGTGAGACGGTGCAGAATAATCAGTAAAATTTTTATGTATGCTGTACTTTCTACATCAAGTTTATCAGACTCTTTGTGGGTATTTCATCTTCAGCAAGTTAAATGCTGCTCAGTCAAGGTGAGGTAAGATGACATGGACATGACTGGATATTCCACTTAATTACATTTGAAATCTCCTGGTTCCTTTTAGTTTTGTAATAGGCAAGGCAAGTTTATTTGTATATCACAATTCAACGACAGCGTGATTCAAAGTGCTTACAGAAAATAAGAAGCATAATTTAACATTAAAAACAAAAGAGAAAGGAAAAAAGAAAATTGTATGAAAACAGTATTAAACATCAAGTTAAAAATTCAAGCTTAAACGAAACAGATGATTGAGTGTTTCAGCTGATCTGAGGCTTTCTGGGAGTTTGTTCCAGACATGTGGAGCATAGAGGCTGAATTCAGTTTCTCCATGTCTGGTTCTGACTCTGGAACTGATAAGAAACTGGATACAGATGACCTGAGGGGTCTGGTAGGTTCATATTTGGTCAAGAGGTCATTGATGTACTTTGGTCCTAAACCATTCAGAGATTTACAGACCAGAAGCAGAACTAATTTTTTAAATGTCCTATTAGCTGCATACCAATTTAACCATGACCTAAACAGATTTTACTTGATTAAGTTGATGGGGACCAACTGTTAATTGAAAGACATCCCAGGTTTGTCTCATAAAGTGAGCTGGGATGTGATGCACATGGATATGACATTTGTTGTGATAAAGAATCACAGAATATAGTAGAGGAAATATTAACTGGAATCTTTGGTTTATGTTACTTTACACTTGTTCATTCATTCATTCATTCATTCAGTCAGTCATCTAACATTAACACATGTATTTTTTTTAATCATAAGACTGGGACGTTCTTATTAGCTGTGTAATAATTCATTTATAGATTACAACCATCAGGGTGTAACTTAAAGATTAAACTGCATTTCCTGTTAGTGCAGGAGAAATGTTCACATCTAATATTTGAATGCTAAATATTTTACTGCTTTATGCAGGAACGTCACACCACAATATACCAGTTGGACAAAAGAAGAATATTGTTTTATCAAAGTCACAATCAACATTTTATTGTCTATGAATCTCTTTCATGCTTGTGGAGATCTGAGTTTACATGAGAACTAAATATAAATACTTGTATTGCCATCTAGTGTCAAGTCAATCTTTGCAATTAGTACAGTTTAACAGAGAGGTACATTTACATTTGTCTCATTTAATTAATTCTGTATGATTTAGACTTGATTAAAGCCTATATTTACTCTGAGTATAAGCCCCTAAGTCCTTTTCTCTCCATACAAAGAACTGCTGAAGCAAACAAACATTTTATTCCTTCTCACTTTCTGATGCTACCACAGTCTGTCATCTACCAGAGTCGTCTTTGAGTTTAGAATATACATCCATAAAGTCAGGTCTGTATGGACTGAATTTAATCATATTACTGATATGTAAAAGTATCTTGAAGTTACAGTTATGAGTATGGTGTCAAAGTTAAGATTCTCAGATGAAATTGGTGCTGTTCAGATCTGCATGTCACTCCTTCTCTCTCTGACCTTCCTGTCCAGCTACTGCTCATAAAGGCCACCCAAGCCACAAAATCTAAAATAAATAAATACAGAAATAATATGTCCATCTTTACCATTTTAACCTTGACTTCAGAAGAATGTCTGTCCTCCTCTGTGATGCTGACTTAAGTCTTCAGAGCAACTGTGTAAAGTTGTTGATTATTTATAGATCTTTTTGTCTTTAGTTTGTTCTTCAACAAGAGAAATGAAGGTCAACTGGATGAAGAACAGGTTGTGGGCTCAAACAGGGTGAAAATTCTCTTCTTTACCTTCAAAAACATCTGTGTTGCTTTCACAGCATGCTTTGTCCATCTGTCCTGTGAAACTGTCCAGTATTGCTGTGTTATAAGCCCATTTTAAGCAGTTCTATCTTTTTAATAAACTGTAATGACACATTCCTGTTAAAGTTAAAGACATGCATTCTCACAATGATGTTCCCTCTTATATGTTATAAAAGAAAATGCTCCTTTTTTCCTTTGGTCAAATGTAATATTTTTCTCTTTATCAGCTAAGCATAGCCTACATGTTATTGGACTGTGGTGTGTAAAAACAACATTCAAAATCTTATGCTTTCCTTTCAGCTTTGTCATCTTATGCTTTCCTTATGGGTGGGTGCAGCCACCCAAAGGCCTCAGCTAAGGTTTGAAACTGGAAACTTCTTACTGTGAAGCGCTAACCACATGCAGCCTATGTGCAAAACTCGCTATTTAAAATCTAGACAACAGATAAGCAGAAATTCATAAACATCCTGCATTAAGTCATGTAACAAATCATAATGAGTTAAAGTATTACCTTGTATTGTGTAGGAATTCTACAACTATTATAGTTTTCTACATTATGCTAATTAACCATTTATCGGGCACTCATTGAAATAATTGGAAATTGAATTTTAAATCACAGAAAAGAGATTTATTATAATATTGGAGGATATTAAAAATCTTTTATACTTTATTTTTGAAATAACAATAGTTATATATTAGTAAGTAGTCAGTACTAACAGGTTTTTAATTGAAGACCAATCTCAATGAAGTAGCTGGGACATAACCTGAACTTTGCTGATTAGAACTCTGTGTGTTCTATGATTTCATGGATTAGCCTGCAGAGGTGGTTTCTAGCTAAGCCTTAGTTTACATTAACTAGCTAAGTAAAGCACAAATTCATGCATGGGACAGTGGACTATAGTTTAGGGAATTACAATTATTTGTCCCATAAAAAATGCAAGTATTTCCAGATTAAAATGTGTTCATGTAGCTGTTTTCCTCACTGATTCTTCTCAGTGAGCATGATGATATTCTGCTCAGTCCAAGCTTCCATGTGTCTTCATCTTGAAACACATGTTCCTTTCAACACTGACTTCACACCCTGTTCATTGTTCTGCTGGAGCTTTCTCTCTTCTCCTCTTTGCTCTCTTTTCCAAATATATGATTAATAAAAATTTCTACAAAATACTGGAAGATAGCAAAGTTCAAAGTCCATTCCTGCTCACATTCACTGTGCAGGACATACCACAAGGGAAGGAGAGAACCTATCATAAATAAAATATATTTTAAGATACCCTTGTTTAAGTCTGTGTACATATCAAATACATTCACAAGCAACATGCGATTTTTAGAATCTGCCGCTAATTACTGAAAAACATTAAAAATTTTATGAGACACTGGTTGCCTTTTTATTAAACAGGGCTTAAAGTAAGAAGACATGGATTAGAGAGGGAAAATAATACAACAGACAGATGGGAAACCATAAAATCTGGACATCTAAAGAGGAGGAAGATATCAGATAGATAAGTTTAAAGTTTGTCACAGATCAAAAGCAACCCTTATTACCTGATAGGAGCAGAAACTCAGAGCTCTTTCAGTGTAGAAAACAACAAGGTTTCATCAGCATACAGTTAGCATATGATTGTCATCAGTCATGGAGTCATCAAGGCTCTAAATTATTATTGTGTTTCCTTTGTGCTGCTTACAATAACAGTGATGGCAAATTTCAGACTGTAGTCACTTTGTTTTGATTTCAAGTTCTAAAATCAAGTATATGCAAATTACTAGCACAGCACATCATATTTGTCTTAACTTTAACTTGAAAAATATATAAATGTTTATTAAACACCTAAGCTTTTGTGTCTGGACTCAGCACCTGATATTTTAAGATCCAAACAACAATCCTCAGTTTAACCTGTTTAGTGTTTGAGCAAAAATAGTTTAACTGTTTACACTTTTTCTTTTTAAAACTCTTTTTTGCACCATAGGTTCAATAACTTTTTAATAGTAATAGGTAAGTGCACAACTTTTTGGGGGGATTACTTGTGTCCTTTATTTGTAAATTGCATGGGAGAAAAGAGGGCAGACATGTGTCAGGACTTGAATCTTGGCTGGGTGGACCAAGAAGCTTCAGCCTAACATCTCCTACAGCTTACCACTCACCTGAGAAACAGGAAATGTTTGTATTCTCTTTATGTTGTTTTGCAGACACATTGCAAGGCTGCCTTGCAAAGTGACTGCAAGTAACATCCCATGCTGCATAAACATAGAGCGTTTGATACTTGCCAACTTTTAAGTGTTTGAAATCTAATTATTCATTATATGAACATCATATAAGTAATTGTGTGTTTCCAAAGCTAAATATGCATAATGCATGCTATAAGCAGCATATGAGTAGTTTCTTAATTTGGTATTGTGTGGCAATAAGAAGCCTTGGATAGGTTGGTTAGAGAACTCCCCCAGCAGTTTCCTGTGTATTTACTGTAAAACGAGTGAAGAAGAAAGAGAAACTTCACAGTGTTTGAGATAGATGCATTGATGTTTTTACTGCTTTTCATATATGACTGATTATCTTTAATCTTTACTTATTGAATAAATCTTAAGTAGGATTATTTGACTCACTGAATAGCAGCAGACCTTTATTTTCTCTTACTGTTAAAAGACCAAAGAATCCTCTCCTCAGGTAAATTTTTTTTCTTTGTCTTGTTTTCTAAAAATATTACTTTTTTCTTTAAAAGATAACATATGTGTAACAGCAGGAGTCTGATTCTGATGATACAGTTTAGTGTACATGCATTTAATTGCTACTACGGAAGAACCCACAAAGAGAAGATCTCTGTAACTTTGTGCCAGTTAGATACTCATTCCTATTAAAATTCCACCCATAATTTAATGTACGCTGCTGAATGGAACCAAGTTTATTAAACCATTTCCATTTTTTAAGTATATCTCTCAAGATTTTACATTCATTATGTCACCTTAACTTTCTTTTTAATGTCTTTCTCTTCATATAGAATTAAAAATGGCTGAAATTAATAAACGGATATCTAATTGGAAGAAACTACTGAAGAGACCTCTGACATCAAACTCTTGTTTTGGATTAATCATCTTTGGTTTGGAGAAGATCGTGCAGTTTGGATTTTTATGTCCTTGCAGTGAATTAAGTCCATTGATTGTTTCATCATTTTTTGTTGTTCCTGCATTGATAGCCTTCATGCTTATGTTTTACATTCAAATAAGCATGTTCCATCAACCCATACTCAATGCTATCTTGTACAGTTTTATTCCTAGCGCATTTTGGGTCATTTTGATGTTAATTGATGGTCGATACCTTGGCTGTATAAAAGGACCCTCATCAGGAAAGTATGAAGTTCTTGACAACCCTTCATTTCAGAGATGGTGTAATCCAAACTCAACTCAAGACTCAGTGATCGACACACAGAACTGGTACTCTAATTCTCAGGTAAACAATGATTTAAAGTGTCAAAAGTTCTGCACTAATCAATGATTTGGTTGATCAGTAACTATGCTGTAGAGGAGAACTGATAACAGAAATGTTTCACATTTATTTTTTTTTATTTCTTGGTCTAGGGCATAGCAATGGTGGTGGCATTCGTATTGGCTAGTCTTTATTTTGTCATCCTGCTCGTCATCTACTGCCGCTGTAATAAGAATACAACAGAGACCACCACCAAAGATTCTACCAAAGCTGGAAAAGATTCTGCCGAAGCTGGACAATCTGAGGAGCTGATCGAAGAGAAACCTCGTGATAGACAATGATACACAGGAAATCTTGGCTAAAGTTGGGGGTAAACTTTATTTTGGAATACAGGTCTTGCCAGACAGGAATGAGTCTAATTATGAGCTGAGTAGTTTCAGGAAATCTTATCTTGATCCACTCCAATAGACTGTTTCCGCCCCCTAAGCAGTGCAGTAAAACTTCTGTTTAAATAAATGTGTTTTATACAAGTGTAATGATGTGAAAACAATGATATGATTTAAGCTACAGTATGCACTGAAATACTTACCATACTATTTGTGAAAGTATCACATTCATTGCTGTGTGTATAAGTGTAAACAAAGCTTAAATAATCTTTAACTGTATGTTTGTGTGTCTGATATATTTTTTTTTTTACAATGGGAACTATAATTTCTTAAACTTAGTATTAATTAGCACACCTATCTAAAAGTAGAACTTGATTTTGTATATAATTTCAGATTGTAAAAATACATTTATCTTGATTTTCATATGTTATACTGCTTGTGGTGAACAGTTTCTATTTAGTTAAATTTATATTTGTGTATTGTGTGTGTACACTCAAAAATAAAGTACCTAACTGTACCTTTAGACGAACAATGTATGGTTTCTGGGTTGGTACCCTCAACGGTACTACTGTTGTACCCTCAACAGTGGACAATTATTTCAATTCTTGCAGTTTGTACTTTATAAAAACAGGTTTGTTAAATTAGGTGCGTTTCTCTCCAGCCGTGGTCCTCAAAGCCCACTATTCTGCAGGTAATAGATTATTTCCTGCTGCAACACACCTGATTCAAATTAAATGGATTTCTAACAACCTCTGCACAAGTCTGTTACTGAGCCATTAATGTGAGTCAGGTGTACTGATGCAGGGAAACATTGAAAATCTGCAGGACAGTGGGCCTTGAGGACCGGAGTTGGGGATCCCTGAATTATGGTACAAGACAACCCCCATAGGTACAATACTGGTATATCTGCAGTACCACTGAGGGTGTCACACCAGTATCCAATCCTTTGTACTTCTAAAGGTATAATTAGATACACTGTTGTATTCAGTGTTGTTAATATTTGCCACTGTCTTTGCTGTGCTGCACCCTTGTACCCTGGTGTTTTACCTGTTTACAGCTGCGTGGCAACTTTAGAGACTTAAAAATAAATATTTACTCCATTTATAAATTTTATTTTGCTGTTTTAGATTACCCATTCTGTCAAGTAAATGGAAAAGTAATGCTTAAGAAAATAAAAAGTAAAACACATTTTTAGTGCTAGTGTGATTATTCTATTGTTAGTTTAGAAAACAAATGAACAGTCATTACATTATTGTCATGTTTGTGTCAAATGTATGTACTTAACATGAGATATATTAATATTCTAAGTCACTGATCTATTATGCAATTATTTAAAAAAAGTTTATCATTTTTAAACAAAACACTCGCTCTGAAGCAAACAAATAAAAGGGCAACTTCTCCAACCAGAGAGATTTCTTCCTTGTTCTGCCCTCTAGTGTTCAGCCAGTGCAGGCAACATTAAATAGCTGAAGATAGTTTAAAAGATAAACTACAGAACTTTTACCATTTTTCAGGGATTCGCCCCCTATCGACAGCTCGGCATCCATCTTGTATCTTACTTATACCATGAGATCTCCAGCCAGTAAAAAGCAGTCTGTGGGAGGATTGAAACTTGTTTGGATTAAAATCTATTAAGTCACCTGGTAATTGTCATGTCTGGTTGTTTGTTATAGTGCTACTGTTGTATTATGGGTAATCAGAGCAGACGACTGAAGGTGAGACGGTGCAGAATAATCAGTAAAATTTTTATGTATGCTGTACTTTCTACATCAAATTTATCAGGCTCTTTGTGGGTATTTCATCTTCAGCAAGTTAAATGCTGCTCAGTCAAGGTGAGGTAAGATGACATGGACATGACTGGATATTCCACTTAATTACATTTGAAATCTCCTGGTTCCTTTTAGTTTTGTAATAGGCAAGGCAAGTTTATTTGTATAGCACAATTCAACGACAGCGTGATTCAAAGTGCTTACAGAAAATAAGAAGCATAATTTAACATTAAAAACAAAAGAGAAAGGAAAAAAGAAAATAGGATCAAAACAATATTAAAATATCAAGTTAAAAATTCAAGCTTAAACGAAACAGATGATTGAGTGTTTCAGCTGATCTGAGGCTTTCTGGGAGTTTGTTCCAGACATGTAGAGCATAGAAGCTGAATGCAGCTTCTCCATGTCTGGTTCTGACTCTGGAACTGATAAGAAACTGGATCCAGATGACCTGAAGGTTCTGGCAGGTTCAAACTGGGTCAAGAGGTTACTGATGTATTTTGGTCCTAAACCATTCAGAGCTTTATAGACCAGCAGCCAAACTTTAAGGTCTATCCTCTGATGGAAAGGCAGCCAGTGAAAAGACCTCAGGGCTGGACCGATGTGGTCCACTTTCTTGGTCTTAGTGAGAACTCGAGCAGCTGAGCTCTGAATAAGCTGCAGGTGTCTAATTGATTTTTTAGGCAGACCTATAAAAACACTGTTACAACAATCAAGCCCACTAAAGATGGACTAGTTTTTTCAGGTCCTGCTGAGACATCATAATAGACACAAGAGGCTCTGTTCCCTCTGTCCTTCAATGCTGTGTCCAACCATGCTGTATGTGGCTGAATCTGTACATGTCCTGTCATGGTCTTGTGCTGTTGTTTGTCTTTCCCAGATGCCTCTGAAGGCATCGTTCCTCAGCTCCTGCCCTGCTCCTCCTGACTCCTACAGCAGTCTTACTACTTCTCACTGCCATATTGTCAGAGCTCTCTTCTCTGCATATCCAGCCCTGTTCTGTTTCTTCCTCCCTGGATTTATTTACCAACCTGCTCCAACAACTTCTCCAATCTCTGCCTGTAATCGCTGTCTCCCTAATCTTGTGGTTTTTGCTTTTTTTGTTTGTTTTTTATCTTGGATTGTTGGACTTATCTATCAGACTAAGCTTGTTTTTCCTGGTTGGTTAGATGGGAAGGATACTAATGCCCTATCTGAGTTAAGAGTAGGCTATTTGAGCTCTGTTAACACTCCCGTCTGCATTCCAGATTACCACCTGTTCACCTGGTGCCTGCAGCTCTCTTGAGATGATTCCTGCAAGCATCACATCATTTCTGCTGACACCAGCTGCCAGAGCCAGACATTTATTTCGAACCTGCCTGAGTTTTAATACAATCTTAATAATCCGATCCTGAGGTTTCTAATCTTTTTTGTGTGCTGAGACGTTACAGTCCCTCCACATTTCTGAAGTCAGCATGAATGATGCTGTGACTTTGAAAGCCACAAATGCTCAAACCATCAGCCTGTCTTCATGTGTTTTACAGATTAGTATGAACAGGTGTCATCTGTCCAAATAAGGCCTTTCCAGGCCTGGTTTTGTGTTTACAAAATTTATAAAATAATCTTGTTACTGAATGTTACAAAGTCTTTTGTTTCTGATAAATTGGGATTGTTTGACATTTTCCTGAAATGTTTTTCACTTTTCTGGAAGTTGTAAGGAAATTTTTCTAAACTACATAAAAGTTCAGCAATAGTTTGCCACTCCCGTCTTCATTACACAACCTTTTCTGCTCATAAAACAGCTTAGTCAACTGTTACATTAAATTTAGTCCCTTGACAAAGACGGTTCTACATATTTAAGAGCTGTAATCACTAAACTCTTCCTTTGATTCTGATGTGAATACAGTTAAAGTGGAGAATTTAACCTATAAGTTCAGATTCATAAAAACTTCTATACGTCTGGGTAAAAATCTAAAATTGTGTCAAATCTATCTAGGCCTCATTGTGTACATATACATAGTTACCCATAAAGTTGGAGTAAAACATTTTTTACCTCTTCTCATGAAATGATTGTGACAGTATGATTTATTCTTGATAAATTATATATCTTCTCAATTGCATCTGATTAGTTAAAGATGATAACTGATGTGTATAAACAGAAATAAAGAGAGCAATTATTCTAAAAACAATATCCTTCTAACATTATGGGTGATATGCTAACACTTTAGTAAACTGAGTAAAGCAAGAAAAAAAGAAATCACAGACTTGAATTATTAAATGAATTATCTTTCATCTCACAATCACTGTTTCATTCACATTTAACTTTTCCCCCAACAAAAATCCTCCTCCACAGTAATCTAACAACAGAAATGCAGATTAATGTCACCAGCAAAGCAACTGTCAGCAAAGCTGCAATGACGTCAACAGAGTTGTAAACAAACCAGGACATTTTGTGGGACTGAGTCCGCAGATGGCGGGCACCTTTATGCCTTATGACATACTCTATCCAAAATACTGCCAGATCCAGAGGTTTCACTGGCTGATCTCTGTGCAGCTTCGAGAGAGTCTGCATGTTTACCCTGTAGGTGGAATTATAAAGAACTGCCATCAATGCCTCTTTGAAGACATGTCTATCTAGCATGGAGATATCCACAGTCACAGCTGCTCCCTTTGCTCGGATTCTGGAAAGATTTTCAGGCTGATCGTAGAACAGAGGAATTCCAACAACAGGAACTCCGTAGTAAATTGCCTCCTGAACTCCATTAGTTCCTCCATGGGTCACGAAAGCTTTAGCTTTGGGATGTCCTAGAAGGTCTTTTTGTGGCAGCCATTTGACAAGTAATGTGTTGTTGCCCAGGTTGGTTGGCCTTTGTCCCACATACCTCCAAATAACCTTTTGAGGCAGTTGAGCAAAGGCTGCAGCAATTTCCTCGCAGATATCCTGAGGAAGCTTTCCAACTAATGTTCCTAGAGTCATTATTATGACTCCATGATCTCCAGAAGTCTGAACAAACTCCTCCAAATCAGCAGGGAGTGGATTTGGGGGCTTGCATTGAAAGCCACCCATATAGACAATATTTGGCATTGTTGGACGTGGAAACTCAAAGATAAAATCATTTCTCATCAGCCATATATCAGCATCCAGAAAAAATGTTGAGTAATCCACATCAGGGCCAAAGTAATGTTTAACTATTGGCTTGTAAGCAGGTTCAGTGATGCAAGAGAGAGTGTACATCCCAGCAATATAACTCAAAACGTTCTTTACCCTTTGAGGGAAGGTCATTTTATCTGTCAGCTCTGTTGCAGTGAATGGAATGTATGCCAAAGGTGAAGGAGCAATAAGGAAGTGAGCTTCACCCTGAATGGTCCATCTGACATTGAAAACCAGAGGAACTTGCAGCCAACGTGCCAGCAGCGCACCTCCACCAATGCCAGGGTCAGTCAAGACCATGTCATATTTAGCAGCGCGTAAAGACTGCATCAGGTGCTCATCTTCAAACATGTGAATGATTGTTTCACTCATTTTCTTATGAAACTCTGAGAACTGGTCTAAAATCAGCTTCTCCATCTGAATATGAGTCAAGAAGCGGGACCAAAAAGTTGTAGGTTTTCTCTGCAGCCGAATCTCCAGCTGTCGAGACAAAAAGATTCCAAAGTTTTCCTCAAAACCACCTCGACAGGACAGAGTTACGGAGGTGTAGAGAGGAGATTTTTCACTGATGTACCAGCTATCAGACTCTCGAATAACAGTGATCTCGTGACCTCTGGCATGCAGAGCCTCTACAAGCACTTTCATGTTTATCCAGTGACTTCCATCCAGTGGGAACACCAGAATCTTGCCCCCTGATGTACTGGATAGTTGCATGAACATAAGAGTCAAGATGAGCAAAGATGAATGAGCCATGCTGACCATCAGGTACCTTAAAAACACACAAAAACAAAATCAGCAAAGAGTTCTGCATAACTAGTTTGCAGGTTTCCTCTTGGTGTACAGTCATATTAAAACTATAGATTATAAAAGATATGTATTAAATTTTTACTTCTCTGCAGTTCAGGCAAAATGATATGCTGTTTACTGCTCTCCTGCGCTTTCTGACAGCAGCAGTAGTTACACATTTACAGGCTAAAATGATGAAAACAGATATCAGCAAGTGGTTTCTTTCGTTAAGTTTCACAAGTCTAGTTGTCAGCAGTTTCTTTGAAGGTTAATTTCTCTTCTAAAAACTGATCTAATCAAATTGTGAACACAGGATTTAAAGTTTTTTTTCACTACAACAATTTAAATTATTATATGATATAATTAAATGAAATCGGAATTCTTCAAAGCATAAACTGGCCAATTAAGGTTACTGGTTAAGGTCAATCAGCTTCACATTTACACAAGACCTGCACATGAAGCCATAACTTTAAGACCGACGGCTGTTGTTACCTTACTCATGCTCATAAAAACTTTTCACTTTATATTTTTCAATATTCTTACCCAAATCCAAGAAAGACAGCCCCACTTCTTGTACCGCAGCTGAAGTGTCACTATAATTTAATGAAGTTTTGTGGTGCTGAATGCACCATGTAGTCCGGTCTTTGGTGTCGTGACTATGCGGGACGTTACCTGTCATCTATCTACCAGATCAGGATCCAGTTGTAAAATGTGTGCAGTGGTCAATAAACTGTCGCAGTAAAGTCCATGTTTGGGTTAACAAATAACAGGTTCATTTGTTGCCATCTAGTGTCATCAGTGCAGAACTTTGAAAGACTCAAAGCGGTGAAACTGAACAGGGCAGGGAATTAACTGCACAACACTATACTGAGGGCAAAACCAGCCCAGAACTGGAACTGTTATTTATTAATCAGGATCTATATGTTTCAAACATATGTTTGTGTGACAGGAGTAGATGAACACAGTATTCTATAAACAGCACAGCCTGACTATAAATTAAATAAAACAGGATTTCATCATTTAGAGTTTTAAAAGATTATGTTGACTATCCAGTTTTTCTACAAATAAAGTTTTTATTATATTTATATATATTAAAACAAACAAATACTCCTGGAATAACACCACAACTTTTACTGTACTGTATGTTAAAATAGAATGCAAAGATTAGTAAATCATTTCAACACTTTATTTAATAGGAGATAATGCAAAAATAACACATTGCTTGTTCAAACAGAAACATTTAAACATAATGCATGCTCATTTTGAATTTAATGCCAGCAACAAAAGTTGAATCACATCCAAATGATTCATAATTAATGTAATCAGCGCCACCATAAATTAACTTTCTAAAACCCTAACAGACAAAGACGACACATCAGATGAATTAACAAGCCAAACTAGTGAGACAGGACCTATCACCCAGAATGGTTCTACCAGTGTCTACTCCCACATGCAATCCAGGAATATTCCCACCTTGTTCCCACAATAGATTTACAACCAATTTGAAGCAATATAGTCTTGTTGGGCTGTGATAATTGAAGTATAAACTTATTATGTGTGACTTCTCCTCTAGCTTCCCTCATTAAAACATTCAACCATTTTCTGTTACTAAATTTTCCTATCATATCTATTTACTATAGCAATCAGTGTGTGGGGCATTCCTGTGGCATATTCAGATAGTAAGATTTGATCCCACCTATAATTATTACACGTGAGACATGAATTTACCACCATTATGCTGTTCTACTGCCTGTATGCAATTTAAATGTCAGTGTTTTCAATATACAGATATTCTTGCAATAATAGAGCAGATATTAAGCTTATTTACAATTGATGAAAGAGATTAAAACTCTTCATAGAAAAAACATAGAATGAAGATGCAAGTTTTCTTAATCTTTACATTTTTTTTATTTGTACAGAGCTTATTCTACTTTTCTTTAGATTTAATGCAACTGCAATTAGAGCCTAGGAAAATAGTCTAAGATATTTAGTTCAATCTTAATATTATCTGATCTTTCTTTAAAAAAAAATAAAGAAGAAAGACGAAGTTGCATGTTTATTCAAGTTTACATTATAATGTTGGTCCCAGATGGGGTTTATCATGATGGAATAATTTCTAATCAATCCATTATGAATATATATTTAACAATTCAGTGATGTCCAAAAATAAAGTAAAGTAAGATCAAACTAAGTGAAGCTGTGTTCTGACATGTCTGTCTGTGAAGCCCTACTGAGTGCAGAGCATACAGTAGGTTTATATAAAGCGGAGTCTCCAGCCCTTTGTTGTTGTTCTCACGCTAACATGCGAGATCCGAAGACCCGACTCGACTGCGCGGTCGCATTCCGCCCTGACTTCCCCTCTGCCAGCGGCCTGGTGGTTTGAGATGAACAGAAGATGTCGGTTTCGGGGCTGAAAGCCGAACTGAAGTTTCTGGAGTCAATTTTTGACCCAAACCACGAACGATTCAGAATAATAGACTGGAAACCCGATGAACTGAGTTGCCAGTTCAACGTAACAGGCGAGAAGCTGCTGATCATTCACTGCAACATCACGGTGAGTCCACCAGGCCAGCCCTGCGCACAAGCTAATGCAGCTCTGACTACCCACTGAAACCAAACCAGTCAACGGAAGGTACCGTGTTTACAGATGGAACTACGCATAAAGTGTTCGCTTTTGTTTCTCATCAGCATTGAGTTAAAAAAGAATGGATAAATCATATTGGTTAAAGAAACCAACGTACACCTAATGTTAAATTCACAAAAAGAAGTATACAATGAAACATCGATTAGTAACGACGCTGCGGTAGCTTCTGCTAGCCTCTTAACTGAAAGTAACGCTAGCTTGTTCTGTTAGCCAAATAACTGCGTTACTACTTACAGCATAAGAACTACTAACTTCTTTATTATTGAAATACATCCAATTAAATCGATACATATTTTGTTGTAAGATTTTAGGCCTTTGGTCCCACCAGAGTTCTTTTAAAACAATATTTCAGTTATTTTATTTGTCCAGTCAGACGTAGCGCTAAAGTCACACTGGTGACTGGTAACGCTGAATGTAGGCGATTTAAAGGAATGCTGAGAACTGTTTTGTTCCTTTTCAATAAATAGACTGATCCCCGTGGCACACATATAAAACAATGATGCAAATTCACCATCAGCATGACAACAAAACGTTCAGAAATAGCTGAACGTACTCTTACACTCTCTGCAATACTTGACGTTGTTTATGTGGTTACACATAATTTAGTCAAGTGCAAGGCCTATTAGTTTTCATCACTCGTTATAAATTATGAAGGATTTTAAATCACCTTGAAACTTGATCTAAACACACCTGAATCTTTACTATGTAGATGAAAGACCTGAAGCCCATTATTGTCTGTGCACTTGTTTTTGTACGGTTCAGGTGGCACAGATGTACAACCTCTGACATCCTGACCACATCCTCCCCTGTTTGCAGAAACACACACACGTAGTTCCACTTTGCTCGTTTTTGGGGGCATAAACATACTTGATTAAAATCCCATTTAGACTCCATACATTTATCTACCTGTCAGATATAAGGTGGATGATTGGTTTGCACTGGACCTGGTTTAAAGCACTGTCAGATTATGCAGCAATTTTTGGCATAATAGACAACCTGTATTATTATTTTAATTCATCATTTGGCTTGAAGTTACATGTTCTCAGTTGTTGCAACTGGACAGGGACACCCGAGTACAGGCTCTAGGGTCTAATGATAAGGTTCTGGCTAGAACACGTCCAGTGGTTTTTGGTATGCTTTTGTCTGATAACCAGATGCTGGTTTTGAATGTGTTGTCTCATTCTGTCTAACGCAACTACAGTTTGAAGCCCAGAGTTTCGCCTCTGTCTTTTCTGTTTGGAGGCAGCACAAAAGCAAATTTTCACAAATGCATGTGACAATGCAAATGTCAGCAACATTCACTCTGGACCTCTTGTGGAGTTATCTGGCCAGCTGCCTAGTAAGAAGTGCTAAAAAAATCCTCTGCAGCATTTTTGCAGCAAGCGTGTGTGCTGATAACTTTTGCTGCTTCATTCTCTTTTCTACTGACCTGTATGTTAATTGAACTATATTGTAGATGTGTTTAAATATTTGGTATGTGGTGTTGATATCAACATCAAGAACAGTTTTCAAGAAAGCTCTCTCTTTTATGCCAGTGAAGCTGGGATTTCCACTGTATACTTTTTGCATCATGTCCTGCATCCTCCGCTCTCGACCGAGGCACCACTTTGTTGTATTTCCAGTTATGAGAATGCATCTCCTGCTGTGAGGTGCTTGTTGGAGAATAAACAGCAGCTGCGGAGGAAGTCCGGGCCAAATTCTCTGCTCTCTTTCCAGTTCTCATGTGTGAAAACTATCTGTATCTGTAGATGATCAAACCTGCAAAATATTACGGCTGTCGATTTTCATACTGTGAAACCTACTACATTTGTTACATTACTACTTAGGAGGAAGAAGTCAAACTGCATGTGTGAGGTAAAAAGACAACAGTTTATTCTTTAAACTGAAGCTTAAAAAATCCAAGTGACTGGGAGTTTTGGTAGTGAGTTGTATGGACTTTCTTTTGAGTCTGCAGATGTCCTGTTTAAACTGATCAGTTCAAAGTCTATTATTCAATTGTTGGTCTTTAAATCGAGAATCTTCTCCCATCAACAAGCTGCTCTAAGTTTTGATGTTTTAGATTGTGTTCACATAATAAACAGATATTATGTAGCATTGCTTTACATTACTGACTTAGCCTGTCAGATGCCTTTAACTGCATTTAGCTTTAATATAGAATATAACCTAACTTAAATTTGTATTATGATCCAACTGAAGCATCAGAGCAGCACCAAGTCAGTTGTCACTGGTGCCTCTGCAGCTGGTGTTGGGCCTCATTCACCAAACATTCTCACAAACAAATGTGTTCCTAAAACCTACTTACAAACATTTTACGAAAAGTGTGGCATTCACCAAAATCATCGTATCTACGAACACTCAGGAGTTCTCTTATGAACATCTGAAAGTCGACACATTCGAACAAAATCGGTATTTGTCTTGTTTTTCTGTTCATAAATATACAAAACTACAGTAATGTTTTTGTCAGATGTTTAATTAACTTCTGTTGTTAGTCTTCCGCACACCATCGGTGCAACCCCCCCCCCCCCCCCCAAAAAAATGCACACACCAGCTCCGTTGCCTCAGCCACAAGAATATCACTCCATAAATGTCCAAGTCACCTGTGACTTCCAGATCCACCTGCTGAGTGTGGTCTTTAATAGTTAAAATGTACTACCACAGTGTCTTTTAATTATAATAATTACTTTTATTAAGAAATTATGTTTTTTTTTCCTGCTTAATAACAACTATCAGACTCTCCTAGAGGATTCATCAGATGGACTTACTCTGTAGGTGAACCACATCTTAAAATGATGCCACAGCAGGTGGAAATTTGCTTTACAAACCATATGAGGTACAGTAGGCTATGTAATGTACATTTATTCTACAGAGTACCGTTTTACCTTTGAGCCACGGCATCAAGAGGATGTGCATCTTGGCGCGCTCATGGGACCAGGCTGCAGGCTGCTGTCCAAGTTCAGGATTAATTAATGACCCATTCGTTTACAAAGCTGTTTTTATATTATTTGTAGCTCACCATGTGATTTATTTATGATCTAGTAAACACTTTTAAAGTGAGGAAAATCAGGCTTCATTGCACATCTTTATTATAATCTTTTGTCTTCATTCATCATTTTGTCATTCTGTTTTATTTTTCTTAGTGCAAACAGACAGAAGTGAGACAGACTAAGTCATGACCTTTTATGGGCATTTTTTTGGATGTGTACCTATCCAAAGTAGGGTCGGCTGGTCCATCCTTTCAACTTAGGAGGGATTGATATTCACCAATCTCAAGAAAGTGGGAACAATACCACTGTCTACGAACATGATCTGACGGAGCGTTTTCATAAAAAAAATTCTCAAGTACAACTTAAGAACTGATTTAAGAAGATACGTAAGAAGATATTGGTGAATGAGGCCCTTTGTTTTCTTCAGCGGGCTGAGACATTTGGTTTGAATTGGACATTTGGTTTATAACCCCGAAATGAACTTTAATTATTTTATGTGCATGATATTTTTATCACCGGTCAGCAGTTTTGTTTCTTGGAAGCAGGGGTACGCAGTCCGCCAACCATAAAGTTACAAAACTCTATCTGTAAACAACAAAGGCATTAACACAGATGCAGCTAAATAAACGGGTTATTGTTGTCTCTGTTACAGGAATCTTATCCCTCCACACCACCAATATGGTTTGTTGATTCTGATGATCCTAGTCTGGCTGAAGTGTTGGAACGCTTGGAGGATGTGAGAAAAGGCAGCACGTTGGTGAGTTGGCTCAGAAGGATCCATCTTCCTAGAGCACAAAATGACAACATATCTACCCATTGCTGCCCTCCACTCCATAAGCTACTTAATGCATGTTGATATGTGGGTGCTCCTGGGACTTTAAGCAAGGAACTGGGTGCTCCATGATCACTATAGAACACGGAAGGTGCAGCGATGCTTTCAAGAAGAGAGCTCATATGACGGGATTTCCTCCCAGCAACAAAGTTGAGAAATTACAGAAGGGCTGAAGAGGTGTTTGTAATTTCAACAGAACAGATGTTCAGCCTTCATCGCAAAATTTAAAAAGTCATGCTAAGTAGTGTGTTCAGATCAAACACCTTAAAACACAACGCCGTTTTCTCAGCAGCTGTTTTTTTTTTTTTTTTTTTTTTTATCCTTTAACAAGGCATAAACCAACATTCCCTTTAATGCAGTAAGTTTCTGCAGATCATGAAAGGTGTGGCCAGCTGAGTCGGTTTGAGTTTATCATAAATTGTTTGTGTTTAATTTGGGATAGTCGAGTTTAGTAATATACCAAACGTTCATGTTTACCTTGTTATGGATACGGGTTGTAGCATTGTTAAATTCTCTGCTGTTGCAGTGGGGACAGAATAAGTACTTCATATTTATCTGTTTTATGTCATTTTTAAATGTCATGTTTATAATAGAGCTGTTTCTGAAATTTAGCTAAATACTATTAGGTAGCTAAGCTAGGTCCCAATAAATGTAAGTAGCAATTTAAATTGATGGGTAATAATATGTATTATTTTTTCTTCCTCTCTTTCCATCCACTCAGAAAGTCTGACTCAAATCACTGGGTCATTAACAGGCTTGTGCAGAGGTGTGTTGTAATAGGAGACATCTAAAACCTGCAGGACAGTAGCTCACGAGGACCGAAGTTGGAGACCCCTGGTCTAGCATGACTTCTGACTCGTACTGTGGTTTAGTGGTTCCGGATTTGCTGCTGTTTTGTAGTTTGTTGGCTGAACACACATTTTCATTTTCAGTTGAAAATATTAATTTAACTGTGGGAAGCCAAAATCATGACTAAAATGAAGATTTTATCAATTGTGCAGCCCTAATGTGCATCATTATGAAATAAACGCTAAGTAAAAACCATAGTGACATATTCAGTAGGGCTGCAACTAATGACTATTCCAATGGTCGATTAGTCACTCACTATTAAAACAACTAGTCGACCAATGGGGTTATGTATCTCATGATTATTATAAATGGCTCTTATTTCACTTTCAGCTTTGAAATCTTGCATGAGGTTGTTATGCAAGTCCGCTGTGCCTCTTTTTTAAGTGTCGACGGCTAAATTAGTTGTCGACTATTTTTATTGTCAACAACGTCGACTAATCGTTGCAGCCCTAATATTCAGTTTTGACTTCAGAACTCGGGCAGCGCAGCTTGCTTACTGAAGGGTCTCCCCACCCAGTCCATTGCCTCTGGTTATTCAAGGGCTTCACTATCCACCAGGTGACCTCACTCCCAGCAGCCCACTTCAAGGGTCCCAGCAGCCCACTTCAAGGGAATAACAGTGTTGAAGTTTGAGGTGTGGATTTATTCAAAGTAACCCTTACAACTTCACCTCACACCTGGTGTACTGATGAGCTCCCGTTTGCAACAGCGCCACTATAAGATATTTAATTAACACCTCTGTCAAACTAAGAAAAAACTGAATATATTCAACGTGAACACTAAGCGTTATATTGGATTGCATTACTGTGGCTGTGCAGCTTAGAAGGTGGACATGAAGTGTTTTTTGTGCTTTAACAGTGGAAGGTTAAAAGAATTGTTTAGTATTTATCTTCCTGTTTAATTATTTTTTGATGGTTCTTCTAGCTTCTTCAGCAGTTGAAACGCCTCATTTGCGATCTGTGTCGGCTTTACAACCTGCCACAACATCCAGATGTAGAAATGCTAGACCAGCCTCTACCTGCTGGACCAATTACCCAAGAGCGCAAGGTAAGCACACGAAGTGAAAGCTTAGATTTGTTGACTTCAAAAACGTAATGTTTGTTAATTTGCATTGATTCCCCCCTCTACAGCATGGGCCAACAGATGAGGTAACATCTGAAGAGGAAGAGGAAGAAGAAATGGGAGAGGTACCTACATTTGTTCATTTGTTCCTGGAATAGACTAATATAATTTTTTTCCTTCTTGTTCTGAAATGTAATTAACACTCTGTGGCAGCAGGACATTGACCTGGACCAAGACCTGGACCATTATGACATGAAAGAGGAGCCAGCGGCGGGTAAAAAGTCAGAAGATGATGGAATAGAGAAAGAAAATCTGGCCATCTTGGAGAAAATCCGAAAAAACCAGAGACAAGATCACTTGAATGTAAGTGTTTGTTCTGTTCTTGTTTTTCTTAATAAAACCACATGACTGTAATCTAGAAAGTGAGAGATTGTTTCTTTCTTTCTTTCACTCTGCACAAAACTTAGCAGCGTACTTGCAAGGATAACATTAGAAATCTGCATAAATATCCAGCTGATGTACCGCTCATGTTTGTTTTGGTGTCTTGGCATCTGTGTGACGCACCTTCACTGTTTACATTTCAGGGTGCAGTCTCTGGTTCAGTGCAAGCCTCAGATCGCCTAATGAAGGAACTCAGGGAGATCTACAGGTCACAGAGTTACAAGACAGGTACATACACAGATAATTTCTCTCATTTTTATTGTTTTCTTATGTCCTCACCAGGTTGTATTCCAGCTTTGACTTTATCACTCATTTTTCAGGTATTTATTCAGTCGAACTAGTCAACGACAGCCTTTATGAATGGCACGTCAAGTTAAGGACGTAAGTTCAGTTTAGTGGTTTCTAAAAGTTTCTAACTTTGAAAATATTAGCTGTGTTGGATTTGACCTGCTGATCTTCTTTTCAGGGTAGACCCAGATAGTCCGTTACATAGTGACTTGCAGGTTTTAAAAGAAAAGGAAGGAGTGGACTACATTCTGCTCAATTTCTCTTATAAAGTAAGTTACGTGGAAACATTCCTGTTTTTTTTTTTGGTTTTTTTTCAAGGAGAGAAGGTGGGTAGAGTTTTTTAATATGACAAATTTTTGTTCTTTGTGTTTCTCCGTATGACAGGATAATTTTCCTTTTGACCCACCTTTTGTACGTGTTGTCTCACCTGTGCTCTCTGGAGGGTGAGTGTGTACTTGCTTCTTCCTGCCCATCTCACATGTGAAATACTTTAACATGTCATATTTATAGTTCACAAGTACTGTAGTGCACAAAGTCAAAAGAATCTTTTTAGATTTTGTTTGGATAAAATTTGATTGCATTATTTTTGTAGCTGTTTCAGACGTGGTCACACTGAACTGTGTTTGCTTACAAAGCCACGATCAACTCCTTCAGTGAATCGCTGTGTGTCTTCTAGACACTGTGTAAACATGACTATGTCATGTGTTACATTTGCTTGTGGGTAAAATAATTATCCTGAGCTTTAGAAAAATAAAACATTTTGCATAAATAATTGATATTAGTCTGTCAGATGTAGTTGAACTATATTTACTTTTATGAAAACCTTGACAGCAGTGTGACACAGTTCCCTTTTAAGCCTGATACACACATAACAATTTTTTTAATCTTGTGAGATTTTTTTATCTGGTTGAGACCTCACATGTGAAGATTAAAAAAAAAAAAAAAAATCAGTTTTGATCGTATTGTGTGTGGTGTGCTCCGAAAATGTAATCGCAGAACAACACACACATAGCGATGCTGTCCCACAACTCACCTACAATCTAGTTCTCCGAACTGGACAAACGTGGAAACGTAGAAGAAAAACCATGGCAACAAACGAAGAAGAAGAAGCATAGCAGCAACCGGAAAACACAACACACAGCATGGAAGAGGACGAGGGAATGATGGTGGTCTTGGAACTATTGTTAACAGACAAATACAGAATGGACTTTATTTACTTCCTTGTTCCCAGCTCGCTCTCTGATTGGCTACATTCAGTGCAATCACAATCCACACAGTCACAATGCCTGAGTCGTCGGTGTTCCTCAGAAATCTGCACTGACTACAACCCGTTTCCGAGCGGATTATCGGGACAAATCGGCTCGTAACACACCACAGTCCAAATGATGATTGGACAGGGAAATATCACGATGATTGGGCGTTTGCCGTCCGAGGTCGGGAAGAGACAAAATCGAGACAAAAACAGCCCAAAAATCATTATGTGTACCAGGCTTTACATTTTAAATAATACAAGTTATTGAAATGGTTCAGAATCTAAAAGACCTTATTGATGCCTTGCCTTCTCAACTGTTTTAATTCTCTCTTAGCAAAAATCTAAAATGTTCTCTCTCACACGGCAAACAAAAATACAAGTTATATCTAAATTAAACAGCATTCACTTGACTTTTTACTATGTAATGGTAACTTGTGCGGGATATTTCTCATTTTTTCTTTTATTTGTTTTAGTTATGTTCTCGGAGGAGGAGCCTTGTGCATGGAACTTCTCACAAAACAGGTATGTGCAGAAGTTTTGCACATCTTTTGGCTGTTTTCTTCCTTTCACACAGCTGGAAAATTAGAGTTATGTTGTGTTTATTTCTTTAGGGCTGGAGCAGTGCCTATTCCATAGAATCTGTCATTATGCAGATAAATGCAACTCTGGTTAAAGGCAAAGCCAGGGTGCAGTTTGGAGCCAATAAGGTAATATAATATCATTTGATTGTTGAGCAAAACATCTGACCTTTAAGACCACATTTACTGACCTCAGCCTCCCGTTTCATGTCATGTGTATATATATAGTCAAAAAGTGGATTTTTACATGTTTTGCTTTTGCTTTAGGTCGATGTTCTGTCACACACAAAGTACATGCAGTCACTGACCAGTAGTTGTACACTGCCTGTGCAACACAAATGTTCTTTAATTGAGAAAACTTAGCTGCATATGTTGCTGAAGTTACTCTTGTAATAATCACAATGTGCCGTTCACCTGACCCACAATTTCACAGATCAGAGCTGCATCCAGCTGTGGCGATGCCCCACCCATTCACAAATGAACCAAACAAGCTGCCTTCATCCCATGCCAGTGTGTCCTTTCAAGAAGTCATTACTGCACTTCAGAATCAAAGGAGGCCTGACGTTAACTCAGCCAAGTAGAAGTTGTAGTGTGTCGTATAACATACGCATCTCATAAATCTCCCAAATTAGCCACAAGTAGCAACTGCATTACCCACAATGACCACGAGATGTAAACCATTTTAGACTTATCGCCGTGCAGGATTTGGTGCTGATTGTTTATGCTTTTAAATCTTATGCTAGTCGCATGTATCAAACACCATCACAACTTCACACTCATCCCATGATGCTGGCTTAATGCGTGAAAACTCAGCGGAGGTGGTCCTGTTCCTCTGTTACTGCACCGGAGCCCAGCAGTCTCAAGAGACAGGCTTTGGTTTATAAAGTTCTCTTCCTTGTTTTGAGTAGCTGTTATGTTTGCTAGACTGTCTCCCTGTTTCTGCTCACAGAGAGCACCCTGATCTGTCTGCTGCCCCTCAGAAATACTTTTAACTGGAACAAGATTTTTTTTTGTTGTTGTTGTTTATTTGTGCTAACATCAACAAGAAACATCTGTTGATTAATCAATTAATGTGTTTATTTTCTTTCTTTTAGAACCAGTACAATCTTGCCAGAGCACAACAGTCGTATAAATCCCTGGTGCAGATTCATGAAAAAAATGGTATGTTTCTGTTTCAAGAGTAATTGTGTTGGTAGAGTCACTTGTGTTTGCAAGCATAAGGAAAGAAGTCTCTCTGTTCTTCCAGGCTGGTACACACCACCTAAAGAGGACGGATAAGGAGTTGCCACCACTATGCACTGGGAACATGTCTATGGGTCATCTTGTTTTCTTTGGAATATTTTCCCTCTCTGACTTACTGGGAATATATCTATTTCTCACCGAAACCATCTCTTTGGCTCATCTGACAAGTATTTTTCGCCCTGCTCCAGGAGAGACTCAACTCTGGCCTCACTTCTCCCCTCAGTGTTTTAGTGAGGAAGAGGATGTGAGGGTGTTACTTGTCCTGTTTTTCTAAATATGCTCATTTGTCTTTTGGAAGAAGAAGAAAAAAAAAAAACTAAGACTTTTCTCCCTTTTTAAATGTGGAGAAACGCTTTTTCTTTAGCTGCTTTGACAAAGTGGGCCCCACAGTCAGTCACCCCTCTTTAAATGGGAATTTTAAAAGATTGATAATGAAGCTCTTGAAGTGGCACCTCATTGCACCAGTTTTAGATTGACTGTGATTTTGGTTTCTTTTTTTTTCTTTTTTCACTTTGTTTTCTTTTGGAAATTAACAGGTACATAAATGCAAATATTATTTTAGACATTGTTTGGCAATTATTTGTTATTTGAGCATCCTAGACAATAAAGGAGAGAGTTTCTTATGTTGGAAGCTTATCTTAAAATTAAGATTATCTACTACTCAGTATTGTTAGGTCTTACCTCTTTTTTTTAAAAGTGTAAAATAAATAAAAACATTTGGCCACATAGAATCAAAATGCAATCTGAATGAAGAGTAATTGACCAACCAGTAAAAAAATATCTCAGAAGAGGATAATTGTGACGTTTGGAAGTTCTAACAGGCCTAATGTTAAAGCTGAAGGGCTCTTTTTGCCTTATTTCTTTTCAATGGCCCTGTAAGTGCTATTGGTCTTTCTGTTGATTGTAGCTGTAGAGGTTGATGCTGAAAATGAAGCCCTTTGTGTGCAAAGTTAACAGCATGTTGTACATGAGCCTCATCTCAACCACTGTTTTATTTATATATATATATATATATATATATATATATATATATATATATATATATATATATATATATATATATATATATGAAAAAAATAAGAGTTGGATTTGCTTTCAGTCATTCTGTTGAGCAGAAGTGTTGGGATGGGCTTAATAGAGGAAATAAAGAGGTTACCAGATTTTGGATCTTATTATTCTGCCCATATTTATAGCAAACATAATATTTTTACATGTTGAGGTGTGGCTAATAAGTGGGGCTAATTATGTAATTAAATTTTAAGGAAAGGAAAAGGGTTGAGAAGACCAGTGGGCAGCTGTGCACCCCTGCCTCCTGGGCAGTAAGTTCTTGGTGTGGTAGTTGTCTCAAAAGTATAAACATTTTCTTCTTTTCTTCCTCACAAATCACATGATGCTATGTGAGGAAGGTGGTCAAGCACAGCAAAAAAAATTCTTGGGACAAAAATGGCTCCGCTGACGCTCGGCTTCCTCCCACATGGAGCAGGTTCTGCACACTTATCCAAAACAAACTGAGAAAACAGTAGTTTTTAATCTAAAGCAGTGATGACGGGCAGATGGGATGTTTCCTGCTTTCCTGATCATGTATGCCCAAAATGTGGGCTGCACCAAGGTTCAAAGACCTCTTTATGGAGCAGGTTCAGGAATCACAATTAATATAATGAAAAAGGGGTATGAGAGAACTGTACGCTGATGAGGAATTAAACCATTTTTCTACACCTACCTCTTCTTTCTCATCCTTTATCACAACTTCTAGAGCCTATGTGCAATACTTCTATTGAATTTGATTTCATTAACCTTAAATTACAGCTTTAGTCTCGTTATTTAATAGCCACACCTCCTTTCTCAATTTTAGACCCAATCCATCTAAAAACGTTGCTGTCACTTGCAGTGGGGCTGATCCTTGCTTCTACTATATCTGCAGCAAGATGTCCGTTATCCAGGGCTCCCATTGCCGGTTCAGATGTTTTCAATGTTACTCTTAGAAAGCGATCGTTTGTATTGTGATAAAACCTGAATTTCAGTACCTAAACAGTATATTTTAACCTTAATGCAATATACTGTGGTACATTATAAGTACTGCTATCCCACATACTACAGGAAATTCACTTTATCTTATCAATCTGAAGGCTCTTTTGCAGTTTATGTGTCAACACTGCAAAAGTGTGTCTGAAAGGCAACTCAGGTAACAATACTTACAACTGGATAATACATGCTGAGTTATTGTTGATTAATTAGCGCTCTGCACCACTGATGTTTTCCCTTCTCACCTGCTCATCTGATGACAAACAGAACAAGAAACAGGCTTTATAATATGGGCTTCATGTTTTTGCAATTCAAAAAATTCATATTGGAAAGATTTACATGAATAGTGTGGGGTATCAGTCAAGTGAAGACCGTCAGTATCCTTTGATATTTACTGTTTTTTGATTTATTTATCCCCATTATAATGTTGGAGTTTAAAGGAAAAAGAAAATCCAGATTTAAGTGTTTGCCCAACTGGTAACAATGTGCCTGCAGAGGTGGTTAAATAAAAACATGCAAGCTGAATATTTTCAAATCAGGAAAGAAAAATATTTTTCAGCACACTGATCTTACATCCTGTTACATGTCTGAGGGGAGGATACTAAGAAGTGTCCTCACCTGACTGGTGTATGTTATTGACAGAAAAGCTACACCAGAAACTTGGAATTTGAACAATAAAATCTGCTACATAGTCTTTATCCATCCCAGAGAATACCTCCAAGAAATGCCCAAACTCTGGTGAAGGGAGATACGTAAAGCTGATTCAGGTTCGACAGTCATCCAGTGTTGATTGGACTTGTATGCTTCTCAAACTGGATTGTGTTAAAATGACTCATTTATCTCAGTTGTCAATTTATTTCTGGATCAGACAGGTGATCGAGTCTGACTCGCTTTGGTTTCCCTTCTTTTTTTTTTTTTTCATTTGAAGAAATTTTGACCATGTACAGTAATTTGTAAACTTGCATCAAGTTTATGAATAAAGAATTTTAAGATTAGTTATGTTTTGATGTTTTCTCTCTATTGTCATTACAGTTATTTGGGTTATTAGTGTGAAACTGCAAATGTGCTGAAGCTAAACTTTTAATGTATGAATTAAAAATTTTTTGCACTTAAAATTAGAAATATATCACATCAGCTACAGTCTGTTGTATAACTAAGAGAATGCGTATAGTTTAAATAATATGCATGCAGTTCAGTATTAATCTAATGGAAAAAAATGATTTCCTTAAAAAATACTCAATTTAAAACTGAGTAAAAGTTAAATTTATCTTAAAGAGTAACATCTTGGAATAATCAAGTGTAACCAAACCGCTTGTTTTCTATGTTTTAGAACCTCAAGTCAACACTGTATGAGACACTGAACTTGTGATGAATGGATGATAATCTGTATTTGCATTGCAAAGATTTATGCTTTGAATTAAATCCAACTTCCCAATAAAAATGAAAAGATAACGTTTTTATCCAGTGTTGCAGGCTCAGTAACTAAGATCCAGTCTAATTTCTTTATTCTAATAGTCTCATTCTGATTGATTCTTACATCAATAAGTAAAAAATGCTTCAACCATTGCACTTGGTACTATTACACATCTCTGGTATTAAATGTTAGAACCGTCCAGTCTATACATATTAAGATCAGCTGAAATTGAGATTTGACCTATCCACCTCATTAGCAATGGCTGCGACATGAGAAAGGCTTGCGTCCAGTCCTATAGCAAAAAAAAAGCAAAACAGGATGCAACAAGAACTATTTAATATCTATTAGGATAAGACCAAATAATACAAAAGTAATTCACAAAAAAATGTATTCCTCATTTACGTCACCTATGAAGACTCAGCCCCATCAAACATTTCATTCATCTAATCAGAGCACGTTCCTACTGAGTGTGTTTATCCATGGCAAATATTTACTTCCAGTAATTATATATTCATAACTACTCATGATATAGTACATGATAATACATTTCATACAACATACAGTACAGTACATGTGGGAACATGGGAAAGGTTATTGGAAATGGCTTGTAGAAGCTTTGATACAGCGACATGAAAAGTGTTGCCTGTCTGATGCAATGCAGTTCCTGCTACACACTAACTACACAGCTGTAATTTCTATAATGCATGAACTGTGCCGTGTACACATATGGCAGAAAGTTCCCCATCAGTACTTTATACACTTGCAGAAAATAGTTCATTTTTGTGCTGTCCTTAATGTATAGAAATAATCAGCTGTGCATTTTCTAAGAGAGCAGATGTGTAGTGTCGTTTACAGGGTAATAACTACTGTATGTGCATCTGCTGGTGAAAATGTTTTGACACTGTAAAATCATACTAGCACAGTCCAAGTTGAAAGCAGGCCCCTTTTTTATTCCATGACACTTCATGTTGCAGCTGTTAATATTTCCAAATGCCTGCTTTTTACTGAACCTGACTTAATGTTTAATATAATTATGTTAGTATTGCTGCACTGTAAATTCATGGTGAATTTAGTTTGCATTGAATATAAACAGGTGAGCCAGTACAAACAGTTAAAATCAACAGAATAATAAAATAAAAAAGTAACAGCCATGGAAAGACAGAACAAATGTGTGCTTCAAACTCATCCACACTTCATCCAAAAAAGACAGAGAAACAGAGATTGGTCCAAACTAATAATAATAAAAAAAAAAGAACCATAAAGTAAAACAACAAACATACTACTAAATATCACATCATCACAATCAGACAAGACAACTCACAGATTTTGAAATTACTAGCATTCAAATACGTATCTTCACATCTGTTTCAAGTCTAATACTGTATTTTACTGTAATAACCATCTATTGAATGTTTACGAAGTTCTTAAAGACTCGAAGTGACACGAGGCAAAAACCCTGAAATCAACACGGCTCTAACTCGACACGTCAGGTCTTACCAGGGCGATAAGTATCCTCCTGTTAGATTTCACTCCATAAAGAAATAATTGGCTTTGATTTAATATTCTATTCTGTTTTTATATTACACCGATTCATGTAATAACACCAACAGCCACAAAATGACACACTACTGTGAGGCCTGAAATTCAGATCTTCAGAAACAAAGTCATTGAAACATTTACATGTAGGGGGTAAGTGGGAGAATTTGTAAAGGGAATGAGGGGGGAGGGATCCATCATACCATACAATCCTATGACCACCCACAAGAAATATCACTATTATTCACACTTTTTTCCACCAACTGAAATGTTTTCTTTCACTTTTCACCTGTACAACATTGATGTGGAATGTTAATCCAATAAACCCTAAATATAGTGTGTGCTTCACTTTTACATGAAGGCCAAATGATAACATTGAGTTTAAATCTACCTTCTCCACATTTAACAAGCATGTATGTCAAAACCAGCAGTCAAGTCTTGAATGGCCAAGTAGGATAAAAGAAGACAAAGCCAAACATGTTGAATGTCTATATGAGCTTAAAAACCCCTATTACCTTTCCCTTTCCTGAGAATATAAAACAATAAAAAAAAAATAAAAAAAAGTTGGCTTAAGATGAATCGTCATCAGTTGAAAATACAGGTCACCAAACCAAAAGCTTTATATTCTGATTATCTGGTTTTACAACATCAACAAAAATCCCAACAGACAATTAAATTCAATATTTAAAGTACAGTTTAAAAAAAAAACAAAAAACTTTACCCTTTAATGTCCTACTCAACCACGTGGTAGAGCAAATTTCAATCACTATATCTAATTAAACATGTGGAATTAATCCTGAAAGAAGCATCTCCACATCTACCTGTTTAGGTGTGTAGTTTGTATATTTTATGCCATTACCCATTTTAAAACTTTATTAAATGAGTGGCACCTAATCAATTTGTTTAAAAATTAAGTCTAAGGAATTGAAAAATTACAACTATTTTTATTTGCTTTCTTCTCTGTGTAAACAATAAATGGGTAAGATATTTAGCATGTCTGTATGGAAAATATTAAATATTAAGCAGTCTGTTAGCTTAAAAGAAAAGAAAAAAAAAATGGGGAAAGAAACAGAAAACAGCTTGGATGGGCTAAGTCGGTCCTCAAGGGTTGCTGTCCTGCAGGTTTTGGATGTTTCTTTCTGCAGAACACCTGAATCAGGCTAACTGGTCAACATGATTGGGAAGAACTTAAGCTGTGGAGCCATTTAATTTTAATCAGGTGTGTTAGAGCAGGTGACATCTAAATTGCGGCTTTCAAGGACTGACTTTGCCCTGAGCTAGTGTGACTATCTTAAAGTAACAAAATCTGCCTCCAAAAACCTTTTAGTTACAGAATCAGGGTTGTTGGTGAGTTTTTTCTGGTATCTTTGGGACAGAGTCAGACCAGCTGTTTCACTCTCATCAGTATGCTAACTCAAGCTAATTAGCATTCAATTTATTCTAATTTCATTTAGACCCAAAAAGCAAAAGACAAAAAAGTTTCCCAAAATTTATGACTAATATTTGACTGGGCAATCATTCTTAATTTGACGTTTAATTTTAATATGTAGTTTTTGTGTAAATTGTGAGCCAAATAGCTAGTAAAGTGCATCAACTAAGAAATAAGTGCTTTAGCATTGGGTGACCTTCAAAGCTAAAACACTAAAGACAACATTTCTGTTACGATGCCTTTAGGAACTCATAAAAGGTCATGAAATAATGAAAAGTGGAGCATATTAGTGGCAGTCACTTTGTAAACACAAAATGTGAACCTGCCTGCAAAACTGATGAACCTCAGCCTTCTGCCTTTAGCCATATTATGAATCATTTGGAAATGAACACACGCCGGCTAGCTAAAAATAATCAGCAAAACAATAACAGCGCTTTCAATAACTTTTGACATGAGCATGAACTTTCGAAAGATAATAAATCCCACATGTCAAATTTCAGATAACACACATTTTCAACATACTTGACATTTTTTGTTGACTTCAGCTTAACCTACTGTGTTATAATGAAGGGCACCTAATTCTGAGTTGTGTTCATAATTGATCCCTTTTTTTAGCTCTCCCACTCTGCTGCCTGGCCCCCTTGTCTGTCCTACATTGGGTCGTCGTAATTGTAAGTGGGAGCTGCTGAGTACTGGTTCTGCTGCATGGCTCCCTGAGCAGCCCCCATGGCTGCCTGCTGAGCTGCCTGCTGGACGTGTGGGTTCTTCCAGGCTCCCGTAGCCCACTCCTCCTGAGCTTTACCCAGGCTGCCACCACTGCCGCGATAGAAGTTGTGAACCTGCAAAGTACAGTGCAAGAGTTGGGCTTAATTATTTGTTCCATGATTAAAATGTTCAAGAGAAAAATCATATTTAACTCAAACTTGGACCCAATCTGGTCCACACAACAATTGCCAGTGCCGTAACCCAAATTAGGCCCAAACATGTCTGCTTTCTGGGAATCGAGTCACTGTGGACACCATGACTTATAGAAGGTCATATGTCAGATTCACAAGACAGGCAGCAGTTAGATGCACCATTTCTTTTAATCAAAGCTTAATAAGGGTTTAAAATAATAAAAAAAAATGACTGTTCGCTATTATGAGCCTTGCAATTGTCAATTAGAAATTTTGCAATTGTGACATATATAAGAAAACGCTTTACATCTGTCAATTCAAACAAGAGTAATATGAAGTTGGGCAAATTTCAGTCAACTCTTTAAAAACAAAAAATGTTAAAGAAAAATGTAAAATGCATTGGTCACCTTTGTGAGGGCGATGAAGGAGAGCACAGCCACTGCAGTGAACATGACGGTGGGAATAAGCATTACTACGGCTGAGCCGATGTTGGTGCTAAAGAAGGTGATGGTAGCCAGCCAGCCACTGTGGAGAACAACAACAGTCTTCACACATATAAAGCACCACACGTTTGTATAACATAATGCCAGTAGCCCTGAACACCAGCATCTGTTTTTATAGATTTACATGACATTTGGGGTGAGCCAATACAAAATCCTGTCATTTCATTTTTATAAATATACTATAACATACCCAGTCTCTCTCCTCCATCTACTCATTTTAAAAACAGCTTAAACTTTACTAAATAGGTTGAGAAAACTGACTAATTGAGATTGTGTCTCATAGTGACCACAATTCAACCCTAATAAATATCTATGGAAGATTTTATGCTGATTTTATGCTCAATCCTCCTCACAACAATTAAAAGTAACATAACTGTCATTTGGCTGTGGAAGGATGTCCATTGCTCCAACATTTAAAAATCTATGCCAGCTGAGTGGCATTAATCCATCCAAACACACTTTAAGGTTCTATTTTCTTTTAATTTGTCACCCATCTTGACACTAAACATGACAAATATACAATGTACATTACACTTAAACCATTGAAAGCTCTTACCAAACTCCCCAACCTGGAATACCAACAGTCTGAATAATACTGATCACCACCTGAGCCATGAAGACGAAGAAGAAAGCCATGAAGTTGAAAGAGCTGTCCGTCCTGCAGACAGAAAAATCAGAATAAATTTAGTTATCAGAAGACCTGAAAAAATATTTAGTATGCTCAAAATTGACATGCTTACTTAAAGGCCTTATAGATGGGCCTAAACCAGCACACGTAGGAACAAGGGGTGAACAGTATGAGCCACAGGAAGGCCATGCCGAAGTTTGTGGCTCCGCCACCTCCGCACATCCAGGCCAGGCACCCAATCAGATTTACAGCTAGTGTGGCAGCGTTCACTGTCGATGTCAGAGAAATAGTTAGGATACAAAACAATTATGTTTGACACCAAACTGTCACAGAAGACGTGGGCATGAGGACCCGAATGAGGCAGGAGGTAGAACAGTGCAGGTAAAAAGGTTTATTCCTAAAATTTAATTTACAAAAAACAAAAGACAAAGCTCCGGCATGTCATGGACGAGAAAAAGTAACAAACTGTGGCATGAACAATGACTGAAAACAGAACACAACAGAAAGCAGAAACCAAACAATGAACTCACAAGGAGGAACTGAAAACCATGGACTTAAATACACAGAAAGACACACTAGACACAGGTGATGTGAACAAATAATCAGACCAGGTGCACTAACGAGTAGAAATTAAGAAAACACAGAGCTAAACATGACCCTAAACAAGAAACCAAGAACATAAACCATGAACATAACAAAAACCAAACACATGAAACAAGAACATAAACCGTGAACCATGACACAAATATTCTAAAAAGGGTCTAAATTTATTGTTAACCCCCCCACAACTGCTGTGTGTAATATGTGTAATTTGTTCTACATCAGTGGTGGCCAACGTCTGTCCTCGAGAGCCACAATCCTGCAGGTTTTCCAAATTTCTCTCCTCCAGCACACCTGACTCAAATTAAATGTCTTGTGGTTCTCCAGGACCGACATTGACCACCCCAGTTCTACATGAATAAAAAGTCCTCAATTCTAAATTTCTCCTAAAAAGAGAAGAACTGCCACAGATCTCATAACAGCACTTTAAAAGAAACATTTGACGTGTTTTGAGTGTATTTTTAACAAAATTGGTGTATTAACATGAAACCTCATTAGTCTTAATGTTCATTGCAGACATATAAAATTAAAATATGTTATTATTTCATCGTTTAATTATTTTAATCTTTTAAAATAGCTATCTTTTGCACTTTTTGTTAGATGGACTCTTTCATTAGTTCTTTTATTTTACCATATTCTCTACATTGTTATAAATTTGATCTTTTTTTTTTCTTTTTTACTCTGGAGCAAACTAACAAGTCAAATCTGTTGCACTTGACTGCAGCCCAGCAGCACATCCACACTGTAACCTGTACTTTTACCAAGTATCTAAGACAGTTTTAGATCAACTTTATGTCTGTTATTGAGGTTCAAATCTTAAATTTACATCAAATTCAAATTGAATGTAATCCAGTTCACCACTCACTATGACTATTTACAAAAAGATATTAAAATGAATATAAGTACCATAGGTAACAAAAAAAACAAACATTTAATAACCCTAACACTTTCCCATGAAAAATTAACATTATTACTTATTACAATCCCTCTCAGAGAAATACAGTAAAATCTACAGCCAGGTAGATCTCCGGCAGTCTGTTTTCTGTGGGGTGTATAAATGATTTCTAGAAATGATTTGCTTTATTAAACATGACAAAGGTTCGAGATTTAGCTGCAGAAAAGCAAAAACTCAAAGAGATGTACATTTTCTAAAAGTGTGTTTTGTTTTGTTTTAGTTGATTATTGCTAGTTTTATTACTACTAGATTTTCAGAAAACCGTTAAGCTGCATAACATCCTGTGGATTTTGTGGCTGTTCAGAACTAATTTTGGCACACACTGTGAAAACAGTAACTGGTAACGCTTATAGAGAATCACAAATATGATGAAATAAGGATCATTGGGCCAAACTTCTATTATTCATAAATAAAATGATATTTAAAACAGATTAAGGATTTTTTTAAGTTGAACCTCACTGAAGTTTTCACATCCATTTTTTGGTATTTTTGGTATTAGTTATTTTGGTATTGTCTCTGACAGGTAATCATGGTCAGGTGAGCTAGTTTGAAATTATGGCGCATCCGATTTGTAAACAGAAGTCTGATTTTCCGAATATCTGACTCAGAAAGTCGGGAAAGACTCACTAGCTCCAACTTCACCCATTAAATGTGGCTACTAATTCTAATGCTAATTCCTAGAATACAAATGTTCTGCTCTAATATTACAGCCACAGTAATGCGGAATTTACCATTTAACAAACACAGCAAACTCTACTCTAGAACCAATGTACTATTACCAAAACTACACTAAACTACTTTCTCAACAGACTTACATTTTGGTTTTCAAAGGGCAGAACCTATGTGATAATGGAAAAAGACACCAGGATGCATGTGTGACTGTCACAAATTAGCATATTACTAATGTCTACTTTCACAACTTGGTGTTTGACAAATGATTCATTTTTATCGCTGTTTAATCTGTTGGTTCATTTCTCCAGTTGTTTGGTCCATTTGATAATAATGAAAGTGTAATTATCAAATGAAAAGACAGCACAGTTCCCCAAAGCCCATCATGTCTTCAAACAGTCTGAGCCTGGGACAATATAACATCTCGACTTTAGGGACTAAAGAGAGAAAATAATCAGCATGTTGCTTGAAAACTGCTTCTTGATAATCAAAAATACTACTGCTGATAATCTTCTGCCAATCAATCTGATCAAATTAAATGAGAACAATAATTATGAAGAACCCTAAATAATAATACATGTGCCAACAACACTGAGTCTGCTGGAGTGATGTGAGACCAGTTGGTCTGGTCTCCCAACTGTACTATGTCTATTTGCATGTCATTGTTTTGGGTAAAACAAAAACACAGCATGCGGAGGCATTCATAGGTTCTTATGAAGTGTTGCAAGCAATATAAATGCAAAAAAACTCACACCAACTTATGTGGTTCTGAAATTGCATGAATATAGAATTTCCTGTACAAAACACAACTCCTACATGTAGGTACACTCACAGATCCAAAGGTAGTAGAGCCTCTTGCACATTGTGCGCCGTTGGTCTGGGATTTCATTGAAGTCTTGGTAAAAACATGGCTTGAGGGGGATGAATCGAGGCAGGGGAGGGAAGTTGTTTTCTACACAGAGACAGATCATTTATTGCCAGACAGATCAATATTTGCCATATATCAAACTTATAAGATATCAAATCAAGGCAGCTTTATGAAAATTTACCCTGCATAAATAAGTTATTTTTTAACCATTAGGCTACAGATTAAAAAAAAAAAAGGATAGAAATGCTTACCAGCCATGATCACAGTTTACTATTTTCCTCCACTTGCAAACAGCACAAACTTCAAACTCAGCTCCCTTTCAGACAAACTGCAAGGAGAGAGTCGTCTCATTAAATACATCATTTACCAATACTCCACTCCTTTCACAACAGGCCACAACCCTCTACAGGCCTCGATCACCACACACCTCACTCCAATGATAATAAAAGAGAAACTTCCCATCCTAAAATGAGTGGATGAAAGGTGATAACACGCCCTGTCAGCGCATCCTCCATCACTGAGCATCGTTTTCTGAACAGGCAGAAATAAACGTATTTTCTTGACCACGTTATGGCTGTGTAGTGCGAGCGGCGGGGCACAGTGTGGCCTTGTTGTCCCTTAAATTTACCTTATGCCCAAGGAGCGCAAAATAGGCGTGTTAACCGGTCTGCAAGGTTTATAAATTGAGCTCTATGTAGTTGGTGGACAGTTTATTTCCGTACCGTTGCCCGGAGGGTATAATCAACCACCTCCCACATAATCTGACTGTCTGTATCCCTCATTGGAAGTGCATATCATGGTGGATATATTGTGTGAAGGGCATCTTCCTGGCACATAGAAAGCAATATCTTCCGCAGAAAACACACCCATTCAGGTTGATTTTATGTGTTATGGTGCTTGGGCTGTTCTAAACGTAGATATTCATCGGCGGGTGGCAGTGATGCAGCAGTGGGGTACGGTGAATCGTGATCGCAGGCGATGGAGAAGCGTCCTTCAGCCTGCGCGACGCGGCGCATCGGTGCTTCATCCGGTTACGCGTTGGTCGTGCCCAAACTCATCACAATAAACAACGCAGCCTACAGATTTCGAGGTTTTACTAAAGCCAGACTCTGCTTTATCTTAGCACAATCATTCTCCTCCTCCCCTGGCTGGAGTGTAATGAATAAAATGCAATGATTGAATCTTACCTCCCGTTTACTCCGAGAATATCGCTAGAATCCTTTCATTCGTTTCAATTGCATCCTATGATTTAATCTGCATAAAATCACGCCGATGGAGGGACCCAATTCTTCTGCTCGTCATACAGTTATGTGCCCTTATTTCTCAAATGATGAGCCCAGGAGTCAGAGCGGTCACGTGACGCAAGGTCCTTTCTTTACGCACGCACCCCCTTCGCTGCCTTGTATCCGCGCGGGAGGACCAAGGCCCCGGGAACAACGCGGGATTTGTCGCTGGCATAGGCCGTCCAATCAGAAAGCGGAAACATTTATGTAAACCCCGCCCCCTTTTCCTCTCTACCCAGTGCTGAAAAATAAAAAGATGCATTACACAACCTGACCTGATAGGTCGCCTGAATATAAATATTCTGTGTAAATGCTACAACTGATGTGTGATTCTAATCTGTGTTTATAGATTAAAAATATGCAAGTTCTGTAATCTCAAAACCTTTGTGGAATAATCTGAGCCACTATTGTTTAGGAGTTAAGGGATTTAAGGGCATATCTTGACATTGTAGAATTTTATTTAGCTTATAAGACAGAATTTTTAGCAAGTAGGGAAATCTATTTACACAGGTACCAAAAAATCTATAAAGCATCTGCAAGCATGAAGTTGTAAGGGATTTGTTAAACTTCAGCTACTTAAAGCTGTTCTACATGCATTTCCTACCTTAAAACTCAGGGCTTCTGTCTCATTTTGATGGCACACTGACATTCATTATGAACATTCCTGTAGATAATAAATGTCAGTTGCCCTTCAGTGTTTCAGGGCTAAGAAAGCGCACTTCATAACTTTCTGTTTCCAGCCCGGAGCATTACACAACAGTTGTGTTTTGCTTTATGGCACCCCATTAGCATCTTGATACCAACAAATTGTCCACTTTGGATGTGAACTATGTCTGTTTCAACAAAGAAACCAAAGAGAACATTTTTGGAGGAAGACAGGACAAAAAAAATGTGAATGTGACAAAGCAAGACATAAGATAAGAGTCAACACTGGACTGATTTTTATAGGATGAAGAGAACTCAGACAAGAGACAGGATGCAAGTTTGATGCCAAAAGGGTAGAGTGGTAGCCTAGTGGTTACAGAGGTTAGCTTGGGTCTGGAAAACTTGGGTCCCCCAGCTTGGCAACAGAGGTGAACCACTGTGGGCCCCCGAGCAAGGCCCCCAATTGTTCCCCAGGTGCTGGAAAAATGGCAGCCCACTGCTCCTAGTATAGCTAGTGATGGGTTAAAAGCAGAGAATGAGAATTTAATATATTGAATATGTTTGAATTCTTGAATTTTAAAAAAAAAACATTTTCCTACATTTGAATCATTAAGTATGTTTTCCCTGCTAAATTGCTTTAAATAAAACAGAAGAACTGCAGTTAAATGTCTAAATTGTCATTTTTCCTCTTATAAGTTCTTGTAAACATTAAATATCTTTAAGCATGTGACACCAAAACCTTAAGTTCTTAAAGGTTAGTCTTGCTAAACAAATTATCATGTCTTTGGGGCTTATTTTCCAGGCTGCTTAACTAGTGTGTTTAGTCGAGGTCACTTAGTGGGGTAACAGGCATTCAGTGGTCAGGCGTGTGTGTTCTCACAGCTGGCTTAAATACATTTATAATCAAAATGTTAAAAGATTACACTTGTTCTCCTAAGTCTGGATCTGCCAGATGCTTCTTCTACAGAATTATTCTTGTTGTTGCATTAACATGTGAGCAGCATTGTATTGTAGCTGCTGTAACTGGATGATATCTCAGCAGAATATGATATACGGATTGTAAACTGACTCACTGTTTGTAGATTTCATTGTGATTAATTTCAGTCTGTCTGACTGAAAAAGAATGAAAGGAGGACATTAAAGCATGTGACAGAGAAAAATAAAAATGTTTTAGCAAAAGCTTTTCCTTTCTACAAAATCATTGTGAATGAAAGCACATGACATGTAGAGCTAAGTTCATTGAACAAATGCTGAAGTGTGTGGGCTCTGTCAAAGATAAAAGTGCCTAACACTTTTACCAAAGCAACTGCTCTGCCTTCTGTGAATTTCTTTCAGTTGTGTTTGCAGCTGCAGATAAAACTGCAGCTTAATAAAAGAAGAAATGATCAACAGGGATACACAGCAAACTATGAGAATGTAATAGTTTTCTCTTATGTGATTGTTCCACATTTTACTGACGTAATGGAAAAAATAGCATTTTAGGAGGAGTTATCATATGCTGGTGTAGTGTGGAAACCTATATTTTAAAAAAAGAGAATGGTATTTTTGACACATTTCCTTTATCTGCCACATATTGCTCAACATCTGCATGGGAATGTAAAGCACACTATTAAAATTAATCTTAAAAAAGGAAGACTGAGTGAGTTTTAGAGGGGTAGGTGAGTTGTGGTGGGGTTTGGGGGGGTATTGTGGTCTCTGGGGTTCTTGGCCAGAGCCACTGGGGTGGGCGCTGACCGGTGACGGGTGGCTGTCTGGCCCTCTCGGGTATCAGGCCAGGCCTTCTTTGGTGCGTTGGGTGGCTGCATCCTTATATCTTTAGTTTCGCTCTACTTTTTTTCTCTCTTTTCTCTTCGTTTCTCTCGAATTGGCAATAAAACACAATTTTAAAAATAAAAAGCTAAAATAAAATAATAATAATGAATATCATTTGAGATTGAAGGGAAGCCCCATACCAGCAGCTAGATCATCATTCTGATGCTGGATAGGACAGGTAAAACGAAAAGAAAAGAAAGTAAGAAAGCGAACAAGATTGTTGCATTTTCTTTTTGACTCAAACGACTAATGTGTGGAAAAACTGGTGAAGCGGTGGCACTTTATTTGTAGTGCCCGCTACTGTATTTCACTGGTTTGAGGCGGTACAGTATGGCTTAATTCCGGTTAGAGAATTAGGACTGGAGAAGGAGGCCTTTAAGATTCTTTATTGAACATGCTGGGGTTTATAGCTGAATATGTGTTGTGTGGGTTCATGTGGTCGTGTGTGTTCGTGTGATGTTTCCGTGGCTGTAATGACAAACAGAGTAAACAATAATGAATATGTGTACATAGTTGTTGTAAACAATTACAATAAACAGGTAAGTATTTAGCAGTCATATGTAAACACACAGACATATGGTATATGCAACAATACTGCTGTTCGGCTACATAAAGCGTATCAAGAGCACAAAACAATAAAGAGCACAAATATAAATTGGCTCGGCAAGTATATGAGGTCTACTATGCGGCGACCGAAACACGTGCAAAAACGTAGCAATAAACACATTATAATTAGCAAATACAACAGCATAATATAAGTAGAGCACACTCGGGAACATATCACTCACTTTATCGTCCTTTACGCACGGAAAACATGTTCATTCGGCTTTAATGCTCCGCTCCGCTGAAGCACCGAGCTGTCATGCACGCACCGCGTGCTCACGTGGGGGAGAAAGGAAAAAGGAGCTGGCGGTATGGAGCAACAGAAAGCCGGTCGCTGGCGGGCGCCTTCTGCTTGGCTTTCTTACAACTGGTCATTTTGAAACATTTAAATTTTTAGCTGCGATCAGCTGCATGCTGCCTTCTGGTGCACTTTTATTACCTTTGGCTTCAAGGTTTAAGTTCGAAGGAAATTTTCATTCAAAGTTTGACATGAAATGCATTGAAATTTATTCGTGATGTAATAATGAGCAGTAAATTAGAGCTTATTCGTTTATTCTTCTGTGTCTTGTCTGCTGACAACGTCCCCATCCTTCCCGTTCAAACAGTGAAAAGCCGAAAGCACGACATATTTCCTGCACTTGAATGCAGCAGTGCTTTAGCTAACGTGACGTTAGCTTTTCCTGTAACACTATGAGTTGATCAAACCTGCAGGTAACAATAATAATGATGATAATTTTAAATGAATTTTAAAAGTCGTGTCAGTGAAGATATAGGTCCCATGCTAATGTTTTTTTTCCTGAATACAATCAGGAACCAACAGAAGAGTGAGATAATGCCGTATATGTTGTTAATGTTACAGGGTAGTAGACAGCTGTCTCTCAGCTAATGTTAGCCGTGTTTACTTAGCTTACCTATAGCCCCCTTCTAGTTAAGAGGGGATAAAGGTAAATAACAAAATGTCCCTTTAAATGAATATTTAGGGGATGCGGATTGATTGTGCGTGACTTTTGTTAATGTTGACCGTTCCAGTAAATGTTAACTGTTGAATAAACCAACATGGTACCTATTGCAGGAAGTGACATGGTTTACAGCTGGTGTTCTGTCAAGTTATGCATCCCTAGCAGAAAATGTTTCCCCGTCAAATATTGAAAAGAGGAACAGATAGCTAAAACAATGATAAACATGGCTGCTTTTATTTAGACCAGTGTTTCTCAAACCTGATCCTCGGGGACCACTGCCCTGCATGTTTTAGTTCTGTCCAACTCCAGCACACCTGATTCAGATTAATTGAACTGCTTGTCAAGTTCTTTGCAAGTTTGCTAACGAGCCATTCATTTGAGTCAGGTGTGTTAAAGATGGACACCTCTAAAACATGCAGGGCAGTGGTCCCCGAGGACCAGGATTGAGAAACACTGATTTAGACAAATATGAGCACGTGAAGCATTTTGACCGTAAATACATAAACAAGGTTCAAGACTAATAACTAACGAACCAACTCACAATAATAGGGTAAAGCAATACTTAACTGATAAAACTATGTGCAAGACTGAAAATAAATGTCAACATATATTTTATAGTAAAGGGGAAAAAAAACTATAAATTATTCTTTAGATCAGAGGTAGGCAAGTTTGATCCTAAAGAGTTGCTTTCCTTTCCATAGGTTTCCACACACCTTATTTAAATGAATGAGTTACTGAGCAGAACCTGGCAAGTTGTTGGATCCATTTATTAAGAATTAGGTGTGTTAGAGCAGAGAAACATCTAAAACCCGAGGACTGCAGCTCTGTAGTCTGAACCTGCCTACCCAGCTCTAGACTTAACCCCTCATATATGCTGGCAAAGTTTGTTTGTTATACTGTTTACACATTATGTAATATTTTTTTGTTTTGCTGAACCCGCTTTTCTTATTATCTGTGTGTGTAGAGCTGGGAATGCAGCCACCGCTGCCACCTGAAGCAGTCAGAGAGCTGGTCAGCTCCTGTCTCCACAGAGACCCAATAGCAGCAGACCTTCGCTGCAGCCTGTTTGTTGCTGCTGCAAAGAACTACAAGAGGGACTCTTTGCTCAGACCCTTCCCTCCTCGATACATAAGTGGTGACAATAAAGATTTTGAGGAGCTGGTAAGAGCTAGTGACTGTTGAAAGCTTCTTTGTATCCTGTATTGTAGTTGTTATACTTACATGTCAAAAACTATTATAATTTTGGCTTTCCTAATTTTAGATATTATTAGCAATGTAGCAGTAAGTGAACTGAGCAATTATACCTTTTTACCTCTTTATTCTCGTTAAAGAATACATATACACAGCAGTATCTAGGGCATGGATCTCAAGTTCTGGTCCTTGAGGGCCACTGTCTTGCAGGATTTAGCTGTTTCGCTGCTGCACCACACCTGATTTAAATTATGGGTCATTGTGCAGAACTTGACAACAAGCTGTTGGGTCTATTCAATTTAAATCAGACGTGATGGAGCAGGAAAACATCTGAAAACTGCAGGACTGTGGCCCTTGAGGACCAGAATGTGAGATCCCGATGTAGGGACAGCATGATAAACAATGTGCTGCTAACTTTAGCCTCCTTTGAAGTTGAAAAACCAAGGATTTAAGCAGTGTGAACGAGGAATCCCCGACTCTGGCCCTCAAGGCCCACTGTCCTACAGACTTTAGATGTTTCCCTGCTACAACAAACTTGACTCAAATTAATGTCAGACTTGGGGCCTTGAGGACCAGGGTTGGGGATCACTGGTGTCAACTATACACACTTAAATCATTAATATGTTTGCAGATGGTTAAGAAGCAGGTAAAAGGGCCAGGTAAATGTTTCTAAAGAAGAAATAATGAATTTTGATGAAAAATGTTAAAAGTACCTTGTGTTTATGGTGTTAGTCCAGACAATACACAGTGTTGAGATTATTTTATTATATTTGTTTGCCTTTTTGAAACAACTTATCAGGGACTGGATTCAGTTGACATATTAATTGAATACAAGCGATAACTTTCAAGAGCAGGAAGTTGAATTTGTTATTATTTGATTTATTATTTATGCTTAACTTTTGAGAAGTCCACAGTTAAACATGATAAGAACATTTAGGTTTACATTGTACAATTTTAGATTTGTAGTTCTGTCACTACAGAAGTCATTTACAAGGTTTGACTTATGCCATTTTAAAATTATCCCCAATTTTTCTCTTTTTTTTTGTTCTTTAGTTGGCAGATGTAAACTCGTTGCCTGGTGTGAGGGATTTGGTGAGACTACGACCTGGACAAGGTGATCATCATCTGGCTCTTGCACACTGGATTCTCTCCTCAAAGAGTTTTGCAGTGAAAACACTACAGAAAGATGAGGTACTTCAAATGCAAATGCATTAATCACAGCGTCTCTTTATAGTCTGTCTAAATATGTTAAATGTTCCTTTCTCTGACCTTTACCAGTACGGCAAGCTCTGTAACCTGACAGAAAATGAAGGGATTTCTGCACCTGTGCCAGACTTCCTCTTTGAACTGGAGTACTCTGATCAGATGAACGCCAGGTTTGAGAGGATGAGAGAAGGAAGAGACATTTTCTATGCGTTCCACGGGAGCCGGCTGGAGAACTTTCACTCAATCATTCACAATGGGTTGCACTGTCACCTCAACAAGGTCACTGCAGGAGAAAACACTGAAATTGTTCCTTATAGAAATGCATTATGTAAAATAATTATTTATTAATCACTTCTTAGTAAAATGACCTATGCATGTGCAGAACTCGGTGTTTGGAGAGGGCACCTACCTCACCAGTGACCTCAGCATGGCTGTCCTCTACAGTCCCCACAGTAGCGGATGGCAAGAAAGCATCCTGGGTTCTCTGCTCAGCTGCGTCGCCTTGTGTGAAATCATCGATCATCCAGATGTTAAGTGCCAAGTGAAGAAGAAAGGTGTGTTTAAACACAGTATGTGATTTATGTAACTCTGGTGCTGAACTCAGCGTGTTAAAAGCCCCTGCTCATTTTCAATATTAGATTCTGAAGTCATAGACCGGCAGCGCTCACGAGCCAAGAACAGCGAAGGAGGGGATGTACCGCAGAAATACTTCATCGTCACCAACAATCAGCTTTTACGAGTCAAGTACCTGCTTGTTTACTCTCAGAGGAAGCACCTGACCAGGTAAGAATCTCCTGAGATTAATGTAAATGCTGTGTTGAACCACGCAACAGTTACAAACTGCTGAGTTTGCAAAATGATGAAAAATGCCGGTTGGACATGTTGCCAGTTTGCCACCTCACATTATTCTGCCATGATAATGTGAGAAAACTACCTTCCATCTGCAGGCGAGGATGTTGTTCGGGCTTCAGTCTGTCTCTATGTATGTGCCTGTGTAAATGGACTAAAATATATATGTAAAAGAACTTTTGCTCATGACTTTGACCAGCCATTAGAGGCCAATGAGAAACAGTGAAACATACACATGACTGTACATTTTAATTAAATGTACAGTCATCAAACTGTCTTATATTTTACACAAATATAATAAATCACTTCAGCTTTTGTTGCTACTTTAACACAAATAAACAAAGTCTAAATAAAAACTGAATTTTTTATTACAAGTTTGAAAAACATAGAAAAATAATATAGAAAAGATTTAATTAAGTAATATCTTTCTTTCACTTTAGTATAAATAACTACATTACATTTAGGCCTGCTGAGCATCAGGTTTTGAATGATGGATGTTCCTTAGCTGCATGGCTTTTTCCTCCCCTTAGGAATTCCCGCAGCAGCTCGTGGCTCCTTAGGCACCATTTTGCCATCATGATGAGTCTCTACCTTCTGCTGCTTATATTCATCGGTGCCTTGAACTCCACCACCTTTGTATCCTTCTGGAACAGACTGTTCAGGTGACGAGGCAGCAGGAGAGGCGGCCTGCAGTGCCTTTCTGATCAGACTGACTGGAGGCCTGAGCAGGTGTTAAGGTTTATTCACATTTACACTGTTTCTTTCTGCTATAGTTCTTTTCTATATTTTTACAAATAGTCCTAATTACTGTTAATTCACAATAACATATTTTAGATAGCAAAAATGAAGATGCTGTTCTATATTGAGCCTGTTCAAGTAGGACCATTTTAAGAATATTATTCAATGTTCCTTCTGTAATTTGTACAGTTTAGTAAACACTCTGTTTCGTGGCAAATCTCTGCTGCTGTGTGTTTTTAGTCTTCTGAGGATACATATAGTTTTACTAACCTGAGATGAAGACAGAAACATGCTGCAGGCTCACAATCATCTTGTTGAAGCAATTCCAAGGTAATGCAAACTGTCTATTTGGAAGAATGTCAATAAATTTCTTTTAATTTGAACCATTTCTGGAGTTTAAGTGAGGCCACTCGCTCTGTAATCTTCTGTAGTTTTCTATTGTTTTTTATGTTGCATTCAAATGTTAACACGGGTCGCCTCTAACAGAAGCACATTTATTACAGCTAGCACACAGACTCTCCTCTGTTATCCCGTTTTTATCAGTGAAAAAAAGTCAGGCGGATATATGGGATTGATAACTGAGGCGGCCTGCTTTGGTGACAGATTGTTTCGTCCTAATAGATGCCTGATCAAATTATGTATATTCACAGAAGCCCAAACATGAAAGCAGGAGATTTTTTTTTCTTGTGGCAGTAATGTAAGAGGGTTGAGGTTCATAATGTCACACAAATAAAATAAAGACATCCTGTTAGCTAGACATTTATTGGTAACTTATTTAGCTATAGCTGCTTATATAATTTGCAGTGCATAGATAATAGATTATACAGTCAGTTAAATGAGCATAGTCAGCTTGTAATTGGCTTTAACAATAGAATATATAATGGAACTAGTCTGATTAAACTTTGGATGATATTTAAAAAAAACCACAGCAGATCAAAGATGGAGCTGACCAACCAATTAAAAAAAAGATGAAAGTAAATGCAGGTTCCTTCTTGCGAAATCCTTCAGATAAACTGTCTCTACTTCAGTAGCTGTCCACATTTGAAGGCCAGAGAACAGACTGTCCATTGTTGGTCCACACTTCAGTCCCTTTCTGTTCAACTTCATTATTGCTACCTCATAAACTGTCAGTTATTCAATAACCATCACCTGAGAGGTGGGAAGCAATGCAAGAAAAACACCCAAAATGGGAATGGGAAGCTCTTAAATGCAGTGCAGTGGTTCATCTAATCCCTTTTACACCAATGTTATTTCACTTTCCAGCCTCTAATCCAGGTTAGCTAAAGTGGCGTGTTTATTCATGATGTCACTCATTTTGCAGGAATTTGGTCGCAAACCAAAGTAACAGAAACGTTTATGTGTCTGGAAGTCATGCCACAGCCATCTATCCAGAGGATCCTGAGATATTTCAGTGGGGGTTTGATAATAAGAGCTCACGCTGATCACATGTAAGTTAGTGCTATAGTTAATAAAAAAAAACACCTTTTTACTACTTTTTAAGGACTTAGTGGGATAAACCTAGACCCTGTGATAATCTATGCACTTCATGCATCTTTTCAGCTTTTAGAATAGAATAGAATAGAAATACTTTATTAATCCCTTCGGAGAGTCCTCAGGGAAATTTGGGTACCAGCAGCAATACAACACCAACAGTAAAGCAGGACAAGCACAAGACACAATATATACAGGTACAAAGCAAAATAGAGGCAAATAGAATGCAATAAATATAACAATAAGATAAGTTAAATAAAACAATATAAACAAGCACTGCACACAGTAGAGGTGGTACAGCTCTTACTGCTCATAGCTGGTACATTTTATATCAAAGTGCCAATGAGGAGTTATTTACCTTTACTTTATGATTTACTTATAAAGTTGTTTTTCAACATGTGCAAAAAAATGTGCATGCAGCATATCTACAAATTATATAATCACATTAATGATAATAACGACAATATGTGTTTAAACTGATTGTAAAAAGTGTACATTGAAGCAACAGCTTATTTTACCTACTGTTTTTATTACGTCTGTCCGCTAAGAAAGGAGAAAAGAAGCCAAATCACCCAAATATATCCTCTTATTTGAAGCAACAGACCTAGATGTAAAGATATTCATACCTCTTCCTTATTTTCTTTTTTAGTAATCTTTGAATCTCTACGATATTCTTTTCATCCGAAGAATCAAATTTATTTATAAAAGTACTTTTCATACAATAAAATGTAGCTTTACAAGTGCTTTACAGATTTTAAAAAGACATTTAAAAAAATACCCCATTAACTCCCCCACCCACCACCCCATCTTCATCACAACACATACAAATACACACACACACACTCAGATGAATATGTGACTGAGCACAGCAGAGCCAGGTAAGGAAACACTATCACATGAGCCATCTGCATAAGGAGTCGACTGGACCACAGCAACCAGGGCGCCGACACGGGCAGCAGCCAAAAGACCAATACCACGGAGGGCGCCCCCGCATGTGTGGCCAACACGACCCCAGCGAGAGGACCTCCTCTGAGGAACACGAAAAATACGCAAAATTAATAAAATACAAAAAAAAAAATAGTAAAAACGGTAAAGACTAAAAAGAGGTATGATAAAAAAAAAGTATTATTAGTAAAATATAAAATGTCCCTAAAACAAACCAGGTTACAAAAAGTAAATATCCACACTAAAACAATAAATACTAAGTAAAAGCCAAATTTAAAAGGTGAGTTTTGAGCTTGCTGTTAAAAACATGAATGTTCTCTGCAGCCGTGAGGTCGTCTGGCAGGCTGTTCCAGAGGAAAAGATGCCTTCATCAGGACACGTGCAGCTGAATTTTGTATTAATTAAAGAGCCAAAATAATTTTTGGGGGAAGACAAAGAATGCATCAAATGAACCCCACTTTATTATTCCTATTTGCATTTGCTCTGATATTAGTTTTTACAAACCTGCAGATTCCTCATAGTTCACATTTGTTGTGTTTGTTGTGCAAATTATTTAGACATAGTCTGAAAGAATATTATATTAGCATCTTAGAAAATTTATACCATAAAGAAGATAATTAAAATACCTGTAGAAGGTCACATAAAAGTAGTTTAAACAAAATCCTGGAATCCTAAATCCAGACTGATCATCCCCATCAAAGTAAATGAAATCACAGACAGGACGACTGCAAGTTTATTTCTCATTGATTGAAATACAGATTATTTCACAAATATTTATTCAGTCTCAAGTCACAAAGCTACAGTTCACATTATAAAATGTGATTGTATAAAACATGTTTAAGATATTTACATAGTTCTAAGATAGCTGCCATATTTTTTCCCTACTACACAAGTTAGTGAAAAGTTCCTCTTGGTTGTTGAAGAATTTTATGAGGAATTTTCTGCAGGAATTTTAACAGTCCGGAACCCAACACATAAAATGTCCCCCGCTGTTGCTCTAAAATGAAAATAAACAACAAGAATACGATTAATAAATTTAGTTTAATGCTACAATAAATAAAACAGTTCTGCAGTTCCACCTACCTGTAGGTCGCTGTGGCACACATGAAGTGGAAGTGCTCTCAGTTGATTGTGCATACATTTCCCAAAGTGGTGCAGACAGGTAGCATCAGATGGGGTGCAGGTATGAGGGCAGGATGGGCGCCTCAGCATGAAGCAACTTGAGCAAGAGGTGTGCTGGCAGGAGCCTTGGCATGCTTTCTTCTCCAGAGATACAAATCTACAGAGCAGGAAATTCAGGTTTTTGCTACAAAAAATTCAGTATACAAGGCAGCAAGAAAAAGGTTAGAATATATTTGTTTACCTGGCAGAGCAGATTGCAGAGGGGTTGGCTTGACAGTACTCCTTAGTGCACTCTGGGCTACAGCTCTCTGGATTCAGCAGTTCAATTACTGCACAAAGCAAATTCATTTCAGATTATTCAATCTTTTAAACCCATACGTCTTCTCCTGAACAGCAATAGTCTCCACTTTCGTAACACATAAGATATCATATCGGTAACTGTGACAGCTCTTTTCATCATTGACAGATAAGATGAGTAATTATGTGAGGAGAAACCTTTGAATCAAAAGGAGCCTTGACCACGTTATCAGTCCTCACAGCTCATAAACAAAATGTACCACATTGGCACCTTTCCCACTACAAACACTTGCAGTGATGGAGTGTGTTTTTACTCTATTTTGAGTTTAGTTTGAGCATTTCTAGTTTATTTTCATTACTTATTCATTTGCAGAATAAAATCAAACCCAAAGGTTTTGCTAGAGATTTTTTAAACAATCAATAAAATAATACAAAACTATGCAAACTTCAGTTGTTGCATCTATTTTTAAATTTACCGAGACACTGTCCTCACTTTGATAATGACATATTGATCCATTGATAGTTAATAGCTGGGTATAAGACACTTTCTCACCTGGCTTACAGATCCCTTTGCGTTCTGCATCTGGTTGGTCAGCTGCTGATTCCTGATAAACACACACCAGTCCCTCATCACACTTTCCTAGATAGTCCCACGTCCCTCCACAGGTCTCCCCCTCTGTTCTGGCACACACAGGGCAGCAGCCGCAGACGCCTGTGGTGACACCACCTTTACACTGAAGTTTCAGCGTCCGCCTGGAGGAGCAGTGAATCCTCTCGCAGGGCGGGCAGTGAAGAGCCTGAAGCTGCTGAGTCTCTCCGGTGGAAGTCTCCTTTGACCTCAGTGCCCCCAAGAAGGCACACAGAGAGAAGAGCACCCACATCCGTGATGTCAACATGTTGTTATTCTAAATTAGTAGCACCCATCAGCACTGTTTATATTCAAGACACATCAGAAGGACCTTGTGCCACCTCTCTTCACATCAGCAGCAGCCAATGAATGAGGGTCGGGGGGGTAATCATCCCCTCATCTTATCATCACACTATCAACAGTCTTATGAAGCACACCTACAGTCAGGTAATGACCTATTTCTCAAAAGAACAAAAGGATTAAGACATCAGCAGGTTATCAGATCAGGATATCTCGTAAGTGCATCTGGAAATAAAAACCCTGGCAGGAATGTGTGCACAACAATAAAAGAAGGCCACTGTCGCTGCAGGTTTTCATTAGTTTGCTCATTTCTTTTTCTTTTTATCTTGCTTCCTGTTTTTTAAGGGTGGTGAGCTTCGAAAGAGAAACACTACGGTATGCTACAAGTGGTTACCACATACACACCTCACTCCACACTAAAATATCAGTTTCATTGTAACTGTGCTTTTTTCTGTATGATCGAATTTATACCATAACTTTCATTTGACATTATTTAACTTTTTTAAAAAGGTTTTTGATGAAAAGTTCTTCTATCACCAAATCTCACTGCTTACTTTATTATATTTCAACACCGATTCAACTAATTTAGACAATTAGATGTTTTAGACTGCAAAGCCAAAACAAGAAATGTGCCTAAAAACTGATGAAAGAAAAATAAATTTAATTGTTCCTTGATATGTTTTAGCTAAGATACATAAGAAAAAAGAAAACAAAACATTATTTCCATATTTCCACATCCAATATCCAAAGCATGGGCAACGTTGCATTACCTGCACCAGTACATAGTGGTAAGATATATATATATATATATGTGTGTGTGTGTGTGTGTGTGTGTGTGTGTGTGTGTGTGTGTGTCAAAACAGCTCTGTCTCCCCCCACGCTCTAGCACAAACGTATGTAGACATTAGTGGCTACACACATGAACACAGTCACATGGAGGGATCCAGACTTCCTGCCTCCCCTCTCCTCAACTCCAACATCTGCTTTTCATAAGACGGCTGTTTCTTTTCTGGGAAATTCCAATTTGATGACTCTGGACTTCATGAATTTGTTTACAATCCAAACTCACAGCCTTGCTCTGTTACCACACTAAACTTCTGTTCCGCCCAGGGTTGCCCTTCTGTCCTGACCACTGCCGGACCGGCGTGGCTAATCAGGAGTTTCAGGAGGATTTCCGGTGGGATGCATCTCATCCTACCAACGTTTCAACAAGATAGTGCATTTCGGCAGAACACCAGACTTTAGGGGTTTATGGGCGTGTCCTTACTGCACTTTGCAATAACGTTTTCATGTTGTGTGCCTGTGCAGAAGGCAGCATGCCTGGATGGATAGGATGAAATTAGGACACCTGTCAAAAAATGAATGAATGACTGAGTAAGAACGGGTCTATGCTTTGATCTAGTTATCGGAGAATACTAATTAGTAGTGATGTGCGGATCAATGCCGAAATATCTATTCTTCCCAAACCAACGTTTATATAGCTAAACTTTCAGGATAAATAGGAACTACCGCTTCCTCCTCCTGCCATAGGCATATCTGAAACAAGGCATCCAACATGCTGTGATGAGTGGAGATATTTCAGCTTCACAAACAGCAACTATGTGCAGTTTCATGTGTGTGTGAAGACCACAGACCCCCCCTAAACTAATCAATCATAACACAGAAGCAGGGGTAATGAGGTTCAAAATAAAGAGAGGAGGCAGTAGCAGACAGACACTGGCAGTCCATTGGCAGTGCAGGCAGGAAGGCTACTGTCAGGTACTGTCCAGGTATTGTCAGAGGGAGAAAATGTGGAGCTGTTGGCTATGTGTAATAATGCCACTGGTTTTTGAGAAAAGGAATCACGTCTGGCTGCTGCTGCTGCTCCTAGGTTTACATTTATGTGCTTATGTTTAAACAACAGGAGTTCCCTACAATCTTAAAACTAAGGCTTCCTGTTTTAACCAAACGTGCAGAATAAAATATGGTTATAAAATAAATAATGAAATAAGTAGTAAATGTTAAAATAAAAAAAACTGCATGCATTCAGCTTGGAGTAGTATGTCCCTCTCCTCATTTCAACAGGCTTAGATTTAGTCAGGTTAAGATTAGCTGCAGAGTAGATCATTACTTAGACCAAGTGTCATTAAACTATTTGGTACTTAGAATAAAAATGCCACTGTGACCTTTTAAAAGAAAAAAAAGAAATGCATGAAAAATCTTTAATAGATAAGATGGAAAATAACATCGGTAAGTCTACTTTATTTTGACTGATGGTTAACTGAATAGGTGTAAATGTAGAGGTAAATAGATGCTGAGGTGTATGTCCCTGAGCTGTTTAAAACAAAACTAAACTGACTAGTCTCACCCAGTGTAGATACTGACCACAGAGTTATTCCTGAGGCATCTATAGACTCCATTTAACATCAAAGAAAAAAGCAGAATTACAGTCTCACTATAGTTGATGTGTGTATTTCTGAATAAATCACATTTTCTTTTTGTTTTGCACGTGATGAAAAACATTTCAGTGGGTCGAACCTAAAATGAACTCAGACATAAAGAGAAACTAAGGAAGGTGTAGCACACTTTACAGTAAGTATATTTGATGCCCTGTGGCAGATGAGACAGGTGAGGAGACAGGAAGTACAGAAGATAGCAAAAAGAAGAGGATAGTAGAAAGAGGACAGAGACTAGAGGACATGAGAGAGAGGGAGTGGTTTAAATGAAACACAAGTTGGTTCTGTTTGAAGATAAATTTTGGTCTTCATTTTGGTCACTTGAGATGTGAGTGACAACAGCCTCTCTGTTGCTCTTGCTGCAAGTCAAGGTCCTTCCTTAATGGAGGCAAAGCTTGGAAATTAACTGTTTTTGTTACATTAATACAGGAAACTGACATCTTGGAAAACAATATTTCAAATCAAACATGTTGGCAAGTTGCTGGTGCTACAATTTCATTAATACAGGAAAGTGGGCTTTTAATGTTTTTATTTTCAAAATAAAAACGACAGGATTGTAAGTAGTGAACAGATGTTTCATTTATCCAGTTTACTCCACATCAAAAAGATGCTCGGTCACCTCTAAGTTTCCTCTTGTTTGAGGGGACGGTTAAAAGTGATCGGTCTGCTGACCCAAGGGAACGTGATGGTGTGTATGGTTGAAGGAGGTCTGATAGATACTGAAGGGCGAGACTGTGGCGGCACTTAAAAACATAGAAAAGAATTTTATAATCGTCTCTAAAATGAACGGGTAGCCTAACTTTATAGTTGTATTAGCTGAAAGACTAGATTTGACCACTGAGCTGAATTGTGAGTCAAGTCTGATGCTACCATCTAAGCTCACTCCAAGGTTAATTGTTGCGGGTTTTAATTAACCAATCAAGATCCACAGGGCCCAAATAGCAACACCTCCGTTTTTTTGCCATAAAATAAAGAAAATTCAATGACATCAATGCCTTAATTTCCTCTATACAATCAAGTAATGGTTTTGTTGAAGATGCACTTCTTTCAGAGGGAAATAGATCTGGCTCTCGTCAGCGTAAAAGTGAAAGGACATGCCAAGCTTTCGAAGAATTGCACCAAGAGGGAGCAAACAAAGAGAAAAAAGAAGAGAAGAAAACTTTGTAATTGTTGGTTTATTTATTCGGTGCTTTTTAAAATTTTATTCTTGTATTTATTTCTGTAATTTTTTGCTTTTTAATTCTTATCCCCCAAATTATTTATCTTGGATGATCTGGATATTTTCTGTTTTGTGATCATCTTTTTTTCTGATGCTCTACTGCTTGTTTTCACTAGCAAAACTACATTCATATGCTTTCTGGTAGCAAAATCTTTTATTGGTTAATTCAGGTCACATGAACACTGAAAATACAACACAGTGGAATTTAATATTTATTTTTTTATGTTGGACCCAATTTGATAAAAATGATTTGTCCTTTAATTTAAAGGGATTAAAATAAAACATTTTCTGTAAGATAAAAAAAAAAAAACGTAGTCTTCTGGTCGTATAAAAATGTATTTAATTTCAAGGAAACCATTAAGTAACACTGAATACACCAGGAGTGATCATTCAATAGTCAATAAAACTCGTGACTCCTACATCAAAGATCCAACATACAAGACGTCTTGGAAAACAATATTTCAAAGCAAACATGTTGGCAATTTGCTGGTGCTACAATTTCATTTTTCCCCACATAACAAATTTAGGTGATACACACCTGTGTAGAAAAGTGACAAGATTTTACATCAAATTACAAAGGGCTGGATGTCAAAGTGCAAGATGCCAGAATCCCCCCCCACACCCCCCACCCCCAATCAAAGAGGACGATCAAAGTGTCGAAATGAGAAATGGACTCTCAGATACAAATTTCCAAAATTACTGTTTGGCCATTATGGCTTTGTATTCATTTGAGACCTTATTCTTGTTTACATTTCATTAACTTTACAAGATTTTTTTTTTTAAAACTTTTCCTCCCAAAGATACATCTTTAAAAACTGCACCGTATTACAGACAACTGCATGAAATGGAGTAAAGCATCACAGGAATACTGCAGGCATACAACAGAAAAGCAGCCGCTTATCAACAACTTCAAACAAAACGTGACATTTTGTTGGTTTATAAAAGCAACTGAATAAAAGAGTACATACTAAAATCCAAAGTGAAAGTAAAATGACTTAAAAATTTTGAAGAAAAACAATTATGTACATATATTTACATGTAGAGTGAATAATATACAGGCTTGACTGGCCTTTCAAGGACAGGCTGAAAACCAAAAAGGTCCGTTTGAGCCACCATGTGACATTCAGTTTTGTCAATCCTAAATGGTTGTTAAAGACAAGCTAACCTTCAGGAGGCCGTCAGTTTGTTCCGAGTCTGGTTTGAGTGTGTCTAGAAAAAAGATCCATGACTTTCTGAATCAAAACATGACTTTAAATATTCTATTTTCCTTTTTTTTTTTTCTTTTTAAAGCATGTTTAACAAAAAATATGGCAATGTTGTGTATGTAAAGAAAACCACCAAATGAATCCTTCTCCATCATCCCCCCTCACAAATTATTATCTCAAAGTGAAAGAGAGGAATACTGAAGCTGCTCAGTCTGGAGGGAGAAGGTCGTGCAAACGAAATCGTTCCCGGATGTGCGGTCTGACATCTTCATTCTGTGATACAGAGGAAGACAGAGGGACAAATTTCATGTTTTCTGCCTTCGCTAGAGAGGTCTTTAATCTCACAGCAGAACATGTGAAGCTTGTTTGTCTGATGAATGTTATCAGCTCAGCACAATTTCAAACTGACCCACCAGCCAAACAAACTCCACATACTGCTGCCAGTTTATAACACCCGGTTAAAGCAATAAATCCCATAGTTTAAGTTGCTTTTCAATCTTTAAAATGGGTCTGAAACACATCTAACGTTGTTGAGTTGTTCTCTACAGAAGCAGAAAATAATTTAACTGTTTTAAAGATTTAATTCATTAAGACACCGCTTTGAATAAGCAACAAATTTTACTTCACTGTTCAATAAAATTCTACTATATCAAATCTCACCACCAGAGGGCAGCAAATCATATGTTGATCAGCAATTAATGAACCACTGAGCACTATTTAAACGTCATGTTACATATACAGTATTGTAAACACTTGTTAATGAAAAGCCATTTTTATATCATTTTCAGAATTTTAGAAACTAGAACAATTTGTTTATTTGAGTTCCTTCAAAGAATCAAAGAGAGAAGAGTTTGTATAAGGTATGATGAGTGCAACATGTCCTGCTGTAAACTAACTCCAACACGATCGTTTTTTAACTTCCACTTTTCTTCCAGCCCATCATCACCACCATTTTGCTGGTCATTGGTCATATTCTGTTTAAATAGTGGTGTAAGCAGAATAATAAAGAAATATCCTTATCACTGAATACAACTATCAATTATACTCAAGATTAACGTAACTTAAATTTATTAGTGAGTAAAATCTGTTTGATAATTAGATTTTAATCTTGCATCAGGTAAGACAGTGGTTTCTCAACCCACACATCCCACCATCCCTACCATGTGCACCCCAGCACTTACAATGAAACACACTTTCCCAGTGTTAGAACCACTGAGTTGATGCTTCTTTTTACTTTTACATCATTTGCTAGTAATGTTGAGACTAGGAGTGACAGAGTTTTTCCAGTTGCTCAGAAGTTGTGGAACAGTTTGCCATTTCACATGCCCTGTCTCTTACTGGTTTTAGGTCCTTGCTACTTCTTTGCTCTGGCTTTTGAACATAGTTGTGCTTGATATTTGTTTTGTTTTTTTTAATTGCAGTATTATGTCTTTTTTTTTAATGATTTTATTGTTTTACTGTGTAGTTGTTTTATTGTTCAGCACTTTAGGAAACGGATTGTAGTAAATGTGCTACACAAATAAAGTTGACCTTGAACTACCCATATTGATGACTTGAGTATCTACGGTATAGTATTATAGTATAGTGGCATTTGCACTTTTGCAACATTTTATGATCAGTCTACAGAGGTCGAAAGTTGATGTACATACCAGCTCCACAAGTTTCTCCAGGAATGGAACAAGCTTCAGAAGCTCATTATCATTACGATCCACAAACCAGCTCTCAATTGGGATTCCATTGGAAAGCTGCAAAAGGCAAAATATATGCTAGTATCACTGAGACACAGATACACACACATTCAATTAAGTATTTCAAGTATTTCTTTCTCTTTATGGTATCAAAGTTTTACCTGATAAGCAAAGGCTTGGGGTGAGTTGTCGATGATTACCGTCTTGGAAAGATCCCGTCCAAGAATGTTCAGGTCTTTAATGTAGTTTCCTTGAACGCACACACAGTGCTCTCGAAATAGTCTATGTCTTAAGATGGAAAGAATATTATAACTATGGACAATTTTCATATCATAACCCATTATTAACAATATAAAACTGACACTAAATAAGTTGCTTGGTATAAACAGTCTGGGGTGAGAAGGAAAGAGTAAACTATTCATGCTATTCTCAGCATACAGTGCCTTGTCACAATATTTCCCCATTTCTTTCTCTTTTTTCTATCACCTTACAAACTGTATTATGATGGATTTTTGTGAGGCTTATATTTTTTATCGGCACATCTACGACATGTGTAAAACATCTTAAGTCATTAACTGAAGCAGAACTGCTTGAGCACCATCAAGGTGCTGACTGTGTACAGAAATCATTAAGTCATAACAAAAACACTCCATCTGACTGGGCTTGGACTTGGCCATTCCAAGACATTGGAATGTTCCCCTTAAACCCCCCAAACATTGACGTGGCGGCATCATTGTCCTTCTGGACAGTGAACCACTGGTTCAGTTTTAGAAGACTGACAGATTGTCCTATTAAAAAAAATGCCTATATTTAGCTCCATCCTTCATTGCTTCAGTTCTGACCATTTGCAGGTCCCACCGATGTCAACCATTCCACCAGTACAATGCTGCCACCACTATACTTCCAGTGGGAGTGGGGTTCTTGGGGTTTTTAATACAGTATTTTCTTTGATGGTCAAAGAGTCAAATCTCAGTCTCCTCTGACCAGAGTACCTTTTCTTTTACACAACTGAGGCGTCTCCAAAACCTTTCAGTGAACTCCAAACATGCTTTTTGCATTCTCTGTGAAATAATTCTTCAGGTGTCCCCGAGGATCGAAACTCCAGTTTCAGCTTTGCTGCTCTGACTAATACCTTCTACTTTGTGAGCTTCAGTGGTTGGACAGTTGAAGGTTTGTTGTCTTGCAGGGTATTTTCCATTTTCTGATTTAATGTTGCTCTAAAAGATATAATTTTATTTACTTTTAAAAGCATTTTCTTTACATTTCATATACATTATATATTTTTATATATTTTATTTTATTTTATTTATTTATTTTTTTTTTTGGAATCCTATATTTTTGCTATATGCATATTTTATTTTATTTGGACAGTCGCACTAAGCATTTCACTGCATTTTGTACTGTGTATAATTTGTGCGTGACGAATAAAATTTGAATTTGAATTTGAAAAAGCCAAATCACAAAATGTACTTCTCCAGACCTTGGTCCCTGGCGAGTTTGAAGAGGTCTTTGGTCTTCATTGTGTAGCGGGTGGCAATGCGGGGTGCCGCTCTGGCCGTCGGGCAATTCCCCATTAAAATAGGAAGTGGTTGTTTGCTGGGAATTGCCAGTTTTCTGTGGGATGGCTAGGATGTTTTCTGAACCCGCACTTCTTTTGGGTACTTTTGACCAAACTCGGTAAATATGGTTTTAATAAGTTGTTGAATGTTTTATACTGTAGTTGCATTTTCAATGTATTTTGAACGGGAGGGTCGGGGTCTGAGACGACATGAATGAGTGTGTGACTAGGTGTGGGAATCCGACGCCACAGAAACACTTTGTTTTAACATTTTTAGATTAAATTAACATTTTATCAGTTTGTAGTAATTTTGTATTGTTTTGTTACAGTTTTTCATGCACAGCTACCTGCTGTCCTTTAGATATAATTTCTAGGTTTGTTTTGTTTTAGTTAGTCCGCTCTTGGTCAGGTTTTTTTTTTTTTTTACATATTGAGACAATAGTACGACTAACTACTTTAAACTTTGTTTAGTTTTTATTACTGGGTCACTCCCCTGTAATGTTTTATATTCTCCTGCCAGTAGTCAGAAGTGTTTACACCAATCTTTTTTGGAGTGAATTCATCTGCGGTGTTCATTAATTTGCAGTGGTTTGCCGTGCAAAGGTGTTTAGGTTGAAGCGAACAGCATGAGGTGTATTCAAGAGGGACTGTCTGCCTTCTGTGATCTCCAGTTAATTTGAGTCTGTAATTGTAGTATCTGATTACGAAAAACGGATCAAGTAAAAAATGCCTACCTCTATGTGTCAAATATTGTTAAGCTTTACTACTATGTTAGTTTTGTTGTGTAGTCTGCCTTGGTAACAACCGTGTGGTTTAGTCATGTCCCTGATTTGGAGGGACATGTAAAGTGGATGTAAACTGAACCCATGTGACACTTAAAGCTTCCTCTACTCTAATTTTAGCTTCCTCCGTCCTCCTGCTAGTGACCCAGAAAACGTACATGGTAAAAGTACATTTTAAAGGACGTCTCAAGCCTTAAGATGCACCTAGAGGAGGAAGGATTGAAGAGAGAAGACCTGTTGGAGAAGCTATAAGCAAAGATCCCCCCCCCCTCTTTTTTTTTTTTTTTTTTTTTGACAGCCATAATATCTGAAGGAGGTTTGGCAAGTCAACACTACACTTTAAATTGAATTAAAAGCAAACTTCTACTTTGACACAAACATAATTATGTTCATCCAACAGAAATAATCAAATTAAGCAGTAAGCTACTTAAAATGTTTAGATGAAGTTGTGTTACAAGTCTTATTTAGTCAACTGGCTCCTCTACTTGTATCTCTGGTGGGAGGGACGAAGACACAAATGGAGCCGAATCCAGGAATTGAGTGTGTGTATTGGGGAACCAATATAAGGGCTAGACTGCATACAGGTGGTATAACTGAACTAATTGTGACTTCAGAAGGCAATTAGCAGCAACAGGTTTAAGGTTTCAAAATAAAAGGGGATGAATATATACACATACACTATTTTTCACTAATTTAACTTTTTTAGAAACTTTAGAAATATAGTTTTTTTTCCTTTTCATTTCAGATACATTTTTGTTGTTGGTTCATAATATTAAAACCACAAAATGTTTCAATTCAAAGGTTGTAATACAACACAACAAAGAAAGCATGGGTAAATAATTTTACAAGACACTATACCAGATGAGCAGATCTAAAATCCAGATATTCTTCTTAAAAAGCCGCTTTTACTTACCTTACTAACTGTTTTTTTGGGTCCAGGATGTTAAGCAACTTGTCAGCATAGACTTTCTTTGAAGCCGTGAAGAGAATAATCTGAAATTTTAAAGGACAGCAAAAAATAAATGGATCATATTAAACAAAAACTGCCTGCACTCACTAAAGAAGAAACAGCTCACCTCGTACAACTGAGACATGCGCTCGAGAAACTCTCGGAAAAAGGGCCTCAAGCGAACATACACCTGTTGATTTAGAAGTAATAAACACAAAAGCTGTTTAATCTTATTAGCAGTAAAAGTCAGACTTTTTAATTAGACATTGATTTATCACAGTTCCTACCTGGTATATTACATCTTGAAAGAGCACAGGGAATGTCAGGGCTGCATCTTCCAATTCGTTCAAACTACAGTGGACCAGAGTTTCATCCTGGCAGCAGGAGGTGGGAACATAAAAAAGCTATGAGTCTATTTTTAATATGAGGTAATTGCAAATGAAAGATTTCACTGCTTACCAGATCCAGGACCAGAGAGAACTCAGGCGTGCTGCGTGTTTTCAAAGGTAACGCTGGTTTACGCGTTAACTGCTCTTCTGTCAGTGGAGGCACATGCTTAATGAAGAAGTACCTTGAAACAGAAGAGATATAAAATCCTCACTCAGACAAAGCTCACAAGGATTGTCCCAGTAATATTTAAAGGCAATGTGAATAATCCAGCCAAAGTGTGACTAGCACCAGCCAAGCTGACCCCTTAAATTAAAATGTATAATACACACAAACTACTGTGGACCAAAAAGATCCAACTGCGATATTAAAAAGCACAAAAGATTTAGTAGTTTATCTAATGTAGTGCAGCAGTGGTGTAAACATGGTGGCACATGCCATCAGTGCTCATGGCTTTATTTGCTGCCATCTGGTGGCTGAAAGTTTTTCTTCACAAGCTCTGCCCACCAATTCAATGTCACCTTGGATGTGGGTTCAAAAGGGTTTACCACAAACCAAGTTCAACACAGTCAGCTTCTTTTTGTTTGAGATGGCTTAACAAAACCTAAACAAAACCTCTTAGCCGCATCCTAGTTTTAATCTTGACAGTGGGTATGCAGCTGTATGATCGGAGGGGTGTGGAAAAAGAATATCAAGATTGTTGCTAAAATGAAGAGAATCTCGTTACTAGAATTTAATGTATTAGTAAGTTTAGATATGCCTGCCATGTGTTTCAGCAGCTGCACATAATGCTCCAACTTTTAACAGAACTCACAGTGTGACCCATAGTAACACTGAAATGACAAATTACTGACTAAATCTAATGCATTTGTTTAAGTGGCTGAATATTCTCCGAAATATGGGTTTACACTAATTAGTTCTTTCCCCATGTATTAGATTTGATATCAGCAGTAGAATAGATTTGTTAATCAGGACAGGATATAGCTTAAAAAAAAAGAAACAAACTGCATCACCAACTAAAAGCAGGATTCCCAGAGCAAAGTGACATACAGCTTACATTTAAACTGTGACTGCAAAGCTGGGAATCTAAATCACAAGCTGAACACTACTTTAAATTAAAATCCATAGCAGATGGAATATTTTACAGATTTAATGCTGAAAACTTGTCACTGACTCAACAAAATGCTGTGGTTATATTTGGTGAATGAAACGCCAAAATGGAAAGTGAAAATGTGATTAAACACAGCAAAGCAGTACAATTTCACATGAGTTTTATAGATTGTGAATAAATAACAGGTTATTTTAATAGGCAAAAAAAAAAGCGATCAACTTACGGGTCAAAAACTTCCCAGTCCTCTTCATAAGAGGTTTCAGCAGGAGCCGTGGGTATCGAGTGTGGGTAGCTGCCATCTGACATACACCCCGGAGCTGATGGAAACAGGCAGATGAAAAAGGACATTCAACTTTTAATGCTTTATTTAAAAAAAAAAAAAAAAAAAAAACACACAAAGACTTTTGTGTTAAATCACATTGAGGTTACAACCATGTAAATAAAAAGGTGGATGAAACCTTTGTCTGAAAACTGACACAAAAAGAGCAGTGTCTTGAACCGTGTGCCTGGCTCCTTTCATAGGAAAAAAGAAGTTGGTTTATGTTTACTCAAAGTTTAATCATCTTCCTTTGATCTGTAATCACAGCGCACAATTTTAACAAACAGTTTATGGCTAGTTTTCCCAAATCCTCTTTCATATCCTCTAGTATCTAGTAGAACAGACAGAGCAGGGTATGACACAGGGACGGGCTACATTGTGACTGGAAAGCTGCACCCAGAGGGTACGCAGCTTCTGCATCAGATGTCATACTTGCTCATGGTCCCATTTCAAAAGACCAAAATGGAAATAACCAAAATAGTGAACTCTGCATGTGACCAAAATCCAGTGAGTATTGTTACAAAAGGTCATAGTTAAACTTCATGGTTTATGTCAAAGTTTCCTAAATGACACAAATGATGCTGAGGCTTAAGTGAGACTGGTCTTACCTGTTAATGGGGGCATGTCAGTTTCTGTGACTATCTCTCCTTCTTCTATGGTTGCATCCGAGGTGACCTGAAACCTCTGTGGTAAAACTGGGGAAGTGTGACATTGAGTGATTCCTTCTGTGGATGCGAGAGTGCTGCTTGGCATTTCTTCTGCCTGCTCAATGTCCAGCTGTTTTATAATTTCCTCTGCCTCAACTGCTTGGCCTGGAGAGTCTGAGCCTGGAGTGGCTTAAAAGACAGATATGAATGATATGAAATTAAATGTCAATGGCATGTCATAAATAACACATCAAATTGGTTATTAAACTTTCACATGGCCACATCTGTGCAAGTGTATAGGAATTTTGAGGATCTATTGTTGCCCTCTGCAATAGTAGCTTCCACACTTTTTTCTTTTTCTGTGGCTCATTTTGCCTTGTACTATGTGTGAACTGATGAAATGCACAATACACTCCATAATGCTGTTGACATGTTGTAGGAATGATGCCATCACAAGAGATAAGACTAAGTACATATTTCACTGTCAAAAAAAAAAAACAAAAGGGGATTCATTTATTCCCAAATGGATATTTTGTTGTTAAAGTATATTTCATATAAATATAAAAACATTTGTAGCTTACTGAAAACAAGATGGATTCTGTATCTTGCTAATTAATCTTGGATGCAATTCTTCTACTGGTAGAAACAGTCTAGAGACAAAGTTTATGATCCACTCAACCCTTCATGAGGTTTGTTTCAAACGTCAAATATCTCAGAATTTAATTCTTTCCTACCAGTTTTAGTTGCTGGTGAGAAAAAGTTGAAGACTGGAGAAAAGATGGTTCCAAGCAGGGTGGTGCGTGGTGGGCTGCTCGTGGAGTCAACAGGTGCCTCCAGTTTACCGTTTGGTTTCAAGGGTTTACTGTTGCAGGTCATTGCGTCTATTCAAAGGAAAAAGGACAAAAAGATGGGGTTAAAAATAAAAGTCAATTAACTCTTTGTTAGAAAATTACAAACAAGATCTGCGCACGCGTCTTATTATCGTTCAGGTTTTGCTCGTAACTACGTAACCAGGATTATGAAGGCTGAATGTAGAACCTTTATTTGGAGTTTTCCGGCAAACTCTAGACACTGATTTGTTGGAAAGACCTCTGGTCTGCGGTGTTGAAGTAATGAGATCGTTGTCAGATTTACAATCAATGCGACTCCTCTTGGCTGGAATATCCTGCTCTACCTGAGAAAGTAAACACACAAACAGTGACACACATGACTGGATTACAAATAGTTTACATTAACATCAGATTATCAGAACATTTTTCACTGTTTTAAATAAATCTTTAGATTTCATTACTAATTGTTCAAAGTAGAACTGATGCTTCTCGCTATCCTGTTTGTAAGCTTTGGAAATTGTGAGCTGTCTCTGGTATAGAGCTGCATCCATGCGTGCACGAAGCTCCAGTGGGCTCTGTATGACAAATTTTGTTTGAGGGTAACTAGCCTGTTAGGCCAGTGCGAAGCAAATGCAAACAATAGTAATTTGATCACTTGGTGAAAATTTTTCCAAACAAAATATCTAGGCATGCCATACTCTAATTAGCCACAACATTGAAACTGAACAGATCAAGCTAATAACCTAATGTAATGCTCTGCTGGAAACCTACAATGTATGACTCCTAGGAATGTTACCTTGACACGTACCAATCAAGTAAACCCTGTAACTATTTGCTTTAAATAGCATGGTCACTTCTCAAAAGTACTTTTGCAGATAAAACTGTTAACTGAATCCTCATTGTTGCCTACCTTGACAGCATTTCCACGGATAAATTTCTTAATAGTAGAGAGCAGGCCTGTTTCATTCTTCTGCATTTTGCCTCGACTCCTCACTGGGGATGGCTCTACTTCGTGATGTTTCCTTTTGGCCTGGGACAGGTGTGTTTGGTGGCCTGTGTTCGGCTGCTGAGGAGCTTTACGCACTCTCAGCCTCATCATGCTCCACCGTCACATAGAAAAATCTGACAAGAACAAAACAAAAAGTAATGAAAATAGGTGATGATAGATGCAGACACTCCATTTTATGCATTACTATATATTTTATTGCAGGCCTTTGTAACATGCAGGCAATTTATAACAGATAAACTGTAACTATTATCCAATACTACTATTTTGGATTCTTGCATTTAATTTGGAAGAAGTTAAAATGAATTAGTCTATGTATTTATACAATTTTGTTAAAACAAATTATGAAAAGTTAATGAACATACAATTTCTCCATAGAGGGTGCTTTACATCTTAAGATTAATATGATCTGAGCTCAATACCTTTTGTGAAGTAATGGGTATTTAGAGTATTAAAATATCTTTTAATACTATTGGTCAACATTACTTAAAATATGTTTGTAAATTAACTTTTGCTATTTAAGCAAAAGTCAAACAGTTTTATTATGACAAAGACAAAAGTTTAAATCACCTCTGTCCCACTGACGAGTTATGTAAAGGCGACTGCTTTTAAAATCTTAATACCAAAAATACAGTAAAGCACTCCAATACTTTGTGTGGACCCTTGTCATAAAGCTCCAACATGAAAAACTGGTCAAACAAGCAACACTTTAAATTTCAGTATGCTGTTATAATCATCTTGTTTGCATATCTTAAATTCTTTTATTTCAACTCACAACAAATAATCATGCTGGTCAAAGCTGCCTCTTAACCATGAAACAATTACAAACTATAGAGAAACACTTTAACACGTGACTTCGTGTCATTCCCATCTCTAACCAGAAGCCATGTGGAAATCATATACTGTCAACTTAAACACACGTTAACCATAACACCTGTAAATTGCTTGGATTGGGGAAATGGGCTGTTGTGAAGGAAAAAATACTTTAAATTTTGGATGTTTTAATTTTTTAATTTATTTTTTTTAAACTAAAAGAAGTGCAAAAAAAACCATTTTAAACCAAACGTTTTTGCCGTCACTAAACAAATGTTTGGTTGGGGTGTCAGCGAAGTGGGTGGTGTATGTGATAAACAAGAAAGACATTCGTCTAAATTTGAGTCCTTCAGTAATATGACCTGGGCTTATTGCTGTAAGAAAGCTTTCTGCATGCGTGTTTGGAGGAATTTTGCCAAATTAGATATGACAGCAAACGGCACCGCTGACTGCCGTTACGTAACATTGGACAGAGCTGTATTACCATAAACACCGTCAAAGGCTAATGCTAGCCAGGGGCTACCACGTAGCAACAACATTGTCAAACACACTTTAAACTGAATTGACGCTGATATCCCTTGTTGGGCGTGGCAAGGCGCTGTATTAATGTGGCCACAACTGACATATAATATCTAAATACGTAAGCTGATAATCACAATTAATGCTAACAAACCAGATGCTGTCAGTGGGTTCTCTAGCTAACAGGCTACAGTTAGCTTCAATGCTAACAAAACGCCACAGGCAGAAAGGTAATGCCGTGACATTATTCACGTTACTAGTAACAGAGCACCTCATGTGCCACCGACAATGTATGCTTATTTAGCATTCTTTTGAAAAATTCGCTAGTAAAATAGAGCAAATAAACAAGTTATTTTGCTCGCTATACAACTATGCTCAGCCATTAGACTACGCCCCCTTCGCTGACTAACGTTAGCCGCTAGCTAGCTGTAATTGGCTTTCAAGGGGACAAACATTTTGTTTAGAAACTGTTTATTACTTACAGATGATCTCAGAAGCTTGTTGAAATTTGCCGCAGCAGTGTCAGCTCTCGGCCACGACCGTGGCGGCCACTGATAAAGGTCGAGCCGTAATTGTTGGCCCGCCAGCTGTGTTCCTCGCTCGGTGGCAAGTCACAGATCAACCATGGCTTCGGACGCCATTTCCCGCCTCATCACAAACATAACGTTGGTGTTGCGCAGGGGAATGCGACACAGACGACGTAGTGGAACCAACGTGTCGGAGTGCAGAGTTAACAGGAAAATGGCAATAGTGTATGCGCAGCTGGATTAATGCCACCCTGCTGGCGTTGATGTGTGATTACAAGAAACATTTAAGTACGTGCGTATATTTTTACATTTAACATTAAAAAAAAATCTTATGTGCGCCTATTCATCTGTGCTGTAAACACCTTATATCCAGCCACACTACCATCAAAAACATATGACAATCATTTATACAAGCAAGTTTTGCTCTCCCACAAGTTTATTTTAATACCACAATATAATTAACTGATGCTTGGAAAGTAGTTGTTAACGTGACACCGTCATCTGAAATGATTTATTATTCATGCACTGACATGAACTGTTGGTCTGCCTGAGTTAGTATTGGCCTGCTGTTGACTTCCAATGCCTGGAAGGTATGAGCATTACAGTAGTCACTGAAAACAATGTGGAAAACCAAAATCAGTCTTTTAAATTATTAATTTAAGACAAACAAATGTTTTTAACATACGATTAACTCAGCAGTATGTCAAAATGTTTATGTCTCGGCTCAGTACAAAGAAAATAACTAGAAAAACGTATCTGGCATATTTAAGATGTACGAAAAAACACTAACTTTGCATGTTAATGATCAAGTATCCCCAAACAGCTCTTATAAAATATTTGGTCGGATACTGCATGTGTTAACTGATTGGACATTTAGTTTTAAAAGTTAAAAGAAATCATCAACCATTTGACACATAACTAACCTCCACCAAGATGGAGCAATATGAAAAAGAGAATATTTGCATACAAACTTTGTGTTACAGCCAACACTCATGATTACAGCTGTAGAGTTAAGCATCCCACTAATATTCTACAGAAACAACTCACTGTGTGAATGTACAAAAAACAGAAATAAACAACATTTTCTTTGCCAGCTCACTGCAAGTAACACGTCAACAGGCAACAACCTAAATTGAATTTTGGAGAATGTATATCAGTTTATTGAATGCATCTAGGCCATGTGGGTCTGAACTCTGTATCTAGCAGACAAAACCTACAAAGTTCACCCAGATACACGGGCACACTACAAAATATTACAAAAAAAAAAACAAAGAATTAAAATTGTTCTTTGCTGTAGAAAATCTTGTCATTCAATGAGCTGTCAAAGGGAGATTCAGCAACAAGCAGTTTAAATCTAAATGTGCAAGCCATCTATCTTCATTGCAACATCAATAAGTGCCTATATGTAGGGTTAGACACTGATATTTAGAAAATATTTTTATCCAACATGTTATGATGTTCATGACAAAGCTAACAGAATAATGCTCAAGCTACTTGAATTTGTTTACAGATTATGGCATGACAAATTTCATGTGTTTGTCCAGTTAAGTTTTGGTACCATTTTTATGATACAAACTGATGCTACGTCTTTATTTCATCCCAAGATGAAGGAGCTTCCTGTACGGCCCTGGCCCACCCCAGAGACCCCTAATGAAGGAGAAACAAAAAGGAGGAGAACATTTTTGTAGTAGGTGAAGAGAAACATTCACTGTCAACAATTAAAATATTAATTTACCATATACATACCGGAGAAGGCCATGCCAGTAGAGATGAGGCATCACATCAGCTTTCATATAATACATTAATCTTCTTTCCTTGGCTTGGTTGATGGGGAACGTTTCCAGTGGCTGTCCATTGTAGTCAAACTCTGCCAGAACAACTGTATTATAGCTCGTCACCAGGGGACAAGAGGTGTACCCGTCGTACTATTAACGAGAAAATGATTGAGGTGCATTTTCATCAGTTTTTCTATCGGGTTACTTTCAACAGTAGACAGAATATCATTCAAAATCCAAGGTTGACATTAATTTGCCACTTACTTTTTTATCTGGCTTCTCATTTTTCAGTACCTTCTTGATAGTTCTGTTGAGTATTGCAGATTGTGCAGCTAAAAATAGGGTAAAATAGAAAATATATACTGTTATATGAATAACCCCTACCCAGACACTATTCATTAGGGCTGAAGCTTCTTGGCAGCTTTTTCAAGGCTGTAACCTGTCCAGACATGCTCAAAAACAGACTCGACTCTTCTCTCCCTGCAGTTTCACACCCACCATAACAAACACAATAAAAAAAATACCAATATGACTCCATATTATGCTCACGTAAGCCAAAGAGACAAATTCAGTGTAAATAGAATAAGCTGCTGGAGATTAATTAGAATCAGGTGTGTTGGAGCAGGAAAACATCTAAAACCGACTGGACAGTCAACCTCAAGGACTGGATTTGCTGATAGATAAATAACTGATTGTGTTATCCCCTTAGACATTTTGCTTAGAGCATGGGTACTCACTTTGGTCCTACAAGGGCTGCAATCCAACATGTTTTCCATGGATCCCTGCTCCAACACACCTGCTCAAATTAATGAGTCATTGTACAGAACTTGATTGGCTGTTAGATCCATTTAATTTGATACAGGTGTGTTGAAGCAGGAATACATTGAAAACCTGCTGATTTGCAGCCCTCGTAGGACCGAAGTGCAAAGCTCTGCATTAGAGGCTTTAATAATATAAAGTGGATGGAGAATCATTATGAATGAATGAATACAAAACTGTCAATCTCTTGCTGTCAGTAAGCTCCATGTAAAACCTGAATTATTCATAGTTATTCTTCTGGTTACTAAATGACCCCAACAGACATGGCTGACCTATAAACCTGGAATAGAATAAGAAATTCAAAGCCCCAGTCAGTGGATGTTAAATTAACACCTAAATGTGAGATGGCAACGAAGCATATTCAGATTACAATACATTTCACATGGAAACACATCTATTTAAGAGAGATAACGGTTGTCTGATTCCAACTGAAACCAAGGTAAATGTACATGGTGTTGGCAAAATTTAGCATTAAACAAGAGAATCTTGACACTGTCAAGCCTAACTGAGCCGAATAACAATGCTAGCAGGTCAGGGACCTAACAGCCATCTAACTTGATCCTCAGAAGTCATGTGCAGAGACAGCAGAATCTTTCAGAGAGATACCAATTTTAGCATTACGAAAGTCTGACTGGCCCGAATAAATGACACAACTGGCTTGGAGTTTGTCTGGCCGCGGTGTAAAGAAAGAGTCAAAAGAAATAAACTACTAATAAACTACTGCATCTTTACGGTGAGGATCTGTTGCGTCCACATCTTGCTGTAAAGGTGTTTCTCAGCAGCACAGATAGGGAGATCTACAGGAACTGAGAGAGTTACACAACAACGACTCAGCAGATAGTTGGTCAACAGGAAAAGGGATCAGAGAGGGGAGAATGGCAAGCATCAAAGCCGGGACTTGAACCTGGACCAGCTGCACAGAAAACCAGTAGCCTCTGTATATGGGGCAGTGAGGTAAGCAGGTAATTTACAATGAGCCAGAGGCTTGGATTAGCTTCAATGTTTCAGATACAGCCTAAATTCAAACCTCACAGAACATCTGCAGGGAGACCTGAAAATGGCAGCTGACAGATGATAAGACTTTCTGATCTTTAATAAATTTGGACACATTTACAAAAAACATGTTTTCACTTTGTCATTAGTTACCAACTAGTTACCAAGTTTCAATTTCAGCGGAAAATGTAAACTGTTTTATGTGCAGACAAGGTTAACATGTCTGAATTGTTTTTAACACTGTATGTTGTTAATATGGTATGCATGTACAATGACATGTTAAGCCAGGGTCTTGGCTTTAGTGCAATAAATTGCCAGAGAGGAAGTGGTACCGTTGCAGGAAATCTGACTTATCCAGACAGACAAGGTTAAACTTTTTTTAAAAAAACCATACGTTTCTAAAAATGTAATGACATAATGACTCAGCGACATCTGATAACTGTCAGATACTGTGAGATATTCCCCTTATTACTAACTTATGGATGTGCCTTATATTTTTAATGATGCTATGTAAACAGCATGGGTAAAACAGCAGCGTTGTGCAATGCAATTTTTAAGGATTGTGGCTTTCAAAAGAAAAAAAAAAAAAACAGCCCAGGTTGATGACACAAAATTAAAAACATTAACTATTTTCCAGCATCATTAAAAATAATTACATGAAAGTTACTTACCCACAGCTGCTCCAGTTTTAGCTGTGGGCAGGTTGGTACAGTCTCCAATCCCAAACACATTTGGATATTTGTTATGCTGGAGAGTCTCTTTGTTGACATCCAACCAGCCAATCTTATCAGCCAGTGGACTACCTTTAATCACCAAACTGGGCCCCATTGGCGGTGTGACGTGAAGCATTTCATACTACAAGAAAAAAAGAGCAGTTTAGCTCTACACTGCTTAAAATAAAAGGTTGCAGAAGGGGCATGGCAGTTAGGTTAGTTACCTCTACCACTTTAGTTTCGCCTGGTTTGTCAAGATTTTCAAACACAGCTTCTTGCTTGTCCGCCCGTACTTCAATCAGATTATGCCGAAGGTTCACTTGTAGGTCACGCGTTTTCACAATGTCCCACAGTGTGTCAGCATATTTCTTGATCCCAAACAGCACCGGTAGTGACGTGTTGTATATCACATTGGCCTTCGCCCTTTTCCCTGTCTTAAATATGGACATAAAATAACATCAGGAAATTAACAACACATTTCACTTTATTATGACATCACCACTGGATTTCCAAAGATTCAAGAGTACCTTTCTGAGATAAGCATCTGACAGGTACATGATTTTTTGTGGAGCTCCAGCGCATTTCACAGGGGTATTTGGGAAGGTGAACACAGCATTGCCCTCTTTGAAGTCCTGCAGAGCCTTCCATGTTTTCTCCACAGTTTGGACAGAGTAATTTGAACCAATCTTTGGATGATCAAATCCCTCTGGCAGCCCTTTAATCTACTGATAAGATAGTAGACTAACATTTTACCATGCAGAGGCAGAATGAATGAGTGAAAAAGCAGGACCTCACCTTCTCATAATGTAGTTGTAAACCAAGAGCCACAATCAAGTATTCATATGAGATCTGTAGAGGAGAAAAACATTGACATGGACTATAGTAAACACAAATAATTCTGCATATTATCAGTAAATATTTAGCTTCATGTAGACACTGCAACTCCTTGACAAGTCCCTTACATTCAGTGAACTGTTAGAGTTCTTAAGTGAACATACCTCCTTTCCATCATCTGTGAAGACAGTGTTTTTGTCTGGGTTTATTTCCTGAACCTTGGATTTCACCCACTTCACTCCAGATGGCATAACACTGGCAGTGGGACGACCTGATGAGGCTACAGTTTTTGCACCAGCACCAACCAGAGTCCATATTGGCTGATAGTAGTGCATCTAAAAAAGAAAAAAGAAAAGTTATTTAGTATTTTTGCATAACAATGCAAACAATATCCTGTCTCTGATTAAATTGAACTTAAAAGTATGATCAATTCACAGCCTTTAATCCATTTAGCGTGTGTGTTTGTTTAATAATACAATTAATGAGGCAGGAGAAATATATGGTAATAAATTCTAGGATTCTTGCCTCTGAGGGCTCCACAACAGCTACATTCTCCGCTCCAACCAGCCTCTTCATACGTGCGCCCATCGTGATGCCCCCACTTCCTCCTCCAAGGACCAACATTTTGAAATGCTGCTTGCCAGAGGCACAGCTGCTGGTGTGAAAATGAGAGGTAGCAATGCCTGTAGGGTAGCACCGCCTCAGGTGGCGCAGTGAAGCCATGTTTCCTGTGATCCTTCAAGACAAGTAATAATTGTTAAGTAAGAATTTCCTTATGTAGTTCTAATTAACCACACTTTTCAACAATCACCATTTCCTGTTTTGCTGCTGCTCATTTAGCTTCTGCTGATTAGAGACGGTAACTTGTTTAGTCAATTACTGCATCTAGTAGAGTAAATAATCCATAACGGTCACTTCTTTCAAGTTTTTCTTTTTTTTCCCTGCAACTCTCTTGATATAATAAGGTCATGGATGAGACTGTGGTTTGATCAACCGCTGCTATTGTATCATGGTGTTGAACCGCAAAAGCAAAAAATGTCAAACTCTGTAAAGTGCAAGGCTGCAGTACTAAAGTTTCTTATTATTATTTAGCTTAAAAATGGCACCGTTGTATGATGACTTAGCAAAATTTTAGCACAAATTATGACTTGACTTAACCGAGACAAATCTGTAGCTGTTACACAGATAGTAATAGTAAACACGTAACTGCACGTAAGCTTACAGTCAATGTTTGAAACCTGATCTGTCTGACTGACCCAATTGTTGCTGCACACTGCGTAGATAACTGCTCCCATAACAATTATTCCTGTACAGCCACAGATCTGAGGACATAATGATAGCACTCACCTAAAGCAGCGGTTATGTCAACCTGTAAAATCCCGTAAAATCTATCAAAATGCCCGACAAATTTCCTTTAGTATTTTGCGTTTTGATGATGAGAGAACTGCACAGTACGTAGATGAACTACTACCTTATAAAGATTTGCAGTTGACGCCCCTTAGAAGACGGACAGAATGAGCGTCCAATACTAAGTGAAATATGAAACTTTAACCCCGCCCTCTAGGAGATTTACCAATCATAAACGGAAATTGTGTAACAGTTTGACATCGCTTTAATTGCAAAACAACGTTAACTTTTTTCGCAACGTTTTTTTCCCCACAACTACGGCGGAATTGTAGATAACTAAATTATTATTATTAATGGGTTGTTGAGGGTCTCTGTATATTAAAGCTGACAGTTGTGCTACCGTTGAAGAAGTTTGATACTTTGACCTGAGGGCACCAGTGTGGGCGTGTGAGGCGTCTCACGTCACAGCCAGCTGGCACGTAGTCTTCCTCAGCCCAGCAGTAAAGTTGGAAAATATATGTATATATAAAAGCCAAAGTTTGTGACCATAAAACCTTAGAATGTAGACTGTTAACAGATGTTAACAGAAAGGTATTGTACAGATGTGGGCAATAATCACTTGCCTGTCATTATTTTGCCAGTAGTTTCTCAGATTATTTTGTGTAGAACAATCTGACAAATGTGCAATAACAATGCGCAATTACGGAATATCCCAACCAGTTTACAAAATCTCTTATCACCATGACTCAGCTTTATGTACTCCTCACACTAGTTTTACTAGTTTGGATAATACCTATACTTATATTGCAAGTGGTCTGTTTTTTATTTATCAGTATCAATGTGCTCTTTCACATTTCATACAGTGTCTTTATCTTGAATGATATCAGAGATTAGCCAACACATACTGTAACATGCTGTCTCCATATTTTAGTGAACTTGGTTGTTAGGGTAGTTTGGTGAGTATGGGATTGAGTGTTACTAGTGAATAAGTTACATGGCCAATTAACAGTACTGCTCTTTGCAGATATTTAATCCATTTGTAATGAGAAGGTCGGGTGGTTTTATATTCCCTGACGGCTCAGTCTTGCCCCCAGAACACCTGTTTATGTATTTGACATTACACACACACCAGCCTATTATCTAGACTTTGCACAATGACCATACGATCATTCACTTTATCATGTAACTTTGATTACCTTTGATAAAAATGTTATCATTAAAAGTAATTCTATTAAAAATGTATATTTGGTAACAATTGTTGCTAAAGAAAGTTAAATTGACATAAGATTTTCAAAAGAGCTTAAAAGTAAAAGTAGAATTTAATATTATTAGTCTACACAAGAAGTTTCAAAATGAATAATAATAATGAATGAATGACTCAAAGCAGCTTTTTCGAGCTTTTCTGCAGAAAGTTGCAGAGATTCCTCCCGATTCTCTGAATATAAAGGTGATCTTGTATGTTGCAGATGGTAGAATCTTTGTAGTCATTTTCTGAATATGTTACACAATTTTTAGGCACATTTTATTGTAGATTGATGAACCTTTTACCATCTTTACATCAGAAAGGCTCTACCTCTCTGACATTTTCCTTGAAATGCTAAAACGTAAATTGATAACGAAATTTCCATTTTTTAAATTAATTCAAGTTTTTAATGTGTTGTATTTTTTTAAGATCAGTTTTACTTAGTTGAATTCTTATTTGGTTTACTTATTGAGTGAATGTTTTATGGTGTGTCTAAGTAGTTTGTGTTACAGAATTTCCTTCTGGACTATTAAAGATTATCTTGTGTTTTATACCCATGCATGTTGCTGACCTATTGCCACATAATTTAATTGTCTAATGATCTCTAGTTGTTTATGATTCATTTGAATTACTTTTCCAGCTGTTTGTCGCACTTGTTCCAACTTTTTTTTAGATGGATTGCTGCCACCAAACTGAAAATAAGCTAACATTTCCATGAAATGCTAAATTTCTCCATTTCGTCATTTGAATTGTTATTTATGTTTTATAGGGAATAAAGATTACGATTGCAAATCATTGCTTTCTGTTTTGTATTTACATTTAGCCCAGAAACCTTTAACTTTTTGGGGTTGCAATAATAGTCCTTCATTTATGTTTATTCTTGAAAAAACAAACAAACAAACAAAAAACACATTGTTTTCTGTATCAATATTGCGTAGAAGGTGATTGTAACTTAATCTATTTTCTCTCCACAGTTTATCTGTATAGGCAGTGCTGTTCCAAAAGTGGTCTGACCTTTGTTCCTCCTCCCACCCATCCCAAATATAAAATTTAACAAGTGGTTGCCATGGATCAACTTACGACATTTATATCCACAACAATCTGCATGGAAAGTGTGAAGACAAGAAGATCAGAATTGCATTAATATGATTTTCCAAGATTTTGTATGACATTATTGTGTGAAGACCATGCAAAATAGAAAGTGAATAAGCAAAAGGCTTATTGTATTGTATCAGCCTTTTAGCTGTTAAACTATAAGCTGTTAAAATATGTTTAAAGGTTTCTGTTTGGCATGAGATATCCATATTGATGATCTCAGACACAATTTATGTTTCCAGTTTAATATTACATCTGAAAGTATACTGTATGCATCAAAGGTGAGAAAACATCAGCGTCATATCACTTACTATTTTGTTTAATATTGATAAAATATGTAATAAACTCACACACATACCTTTACAGTCATTCGTGGTGCAGCTTATAAATTTAACCTCCACAGCATCATTTGCACTAACGAAGCTCCACTGAGCATCCCATTTGAGCTGAACAAGTTCATCCTATTTTCTTGTGACCAAAGAAAATATTCCCAACATCATAAAGCTTTGTTTAATCTTCCTTTTCATAGTTTTATTTAGCAGTTTTGTACAAAAAACAGGTAAGATTTTCTGTCTTGAATGCTGTCCATTGAAGCTGACATTGTTTACTGTCCTTTGTGCTGAGTTGTCAAATAAATATTATTTCCAGTGATCACGCCTGAGCTAAATCTGAAGCACATATCTGTTTAGTAAATAATGCCCTGTCCGCGGCATATTATGAGTAGCAACCGCAGCACAGAATACTCACGTTAACCTCCTGGATACCCTTGCAGATGTAACTTGACTGATTTTGAGTCAGACATCAATCTTTGTCTGACATCAGTCTGAAGACTAATTTAATTTTAGAAACACTTAAAAATCAGAAATCACAGGGGTCAAATAGTTCTTCAAGTGTCATTTTTTTTTTACTTTTTCATGAGAGAAGAATAATTATGAGAAGAATTATTTTGTAAACACATAAACAATGGGATTATTGAACAATGACACAAATAAATACAGCCTACCGTGCTAATTTATAATATTAACATAAAAGATAACTGGAATTAAAAACTGTCCCATCAAACAAATATACTAGGAGTAGCCTGTAGATTAATTTATTTAAAATGAAACATCTTGGGCTACATAGCCTGGGGTAGATACAGTACTATAGAATCATTGTCTTTTTGTTTGACAATGATTAGGTAGTTTTAAGCCTGGATTTTAATATTTTGAACTCTCAATCTTTTGAGAATGAGTGATGTACCTTTTTTTTACTTTGAGCATCTGCCTCTTTAGATGTCTCTGTGTGGGCCTGGTCTTTATCTTGAATTATCAGAGAACTGCCAACACACACCATACTGTTTCCATATTTTAGTGAACTTGGTTATTTCGGTAGTTCGGTGAGTATGGGAGTGTTACTAGTGAATAAGTTACATGGCCATAAACAGTACTGCTCTTCTGAGCTATAATCCCCTTGTAATGAGAAGGTCACATGGTTTTATATTCCCCGATGGCTCATTCTTTCCCCCTGAACACATGTTCATGTATTTCACATTACACACACACCAGCCTATTATCTAGACATTGCACAATGACCGTGAGATCATTCACTGTATCGTGACTTTGATTACCTTTGATGAAAATGTTATCATTAAAAATAATTCTATTAAAAATGTATATTTGGTAACAATCGTCGCTACTGATGTAAGATTTTAGAAAGATCTGAATTAAATAAAAAGAGCATTTTAATATTATTACTCTGGACTTGCTGCTCTGGTTTCCTGTAGGCTGAAAAACTACAGGATTCACATAGAGGCCTACGATTTGCACAAGAAGTTTCAAAAGTAAGTTTTTATGCCTCCTTGCAGCATTATGGCTCTACTCCATAATTCCTACTGATGTGCAGCATTGTAATAAATGATTGAATCAAAATACCATAGTATCTTTATAAAGCCTTCATAAATGTGTAAGATTTTTTGCCATAGGGACTAATGCAACCCTCCTATCATCAGAAATTAAGGCTTTTAAACTGTTGGCTGATGACATGCTGGATGGTCCCTTTCCTCTTTAACAGCATCCATGGTTTTCAAAAAGAATTTAAATGTTCATTCAGATGAATCAAAATCAGAAAAACTGCATCCTTTCTGGATTGTGTTCACACCTAGCTCCTCTGCATGATAGACCCTTTACCTGCATTCATGGGCTGAGAACTGTTACCATGCAGTCCATGCTGTGAGTTCCAGTGAATGATCATGCCTGTTTTTGATGCACTGTTGCTTTAAAGGCTGAATATCAAGACATTTAATTTTGACCTTCAGCCTTGTTCTTTGTAAACAGAGATTCCTCCCGATTCTCTGAATCTGTTGGTGATCTTATAGATTAGATGGTGGAATCTTCAAAGTTATTGCAATTGGACACTGAGGGAGATTTTTCTGAATATTTTGCATGATTTTTAACCACATTTTTATTTGGTGAAGCTTTGATCGTCTTTACATCACAGAGGCTCTACCCCCCCCAAATTTTACTTGAAATGCAAAAATGTACCTTTTTAAAAATAAATTCCAGTTAAAATTGAACCTATATTTTTAACATATTCTTTTTAAATCAGTTTTACTTAATTGATTTTTATTTTATTTCATTTATTGAGTGAAGGTTTTATTATGTTTTTGTAACAGCTGGTGTGACAGAATTTTCTTCTGGATTAATAAAGTTTATCTTTTATAAGTTCTTGGGTTTCTTGGATTTATAGGTAATTTTTAGAAACACTGTCTTACAGATCAGAAATCACAGGGGCGAAACAGTTCTTCCAAAGTAATTGTGTTTTAACTGGAATTAAAAACTGCCCCATCAAACAAACAGATACTATGAGTAGCCTATAGATTAATTTATTTAAAATTAAACATCTTAGGCTATATAGCCTGGGGTAGATACAGTAATATAGAATCAGTGTATTTTTGTTTGACAATGATTTGGTAGTTTTAAGCCTGGAGTTTTGTCTTTCTTTTTCACTCCAGATGGCAGCCACATCACAAAGAGACCAACAGCTCCAACCAGTGTCATTGCTGGCAATAGAAACACACAACGAAGAGGACCATTCTGAATGCAGTGCTATTCATGTGCAGTGCAGCGGTTTTTCACATTTAACCACGTGGTGGCGCTAGAATAATAAAACTGGAACCTAATAAGGAGGGAGAAGAAAGAGAATGGGTGAATTGAAATACACACACAAGAAACGGACAAAAAAAAAAGAAAAATATTCCAATAATAATTAACTATACTCCCAAAACGCATTCTTTATCAAAAATACAATACAAAACAAAATATCATGAATATACTTCATACTAATATAAAGTAATAGCACAAGATACTTTAATGATACTAAAGTGTGTTGCTCTCGGTGAGTTGGTTTCTGCTCGTGGTTTATCCTCAGATTTGTCTCAGAACAGCGGGATTGATTTCCTCGCCTGCGCTCTTTCCACAGCCCACACCATCATCCGCAGTCTTCCTCTGCTTACCGCCGCAGCTGATCGACTGACATGAGTCCATCCATGTCTGGTGGTCATTTAGGAAGGAGGTAGCGGTTTACTGCCAAGACATTTGCGGAATGCGGCACTTGAAATAAATGTTCGTCAGCGACTGACAGGATTCATGGAGACAACACAAGACTGCGCCCGTGACAAACTTGTGCAAGGTAAGAACAGGATGAATGCGAGCGCACTTGTATATCTGCACCAATTAAGGACGAAGCTTTGTTTTTTCTGCACATGAACAGAAAGAAAACAGCGACAACAGATCCGTGTCGTTAAAAAACAAAGAAACCATGGATACACCTTGTTCAGCGGTGTGTGGCTGCTCTCCTGAAATCTTTTGTTCGCTTGGGATTTATTCATTTCTACTCAGACAGTTTTTACTCTCTGTTACTGTTACATTTCTACTCAGTTTTTGTGTGTGTTTGTTTTTTTTAGTTGTTCCTGTGGATAGAAAATACAGTATTTGGTGATATTTGTAAAAACCATTCTGATGTACTGAACATTCACACATTTTCTGAGTAAAACCTTTCATGTGGGTTCTCTTTATGTTTGGTAGGGAAAGCCTGGGGACGTCCCAGGAAAAGATGGCATTCTGGAGGAGAAATTCTTATGTTGGTAAGATCATTTATTCCCTATATAGCCCAGCTTAGCCATTCCTCTTATTTGAACAACACTATTAGACTATCAAAGTGTAATAATATGCAGCCAAGATGCAAAAACAGGAGGCAAAATATTTACCTTCCTCTTTTTGCTAAATTCACAACTTGTTCTCTCCTGCAGATGAAATGTAGCTACATGTTAGTCTCAGTCTCAGTCTTATTGTATGTGTTTATCTGATGGCATTCTGGGGGAAAAATCCTAATATTGGTAAGATATTTTTTTCTCTCTATAGCCCAGCTTAGCCATTCCTCTTACTTGACCATCAAAGTGTTTTAATATGCAGCCAGGATGCAATTACAGTTAATTGCCTGTATAGTTAATTTACAGATGGATTAATATATATATATATATATAAGCAAGTAAACATAGTTTTCCTTTCAAAAGCAGGGGGAAAAGATCTACCTTCCTCTTTCTGCTAAATTCACAACTTCTCCTCTCCTGCAGATGAAATGTAGCTACACGTTAACACCCGTCTCAGACTTAATGTGTGTATGTGCTGTGCACGTGTTGTATGTGTGTGGACTTGTTTGCCATCTTTAACATCATCCTGTAATGAAATAGCATACACAGAGTGATAGATGGGTTTTAGAATCTTCAGCTTTGTATTTTCATCCTTTTTGTGAGAAAAATGTCTCGTAAAAACTCACCATCTAAATTATTTTGGGATCAATATTAAACTCATGTTATCTAAGATAATATCCAGAGGTATTTGTGAATCATTAGACCATAATCTGCCTGAACATGTCGGCATACTTAAGAGTCAGTGGAAATTCCCAGGAAAAGAGACATACATTAGATGAAAAATGTAAGTTAATTGTATTGAACACAAAACTGGCATCCACTAAAGCAGACCAAAGCCTTTTTAACATCAGTATTATTTCTTAATAATTAATGGCTGTAGTAACTGATAGCTGGACGATTGCAGTTGTATAAGATCATGTATCCTGTTCCAACACCCTGCAGGTGTGTTATGCATAATTTAAAAATGACTTAACCTTGTTTGGTGATAACATATATATTCGCTGTTAAGTGTAAAAAGTTCTTTGGTCAATGGTTTCATCATCTTTGACTGAGTTTAAGTAATGCTGGGCTTACACCAAATGATTTTCACAGTCGCAGACTAAAAAGGGAAGTCTTGGGAGTCTTACTGGAATCAAAGTGCTCTCGTCATCTCCATTTCTAGGTTTAAGGTGGTAATCTGCGCTGTTTCCTGTCAGTCTTTCCATAGTCTTGGGTCTGCGACAGTATCAAACGTGTTTGATATTATAGCAAGACACAGTGACGTAATACAATCGACAACCAATAGATGAGCACTGACAAAAGCAGAAACGGGTACCTTGCTGTGGATCATTTATGTGCTACAGTAAAACGATCTAACAAATGAGAGGAGAATAGAAAACTCATTCATCCCTCCTGATTCTGATGAGTCTGTGTAAGACCTGGTGGAGATGCAAAGGCACACGATGTGAAATTCCTTATTGATCCTGGAGGGCAACTCTCTTCTTGTTTGCTTTGCTGTGGGCAAATCATCCTTGTTTGATATCAATTGTCAACAAAAAAAATGCTAGAAGAATAGTTGTAGTCTTGTAAATAGTGATTCAGTCTTTGTAAAATCTCAGTCTGAGACTAGGCTTCTCAAAACTCTGAACATTTGTCTTTAGATGTGAGCAGGTGTATGCTGGTAGTCTTTTGCAAACCTTTTCAAAGTCTTCTGATGTAAGCCTAGACCAACCATTACATTTCTCCTCAATGCATCATCCCAGAATATAAATGATGAAGTTGTAACTTCAAGTGTTGGGTAAAAGGGCTGGCGGAGACTAAATAAGTGTGCTTCTGGTATTCTAAATAGCCATGACAGTTTTTTCCCCCAAGGCTTTTTAACACATCAGGGGACAATTACTTTTTATGTGAAGCTACTCTAACATTCATATTTACTGCATACGAAGGAAAATAAGCACAGGGACTGATGATCAGGTTTCATTCTGTGGAGCAGTGACAAAGTAATTTCCCTCAGATTTCCAGTCTGTTTTTGGCATTCTGGCTGCAGCTGGTATCTTGTTTTTCTTCTGTATCATCTAAAACCATGGTTACCACATTGTAAACATGGCATACATACACTGCCTGGCCCCCCAAAAAGTTGCCACTTGGATTTAACTAAGTAAACAAGGTGTGAGCTTCCTGTTGGATAGTTACTGCATGTTTGATTATCTTTCAGCAACAATTTGTTTAACCCCAACTGATACAATGAGTAGCTTCTCTTTTCTTAAACAACTGTGTCAAAAGACACATCCTGTAGTTGTGGAAAAGATGTTGTCTGTTTAAGAAGGGTCAAACCATAAGAAGAGGCAGATGAAGTGATGCAGCCATCATGCTTAGTGTCTACTGTACAAGCCTGTGGGGGCAGTGCTATGATATGGGGTTGCTGCAGTTGGTCAGGTCTAGGTTCAGCAACAATGTGTGCCCAAAGAACGAGGTTAGCTGACTACCTGAATATACTGAATGACCAGCTTATTTCATCAATTGTTTTTTTTTCTTCCCTGGTGGCACAGACATATTCCAAGATGACAATGCCAGGATTCATCGTGGCTCAGATTGTGAAAAAGTGGGTCAGGGAGCATGAGACATAATGACTGGACACCACAGAGTCCAGGCCTAAACCCCATTGAGAATCTGTGGGATGTGCTGGAGAAGACTTTGCACAGTGGTCTGACTTTCCCATCAATACAAGATCAAGAAAAAAATTAATGCAACACTGGATGGAACTAAATCTTGTGACATTGCATAAGCTTATTGAAACAATGCCACAACCAATGCATGCTATAACCAAAGCTAAAGGTGGTTCAACAAAATGTTGTGTGTGACCTTGTTGTTTTTGTGGCAACTTTTTTTTTTTTTGGTGTCAGGCAGTGTATTATTGCTTTTATCACTTCTGTAGAGTTTCAAGGGTATAGAGAATATCAAAGGTTTGGAATTCAGAGAATCGTAGGCTACTATAACATCAGTACACAGCACATGAATGCTGCTGATATTAAATGGCTAATTAAATCTGTAGCTACAAACCTCAGTAAGAAAAAGGATCAGAGAACAAAACAGAGAATGGGAAAGTTTTTGAACACTTTCCAAAAGTAAATGGGTGTCAAATAATGTCATGGGGAAAAAAATTAAAGAATTAGGCTAAACATGTATCAGGAAACTTGTATGGTTAACACTGTTGTCTCATAGTTAAGAGTTGCTGCATCAAACCTTGATTGTGTGTATCCACATTTTCTAGTAATGTGTGGGTTCTCTCTGGGTTAATCAGGGTTTTGAAATTCCCTTGTCTCCCCGTAATGGGATGGTGACTGCTTCAGGATAGGCTGTAACCCTGCATACAAAAGTGATTCTTATTATTCGTCTGCAGTTGTAATTAATCCATTAAAGCATTAACGTAAAGCAAAACATACGTTCTTTGTTAATATAGACATATTGTTACTTGCATTTGAGCAACACGGCATAATAACAGATTGCGCGCACTCCCTCGGTCATCAGTTTCTGGTAGACCACTTCATGGTACGACACCTGTCACGGACAGTGGAGCTAAGGGTTTTCTTTATGTAAACGTCTTGTTTACGTCATGAAAAACATCTTTAAACCTTTCACTTTTCAACCAAATCACAATGTTGATTAGACGTTGACTTGTGCTGGATGGGTCTGCCTCTCCTCCACCCTCCTCCATGTGGCTTTAGTTGTGGGGGCTATGAGACTATTAATTTTTTTCATGGTTTGATAATGAACATGTCATCTGTGTTTGTAGAGAAGGAACGCCGTGTAAAAGCCAATGCACAGGACTACAATGACAAGTTCTCTTATGCAGTGAGTAGACCTCAGATTTGGTTAAACGAGTATTATGCCATTAAGTTGATATAATTTTCTACAAGATTTTCCCAGTTTGGCCCAGTTTGTTAAAACACAGCTGAACAATCTAATTATTATATTTTTATTGTTTTTTTTTTTGTTGTTGTTTTTTTTTGTACTTTAGTTTGTAGATGGAAAGTTAATAATTATTGTTGATAGAGACTGCTTTCAGCCAAAGTTTGTTTTTGTAATGGTGGAGGGTGGTGCATTCAGTGACAAGTTGGAAAATAAATTGCCCACCTTCTGCTTATAAATAAACTAAATAAATAAAAGACCATCAATTTGAAGTTGGATGTCTTAGTCTAAATATAACGCAGAAAACAAAATGTTGATAGAATGACTCGCTGAATGAGAAATATACTAACAAAACGACACTGTTGTGTTATTTTTGAGCCTTCAGACATCCTTTATGTTGGCTTCAAACACAAGTGCAGGCTGTGGTATTTGTAGTATTTAATCAGCATTGTTTCTAATTGTGTTCTTGTTCAGGACAATCACATCAAAACCTCAAAGTACAACATCTTCACCTTCCTGCCCGTCAACTTGTTTGAGCAGTTCCAGAGGGTTGCAAATGCTTACTTTGTTGTACTGTTGATACTGCAGGTAGGAAAACTGCTACTGTGTATACAAATTTATCAGTCTAGATGTCTGAGCTGAAGGCTAATGCTATTTTTTTTTTAAAGTTAATTCCAGTAATCTCCTCCCTGTCCTGGTTCACAACCATCGTGCCTTTGGTTCTGGTGCTGGTGATCACAGGTGTCAAGGACGCTACAGATGACTATGTTGGTATCACCATTTACCTTTTTAAAACAATGTTTATTATCCCTAACTTTTTAAACTGCAAAGCTACTTTTAAAATTGCAGTTTCGGCACAAGAGCGACCAGCAGGTCAACAACCGCCAGTCTCAGGTTCTCATCCGGGGAGGGTACCTTCTTACTTATTTTCCTCTTTTTTTCTGTTTGATTTTTACATGAATCTCCAGATTAATTTTACTCTGGACATCCATTTGCTCTTGTTTTAAAGTTTGCAGAATGAGAAATGGATGAACGTGCGAGTGGGGGATATCATCAAGCTGGAGAATAATCAGTTTGTTGCTGTGAGTAAAATGAGCAGCCACATATTCTGTAAATTTGAATGATCTGATGCTCCCTTTTCATTTCAGTGTCATCTTTATTAGAAAATGTTCTATTCTACCTTTTACATTCAGATATGATAAATTAGCCAGAGATGTTGAAGCATAGAGGCTTCCTTAGGGAGATTCAGGCTGCTCAGTGCCTTTGTTGGTGGAATAATACAGACTGATTTATTTCCTTGTTTCACCACTGAATCTTTCATATTGGATTTACACACAGGCAGACATCCTCCTCCTCTGTAGCAGTGAGCCGTATGGTCTGTGTTATATTGAGACTGCAGAGCTGGATGGGTGAGTGCTGCACTAGTTATGTAAACTGAAAGCAAGAACCCCCAAAATAAAAATAAATAGACTTTTCTGACTTTTCTCCCCAAACAGAGAGACAAATCTGAAGGTCCGCCAGGCATTGACTGTCACCTCAGATTTGGGAGATGTGCCAAAACTGATGGATTTTGATGGTGAGATGATGTGGAGTGTTTCTATTTTCACATCTATGTACCAAACTAGTTTTCAATTTTGCTGAATTTGTAGACTAGAGACTCTGTTGACAGCTGTTAGTTTTGATCTGTTCATTTTCTATTTCTCTGTTCATGCAGTGACAATGGATGTATGAATTAACATCTTTATTTTGTCTTCACTCCACAGGAGAAGTCATTTGTGAACCACCAAACAACAAGCTGGATAAATTTACAGGAACATTATACTGGAGAGACAATAAATACTCTCTAGATAATGATAAAATGCTTCTGAGAGGTTGTGTTCTCAGAAACACTGAGTGGTGCTTTGGAATGGTCATCTTTGCTGGTATTAGGCTTTCTGTATTCTTATCTGTTGCCTTTGTCAAGATATTTTTCCCTTTTCTCTGTTTTTATTACTATTCCTCATACACTGATGGTTGTTTTTGCTTCCAACAGGGCTGCAAACCAAACTGATGCAGAACTGTGGAAGGACCCAATTTAAAAGAACCAGTATCGACAAACTGATGAACACTCTGGTTTTGTGGGTAAGACGTTTTTTGCATTTGCTTTTGTTATTTTTTTTTTAATTATTATTCTAGATTGAACCGTTCCAGGGTAAAAGTGAACTGTAAAACTCCACAGATACACAATAAAAATGCTGTAATATTTTTTTGGTTCACATGTTTAATCAGTACTGTTACATTAAAGAAGGTATATTTCATGTTGGAAGGGCACCTAGTGCAAGGTGGAAAAGGACCCAAAAATTAAGTAGTTTGAAGTAAATATGAGAGAAAAAAAACACAAAACTTAAAAAGTACATTGTATCTCCTCCGAATTACTACATAATTAAGCTTCAGTGACCCAGAAACACCAGTTGACCTGAAAAAAAGGCCTAACCAGACACAGTGAGTGAAAACCTGTGGGCTGAGTGTGCTTTAAGATGCTTTGAAATGTTTTTGTTAGATTTAAATTGATATAATCCATCTGTGTATTTGTAAAACCTTAAATGAATACTATGTTATGTTTCAGATCTTTGCCTTTCTCATATGTATGGGAGTTATTTTGGCTGTTGGAAACACCATTTGGGAGACTTGGGTTGGCAGAAGATTTGAGGTGTTTTTACCGTGGGATGAGTTTCACAATAGTGCTGTTTTTTCTGGCTTCCTCACCTTCTGGTCCTACATCATCATCCTCAACACGGTGGTGCCTATCTCATTGTATGTCAGGTAAAAACAAAGAATATGATTTATTTTTGACCATGTATATTTTATGTTTTTTTTAAAAAAACATCTTTTAAACTTATTAACAAGTTCTCCTCTTACAGTTTTACTAGGTTATAAATTAAATAATGAAACCTCTTACTGCACTATACAGTTACTAACCTGTTTTTGGTAGTTTTTGATACTAACTTGCCATATGTCTTGTATTTATGTAGCTGCTGAGTACTTGAATTTTACTTGGGATAAATAAAGTTTCTGTCCATCTAATCTATCTCAGTGTAGAGGTTCTGCGTCTTGGTCACAGTTTCTTCATTAACTGGGACCAAAAGATGTACTACAGTCAGACGGACACTGCCGCTGAAGCTCGCACCACCACTCTGAATGAGGAGCTTGGTCAGGTGGAGTTCATCTTCTCCGACAAGACCGGCACCCTCACACAGAACATCATGATCTTCAGCAAGTGCTCCATTAATGGACAGGCATATGGTACCACCGGCTCTCTTACAGGATTAATGCACATGGCTAATTACTCTCTTGTTTATTGTGGAATTAAACAAAAACAACACTGAATAGTTCAATAAATAAGAAAGAAGGGAAATTCTAAAAATACAGATGTGCATTTTGCCAGACATCTGGTGACTCATTGGACCACACAGTGGGATTAAAATCCAGAAATCCATCCTTGGTCCTTGGTTCTCTGAAAGAACAGCTGTTTTGACACCAATCACATTTGTGAACACTTTTAGGATAGCTGCCCTGCCAGGCCCTCCATTTTACTTATGTATTCATCCTAGCAGGAAATTGCAAGCATGTAAGGTTCCTATAATTATTTGACATGAAAATGGTCTGAATTAAAGGCACATGGTGTTACTAAATAAAAGGTCAATGATAGAAAATTTTAATATTGGTATCTAATCACTTTACTAAAATAATTATGTTTTTTTATAAGACCCATTTATATATACTTGTTGTGGGTCCACATACATTAAAGCTGCCATAATTTGTTTTTTACTGCGGTGTCTCTGAATGGACTTTGTGTGTGAGAACCCTCTAAACTGTGAAACTGCAGTTCTGCCTTGTAGGTGCTTATTGGTGCAAGAGCATAATTTAGAATAAGGGACCCCTTAAAAGGCACATAAAAGAAGACAATACACATCCCCACAATTATTGATGTAGTTACCTGAAGCCACTGGATCCATTCACAGATGAAAACATGTTTATGTCTGGAAGAATTTTGGCCACTGACGGCCACCGTCCATTCACAACTGTGCTTGGCATTTGCTATAATTTCTGTGGTCATGTTTACCACTAGTTGTACATCAGGGCAAAACATTTACATTAAAGTTTGTTTTATTTAAAGAAAAAATTAGACTAAGGCTGATCTTAAAAAGTGTCTATATCACCTATGAAAAGATTATTTAACTGATTTTAGTACCTTCTCTTCTCTAGGTGATGTCTATGATGAATTTGGTCAGAAAGTGGAAATTACAGAGGTAAGTGGTTTGAAACAAGCACAAATTTTCTCTAACAAGAGAAGTATTACACAGCTTAAAGACTGATGCATCATGTCTCATCAGAAAACAGCCTGTGTGGACTTTTCATTCAACCCTCTCAGTGACAGAGGGTTTAAGTTTTACGACAATGGCCTGGTTGAAGCCATTAAAAAAGAAGATCCTGCTGTGCAGGAGTTCTTCAGACTGCTAGCTCTGTGCCACACCGTCATGCCAGAGGAGAAGAGTGAAGGTAAACTGTGCATAATCCTGTACCTGATACAGTCATTTACCTGATAGAGAGTTTTTGTTTTTTTTTCCTGATGGTTTTTGTTTACATGAAGGGAATTTGGTGTACCAGGCTCAGTCACCTGACGAGGGAGCATTAGTCACTGCAGCACGAAACTTTGGGTTTGTCTTCCGGGCCCGAACTCCAGAAACGGTCACACTATGGGAGATGGGAAGAGCAGTCACCTATCAGCTACTGGCCATCCTTGACTTCAACAACGTGCGCAAGAGAATGAGTGTCATTGGTTAGGTCACCACTTATAACAGCAATCCTCAGTTTATGAGTTTCATGAGTACTAAAAATGGCAAAATGTGTGGTATTATTAGAAAAAAACTGAACAAATATAATCAAAAACAAATGATGATTTTGCCTTTTAACTCCTTTTTTGTGGTGTAAAGTAATGCTTGTGATATAATCGATCCAATATTGGTACATTTATATTCAGATAATTGTCTTTCGTGTAGTTTTTCTGTTTATGCTTATTGGATTGCATTTCTTCTTATTATTATTTTAATAACATTCATGTTCTGTTTTGTTACCTAGTAAGAACTCCACAAGGCCAAATTAAATTATACTGCAAAGGAGCTGACACAATTATCTTTGATCGTCTGGATCAGTCCAGTGAAGACCTCATGTACACTACCTCAGAACATCTCAGTGTAAGTGTTACCTAAACCATCTGGCTGAGTTAACATTGTGATCAAATACAATTTTTTTTTTTCTATCTTTCTGTCAGAGGAGGTTCACACGTTTTAATCCTTAAGGCCACTTTGTTTACTCCAGCAGAGAATCTCTCACTTTTGGTCATAACTTTGCAAAACATTTCTATGCACATCAAGTTAAATGAAGACACTAAGGGAAAGGCAAAATCCTAAGAGTAACAATATTACTTTTTTAGTTGAATACTAATATAAAATATAATTTAAGATAATTAAATTTTTTTATGTCTGTAATATGTCAGTTTAGTCAGGCTAAATTAAAGATTTGTCACAAAGCCGTTTTGTGTTTGTTTAATCATTTACTTTGCAGGAATTTGCAGGAGAAGGGCTCCGAACATTAGCGCTGGCCTGTAAAGACCTTGATGAAGGATATTATGATGTTTGGATGAAGAAGCTTCTCTTTGTAAGCACTGTGATTGAGAACCGTGAAGATCAGCTGGCTCTTCTCTATGACGAGATCGAGCAGGGCATGAAGGTAGAATTGACAACCTTTTGTTTACCCGCTTGAAGCGATCGATTTCGTTTACAGCTACAGACTGACTGCTGACTTTGTTGAAGCTTCTAGGAGCCACAGCAATTGAGGACAAACTTCAGGAAGGAGTGCCAGAGACAATCGCCTGTCTGAATTTAGCTGACATCAAGATCTGGGTCCTGACAGGAGACAAATTGGGTAGCTAAAATCTCATTAATCTAAATTATTGTCTTGCACAGAAAAACAATGACCACCTTCTTATCTGTGGAGAGTGACAGCTGTGCATTGTGATATTTCAGAGACAGCAATGAACATTGGCTACTCCTGCAACATGCTGCGTGATGACATGAATGAGGTGTTTGTTATCTCTGACCACACACTGCTGGAAGTGCAGAAGCAGCTCAGGTGACTCATCCTATTCTCACAAGAGGTTGCTATTCTCACAATAAAAGCCTCAGAGGAGCTCTGCAGTGCTGCTTTGTTTACTCGCCTCTTTATAGAAAATTTTGTGCTTTTAAGTATTATTTTATCTAAGATTTGTAACTCGGCAATGAAAGAATTTAATAAATACATTAAAAAATATATGTTGATTCATTTTGCTCTATCCTCAGAAGGGCTAAGGAGCACATCCTTAGCCTGAGTCGAGTAAGCAGTCAAGGAAATATTGAGAAGACTGATATGTTCACAGATGATTCTGTTTTTGAAGAAGCTATCATTGCAGAATACGCCTTAGTCATCAGTGGACACAGTCTGGTAAGACAATGTTAAAGAGACTTTTTTTAAAATTGTGCTATATTTGCTTGCTTTGTGTTTAGTTTTTCATGCTTGTTTTCATTTTGGAAGTGATGCCTGCAGGTTGTACACTACGAAATCTTTACTGTGCTGTTGTTTGCTAAATCTGACTGTTTCTAACTGCTGCTGACTAAACATAGCCTAATTAGCAGAGAGCTGATGTGTTGCTAAGGGCCATCAGCTCTGTTATAAGTTTTTATTAACACCCATTTCCTACTCCCTAACTGCACCTCGGGCAGTGTGTAACATTCACAGTTACATTGGGCTGTTGCTTGGTACTAATTCTGCAGGGGGTTGATATTATAGCATGATAATGACAGCTTTAACTGGTGTGATGTATCCTTCTGCCCTGCAGGCTCATGCTCTGGAGCCTCAGCTGGAGCACATGTTTCTGGACTTGGCCTGTTTGTGTAAAACAGTCATCTGCTGTCGGGTCACTCCCATGCAGAAAGCTCAGGTGGTGGAGCTGGTGCGGAGGCACAAGGGGTCTGTCACCCTGGCGGTGGGAGATGGAGCCAATGATGTCAGCATGATCAAGAGTAAGTCTTGGAAAGAGCAGCAACAAGCCTCTTGGGTATTATTACATTTTAATTACAAAAGCTATGACTATAAAATTCCAAGTCCCCCCCAAAAAAAGGATATTGTGTAAAATGTAATACGGCAATTTCCCCATGAAAACTGTTTTTAAATAACGGTGCATGAAAACATTGTTTAATATGTACAGAAACTTCAGTGTATCCTGGGTTTTCAATTGTTATGCACGTGTTTGTGGTGTAATTACCCAAAAAAAACAAACATTGAGTGAGAGGAAGCCTTTAAGCCACCACTGTAAAAATTGGAAACAAGACCGTTTTTCATTTAGAACATTTAAATATCAAATTATTTTCTCATAACACTAAAACTAGCCCACAAACATTACGGTGAGGGCAAAATATACAATTTATGACAGTCAGACTGCGCTGTTGCAGGCTATTACTGAGACCTTTCAAGAACAGATTTCAAAATACAGTTTTCAAGTCAAACTAAAATTAATCATTGATAATGTAAATTTAGAAAGAGTTAATGAAATTAAATTTCTCTGTGTAATCTTAGACCACAAACTCTGCTGGAAACCACATTAATTATGTTCAGGGGAAGTCGTCTTGCTGGAAAAAAAAAGGCACATACTAAACCTGAAAGCTTTGTATACTTTATATTGTACATTCATTTTACCATACATGAGTTACTGCGTAGAGGTGTGGGAAAATACATACAAAAGTAATATACAAACAATAAATACAGTGCAGAAAAGGGCCATTAGACTAATAAATAATGCAGGATATAGAGATCATAAAAATGAACTCTTTTTAAAATTACAAGCTCTAAAATTTCCCGATTTGATCCAGTTTAAAACAGCACAAATAATATTCAGTCATAAATAATTTACTTCCAAATAATATTGAGAATTTGTTTTTTTAGCAAGTGAAGGAAGTTATGATTTAAGAGGGAAGCTGAATTAAAAAATGCAGCGTGTCAGAACTATTTTAAGAACTATGTGTGTTTCAGGGGTAAAATTATGCAACAACTTAACAGATCAATTAAAGGAAAGTAATAACCTGTACCAGTTTAGGAGAAGGTACAAAATGTGAATATTAAATAAATATAAGCTTGAAGCTTGAAGAACAACAGTTTAACAAAGGACAGTGATGATGGTGTGACTGTGTTTGAAGCCAGAAATATTGTGGTGTTTTGTTTAATTTATTTATGTTTTCTTGGGAGGGAGGGGAGCATGTACATTTTTTTAGTTGGGGTTGGAGTGTTAGAGTATATTGCAAAAATAGGGTAGGGCTATATAAGTCTATACTTCTGCCTACTCCTTTTCAGGCATGAAATGTGAAGATGTAAATTTTCTAACTAAAAGAACATGTTTGAAATAAACTCTGAAAAGTAAAAATAACAATTGGGCCATTACTGTAAATGTGGATGTTTTACACAATTATATTAAGTAACTAAGAGAATATAACGTAACTATTCTCAGAATATTTGAACGTTTGATATCTTAATTTAAAATGCAGTGACCCATGTTGTGCATTTCTTACTCAGCTGCTCACATAGGTGTTGGCATCAGTGGACAGGAGGGGATGCAGGCTGTTCTGGCGTCAGATTACTCCTTTGCTCAGTTTCGATACCTGCAGAGGCTCCTGCTGGTTCATGGACGTTGGTCCTACTACAGGATGTGTAATTTCTTGGGCTACTTCTTTTACAAAAACTTTGCCTTCACCTTAGTTCACTTCTGGTATGGCTTCTTCTGTGGTTTCTCAGCACAGGTAAGGAACTATAAACTACGGAAACTTGTTTGATATTTGAAATCAATGATATATTTAATTGTCTTTCTTTTCACAGACTGTTTACGACCAGTGGTTCATAACCCTCTTCAATATCGTCTATACATCTTTACCAGTGCTGGCAATGGGGCTTTTTGATCAGGTGAAGTTTGATATGAATAAGTAAACACAAACTTTAGTACAAAACACAAGATTGCCTTAAAACTACATCTCCATTTATACATTTGCTCAGAAAGTTATTATTTTCTTAGTCGCCAATGGAAACTCCCTGATCCATTTTTTACTTTTTTTTTTTTCTTTTCAAGATACTGTCAAGTCATGCAGGTGAATATTTTATTATTATTGTAGATGTCTTTTATTGTGTCATCATTTACAAACCTCCCACACATAACTAAAAATCTAACCCCACAGGAGGTATCTAACTGGATTTATTTTAATGTGTGATGACAAACCCTAATCCCTTATACTACTTCTACTATTACCATACTCACCATGTGTATCATCAACTCATCAACTACCATGCAACTATCCCAAACATAATATATTCTTTTTCTTATTAAATAACAAAATAAAACAAAACAGTGCCAGTGTACTAATGCCACATTTGTTTCCTACAGGATGTCAATGACCAGAACAGCCTTCGCTACCCGAGCTTGTACAAGCCCGGCCAGCAGAACCTTCTCTTCAACAAACGTCAGTTTTTCCTGTGTACACTTCATGGGATGACTACATCATTCCTGCTTTTCTTCGTTCCCTACTGGGCCTTTTCTGTTATGGTGAAAGAAGATGGCTCTGTCTTCTCTGACCAACAAGCATTTTCTGTCACCATAGCAACCTCTTTAGTAACTGTGGTGAGTGTTCAGGTAGGTCTCTTAGCAGAATAAACTAGACTGAATTAGCACTGTTTATTAGAAAAGACCAGGACTATAGCAATGTGTGTGATCTCTTTGCATCTAGATTGGACTTGACACTCACTACTGGACGGCTGTCAATCATCTCTTCGTATGGGGGAGTCTGATTGTGTATTTTGCCATATTGTTTGCAATGCAAAGTGATGGCTTGTTTGACATTTTCCCAAATAATTTTCCATTCATTGGTGAGTTTTACTCCATGTGTTAATTGCAAAAATTTGCAAAATTTAGAAATGAAGTAAAACTGAATTCTTATTTTTGCCTCTTTAGGCACAGCTCGCAACTGTCTTTCAGAGAAGAGTATGTGGTTGGTCATTCTGCTCACCACTGTAGTGTGTGTTGTGCCTGGCTTAGTAGTTCGCTTCCTGAGAATGGACCTCTTCCCAACTCTGACCGATAAGGTACAATAACTGCATCAGCTCATCATAAACCAGTAAAATTCTACTTTTATATTATTGTATCATTCCTGACAACCCAATTATCATATATACCAATATATCAATCAGTGTAATAAAATACTTTGTATTTGCTTACGTATGAGAGATTTCTTCCAATAAGTCTGTATTTTCACAGGTTCGTCATCTCCAGCAATCCAGGAAGAAGCAAGGACCTCAGGAGCAAAACCTTAAGCGAGTACGCAGGACAAGCTCCCGCCGCTCTGCCTATGCCTTCGCCCACCAACAGGGCTACGGAGAGCTGATTACCTCGGGCAAAAACATGAAGATGAGCACAGTGTCTTCAGCTTGCACCCCTGAAAGAACATCATGTGGCTCCAACTGGATAGAAAATATGTTAAAGAGAAAGAACGAAGTCTCTTGCATGTCCCAGCAAACAGCAGGTGCACCAGAAAGCAGCACCAGAGCAAAACAGACTCTAATGCAACAGCACACAAACTGAACTTGAGTGAGGGAATGTACACAGTACAGATTATCATACACATGGATCCTACAGACCAAGCACAAACTATGAGTGTCCTTCATTTGGGTGAATCTAGGCTCAAATCAATAACAAAAGCATACCTCATTTGTTTAATGAAGAGTGGGATGAATGATAAAGGACAAGCAAAAGAGAACCTATTTCCCCACAAATGGAAAACATTTACAATGTCGACCTTTCTTCAATTAGCAGATTTTAACTTTTACAGGGGTGGGTATGTTTTTGTACCATAATATGAAAAAAAAGAATGAATATTTCTTCATGTGCAGCAAATAATCTCAGCTGATCTCTAAACACTGGTTCGAAGAAAGGTTTCCTTTGACTGTCTAAAGCAAACTTTTGTATGATACAGAAATCAGAAGGTAAATTGATTGTGAGCGAACAAAGAGCCTAAAACTTTCTCAACCTACATCCAAAGTGCTAAAATATAAATATTCCTGTTATTTCTGAAATGGAGCTACCAGCCATTTTGGAAAGCGCAGTGTATTACATTTTACCAACTCAACATTTTGACAGGCTTTATACCAAACTGGAACTATAAAACGTGTAATGGTTAGATTTACTGACTTTCTGTTCCGTGCCTTTATGGATCCTGTTGAATACAGCTGCTTTTGTTACTTGATATTTGATGTTTGTTTGGCCTGAATGCTTTGAAAGATGTGTAACACAGGAGCACATGGCTTTAATCTGACGCTCTTTAAAAGAGGAGGACAAAAAATAAAATAATTGTTATTTTAATATGTGCACTTGATAAAAATATCAGGATGATTGCTAATAAAATCCTATACATGATTTCAATAACTACAGAACAATATAGCAGAAATGACAAAATATTTTATTTTACACACCACATTTTAAGTAGATCGTTAAACAGAAAGAGTGACAGGAGGATGTCTGGATTCATGACCAGTTAGTTTGAGTAGAGTCGATTAGATTTTCCTCAGATCACTGAATGTTTACTGTCACAGCTGTCAGATTATGCAAGAAATGTGCAGAGGCCAAAACTCAGTGTTATTGCTTCAGTGATACACATGTAAAGCCTAAAAATATTCATCTAATTCAAGTATTAATAATTTTTGTAGCTTAACATTAAATTCTAAAATGTATTTCTCATTTAAGAAAAGATTGATGGCTATCATACGGTACAATTTGTGTGTTTTTTACATGACAGGGTGATCTTAGATGAGACAGAAAGTTAAAACTCAATAATTATGAAAATCATTACAAAAAAAAAAAAATTAAAGCACCACTGATGATTTTTGGCCCTTATAATCTTAAAGAGTAAACTGAAATCATTTTGATTTGCTGAATTAATCCCTTATTTTCTGTCATCGGTGTATTCTAATACACATGTTGAAGCATTTTATTCTTCCAAGATAACTGCTGCTCCGCCACCTGGCTTTGATACAAACAAACTTTGTTTTTCCATCGCTGCTCGGCGTGGGTCAGGGAGGAAGTAAGCTTCTCTGACAGCTTGTAAGAAGGACTCTATCTTCTCACTGGGAACCATGGAGACAGCACAGCCTCCCCATCCCGCTCCTGTCAACCGGGAACCAACAGCCCCAGACTTCCTGTGGTCAGAAGAGCCAATAAAAAGTATTTAACACTAACCTTCATTACCATTAGGTCACATCATAAATTTAGGAAGAAGGTGAACAAATGATGGAGCAGAGGACATCAGAGAGATAAGGATGAAATAGGTGATTTTAATAATTATGAAGATATTACTCTAAGACTTCTATTGAGTACACACAGCACAATCAATTGCTTGATAAGTCCTTTGTAAGGCATTTAATTATGAGTTCTATATATGATAAATGTGGTAAATAAATAGAACTTGAGGACTGCACACCACTACCCAAGCTTTTTCTTACTTAATATAATTTTTATCTAAAGCTCATACAGAACGTAGAGCCATGCTGGTGTTTTCGGTGAGGCAGGTTTCTATTATGTTGAGAATAAAAAAGGCACACAAACCCATCCATTTTCACATTAACATGCTAAAATCAGCTAATTAGCCTTAAATATACAGTAGAGCTAACATCACTTGAGAGTTTTTTTGTGATAAGACAAGGCATTATCTAATTTAAAATTGACCAATGGATATTTTTTTAAATAATTCAGAGAATCACAGTGTTAGGCCATACCCATTAGACTGAGCTAGCATGGCTCTAAAACTACGGGGGGGAGAATAAAATAGAGAGCAAAGTTAGATAACATTAACTGATGACTTCTGATTCTGAGTTAACTAAGAATTAGCTTTTCTTTTTTTTCATGCTCAGTATGTCCATTTTAGAGACAGGTGACCAAATATTGACTCAATTATACTTGGAAATGTTGAGGCTTTAAAAAAAAACAGATATTTTGCCTTGTCTAAGACATTTCTGATGACATGAATAATTGTTCAGTTTTATTTAACTAATCCACTGAGCAATGTGATTGTAGTTTTATCCCATTTCCAACAATATTTAGTACTTCTAAACAGTGTTTGAGTCCTTCATATTCACACTGTACTGAGGTTTACAGATGGGAGACAAAACATATGTCTGTATGTCCAAGACTGAGACCTGAGGAGCTAAAATGATCTCAGGCAAACATCTTGCAAAAAAAATCCAGCTCTACTCTAATTAAACGTGCTTGTTTTGATTAAAAAGAACTTAAATGCCAGTCACTAATTTGACATTTTTGACTTGCAGTACTCACAGACAGATGTCCACCAGTTGGTCCAGTTCAGGACAGCTGCACTCATACAGATCTCTGCAGCTCGCATGGCTCTGGTTCATCAGCTCTCCCAGGAGTTGTATGGATTCTGCAGGTCCAGAGTCACACACACTTTTGAACATCATCACACGGGCAGCCTCACCGTAGACGTGCTTGGCTCGCTGGTGAAGCTTGAAGTGTGTTACTGGGAGAGATGAAGAAAAAAAAACGCAGTCCTGACAAATGGCCATGTCTGTTATTCATCTGTGTGGAGACTGATATCCTGTCAAATCGCGTTTACATGGCATTGGATATGGCTATAATGTTCAAATATGATGGTCTATTTTGTCAATTGCTTCATATATCAGCAAACTGTAATGATTTCTGAAGGATTATTAATTGCTTTTTGGGACATTTTGAAAAAAAATCAACCATTTTAATCAACAATCCATAAAAAAAAGAGTTCACAAAATAAATAAAATCCCATATTAAATTAAAAGATTTGACCTACTTCTATTTAGACATTACAGTTTGGGCTGCAGCAATCAATTACTTTCTCAATCAGCTATCTTTTAAATGATCTTATTTGTGTTGTTAATTAAATATCCTGTCTCATCACCTCATATGTGAGATTTAGAAAGATGAGCTGGACCTTAAATTATCCAGACACATGCTGTTCCTCACCATCCTGAGTGTTGGCGCTCAGCAAGTCTGTGGAGAACTGCTCCAAAGTGATGCACAGCACCTTGCAAATCTCCTCACGGCTGTACGGCTCAGGATGCAACACCTCATCCACAAGAGCCAGCATCTCCTCCAGTGAGGCCTTCAGCTCTGTCTGAACCTGAGCAAGCTTCAGCAACCTGCTTGAATCCAGACCCCGTGCCTGTGCCAGCATCTGAGCTCACAAACAACAAAGTATTTATATTAACTTTGATGGAATATGACACATTTTAGCCAGTAAATATGTAATCTTATTTGGTTAAATATTGTTAGTGCAAATCTCAAGTATGTGAATCTAATATTTAAACAAAACTCAAAATAACTAAGACGTGTTTTCCAGGCTTCTACTTAATTTTGCTAAGTTCAAAACCTTGAGCTCCGTAATAAAATGGTCAACATTGTAGAAAATCTGGCTGGGATCAAAGCACCTTTGTGGCAATCCGACACTCCACCACACGGATGTTGTAATGAGAAGAAGCAGCTTTATTCATCTCCTTGCAGCAGTTGGAAATAACAAACACAACCCCCTCTGGTAGCTTGACATCAGTGGCCTTCAGAGGCTGGAACTCTATCAGCTTTGCCTGACAAAATAATTCAAAACATTCAAAGAAGAAACAATACGTACATCAAAATATATGCAATAATGTTAAAAATCTTCATATGTACAGAAGTAGCTTTGCAACAATTTAAGAATGAGTCATTGTATCTGCTTAAAGAAGTACCAATACACTGGATGCATCCTTTCTGTCAAACATAACGGTAATAACCGATGTCATAAAAGAAAAGCTACATACAGTTCCTCTCTCTGCCAGGAAGGATATAGACTGGTCCATGCCTCCTCCCTCTGTACCAATGTATTGTTCACATTTGGCACATATCTCAGCAAGAGAGACCTGGAGGAAGCATAACATGGGAAAACAGAGAATACTAAGGCACCAAACAGAGGAATTCTCTCTGTCAAATATTCTTCCACACCATCCTCCACACTGATTCAAATTATTATTTACCACAAGTTAATGTACTGAACCTAAAATTAGGTTAAATGTGAAAAGACTTTACCTTGGAGAGGGACTTTTCATTTGCCTCCATTGTTATGAGGGCTGAGCAACAAACTAAGGCACTTGAACTGGACAGCCCGGAGCTTGGAGGAATGGTTCCATCAATGACACACGACATCCCTGCTAAACGAGTGATCCCAAACCTCTCCTGTCGATGAAAACATAAAAACAACACATCAATGCTGCAAAGAAATGCTTAATACACACACACACACACACACACACACATATATATATATTTTAAAGAAATAGTATGCCAAACACAGCTTACCTGAATACCTTTAACTCCACAGAGAAAATAATAATACCACTTTGGGTTGTCTCGGTCTATGGTGATGTCTTCTGGGCATGATTGTTTGAAATCTCTGCAACAGACAACAAGCTTTCTGAAAACCTATAATGTTACTAGACATATATTTAAGTTAAATTATAAAATAAAAAAGTACTTCAAAAGTGTTAGCATCTTACTGGTACTGAGGATTAATGTTGGCCAACTGGATGGTCCCTGAATTGTTCACAGACACAGCTGCTAGGATATTCTGCTCTATGGCCATTGGAAGTACAGAATAGCCACAGTAGTCAATATGCTCTCCTATAAAAGGGGCAAATATATATGAGATATATACGAAATTATTTGAATGGAAAAACATAAACCATGTAAGTCCAAAATATTAACTACACAACCAATTTACATATACATAAGCGTGAAACAAATAAAATACAATATAAAAATACCTATTAGATTTACCCTTCCGGGTGCACATGCATAGAAGAGAGGAGATTCGCCATACTTTGTTTCAAATATATTTTTTAAGTTTTTCAACCTGTAAATGAAAAAGAAATCTATTCAGTTTCACATAGAAGATGCATTGTTTCATTCTCATGATATCTATCGCTGTTTGTTACCTTTCATTAGTATTTATCGCCGTCTTTATCTTGGGTGGATTTGCTGTCATGTCTGTCAGTTTACAAATAATTAGGCTGCTAAAATAATCTTTGGTTGTTAATCAGGAGAGTTCAGACTGAGCCTGCTGTCAGCTGACTGTCTCCGACTGATCCCGGATACGTAACCGCTGAACTCCGGTCAGCCAAAAACGGAAATTTGATGATATTTAAATTGTGACAGTGGGAGAGGAGCTGACTCTGGAACAGTCCAAGGATAAATGCGGAAGTCGCTTGGCTTGCGTGTACAAAATGTCCTACACGGACCACCGTATGAACGTTAATAAGTCTGGATGGAAAAGCTATCTCTACCATCAACTACATTACCCAAAATTCTAGACACTCTGTTACTATGGAGACGTTATTAGCTAGTGGCGTTTTGATTCTTCTTGTTCTGGTAATTGACAACAACTAAAATGCTTTCAGCATTTATGTTGTGCTGAGAGACAGGATTCCAAACAAAAAAAAAAAAAAATACGGGTTGACAACATTAAGCCAGTTCTTATTATGTCAGACGCTGGGTACAGTCGGTGTGTGGAAATCTGTGTTCTTCCCACTACATCTGCGGCGGTTTGGCGCTGCTAATGCGCGCGAGTTTCAAAGTGGGCGAGTCTTTTTAAAGCTGACGCTCTACCAGCTAATTAGTGAGCTAGCTAGGCTAGCTTTGTGCTTCACAAAGTCTACCGCTCTGTCAAATAATCGTTACGTGGCGTTAAATGTTTAACTGCCCAAGGATCTGTGTCATACATCGTATGGGCATGTTGTATTTTTTTAAAGAACGACTATTTTTCTAACAAAGCTAGGGTTAACACTAGTTAGCCAGCTAGTATCCCTGCTATCTAATGTAAACAGCAGCGTGGCTAGCAGTTCATGTTATCACGCATTAAAGTTACTCGGATCAATGATAAGTAAATAAACAAAGGAAACTTCTGCCTAACTTCCAATAGGTAAGCAGTAACAATGTGTGTGGTTGGAAGTGTTTGGTAATTTATCTAGTCAAATTTGCAACTGTCGGTGTGACCGGTGGCACCTTTAGAAATTAATGGCAGAAGAAACAGCTTTGTTGCTGGTTTACAACACCTTATCGGGGTCCAGATCTTTGAATCCCCCTATTTCATCGAGTTAAGTGATTATCAAAAGTACAAAGAATGGGCCATTATGTTTAATATTGACCAAGACAACTTCCTCCTTTGTTTCCCCCTCCCTTAAGTTTGTTGTTCTTGTCCAAACAGGCGGCGCAACATGTCTATTGATTTCGACAGTGCAGCTCTTCAGACTCAGCATGATGAAGAAGAATTTGACCAGGAGGATTATGCAAGAGAGCAAGAGGTGCAACACATTCATACACCTGCAGGAGCATGTTTTGTTTAACACCTGCGTTTGTGTCCAGTGTTGTTTAAACAGTGTTGTGTGCTGTTATAATAAATTATCTTATTGGTTACTCACAATTCCCGATAACATGGGCATGTCATTTAAATGCTTGAATTACAGCAACTAAAACACTAATTTGTTTTACTTCTGAAAAACATTAAGTCTTATCTATCAAACTGATTGTCTATGTCATGACCCATGTTTGCGTATTTACCACATAACAATAATCTTTTTTAGGGCGTATAATCTGTCAGGTTTGTATTTACTTTCTGAGTTTGCTGTGTTGTTAGACGAAACACAGAAATGTGTGTTGTTTAGATTTCCCAACTAAACCTCACACAGATACACATCCACATCGGGTTATTACTCATGCCTACAATCTGTTGTACCGAGTCTGAGTTATTATTGGCTCGTGGGAAAGACCTCCTTTCAGGTGTGTCATGCTGAAACTAGCTCTGCCCTGTTGCCTCTCTACTTTCTCTATGTAGGTTATTTTTGCTTCTGTGCCTGACCCCACTTGAGCTGAGTATAGCTGAAGAAACGGTTGGCTAAATACCAGTTTTACCAGTGTGCTTCAGAACTTAGCAGAATGGGACTTTGATATTAATACTAGATCATTTTTTTTCTTTATTATAGCCTACTTACATACAAGTTAGTCAAGTGGAAAATGTTTGCGACACATAATTGGAATGTTTCTGCTCCAATTAACCTTGCTATATGTTTTGTCTAAACAATGGGCTTCTTTTGGAGCAAAACACTGCGGTACTACAGGGAGCCGACAACATGCCAAGCACGCTTTGGATATTTCATGCAGAAGGTCATCTCTGCTGACAGAAAGGCTAGACTGGTGGCTATCTTGTGGCTTCATGGCTGAAGCAGAGGTGTCACTCCAGTTTTTGTTAAATCTGTAATTTTGCTAATATGGGTCCTTCGGTTGTGGACGCAGTGGAGGATTTGAGGAATATTCAGCGGTCTTTGTGGGAAGTAAGTGCAGCAGGCTTTGCTTGTTTCATCACATGTGGCTGGCTGAAAAAGAAGCCTGGTCAGTGCAAAACTGACTCACAGTGGAATTGATTGATCTCTCTGTTTTTGTGTAGTGTAGCTGTAACGAGTCATTAATGTTTGTCAGTGTCAGAACTTTATTAAAACTTGTCAGTTAATGCTTAAAAACTTCAAATCCATTCACTGGAGAAAACCATTTTCTTAAAATCTTTTGCTGATAAATCGCTTGTACGGTTAAAAGTTGTGCCTAAATAAATGTTTAATAATGAAATAACATGCAAAAGTCTATGAAAAAGTTTTTATTTAATTGAATTAGTTTTTTTCCGATTGTTGTATGAAAACCGGAGGATGGAAATGATTTAATCTAAGAGCTATTTTTTCATTTATTATATCTCATTAGAGCAAAAGCAAACAAAAATAAAAGCAACATCTTAGACTATGATCGACTGGCTCGCTGTTATTTTTCTTCTATCTGTGTTACTTTATAACCTGGTTGCGGAGCAACCTTGGTGATTCATTTCCATGTGCTATTCCTCTGCAGCTGCACAAACTGCTCACAGACCTGCCAGATGACATGCTGGAGGACAGCAGAGACTCCTCCCCTGAGCTGGAGTGCTCTACTTGCAGCAATAAAAACACCAGCAGCAGGTAACACATGTTTCAGTTGACACATTAATGACTCATAAATAGAGACCCATGCGTTTCAAACACGCTGCACTGCAGATATACTTCACTGTAATATGATGATGTATTTTTGGCTTCTCTTCTCAGCCCAAAGTCCAAGTGGATTCAACAATGGTCTGATCATACAAAACCAACCTCTCATGCACAGGTAGACAGTCAGCTTTCTCTTGTGCTCATAATATATTTTTGCTTTCTGAACTCATAAAAATAGGGGAGAAAAATCAATGATACTGTCAATGTCTCTCTAAAGAATTATGAAGGTGAATATGCTGAAGGCTCTCATGATGAGTATGTTTATGAGAGTGAAGCTGCTCACTTTAATGGACATCGGAGTCACCCTCAAAGTCAGCCACTGCCTCACACCTGGCATCAGGATCATCAGTTTGTACCAGGAGATTATACATGTACAAGCATGGGCACGGAAAAAAGTACAGAGGCCAGCGATTTTTCCAATGAGTTTGAGTCAAAGCCCTATCCTGAACACACAGAAAATCCTGTGGAATATAATAGTGATGGAAGAGTTAGGGATGAGCAATGCCATGGGGAGCACAACACCAGGAACCATTTTCAAGTAAGTGGCACTTTTTTTAAATCATTGCAGACATATCAGCTGAGTCATGCATGTTCATTCATGCAATAAAAGAAAAAATAAAGGAACTAGATTTTTTTTTTTTTTTTTGTAGTTTTTTTTTCTTCTTCTTTTTTGCAGTTTTATTGCATTTTATTGCATCTAAGAACAATATAGCATAAACCTGCCGTGTCTGTGTCCCATGGAACACAATAATATCTTCAAACATACTGTGTTTCTTGGTTTTGTTCTTCAGAATTTAAAGTCTGGGCCGAGTGACAGAGGTGTAAATCAGTACACAGCGACTTACAACCCTCACCATCCTGTCCATCAGCAAAACACGTTTAAAACTCTGCCTGCTCAGCAAGAAGGTCCATTTGAGCATCTACAAAGAGAATTCCTTGATTCAACTCAACGTGAGTCTTGTCTTTATTTTGTTGTTGGATTTAAAGTCTCATACTGTATAACGATGACGCTAAGAAAGTCAGAGTTGTACTACTGTCATGCCTCCGCCTCCCTTTCAATTAGAACCACCCCAACAATGAAAATATTCTAAATTTAGCCTTAAAATATTCCAAATAAACCCTTTTTTATACAGTTGCTGATTGTAGAAAGTTTTTTATGCTAATGTAAAGCATCAGCTTGCTTTCAGCTCTGCTCTTCTTTCCTCTGTGCGCATTTTGCTGCAGTTCAATACGAGCACATTGTCAACAAATTTCTTTTCTTTACTCATTCTTCTGTTTGTGTTGTTTGACATCATGAGTGTAAAAATACACGGATTTACATTGATCTACATCAATTTATCAATTCATTGAATCAATATAAAATTGTTTCAAATTTATGAGTTACACCTTTATTTTGGCACTATTTGACAATGCAAGTCATCTTACAGACTGCAGGACCGCACCAATAAAATCCCAATTATATAACTTTAAACACTGTTAAAATTAATAAGCAAGTAATTTGATAGAAATCACTCATTGTGTTATACACAAATGTGTTGGAATGAGAACCTATGGTAGCCTAGGAGGTCAGCTTGGGGGATCTGTGTGGTGTTGATGTCACACAAAACACACATGCTTGGGCCATGTAAGACCTGAGCTAATTGCTGAAAAGACACATGATATAATAATTTAAATCGTTCAGCATACAGTGTGTAAATCACAGTACCAAGACTTTGACTGAAAATGAATTGGAGTAGTGTGTTAGATTGACTTGAAAACTGTTGAACTGGGTTACACCAGGAGTCTTTAAATTTAACTCTATAACCAGCAACGGATCAGTAGACATTGCTGAAAAAGAAAATGTCTTCATTCTGTCTACGTAAGAAGTAAGTATTTAGTAATGAAAATAAAAATGTTTTCTGGGTTTTAGAAAATGCAGATCGGGAGCGACTGGCACAGATGCAGATTTTGAACAAAGCTCAACAGAGGCAAATTGAAGACTTTGAGCAAAAGCTGGAAGATTCACGCCGTAAAATGAGATACATTGAGCATCAGTTTGCAATTGTCAAAGGTACATTTTATAAAGTTTTCACATTGAAAATGAGGGGTGTCATGTGACAAATAAGCTCACATGAAGTAATATAATTGCACTGAATGATGTTGCACTTTTTTCTCCAATGCATTTCAATGACTTATAAAAATGGCTGCCATTAAACAAATCCCTTGAATTTGGCTTTTAATCAAGCATTATAAAGGAGTCTCCTTAAGAATAATGTTAAAGTATATGTCACATTTTCTGTCTGTCTTAAAAGGTGTGTTTTCCTATTTTTACTCAATTCTAAATCTGCCCTCTAGTGGCTGTTTGATGGGGCTTGCATGTTTCTTTGAAGTGGATGTACTGCTCATGAGAATATAATGCCATTATTGTCATAAATGATCAACAGACGAAAAGGGCGGTCTTGCAGTAAGTCTAAAGGAATCAAGTCGATTGATTGAAGAAGCCAAAGAAAGAGAGGTTCAAATGCAAAGCAAGCTGAAGGCAATGGAGCAGCAAGTACAGCTTCTCGATGAGAAAGACCAGGAGGTAAATATTTGACTGACATACACTCTATTAACTTGTCTGTAATCCACAAACGGTGATATTTTCCAGGCATTTATAAGTTACAGTATACAGTGTATTTAGTGCAACTGAAAGCTGTGACAGCCTATTAGTATAAAAATATAAAACAAAATATCCAATGCATCTCTGCATCTGCTGCTTTGTGTCATTTGGTCTCTGAAATGTTTTATAAGAATTCATTCTTGTTGCTTTAAACAGTTGTTTTCTTTGTTTGCAGAACATGAAGAAACAGAGCCTGGCAGATGCTGCAGTGGACAGTATGAAGCAGCAGATGTTGGAGCTTTGTCGCTCTGACACCTTGTCCAGAGCGCGGGAACAGCATGACAGAGACCTCGCCATCATGAAGGAGCAACATGAGGCTGCATTGCTGGCCCTTCAGCAAAAGCTCGACTCTGACTCTCAGGCTTTGAGTGAACTGGTCTGTAGTTTTAATTTTGTTCAAATCATTGTTGTTTATTTTCTAATCCAATGTATATACAGCCACACTGTTCATGACTAATTCCCCTTCGGGGACAATAAAGTTCATTCTGATTCTGATATTCTGAATTACCAGCAGATTTAATCAACTCCTATATTTTTCTTCTTCTTTCAGACTGACGTTAACCAAAGGTTACAAGAACGTGTGAAGTTGTTGGAGCGTCAGAGAGAAGAAGATCAACTGGAGAGAGCCAGAGTCATCAATTCCCTCACTCAGCGTCTGGAGGAGAGTCAGCAACAATGTGCCAAGTTGCTGCAGACAAGTGAGTGAAGGGGCCTACATCTGTACTGAGAATACATCCTTTATCTACAAATCCCAGCATGTTACTGAGCAGTCTGTGGGGATGTTCAATCATGTACTCACCTCCAAATAATTCTCAGCTTTTGTGATTATTTTCTTCAGATTCAGTGCAAGAGATGAGCCAAATGCAAATCAAACTACAGCAGGCTCAGTCAGCCAAGGCGCTGAGTGAAAACATGAAAAAAGTTTTACAGGTTTGCTTCCTCATGCTTCTACCAAAGAACATGACAACTCTCAAAATGTTATGACTTAAGAAAAGGCTAAAACTTGGAGATCTAAACTGTTTTTATTTATATTACAAAGGAGGATATGGCCGATCTAAAGGAGCAGATTACGCTGTATGAATCTGCTGTGAAACATGGAGTTATTACATTAGACGTCAGCAGTGAATGGGAGAACCATCTGTCTGAATCCTGCATGGATCTGGGGTTGAAGAAATTAAACAGGAAAAACGGCACCCTTCACAGGTACACTGATTATTATGGTCCTCACTATGTCTTTGGGTCTGCATTCTTTCAACACTTCAGCTACACTTTCATATAACCACAAATGAATAACAAAAGTTACATCATACCCTTTTAAAACGTTACTGCTTTCCTCAGTGCTGTTCAGGACTCCAAGCTACCCAAGGACGAGGCTTTAAAGCTCCTGAGAGTAGAAATGCAGCGCTGCCTGGGATGTTTGAAAGGGAAAAGGCAGAAGGTCAGCCAGCTGCAGGAGGAGCTTCAGCGCTGTCAGGCTCAAGTGAATGATCTGAGGACTGAGTTAGACGAAGCAAAACTCAACTCCTCGGTGAGTAGTCACCCCCATGGCAAATTTTAAACTTTAATTAACCATTCATTTTTTTTGTTTGTAGATGGGAAAAAAAAAGGTGAAACCTAGGGTCACTGATTACAAAAAGAAGCATTTTTTACTGCATTTCCACAGGTCAAAGAGATGAGCCAGATAAAACACCTAAACATAACTGGAGAGTCTCAGAAAGAGCTGATTACACTACAGGAAGACAAAAAACACCTGCAGGAACAAGTGGAGGTTGTTGTTTATTATATCAGTATATTTTATTTTTTATAATAGATTAAAGTATAAGACTAATTTTTTCTAAACTTGTAGTTACTAGAAAAGACGAATAAAGAGCTGAAAAAAAGCGAGGAAAAGGTAAAGTCTGCCAATTCTGAGCTGTGTACCAAAATGAGGGAGATGATCCAGGAGCTGGACCAAGAAAAGCAGGAAGCTGCTGAGAGGTAAGACAGGCTGTAGACTACATTTAGCATTTCCCCACACTTTATTTTGGGTTGTTTTGATGAAGTATTTGTATGTTGTATGTTTTTTGAGAGCTGAGCGGATTTATCAGCAGTACAGAGACGACGTGGTGAACCGAGTCAGAGCAGAGCTCATGCTGGAACATGAAACTCAGGTTGAACAGCTGACAGCACAGCATCAGCAGCAGGTTCAGCAGTTACAGTGAGTCGTGTTAACGTTGCTGGAAATCGTTATCTTTTAAACCGTTTTGACTTATTTACACTGTGTTTTTTTCCACAGAAACCAGCTGTTGGAAGTTAATGATAAGATGTTGGCTGTGCAGGAATGTTACTTATCTGTCTGCAAGGAGAAGAGTCTGCTTGAGGAAAGAATATGCATCAGAGAGAAAGAGGATGCCTTGATCAAAGAGGAGAGTAGTACCGCTGTGGAGAAGCTGAGAGGTGAACTTGAGGCTCAGCATCAGGCCTCCATAATGCATCTCAAAGCAGTTTGGTCCAAAGAGAAGGAAACTGAAATTCAGGAACATGTGAATTCTCATGTTGCATCAGCTGAGGCTAAATGGAAGGAGAAACTGCAAAAGGTCTGACTTATACACAAAAAGGTGACTCTTCTCTCCCTGCCAATGTTTACCTCATATCACACTCTTGATTTTTTTTCCCCCTACTTGTTTGCAGATGGAGAGGACTTGGGTCCAGAAGCTAGAGGACGCTAAGAAAGAGAGACACAGCGAGTCTGCTGAGGTGATCTGTCAAACAGATGAGACTGAGGCCAATAGTCTGACCATTTCTGCTGAGGAGCTGAACTCCAGGCTCAGTGCCCAGAAACAGCAGCTGCAACTGGAAGCTGACAATGTGCGACGCAAAGCAGTAGAGGAGGTCAGGAAAGAAGTCCAGAGAGAGTTACAAGAGAAACACCTGGATGACCTGGTCAAGCAGGTCAGTGAGTTTGATAATACTTAAACAATTAGCAAATGTGCTTTTATTATTATTATTATTATTATTATTATTATGTGGTGAAAAGTTTTTCACCTATTATTACAGCACTTAGATTTAGCTTTTTTTCCCTGATCCTTTCATGCCGGTAGAATAATAAATTATAGTCATCATCCCTTTATTTGAAAAGGTCAAACGTAGTGATTTCTATAAATATTTTGGTGTTTTAGGTTGAAGGTGCAGTAACCCGGGCTTATAACCGCTGGATTGAGGACCTGTCTTCATTACCAGAATATCAAACCTCTCTTCAAACAGAAAAGGAGAAATGGGAAGAGCAACAAGAAAAGCTCACAGAACAAAGAGTATGACAGGGTTTTTAACTTTAAAAAGTTTTTTTTTTCTTTTATGAATATGAATTTTAGTGTAAATGTTTCAGGTGTCCCAGGCCTTAAAGGAGGCAGAAGAGCAATGGTACAAGAACCCCCTGGAGGAGCACAGCATTCAGAAGATGGCAGAGCTTAAAGAGGAGGTGGCAGCTCTCAAGAGCCAGCTGGAACAAGCAACCAGAGAACAAGCTGCCCTGTTGAAAGCTGAGCTGGCTGGAGCCAGAGCAGCTTGGAACAGAGACAAACAACAGGAAATCTCCATCATCAAGGCCACCAGCGATCAAGCGTACCAAACCAAGCTGCTAGAGCAGCGCAGAAAGCTGGAGCAGGCTGTGCAGCAAATCAGAGTGGATGCTGACCTCCAGAAGAAGGAGCTACTCCTACAGACGGAGGCTAAACTCCAGCAGGCTATGAGAGCACGAGAGGAGGAGTGGAGATGCCAGTATGCAGAGAAGGAGCTGACACAGAGACAGCAGATGAGAGAGGAATTTCTAGCAGAGCTTCAGACTGGACTGGCAGAGGTTTATACTCAGCTTCTTGGAGCCACTAAGAAAGATCAGCAGGAGACTGAGGACAGCAGGAGAACCAGTGGAACTACATCAGAGGCGACAATGATTCACATCATCCAAACCTCATGCAAAGACCTGGTGAACAGAGCCGTGTCAGAGGCCAAGATGGAGTGGAAGAAAGTGAGTTGTAAGATTATCTGTTGTGTAAATATAAAGATTAGCAATTATACCTATTTGTGATTTAAGGAGTGGCTTTTGGTCATTTTTTCTTTTTGAGTTGCCTTTTCCTTTTTACAATTTTATTTACTCTCCCACAGATGAGCGAAGAGAAGTTGAGCTGTGTCTTAAAAGAAACACAGGAACAGCATTTGAGAGAAATCAACAAAATGCAAAGTATGCAATTCACTCAAGTCAGTTCAATGCAGTGTGAAAACCCAAATCTCTATAAGGTGCTTTATTCATCCAGTGAAACCACAACCGTATATTCTTAGTTCACATGAAATGTTTATTATTTCCAGGCTCTTTATCCCAGAGGAAGGAGCAGTCTCGTTGCAGGAAAGAGTGCAGTGAGACTGTAAGTAAGCTGGAGAAGAAGAACCAGGAGCTCCAAAGACATTTAGAGAAAGCCTGTCGTCAACTTCAGCACAGCATTCGAGAGCACAAAACAGCCATGCAGCACCTGAAAGGTTTGTTTGTTGCATGTGAACATTTCTCTAAGAAGTCTTCAAGAAGTCGTACTCAGCTGACTCTGCATCTGTGTTAACTGGATAAACTGCTTTGAATTGCAGATGAGCATGAAAGCAGGTTACGAAAGGCAGAGGAGGAACATCTGCAGCAGTTAGAAGAAGTGAGGAGAGCCAAAGAATCCTCAGCGTATGTATTATTATTAGAGCTGTACGCATGAAGCTGGACCATTTGACTTACTGAATTGTTTTCGGTGTTTGGATCAGTAGTTGTTGCTGGACCTTATGCTTGCTGCAAGACTGTAGTCAAGGTTTTTTTTTTAAAGTGTTTCCTCAGCATTTTTAACTTTTGAAAGCAAAAGAAAGATAACAAATTCTGGAAACAGAAATACTCTAATAGTGTAATTATTATTATTATTATTATTATTATTATTATTTATCTTTCTCTTCCCCTCCATACTCTTAGAAGTTCAGATCACCAACAAAATCTTCAGCAAGGCCTGCAGGAGATGAAGCAGCAGTACCTTGTGACTGTAGAAAAGATTAGAGGTAAGTGTTGGTGCTGCAAACATAACATTATTTTGGCACCATTTGTGATGACCAATTCCACACTGTGTCCTTGCTTATGGTTCTTATGCCTGAGCATAAATCCTCACTCTGGTACCCTCGTTCCCCCGACCACGTAAATAAGTTATTACTTTTGTGTTTTTGTCAGGAGACATGTTGCGCTACCTCCAGGAAAGTCGGGAGCGTGCAGCAGAGATGATCCACATCGAGGTGCAGAGGGAGAGGCAGGACACTGCCAGAAAGATGCGACGCTATTATCTGAACTGTCTGCAAGAGTTACTGGAGGATGGGGGGAAGACTACAGGGTAAGAGAGCATAATTTTCCCATGCTTGTTTGCTCTCTTTGTTGTGGCTCCTCGGGCTAATTGTATTGATTTCTTTTTTTTTTTTTTGTCATCTGCAGTGCTGAAAAGAAAATAATGAATGCTGCAAGCAAGCTGGCGGCCATGGCTAAAGTGCTGGAAACTCCTTTCAAAAGTAAATCCGGAAAGAATTACGGTTTACCAAGTGAGTCCTATTGTCCAGACCTTCTTTATCATGGATTTTATTTCCCCAAAATATCAATGTGATGTGTGCATCTGTGTTTTGTGTTGGCAGGTTGTTCGATGGCTGTGTCCACCACTGCAGATGGCGGCTTGCCAGGTAGAAACGCAGCTTTCAGTAAGAAGCTGTCAGCTCTATCTGAGGCTCCTGATATAAGGCCAGAGGAGAGATCCCATGGGGAAAAGACTTCTGCTGATTCAGGGCAGAAAACAATCACTGCAGTTAGGACTAAACTTTCGAATCAACAGGGTACTGTGGGTTGTCAGGAGGTTTCCACAAAGGAAATGATGAACCCCCAAATTTCTCATCCAAACCTCCCTCCTTACAAAGACTCTTATCAGGCAACTTCTAGATCTGATGTGGATTTTGTTAGTACGTCTGTGAGGGGTAAAGGCCCAAAGTGTTACCCGCAGCGAGGTGACTCTAGCAAAGACATCAGCCACCTGGAGCCAGGACAATGGAGCAAACCTTTACTTGTCCTAGAGGCTCCTGTCAGAGAAGAGAAACAGCCTGACTGGAGCACGACGAGCTGTGACTCTGACATAAGTCCACAAGTCACCAGACCGTCCAACTATGGGACAAAAGTTGAACCGGTGAAGCCTTTTTCACTGTCTGCAGTATCAGCCAGCGAAATAGGAGAGTTTGGCGGCCTCACAGCAGATGCTTCGAACCTAACTATTTATAATGAGATTCCCAAGAAGTCGTTTCACACCGAAATCTTTACCCACTCAAAGACACGTCCACACAGAGAACCTACTCCGGGTTCTGAATGTAAAAACCAACAGGGGGCTTGTTCCAGGCCTCTGTTTTCTGAACTGAGACAGCGGCAACAGGACAGCGGCTTTGACAGCCCGTTCTATCAGCAAAAGTGAGAAAGGAAGGATAGTTATGAGGTCTGGAGCTCATAAATATAAGTTAACTTATCAAATTGTGCCTTCAATACATTGTGTAATGTTTACATGATAACACATTCTTTTATAGTCATTACAATATGCAGTGTATTTGAAATGAATTGTATGCTTTTCATTGGTGAGCAACATGAAATGATCAGTAAGTTTGGACATGTGAGGTTAATGAGTGTAGCTAACTAGCTTGAATTATCAGAGAGACTAAAAATAGGTGAAAACAACCAGGGCGGTTTCCCTTCTGTGATTAAAATCTCCCCTCTACGAGCACATTTCAGACTGAAGACATTTTTTGGTTGAATCTGCACAAAGCCAGTGTAATATGAAACACTGGACAAAGCAGTCATGGCTTTTGAGCTTTAAAAGTGGTGGTGGATGGACTTTGCTTCCTGCAGAGACCGTCGGACTCACTGTTTCCTCCTGTTTCCAGCCACTGTGCTAAGCTTAACTCCGGTGGCTGACTTTGGTTTCATATTCTCGAAATATATCTGACAGGTATATTCATCTTCCTATCTAACCCTGAAGAAGAATATGACGAAGCTTTTTTTCCCCCCAAAAATAAACTGCTTCGTTCTTGCACCACTAGTTGTCTTTCTCAGCTCCGTGTTAGTGAAGGTAAACATCAACATCATATTTAATCATTACTGGGTGTTGTTGCCCTTTAAAGTAAACTGGAGGGCATTAACAATCATCGCCCTGCTTTTGGGTGATCCTGCTTTTACCAAAAAAAGCCTTTATTCTGATCACTGCATGGTTATTCATTTCCTAAATTTAAATATGAAGCCAAAACAAAAACATCAGAATACACTCATCAGTGAGAAATGTACAGTCAGTTCTTTGTTAGCCTTATAAAACGTATCTAGAACTATTTTCTCTACCATTCTATGCATGTTAAAAGTGTCGCATCACAGATCATCAAAGAAGCTTCTGTTCAGTTAAAGTTGTATCATCTGCTACAGAAATTCCCTGAATGAAATATACTGGCAGCTTATCCAGAAATACAGCGAGTTCATGATAAAACCAGATTTATTCAGACTCTGTTTCTCTGTTTGGAACCAGCAGAGCATAATATTTCTGTGTGATTGTGTTTTTATGTTGTAAATTGTTTTGTACCAAGTTCATAAGTTATGCTGTGCATAGATTATACATTTTCTACATTTTTAAATCATTTTAATAAATCTCATTTTATGGTTAACTGAAAAGAAATTGATTTGTTTGTTTTAAGCAAAATTCTCAATCTCAAATAATTTTCTTAAACTTGGATATAAAAGTACTCAACAAGGAGAATGTTGTAACATCACTGTTTATATAAAAGGACAAAATAAAACCTCCAGACTAATATTAAACCAAAGCTCATTCTAAGGAACATCAGGTAAGAACATGGAGACTTTTATCTAAGAGCTAAAACATTGATTGATTAGATCACTATGAAACTAACAGATAAAGTCTCAAATTTTATGTGTTTTGCCCCAAAGTACTCCTTTCTAGTACCCGTGTGAATTTATGCTAGGATATTTTATTTATTTTTTTCCCCCATCCATTTTTGGGAAAAACAAAACAAAAACAGTCCAGAAGATGTTCTATTCAGTTTTATAATACTTAGTAGGAGTATATTTGTTCAAATAATATGATAAATGAACTGCAAAGGATTAAAATCTCATAGAATAGTTAAAGGACAACATATTAGATATGTGCCAGCATTTATTTCTTTTTTTTTTTTTTATGAAGTTGGGTCAGGACCATGTTTGTCGCATGACCTCTTATTTAAACTGTACTTTGTTCCCGAGTCAGGTTAAGACTCAAAGCTCAGCGTTGATTAGACAATAAATACAGATTTGAAATCACTAATTGTTCACTGAAGACTTCTGATATCTCACCTTTAACAATCTATCAGAACACATTTGTTAAAGATTTAGCTTCTATTAGTGATTTTTGATGCATGTTTTATATCTCAGTGACCAGTTTTTAAGCTAAACCAGAAAAAAATGAGCAGTTCAAACAGCTCCGTTGTAGCTGTTTGCAGGGAGAAAATTCCTAGAATCACTTGGTTGTTTTCATTTGCAGATGTTCAGGAAATTATTTGTTTTTACCAAAACAAAAAAAAAAAAAAAAAAACACGGCTTAATGAAAGAGTCTCAAGTCAAACAAATAGTCTTTCTGGGTTTTATTATAAAGCTGTTCGACCTGGGAGCGTATATGACAGAAAGCACCTTGTGCATCCAATCAGCTTTGGTCTATGTACTGTGTGGGTTGGTGAGGTCAGTGAGCTAGTGGTGCCATCGTAGCGGGGTAATTCATGTCTACCCTGCACCACTTCTTTAATGAAACATGTCTGAGAAACATCAGTCTGGATCATTTGTACGTAGTTACCTTTACTTCAGTTTTATCACAGGACAGAAAAGGGGCCCACGGCTTTTGGTACTGGAATAATAAGAGGTCTTTAAGGAAAATGAGATGGAAAGCACTGCCTCAGCCTTCCAATACAGTTGAGTCCTGTAATCTGCAGAAATACTTAGATTACTCTGTAGTAGTGTGGACTATCAGTGATGGACAGGCAGCTGAGTACAGAGAACTGGTCAGTTAGTTTTTGAGATGGATCATCTCATCATGAACACAAACAAAACAAAAGAGGTGATTGTTGACTTCAGGAGGAACAGAAGTAAACTTAACATTGTTTACATCCAGGAAGCAGAGGTGGAGTTGGTGGAGGAACACAAGTACCCAGGGTTCAGCTAGACAACAAACTGAGTTGAATTGCAACACAGACGCATCTACAGAGGAGAGGGCAGTCTGGGTTTCACTACTTAGGCAGCTGCCCCAGCGACCCGACTCCGGATAAGCGGCAGAAGATGGATGGATGGATTTAAAAGTATTTCTTATTTTATTACTGTTTTTATTTGTACCTTATTTTAACTTATTTCTTTTACTGTATTTGTTTTGTTTTATATAATTATAATTACATTTAGGCATTAAAGATTGAAAGCTGTCATGAAATATCATCAGATGAGTTTCAACCATCTGTTTTGCACTATATGTTATATATACACCAGTATTTGGCTTTAATAATGAAAAAAAGGTAATTCTGTAGGTACCCTACTAGTTTGTCACCTCTTGGAAAACTAAAATATTGCTGATAAATCATCCTTTACTCATGGGCATATCCTAACTTGTGTCCAATGGAAATCTGTTTTGAATCTTTAATTTAAGCAGAGCTGCTCTGCAATGGTGGCTGGTGAATGACTGGGTCACTGGAGACAACCAATCAAACTAAAGTGTCACAGACGTCTGTTGACACCATGTGTCAAGCCGTTGCAGCGGTAAAAAGCATCTGTTTAAAGAAGAAAATGGAAGTACCTGGAACTTTCCTTGCAGGTAGTTTTCAGTAACACTGTCAAACAGGCAGCTTCCAATGTGGAGCAGATACAGACTCGCAGGATCAGGGTGAACAGGAAGCTGATGATGATTGTCAGCTGGACATGCTGGGAGCTGAAAGGTGTCCATGTAAGGTAGCCATCACCTGAACTTATGGCTCTGAGTAAATTTGTCCTGATTTTACTGAATTCAAAGCTCCCAGAAAGCGACAAATATGTTGTCTCCTGCTTAAAAAGGTCTTGTTGAAAACCCAGAAGACACCTGCCATCATCTGGTTTTCCTTATTTGCTGGCAAATCTAAGATTAAGCCTTGTGGAGAAACAGAGATGAAAGTCCAGTCCACGCAAACCCTGACCTCAAGTGGAAGAACTGAACCTTGGTCTAAACAAACATCAGGAGAGGAACCAGCCGCTGGCTTTGTAGATGCCCAGACAGGTCAGCCCATTTTTCTGAAGGACCAGGATTTTGCTCCAGCAGAGAAAGAACGACAAGAAGCAGTGTGTTGGTTTGTTTACAGACTGCCTAAAATCCGGATCCATCAGGCTGATTATCTCTTCATAGATCCTCAACATCTGAAAAGCCAGGTCAGGGCCCACATATTCTTAGTAGGTTTTATTAACATCAACACGTTAATAAACACACTGTAAGAATATTAAAAGCGACTCCGCTGAATGAAACGGTTTCATCTCATTTAAAAAGTATAAAGTTTTTTTTTTGTTTGTTTTTGTTTTTCATCAGAGCATTTCTGGCTCTGAATCTGGGGAAACACTGTATTGTTATGGTATTTCAGAAATGCATGTAGATGTGTCAGATCAGATTATTACAGTAATCTAATTACTCCCAGATAACTGATTTTGATTTTCAAGTAAATGCACTCAGTGTTTTATAAAAATATTTAGCTTTTATATTCAAGAAAAATAGATGGTGTTGCACAATTAGCTGTCAATGAACCGATGTTGAATCAGATTTAATTGAAATCGAATCGATTCAGGAAATTAGTGACGATACCAGCCCTAAATACAGGCTCAGTGAATCCTCTCTGTCACATCATTTATAGCAAAAACAGTAATAAAGCCATCAGCTGTCTATGCATTGTTCTTCTATCAAGCACACATCAGCCTGGTTCTTTATTATCCTGAGTCAGATTGAGTCAACTTTACAATGACAACACCCGTCCTATGTAAGTGTGTGTGTTATATCTACAGAGTAGAAAATATTGTTCACAAGGTTCATCTTAGTAAAACACATTCGAGCTGGGAGTAAAATCAACCCCAACTCAGACATTTTGGGTTATAATGAGATTAAGTGTTGGAATAGCATTTGAATAATGTTTTATGGTAGTTTAGTGTATGACAGTAAATGTTACTGTCTCTTTAATATTTATATAATTATTGAGGCCAATATATTCCTTCTATATGTGGTGGGACAGAAAAATGAAAAATAGGGAGGCCAATAGCTAAAAATTATTCTGAAGTTCAGAAAAATAATGTTAAAATTTCCTCCACTACGTCAACCTCTAAATGTCCAGCAGGAAAATATGTGTTTTAAAAAACAATATGCTGCAACTTTTTCTTTGCTTTCATTCTGAGAATCAATAGCTTAATTTCTACTACTTTACCTGAATGTAACTACAGCTAATGTTCAGTTTCCTGTAGTTTACTTCATTTTCCTTTCTCTGACTTTTGACAGGATTTGGACCAGAGGTAATAAGAGATATCTTAAATCCTTTTAGGATTTTTTTAATTTTAAAATAATAACTTACAAGAAAGTTATCAACTGGAAAGTTTACTCCATGGACAATAATTCAGCAAAGGCAAAATACTTTTAAAGAGACAGCTGAAGGCTTCCTGATGTAAATAAACAGATGATATGCATGAACTGTGATACCACTTTAAGCTATTCTTGTGTGTGTTGATCTCCAACAGAGAAAATTGGAAGTGGCAGTGTCTTGAACTGTTTTGTTGCACAATCCAGCATCATGGCATTAAATATGCTTTAATGTTTAAATTCCCCCTACTATGCATGTTTACTGGGACAAGAAAGGTGGCCCAGTTAAATAATCAGGTTACTGTAGTGGGGCTCAACTACATGTAACTGAACTAATAGTGTATATGTTTTTTTCCACATGTGTAGACCTACAAGTTTTCCATAAGAAATGATTGTAAAGACCCCACTACCCTGCACATCTGTTCTCATGAACGAAGCCTCACCCTAAAGCACACCATTCTTGATTCTTTAATTTACTCTCAATAGTTTATAAACGGGGACGGAGCAGGCAAATGAGCATCACTACAAAAGTACATGATTCAAAGTTATTGTAAAAACACTCATTTCTATCAATGGTGCCAAGGCAGGTAAAAAGAAGTAAGAAGAACATCAATAAACAATGAAATGAGCTCATCCATAGAAACAATCACAGGCTTGATATTCCTTCAAATGGTTGAGATAAGCTTTACAGACAGAGTATGTAGTATGTAGTAGACTCTCTTAAAGTAGGTGATTTGTCATTCAAGTACTTCCTTTTACTGACAGCACAGCCTGTCCAAATGTGGTTGGTCCAAATGGCACCTCAAGGGCCCCTCTAGTGGTGGCTCTTGTACCAAAGCCAGGCCTTTGGTTAATAAATAGAGCCATATTTAAGTAAATGAATGCCACTGTGTATTTAAATGGTTTGGAAACTAAAAAAAGAGAGAAATTGAGACATTTACCCATAGATTTTAACAGTTTAATTACATTTAGTTGTTAACTATTGGAGCTGCTCACTGCTGGACTCTAGAAAGACAGCAGGTTACAAAACTGAGTCCTATTTTTATACACATCCTATCCTATGAATAATACCCTGGTCCAGCTACAGGGAATCAAAATATTTACAAAGCTTGATATTTTAGAGTAAGTTCAGGGTTCAAGAAAACAGTACATGTGCTCCACATCTGGCTGTTTTCTTCCAGGCTTCCTTGGCTGGAGCAGCTCTGATCACTGATACCAGGCTGTAGACTGCTTCCTGTCATCATACTACAACACACTCATCTCCAAACATGTGATTTATGATTGCCTCCCTCTCTACCACAGCACTATTTTCAGATTCTTTGGGATGACTAAACACATTTATTTGACAAAGTGTAAAACAAAAAGCTTCTACAGCACATTTTTCCTGCTGTCAGCAAATCTAATAAAAAGGCCAACACACCAACACTGCAGCACTTTCCTCTTTCCTTGATGTGGACGGAGCACTCAATCATAAGTCTACAGCATTCCTTTGTGTGAATGTCCGTAAAAGTCACATGATCAATAACTGAACCTGATAATTTAACACACACCCACATTCATAGAGCACAGCTTTTGCTTCTAAAGTCTGTCACTTAATTAACTTAAATTGTGAGTGAAACTGGTGATTGTTTAATATTTTTCATTTAAAATCTTTTAAAATGAATTAATGAATAAAAACTCAGGGCTGCCAAGTAATTTTAAAAAGGTTTGGGAACTACTCTAGTGAACATATATGGCAGCTGGACTGTTTATAGGACTGAGAAAAATAGACTATAGTTCCCATAACAGTCATAAGAAAGGAACACATTGTTTAGTTTGACTTTGTTGGATTAATTATATTTTTTTAATTAGTTTGTTAAAAGAACTAATGATCTTGAATATTATTAATCTTGTCTGTGTTTTATTTGCTGTGTGTCGTCTGGAGAACGTCTCTCACATCGACGTTACTGATCTTTACAACTTCAACATCTCCCACAGCAACATGTGAGGGATGTTCAACTTTCACGATTGTTTTAGAAAGCCCATCCTAAGAAAAATGGAGAGAAAATTCAAAGTTTTTTTTTTTTATCTCAAATCTGTATTCAGCACTTTAACAAAATGTTAAAAATATATAATTAACAAAAACTATTTTTGTGTATTTACTGTTTTTTACTGTCAAAATGGTTGTAGTGCAAAAGATATCCACTAGGGGGCAGAAGACAAGTGTCAGATTGTACACAACTGAGTTTTGAACAAAGTTTTTACCATAAATGATGTAAAAGGTCTCACAAACTGTATGCATTAAAGGGTTAAAGGCGAAGCTTCAGATAAGTGTGCACACACTTATGTCTTTTTTTTCTTTTATTAGTGAATATGACAGAATTTTGCTGAAACTCCATCAAAGACATCATTATTAGTGAAGTTGAAGTGGCAGGTAGTATTTCCTGCACATCGTCACAATGTCATGTTTCTTAAATTTCAGTTTTGTAAAAAATGATTAACTTCAAATAAATTAATTGTTGACTTTAATAGATATTTCTGGGGTTATATTAGGATCTAAGATGCTAAGGGATATTCTATTGAACTTTTATCTCATTGTTATGCTTGTGCATTTAATATAAAATTAGCACCATGTCTGCTGTCATGTTAAGCCAAGTGTTATAATTACATGATTATTTTTCAGCTAAAATGTATGATATTAAAGTCAGCAAAGAGCAGTAAAACAAAATGGCCTAATTTAAGCACAAGCATTGCTTAAATTTCAAAATGTAAAAAAAAAACCCTCTCAGGTCTTTAGGGATCTGCACGTGACACATTCACCACTAACCCGACAGACACACTGTTTGCCAGTGGCCTGTATGAACGAACACTTCATACTTTAACCTCAGGGCTCGTTGAACTTGCTTCAGTTTCTCTGTGGTATTTACACTTTGCAGGTCGGCTAAAGTCAGTGACCTGGTCGTAAACTTTAGCTGATATATTTGACTTTTCAAGCTGAGGAGGGTGATGGCTGTAGAGTCTTTAGACACCAAGATGGTCGAGTGGAGCAGGTTCATTCCATATTCAAGTCTTTTGAAGGCAGTCTTCACGTGCTGCATCTTTCAGAGGATCTTACTCCTGAGACTGGAGATAGCTCCTAAAGAGGTAGAAGGTAAAGTACAGAGAGGTCAAAGGAAAAACAAATAGCATGGTTAAATAAAACAAGCCCATCATGTACATTTCTGTCTTATTTGCTTAAAATAAGCACAGGTTTCTGTAACATTTACATTTAAACTAACAGAAACCCTGAACAGAAGGATCAATATATGCAGATAATAAAGGGAATTCTGATTAACAAAAAAGTATCTGAAATAATGTTCATACGTCTACATTTAATGGGCATTCTTAATTTCAGTTCATCAATATCTTCTGAAAAAAACTCTTGTCATGTCAAGATAGGAGATTTGAGATGGCTGCTGGAAAGGACAGACAGAACTTTGACTCTATATGAGGCCATTTTATGTGAGAATCTTGGTATGTGAAAACCAGCTGCATATTTATTTATTTATGTATTTATTTATTTGTATTAATTCGTAAATTAACTCATTGCAAATGTTATTTAATTTATCTCCAAACACAACCCCAATTCCAAAAAGAGGTCTACAAATCTTATAAATTCATCCTAAAATCTTGTTTCATTCCAACACAAATAATATATCAGATGTTGAAACTAAAACATTAAAATAAAAAATATTAGCTAATTTTGAATTTGATGGCAGCAACACATCCCAAAAAGCTGGAACTGTTTACTATTATGTGGCATCTTCTCGTCTTAGAACAAATGCCTGTCAGACCATTTTAAAAGAGCGTAGCCCCAGAGAAGCTTGTGATATTTCTAGATGGTGTTCACATTTAGTTTCTTCTTTGACTGAAAGAGCTTTAAGCTGCATTTGTGGATTTCAGCGTTCTGTGTTCACAGAGTGATTTCTGGAAGTGTCCCAAGCCCATACAGTTATTTCTGGTAGAGAATCATACCTGTTTTTAATTAAGTGCCACCAAGGGCCTGAAGATCACAAGCATCCAGTTTTTAAACTTTGTCACGCACACAGAGATTCCTTCTGTTTCTTCAGATATTTTGTTCAGATTTACCCACTGTGGATGGTGATGATGATGATCCTCAAAGTCATTGCAATGTCATGATAAACATTTTCTGAAATTGTTCTACAACTTTTAGATGCAGTTTGTCTCAAACCTCCGCCCACCCTTAGATGTGAGGGGCTCTGCCTCTTTGAAATGCTCCTTTTATACTTGTTTTTGACTGGTGCCAATTTCTTTTCCAGCCTTTTTTTTTGTATTTTTTTGTTTGTATTCTATTAAGGATAAAATTTGGGTTTATGAGATTTGCAGATAATTTAATTCTGTTTTTACTTTCATTTTACACAGTGTCCCAACTTTTTTGGAACTGGGTTGTATAATTTATTTATTTACTTTAGCATGGATTGACATAGAATAAGATTAAGATTTTATGGGCTCATTAAAAAAAAAAAAAAAAGGTCAAATTTAACATTTGAAATCCAAAAGAAAACACAGCTTGTTCACACAGCAAAACATTGTCCACCTTATATGTATATTTTATGTATATTTTAGGGTAATTTTGCATTTCTGTGCACTTCAGCTTGGAGTTCATACAAAAGTGGTTTAATGATTATAGCATTGAGATGTACAGAACCACCCAATCAACATATATGTATACAACTGTAATAAATAGTTATTGTTTTCAAAGGGTATTTGTCAGGGAAACTGAATTAGTGTTCCTGAGATGAAGACATTTTCAAAACTTAAGTAAGAAAAAGGAAATGGGAAAAAAAGAGGAATCTAACATTTTGAGACACGTTTCCTCTTTTTGTAACTTTTCTTTCTCTTTAGTTAGTGTGTGTTTTGGGGTTATAAAGCTGTACCCAGACCGTTTGCCCATCACATAAAAAACTGAACAGGCTGTGCTTTTCTGCACTTGCAAGCAGGGCAGCATTGTGAGACAGTCTTGGTGTTATTTCTGAGCACAGTTGAAGCTTGTATAACTGGAGCTGCGCTCCTCCCCATTTATCAGCAGACGAATACAGCTGAGCTGAGGGAGCGCACACCCACCACCGCCGCTCACACTGCGCATTTTTTATTTGGGTGCCATTTGCGGGCTTCCTGTGTCATGTTTGGCTACTTTACAAGAGTGGTTTAAATCATCTTATCCCTCGCTTGCGTTTAGAAGAGACGAAACTGCAGCTCACTGTCGCAGCTTATGATCAGAAAAAGCGCCTGTTTGAACGCTTGTCTGGCTACTTAACAGAAACAGTTTGTTGTCAATGCCAAGAAAATGACCTAACAGGAGTGAACCACAAATACTAATAGACTTGCGTTAGTAATCAGTGCAGGAAACATCCAATCTGGCAACTGGAGAACATTCTCCGGAATGAAGGAGGGGTCAGCCGTCATAGCTGAGCGCCGCCCCCGATCCGACAGGGTGAACTTTGTCGCAAATATTAACAAGAAACTTCATCATTTCCACCTCTTTTGGCTGCTGTGCCCCTCTCTGCAAAATGTACATGTGGTTCACAGTTTTAGCCGGACTGGCTGTCCTGCTGTTTTCTTATATCAGGACTTTTCATCCTTACTTCAGCGAGGACTGCGCGTACATTCTGAGGAGCCTCAAACTCGGCTTCAGGCTCATCAAGTACAAGACAACCAAACCATTTTACAGCATCTTGGACTGCTTCTTGGATGCGGTGAACAGACACCCCGATAAGATCTTCGTGCACTTTGAAGGTCGCGCGTATTCTTATGGCGAAGTGGATAAACGGAGCAACAAGGTGGCCAGAGCTCTGCAGGCTGAAGCCCGGCTGAAAGAGGGGGACACAGTCGCCCTGTTTCTTTCCAACGAGCCCAGTTTCATGTGGACATGGCTGGGTTTGGCCAAGCTGGGTTGCCCGGCGGCCCTGCTTAACTTTAACATTAGATCTAAATCTCTGCTGCATTGTTTCTCCTGCTGCGGGGCCAAAGTGATCATCGCGTCTCCAGGTCAGAGACTGCACAGGGTCATGTTGGATCTGTCAGGGTGGGAGGCTCCCCCACCCCACCACTGTCTTATTTATAGCAGAGTTTCAGTTAGCCAATGATTGTTTTCAGTAGTACTTCAGTTGTGCAACAAGTAGATTTAGAGTATTTAAGAAGGAATCAAATGCACTTTTTACTCCAGTAACAAGTATTTTCTATTAACTTCGGGATTAAGATTAAACACAACACGTGGTAAGATTATGGAAAACATGGATTTGGTAAGAGAACAGTAGCCAACAATCTTTGAGTCTGTGGACCCCTAAAAAACATTGTTTCGACTTTTGTCACATAGACATCAGAGCTGGAAGTCATAAATACACACTCTCTTAATGTCATAAATTTTTATCAAAGGTAATTTTTAATCTTTTCCTGCCTCTTTTTATTACTTGTAACCGCCTCAGATTGATCATGTGACTTTGTGGAGGGCCCAGACCCATGCCGGGAACCCCAAGCTAAAGTTTCAACAGTTTTAAATTATTTAAAAAAACTACCCTCCAGGCTGCTGTAGTATTGAACTGATATTTGCATGACAGTAGTATTGGATTAAATCAGTTGTATCCAGACACTTGGCTAGTAATGTTCTGTATGTGTGATGGAGGCAAATCAGTACATTTAGCCAGTACTTTATATTTTAATTGGATTGTAGTTGATAACTTTTAATAGTTTTCTTCTTTTTTTTATCTGATTTATTTTTATATACTTTATATTCAACCACATACAACATCTGTCCAAGCAATGTTGTTTTCTGTTACTTTTTAACAGCTGATTTATTTACCTTGCAGGTGATTCATGTTGAGACTTTCCATTGACACAAAAAGCATTAGCAAAGCTCAGAACATCATGTTACTCAGGCTGCAGAGACCTGGACAGGTTTAAAAGCTAGAACTTCAAGATTAGTAAAAATGCAGTGCTGATCCTTATTAATTCAGTTTCTGCTTTGTTAGTAGTGCTAACAGACTGAGATTTTATTCACATTACCACAGTCTTACCCTTTCAACTGGATAAACTCTGCTTCTTGAGAAGTTGTTAAAAATATTCTAAGAATCCTACAAATATGGTGTTACGCAAGCATGCTTTTTTTACCATATGAAGTGGAAACAATTTGCTTTTGACTGATGGTACAGAACTTCTTTTCACACTTGTGTCTCTAGTTTATAATAGGATGCTCCAACCAGGATGCGGCCTTCTCAATCTTAGAAGAAAAGGGGAAACTGGACCAAGTTCAAGGGGCATTTCCCCTCTTTGTCTGACTGGTCAGTGAGCCTCAGCAGCTGCAGATTAAACTACCAAGAGCATTAAAATAGTTGCTGTTATCACCTGCCACAGCATTTATATGCTGTCTGCAGGTTTAATGACCTATAATGTCCACAAAGGACTGCTGAGCTTCCTAAGAGCTTAACAATCATCAATCATTAACAAACTTAAACCTCTGCTCAAAGGCTGTTATTGATTTAATCTGCCCTGAAGGTATGGAGCAACTCACTAAGATAAGAACTGCTAGAGTTGCATATCCATGGCTCTGATTAAAAGAGATTTTATAGGAGCATGAAGAGATCAAAGACTCAGTATGAGCACATTGTGGTATCAGTTAGCATCACTTACACGTGTAAACAATATAAAATGCTTAAAATGACTTGTCAGAAGTGACTTTGTGGATAACCTGGCTGCTCTTAAATGTTTCTTATTATCTTATTTCTCCTCTGTTTGTTGGTTCCGACCTAACTAATAAACCACACTCTAGTTGTAAATATATAAAGATGCTTCAAACATATCAGTAGAATTAAATGCAGGATCAAGGAATGTGTGTTTTTTTACTACTTTTCCCAAATTTTTTCACACATGGTGCTTTTCATTCAGCTTCAACAAGTTCATTTGAAGTAACACTCCAGCTTGGACATATTATGTTTTTCAAGTTGTGTCTCTACCTGGAAATGCATGCATTTGAGCTGAAATTCCCACACCACTTTCCCATATCCCAGTGTGGTCTGGTAAAATGATACCAGCCAACATGTGCAACATTACGCAACCTAGTACTCTGACACTGTGTTAGGCTGAGTGCTTTTCTGTATTTGCAGAGCTGCAGGAGGCCGTGGAAGAGGTTCTACCAACGCTGAGGGAGCAGGGTATCCGTGTGTACCTCCTGTCAGACAGCTGTAGCGCAGAAGGTATCACCGCTTTTTCTGATAAGATCTCTCAGGCCTCAGATGAGCCGGTGTCCCGGGAGCTTCGGGCCAACATCCACATCAGGAGCACTGCTCTCTACATCTACACATCTGGCACCACAGGTACAACATCAAATTACACTCAGTATTACACTTAGCTGCCAGGTCGTCACACATCTGCACAGATCCTTTCCAAGATCCTTTATTTTTCCAAGAGGTGTTTAATGAGTGAAGTGGCGTCTCCAAGTTGGCTGGCATTTGGCTTTAACAGCTGATTAAGTGGCAGCAGGAACTCTGATGAAAGATGTGCTACCCTGGAGTTTTTATCTAAACAAACAAAAGTTAAATTCATATTATATTTAACCAAAATGTAGAGTTTATATTCTAGGAAATTTCTTTCTTTAGTCAGACCTCTCAAAAAGGGATTTTTCTAGTTTAAAACCTGCATTTTTTATCTTTACATCCTGGTTAGTTTTCCTTTTGTCCTTCCTTTGTTGGCATATTGCAGAATATCTTGGCACATTTTCATCCATAAATCAATGGAACATTTGCAGGTATGTGTTTTATGCGTCTTGCCCATGCATGAAATAAAAGAAATGTGAAATCACACCCAAATATTCAACAATATGTTGAACTTTCCAGATTCAAATTGTGAGTTTACAAGGTCAGCAGAGAGATCTTTTAATAAAAATAATTAAGTTGAGATTAAACTCCTCACATTGATCAATGCCCACATGAAGTAATCACTTAAGTCATATATTTACACCAAAAAGCAGATTTACATGAAGTTCATTTCAACATAGATGGCACCAGTAAAGTGGTAGTGGCACACACACACACACACACACACACACACACACACACACACACACACACACACACACACACACACACACACACACACACACACACACACACATCAGAGATGCAGCAGCAGGATCATGGCTGCATCATCCCTTTATTCAAATTAGGAAGCTGTTTTCTTGTGACAAGACCAAATTCACAACAGGATCTCCTCAAAGTCCCAATTCTAATCATTTAGACTAACAAGTATTAGTTATTCACCAAATTCAATTTTAAAGAATAATTTTATTAGCTTGTCTGCTGCAGGCTGGTTTTTGTGAATATGTGGGGTGTGATGCAGTCGATTGCACCTTGTGAAGTGAACCAATATTTTGTTGGACATTTTTTTCCCTTCATAAGCTCCCCTCTTTAATCAAAACGAATATCTAAGTTTATACATGTTTTAAGTCGCTATTTTTGGGGAACTTCCTTCCTTCCATCTATCCATTGGCCATACCCGCTTATTCCAGTAGAGGGTCATTGGAGTTTCTTTTTCTTAGATTCTGACTTTTTCTCAGTTTATTTCCGCTCAAGTCAAGTCAATTGATGACATTTAATTTTTAATATAAAAATTGTTGGATGTGGAAAAAGATGACGAATCAACTATTTTAAATGTGTTTTTTTGGCTGTTAGACTCAACCCTATACCAGCTCCAAATATTTGTGATTATTCATATGATTTATAACATTGAATTAATCTTAAATGCTTCTTCATAGACATAATGCAGCTGGACTCAGTTGTGTGAGGTGTGTTGAGACTTTCTCATGTTAGTAGTTTGATATTTCTACCATGATTAAACTAACAGGTTAGGGGGGCTTTCACTCGCTGACATTAGCAGATCTGTCTAATGTTTCACTCCTGACAGAAACACTTTGGTGTGTGATTCCCTTTCTCATTGTGGTTTATGTTAAATACCACTTATTCAACAAGAATCTGTTAAATTAGGCTCTCTCATCTGTCTTAAAAGCTGACTGAAAGCAGCCTGTGTTTTCAGTCCTCATGGTCAAAAAATACAAACTAATGCATGCAGCTCCTTGTGGGACTGAGTAATAATGTTTAGTTGGATTTTTTGTCATTTGATGGGAGCAACTGTGTTAACACATCCAGAGGGCATTGGCAGAGATGGTGCTTGTTTTCAGTTTCTGGTCAGTGGCATTAATTCCCCTGAAAATCTCTGGCTCTTTAGCTGCTAAATGCTCTGTTATGGACACCAGCTAGTTGCTCACGTTGTCTGCTTGCAGTTTGGTGTTGAGCAGGTAGTGCTTACTGAGTGTATGATACAGCTGCCTATATAGAGACATGAACGTGTGAGCACTGAGCATGAATAAAATCTGAATTTACAGGCTGTTAAACCTGAGCAATGAGTTAAAATGTCAGAGCTTGATTTTATTTGCTTTTGTTTCAAAAATATGGGGTGGTTAAGCTTTGAAAATGTGCATGTTAGTACATGCACATTAAAGAAGTGGATTGGGTTTTGAGGCTCCAAGTAGAGTACCTAATGATTTATCATCTTATGACCGTGGAAGGTTTGCCTAAAGCAGCTGTTGTGACCCATGAGAGGGTGTGGGCCGCCTCCTTCGTCCAGGCAGCATGTGGAGTCACAGCAGAGGATATTTTCTACATCAATCTGCCGCTCTATCACAGCGCAGGCTTCCTGGTTGGGATGGTCGGAGCCATCGAGAGAGGTAATGATCCTTTTAATTGTCACAAGTGCAAAAGAAACAAAAACACTGTGGCTGAGTGAGGTAAAGATTGTGTGATTTGTTGTCAACTGCAGGTATGACTGTAGTTTTGAGGAGAAAGTTTTCTGCCTCTCAGTTTTGGGAAGACTGCAGGAAGTATGATGTGACGGTGATGCAGTACATTGGTGAAACACTGCGCTATCTCTGCAACACACCCAAGGTAAAGAAGTCCAGATCACGTTGCTGCTGCATCATTCTGACTACAGATGCTTGTGCACATCTCCCATTTCAAACGTTATTTTTTTGCAGAAAGAAAATGAGAAGAATCACAAAGTGAGAATCGCCATCGGCAATGGAGTCCGAACTGACATTTGGTCCGACTTTCTGAATCGCTTCGGGAACATTAAAGTCAGAGAGCTGTATGCTGCCACTGAAGGAAACATTGGCTTTATTAATTATACATCCAAGATCGGTGCAGTGGGAAGAGTCAACTGTGTACACAGGGTAGGATCAGGAAGCATTTCTGATGTTTTTTTTTTAGTGCAGAGACTCAGATCCAAGTCTGGGAAAGAATCTGCTCTTATCTGATGTTAATGACCAATGTTTCAGAGCTTCAATCCAGATAACATATAATGCATGTGGAGGACTAAAAATACACATGAATGCATCAGATTCGATGTGATTTAGCCTTCTCTGCTCGTACGGGAACGGGAAACCTTCAGCAGATATGTTTATAGACAGAACTTTGTTTCTGAATGAAGTATCTCAGTAGCGATTCATGTGCTGTTGACCAGAATTAATCATCTTCAGGTTAAATAATTTCCTATTTAATGTTTGTACCATTGTAGTTGATCTTTATGGAGAATAGTGAAGTACTTTAAATGTGCTGCTTCTTTGAATGAAGACTAGATTTCTCTTTGAGGGATCCTTGGCTGAGGATTATGGTTATTAATGTTTTTAGACCTGCTGCTTCAAACATGGAGGTTATGATGTCTTGGAAAAATTAACTGCATGGGTAAAAGTGTAGACCTTTGAAAACTGGGGAAAACTTGCCTACTATTCAGTGAACAGTAAATTGATCGGATCAGAGCTCCAGATGACTCTGTGTCAGGTCTTTGTTGAAGCACCTGCAGATGCTGTTTCTCTGCTGTGGAGGGTATTTTTAGACATGACACTTCTTGTTTTTCTTTCACTTGTCCAGTTTCCTCATATTTTAAGGACTCAGCACACTGCTAAGATATGGCATATTTTTGGCTAATAACTCTTTGAGAATCACCTTGTTAGTGTAAAAATATTGTTTTATAGGTGTGATAAAACATCCCTAGCATTTATCAGATGCATCTAAAGAAATTAAATTATGTTTTTTTGTAACAAAGTGTTCACAGATACAATTTGAAATTGGTCCTTTCTAAAGCTCTTACAGATTTATTTCCTGGGTTAGGGCCCCTTTTTTTGCATGATTCATGCATCAGTGTAAAGTCTGAAAGTAGCCAGATACAAGGACTTGGCTGAAAATAAATAAATAATAAAAAAAAAGCAATCAATATCCAAGGAAAGCATTTTAAAGACCTTCAGAAAACCTGACAAACCATTGCTCAAGACCACTTAAGAATAAGATAAATAATTACAATGTGCTTCACAATAAAACAAAACAAACATGAGAAACACATGATGGAAAAAAAGTTTAGACAAAAGCAAGTTTGTTTTATTCCTCTATATCTGAGTCCACAGATCTAGAGGAAGGGAGCTCTAGAGAGTAGGAGCCACTGTTGAAAAAGCTCTGTCACCTTTGTTTGCTGATCACAGCTGAGTAGATAACGGGGCAGATAAATTCTTAAGTGTAATAGCTAACTAATTTTAGGAATAACCACTGGATTGGGAAAAAAACAAGTGAACAAAAAGCAACGTATTGTGTGTATACATCTGTTGCATTAAGATCCTTTAGGAAGGGTTATCTACTTCTATTTCAGACTGATACAAGATTAACTACAAAATGAGAAATAAGTCCAGTTTAGCTCCGCCCACTTTCCATCACCTGTCATGTCTTTAACATGAAGTGGTCCTGCTCTTGGATAAGTTCAGTGACCACATCATCAGCCTCAGCTCTGCTTTGCCACAATAAACTTGAGTTTGAGCATCTTTATGTCCTCACAGATCTGCTTTCAAAGTAAAACTCAGCAGTCATTAAAAATGATCTGATCAGCGTTTTGTTTGTCCTTCCCAGTTTTTCTTCCCCTACACATTGATTAAGTTTGACATTGAGAAGGAAGAACCTGTCAGAAACTCTGAGGGTCTGTGCATCGAAGCATCCATCGGTGAGTCGACTACAACCAAAACTACATTTTTTAGTGAAAGTCATTTCCAAATATCTGCTGCAGTGAACTTAATTCTTTGGTATTTTCTCGTCTCGGTCAGGTGAGACGGGGCTCTTGGTTGGAAAAATAACTCACAGGTCTCCCTTTGTTGGGTACGCTGGTAACAAGCAACAGACTGAGAAGAAAAGGCTTCGTAATGTTTTTAAAAAAGGCGACCTGTACTTCAACACCGGTGATCTGCTTCGGTTTGACCACGAAAAGTTTGTGTACTTTCAGGATCGAGTCGGTGACACATTCAGGCAAGCTGGGATTCACTCTGTTATGACTTGAATCTGACAGTTCTGTGCTTTTGTTTTGTTTTTAGGGCTAATTTAGATTGATAAACTTGTTATTGAACTTTGAAGCTTGTCTCCTGTTTTTATTGTTACAGATGGAAAGGCGAGAATGTCGCCACGTCGGAGGTCGCAGACATTCTCACGATGGCTCATTGTATCTTAGAAGCAAATGTTTATGGTGTTAAAGTTGAAGGTAAAAAACGGCAACTTTACAGTCTTGTGTAAATATTTCATAGATCTCGCTGCATAAAAAGGGGACTGTTACCGTGAACTGTGTATGGGCCTCTTATAAATATTTCTGTCTGTTTGGAATCATCCTGACCAGGTCACGAGGGGCGGATCGGCATGGCGGCCGTCACTTTGAGGGATGGGGAAGACTTTGACTGTTTAGACACCTACAAGCAGGTCGTCAGCTACCTACCGACTTACGCAAGACCCAGATTCGTCCGAGTTCAGGTGAAAATAGAATAATTTGCTGCAGATGTACAGATGATCAGACTTGCTCCTCAGTTATTTATGTAGCTCCATGCAGCCTCAACAGTTTATAGTGAAGAATTACACAAGAATATCTTATATATTTTCTTCTTAAATTAAATTTTAAAGTATCTAAGGTGGGTTGTAGTATGTTTTAAATAAATTTAAAGTTGCAGCAAACCAGTCACTCTGGGCTCTGATTTAAATGAGCTGACAAAAGCTCCTTCACCTTTAGTCTTAATCCTGAGAACATAGTGTAAGCTTGTCCTTCAGCTGAGGGGTCTGGATGCAATCTCACGTAAATCACTGATGGAGTTTTATTGACAAGCATCCAGATTTTAAACTCTGTCCTTTGACACACAGAAAGTCAGAGCAGTCATTTAAGGAGCGCTTTAATGTGCTTCATATTTTAAGACTTAATGAGGACTGAGGCAGCAAGCAGACAGTAGCTGTCCTGTCTGTATGATAAATGTTGCTGAGGCTGAGTGCTGTACCTTAGACTGCAGGCACAACTCAGCTGAGAGAGTCTTGTGGATAAAATAAGAATCATTTTGGAAGTTGGAAAATTGGGCAAGAAAGCACTGGAGTGCAGAATCTTGCAGGAACGGGGGCTGATGATGCATGTGATGGAGGGAGGGATGCAATCAAGATGGTGTTTAAGAACATTGTGGGTATGTGGTAAGGATTTAACTCCACTGCTAGCATTTCATTGTCTGGGTAATGCATCCACTGTGGCAGCCTTTGTCTCATCGGGTTTATTTATTACTACCTGAACTATCTGAAGGCTGCTGATGTGATCCATAAGTGTTTGGCTGACGTCCACTGGGTTCCTTACTTTGGATCATGAACAAATGCATCTCATAGATCCTCTTCTCCATTAATGGATAATTTACAGATATTTCTGCAGATAAAGTATTAAAATAACATTTTTCATAATTAAGATTCATATCAGTTTTATTTTCTTTAGTTAGCATGTATTAGTTTATTTCTGCATGTGAGGTAGACAAGGATACACAGAATAAACCCAGTTTTACAGAAAACACAAAGCAAAGCCTGGATCCTTTTAATAAGGCATGAGCTCCTGTCAAAACAAGATTTGTAAATATTTGGAGATCCTTACAAACTTGTCAGCATTGTTTTACAATGTGTACCGATCATGTGTAAAGTGTACCATTAACAGCCCTCTTCTCCTCGCTGCTTTCCACACATTCACATTGTTCCCACTTCTATCCTGTTTTCTTATTTTCATTATTTATATTCCTACTTGCTGCTTCAAGCTGTAAACACACCTCCGTCTGCTGGTTTTGAGCATTTACAGTTTTTTTTATGTTGGCCTGAATGAATAGCACTTTATTTGTCAGGACTGGTTAGTTTCAGCAGCTAGCACTGAGGGTTTATCCAGTGTCCTGCAGGCACTGTGGATTTTATGGTTTTTTTCTTTTCTCTCGCCCACCAGAACATAATATGTTATACTATCAGTATACTGCCAATATTATGGGAATTGATAATCCCATAATAATATAATATTGTGACTAATTTTAACAGTTGTCTTGACTGAATGCAGCTGTTTGCTGGGGCTCTAGCTGGTGAATCTGCTGTGACCGAGTGGATGTAAACACAGATGTCTGTGTCAGACACACAGTCTACTTGTGGATTTTTAATGGCTGGCAGATAACGTGATCAAATTGTTGTGTTTTTCAGCCCTGTCTGGAGATGACGGGAACCTTTAAAATGAAGAAAGTGAAACTGGTGGAGGAGGGATTCAACCCTGCTCTCATCAAAGATCCACTGTACTTCCTGGATCTTGAGAAAAAGACTTATATACCAATGACGGAGGAGATCTACAGAGCAATTGCTTCAAGGGAAACCAAACTCTAACACAGAAACTAAAGTTGTGAGGGTGATACTAGTTTTTCTTTTATTTCTTCTAACGAAGATTTAACAGCTCTTACTTGGACGTCATCAGTCAACTAATCACATTTTGGCACATTACGTCTCGTTTGAAGGGACTTTTTTTTAAACAGCTATTGTGTGCACCTGCAGTTTTTGTAAATGTCATAAATCTGACAGTCTTGCTTCACTTACTGCTGTATTTTAGTTACCAACTTCCTCTGGCTCATGTTGGTCAGATGTTACACAGATGTGCATTAACTAGATACTGACTTATGTACCTTAATGAATAATCTGTGGTGGATTTAACTGGACATACAGCCAGTCAATGCTATGTCAAGCTGTTTTTTTTAAATGGTACCCTGAACAGCAACTTCCAGTCTTAATTGAAAGGACCTGCCAGACTTCTGTTGACGAGTCGCTGCTTTTTAAATACCAAAAGATTTTTTTTATTTTAAATGTCAGAAAACAAATGTAACTTTGTCTTAATCCCATGAAAATGAGCAGCACACAAACCGCTTTTAGTAAGAACCAAGTTTTTTGGTTGCTTACCTTAAATCTTAGTTTAATCATGAGTGCAGCTGATTTTGGAAAGCCAGATGCTCCTGTTTGACTGAGGCGGTATTGCAGTGAAGGATTAACTTTGTTCAGTGGCTATATATTTGTATTTTTTTTATAAAAAAATTGAAGTTTAATTACTTGCATTTTATTGATTTGCATATTCTAACAAAACTCAGGAACAAAGGAGCATCATAGCTTAACGCAGCTCAAAGTACAATTATTTACAACCTTACATATTTTGTGAAGGGTTTTACAAACTGACTCATTTTGCAATCTCTCATTAAACAGTGATTGTTAAATTTTCAAGGTATATGTGTTTCCATGGTACATCTCAGTTGCTTCAAGTTAAGTTGTTTCTTCTTTGGGCCATTTTCCTGTAACAGTCTTGTTAGTAGAATTTATATTTTACTGGTCCACAAGATGAACATCCTGATGTGTCAGGTCATCTAAACCAGTGGTTCCCAATCTTTTTTTTCCCCTCAGAGACCCCCTTCATGCATATACTAAAATACCATGGATCCCCTGCTCCACCCTGCCTGAAACCATGCTTGGTTTTATGCTTTTAAAAGTGAGAACCTCACCATAGATAATGTATTCTGGTTGAGTCCTTTCCTATGATAAAGCCAAAGTTAAATGAACAACATAAAGCATTACTTTTATTTATTAAAATGGGGACAATTTGTGGACATTAATCACAAGGTTCCCAGGTTGGGAACCACTGATCTAAACAACACCACACATTATTTTCTTCCCAAACATCTTCCCAAAATGTAAATTTTCAAACCCTCCAAATATGTGTGACATGTATACTTATTATATTTTTGCAGAAGGTAGAGAATCATGTCTCGTATTAAAAGGATGGGGGCAAAAGTCAGTATTAAAGTAAACTGGATGCATATTGCTGTGTAAACCATCGTACCAAATATACAGTGGATCAAATCTTTCTTTCAACTAGACTCAAAGAGCAAAACAATTTTAGAAATAATACAATTAAAAAACAAATTTCCCTTGAGACTTCAACTAGTTTATCTTAGGATGAACTGTGCTCATCCTGGTTTCTTTAACAGCCCTAAATGAATCCGGCACCAGATAGTAGCAAACTGTCCACCACCATGAGGTGAGGGGACCTCACTGCACCTTCATGATAAAACCGCTGAGGTATAGATTGGGAGGGTGAAAAAATATCCCAAAGCTTGTAAAAAGTTGGAAAAACAAAAACTTTTTATTCTGCTGCTGCAGACACCAGAACAATTGTCTCCATGGTTCTTCATCAGGCCGGCCTTTATGGTACAGTAGCTAGTTAGAGGTCATTCTGACTAAAAGGAGAACAATAAACTACTTGGAAATTAACATCAACAAAGAGCTCAAAGTAAGAGGGAACAGTTTCTGATTTACTTGACCAGTCAAAAACTGAACTAGAAAGGAAAAGGAAAACTGAGCACCCACCATTCCACAGTGAAGCATGGGGGTGGCAGCATCATGCCATGGAGGTGCTTCTCAGCAGCAGGGACAGGATTCATGTGGAGAATTAAAGCAGCCCTTGAGGAAAACCTGTTCCATTGTGTAGTGACCTGACGTGGCTGGTTCACCTTATAGCATGGCAAACCCATAAAGTCCTGATAAAAGCCCACAAAACGTCTAGACTGCATCCACATCAGCTCTTCTTAATTAAATCCTAGTTCATTTGCTCTGAAAGTCGGGCTTGTTTATGAATGTTGCTACCCTCAATCGTACAGCCTAGTAAACTTTAAGGTGTGAAAACTAGCTTAAAGGCCCCCCCCCTTCACTTTGTTGTTTAGTAAAACTAAGAGAAGGTTGTTGAGTAGAAACACCAGTTTACACCATGTTATTTAAAACACAAAATACTTTCTAAATACTTGTGAGTGTGGAGAATAATTCACCAACTGTTGAGCAGAAACACTGAAAACATGTGGAAACCTGGAGCAACAACACTTGAATCCAAGAAAGATTTACTTTATAAAGGAATTTATTTAGTAATACAGTGGTATACTTAGAAATGTGTCGCAAAGGAAAAAAACAAACCAAAGTAAAACCAAAATAAATAAAAAGAATGTCAGCCACACAGGAAAATAAACTTGAAGCAGTGTTATCATATCAAAAGAAAAATAGTACTGATGTGCCATAATAAATTGTCTATTAGTACAAAAATACATTTCAGGGCACACAATACAGCATCCAGTATCACAAATAAAGGAAGGGACCACTCTTCACAGCAGCCCCCCTCAAGTACATCTTTTAAAATCAGTTAAACCAAGCACTTCTCTATTTTGTAAATAAGAATAAAAAGTTTTCTGACAGTTAAAAATGCCTTAAGTAGTGTGTCTGTCTGTGTGGATATGTTGGTAGAAAAGTCGGACTTATTACTGCTTATGTCAGTTCCAAGGCTCAGGGGTATAACCAGAATACAAACATAACCAATGTAACCGCTTCCTCTTTTTTAAACAAATGTTTTCTCTTTTATACAAAATAACAAAGATGTACAAAAGTCAATGTACAGAGAACCAAGGCCATATGCTAGCAGTATGTACAGCCACAATTTAAACATCTTCTAGCTTTGTGTATTTCCTCAGACTCCATATGCATAGCAGTAAAAGAAAGCATACCTTTTCATCAGCCCCAGTTATTCTCGTGTGCTAAAATCCAAGTTCACTGTAGATGAGAAAACGCAGAGACAACTTTTCCTTCGGTAGTGATCGTTACAACTCAAGGATCCAATGTTTTAAAGTTTCACTGAAAAGTTAATATGCAGATAAGGCATCACTGCTTGCAGTGTACGATGGGGTTTTCATGTGTTGAACTTAGTAGTAGCAGGCTTCTGGACCTGAGTCATAGCACATGCATAGATCTCTAGACAGCAGGAGTTTGTAAAATCAAGTCAGTATTTTTTTTTATCTACGATAAAACTTTTCTACAAAACAGCAGTTTAATCAGAGAGCGATCCGTTCCAACAAAACGGGCGTCTGACACTAATACTTAACCATCATTCTTTAGTATTTTTTTTTTTTTTCTTCTGTATGACGATTACATCTTCCTTCATGAGTCAGGCTCACCAAGTCCTCAGAGATCCTTCAAGAGTGAAACGCATGACCACTGAGCTCACAAACAAAAGTTTTGCATATACAAACTTTGCTGTTTGTGAGTTTTTTTTTTCTTTTACAGTACACAAAAATCCCATGGCAATATTAAATAAGTTTCCAAAATTCACCTTTTTTCCTTGCACTGCTCTAACCTTTTACAAAATTAGCTAAAAATGTCAAAATGTGATCATTCAGTCTGTGGCACTGGTCATGCATTCCAACTTCAGTTCCTTTGTTTAGATAACTTCTTTTAATCTTAGTTTTTTGCAAGCCTTGAAAGCACCGAAAACAAAAAAATATATATATTAAAGAAACAAGAGTACAGCCGTGTGGGGTGCTGGACTCCTCCCAACTCTCCTTGTGTATTTGTGTGTGTGAGAGTGTGTTTTCTTTTTTTAAATTTTGGGCACAGTAAACAATGTGAGAGGATCAAGTTCATACTTCATTGAACAGTGTGCACCCCGCCACGGTGGAGGGGGCACAGCAGGAGCAACGGAGGTCCCCGGTTTATCACATTCAGTAACAGGCCAGCTGTTGCCCTCTTCAGAAGTGGTCGATGAGCACAGACACACAGTTTGCACCCACCAGGTAGTTTGGATCTCCAGGAAGAGATTTGTTCTGCCAGGTTTTAGGATCACCTGCAGACAATAAAGACATGTCAGCTTCTGGAGAGCCTCACATGCACATCAAAATACAAAATGACAACATTAAAGTAGCAGATTGTTACAAAGTTATTTCATATGATAAAATACTGACTGATGAAGATTTTATCATGAAATCATGTTAGTGTTGAAGTCTACAAATTTTACAAAGCTTTTATGATTTGCTTTATTTTAATAAACATACAACTTAAAACTTGATCAGATTTGCACACACCCTAAAAGTAGATGAAGAAAACACAACAAATGAGGAAATGGTTTGGCATTCCTAAACTAACAAGATCAGCAATTTAAAGCTGTTTTTAAAGGACAATGTCTGATCTTCACAGTTTAGACTCCACTTCTCTACAGACAGGAGGAGAATCAAATCCACCATTACCCTCCCAACGAATGAGTATCCACAAATACTTCTTCCACAACAAGATGTGTAATATTCTGACACGTCACAGCAAACCTTTACCTCAGGTGTCATTGACTAATTGATATCTTGTGATTAAAATTACTTAGAGGAATATGGTTCCAGTGAATAAAGTACAGTGAAGTTAACAGCTGAGTCTGATAGTTGTGTCAAACTTGTTGAAAATCTCACTGCTGAGATTTCCTTTTGCAATTATTTAAAAGATTAAAAGTATTAATTTTTTTCCCAAAATTTTTATTCATTGTAGTTGGTATTTGGGAATCAGACCTGCAGATACCATTCATACATCGTGTAACACAGATGTTCTTTGGTTGAGAAAACAGTAAACAGCTGTCTGCTGCAAAAATGAGATTATAAAAATATTACTGTATAACTTTCACTTCTGCAACATTTTTTGGGGGGCTGGAGTTGTATTAGAGGGAGAAAATGATCTATTCTATGGCTCAGTTACAAGTAGCAATTAGCTTAGCTCCTCTATCAGCCAAATGGAGTCACTCTGGCCACCGTCTGCTGCAGGTAAGACACTGAGTAATCACAACTACTACTAACATAACAAACATCCATTATGTTGCCCAAGTGGAATGCAGCACCCACAAGATGAAGCACCATAAAACCATTAACACCAAGCAGGTTATCAAAAGTGATTTAAATTATTACAATGTGAGCATATTTGGGTGGGAAGCTTGACTGCAGCTATGCTTTCACAGATATAAGAAGTAACACGCCAAACAGTAAAGGCATGATGAAAGAGTGAGGGGAATATGGAAAACAGAAGAGGTGGTTGTAAAATCGTTAATGAACTCTCCTCTTCAGTCAAAGCCAGCCCACAGACCCCAAAAGGACAGAGAGAGGACAGCGTACCCGACGAGGAGTCGGAGGATTTTAGAGCAAAAGACCAACCATCAGGGGTCATAGACGCACAGTGAGGTAAGCGCAGCTCCACCGGCTTCAGGAACTTGAGTCCGTGAGGGCCACACATCACCAGCGGACTTAGCAGCGTTTCTCCTGCACGGATACACAAGATTTAAATTCCACAAATTAAACACGCAAGAATTTGCCAGCACAAAAGGATTATTACTGAACCAACCAAGAGGAAAAGCAGTCTGGCAGCAGGACTTTATAATGAGGGGGAAATTAGGTTAAATTATATAAATAACCTGGTGCTTAATGTTGATTAAAGTATACAGGTGTTATTTTGCATCTAAGGGTGGATTTCTATCTGTGTGACCACTGACTTTGCTGTAAATTAGATTCCTTTGTTCTGTGGTTATCCAGTCTGAGTAGAACTAAAACTTTATAGTGTAACATGTAAAAAAACAAACAAAAAAAAACTCGCTCACTTTGGCAACTCTATCTGAAGTAGACCAGCACTTTGCGGGTTTCATCACATGCTGTAACTTATTCCTCGACATACTCAGGATGGAGGGAATCTCTGTATAGTGCTGAGGCACTGACCTTTCTCCTTGTCAAGTGGGGGCAGGATGCTGTTGTCCCGGCACACCTTAAAGTAAATCTCCTGCTCCACACTCTCAGGGATGGCACCCTGGGGGATGATGATGCTGACACCTGTCTCGATGGAGCTCAAAACCCCTCCGTTACAGTTGAAGATCCCCCGAGCGGTGGCCACCACTGTGTGCCCTTCGTCCTCATCGTCATCGTCCAGCGCACTGGGGCTGAGGGACAGAGGCAAACAAGTCAGCACCATCAGTCAAACCAGTGCAGGCAGAGAATAAGGCCCAGCAGAGGACACAAGGGCAAACCCCAACCCAACAAACAATTCTCAGCAGCTCAGTGATTACCATCAGACAACTCACTGATGCTGGATATTTCTTACCTTACAGGGATGGCCTTGGGAATGGCATTGATGTTATTGTGCTGGTATTTGGGCCTGTTGTCCATAGTGCGCGTGAAGGTGTCCAGACCGCTGTCGTGATCGAGGGGCTGTGGTGACAGCTGAGGTTTTCCACTGTTGTTGCTCCCGACACTGGGCTTACTGAGGAGGTCAGCCTTCACTTGTGTGTCGTTGGGCAGCAGATTGTGGTTGAACTTGGGGCTCTCAAACTTGCGCTCAAAGGGCCGGGCTGCACTGGTGTAAGGCTTGGGGACGTAGCGGTTATAGCTGGTGGGTGTGGGAGCGCCCAGCGTCTTTTGGGGTGCTGGTTCAGTGCCATTGACTGGGGATTTATCAGGTAAGCCCCTGGGTTGCAGGTAACCCCCTGGTGTGGGTTCATCCCTGCTGGTCGGCCTGAGAGCTGGCAGGTCAGGTTTTGGATTGGGCGAGCTCAAAGGTTCGGGTGTGGAGTTAGCTGGAAAAAATAACAGTGCATTCAGGGTACTGACTAAAAATGATAGCATAAAAAAATTTTTAAGAACACTTAATAATCATTAGCAAGGCACCTAAATGATCCAAATTATTTTATTAATAAGATAAGAAGCTCTAACAATCATCGAGAAGCATAAAGAACCATCTTCAGCGATGAGGAGAACAAGGAATCCTCCAACAGATGGAAATACCCAAACAGAGTCCTCATCTCACCACCATGAAGCAAGTCATGAATTATTTGAAGACACAGAAGCCATTAAAGCCATTAATGTACATGTTAACATAGAACTGTGGCAAGATAGCTACAATGTTGGGAACAAACCACCTTTAAATTAATGCTTTTTGGAGGAAAATGAGGTCACACCAAATACTGGTATGATTTAGTAGTTTTTCTTCATTACAGTATTTTCTCTGAATTTCCAAATAAAATCATTTTTTGGAAAATGTTCGGAGTGTGTGTTTGTGTGTGTGATGAGGTGTAAGGGAGATAAGCTTAGAATTGGTCTGTAGATATGTTCATGATGTAGTGAAGTTTGCCTGTTTTTCACATGTTAGCTAAATCTCCAGTTAGAACTGGACTGGACCAGAACCATCAGGAGAACCACTGCCCAAAAGATCAGTGCTGTAATCTGTATTCACATTTGCATGGAGTAAATGTCCTTTGTTATCTTTATCATTGGTATAATACAGTGTCTCATTACATAATGGCATTCTGTCTTAATGCTAGCAGTACTGTCATTTAGGATCTACATCTTCTGACATGCTATTACACCAAGCCCATAAATTACTGTACAAGCTGTGGCTGGGTAAGTGCAGTGGCATGTTTGTCTATGTATACAGCAGGAGAATATTTCCTGGACCATCAAGACAGACATAAAGATAAAATTTTATTAAAACAAATACAAAATTTAAAACATTTATTGGAGCATTTCTTTCCAGAAAGCAAGCAACCATGACCACTGGATTCACATCTACGGAACACCATATGCCCCCTTTGTAATAAAAATAAATAAATGTGTGTTTTAATTGTCATATACATGTAGACTGCAGCTCAGGTCACCACGGGAGGTAGTAACGGAATTTGCCAGCTATGAGAGTTTTCATGCCACAACATGGGGTCTAAAAGCGTAAACAATTAGCACTGAATCATACATACTACAACACAACAAATATTTTAACACAAATATCATCGTGTCTGTGCTACTTGTGGCAAACGGGGGAGATGGTATGAGGGATTTATCACACATTTTATCCATGAATATGCACAGGAAGTCTGCAGAGTTAACTTTTTACCTTAGCTGGCTTATTTGGTTCAATTGTGAATGGGCAAAGACAGTTCAGAGAGGGGCACATTGTTGCTAGATGGCAGAAATGATCTATGAAAGAGGCTTTTGCACCCTCATTGGTGCCCTGTATGAGTAAAGACTAATTACAATGCTTCATATACTAATATGGTAGTAGAGTGCAGTTTACCTGCACCAAAGTAAAATTATTAATCAGTGTTAGATTAGGATGCTTGGTGTTTCACATACAAAACCAAAGAAAACAAAATACAACAAAAAAGAAATCAACTCTGTCCAGAGGAGTACACATCCACAGCCCTGCTTCTCTGAGACAAACTGCTGCAGCTAACTATGTTGAAACTGATCTCCACGTGACATATAATTAAATAAAAGTAACATATTATGCAAGGAACAAAGAAATTCCACTGAATATGTTGAGATGAAGCTTTTAAAATGGTTTAAAAAGTGAATTCCAAGAAAAATGGAGGTAGACATGGAAAGCAACAAACTTAAGTCTGTAACTCATGTCAACAACTGAGCGATTCACAGCTGCTCAATTGTGTTAATGAAATATCTGGCAGCACTAAATTAGTGCATGATGAAAATTTTAAGAGGTCAGCGGGTCTATTTCCAGAACTTACCATCACTAGGGCTGAGTTTGGGCAGCGTGTTTGGTGGGATGACAGATGCTGGGGGCCCGTACTGTGAAGAAGGACTGATTTGGGGCAGGGGTTCATATCTCTTCTCCACTGGGCTCACCTTCTCCACAGACTCCACTCTGTAATGACAAACAATACAGTTCAAGTAGTTCTATTTTGATAGCTCTTTTGTACAGAGTTGAAGAATCTTGTAAAACAGGCAACACAGCTGGCAGAGGTTTCGATGACAGCTGGCACAGGGTTATACCTGTTGTATGGGTAGGACAGCTGAGCTGGTTTGGGCAGATCATGGAAGCGGTTAATGCCAGGAGGAGGTTGGCCCATCGCCTTGCTGTCAAAGCTACGACGATCAAAATAGGACAACTGCTTCCTGTAGTACTCCTCATCCTCATCTGGGTCATAATGATTGGAGCGTGCTACATCATCTAGGGGCTTTGTATGAGGTTTTTGTGGCTCGGGAGTCCTGAACAGAAACCCAAAAAGAACAAGTTAAAGAGCAGCATACATACACAGTATGTCTAATCTACAGCTTGTTGGCGTGTTTCAGTAGCAGGCATCTGTTATGTTCTGATGCCATTCCAGTCTTAATGAAGTGAATAACATTAAAATCATAAAAATGTTTATTTTGCAGTTGTCTCTCTGTTTAATAACAAAACGTATTTCTAAGGCAGGGTGGGGGAAGGGCAAAAAATGTTTTGCTCAGAGGCTTAACTCCACTAGGTGGTGCTCAAACAACAACAACTGAATTACAAAAATGCCTCCATTAATATCTCCAGTGTTGTCCTTTAAATACAGAGAAGTACTTACCTATAGGTGGACTTCTCCTGCTCCAGGTTACTGAGGGAATTGGCTTTGAGGACTGGACCTGGTGCAGTCACAGGTTTAGGAACATCTGCAGGCTGGAAACCAAAAGCCTTTTGTTTAGTGTGTCTTGAATCTGATTCAAAACATGTTTAGTATGAAAGGATAGCATACACATATATCTGAAACTGTACCCTAATCTTATGTGCAAGGTTTCAAATCATTCACTTCCAAAAAAAAAAAAGTGTCAGTGTTGTTGTGCATTTGGTAACATGATCATCTGGATTTTTAATAGTTTTAACACTCTCCAAGTCAGACAGTTTTATGGTTCCCACGTAATTCAGATTGATATAATCCATGCAGCAGATGCTGTAACTAACCAGGATCTAAGTATTTTTCAGCACACTGCATTTGTATTCACATAAATAATCTACTCTGTCTTAAATATTTAAAAATGTAATGAGGTTACTTCAGAGTTTAAGAAGCAGACTTAAAAGGCATTAAAATGATTTTCCCTCGGTGCTCTAAGAGTCACCTATCATTGCAGAAAATAATATGATACCTCCGGAAGGAACATACCCTGAGCACTGATGAGTCTCCCTCTTTAGCCCTGTCCATAGAAACAGACCGTTTATTCTCAAACATCTTGACTCTGTTGAGCACCGACTGCGGTTTCATGGCTGGATCTTCATCCAGATCTTCCCGCGGTGGAGGAGGAAGGGGTTTGGAGCCTGGTGTGACTGCTGGCTCACATGGAGAGGGCAGGGTCTCTGTTTTAGGTTCAGAGTTTATCATAGGTTCATGCATTCCTGGCTTATAACCCCGGCTTGGAGGCCCAGGCATGTAGGTGGATCTCAGACCAGAGTCACCGTAATACTGCTTAGGCGGCTCTGGTGAGCGAGGTGAATTAATGGGGAAGCTGCAGGATTCTGCCTCATACGGAGAACGGGCATCATAACCTGATGGGGGAGGGGGAGGGGGTTCATCATAACGCATGGGTCCAGGTTTACTCTGGCGTGGTCTGGGATCATAGCCCACTGGAGGGGCCTCATCATAGCGTGGCTGAGGGGGGCTGTAGTCCCTTCCTGGTCCATCCTCATAGGGGGACCTGGGGCTGTAGCCCATGGGTTGCTGGTGGCCTGGCTGGTAGCCTGCAGGCTGGGAGGACGAGGTCTGCTGGTCGTAGGGTGGCCACTGTTCGTTGTAATGAGGCACACGGTTGTCGTAGTGCAGGTGAGAGTCAGTGTTGTGAGGCTTTGGTTCTGTGTAGCCGCCGCCATCATATCCGTAAGGCGGGAGGTCGTATTCACGGTATGGCTGTTTGTCCTGGTACGGCGGCTGGTGACTGTAGCTCATAGACTGCTTCATACCATGGTTGATTCGCACCGGGTCCTCCATATTGTACAGGTCTTTCTTGTACATCTGTGAAGAAACGACACTCATTGAATACATCTATAAGATTATCATTAATCAGAGATTTTCAACTACCATGTTGAAAAATAAAATAATTAAGAAAAAGTAGTTTCTCAACACCATACGAAGAGTAAATTACTTACAAGGAAAATCATAGGTTTAACCACATAGTGGGAAAATCAGGTATCATTGATCTAAATCATGTCAACTACACAAGCATATATTCATTGATTATTCAAAAACAGTTCTGAATGCCTGTTTGACACGATGCCTTTCAAGAATGATCTTAATCCTTTTATGAACATATGAATTTAGCATTTTAACCTGTTTAATTGTGTAATAAGCAATTGGCACATTTCTGAAAGGCCTCATTTCAAACATATGATGTGTAGCCTGTAGACAGCAAGTGTAGTTACAGCACTTCCTATGGGAAAAGGTTAATTTGTTTACATCTACTCAAGACACATCTATTTAATAGGAGTGAACAACATAATGTAGTGTGCTGTTATAAGTTTGTTCTTTTCCATAGAGAGAATTGTTTAGTAGAAGTTATTACCAAGAGTACTGTCTGCAGGTTAGCCTTCATCATGCAAAAAACATTCAGTTTGCATCTAATGCAACGTCAAACTACTGGCACTACAACAGACGACACATCTACCCACTATGATGCCACTGTCAGTGCTATCATTCCTCTACAGAAGAGAGTTAAAGCTAAAAGGAACCCAAAAAACATTAGGAGCCATGCAAAGGAAGTAAGAGGCAACAGTTAGGGCTGGTTGTGGATGTCTTCACCCTGGTCAGAGACCCAGATGTACCAGTCCTTCTGGTCTCCCAGCCCACTGTGGTGCATGTGGACTACTGTGTCGCACATTTTCTCTGGGAGCCAGAGGCACACAGTGGGCTCAGTGAGTCACACAGTGTGGGCATGACATGCAGAGCGAGTGGAAAGCATGTGTGAGAAGACAGGCAGTTAAAACAGCAGGCTGGGGCCCAGGCCCGGTCCGAGTGGCTGGTGAAACAGCGGGTACCTTTGGTTCTGGACCGGGTGGTCCAAACGGGTGGGGTTCATGTGGTGGTGGTGGTGGTGGAGGGGGCTGAATAAGCTCAGGGGCAGGGCTGGGGCTGTTAAGTGAGTCAGCCTGAGGAGCTGCGGCTGCAGCAGGCGACTCCTCTAGGTGCACACCCTCTAGCTGTACAGGCTGCTCAGCAGCAGGGGAAGCTACCGCCGTCGGAGGCAACGAGGGCATGGGCAGAGCAGCCTCGCCTTGCTGTGAAGTATTGTTAAGAGACATTTATAACACAGCCTGCCAAGGGCACACAAAGTACATCTTACCCCTAACACCATGATCGTCTTCCTTACACTCAGTCTTAATACCAGCCAGAAAAAGCAAAGAGTACATAGAATAGCCGTAGCTTCTAAAACACGTTTATTATTTAGCAAAGGACATTTAATTCTAACGGTCAGGACACAACACAGAATACAAAGGAGCTATTCCTCATATACTTTAGATTTGCATCCATCTTTAACAAGCACAGCCAGTTGCCTCTATTGCTAAACAAGAACTTTACCTGCTGTGGAGCGGCCATCTTGAACCCAGCAGGGTCTATACGGATGGATGGGTCAGGCTGCACAGCATGCTGGTAACCAGGGTACCCAGGGGTGTCTTGAATCACAGGGGGGTCTTCTCTCACAGGTTCTGAAGAGCGGGTTATGGCAGGCTCCGTGGGCAGACCCACCTCATCATTCAAAGTTTCATCTAACTCCTGATCTGTGTACGCTCCACCCTCTGTATCCGTGTCCTCGTAGTCAGAAGTGTGGCGGCTGTCTGTGCTATACATGGAGTATTCACTACCTGGTGCCGACAGGTAGGACAGACGGTCGTCATGTATGTCCAGGTCATCCTCTGTAGTGCCATCCGCCTGGAAAAAGCAGAGAAACTGTCGGTGCCACAGCTTACAAAGTCCCAAAAATTATTCAAGCATCACTGCCAGTTATCTCACCTTGCCCTCTGACACCCACACCAGCTGATTCTGCTGTTGCTGGATGGTTTCCTTCAGAGCACCATACCACCCATCATTCATATTGTTCAAGTTGATGGTTGCTTAGAGAAAACAGTTTCAATAATAATCACTTGACGATGAATAAAAACGTGTAAAACAGGCAATTTACGTTTTCAATTTATGGTGTTTTAAGACACTGTCTGCTTACTGGTGAACAGGTGGTGATTATTCTTCCTCAATTTAATGGCTCGCTCATAAAGCTTCCTGGCGCTCTTCCTGGACTCTGGACAAAGTCTCGTCCTCATGTTCTTCACACCCTGCTTATTATCGGGATTTAGGAAGACTACAATCGGGTACCACTGAGCGTAGTTCAGCCTGTCCACAGCATTTGGGGTGATATCCAGCAAAGCATGTTTGTCCTTCATTGGATAAACAACAGACACAAGGAATGGCTGAGAATGTTTCTTTTTCATGAAATGCTTTAAGCACATTTATAGACAGATGAATTCTCACTCTGTCAATGATCTGCTTGATGGTATGAAGACGAATGATTCCTGAACTCCGCTGATCTGTTCCTGCATCTCTTGGTTCACTTTCTGATGAGAAATATGTAATAAATGTGTGAGTTTTTTGTTATATATGTTTAATTCTGCAGCTACACAATTTGTGTAATTATATTTACAAACATACTTGCAAGCTCAAAGAGATCTGGCTCTTCCCTGGAGAGTTTTTCTCGAGCAACATCAGCAATGGGTCCAAAAATCACAACCGGTCTTAGGAAGCCAGCTGCACAAAAAGACAACAAAACATGAACAGATCCATAAAACTGCCCTGTCAGTCACATAAAGCTTAACAAGCTCAGATCCCTCACCTTCTCTCAGTACAACTCTCTCATAAGCTGGGAATTTTGTTTGGACGGGCTGGGAAGAAAGGTCCTCTCTGCTCTTCCTCAGGTTCCTCTTCGAACTGCGGAGACCACGGAACCTCCAGAAGTCCGCCCTGTCGCCACCTGCCGTTTTGGGGAGCGTGTACTGCACACTGGAGAGCTGCTCCGCTCTGTTCATTAACAACAGAAAGACAAAGAGGCCCTTGTTCTAATACAGGCTCACATATGCAGCTAATCGTAACATTGCCATTACTGGTAAATTATACTAATAGGAAATTTAATACAACTAGGAAGCCCTAAAATTAGGAATTAGGAAAGGAAAATTAGGAAGCCCTCACCTGTTCTTGTTGGGGATTATACCCCTCTCCACCTCCTGGTGGTTCTTGCCAATGCGAATGGCTAACCAGGAACCTAGCTTGCCGTTGTAGAGGGTATCCACTACGCGGAACACCTCGCCCTTATTAAAGCTTAACCCATATGGAGATTCCTTCTCATACTCGAAGTGTGTCCGGATGTAGAAAGAGTCCCCCACATCGGACTCCACAATCCGCCGATACACTGAAGAACAGTACAGGAAGCCATTAACACCAGAACAATCTGACCAACAGAATCTCATCTAGTGTTTCATTGATTCATTTACCATCTTTTTTCTTCTGAGCCAGAATTGTGACTTCTTCGCCCTTAGGAAGATCCAGGAGGAATAGCACCGCCTCCTCTCGAATTATGTTTGCAAAATCTACATTATTTACCTGAAAGTCGAGAAATTATTCTTAATTTGGAAAACAATAACATTGATTTTCTCTTGAACTTAAAAGTTAAACCTCCATTGTATGTGGAGGGGATGACGGAAATTGTAAATCTCTGTTTAGATAAAAGGTGCAAATAGCTCTTCCTGTACACAGGATTGCCCGGGAAACTGCAGGTTTTATTGTGCTGAAAGAACTTAAGTCATTCCTCATTACACTAAAGAGAACGAGGTATAAACAGCATGATATATGACAGTGAAGGAATGGGGCAAACACAGCAAGAGGAAATAGTGTTTTTGTGTTTGCCCCCTTGGGGCCAGTGCTAAGAGACCAGCTTGATGATACAGGAATCTTGGAGCAGCTAGTGTGTGAAGACAATAATTAAAAAAGGGAACGCTTGAGGATGTACAGTATTTCCTATGACAAACTGCTGTATACAGACACTATCTGCTGCCCAATGGCAAAACAAGAAAGCCTTTATATCCACATTACCTTTGCCATCCCCTAAATGCAAATTATCTTTGTAGTTTAATATTTTGAACAAATGTCTTTCAATCTACTTCTTTTTTGTTTGTGCCCCTCCCCCAAACTTGTGTTTCAACTTAAAGTTTCTCACCCTGAGAATTTGGTCACCCTCCTCCAGGCCCTCCTTAGCAGCTGGGCTATCCTCAAGCACTCCAGCTACGAAGATGCCCACATCATTCCCCCCAGCCAGCCGCAGACCCACACTCTCCCCCTTCTTGAACTTTACCAACTTCATGCTTGGCCTGTGGACAAAGAAAATTGCTAAATTACTTTCCTTTTATGGGTCACCATTTGGTCCCTCCTTTTATTTTATGAATAGTAAAATGGTATCTTGAGCTTTCTTTTGTTGTTGTGTAGACAACACAACCAGAGGAAACGGTTTCAAACACTAATGGTTGTGTATCATGTTGTTCCACTTGCCAGCAAACAAACACACATTTCCCAAAAAACACCAAATGCATTGCAGCATAAATTACACTGAAAACTGAGGGCAGCATATACACAAAAGCATTTTATAAACAACCTTAAAAACTACAGCTCCAAGGCATTTATAAACCACTTTATGGAAAGCTGTCTATTCAAAAGCTATGTAATATTACTATACTGTTAATATTACCTTAGAATGCTGTCATCATGGGCAGCGCTTGGCATTGGGGCATCAGAGGGACTCACTGGCAGGTCTACATCTGGCTGTCCAGGCTGAGCATACACCGGCTTGGGCTCTGAATAAAAAAAAAAACAAAAAAAAAAAAACAGGCTCATAGTTGATGCATGCAATGATGATAATGATGCAGATGCATGAATTGACAGAGCATTTAAAGGAAATTTAAAGGAAATAACTGAATAAAATGAAGGCAAAATACCCATACTCCAAACATCACCCTAACTTAATACTGAAGATAATTATTTAGGACTAGGAATAAGTTCTCTAATGGAAAACAAAAACTGCAGAAGCATTCAAATTATCACATGGGCTCTTGTGCACACACATACACACACAGGGCAGTGTGTCCTTAGCTGGGAGGTCAAACAGAAAGACAGCAGAGTGCTGCAGGCTGGTGAGGAACGTCAGACTCGATCAACTCATCTGGTTTATTTTCACTTGGCTCCTGGCAAACTCAGCCAGACTCAGCAGGCATCTAGATCTAGAAGTTTTTTTGGTGGTTGCACTTTTAAGAAGGGCAAAAAAAAAAACGGTTTAAACCAGAATTAATTTTGCTATGCTGAAGCTATTCAATTTTCTGAACAGGTGACAGAGAAATAAACGGCATCCCATTTGCTGGCAAGTCAGACAAGTATAGATGCAAATTTCAAATTCTGACTGATTTACAGCTTATGTCTTTCACACAAAAATATTAGGGGAAATAAGGGCCTTAAACTCAGACCTGGGAGGGGTGGGAGCTGTTTTTCCTCTCTTCCAATGGCCGCCTCCTTCGGTTTGGGCAGAGGAATCTCCTCCGCTAGCTTCGCTGGTGTTGAAGCCGACTTTGAGATCCGATCATCGTCACGACTTCTGTGACTGAAGATGATAAAAAAAAAAAACATACTTTTTTTGAAGAATTTGCCTCTAAAAAAAAAGATATTGAATCATAAATTATGCATACTAGAGATGTAAAGCTTGACGGCAACATGGGAAATTGAGATGTGCTGGATGAAATTTGATGGAAGAACAGCTAGAGTACAAGGCTGCATCTTAGTCTTGAAGGTCATCTCTTTGCCTGTCCACTCTTTTCTGCTCTATTTTTAGAGCAGCTTATCTGTGGTGTCAGAGTGGATTCTGTCCTCCAGGTGAATTTCACCATGTGGTTCTGGCTTCACAGCAGCATCCTTTGTGTTTTATTTTCAGCTTTAAAACATTAAGACTATGTAAATGTGACCCTGGCCAGTTATGAGTGGGATAATTGTAAACGTCGCCAACATTTCAGTTTGTTTTCTAAGTCTTATGTTTCAAATCATTTATGGAGCTAATGGGAACCAGGTGCCATAAGGTAGGTCCCTCTTGAAGGCTCTCTGGTTCACATGGCTGCTCGCCTCCACAACTGATGTCAAAGTACTGTTTTTATTTTAAAACTGGCTGCAGAGGAACAACGATCTTTTCAGCCCATCCTAGAGACCGACCCACTTCTAACTGTCAAATTCCTTCACTGAGAGAAAAGGTCACAGGTCACAGATCAAGTTCAGATAAACAATAATATCCTGTTCCAACAAGTTCTTCCTGTTATTTAAATTTGTTAAATAAATTACAAATGCTCCAGTGGCCTACACGTTTTTCTTAAAAATAAACATTTAAACAAAAGGTTTTGAAAAACCTGAACCACATGTACAAGGAGAAAGTGTTCACACAGTTGGGTGCAGACGATCTGTTGTTACTTTATAGTTGGAGGTGGTTTTAGCCACCAAATATTCAAGAGACACAGAGATCCCGTGTCATAGGACTCTGACATCTCAAGAAGCAGCATCACTGAATAATTGATGCTGTAAAACATCACTTTGATAAGATTCATCAAGTTATGGTTTGCTATTTACATATAAACACAAATCTTCCAGACACAAATTTATGATTTCTCTGTGAGTGATGGCGGTGAATTTAGAGCCACTTATTATTGTCAAGCCTCCACTCCTGAGTTTAAATCTATTCTATGGACTGCACTACTAGCACTACACCTGCATTTCTACAAAGAGAAATGGTGCCAAACTTACGGTATTCTCCAGCTGTTTAAGTATGAAAGGAATGAAAAGCAGAGTCAGTCCCTATTAAGTAACAATGCTGGCATAAGGAATAAAGAGCAGTGAACCTTCACACACAGCAAAACAGAGATTCAAACTGCCTCTCTGGTTTTAACTGTGACTGACTTGCAGTTTGATTGTAAAACAGTGACAACTTTGCTATTAACTCTTTAAAAGTGATGGTCTCAGATGAAATTAGAACATCATAAGAGCTTAATGAAGATGATATCAACACAAGCATGAGCATTGAGAAGACAAAAGATCCAGATTTTCTAGATTGTTTACGAGGAGAAAGGCACATCCACCTTCACTGCTCAGTGTAAGGCGGAAGACACTGCTATGTTTTCAGTGTCAACATGTGACACAAGAAAAAGCTTCTTCGGCTTTGAGGGAAAGCTACATTTGTTTAAATTCCCAAAGAAAACAACGATTAGACAGCAATGGATGGAGTTTGTTTTTGGGAGCCAGCTACAGAGTTGCGCCAATTTGTGAGCGGCACTTCACCGAAGACTGCTGAATAAGGGCCGGTACAACGAGGGATTTGCAACCAGGCTTTAGCTGAAAGGAGGGTCTGTTCCTACAATCAAGGACCGTGTTTCCAATCCTGAGACACAATCTGTAAGTTAAACCAAATAAGTTGTATGTTGTGTCTTGATAGTGTGTGAGCAACAGTCAAACTAAAGGAATTAACCCACATGTACGTTACCTGATCGCTACCAGCAGGTAACACACATGTAATGATGACCAGAAAGTTAGTGAACAACACTGTAGATGGAAACGTAACAACCAGGCTAAAAACACCCAGCTGATTATCCACCTGAAGCAGTAGATGTACACGGAGTGGCTACAAATACAGCTAACTATATCGCAATAATGCATAAAGTGTTGGCAAATAGCATCATTAGCTTATCTATCTCTGGGCAGCAGACGTTTTCCACCTCTGTTGGCATTGTGGTACATTTGCCACATGAACACCTATTAACTGGGCATGTACAAATAGTGAAGGACGGCAAACAACGTTAGATCGGACTATAGCTGGTAAGCAGAGTTTATACCTAACAGATACAACCTGCTGCATTCGTTGCTGCGGGTTGCTAAGTTGTTCACTCTCGTTTTCAGGGCTTAATTCGGACTCGAACAAGTATGGCTGTATGTTTTGTGTTGACATTGTTTACTGAGTGTTTATATTACTTCGGTTTGTTTACAAGTTCTGCCGGTGTTATATATGACAAAAACAGTGCGCACTCCCAACAACTACTCCCAGCAGTTGACCAATCAGAGGCAGCCTGCATTGGGGGAGGCGGAGCTCAGGGCGGAAGAGTCTCAGTCTGCTTGTTTCTGACAGAGGCTGATCTGAGGGCATACGGAGAGGATCAATATGAAATAAAGGGGTTTGTGAAAAATGCTTGATTATGTCCTGCTCTTGTGGACTCACATATTAAAATAAATTAGCCTGAAATGAGCACAATACAGCCACTTCAAATGTTTCACATAATGTAAAAGAAAAAAAAAAAAACTTTTGTATTTATATACATTAAAACAGGACATAGCGTAAACTTTACTCCCATTCAGAGCCCCAAACTTCATATTTTTCTAACTTAGTTACAATAACTGAGTGAGTACAGTGTGACCACACCATACTTTTGGATATCAGCATTTTCCTCATCACATCAAAATAAGAATTTCTGGTTGCGATATTGAATCAATGTACATCACATATATTATCACAAATTTATAATTAAAATGAGAATGATTCAGTTTGTTTCCTTTCCAACTTCTGCATTTGTTTAATGACATCTTAAAACAAATGTATGAGCATCACTGATCTTTACCTGCCATTGCTGATTTGTGGGGGTGAATGTCTGGAGTGGTCTGAGGGCTCAGATCTTCTGTCCGGAGAGCGGGAGCGGCTGCTGCGGTGTCTGTCATGCGATCGATTGGAATGGTCGGATGCCAAAGAATGGATATCTGAAATGTCTGATCAAACAAAAGCTGCTGTTCATAAACTGAACTCTGATGTACACACTGACATGTCTGACGATTAATCTGCACACACTGTGGCCGAAAACAACACGGAACATCACTCTCACCATCTCTGTCGGAAGCGTTGGCTGAAGCAATGCTGTCATCGAGGTCAGGGATATTCAGCAGGGTTGCCCTCTCATCTCTCTGAACAACCATTTTTAGTTTGCCCTTTGACCTTTCTATCAGCTTCTTGGCATCTATCAAGGAGAGGTTCTCTGTCACTGTGCCATTAATCTGAGAGAATTGGAAAAAGAAAGTGTTTGCTATGATACAACAAAAACAACTTTAGAATAAAAAAAAGGAAAATAATTTGCTATTTTCTTATAATTTATGTAATTAAGCAGTTGCATGTCTCTGTCTGGGTTTAAATGTAAATTAACTACACACAGAGGATTTAAAGTAAATTAAAGCTGCAGTGATTAACAGTCTTCATTCTGTCATGACAGAAGAAAAATCCATATACATCATGTTCTCTGCAAATGGCTTAACACCCCAGTACACCTACTGGTGACACGTCCATACAGTTCTGATCTCATTGGTGATGTGTTCATCTAAATGGAAGGATGCTTTGACAGTGGGCTGACTTCTCATGGCCACTAGGTGGCACTTTGACTGTAGGTGGGTGCTGACATACAAACATTCAGGATGCAGTGTAGCTCAATGCAGTCCTGAGAAAGTGCAATTTCCTGTCTCATGGAAAAAGATTTATCTTTTAGAGGAAGAATTAGAATCATGACAGCGAAGATCGAAGCATCATTTTAATCACATTCTAACCAAGGATGAAATTAATATGCTTGTTGAGGTAATCTGGAAAAAAAAACATGGTGCTTCTTGTTGCTAGTGGGTAGAGTTATGGCACTGACCAAATATTAACATGTAAATGCATTCAGGTTGAGACACGTCATCAAACACGTTCAAACTGGTGCAGACTGGTTGCTGAATGTGGGAGCTGTTCACAGCGAAACATTAAAATGGGAGGTTCAACTATTTTTGCATTCCATTTGTCCCCGGAACTCAGAATTCCGAGGAATTTCTGCCAAAAATGACTAAATAATCTCGTTTTCCCAAACGGCAAACTTGTAAGTTTTAGAGGACCCAGAGATTCCAGATTTAAAGATGGCTGTGCCTAGTACCACTTGTAGTACAGTATTGTCTTTATTAAAATTCTTTACTAGAAATTTAATGTCTGTTAAGTTTCTATTGTAAACAGCAGCGCGTTGTTGTCATCGATAGTTACGTTGTTATGGCGGGCTTGTTCATAAAAATATATTCACCTCACTCTGTGTGGTTTATTAATCATTATCACCAACATTGGCTGCTGTTGTCATGGTGCACATTTTTACAATGGTTGTGTGATTTGTAGATGCACACACACTGGCTGCTTTGGAGGCGTCCATTTTTTCTGAGTTGGTGCAACTTGAACGCCAACTATCTGGTAATGACATCACATATTCTCGACAGCTCGACAACTGGAACCCACCATAAGGCCCATGCCCGCAGACGAAAGTTCAAGTCTTCAGTTACTTTTAATCACACAAGACTTAAAACTGTACCCACCAAATTTTCTATTTTCGTTTGTGAAAATGTAATGTTCATCCAAAAAAAAACAAAAAAACAAAAAAAAAGCATTTTTCAGGCAACATGACCAACTTCCTGTTGGGGTAATGCTAAGGCTAAGATTCAGGAGGTGCAGACTTGGGGCAGCCTCAATAGGTGGAGATGTGGAAGCAATTTTATCCAAAAGTCCATCAAATTCAAAACTAAATTTTACACATTTCATTGGAAGCTTACAGGAAACTTCATTACATTTGGGGGCATGTTGTGGCCCCCAAAAATGCAATTAATTTGGAATCTGCTTCCTCACAGGTAAACAACATGTTTTCCTAAATGTGAATGTGAGCTGCATTAAGCTGATTTGATCTGTTGTTATGCAACACCATAGAGGGGGAAACCATACACTAGAATTTTAATGAATACAAGTCAATTCTCTAACACAGTATAAAAGAAAAAACATTCTCTCACTCGCCTCACCTTCAGTACAACATCCCCCTCCTGGATGTTGCCATCTCTGGCTGCCAGGCTCTCAGGGGAAATGTCCTTGACAAAGATGTGGCTGGCCAGGCGCAGGCCATATTCTGCTTACAAAGTGAACGACAGCAACAAAGACAATGTTAGCACAGAGTTCATGTGACCACACCACACTGACCACTCTTTGCTGACAGCTGCTGCTCCCACTGGGATTAACACTACTGATTAAAGAAGATTAATTGCTCTTTTACTTAGATTTATTTGAGTTTACTCAGATCTTGCTGAGGTTGGCAAGTTGTATTTACTCTGGCTGTTAACCAACACTAATTTAGTATTCTGTTCCGAAGATTGTGTGATAACTGTGTAAATAAAATGCCCAGAGATTTTCTTGTTTAAACAGCCACTGGTACGCTTTAAAAGCCCATGAAAATTTCCTGATGTCACTTCTATCCCCGACTTTGTGAGCCTCACCTTCATTTTTACGAGATTTGACCAGCGTGACCTTGGCAGGGCGTGGGGGGAGATTGTGTGAGCGGCGGTCTGAGCGTGGGGAGAGACTTCTCTCTCGTGAGCCGCTACGCTCACGTTCCCTGTCCCTTCGCCCACTACTCCGGCCGCTGCGTCTGCCCATAGCCCCGCCTACGCCACTGTAAGCACCACTGCGTCCGCTCCGCATCTCGTATATTTCTTCTTCATAGCTGTCCTCTTCTTCATCATGCTCTGACATAGTTTCCCTCTCCCCTAAGCGGCCCATGGGGACATGCACCTTCCTTTTTCGTCTGATTGTCTGGCCAAAGGAAATGAGATTTGAGATCAGCCTGACAGCCAGTCACTTCAGATGAAGCAATCGCTTCCCCCATAACATGCGTTTTCTTCTAGTCAATTGTCAAACATATGAAACAAGTCTGAACACCGTACATGTTAATACACATGACCTCCTTCCTTCACACACACTGAAGCACCTGACACTCACAATTTTGGCAATTTTCCCACTTTTGCGAAGCTGCTGGACAGCATACGCGTGCTCCACATTGTCCATGGAGACGGCATTGACCATAACCACTCTGTCATTTTCCCTATGGACAAAAAACAGCAGGAACAGACACACTGGAGTCTTTCTGGAGTGGGCAGAGTAATTCAATACCAAAACTTGAAATCTGTTCGGGCTGCAAAGAAACAAAAATCTTACTGCAGTAGGCCTTCTGCTGGACCTCCTTTCAGCACGTCCGAGATGACAATAGAGGTCTCACCACTCTGAAAATGAGGGTTATCTCGACCTCCTGATATGGCTATCCCGAAGCCAAACCCTGGTGCCTACATGGAGGAAACACAGATTAGGATGTTCATTTAGATGTCTGAGAGGCAGGCGGAAACAAAGTTACATCAGTCTGTGCAAATGTCACTAAACCACTGTTTGCAAATCAGACCTCCAGTATAACAAAAGGCCTGCTATACACCACATCTGTTTGAACAGACTGGAGAACAATGCAAGTAGTCATGCACTAGTGGCCAATTTTCTGCACAAATGTGGCTTTAGCATTTTGTTAAATGTGAAAGTGAACTTATATCCTACAAGATGTAACCCTGAAAATACAAAGGAAGTGGGAAAAGTGGGAAAAAAACACAGTTTAACAGGCTGGAAAATGAGATTTTGTAACTGGGACTTTTTTCCATAGTGATAGATACAGAGAGTAAGAGAAGGAAAACAGACACCTACCCTGTGTAGTGTTACTGTGTGCTGTTCCCAAATGACTGTCTCCTCCATTGCTGCACTCTGAAAGACAGAAATACCATGTTTACCACTAAAGTTCTGACTCAGCTCATATATAAAAAAAAAACACTAAACAAGGTGTTCTTGGCATCAATGTCAATCAGGTCAAAGGTGGGACATATGATTTTTTTTTTATCTAAAGTCTTAAAGATTTCTGTTTTCAGTCATTTTAGACTTCAATTACAAGTGGAAAAGTCAGGAAATTGCCTTTAGTGCAAAAAACACTTAACTGACCCCCTGCTTTTACAGCAAGTAAAAACCACACAAATACTGCAATTAAGACTTCCAGCCAGTGTCCTCCTAAATGAGAAACAAACAGCATCTACACCAAGTGTTTTTAACCTTTATGTAAGATGATAATAGTACATTTTCCACAACTTTAGCCCCTTTAAATGTACAAGAAGCAGGAATCACTTACACTACGAGCTTTCACAGTTATCTCCTTTATAGCAGGACCAAAACAATGAAAACAACCTGATAGATATAACAGAATTATACTGTCAGGGTCCTTAAAATTAAAGCCTTCAACCTCAGTTACTTTGCCAACCAAAGATATGATGAAGGTCGACTCATTCAGCTGTTAACGCTGTCCTCTGCACCCCACTGCTCATGCTCCATCTTATCTCTGCGTCTGGATCATTTCACCTCCACTACGATCTCATGACGCATTAGACATTCAATGACTACATATAAAATATTATCAGGCCCATACTTTGGGGGAAATTACAGCCCATACCACAGCACCTACAGCAATAACTCCATTTGTCACATGAACTGATACAAAGTCTGTGACCTTAATAGATTAAGCCAATATCCAGTAACACTTTTCCCTCTTGTCATTGCAACTTCATAATTTTGATTAATATTCATAAAACAGCATTACGACTTCAAACAGAAATGCTAACAAAGAGTGAAAATAACACCTAGAACTAAATATGATTCAAATATTTTTTTATAAAATTACAGTTTGAACAAACAAATTTCACATTAGAATAACATTAAGACCTTCCTTCAGCACATCATCTTAAAGTCTGTTATGACCTGTCGGCCAAGTGCCAAACATCAGCTGGCGTCTGGGAATACAGGCAGCTAAATAAATCGCCACAAGTGGTCCCAGACGTTCTTAACTTGGCAGCAACAGTCACAAACCCCTAAAGCAGCTTATGGTGAAACACACACAAGGAGGGTGAACAAAAGTTCCAACAAGGGAACTCCCCCTGGCCTTTAATCTGAATACACTGCAACTGAGAGAAGGGGGGGGCTCATGAATATCAACAAGTCTGGTGAAAACAGGGGCATGATTTTTCCTTGGAAAGTTGGCTCTTTGGGCAGGAGGATTTATTCCTGTGTCTTCTTGATCTGCATTGCAGGGATTGCTGATGCAAAGAGCTCAGATATCTAGTTTAAATTGAGGGCTGGTTTTCCATCAAACTGATAAATTTGAAAAGGTTTGTTTCCAGTTGATGTTCTTACTATCAGAATTCTTCATATGCATCAAGAAAAAAAGAAAAAATGTACACAAACAAATGTGTAATATTTAAGCCCTGTGTTGCAGTGGGGCTGCAAGAAATGTGATTTTCTCATCTAGAAAATATGTTTAGAGAATACTTAATCTGCTCGATCAAAGCAAACAAACAAAATTAATAAAGAAGAAAATCCCAACAGCAGAATGAAAACTTTACTGAAAGAAGTAAAAAAAAAAAAAAAAACGCAGAGGCAGATTTAGCACAGTCCTGCAGTGTGGAACCCCCCCCCATTCTTTCAGTACCTCTCTCTCTCTCACACACACACACCTTCCACTTTGAAGCGATGTAATTTTGCTTTCTTCTCCTACAGAGCTTGTTGCTCTGGTAACAGAGGGGGAACAGTGTGGCATTGTTCAAGTGGCCTGACATTTTCAGGACATGTCTTAAGGTTCCTCTCAATGGTGGAAGGTTCGGAAAACACATGATCCAGTGTATTTGTAAACATAAAAGTCAATTTAATTATCATTTTAAACACATCATCCATTGTAGAAATGAACCAAAAACATTGAACATCCACTGATCAAGCAGTTCATTCAATCACAGAATCAACATCTCATCTCTCATCTCATCATTTCAGTGAGCTGAGAAGACCCTAAATTACTTGTATTTATGGTTTGTAGTAAAGCTGCACAAACACTCAATGACTGATGAATTTTAGTCTAACTGCTAACGCCGTTTGTGGCCACAAATGACTGGTGCCAAGAGGAGCTTCATACCACATGCCAGAGCCGGGGCTGGCACCTGCTCCACAGCAGAGACACACCATGTTGGTTGGGTCATGCTTGGGGGATTACAACCAGGCAACTTGGGAGCCAGCATAACAACACAGATGGACTCTACACAGATGGACAACACAGTTCAGAATTGGGAAAGGACAGGAAAGCATTAAAGAGTGGTCAAAAAGGACTGTGTTGGATCAACACATAAGTGATAATTATCATCAATAACCCTCTGTAGAGTCAAATATTACTGCATCTATGTCATAACATTTAACCAGTGTTAAGCTTTTGGTTTCTTCTTGTACATCGGTCATCTATTGCAACTAAGTAATTATCATTACTGATTAAAGATTAAAATAATGATTAGTGTAAAATATGCCAATCACACCTGCTTAGGTGTCCGTTATCCCCTATCGTTATATACACGTCAACCAGCTAAAAAACAGACAAAAAATACGAGTTTTTTTAAACTCTCCCAGGAGGTGAAGATGAAAACACTCTGGTCCAGTATGGAGCAGCCTGAGTATTTCTCTTGTACTGGTGTTATGCTGAGAGCGTCATGCCAACACGCACAGCTAAGCAAGCTCAATCTACTGTCATTGTAGTAATTTCTGGGTCATGTTATGGCTTAAAATGGATCCAATATTCTATGTAGATTTATTAATGTCACATTCAACCAGCTGCTTTACTTATAAACAAAAGCGGCCAATCATGTTTTTCTGCATAATTAACCACATTTATAGCTTAGTCAACATCTCAGTGTTTTTAACAGGAAGTCAGCTGTAGGCTAGTGATGAAAAAAAATAATAATAAATCAATGATAATAATGTCTGGTCCAGGCTGAAGACTATACAAGTGTAAATTTTGCCTACTGGTAGCACATATTAGCTACCTCTCTGTGTGTTCTCACTGCTTCAATGTCAAAACAACTTTGGCAAGTCATGCAATTACATCTGTCTTCCTCTTCACTTTCTGGATTCTGTAGTTATCATAAAACCAGAATTTAAACACATATTTCCTCACTGGTGAAGTCAAGCATTCAGATGATTTGCAAAGAGCAGTATGCTTATCCAAACACAAAATCTGAAGCACATAAAACACAAGATTTACATCAATGTTTTACCACCACAACACTAACCTGGCATAGTTCATGAAAAGGAAAACTAAAATGCCATCTCATTTTGTGTTCACTTTAAAGTATCATTAAAATTAAAGGAGTTTGGATTTCCTAAGTCTCTGTTCAGCAGAAAAAAAATCATATTTCATCTGAAGAAAGAACAGAGGCAATTTGGTGGGGTACTCAATTTTAAGACAAAGAATAGATTTTTTTTTTTTTTTTTTTTTTTTTTTTGCTGTAGTATGGCTTAGGGGTGAGGCAGAGCCTTATTCAATTCTGACCGCTCTGGGACCAGAGCAGCTAAAAATAGCTCTCATTAATTCTGCCGTTGTGAAGCTGCAACAGAGTGATTTAAGGGAAACTTGCAGAATGAACATTGCAGAACATTTAAAAAGCTCTTGTTATGTAAAAAAATGTGATGAACTGACTTAAAACAAATGATGCAGTGATGCAAGGAACATGTATTCACATTGCCTCTAGGACATTAACAGAGAAGTAAATCATTAGAGATTCCTCTATAATTCCAGGGCAGTGAAAATGGGGTTATATAAAGTCCCAAACATTGGGTGCTTAATGATGATCATGCGATACTCATATTACACAGAGTTGTACTAAATTACATGTCTGGCACTACATTTAGATTATCTTTTTAATGATTGACTGAAACAAAGACAATTTGGCAAAATAACTTGTATAAATAAAATAAAAATATACATATCATCTGTTATAGGCTGTGGCAAATCACAGGTCAAATTTTCTCCCTCTGATAGCCCCGGACAAGATCAAGCAGATAAAAGTGACTACTAGTGATGAAGAAATCATTTTTTTCAGAACTCTACTGAAGCTGAAGTTGCACTGCAGCCATCACAGGAAACAAGAGGATTACACTCCTCTGTGGTGGCTGATAGTAAGACCGGGGAAGCAAAAAACAGAATAAGATGATTGATCACTTCAGAAAGTGAAATCGATGTGCTGGGGAGTGCTGACAACGGCTAAACTCTCTTGCCTCTGAGAACATAGTCAAATGCTAATGAGGGCCCCTGCCTTACCACCAGTCAGGGGGCCCCCAGAGAGAAAAGTGACACTCTGCACATAACACGAACAGACGCTGTACTGCAGATCTGTGATGGAGGGTAGGTCGCGTGAAAGATGCAGCAATGCAAGAGTGATACCAAGGTCAAGGGATGAAATTAAGCCGGACATAAAAGTATGAGAGCCATAAAAGACATGCATTCTTAAAAGACTTCATCTGTTTAGCTTGATGCACAAGTACTCAAAACTGGATAAAATGCTAGATGCAGAGCATCAGAGATACTTACATCAGCATATCCTGGCCATTACAAACGACAGAGACAGAAGAGTCTTCAACATCTAGCTACTCCTCAGTAAATCCAACAGGAGATTCATGCAGACGCACATCAGCAGCAGTGCATGACCGCACCAATTAGTGCTGGGAGGGACTTGGCCCAACTGTCCTCTTTCTTTTCTCAGCTCCGACACCAAAAATTACGACCACAGGTGAGAGGTTATGAAACACACCCCGCAGCTACTCCCTGACACTTCCTCTGTCCCACACAGATATGTGATCTCTGCAACATCTTTCTTGAAGAATACACTCCCCTCACACGGTTAGGGGATCGAAGCAAATCCCCTCCAGCTTGGCAACAATCTGTGAGGGATCTGCAGTTCCGCTACAGCCTGGGACTCTTCTGTACTAGCGAACCTTCATCCGCAGTGTAAAGTGCTGTATCGGACTTAACCCTCAAGGTGCCGCGTTGAACAAGAGCATAGTCCACCAATTGATTCACAATGTCTGTCATTATCTATACCCTCCTCTTCAGGTATGCTGCATTACATGCATAAATTAAACTTGTCGTGTCAGCGAGCTTTTGACTCAATGACCAGAAATCAGACAAAGAAGACATTTTCTTTAGCATTTTTACACTGCAGCTTAACACATCCATGACGAAATCTGATCTTCACACAAACTATGATCCTGTTTACAAAGCAGATAAACAAATGGAAATCAAAGCAGAGATAATTGCACACAAACACAGCAGAGGAGGCTGTTTAGGAACATGTTTAAGTGCCACTTCTTAAAGTTATACTAGCTTAATACTGAAACTTAACCTAATAACTAGAAGCACAATTTAGATATTTATTAATATTATCCAGAAGATCAATTCCCACTACAGATTGACAAACCAAATGACTAATATTCTAGTCACTATTAAAAAAATCCCTTGCAGTAACTGCACATTTGCAGTATGCACTGCAACCATAACCAGATGTTTTTTCTTTATTTGTGCACAGTGCATGTATATTTGTTCTAATCTGCATTTCAAACGTTCATAGTGTTGAATTTAACACATCAAATCAACCAATCAGCTTAGCGATTCATTGTGCTGCATAATTAACTGAGGCACCCAGAGAGCGCAAACATCTGCTAAGCCATTGTAATTTTTTTATTTTATTTAGCCAATGATTATAATCATTATAATTTAGTTAGAAACTCTAATGACAAAATTATCCTTTTCTCCCCATAGTAAAGAATTCTTTAAAACATTTCTGGATCCAGGTGGTGATCAAGCTCATCCCCCCCAAAATCTAAATCACTTGTTCCTTTATTCTGTTTCTAATTTCATCAAAATCCATCCATAACTTTTTGAGTTATGTTGCTAACAGACAGACAAACCAACACCACCGAATAAATGACCTCCGCCTTGGCAGAGATGATAATGATGACTACTGACAATGCAGCATCAGTCTTTAGGAATGTGTCAGATAATCATGCAATTTAATAAATAAACATACCTATACATTTGAAAAAATATATCTATATAAAAAAGGTGATTACTAGGTGATTACATAAGCAGCAGAGAGACTGAAATGGAAACAGAGCTAAGGTCTTGTCTAAAGAGAGCTGAACTCTTGCCCTGAACACTTAGGGCATTTGTGCTCATGTTGTATAAAATTCAACTAGTATGAAGAGATTATTATTCATCTTTTATTGAGTACAATCTAATAGGATTGTATTATTCCCACCATACTAACTAATAAAGATGTGACGAAACAACGATGCTCACCACCGTGATGCCTGTCAGCCATCGGTAATGGCATCATCTGACGTTCCAACCTTAAAATCCTGCGTTTGTGATTCAGACATCCTAGCTGTATTTAGAGGACATTGTGTCCAGTGGTGTCCATTTGCTTTGTTTTAGGAGTTGAGTCATTTTACAATATCAGGACTTGCATGCTTTCTTTGTAAGGGCATACTGCATGACTGAACAAACATGGGAATTCATCCTAAGGGAACTTCATGCATCTGCACTATAAGCCAACCACATACACTGGTATATTCCCCGTTGTTTACAAAGAGCTTTATTTTCCCTTCCACACTGACAAGTGATATATATAATTTAGTTAATATCAAAAGACAATGTCACCCTTCTGTTGACAGTGCAGCTTCAGTTCCAGGTAATGTTATGAAAGTAAGTGGGATCAAAGCAAGAAAAGAAATGACTTTGTATTTTTTATTTTATCCCACTAAATGGCATGAGCAGCACGTTACCCACGTTAAACTCAATATGGCTAATTTAAATATTATAAATAAACTATCTACTGAACCTCATGCTCTTAAACTTTCAGTACAGCGTGTTATAGCATGCTTGTTACTTATAAATTTCTGAGATTTATGAGACTGCTTCAACCAGCTGCTGTAAGAGCATAATTTCCATACCGCATCTTTTTTTAACCCCGCCCCCTAGATTTTTATTTATTTTATTTTTTTATGTTTTTCCAGTGTATGTGTGTCTTGTTCTCCCCCAAAACCCACATTATCAAGGTCAGAACCAATCAAAAGGCAGACAGTGGGTGGGTCTTTACCTCTGACTGGCTCTACTCAGGAGATTCTTGTAGACTGATGCACTGTATGTGCTTTTAAAAGTGCAAACTGTAGGCTGCCCTCTGAGAGCTATACATGCTAGCTACTGGTAAAAAGAAAACACGTGCAAGGCACCAGCAATTCAAGATGAAAAATGTATTTTTATTTTTTTTTATGCTATTTTCCCCTATAACACATACTCCCAATCTCATTTCTGAGAACCCCAACCTGAACCCTCACTGGAGGTAACCTAAACTATCCATTTCCCTTATATTTGATAAAATTGCAAACAGTCACCCTGACAAAGCATCAGAGATATCATCATATTCAGACTAATAAAAGGCAAATGCATTTTAGGAAAGATTGGATAACCTGGGTTCCATGACTTAAGAACAACAAAATGGACAACGTGATGCACAGCATCTATCACAAAGAACGCAGTAAAAACAAGGCTGGTAAGAGCACTGTTGATGTCAAAGCATCAATAGGCAGAATGGAAATGCTGAAAAAACATGTCTAAAAGAAACATCCATTATTACGACGATTGTCTGATGAACAAAACACTTTCCTGCAGCATTTTAAGACAGTTGCAAACTGAAGCAGTGAGGAGTCAGAGATGTTTATTGAACCTAATGATACAAAGAGATACAGCCAAAGGTGCTGAAAACTTAAACAGCTGTTACTATGCTGAAAAGATTGGTGATATAATAGATCATTAAGCACATTTTTTGTCTATTAACGAGCCTACATATGAATCAAACCTCACCTGAATTTAGTGATGGTGGATTTAAAATGTGAAGTCAGGTTTAATACAGAAAACAATGACAAAAAAAAAAGTTAGCCTGAAGCCGTGCTGTGAAATCACAATCTTACAGAGAAGAATTCAAAACTGATCAGGTGTCATCAGAAGCATATTTGTAAAAATGTCACAATTATCAGCACTGCAAGACATGAACTAACACCAAACCAAGACCATATGGGTCATGAAACCCTACTTATCAGTAAAGATAACGATCAAATTAGACAAGCCTGACAGACACCTGGTCACAGATGAGAGAGGGGTGAGTTAAATTTGCTTTCCAGAGCCTGGAAGAGGTGATAGATTCCACATTTAGTTTGCTCTCTCCAATGCCTTCTGCTTCCCAATCTTCAAATTAATTATTTCCACATCAACCAAAAAAGCAACTAATTAGCAACAAGTCAGTAGTTTTACCACCGCTTGATCTTATTTTAGAATATGTGTGGTTACACACAGTAAGCAGCGGACTGAGCCCTCCCTCCACACCAGAACAGTGTTTGTCTGAAAGCCCTAACAGATATACAGTGAAGTGAGCTGTCACAATTTAGCTGTGCATACAACCACAGTAAGAAATGCTGTCTCTTCGACATGCAGAAGACAACTTCAGCCCACAAACTCTCGTTAAGGGACAACCAACATCAGAGAAATTATTTCCGCAGTGTTTCCCGTATGACAAGGATCCAGATGGAAAGAGACAACGGATGCAGCAGTGTTACTTACGTCTATGAAGCCGTTTATATGGTGAAAAAGTTATGATGTTATTTACTTTCTTCAAAGTCATTTATTTATATAAATATATAAAACAAACACAGTTTGCTGGCAAAGCTGTAAGTTTAATATTGTTTTTAATAAGTTTAATATGTTTTTAAGAAAAAAAAGGAAGAAAAAAATTGATTCAAATCATGAAAAAAATTTTTTTTAGGCCATATCACCCAGCCCTACTTCAACATTACGTAAATAATTTACATTTAAATTAATGTCAAATTATTAGAAAATAGTTGCTGGTATTAACTTGCTTTAATCAGCATTGAACATGACATTTTGATACAGGTGCTGCTTTCAGGGTTGCCTGGACACACCTCCACTACTCTTTACAGAAACGCATACTTCCTGACTTCAGTGTCTCACATAGAAAGCTCCACACTACACTAAAAACCTGTGAATACAAAAGAGATAGGACTGATCATTTCAGATGTCTACAAGATACCCAACTGCCCATTGTCAGTCCAGCTGTGTGGACTGACTTTGATGGGCCCTTCTAAATAAATAAACTAAAGTTATGGTTCAACACAGCCTGCATGATACAGTGCAATGCCATCCTTTCATGTTGATATCATCCCCTGGGAAGTAGCAGTGATAACTGGACAAAGCTCCACTTCTGTGTGTATTTTAGGGGGTGTGGCCACATTTAATACCTTTTTATATAAAAACTAGGGGTGGGATTCAATTAACAAAAATTACATAATTAATTAATCTTGATTAATCACACTTTAATGGTATAACAATATTTGCCCAAAAAGGAACATTGTTTCTATATTCAAAAGGATTTTAGTGGACCACCGAATCAAATCATATATACATATATTTATACTGTCTGGAAAAAATGCATTTAATTGCATTTTAATTTAAAACAGTCGAAAAAGAAATAGAAAAAAAACCTAACCTAAATGTGCCATTTTAAGGTAATTTAACTACCAATCCCAGCTGTTCTCTAATTAAGAATCTACAACATGTTAGTTATTTTAACTTTTAAATCTTTTTGTCCCCACTCTTCATTTTTTTTTTTTTTTTTTTTTTTACCCCACTCTTCATTAATATCTGATGGCGAGCCAGGGCTGGATCAACCAGTGGCAACTGAACATGTCCTGCTCTGACTGCAGCTGAGAGCTAGAACTTCTGCTGCATGAGGATGAGGCTCTGTAAGTGCTTTTGGACGGGGAAGGGCCAGCTGCAGTCCCTGCAGCTCTTTGAGAAGAGTAAACTATTCGTGCTTTCACGTACCGGCTCGTCCCCTAAAGTGTCCGGGCGGCAAACAGTAAACAACAGAGATGCCAGAAAGGCAGCAGCTATTCAGCCACTGTTACTGAGCGTGAGATTTAATCATTGGGTTTAAAGGCTAGCCCTTGGAAACATTTTTGTTTTTAAGGACATGAGAACGATGAGACCAGGACAATACTTACTACATATGTAAGTTGTTTAAAGCCTAAATAAAATATAATAGTAATACTAGAAAACCTGCAAAAGCACCTCATGCATTACCAGCCCAGATTACAGGAAAAGAAGCTGCCAGTGTTGATGGTTTGGCATACGTTGTCAGAATAACATACTATAGCCATGTCTGTCGGTTTAGACTACCTCATCAAAACGGCACAGCTATGTATTCATTTCTGATAGATAGGCTACAACGATAGTTAATATTTGACAATAGTTATTTCAAAGTTAATCATTACAAGTTCCATCTCGCAATTTGGGAGAAGGTGCTGGATGCTAATAAGTTGATGCTACAATACATATTTTAGCGACATTACAACCTCATTTGCAAAAAGGTTAACAGAAAAAACTGTACTGTAAGTACAGTTTCATACACTTCATCTGAGTTTTTAAGTGCATTTCCCCACAGGTTTAGTCATACATGAGATGCACTTAAGCAAATTGCAGTTAATATGCAATAAAATACACTGAACTAACTTGTGGCAGCACAGTTGACCATATGCCGATGCAACTTGTGATCTGTCAGTGGTGGTGAATTGATGGGTCATTTGCATTTTTCTCTGTAACCCATGTGCATTGACCAAGGATAGCTATTCTAACAACATATGGCAAACCTACACAACACGCCTAACTATAGCCAACACATCTTTCCTGTAAATTCCATGGAAAAATATGAATATGAAAAATGTGTTGGATATGTGTTGGATTTATTTATGGTTTGACATAACCAAAAGGGAATTGAGATCATTTTGTTTGGTTACTTGAATTAATAGATACTGAACGGATTTAAAAATATGAAGTATCCAATAAAAAAAACCTGAATAAGGACAAAATATGCATTGAAAATCCTGATAATCATTTAACACTAACTTTCAGCACTGCAATTATTTAGATTAAGTGTTTATACAATATATTAGTCATTATCAAAGTATTAATGTACTTTGTCCAACAATAACGTTCTGGTGCATCTTCTTCAGGGGAGACATGTTTCTTTGTCAGAGGAATATTCTGCATTTGTTACCTGTGACTTTTCTTCTTTGTACATCATTCTCAACACACATAACATGACACAGCAAACATGTTAGCAAACAGAGCACTTTCAAACCTTGCAGATACAAAGTTCTCTAAACCTGAACAATCTTTAAAATGTAAGCTTTAAAAGTCACTCCGAAGGATGAGGGTTCAGTGGCACATGTCCGTAGCTGGATTCAGTGATCATAACAGGAGCCTGAGAGCGTGTTGAACACATAAAGCAGGAAATCAGCTCCTAAACTCAAACTGGAAGTTATCAGTACCCCACACAGAGTACACAAGAGAGCAGGAATGTGGTGATAAGCTGAGGCACCGACCTGCTCCCCACCCACTCTACATCACAGTGATTGAAACAAGGACAACAGAGCCAAACAAAAAACGGTAATGATAAAGGATGTATCCATGCTATTAGAAGGTATATAAAGGTTCATATTGAAATGTGACTGATGAAAGACTTTGCAAGCCTCTGCATTCTGATAATTCCACACACCATTCACACAACGATTTATGATGGGCTTGATTTATACAAGCAAGCCTCGACATAACAAGAGCTATAATCATGATGCAAAACATGCTATTTGTTCAACTCACTCTGCTAAAGGAACATGTCAAGTGTTTGCTGGGATATCTTAACTAAGCAATGCATCAAAGTGAAAACCTAGACATTCTAGGGCACACTTGCAGTGCCAAACTACAAATAACATGTCCAATAAATAGTTTAAATTGTTGTCTAAAGAAGTTTGTAAGAAACACTGGAGTCTAGTCATGGAGATCCTGCTCCACAAAATGTCACAGACGAGGCTCATCAGTACACACAATAAAATAAACTTAAAATATATCATTGTATTTGTCATTAGAACTCACCTGAGTTCTAATGACTGGACTAGAAACACAAGCATGTGACATATCACATGGCACAATATATTGCAACTATACAAAAAAAAAAAAAAAAAAAAAAGCCTCAAAAGATGGCCACAGCTCACTTTACCTTTCTCTGTTCTCTACAACTATACTGGCCCCTCTCACATTACTGATAACGTTTCCATTTTTGTCATGGCTGTATGATGATGACAGCCAACAGTAATACTGCACTTTAAAGCAGATCTACATCAGCTTCATGTCAAAAAGCACTATTTCCAATCGTCTTCTTAAAAGACGGTCTTTGATAGTCTATGGCTTACGTAAACAGTGGCATTACAGTGTTGATAACAATGCAGGCTGATTCATCAAATCTTTTCCTTTCATTACTTAGTGGCAGCCCTGGGCCATCACCAACACTAATGTAAAGCAGACATTGTATTCTAGCATCCTCTCTGTACACACTGACCTCACCAAACACCTCAGAGAGGTGGCTGAAGCCTGCTACCCTAATCTCTTTTACATTAATAAAATAAGCTATTTGTTTGGGGAAAAACATAAATCACAAAACAAAGTTTTAGTTTCTCCATTTTACATGTGTCAACAAATCACATAAACAAAAAAAATTTATTATTATTAGTTTTTTATTCTTATTAGTATTATTAGGACATCTATTGTCACAGGGAAAATGGATAGGCCCTCATTCCAGACAGTCTCTATAAATACGCGGGACTACAAAGCTGCAGTCAGTAGAATTTAACTGAAGTAGGCAAAATATCAGATCCGTTTGCCCTTTGGAAACCACAGTGACTCAGATGATGACTGCTCCCATGACAGCTTAGGGCAACATGATTTACAGGCCAACATGTATGACTGCCCTTGAGCAGCTATGCCTTTTCTTCTTCGCAGGTGACAAGTTTGTCAGATTCATTCTGTACAACAGTCTGCAATCTCAATTAATTTTGGGGGGAAGGGGAGGTTAGTCTAATCAAGCAATAGAATATCTAATTACTCCCACAAATACCATCTATAATGCGTCTCTATCGCTTCATTTGACACATCTATTAACCGTGCCCAGCTGCTGTTTCATGTAAAATTACCAGCATGACACTAGCGATGGCAGATTTTAGTCACAAGCCTAAGGGAGACCAATGCTGAATGATGCAATAATGAATCACCAAATGTCACTGTAATGCCTCTGCAGTTAGGATTTTTTGTTCGTTTTAGAGTTCCACCTTATTGAAAAGACAAACATCACAAATCAATAAAACACAAGTCACATACAACTGGATTACATGACAACATCATACCCAAACTATTTCCAGAAAAAATGTAGATACAACCTGACTACAGAGCTACAATAGCACAATACTTTCATTGGCATTTTCGGGGGGAGAGTTATAAACAAGCTGCAAGTTTGTGTCATTTCTGTATTGTACTTGGGAACACTTTCCATATTGTGCATTGTCATACACAGCTAAGCATTAATGACAAGATTGCATAGGTCTGATATACAAGACAAAACATGTAATATAAGCTACAATTATAACATGTTTGGCCAACCAGAGCTAATTAGTAATTTCCTACGGCAGTCAAATTAAGTGGAAAACTGGATTCACTTCTCTCTCGATGAGCTATTGGATGGACAAATTCCAGCTGAATTACAACACTGTTATATCATCAGAAAGTAAATATAAAATGTTATCATTTATCACTTTTCATATTGTATAACTAAACACGAACGACCGGGTCCCCGAACGTTAATTTATCAGTTTGAGAGCTGGTTATGACTAGTTTACAGTAAACATAACAATAAAAAAGTTAATCAAATAAAATTGTTGAGCATTATCATTATTCAACAGGTGATGAGTAGTGCCTTCAGGTGCTTTTAGCGTCAGTCCATTTTTTATTAGGGAAATGAACACAACGATATGGTTAGCTTGCATGACCTAAAGGAAACAACGACTAGCCCACATTAAGGTCCCCAAATATAGCTGACATGACAATGCATTATTACGACAGCAAATATTCCAATGTCACCAAACCAAAGCTTGCTCATTAGCTAACATTAGCCAGTTTCCCTTTAGCTTTACAAAAAAAAACACCACCTTAGTTTTACTAAGGGATCATCTAAACAAGGTGAGCCACCGGATGACCTTACGTTTTATGTGGGAAGTAAAGATGCCGTAATTCTATCAGCTGATTTAATGTTAACACTCCTTCATTTCCTGTTGCAGACTGACTCCTAATAAATCTTGTACCCCGTTTATAACCCTCTTGGGTAAATCAAACCCCTAACTGGCCGACATTTTGTTCCAGAAGCTAGGCTAGCTCATACTCGCTAATGTTACCTGGATGCACTAACTGCTGGTCCGACCGATGACAACATGAATGGAGGGCATTTCACGGCTTAACATAACCGCTTATGCAAGCTCGGCAAAGAATATGACAAGGCACATTCTTATTAAGTGATTTCAATGAAGGGATAACATTGGCATGTTGGGCAGCTAGCTATCCGCTTAGCATAGCGCGCAGATGCAATTTGCTAGCAGTGAGGCAGCTCGGCTTGCACCGTTATCGCTCGCTTGTTCCCGCAGGGGCACACACATCCAGTGTGCTCCCGCAGCTAGAGTGTAATAAATCACTTCCAGATAGCTCACTCGTGGATAAATAAGGAAAACTCATTCACCTTCGCAAATACAATGATCCTCGCGGCGTGCTTGTGAAAATCTTACAGAGGAGGAAAGATCTTCCTGGTGTGACTCCAGAGCAGCAGCAGCCGCCGCACTGCAATGGCAGGCAGTGGATGAAGCCTTCCTTCTCCCCCCTCTGCGCTCACACTTCGGCTGCCTTCTCCACCGCGGCGACAGTGACAGGTTCGCTTGGAAGAAACCATTCCGGTTTGTCCGCGGGGGGAGGAGAGCAAGGATACAGGGAGGATGCTCACAGCAGCAGCCGCAGCAGCAGACATCCAGCAGCATCAAGCGCCATTCCACAGTGAGATCATACGGTCGACGGAGACGGAGAAAACACACCGAGGGAGCTATAACCGCTCAGGCTGAACATAACAGTGCCCACCATAAATGGGTAAATGGATGCTACTGGCCATTATGTCGTCGATCTTAATAAATCGATTAATTCTAAAAGAGGTGGGGAAAACTCATAATGCTTATTACCCGTAAATATTTCACAAGTCTAAGATATATCTCAGAAGTAATGGCTATTATGCAGATATGATTTAATTTTTATTTATTCTATCCAGCTAAAGGGGATTCTGCTTTTAAGGTGACATTAAGTGATCACAAAATATTAAAAATACACACACACACACACACACACACACACACACGCATATATAAATATATATATATATATATATATATATATATATATATATATATATATATATATATATATATATATATAATTGTTATGTCTAAGGTTTTGCACAGTAAACTTAAAAAAATAAGTTTACTTATTACAAAGGAATTCTTGTACATTAAAACTTTTTACTGCAGCAGCTATAGACATCCGTGTTTTCCCTCAAACTCCTATTTATTTAATTATGTAAATACATAAACAAATGAAGTGCTGTAGTATCTGCTCCTGGATATTCAAGCTTGACTTTCCGGGATATATTTAAATCACCTGTATGGATCTTTTTGTAACCGTCTAACGGCAAGATGAAGTATATCTGTTGTTGGTAATGTCTAAACAGCCACATCCTCACCTCCCATATCCACATCATATTCCATATAAATGCTAGTTTAAAAATATAGAAGAGAAGGACATTTTAATTTAATCTCGTGGTTTGTTTGATAAAATGTCCTTCAAAATTAATTAATAGACACGGAGGAGGTGGTTTATCTGTCATACTTTTCTGCATGTGCGTGTCTGGGATAAACAACTTCTCCAGGATAGAGATTAGATGCTCTTGGTGCAAGTAATTTAACATTGATGTTATATTGTTTTAAATATACAATATGTTATTCAGAAATCAATTTAGACATCACTTTTAATGACAGCAAATTTAAGCCTTTTTATAGTCAAAGCTGAGGTAGGTTACCCAAGTAGTAATGACATGCTGCAGAAAGTCATTTAAAATGCAGAGGATAGAATTAAAATCCACCCTACAGTCACGATGCTCAATACTCCTTCCCATGGGGCAAACAGATTTAATCAATATACAGTAGAATGTAAATTGTGCACTGCACCAAACTCCACTCTTTAGACTCTCTTGCATGCAGTTTAGTTTTTGTGCTGGCTTTCCAAGAACCTTCTAATTCTCTGCAGCACCTTCTGTTGTTGTCCATTTTATCACTTTGAGATTGCGTGACCGTTCTTGTCACCTCTAACTCTGGCACTAATGAGTGCAGGAGAAGATAGGCCTGAATGTAATGCTGGAGGAGCACAGAGGTCCTGGAATGCTGCTGACGTTAGGAGATTGCTGCAGACTTCATTGGAGAACAGGAAGAGAAGGGGGCGGGAGCATCTTAAATGTAAGACTCCGAGATGGCCAAGGTCATAAGAATTAGATAAACAAGGGCAGTCACAGATTTTCCTGTGGAAAAACAAAATGTGATTTTTCGCAGTAGTAACACACTAAGTTTTAAATAAAGCTCAAAATGCATTTGTGGCATGTACCTCTAGCCAGAACTTTGACTGTATGTTTGGATAATAATGTTCAGTATCAATGATGACCAGATAAAGGTAGTTATTATCATAAATTATAACCATGTGTCACAACTTGGCTCATGACAAAAAAAAAGGGTAACAGACACCAAAAGCCAATTAAAAATAATTTATTAAAGCAAAAACAACATGAAACCAAACAAATTCTAGAGTGTGGCTGGTCAATAAAATATGGATGAAGATGAAGAAGATGGATGAGTGAACATGGTGAGTGCAAGAGTCATCAGTTAAACTAGACTAAAAAAGAAACCAAGCCCTGGAGGGGCTGGGGAATGCTGGAGCTTTTATATCTTAAGGCTCCCAGGCTCCAGGTGCTCCAGTTCTTGTTAAACATTGCCAACTGACCAATCACAGCAGTCAGGTCTGCGACAGCTCAAAACAAACATTATCACACCACATGCACAAGGTGTTGGTGATAACTCCCATAAAGTCAGAGTCTCAAAAGGATCCACTGGCAACAAACACTACCAAGAAATTCAGTGCCTCACTGTACTCCACCTGCTTTCAGCAGCATCTGTACCCAAGAACCTGATTAAGACAGGGTGAGAAACAACAAACCAGAAACATGGCATGAAATGAGACAAAGCCCTAAGATGAGGGTGCACAGGACAACGGATCAGCTACAACATGATAAGATCTCCTTATGCGTCGAATGTCAAGGTTGTATAACTGCAAAAACAAGGCCCAACGCATCAATCTCTGACTGGGCTACCACAAAGAATGGTGACTGTGAGACATTTTGGAGAAGAAACTGACGGGCCTCACCACTCCCAGATCATGTTGTTGCAGCAAAACAGCACCTACGCCCACCTGGCTAGCATACACCTGGAGCACAAAGGCCAGGTCAAAATGTAGAGCTGCTAAAACAGAAGAGGAACATAGACAAAGACCCAGTACTATCAAAGGCTTGCTGACATTCAGATGAACAAATGAACCACACACTACCCTTCAGCAGCTCAGTCAGTGGACAAACAATTGTTGAGAAATTCTTACAAAACCTTCTATAGTACCCAACCATACCCAAAAAACGCTGCAACTCTCTCAGTAGCAGGCGGTGGATAATGTTCAAGTTTTTCCAGCACTGGAGCCACAAAACCTAGCCCCACATCATGGCTAAGATAGGTCACCATTGCCTTGGCAAACTCGCATTTTGGCAAATTAATGGTAAGCTTTGCCTTAACCAACAGGTCAAATAGCGCTCTCATACATGAAAGATGAGTGCCATGTGTCACTGTAGATTACCAAGTCATCCAGATAAACCGAGTAACCTTCCAGACCCAATATGACCATGTTCATCAGTGTTCATCTGGAATGTCGATTGAGCACTACTGAGACTAAATGGCATCACTTTATAAGAGAACAGCCCAGATGGTGTGATAAAGGCAGATAGTCTTGTGCACGCTTTGTCAATGGAACCTGCCAGTACCCCTTTAGCAAATTAATTTTGCTCCCAAACATGACAGATCCAACCTGATCTATACAGTCATCCATTTTGAGTAATACTACTTCAGAACCCAAATCTTTGAGTTTTTCTGGTGACGCACAACAAAACCTCTGTTTAAATGGATGCTGTCGCCAACCTCCACATCATGCTCAAACTAGTCTGTACGAAAAGAAATGTCAGCAAATATACAGGGGTATTTCAATATCAGCTCACAATATTTAGTTTCAGGCAAATGACAAGAGCTTGTCCAAATTACAAAGAGACCCAGAATTTGAATTGGTTCATAAAAATATACAAAGTAAATGCCATGCATACAGGTTTCTAGCCAAGGCTAATTTGTATCAACTGCCCCTAGTTAGACCATAAAAATTAAAACAGGCAAATAAAACAGTGTTGAGTTAAAATGCTTAACCAAAAAACATACAAAAAGATCAATGTTTACAATAAAAAAAGAAGTTATGAAACACAGAAAGCAAGTGATGAGCCCAGATGAGAAGGTCGAGAAAGTGATCTCCTGGACTAAACTCTTGGCTCTTAGTGCGGCAATCGTAAACATTTTTGTTTTACTTTGAAATTGTTGCATCTGCTCTTATGCCATCATGCCTACTACAAACAAATGGTGTCGAAACTCGTTAACTCGTTAGTTCTTAGGTGGTTCTGCACCTGAGCCAAAAAAAGTGTTTCAAGATATTCAGGCAATATTTTATTCCATAGTGTCCCCTGTCATCATGAACTACTTTCAGAACCAGTGAACAGAATTTTGATGGAACAACCAGTTAAAAAAAACAGCATTTCCCACAAAGTCGTCACTGAGGGCAACAAACGTCTTGAACAACAAGCCATTTTACAAGAAACAGCCACTAGATGCACTCTTAATCAGCCGCAGATAACTCATGGTTGAACGTCTTTTTCAGAGTGGGATCAGCTTGTGCTCCTGTAACAATTCATCCTGGGACAGAAGTCTGTTAAAGATGGAACAGATAAGTTTAAACCATCTTCCCCATCAGATCTCACCTCCGGAACCAACTTGGACATAGCATGCACGGGTGACCACACAAGTAGACAAAGCCTTTGGAGAACTGCTCATCATGTCCCCTGAAACCTCTTCAACTGGATGAGAAGTCACAACAGGTGAGAGAGGAACATCTGCACAGACATGACTACTGGCCAAACGGTTTCCCAGAATAAAATAAATTCCATCAATGAGTTATCTCACTCTGAACAAGGTTGCAATCTAGGACCAGTTTATGTAAGAGAAGTGTTAAAGGGGTCAGATCCATTCCACGAGTGAGAATATAATCAACAGTATCAGATTCTGCTAATAATGGCAGCACTGAATCCACTATATAAGAGTGATAAGCTCCAGTGTCCATCAATATTTTTAATTGGGGCTCTAACTTTGCTCCCCATGAATGAAACAAAACCATTCCTAACCAAAGAAGCATATGCCTTCATAACAGTGGCACATGAATCAGAGACAAGAATTTCAGTGGCACAAGAAAAAGGCACAGAAATGGCAGCTGGTGTAACATGGGGTTTCAAAGCCCTTATTTCTGGTTTGTCTCATCAGGGAGTCCAAATAAAAAATGTAGCTTCTTTCTTCTTATCAGCACAAAACACAGTGAAGATCCAAACCAGAGAATGACCACAGGAAGAAATTACACAAGTGGAAAGGCAAATTAGAAATTCACAGCAGGTTGGGTTTTAGAGTGCAACACCCCTGACGGTGAGTGAGTCACCTCTCAGTTGTACAGGTCAGGAAAACAGCCTACTAAGCAAAGCTTGGCATGGCTTTCTATGAGCTTTAATGACTGCAGCTATTCAATGACATGTTAAACATAGCACTGCAGCAGAGGAAAACAAATGTATTTGTCGTATCGCAGTGTGAGAGAAAGCTTATTATGTGGCACCATTTTGAAAAAAAGTGGAGGATGATACGTTACACGTTATCATTCTTAGCGTGTTTCTCCAGTGGTTGTTCTTACAAACTGGAGTTTAATCCCATAATGGAGTTAGCTGACTACTGGAAAAAGTGTCATATTTCTGTGATTCCTCTGTTTCCTCTGTCAGCCTCACTGACCTCCAGCATGAGAGGGCAGCACACTGAGTTGACAGCTGACCCATTAGTTCAGGAGGTTTCATTATTCCATGCGATTACGAAGTGCAGCACAGAGACCGGTGTTCATTCTAGCAAGTATGAGATATCTTGTAAAGTCAGCAGTTAAAGAACTACCTATCAAATGGTGCTTTATAGAGGAATAAAGTGTGACCTCGGCAAAGCTCAGCTGAGAATATTGAGCAGGAAATTCAGCTGAAACATTTGGCTGCAGCCATTTGTTTAGCTGTTTAGCAGCTGATTTTACAATGATCCCACACATAATGAGATATATCTCATCTTTCATCTGAATACGTAGATGTCATTGATGATGACATTGATGCAGCTGGCTGTATTATTCCAGACTCTTAATTAAAAGCCCACTTTCAAGACAGAAGAGATTAAATAATTAGTTTTATTTTCAATAACTGGTGAATTTATTTATAGAAATTAATTTATATCATTTTTTTTATTTCATCCATATATTTTCTTTAGGCTAGTGGAAAGAAATTATTATAGCTCTAAAAAAAAGGCTTCATTCTAATCTGGGCATATGTGCACATTTGTAAATATTATTTGCATATTAAAAATAATATTTCATAAAACATTGTCTGAATGTATTTGTGCAGCTTGGGAAGTTTGATGGTAATTTCTATTAGTTAAGTGAATTTTACCAGGTTCGCCTGTCGTGTCTCCTTTCAACTTTGCAGATGACTCATTTTGTTCTCAACCGCAGTTGATAGTTTACATATTTTCTACAACAATTTTATTGTCAACAAGATGCTGAGAGATGTGTTTTCTGTGTTCCACTTGCAGCAGAAATTCCTGCAATGAAGCAACTAAATCAGTATAAGTAATGGAATGGAAAAATATCACTGCACACAACCCTGTGGCTGTCCTTGGGCAAAATTGCTTCTGCATCCTTGTGCATAATTTGACTGTTATATGGTGTCCAAGTGAATATACATTCTCTATCATTTCTTTTGACGCTCATTTTAAAGGCAGACATTTAATAAAATGGTGAGAAAGTTACATACATGAATGGTGTAAAGCTACAGTGAGTCTAAAATGAAACAAATAGCATCTGATGCCGTGGACACACAGGATGTAATTGACAAAGCACAAATCTGGATTTAGCGTTTTGTAAATTTTAAAGCTAAAATCACAACACGTGTGCAGGATGGGAATACATTTTTTTTGAGATCCCCGAAATGAACCTATAATCTCTGTCTGATTTCCCACCAACAGCAAAGAGCTCAGACATATCAGGCCTGAAGATCACGTGACAGCAAGCCACCATCATCCAAATCCTTTCAGGATCAAACCACTCATGTACAGTAGCAAAGAAGCAATCACCTAAGTATGTCCATCCCAGGAGAGGTGCACAAATGCTAATAAAGATGAACAATTCCAATCAGTTAATGCAGATGTGTATTGTGACACAGGGGTTTTCAGCTGTGAACTGGAGAGGTAAATTGTTTTGTCTTTGAATAAACATCCAGATCCAGATTACAGTGCCGACTGTGAGGCTGAATGGCTCAAGGGGAATAAAAGCTTTTAAAGCAGCCGATTCCTGATCAATCAAACTGTGATTATGTTGGCAGCCAGAACAGATTAATTTTCTATGCTGAATAACGAGAAATAGTCTGATGGTCTTTCCACTTAATCCCATGGGTCGAAAACCTACAATTTCAAAAATGCATATTATATAAACACTTTTTTTTTAAATAGTGTGACCCATGTTGTGAATTACCAGTTAAAGTATAATTAATAAGGTTGCTGTAAACTTTTATAAGCCACAAAAGGTTGACTACCCATAGCTTAGCGACCCAGCCCAGGACGCGAGTAAGGCAATTGGAAGCCTTGGTGGTCTTGGATCAGATGCTCCATTTGCACTGGAGTGAAGGGGTATTGTGGAGGGCAGCTGATAGGGGTAACAGAGACAGGAAGAAAAAAGAAGAAAAATCACACAGGGGTAATTTACCGCACTGCGGAAACAAGCCAGACAATACTATAAATCTCCTGTCCCTCTCAATTCAACTGGAAATTAATTTTTTATCACTTCTACGGGTTGACTCATTAATAAACCCACAGAAAAAAGAACACTCATATTTTACAGAGTGAACAGTGCATGGTTGCCCCCAGTGCGATACATCCAATGAGTACAGAGGTAAACTTGTCATGCTTGGCTTCACAAAACTCTTCTGTGGGCATTTGTAAAATCCTTCCCATTCTGTTAACAGCACTTGTCATGTTCTCAGATTTTTTTTGTCACAACATGTGAAGCTAAAAATCCATTGAAAAAATTTCAGTAGCATATCCAACCCCTCCTTCGTTAATTTTTCCAGCTATGCAAAAATGTCTCACTGAATTCCTGCACATTTATGTAGTTAAACTCTGCCCTCTGCAGGACTTCAGCTGAACTCAACTTATATACATATCCAGCCTGGACGTCAAACCCTACAAGAGCAAATCTGTGTGCAATTATCTATGGTGGTGTGAATGGAAGCATGAGGAGAGTGGATCCGCGTGATTTCAACCCCTGCTGGCTAATGATGTTGCACGCACCGATGATGAGGGAGACACATGAAGGAGTTGGGGTTGTTCACCCACGGGTCCGCCGTGATGGGATGCTCTTGAGTCTAAACAGCATATGGTGCCTCCCAGGGCATCAACACACATCCTACATGTCCAGCAACACAGCAGGCTTCCCCAATACACACACACATATGCACACAAGCACACACACACACTCACACAAAACACAAAACACACACTTCTTTACTTCATTCTCAGTTGCAGTGTAGGCATTCTGGCTCTATGCAGACATTGTAGTGTATTAAAACAGAAGCAATTATTTTGTTTCTGTATACAAGAAAAGCTCATTGGTGACACGTTAAATCTCACATTGGATTACATACTAAGATCTGAAACAGAAAATAGGCTTTTATACATAACAAAGAATGTTGCTTAGTGTAATCGTGATAAACGATTAAAGACCATCACTGAATTTTAACATAATGGTAAAAAAATGCTAAAATCAGAGCCTTAGAAGTTCAATGTCTTTGTTATTTGACTCATTGGTTGACCAATGATGAGAATTTAGAGAAAAAAAATGATTAAATGAATAGATAACAAAAGTAACTATTAGCTGAACAACACTGCTCATCGGTTATTCTCTTAAAATAAAAAATGCATCCAATTTATATGAAAAATCGCATTTTTTTCTGCTGCAAAGATAAATGCAAACATCTGTTCTATATAAATATGTGTTCATATCATGACAATCAATCACTAGCCAATGTAATCTACAGAACATCCACAACTGCAAGCAGCCAACCTTATGATTGATTAAGTTGTCTTAGAGCAACCTTCCCAGTGGTTCATTCTTCATGCTTGACTTCACCACCAGGGCCACCATCTTGATTCCTACAAACATTACATCATCCTGCTGGTAGTCCTTCACATGACCTCACACTCAAGAGCTCAGATGGGGATATGAAAGCAACATCAAGCTCTTCATGAGAATAAACCAAAATTATAATGAAAGCTTGTTGTTATGGTACAAATAGATCCAGAATGTATTTCTTGAATGGAAAATATTGTATGTGATGTTGGTTTTGTGCCACATTTTCTCTAATCCACAACAGTGGATGGTGCTTACTGTTCAGGTCTCTCCTCTTGCCATAAATCACAGGAGAAAGTCAATAGAGTTGTTGGGATTTATGTGAGTTTGAGTCTTCTCTCATGAGATGATTTGTAGTTGATGAGCGGCACAAGCTTGACCATAAAAACAGTTCAAAGGCACGACTCATTTTCTTCAAATTGTCCACTGACAACCAAGGTTGTTGTACCCTGTATCCTTTACAGGCTGAACAAGACGATCACTTTTTTTTTTATTGAGAACTGTAGGGAAAAACTTTTAAGCAGGCTGATTGATAGACAATTACCATATAACATATTGGAATTGGTAAATAATAGATGCTGATTTATTATTCCTGTTTCAGAAAAATAGCCAACAGAAGTTGCTACAATATGTGTGACATGATGGTTTTAAATACACACAGGGCCAGTAGTGGCCAACCATATGTCCAATTAGTGGACACATGGACAGGCCTTGCTCTTGTGTCACAGCTTCAAGAAATGTACTCAGCATCTGCCATCGCCTTTATGCAGCCTGTGAGATTTCACACGCAATCTTCACAAGCATCGAGCATGGTCAGTTCCTCTTAAGTGTCACATGTAAACCCCCTATTTCACCTCCAATCACCTCCCCATGCTTATCACCTAAAGAAAAAAAAATCATCCAATCGACTGTTCTTACATAACAGACGTGTTTCACTTAGAGAAAATCAGCAGCTTCAATCAGTGTCTGCCCTCAACCCCCCTACTCTCCTCCCTTCTACAGTGCTAGTTGTGATAAATCTCCTGCTCCTATCCGCTCCTTCCTCTTATTCTGCCTAACCACAGCCCTTGTGGTGTGTCCCACTCAGGTGCAGCTCTCTCCACGCCTTCATCATGCAGGAGCAATCTCCCTCTAACGGGCCCTGAATATGCAGATTGGTTAATTCAGCTGCAGTTGCTCCCTCCGTAAATGCATCTGCAGCACTTTCTCAAGACTGAACAGCGAATAAATGCTTACGCATGTTTTTTTTTTGGGTGGGGGGGGAGTACCTCTGTCCATGGCAGATTGCAGCCAAGGATGGGATTTAAAGAGTGAAACAGGGCAAGCAGAACTAATAAGAGATTAAGAATTTGACTAGTGCAAACCTTAAGCCCAGCGGGTGACTGATCCTGATCTGTTATGGAATAATTAATTTAATTGTGCTTTTCATCTTGGCTTGGCTACCTCGACTCCCGCTGATACAGTCTTAGTTTCTTTGGAGCTCACCTGGTTATTGCTTCTGCAGCAAACATTCTTTTAACATTCTCCAAAACAGCTGAGAGTGCAGGAAAAATTGCTGTATTAAAACACATTTTCACTAATATGACACATGAAACAGCAAACTTCTTTTACACCCCACATTGCATCTGAGCTGCAACAAAAGTTCTATTTGTGAGTAAATATAATATATTGTGTTTCCTATGGGGAAGCTGAAACTCAGTAAGCCATATGGAGTATTCATAAATACAACAACATTATTGCATAAATTAGCAAAGATGCAAATCCCAATGTGAAGCTTAGCGTGTTCTGTGTTACACCACAAGTCCCTAAAGTTGTATTTATAGAACACCAAAGAGATATCAGCTGTTGGAAATCTGAGATTAGTGGTGTAAATAATAGAGAGCATACGAGTTTGGGTGATTTAAGAACAGATGGACCAACGCACTTCCCGAAGCAAAATAAAAAATATATATACAGCAAACACTGTGACTTTAAAATTGGATGATGTGCTGTAAATGAACACAGAAAAATAACTCCTTTACACAAAAGCATTGGGCAAAGACCGTTATTAACCCCTCCTCTGTTCATCTCTGTTGTGCTTTTTGCAGCCTTAGCACTAAAAACTGATTCAAGCTTTCAGTGAACAAGTGCAATGCTTGCCAACACAAATGACAGCAGGAATCGGCCTGCAGCCAAAGTCCTCCCCAGACTATCAAGAGAGAAAAGCAATCAAAAGAAGCAATCAATATAAACAAAGTCTTAACTACTATTGATTATTTACCTCTACACTGATAGGCAATGATAGCTATGGACCTAAATTCAGACACTCAGTTGATTAATATCTTCAGTAGTCAGTTGAAATAACCAGTCAGAAAAAATTTCTTTGGTAAGAAGTTGTGCCAGATCACCTTGCAGCTCAGTAGCAGTGTTATGTCTGTTGTGACATTTCAGGAGGATGCAATGGAAACTGTTCCTCAGCTCAGCATCCTGCAGTCTCATCACTCACTGTAAGGCAGACTGTTACCTCCATCAGCTGCATTTGAGTTTAGGCAAGTCAGCAAGTTTTCCTCTGGTGCACACACAGCCTGTACAATATATATATATATATATATATATATAGCCCTTTACTGAGCTCTCATTCCCTGGTGTGAGATAGTAGCCTCTCAAGTCATTGGAAGCATTCTCTGAGTGGCGGGCCATGAAGACAAATGGCTGCAATTTGGTTCACTCTTTCAGTGACTTAGAGAAGAGTAGGAGATGAACGTAAAGAGATGCTATGCTGCCTTTTCCATTGAGATGAAGGCTTAGGTTGCCTGTGTTTAGCTCAAAATCAAGGTCAGCACTAATCTGTCAATTACAGCCAAAGAGCCTAAACCATTTTACTAACCACATTTACTAGATGGGAGCTGAATATATATATATATATATATATATATATATATATATATTGCAATGTTATTACTGTTTTTAACCACACTGATGACATGCCCTTAAAGATGCCAGTCCATTGACTGGTTAGCCTCTTCCCCTGCTATATTCCAACAATTTTAATCTGTCACAAGCAGCATGATCGACAACTGTTTTGCTATAAAGAAAGTATTTTGAGTAGTGGATGGATTTAAGGGGAATTTAATACAGATATCCATGATCACAGAAAGATAAATCAGGATAATCCAAATGTTTTCTTCCTAATCTGTTGATATATATTATCAACCACAATGAAGTTGACATTTATGATTTTTGGATTGGAGTATATTTAATAGATTACCAATACATCATATCAATCTCATTTTACAGTCTAAACACAAACAGCAAAAACAGTAAAACAGCAAGATGCTTGATTCCATTTCTGATTACAGCTACCCTCTTTGTCTGCACTTGTAATTAATCCCGTTAAAGTACCATGTCACAACTTCCTCTGTGCACGTGTCATTGTCAGGTGGATGAGCGCGTTGTTCGTACTTGATGCTGAGAGGGACAGTTGCAGACCAGAAACACCTAAAAATGAGCAAAACGGCTTCAACAGGCTGCATATGCTCTCGTAGCCGTGTAATCAGTGTCTGTCAGATCATCTTTTTTTTGTGAGGTAACGCAAAAGTAAAGTGTGGTAATGCAAATTTAAAATAAATAAATAAATAAATAAAAATAAAAAGTAAAAGAATTCCTGTGTACCCTGGGGGGCTTCATACCAGATAAAGTGAATTAGCTCAGAAAGCCAGAGAAGCAACTTCGGAAGAGACTCAAGCCAATTAATAATCCTAATCCTAAATAAACAAGGGCTGATTAATGAAATACAATTGGCTAAATATTATTATTATTATTATTATTATTATTATTATTATTATTATTATTATTATTATTATTATTATTATTTTACATCTTCCCAATGTCTACCCACTTCTTCTAATTCAGGCTCATGGTGTACTGAAGTCTATCCCAGCGGCTATAAGGCTAGAGGCAGGGTACACCATGAACAGGCTGCCACTCCATCACTGGGTCAAGACAGAGACATCCACTCACGGGAGAATTCAGAAGCATTAACCTAGCATGAATGTTTTTGGACTGTGGAATAAAGGCCAGAGTACCAAGAGAGAGCCCACACATGGACATGGAGAACACACCAACTACACACAGAAAGGCCCCTGCTGAGCTTCAAACCAGGAACCTTCTTGCTGTGAGCTGACAGTGCTAACCCCTTGTTAGCATTGTCAGCTCTGATTTAATTCACTTTTATGATGCTCAGCATAAAACTTAAATTGTGAACATGGAAAATACGGTAACTGAGCATCATAAATATATGAACATTGCTGCAGTGAGCAGCCCTAGAAAGCAGTAAGTCAAAGTCAGCAACTGTGATGATCAGCTACACTAAGCAAAAATAAAAGTGTTTACTTATAATGGAATTAACCATAAACTTTCAAAACAAGGAGTTACTTGATTTCCCCAAAAGTGTAGACACTGTGTAATGTAAAACAAACAAATTTAAAAACAAACAAATCATTTGTCAACTTGATTGAAAATAGCACAGAACAGTATCCAGTGTTGACAATGAGAAATACTAGTTTTGTTTTATATACATACCCATTTAAATCATTTTGTAGTGTAAACACCTGTTAGAAGACATCATATAACTAAGTCAACTAATAACAGGTCCTGAACATGATCTGCTATAAACAAAAAATTAAAAGAAGCGGAGTCTTTTAAAGTAAAGAATAGAAGGGTTTTACCGTTGTGTGAGAGGACATGAATAGTGTAAATAATGTTTTTTACCTCAAAATGAAAAGAAAAGGAGATTTCATCATCTTTTAACAAAATATCTTACCACAGTTCAAAGTCAGCATGCATGATATGAAGTGTTTCATTGTAGTTGTGGAACTTGCTCACTGTAGAAGGTAGAATTAATCCCAAATGCAATCATTGTATTAATCTAATGCGATCACAAATGTACAGAATTTGAAGCAAATCATGTTGCCAACCAGATAATGTTTGTTTCAAGTGATCCTTGATTATTTTATCAAGACAGTGCCAAACTAAATGTGTCTATTTACCTCTGCAGTCAAAGAATCCATGTGTTAAACTAGCCACCTGAAGTTTGAAGTATAAATACAACAAGAAATACTGTGAACTCCTGATTTGCTGAAATTTTTTTTCATAGAAAAACATTTTGTTTTCTAGACTAAAGCAGCTGATCTCTTCAAACACTTGCAGTCTTGTCAAGTGATAAACAAGCCACAATCACCACTTTTTTTAATCATATTGTAATTCTGATATGAATTTGAAAGGGAAATGTAATGCCAAACTCTCTTTGTGCTGTTTTTAGTCAATAATACAACCTTAATTATTCTGATTTAAGCCACATTTGCACATTGCATCCCAACTTCTTCAGAAAGGGGGCTGCTGCTCTGAATGTTTTTAAGGCTTAAAATATAGTTTAAGCAGTTTTAAGCAACTGCAAAGCAGCAAAATAAACTATAAAAATATAATGCTCATACCCAAGAAGCAGTAAACACATTCTACAAAGCTTATATTACTAATACCAACTGATTCTTGCATCAATAATTCAACCAGCTCAGGGATTTTGTGGTATCCTTTAATGAGATGGAGTGTTAGAGCTGCATTCACAGTAGTCAGGTCATAGCTGAGCTGTCAACATGATATAATTCCCCCGAGGCCCTCCAGCAGTCTACTGCTCCGTCTGCGAACAACAAGGTACAGCGAGTGTGTATCATAACTACGTCTCCTTTAATTTAAGCACATCAGACCTCTGACTCTCTGCTATCTGAATTAACATGCCAAATGTACCAGAAAGCAGTATTTTATCCTAATTGAATATTGCCTAAAATATGTAAATATTAGAAGAAGAGTTCAGCTTTGAGCACTGAAAACTAATTTAAGGTGTTTAATTATATAAAATGTGTGTATGTCAAAAGTTGAGAGAATAAAATTTTAGTGCACACTACAAGTCACTAAAAAGTAATAAATTTAATACCTTCAGCATCATGTTGCCCACAAAATGTAATAATTTCTTTGACCTGTTTTACTTAAGAACAGCTTATGAATGCTATCACTAGAACACTGCAATACTGCTGTGTCCTCCAGCGCAAAATGAGGCAACAATGTGCACCTGGTTAGCTTAGCTTAGCCTAGCATGAATACAGTTGTAACCTTTCCATCCATAAATAAAACTCCATATTGAGATGCTTTAATTATTGTGGGATTTTTAGACGTCTAAGACAATAAGACTTGTCTAAACACAGCAAGTGTACCTTAAATAATAAAGTAAAACACTCACTTCACCTTTTTGGATTCGCAAAATTCCCAGATTCCAATAAAATCATTATGACGTAGTTTAATCTCATAAACACTCAGTATGTGAGCAAAGACAACATACTGCTGCTTAATCTATCCAAACTAAAGTAAATACGCAAATAGTCTGTTCTAAGGTTTTTATTAGTTTCTGACTTAGATAATAGTCAATTCCCCAATAGCTTATCTGAGCACTACAAACATTTAAATTAGGCTATTTTATTGAATGAGATTAATGAAAAAAAAAAAATGAATGAATAAAGCAACCTAATTGCAGATTTATTTACTATGTTTATTTTTATTAACTAATGCAATATTTTCTCACCTCCATTCACTGAGCCACCACCCCAGAAACTGTTTGGAGCCCATTTGTAAAGACCTGACACACACTTTAAAAACCCATAGTCTAATCTGATCAAATACAGGGCATGAACATGAGCGTAAAACTGCTCTTCTCGTCTAAATCTCATTAAAAGCTAGCAAAGCTTTTCTTATTAAGGAACTTAATATTACCAACGAGCTATGTTAATATAAGCAGATTAGACAGCAAACTCCTGTATTCAAAACATGGATCAGATCTGTGATGGTGCAACAACACAACAGAAAAGCAACTCCTTTGAATTACTGCCATCAGGTTTCACTGACTCTGCTACTACAAATATTAACAAATCTTGTATGACAGTGTGATAGACCTTCAAAATCTGTAGGTTTATTTGCAATTTGCAACAGAAATGACACTATTTGTTAAAAACAACTCTGTACTGTTATCAAGTATTTCATGTGTCATGTGAATACCACGGATTTCATTGTTTGTTTGTTGTTGTGACAAAATATTATTTGACATCATCCATAACACTGATGTTTGGAGGTTTAAGACAAGTTTGTGAATGTGGTGTATTATTGGACAAATCTTTGCTGTGCGTTTGTTTCTGAGTAAGTACTGTGTGCTTTCAGCCATAAAAATCTGTTTCATGCTAGTCTGCTGGCCTCTACATTTTGCCCATACATTACACTGACTGTATGCAATCAATATAGTTCATTAATAGATGGTGTTTGCGTGTCAGTAAGTTTACTCACATTAGAGTCCAGGAGATCGATACTGTCCAAGCTCTTGCTTCTGTGGATGCGGCCCTTGATGCGGCGGAGTGACGGCTTGCCCTGACCAGTGCTAGCAGAAGAGGCAGCCGTGACGGAGCCAGCGGTCGGGCTGGGGTGATGCCTGAGGTCAGTGTAGGATGAGGAGGAGGAAGGGGACAGGGAAACACAACAGCACATCATCAGGGCAAGTAAGCACATGACAAGCATAGCTGTACCACAGCATGTCAAAGTGCCCCGAGTGAGACTGAGCGGGACGATGAAAAACAATGTGGTCACATATGTATTTTTTGAAAGGCTGCAGTTACCCTCTGGATGAAATGGCATTTCAAGAAATCTATTTCAAATGCCACTGGATTAAAATTCACAGAATCACTGAAGAGAAGCTGCCTGGTTCTCAGAAAGTGCTTTAACCTTAAAGACAATGGACCTGGATAGATCTCAGCACACAGGAGCCAAAATGTGGTGTGATGGTAAAAAGACTTGGCTGACCTGTCACGACTCTCAAGCGATGTTGTACCCGTTATCAGTTATATACTTTAGCAACACCACTGGAGCCCTTAGAGTGAAGTAGCATGTGGCACTTGCCACAAATTAACCCCACTGAGGTGAACTAAATTCAAATGATCATGTCCATCTTAAAAAGTGTTACAGCAGCCTCATTTATCTGTTTTCTCTGCCCTATGTTGTTTTAGTAACACTTTTTTGTACAATTTCTGTAATTTCAGGCTTGTGATTTACCTTTTTTTCCTTCTTTACCTTTTTATTTTTCCTCCCTCAATAGCTAGATCTCTTGTAATCTAAACATTAAACTTTTTGACTGGCAGCTTAAGGAAAATCTCTCTGCTCAGCGGTTATGCTTACTTTCTGAATTAATGCAGGCTTAATGGTTGTTAATCTGTTATTGAAAACTTGTGAATTCTTCACTTTTACAGCCACAGAGTCCGTGCATATAAGTACTGATAAATCTGCTTGATAAACTAATTTTAGATCAGATACTAAAATAAAAAAGGGAAAACAAACAAACGTTCTGTTATTTATTTCAATGATTTTTTGTAATAAGTAAAGTGTTAGTTAAAATTGATTTCTCATGACAGATGAGCCAATTAGTTCATTTGAGTGATATTGTTTTGTTTTTTTTTGTTATGTTTTTTTACATCACAGTGAACTAAATATCTTCAGATTTTTAACTACTACATTAACATTTTCAGAAAATAATTGCTTCTGACCATTTTTTTTTTTGGCATTTTGTAAATAGAATAACAACTTAAATACACAAATAATTATATCCACTGGTAGCAAAATTAAATTGGTAAGTTTTATGAAGTAATTTAGAACCATAGGAGAATTTCTTTGTTACCCAGTTTAGTATGAATCCATTTATTTCTCATGAACATACAGCTATTCTTACTCAATTTGGTCTCTTCTCTTACTTCTCTTCTCTTCTCTTCTCTTCTCTTTTTCTCTTCTCTTCTCTTCTCTTCTCTTCTCTTCTCTTCTCTTCTCTTACTTCTCTTCTCTTCTCTTCTCTTCTCTTCTCTTCTCTTCTCTAACATATTAAAGGTGGAAAATCTCATCCACTCAGTGTGGTTCAGAGATGGTAGATAACTATTAACATGCTGAGCAGCAGACCTGAGCTTCCAAGGTTTAGAGGCTCAGCATGTATACATAATAGGAGACAAGGGATGAACACAGATGGGAGGAAAGAGGAAAAACCACCTTCCACTTCCTATCTGCATTAATTCCATAGCTGCCTGAAGCAATCTAATGTGCGTACAGGCTGGGAATGCACAGCAAAAACATTCAACAGTATGTGCAGTCGATAACAGCCGACCTCAGATTGTTCTTATAAACAATTCAGCAAACATGACTAATGAGAAAATCTGCTTGGACTGTATCACAGGCCTGGTGCAGTCCTGCGCATTCAGAGGCCCATTTCTTGGATGTTGATTCTGAAATGGATTTCAGCCAAATCACCTCAGGCCACAAAGGCATAACGTAACATAGTGCCAGCAACTGTGCCGACTCAGATATAACATACAGTGAATTATTTCTCTCTCTCGAACAAATCTGCAGGTATAATGCATTTCACTAGAGATTTGTGAGAATATATAACATGGTGAGATTTCAGAGGTCTCTCCTTTTCACTTCTCATATTTATAGGCACAGTTTAAACTACATATATTTTCAAAACTGAAAAAAAGATTTTAAGATTCTTGAACTGTTAATGAACTATTAATCTTAAAGGAATGCTTTTTAATAACAGTCATAGGTTGTCACCTTACATTATTGACTGGCTGTCTTAGATTTCTTATAAATGACCACTGCTGGGCACAAGCGGAAAGGTGACAACCTGAGCTTTGCTTAACTGAGTGTGCATCAAATGAGAATCTGAAGTCAGGTGGCAGACAGTATCAATGTTAAAAGATTTCATTTTCTTTGTGGCATTTGTGTAAAAGAACATGATGTACTTAGGAGAATTACTGTATATCTTGATGCCACATCATCTGGTGACAGAAATACTTCAAACAACAGCTCCCTGTAACCCACAGATTTTCATTTAAAACTTCAGTCTCAGTAAAGACCAAAAAAGCTTACCCCCAACTCCCATTGCCCTTTATTTCTTTAGAAATTAAATGTCAGATCAAAGCTATTTTTGAACAAACCCTTTAGTTTGATCTCAACTTCACACCCCTGCATGTTTTGCTACTCTATCTTCATCTTGTTGTTGAGGTGCTGGTAAAGCAGCTTTGTCACCTGGGCTTGTTTCCAGTGTTTATGCAAAGGTCAGCTAACAAGCTGCTGCTTCAGGAAACATGTTAAATCCTCTGATATGATGATGCAATCATTTCTTCTATTATTAAGCAAGAAAACAAATATTTCTTTAAAAGCCTAGATTATTGCTATAATCTGCTTTCTGTTTAAGCTTTGTCCAAGTCTACATGAGAGCATAATATAAGATGTTCTAGTTAGATGTGAAGAAGCAGTGTAGATACCAAGAATATGCCTTTTTTTCTCTCTCTCTTTTTCTTTTAACCAGTAATGACTTTGATTGAACACTCTGCTCTTGAGTTGCTGCATTATTTTAAGCATTTGATATGCACATCATGCAAACAAAACAGTATGTCTGTTTGGACCTGATATGATGTGTAAAGGTCTTGAACCATTTGCTGTCTCTTTGAACAAAGAAAATCCACTTCAGAATTAGTGGAATATAATCAGTGCCAAGGCCCCTGATGGCCAGAAGACCACAATAGAGTATAATAATGCTCACAGATAAGGTTGAGCAGATGCCTGACGTTATTACAAAGAGAAGGAGGGGAAGACACACATTGATCAGATGCTGGGCTTTATGCTGTCCCTCTGGCTGCCTGGAGAAGCCATCAGCTACGATTAGCCCAAGCAATAACGGCTGCTGCTTAATCAGCAGGTCAATACGCAATGTTACGCGCCATTCCTCCCATCTTGGCCAGTGCTAATATAACATTTAACAAGAGGAGCAATCCTGACTATTGTCTACTGCACACACACAGTAAAACACATAAAGATGCACACTGTAGCAGGAGATAAATGGTTTTAGGAAAAAAGGTGCTACTGAAAATAATAAGATGCATTATATAAACACAATAGACTTGTTGTATTACCCCTGCAAGCATGCAACAGAGTGTAAAGTTCATTAAGTCAGGTTAATGCAAATTGTTAGCTGTGTGTGAGCAGGGAATGGGTTTTTAAGGCTGCAGGCAAGAGGAACATCTGTTTGCAGAGCCTAAACCTAATTTAGAGAGCTGCTGCTGCTATTCTGCCTTTATCAAAGGGAAGCGGGGCTGTTCTTCCTCTGACGAGGGTGCACACGGCACACACAATGCCCGGTAGGCGAATGGTGTAAGTGTTCAGGCAGAACAGTGCGTAATCTCACCACAACACACTGTGAGATCAGCAGCACAGGAAGCAGCTCTGACCATTTGACCAGAAATGGGACAGAATTAAAGCTGCAATTATGAAAAAAAGCAACCCAAAATAGGACACTCCGACCATACAGCGAGTTGTTTATACAAATGCAAATGCTTTCTTTCTTCAATTAAGACTCACATCATATCCTGTCTGATATCCGTGCAAATAATTTACACATGAATGACAGAAATAGGCAGTAATTTATAGTGATTTTCCAAAACTTCTACAGGGACATGGATAGACGGGACAAAAACAGAATCATTTTTATTTAAAGGGTAACAATTTTCCATACAGATGAATATAAAGATTTTTCTAAATTTGATTAGTTGTTTCTTAATTCAACTGAAAATTAGTGATAAATGGTGGACACATGTCAGCTCAAAGAAATTTCTTGAAAAGTACAAGTATTTACAATTATATATAATAGAAAACCAGCAAATACAGAAAAGAGAACCAGGAAGGAATGTACAATAACATGTGAATGCAGCGTGAGTATGGAACAGCATGTACTTCAACAGTTAATTAACTTGTAATATCATTTGAGAAAGAAAAGAGTTAAAACAATTAAACGGCTTGCAAGTCCTTGCAAAAAATGTCAGGTTTTATAAGCTTATGAACAAGATGTTCACTTTCTGCAGTTAAAACGAAGAAATTTCTGTTATCATGTCTGCTACCTTTTAAGAAACGTCTTTTGTGTGTGTGCCGGATTTGATGAAATGTGATTCAGGATTTAGCTGTAATCCATTAAACACGCAGGGCTCCCCGGTCAAAAACTCATCTACAGCAGTTGCATTTCCTAGCAATGTTTCAGATAATCAGTTGACATCGTCTCTAACCTGCATTGTAGACATCATATTCTAACTACTGCAGTTCAACTACTATAAAGGTAAATGGCAGATTTAAGCACAAGGAGGACAACTTGTAATATAAATTTGATGTTACAACTCACACTATTGTGGTTATTACTACCACTATTACTCCAGCTACTATTTCTGAGGCTACAACTATTATTTCTACTGCTACCTTAAATTAATTTAAATCACATTAATGAATATGAGGATGATGTAAATGAATGTGCATATTATAATAATCCCACATGGTCTGCATTTTATGTGTTTACATATTAGAATATGATTCCCTTGATTGTATTATTATTAAGAATATAAAATTAACTGCATTTGTTAATGTCTCATTACACCAGTGTAAAGTTTTAGATGACATTTGTAGGTGTAGAAGTACAATTGCCAACATTTTACATGGATTTTATAAGCTTGAGAGATTTAATGAAGAAGCCACTGTGTGTTACTAATCCTAAAACAGATAGCATTTGTTGTGATTTATTTTTGATTTTAAACAACATTTTAGTGAAAAAGAGGCTGTGTGATACGTTAAGGCTGCACTCTCAGTTACAAAAACTAAGCAACCTCAAAAACCCTTTGACCAACCAAATCCCCGTCCAACATCCAATCCTATCAGCCTTAAATATGGAATATAGGACAATGGAGTGATAAAGTGTGACCAAAAGTACAAAAACCAGAGGACGATATGAGAGATACAATGGGTTGCAAGAGAAAGACTAAAAGGGGACATTTAGCATGGTCACATAGTGTATGAATGTCCATCTGTGCTATTTTTCTCCTGCAGCAGATTTGGTGAAGCGGCAGCTGAGAATTTGTAGAACAGGTTCAACAACATGAGAAATGTGTGAAGCTATTCTTTACTCTCTTTATGTACAGTTTTGATGAGGTAGGAGTAAAAGATACTCATTAAAATAGTATTTTTGCGCGTTTATGTGTAGAAGTGCTTACTGGATTCAGCTTAATATTTATTTGAGATGATCTTTGGATGAGGTGAACACAAACTTAAATGTCACAGCATGATCATACTGTAAAGCCCAGACGTTTCAGCTCAGTGTCTTTCTTCAAGATGTCAAAGTCTGAAGTGACTCCTTGAAGAAGAGTAAGATGAAATGCATTGGTGTTTTACAATTCACGACAGTAAAGGGATCTGAACTTTGGAGTGCTTTGGAGTTTTTCTTACTTTTAAAGAATACAGATGCTGGCTACATTTTTCAAATCGTACTCTTTCACAGCACTGCAGATGAGAAAATTCACTGTGTTTTGCAATTTCTTTGAGTGATTTCATCCGTAGAGGTCAACATTGTTTACTTTGGCCTCCAGATTATTTCATTTATGTTTTTTTTTTATTTACAATAACAAATATCAATGCAAGGGCTGCACAGTGAGTTTGCATGTTCTCCCCGTGTATGCATGGGTTCTCGCCGGGTACTCCAGCTTCCTCCCATAGTCCAAAGATATGCATGTTAGGTTAACTGGTCACTCAAAATTCTCCCTAGGAGTGAGTATGAGTATTAATGGTTGTTTGTCTCTCTGTGTTGGCCCTGTGATGGACTGGTGACCTGTCCAGGGTGTACCCTGCCTCTTACTTGCTAAATACTGGGTTAGGCTCCAGCTTCTCTGCTATCCGTAATGGACAAAGCGGTGTAGATAATGAATAATGAATGAATACATATCAATATATTAATTTGTGCTTTTCAAACCCATGCTTTAGTGTTCTTTTCCTCTGTTCTGGCAACTTTAAACTTAATGATGAAATGAACATGTTAGTGAATTAGCACAAATACAATTTAACAGTCTGTTTAAACTTCATACAATTACTATACAACTAATCAATCAGTGACCATGTCTGCAGTGTCTTTAGCCAAATATAAACTATTAAGGCCCCGTTAAATGACCATGTGACTTGATTTTAAAAAATATTATGGATGGAAGTTAAAAATCCAAAATACATCACTACATGTAAAAGGATTGGTAAAATTGATGGTGCTGAGAAACTGAGGCTTGTTTTGTAAAAACTAGTAAAGCTTTTTGCTTTGTCTAACAATTACTGCTCTTCTCTCAACAGGTCAACTTAATTTATTTATTGCTTACACATATTCTTCAGCCTTTGGCGTCAGTAGTTTGATGAAACAAGAGGCTTTTGCCATTATTGACTTAGATATGGAGATGTAAGCATGAAAACAGTAACAGACAAAACATGAAAGGAGCCATCATTCTGTGAAATCCCTTGTCTTCTCCTTGGGGGGCAATTAGGCTAAAAAGAAGCCTAAGGAATATGATTAGCCAAAGAGACTGAGCACTAAGAAGCTGCATGTGATAAGCTTGTGACCCCTGCTGAGGTTACAGTAGCAGTTTGACTTCAGTGTCATCAAACCTTTCAGTATTCAGAAGGTTTCAGATAGTTACAATTAACAATACAATACAAATTTGTGCAGGAACACCTTATTACGCTACAAGTTTTAATCAGTTTTGTACAATTTTAATTATCTCTACATGAGAAGCTTATAGATGTTTGTGCGTTTTGTCCTTGCTTTACTCACAGAAATGATTTAGATTAAAAAAGCAATGAAAATGATTAAAGCCTCTCACAAAACAAAGTCACATCACTGCGATCAACGGTCTGATAACATTTTAAATTTGTTCAATCCGAGCAAATTGTTGCTATCAGAGCGCCACTGAGCCCATTGGCTCTTAATTAAACATCTTTGCTTTCAAACAAGATAGTAATCCAGCTGTAATTAGGGATAGTGTGTCACACACGTTGCCACCCCAGCAGCAATCTGCTTACATTGAGGATGAAGAGTGAAAGGAAGGCTGCCTTGAAGTAAACAAATGGATAAGGCCAGAGGAGGAAAAAAGGCAGAAAGTGAGAGGTGGTAACTGCAATATAGTGTAGAACACCGAGTAATGAGGACACAGACTAGGTGGATAGACAGGACACAAAGACATGCTAAGGGTTGAGTATGGAAACACAATGTTTAATAGACATGGCAATGAGATGTTTACAGAGGCCTGGCTGCAGCACAGGTAATAAAAACAGGAGAGGATCACGTTTCATGCTTTACATTTTATTAATCAATTACAGCACAATAGTGAGGGGGTGGAGGGATAGAGAGGAGATGAGGAGGAGGAGTGATGGTTTACCACATGGTTAGCTTGATGGTGGCACTTCCAGTGACAACAGCAGTGCAGTGGAGACTGGACAGTACATTAAAGCACATGAAGTTAGAGGCAAAGAAACAATGATGAGGCTATGACATCATCCTACGCATTCAACTTTACAAACTAATGGAGAGGGAGGACATGGATAGAGCCACTTGTCTTTGCACGCGCGCGCACAGGAACGCACACACGCACACAAACTCCCAGCATGCGGAGTAGCTGCCTTACCTACTGTGTGCAACGAGCAGAGTAGGTTTTTGATGATTGCAACATGGTGCAGACTGGCCGCAGTGGCTGACAGGAGTATTATGTCATTTCGGAGAGTGAACCGGGCGCATTCTGGCTCATCATTTGACAAGACTTGGGGAGGCGACGGCTGGGCTCATTGCAGCCCTCCCTGTTCTCTTCCCCCCCAAACCTGCATCACATCATCATCACCATCATCATCCGCACCAAGATTGATACTCACCACATTCGCTTCCTGGGTGGAAGACAATGTTCTTTGTTGGAGGCGGTCACCCCCAGAGCCAGCTGCATAACAGTAATGTATTTCTGGTAATTCACCATGGTACTGTCCACCGCTACTAAAAAACCAACCCAAAGAAAAGCACAGGTGATCATATATTTCTTTATTCCTTGGCATCCGCCTCCGCTGCGTCTTCCATGCTCAGCATCACAACGCCATTTCCAGCGCTGAAGGACTGACAGTGAAAACACTCCCCAAGGAGCTGAGCGAAAGGTGCCGTACCGCTGCGACCCATGTCTGCAATGACACTCTGACCGTGTTTTAGCGCTCGCAAACGGATCGCCGATCCATTCGATTTGCTATTTATCAGAGTTGCTTTTCTTTTTTTTTAAAAAAAAAAAAATAAAACAATGAACACGGTCAGGATTTGGACATTATCTCCTTCCTCCTGCCTCCTCCCTCCTATCCAGGGTTGGAAACACTCTCAAAACGCTGCAGCGTCCAGGCGTCCGTGTGTGTGAGGTAGGGGAGAGTGTGTGTGTACAGTGTAGTCAGAGAGAAGCGACTGGGAGGGAGGGGAGGAGGGAGAGGAGAGGGGAGAGAAGAAGGGGGGGGGGGGTGTCAGGAGACTGATTCATGTAAAGATGCTCAGTTGTAGTATCTGTTTATAAAGTGAAAAGTTTGCAAAAAAAATTAGGCTACATGTGGGCTTGCCTTTGTAGAAAGTCGAGTGTCTTTGTGTTATGTAATACTTCCAGGAAGCAGTGATGGCTTACAGGGGCGTTACTGGAACCTTAGATCTCTCTGAGCCCCACACCCTTCCCTTGAGAAATGAATAATTATTGAAATCCTTTTGATCACTTGTGCTTCCAGCCTTATGCAAATAATTAAACAAACAAAAAACTTGCTTTATGATAATGCAAAATGCAACAGACTGCAGTAAAACTGACTTTAACTTAATACATATTAACACACTGAACGTGTAACATTAAATCAAGCTTCTACAGGCGAAAAACAGGTGTGCATGGAAAAGAGGTTGTGTTAAAAGTAAACAATATGGTGCCCCATTAGAACACAGATGCCCCTCATTATTTAAAAGAGGGGCATCTTGAATGTTATTTGATCTCCCTTTGTTTCGCTGATCCATCACTACTGTACTTTTGCAAAACCTGAAATCTAAAGGTCATATAAAGTTAAAAATAGAGATTATAAGTTTATGAAAATATTAATTTCAGTTGGCATTTAGCATATTTGGATCCAATAGATTTAGGAGGTCACTGAGGGTTATTTGGACAGGAAAACTCCCAGAAGGATGATGCATCCTCGAGTTCTTTTGCTCTGCTTTTACGTGATGCAACTGAAAATGATGTAACCATCAGCAAAGTGATGATATGCAAGTCAAGGTCACATCACATACACTCTTGATAAACCCTAGAGGTCCATTCCTCTACATCTTGTTAAGGTAATTTAAAGATCTGTTGTTCATATGGATGACTTTTCAAGTTTTTCTTCCTTTTTTGTGCACCAGTCATAACACTGTTGTAACAAAGATGGTAATTCCCACTCTGGGAAAGCTTCTTTGAATGAGCTAAAAAGAGACATAAAAAAATAAATCCTCACAGAAGTACAATCAGCTGCAGTGCCAGTGTCTACAAAACGACAAGGTACAAAATTTCTCTGATCCAGGACATCTATTATGAGCTTTTTCAGCATGTTTATTTATTTATTTAAGTATCGGTTTTTGGCACAAAAGTAAAGTTCTGCACGGCCTGCATATAAATGAAGTTAAAAATCATTAATCTGTTGTGTGTTTGGCACACCGCAATAATGATTTAATTTATAAAAATCCAAATTCATGTCTTCAACTAGCCCGTGTACATGCATGTAATCTAAAAAAATTAGTTGTCTTGTTTATTATTTGTCATATTTTTCTCATATTGCATTATGATAAATTGGCTTTTCACTCCCAATAAATAAAATTGTGTAATTTCTGAAAATAATGACACAATATGTGGCTTTTAAGCCCTAAAGATCAGTGTTTCAAAGCATGAATGGCATGCGTCAAAGCCAAGTGATAGAGAAGCTGTAGGGAGGGGACACCCTGGAGGTTTCATTCACAGGTGAAGTTGAACTGAGAAATATGAGGGAAAGCTTGACTTTTATCATAACCTGCAAAGAAATTTTATACAAAAAGATAAATATAATCTTGATATACACTGTTTACTGTACTGCACTGTACCAGGTCACTGTACCAAACCTGGTTCAGTTCCAGTGTACAGACAGTCTCCTATCAATAAATCCCCCAATAACTGGGAGATTTTCTTGAGACACAACTATAACTTTTGACCTACTAAATTTGCTTTTAATGTATTTCCGGAGTGAGGGGTTGGACCTTAAAATGACAAATTTTGATCGCCACTTTATACAACACAAAGTTGGAAAAAAAATCAGACTAGCATAGGCGATAACTCCGCCCTTAGAGATGACAAACCTTCTCTGATGTAAGGTTTTGTGCTAATGGCCATTTATGTACGACAGAAATGAGTATATGTTAACAGACAACAGTTTTCATTCAACTTGACAGTTTGTAACACGACACAAACAGTGGACAAAGACCATCTGCACCCAAAGCACTGTTTGGTTCAAGTCAGGGAAAACTGACAGTTGACAGGAGAGGTCAGAAATTAGCAAGGTGATTTTTATTTATGTCCATTTATAAAACACAGCGATCTTATACCCTGTACAGAGAATATGAGGAACTGCTGCAGCTGTCACAGATTTACAGCTGTTCATTCATCAGTGGCGTAATAGACCTGTTCAACTGGGCTAATTTCATTGAACGTTTTTCTCTGGGAAGAACTTATTTTACACGGATAATTTTATTATAAGACACCAGCCTTGTTGCGAATACTAAACAACCCATACAAAGGTGGGTCTTCCAGCATAACTAAGAAAGATGTTTCATTTAAAAAATGCAAATCCTGTGTACCAGTAGTTTACTGGTAATGCACATTCAAAGAGATTTGTCTTTGTCAGCTTATCAATTGTTTTGTCACTGATGTCAAGCACATATTTGACTCAGAAACTGTGTCTCTGTCTGGCTGTTGAACAATAAGTTTATCAAATTCATAGAGGTGTGATACGCAGCAGCTCTGCCCATACAGGACTGAGTCTGTACCATCTGTCATTAGCAGCAAACAGGGACTGGCGTGGGTTGTTTTTCAGTCAATAGACTGACACACTGGTGCCTTTCTGAGCTTTAGTGTAAGTCGATTAGTCTGGACTTTGAGGTCTTAGAGGAGTGAGCCGCTTTCTCACCTGAGTTTGAGAGAAGCATCTCTCACTCTCACCAGACAGAGTAGATGGGCTTAAACAAAGATGTCTGAGAGGCCACATAGATGAAACCCCGGGGTCTAAGATTCTGCAGACCAACAATAGCAATGACAAACGACACAATCATTATGTAATAAATGGATTAGTTGATTAGCATATACAGACAGAGTTTGAGACTGACACCTTCTTATCTGACAAAAAAAAACACCCTGAGTACTGAGAACTAGTGGTACACAGGATTTGCATATTTGAAATGAAACATCTTTTTTATTATGCTGGAAGACTCATCTTACCTCTGTATGGGTTGTTGTATTTTAGAAATCATAGTATTCACAACAAGGCTGGTGTACAGTAGCATACCAAAATGAACATCAGGCTACTTCTGAAATGTAAATCTGCCCTTTTTGCAGTTGCCAGCTAGTTACTTCTGGGTGGCTGGAGGCAGAAAAGCCTTTGGGGCATTAGAGGAACCTAAATTCATCCACTGCTCAAATTAAGGAAAGTCATCCATTCAGTACCTGCTAGTGAAAAATCTTCTGATGCTATCTACATGCAGAAATAGAAAAAAATGCTTTAAAAAAATACGAGAAAAGCACTAAGACAAACATAGTCCAAAAACCTGGATTGGTTTCAGCTGTTATTTTGAAACATCCCAGAGATTTGAATGAATTCAAGAATGAGATCTTCTGCAGCGTGAAGCCCAGGACAGAAAATGCCCAGTCCCTCACATTCTCATGCTCATACATGGTTCAGGCTGTGAGACTTACAAAACCTTAGGGGCCTTGTGGGGATAGTAGACATTAATAGCTTACTGATGAAGTGTTCTCTTGGGAAAGATACTTTTAGGCCATATAGATTGGGAGGAGCTTTAATTAAATCCCAAATTTCATTGGAAGCAAGTAAAATGAGAAACCTGATCTTTACACTAATCGTGTTGCGGCATCTTGGACTAGTTGTAACTCTGTAATAATGTCTTAATTTAGATAGAAATTGAATTGCTGATGAATGAAGACAAAGATATAAGGATAATCATTCCAATTACTGTGGTAATATAAAAATGTGTATTTTGCAGCACTTCTGAATGATTAACAAGTAAACATTCTCAGTGGCTGTTTAACAGCACTGACACCATGACCAGAACATCACAGCTGACATTTCGACACTTAACTTAACTTTTCTACTCACCGGAATGAGTTAGAAAGATTTGTCCAGCTCTTTGACTCATCTCAGCACTGAAGAAGCTGCATGCACTTATGCCCAAGATGATATTGTGTGATGAAATCGTGATCTTGTATTTAAACATAGGACTTACAAAAAACAAACAAACAAAATAAAAAAAAAGCACTGCCTCTAGCAGGTTTGAAAGACTCAATAAGTATACCACTCAAGAAGCTGAAGTTACTGCTAAAGAAGAGCACTGAAAGAGATGCAGTGTTGACTAGCAGACAGACTGAGTTTTTTATCCCAGGGAGATTGGGAGCAACGTTTGCATGTGTGACATAAGTCTATTTTATATTAGTGTTTTGAGTTATTATTATTATTGTTGTTATAATCATTACTATTACCATTACTGTGTATTATTATTATTCCTCTCTCTCCGAGGTGTAGGATGTGGGATCTGTTTGGGGTGCGCTGTAGGTCTCTGGCTGCTGTTGCTTCCCGGTCGTTCCACTCCCCACACCCCTCCCTCCCCATCTCCTGCACATACATGCACACACTTAGGGCTTTGGGGAGCGTGCACGTTGTATGGAGTGTGGTGGAGGGGGCCATAGTGACTGCTTCTCCTGCACTCTGGGACAGCTTGCCCATTAGTTTTAATCACACAAAGCCCTCTTTTACCCAGGGGACTTTGAATGCGTGTGTCTGTATGGATGTCTGTTATGAACACAGGTGAGTGTGTCTTTTTGTTGGTATGAATAGACAAAATGGATGAGTAAGGGGTATGTATGGTTTTCTGTTGATGTGACTTTCTAGGGCTCACTACCCGATGGCCCACTCAGGCTGCTTCCTTAGAGGTTGGTGGGGGTTGAGTCCGGGGGCTGGTTGAGTTGGGGAAAGCGGTATGAAGGGGTGGGCGGCATGGATGCGCATGGGATTGTGAGAGGGATGGGTTTGTTAAGTTAAGTCTGGGGTGGGGTGGGTTGGGCTGGGTCTGGGGTGTGAGTTTTAGAGGGCTGAGTGAGTTAGGGGTCTGAGAGGCCACATGGCTCAGACTCAGGTGTTAGAGCGGGTTGTCCAATAATTGGAAGGTTATCGGTTCGATGCCCACTCCCCCAGTCATCTGTCGTTGTGTCCTTGGTCAAGACACTTCACCCTCCTTGCCTCCAGTGTTGGCATCGCTGGTGTATGAATGTTCGGTGGTGGTTGGAGAGGCCGTAGGCGCGATTTGGCTGCCATGTTTCCATCAGTCTGCCCCAGGGTAGCTGTGGCTACAAATGTAGCTTAAAAGTTTAAGTAACTCCATTTACATTTTGGTGCAGGTGAGACTTAAACCATGCTGTTGATGGAGATGGTAATAATTATAGCTTGATGCAAAATCTGTTAGAATTTGATTATTTTAAATGAGCTCAATTGTATACATCAAACTGGATAATAGAGCCATGCTGTAGGTTTAGAAAAGAAGAATAACAATTTTTTTTCATACAAAAAACCGCTATATTAAGTTTTGGCTGCACACTGGCAGTAGCATCACTGCTTCCTGTTAGTGGCATCTTAAATCCTGTCAACAATTAACTAATACACTGCTAACAGAATCATCAGCGCGGAGCAGCGCTCCAACAAACCTACCAGCAAAGCACTGTGTCACTTCCCATTAACCAGTATGCCACTGAGATAACACTCCTGATTAATCAGTAGACATCATCATTATCAGACATGTAAGACACAGCAGCCATTAGTGGATGGGAAACCGCTAAGGACACACATTACACATCTCCATCTCTTCCTCTCTGTATCTGGCTTTTCTTTACACATACACATTTTGGAGAATGAGTATGGAAACCAATGGTAGTGTGTCAGTGGGGAAGCACTGACACAGCAGTGGGTCAGTGGCTGTGCTGCAGTCTGAAGACCACTGCATATCATGCACACTCCACTGCAGCACTTTGATTTCACATTGGCATCCCCCCCTCTGCATCTCCACAGTAATGGCTCAGAGAAACCTGCCCCATCATTACCCTTCTCACATGAGAACCCACTGCTGACATCTTTTATTGTACACTGCACACTTACACACTCACTGACAGCACCACGCTCACTCAGACACGCACAGGCACACGTGTGCGCCAATAACACACTAAAGTACTTTATTTTAGAACGTAAATAGGACAGATGGGGCTGCCCTTCTTTCTCGTGTCCTCAGACTTGCTTGTCCACTTTATCCTGTACAGCAAAAATCAAAGCTGGTTTGTAGGACTCAGAGGCTGCTCCCAGTGGAGACAAACCTGGACGAAAGCCCCAAGAACCACTGCCACTGTAACACTGTGATTTATGGCTTTTGCGCCGAACAAAGAGGAGTTCACAGAGAAAGTCCTCTTCACATGAATGCACTGCACCAAGAAGACCAAGAGTATTGAAAACGCGCACACACACAGTCACACCTCAGTGCTGTCGCAGTGCTTTCTCTCTATGTGCTGTGAGGTGAGTCATCAGCACAGAGAAGCATAACCTCACAGCTCCAAGCTAATCTCTCCTCCTCCACCTCCTCTTCAACCTGCCAGCGTCTCATTTTCTTTACTTATAGATGAAGGGACGGTGACTTACATCATCAGAGCAGCTTCTCATGTACATGCAAGGCCTTCGATCCAAACATAACCTGGCTCTGCAAGAGAACATTATTTATATTCCAGTTACCAATGTTTCTGCAAAATCATGCATTTATTGCGCTTTGATGTGCACCCAGAAATCTTCTGCATGTTCAGACTGAAAGGTTTACTCAAAAGGCTTTTTTTTAAAACTTAGTTTCAAAGAGAGCAGCAATCCCATGTAAACAATCTGGCCAGCAGCAGGCCTTAAAGACAGAAGCCTGAGGATGTGATTAAATGCTGCACGTTCACTCCCCATCAGCAAGATACTGACCAGAGACGGACACAAAAAGCCAAACTAATAAACACAGTGCCTCTTTGAGCCACCCACAGCTGACAATCAGCCGGCTCTTCCACTGTGAATACAATAAAGTGATATTGAACTAAGATGCAGTTCAGTCAAGAGGAAGATGTATTTCCACGCTACCTCAACATTTAAAACAAACTGATGTAACTCACTCTTCCTACAAATGCTCTTACTGGCTCACAACATTTGAAGCCAAGCATCCATCACTTTAGGCAGTTTCTGTCCTAATTTTCCTAAGAGTGAATAAACAAAAGATTATATCATTTTTATCTATTTATACAGTGAAGGTTGCCAGACACATTAGCCAGTGTCTGAATGACATTGTTTATTAAAAGGTAATACACAAGAAGCAATTTAAAGACCAGAGCAGCAAAAATCTTCCCTTTAAATTTCAGACAGGTATAAAAAGATGTCACAGTCCAAATCACACCATTATGTACAGCTACACCCAGGACTGAGTGCATCCACAATTAAAATATGTAACGTCGAAATCAAATTTTAGGTGGACTTACATTGCCTTGTTAGCGTGCTGCATCTCCTGTGGAGGCTCTGTGAACATTCTGGCAGTGTGTGCTGCTATGCTTTGTTGTGTGTGTTGGTTTATCTCTGTCAGCCTGTCTGTTTATGTGTGTATGTGTGTGTCACTACCCAGAGCCAGACCACTGGGATGGCTGTCTATGCTGACTTAGCTGTCATACATTAAAAAGGCCTTCTTAACGGTCTAGAGAGCATATCAGCTTGTCTGTCCCGTCACTTCAGGCATCACACCATAGCAAACCTCCCCCCAGCCACCCTACCCCAGTCTACCTCCCATACACACACAGACATACATATACACATCATCAGATGCCCCGCCTCCACATGGACACTGTGTTAGCTTGGCCAAGGGTACTCTCCAGAGGTTCACATACACCCAGACATGCATCGTCACTCAGTCATGACGCATTCAGAAAAAAAGGCCTGACACATAGTGACAGCAGCCTCAAACAATGCTCCAGTCCATCTTGTCACATGTCGCTTTGCTCCTCCTTTATGCTGTTTCATTTATAGAAGCTCAGATACCTTTGCATAGCCCTACAGCATACATTATTCTTTAACATTTTCTGCAAAAGTTAGCCGCATGATCTCACACACTAGACCAAATGTCTGTCATACCTGCTCAGATGGACTGTTGGCTACAAAGGCTGCAGCACTCATATAATTTTTAAACGACCTGTGGCACACATGGGAGCAACTGCAGGAAGTTTAAAATATAATAATACATCAGAGGAAAAGTAAGCAATGATGAAAGTTTAGTGTCAGCATGGCCTCTAAAAATTATTAAACCACCACAGACAAAATAAGCAAAACAGACATGTGTGTTATGTACCACAACACGGAAACATAGTAATTCATGTCACTCTAACCACATTTGAATCAATTATTGTAAATCCTTTTCAGCCCCTACTTTATAATGAAAATAGTCCAAAGACTACATGTCACATGTTAAACATTAGATTTGAAAAAATTATTTTGTAAAATATATGCTCATCTTGAATTTCAGAGTTAGAAGCTCTGACTAAAATGTGAGTAAAATAAACGAGGAAAATGAGAGTACAGAGAAACATGTCACTTTTTTTCTTTTTTCAGCACCTTTTGGAATATATATTGCATTTTGGCTGTGACACTGTAATGACATTTCATTGTTAAACTGCAACCCTTTTTTAAGAAAAAGAGGTTGTGAGAATTCTGCTATAAAAGTTACTGCTGTTTTAAAATGGAAATGTTTTCTTTTATCTTCTTTTTTTATGACTCCACAAATGTTGTTAGTGACTGTCAAGTCTGGGCAGCAGGTAGTTGATGTTGTCTTGCTGAAATAAACAAGGCCTTCCCTAAAAACAACATAATCTGACAGACAACACCTGCAGCGCTAAAACCTGAATATATTTATGCTAACTTCACAGACTTAGTAAGCATACTGGCTTTATACAGCTAGATGGATGGTCCTGCTTCTTTTTAGGGCAAAACTCTCATGATTTTCAATAAGACATGTAATAAACTTAGATTTAGAAATTAGAAAGTTTAAATATGTTTAGATTTTATTGTTGAGGCAATCTAACAAAAGTGAATATTCAGCTTTTGAGTTTTTGTTGATTGATAAGACAACTAATATGCATGTATGTATATATGAAAATGTAGTGCTATACAAGAATCATCCCATAGAAGTTATGTATTTAGAAAAAATTAAAACAAGGATTTCATGAGATGAGTTATATCATTCAGCAGCTCTCACCTGGAGTCAAACAAAGGGTTGTTGTACATGGGAGGGGAGCACAGAGGTTGCTCTCCTGGACTGTTTGGGGGTGCAGTGAATCCCACTTTTCTGCCCCATCTTGGGACACCATCTGTGGAAACAGATGAATAATTTAGCCACATTTTATGGCTCTGTTAATTTACATCTCCTCTTTGGTGAATTTGAGAAGGATCCACAAGTTCTTAACTGCTGGTTATTAGCCACACATAAAGAAGGCACACACTCAGCTCTAAATGCAAGTTCTTGCGAGCACTCAGTTTTATGTAAATGTGAGTAAAGTATATTGATCTGAAATTGTGCAAACTACAGCCATGTTGAGGCCATATGTTGTCAGAGGCTAGTTAGAATACTGGCGGCTCAGTAATCCCCTCAGCCACCCACATTTAAGAGGCTATTTTTGCTGGCTATTAATCTGCAGCTCCGGCTTACTGCAACGTAGTTTCCCTCTCTTTTTATTCTCTTTTTTTCTCCGTTTTTTTATAATACATCAAATGCAACCCAATATACCCGTAAACATCAAATATTCAAGTAGAAAGCTGTTACGGATCAATGAACTGTAACTCTTTAAAATGTAAATAAATGAATAAATAAATAAAATCTAAAGAGTGCAACAAAGGGTCACATGGCTCCCAATGGTTACTAATGTAATTAGTGGCTAATTAACAGTACCTTCTCCATCCAATAGAAAGCAGGTGAGCAGGTGGGGACACACCTCCTCCAAAACAGTGCAGAATGAACAGAAAGCAGAAGGCCCCTTCAAGGAGAGGTGGTCCAAGAACACCTCTGCCCGTCTCCTGTTGGACTCTTGTCCCAGTATTTCCTTATACTCCACCAATGTGAAAACCTTATGGTACACCAGGTAGGGAAGCACAGCATTGACATCCAGCTCATTCAGGATCTTTTGTCGGTGCTCTCTGAGGATCTTAGCTGCCCACTTCTTCTTCTTCCTGGTGCATGGCCTCCTGCCAGACTTATGTTGCTGCCTCTTTTGCTTCCTCACAAACCACTTCTTGGTGCCGCTGCCAAACATCTTCAAATGAAAGACACCTTCCAAAACTTCTTCCACAGCTCTGTCAACACAGTTCCCAAAAGAGGGGAGGTGCATATTTCATGCCAGCGAAGAGACTATGCCACATATTTCTCTGAGCCTCTCTTTGTTGTTGTCTGAGTTGTTTATCTGGGGCAGGAACAGACTATCTGGACAGTAGCTGATTTCTAGCTAGGTACTTAGTGACTCTAAGTAGATTAACAGCCACTTAAGTACACCAATACACACTGTTCACCACTGCTCAGACATCCTCAACATGCTTTGCATTGTCTTGTTAGAAGATTAAACATTTACTGTACTAGTCATTTAAACGCAATAGAAATAAACGTGTCTAACTTTTTTCCTAATCAGCTTCTTTCTCGAGGATAATTCAGAGCAACCATGTCAAAAGACTCCACAGTTATTTTGGGTAGTGCTGACTAGCCCCAAAATTACCAGGGAGTTATAAAACAAGGCTTGTGAGATTTAGTTCCTCCACATTGTGGAAAATTTGTAAGAAGTGAATGAGACACACTGCCACCTGAGCAAGAATGTGGCAGCATTCATCAGTCCACTGGTCAGCACTCTAACTCACCTTGCTGCTTATTACTGCGAATGTGACACCTGATTAAATCAAGATTAATACATTTCATCATGCGCACTGACCCCTTACATTTAGATGCCATGCCTGCACTGAAGAGAAACATTAGCATATAATGGGATGGAACAAGGGCATTTAAAGGGGAGCCTAATGTATTGAACTAAAAAATCTATAAAAAAGAGTAATGCAGCACAAACCGATATGACCTTGAATCACATTTTATTCAGCTGCTGTGTGAAAGACACAAGGGCGGCCTGCTCATTACCAGAAGAGGGTGCCATTTGATTAGAGAGTTTCACTTTGCACACAGTACATGTGTGTTTATTCTTAAAATATATACATTTCATATCATAACCACATACTAACTGGTAAAATAATTCTACCTGTAATAAAGAAAAATGTGTAGGTGCTGACTGGATTTACACATTTAGACTCATCACATATGAAGATATATGAGCTGCTCTGTAATATGAGTAAGATTGTGAGGATTTTCAGCAGCAATTTATCTCCCCTTAGCAAAAAAAAAAAAAAAAAAAAAAAAAGAATTAAACAAAATTTTGAACTTTCATATATTTCCTTTTAAAAGTAATCTGCGATTTGAACTGAAAGGCTGGATAAATTGGCATCATTTATCCACAGGGCAACTGGAGAGCAACAAATGGAAGAGGCAGTGCCATGTGGATGCTCACAGACATAGTATGATGATTTAAGCACTTTGAAAGAACTGACTTTATATATAAAACAGTCTGTGTGTAGGCCTCAGGCTGCACTATCACACATGTGAACCCGGTTGTTTGAAGCTGACTCCGCGTTAAAAAATGACAATAAACTGAAAATGCAGAGGATGTGGAATTAGAAAGACATGTCTACTGAATCACAGTTCATCAACCAGCCTTGAGATGTGAAGATGTTCTTCAGATCCCAGAAATATTATTATAAAACAAAGCAGAGAAAACAAAATGGGAAAGCTTTCCCCTCCCTTATTTGAGCTGCTGAGATTGGCTACTCTTGGTAGAGACTCTTAACACAAGTGCTCCAGTGGAGCTCTCAGCTGCCTGGAGATCAAAATGGTTGAACTGGATAACTGCCAGGTTAAGAAAACCTAACTATTTAATATCAGCTTGCATGTTTATTTATGTATTCTAGTTTTGAATGTGAAATATCGTTGCTGCCCTTTGGAGTATGCAGTGGTTAACTTTCTTACATCCATGTTTCTAGCTTTTTGTTTTGATTCAGCTTAAAAAGGTTGAGTTGATATTCAGACTGACTCAGATTATTAGACGTGTAGCACCCTCATCTTTTCTCATGTCAATTGTATTTAATAAGCAAACAAATCTGTGCAGACCACTAATTTTACATTCATTAATGAATGAATTCAGCTTGTTGCAAAGAGCAACAACTGAAACTGCTTAATAATTTATATAATAATGTAGCATGATAAATAACACAATTCCTTATGTAGACTTAAAATTTCATTTGCGCTGGCTGCCTTACCACTCAAACAAGAAATCACATTTTTCAGTTTGAATTAATTCAAGTGTAATTTTAATCCAAAAGCAAGAGTCATCAGAAGGAGCCATAAAAGCATTTGTTGCACAAAAACCCAAAGTTCCTCCATAATCTAATGTCCTCCGGAGAGATGCAACAATTTACTTTTGCATTTGATTTGTAGACATTGACATGATAAAATAATTAGTTTAAAATGCTTTTTTTTTCTAAATATATCACACAAAAATATGTATAACACTAAACCAGCCATACACTGTGATCTCAAAAACATATATGCACATTTGCAAATAAGAGCACAAGTCAAAGAAATACTTTAGACCTACTTACATGATCAACAATCAAAGAAATTAACTAATTATTTGAAGTATTTGCATCTTTGAGGCATTGCCTGGAATAAATATTCCCCGTCTTGATTGCAATCAATGTAACAGTAATTTTCATGATTAGAGAACAAGTGTGTAAAAAAATTAATCAAATGGAAACAAGTAACCTTCACTTTAATACTCAGATTAAATTTATTCAACATCAAAACCTACCAATATAGCTGTGTGAATGTGTGTTAAAAAACACAACTCAGTATAACTGTTTTCTTTTCATTGCTGTAACCATGCAGTCCAAAGCCCAGAACCTGTTAGAAGTTCTCATAGTGATGTAAGAAATGGGCCTGATCCCTCTTGTTCATCTGTTGGCAAGCTTTCTCCACGTTTTTGGTGAGTCCAGGAGGTCCACAGCTGAATACACCAATTTTTTCCACCTAAAGAAAATAAAAATACAATCATGTGTTGTCCAGACTGATGCACGGAGATAACAAGTGGATAGACATGGATGAGGACTGACTTCTGGGTGAACTTCCTGCAGCGAGCTGAAAAAGGACACGAAGGGCGGACGGCCGAAGTGAGTGACAGACCGCAGGCCAGTGAAGAGACTGCGGTTCCACACCTTCTGAAAGTGGCGCTCACACACGTACTGCACATATATTACAAAAAATGCACAACAATGCATTAGAGATTAAAACCATAGATTGTTTCTCAACTTTTATTAGTCACTGTGCAGTCAGTGTGTTATTGTTTAACAAACTTCCAGGTAAATAAACGGTAAATGCGTAGCTACTTGTATTGTCAGAAAATTACAGCCTGCTTAGTGTTAGGTCCTTGCATATTGTATACTTGTACACACTTTGTACAACTACAAAATATCTCATATAATTACTCATTAAATACCATTTTAGTGTAGAATCAAGATAATTAAACATTTTTTTTAAATACCCTAAATTATTTTCTCTGTTAAATGAGAGTACTGATAACACTAATTTCAGTAGGAGCTGAAAAACTTTGCATAAAGGTCACCAGCAGTACCTCTAAAGCTCAGTTAAAATATGTGAACAAAAAACAAAACTGAGTATAATTTGTAGAGTAACAAAGGGATAAAATGTGTTTATTGGTGAGCTTTTGAGATGCTCTTTAACAGACTTAATCTTTGGACAAACAATATGCAAATTTTAGGATATCAAATATCAATAATAATAATTAAAATGAATATCTGAGAACTCTTTAATACTATTTGCATCCACTCTCTGCTCCATATGACAAGTAACAGTAACATCGGATCTCACCAGCATGGTGGTGCGAAGGTCGAACTTTTCGGCCACCTGTGTGATATAAGTGTGAACTGAAACCAGTTCCTGGGTGTCCATTTCCTCCACCTCCCTGATGATGTCCGACACCCACTCAAACTGACGCTGTGTCCGTGTCACCCAGATGAAATACACCTTCAAACAACATCTGAACATTAGCAAAACGATGTCAAGTCAATGTCATATGAGTAAAGTTTGATTTCATGACACACTTTTTTACACAGAATCTTGGATTTGATGGAGGACTTGAACACCAGGTCTTTGAGGATGGAGGCAAATGGTGTGACTCCTATTCCTCCCCCCACCAGAACAGACACCTCAAAGTCAATCCACTCCTGATGGCCTTCACCAAACGGGCCGTCCAAGTACAGCTTAAAGCATAAAATGAAATATTAACATTAGTGTCATAAAAGTATGAACAAAAATAGCTGAGAAAACATCTCAGGTATATAATAATAAAAACAAAAACCCTGCCTTTGGATAGGCACCAAGCTCAAGGAGATTTTCTTCAGTGTAGAGCTCTCGGAGCTGGCTAGTCCAGGGACCCACGGCTCGGATGTGGAGACTCAGGGTCTCTTCATGAGGTGCTGAGGTCAGTGTGAATGGATGGTACTCATCCGTGCCCAACATCAGGCATGCTATTCGAACCCACTGGCCTGAACGGTACACAAAGCCCTGGGGTCGCTTGAATTCCAGATGTGTCACACCTAAAGGTACAAAAGCTTTTGAGTGGTGATAGACATGATTCCAATGAAAACACATAAAACATCCAATTTCAAAGGGAAAGACTTGAAGTCAAAAACATTTTTAAGACAATGATCTTCCAGATGTGTCACCTGAGGGTAGCAGTTCAGCTCTGACAACAGGGATCTCCACCTTCTTCCTGCTCAGGCTGATTAGTTTGTCCAGCAGGAAGAGGAGACCAGGGGGAATTAAGTAGATGTGGAAACGAGGCTCTTGGAGCAGAGCAAAGCTGCCATGAACAACTGTCTGTTGGATAAACAACAGTTGTATCAAATTACTTTAAATATGTCTTACTGTAAGAATATTAATGTGAGAAAATACTTACTAGAATGTACACAACAATGTAGAGGTAATGAGTGATCCAAAATCCACGAAAACTGATGCGACGGAAATAATGAGAGGCAAACACATACATGAATGCAAATGTAAACAGAAGCAAGACACCAGTTATCCCTAAGTAATGGAGAGGAGGAAAAGAAAAAAATAATTAGATCATATTATGAGAGTAAGTCTACGTATTATATGTCAGTTTTAAAATCATCTCATAATCTACCTGGAACAGTCTGAAAGAACCACCAGTACCACTTGGGAGGAAGTTCAGACCTTAAAAGGAAAACTTTAGTAAACAATTTGAAATCAGTCTGTAAAATCTACATATTTCATGGTGAAACCTGAAATGTTACCCATTGTTGTTAAAGACTTTGGGGAACAGACACGACAAGATGCTGATGTCGCTGAGAGAAAATATGTAGACGTTGACCACATGGCCCAAACTATGAACAACTGCACAGAAAACAGACAACAGCGAGCATCACGTAAACACAACTTAACAACAAAAGGACATCAGGCCTTCAACATATTAAGTGTAAAAGCACAGAGTGCTACTCGCACAAGAAATATTCATGATGCAACTGCACTTTCTAACTCACTGTCTTATCCTGTGTAACTGAAAAGAATTAAAATCCCTTTGTCATGCCAGATGGCTGAAAGCTGTCTTGTCCTATTTAAAATTAGAAAAAGATTGAATATCCCCTTATAGGGAAAATGGCTGAGTTCAGGAAAACATGGACCCATTTATTTCACTGCTGTTAAGGGATAACAAACTAGAATGATTTATATAGCTCTGAATGATCAAAATTTGTTGACAGTGCATATGAACCCATTTAATTTTCTATTTTTTTAAAGATTTTCTTTTCTCTTTTATTTCTTAGTAAAGGAGTTTGTATGTTTGTTAACAGGCTTAGTCAACAAGTTATAATAGTTGTTTACCTGAGGGTGAGGGGTGAAGGGTATGGGGCATAGCCCAGATTAGAAGTTATTAACATTTGATGCAAATCCACACCAACCTGTGAGGACGATGGCAGTCATGGCCATGAATCGATGGAAGTCTATGGCAGCATCAAAGGGGATGTATTGGTTGAGGAAGGTCTCTCGACACAGCGTGATGAGGTTACGGCACACAGTGAGAAGCATGTAGGGAAACAGAAAGGAGACGGCAGCTGCCGTGCCACGAGCAATGATGATGCCCACCACTGATGTCGCAGGCACTCCCGTAGATTCAGCCTGCAAACCATAATCTGAACACAATATTTTAATCAGGCCAGACGAAAAACAGGTAGCAAAGCAAAGGATTACTTAAAAACTATGATCAGTCAACAAGATGCAGTGCTTTCCACTCACAGTAACATCGCTCCGTCAACACTCCAGCTGTGATGCCGTACACAATGATGAAACACACAATGTGACGACGATAATTCTCAATGAAGCGTTTGAACTGCTGGATTTTCTGCTGTACTGGGTTCCTGATATACTGATCACGCTTGGGCTTCACATAGACGTTTGGGGTAATTACACTTAACCTAAAAATAAACAATTTAGATTTTAATCTGTGGCTATAATTTACTGTTGTCTATTTAACCAAATTCAGATTATAAACAACAGAGGAAGAAGAATGTGACACATTTAATAACAGCTATAAATGGACAGATAACGGAGCATTGCACACGCAAACATGCTTTTCTCTACAGCCACAGTCTTTTCTGTGCAAAAAATATTCAAAATACATGTACGGAGGAGCTTACATTCATATGTGTGGGATTATATCTATCTTTCTATTACTTGTTTCATATTCAGAAATAAAAAAAGAAGCATACTTTTTTCGTCTTCGTAACTCCAGCCCTTCTCCCTTGTTGCTGCCGTGAAGAAAATTTAAGCAAATTTGTAACCAAGGTGCAATCCGTTGTTTCTATGTCAGCACTTCCTCGTGCTATTTAAGTAATCACAGCTTGTCTGTGCTGTTTTCTTACCTGTTTGCTGGACAAATGAAGGACACTCTCTGGTCTCGACTCAGCCGTTTCCTCCCCTGCTTCTCCATCCCTTTGCACACACAGCAGATACAAATGAATAAAAAAAAAAAAAAAAAGCTTGGAAAGGTCAATACACAAAAACTATCTTCTTAAACTAAACTTTCCCAAACCTTTGACATTGAGTTGAGCAAATTGTAGCTCCTTTTCATGGTCCCTCAAGAGGAAGTGAAAGTCCTGCCATGAGATTTTCTCCTTGTTATCAAAGCCTGCGGCCTGCATCATGGCCTTGATGCCGTCCTCTGCCTGTTTCTTTGACAGAGAACTGTTGGCGATTTCAATGAAAGACCTGCAAATCATCAAAAAGGGGGAAGACAACCCATCAATCACACAGAGAAAACTCTACAGTCATGAAAAAAAAAAAAAAAAAAAGAAAAAGAAGTGCCACTGAAACCTGAGCATCCTGGCAAATTCTTCTTTTGATAAGTAGCCAGTTCCACCAATGTCATTCATGGAAAACATCAGTTGGGATTTTTCCTCAGGAGACCCTGCAACCATATACATATCATTTATATTAGTATCAGATCTCTGTGAGCATCACTATCTAGAATTCATGCAATCTACTGCTTATGTTTAGCTGCTTAAATCCGAACAGCATTACCCTAATCAACCAATCCTACAAAGTAATCACATTTTTTTATTCATTCATCATTTTACTCATAATGAGCACTGTGAATTCATTTTAATTGGTGGTGGTGTCAGCCATCATGACAAGTGTTAACCAATCTAAATATTGCTTCAAAACTTTTTGCATTTTGTTATAAACTCTTTAGAAGCTGCTAAATATCTGTACAAATTCTCACAAAACAAGAATGCACCACTTTAGTTCTTGTTCAAGCCTGACACAAGATTCTTCAAGCATCCTCTGATGTCTTTATAGACATTTTAGCTAAATGACAGCACACCTGAGGTGCAGACAAAGGTTGTACCTTTCATGAAGATAACAATAACATCAAGAAACTCTTGAAAGGAGAGGTAACCATTTCCATCTTCATCAGCTAGTGTGAACATGGAGTCTACAAATAAGGAGTCAGGCTTGAGGCCAAGTGCGTCAGCAAACTCTGCTGCTGTCAGCTCACACTGGAGAACTTCTCTGGCTCTTTTGCGGGAAACACCACTCATATCTCCGGCATCACACTTCTCTATTTCCAAGACCTGCGTTCCAGAGAGACAGGGGGAGAAAGTGTTATTATTTGTCACCATAGTGTAATATCTCTGACGTCAGCCGAGAATGTCATCATAGATGAGGTTACTGTAAAGACCAACTACCAATTAGTTATACTGGTTTGCGGCCGAACCTCACTTGACCTCAAACAAGAAATTACGCTATTTAGTGGCTTAGTGTGGACCCGCTCAAAGGATTAGGTAAATGTTTCGAAGCTGACTGTACCTTAGAGAAAGCATGTCGAATGAAAGTTTCCACAATCTGAGCCCTCTGCTCTTTGGTAATAGCCTCCTTCAGCAGTTTCTTCTCTCTAATCTCTGTCACTTTAATCTGCTGCCTGATGTCTGTCACCTCCATGTGCAGATGCTTGACAAATTCTGCGCGTTTGCTCTCCTCATCAAAAAACAGTACCTGCATGAGCAAACAGGGAGCAATGTAAATAGATAAACAGAACTGGAGGGAGATAAAAATGATGGAGATTAGAGATATACAGGCACGTTTACATGTGGGCCTATGTGAGAAAAAGTAGAAATAACAAAGAACTTTCATTGTGTTAAGTAAAATCTATATGAACATAAACTGCAAACAAGCTTAAATGAAAACAAAAATTTTCCTGCATGCACTTTTCTAGTCTTATCCTCACCAGGTCATACTCTTTTGGTACTTTGAGAAGCAGAGCTTTATGGTGACAGTCGCTGGAGAGAAGGACATCTAAGTTTTCCTGATTTCCCAGATTGAGACAGCGGTGAGTGGAACCTGATCTGTCGAACACCTGTAGCCTCTTTTTCGCGAACACCACACTGACCAGGTGCAGCGGGTTTTTATTGCCCTGCCACTCATATGCTGGAGTGAAAAGGCAGAATTAAAAGAAAAACATGACAAGGCTCTGAAGAATGATGATACAAGCAAGTCAAATATGATCTTGATTTTGTTTTTTTGGCCATAATGATTCAGTAACTGTTGCCATAGTAATTGGCTTCAGCTTTTCTCCTGATTATAAGCTTAACATCAGCTTTCACTGGAGATTTTAAGATAACGTAGCTGTAAACACTGAACCAATGAAAAGATTTAGAGTTATGTAATCTCTCCTCGTATTTCTCTATCATGTGTTTTCAGTCACTCTTCATGTCTTCAGTTTCTATTTTTACACATTTTAATCTCTTTGTATTATTCTAAGCCTGTTTGTGGTCATCTCACAACTTTATGCGACAGTTTAGTGTCTCACTCTGGTTCTTTTGAGTGCATTTTATTTTTAAGGTCAAGAACAGAGGTACCCGAGATACTGCCTGTTATCTGATGCTTGTTAACAGCTGACAATGAGTTAATGTTAAATCCTGAATGTTTTTATCAACACTGAACATTGCAAATACATTCTAAGAAGGATTTTCTCTTTAATCCCACAGATTTCATACCAGTGATTCCCACAGCTGGCTCCTCTGTTCTGTCACCAGCTTTTCTCCTTCTTCTCTGGAACTTCCTGTACCTGTACTTCCGAAAACAAGCTACCATGCAGGCCACAAAAAAACTCACTGTAAAAGTAAAAAAATCCACAATCAAAGCGCTGATGGGATATATATAAGTGTTGCTACTGTAAAAGAAAAGAGAAGGATACAGACCAACAGGGAAGAGAAACAGAATGATAATAAATATTCCAAAGCCAGCTTTACTCCCATCAAAGTAATTAAGTTTTGTAGCATTAGTGCAGGGATGTAGCATTGATTCCTGCAGCTGTGTTGGCTGAGGACAGGGGTCACCTGCGGACAGCACACACAGCTTTTTTTATTAAAAAAAATAATAGTAATGAAAAAAATACAGATATGTTGTATTTTTACCATCTTTCCAGAAGAAGACATTATCTTGTATATCACTGTCCTCTGCACTTGTGACTGCAACAAGGACATCATGATATGTGACATTACGGATCGTCTGAATCTCCTCATCTGTAAACAGACTGGAAACACAGTAACAACACAGAGATGACAGATGACTGACAGAGCTGTATCACAAATGTTTATAGATAATATAAAAAGTTCTATGGATTACCCATTCTGCTTGTTTTCAAACCAGAAGCGGTCACCATTTCTGATGCGCTCAAACTGGTCCAGGATTATGGCAGAGAAAACTGGACCTGGACCATCAAGAGACTCCAGCAGTCCTCCAGGGAAGAGCTCCAGTTTTGAGATATCTTGGCTGTACAGTTCTGCCACAGCGCGGAGCAGCTGTTGTAGCAGAGCACAAGGCAAAGTTTAATGCATGGGATTAAGCTTTTTCTGAAAGGATGGGTCAGTGTTTACATTAAGATGTTGTCTGTTTGGAGGACTGCAGCTTTAACCTGTGGGTTAGTGCTGTTGAGCTCGGGATTAATTTCTTCAAATCTCTCTACAGGAGGCAGATCCAGAACTTTTCTCAACTCAGAGTAACTTTGTAGACCAAAGTCTCTTCCTCTCTGAATGGTCATAGCCACCAGATCTGTGCGGGTGAATCTTAATGGTCCGTACATGTAGTCTATCAAAGTGTAAATCAGAGTGGCGAAAATTAATTTAATGTTAATTAATGATACATAGAGGGATACAGGTAGTAAATAGGAAAGACTACAGACCTCTTAAGTCCTCCACTACAATATTGTCTTCTCTCTCTGCAATCTGAGAAGCCATGCCCATGAGGAGATCATCCACATCCTGGCCTGTCTTCATGTTGTCTCTCTGGAGAAGACGAAGACTCAAGGACTCAGATCAGGCAATGGATGCAGTCATATTTGGAATTAGCTTGTGCTACATACATGTCTAAATACAATTCAACAGGTGCAGTTTTTGTTATTTTAGCTGTTTAAATGAGCATATTTGAATTGTAGCTATTTATCAGTAAGCGTTTAAAGTGCAGATTTGGAGGTTGTCACATCACTGCTGGAAGAAGATTGCAGCTCTTCAATATGTCAATTAAACATGTTTGTAACACAGCTAAAATAACAAAATGGTGTCAGAGCTCAAATATTTCCAGACTTAGAATTTGTCTCTCCAATATCTGGTATTTAAGGGGTAATTTCCAACACAGTGGGCATTTTCCTAATTTATCTTTGAAGAACCCTTCAAGTATTTGTATTCAGCACAAAATAAATGTCAAAAAGATTTCCTTTTGGGATTAAATGCGCAATTAAACATTTTCCTTATGCTGAGTGGGGATTTATAAAATAGCAATTTAATTAGTTTTAGAGAATATATATACTTTTTTAAGATGGATATTAAATAAAACTAAGATGCATATATGTCTCACATCACAGTTGAAATACATTAATTTCTTTATAATATACCTGTCTTTTCCAAAAGCTGTTGCAAAGGCGCATTGCAGGCGATGTGCTCCCATCTATGTTGATAATCTTTCGAAAATGGCAGGTACTGTTTCTGTACGAAAAATGTGGAGCCAGGAAAATCATCTTTACATCATTACAATCTTTACATTAATTTTTACAGAATCTACACGCTCTACATTCCAAGCAGGCACTCACAAAAGCACATTTCAACAATTCACAGGGAAAAACAGAAACACCACCTCATATAAACACCAGGTGGGGCTAAAGTGATACCAAATCGAATGGCAGCCTGAAACTCAGGAGAGATCCCTGGATCGACAAACTTCTGGTAGCCTGTGTGCAGGAACACAACAAAAAACACCATCACAGTTTAATTAGATTTCATCAATATACGTGTGGATCCGCTGCATTATTCAAACAGTCAAAGTGAAGCTGGAACAGCAGCGGAGATGCAGCAATGAAAAGTGGTTCAGGTCATGGGATCATCTAACCACTGTCTTAACTTTCTTCAGCCACGGCTGCTTATTCAGCAGGAGAAGGAGGTTTGGTGTGATGCTTTGCTGACAAAGCACATATTTGTCAAACACCACCTCCGACAACTGACCTCACCACGGCTTGTGGTCACTGATGCATTACCTGTTTCCCCCCACTTGTACGCACACGCACTCCGGTTGATTCTTACCTGGATAAGGAGGAAGCTTTATGTCTCCGAGGTATGCAGGCAGCCATTCATAGACAGCGATATTCTGTGTGTAAAAGCAGCAAGTACACAAAGAAGTGAGTGCAATTTTATTTTATTTTCAATTAACACCAAAAAATGTCAATATGAAATTAAACCCCCAAAGCTCTTTTTTTCCCTTAATTTTTTCTCGTTTTGGACTAATTTCTTCATAGTGCAAAAGAAAAATTAGTTATATTTGTTTAAAAAAAAAGTAATACTTCAACAATTTGTGGACTCATAATTCATTTTAAAAATAATTAACATAAGTGCGATGTTGTTCAAGATGGTACGTGCAGGATACAGGACCGCAAGAAGTGAGAGATGACGCATTGGTCCTTAATGACCACCTGTCGTTAATGCAACCTCTGTTTTTCCAGAGTGCAAATTAAATCAGCATCTGTGCAGCGAGAGGATTACACTGAGACTTTTTCTTCTACCTGGAATGTGGCCACAACGGTCTTTCGGGCAGTTTGAAACAGCTCCTCGTCTGACCACCCTGGGTGTTCCTCATGCAGCCTGGAGGCGACATAATTGTGGTAGCGAAACCAGATAATCCCCTCTGCTGCTGTGAACATGTTCTCATTGGCCCAAGCATTTCCCAACTCTAGATGCAGAGGGTGGCACAAACAAGGATGTTTTGCAATTTCATCAGGTGAATTTACATTACTATGTCAAAAACATAATACACAAAACTAGGTCAGATGTCTGACCTACAAAAGTCTTTTTTTTTCTTCTTAAAAAACTGCCCTGTGATTCTTAAATATCTTGTCAATTATCAGTATCATGTCAAAATCCAGTTGTATTTATTCATAAATATCTTAACCACTAATTGACAGATAATCTGATTGTTTGTTTCCATGAATTTGAAAACAGAGCATGAACAATAGGAGATCCTCCATCCCCATCCCCAGATAATAACCAAACACGTTTCACAGTACACGCAACAAAACACTGGTTTTATGACACATGCATGGTATCACCTCAACTATAGAAAGAAGGATTTACTGTGGTTAGTGTGAAATGCCATTTACACAATAATTAAAGTTTTACATCCCAAGTCAAGCTGGGCCCCTCTTGACTCAGCCTCCGGTTGCAGGGCTGCAATCGGAATGTGAAATAATATTTCCAAACAATTTTTGTTCTTGTTTGCTTTTAGCAACTTCCAGTATCGATTGAAAGGATGTTGCTACATGCAGCGCAAGACTACAGTGCTCATACCATCCTGTTGAAAGTTCATTTCAACAATAATTTTGTGCAACAAGATTGCAATGCAAATATGAGCTCCTTTAATTAAAAATACTGAATAAACTGAGCTGTAGTTGCTATAGGGTGGGACATTAAATGTCATCGAGCTTCAGAAGTGTGTCCCACTCTTCATCTGAGGAAAGATGGAGTTTTACCCTTTAACCAATTATTGGTAGCAATAGTTAGTCTGTGTTTTTTTGGTCCTTATTGCCCTAACATCTCCTCTGATATTTACTGTTCTCTTCACCAACAAGGTAGATGTGACACTCTGATTCTTGGTGAACGATACATTTGATTCTCAAACCATGCTTGGCATCTCTCAGACAGTTTAAAGTGTAATAAGTCTCACCATAAAGATTGTGCGGTCCATGTTCTCCAGTTGAGGGATCGGCCACACTCCACATGATATTGTGACTTCCTCCCTGATTTGGCATGTTCACCTCTGAGCCTGAAGTCAAGAGCCCTCCAGAGAAACTTCTCATGGAGTCAGACCAAGACGCAGAGGGGCCATAAATGGAGCTTCCATCTATCCATGCTGTCACTGAATTCACCTGCATGAATTGCACAGTTTTCTCAAGTTACTTAACCTCTGGGAAAAGAAAAAATGCAGTTTGTTCTGAAGGTTTAGACTCATGATGCAAGACTGTTCATATATTGACAAAAATCCCTAATCAGCACCTGTGTGCGAGGGTTACTAGGACTCTGCCCAGACTCTTTGTCCCATGGTCCTCGCTGGAAGGGCAGCAGAACATTTCCAGTGTTGGCAGGGTCAAAAACAGGGTCACCTTTTGGGACTTGGATGTTCATGAACTCAGGTGGACAACCACAAGCTCTTGAGTCAAATATTTCAAAAGCAACATGATAACCTAAAAAAATGTCAGCAAAATGATCAGTATTAATCAGAGATAACTTTTTTTATCCAATCAGATTACTGTTAACAGTTGTGATAAAGCTTTAGTTCAGGAGGAGGTAAAACACAACTCTATGTCGACAGACCCTAAAGTGTGTTTATCACTTAATTTTCTGTTAACACACACTGACCTTTCGCTGTGTTATTAAATATTATCTATTTTTTTAATACAACAAAATCAACTATTATTATTTTACCATTTACAGATAATATAACTCTTGTGCTCTTGGGTTAAGAATGACACCAACCCTAACTAGAACGCTAACATTATGGTGCGACTCAAAATGTCTAGTGGATACATTTCTTTATTATCTATAAGATCATATAAATAAATGCAACTTAATCCAGCTGTTAAGCATCAAAATATAAGTGTAGGTTATTTTTCATTTACACGTAATTACCTAAAAAAATGGACACACCTGTTTACCACTTTCTTTTCTTGAATTTAGGTGGAAATTATGAGTGTGTTGCCAAGTACTGAAAACATTTAGTGAAATTACGTCTATAGTTTCAGTCTAAATTCACTTTAATAGCCCATTTTAGCACGACAAAGTACGTTATATTTACCAAAGAACAGAGACAGCACGGTCTGGTTGCGTTTGGAGGGCATACCGGAGGGCCCTTTAGCCAGTAGCCGACTCAGCCTGCGGGGGTTTGGTTCCAGCGGCTCATGAACAGGTTGGTAGACTCCGTCCCAGTAGCGCGCGGGCACGAGGCGCACGAGCCGAGAACCTGCGCGAGCATGACGAGCGTGGTGAGCAGGTGTGTTGCTACTGCTGCATACCTTTTTTTCTTGCTAACTTTGTGACCTACCGACAGCTCCGCGTTTGGGATATCCCAGACTGTTGTACCAGCCGTCGAAGCGAGGGACTTCCCAGGTTATTTCACACTGCGAATCTGCTCAGTACAGAATGAAATTTAACACTTTGCTCACTTTTTCTACATTTTGACTCTGAGAGTGAAACATAGCCGCTGTTTACTTACACTCACTGACAATGAGCACCAAGCCAACCACTGCACACACACTCCAAACCCATCTACGCAAATCCATTGATGCGAGAGATGCTCCTCAGCTCTGTCCTCAGCCAAGGAGAGTGAAGGACTTCTAGAAAAAAAGTGAAGACAAGAGGCGGGTAACATTTGCTATTATTTGTCTATTGTTGTTTTTATTATTTTATGTAATATCATTTGCTAGTTCAGCAGAGATAATAAAAAGAAATTAACTTTACAGGTAAAGGATTCTCTGTGATGGAATAAATTAATTACTTTTGATATAAACAAGAAAATAATACTGAGTCTCACCCACTGCAGAGCAGAGTATATGTGGAGCAGATATAATGCAGGTTCGAGCACAGATGTAGTTGAGAAATGCTGCAATACTAAAGCCAAGATGTGTTATTTAGCTTATCACAAAGTGTGTGTGACCTATTTCCCAAATGGGAATGGCCATCATGTCTGGATCACACCTCTTTTCCAAAGCATTTCGGTAGATGCATCCTCCTCCTCCTCCTCTGTGACATAAAGGGGACTGCAGGTTATAAAAGTGTATGTTTCCTCAACAATCAGACTTCACACTCTTCTTCCGTAGCCCTAGTCCTGTAACTTTCAGGTAAGTGATATCATTTACATTTCACATTTCTCACAAAACTTACTTGGTATTATTGAAAACTTTGCATTTAGTTTTTAAAAAGTATGATCAAATCTGGAACAAACCAAGTCTAGAGTACTCATTTTGTGACTGAGGAATTCACACAGATGTAGATAGCAGAATGTATTTATGAATTTTACAGATGACTTTCTCTCTTTGCAGTAAAGACACAGTATTAGCCAAAGTTAGATGCTTTTACATAAGGTACACATGCTAGTGTTTAATCATGTGCCACGTTACATGGTAGTACTACAATCCCTTATCAGTTGTAAGCAGCAAAGGCTGCTATCTGCATCTGGAGGAAACTGAGAACCCACCCAGTAACACTGCCTTCTCTGTTGCAGTGCCTAGTCTCAGCTGTATCCTTAGATCAGAAGCTGAGATGACTTTCTACAATGACATTTACCCATTCTACCCTCTACAAAGGACTTCCTTCATCTTCAGTGGCCACTTGCTCACCATTATTCTGGTCTTCCTTGTGTTAGCAGTCAGTCTTCTTATTATTCTGCCAGGAATACGAGGCAAGACGGTGAGTGCATCCCATCAGATAACCCATGACTCACTGCAAACAACCTTTGAATTTTTACTCTTTATGCTTTTTGGAATCGTTGGAATTGCAAACTAATAAAAGCATTATATTGCACTGCTTTGATTTGATTTTGTTTACATTTTTGACTGAAATCACCTGCAATAATTTTGTTTCTGCTCCTTTGATTCCTCTCAGCGGCTCTTCTGGATGTTCAGGATAATTACCAGTTTGTTTATAGGTGTAGTGATAGTGGGTGAGTTTTGTATTTGTATCATAGCTGTGGAATAGGTCATTTTTTCCCTATTTCCTTCATCATTATCTATCTTTATATACTTTTTGTGCAGTTCTCAACTTCACTAACAACTGGGCTGAGGCCAGAATTACCACAAATACCACCTACAAGTCTTTCAGCAATGTAGTGATTAATGCTGAGGTTGGCCTACATGTTGGGCTGTACGGCATTAATGTGACATTAAAAGGTGAGTCACTGCTGCAGCTCATGTCTACATCTAAAATGTTGAAAACTTGAAACACTGAGTAACTTATATGTTTGGTTACAAGGTTCGCACAAAACCTTTCTGAATATTCCATAGATTTTTTTTTAATTATCATTTTTTTTGCCAATTAATTTTAGGTGTATCTGCTGTATATAGTACATATAACACCCTGTTTTTTTCTCTCAGGAAATCCTGTCGTGCAGTTCAATGAGACCATAAATTACAATGAGATGTTTAGATGGCATGAAACAACTGAAGAAGATTATGAGGAAGCTTTAGAGAAGGGTTTACCCAACCCTATCCTATACATTGCTGAAAAATTCACCCTGAGAAATCCATGTGGTCTCATCTTTCAGTACAGATACTCTGGACGATACGCCTCTGCAACCCTGTGGTGATTAATAACAACTTCTGTTTTAATTTTATCAAATTATGCTGTCTGTTCCTGCAGTGGCTTATTATAAAAGCAGAAATTTAAACAGCTTTACTTGTTCTGCAGGACGTCATTTTGTTGCTGGATTCTCGCCAACATCCTCTTCTCCATGCCAGTCATCTTGTATGCCGGGTACATGATGATGGCGACCGCTGCCTTCATTTTCTTCTCCATGGCCTCCTTCTCCACCATCGTGAATGTGCCTCAGTGTGTTTTCTCCATAGGAACTAACTCTTTTGTGACAGAGTACAGTCATTCATTCTGGCTGGCTCTGGCAACAGGTAAACTTTTTTTTTTTCCCAGAAACTGGCATATGAAACCACATGGACCACCATGATTTTTACTAACTGAGTTGATTTCCAGGTACGCTGTGCACCATCATTGGGAGCCTTTTGGTGATTTTAAACTTCTTGATGCCAGAGAAGATAAAATCAGCTTTCAGTGTTGGTGTTGACAGCTGTGAAGATGAGGATGCTTCTTGTGGGGAAGGCTACTTGAATTCAGTTTTTCTTCATGGACCAGTGATTTCACCACTGACATCCAAGGTTTCCGCAGTAAGTTGATCACGCTTACCTGTTAGCGTCATAATCGGTAGCATTTTGCAACATGCAAGTAGATTAGTCATTCATTTGATTATGAAATGTATAAATAAATAAATAAACATGGACTTTTATAAAATATATATTCAGTGTTAAAACCAAATGTGACTAATTCTGTATTAATACGGCATGAAATAATAAAATAGAATTAATGACGCTACTGTTGTGACCATCATCATATACAATACATCCTGAATCCTGAGTGCTGCATTTATTTAATTTATTTTATTTTTTAATTCCAGCAGGCAGCAAACTGACTGACCATTTTTTTTGTGTTCCAGGAGCATATATGACGTGGCCCAGATTCCCCTCATGGGGCTTTCAGTTTATACTTGAAGATCATTTTACTGATCGTGTTACAGACAGACAGTCTGTCCGATTTCACATCTATTCTAATTATGTACATGAGCCTGTAAGTGTGTTATGTGTTAACTGTAAATATATTTTTGAATTTGTAAGGATTATTGGCGGGTTTCAGTAGCTGTAAAAAAAATATAAATTTGTATGGGATCTGCATTATATGTGCGTCCGAACATTGATCATGGACGACAGGTGTGTCTTTGACTCTATTTGAAATTAAATATGAAGAAAGCTTTGCAGTGAAATTGCATTTAGTATCATCCGGATTTATATGCATAACATTTTAGATTATTCTGCTACCGACATGATGTCATTTCTGCTATATTTCTAAAGAGCCTAAACAGTTGAACTTTCCAAGAAAATGTGAAAAATATGAGAGTGGATTATTATGAAATTCCTTGTAAGTACAATTTCTCAAATACAGCCAAATGTATTTATTTTGTCAAAGTTTGTCAGCACATTTTTTCAGCAACACCTTAATAAAAATGAAAACAAACTTAAGTTCAGCAGTGAAATTGTATTTTAGGTGTGTTGCATCATTACATTCATCCAGTAATGTGTATATTGATACATTCTTGTATGCTCTGGTAAAGGTAATGATCACCTATACTGTATGTCTTTGAATAGTAGGTGTGTCTTTGGCCTTCAGCATCACTGTAATACACAGAGTTTAATGCCTTTGTACAGCTTTTTTTTTATAGCCTTTTAATACTTACTGTTGTAGATTATTGTGTCAGATTGGAGAATGAATCCCTGGTCAGTTATTTTTAATAATCACATGCATACTGATTTCTGCAGGAGTAATATGGCCTTTCCAACCAAGTCCTTGAGTAATCCAAACTATTTACAGTATAAGTACAATTTTTAAACTCCATACACATTATAAAAATGACTAAATAAAAAATAAATGTACTAATTTATCTCTTTATAAGAAAATAATCATGACCATAAAGCTACGTCTCTTCGACACCATAAACTCACATACAGTACTACAGACAGTATTCACATTATAAGGCCATTATGACAACGTAATTCAAGATAAAACCTGAAAATGAGAACCAAATGTTCTTTACAGCATCGCAACAAGAGGCCAAAACTAAAATGATAGAAAAATAAATTCTGCTCATCACACAGCCAGATGAGCAGAAACGCAGCGGGCTGATCTGTGGAAGGCTCTCTAGATGTAGACAGGCGTCTCTTGTCCTGTTAGCAGTCTGAACATCACAGCAGGCATCGTCTTCATGTTAATCTGGCAAAGAGGCAGTGATAAGAGGAGTGTGGTCATTATTCAGGCAACTTATGAACCTAATTAAAGATGCACAGGTGTAATCACATCACTTGAATTCAGGGCTAATTTGTTCCCCTCTGTGGCTTCAGAGTTATATGAGACCGTGGAGGCTTTACCAACTAATTTTGACCTTTTTTAGTTTAAGTGGAGCTTGCTAATGGAGGAGAAACAAAAAGGTTCTGAGTACGTTGGTAGCTGTGGCTTCTTGATGAAAAACATTAACATGTTGAGAGTTTTGCTAAATGAATTCTCTCATATCTCTGATAAAAACTAAACAGCAGTGGCCAGTAAGTTTGCAAAGACTGAAGGCCTGACTCTCTTCAGCAGGTAATAAAATCCACATCAAAATAACACTGCATCTCACATAAAAAAACTGCAGCGTAAAAGAGATGAGGTGGTTTTATTTAGGTTAAAGAACCAATTTCTTTTTGCCTTAATTTATCCTTTTAAAGTGAATGTTGCACAGCATTAGAGTGATGTCATTATGACTTTCACCACACTGTACTGTCATAAGGTGACCAGAAATAATAGCATTTTAAAATGTGTGTATACCAGCTACAACATGCTGATGACTCTTTTCCCTTTCCACATGGCATTGTGTCAACCCTCATTGTTCCAGCACCTATTTTCCTTCTAATGATGGTATGTTAAACCCTGTAGACCACTGGCACAGGAGGCCATGGCATTTAATTACCTACAGGTTGAGACAGATCACAACAACAACAAGTTGGTGCCCCACCTGGGAGTTGTGTTTACATTTACTTAAATATCTGACCGACTGTTGTAGTCATGTAACATGGATCTGAATGCTCACTGAACCCTTTTCCCCTAAAGAAAGTTGTCAGATAATAGTGAATGTTAATGGGTATTTCTGTCTAATGTGAAAGGGTTTTACAGCTAAAAATTGGTGCACCTGCTGCACCGACAAGTAAACACTTTTCCTGCCTGCTGATTTTCAAATGAACAATTATGTACATAGCTATTGTGTAGTTTCTTTAATCTTCTAAAACCATATAGCAACATGATGCCAACAAATGAATTAGTCTCAATATACCCTATACAATGTATATCTGCTTTCAGTAAATGAATTCATTCTAATGATTTCTTCTCCTCATCCACATCAGAGAAAGCCCTGCTGTGGCTACTTTTGTGCACATAAAAATACTTCAGCAAAGTTCCTGCTCCATATAAAATTAGAACGGTTTCACATTACACCTGCATTTATGCCTCTCTCCTCTCTTTCCAAGCATTATTGATCATTCCTGTGGCTGGAAGCAGCTTGGCTTTGAGGAAAATGAAAAACAGTGCTTTTTGTGCCAATGTAATACCACTCAGCAACACTAGAGGGAGCAATAATTTATTTCTGCTTTATTGAGCTGGACTTTGACAAAAGATTTGCATTTGTCTTTTTATCACAAAGTAAGAAACCAAATAAATGATAACTTTAACCATGACAAAAGATAAAGAGACTGCACATTGCAGGGCTATGCACAGACTTTAACCCTAACTCTTTTCTTACTTTGGCCACTGTTTTCCCTGCATTTGCTAAGCTAACATTACATCATCCTCTGCTGCACTGCTTACACTCGATTGATCAGCTTTTAAATAACGATTTACACTTTTAACTATAACCTTTTTGCCATTGACTAAAGTAAATTTTATCTATTTATTTAATGCATGGTATGACACTTTATAAATCTTTTTTCTGAACCAATCTTAGTCTGTAAGTATCTCTGAAAAGTTTGCATAGCACAGTGTTTGTGTGGCACAGTAATGAATAAAAAGAGTTTGTGTCTTGATGAGTTCTTACCTCACCCACTGAGACAGACAGGGTTAAAACAATCTTCTCATGTGGCATGGCAACAACACTCTGACCATTTATTTCAATGATTCTGTGTCCCACACGAACGCCACCTCTCTCAGCAATGCCACCTCGCATCAGACTGCAGATCTGAGAATATGTAGGATAATATGTAACACTCACCATCTTAAGGATTTGCCAACCTTTCATTTTGAGCCTGAGCTTAAGGATACTCACAATGCCGTTCTGAACACTGAAGCCAAGCTGAAACTTGAGGTCAGGTCTCTTGATAAGGACTGTGGTGACAGGAGGGCAGCTCACAATACTTAGCTTTACCTTCACCTGATTCTTCAGACCCTGGAACAATTACAAAAACACCTTCTTGTTAAGGTAATTAAATATAATCTTCCTATTAGATTGAATCGAAGGAAACTGTACTTCATTTTTTTCTCTTCAAAACGCTTTGCTTCTCATCCAAAAGGCTTCTTTAGTTCTAAAAGGACTGGTGAGGAATTTCAGGCTTATAAGCTGTAGTTCACACTTGATGGTCATTGAAGTCACATGAGTGCTGTTGACCCACCCAACCGTCCTGTGGATCATTAAGATCTGACCAGCCGGACCAACTCACTGGTCAGTGTAGAACTGAAGAAGCCTTTCTAATGAGAGGTGAAACGTTTTCAAGTGACAAGAAAAAGTTGAGTTGCCTTCAATTTAAAATGTAAGGATTACCATGACCTGAGAATCTCCTCCTACATACAAGGAATTTAAATAATCAAATCCCATAAAAAGACCAGAACCAACTATAAAATCCTTAATACAAGCAAATTCTTTTGTGCCGTAGAGCTCAGAATAAATCAGTCCAACATACATTGTTAGTCTAAATACCAGCGACTGAATTAAGAAAAACTGGGACTATTACATTTTCAGTAGGAACCAAAGGACTTGGAGTTGTGGATTAAATAATATTGCTAGCCAAATCAATATGTAGTTTTTGCATGATCATATAAAATAAGAAGTCATCTGGGATGTCATAGTGTCATGATTAAATTGACATCTATTCATTTATTTTCATTTTGTATTCACTTAATCTTCACGAGGGTCAGCAGAGGCTATGATCCATCTCAGTATGCAATAAACCCCACCAGAAAGGATTTGATTCTAATCCATATTTTTTGGCCATTCAAATTTTCCCATGAGGTTGATGTGAATGCTAATGATTTGCATAAATCATAATTTGATTTAATATAAGAAAATACATTTTTGTACAAACCCAAACTGGAGCATGACATCCACTTTACCTTGATAATCCCCTGACACGTGGCCAGTGGCAGCCCCACCAGACTTGTGTCATTAATGGACATAATCTGGTCCCCAACGCTGAGTTTTCCAGAGCGAGCTGCAGGACCGCTATTCAACATACTGGCCAAAATGACGGTGGGTAGAATGGAGCCCCAGCCAGACTCCACAATCACCACACCGAGAATTTCCCCTTTTTGCTTCTCCACATAGAGCTGGAACACAGTTAAAAGTACATATGTTTTAAACCTCACACCCTCAAGTCTAAAGGACTTGGAAATTTCTGACATAGCTATTTGTTTTAGAAGGAAACCCACCTATAAAAAAATTCTCACCTCTTTACAGTTGTCTGAGTTTGAGAAATGGACAAGGTCATCGTGGTACATTTCCTGGGAGTTGATGATGTCACTGTATTGTTTGTGGCTTAAGTCAGTTGGGTTGATGCCATTAGCTCGAAGGAACTCTCTGTAGGCCACGCTGAACGCCTGACCAATGGACTGTGCAATCAGTTGTGCCTGTGGGGAGGGAAGCGTTTGGGGAAAACTACTTAGCAGGGAGGCTATCCCGTTAACAACAGCAAGGAAGTGAGAAAGATCAAAGTGGTTTGAGTGACCAGAGAAAAAACGTGTAATAAATCTTAAAACTAATGTGTAATGCAGGCCCACTTAGGCGCTTACATCCTCCGACTCAAAGACATAGCAGATCATCCTGTACTGACTGTTTCCATCACTGGTAGAGTCAGATGATTCAGAGAAGTCCTCTGATGAAGCTTGAGACATACGCCTCCGTGCCATCAGAACCACGATGCTGCCAATGTCTGCAATGTAGGAGATGGTCCGCAAGGCACTGTCCATCATGGTCTCCTAAACACAACAGAAACCGTTGCAACCATGATACTGAAAAACACACAGAGATACAGGAGGCAGCATCACCACACAGAGCTCCATGAGTTACTAACCTGTGTGTCAGCGTTCAGTACTTTGACAGCTTTAGTGGAGATGAACAGGTCCACTTCTGTCATCATTTGAGAGTCTTCATCCTGGCTCTTTGAAATAAATACGATTTCAGTGAGACTTCTTCATTTTGAATGTTTGCGTGATGTTTAAATAGCCGAAAACAAACATTCAGCTCATCATCAAAACACTAAAAGGAGGAAGATGATAAAAAAAACCAAGCAACAGCTCCACTATGTGGTAAATAAATGAATTCACTACACGCCAAACCTCTACCACAAGCCAGCTGATGCACATGCTAATACGCTCAAACACATCAATAAACCCTGAACATTTTTTAATCACACAGTAAAAAGATACTTTGATGTCTTTTACTCTGTCTGTAGTGAAGAAAAATATCAGAAATAAAAATCATTTCAATTCTTTAAATCTGCCAACAAACATCTGGCATTAAATTTTAAAAAGTCCAGCTAGCAAAATCAGCTAAATCAATACTCATGGTCCTGAATACTGACTTGTTGACCAAATTGCTTCTAATTTGGCTCCTTCATTTTGAGATAAATTAATGAAAGCAGGCAGCTTTTACCTTTTAATAATATTTACAATCCAAATAAATCAGCACTGACAGTTACCTTGATGTGACTGACGGCTTCGTGGGCCTGAGACATGCGGACAGACTTGGATGGATTTTTGTCAGACAACACCTGAGTGCAGCCAAGGTAGTTAGCAGCAAAGATGATCCCATCAATGAGATCCTCTGGCTCACAGGGACCTGGGACTATATAGCAAAACACATTGTCATGTGCTGCAATAATTTTTAAAATCTGTCAAATTCAAGAATATTCTGAAATATTTACCATCTTCAAAGCTGGGAAAAGAGGCAGCTTCCTGTGTTTGCTTTAGAATAAGTTAACAAAATAACATAAGTGCAGCCGATAAGTGAAAATATTAATGTAAGACATAAACCAAGAAGATATACCAATTATAGTGAACACAAGTAAGCATGTTTGCCTTTCACTATGGACTCAATGAAAAAAAAACATAGCTGAATCTTTGACAGTGTAATATTAAAGGCTGTTGAATCTTTGTCATGTTTCATAATGAAACAAATCTCAACCTTGGGAGAATTGCTTTCCTCTGGTGAGGTGGGCTCTGGACATTGAGGCCTCCTCGGTTCCTCTGGCACCTCCTCAGGCATTATGGCTGTGCTTGGCTTCTCATCCTGCTGTACACAAACATCTGCTTTAATTTAGGTCAATTTTAAGTTGGGGATGGTACAAGCAGTAACTATTATAAACTAAATTGTGAGAAATGACAGAGACCTGTCACATTTGCATTTCCTACCTCCTCAGGTTTCTCTGGCCCTCTCCGCTTCTCCTCCACAGACTCCTTCTGTTCTTCTGCTGTGGGATGAGGGTCCAGGGGTGGTTTGACCACCCTGGGTTCATTCTCCTGACTAATAGCAGTGGAGGGACTGGGTCTGGAAACAGGAGGAGGTGGGGCTTTCTGGGTGTCGGCAGATGACTGAGCATGAGTATGACGGGGTGGTGGAGGAGGATGTTGCCTACTGGAACTGGGCCTAGCCTTGGATCTCACTGCAGACTTTTTGCAGTCTTTGGACAAAGCCTTTGGACGCAGCTCGGCGCTGTTGGTCACAGATCCTTTGATCTCAGAAACAATATGCTCAGTGTCTTCTCTTGCTCCCCTCCTTCCTCGTCCTTTACCCTGGCCTTCCTTCTTCTTTGAACTCATGTGGGATGACTCACACTTCTTACCAGCTCCTGGAATATTGTGGCTTCTTGTAATTTGAGAGTCATCTTCTCTTTTTCTGTCATCACCTCCCTTTCTAGTTCTGCCAGTCTCATTGCCCTGATAAAGACTGGGCGGCCTTTGACCCTTAGTCTCTGTCTCTTCTAAATCCTCTACAAATCTGGCTCCATCCAGCACCTCTTCGAACCCATCTCCATCAGTAAACCTGTCTCTCTGGCCCAGTTTCACTACCCTCTCTGCTTCATTGCCAGCTATCAGGGCACAGTGTGACCTAAAATGAGGACCCTTCTTATACGGCTTATTGTCTAACTGTGATTCTTCACTTATTTCTGTGCTAAGTTGAGGTTTGGAGGCAATCTGGTCAGTAGCAGCACTGTTCTCATTAATATTATCACTCACTGCATGCTTCACATCCTCAGGACAATACTGTTTATAAAATCTCATATCAACAACAGCTTCTCTGCTCAAATGTAGCACCTCATCACAGTCCTGCTCAACATCAGAGCCAACGTTGTCATACTCAGAGCAGGTGTCCTCCATATCTTCTGGACTTGGGTCACAACTCCTGTAATAGTGCTTTACAGAAGCCGAAGGAGTCAGCTGGTCATTGTGGTCACCCTTCAAAGAACGGGATGTTTGCTGAGTTGCCTCCTTCACCAAGCCTCGCTGCTCTTCTTGACTCGATTTCTTGAGTCCTGCAGCAGGGCACGATGGAGGGCTGGGAGCCAGTACTTTGGAAATGGTTCCTGGCCTTTGTCCATGAGCCATAACTGGCCCATTAAGTTCACTACCCTAAATCCTGGGAACATTCAAAGGTATTTACAGTTTTGCATTACAAGATCAGTAAATCTTCACTTGATATCCTAAAGGGGTGTCCAAAGTCTTCCTGCAGGCTTTCCATATGTCCCTGATTAAACACCTGACTCACATTAAAGGGATCCAACAGCCTATGAAGTTCTGTACAATGACTCATTAATTTGAGTCAGGTGTGTTGGAGCAGAAACAATTAGAAAACCTGCAGGATTGTTGCCCTTGAGGACCGGAGCTGGACACCCATCTTATAAACAAAACATCTTTCATGTTGCTGAAAATCTTTATCTAAAAGTCAATGAATATATTTTAAGTTAAAAATCAGATTACATTTAATCACAAGACCTAACATACTGTACAAAATACCCCAAAATGGTTGATCTCTTCCATACATACAGAAACTGTTAAGATTTAATTTTGCCTTTAAAGCAACCTCATCCCTATTTCAGTTTTTAAACACATATTCCCAGAACATCTCTCACTCACTTAACACAATACAATACAATAATGTCCTCTCAATAATTCCTAATCTGCATTTTCATAGTCAGACAAAAACAAAAACTGTTGTTTGTTATTAGTCATCTTGCTTGTTGTTTCAGCTCTAATTTTGTCCTGATATCCTGCACAACAGGAAACCTACAGTTAAACTACATTAAGTAAGTCAGTCCAGTATCATATGAGTGTGATGCCTTTTCTTTGACCCTTGAAGTTAGTGGGGTGGTCATATTTATGACCAAGAAGCCCTGTCATCTCAAGAAACATGAATCATTAATAATTCTTTGACATTTAAATTTAATGTCTAAAAGAACATTTACCCTGGACTAAGACACAACACAACAGTCCTGTGTTTTTTTTTGTTTTTTTTTTTTTGTTGTTGTTGTTGTTGTTTTTTTGTAACGCTTGACTAGTTTATGAAGCTAACAATAGCAAGAAAGACTCTTACAATAAATAAAAGCAGATCATACAATTTTACAAGACTAACCAAATTATTTTGAAACATGACGTGTTGCGTTATTGTGCATTGTTGCTAAAATATGATGGTTCCAGCCACCTAAATATTATAATTTTTCAATCAGTGTCTGAAATGGTTGCAATGCCTGAGATTTTCACTCTGTTTGGGAAATAAGAGTTAGGTTATTTATAATTAAACCATGAATAACAAAGCTATCCTTGACAATAGTAAGCTGACTGATCATAAAAAAGTTATGTTATCTACAGCCCTACAATTCCAAACATCACACAAGAACAGCAACACTAACAAAGAACATGAATAAAAACATCAAATTCTATAAAATGTACTTTTTATTATGTATGATTTTTTATGGAACATAGTAAGACCTTATGATTCCCTAGTTGCAACAAATCAATTCTCATTTGTGCCATTATCTGCAACCCTGGCACTTTAGTAATAAAGGCTTTATAATTAGTTTAGTACTGGGTGTGCTAAAGCTAACAGTGAGGAGTGGTTTCCTATTAACCCAGGCAAAGCACGTCACACCCTCATCTGAAAGGCAGCATCTAAGCTTGTGGCTAAAAACAAACTGTGCGGTTTGAGTCTAGCCTTTTGGATGGAGTTAAATTCTCTATACAGCATTATATGTGTCGAACCAGTGTCGATCAGATCATAATGCAATCGAGATTATGGCATCATCCGTCTAAAAACCTGTAATCCCTGAGTACAGCTTTAATCATGACCTCTCCATGGTGCTGAACTGGCAATTAAAACAATGCTGATTATTATGGGCTTAAATGGGGTTCTGTAATGCAGTTTTCTTGCATCTGCCCTGCCCTTCTGTTGTTTTGTATGGTTTCTTATGAAGACATTACGCCGAACATTTGCCGCAGCTGCAGGGGTGGTTGTTGTGGTGGTTCCCCATAAGTGGACACCGCATTTCCATCTGCCTACATGTCGATATGATAATCGGATATATGGTTTTTAAGCGCATGTAGTACTCGCAGTGATGGAGCTGACTCCCTCCACACTGACTGTGTGTTTAACCATATAAACGGATCCTATTATCCTACTGCTGCTGCAATTCACATCGACCTTGATTTGAAGCTTCGAGACTGCACCATGCTGACATCCAGCTAATGGGCTGGTGTACCACAGGAGCACTACCAGTTTCGTTTTTAGTCCTGTTATTGCAAACCGAGCGGGCCTACATGAACCATCACTACATTTGAATTACTGTGCATAGATAGATTTGTGTACCACTTACCGACATCAGTCTTGTGGGCAGCCCTCTTCGTTAAATGCCGTGTTGAACAGATCAGATTGCTACCCGGAATGGGTTTTTTTTAATAAAAGCTGCACAGCAGCCCAGGAACCTGTGTGGGGCAAAAAAACACCCCTCACCATGTGGTCTCTTCCAGCATATAACTCTCAAATAGCCATGATAAAAACCAAGTCAGACTTGTTTAAATAAAAATTGTTTTAATGTAAATATTTAATTTCTTATCTTTAATTATAGAGAAATCATATAAAGTTTAATTTAACAGTAAGCATTTTGTACTGTATAGTCCTTATTATTATTTTATTTAAAGAAATGTTCTAAAATATGTATTAATAAAAAAGATTTGTAAAGGTTTTACTTCAGGTGTAAACGTTCATCTTTGAGAAATTATCGATGTATCTGGGATCGATTGGGCAAGTTAAGGAGCACTGCGCTCTATTGGTTTTGCCTGAGAAGCGGGATTGTTGCTGTGAAGCATTGAAACCGGTGTTTGCTAGTTTCAGCACATTTGACAGTTTGTATCTTTTCATTTTTCTGTTTGCGTGTGTTATTTTCTGAATGTGTAAAGTGCCAAAAGCTGCACATGGGCGATATTTTCAAAGGACATGTTTCATTCTTGCTAAGTTTTCGTTTAATTAAGCTAATCACGGTAAGCACTTGTAACCATTTTCACACTACCAATTATGCAACAAAGACGAACCTTTGTAAAACGTAGTTTTTATCGAGTGGCACTGCTAACGCTGGCAGTATGACAGAAAGAGATAACGAAGACAAACTGAAGCGAAGGTTATCGTTGTCTAAAAGTAAGAAGAAAGACTGTGTCAAAGGTGGGACTTCGGCAAGTACAGCGACCAAAACTCCAATCACGTCGTTCTTCAGCAGCAAGCCTCCACCTAAACTGGCGTGTCCCCTGTGTGGCCAGTTAGTACCAAGATTCAGGATCAATGAGCACATTGATCTGCAGTGCCAGAACTTTGAAAGGAGAGACAGCCTTGTCGCCTCAGGAAGTAGCAGTGTAAAACCAAACACCCACCTGTCACCGAAAACCAATCTCCCCAAGTCCCCAGAGCTGGATCAAAAACTGGAAGAGGTGGAGAAAGAGACGAACACTAGCCCATATTTTAAGAAGAATAACTTTCAGCAGGCACCACGGAAGATAAACAGCAAGACTGTGGTCAGGACTATTGACCTTGGAAGTCTGTCCTCCAAGTTATCCAGAAAATATCAGAATACACCTGAGTCGAAACACATAGAGGATATAAATGTAACCAAGAAGACAGATCCTTCTGAGACTATCAGTAGCTCCCAGAAGGAAAATGTACACATTCAGATATCAGAGGACAAAAAAGAGTGTGTTAAGGATATAATGGTCAGTGTGGACACTCCAACATCATTGGAAGATGCATCAACTTCTAAAAATGGACATAATCCTGAGCTCAAAGCATCTAAATCAAGTACTACCCCAACAATGGTTTCTACAAAATTGCAATCATCTCCCTTCAAAGTAGCCAAAAGAAAAAATGAAATGACTTCCAGTGTTAGCTCATTTGACATTCAAAAGAAAGCTAAGTATAAGGAGAGTGGTAGAAAACTGAAGGAAATGTCTTCTGAGATAACTCAAACTGACTGGCATAAAAGTGAGGTATCCTCAAATTGGGATCCATCTTTGAGTTCAGAGGAGTCATATGCAAGAAGAGTTGCAGGTATTAGTGGTGACTCAGTTCCCGAGTCTTCTGCTGAGAGCTCTAAGCCCTCATCGCTTCCTTACTATCTTCGTAACTTCAGAACTGTACTGCATGCTGTGCTGGAGAATGAAGATGACAAGGAGTTGTTCAACCAGGATGATATGTCACTGGTAGATGCATTTGACAAGCTATCAGGTATGTTAAATTATTGTTTGGGGATGCCAATAAAAATTTGCAGTAATTCAGAACCTTATTGCTAACATTTTATTTTCTCTGTTAAAGTAAAAGGTCAGAAGCTGTATGTCAGGCTTTTCCAAAGAAAACTGAAATGGCTCCAAGTAAATAAACTGGATTATGACGAGATTTGCAAAGATCTAGGACCTGTTGCACAGGAACTGGTTCATAGTGGTTTTCTGCAGACAGGTAAGCAGTTCAAAACAACACAGCTTCTACAGTCTGTCTTTTAATATTAAAGTTGATAATCATCCTGTTATTTTTATAATTTGGCCATTAACATTTACCCAATGTGTTTATTCCACTCCATTAATTTAGCTAAGGCAAATATTAATAAAAGGTTTGGATTAAAGCTCGGATTCAATTTTAATCAGTACTCCCATCTTGTGATGTTTCTGTGTCTTAAAGAGAATGATCTTGAGGATCTTGGGGAAGCGCTAGATCTCCTACCTGCTCCGGAGCTAAAGGCTCTAGCCAAGACTTTCCATCTGGGCAGTTCTGGGACTCAAAAGCAGCAGTTGGTGGACGGGCTTCTCCGCCTGAGCAAGCAAAAGTCTTTCTTCTCTCTGTCCTCTGCTCAAAACAACATTGGAATAGTTATCCTCAAACGGTGAGATCATTTGCACTGACTTCCAGCTTATTACTTTGATGACAGTGACGAGCTCATTCCTTTTCTTTCCTTAAAGAGCGAAGCAGTTTGCAGGTTCCTGTGTGCGCCTGTCTCGTGCCCCTAGAGCCGTGTTTTCCCGCATCCTTCTGCTGTTTTCTTTGACGGACACCATGGATGAGGAGGAGATGGGAGCTGGAGGACAGAACCAGCTCTTTACTATCCTACTGGTAAACTCAGGACGTCTTGCTTTCCCAGACTACACAGTCCATCGAGTGGCCAAGGTGTTTCAGGATAGAGAGGATCTTATCAGGTTAAGTTTTGCCTAAATATTTAAGATAGCTTTTTTCATTTTATTCTGGTAGAATAGACCAGATTAAATACTCATGTCATGACACCTTGCATCACATTAGATATGAAGCTTCCATGAGAGCCCTTCTAGAGGTTACCTCAGCTATGCAGGCTGGTCAGTGGGAACTGGCCCTGGACCTTTATAGTGCTGCCAAAAGCACCTGGCAAGAGCTGAGGAAAAGCCATGACCTGAGGTCAGCACAACATAAATGTTCTTATTTGCTACTGTACCTCTGTAAGAGGTATCCTTGGTCTATGGTAGCTGTTTAATATTGACATTGTCATTTGTTTTGTAGGCACCAGGAAGAGCTGCCCGTGTTCCTGCGCAGCTTCACTACAGGATGGGCTTACACCCGAATTTTATCCAGAGGAGTGGAGATTTTGCAGAGGCTACGTCGCTATGAGGTTTGATGAACTATCCTCACTCACCCACAAAAATTTAAAGCTTTGTGAAGTTAAGTGATAAAGATGCCATGTGTTTACTTTTATATTAAAGGAGGCAGTAGAAGAGCTGCAGTCCTTACTACAACAGTCTATTTACTGTCCTGACAGCCGTGGCCGATGGTGGGACAGACTGGCTCTGAACCTTCACCAGCACCTCAAAAAACCTGAGCAAGTGAGCACCAGCATCTGTGTTTCTATTTACCATACAGTATCAGATCCTATAATCCTGCATTTTTTCACAATTAGCCATATCTGCATTTTTAAGAGATTCCTGACAAAATGGGCTACTTACGCTCAGAAACAACTGCCTTTGTTTATAAGCCTTTGAGGGTTATGGGTGTTGAGGATCTGTGATCAACTCCAGTGTGGACACAAAAAAGAGAGGGACTGCCTCACATAGTTGTAAGAAGTATGAAAAGTTTCCTGCATTCCAAATATACCAACAAAATTTCCCACTCTTTTGTCTTGAGGATGTCCAATCCACAGCACGTCTTTATTGGTCACACATGATCAGTTACAGCCTGTCAACGCAGAAGGCTTCTCTGCTAAAGTCACCATAGAGTGAAACATTTCCATACCAGAGCAGCCTGAGTAAGTGGGTGTTGCTGCACTTCACTGGGAATGTACTGTAGCTGATAATGGTGAGGTTGCAACAAATGCTACAATTTTAGTGCTTTGATCACAAACACTTTTAGTTTCTCAGTTATACTGAGCATGTCTGAATAAACTGGGAACTGTCTGTGCTTTTAAAGGTAAATGTTATCCTGTTAAACATAACTAAGCTTTAGATAAATACACTTAAACACTTCTATGTTACCTTTGAAAAAAATTAAATTGGTTAGCCTATACTTTCCATCCTTGTGGAGATTTTAGCTATCTGGCTGTGTTTTTAACCTGTATTCTTCACACTCAGGCCATTTGTGCTATCAGAGATGGGATGTCAGACACTCAGGTGCGCACAGGGCATAAACTCTCCCTCTATCAGAGGGCTGTTAGGATGAAAGAGTCTGCCAGTTGTAAGAAGTACCGCCTACAACTCAGAGAACTTCCCACTGTCCAAGTCCAAGATGTCAATCATGTGAGTTTTGAAAGGTGGGAAAATTACCCAAGCACATACAGAATAAGAGATTTGTTCATTTATGCTTATAATTCTGCCTGCAGGTGACTATTCGAGGACAGCTGTTTCCTCATGAGGGCGGCATGGGGAAATCAAAGTTTCTTTTACAAAAACATGAAGATGGGGAAGAGTCTGCTCATGCCACTGTAATATGCTCTGTGGAAGAATTAGCTTTAGCACATTACCAGCAACAAGGTTTTGACCAAGGTAGGCTTTCTTCTACTGTTAAAAAAATGTCTACCAACGTGTCACAAAAACAATGTGTCTTCTCGTGTGTAACAGGGATCCATGGAGAAGGCTCAACATTCTCAACCTTGTTTGGTCTTTTTATGTGGGATATCATTTTTATGGAGGGTATTTCAGATGTCTTCCGAAATCCATACCAGGTAAAGTTAGATCCTGAAAGTAATATAAATAAATATATACTGTGTGTGTGTGTATATGTATATGTATATATATATATATAAATTATGCAACTCCTGTTGCCCCCCCACCCCCACAGACGTGCCCGTTGGATCTCTACACAGACTGTTTCTATGAGAATAGAAAGGAAGCGATTGCATCTCGTATTCAGTTACTTGGGGAAGCTTCTATACAAACTCTGTGTGACATGTTGGAAGATATCTGGAACTCCCAGGAGAGTAAAGTGTGCTCACTGGTCAGCTGGGAACGTTTCTCATCCCTTCAACAGGCGCAGGTATTCACTGTCATTCTTAAACATGGATATTTAGTATTAACAGATGTGATGTTTTCCATATATTATATGAATGTGATTAGACAGATAATGTCAGTTATGATCAAATAAATTGCTCTATACATTTCTAGATTTCTTTACAGGAGGCAGCAGCCTGTACTGCTAACAGTATGTTTATATTCTGATATTTGCAGTCTCTTGTTGCATGCTTGGGTGGAACCTTCTTAGCTGCAATAATAGACCGAATGGGAAAAGACTACAGACACTGCCGTGGAGGTTTGCCTGATCTCGTGGTGTGGAATACCTCCAACAACACTTACAAGGTTCTGAAGTAGAGATTTTTATTTTTCCTGTGGATTCAGTTTACTTTGCTTCCTGATCATCCTCATCATTTTAAAACTTATAATACTGAATAAAATCTCCTGTCATTGTAGCTGGTGGAAGTGAAGGGGCCCAATGACCGACTGTCCCACAAACAGCAGATCTGGCTGGATGAGCTGCAGAAACTAGGGGCTGATGTGGAGGTGTGTCATGTGACAGCTGTTGGAGCCAGAGGCGCTCGTCTGGAGTAGGAAGACAAAGAAATGTCTGATGATCAACAAAGACTCATTAATCAGCCGGAATTGAAGCATTACAAACATAATGAGAAAGCCTCCTGGAGAAAAGAATCTCAATCAGATAAGTTTGGTACAGACCACATCTGCAGATTATTTATAATAGCTTAAAAATGGTAAAAATCTTAATCTCAGAAATTTAAATAAACTTCCATCCATCTAAAATGTCATCATATTTGAATATGGGGAATCATTGATGCCCTTGGATATAGAAAGACATACAATATGAGATAAAGATCAGAGTTTGCTTACAGACAGTAGGAGTTAATGCATGAAAGATAATTTTCCAACCACAAAACAAAGTTAATGGTGTTTCTTTTTCCTTTGTAACACAATATTAACAGGATTTTGGGTTACCAAGCAACAAAAGCTCACATTTATTTGAATGTGTATGACTTGCATTACGGGTCTATGAGTCTGTTATGCAACCAATTAGTGTGGTAATGGGCTTATAAATGTGCAGTTTTACAACTATCCATCAATGTGTTAAAAACAACTGGTACCAATAAAGATACCATAGAGCTGCTATTAAAGGTCATTTTTATTTTCAGTGATGGATCTCCAGTGTATTCTCTATGTTGGATAATAAGTTGAATTATTAAAATAAATAAAGGATGAAAGTAGACCCTGAACCGTACAAATCTAAAACGCTTGTGACTAATTTTCTCTGGTAAAAAGGCATTTTACCTCCAGCTCAGTTTCATAGGCTAATTACAACTGATCAGCTCATTTTTGTGTGTTTGTGCGTGTGGGAAGGATATGATTAAACTATAAAAACAAGGTAAATCAGAATTCATAGAGTCCAAATCAACAGTATTTGATTTTATAAGTGACTTTACTACAAATAACACTACATATTATCAGAAGTAGCCTGTTGAGAAAGATGGAAGTAGTGAATGATGGATCAGTTACATTTTACAATGTGTTAATAAATATGTGGTAATCTGAATATTAAACGTTCATTTTCATTTAAACGTATTGTGTCCAAGTGTATTTGTAATAGATTATCTCTGTGATGTACATTGCACACATTGCATTGTACCCAGTGCTGTGCCTAAGCGGGAGGTAGCCTAATCAATAGCCCCTAATGTATTCAGGCCTGGATCATAAATGCTTTTGGGGGAAGGGATTCCAGCTTCCCTGCGTCTGACGTCACGACGTTGGAGAAAGAGGAGGCGATGAGAGGAAGCTGCAATAAACACACAGGGCGTCTGCGCCTATCTAAATAGGACAATAAAGTGAAAACGGTATCAATGCTCTAACAATGGATTTGTCACATATGGTTCTCCTCAAAGTTTTTCTCTTCGTGTACTTACTAAATTGCACCGAAGGTGAGTCAAGCATTTTGAGGGGGGAAAAACCAAACCTTACGGGTTGTGACGAATCCACGAAACCGCGTCTGAGAGGAACAGAAATCCCGATAGCCCGTTAGCTAACAGAAGGGATCAGCAGGGCCTGCTTGTTATGATGAGGACTGCACCCTTTTTGCCGTATTACATCAGGCCACGGAAAGATACGTAGCGTTAAAGCTTATAGAGATTTATGTAGTTTATTTGTATATGCTGATATTGCTGGTTTATGTTTGTGTGTTGTCATAATTTTGTTGCCAGGTTTGGTGCGGTTTTGCTGTTACCGTACCAACAGCGCCGACAGCCATTGTTATGAGAATACTGAGATGCCGACCGGGTTAACGGTCCGTTAGCTTTGTATTAGCTAACGCCTTAGCTGCTAACGTTCACACATTAGTTGAAATCTCAGTTCAGCGGCTGAGATTACGTTACCCGCATACTGTATGTGTGTGTACAATTTGTACGGTACAAGCTTCAAGCTCTGAAAATATTTTTTTAAGTCGGTTTTTTTAAACACATTTTGTAAATAAATGCCACATTTGTTGCTGTTCTGTGGTATTAAGACAATTATACAAAATATTTAGATAATTGTGTCATGAGATTGTTTTAATCAATACAGTCACACTAAGTAAGGTGTTTTTTTTTATTACTTTCAATGAAGTATACATATAGCACCTTTTAAATCGTTAGCTACATGACTAAAATAATCAGAGTATTCCTAACTCATTAAAGGTCTCAGACAGTCTTAAAGTCAAAATGAGCTTTTGATACTGCTTATTTATTATTTTTGTCACTATTGTACATATGGAAATTGTCTAGTTTTATATAGCGATTTAGAAATAATTTGCATTTACTTTTTATAAGGCTGGAGAAATTTAGTTATTTCAGACCTATAGTCTTGGCCCTCACTTCTCAGTCACCTCAATGAAAAATTTAATGTTACTACCTTAATATTTCATATTGCTTATAAACGACGGAAGTAGCTGAAGCCCGGTCTACTTATCCATCTTTTCTACTTAGCTTTACTGTATCCCTGTAAATTATGGCTCACCGGTTGGCTGTAATTACTGGCTAGGAGACAGAAAATACTGTCTTATGGGTTACAGATGTTTTGGAGCAACTGTCTTCTCAGATAGTCTGATGTACTCCGTTTGTATGAAAAACAAAGTTACCTTCACATCAGATAGTTTCCTTGAACAATAATGTTGTGTTTTCTTACAATGGAGTTGAGATGCTTAAGAATCTTTTCCCCTCAAACCCACCACCTACTCATCTGTTGGCGAATTAATTATGCTGTGGTGCTGGGGGCTGTTGTTGAACACAGCTCCAAAGCTGGCATTCATTTTATTAGAATAGATGTTTAATGTTAAGATACAGACTGTCATGATTAAAAAAAATGTTTATCCTCCATGTGAAATATCGGCTATGAACATATGCAATGACTCATATATTCATTCAGATATTTTTGTAATGCTTCCATTTTAAAGGCTTAGCTTTGAGTATTCATGGCTTGTGATATTTTACCAAAATGTCAGATTCAGCTAAGAATAAGTGATGTGACAAACATTTTGTGTAGTTCAGCAGTTACTTGTTCATACAACTTAGACTAAGTTTATAAAATATATTGTATGTACACAGCAGGGATGACAGTGCTGTTGTTTTCTTTAACAGATATTCCTGTGTTCTTTTCTGACAGGACAGTTTAGGAATCCTCTGAATAAGTACATCCGTCACTATGAAGGCCTGTCCTACAACACAGAGCTAGTTCACAGCAAACATCAGAGAGCCAAGAGGGCCCTCTCTCATGAAGACAAGTTCCTTCATTTAGATTTTCATGCCCATGGAAGGTTTGTCCACTCTGTTTTTTGTTTTGTTTGTTTGTTTTTTTTAACTGATACTGACTTTATCTGAAAAAGTCTGTTTTCTTCTCTTCTAAAGTATCTTTAAAAATCTTATCTAAAACTAATCCCATAATCCATTATTTCAGAATAAATGTTTAGATCTGCTTTGACAGTAATCTTTAGTGTGATTTCATTTTTTTATATTTAATTCTGTTCATCAAAATAATGAATGTAGTAGTGGACATCACAGTATTAACGCCTAAATGAATGTTTTTTATTTGTGTTTTAGCTTGTTTCTGTGTTGTTTCCATGGTCTCAGTTGGAGCCAAATGATTCATCAGTTGGTTGAATGCCAGAGGAGAATAAAAAGGCATTCACTTGTTATATATTCTTATTCACTCTTCTTCTTAAGTGATATCTTGGCAATCTGAGGACTTGAGATTAATGTTGGGACAAAACAAGCTATGAGAATACATGCAGTTGGGCTACAATGATTGCATTGACAGATAAATTTATACTTAAAGTAAATGTGAGCTGCACCTCAGATGTGGGGTTGTTCTGATTTCCTACCGCAATGTAATAAATACATGCAGATCAAAGGAAGCAGAAAATGTAGATGTTTATCTAGGATTAAAGTATTTTGTAGCATACAGTATTTTTTAACAGTGTAGTTGGAGAGTATTGTTGGATGAATAGATGCATAAAGTCCTTTATTTTTGAGAGTTGGTTTTGTTTGAAATTGTCTTCTGCTCATGACAAACTCACAACCATCTGGGTTGAAACTTGGAAAAGGCTGTTTATCATCCTGCTTGCAATAGTTCCTGCTGTTCTAATTCTGCTTAACAGCAAAATGTGTGATAAGGACTATGCAAACAAACACAGGGAAGGAAGATGTCTCTTCCTTTAAAAAGCAGGAAACTGTCAACTTCTTTTCCTTTGGAAATTCTGACAAACAAGAAATACGAAAAACATGTTTAATTTGTAACAGACCATCCACCCTTTCTTGATTTGAACTAAAGGTCTGAATGCCTGTATTACACCACTGTGAAAGGCACACAAATTTTATATATAAAAAAATTTACTTGGTATCGGTTTTGGGTAACATTATGTTTAAAAGTAACTAATTAGATTTCATAATAAGTGTCTTAAAACAGTAATAAGTGATGCTGCTGCATTACTCGTGTGGTTTATAGACTTTTGAATGACCAATTATAACATCCCCTTTTTACAAGACACACAAATGCAAAATAATGTGAGAAGCGACTACTCTTATTGAAAAACTAATACCCTCCTACGTTACTAGTTGGTACAAAAAAAGTAATCCGAGTTACACTCAACACTGTTTTAAAGGAAGGCTGTTTCACACTTCTTGAAGAGTCACCACAGTTGTCTGAGGGTTTAACTTGCCTCAGTTGCCTCTTTTTTCCATGCAATCCCAAACTGACTCCATGATGCTGAGATCAAAGCGCTCTGGTGGCCATGCCATCTGTTGCAGGACTTCCTGTTTGTTTAGTTGCTATAGCTGTCCTCTGTGATTTTTGTTTTTTTTTAGGGTTTTTTTGTCTCAATGTCATGCTAAAACATACAGTTTTGTGACCAATCAAAGTCTTTCTAAATGAAGTGGTGTAAGAAAATAAGAACATGTCTAAAAACTTTGCACAACACTGTATTTTAAAGAGCTAATACAGATGGGTGACCTCTTAAAAGAAAGAAAACTGTTTTCACAAAAGACATGAGGCAAATGTGGAGAATTGGCTCAGTCCTTTCTCCTAAATTTAGTATAGAAGATTGTCTACTAGAAATGTGATCTCACCACTGAGAAAACTCCAAAGTAGTTTCTTAGTTGGGGGCACAGGTGGCAGAACCTTCCCCTTCTGCAAAATGGGGAATTTTGCAGTGGATTGTGGAAAAAGAGACTATACTTTGTGTGAGGGTTTTTGCATTAGCGAATTATTAAATCAGGTAGCAAAGGCTTGTGAATTTTTCATTTGTCTAAAAAGACAAGCTGTTGCATATGTTGAATACTAGGGGTCAGGTTATAGATGACATAATGGATAACAAAGTATTAACAATGTGAATGGACAAAAAACAAAGGGGGAAAAAAACAGCATTGTCCAAGGATGTCCTAATTTCCAGTGAGCCATTTAACAAGATAAAGTCTGCAGTTTCTCCTGTGCAGCAACCAGCGACTTAGGGGTTTTCTCTCTACCAGTGCTCATGTTTTGACCCCTTTTTTTTTGTCCACTCTCATTTGAATTTTCCTTTCTTGCAAAGAAGTTTTAAATATTACTTATAAGAAGTGAGGCAAAACTCGGGATACACACCTACATCTGTAGGCTTGCACTCTGACAGAATACCTTTAGGCAGTTTTGTGACCCACATTGTAACTCTGTCATTTCAGGCATTTTAATTTACGAATGAAGAGGGACACCACCTTGTTTTCCCCAGATTTGAAGGTGGAAATTTCAGGAGAAGAGATTCCATATGATACCTCTCATATCTACACTGGAGAAATATATGGTAAGATTGTTGTTTTGGTATAGTTGCTTTGATCTGTCACTGTCACTGTGCATCCCCGAGCATTTTCCAAGCAGCTGTTTGTTTTTGTGATGGCACAATGAGAATGTCTGGGGCCTATACTGTGAGGCAGGATGAGTGGCTTATGTAGGTAACTTCAGGTTCAGCTCTGGATTTTCAGTAACACAAAGCTGGTTTACTTCTTACTGGACTGTACTACCCTGGCGGCTTATGCTGTAAACCTAACCTGTATCCGGGGCAGGTTAGGTCCCAATTGAAGAGAGAAACGCTTTTAAAAGTAATGCCTTTCAACAAATTGGCACAAGAGAAAAGCACTGGCACACGGACAGTAAGAGAGTCTCTGAAAAACTCTCTTAAATGCTTGCGTTAATGTTTAACTTTCATTGATTTTCATCTTTATGAGAAGTGTATGATCAGAGGGTGGGGCTGGACAATATGGACTACAAAGAAAACCATGATCTTTTCTGGCTTTATCCTAATACACAATCTTTATCTCAATGTTTTGAAAGCTCCCCTAAAACAGTGCTTCCCAGCCTATTCTCCTTGGGGACCCTCTTTATGCAAATACTGAAAAGTCATGGACCCCTGCCCCACCGTGTGCTGAAACCATGCTTGGTTTTATGCTTTTAAAAGTGAGATTCTTTCCATAAATAATGTACTCTGAGTCTGTCCTTCCATAAAGCCTAAGTTAAAATAACATATAACCTTACTTTTTTTTCTCTTAAAACAGGGATAATATGTTGTGCTCTTTATGGGACCCCCTTGGGGTTTTATTTTCTATAATTATTCAATGTCTTATATATTTTTTATTAAATTATTTTATATTCAAATATTATTTCATTATTTTGGTCATTTTTTATTTTGCACCAGATCACAACAGAAGTAATCTAAGGACCCTTTGTTCTAGAGCAAGTTTATATTTTTTCTTTTATTACAAAAACTAAATACTCTGATCTTATTTATTTTATTCTCATGCTGACGTGTAGTTACGTCACGTCATGTTTGTACGTACCGTGCCACGTGCACACACAGGTGAGCTACACCCCCACCAGCAGACAGAGCGTACCTTGGAAATTCTCTCGTCAACCACCTGTAAAACAGACAAAATATCTGGTTTAAGATCAGCTTTTATTTAATAAAAAGAGCAGCTGGAGGAGGAAAAACAGGTGGAGGAGTTTCCTGCTCCAGTGTATTAATAACACAGCACAGCTGAACAATCAGTCTACTTGTCATTATCGTCATTTCTGAGGCGTAATACTGCTTAAATAGACGTCTTGTATCTTTTAATGATTGTAAACTAGCTGGCTAGCTGCATACTCTACGTCTCCATGCCTCTTTCCCGTCTCTCATGTCATGTAGGCGGCCTAAAAGGCAGCTGTGACAGCTTGTACTTGATGTTCACAATACAGCCATTTTTATATTTCGGATGTAAAACTCCTCGGGATACATCGAGCATATTCGATATATCGCCCTATCAGAAGCGAATGTTTCATGTAGCCTCTCTACGGTGTATGTGTGTGCAGTATGTCAGACTTGTCCAGCTGTATTAAATGAGGTGCTTACATTCACACACAAATATACCTGCTGAATAAAAACAAAACAATCCTGTTTCTTTACATTTTCCAATCATTGGTGACACAATATGAACTTAGACATTTACAATAAATCCACAGATTTCATCTACTTTGTTTGTTGTTGCAAAGATCATTCAACAAAGTCTGTCTTTCACCTGACAGTATTAAACCTGATGAATCCTTCTCGTGTACCTTAAGAATACACCTGACACACTAATTTAATGAAAGACTGTCAGAAATAGTTAGATCTACTCCTGCTTTAATGACATTACAGCAATATTTATCTGCTAATTAACACATTTGCGTAGTTTGCATTATTTGTCTTTTCTTCCTGCTTTGGCTGCAGCAGCTGTGTTGTTTTTCAGCCTGCCAGGAATATATGATTTATCTTTCATCCTCTGTAAACTCCACCCTTTTAACATCAAGGCGCACATATCTAAGTGAGAAAACCTGGGTTTACTGACCAAGAAGATAGCCAGCGCTGTAGTGCAGCTTAAAGAGATCTCTGTTGTTAGGGTTAGTTAAGCCAGATCACTTAAATAGTACACAGTAAAAAAAAATAAAACTGACCCTGTTTAGTTACTCTGGTGTGTTTTTATTCTCAGGTGAGAAAGGTACCCTGACTCATGGCTCCATTGTGGATGGTAAGTTTGAAGGCTTTATACAGAGCTACCATGGCACGTACTATGTGGAGCCTGTTGAGAGATATCTGGAGGGCAAAGACGTGCCGTTCCACTCTGTCATCTACCATGAAGACGATATACGTGAGTCGCTAGCAACGTCACTTACACAAATACTTTGACAAACTAGTTTCTTTTATCATTGGGTTTGTGTGATTTTGTACATGTACATGTAAACGTGTGACCGGGAAAGTGCGAGGTTAGAGCAGCTGAGCTGATGAAAGCAGATTGGTATGATTGCCCCCCTAGGGAGCAGTAATACCCGGGGTGCTCATTAGCTGAGTAACACTCTCTCAGGCTACTGGCTTATTTAAGCAGTCTACACAATTTTGATAGCAATAGTGAGCACCAAGTACACTTCACATCACCAGCACCCCCTAATTTCAAATCATCTATGTACACATAGCATGTGGCTGAGGGGCAAATTAAACAGGATTGTGAGTAGAATTACTAATGAGAGCGACATAAAAGTAACAGCTCACACAGCAAAGCTAGGCTCAAGTGGTGTGTAAGTACTTCCATTAGCTGATCATGAATAGCACCAGGAATAGAGTGACTCATGGGGTTAAGTAGCTGTCATTGTCTCCATAATCCAAACAGTGTTGTCTGCCTCTGTCACTCAGACTATCCACACAAGTATGGCCCAGATGGGGGCTGTGCTGATAGCTCTGTGTTTGAAAGGATGACAAAGTACCAAGCCTCAGCTGTAGAAGATCCAGCCAAGGTGAATTCATAACACACACAAAAAAACACGTTTTTAGTAAAACATTCTTCTTACCTGTGTTTTTCAATACAAGAACATTTTCTAAATTGCATGAGTTGCTTATATACAGATTTTATATTCTGGTAGTATCCCCCTGTCTGAGAGTAATAAACTAAAAAGAAGTGTAGTGGGGAATTTACTGGTTTTTGTTACTTTTATTTTTGCCCCACCAATAGTTTTGTAACTAACAGAAAAAGTACATGTCCCTGCAGAAATTCAGTTGCACCTAAAAATACCTCACATTATTTATTTACTCACTGCTGGGTTGAAAATGCTATATATGTTTTAGTTAAACATGTATGTGCTACCCTCCCTCACACAGGAGCTCCACACTGAGGCTGACTCTAACAACCTTGTACTGCTGAGGAAAAAGAGGATGGCCCAGGCTGAAAAAAACACCTGCCAACTTTTCATTCAGACTGACCACCTCTTCTACAAGTACTACAAAACCCGAGAAGCTGTCATAGCTCAGGTAATGCACGGTCACACAAGCTATTACTTTACCCAACACGAAGAATTAATTGTAATTATTAGCACCACATACACTAACTAAAAAAGAAAAGTCACTAACTTAGTATTTTTTGGAGCCCCTTTAGCTGAAATTGCAGCTCACATTCTGTGTAAGGTTATGAAGTGTTGTAACATTCAGCCGCTCAGATCACTCTGGATTAGGGTCAATCTGAACTCACCAGAGCACGTGATCTGTTTCCATTTCTCCGGAGTCCAATCTTTATGCTCTCTCTAGAAATGCATTATTTTCTTTTCTCCATTGGCCTCGCTTCTAAGTGGTTTTTCTTATTGCTACACAGCTGTGTAGTTCCAAAACCTCAAGCTCTCTTCAGTGTGAAAATGCCTTGTTACTTCACATGTTGCTGCAACGTTCACTGTTGCTCTTCTTCAGTTCGATTTCACCAAATGTTTAAGTGTGCTCTGATCATGAACATGTTTTTAAGCCATATTTTCCCTTCAAAGGTTGTAGTTCTCCACTTTCCTACAGGTTCTTAACCCAAGTTCAGTTTAAGCCTTCTTAGTTTTTTGCTTGATGCAAACCAGTAATTTAATCCTTCTGAAATAGAGTAGCTTCATTTCCATGACCACAGGGTGTGTCTTCCAACATAGTTTGAAAAATGAGAAACTGCATATCTTTTGCCTGCTGAAAAGTATTAATCACTGTAGCGCTTTTCCATTTGGAGGATCTTAGCTATTTGCTTTGTTAAATCCAGATTTTTTTTTTTACCCTAGGCAGTGCATTTTATATTTTGTATAGAGGTTAGATGGAATAATGAGGGCTCTTACACAGTTGAATTCAAAGAAAAATGTGCAACAGTATTCTAGAAGTTCTTTGTCGTATGTTGCATTAGATGGTTTATTAAATTAAAAAAAGATTTTGTGTTTGCTTGGTGAGTTTCCATTTTTAGTAATAGCTTGAAATGAGGACGTCCTCTTCACAGGCACATTCCGGATTCTCTCCATTATAACTGCACACAGTATTGATTTAGTCTGATGGTGAAATGTTTTTTGTTTAGTCAATAGGCTGTTTAATCTGTGCCCTGAAACTCAAGCAGTTTCTTTTTCCTGTGTGTTTTTTTTTCTCACGTAAATGTCTTCCACTTTCAGATCTCCAGTCATGTGAAGGCCATTGACGCCATCTATCAGGGCACAGACTTCATTGGGATTCGTAACATCAGCTTCATGGTGAAAAGGATCAGGGTGAGTATTGTGCTGAGGGACGGCTTTTAAGTTTACATTGCAGTTTTTGGTCTCTGTTCTTTCTCTGAACTCCTCCTCCTCGTCCTCCTGCACAGATCAACACTACCAGTGATGAGAGAGACAGGTCCAACCCATTCCGCTTTGCCAACATCGGTGTGGAGAAGTTCCTGGAGCTGAACTCTGAGCAGAACCACGATGACTACTGCTTGGCCTACGTTTTCACTGACAGAGATTTTGATGATGGGGTGTTGGGATTGGCCTGGGTGGGAGCACCCTCAGGTACTTAAAGACAGTTTGCCATCTGCACACAGATGTTTAATGTAAGGTAAGCCAGGAAAGGTTTGTTCCAAGTTGTATTTTTCCATCCTAGGGAGCTCTGGAGGCATCTGTGAAAAAAGCAAGCTGTACTCTGATGGAAAAAAGAAGTCTCTTAACACGGGTATAATCACTGTACAGAACTACGCCTCCCACGTACCTCCAAAAGTCTCGCATATCACTTTTGCACATGAAGTAGGACACAACTTTGGCTCTCCGGTAAGTTATTTTAGATGTGCCACATCTACGTGTGGATAAAAAGAATTTATGATTCTAGCACTTTCATCCCTTCTTTTAACCTTTGATTTATTTTTTTCCCCTCTTCACCATAAGCATGACTCTGGATCTGAGTGTACCCCAGGAGAATCCAAAAGCCAAGACATGAAGGAAAAGGGCAATTATATCATGTATGCAAGAGCCACATCAGGAGACAAACTCAACAACAATAAGTTTTCCACCTGCAGTATTCGCAACATCAGCCAGGTGCTGGACAAAAAGAGAGGCAACTGCTTCGTTGGTACGTTTTCCTGCTTTCCACTGACCTTCATTTGAACTGTTACTCTGGAGGATCTGCAAATTAAAACCCCATATTCTGACTCTGCTGTCACTGCACTGTTAAATGGAATTATCCCAAAGTCTTAATTAGTGAATTAATTCAGGGAGCTATAGCAGCTGGTAGTAACTTTTGAAACACAGTCACTTCAATTTTGTCAGTTCAAGTTGTTTGGCAGATTCCACACATCCATAACAATATTATTATTGCAATGTACAATAAAATAAAATTATAATTTGGCAGTGTGTACTCCTTTGTTTTAAAAGACAGAGAGCTTTAAAACTCTACTCCACACTGCATTCTTACCATTCATCATTCTTTATTGTAAGAATAGATAAAAGCTAAATAATGTATATTATTAATGTAATGTTTGCTACTTGTGACGATCTCTTTTTGTGGGCAACTTGATTGTGGGGAAATTATTTTCTTGTTGAATGATCCAGTCTTAGTGAAAGGCTGTCACTTATTTATTGTTAAATTAACGGGATATCACTTATTTAATTGATAAAGATAATAGATTATCCATATCAATATAATATTGGATTAACATGCCTAAAAACTTCGCTTGCTGCTGTTTGAAGTCTTCTATATATATATATATATATATATATAAAAAAATATATAATATATATATATATATATATAATATATATTTTTTTTTTTTTTTTTTTTTTTTTTGGGGCTGATACGACTGGAAAACTCATAAGCTTCCAAACCCTTTCCTGCCACACCTGTTACTGCCTGACATTTCATATATTTCTCCACTCCATTTTTCACATTGGTTTTCTAGAAAACCTTTTTTTACCCTGTTTTTGCAGCAGCTATCATTCTTCAAAACTGTGTCAGTTTGGTGTTATAAAGTGATTGTCATAGTCATTACCTGATTTCTTATAAACCTTCAAGATCACGTGTATATATATTAACTTTCCTCCTGTCAGAGTCTGGCCAGCCCATCTGTGGGAATGGCCTTGTCGAACTGGGAGAAGAGTGTGATTGTGGCTACAGTGATCAGTGCAGGGACCAATGCTGCTATGATGCCAACCAGCCTGACAACAAGAAATGTAAATTAAAGCCCAACAAAGTCTGCAGGTAGGTGTGAGCGTTGTTTTTCAGTTTGTGTGCCTGGCGAAGTGTAATCTGCCAGATCAAGTGTGACAATTCTCGACTCAACACTTGTCTTCCCCATCAGCCCCAGCCAGGGTCCATGTTGTACTTTTGAGTGTACTTACAAGGGTCGCAACGAGAAGTGCAGAGAGGAGTCTGAGTGTGCTCACCAGGGCATGTGTAATGGGGTCAGCGCCATGTGCCCCACTTCGGAGCCCAAGGCCAACTTCACCGCCTGCCATGGAGAAACTCAAGTCTGCCTCAACGGGGTGAGTGGCAGAACACTTCACACCTGGATGAACTGGTTGTTATAGCAACATTGTATTCATACCAGTCACTGTCTGATCTCTTCTGTCTTCTCGCTCCTCCCCTACAGGGCTGCTCCGGCTCCATCTGCGAGAAGTATGGGCTTGAGGCGTGCACTTGTGCCAGCCAAGATGGCAAGGATGAGACGGAGCTTTGTCATGTTTGCTGCATGGAAAAGAGTGAGTCATCTGCTTCTTTCATAGCTTTTATTACATTTGCTATATTAAATCTGCATGAGATTGTGTCTTTTGTAATTTGCAATGTGTTGACTATCAGCAATCTGTCTCCACAGTGAACCCCAACACGTGCAGCAGCACAGGATCAGAGCGACTGGCTCGTTTCTTCAATAAAAAAGTAACCACGCTCCCAGCCGGCTCACCTTGCAACGATTTCAAGGGCTACTGCGATGTGTTCATGAAGTGCCGACTGGTGGATGCAGATGGACCACTTGCCAGGCTAAAAAAGGCCATCTTCAACCCAGAGCTCTATGAGAACATTGCAGAGTGGATTGTGGTACGTATCGATGCTTTGATTGAAATTGAACATTTAGTTTCTCTGCGGCTTGATTAGTTCACCTTTGATATGTGCTCAATTCTTCTCCCAGGCTCATTGGTGGGCAGTGCTACTTATGGGAATCGCCCTCATCATGCTCATGGCTGGTTTCATTAAAATCTGTAGTGTACATACACCGAGCAGCAACCCTAAACTTCCCCCTCCAAAACCACTTCCAGGTGAGTCTAATCCTACACAGGGAAATTTACACAAAAATATTAAGCTTTTATGCATGTGCTCAAAATCACTTCTTAGCACACTGGCTAACAAATTTGGGTTTACTCTTAATCGATACAGAAAGATATGTTTTAGTAAAGCTATTTAAATGTAGTTGGCAGTTTTAAATCACATCAGGATCCTGTTTCAAATCACACAGGTATATAATGATAAAATTTATTCATTACTAATAAATATATAAGCTTGTTTATTAACCACAATTATGGGTTCACAGATCAGACTTTCTCTGCTGAGGAAAGCAGGGCTCTGTTGTGCTCAGTATTTATAATCACGCTGTGAAACTATCCAAACCCCTGAACTAAAAGCCTGTCAGAAATGTATGCAGAGAAATAACAACTTTATACTCCTTTATACTCTATATAATAATTAGAGCCTGACCGATTGATTGGCCATTGCCTTTTTCAAAATAATCATTATCAGAGTTTTGCTGATTAAACACAGATATATTCTTAATTTCTCATAAAACAGTAAATGTTGTGAAGTGTCCGAGCGGTTCAGAGTGATGTCGTTGCGCCGTTTGTCCACTAGATGGAGCTCTGACTCCATTCAATCCTCAGTCCTAACCGCTGTCAGTAACTACAGCAGTAGCTACAGCCAGGCAGCACTACAGGGGTGGGCATAGCGGAGCTTGACGAAAGGTATGTTTATACCGACGTTGTGAAATTAATAATGACTCAACATGTCTCTGGTTTTAGTTTAACTCTGTTTGCAATGTGTCATGACAATGACATGCTTCACTGAATCGCTCTTGCTTTTTATTTATGGTGAATTGCTAAAGTTGTGCTAACCTAGCTTAATTTACTCCCTGTCTGTTTCTATTAGCAATAACATCGCTGTGGATATCCCAACCCAGCATAGTGTTAGCTAACAGCTTAAAAGACAGTAACTGCAGAAATTATGTTAAGCATACAAAATATTTGAGAGTACAACTTGTTTATCACTCCATCAGCCGCATGTTGAGACGCGTTTAAGGAGGATGTGAACGCAGAGAGGAAGAGGAAAAGTTAAAATTACTGTCTGTCTGCAGCGACTGTCATGATGTCCTGTCACTCTTCGTTTCACTTTGTCAGAAAACACTACATGACTCAGGCTGTAACGACAACTCACTGTGTGTGTTGTGGAGTAACATAAGTGCCAGACTATTTGTGACCATTATGTTTAAAATGTGTCTCTGTTAAAGATGACATGTTTTGACATCTGAGAAAGATGTCTTTGGTTTGTATTTTGATAAACATGAGTCATGACTTCATGGCAAAGAAAATAAAGGAGTAGAAAAAAAAGTGATTTAACATTAAACGGCATCAAAAGGCTGCATAAATAATGTTTTGCCTGTAACTTCACTCATATAGGTTGTATATAGCTTACACCTGTGGTCTAAATCTAAAGATAAATTCATTAGTACAACTGGTAGCTATATTAAAAACATTCACACTGCAAATTTAAATTGAAATAAATAAAATAGAAGTTATTTATTCATACATATATATTTTTTAATTAATCAGCCGATGAATCAGTTTTCTGAATTTTTTTTTGTGCCAAATATCGGAATCAGCATCAACCTCAAAATAATCCATATCGGTCGGGCTCTAATAATAACCATTCACACATATGTTGTGTATCTATGTATCATTGCACTTCTTGCTATGATAATCAGCTGATTCTGCCCACAGTGAGGAGATTTGGTCTGTTGTGGAAAACAAAGCATGGAAGAGTCAAGCTGAGTCCAACTGTACTGCACTGCTGTGTTCTTTGTTTTGGAAAAAGGCCTTTTTAAATAACAGGAACCAGCTGCTTCAGGATTAATGCCAGTAAAGTGTTTATGCAACTTGTAATTATTATAAGAACTGATCTACTTTATTCTGAAGTTCTTTCAGTATCCACAGTTGAAGGAAACAGCCTTTCTCCTCTCCAGATTGTTGTATATGTGTAATTTCTTGCCAGTAGATATTTTAAAATCTCAACATAAACTGCAGCCTGAAGGCAGCTTTATGCACTGCTCACAGCACAAGCACTGTCTGCAGCTGCATTTCTAGACATCAGTTTGATATTTTAATATCACTACCTCAGGCTTAAATCTGTTTTTGCTGCAAGCTTTATAGAGTTAGGATAGAAATAGGACTATTTTATTGACAGTTTAGTTTATATCAACTTTTTTTTTTTTTTCCATGTCGCAAATGTCTTAATGTCTCTTTTATTTCTGACAGGCACTTTGAAGAGACGACGAGCGCAGCAGCACGCTAACTCCCAGGTGCAGCATCAGTCCCAGCACCCGCACTCCCATCAGCACGGACACGGCGGACATGGTGGTCAGCGGCAATCCAGGGGACAGCCCCAGCGGCAGGCACAACCCCAGAGGCACCACCGTCAGCCCAGAGAGAACTATCAGATGGGCCAGATGAGACGCTGAGACCCTCCACCCAGTCCCCCACCCCCCCAATGCCTTGGCTCCTCCTTGTGCCTACAGAGGGAAACAAAAGCGTCACTCCATCCAAAGAAAAGCCTGACATGGTTGCTCATCATATCCTCCTTCTACAGACAAACCACACACGGAGAAAACAAAACACTATTTCACAACTCGTTTGGCTCTTTGTGGAGTGGACTCAACCATCAGCCATTTCCAATGCAGTGCAACCAAGCATTGTTTCCATTCTAGTTTTTTTTCTTCTTTTTTCTTTCATTTTTTTAAGGAGTGCCAAGGAGTTTAAGAATCATGTGTAGCTTCTACATTCTGTGATGTGATTTTTCGTTGTATTGCAACGTCTTTTTTGAGTGACAACCCCATGGCTGCTGGTGAATTGTTCTGTGCTTTTCTTTCGCCATTCTAGCCAGGAATGAGAGACACTCCGTGGGGATTTGCGGCACTTTTGTGATTTCCACATGTCAAACGGCAAAAGACACAGACTCCGGTCTCCCGTGCAGACAGTCTTCTGCATGTGACTGTAAATATTTAGTGTATCATAAGTGAAAACAAACTATTTCTTCTATTGTAAATGTGTAATTCTTCACTTATTTTTCTTTTTATGTCTTTTTTTTTGGTTAGTGCTCTCAGGATTCTTAACACATAAATGAAGGAGCGATGGTTGTCATGGGTACCTTGGACATTGCAGTTGAGTTCTCTTTACAGTCTATTCAGGTGGATCTCTTTCACGTCTTATTAGATATCTAGGTTTTAATTTTTAACAACAAGGTTGTCATGTCCCACCTTTCCCCCTTCCCCATCTTTTTTTTTATTTTATTGTTTGGCTACAATAACATTTTACCCATGTTGTGCAACAAGGAAGAGGACGTATAGCGTTATGGGAACAGAAAGGGAAGATCAACTAGTTTGGCACATTTTCTGTCTTTAGCATTTTGTTTTTGATAATGAATGAAAACCACTAACAAGCTGATGATATTCAGATATGAAGAGGAGGGGAAGTGAAGGCTGCTGTGGATTAGTGTAGAAATGAGAGCGTGTCATGTTACAGAGTTAGTTTAAATGAGTGTGGAAATAAATTTTTAAAATGACTAAAAATGTAAGATTAAGTCATTCTATTCTTCAGATATCGAATCTAAGAACTTTTCAATGTGGGCATGCAGACACATTTATTAAATGTGACTATTAATTGACCAAGGTCTGTACTATTTGTATGTCACTCAACACTATTTACTTTGACAGCTATTAATGTTTGTCTTAAAACACCTGGAAAGAGAAGCATTATGCAGCAGTATTGTCGCATTTTTCACTAACATATTCCTGTGTGTTCATTTCAACCGCAGGAAGCAAGCAGCTGTTTGATCTGTATGTTTTTTCACACCTTTAAAAACCCTGCAGCTATCTCCAGGTTGCTTCTCATCGAGGACTGAATCCCCTAAAGAGCTCATGAGTGCAGGATGTTTACATCAGAGTGCCATAAATCTTTATAGAGGGAATCTCTGTGCGCAGGTTTTCTGAAATGCAGGAAGCACCTGGAAGAGAATGAATGGAAAGGGATGTGACTGTTTTTGTGGGATTGTGTGACCTCAGGTGCTTTCTTCCTTCACTGCAGCAAAGGGTGTTTTGGAGAACTACTACCTAACACTAACTGGTAATTGTGATAATGTGGTGCAAAATGCTGACAGTTTGCCCACAGAATACCTCTACATGGGGGAGAGGCGAAGCACAACAGATTTTGCATTATGTGTTGTGTAAGGACAGTTTTTCCTGTACTCTGACTTTATTTAATCCTGGCACTGTTCTTTTTAAATGCATGCAACACTAATCACGACTAATATCTCACAACACTGTCCTGATGGTTGTCATAATCACACACGTGCTCTGGAGGGGGACATGGAAAATAACATGCCTCACACTTTCTTTCACGCAGCAGATGAATTCGGCAGGTTTGCAGTTGCTGTAACTTCTCATGTCTGTACAAAATGGAGCTCTTTTTAAAATGTCATCTCCCAGGCTGCGTCACATTCGGTTGGCCTGAAAATTTTACTTGTAAAATTGTACAGTACTTGGAAAAATTTGCATTTCATTTGAAGAATGAAAATTACATTTTGATACTTTTATTTTTCTTTTCTTTTTTTTGTATTTGAATTCCAGAGTAACTTGTTCAAATGTGACAAACTTTCCTTTCTTCTAAGTTATTTATGTTCTTATATGTGCTAGTTGAACTGCAGTTTGCCTATGATGATTTTCACCATCGTCATCAATGGAAAAAAAAAAAACATTTCAGTGTGATGGAGTTAATCTTACATTCTCATTTTTGTCTTTCTTATCCTGTGGCATGGTTTGGGTAGAAGAGCAGATGAAAAATGCCTGTAAATTTACTTTTCTTTTTAATTTCGTAGTCTTGGTAAAAGTTTTTAGATAAACGTGCACTGAAAAATGTCCAAATTAAGTTGAAATGTTGTAGGTGATGTAGGCCGAAAGAACACAAGATTAAAGAGTAATACTACTGTCTGATTTTAATGTTCACTGTGTTTTATACAGTATCCAAAATTTTTGTTCACTTTGAACATTTTTACTAAAAAAAAAAAAAAAAAAATTTCAAATTGTATTGTGCAAAGAGATGTAATTTTTGGAGTACTTGAAATGCATTAATTAAAAGACTCGTTCAAAATAAAATAGACCCATTTACTGTCTATAAATTGTGCACTTTTGGCTTTTTGTTTACATGGCGTTGGATGCAGAGCTCTGTGGTGTTTAAACAACTTCTGCCTTGTTTTATAAGATAAAAATCAATACATGTTAAAGTGGAAATCTTTCATTAAATTGTAGTGGCATTAAACAGGCAGGAAGAGCATCCCAAAATATAGTGTCCAGCCACCTTGATTTTTCTATATGTGATCACATCTCACCAGATCAAAAAGAAATGCCTACTCGGGCTAGCACCAACATAGTTATCAGAATTAGATAAGCAGATTTTTATTTATATGTTTTTTTCTTCAGGCTCTCCGGCTTCTCTGCAGTTGTGGTCTGTCTCTTTCCAATAAATCTAATTTCAGTCTCCATGGTTTCCAGCCTGGACTTGTCTATAGCCAGAGCTGTCATGTGATCATCTCTCACTATTTTCTGGATGGTTCTTAAGTTTGTTTCTTTAAGTCCGCCTGCTGAGTTTTAAACTAGATGTCCATCTGTTGTTGCCTTAAGAGCAAATTGACTCTGCCACTCAGTGTTGCAGAACTTGCCATCACATTAATTAATCTTTCACTGGGAACAAGCTCATTTAAAATGTAGTGGAGAAACTCGTTGATTTAATATAAACTAAATTATTCGTAATCTGAGTTTACAGGTTTTTGCTTGTATTTAATCTGAACGATGAACATGAGTCATGAAAATTGAAAACATCGTAGATAGCAGAGGATGGTTTCGATCCATCGACCTCTGGGTTATGGGCCCAGCACGCTTCCGCTGCGCCACTCTGCTTCCGTAAAACGTCATGGTGTATTCTTCAATCGTCAAATAAATGAAAACGTCACATTTTAGTTTTTGTTTGTAATATTGTATTGCATTATATATTGTATCCTTATTATTCTTGCTTCCATGTATCCTTCGTGTATATGTCATTAAATTTAAGGACATATGTTATTTTATGTTAAATATCTGAAAACTTGACTTAAATCTGCTTCTTTTCCTCTTTAAATCGTCAGTCTTGCTAATGCAGTTCAGAGACTCTGCCAGCAGAGGGAGCAGCTGCTTGATAAAAGCGTTGAGCAGATGGTTTTGGATCAGAAAACGTCTCATTAGCTTGTTTCCAGAAGAACACACACACACACACACACACACACACACACACACACACACACACACACACACACACACACACACACACACACTTCAGTACTTGTTCACAACCTCAAAATCCTGTGTTGCTTTAACATTTTGAGATTTAGTTGAATAAAGTTTGTGGAAGGAGATACATTTGCTCAGCATTTAGATCATTCAGCCACATGACTTCAGGCTCCACAACACGTTCTCCACATGTTTTTACACTCCTCATTGACTAATCATTAATGACTTTGCCTCATGGATGTGTTTGATGATGTAACGGCCATATAAGCACAATATATCAGATTCTGAAAGCATACATCTACACATGCAGTGGAATGTGGCCTGCAATTGATTTTCAATGCACATGCTCTGCTGCAGTTACCGGTTGCAACATGACTGGGGAGAGTCACCCACAACAACTGTTTAGGTCTATTATTTTCTGAATTTGTACTTAAGTTATACAGTGTTATGTTTTGTTTTGTTTGTTTGTTTGTTTGCTTTATTTATTTATTCATTTTTACTGATGATGTCCATAACCTTGTGGTTCTCTCCACGTGCATGCTCTTCTGTGAAACTGCATTTTTAAGAGAGAGGAACAATCTTGTATGCTGGCTTCTATTTCTCTTTGAGGGGATGTCAACGCTGGTCCTTGAGCATTTCCTCTGGTTTCTTTTTGTAGTGACAAAGGATGATTGTAAAGGTGGCAGCAGCTTGCAGCGTCACTCACACTGAACTGTGATGCAGCTAGCCCTAGCCTACCATTAAACAGCAAAACAATCTTTCTATAAGCAGAGAAGTAACTCTCATTGCCTTGTATTCATCCATTCAATCAGTTAAGAAAATGTGGGCTAGTTTAATTAATTAATTAATTAATTAATGAATTAATTAATGAATTAATTAATTAATTAATTAATTAATTAATTAATGAATTAATTAATTAATTAATTAATTAATTAATTAATGATTTTTTATTCTCTATAACTGTGCTTCCATTTCACTTAGAAATACTTCAACATGCATTATCAGAACGGTCAAGATTTTATACAAATGGACTTTTTAAAAGATTATGGTGTCTAAAAATTTATAGGTGGTAATACAACCAATATCTTTTAAAATGATTCTTAGAGTTTAATGAATCAGAAGAAGTAAAAAAAAAAAAAAAAGCATTAAATAATTCTTAGTAATTTCTCCAAACTGAGTGCTTGGATTATAAGTTTATCCTCCACTTAAAAATGTGTTTTTATTTCTTTACCTCACCTGCTCCGTCATTGTGTATCACAGTTTTCACATTTACGTTCTGTAGATAAATGTGTGAATGTGGAAAATCTCAGTGGGAACCACACAACCTGTCTGATGCAGATCTTCAGTGTTTGCTTGAACCTCTATGAAAAGTTAATTTAAGGTTAGAGTTGTTTTTACTGCCAGAAAAGTAAACAAAGACTGAAAACTATAATGTTAAATTTGAAATGATTTTTGCACCCAGAAAAAAGGAAATAAATTCATGTTCCATGACACAAATCAAAAGATTAGGTTTCATGAAAATTCACAAAACTCCATGAATGTTAGCACATCATTTATCAATATGATGTCCCTCATGCATTTTCATCTCTTTGCATGTCAAATTATCATTGTGATGGATGCCTGTGATGCTTGCTCGTGCCTTCACACATAGTGTGAACATCCTAACTGCAGCTAATTTAAATCTTCTTAGATTTAATTACTTATAATCACAACATTAATATTTTTAATAGGGGTTGTATGGTGGTATGATGGTTAGCACTAGATGAACGTTCCTGGTTTAGGCTTTGACTAAACTTATTGTTTTGTGTAACCACATTCCTTAAACATTTTCTGTTCAAATGTGCCATCACTTAAGGTTTCTCGAAGTAAAATCAGGAATCCCTCAGAGACTTTTGAATATGTTTAAACTTAACAAGGTTTTAAAGCAAATACTCCTGAACATAAAGCTCTGTTGCTGCAACATTAAAGTCTGAACAGCACTTAATTAAACATATGGGGTTATGATCAGCAAACCCATGAGGTTGCATTTTAGGAAAAAGGCATCAGTGTTTTTAGTGAAACATGCAAAACTGAAATGAAGCGAGATATTGCTTAAGAACTTATTTATATAAACTTTAATGTTGACAAACAATGCTGAGTAATTTAAATTGAAAAATGAAGATCAGGGAAAGTGTGCAAAAAGTAAAACTAAAAGAAATAATGAACAGTATTTTTTTTAATTAATATAAACAAAATGTAATAATGACTGAGGCAAATGGGACAAAAGCTATGAGGACACTTTCATGCACAACTATTAATCCATTTTCAGAAGGGATCTTCCTCTTCACATACAGTAAAATATGTACAACATGTGACATTAACAGTATCAGGTTACAATGCAAAACAAGGAGATTTGGCAACTTCTTGTATTTATGGAAAGCAAAAAGAAAAATCAAAGATTGAAACTGAAGAGATTACTTCATATGTTTACTATTTCACCCACAGTACAGACCGAATAATGACCGCAGTGTTATTTTGCTGCAGATTATTTGACATTTCCTAATTTATTTGACTTCTTTTGGACCTGGGGAGATTTTGGCAGCATCAGCACGAGGCTGGGAAGTTTGTCTCTGCAGAGCAGGACGTCAACCAGAAATGTAACTACAGCTTATTTTGCTAGTATTGAAAGCACACTGACACATGGGAGCCTGTCCTCACACATGGGAACTGTGCTGGCTGTTCTCCATCTGGTTGACGGTCAAAATCAGTCAGTAGTGAAGGGTCAGTGTCTTTCTAGCTCATGGCAATCATCTCATATTTATCCTTCAGACTGCTGTCCTCATCATCTTCTTCTTCCTCATCCTCTTCCTCCTCCTCAGTGGGCTTCTCAGCCTCATCGTGGGGGTGGTGCAGCTCAATGAGCAGGAAGTAAATGACGGCAGCAACCACGCCCCCCACCATGGGCCCTGCCACTGGGATCCACCACCAGTTGTCTGCAGTGCTGCAAGGACCAAACAAAAAAGAGTTAAATACGTCACTGGCAGTCACCCAAGCAGCTGGCAAAGAGTAGAAATAGATAACTGGTGCCATCATTAGATCGTTTACAAGCATTGACCACATCTGGTTGGTGCATGTGACATTATATAACAACAGGTCAGTGTTTACCTCAGTAAAAATCTAAATACAAACATAGTTGTACATGTGGAGGATTCCAGGATAAACAGGCACATTCACATAATGTCAAGATATGACAAGTACAACACTTTTAGTTTGTTTGTCTCAGTTTGTCTGATAAAAAAATGCTTTTTAATAACAATTATCAGATAAAATTGCACTGCATGAAGTTTGATAAAAAGATCAGCATCCTGTTACTGAAAAACTCATTTATAAATAACATCTTATGCATGCAATCCAAAGTTAAATACATGAGATGTTAAGTTTTTTCATTGTTGTTTTTACTTGACTTCATTGACTTGTTAAAATCTAACTAGGTTGTTTTAAGTCCTGATCTCCAGTTACCTGAAGACTTCTATCCCCCATCCTGCCACTGCTGTGAACAGTCGTGGTCCCAGATCTCTGGCAGGGTTCAGAGGGTAGCCACAGTTGAGCCCCATGGACACTCCGATGGCCATGATGATCAGGCCGATGGCCAGTGGCTCCATGCCTTTAGGAGCTCCAATGTTTCCACCATCAACGATAGCAAGAATACAAAGAACCAGCATGCCTGTCCCCACCACCTACAACAGGACAACAGTTCTTGATAGATTTGTGGTAGCCTGTAGGGACTTGGAGGATCATGGCAAACCTTTAATCCCTTAAACCCTGGCCATATTTTCTTAGAACAACACCTAAAAAGAGACCTACTGCTCCACAATTATAAGGTTTATATGTTTCTGTTGTCTAGGGACATTTAGGACAACAGAGAATATATTCCCAATTTTAAAAAAATGGTTTCTTTTACTATGCAAATTGCAATAAAACATAGGAGAAATTAGACATATTTTTATGTATTTATTTGATGTAGTCTCTTTGCTCTTTAGCTTTAAAGAGAAATCTCCCTTCTTCTCCAGCACAGGTATTCATTTAATTAATATTGCCCTTATAAGAAAGAGCAAGAAATTCATTGCCACTTCAGTAAAAGTTACACATCTGAGGATTTTTAACACTTTTTGAAAATAAGCTACGTCAGCCTGGTTTGAGTTGTTTTAGGTGAAGAAAAGTTCAGTCTTCTTATGCGCCCCTCCTGAGCTTTATTCTGTATTTAGCTACTACAAACGGAGAGATCTCCGACTGCTGGCTGCTGCAGGTAAGACAATGAATACTCATAAGCATTACACTTGTATAAAAATAAATGACAAATAAATTAATTTAATCATGAAAATAAATAAACCAGATAAATGTTTGTTGTTGGTTTTTCCCTCCTGCCCTGCCCCACATGTATTTATTGGCACTTGCAAACATGTTCTTATTGTTTTGCCTAGTAAAATAAAGGTTAAATAAAAATCTGTATAATGCATGGCAAGTTTATTTATATTGCACATTTCATACAAAAATCAATCCTATGTTCTGTACATGACTATAAAACAGCCACTTGACTTTAAAGATGGCAGATGAACTGAAAGAAAGTCAACATGTTTGTCTCCTGCAGCCTGCAGTTGTTTGTATGTAGAATCAAAAATTCAAACTAAATTATTTTGCATGTTCTGCTTAAATGAGTTCTTCTTTGTTGTACGATGTTCACCTCATAGCTGCTCAGGTTGTGTTTTATTTACTTCCACTTTTTGCACAGCATCGCTCTGACACCATGAGCACAGTGGGTTGCTGGAATGATGATTCCAAAATTAACCAAATTGAACTAATTATACTAGTCATTATCATCTCAGTGGCTGACCTGATTTAGTTTTCAAAGACAGACATGTTATTTTTGGATTCCTGCACCAACTAAACAGACTGAAAATGCTGCTAAATGGCTCTGACCTTCCAGTGAATGCCAAGAATTGGGTCATTAGACCCAAACCAAGCAAAAGAGGGAGTGTTTTCAGACTAAATGGGGCAATCAATGCTGCATTAGCACAGTTTACCAGATTTTGTGCTATTTGGAGGCTGAATAGTACAACAGAAGTGCACAAAAAAGGAAGGTTATTGGGTCACAGCGACCAGAACTCACCTGATCAATGAAGCCGCCGAGGACTGACAGGTGTCTTGCAGGGTATGAGGCAAAAATGTGACCTGTTGCATTGATTCCCGTCACAGACAGAATCCCACTGGTGAAATCCATGAATGCATCTATGATGAGAACAAATGCACGTATGAAAGAGTGCAAGGGCACCACTTTGTATCTTATAATGATAAGCATGCAGCTAAAGTGTTTTAACTGATAGCTAAGAGTTGAGTTTTTCCAAGCTTTAGAGACACTAAACCTATAAGCACTTCTACCACCAAAATCTATCACTTGCTTATAAACATATGTAAAGGATAGTTCACCATAGTATAGCCCGAACACTGCAGCAGCTCCTGCAAAAGCACCAAGAAACTGAGCGATGACGTAGAAGGGAAACTTCCAGATCTTCAGTTTGCCCAGAATCACCATGGCCAGAGATACAGCAGGGTTCACATGGCCCCCTGGGTCAGAGCACAAAGCACAGAGACAGAAAGAGGGGAGCTGTGGGTGTGGGGTAGCTGGCAAAACATGCTCTTCATCATTAGTGAGGCCATCACGGTTGCAAGCTACACCAGAAGGGGAGCAGCCCTCAGGGCAGTCCAGGGTTTTATTATGGTCAAGAGCAAAGAGGCAGAGTAATGGTGTGTTCGATTTGTACTTGGAAGTCGGATTTTCCGACTTTCCATTCGGAAATGCAACAAGAATGGCATTTAAAGTCAGATATTCGAGACAAAAAGTCGGGGAAGGCTCACTAGCTCCGACTTCACCCATTAAAGATGGCTGCTGATTTCCAGATCCGACTTCAGACTTCAGAGTCAAATCAAACGCACCATCAAAGTCACTGATTGGAAATTTACCCTCAAGAAGAAGTAATAATCTTTGAAGTCTAAAGATCATATTGCATTAATATATTTATACTGCAACTATGTACTGCAACCATTTATCAAAATCTGAGGATGATATTTATTCACTTTAAAACATTTTTCACTGGACCACAAGTGTGTAATATAGACTTGGGTCAAAAAAGTGTTAAACTCACTAGCAGGGATTAGTTTGCATTGGTGATACGGATGTGTCCCTAATTCCATCAGGATGATGGATTACATTCCCTGTCACATCATATACTGTACATATTATTATTTTTTTTATTTGTGTGTGTTCTCGTTTAATATCACCTTTGTGCTTCTGCTCAACGAGCCTGTATTTTGCAACAATGTCATTTCCCCAAAGAGGGACTAATAAAGGTTTTATTATTATTATTATTATTATTATTATTATTATTATTATTATTATTATTATTATCATTATTATTATTATTATTATTATTATTATTATTATTAGTAGTAGTAGTAGTAGTAGTAGTATTAGTATGAAGATCCACTTTTACACTACTAATGTCATAACAATGTTTTTTGTATTTTGTCTTAAGATGTAATTTATCAGGAGACTCTAAGATGTTTTCTGCATTTTTACTGGAGCATTATATTCTGACTGCTGTTGAGATTAAAAGCCAAAAGGACCTGAAAAGCCCTTTTAGGGTCAAGTTCTATAATCTTTTTTATAATTTGACTTTGCTCCTGTCTTGGCAGTTGTAAACCTTCTATTAGAAATCTGTTTTAATGAAATCCTTGCTGGTCTTTTGGTTTGGCATCAGGCTGTAGATAAGGCAAGCATGTTCTGTCTGACTGAGTCTGGTCTCTGTCATAGACAGAAGCAGCTGATCAATGGAGTTTGCAGGACATTTATTGCCCAGGGTTATGTATGACCCCAGAGAGGCTGTGGACTAGAGTTAATAAATCAATAGTTAGTGCAAATTCATTGAATCTGAGCAGAGAAGTGGCACGTTCCTGCTGACACTGGAGCTGTGGAGGTGGCACATGAGTGTACAGAAAACCATAAAATGTTATTATCCAAGCAGCAAGTCTTATGAGTAACAAACGTTTCATTATAGCTCATACAAAAGAGGTGTGTCCTTTTGTTTTTAATGATCTGGGTAAAAGGGTTTTTTTTTCTATTAAATGTGAATTACTCCAAGCATATAAAAGTGTCTGTAGTGGTAAATAATAGATTACATGGCAGCAAAGGGGCCCAATATACAAACTGCAAACAGCTTGTAACAACACCATTAAAACTTTTGTTCGGCTGATTTGACAGAATACTATCCAATTAAATTTAATCCTTAAAGTTTACGGGCCTTCTGTACATGTACTGAATTTAAACACAGGTAGTGAGGATTTGTTCACATAAAAGGTAGGTTCTACTTGAGGGGAAAGAATGGCCTGCAGAGGAGCAACAATAAATCTCATTTACCTGACACTCCACCGGCCACATACACTGCCATCATGAGACCCACAGAGAAGCCAATGTGGACGGTGAGCGGTTCCCCCAAAGTGTTTCGACTCAGGACGGTCTGTGCAACTGAGCCACATCCAAATAACTACCAAAGGTAGCAGAAGATAACACGTTTTTAAAAGAAGCTCTTGGATAACCTAAAATAATCTTATGGAACATTTCTGAGAGTAATCCATAACAAGGAACAACTTCAAATTCTGCACAAGGTGAAAGATTTTTTTTATTTATGAGAAGAAAAAGATAAAAGGCTACTTACAACCAAGACAAAAGTCCCAAGGAATTCTGCCAGGAATTCCTTGAATATTCCATGTTTCAGAGCACAGTGTTGCCTCATGCTTCTCTTGTTTTGTACTTCCATGTATCGCCGTGCCAGTAGCTGTTAAAACTGCCCAGCGTCCAGCTGTGAGAACCTCTGGCGCTGATCAGAGTCAGATCTCCACCTCTGCACGGCTGCAGCCATTCAGCACAGTCTATTGATCCGTTTGAACAAATTTACTTTCTGCTTCTGCATCATGAAAACAGTTTTATGGAAGATGCTAAATAAGATGACTGACAGATGAGCTCTATGTTATATTTTCTTTACTTTCAAAAGTTAAAATGTTACTCTTTTCTCCTTTTTTTTCTATATTGTATGTGTGTGGTTAAAATAAAACTCAAATCTGCAGAATTTAAATGCATTTATTTCCATTTTCATAGTTGTTTTAAGCAGCAAAAGGTTAAAAAAAAGCATTTTAATACATTTTATTTAATATTATATGTTTATACCAACTTATTTCACACAGTTGCTAAATAATTTATAAAACAAAAACACAATATGAGTAAATAGTATAAATCTGCTGCAGCTGTAGTTATAAATATGGCCACAAGAGGTCAGCTTTGGCTAAATGCCACATTTAGTCCAAAAGTCACACCTGAGTTAACTTAATCATGTTTAATATCTTCACAGTAGGCCCAACATTGCTTTATTAAATCCATTTTTGTTTGTTTAATTCATGTTATTTAATCACAGTCCGTCACTCAGTCAGATCCAAAGTCATCCATGTCATCCACGTTGTCCTCCGCAACCTTAACAACAGCAGGGGATTTCTTCCTACGCCTGATGATGCAAAAGACAAAAAAAACTAATGTTTATTTTAAGAGTAACACAACAATATCATCTACTGTAATAGTATTTTAAAAGGAGAAAGTCACCTCATCTCATTCCGCAGAGCACTTAGTTGTCCATGAAGCTGCTCATTGGCCTCCATCTGCTCATCCACTTCTCTCTGCAGTTTCTTTTTCGCATGCTCCAGACGCTCAATCTCCTCCTCCGCCTCATCCATTTGCCTTTTTGCTGTCTTCAGCCTCTGAGTCAACTGCCAAGTCCAACAAAGTGAGACAGATTGTTAATCATGAGTCATGTTTCATGCTCTGAGATTCTTGATGTTTCCTTTCTCTGTGATGTACCTGGTCTGTCTGGCTCTGCAGGTTGATGCGTTCCTCATCTGCCTGCATCTTCATCTCCTTCACTTTGCGCTCCAGCTTGCGATTTACTTGTTGCAGATTGTTGTTATCCCTAAGAAAAAGGAAAAAAACACATAGAGTTCACATTGCTGCTCCAGCTTCTTGTGACCAAACTCTCACTGAGGCTCACTTTTACAACCATGGTAAAAGTGTGATAACTGGGTTCAGCTTTGACAGTTATCAAGAAATATCTGAGCTATTATCTGTTTTGCCTTCTAAATATTATCATAAACTAAATTTAAACAAATATTTTCATGTGAAAAAAACAGGAGTTATAAGGTCATGTAGTGTAGATCTGGGGCATTCAAAGTCTGTTCTCCAGGGTTTTCAGGTTTTCAATGTTTCCCTGCTCCAACACACCTGACTCAAATTAAATTGAGCCAAGAGCCTATAAAGTTCTGCACAATTACTCATTACTTATTACTCAGGTGTGTTGGAGCAAGGGAACATCAAAAACCTGCAGGATTGTGGCCCTCGAGGGCCAGAACTGGATACCCCTGCTGTAGATGCTCACCTCTCTTCTCCTTGCAGCCTCTCCTCCAGCTCATGGATGCGGCTGTTCAGTCTGGAGACGACTGAATCCTGGTTGGTCTTCTGTGATCCTTCCAGATGAGTTACTCTGCTCTTCAGATCTTTATTCTGACAGAGGAAACAAAACACAAAATATATCTTATATAGCAGTGTGCAGCTTTGCTCTTTTACAAGCCATTTGCTTACTGTCATGCAGGACACACTCCACTGGTTGCTGTCAGGGCATTGGGTCCTGGTCCTGGAATCTTTAACAATTTTGACTGTTGTGCTCTACAGAAGACGTTTATTTATCTGGGGCAGTGATGCCCAAGAAACAAGCTACTAATGTTAAGGGAAAGAAATTTAATAATCCACTGAGACAAAAAAATTGAACATGAACAAAAACTTGTCAGAGGGGTAACAGAATGTATGATGATATCATTTCTTATTTCCCCATGAGGCAAGATTCACACAAACATTTTTCAGGTTTCAACAATCACACTTTGATGAGGTGGGGTTGTGGGCTTATTGCTTCACTTTGCTTGTTGTGGAAAGTTAAGCAAAGGTCGACCTTGCAAGTGACAGTGAAGGCATCACTGTATCGAAGTAGCTACGTGACAGAATATCACTTTAATTACAAAAGACCAGGCAGCTCATATAGAGGCAAGTTATCACATATGGATGAATTCTGCATGAATGACTGACATACTGGACGTTTTTAGCATTTTTCAGAGGTTAACAAACTTTAACGGCTGACAAATATGAGGATGAGGTACTGTACGAGGGTGTATAATACAATATTAATATTTACTTCATTAATCCCCACTGGGAAATTAGGCTCAGCATTTTGCTTATCACTAGTAGATATTAGAGAGCAGTGGGCTGCCATATGTTGCTGTGAGCCTTGTTCAGGAAGTGGTTTGCCGCTGTTGCCACACCAGGGACTTGAACCGGGGTTCTCCAGACCTCTGTAACCACTAGGCTACCACTCCTTCCTAACATAAAAATATTATTTTATTAATAATGAAGATAAACTAATAAACAATGTGAACAGTGCAGAATAAGCGCATTAAAATTAGAGTGTTATAAAAATAATGGTGAAAAGAGGATAAAAGGTGTGAAAACATGGTATAAAAATCATAAACCTGTTTAATGGTGATCTCTGGCATTGAAGGTTTTTTTTTTACCTAAAAATTATTCTTCTGCCAAGGATTGACTGTGGTAGACATACTATTTTTTAATTGTCTCTTTGTTTGTCAGGCAGACCACACAAAAATCAAACTGGGTGAATTTCATGTAACTTGGCAGGGAGGCAGAGGCTGGCCAAAGGATGAGCTAATACCAGTCACACTGGCCTGAGCGACCTCTGCTTTGTTGTCCCGTGTTACAGTCAGGGGTCATTACCTGTCTCTCCAGGCTCATCTTGTCACACTCCAGGTCCTGCCTGACTGCTCGCTCCTCCAACAGTTCATTCCTCATCTGGTCCACCTGCGACACACACACCAGAGGGAAGCATTTATTTTATTTCTCATTAAATAGCAACATTATTTAGTAAGTTAACAAAGCATGACATGTGGACATTAAACCACTCTTTAGTGCCAACTTCTAACCACAGAGCTTAATATAAACAAGCTGTTGATATGTTTTCCCTTCTATATTGACTGAAAACATGGCTGAGGACCTGGTTACAAACATGTCAGCTCAACTCCTAACTCCACAGGAAATAATGTCTGGTTTGAGCGGTCACATCAGCTCTAAGGATTCTCCTCACTAATAACATCCAGAGGCCCAGTAAAGGGAGTGTGAATGGCTTCTCCATTTTTTTTTTTTTTTTTTTGTCTCTCCACTGCAAACAAAACCATGTTTTGTGTCAATTAGTCTGGACTGCTTTGTTCCAAAGACTGGTGGCCTACTTTACATGGACACTGAAGATGTGAGTCTGTCCTAATAACATCAGAGCTGAAGCTTCATTGAAAGAGTCATTCATGGTGAGTTCCAACTGAATAGAAACACACATACACACACACCAAAAATGTTTAACAGCCAGATTGGAAACACCAACCAGCAGCTTTCATTATCCATCCGTTTATGTTGAAAACAGATGTAGGACTGAACCTTCATAATGGAGACACACACTATTTGACTGAGAGGGGAAATTTATGAATGTTGGCAAACACCAAATAAGAGCTTTGTTAGCAAAGGCAACAAGACAGTGAAGGAGTGAACCTGCCTGTTCTTTGGTTTTGTCTAGACGCTCCATCAGGCGGTCCGCACTGCTGCGCTCATCACTGAGATCTTCTTCTAGCTGACCGATACGTCCCTGAGAAGAGACGAACGCATGACAAATATCATATGGTATTATACTCCAATGCTTACCAACCAGCCAAGATATGGTTTCCAAACTAAGTCTAATTACATCAAGAGAATATACAGTAGTTTAGAGAAAAACTACTGAGAGAAATGTTACTGGGGCAATAAAAGATCTTCATATAATCCTTTACTTTCTGTTGCAGTGAGTGAAACAGGAAAGTGGTGGTGAGGTAACAGAGGATCTCTGCGAACACCCAGACAGGTCTGATAACTTTTTACGGTAAACATGGGCTTCCTGAGCTGATAGGCACTATCAACAGTGAGTATGCGGTTGTGTGATGTTTTGTCATCAGCAGAACAAACACTGCTGAGCTGTGAGACGTTGTTTCCAGCACCGCTAAAGTTCACAGGACCAGGTTAAAGTACAGGCATCTGAACAGAAAAAACACTTGAAAACAAAGAAAGATGATGTATTAGAGATATATGTGCCTAAGATTCATGATATAGATCAGTGAGTACAAATGAATTCTGTTAAATCTGACAGAGGGCTACTTGTGGGATGAACTGTTTATATTATGCATAAATGGTATTGTAATGTGTCTGAATAACTTAAATTTGTTTTAACTGCATATTAAAGTGATTTATAAACTTTAAACTTTAAACAACTTCATTACCAAGTGGAAAGGAAATCAAGTCTTAAATAGTTTTATGTGAATAATTAAACCTGAAGATATAAAAACAGTTATACTGAATTCGAAAGATTGCCTGTAGACTAATCATTGCGAGATGAAATGGACAAATACTTATAAAACCAGTTCAAATTAAATGGCTCAGAACAATGCTGTAATAATTATAAGTCAGTCAGAATATTATCAACCGACTAACGCACTATTTAAAAAATGAAATAGATTGAAATCCCATGATTAAGTACTAAATTATGTACTTCCAGTTGGTATTCAGAGATTACATTTAGAGAAAACCAGCATGAACTGGGAAAAATACAAAATATGTTCAGTAAAATGAGTCAAATTAGAGAATAGCTTGGAGCTAAATGGTTAAATGCAGAACCTGAAAGGTCTGCAGAGCGTTTTCTTTTTACAGTGGTTATCATTCTGTATATGCGTATTCTCTTTCATACACACTGATAAGGTTAAATTCTGGGTTAAGTGTTTTGCCCAATGACACTTGAACAATGTGGAGGATCTGGAGTTCAAACCATTAGAAACTAGAAACTAAGAATGTGCTGCTCACTAAATACATTTAAGACAGCATTTAAAAATATTGTGGTACCACAGACAGGATTATATTTATATTGGAAGACGTTCCAATGAGATTAAAATAAAGCTGTTTTACTAATTTTATTATCTAAAGAGTGTGCGAATGTGTGGTCCAAACAGAGCATTGCTAGGGAACATCTCTGTTATCAATGAAACATCCCATAATGCCAATGTGGGTAAATTTTAATCTCCAGCAGTCAACTGAAGGATTAGATTATCTGTGAGCTGAGACGTTTGTTGTATCATTTGGTTTTAGGATTATCTGTAAAAACTACAGAAAGCAGTAAGAATGGCTCTCTTCCTGTTTTCAGGATATTGGTAATAATAGTAACAAAAAAGAATAATCACACCTGTAAGTGAATGTTGTATAACTCCTAGGTCGTAGTAAAACTTTATCAGCACTGATTTATAAGCACTTTATAAATATCTAATGATCAGATCACACCATGGTGAAACTTTCAGGAGTTTTAAATTTTTATTAATCTGTATACAGTTCACTCTGTGAGCACCCATACGGAGGTCAGTATATAAATAGATACGACATACATTTAAACAAGTTTACATGAGTTTATTTTAAATTGAGAACTATGTATTAAATGTTTTAAATTGTTAGCACATATTGCATTAAGTAGTTTAAAATAGTTTTCTTTGTGGTTTCCTGTCAGAAAAGAATTTTAAAAAACATATTTTAAAAAAAACAGCAGACTTTGATTAATTTATTACTCTGGTTTTGTTTTGTGACACTATATTCGTGTTTATATTATTAATAATGTTCACTTAATATACTAATACCTCCAAGAGTTTGACCTGCCGCTCACGCTCCTCCATCACAGCTACATTCCTCTCTTCCAGCTCCTCCACCCTCTGCTCCAGCTGCTGCCCCCTCATCTGGGCTTCCTGCTGCTCCCTGAGACACCGCTGCAGATCCTCCTCCAGTGGAAGCAGCTGGTCAGAGAACAGACAAGAAATCAAACAAGTTTCATACATTGATGTCAAGAAATGATGAATCAGAAAGTTAAATTTTGTGCTCTCTATGGGTAATTTTCATTGAATCTCTTCTTTACTCAAATTTCTTCTAAAACATTCGGTTGGCGATCCCCTTAGCATAGATATTATAAACAATAAAAAAGTGCTGGGGGACTTATTATTTTATAGATTTGTGAGACAGATTTGGAGAATTGGAGATGATGAGTACCACACCTCTTCCTGCAATTTTATGGCTGTCTGTCTGGATTTCTCCAGCTCTGCTCCCTTTTCCTGCAGCTGTCTCCGCAGCTCAGCCAACTCCCTCTGACTCCTCTCTTTGGCCTCATCGACCTGGTTCTGAAGAACATCTGTAGACGCTTCACACTCCTCCAAAATGTTATTCATCTGACCAGGGAGATAAGCAGAAAGTTCCGATAAGTGGATGTCTTTGGATAGATGGACATGGGGGATTAAAGTGGCAGCATACAAATAATCTGCTGTTTTTGCTGATCTCATGTCTGAATGTTTGCTGATGAAAACAGACTAATTTGGTTTATTTGGTTCCAGAAATATGCAGAAATCTCTCAACAGAATAATTTTTTTTAACCTTTTACCTTCCTCTGCAGTTGCTCCATAGCCCTGTCCTGCAGCCTCCTCTCATCCTCTAGTTCAGTTTTTGTTTTCCACAGTTCCTCAGTTTGTTTCCTCTCTTCCTTGAGCTTCTCTTTTAGTTCTCTGTGCTCATGGTTTAGTTTTGAAAGTTTACTCTGAAAGGAAATGAAAATATGAGTATCCAAAGCCACATCCTAGGTCTTGAATATGAGTCATTTTATGTATTTACCTGTACATCCTCCAAGCGAGAAAGCAAAGACTGGTTAGAATGAGAAATCTCCTCCTCCTTCCTCCTCACATCCTTCAACATCTCCTCCACCTGCTGCTTTTCCCTCTAAGGAAGGAGGGGAGCAGAGGATATGAGAAAACAATTCATCTTTGAGTTAAATTCTGATTGAAAGCATCACAAAACAAAAAGAAATAAGATATTTCGCTCATCTTGTTTCTCTCTATTTATCCCCGCCCACTTCTTCTCCTCACCTCCAGCTGCTTCACTTTCTGCTCCATCAGTCTCTCTGTGGTTTTAGATTCCTGGATCACCTGAGTCAGTTGATCCACCTTGTTGCTGAGCTCTCGCACCCTTCCTCTCAGCTGATCTCTCTCCTGGTTTAGCTCCTTTAGTTGGATCTTTGCAGCGCCTCTCTCCTCTTCTGCCTCAATCCTCTCCTGACCCAACAGAGCACTGCTCTAGGAGATGGGATGACGAAGCAAATAATCAAAGACAAAACAAAACACATTATGACAGCTTAAAACCAGAGAAAATTTTTCCATTTACCTCTTTAGCAAGCTCTAAATCTCTTAGCAGTTTCTCAAGCTCCTGTTCATATTCTTCCTTTAAGGCAGCCATGTATTTATCATGGGTCTCCACCTCCTCTTTAAGTGCCCCCTTCAGGGCACTGAGCTCCCTCTCTGTGTGGTGCAACACCTCCTCTTGCTCCTCTTTCACCTGTAGCATCTCCTGAAAGTCCATACGCAGCTGTGCCAAGTCCTGAAAAGCATCCATCAAATGAAAACAATCACAAGTCGGCTAAGAAACATTTGCATCTGCTGTTGATTTGGGAATTTTTTCTGGTTCATGTGGTTTTTTTTTTTTACCCGAAGAAGGACTTCTTTCTCTGCATTTATCACCTCTCCCTTCTTAGATTGGTCCAACTCATCATGCATCTCAGACAGTTGCTGCTGAAGGTCTTTCATCTCTGCCTTAAATCTTTCTTTCTCAGTCTTCATCTGAGTCAACCTAGCAATATGACAAAAATGCATATTTTTAGCTCCACATTTAGCTCCACATTTAAGATTCTTTAAATCTACAAAAATATACTCAATAGGGCTAAATAGAGAAAAAATAGATATCTGCACACTCTGTGAGTGAAGCAACATTAATCTGATAACAATTCATCTGAACCACCAAACAGTACGAGTTTGTTAAACATAGCGGAACATACCACGGAGTTAAAGTGCATGATATTCTGTTAAGTCTTGGATTTCATATTTGTTTACTTTAGCACATACATGTATTTGATCTGAGGCACTTGATTCCTACAGGAATCATTTTATAGGATGTTAAGTTTTCTCTTATTTTCTGTCATACGTTAAAAAATGTCACAGTGGAGCTACTTGCTACCAAATGTGGCTAAACCTTCATAGAATTAGGTAAACATAGATTAAATCCCTGTGAAACAAAGTGAAGTTTTCATACTGTTTTGAAAACTTCCTGTTTCTATTGTTGGTTCTTTAAAACTGGGTTGTTTACGGTAATTATTGAACAAAGGGGCCACATAATGATGAATTGTCAGTTTTGCAAATGGATGGAGTGGGAGGGCAGAATTAAAACGTAGGTTCGGGTGGTAATTTTGTATTTTTTTAAAGGAAGAATTTTGACAATTTTGAAAATCTACAAACCTATTTGCTTTTTACAAAAAATGTTGACATCAGAAAAGTTGTTTGTATAGTGGGATGCTAGCTTAGCTTAGCTTGGTTTAGCTTAGATAGCTATAAATATGTAATTGGATTAGCCAGGCTTTGTCCAAATATGAAAACGTCAGCAACTTTAAAGCTCACATTAATAAAATGTACTTGCTTTACACATAAAAGCATATGTCCAGGATAAGTTTTTTTCTTTTTTTTAAGGACCGAAATAGCAAGTAAAGGCTAACTACTGTTTTCAGTCTTTTTTTTCTAAGCTAAGTAAACCAGATGTTTGTCCTGTTTCATATTCTATACAGGTGTGAAAACAACAACCTTATTATCAGTGTCAGAAAGAATTAGGAGAACAAATAAGCTGTTGCTGTAACCAGATGCTAACTATAAGTTGTGAGTCCAGCAGTTCAAGATGCTGATGAGAGAATTTATTCTAGCTCTGTGCCTCAAAGTTAGAATTGCAGCTGTTTTAGTTACTGTAGCTTCACTAAGCAGTGCTTTACTTTTAAACTTTGCCAAATTAATTTAAGTTCACATCCTTACTCCTCTTTGGTAGACAGAAGTTCTGCCTCAATTTCAGTCAGCTTGTCCCTGAGTTTGTTGATCTCTGTCTGACTTTTGGTCAATTCCTCCAGAAGTTTCTTCTTTTCAGTCCTCGCCTTTTCAAAGGCTTTGGCTAAAGTCATTTCATTCTGCACAACACAAGAATAAAAGAAGTCACCATCATCCATGACAAAAACAGGAAGAGAGTTTTTCTGAGCTGAATCAGCAGGATGGGGAATTGCACCACACCTTTATCTCAATTTCCAGCTTTTGCTTTAAGTGGGACACTTCTTTTTCCAGAGCTACTTGTTTCTCTTGCAGAAGCTTTGTCTCTGTTGCATATACCTGCATATTTGAAAACATTAAACAAACATTGAAAAATACAGCATCATCAGGAGGGTAAAACAAAACATAAAACAAACTGAACAGTGGTAAGACTGGCAGACATCTTACTTTCTCCTCCTCCTCCACACTCTCTGCAGTCCTCCATTTGAGCTTGTTGATCCTTGTAATCAGCAAACTGACTTTTCTTTGTGTAGTAGAGTCATCATCAGTTGTCCTGAGAAGAACAAGAAAAAGAAATCACACGGTCACAGTCACACTGTGAGTATTCTAGTGAAGACTAGTGAAGAGAGAAGGTGAAACATTGAGACTCAATTTCAGCAGCTGCCAAGTAAAACAATTTATGTCAGTGTGAGATGCCATAGCATTGTGAATGTGTTATAGTTTTGGTATGTGGAAAAATAAATTTATGTTTTAGGCTTCTCTTACATGTGGAGCCCTACATCGGCATATTTTTCATACCATAAAAACAGGCATGGGATGATTTAAAATGTTCCATGTGGAGGAGTTTTTCTTTTTATCACTGAAAACATGTTCATGCTCTGCATTCCTGACTACTGTGTGATTGAGTACACACAGCTGGAAGAGCAACCTGATTCTGACTGCTGTATGATTGCAGCCACATCACAAAAGTGATTAAAACTTTTTCAATGTCTACAGTGACTCCCATTTGTGCAGCAACAACTTCAGATGTTTTGGGCAAATGTTGATCATTTGTGCAAACTGACAATGAAGCGTGTCAGCCTCATCTCAACAGATGCTGGTGGATTTCCTCACTTCAACTAGCAACTTTATGTTCTACCACATTAATACTAGATTAAAGCCAGAACTTTGGTTTAGATATACTAAAACATTTATCTAAATCTTTCTCTGGCAGAATAAATTGTGTGCTGATTGTTGTCTTTTTTATTTTTCTTAAGATTCGGTTTTTATAGATGTCCCAGAATTTTCCTGTAGCATTGGTAGCATAGTTAAAAAGTCAATATTTCATCATTGACAGCAAGCTCTCTTGTTCCAGATGCAGCAAAACAGGCCCGAACCACAAAACTAGTGATTTCCTTCATTTGTACTTACAGTAAATTTTCTGACTGTGGATTTATTCAAAACTGTTTAAAGATTTGTTTTGACATCTTTCATTACATTTTGAGCATTTTTAACTGTTACTGACATCCTCCATTTTTTTTTTTTTTTTTTACATGATGAGTGGTCCAAACTGTGTTTTTTTTAACCTTATAAGTGCTTATTCTATCAAGCACTTTTCACAGTGTGAATCTCATTCATCCAGCCCTTTATATGCACTCTATACAGGGACGTTTCATTATAATCACAGAGTTATGGTCCGCTTATCTTCATACTGAAGACAACTTCTCTTTATGCATGATTCATGATATCAAGAAATGTTCTGAGATCAGACTTTGATCTCTGTTCCCAAAACAAATCCTGTTGCACACACACCCCATGGTCATGCAACTGATTTAATTTAATATATAAATTAACACTGAATCCCAGAGATGAACATATTTTTCACTCATGGGTATATTATACTCATTTCCCTTTAGAAAAAAATAAACAATATAAAAAATCTTGAACAAAAACAAATTTTTATGCTACATTTATATCTGTCTTGTGTCTAAGCATCTATTTTTCACACACACCAAACAAAAGCTGTTGAACTTGTCATTTAGAGGACTTTAAAGAAGCTGTTAGGTGTTTTATTTAACTATTTGCACAATGTCAGGAGAATTGTTCTTCCCCGTTTGCAGTTTGTGTATTTAAAAACAATGCAAATAAAGTTTTTATGCTGAGCTCATCTTGGGATTGCTTTTATTTACTGAACAAATAAAACTTTCCATCTTGCCCCAAGATATTGAATTACAGCTATAACTTAACTCAAGACCTGAGGCGCCCTCTAAAAATGGACACATATATTCATATGTTGCTTCAGGTCTTACTGAGTTTGAAGTGCAGTAAGTTGAGGGATACCTACCCATCCTTCAGGAAAGTGAACAATATTTGCTTTGTTGTGTCTTCAGTTGGATTTGCCAAGAGCTTTTGCCGTCCTCTTAGCAGATCAGGAGTGACCTGGTAAAGAAACAGCAAATTAGTACCTTTTGAAAATGAGTTACCTATTAAAATGAACAACGTTGCCCCAAGACAAAATTTCCCTACCTGTTTTTCCCTCTCTTCAGATTCAGCAGATTGATCAGCACATGGCTTTGAAACAGAAGTTTTTTCTCTTCTCTGAGACGGTTTTGCAGCCTGTTGGGATACTATTTTTTTCCCATATTGTTCTTCAGTCAATGCGCTTGGCTGCCTCTCCTCCCCATTACTTGTCAAAGTGAGTTCTCCACTGAGGAGTCGAGCCCTGGCTGAACCAGGAGGATATTTCCCACTGGAGGATTGGGACCCATTCCCCACCAGAGATGAGGCTCTACTAGATGATGATGACAAGGAGGAAGAGTCTGAGGTTTGAGTGCTATCCACACTGCGTGACCGCCGACATGCTACCGGGTCCAGTCTTTTCCTTGGGCCCCTTCCCCTCTGCAAGCTGCTGTTGAACTGGCTTATCAGCTTCCCTACAGACACGATGGAGTCTGTTTCAACTGAGTTTGGGAGCTGTGCAGGAATATGTCCACCTGAAGGAGGTATCTTGTTTTGATTCATCTCAGCTGGATCTTCTTCTAGGCTGTCAGCAGGCAGAGGGATCCTTGGTTTGGCTTTATGGGTGGTAAGGGTTCTCTCAGATTGAAGGCAAGTGTGTAGCTGCCCAGGCCTAGAAGCTAAGGCAGCTTGAGTAGGAGTGCTGAGGCTTATGTTATTAATTTCAGGGTCATAAGGTCTCAGGATCTCTGGGTGTTTCTGATAATGAAACAAAGAGGAGTTCCCAGTCTTCTGTGTCTCCGATGGAGACTCCACACACCTCCTAACTATGCCTGGGTTGTACCCTGCCTGGTGAGTTATGACAGAAATGTCCTTGTGGCTCTCCTCACCAGAACTGTTCAGAACCACATAAGGTTGACCTTTGATGCCCTGAACCAGCACCCTTACTCCAAACAGGTTGTCCTGACTGCCTTTGGAACTCTGTTGCACCATGTAGCCCTTCTGTATCCTTACATCTGGAGAACCACTCAGTCTGTGAGAATCCATCCTGCTTTGGCTGTATTCACATATAATCTAGGAAAAACACAGACAGGTGTGTTAAAAGAAAACTGACTCTATGGGAAAGTTAATTGAAAACTGATGCATCAGGGTGGTAAGGCTAAATAAGCTGTATACAAAACACTGAAGCAGGTCAGAGCCCCAGTGTACACGGTGACAGACATCCTGGGAGCTCCTGCACACAGCTGCACTCAGCCAACATAAAGACAGACTAAATGGGCACTGGGAAGAGCCTGATATTGCTGTGCAATGAAACAGCCCCTTCAGTGTGCCAATGACAGGGCACTATTGTGCAGCCCAAGCTAAACCAACTGCATGACGACCACAACTGGCTGGAGTCGCCAAGGTGTCGTCACCCACTTCATGGTATGACACTTGAGGAAAATGTTTGTCAACAAATACACTATTGTGAGACAGAAATACCCGAACACAAGAGGTGTTGTGTAGTAAACAATATGGTATCATCTTGAAAATCTCATCCAGTGTGAGGACACTTTAATTAAGAATATTACAGGGAGTTCAGGTTTACAATGAGCAAAAATATTTGTAAAATTTCATAATATGCTTCATTTTTAAGGATTTTCAGTGTCATTCGATCATTCGTAAACTGGACACTGCACAACACGCTTGTCTTATGATCAGTTTTGAAATGGTTTGTGTTTTCACACTACAACTTTTTGTAATAGAGGGTAATACCGCTGAAGCTTTTTGTTAGATTAAATCTCAAACTATGGTCAACAAACTTTGTGATGACCTGAAAACATGAACAAGTAAAAAAGAAACTCATGTTGTCCACTTGTAATTTTTTTTGTTTTGTTTTTCTTTTTTGTAATAGACTTGAGAAGGGTTTTCCACCCTAAGTTCTTCTCATTCCTTTTCTTTTTGGCTGCAGCTCCTCACTGACTCCTCCCTCACCAAATCCTCCCAAATATCAAGCCAGCTATTTGGACAGCAAGCTTGCAATGCCTTGGTTACATAGAAATCAGATCTTTGAAGCATTGACACACAGTTTAGCCTCTTTTTGAAGCACAGTACCATTATGTATTCTTTTATCTTTGAACTTAGCTCCATTATTTTCAGACTTACTGTCATTAAGTTTTATTTTCAAGTTGTTTGATCTAACTGAGCTTATTAAAGCTGTGGCTTTGACTGAAATCCACATAACTTTGTGAGAGAGATAGAGTCTCCGCTCCAACAATATGTTCGCCTCCCCCAAAGAATGGGGCTATTTTGCAACCACATTTTGTTTTGTGTAAGAAAGCAACCATGACACATTTGGTGTGACTGGACAGATTCAAATCTAAATTATTTGTAATTTTTCTAGTGCAAAAAAATATAATCAATATAGGTCAGCGGTGGGTCATTTACTTATTTAAGTTGCAAGGTTTTAGAATTAGTTTGGTTCCTGTAATTCATCATAATGTGCTATGTGCTATGTGATTTTTGTGCACAAAAGACTGAATTAGCTGTAGCTTTACAGACCATCCTGGAAAATGAGCGTGGGTTTTTTTTTTTTTTTTTTTTTAGGAGTCATGATTAGACTAACAATACAGCTTATAAATCCTTTATAACATTAAATATAATGTTTATATGTAGCCTATTCGTATTGTGAAGACTTTTTCCTGTGCAGGTAAATTGTTTGTAGGCTGTATATTCACGGTTAAAAAGTTTTCTTTTTCTTTTTTATTAATTTCCCCTCGTCACAACAAACAGGCTTCACCTAATGGAAAACACAGCCCTTCGAAAACTGTGTTTAAGCGTTGAATGTAGGAGGAAACGGAAGATAGAAGGTATCCTAAAAAAAAGTAGAAGAAAATTCTAAACGTCCCGCTGATCAGATGATAAGTCGCTTAAAACTCACCCACTCTGAGCGGATCGTCGTCTCAATCGATCAGAAACTTGTCCGCAGTTGGGGTGCAGTGTGATCGGTGAGTCTTCCTCCTCGGTCCGATCAGACTGTCCTGCCTCAGGCCGGACACGATCACTCTGCCTCGCGCAGAGAGGCGTTCACTACCCGCTCTGTCATCATATGACCGCTGCTTAGCGCCTACTATGATGTAATGTATCAACGCAGGGGGAGCCTGTGATGACAATAACATAATCACCTGTTTGAATCCTTATAACACTAATTATTAACTCTCAGTCATGTGCAGGACGGAAATCTCACTGATGAAACTTTATTAAGAATAAAGAATGATGAAAGAACGAAAAACATCTGGGCGGGAGTTTATAACTATTTCTGTATGTCTTCATTAAACATAACTTCAGGGGAAGCATACTTGTGCTTTATGTTCAGATTGCATCCTTCTGAATCATAATTAACTTTTAAAAGTTTTAGATATAGCCATTTTATGTTATGTGAATAAACTGGATGTAAAGAAATTAGATTAGTTTTTGTGTCGTTTTTAACCGTACAACTACTTGTTGCCTCATATTTCTTTGAAAACTCTCACACATATGATGATTATCTCAAATTTAAGGTGGCGTAAGATACAGTCATACTAAAAAGAAAGTACATCTTCTTTTATTGAAATACTATCAGAACACAAGATCATTTGTTTCTGAGGAAGGGTAACTTCAGAGGAAAGAAAGCACAATATATTAAAATATGTCATCATCTTTTTAACAAAAATTTTACCAAAATGCAGAAGCAATGTCTAAAGGTCTAATGAGGCCCTCAGTGTTTCCTAGGAATTATGAAGATAAATGGTATTTTACTAATCAAACATAATTAATTAAATGATCATTAGCAGGTGTGAGCACATCTATGAAAACATGTTTTAGTATTCTGCTGATATGGGACAGTCAGGTGTGTTTTAATACAAAAAAAACATCTGCAATGATCTTAGAGAAGTAACTGCTGCTGTTCATCAGTCAAGGGAGGGTAAAAAGGTCATTTTCAAATATTATGTATTCCATCATTCTGCATTAAGAAATATTAGAAGAAAACATTCAGCAAAGTTGCCAATCTCTCTAGGAGTGCTGCAAGTGTACCTCAGGGTCAGCCAACGCTCAGAGAAATTACAAAACAACCACAAGATACATCTCAAACTCTAAATGCCTCTGTGGTAAATATTAAAATTTAAAGAATTAGAAACTGAAGAATTATGTCCTGTTTGGTAGGGTAGCTAGAAAAAACTTTTTCCTCTCTAAAAAGAGTAAAAAATGTTTGAAAGATGCATTTGAACAAACTAACAAAGACTTCTGGGACAATTTACTTTAGACAGAACTAAAATGGGAGATGGTTGATTTATGTGGCAAAAAACAGTGTATCAACACCACAATGAAAGACTGTTCTACAAAATACTGAAAAATGGAATCTACTTAGGTTTTTAGGCACTGTGTCTAAATTTTGACTTAGTTTTTGTAATAATAATTTAAAATTGTATTTACCTCATTTTAGGATGCGATGTAATGACTGTAACCATCTTAACAGTGTAATGTAAGCCCAGCAAACCTCTCTATATGTTGTATACGTTGTAGAACACAGAGACTCCAGTCATTTGAAAAAAAAAAGACATTTATTGGTAAAATGTTATATTGACACACCCTGCAAGCTACCTCAAACTGTACACATACTGTACATGTAATGATAGGAGTATTTAACATTATTATTATCATATTCAGCAGTGTGATATGCAAACATCCATATTCTGCAATGCTGTACTGCTCAGAGCATAAAATGAGGCTACATCTAGTAAACTGCACAAAAACAGTGTCCCTGTGTAAATTCATTAACAAAAGCAACTAAAGACATTAGTAAGCTCGAAATATGTGTATAAAAGATAACTTATGACTTAAAAAAATTAATGGTCTAATAAAAACTCGAACATGCAATGCAAAGAGTTAGACTACATCCAAAGAGCAATATACACTGAGAAAAAGAGGAATTTGTCCACCAGTGTTTCTGTACATGTAGTCCTGTTAACAGTGCAATAACACAAATATACTGTATATAACAGATTTACATACAACAGAGGATGGCCACAAGTTCATTCTTGGAGATCTGTTCATTCACAGAATGCTCAAACCCCTGCAACATTCACACATGATGGCTCACACACACCCGCACACACACACCAGGAGACAAACTAAATGTTGTCTGAAAACACATATGTGAAAATATCACTCCTCTGAGCTCAGCGGAAAGTGTATGTGGTAAATAGTGATACGCTGGACATGTTGGTCACAAACCTGTCTGATTCTGACAAATTTAGGCTGCAGATGAAATCATGTCAGCAACCAGAGTTTATCCGTTCTGGTATATTGCAACAGAAAGATCACCAATAAATATACAAAATATGTACAAAACATCTGCAGTTTACAATGCATTTGTCTGCTACAAGTAAAATTCAGGCACAAGTTAAAAAGTCCATTTTGGGAAGCAAGGAGATGATTGTTCAATGGCATCACTCTTTCTAATCAGAGCAGGTGAGCTCTCTGTACTGGTTCAATTCACAGGGAACGCTGGACATCCAACACAGCTGGATGGTTCTGGGATGTTCTTTACGCAACATCTGAACATCAAAGAAACAGCATATAGGAAATAATGACAGTCATTATAACAAAAAAGAAAAATAAAGACTTCTCTTTGAACATAACCTACTAAATTCTGACTATATTTGGAATTGAACTACTAGAAGTCATTACGGTTTGACAGCATTTTTGTTTGTCAAAGTTTTCCTGTAATGCATGTTTTAGTTTGGGTTATGATTTAAACTGATCACTGATATGAAGCAGTAGGAGTTTAATACTTGATGATAATCTTTAAGTTGTGGGTATCAGGTGCTCAGAGGTGGCCCATGGGGTTTGCTGGGTCTGTCAGACTTGGATGAAAAGCAAGATGCACAGACTGTGGATCTGTCATGACGGCAGACACCTTTTCTTCCTCTCGTCTTCGCAGACACGCCGCCTTGGGGTTCAGATTCCTCTCTGTGGGATGCAACAATTAACCGATTTGTCTAAATTAAATACTTCAGAAATAAAACAGAGAAACTAATATTTGCACAAGTAGATATCACATGATTAAACATGAGAGAGCAGGGCGCGCTGCACCGCCTGCCCACTGACCTCTGACTTGTTGCTCCAGGCTGAGGATCACAGCCACGGCCTGGTGCAGCACCAGCAGTTTGGTCTGCGGCTTCTCGCTCTTCAGGTGCAGCTGACACATGTGACCCAGTTCCTTGAAGGCCTCGTTGATGTCCCGCACACGCAGACGCTCACGAGCATTGTTGGCCATCCTCCTCTCTCGCTCACGCTCAGCCTTCTGTTCTGGGCTCAGATCCTCGTCCTCATGGATACTAAAGCAAGACATGAGTAAATAACTGATGCAGCTAAACCTCATATGCAAGTTGAACAAAATGCAACTTAGAAATAGAGAAAGAGAGTTGTGTTAGTTAGTTATACCAAGTTATTCTGTGGAGTTATCTGCCCTCTGCTGGTCAATGAGTCAACATTACAGTATATTTGGTCTCCTGAGGTCATCTGATAAAATCTGATTTGTTCTGTGAAAGAGTGACCACAGCTCAACAATCAGTACCATTAGAAGATTTACTTTTACAACCTCATTTAGATTACCCATATTTAATCATTTTATGGTCACATTTTAATGACCATCTTATTTTCTTCTGTTTTTTATTTATTATTATTATTTTGTCATTTAAAGACTAAATAAACTCAATAGAGAATCATTGCTGACAGTTAATATGTCACTGCAGATATCACTGAAATAAATTGAAAACATGCACTCAGATATCAGGGCAGATGTCATAAAAGAGATTTGTCCTCAACTGACCTCGAAAATAGAGAAACCGGGCTCTGCACTATAATCTGTGACTCTCATCTAACACTATTTCAAACCACGTTTCATGGCAGAAACCAACATTAAACCCTCACTTGCTGTTAATAAATGGGGCTATTTTTTGGCATTTTATCCATCCTAACAATCTCAGTCTCAACTCAGTCTCTAGGCTGATGTTTAATTATGAACAATAAGTGGGAATTGAACCAAGTAGGATTTCTGTTTTTGTTTTTTTTTGTTTTTTTTGTTTTTTTTATGTTTGTTTTTTTAATACTAAATTTTGGAGTTTTCAAAACGCATTAATAATGCAATAAATGCCCACAAAAATCAATAATAAGACTCTGGTTTAATATAGTTAGATGATAACTGATATAAAAGTTGAACATATCACATATCAAACTGTGTAAAAATATAAATAATAACAGAAACAAACTATGTTTTACTCTTGATGACTGTTGATGGATGATATCCCTCTGTAGAATGACTTACTCTGTTCATTTTCTGTTTTTTTTTAACTCTATTGCATCACTTCATGGACAAAACTTGTTAAAAACCCTGCTGTATACAATCCGATACTTGTGGCTATCTTTTGCATGACAAGAAATCTTATATCTTATATCACATATAACACATGACATGTTAAACGGTAAAAAAATGGTGTATGTATGCAATTGTATTTATTTATTTATTTGTTTCATTTTGTTAAAATGCCAAATTAAGGCTACAAATGAAAAGAAAGTGAATTTTTTGCCAATTATCTCTTGGTTCAGGCTTTAAAGAGTTAAACTTTTCTATCATTGATGCCTTTTGCGTGAAAAGGAAAACCATGGCAGCTGTTCTTATAGGTCTTTTTTCTGCATGCAATTGACTGCGCAGCTCAATGCAACATGAAGAAAAATGAGAGGCAGGGCCCATCCAACTCCCCCAGACACAGCTGTCCTCCACAGCAGGAGGTCTGGGAGTATTTTAAATGAGTCAGACCCAAGATGGATCTTCTTGTTTTTTACTGAGGGGACTTTGAAAAAGTGTAATTTATGTTAACTTTGTTTTATTAATGGGTTATAGTGATTTCTATGTGCCTTGTTTATCTGCTGCAGGTTGTTACTCGTCATTTAAAGGTTGATTTTCTGCTTTATACTTAGAGATCGCAGCGTGTTTACCTGTTTCTTGCACTGTTTTCTCCATGTGTTTTGAGCTCACTTTCCTCATCTGATCTCGGGCTGTCTGAGCTGTGGCCATGATTGGTGTACATCATCTCTTCCCTTTCCCTGCCTTCCATCTTCAGCTCCAGATTACTCTGAAGTGCTAAACCACCTGCAGGAGATCACACAAAATATTGAATTTTTTAAAATAATAATAACAAAAAAAGTTTCAAAAGTGCAGACAAACAAGGCCAAATGTATGAACCCAGCAGTTGATAAATGAGAGGAAAACTCGCCGCTACCTCCTCCTCCTCCTTGAATAGACTGAAGTGTAGTCCTCTGTCTGGGTGGGTATGGGTGGCCATTTTGTGTGCGGCTCTGGAGGGCTGAGTGGTTGCTGTTCATTGTGACAGCTTCAACCTTTATGACACACAAAGAACCAGATGAGAACCAGATGAGATAAACGTGTGCATGATGGAGTATTTAGCTGATGAAAATCCTCTAAATGTTGAGTGTTAACAATCTTATGGCTCCATAAAATCTTTCTAAGACAGTCATTCACTTACAATATCCAACCACTGACACATAATTCACAAAACCAACATCTGCCCACTCATTTCCAAAGTAACCCTGAGTAGATCTCTAGCTCTGCAGAATTAATTTAATCTCAGACAATCTTAATCCTTCTCTTAAAACTACTACATACTCCCTAAACATACCCCTAATTCTCTTCAGGAATGATCCATTTCTATCTGACACATCATTTGAAAAAAAAAAAGTGGGAGAATTTAATACCCCCTCTCCCAAAGGATTAAACTAAAAACTCCTTTCCCCTGAAATTCTGTGAACTTCCACTGCAGCTGTGCTAAAATCCCTGGGTCTGCTGGGAAGAAAACATGTTGGAACAAGAGTTCACAATGCTGCCATCCCCATCACCCTACAATGGAATTAGAGTCTGCACATACTGTACGTTTTCCATACAAGGGCGACACATTACAGTGCTCTCCCATTGTGCTCAGTTTCCTATTTCAAGGACAACAACCTTTACATGAGGAAAACATGCAGACATAGCCGACGGAAAATTCTTGAAACTAAATACTGGCAGCACTCAACATGGAATTTCCATGCACAGAGCCCTCCCCTGCTTTAAATACTTCAAAGTAATGTTTATTAACCGTGGCTGGAGGGTGACAGGTGAGCGGTACAGTGCTGGCAGAGCCTGAGTGGCCATGATGGGATTGGTTCAGCAGGCCATGGATGTCAGTGAGTAGACCAGCTGTGGGCCCCACTGCGTGGTTCCTCAGAACGTGGATTACATCATCCAGTCTGTCCAGGCGGTCCTCCACCTGAGACTGAAAATTCAAGGAAACATAAATACACAACTTTTTGTTTCACCAATTCTAAACTATTTTTCTCTAAAGAAACCTTAAATGGGAAGTTTAATATTTTGTGTGATAGGCTTATTGAATTTCTTCCCTAGATGAGATGATCACTGGTTTCCGAGGTGGAAACAACTAGTTATCCCCTGTTCTAGAGAAAGACTAGTTGTGTACAAGTCATACAGTATGGCCAAAACTGTTTCTTTTTTCTTTGAATTTTGGTTTTGACTACTGAGACTTAGAGACAATTTCATGTTGATTGTTATAAAAAGTTTTTCTTACCCTCTATTATGTTGAGCTAACCAACTGCTAACTGGAGAGTCCACATGTCTTTTCAGGGGCCACTTATACAGTCAAATATTAGTCTAATCATTAACCTATTCCATCAAGTCTCACCAAACCAAGCCTTAACCCAAACCTATATGGTCTTATGTAAATACATAGCAGAGGAAAATGAATTTCTAGTTCTCAGTTTGAGCTACTAAGATCATTCAAGGTTCAATACATGCCATCAAAATTTCGGGGAACCAGTCCCAGTTGTTGTAGCTAGAAACATCCTGAACTAGTCCAACTAAAAAAGGCCAATAAAACAAACTACTTCCTATAATTAAAACATGCCTAATCCCCAAAATATGTAAATATGTCTTAAATAGTTTAATATTGTTAAGAAAAATTTAGGTTGCACATTGTAAACATGATGTATGACATTATCGTATCCTGCTGCTCACATGTTATTCACTTATGCATGTGTTATCATTTGTTTAGATGCACTTCTATGGCATGTGCTTGTTGGATTTCTTTTCATATTTTAGCATATTACAAGAGTTCTTACAATTATTTTAATTAAATTAAGCATTTACTAAAAAATCTGAAATTTTGATATGACATCACAGATAATCTAAACCCAAATGAAGAGCTGCTACTTACCATTGATATGAGTGAGGACTCATAGTGTGGTGAGACTGGTGCCTGAACTGAACTGCGGGGCCACATGCTGGTACCTGAAGAGTAGAAAACAGCCAAAAAAGCATTAAATATGGAATTAACAAATAATTCTACATTGTATTGAAGCCTTGCAGAACCAAGCTGTATGCATTCCTCCAGTTTACCTGCAGGCTCAGCTGCATTCGGCAGTGGGGATGGAGACCTCACTGGTGTAGACGAGCTGGAGGGGAAGCTGCTGCTGGTGTGATCGGGTGAATAAATCTGACAGAGAGAAGGAGCGGAAGAAGTGTGACCAGGGCATGGATCATTTTAAAAGCACAACTTGTCATTTCTGCATTGGCTTTTTACAGCTGCCGCCACAACCCTTAGGGCTCACCCGCTCTCTCATAACCCAAACTAAACTCATCAATTCTGGTCATTTTACAAGTCTGCAACCAATAAAAAAAGTCTTGCTGCATGAGAGTACTTCTTTAATATGCACTGCCCTGTTACTGGCAGGGAATTTTTGCATTATGCTTCTGGGGTTTTATGGTTTTATGCTGTGACTTGAATGTTTGAACATAACAGAGCATAGATGAGCTGATCTAATGGGATTCTATTGGTGCATACTCACAGATGCCAGAGCTTTTCCCAAGGTGTCACCTGTCTGTGATGCTCCTGACACATTTACATGGCTTCCTGAGAGTGGAAAAAAAAGAACATTCACTTAAAAATGATCTAAAAAATAGAGTTATTATAAGAGAGAAATAAAAAAAGGCCTTTTAAAAAGTTCATTTCCTCACCTGTTGAATTCTCTGCAGTGTTGACTGAAGGAGTGCGTGATATTGTATTGTTGCGATGAAAAGTGGACATAGGTGGAAGACCCCTGTTCATATCAGCAGCCACAGCTGAATGTGGAGAGAAGTCCTAAACAGTTGACATACACACAGTTAAAACCACAAGGGTCAAAAATCCCCTTAAGGTCAACATCTAGGGTGGTGAAGGTAAGCTCACCAGGTGACTGTGTGTTGGCTGCAGGCTGCTGTAGCTCCCCGGCTGTGTTTGGTGGGTTGAAGTTGCTCCCAGCGCACCTTCATAGCCCTGCTGGTTCAGGCCATTTACGGCATTCCAGATGTCAGCCGAATTGCACATCCCCTCTGAAATGAAGAACAATATTATGGCTTGCACTGGCACAGCATCTCAAACAGCCAGCCATGAAATCCTGAAGCAGAAGAGTGGGCTCCTAAAACCAGTAGAGTCCTATCACTAAGTTTCACAGACTAATTTAAACTTTACAAAACATGTTTGGCTCATTAAAGAATAAAGACTGTTAGCTTAAAAGCATTTGTTCAGTTTAGTTTTTCTTTTTATTTGTGTTGCTCATTCTTAATGGTTTGTTGATTTTCCATTTGCAATATAATATTTGGCTGAATGGGATTGCATGTAGGTCTGTGATGTAAAGCCACCAACCATCCTTTCCCTCACCTCCTAATCTAATTTTTGTGTAACAACACAGCTTTACATAGTCATTGGCATTTAACATTTTTAAAACCTTGAAAATTAATAGATTTTTTTTTTTTACCATTTTTGAGCATGAATGGTAGTTTCACATTATGCAAAGTAAAAGTATGATGATTTTATAGTCCTAACGACTGTATCCATTTTACATTCTGGTGTGAGACTGCGTCGCATTTTGGGTATTTTGTGGCTTGTTGTCTCTTTTTGTAGCAGTCCTACATCCCTTTGTGGTATTTTTTATTTCCTCAATCAACTAGTTTGTTTTGTGATATCAGCAGGTGGCGATATATCCCACACTGTTCTTGGCTGTTAATGAACATAAAGATATGAATAACTCCCTGAGCATAAGTGAGAGGTAAAGTACATTATGATTAATCTTTTAGCTCAGAGAGTTTTGGTTACATTTATTCTCTAGGTGTCACAAATCTGACAGTTCATACATTGTGAATTCATGTGAATTATATAATTGCTTTAACAGAACTGCTATATTGCAAATCATTTTTTAAAGGCTAAACCCATCTCAGGTTTTTGCAGCTATTGCAGTTTCCAACATGATTTTCTAATGCGCAGTTTAAAAATGTTCAACAGAAATTATGGAGACATCAATTAGTCAAATATCAGAGGGAAAATAAGAGACCGTTTTCTATAATGCGATCTATGATTTTATTCTCTTCAGTCATGTCGAAGGACAGATATCTAATGCATGAAATAGTAAAAAACAATTATAGCTAAAGCGCTTAGTGGACAACCATTAGAAAGAAAATGGTCAGAAGATGGGCCAGCTGGCCAATCTTTAAATTTATTTGTAGACTTTTCTTGTGACCTTCTTATGACATTTTATTTTGAGCCAACAACAGGTTAGATCTTCAGATAATCCAACACTTTGCTTTAAGCAAGTCAAACTACTCAAATGTATTTAGTGCTTACAGGCAGGCATGTTTGTACTTTAGTATTTAGTATTTAACTACACCACAGAAAAGCCTCACGGCAGCTTGCATAGCTACACTCTTTCAATGTTTTTTCTGTCTTTTTTAAGATATTCATTTTAGCTTACATTGTTTTAAACAATTGGCGGAACGCAGATTATAAAGAGGGCACCTGAATAATTCATTGTTGAACCTTTATAACCCTGAGCAGACAAAACAGGTCACTGGTACAGTCATGTGGTTGTTTCATAAAACCTCAACCTGATGCAGAGTATTTGTAGCTGTCATAAAGTCCAGCTTACAAACAGCATGACAGGTCAGAATGAAAGTGTTCAATGGATGGATAAACATCATTATTTTGAAGGGTTTGAGCTCACCAAAGAATGTGCTTGCAAACACATTGTTGGGGGTCTTGCTCGATGCGGGTGAAGATGAGTTCTGGTTGATGGTGTCAGTACTGGGAGACTGCCCATAAACCTAAAAAGATTAATAAAATAGTGAAGGATTTTTAAAGCAAGCAACAAAAATCTCATACTACACATCACTCAAACCTATCTGGCTGACACATGTGAATACTGTGATCATGAGCTGAAGCAACAGCATTATAAAAACAAAGCAGAAAGCTGATGCACACTTAGAGCTATTGCGATAATCCATAAGCTGCAGATCCATGCACCTCCTCATCCGGATTTAGGAACCATTCACCATGAGAAATCCCCGCGCTAATCACGATCAGGTTCGGCTGGCTTCAGACGACTGGGACGCAATTCACCCCAAAATAAAAATTGAATTTCAAACCTTCCTGTGATTTGTCCTCGGAAAGACACCAAACAGAGAACTAAGTCTCCCTCTAAAAAATCTTTCCCTGCGGGAAACTAAATATTCTTAAAAGCAAACAAGTTAAAAAATTAAACTTAAGATTTTTTCTTCTTCTTTTAATTGACAAATATGTGTAAACTGCACATATAGACACACACCACACTAACACATGCTTGCTCACTCAAACACACTAAGAGGTCTGGGCTGCACCTGCACCTCTCTCGATTACTTTGATGTGCCCCAGGAAATGAAAATAAACCTCCCTGCACAGCATCAATGGGGTGTCAGTTACCCGGACGACAAGTTCTGTAAAGCAGGCTATTAAAGACTCTCTTGAGTATGCTTGTGCATGGCTCACACATTTAAGTATGTATACACACACACACACACACACACACACACACACACACACACACACACACACACACACACACACACACACACACACACACACACACACAGCCGTGACCCTGGCTGGCATGAGTCCCATGGTGATTGTGGGCTTGGCCAAACAGAGGAGCTCCTGTCGACACCGGGCCCGTCTGAGCCGCCATGGGCAGCATATGGCAGAGGATAAAGCCAATTGTCCTCCTTACCATCAGCATAGCAGGCGACCCGTTAATAATGGTCACACCCCCGCCCCAGTACGCCCTCTCTGGCCCCCGCTGGAGAGGGACCATCACCATGGCATCCTCTTTTAACATAGCATTGATTTAGGATCCATCAATCATGAAATCACAAATGATAATAGACTTTTTTTCTGCAGTTCAAGCTGCATATAAGAAATAGGAATACAATAAATCAATAGTTTCTTGAAATGATCATTCTGTTCAAACAATCCTCATGACATTATGTGTCCACAGAAAGCTTTTTTAACCTAAAAAGAAAATAAACATACAGTCTTATTTATTTATTTATTTATTTGTTTTTAAAAAACAAACAGCTGCATGACCCTTCTCTCTGTATGCATGCATGATCAAGATGCAAGATAAGTGAAATATCAACTTGCTATTCAAGGCCCACGCTTTGCTCCACCATGGGCAACTCCAGCCACATGCAACCAATTTTCTGCCTCTGTGATCCACGATGTCTGGATATGGTTAGTTTCTCAGAGATCAAAGCTGCCTTTGATAATGGCTGCAGTGGTGGAGGGACTGCTCCAACATAGCAGGGTTAAATCAAATAGAAATAGAAGCGATCTGCTTCATGTCAAGATGCTTTCTGCTGCCAGGCTTACATGGTACTGAACAAACAGGAAGTCACATCATGGCAATTTTAACAGAGTTTCTCTTTTTAGCCTAAAAAAACTGATATCAGACATATTACCATATTAATTAGCAGGATTATTTACTTGGGCATGAAGTGTTTTCATTCAAATTACTTATTAATTGTTTATAAGAAAAAAAACAAACAAAACTTCTGCAATAACTCTTCTAAGCTGCAACCTTGACACCATTTTAGAAAACCAAATCTTTCTCCTTCTGTTTCTTACTCATACACAACAAAAACTAAGACACAATTGAAACAGTATGGCATTAAAGCAAATGTGTTTAAGGTGGGAAACATTCTCACAACCCCTTCAGCATCACAAAAAAATATATCCAAGTGACAAAATGATGTAAGTGAAAACCTCAAACTTCAATATAAGTTGCACGTGTAGATGTTTCTTTCTTATGTAAATGTGTTAATCTATTAGAGCACACACACAGCAAATGAGAACACACCATATGAGTGCAAATGATTTATCACTAAACATACTGACAGTGCCATATAGGCCAACCTGTGGAGAATAAACAGAAAACAAACAAATTAAAATAAACAAACAAATGTACTTACTGGTTTCATGTTGTAGCAGTACATCAATGAGTTGTTCCCTGTGCCAGAGGCAGGATGAGCACAGTACATAACTCTGTCTGGTTCAGTGCAAGACTCCAAGCTTACTATACAGTCCACACACAGCTCCTCTATCCGTGGCTCTACTCATGTGTGTATACTCCACATGCACTCCTTTCTCCTAACCTACCCCTGCTGGTCATGCAGCTACCCGCAGACAACTTATGCAAATCAGGGCTGGACCATTTCATGCGACAGAGAGGGGGGTGGCCAAGAGATGACGCTGTTACTGATGGCCAAGCCTGAAGATAAGCATCATGAATCTGCTTTTGAGTTTTTAGGGAAATTTTTCCTTTTTTCTTTTTTTATGAAATAAACAGTCTAGCTGTAGTTTTTGTTGTTTGATGGTGATTTTTTTTATGTGAAAAACGGCACAATGAAGATAAGTAATACTTGTAATATTCAGGGAAATCCCCACCCAAGCAAGAGCAAAACAACTCTTGAACACACCAGAGCAAAGAAAGACATAAGACATCAGTTTAGTTAGACTTGTTTTGTTGTTGTTGTTCAGGGGTTGTCCTGTTGCTGTGCCATCCCATGTTTAGTGTAAAATCATTTGCAAGTAGGGCCAGACATCCCTCCTCAGGACCAGTAAGCAATGATGACGACACAAAGATAATCTCCTGTTAGACAGGTAGAGGTTTCCAGTAAACAGTGGATACCACACCCTTGTCTGACCTACATTTACAAATAGAATCAAGTCTCCATTTGTAGGCACGTGTGGCGTGGCAAGCTCCTCCTGTGACTGGGTTCAGGGGTTATTCGGTCTGTCTGGGTAATCGTCTAACATATAACATTAGTCCATCTTCCTGTTTGAGGTCAAATCTACTGTCTGCTGCCCTGCAGACATTATTTGAATTGAATGAGTACAAATAAACAGATAAAAAGATTAAACAGAAGGTCTGTAATACTGCAAGCTAATTTGTCACATGCATCATATGCCGGTTGGACAAACTTGATAAGAGTAAAAAGTGCTGTAGTTGGGACAGAATTAAAATGTCCTGATGAGGCCATATGTTCTACAAAAACCTCAAAAGAATCCAGGTAAATAATTCCCTCCGACAAAACACCAAAGTCTTAACTTAAAACACATTACTGACTGCTCCGTGTTTATTCTTAAGATATCAACAGTTAACTTTTTTTTGGCAAAATTTCCTTTTAGTTGATTGTTTGGTAAGTTTTAGGTACCAAAACTATTTGGTTTGCTTTGGGAGAGGATAATACTGTGAAAAACATTTAAGTTATTGTTATGAAAAAGCACACATCCATCAAGTAATGTCCACGTGCTGACAAAATCCTGCACACATCATAAAAAATAAACAATTAAAAAAAATAAATTAAAATAAAGAAGACAGTCCACATAGTAGGATAATACTCATTGGAATAATTCAGACCCTTTCACAGTGACGTTTTTAGTGTGAAATGTCACTGTTAGGTGCTAATGTTATGGACATTCCAAGAAGCATTAATGCTAGTGTGCAGACTTGGCATTAAATAAAAATGTAATAATCTTGTATGATAATAAAAAAGTTTTGCTTTTTGATAAAGCTTATGCATACACTGTGTACGAGAAGTGGATGTGGCAACTACAAAAGCATTTATTTTTAATTATGAATTGTGTTTTGAGTGCTTTTATAGAATTCTTTTGGCACATGCTTAATACTTAATACTTCTGTGTCTTTGTTGCTATGCACCATCTATATTGGTTTTATATGTATTTTTGTACTCATGTATGCGTGTGCAAATGTTCTTATGTGTGTGTGTGTGTGTAAATATACGTCAAAGAATATGTACATATGCATATATTTGTGATTTTTATTTCTTGTTCTTTTTATGTAAAGCACATTGTGTTTGCATGTAATGCCATGCAAGCTCAAAGACTATGTGAATGATTTCTGTTAGAAACTTAAAATGTCAATTTTACTGTTCTAGTACAAAACAAGTGGCCATAAAAACATTAATAAAGAGCAGTGAGCTGTTTTTTTAGCAGCACAGTGATATATTTAGAAACTGTAAACTGTGAAAATCATGTGATTGTCCTCTTCTTTCAATCTGTCTGAAGGTGAGCTTCAGTCTTCTCAGCTTCCTTAAAGTCACAGTCTAATCCTGACTACCTATGCAAGTGTTAACTGGGTCAGGAGGTCAGTCACTTTATCTTTAACAGAACAATTATTTGTTGACCTCAAGGTCTGTCTGCTTGAAGAACTTCTCTTGAAATCTTATTCAAATATGTGTCATAAAGAGAAAATTAATCAAATACTGATGTCAGAAATATTGAAAAGAATTGAGTTTTCTTTGTCTTTTTTCATTTTTAGACAAATAATCCTAAAACACCATTGGCTCCTGAATGACCTTCTCTTCTGACAGTGATCAGTCCTCTTATCTGACACACTAAGCATTCATAACACACACACATAAATCTGATCCAAGACCCAATATATACAGTCCCCTAACCCTGAACTTTGCATCAATCTTAGTTAATTGCAGTCTTGTCAGAAGTGCGATTATTCAAACAGGTAATGCAAATGTTAATGAGATCAAATTTGCATATCTTTATTTTCCCATGGTTGAAATGTCATTGGTTCTGAAGCTTTACAATGAAGGATGTCACTACTGATGGCCCCCTGATACGTTGTTGGTCATTAAGAGGCCAAAAAAGAGCAACCGAAGGGGATGGAGGGGACACAACAAGGAGCATGCTCAAAATAGAAGGAATGATGAAAAATGCAAGCACATAAAAAGATATGTTCAAGATCCTCATTTAGCAGAAATGCTTGTTATGTTCTGTTCTAAACACAAAAGGAAAAACATGCACCACTTTGCAGTTTGAATGGTTGTCCTTTTATTGTTAGATTTGCTGTTGTGCATACTACGACTGCAACACACACTTCAAGTGTTGCTGGCATATTGCACGTCGTCATGCGCCTGATTTGACATGGCTTAAATAACTATCTTCCTGCCAGTGATTGGCATTCACACAAGAAGGGGTGAGTGGGACTGGGGAGCAGATGGTGACATTCCACATGACCAAACTGATCAATCAGCATGCTGGGACGCAGGTGCAGCACAGGCGGGCAGCACCACACCATCTATTTCACCATCTACGGGGCACAAACACATGGGCACCAATCATGGCACCCTGAGGGTCTGCATGCTCCTCTGTCCTGCTGCGCCAAGGTTGATGACATCAGAATTTCCCATCCGCTCTTCCACAGGATGCCAAGAAAAATGAGGGAAAAAAAGCACAGTATAAAATCTGCAATAACAGCTTGGCTTGGGAAATGCTGTGTAAATGACGTCAAAGCAAGGGACTCCCATATTTCATCCTGGAACTAAATAGGAGCTGAGAAAAGAAATGCACCTAGGTATATATTTACATTTTGACCTGGCCAGAATTTCTTTTGTTCATGGTAACAGTAATGGAGCATAAAGAGACTAACAATAACTCATTACTATATAGGCACAATTACTCTTTTTAATTTTTAGTGTTAAGACAGAAAAATGATGACAGCACTGATCAATTTTGACTATTTTTTAGATAAAAGGAAATGTTGTAGTCATCAAATACTTTGCACTTTTGTCCTTGAATATTTTGCAGATCTATTTCCAAATAAACCAATTTACTGCTATAACTGTTTGATTAAAAATCCTTATGTATTTTTAGTCTGTTGCTGTGATGAAATTGTAGATGCATGAGCAATCAAATGAAAAGGGAAAATATATCTAATTCTATTATAGGACATGACAATACATGTATCTTAACAACAAGCAGGCCTTCAGTGTCTGTTCAGAGGTTAACTAGTTGGTTGTGGCGTTTGATACCTGCTGGCGTGACTCTGGGCTGAGGATCTACTGTAGCTTCAGGGATAAGACCTGAACACAGCGAGTTGATCTCATAGTCTGGCCTGAGTGCTGGAGGAAGTAGGGGGTTGTAAGAGGATTGGACTGGCTGGTGGTGCACATGAGAGCCAGACTCAACAACCTCCTCACAACAGTGACCCCGCCGTCCCACATTCATCAACAACAGAGGATGTGTGATTTAAGGTCTCTGCCACAGTCAAGTGTGACCTGTTTGATCTCTGTGAGACATGTAATGGCCAATATTTAAAGAAGCTTAAAAACAAGTGGTAAAATTGAAAGTTTATTATGGTTGCAACCCACATTCTCAACTCTGCTGCTCATCCCACAAACGCATTTTTCTTATCAATCACGCTATTTAAAAGGGAAATAAGAGCATAAAATTTATAGCCTAGAAGCATTGCTACAGCAAATAAGTAATTCTCAAAATACAAATTTCTTTACTTTGTGTTCATAATGTATATATATATATATATAAAGTTAAATAACATTATTGTGAAATCTTAGTTGATAACTCACACTGAGACAATTATTTTTCTTATTACAGCTTAAAATATGCAAATTAAGTATATTTAAATATTCTGTCATTAAGTATAAACTAATTTGCATAAATCTTTTTTTGGACAAGGAATAGCAAAATAAAATACATACAATATGTTATTATATCTTTTCATGGATCAACACTATAGAAGAGAAACTTTGATATACAGAATATCAAAGTTTAGTTTCTATAGTTTGGTGTTCTGTATATAAAAGTTTAATTTATATACTGTTTTTCCATGAAAAGATGTAATAAGGTATTTGCAAAAATGTGAGGGGTGTACTCACTTCTGTGAGATACTGTATATGTGATGTATATCTTTTCACTTCTCTGTAAGAATATATGGAAGTAAACTAGTTTTAAATCTCATAAATGTTTTGCCTGGACTGTATCATCATAATTACATTTGGCTTTTATTCAAAAAGGACTGCCTAGTCAGAACAGCCTTTTTATACTTTAATTTTAGATATGGCTGCAAGATTTTTCTTCAAAATGTTTTGTACATAAATATATTCAGTAAATAAGAAGAAGCAATCTTAAAGACATGTAAAATGGTACTGTGGTATAGTACTGTAGCAAAGGAAGCAGATTCTTTAGGAGGAATGTTGTGTATATCTTAACATTTGGAGGAATGAGCAAGGGCACAGAAAGCAGAGATGAGACCTTCCAATTCAAATCAGAAGTGACAGGAGATTGACAGTAAAACAAATCAGTCCAGAATAGCCAGCAACCAAAAGTCAAAAATAGAGCAAGAAAACAATGACTAACAAGGAAACAACATTTCTTGTGATTTTCATGAAGTGCCACCATTTCACAACTCTGGTGTTGCTAATAGGTCAGCAAAGACAGTATGTGATGAATGTGTGAGACACATTAAAGAAAGATGGACAGACTGGTAAAAATGTCAGTAGTAAGAAAGATCAGACAAATTAGATTTGGCAATTAGATCATAATCATTTCTGTAATTATAACTGCTCCTGGTAAGTAAAACAAATTTTCCTCACATCCTGCGTTACATCTTCAGAGATATCACATGACATTAAAATATCTGATCAAAATACCAGACGGAGCTAAAGCATTTCTCTGCCACACATTACTAACTAAATAATCTAATTATACAACTTTTCCATCACATCTGTTTTACTCCAAGAAAAGGCCAAACACACAAGAGTAGATGTGAACATTTCATGAAGTCAACAGTAATGTTATTAAGTTGTGGCACTGAATCAAAGATTTATTGGATGATAAAAACCAGAGACGGCGGAGCTAAATCAAAAGGATAATCAAAGCCCAAAGCATAACCTTCAAATAAATATATATATATATATATATATGTAGGAAGGTAGGTAGGTAGGTAAAAGGAAGACTAAACTGTAGGAAAACATTTACCCTTATTTGAAAAATTGAATACAATATAAAAAGATTGTTAATTAAGCTATTGTAAATTACTAACTAAATGAGACATTTTCACACTTACTGGATTAAAAGCTATGAGAAATGTTAGCAAATGTGACTACTAATTTAACTGACCATTGATTGGTGAAAATATGAAACTACCTCTGATCACATTTGTTTATAAGATGCTAAAAGACAAGTGTACCATCCCCAAAAAAATTCTGTCAGTATCAAGATGACATGGTGAAATTATAACCTTGACTTCCAGTCTCAACCAACAAACCCTGCTTATGTGTATTTCTTTATTAGAAATACTTGTATTACTCTTTAGTTGTGTATCTCAAGTTTGTACCCAAACATGTGTACTCACATTTAAGCAGGCGATGTTTTTATATTCTATGTTATATAATTTCTCATTTTGTGAAAAGATATTTTTTCCTTTTTGGATGTGCAATACCTGATTTTTACTTCTTTTTTTTCCTAAGACTTTCTATTTTATATTAACACAAACATATTTTTTATTATAAACATTATACATTAGAAATAGAAACCTTAATAAAAGCATAGCTGGAGAAGAGCAACTTTATGCCCTGCAAAAGACACAGCAGTGATATTTACATTATTTTCTTCTCATTTTATTACCATGAGAGGTATGACATCACTCACTATATATTTGCACATACTTTCCTGATGTGTCTGTTGCTATCTTGCATTACATTTCGTGCCAGTAGTGTCAGTGGAGCAGTGGAGTAACATTACGTGTTACCATCAATAGATGGCAGCATAAAATAAGTCATGATAAAAGCGTTTTTTTTTATGTTTTTTTTTTTTTTTTTTTTTTTTGTAGATCTTGTTTTTCATGACCTGGTGACTTCATTCTCCTAAATTTTTACACTTTTTTCCATTAAGGAGGTCAGATCATTTCTAATCATTAACTGGTGAAAAAAGACAGCATCGAATGTTATTAAACTGACACGTGTAGGGATTATGTTTATAACAGATCCACTAATAATGCGTAATAAACGTGTTATTTTTATCTAGCACAAATAGTCTCAATTCATGTCATACTCCCTGGTTATTTTTTCCGAGCAACTGTGTCTCAGATTTCAGCTGAAGGGGAAAAAAATAGTAAGCTCTTTGATGAGCACAGACAGTTTGGTAATAATTTGTCTAGGGAAACCTGCTTCAGCATCTCCTGTTTAATCAGTATATCGTTTTACAGAAGCATATCGGCAGGTATTGGGATCAATATATGTGCGGATAGCTGCCCCTTTACATGGTACAGTGATATCATTCTGGCTGTTTACCCGTCATTGTCACTATCTGATCAACCAGCTTCCTGCAGCAGCGCCCCTAGAGGCTGTGAGGGGACATGCAGCGAGTACACAGCGTCAAGTTAAACACAAACAAGCAAAGTTTCCGGATAAGGACGTTTAAATTAAAACTCTTAATTAGCAAAGCGTAATGGAGAAAATAATTATTCACATTCACGAATGAATTTGTGATCATATATGTTGAGAACAAAAAGAAGTTGTAGATTAAGTAATTAAGATTGACTGGGGAAAGGGTGGCGCAAATAAAGAAGACATAAAAATGTTAAAATAAAATAAAATAAAATAAAATAAATGGGGGGGCAAGATTTTAAGAAACACACTGATTATTACAACTAAAGTAGACATCTAATGTAAAAAGTAAACGCAAACATCCATCTTTTGTCTACACCCACTTATTCCAATGTAGGGATGCACAGGAACTGCACACTGAAAGGCCCCAGCTAAGGTCCAAACCAGGAATCTTCTTGTTGTTGTTAGCCAATAACGCCACTGTGTAACTGTGGGGGGTTTTAGGCCCTTTGGGTCCGCCCTTGACTTGTTATGTATTTTACCATCACTCACCAGCTCAGACGTCATCATCAGTAAATACGCTGTTGCTACCTGTGTGTGCTATAAACAATAGCCATCTCTTTACTTTGTTGCAGTCAGAACGGTTGATTGCACATTACACAGACCAGAACCTGGAATATCTTTCATTTTGGTTTTGTTGCCACAGAGTCTGGTTTGAAATTGAGTCGTCTTCCCAACGCCGCAGTTCGGGGGATTTTATTTCCACTAGAAATGTCACGGTACTTCCGGTATTTTCAGCGCTTCCTGCATGCACCTTGACGCAGGCAGCTTGTCTGTAGCTGCTGCTGGCTGCTGCAGGCGTGCTATTTGCGGCAGCGGAGATACCTCTGCGAAATGCCTTTTGTATGCCCGGGTGTGTTTTTTGGTTTTGTTTTGTGAGGGTCTGATCACAGTGTTTGTAGCCATGCTCTGTGGTGGATTCAGCGGGCTGTCCTAGCTGACTGAGCCGCTCCAGCAGCGGTGGGTCCGGTGCAGTGCACAGCCGGGGATGAGGCCTACTTGTTAAAGCTCCCCCACCACCCCTCCATCGCGATGGCTGATGATCAACAACAACCTGGTCAGAAGCCTGCCTCGGGATTAGGCTCTCTTCCAGCGCTGGTGCCAGGACTCCAGGGGCCCGAGGCTAACGCGTTACAGTTCAAAATAAAGAATTCAATTTGGTAAGGATGGGAATGATCCCAAAGCAGCCACACTGTCCTTTTCGCTAGCCGTAGCCTCATAATTAGCGTATCTCACTCTGGAGTGGTAGGAGGGCACTGTGCTGCACAAAGCGGCCGAGAATAACACGAGTGCTCCCGAGCTAACCGCACACATTTAAACGAAATATAACTGCAACGAGCCATGCGATGCTGTCCGGGTTCTGCTGATGCAGTAGTAACACGGTAACGTCGGGTTACTTGCAGCGGTAGGAGCTCTGATCATTAGCATCTAACCATAGGAGGCCATGTTATAATAGTTGACACCAAACACACCGGAGGTGCTGATGCTCAGGATGACAGGTGTCAAAGCAGACAGCTCCACAGATAAAGCCTCACACTGATCTCATGCTGTTCATAAATAGGCTGGAGCTTTAAAAAAAAAAAAAAAAAAAAAAAACATTAAAAAGACAGTCTGCCTTATAAAGATTTACTTTTAATGTTTATGTAATTTTTTTCTTCTATAGTTTTTTGTATTTACCGTTTCTATTTTTCACCCTTTAAAGTGTTATCAAAGTAGGTATTATTACTTTTGTTATATAAAACTGCATAATATTTATGGACATAAATCAGATCAAATTATCTTTAGCACACTTTACAGAACTAAATTTAAATTGATTAAATGTACACACATTAACCCACATTAAGTGAAAACAAAATGTTGGAGTTTTTATTTTTATTTAACCACAATAATTTAGTTAAATTAAATAATCCTGACATTTTACTATTCATCCTTTGAACCACTTGCTTTGGTGATTATTTGAATACCCATAGTGATGTGTCTGAAATTGCTCCCAATTATCGAAGTGTTGTGTAACAACAGTGTGTCTGACAGGTGAGTTTTCAAAGTGAGGCCAAAACTTGCCCTCAAAACATCCCACAATACCTGTTTCACTGTTTACATCTTGTTATTTCACAGCAGGAAAACTACATTTGTATTATACAGTTAGTAAAGGCTGAATTTAATTTAAATTTAATTCATCTGTATCAGTTTCAGGGTTCACATATTGAGCGCAAGTTCACCAAAACCACCAGCATGCTTATAAAGAACAGAACGGCGCCTGTGGGAGCTGTGGCCAGGGTTTCAGAGTTTTTAACAGCTGGCAGGGATCTGTATTATAAAAATATGAGCAAAAGTTGCACATATGTTACCACAAATTTAAAAAGCTAATACAATGGCTAATTTTCATGACATGATAGTTGATGGTATCAGGATAGGTCAGTGCACTCACATACAGTAGATCTTAATGTTTTACAGATTTATTGAAAAAAGATTCCAGGCAGCATCCAGGTCCAAAAATGGTGTCTCTTGTTTTTCAAATGAAGAATTGACCAAATTAGTAGAGGTTGAGGTTCTGGCTCACCACTTGTCTAACGGCATCAGAGGCAGGGTGGTGGCAGTGTGTTACTGTGGTGTTGCTTTTCTTTGGCACGACTGGTATTCTAATCAGGGAGAAGAAGGAAGATAAACATTCATATTTAGTTTGTGCTGTAGCACAGCCGTGACCAGAAGCGTACAGTAAACAACACAACGGTGGAACAGCTTTAAGGTAACTGAATGCATCCAAAAAACATGACTTTGATCTCACCAGGCAAAAAAATCTAGAAATTGTTTTTTTTTTCAAACCTTCCTTAAATCTTTTAATCAATTAATTGTGTTTGAGAGTTGATTAATGACCAGAAAATTCATAGAACAATTCCAGTGTTTCCCACAGACCAGGTAGCAGTGTCATGGTGGTCAGTGGAGCCTGCAATTAAGGTGTATGTAAGGTGTGTGCAGCGGGCGGCGTTCGAACACACACCTTCTGAGCTGCCACATTAAATATATACACTTGTGTGCTTATCTATTGTTCTTCAGTCACCTGTTGAGACAGTTTTATAGCTAAAAGAAGTATTTGAAATGATTCAGCTCAGTCTTAATTCTTAAAAAGAAGAGACAACTAAGAGAACTAATCAGTTTTCATCTCACCGGCCATCTCCATGGTGATAATGTCTGTCATGAAACCACCAGACATGACGACTAAAGTTAAACAGTCAATATTGATAAGGAAACTCCGATAAAACTGATGAGCAAGATAAAAAGCCTAAAAACACATTTTTCTTTTTATCACTGAAGTGTAAGTCTTTATGCAGCAGTGATAACACTGCATACAACACATGTGATACAGTTGTTTACTTTGGGTGATACAACACAGGATCACCCAAAGTAAACAACTGTTGTTAAAAATATTTCATTGGCTGTTTTTTTTTTTTTTGTTTGTTTGTTTTGTTTTTTTTACATTAGGTGATCACTTCAGTTGTAATGATAAGTTCAATATTTTATAAAACCTTAAAAGTTTCATTTATGCCAGCCTTTTCCTGGGCAGTGCCCTGCCTTGGCCACCCATTTAAACTTTTCTAGACCCGCCCCTGCATAGCTGAAGCATTAATCCATTTTTACCACCTGCCACCTACTTTGTTAGAGAAGAGTTCTGAAAATAATAATTTGGGGTAAATAGTTTCCTCCTTATCAGCTAACAACAAAAGCGACAAGAGCGACAGGAGAACAGATCAGCTGGTCAAGGACAGAGGAGGCAGAGCGCTGCACAGTTTGTGCAAAACTCAGAGAAAAGTTAAAAAAAAAAAAAAAACATGCGGGAAAGGTTTAGGTGTTGAACCCTCTTATCGGGAAAAGTGTGGGTGTTAAAATCATCCTCCACTGGTGTGACGCCTACGGGTTTTGCCACCCGGCTCATCTTTCTACCTCCACTTCGCGCCGTCATAACAGAGAAATAACAGATGTATTGGGCTTGTCATACCGCGCATGCGTTAAATATGCTATCACAATTAAATAAATTAGCTCCGTTAGCGCCTTATTTATTACAGCCTTTTTTTTTTTTTTTTTTTTTTAAAAATCGCGTTCTGGGGGACGGAATCTGTGGCGCTGAGCCACACATTGGGTCATGTGGGGGAAAGCCTGAATTCTGGCTAACATCAGCTAAATAAAAAAGTTAGATATAATATGTGTAAAAGATCCAATTACTTTTTGATTGATACAATAATATATAGATGAAGATAAAAATGTCATCTTAATTTGAATCACGTTTAATTACACAGTATGCATTCACCTTTGCAGAAGTCTATATGCATTGCAGTCATAATATCAGATATTTAACACCTAAAAAAACATAAAACACCTTTGTATGTGTTTGTTTTTAATTCTTTGTTCCCTAAAAAGACCCGTTTTACAGTGTTGGATATGTCTGTGTTAAATTAAAGCAGGTTGTATTAATTCACTTTCCTGGCCTTTTGCTCTTTTTCTTATTCTAGCAAATCTGTACAATCAAAAGTGGACAGCATATTGGTGAGTATCTGTGAACACTGGTCAGCTTTTCCAAACCGAGTCTTTTCTTTATTTATGATGTGCCACTCCTTTATTGTCAGAGTTAAACAACAAGAATGGGTGTGCAGAATTTATTAAGAAAGGCAATATAAATAGTAAATTTACTACTTTTTAAATTCTTACCCAATGTTTACATGATTGCAAAACATTTAAAAAGGATCTTTTGATATTAACACTTCAATATAACCATTTCATTAATAGTTCCATTGTGGTCGCTTTGCATTAGTCTCTATTTGACCATTACATACAATATCCCCTCCTGAAATGGATTGAGCAGGTACAGAAAATTGATGGATAAAACAAATCTTTTGCCATATGCAAAATGTACAAATATGGAAATCTACAAACCCATGACCAGTTATAAGCTTCTGGTTTGTATTTGAGTATAACAGCAATTTAAACATGTTTCTGATATTGCTGTGTTTGAGATATTATAGTACATTTCTCCATTTTTATTCACTTTCTTGGCATCTATTTATGCACATTGTGCCTCAGTTTTGTCTGAACTGAAGTTCATCACAGCTGTATTGAGCTACAAAGACACGTCAGCAACATCAAGCAGCAGGATAAAGCTTTGTCTTTTTTTGTCCTTTTAAAAAAATGTAAAAAAAAAAAAAAAAGAGAACAGACACTGTATTTAATTTCAACCCATGTATTTTCAGTTTTTTTGTCTCTTTTTGTCCCAATAAAATATCTACCATTTGCCACTTCTGAAACTCACACATCATCATAGCGTATATCACATCAAAATGTTACTTCAAAAAGGTTTTAAAGAAAAGATTTGAATTTGAACAATTTGAATGGTCATAATATTAATGCTGAGAATAGTAAGAAACAGTGAACTATGGATAAAGCCCTTTTCCTTTTTTGTGTATCTAAGAAAAATGTGCTTGATTTGTTTTATCCTGTGACCTACATATCATTTATTTCATCACATTGATGCAAAAATCCTATAAATCCAATGTTATGAAGTAATATTGTGCAAGATACCAGAGATTTTCCCGTGGCATAAACAGTATATGAGAATGTAAAATGATATATAGAATTTACTTCAGCATTTGATGCCAGTATCTTTAATGCAATGGAAAGAAATTACGAATTTGTATAGGATGGATTAGTTTCATTACAGGCCCTCCTGTCTGCTTCTCCAAACAGATGATATGCTGACCACCATATGCCATAATTAATAACCTGAGTATAGATACCTAGTCCATATCCAGTCCACCTTCAAAGAACCAACAAAACCTAAACTTTCCTAAAGTTTTCCTTTATCTGAAAAAATGAAGTCTGAGAATCAGCACCCAGCTTCAATGTCCTGTGATATTTATCAGTTGGCTTACTGTATAGCTGCGGATTAGTAACGTAGACAACAGTTAATTGTCAAGAACTGTATATGGGCTCTGAAAGTATAATGTGGAGGACTAAAACAAAACTCATTAATACCAAATAAAAAAACAACTTAATCAGATCAGAGTTCCTCAGTATAAACACTCACAGTTTTTATAAGTAACTGACAGAATAGTAGTTTTAATGCAGAGCTTTTGCTGCGAGGGAGTGTGTTATTTCCATCAGTCATAACACCCTTTATGTGGCTGAAATTGTCCTGGAAATTTCTTTCCTGAAAAGAGTTTGAACCTTGATTTATGTCCCAACCACTATGTCCGACATATGATTTACTTAATGCTTCTAACAGTGGACGGTAGTAAACAACATTTTCATTCACTGCTTATTGGCACACAGCTCTCACCTCATTCATTTAAGCATTGGTTTCCATAGCAACAAAGAGGCAAATAGAAGAGAAAGAAGTGGCATCAATCCATTCTTGGAAAGGTGGTAAAGGTGACACGGTTGTGCCAATATCGTCATACACAAGAGCTCATACACAGTGTTTCAACAACAGTTACACTTTATTTTGAAAAAGAATATTTAGACTCTTTTTTTTTTCTTTTTGTGATTTATTCATTTCTACAGCAAGATGTTGAGAAGTTTACAGACATCGAAAAACTCTACCTCTACCTTAAGTTGCCTTCTGGTCCCAGCAGTGGCAATGATAAAAGGTATGTCCTGATACACACTTCACTCAGGTTCATTGCTTTTGCTCTTGGGCCATTTTGTTTTCTTTTTTTGTCTCTGTCACACAAACACACTTTTGTTGCAGCTTTCATCACATTACTGGCACATTATTGTCATTGGTTGTCAAAAATTCAAATCTGTATCCACTGGCTAAAACACAGACACAGGTTAGGCTGATACCTCCTTTTGAAATATTTTATGCAGGTTGTTGGTCATTGTTAATTTTTTTTTACTCTTAGTGCAAAATAGTGAGTAAATTTTCAACTATATGATTGATTATCATAATGAACCAAACCACTGAAATATGTAGATTTTTGCTATACCTAGCTGTCTGTGTTTCATTTGTTTCCCCATATCTATTCATCACCCCAACCCCCAAATTCTGCCCATTTGGACTGAGAATGAGAGGGGGTCGTCCACTCCTGGATTATGGTATTAAAAGTTTCTGTATTAACAAGAAATGATGCGCAGCAGTCAAATGCACTGCCTCACCAGAATTATATTTTTTCTACACTGATTTCAGTGATCAGAGTTCCATGTCATCAAGCCGTACCCAACAGATGTATGCATTCAACTGGATACGCAATCACCTAGAAGAGCACCCAGAGACGTCCCTCCCAAAGCAAGAAGTGTATGACGAATACAAGTAAGTGTGTTCAAAGAAGCGACAAGGACAAAAAATATATAGTAATACGCCTTAAATGTTGTATTAATGTCTCATGTGGAATCTTTTCTTTTCCAGGAGTTATTGTGACAATCTCGGCTACAATCCACTGAGTGCAGCGGACTTTGGGAAGATTATGAAGAATGTTTTTCCTAATATGAAAGCTCGTCGACTGGGAATGAGGGGCAAATCCAAATATCCTTTCATTCTGATGAGGCCATCTACAAAGTCTAACAGTGTCTTCCTGTGTTTTTATTTATCTGTGAGCAACATGGTTTATTCCAACAAGTAATGTTTGAAAAATAAAACATTTAATATTATTGAATAACCTTACAAACAGACAAGCCAATCAAAGCCTTAGTTTTTGGCAGAAGATATAACAAGCCTGGGATTTTCATGAGAACTCAATTATATTTTCTTCTTATGTATTGAGATTTCCCAAGTTTTATAAGTCTTCTAAACATGTTGTTCTTGAAAAAGTGGTATAGAAAATGAATGAATGATTAGCCTAGAAAACATCAGAAACCTAAATTCCAAATAGGACTTTCCCAGCCTTAAAAGAGCCATGACATTTAAGAAGCCTTAACTTCTTTGCACATACTGTTACAGTGGGTTGAGGAAGAAAGCTTTTGTTCACATGCCATCCTTGCCCAACCTGGATCTACAGAAGTCTGGTGATGGGGTAAATTGCACTACATTGCAACACATTTGATCTACATCAGACTTTCAGCTGGTTTGAGGCTCTAAAACCACCTGCTCCTCTGCTCTGTGTGAATAGTGTGAACTTATGGAGTCGACAGGCCAATCTCCAAACGCTGAGGATGAAATGAGATCTGCAGCCTGTGGACTGGTCTGTGAGTGGGCTCAAAAGGTCCTTAGTCGTCAATTTGACAGCGTGGAGGACCTGGCTCGCTTCCTGCTTAATAGCCACTACATTGGAACCAAGTCCATGGCTGCACTCACTGTTATGACTGGAACACCCACAGGTAAAGATGTCCTCTGAGCTCATTCTGTTATTGTTTTATGTGAGAACATTAAAGGTTCTTTGTGTATTATGGATCATATCCAATAAGTATTTTAATAGAGGTAAGTTGTGTTGGAAAGAAATGCATAGTTGACAATTAAATTAGATTATAAAGCTTTATCATGATGAAATGATTGTCTAAACACTTGTGGCCTGATGATTCAGTTTTTTTTTCACTGTGATCCTGCAGATGTTCTTAAACAGTGACATCTGGGGTGTGTCTCATAAAAGTATTGTGAACATTACTTACATATGTTGTAATCCTCCTCTTTCACAACTAATTATTACCTACAAAACTGAAATAAAATCACAAGTTCTGCTATTCACTGACATGCTCATTTCTCATTGTAAATGATGAAGTAGAAGTTGCACAAAGGACAAGAGAGAAATGGATCTTATTTAGTAAATTATTGGAAATTTAATTAAACTGACCCATCTGTCATTTTCATGCACTGTCCATGGTGCTGAAAACTGAGGCCTCTACTAATTCAGCTTCTACTGGCCAACATTACAATAGGCTTGTACTAGTTTTTAGTGACCTAACACTGTGCAGAACTGATTGTCGTTTACTCACGGTATACCTTAAAATCTTTTTTTTTGTTTGTTTTTTTATGCTCTAGCAGGAATAAAGACCCCAACTCCATCTTCTGCCTTTGTGCCCACTGCTGAAGCAAACTCATTCCAGCCCCAGGTGAAGACCTTGCCCTCTCCTTCTGTTGATGCAAAGCAGCAATTGCAACGCAAGATCCAGAAAAAGCAGCAAGAGCAGAAGCTCCACTCACCCTTGCCCAGTGAGACCCAAGTCAAGCGAACAGAGGCCAGTACTCCTGGGCCCACCATTCCTTGTGGAAGCCCTGCTCTGCTATCCTCTCAGCCCACCATAGGAATCGTAGTAGCAGCAGTCCCTAGCCCAGTCACGGTATGCAGCTAACTTTTGGTTTTTTTTTTATGCATGTATGAGTGTACTAAACACATGCATATGTATTTTATTCCTCTTCCAGGTACAAAGAAGCAGGCAGTTGATGACCTCACCCAGTCCTGTGGGGACAGCAGAAGGAAAAGTGGTGCCTGTGAACTTTCAAGTGGTCACTCAGTCTCTTAAACAATCCCCCAAAACTCCCCAGAATATACCAGCTAGCCCTGTAGGTGACCGGCTGGCAAGACACAGTACACGATATGCTCAAATCCTGCCCAAGCCCTCTGCCACCAGTGCCATCACACTGCGCTCTCCACCCACCTTGCTCATCACCAACAGCCCCATAAAAACTGTGATGCCCACTCCCCATGTCAGCTCAGTCAACGTGGTGAAGATGACAGCCATCGCTTTGGCTCCCAGCAGCAGTAGTAACAACAGCAGCACAGCTGTGCGACCAGCTTCGGCTGGTGTGAACACCACATCTGCTATGGATGATTCCCAGCAGTCACAGGGTGGGAGTTCAATTGCCCCTCCATCTCCTGCAGTCATAACCAGCGTCCAAGCATCCACTCCTATCCTCTCTATTGACACCAAAGGGGTGTCTGAAGCTGGAAATGACTCCACATCCGGTACAGAGAAACATGCTGTTGTAGCCAAAGAGGAGAAAGTGGCTAAATTCAGGGCTGCCAGTGAGCCAAGCTTCTTTGTTAAGTGTTCTCCATTACCAGACAAAGGGGTAAGGGTAAAAAGTGATTCTACATCCCCTCCCACCTCTATAGCTGTAGCTGGGACTCAGGACAGCAATAACAGTAACTGCCATGACAGTACTTTGTACTTGACTGTTGATAATCAGAACTCCAATAGCAACACATCATCAAATGGCTCGTCTGCTGTTGCCCCAACATTGAAGGATCCCTGCCCAGATGCTAAGAGCCCAAGGAAGCGCACAGCCGGGGAGTCACATGTTATTCCAGTTAAGAGGGTGTTTATCTCCCAGCAGCCACTTCCTGTGATTGACAATCCCAAACCTGGGGTCAGTGCTGCAGTGAAGAGGATTCCCAGACCAGGAACCCCTGCAAGACCAGAGAGTGCCCCCTGCAAAGGGACTGTAAAACACACACCTATAGGGCCCCCACAGATCCTTGCACTCAGTGACGCACCAATCACTCACACAGAGGGAACCGAGACTGTTGTCAAACAGCAAAATTTGGTGGTGAAACATGAAGACCGTACTATCAGCATTGATACCAATGCTATAGTTGCTGGAAACAATACGTCTGATCAGGCATTGCTGCAGCAGATCACTGGGGACCCTTGTGCCATACCAGCCAACTCAGGACCACATGAAGCCTCTGTGGTGAGTGATTTAAAGAGCACAATATGGGAGACACAGCAGATACCAGCAGAACACAAACAACCCCCGTCTGACCAACTTTCCATGATAACTCAACCTTCAGAGGCCTCGGGTCAGCTCAGCCTCACACAGGAGATGGTTGACTTTGCAGGTTCTCAATCCAACATGGACTATTTCCCGTTCAATGATGATGACATGACCCAGGACAGCATAGTGGAAGAGCTTGTCCAAATGGAGGAGCAGATGAAGCTAAAGGGTCTGTTTGGAAACTGTGTTGATGTGTCCCTACAGGGTCAGTCAGCCAGCGGTCAAAGCTCAATCCTTAATACTCACCAAGCCAATACTACCTTCTACCACTCTGCACACAGCAGTACCACTCCTGTCCAAACTCCCACTCCAACACCAACCCCAACCCCGACACCAACCCCCACCTCTGAAATGACGCTTGCGCACAGCCTGACGAGAGAGAGCCCATGCTCCCGCATGGCTCCTATCACACCTGTGGATGGAGCCATGGGTCGCCACACCCCCATTAGCACGCCACTGTCCAACTGCAGCAGCAGCGTACCTCCAAGCCCAGTCGAGTGCAGGAATCCTTTTGCTTTCACTCCCATTAACTCGAGCATTACAGGTTATCATGATGCAAGTATTGTCTCCAGCAGCCCTGTAAAGCCCATGCAAAGGCCCATGGCAACACACCCAGACAAGGCCAAGCTGGAGTGGATCAACAACCGCTACAACAGCAACTCTGCAGGTCCTCTATCCAACCATAGCATTGGTATTCTGCCGAGCTACCAAGATCTGGTAGATGATCAGTTTCGCAAGCCTCATGCATTTGCAATTCCTGGCCAGTCATTTCAGTCCCAGTCGAGACAGGACTCTGCTCACCTTGGCCGTTTGACCCCCATTTCACCAGTTCAGCAGCAGCAACAGCAGCTGCAGCAACCACAGCAGCAGCAGCTGGTAACAGTTGTAACTACTCCTACCAAACAGGAGAGTTTTGCTGTGCCTGCACCATTAGACAACAAGGCCTCCACTTCATCTGCATCCAGTACTTTCCGATGTCGCAGTGTTAGCCCTGCCGTGCGGCAGAGGAACTTTAGTGGCAACACCGGTCCTCTGACCACCACCACAAGTACATCAACAACTACCCGAGCTGTAGTGTCACCCTTTAACTCACCCATCACCTCTGAGGTGCTCAGTATCTTGTCCAACAGTCAGACAGTCAGCTCTGTCCACAGCATTGTCCAGCGTAGCCAGTCTGTACCTCTAAACATCATGATGCAGAGTGAGATGCTTCCTGTGCAGGGGCAGAGTAACACCGCCAAGATCACCAATGTTCTTCTCAGCAAGATGGAAGCTGATGGGGACGATTCTGTCCGTGGTCTGGGCATGAACAATCTCCCTTCTAACTACACGGCCCGTATGAACCTCACACAGATCCTGGAGACCACTCCTAGCTTTGCAGGAGGAACTGCTCACCAGACTCAGCTGCCTGTTAGTTCCAGCCCTGCTGCCTTTGAGCTCCAGCAGCATGGCTACCTCACTACTGGCAGTGGAGAGCAGGTGAGTTTCACCACTGGGGACAGCCAAGCACAAGCAGGCCCCAGTGAGCAAGACCAGCATCAGCAGCTCCAGGAAGATTCAGTGCAGACACAACCACAGCTCCTCCTCCAGAGCACACAGCAGCAGGAGGCAGAGGAAGAACAACAGCAGCTTGATTTCAACAACACTGTCAAGGACTTGCTGGGGGAGGATGGCCTGAACCCCAGCTCCCAGCTGGTAGGTCAGGTAGCTTCAGAGCTCAACGCCGTGGCATCCGACTTCTCAAATGACATCAGACTGACCTCAGATCTGTCCAGTAGCATCACTGACCTTAATACTTTGGACACCAACTTGCTGTTTGATCCAAACCAACAGCAGGAACAATACGAAGACTCGACACTGGAAGAACTGAAGAACGACCCGCTTTTTCAGCAGATATGCAGTGATACTGTGAACTCTGGATTTGACTGGCTAGAAAGCAAAGACCAGCCTACTACAGTAGAGATGCTGGGTTAACCGTATCTTTTATTCTGTATAATTTCTGTTCTTTGTTGTTTGGTTTAGTGCATATGTATTATCTGTTTTTAAACCATAGTTTGTTGGGATTTGTCTGGACTTTGCCATTCGTTCTGTTAAAAGTGCCAGGCTTACCAGAAAATCTCTCCTGCTGATGTTTTACTTCTCACCTCCTTTATCATTTTTCACCCAAAGTTTCAGTATTTAGCCACCTTCTCCCTCATCTGAAATCAGAAACGTAAGCATTTCACGTAAAGAGCGTGAGCACTCGGTGGCAGCATGCACTTAACCAAGAGCAGATTTGTATGCTATGGATAATCTTCAATAATGCAATATTTCTACTTCATGAACAATTAAGGCAAGTGAGATGGTTAGGAAATCTGGCACAAAAGACTTCACCAAAAACTGTTGTATACTATTTTCAGTGTGTGCAGTTCAAGTTCAACCAAATGGAGACAATATTGGTATTGTAGTGTGCACATAATAGTTGTAGTACGTTTGCCTGCCATATCTAAATATTAAAAAGGGTAGCATCTTACGCTGCCAGGTGCTGAATTTATGACATAATCTTTATACTTTATCATAAACCAAATCAGTGGAAAACTGATTCACATCTGAGCATTGTCCAAGAGTGAAATTTTCTTAAAGCCTATACTTCTTGTACTGTTTAATATCTTATAAAGGGAGTTGATGAGTCAGTAAGGAGAGGATGGGAATTCAGGCCACTTTGTGGACTACACAATGAAAGGAATCAACAACTGGCTGCCTTATTCCCAAAGTCCAAGGCCTTACGCCATCTTTAGAGAGACTGTATATAGTATAATGTTAAGATATCTTCAGAACCATCCAGAGCTTCATCCTATCAAGGCAGCTGTTACTCTGATATTTTCAGTACTATTTCTTATTCTGCTCTTGTTTCGCAGTGTTACAGTATAGTTGCGCATTGTATAGGCTAACGACTACACTGTGTGTACCCTTGTCATTAATGGGTTAAGAGGAATTTGCTATGCTGTCATTTCATAAAAACCATGGCATGCACTCTTCAGTCATGAGATTTTAAATTATTTTGGCCATACTACACTCCCAGCTTGGATCGGAATATTAATGGTGTGGAGAAGACTTCGCTACAGGGACGGCCCAAAGGCTGGCATGTATGTTTAGATGTCATCTTGAAATCAAGAGGAAATTATGTTTTTTCTTTTAGAGATCCGGCCTTATGTCCATGCCAAAGAAGGCCTGTTTGAGAATCATAAGAGATTATTACACATAGAAATACTCCCAGCAAATGTAAACAACAATGGGAAGTGGGCAGCCTCAGAGATATTAAAGAGTTCTATCGCATTCGAGGAAAAGGATTAAGTTGCGTAAACCTTATGTACAATTTGTAAATTTTGAAATGGTCACTGTCCTATGTTCTATAGGTAACCATGGACCTGAAAGCATGTTGAAAACATCACTGCAAAGCCAGGTAGGCTATGTGATACAGTAGGATGCTTGCTTGAGTTTTTGGCTATTGTCAATGTTGTATAAGTCATGTTTAAGCTCCATTTGTAAATAGGATAGATACATAGAGATTTGATGTATCAAGACACTATATTATGGCCATTATTCTAGCTAAGTATGTGCCATTTTAAAAGAAAAAAAGCTTAACAGATTTATAGTCGGCAAGATACTGTATGTTGTGTGTTACATTTCTGGCTCAATGTGTCGTAACAGTAATGCTGTCTGGTCTCGCTTGCTGATTTTACTTTGTTTTTTTCTATTCAAAGATAATAGGTCTCTGCAGTTGCAGAAGTGATGTGTGCTTTGAGCAGGATCAATAGCATGGTATATTGAGGGGAAAAAAAGTTGTGATACTGTTAGCTGGTTGCAGACAGCTCTGTGACAGAAATTGTGCTCAAAGTCCTTCAGCAGACACTGGAAAAAAAATACAAAGACAAAAACAAAAAAAAATTACTCATGTTTCAACAAACTTTGGAGGTTTCACTTTATTGCACTAAATTTTTATGACACATGGCTTTGCCACATCCTTATGGACAAATGTAATGATGGATGCCCGCAAAAGAGAAAAAAAAGATATTTTTTATGACAAGCTGAGTAAGGAAATTAAATGGATTGTCAGAAAATGACTAATTGTCTTGTAGCAAAATGTGCATTAATCTCAGTGAGATACACGTTTCTTACTCATTCTCATACATGAGAATACAAAGCATTGAGGGAAAAAAGTTGAATAACCTTTTGAAACCTACATGCTCATTATGTTGATAAATGATTGTACGCACGCATGTGTGATGACTTCTGTTGTACTTTGTATCCTTGGTAACCACTGTCTTCTGTGATTTGGGCAGGTTCTGTTAACCAGACTGGCAGTGCTAGTTTCATGAGTTACATTACTTTGGTTGTGTGCTGTTTACTAAGTTAATGTTGTTCTATATGTTTATGTTGACGACTGTTTTCTGATGATTTTACATATTCTTATTTTGCTAAATGCATTTGTGAAGAAATTTAACATTTTCTCTTCATTTTTTTTCTTTAACAATATGGCACTGATATTTGAATTTGAATGAAGGAAATCCACCTCTTTATGATTACAGAAGCTCCATCAATCAGTGACTCTGATTCTATACCCTTTACTGACCCAACTGTTTGACTATCTTGTCCATTTCTACCAGTATACAAAAGAGAGAAAAAAAAAAACCCTCCTCTGTGGTGTTGTCTGGTGTTCTGCTTAATGTACAGTAGCTTGTTAATATTGCAAATGCGTTGTTTCTTTTTTCAATGGAAAGTACTCACTGGTGAGATTTTTAAAGTGGTTTTAAAAGCCAATAAACTTTTTTAAAGAATGTTGTGTGTCTAAATGGTGATGATTTTGTATTTCATCATAGTAAGTTTAAGTGCTTCACAGCAAGTGTTGTCTGGTTTTACAACCGCAAATTGTTATTTGGACTCTCCCCATCTTGTTATAGTATAGTATTTATTGATTTTCTTTTTCCTAATATGGTGATGCAACTGTTTATATAATTTTTCCTAAACACCATGCATTATTAATATTTGCACAGTCAAGTTTATGCAAACCAAAAACCTTTCCATCACCCTCTTAGCATGAGGTTAGAGGTCACCAGCTCTTCAAATGACATCTAAAGCCATTGGGGGGTGGCCTCTCCTAGAGACAAGCTCTAGCCAATCAGAGCCCAGATCAGGAGTCCTCTGCTCTGCTTTCCCAGGGCCTCGTGGCATTCATAACATGTTGATGACCTTAACCCTATTGATTGTGGCCAAACAGCCGGCCCTTTAGCCATGTGGAGCCCAGTGGTTCCCTCAGCCTCCACAATACAACTTTTATCAACATGAGTAGAAAGATTTAATGAGGAATACAGGATTGTGCTACTCTTGGGTAAATAATTACAGCGTGTTATTATGAAAATAATCTAGTTGTTGAGCAACAGAATAACAACACATTTGCATTTTGGGTACTAGCATACACAAACGAGCACAATCTTGTTTTTTGTTTCTTTTTACAAGTGAGATAATCCAGTTTTAAAAAACAAGAAAACGTAAGGAAAACATTTTAGTGTCCAGAAATTACTGTTTATGGATATATTCCTAAATATATTGTCTGTACACATTAACATACATGTGTTAGTCAACATCCATAAAAAAAAATAACTCAAATTGTTTCCTATTAAAGACAATGTAATGTCAACACATCATAATATCATTTTTCTAATATGTATAAAATCTTACATAAAGCAAGGTCAAAATCTTAACTACTGAGTAAACACATTACAAGATGCTATAAATGTGACAACTGGTTTGAGCCTTAAATTATAACTATAAGGCCTTAGATGATTAAATCAATAGTTAGCTCTAATCAATACATAATTACACTACGGTGTCCTCATTTGATTGGATATTGAAGTGTGGAGGTGCATGCTTGTAGCACTAATCCCTTAAAATCATCAAAAAACATTTACAGATAAAGTTAAAAGCAAAATATGTTTTGTGAAGTCTGAACATGACTTTATTTACCTGGTCCAGTGGATTGGTGTTTTGCTGATCCAGCAATGGCTGATCCCACAGCTGGAGTCCATTGTAGTACTATTGAATGAGGGCTTGGAGACGAGAGGGTCATTGTCAAAAGGCACGGTCGCTGGATCAATATCTGAATTCATTAAGCAGCTGACATCCAGCCATCAATATCTCTTCATAATTACCAGCTTCTGTGGAAGGAGCAGATGCTGTTCAGAGTGACCTTCCTGCACACTGATAACTGATAATTCACTATGTTTATCTAATTCTGCTGTGCAAAATATCTGATATACAGAGGAAAAAAATCAGTTTTATTACCGATCACTTTGTAGGTTATATAATACACTCAATCAGAGCTTGATGTAGGTAGAATGCACCACAGCTTTACATAAAAATGTTAAGAATATCTAGCAAATTCAGTTCAACTCAACATATATTTTGCTTTGTGTTATGTCCAACACACTCCCTCTGTCAGTAGATGCTCAAATCAAGCTGGGACTCATAGAAACTGCTTGAAAAGAAGGAAAACTTGACTACACAGAGACATCTTAATAATGTCTTGCATGTATAGTAGGCAGAGATGACAAATGTTTACATAATGGACGGGCACCTTTAGGGTATTAAAGTGCAAACACGAAAATATGAAGAAGCCTGTAATACAAATGTAGTATGAGAGCCTTTATTAAAGTTTATTCAGATAAGTAATGAAAAATGCAATACAACAAAAAAGTCATCATTTACACATACAAGTGAGGATACAACAGAACTGAATGTATCTGATCAGTGACAAGTACATCCTGTAGATGTTTTAAACAAAATAGTTGTTTAAAAAAAAGGCGGACCCAGTTGTCGCTCCTGTGCTAAGGCGCTTGCGCATGCGCGAGAGGGCGGAGTGAGCCTCCCCGGCACCCAGTAGAGCCGCTGGCGCTCCTGCATCGGCAGAAGTGATACTGCGGATTACTAGGACAGCACGCTGGAGAGCGGCAACAAGCGGAGGGGGAAAATGACACAAAAATCTGAATAAATGGCGAATTTCAAGATGAAGTTTTGCCAACGATGGCTTCTTTTTGTTTTGTTTATTCCTTTATCAAGTAAGTAACATTTTCCTTATTGTTGGTATATTAGTTGACAGTGAGCTGACATTAATTATGCTGACCTTATTTTTGGTCTCTAAAACGACTGCCAATTGGTAATAAGACTTGTGCTACTTGCCTTTGTTATAGCCTGTTTTAGGCTACGAGTCAGCTGTAACCGTTAAATAGACACTGTTGTTACACTGAAGCTTTGTTATATGCTTTAGGGTACGGTCAGCTAGTATATACCTTTGTTAAATTAGGTCCTGTTTTAAGCACCGCGCTTTGATACACTGGTGCATTGTATATTTTTTTACAGTTAACTATTAATTGCTGGCAACAACTTTCTCTGTTGTCTTGTAGCTTGTTTTAATATGTATCTTTTTGCAATGTCTCTGAATTTCTTTTGTACATGTAATTTTTTATAGCTGTAGTCCTACATCACACATAAACGTATGAGACCTTTAACTGATCGTCTCAATTTTTTTCGTACAGGTGTTTTATGTTTCAGTGAGTTGTCCTTCATCACAGAGCCCAGTGATGTTACTCTTCTACCAAAGGATCCTGCTGTGTTGGACTGTCAGGCACATGGGCAGCCTCCAGTCACCATTAAGTGGCTAAAGAATGGAGTAAAGTTGGCAGAAAGTGAACACTTGCAGTTTCTGCCCAATGGCTCCTTGTACATACCAAAGATAAAGCATACCAAGGAAGATTCAGATGAAGGATTCTACCAGTGCCTGTCCCAAAACAGATATGGGGCTATTTTAAGCCAAAGATCACGTCTGACTATCGCAAGTAAGTATGGAGCTCAACATAAAATAAATTGTCTGGTACTAATACAAGCTTTTTTCCCCACTGTTGGAGCCAATTGGTTACAGTTGCTGGTGATATTGACTTTGTGGTGTTGTTGACGTTAAAGCAACAGCACAGCAGTTCATGGATAATAAACCTGGAGATGTGAAGCAGATGTACCCCACACCTTTTTTTCTCTCTTTTTCTTTTGTACTGGGAAAAGTCCTAAAGCTTCAGTGTCATTGTAAGTTGTTCATACTTGAGTTTAAAGATGTCAGGCCAGTTATAGGATCATTTTAAGAGACTGTTAAAGATAGATGGGAAGTCTATCCAAAAGTTCATAAATACTCTATAAATAGGCAGTCCCAAGCTTTTGAACATCAGGCTTTCTCTCTTTTGAGGAAAGCCTCCACTTGCAAACTTATGAAAAAAATCTCTAAACCTTGACATAAAGTTAGAAATGATCCCTCCATCTCTCAGTTCAAATGTTTATGGAAAAGCATTGTCGCTGCAGACTACAGCTCTGTGTAACTGCTGAATGGTCTGCTACACAGAGGAAACTCTAAAAGGCCATTTGCCTTTTAGCCTTTGTTTGGAGTGCCCCTGACTGCCCCAGAAGAAAAGACTAGATTTCAGGGCATTTGTTTGTCCACATATCAGTGGACAAGACAGCTGTGTCTATTCAATGAGCCTGGTCTACCATAGACACTTTTCAAAAGTCTTAGAGGGGATATCCCATGGCTGGTGTCATGGAAACCGGAGTGGCCATCCACAACACACTGCAGTGCCATGATATTTGCACTGACTCTTAAAAGTGGAAGGTTTAAAAAAATGACGAAATAGGCAAGATTTCACAACTTTTCAATCTTTATAAGAAAAAGGTTTATGACTATAGATATGCAGACAGAAAATCAAAAATCTTATAAATGTACCATATAAGTGCTCTTGTCCTTATTGTTTATAATCCATTAAGAGCAACCAAAAAATTATATATATATATATATATATATATATATATATATATATATTTTTTTTTTTTTTTTTTTTTTTTTTTTTTTTTTTTCCTAGATGCTGACCACATAAATAGATCCAAATTCAAGACTAATCTGGTATTCACTCTTAGATGGGGAAAGGGTTAAAGGTGTTTTGGGTCAGCTGTAGGCAGGGGTGGAGGATGGGACTCTTCTATGCTCCCCTTCTGTCCAGAGGTCTCGAGGGTCGGGGGTCAACAGGAGAAAGGCTTTGTGATGTCACAGGCTGGCTGGGGAGCCCTGCTGTTCTTTCTCCCAGCCCACAGTCCCTTTCACTTGATCAGGCCCTCTGTTGTCCTGTCAAGCAGAGCGCTTTTGTTAAAGAAAGGCTAGTTTGTCATGTGAATGAACGGGTCTGACTCTCCACAATGAAGAGTGTTGGTCCTTTTGAAAAAAACTTTTACATTCCGGAAGAATTTTCCTGGATGCATGGTTACCTTTAGACTACATTAATCTGCACCTTCAAGATTTGAACAGCTGTATGATGACTATCATAACTTTTACAGGGCTAAAAAGTACATAGACGTGTGTCTTGCAAATATACATACGTATATATGTAGAATATTAATAACATCAAAAAAGAAATGACCAAATTCTCTTTTCTGGCCTAATGGTGAACTTTTTTCAATCTGGCTCCAGTTTGGGATAAAATGGACTGGACATTGGTTTGAAGTGAACTCTGACCTCTCTAGAGAAACCTTTGTGCTGCTTGACCTAGACATTGATTTGTTCTCTACAACAGACGTGACCATATTAGCAGAAAAGCCACACCCACCACCTGCATCGTCCTTCCTAGCCAGTCAGCAACAAACTCATTTTTAACTTCTTACCAGTGACTATGCATTTTCATTGTGGTCACATGTTAGCTTTATTGTGCGAAGATAGAGTGTGTTACTGTTGCCAGATTTCTTGACAAGACAGAAAACAAATAAATATTCGGATTTCATCCCAAAATTTTGCTGTTATACTCAAAGTTTAAAGCCAAACATTCTGCGAATAAAGATGAGTAATTCACAAATCCATCCTTACATGGCTGAAATCCTTGGCTTTGGTTCACTTCATAAGCAGGATCACTAGTTTATTTGTACAATAACAGTAACATCAAATCTTAAATAAAAGAACTGATCTGTTATTTTGTTCTCCTGAGACTCAGTTTAAATGCAGAGTTTCAGTGGGAGAACAACAGCATTGATTTTCTTCTTTAACATGGTATTGACTTCCTCACTGTGAGGGAGGGGGGAGGGTGGGACTTATCACCTTAATGAATGAAAGCTATTGATCATATTATATTAAGTGTGGTCCACTTAAATCAGTTTGGGGTTGCTTATTTCAGTTGATTATTAAAATACTTTTGAATACACATAAAGAAAGTGTGACTTGTCAGACTGAGCACAGTTTGTTTAAGTCATTTTATCCTTAGTATATTATACTTTAGTAAGCTTCTACATAGCATGGTCGAAGTGGAATAGATATATCTATCGATATATATAGACAGATAAATATAGATATATCTAGCTACATATATATATATAATACTCTCATGCGCAACCTGAAATAAAGAAAAACATAATTTTCCATGTTTTTAAACATTGCACATCATTTTCTATTTCTAGTTACATGCAGTCCTTTTATGCAAAGTGCATTGATTAGTTTTTATCTATAATAATGCATCATTCACTGTCATTCTTCAATTGATCCATTGATTGGGCCAGCTGGCCAGAATGGGACGTGATTGCTCATCTGCACAAAAGCAGCTGGTGTCTTACAGAGATCAATTCCTTTTATATGATCAGTTAACATCCATTAAAGGCAGGCCTTTGCATGCATAAAGCAAACATTACACAGTTTCATTATGAGTGGTTAATTATTTGTTTTGCTATGAATTAATAACCATTGACACATCTGCTTTTTCTTTTCACAGTAATCTCAGAGTTTGTCTTGCATCCTCTACCTGTGGTGGTGTCTGAAGGCTCTGTGGCTCGATTCTCATGTGCGGTCACTTCCAGCCCTCTAGCCACCATCACCTGGGAGCTCAACCAAAGCACGCTGCCTCTGCAGACAGACAGGTAGCTGCAAAAACTGAAATGTTATTTTAGACATAGTAATCTTTTTGTGATCCACTTCTATTTGTAACTCTTTGTAATTTGCAGTTCTGTTGGTACTCTAGGAAATGCACTATTTTACAACAAATTTTACCTGTTTATGCTCTTAGAATAACAGTTTTACCCAATGGAGTTCTTCAAATTCACAATGTACAACTGGAAGATGCTGGACACTATAGATGTGTGGCAACTAACATCGGCAGCCGTTTAAAGAGTAATGAGGCAACACTAACTGTTAACAAAGGTAAAGTTACTGCTTGAATTTTAGGAATGATCATTAATTCCAAGTTCCTCTTTAAACCACAGGATTTATCCTTGACATATCTGTTGTCTTGTGAAGTTGCAGGCACTAAACCCCGTCAGAGACCCAGAATCATCGCCGGACCTCAGAACACAACAGTTTCCAGTCACCAAACTGTGGTACTGGAGTGCGTGGCCACAGGCAATCCCTCACCCATCATCTCCTGGAGCCGTGCTGACAGTAAACCCATTGATGTTTATAATGCCAAAGTGCTAGGTAATGGAAACCTAGTAATTACTGATGTCAGCACCAAGCACAGTGGAGTCTACCTCTGCAGGGCCACCACACCTGGAACCCGCAACCACACTACTGCTGCCGCCAACCTCACAGTTCTAGGTATAGTAAACCTTTTTGTAGAAACACTACATGCTTTCTCAGATTACATCTTATGTCTGTATTTTTCTTTGCTCCATATGGTCTGACAGAACAGAACTGGTTAATATGTATTTGTAGTAGACGAGTTACTTACATGGTGGATTAGACAGTTTTCATCAACTTTCTTAAAAACTGTTTTCAGTACCACCAACCATTGTTGAAAGGCCTGAGAGCCAGACACGTCCAAGAGCAGGCACTGCCCGATTTATGTGCCAAGCAGAGGGGGTGCCTCCACCACGCATCCGCTGGCTGAAGAATGGAGAAGAGGTTCACTTAAATGGGAGGGTAAAGATGTACAACAGGTACTGTGTAACACAAGTGGTGGTCACTATTAAACATACCTAAATATTATGACCAAACTTTAAATAAGAACAACATCTCATAGCTCTTTTGTTTGTCTTTTTTGTATTGCTTTCTAGTAAATTGGTGATCACCCAGATTATCCCCGAAGACGATGCCATTTATCAGTGCATGGCAGAGAATGAACAGGGCTCTGTACTCTCCTTGGCTCGCCTTATAGTGGTGATGTCTGAGGACAGGCCCAGTGCACCAAGGAATATCCATGCAGAGACCATCTCAAGCTCAGCCATCTTACTGGCCTGGGAGAGACCTCTCTTCAATGCAGACAAAGTCATTGCCTATTCTATCCATTATATGAAGGCTGAAGGTGAGTGTAAGATACAGGCATTTTTAATTTGGTTCTTTGAGTTTGAAAATAGGTCGGTCTTGAACTGGGAAGTAGCAAAAAGATGTAAGCTCATCATCAACTTTAATAAGCCACATCTTTATATATGTGTGATTAACTTTCCTTGGTTGAAGGCCATCTGCTGTTGCTGCGCAGAGCAGAGGTCAAGCAGGATTCAGAATGGCAACTTCACTTAAATAACAACAGGCTTAGTCAGGCTATTGTCCACTCCCCAGCTCATTCTGCTTGCACTGAAAAGGACAAGGTGGCTATCTAAAATTCTCACAGTCTTGTAAACCATTTATATTTGGAGATATTTTACTTAAACCCCAAGATTTATTGCAAAGCAACTCTATAAAGTTTAGTCTTTTACATGTTTAATGAGATTTCTTTCAATGATCTGGAAGCAGTTATGAGTTTGTGCCTTGCAATGCACTTTTTACAGAAAAATTGAGTGGCATTCAGAGACTGCAAGCATTCTTTCAAAACACTGGCTGTTTTTATTATGTGTGCTGGAACACCTTTTATGGAGGTCACTTCTTTATTGGATTATCTGAACCAGTTTGCTAACCAACTTTATGATTTGTTGCATGTCAGGTCTTAACAACGAAGAATACCAAGTTGTTATTGGCAACGACACAACCAGCTATATCATTGATGACCTCGAGCCAGCTCGAAACTACAGCTTTTATGTTGTGGCTTATATGCCAATGGGAGCCAGTCGTATGTCAGACCAAGTTAGTCAGCATACCCTGGAGGATGGTAAGCATAAAGCACTTTCTGCATTCCTAGCAATAAATCACTCTGGCATTTAAGCAAGGGATGTGTGTTCAAGCATTATACTGGTCCAAGGAAATGTTTTTGTTTATTTAAAAGCTAATAAATGAGCAATGTTTGTATTTTAAAGTGACTCATCGCTATTTGGTTGAATAAGTGATTTTTGTATTTTTCTGCAGTGCCTCTGCGTACCCCAGAGCTAAGTCTCACCAGCCATAGTGCAACAGACATCCAGGTAAGCTGGCAGCCGCTGCCAGCTAAGATTAGCCGTGGCCGAGTGTCAGCCTACAGGCTCTCCTATCGCACAGCTGTGGACAGTACTGTCATATCTGTGGAGATACCTCACAATGGTACTGAATATCTCCTGGAAAGTCTGCAGCCTGACACCATCTACCTGCTCCGCATGGCTGTAGCCACACGTGTGGGTTGGTGTGAGCCATCAGCGTGGAGCTCTCACCGTACACCTAAAATCTCCAGCAACAAAGGTAAACCTGACAAAATGCAAAAGAAATGTCACAAATTTGGAAAGCTGGTGATTTGTTATTATTTTCTGTGTAGTCTCATCACATAATAAGTGGTGAAGTTGATGCTTGAGCTCAAAAGCAGCTTTCCTCTTTCCAATGAAATTCTAACATGGTGCTAAAATGTGCTTTCTTTTTACTTTTGTCACATTTCTGCTTTGCTGCTTTTGGAATACAAGGGGGGTCACCAGAGATCATGTGGTGTGGCTGGCATTTGACAAGTTTGCTCTTCCAGCATTGTCCCACAGTCTTTGTGTTGGTTACCCAGAAACCTTTGCCCCTCGCTGTCAGTGATGTTAGAGTGGCCTCAGTCACGGATCATAAAGAGAGGGCCTCAGGCTTCTATGTGATGGAAAGAATAGCCTATTTTAATGGCCTGTTGTGTCAGGGGAGGATTTTGGCCTCCAAAGCTTAATTTTATGTCCAAAAGGTAATAGTTATTATTCATATTTTTAGGTGTAGCTGTAAAAGACCACAATAAAGAGCCCTGCACATCTTTAATTTGAGAACAAGATGTAGATTGCTAATTATTACAAAATGATTTGTATATTTAAAATCTGTCCATGCTTTTGTCACAGTTAGTGTCATGTTGTTTCTGTCTAGTAATACTCTACCAATAAATGATAATGTATTGATTCCATGCCTGTTCTCTCTGCTCCCTTAGTACCGTTAGCACCTATTCTTCAACTTGAACCTCTCAACTGCACCTCGATTGTGGCTCGCTGGCAAACCATCCCTGATTCTGTGGCTGCTCAGGGTTTCCGGCTGTGTTACCATGAGGAAGGTCAACCAGAGCAGCCCAGCATCCTGCTGCAGACTCAAACCTTTACCTACACAATTAGTGGTCTTGGTGAGTAATGACACAACAGTGGGTTGGGAGAAAAAATGTATTGGGATATATTTAGGCTATGAGTGGATTTCTATCATTTAGACCTTGATGACAGAGAGAGACTGATGTGTTCTCACTTAGATGGATTTTTTTTGCATTACCTAATTCAATTCAGTGGGCAGTTGGATGCTGCATTTGCATTTCCACCCTCTGTCCTGATCAATATGGACTTACCCCTCTTGTCTAACCAGCAATCTTCTCTAGTCTTGCTGCGGTATTGTGTGAGATCAGGCTCCCAGGGTTAGAGGTCAGTAACCAGATGTCCCTCCCACCACCGTTTCCCATCCTAACGCCTGCTTAATTATGCATGGCCATTGTGTTGTGTCCTGGCCAGACCTGCCCTGTAAGACCTTAGCCAACACCTCCCTTCAGCTGGACACTGGTGCACACAAACAAAAACCCTTGGGATGGGCCAGAGTTGGGCTGAGCCATTGACCTCTACCCGTGAGACATCAGTCTTGGACTTAGGACCCTGCCCCCACTGGTCATCTGTGATTTCCATGTAAATAACCTACAGCTATCCATATGCAATATCAACCAAACCAAGCAAGGCACACTGTGATGTACAATATAATTTTGTCCTGAAACACAGTATGGGTTCTGCTTAGAAAACACTAAAGTTACATTACTGAGTAGGTTCTTAGTAACCGTTTTAAAATTTAGATATGTCTGTATATCTCTCTATAAAATCTATTTAAATTTAAAGCTGTTGTGTTAACAATCACAAAGTCTGCTGTCACTGGCTTCTTATTTCACAATATCAGTGATCTTGTTCTTCTGTGCTGTTGCTCCCAAGTTTAAGGCTATAGCACAAGGACAGTGGCAGTGGAAAAAATGTGAAAGAAGGAACAAAAGGGGCCTACCTCCTATCCCACAGCCTTGCACCCAGATTCCTTCTGTTCTATGGTGGCCTGGCCTTGGTGACCCCAGTCAACCCCCCCTCCAAGTCCCATGGGCCTAGGATCCCAGCAGCTGAACACTGCCCCTGGCCCAGCCCCCAAACAGGCCTGGACACACTACCGTCATTGGTCAATACCCAAAGTCTGACCTTTCAGCCTTCTTAAAGCATCATGATTTAGGGCCTGGGGCAATGGTACTTTTTCCAAGTTGAAACACATTTTCAAATGAAATGTACCCAGCTCCAGACCTCACTGATCTTTCCAGTTCCTGATTAAATATGGCAACACTTCATGCAGTCTTGTGGATCTTATATTGACTATATTTTTAAATGTACAATGTTCAGTGTTTTAGCTTATTCACTTCTGTTAATAGCCTGAAAATGTGTAATATGTTTATATTGCATTTTGAAGCAGAATGTCACGCTGATGATTGGTGTTTATGGTGATAATGTTTTTCTAGTTGTGTAAAGGGAGGAAAGATCTCATAGTTCTTATTGATGATGCCATTATATTTACTAGGGCATAGGGCCCACTGATATTTCTCATGCTCTTTACACAGAACAACACATGATAAATGAGAAGCTGAGGTAACAGAGGAGGTCACGCATTGTCCTTGCATGGGGGATGGCAACTTAGGGTTGGGGTTACTCTCCCTCTTGCAGCCAATTGTTCTCACTACTGCCTTTTTTTATTTTCTTTTTCATTATCCTGCTCTCTTAACCATTATTATGTATTTTATAGGTAATTCTTTAAGCTCTCATCACTGGACAAAAGTTGCTTTGTTCAGTGATTGAAACTGTAGCTTGGCTACCTTGAGTTTATATTTAAGCAAAACAGGCAGAAATCTGAAAACTGGTTGTTTTGTATTCCAGATCCAAGGAGAAAATACCATGTCAAGATTCTGGCTGTCAGTAAAGTTGGAGATGGCTATCAGACAGACCAAACAATTAGTACTCCGGGATGTGTTTGTGAGTATATTAGTTTGGAGTTGATTTCAGTCAGCTTCATAACTTAAAATGGATTACAGCTGTTGAAACACTTTTTTTAAAAATGAGTCTTGTTTGCATCATTCAGCGGCACGAGACCAACTGGCAGCAACCCCTCCACCTCCACATCAAGTAACTGTCTTGAGCAGCAATTCATCTGCAGTGTCCCTGCGTTGGGGTCATCCTGCTTTTCCACCTGGAAAGGCTGTTAGTTATACAGTCCGCTGTACACCTGTGGGCACTCATAATGTCTCTGCAATACGCTACCTACAAACGTAAGAGCCTCTCAAAAAGCTGGTACTTCTCCTCTGGTAGAAAAAAAATAAAGAAAAGATCTTTTTAGTTTTGGTTAGGTATGCACTTCCCTCATAGTGTTGCATCACATATTTGTTAACAATGTGAATGTTTTGAGGGTGTTCACCTACCTAATTGCCCTACGGTATCAATGTTTTTGTCTCCACAGAACCAAGCAAAGTGTGCTAGTTCAGAAATTGGTTCCAAACACTCGTTATGAGTTTGTTGTGCGTCTCCATGTGGACCAGATGTCGAGTCCCTGGAGTACTTTTGTTTACCATCAGACCCTCCCAGCAGGTAATACACACATTGGACGTAAATATAGCATTATATTGCCAAAACTGTACTGTCATCTTTCTATCCTATTATTTATTCTAGTGTTCAGACTCAGCTCAGATAATTGTTTGTTTTTCATACAACTTCTCAGTAAGGGTCGCTCATTATAACCATGAATGCTCTGTGTACAGCACCTAGCCAACCACCTGCAGGAGTACGAGTCACTTTGATTGAGGATGACACAGCTCTGGTGTCCTGGAGGGAGCCCACTGAGCCCAACATGGTGGTTACACACTATACCATCCTATATACTTCACAGAAGGCTTGGATGGCTGGACACTGGCAAAAAATGCAGAGGGAGGGTGAGTTGTGTATTTAAACACATTAGCTGATAAATTAGTGATTTTGAGGTTTCCTGTTGAAGGAAAGACATAAAGTCATGCCAATTGGGAGGTTTCCAAAAATTCCATATGCTATATGGTAGAAACTTTATACATTTTTTAGCAAAAGTATTGGTAAGATTATTTAGATCCCTACATGCAGTTTCAGTTAAAGGGGAGTTTTGTTTTCTATAAATACTTTTCATCTCTTATGTTGTTTTATATTGATTGGTGCTGATTACTAATGCCTGAATCAGCCATAAAGGGACCATCACAACAATTTATTGTGGGGTTGTTTATCACTTGAACTCTGCTACTTGTGTCCTAAGTTAATACACAGGCTGTATGTACTAATTCATAAAACATTAAGTGTAACTGTAACTTTTCTTAACTTCTTTTCCATACTGTGTGATTATAGGAAGTCATACGATGGCTCTACTTGAAAAGCTGGAGCCTGGGAATGTCTATCTGGTGAAGATATGCGCCTCCAACACGATAGGTGATGGACCTTTCTCTGACATTGTGGAGCTGGTACTGAAGCGTGGGCACATTCACCGCAATAAGAACCCCAGACACTCTGACTACGTCCCTGATACAACAGGTTTGCAACATAAAATACCAGAACGAGTTGGATTATCACACTTATTTTTCACTAAAAGTTCATAGTGTTTTATTTCAAGTTTATAGTTGCTGATTCTTGTGATGTTAGCTTTAAATAAAAAAGTTTGAATGTTCCCTATGGTACACATCAGGCTTTGAACTACTATTGGAATGTGAGGCTACTAAGGTTTAATTAACCTTTAAATCCCTTTCCCTTCTATTCATTTTTAGTTTATTATTATTTTTCATTTTGTTTAGCTTAAGTTAGGTATTGATGAGGATTTTGAGAGGTTCCAAGATTTATCTGGCTAAAAGCTTGTGTACTTAATCTCCCACACACAGAATTATCAGTGCAAAAAATATACTTGTAAATGAATGTTTTGTTAACTCTTTGGTACTGCTACTCTCGTTATCTACATTTAATCGGCTAAATTTATATAACATATGTATTATGACTGTAATCAGTGACAAGGTAACTCATATTTGGCAGGTTAATCATCACCTTGCAATGTCAATATAATCTGATGCAATTTTGAGAATTATTGCCATATAATCAGATATATGACTATTATATAGGGAGATGTACTTTTTTTAACACCCCTGTTATACTTGAGTTGGTCATTATTGTCTTAGAATGCAACTTATGTTTAATTTCTCGTTTGAAACATTTCCAGTGTTCTCTGATGGTCTCTACCACATAGACCAGAAGTCTATGACAGGGATCATGGTTGGTGTGAGCATCGCCTTAACCTGTATCGCCATGTGTGCCTTGATCCTGATCAGCAAGGGAAGACCACGGTAGTGATGCTAAGTTTTTGATACATAAATTAATGGTACAGTCATATTATAAAATATTAACTTTTTTATTCCTTTTTTTTATCTTTATGTGACTAATAGAAAATCTTCCAGTCCAAAAGTTATTGCTGTTGGAGCTTCTGAAGGCCCACAAGCTGGTTTGATGCTGCCCAGTGAATGCCACTCAGAGAATGTGGAGGCTCTTATACCTATGATAAGTCATCACTTCATAGATCCTAAGGTGAGACAAACAAAACAAGGTGAACCAGCTTCTGATCAGTGCAGGTCTCAGAGTCGCAATTTCTAGGTTCAGGCAACCATGAAACACCTTTGCATATATTTGTTCCAGGGTGGATCTGGTATAGTCATAAATAGTACTGGCCCCGTCAGCAGCAAGATTCAAAGCAAGAGATGGTTGCTTTTCAAGAGAGAGATCAGAAATCCACCTGAAAGTGATGTAAGTGGCAAGACCTCATTCCAATAATTCAGCTCTCTTTTTCAAAAACATTTGTTTTTTCTTTTCATTCTTACTTTTATCTTCTGTCTCTTTAGATTGAGGCATCAGCACGCTTTTATGAGACTGGCAAAACTGTTCTGAGATATGACGAGCATCTAGGCTCTGCTCCTCTGTCCCCTTTATCCCGGGAGATCATCTATGGACCATTTCACTCGGAGAGCTCTCACACCAGTGAGGGCAGTCAAGAGACGGGAGACTCTGGACACTACTCCAATGAAGAAAGCAATGAAGAAGCGAGCAACTCATCATCCAACCAAAGCCCTAGAACAGAATCTTTGGGGTCAGACAAGAGCACCGCTATCACCGAGTTGAAGCAGCCTTTTAAAGTGGAAAACGATGAGATGCCGAGCCATACCTTCCATCACTCTGCCACTGATGCTTCCTGGCCCTGCAACACCTCCAAACACTCTTAAGCCTGCCCTGTTTGCTTCCCAAGCAGCCAGTTCTTGACATCACCTGGCCTGTATCTGCTCTTCAGCAGCCGAAGCTACGCCACTTCTACCTCATTTGCTTCCTGAAAAGAGTCTTCTAAGTATTTCCTGACAGACGAGGGATCAGGAGGCTAGCTGCTGCAGTGGAGAAAATGTGCATTGCTTCGGTCTTACCTCAGGATTTTGTATGAATGTCCATTATAACATTTTGTTTCCATTTTTTCACAACTTTCTACCTTTTGTGTGTTTGGTGTGTGTCCTAACCAAAGCTCACCCATGATGAATGTTAAAAAAGAATGTCAGAAATGTACTGTGACATATTTTCATTATATTTAATTACTTTTCCACTGGGGTGGAGGGTGTAATGGAGCCCCTTTTTGGCAGATTATCTACCTCAGTATATTGCTTTATACATTACTACCTCTTTTTTAACACATTTACCAAGTTTTTGCAGTATTATCTCAGCTTCAGGGGACAAAGTGAAAGTATTTTATTTCCTCTTTTAGGAAATTACTTTCTCATTTTTATTTTCTTGGTGGAAAGAGCTTTTGTTTGTTATTGTTTGTCATTGATGTGAAGATGACAAGTGCATTACATGGTGTCAAACTGTTTTTAGCTTTATCAAACAGTGTTGTTTGGCATTTACAGTGCACTGAACTCAAAGCTTTAACATGGCCTTAATGTAGAAAGGGCTTTGCATACCATAGATGATTAGATCCAAAGACAAAAAATACTGTACCCAAAGAGTTTTTGATAATATGATAGAAAATTTAAGGCAACCAAAAATATAGTGGATGTACATTGAGGGTCTGTTTGCCAAATTATGTTCTTGCCCTAGATGTAAATTTCTCTTATAATACTTGTTTTCTCAGTGTAAATGGTATTAGTGCTTTATTCTGGTGAAAGCTTTAGCACAAGCCTTGTGCTCAATTTGCCTTCTAAACCATTGCTAAATGCAGAGGTAACACCGATGCTATTATCCAAAGAGTTGTCTGCTTCCTCAGATGGGTACAACTTGTTTTTATTTTGTATATTCTTGGTACGATGCAGTGGAAAGTATTGACACAAGACCAGATGTCCATTGTGTCCTTCTAGTGACAGATGAAAGTATTTATTCTTAACTGAAAGTGTTATCGGTCACATTCATTTATTTTGTTGTAAGGATGAAGATTTCTCTTCTTTCTCCGTCATATTTTCTGTCCAGGGGTGACAGTGAAGGACTTTGACGATCATCATCGAAACCCTCTGTGTGAAGAGCAACATAATCAATTTTTATGCCTTTATACAAATTATCCTAACCAAAGAAACTTGAAGTCTATATTATTTAGCAAATTTCTTTGGTTTTCATTTACGTGATATACACTGTTTGCATTTAAAATGGATTTGATTTCCAGTGGGTTTGGTTACTAGAAAGGCATTGTTACATACAGTAGTTCTTATTTTTTAAGCCTGAGATGTCAGAAACTGTTCTACTGTCTTTTTAACATCTTAAATTTTCACCTGAATGATATTCAGCTTACATATTGAATTCTCATTTAGATTGTCCTTTTTAGCACAATGTTGTAAACAAAAACATTTTTAATTGTAATGTGGCATTTTCCAAAATATATCTGGCTTTAAGTTCAATTTTCAGTTTTGTCAATGCAATGATTATTATAGGTGATGAAAGCCACACGTACTTTTTCTGACTCAGGTTTCAGATTTAGATTTAGAACATAGACTTAATTGTTATTTAAGTTTTTATATTTCTGCTTTTTAATGTCAGAATACATCTTTTAATCCAAAGTGAGCAACAAAATATTTTATGTGATGAAACGTTGCTGCTGACTTTTTTATATACGTTCAAAATGATCACAAAAACTAAATAATAAAATTTTTCTTGGGGAAAAAATACTCAATGTTGCACTGTGATGATTTACATTTGACAATAAATTTGAAAAGTATAGACCAGCTACAAAGAACGTGAGGATGATTTGAAATGCTGGTCCTAACAGATGTGTGACCTTAAACAGGTTTACAGCTCTAGCTTACTGTGGCTTGTACAGAAAACAAGTCAGCCATTTATTTAAAGCGCCCATCACAAACAAAGTGTGTGCACATACTGTGTCAATCAGGGCAATAAAGAAAGCATTCAGTCCAACATCTTAAAATCCAAATGCCCATCACAGCTTATAAAAGGTGCTGCACAACTATTTACTAAAAGTCTTCAAATTCTACTACTACAAGCTACTTCTTATCATGCAAAACAGACACCAGAAAAGAAAACAACTGTCATAGAATATTCTTTCCTGCTTTTATCCACTCTCTCTCAGGTTCCTCGAGCCGGCCAGAAATTAACTGTCCAGGCTTGAAAACTGTAGTTTTGACCCCCTGAAAACAAACCATCAGACTCACAAAATGATTAATTTTTTACATTACACCAATTAAAGTTTTCCAGCTCATGTATACAAGACATACAGTATGTTGAGAGTAATATGTTAAACCGCTAATTAAATGTGGAACGAAATGTGGAACTGATAATCCAGCAGAGGGCAGCGGATCCCCAACAGGAGCCATGGCTGCCTGCTGTCAGCGAAGAAGAAGGAGACGGAAGCGACGGTGCGGTCTTGTTTTCGTTAGCACTAACACGCAGCGCTTCGGCTGCAAAAATGCGCATTGAAAAGTGCTATTTCTGCTCGGGTCCGGTTTACCCCGGACATGGGGTGATGTTTGTACGGAACGACTGCAAGGTAAAGTACTGTTTCTGTCCGTGAATATTTGTGTAAATGTAGTTAAAGCTCGTGGTTAGACTGTCGTTACCCGGCCAGTGTTAGCTTGATAAACGTGCTTGCTAGCTCACGTGGGACCCAGACAGCGAGAAAGAGCTAAAGAACAGCATAACAAACTGCTTTACTGTTTTGGAGGCAAGTAAAATAAACCACATAGCGTTGAAGTCATTCTTAGATGAAATATGTAATCAAATGTAATAGAGTTAGGTCGTTAGAAGTCTTGAACACCCGGCCTGGCCATTTAATCATTGTGGTGCAAGTGTGCCCTCTGTTGTCTGAAATATACTTTATTTTTGTGAAGCTTTAGATGTTTACTTTGTCGGTGTTGTCGTTAAACATGGTATTGATTTTGAGGTGGAAACGTCATTAATATTATAAGTAGTCCTGTTCCAAATTTCGCTTTATTGAAATTATATTCAATTATAAATCGTGTTGTTTCAGTGACTGGTGTGCTCATGTACAGTAACACAAGTCTACATTTTGGCAGGTTGAAGTTTGGATTTTTTTTCTTTTGCTAATAATATGACTACATCCAATATTCTCTCCATAAAAAAAATCGATTGTCAGTGAAAGAACCATGATTTAGACAAGGTTCAGATTTCTAAACACCAGGACCAGTAAGTTGAAAGATTTTGAGCATGTTTCTGCTGTATATGACCAGAAGATGCATCTACTTCTTTACACAGCTAAATGTCTTTAAATCCCATGCTTATTTGCATCTTTACAATACTTGTGTATAATTTGTATGAAGACATTGATTCAACTAAAAGAAATAAGCATGGATATATTGCACTAAAAATAGTGTGTTTTTATTTTCCAAATAATAGTGGGAAACACTGCATATAGTTTAAAAACAACAAAAAAAATAAATAAAAAAAACTCTGATTTGTGATCCATTTATGTAATTTGTATTATATGCTGCTGGAATATTTACACTTTATGCATATTTTGAATCAAGTTTTCAGATAAAATGGTTAATTGACCAAATGGTGTGTTGGCAGAAAGATAACCTAAAGTCTGCTTTAAACATTTTTTACCATTTCATCAATATAATAGATATTCTAATTGTTAGTAGCTTTCTCCAGACCAGCAATTAACTGAGTTATTGATAATTTAGTACAGTTTTTGTGGTATGCAAATATTTGTGCAGCTTGAAAAATAAGGAAAAAGTTTGCTTTGACTGGTAAGACTTTTTCCTCGTGGTTATAATTTCTAAAGACCAGAATTTCAAATTCTACCTTCAATGTTAATCATTTCTGTTTTTACAGTATGTAGGCCTTTTTGTTAAATCCACTCATACTTTTGTTGACATAAATCGGTTGTCTTTTTACAACTTTAGATGTTCAGATTCTGCAAATCAAAATGCCACAAGAACTTCAAAAAGAAGCGAAACCCAAGAAAGACAAGATGGACCAAAGCATTCAGAAAGGCATCAGGAAAGGAGTTGACTGTGGTATGCTGCTTTTCAGTAGTTGACTTCTTTCTCAGAATCAATAAAATCGGTTGCTGTTAACTGACTAATTCAATGTCTTTCAGGACAACTCTTTAGAGTTCGAGAAACGCAGAAATATTCCTGTTAAATATAAGCGGCAGCTGTGGGACAAGACAGGTAACGTGTACATTCAAGTCTTTCTAGCACATTGTGTATCGATATCTTCTGTTTTGTAAGCAGCATGTTTATTTTGCTCTGTTTTCTGTTTCTACAGTGGAAGCAATGAAAAGAGTGGAGGAAATAAAACAGAAACGGCAGGCAAGATATATCATGAACAGGTAAGAAGTTAATTTTTCAAGTCTAAATGATTATTTTGTACAGTTTTTGCCTTTGGGTTTCATAAAGTTGTAAGAAGAGTACATTGTATTTACAGCATGTGAAAAAAGGTTTGTCAGGCTTAAAGTTTGTTTTTTGTCTCTTGTAATAGATTAAAGAAGGGCAAAGAGTTGGAGAAAGAAGAGGCAATCAACGAAGTGAAGAAAAATATTCACCTTATCAAAGCACCACATGCAGGTAAGGCATCGTCAGAATTTTTGGTTTATTTAACCTGTGTGATACCTCAATACCACCTAGACTGCTGGAAATTAAAGCTCCCTCAATTTTCTTTAGCTGATTCAAAATGTTGCAACTAGACTCATTAGTGGCTTCCTCTTTGATTTAGTATTAACTATAAAATCTTACTGCTCATCTTTAAAACCTTAAATAGCTTTGCTCCAGGATATATGTCAAACCTGGCCTGTTTTTTAATTTTATTTATTTATTTTTTTCTTTCTGACCTCTAAGATCCACAGATAGTGCCATGCTTACTATTCCCAGGTGGCTGTTTTGATGGGAAGGCTTTTTCCAGTAGACTTCTTCAGTGGGCAACCAGTTATCGAACTGTTTACCCACTGAACTACGGTTCTAGTTCAGTTCAGATAGCTCTTTACAACAATAGATTTTGAGACGGTCTTTGGTAAAGTCTGACACATTTATCACGTATTGTTTTTGTTTTGTTTTGGTTTTTTTTTTTGTGAGCATCCATCTTATTTAAATCACTGTCTTTTTTAAAAAATGTTTTAAAGAAAGTGCCATACAAATAATAATTTACTATAAATATAATTGAAATTCATGTAAGTTGGTGACACTTGTTAAATGTTACCGTAGCAAATGTGTCTGGAAACGCTTATTATGCAACACTCCTACAAGACAAGCCAGACTACAGTTTTTTATTCGACACAAAATGTATATAACAACATTTTCTCTGTTACAGGTAGATTTTAAGGTTTTTGTGAAGGATATTAAACAAAAAGAAATCATTTGGAAAACATGTTTATGATGTTGTGATTTCAGCATGGTTTATTGTTTTTGTTTTTACAGGAAAAGCCAAACAGATGGAAGACAAAATGGTGCAGAGGTTACAGGAGGATGTGGAAATGGGGGATGAGGATGAATAATCTGAAGACCAGATTTCTGTTTTTCTTTTGGACTCTATTATATACAGCAGTTTTATTTGGAGTTGAGCTTTCCAAATAACAGAACACATTAACATTCAGATTGCTGTGAAAGGACAGTACATATTGACCTAGCAGTGCCACTTACCCCTGACTTTTTTTTTTTAACTGTGTGGTTGTTAGATTGACTGTAAAGAATTTAGTTGATCTCCTTGCGAAGCAAAATGTGTTAAAGAGCAGAAAATATTAAAAGATTACCAAAAAATAAACGAGCCCTTCGGAGTTTTGTCTTTGTGTACTTGTCTTGAATTTTCTTAAGTATGAGAACCCATTAGCTATTTCACCTCTGTGTTCACATATGGACTTTCACTCATTAAATCTCTCAGCCTCTGTGAATTTCATGTTGGAACCAAAATCAGTATGGATGAAGATATGCTGCCTTTTCACACAGGCACTATGTGCACACCTTTTAAGCTATGTCCTGCAGGTTTAGGAGCCATCCCTGACCAGACTGAAATTAGCTTCAGATTCCCAGCTTCCAATTTGCAAAATGTGTAAAGGGTGTTTCCACTGAATTTGGAGCAACCTATACCACATTAGACAGCTCTTGATAAAAACTACAGCACTTAGACTCTTCAAACCTGGACTGAAATATCCTAAACAACATCCAGATTCATTAAAACACAGTTTTGAGTTTGCAGCGCTGATTACATCAGATGCACCACTGCAGCAGGGAAGGGAGACATGGACGCTATGTTTCTGTGGTCAAAGCCAGCGGCCAGCAAAAAAAAAAAAAAATTAACAGCGTTAAGTGTGGCGTTAACGCGCCCAGCACACACATATATATATAGAGAGAGATATAGATAGATATCTCACCCTTTGACCATTAAGCTTAATTTTTTCTTTTCTTTTTTTTTTTTTTTTTTTAATGCTTTAGTCCAGGTCTGGGAGGAGATCCCCCAGGAGACCATCCGCCACCTCATCAGGCATTGTAGGGAGGTCATACAGGCACGTGGAGGCCACATACACTACTGAGCCTCATTTTGACTGTTTTAAGGCCATTACATCAAAGCTGGATCAGCCTGTAGTGTGTTTTTCCACTTCAATTTTGAGTGTGACTCCAAATCCAGACCTCCATGGGTAATAAATTTCCATTGATTATTTTTGTGTGATTTTGTTGTCAGCACATCCAACTATGTAAAGAACAAAGTGTTTAATAAGAATATTTTATTCATTCAGATCCAGGATGTGTTATTTTAGTGTTCCCTTTATTTTTTTGAGCAGTGTACATACTTTTTTTTTCTATGGTTGTCCCCTTTTTTTTTTTTTTTTTTTTTTGCTTTGGCTGGGGTCACCTTCTCCTGGAGGCCCATTTTCTCCAGGATGGTCACTGAAGCAGGGATGTAACACATTGGTAGCTACAGTGCTGATTGGATTTAAAATCACAAGGATTCATGATTTGGATGATGGAATATCAAAACAGATAAAATAGTCCAAGTGTCCAACACCAACCTCTGCCTACTGATACTTTCTGCATCTGAAACACAACTCACCAAGGCTGATGTCAGCACATTTTTATAAAGTTTTTTTTAAATATATACTATATAAACACACTGATATTCCAAAACACAGAATGCACTATTTTATAATATTTTTCTTTTTAAAAAAAAGAAAGAAAAATAGTGTTATTTGGTATCTATCGGCTCTGGCATCGATTCAGCGGCTTCCTGTTGTCGCTGGCTGAGCGGACAAGCTGGCTGCTGTATCCGCCCGCTTCATTGCTGCCACTGCTACATTTCTTCTTCTGGAACAGACTGAGCTTCTCCTACAGATACACCCTCGGCCTAGTGAACAGAGGCTTTAGTGAAACAATGTCCGAGGAAAAAGAAGTCACGAAATCCTCGGAGGAACAGCAGGTAAACGGAAACTACAACTGCAGTTTAACTAACATTAGCGTTGTGAAGCTAGCACAACAGATGAAGATAATTAGCAGGCGGCAAGCACTTAGCTAGTTAGCCAGTAGCTAGTCTTGATTGATTTCCTCATGGACAGAACTGATTTACTTTCTGTAGTTATCTGTAAAGAAAGAAAGTTACTATTTTAAGGCTAGTTGGCATGTAGTTTTAAGCACATATTTGTACTGACATCTTGATTAACCATGATTAATACCCTAGCTAGTCATGCTAACGTTAACAAGAAGATCACAGCTTGTGCAGTTAGTTTACCTCATGGCCACGCTTTCATGTAAAAAAAAAAAAAAAAAGAAAAAAAATCTGTAAACAAACTGGCTGTTGCCATAATATTATTTTGCAAGATAACTGTTAAACACTTTATGAAAAATAAATCATTTATCCATCAGGTGACCTGTTTGAAAATTTAGGCATCTGTACTGTTTTTCTTTAACAGGAAATGGAGGACAAAGTAGTCAGCCCAGAAAAAGCAGAGAAGCCTAAGTATTTAAACTTTGGAGCCAAGCCAGGGGGCTCAGACTTTCTCAGGAAAAGACTTCAGAGGGGGGTGCGTTTTGAACCCAAACTGCAGTAATAAATAAATTTAAAGCACCAGCTTTTACAATATTTTTACATTGTGTTTTCTTCTTTGTCCAGCAAAAGTATTTTGACTCTGGAGACTACAACATGGCCAAGGCAAAAATGAAGAATAAACAGCTGCCGTTAGCCCCTACGGAGAATACTGAGATCACAGGTGATCACATTCCAACACCTCAGGACCTCCCTCAGAGAAAGACTTCCATTGTTGCCAGCAAACTGGCTGGTTGATGGTTTTATATTTACTCTTTTGCTACCATTCCTTTGCCCAATTTATATACAATTTATATTTACCTGCTGTTTTTCTCTTTGTAAGTATTAAAGAACAAGTCATGTCTTAAGCCAAATACAGTTGACAATTGTCAGGAGCTGAACTTGAAGATAAATCCAAAAACTAGTGACTCCACATGTAATTTCAAGACTTAATTTAAAAAAGTTAAAACTTATAATACTTACTGGTTGATGTTGCAGTCATGAGTTCCATCTTGTTTTCACATGTTTTTACTTTTAAGCATATGCCTCCATACATATTGTTAAGCAGATGGTGCAAAGGTCCTGTTTTCATCAATGCAGAGGAATTTTGTTATGGGATTATTGATAATTGAGGGATAATATAGGACAGTAGATGGATAAATATTCCGTCTGCATTGGTGTATGTGAAAAGTAGAACCATAATTTACAGATGTTACTTTTGAAACTGAATGGAGGCATGTCTTTTTAAGTAATGAAAAGTGAAGTCATCTTTTTCCTGTTTTAGTCAACCTTATGTGTCTTTTTCACTGTGTAATTCTATTTAATTATTTGCTTGAAGACTAGATGATACATGCTTTGTAGCCACTTGTGTTAGTCATACTAGAAACATTGGTTTGCAATGACTTGCTGCTGGTCTCCACCTCATACTGACCTCTAAAATTGCCTTAATTTAATGAACCGCTATTCCTCTTGAGCAATATTTGCTCCCTCAGTGAGAATCTTGGTTGTATGTCTTGCCTGAAATATCTTTCTGACTGGAATCACTTAGGATTTTATAGGAAGAAACTCCCAGGACATGTCTGAACTGTGCATTTGCATTTGCTGTGCAGACACACTTTGCCATTTGTTTTGTAAATAAAATAGTTTTGCATAATAACTTAGATATCAGTGAATGTGTTCTTGTGTTAATTCTTTTTACTGTCCAGTGGCAATTTAAATTTTTTTAATTGATATATATATATATATATCTTTGTGCTCAACCCTCAATTTGGAATGAAAATGCAAGAATGGGAGTGGGGTGTATTTGCAGAACAGTTTAAACATCTGCAACACTGATCATATTCTGTGTAAGCTTGAACATTAGTAATGTTCTGTGTAATTTGAATTTTTTTGTATTTGTACAAAAATACTGTGACATAGGCCTTTTCCTCTAAGTTTACATTGGTAACGTCATGCTACAAAGGGTTTGTGAGAATATGAAACATTCCTAATGCATGAGTTATGGTTCTGAGGGAAATTTACATTTATAAGCGACTGTTTAGGGTCTGTTCTGAAAAAAATGTGTATTTGTGGGAACAGGATGAATAAGATAAGAGCATGGTTGTAATAAGCACAATTAACTGGAGTTTTTAATGTCCTTAAACATTCTTTATTATATTGTTTAAAGTAGCCTGCATTATACACCTGTGTACTCAGAATAATCTGATTCTGAAGCTCTACTTCAGTAACTTGCATTTGTGTTTGACAGCTGTAACTGTATAGTCCCAAATTTTGTCTTGGGCAAAATGTGTTGACAAGGAAGCACTGTATGAGGGGGACATCCCATTGGTACCACATCACCTGCTCAATCCAGTGACACCAGCTCTGATAAAGGGAGAAGAAACTGGTTGTACATGAACCAGGGCTCAAACAAAAACCAAAGCTGAATAGTAACTGCAGGAATCATGAATGCGTTCAAGTTACTGCTAGGCCTGAGGCAGTGATAATGGACTTCAGGAAGCTTTTAGGAGCATCATTTTCCACTTGCCTAGCATAGCAGAGGTAATTCATATAGCTACAACTTCAGCTAGCTGCATTGTGATACAAAATCTGCACCACAATAAACTCAATAAACGCAACAAGCACTAAAAATGTTGAAGACAGTAAAACAAATGAAAATATAAGAACTTAGTAGCAAGCTATAAAATCAGTCATTAATAGCGACGACTTCAGCGTTTTGACCGCTGGGGGGCGAACTTGACCCGCAAGAGCACGACGTGTCTGGGCACGCGCAGCTGACTGGCAACTGTGGAAGCAGCTCAAGTCTTGTGTTAGTTGAGAGCGCAGCAACTCAGAGGAGGAGACAAGAAAAGTTTTCGATTCTCTTCAGTGGTTGTCTGTAAAATGTCTCGCTCTTCTTTCTGTGGGCAGAGAAGGTTTCTGAAGGTTCACTGAACAACAGCAACATGGCAACCTCTGAACTTTACTCCAAGGTAGGTGTACTGGATTTAATTAGTCAGTACTTAACGGGTTTCTCTGCCTAGCTCATGCTTGTCAGTTAATTTTATCATTGGGTAACTCAGCAGCTTTGTCTGCATACTGGCGAGTACTTGCGATCTTGAGATGTTTGTCGAACAATTTTTGAGCCCTCACAATAATTGATGACTTTTCTGTAAAAGCTGCCACATAATCTAACCCATATCCATCCACATTACACGCATGACTGCTCTCTGCTGACTTCATGTTATCTATGCTGCCCATTCCTAAGGACTGTGTTACTGTAAGACCGGTGGTCGAAATGCTATGACCCTCTTTCCGTCTTTCCAGCATGCCCGTGTATGGCTCCCAGATGCAACAGAAGTGTGGAAGTCAGCAGAGCTCATCAAAGACTACACTCCAGGCGCCCTGACGCTGTCTCTGCAGCTGGAGGATGGCACGGTGAGGCAGTCAAATGCCACATACTGCACATAAACATAGTCACACCCAGGGTGATGGAGGTAGGGAGGTGGAAATGGGTGTGTGATGTTCAGACAGAGAGCACTGCTGCTACCTGCAGCTATTATGTCGAGTTTGGGCATGCAAGTCAGTCATGGAAATAAGGCCAAAGTATTATCTTGAGTGAGTGTGAGCAGGCCAGGCACAGTACAGGCCAGGCACAGTTGCCTCTTGATAGCTTTAATTTCAGGTAAAACTGATGCTGATGTTTGCATTTAACTATCTGCTTATATTCATATATCTTTTTTTTTTCTTTGTTGGTTTTTATGTTAAAATCTTTTGGTTGTTCTCAAAGTTTTTGACTGTACATACTTAAAGCTACTTTTTTTTTCTTTTTTCCAGAAAGTGGAGCACAAAATAGACCCCAAAACCAACAATCTGCCACCTCTAAGAAACCCTAATATCCTTGTAGGGGAAAATGACCTCACATCTCTCAGCTACCTTCATGAGCCTGCAGTACTACACAACCTTAAAGTGCGCTTTATAGACTCCAAGTTGATTTACACCTACTGTGGTAATGAGCTTCATCTCCTTTGACTCCCACTATCACTGTCACTGTAGACTTTGGAGCCTTGCTCACTGTATGTGCTGACATAATCTGAAGTACGTTAAGCAGATTAATATTGTAACGCAGACACTGCCTTTAAAGGAACACAACCCAAATGTGTTGTCTTTGTACACACACACAGATGTGTGTGTAGATAGATAGATAGATAGATAAATAGATAGACATAACTGTGTACATATGATATGTATTGTATTTTGCTGATTCTGACAGACATTAGTCACATGTTCTTGAACTGTTTGGGTTTGATCCTCAGGGGTTTCAGTACCTTGGTACTGTGGCTGCAGATGCAGCCAGATGCAGTGTATGTGTGGAAGTTAGACAAATAATGCTCCCTAAAAGCCAACATTCAGGATAGTTGCGTTATTAGGATACAATGGTTTAATCAGAGGTGGATAACCAAAGAGTCTAACTTAGTAATTTCTTCTTTGTGGATTTCAGGAATTGTCCTGGTTGCCATCAATCCTTATGAGAGCCTTCCAATCTATGAGCCTGACATCATTCATGCCTACAGTGGGCAGAACATGGGGGATATGGACCCCCACATCTTTGCAGTAGCTGAGGAAGCATACAAACAGATGGCCAGGTTTTGACCCACCATAATACATTTCAAGTTGTGCATTTGTTTTCCTTCACACTGACACTCAAAAACCTCATGTTTGGCCTGTACGCTCTCACATTTACACACAGAGACCAAAGAAATCAATCCATCATAGTAAGTGGTGAGTCTGGAGCTGGCAAAACAGTTTCTGCTAAGTACGCAATGCGTTACTTTGCCACAGTCAGCTGCTCCTCTGGGGAGGCCAATGTAGAGGAGCGAGTTCTTGCATCCAGTCCCATCATGGAGGTGATATTTGATAATGTTTCAAAATGCTTTTATAAAATGATGAAAGTTGTAGAGACAAATTACATATCTATTTAATCTAGGCCTTTGGGAATGCTAAGACGACAAGGAATGACAACAGCAGTCGCTTTGGGAAGTACATTGAGATTGGATTTGACAAGGAGCACTGTATAACTGGCGCTCACATGAGAACATACTTACTGGAAAAATCTAGAGTTGTGTTTCAGGTAAATTTCTACATTGGTTTTACATACCTTACACACCTTAACTAGATATAAATCCCTCTAAGACATGGCCAAATTGACCATATCTGGTCAACATCTTTTAAGCAATCTTCCCCTAGTTTAGAGACATTTTAAATTCATTTGATTCAAACCGTAATTTATCAATATATGTACAGATATCCTCAATACCTTTGCAGTATTTCTCTGGTTTTTATATCTGTGCCTTTTCTAGGCTCATGGAGAAAGAAACTACCATATATTCTACCAGCTGTGCGCATCCTCATATTTACCAGAGTTCAAAGCCTTCAAGTTAGGTCTGTGTGTATGTAAAACTTCTCTTTTTACTTATAACATTACTTGAAAATTGATAATAATAATAATAATAATGATAATAATAACAACAACAACAATAATAATAAAAATAACAATAATAATAATAATAATAATAAAAACAATAATTCAAGTTTCTGTATGGTTATTGCTTGAAGGTTGTGCAGATGACTTCCACTGCACTAACCAGGGTCAGAGTCCTGTCATCAGTGGAGTGAATGATGCCAAAGAGATGCGCTGCACCAGGAGAGCTTTCTCACTCTTAGGTAAGTGTATATACAGGTTAAATGACACATTTTTTATTTAATTACCCAGCATGCTTGATAATTGCTTATTTTTATTATAGGAGTAGGCGAAAGTGATCAAATGGAAATTTATCAAATTCTGTCAGCTATTCTCCATCTCAGCAATGTGGAGGTTAAGGATCAGTCAGCAGATAGATGCAGCATCTTGGTAAATACTGATTATATCTGGATGTATTGTTTTTTATGTAAAAATTTTTTGTCTGAAAGTTGTATCAAGGATATAGATATGTAACCTGGTGAGATCATTATTCTTCATGTATTTCCAGCCAGATGATGCCCACTTGATAGTTTTCTGTGAGCTAATGGGGGTGCCTTGCGCAGAAATGTCCCATTGGTTATGTCACAGGAAACTTAAGACGACTACAGAAACCTTTGTTAAGTCTGTTTCCAAGATGAATGCGGTCCATGGCCGAGATGCCTTAGCCAAACACATTTATGCCAGGCTCGTCGGCTGGATTGTGAACTGTATTAACAATGCCTTAAAGTCTACAGTGAAACAACTCTCATTCATTGGTGTGCTTGACATTTATGGGTATGTTTTGATTAGTTTAATTGTTTTCAATTTAAACTCAACAGATTAGCCAGATAAGAGTGTTTTGATTCAAACATATGTTTTTCTTTAGGTTTGAAACATTTGATAACAACAGCTTTGAACAGTTTTGCATTAATTATGCCAATGAGAAGCTGCAGCAGCAGTTCAACCTGGTATGATTCTTCAACTACTCATTTTTTTTCTTCTTTTTTTTTTTTAATTAAAACATACTATACTTGCAAACAACTTTTCTCTGCCACTTCTTCCAGCATGTCTTCAAACTGGAGCAAGAGGAATACATGAAAGAGGAAATTCCTTGGACCCTGATTGATTTCTATGATAACCAGCCCTGCATTAATCTCATTGAGGCCAAGCTGGGTGTCTTGGACCTTCTGGATGAGGAGTGCAGGGTAAAAAGGCACCACTACTTTTTTTTCCCCTTAGTGAAAATCTGCTCACAACTCCCTTGACTCTCCACCACACTAAATGTGGAGGTTATGAGTAATGCCATGACTAACTGATGTGTCAGCGTTTCCTCTTTCCACAGATGCCTAAAGGTTGTGACGACACATGGGCTCAGAAGCTGTACAACACCCTTCTGAAGCAGAATACTCACTTTGATAAACCCAGGTTATCAAATAGAGCCTTCATCATCCACCACTTTGCTGACAAGGTGAAACACAATGTTGTGGCTCATACTGACATTCTGCTGAAGTCCAATGGTTTATACTGCCCATGGAAGAAGTCTTTTACATTTTGTGCTTATATCTGGGGTTTCTCCAGGTCTTTAGGTGTCTCATCATTTTTCACTTCGAATGCATGCATGAGTTACTCTTTGATAGACTGATGATTACCCCTGTATAGTTTATAACAGACTTTTCATTTAGGTTACAGTGTCAGCATTCGTTTACCACAAGTGAAGATTTTTTTTAATTGTAGCTGTACTAATCAGTATTTCTCAGTCTCTGAACTACCTTTGCCCTTTCAGTCAAAGAACACTGTGTGATCAGATCCTTTGTGCCTAGGTGGAGTATCAGTGTGTGGGCTTCCTGGAGAAAAACAAGGACACAGTCAATGAGGAGCAGATAAATGTGCTGAAAAAGAGCAAGGTGAAATGATGTCCTCTCAGCTTAGTCTCATTTTTACTTTGCCATATCTAAATAAGTCTGTCATGTGAAGGTTAACGTCAGACATTAAGTAGAAATGAATGTTATCGACTCTCTTGAGTGCCAAGAAGCCAAAACCAAATAACTGTTAAGTATTTTTTATGTAGCAAGTTTGTGGGCACACCCTTGAATTGTTCAGACATAACTATTGGAGGAAATAGACCCACGTTTTAATTTTAGATTGAAAACACTGCCATCTGCTGTTAAATGACGACATTGTGTTTTGTTGCTGCCATTAAAATGCTTTCAGTTTGATTTACTGCTGAAGCTGTTTGAGGATGATGACAAGGGAACAGGTTTCTCTAACAAACTCACCAGTGGAAGACCTGGGCCGACCCAAAAGGATAATAAGAAGACTGTTGGACTGCAGGTGAGAGCAGGACAGAGCATGGCATTTAGTGATGAGACAGTTACAGTTTTCCTTGCATCCTTGTGGAGAAGGTTTGACAAATTGTATTCAAATGAAAGCTTTCTGTGTTAGTCAGTGTTAGTAGCCTTTAAGGAAATATAATGATTTTACATTAACAAAACATATGGAACTTAAAACATTTAAAGGGATTTTTAATTGCATGCATTTTTTTGTATTTATTTACAATAAATTATGGTTTTAATTTTATTTCTGTTTTTTATTCAGTTTCGACAGTCTCTACAATTTTTGATGGACACACTGAATGCTACAACCCCTCACTATGTGCGCTGCATCAAACCAAATGACCATAAAGTCCCATTCACGTGAGGATTTGTTTAATTTTCTGTTTCATAAAATCATCTTCAACTGCACATGTAAAACTTGTCTGGTCATTTTTTTTAATGGACATCTCTTTGTTTTCTTCTGTAAAGCTTGGACCCTGTGAGGGCTGTGCAGCAGCTTCGGGCATGTGGCATCCTGGAAACGATCCGGATCTCAGCAGCAGGTTTCCCATCCAGGTAACGTATCAGCATCAGACATGTAAGCCTGTGGTAGAGAGTGCAGGGCCATGAGCAGACACATAAATAGTTATATGTTTATAATATGTAAGCTTGTATATATTATGTGAACAATTTGTCTTTAAAGCATTATTATGATATAAACACTACAGATGGACCTATCAGGAATTCTTCAGTCGTTACCGTGTCCTCATGAAGCAAAAGGATGCACTTCCGGATAAAAACCAGGCGTGCAAAAATCTCCTGGGAAAACTTATAAGGGTATGAAATTAAAAAATTATTCTCTTGACAATAATAAATTCAGTCTTTGCTGAAAAATGACACATTACATATTCCATTGTTTTATTTTTGTTCCTAGGACCAGGAGAAATACCAGTTTGGGAAAAACAAAATCTTCTTCAGGGCTGGTCAAGTGGCCTACTTGGAGAAGCTTCGTTCTGACAAGCTGCGCTTGGCTTGTGTTTGCATCCAGAAGACTATCCGCTGCTGGCTGGCCCGCAAAAAGTATCTGAGGATGAGACAATCTGCCGTCACCATTCAGAAACATGTACGGGGTCACCAGGCACGCAGGTGAGTGGACATGGTAAATGATGAAAAGGTAAACTGTTAAGAAGCAGTAGAAATATCAAAAGCATTTTCTGAAATGTTTATTTTTTCTGTCAGTTTTGTCAAATTTCTTCGGCAAACCAGAGCAGCTGTTGTCATTCAGCGCAATATGCGAATGTGGGTGAGAAGGAGAAGCTATATGCAGCTTCGCTCTGCAGCCATCACTATTCAGTGCATGTGGAGGGTCTACATGGCAAGAAAGCAGTACTATAAGGTAACAACAAGATTGATTTAAAAAGTATAATTCCACAGTCTCCTTAATCATTTGGTTGGATAATTACCATTAGTTCATACTAAGATAATTGAATTTAGGAGCTTAACAGGTTAATTTATTGTTTAATACTAATATGTCCATAATAGATGGCTGTTTAATAGAAGAATTAATGCCTCTTTTACATAATATGGAAATATTTGAAATGAAATGAAAGCCCAGATGTTCCTGTAATGTAATCACACAATCAACTTTTGATATGTGAGTCTTGCCATCATCACGTGGTCTTTTTTTTTTGTTTGTTTGTTTCACAGTTGATGTTTGAGAAAAAAGTGGTGGTCATTCAGAGGTGGGTGAGAGGCTGGCTTGCCAAGCAGCATTTAAGACGCACCCTGAAAGCCATCGTCCTGCTGCAGAGCTGTGTGCGTCGCATGGTGGCCAAGAAAGAGCTCAAAAAGCTGAAAGTAGAGGCACGTTCTGTGGAGCATTTCAAGAAGCTTAACATTGGCATGGAAAACAAGATTATGCAGTTGCAGCACAAGATAAATGAGCAGGTAAGTGCTGTGCAAGCATGGATGTTTTATTTTCTCTGCAGTTTGTTGTGGAATCATAACATGAAAAATTCAGCTAAGAAGCATTGGCTCATTGGGAGTTGTCACATCACATGCAAACCATGTGTCTGTATCTCCCCCTGCAGCACAAAGAAAACAGAGAGCTCAGTGAGAGGCTGAGTGTTCTGGAGAAGACCCACACTAATGAGAGAGATAGACAGAACAGAGAGATAGAAAACTTACGTATATCAGAGCAAGAAGTCAAAGCCAAAGCAGAGAAAGTTCCCTCACTGCTGGAGCAGCTATCCTTCCTTCAACACGAACTGGAAATCACCCGCAGAGAGAAAGAGGAGCTACAGGAGCATGCAAAGATCTTCAAGGAGCAGACAGAACAGGTAGGTTAACTCCATAGTCACTGAAGAGCCTGGAAGCTGAATTTAAATGTTCTATGTATTCCTCTGGAATGGTAAAATGGAGACATTACTGTTTAGTGAAGTTTATTTAGTTACATTATCAGCTGTCATGATGAGAAAATAAGTTAAAGAAAGTCTTTGGCTTTTTTAGTTATAGCTGTGTGCGGTGGACAACAATAATATGTGACTCTAAAAGGATCAGAATGAATCCCAACCAAGAACTTGGAAATTTAGCAGAATGAGCATTTTTAACACTTTGTTTTAATTTTCTGAAGTCATTACAGTTAAAATGAATATGACAAATTACCAAAAATATATATTTGTGTCCTCTAATCAGGTGATCGATGAGCTTAATATGCAGAAAAACTTGTTAATAAGCAATAAAGATGAACTGAACAAGAAAATCCTCGAACAAGCTCAACAGCTGACAGGTATTCACCTCAAACCTTTTTTTTTTTTACATTTCACCAGTAATCCCTGAATGTAAAATAAAAAGATGAATAAAACAGAATTGTTTTGACTCAGAGATTAAAACCAGCTCAGAGAACACCAGACAGCTGGAGAAGGATTTAAATGAAGAACGTTCTCGATACCAAAGCCTGTTGAGTGAACATCTGCATCTAGAGGAACGACACCGAGACCTGAAGGAGGAGATGAGTTTCAACATTGTGAGGAACTTGTTTTTACTTCACTTTGAATGTTGATCTGATAGAATTAAAAGAGCACAAGGATGTCAAGATCCAGTCATAAAGCAGAAGTTTTTACACTGTCATGGTGGGCTTACTGGAGCCAGTTTCCAGCAGCAAGAGAAGGCTAAATGTTATCAGAGCATCAGGTTAAAGAATTTTTTTTATAATGGAACAAATTTCTGTTTATCTCAAATCCAGCCCAGCCACAGTCTTTCACTCTCCTTTCAACCTGTAAACAACCCAGAAGGATCTTCTACCCAACCAGCAGACCTAGGAAAAAGATTTTATTTCCTCAGGATGCTGAATTGTCAGTTTTAATTTAATGCCTAATTCAATGTCATATGACTTCTTATATAAAAGGGTCTACAGTACTGATTAAATTAAATTCATTACACAGTCTCCAGACAAATGAAATTATTTAAAAAGATTTTAAATGTTTTCTCTCACTCTTAACTAGAATTCAAACAAATCCAGTCTCAAGAGGACAGACTCCAACTACAGCAGTAACTCATCTGAGTTTTCTCAGAGCTTAGACTCTACAGAGGGTGAAGCAGAGGTAATGTACGCTGTAAATAGTTGCTCTAACCTGCTTTTTTTTCTTTTGTATTGACAAGAAAAAGAAACTATGTAGTGTCTTATGAGGACGTAATTAACAACGTTGTCATAACACCATAAACTTATTATTGCATGTAAATAAAGTACATAATGCAAAGTTTGTTTATGACTAAATTTTCTAAATGACACAAATTATTTGGTGAGAAGAATGGGTTTGAGAGTACTGGAAACATTTTAATGGTTCCATCAAAAAATATTGGAAATGAAATAAATTCTTCATTTATATTTATATGTTTTGATTAATAAAAAAAAACACACATAGAGGGAAAATTATTTTCCCTCATAGGAACAGCTGTGGGAAGAATGTCTTATGCTCTCTGTGTTATAATCCTATTAGTGCAGCATTCTAGCTAAATTGTGAAAAGATTTATCTGCTAATGCTTGCTGTGTTTTGTCAGGACGAGGTAGAGACAACAGCGGACCTGCCCATCCTTCTCAAGCTCCAGAGAAGAGTAAAGGAACTGGAGCAGGAAAATCGGTCACTTTGGCGACAGCTGGATAAAAGAGAAGAAGTGCAGCAACAAAAGGCAAAAGTATGAAATTCCTTTTTTACTATTGGAAAAATCAAATGTTATTAAAAAAAAGATAAAGGGTGATTTTTGTTTATTGCATACTTGTTGACATTGTACATCTTTTTTTCTGAAAAAGGAAGTGGAAGAGCAGAAAACTGTTGGCAGAGCAGAACTGGATTTGGAAACACTGAAGGTAAATCAGGGTTTTGCAATTATACGACCTTTTAACAGACTGATAAATTATCTTTGCATTTACAAACTGAAAAAAACAACAGAGCATGCATTTGAAAATGTTTGATTTTATAAATGTTTTTAATACAGCGACAAGAACTGGAGTCTGAAAACAAGAAACTGAAGCAGGATCTAAATGAGCTGCGCAAGTCTCTGACCAATGAGAATAGTGATGCAGCGCCCCCTGCCCCTGGTTCTTTGCCCTACAACATCCTACTGGAGCAGCTGAGTTCTTCCAATGATGAGCTGGAAATGCGAAAAGAAGAAGTGCTACTCCTCCGATCGCACATGGTTCGCCAAGAGGCTCTTAAACATAGGGTAAGAATTTAAATGACATTATTTGCTATTCTAATATGTAAGTCAAGTAAAACTTGATGCTTTGACAAAAATTCATCAGAACTTTGTGAAGAAAGATATTAACATTTAACTGGCCTCCAGGACTCTCTACTTGGAGAAACTGTAAAGTTAAATCTGAGTGAAATTCCCTCATTTCAAGATGTTGACAGGTAAGGCCCATGTGGCTTTGTGTATTTTCTGCATGCTAGCAAGCAGGTCTTGAAAAGTCTTAAACACAGTGAATTTGGTTTTCTGCTATCAATGAATGAATGAAAGGCTACGTAAGATATTAAAACAAATTAAATGCAATTGCTTTCTGTCTGAATGCCTTTTTGTGAGCATTTTTCAGCCATTTATGGTCAAAACACCAAAAATCACCTGTAAGTTGTTTCATAACGTTCATATATTACATTTTTTTTACATTCTTTTAAATGAATCAATTTTCCAGTTTATGCTGCTTTGTTGATCCCAATCAGATCATTTATTGCTGAAAACATGGTTTCCAAAAAAGTTGGTACACAATGAAGAATGTAAATATAACAGAGTGAAATCATTTACAAGTCACTGAAGCCGTGTTTTTAATCAACTATAGTAAAACATAAAAACCTAAATTTATCTTTGTTATTTTTATGCCAGTAACAGAATGTCCTGCTTGCTGCTGTTTTGCATATTTTCTTTTAACATCACAGCTAGTTACTGTACTTTTAAAAGCAAAATATCCTCCCATTGTTTCTGCTCAGCTGTTTTACATTAACTTTCTAATGTTTCTCTTCAGGTCCACTGACATTCATACACTGAATGAAGATGGAGAGCTCTGGCTTGCCTATGAAGGTTTGAAGGAGACCAACAGGTAATATCTTAATAATGTGAACATGGATTCAAACATGTACATGCTCAATGGAACTACATCCTATCACTCCTTCCTGCAGGGTTCTGGAGAGCCAGATGCAGAAGTTGGAGCATCATCACAGTGAGAAGTACAGGAAGCTAGCTGAAGAGATGAACAAGCTGAGGGATGAAAAGGAGCAGCAGCAAAAACTGTTAGCTGAGAGCCTCCTCCTGCCTAAAGGTGCTCGAGTGGAGGCAAGCCTGAAGCATGAGATCACACGGCTCACCAAAGAGAACCTAGTAAGTCTGCACACTGCCTGTTCAGACCTTTAAGATCAATCTGCCTTTTGTTATTATGTTTGTACAGTATTTTCACCATGCAGCCATTCATCAAAATGAAAGGTTACAAATCTAAATTTTTGCTTAACTTCTTAATTAAATATGTTTTTAGATTGACATAAAAAATCAGTTTTGTGTGACACTTTTTAATTTTTATTTTACAATTTCCTCCTGGTTTAAAAGTTTATATATATATATATATTTTAATTTTATTTCATTTAAATTCTTAATTTCAGGAGCAAATGGAGCAACAAGAAAAACAGGACAAAGCCATACGAAAGTTGAAGAAACAACTTAAATTCTATATGAAAAAAGTTGAAGATTTTGAAGGTAGTCCAAGAAAAGCTCTTTCTACATAGATTTACCTGTATTTTAAAGATTATTTAAACAAAGCATTAATTCTCAAATTATGTCATTGCTCTTTAGCAAGTGCCCAGCAAACAAATAGTGCCTCTGTGATGAGCGCTCCTGTAAGAGCAGTGAATATCACCCGCAAGGAGAAGGAGTACCAGGGAATGTTGCAGTACAAGGAGAGTGATGCAAGCCGCTTGCTAAAGAATCTGGTCGTAGGTGAGCCAGGTTTCTGATCTGCAGATACTTTTTTTTTATTTTCAAGTTTAAAGAAAAATGTATGCACAGTGGAAACAGTACTTAAACATTATACCACATTAACACTGGAATCTTTTCAGATCTGAAACCTCGTGGTGTCGCTGTCAGCTTCATTCCGGGTCTTCCGGCCTACATCATCTTCATGTGCCTACGATATGCAGACAGTGTGAATGACGAGAAGAGAGTCAGCACTCTGCTCAATTCTACCATCAGCAGCATCAAAGGAGTCATAAAGGTGTGTTATTTAACTTTAATCCATGAAAATGAAATGAACGTTTTTACACAATTTCACATTTTCTGCAGAAGAAGAATGATTTTGAAGTGGTGTCGTTCTGGCTGGCCAACTCATGCAGGTTAATGAACTGTCTGAAGCAGTACAGTGGGGATGAGGTGAGCATATTTAGGTTTAATATCACTTTAATGTTTACATTTCTAACTGCGCTTTAATTAAACCTGGATGGATATACAATCCCTCTGTCTTGTAGGGCTTTATGATGGACAACACCGGGAAGCAGAATGAGCATTGCCTGATTAATTTTGAATTGTCAGAGTACCATCAGCTCTTTGGTGATCTGGCCATCCAAATTTACCGTCAGCTCATTAAATGCACAGAGAACATCCTGCAGCCCCTTATACGTAAGAGGACACAATCTCACTCTCTGTGGTAGCTATGATCATATTCTTACTAAGTCTGATGTCTCTCTCAATTTGTGCCTCATCTTTAGTGGCAAGCATGCTGGAGCACGAGACAATACAGGGTGTTTTAGGGTCCAAACCGACGGGCTTGAGGAAGAGAAGCACCAGTTTCCCTGAAGAGGCTGTGACTGTAGAGGTCCTCCTTCAGCGACTCAGCTTCTTCCACACCATCATGAATCAGAATGGAATGGACCTAGATCTCATCAAACAGGTGGTCAAGCAGCAGTTTTACATCATCTGTGCGATCACACTAAATCACCTGCTGCTGCGGAAGGACATGTGCTCATGGAGCAAAGGCCTGCAGATCAGGTACTATCAGGAATACATTGGTAGTTAATTAATTAAGCATATGAATAGGATATTTTTTTCTTATACATGGCTGTTCTTCTGATTAAAATGTAAGTGCCTATTGCATTATCAGTGAACTAGAATTAGTCACTAACAACAATCAGCAAGATCAAATCATCCATCTGTTCCCTATACCTTCTCCATCCTGTTTGGGATCATAGAAATATTGCACAACAGGCAGAGAACACCCTGAACAGGCTGCTAGTTTATCACAGAGCCACAGAGAAACAACCACATGTGCTCACTCATAGTAGTAACCAATTTCAGATCATTACCATGATCATATTTGTATAATTAAATGTCTGAAATTCAAACTCTTACAAAAAGCAAGACTGTTTCTAACTAATTAACCGTATATTGCATTAGTCTTTGATTTTTAAACACAAAATTTTCCCGAAGTTTCCATTTTTAAACAAAAGCATAACTGATCGCATCTGCCACGTATGAGTCATCTTGTTCCAGCACTTGATTTGAAACTAGCTTATATATTTACAGTGAATGAAATAAATAGCAAAAGCCAATGTTTATGAGTGGAAATATTCTGAATATTTTAAAACTCACAGAGTTTTTGTTATTGTGTTGGCACAGAACTGATGAAAGGGTGGATTTTCTCTTAAAGTATGTGGGTTTAATCTAGATTTTTTTCTTCATTTCCTGTCTGGCCTCAGGTACAATGTTTGGCAGTTGGAGGAATGGCTGACTGAGAGGGAGCTGAAAGATTGTGGTGCAAAGGAGACTCTGGAGCCTCTCATACAAGCTGCACAGCTTCTACAGATCAAGAAAAACACTGAAGCAGATGCCCGAGCAATCTGCAACATGTGCAGTGCCCTCACCACAGAACAGGTCCAGAATCAGAAAAGCTCAACTTTCTAAATCTGTACGCAATATTTTCCTATTGCTCTGATCACGGTTTGCTTTTCCTGACAGATTGTTAAAATCTTGACCTTGTACACCCCAGTGATTGAGTTTGAAGAACGAGTGTCAAACACTTTCATCACAACTATTAAAGTGAGTAAAATATTTGAGATGTTTTATTTTCAGGTTTACCATATATGCAGTTATATCTTCCAACACTTTTCACCTTTTTAGAGCCTTTTGAAAGACAGGACTGAGTCATCCACCTTAATGATGGACGCCAAGAAAATCTTCTCTGTCACCCTCCCATTCACACCATCCTCTGTGGCTCTGGAGACCATTCAGATCCCAACCAGCCTTAATCTGAGTTTCCTCACCCGTGTCTAGATCATCTGATACAAAGTCTGTGCATCAGTCTGGACAAAAAAAGAGCAACAATTTTTCATTAATGTTTATAATAAGAGTATTTTCCTGACTAGACTATTGCAAGACACCAGAAACCAACACAAAATGCAAGTTATTTATATTGATACTGTTGTGCAATACAAAGAGTAACAACTAAACTAAACACAATTTTTTTTTTAAAAATAGGTTGAAAGTCCTCTCGCACACATGTTATGTTGCAATTGCTTTTTGTGAACACTGGTTCATTATGGAATCTAGAAGATAATGTTTAAACTTTGGCAAAAAGTGGGATATTTTACACATTATTTTGTAAGTTATGTGTCTGGTTTGTAAAATCTATTAAAAATTCTAGAGACTAGGAACTAAGGTGTTTCTTTGACCTAAGCTAAAATGTTAATGTCCATTTATTCTTAGTGTTAGAAACGTCTTACAATTCAGAAATAGTTTTAGATCTGTAATTATATATTTTTTCAGTGACTACTGTAATTTTAAAGTATTTATGTTGGGACAAGCTGGAGGAATTAAAAATGCTATGTATTTAATAAGTCTTAATGTTGGTCATTTTAAAGACTGGCTTTCCAGTAAGATGGTTTAAATTGCTTAAAAGTGGTGCAATTTTTTAAGTCCTGTAAGATGCCGAAGTGTAGAAAAAAACAGACATTTTTAATAAACAGGGATCATCAGCACACCTTTAGTAGACTAGAGAGCTTGACTAAGAAGCAAATGTTTGTCTCTTGAGAATTTCAGAACTTGTCCTTATTTATTGGTCTCAGTGCACATGCTAAACATGTGAACAGGTCTTCAAATGAATAAATGATTAACCTGCAGCCTTTAAAAATCCTTGTACCCAGAGAAAGAGTGTATTTTCTTGTAAAAGCCACTGTGGTGAGCTTATCCACTGGTCTGTCATTATTGCAGGTGCATTTATATTGGGCATTAGGTTGGCTTAAGGTGATTTAGCTAGATTTTCTTTTTATTTTATTATTATTTTTTTCATAGTAAGTTTCGGGGGCGGCAAAAATGTGCTCACATATGTTTGCATCCGGTTTCTTTTGTTGCAAGGATCCTTGATCTAGACGAGCACACCACCCAGTTAAGTCATTGTCATGAGACGGGAAAAGGGGCGGAGACAGTCAAAATCCCCACAGGTGCGCAACAAGCTAGCCGGGAAGAGACGAGAAACAGGAAGATAGTGAGATGTAGTGTAAAAAATAAAGGTTTTTATCAACCGGATTCATGAACTTTCGGCTTTGTCATCCCTGGCGTTCATATTACAATAAATAAATATAACCTTTCAGTCCGTGGTCCATTTTTTAAAAAAAAATCAAAACCAAGGACATGACCTCTGAAAAACCAAACAGAAACAAAAATGTGCTGAAAGTACTCTGTAATACTGGAACGTAAGCTAGCACAAAGAGCTGGGGAGAGCTAATGAAATGTGAATTGAGTATACAATTTTTTGTATTCATTAAAGTAAATTTGAAAATATGTTAAATGATCATTTCAGCATGACTATTATTTTGGTGTTTATAACCGGAAGTGTGAAGTAACTTTGTGAAACTTTTTATGTGATTCGTAGTTTTGAGAACTGTTGAGGAACTTCGATGGCAACCTGGGGATCGCAGATATAAAGCAGGTGTTAAACTAAAACTTAACATCAGTTACGGGAATAATGAACAAAAATGGCTTTAACGGAGCTGTACACGAGGGTAAAAGAAACTCTTACTTCTTCATAGGAATTTCCATACAGTTTGGAATATTTTGAAGTTTACAAAGACATATGGAAACTTTGTCAGAATGTTGTATGCAAGTAGTTCACACTGTATCTGTAGGACTCTGATGATAAAGAAAAGATATATATTTTAAATGTCCAGTTACAGTTTCATTTGATACAATTTGATCGATCAAGATATGTGGAACTAATTGTTATTTAAGGTATTTTCCTCCGAGAAGCAAGCAGAGCATTAATAGATAACGCAACTATTAATCTGTCGCTTTTAAAATGATTTCTCTCAGTATAATAAAGTGTGGATACCAGATGCAGAACATGTGTGGAAATCAGCTGAAATTACAAGAGATTTCCTACCAGGAGATAGTATACTTGAACTACTTTTTGAAGATGGCACTGTAAGTAAAATGCAACTATTTCAACCTTCATACAACTAGATGATTTTTTATAATAGAGGTAATCATAAGCTGAGCCTCACTGTTATATAATTGGTCACTTCACAGGAGTACCACTACCCTGTCGACCAATCTAAACCCCAACTCCCTCCTCTTCGAAACCCTGATATCTTAGTTGGGGAAAATGACCTGACAGCTCTTAGCTACCTGCATGAGCCTGCAGTCCTGCACAATCTCAAAGTCCGATTTGTGGAATCCAGAATCATCTATACCTACTGTGGTACAATTTTCAGAAACCTTACCTTGCTATACTCCTGAGTGCTGAGTCACTGGAAAGCAGGTTGTACTTTCAGGTCAAACTGTGCTGTTTCCTCATTTTCAGGTATAATTTTGGTGGCTGTAAATCCTTACAAACAACTTCCCATCTATGGAGATGCAATCATTCATGCTTACTCAGGGCAGAACATGGGAGACATGGATCCTCATATATTTGCAGTGGCAGAGGAGGCTTACAAACAGATGGTCAGGTAATAAAACCTCATATAGTCACAGAATGTACAGCAACGGTAGTTAAAGCAGCATTATATACCATGTTTGTTGGTTGTTTTTTTTTTTTTCATTTTCAGAAACCACAAGAACCAGTCTATCATCGTCAGCGGAGAGTCTGGAGCTGGCAAAACAGTGTCCGCTCGATATGCGATGAGGTACTTTGCTGTTGTGAGCAAATCTGGAAGTAAGACCCGAGTTGAAGACAAAGTGCTGGCATCCAATCCAGTAACAGAGGTATGTTTAATTAATGAATTTATTTATTATTTTACTGGATTAGGAGCTTTTCTCAAAAGGCAATACATGGCTGTTCTGTCAACTAAAAGGCAACAAAGTTGATATGACACTGCCATAATGCATGGCTACAGTATATGCAGTCGTATCATGCACAGGGGTGAGGGGTTAGTTGCTGTTTTCTTCTCAGGCAATAGGAAATGCAAAAACCACCCGGAATGACAACAGCAGCCGGTTTGGAAAATACACAGAGATCAGCTTTGACAGGAGGTACCGGATCATTGGAGCGAACATGAGGACCTACCTGTTAGAGAAATCCAGAGTTGTTTTTCAGGTAGCACATGAGAGGAATATTCTTTTCATATGTATTCAAATTTTCTTTTATTCTACCTGATTTACAACAGAGACTTCAACTATTTGGTTTTGTGTTTTGTTTTTTTTTTAGTCAGAAGATGAGCGTAACTATCACATATTTTACCAAATGTGTTCCTGTGCAGACTCACCAGAGTTCAAGAACCTGAGACTGTGTAAGTGTTTGTATTGAGAGGTTTGTTCTGGGGGTCTGACATAGAGCTGCCTCTGTTTCATTGCTGTTATGCTTAATTAACTTATGACAAACAGTTACTGTAAAAGAATGGGGTGATGCAAAAACAATCTCATATCACTGGCATCAAACTCAGTATGAGCATTTTGAGTCATATTTGCACTGAACTATATTTTTTGTTTACATTTAACTGAGTCAAAAGTATTTGTAAATATAATTCTAAGCATGCCAATCATGCACAACTGCGTATGCATATAGTGATAATAGTAATATGTTGTCTCATTTGCAGTGAGTGCAGATAAGTTCCGGTACACCTGCATGGGTGGTGACACAACAATTGAAGGTGTCAGTGACAGGAAGGACATGGAAGAGACTCAGCAAACCTTCTCCATGCTGGGTAATGGCCAGCTGTTAGTCTGTGGCTAATTTAATATAACTCTGATGTTAGATTTACACTTTTCTCTTGCTCTCCAGGACTGAAGGAGGACTTTCAGTCTGATGTGTTTAAAGCTCTGGCAGCAATTCTACATTTGGGGAATGTGGAGATAAGAAAGTTGGGAGATGACAAATCATCAGTTTCTGTGAGTAATTTTTGATATGTGCAAAACTTAAAACTGGGTTAAGTACAAAACTTGGTTTGTATATTTTGCAGCCCAGCGATCCTCACCTGGTGGTCTTTTGTGAGTTGCTGGGCGTAAACACAGAGGAACTGGTGCGTTGGCTGTGTAATCGGAGGATTGTTCTGGTGGCTGAAACAGTTGTGAAGCCGGTGTCAATGGAGCGGGCAGTAACTGCCAGAGATGCTCTTGCTAAACAGATCTATGCTCATCTGTTTGACTGTGTAATAAACCGGATCAACACAGCGCTGCAGGTTCCTGGAAAGCAGCATGCCTTCATAGGTGTTCTGGACATCTATGGGTAATCCAGATACTACACTTTTTCTGTCTTCTGCTGGTCTGTCTCTTGCCAATAATGATGTTGGTTTGTTGTCCTTAGCTTTGAAACCTTTGACATCAACAGCTTTGAACAGTTTTGTATCAACTATGCAAATGAAAAACTCCAACAGCAGTTTAACATGGTATGCTTCATCATCATCCAGAATCACTACGTAACTCTTCACAATCCACTTTATCAGCTCAGAGGGTAATGCTGTTTTGTCTGTTACTCAGCATGTGTTCAAGCTGGAGCAAGAGGAATACATGAAAGAGAACATCCCATGGACGCTTATAGATTTCTATGACAATCAGCCTGTTATCGACCTGATCGAGGCAAAGATGGGGATCCTTGACTTACTTGATGAGGAATGTTTGGTAAGAAATGGAGATATTCAGTTCCTTAAATTGATTTTCCCTTGACTGTGTCTGTTTTGCCATATGTATTTGTTTTCTTCATAGTTCCCTAATGGCACTGATCAGAGCTGGTTGCAGAAGCTGTACAACTACCTAGATGCCAATCCTATGTTTGAGAAGCCCAGGTTATCAAATGAGGCATTTGTGATTCAACACTTTGCAGACAAGGTGGAGTCCAGTGACCCAGTTTGCTGCTGTCACTTGCATGAGAATTACTGCTATCAGTACCTATCTAAAGCTAGTGACGCTTTGGATTTCTGACTGCTGCCCGATTTCAATTTCTCCTAACAGGTGGAATATCAATGCAAAGGTTTTCTTGAGAAGAACCGAGATGCTCTCTATGAAGAACTGGTGGACACTATGAGAGCCAGTAAGGTGCTCAATTGCAATTTTTTTATTACAAAAATATATAAATATTGCTGTATTATGGAAGCGGTTTGATGGAAGATTTATTTACTTTACTCATTTCAACACTCTACCCTTTTGCATGCTATCAGTTTTCCTTTCTGGCCAACTTTTTCCAAGAGGAGGAACAAAACACTGTGACCAGCAAAGCTGTCAAGGTGAAACCAGCCAGGCCTTCGGTGAAACCAGCCAATAAGCAGCTGAGAACATCTGTGGGAGATAAGGTGGAAATGTTTACTCTGTTCCCCTGCTTTTTGTGGATTGACCTCAGTTGAAGACTGTGTAACATTCTGTTTGTACCAGTGCATATGGAGTAAAAGTTAGATTATGTTTCTTGTCATTTCTCAAAAATACTGTGGTTGAATGTAGTTCTGCAGCTCCCTCTCTTTACTGATGGAGACGCTGAACGCCACCACCCCTCACTATGTGCGCTGTGTTAAGCCAAATGATGAAAAGCTCCCATTTGAGTGAGTACTCATGAATCTTTAATTCCAGTAATTAGCTCTTTGCTCAGCAAAGCATTTACATCAGTTTGTGTTTTTGGTGTGTGTGCTTGCTTGTGTTTGCTTGTGTTTTAAGATATGACTCCAGGAGAGTTGTGCAGCAGCTGCGAGCCTGTGGAGTTCTTGAAACCATTCGTATCAGTGCACAAAGCTACCCCTCCAGGTGACTTTATTTGTGTGAATATATTTTCCTAACTTGTAACATTGTCAATTCTAAATGTTTCTGCTATGCTTGCTTACATGGTTTTTGTTGTCAGATGGACATACATTGAGTTTTACAGCCGATACAGCGTCCTAATGTCAAATCTGGAGGCTGACCTCAGTGACAAGAAGCAAACCTGCAAAAATGTGCTGCAGAGGTTAATTCAGGTTAGCTGCGTTTCATATAGCCCCTCCTCATATAAACATTTCTACGTATAAATGTATCACTCAGCCTCATATCTTCATCTTCAGGACTCCAACCAGTACAAGTTTGGTCGGACAAAGATCTTCTTCCGCGCTGGTCAGGTAGCTTATTTGGAGAAGCTCCGTTTGGATCGACTTCGAGGAGCCTGTGTGACCATCCAGAAACACGTCCGTGGATGGAGCCAGAGGAGAAAGTACCAGAAAATTAGAGAAGCAGCCATTATCCTTCAACAGTACATCCGAGGAAAGAGGACAATCCGGTTAGACCCATTTACTTGCAGTGTGCTACAGTTTGCTGGGGCAGCATCCTCAGAAATGAAGAGTTTTAAGTTAATTGTTATTAAACCCACAGTAAAACAGTAAGTGCTGCAGCACTGAAGCAGGGCTGGGCAGCGCTGGTGATCCAGAGGTACTGGAAAGGCTACCGCATGAGGCAGATCTACCAGGTAGTCCGTCTGTCCTCCATCACCATCCAGGCCTTCACACGAGGTTGGATGGCTCGTAAACGATACAAGAAGGTCTGCAACTAAAGCCCCATAAATCATTAACTTTTATTATTCATTATGTCATAACACTGATGATATCTTCCTGCCTCACAGATGATAGAAGAGCACAAAGCCCTGGTTCTACAGAAATACGCCAGAGCATGGCTAGCACGACGCCGATTTCAAATCATGCGTAGGCTGGTGCTCAATGTCCAGCTCTCCTACAGGGTGCAGCAGCTCAGAAAGAAGATTGAAGAGCAGGTGATGGTGGTTTCAGGTTATTTCAGCTGTGGAATATATTTAGATTGCATAAATGAATCCCTGTCTCCAAACAGAGCAAAGAGAATCGTGGGCTGATGGAAAGACTGACAATTTTGGCCAATTCCCATTCTCAAACTGTGGACAGACTTCAAGGTCTGGAGACACAGCTGGAAAAATCAGTCAACCAGAAAACATCTGTGGAGGCAAGAGAGAGGAAAGCAAAAGAAGATGCTAGCCTGGTCAGTCTTACAGTTATTACTTAAACTTTAATTCAGGTATTAACACGTTCTTAGGTTGTCTGTGATGCAGAACTCACTTGATTAACCTCTATTGCCACTCTAGATGATAGCACAACTTCAGAAGGAGATAGAAGCACTAAATCTTGAAAAGCAGAACCTGGAGAAAAAGTTTGAAGTTTCCTTCAAAGAAGCCAAAGGTAATAAGAGTAAAGTTTTTAACCCAGTAGGATTTTTGTTATTCTTGCTTAATAACATGCTTAATCACACAGATTAGATAAAGAGAATCATAAACAACAAATGAGACAAGAATGTTATGCTCGATTATTTATTTGTTTGGGAAAGTTATCATTTATTCAATACATATGAGTGGCAAAGAAGGGGTTCACAAACTTTTAAGTACTACTGTATAGCTCACTGGACTGCATGCATTTTTTATTGCTAAATGAGTGATCAGCCTTAACTTCTTACAGAGAGTTTTGATCAAGTAAAAGGGACTCTTCTGGAAGAAAAAGAGAACGAAGTGAGACATAGAAAGTAAGTCATTCAAATGTGCAACATTCATCTTCAGCAGATTGATGCAGCAACTGATGAGTTCTTTCTTTGCAGGATCGCAGAGAACAACATTGAAATCCAGAGACAGGACCATGAAAATGAGGTGGAAGCTCTGAAAGAGGAGATAAAGAGATTGAAAGAGGAGAGAGTGAGTCTGCAGAGGAAGATAGAGGAAGGGGGGCAGGTGAACTCAGACCTACAGGAACAGGTCATTCAGCTCTCCAAGCATGTCAAAGTCATTCCAGAGCTGCGCAGAGATCTGAACAACCTGCAAAATCAGAGGAGTAACATGGACCGAAAGATGAAGCAACAGTCTGAACAAGCGAGAGGTACAATGTTTACACCTCCAGTGGTGAAAAGAATCCACCTTAAATAAATTAAGCATTTATCTAATGACCCATGATTATTTTCTGCAGCTAAAATGAAGGAGATTTCCAGGCAGCTCCTTGGTGGTGTTGTTGAAGAGGAATTTCTTTTGGGGTAATCTGCTTTCATTGTTTCCTTTTTTCACATCACACTTCAGAAATTGATTTCACACACTTTTTCTTTAAAGGCTAATAGATGACTCTGAGAAGACGTATGAACCTGAAGATTTGCTGGCAGCCTTTGAGAGCCTGCAGGAAGCAACCAGGTCTTTAGTTTCACTATGGTCTATTTGCATTTTGTACCTGGGTGACGTACCTATACACACTCATTAAACAAAACTTCCCATTTATTGGCAGAATTCTGGAAAACCACCATAGGGAGCAGAGGGACAGCTATGAAACTCAAGTGGAGGGCTTGAGATTAAAAGTGGACCATCTTCAAAATGAAAACAACAAGCTGCAAAACTTGTTCCAGGAGAAAAGTAATGTCAACGAAAACATTTGCAAAGAAGTGTCCAGGCTCAGCAGTGAAAACTTGGTATGTATTCCTTATTTCATCATGGGCACAGACGAGGTGGAGAACATCATGTAATGTGTGTTTTAATGTGACCCACAGGTTATACCAGAGCTGAAACTACAGGTTTCAGAACTGCAGAGGCAGAAGCAAGAGCTCGAGGATCATGTGAATGAGCAGAGCAGAGAGTTAGCAGGTGGTGTGTTTTTTCTGTACAAGAATCCCATGATGGAGTTTAGTATTTTCATCGTTCTTCTCTCTGTTTGTTTTCCTCATGACACCCAAAAGAACAAAATAAGGAGGTGACTAATACGCTTCAAAGTAAGATTACAGAAGAGAGCTCACAACGCAGGTAAATTTCTCCACTTACATGAAATCTGTTTATTTATCAGAGAGGAAATGGCCATCTTTGAGTTATCCTGTATTTTTTATGCTTTTGAGGTATTTTGAGGAGAAAGCTAAAGATCTGGAAGAGGAAAAAGGAGAGCTTCAAGGGAGAGTAGAAGAACTGGAAGAGGAGAATGATCACTTGAGGAGGCAGCAACTGATGGAGGGGGAAGTTAAGAGGAAACTTAGAGAAGAGACTTCACGGTTAACTGCTGAGAACATGGTGTGTTTGTGTGTGTGTGAAGGGTTGAGGTATATATGGAAGTTTCTGAAGAGCAGACAGTAACAAAACACTTTTATCCCAGGACTTTGAGGAGCTGATAGACCAGAAAGACAGATTAATCAAGAAACTCCAGAGTCAAATAAAAAGCCTTGAAACGTTTCAGAAAGGTAATTTTGCAGCCTCTAAAACACATTCAAAATGTCAAATGAGCTTAATTTGATTATATTCTTTACTTGTCTTGTTTCTCACACAGCAAGACAGAACTCCATGTCTACCATCCCTAAGGAATATCTCGGCATGTTGGAGTATAGGAGAGAGGATGAACCCAGGCTCATTCAAAACATCATTCTAGGTTCATCATTCTATTTCATGAACCAATTTTTATGTTTTTGTTTGTTTTCTTAACAGTTGCATCTGACATTCTCCCAGCTCTCATTTAACTTTGATCCTCAGGAAATCTGAGCAGCTGAGAACAGATATAATAATAATTATTGTTATATTGAAATGAATGAATAAAAATAATCCTCCCACAATCTTTTTGCAATTTGTCCACAGAACTGAAGCCCAAAGGTGTGGCGGTGAACATGATGCCCAGCCTCCCAGCTTACATCCTCTTCATGTGTGTCCGTCATGCTGACTACCTGAATGATGAAGCTAAACTAAAATCTCTCATGAATGCAGTCATTAGTGCTGTAAAGAAGGTCATCATGGTGAGATTAATTCTCATTCTCCTTGCCCGCATCGCTGTCGTTATGCATCTTTTGAGTAAAGAGTGAAAACAACACTGCCTTCATAAAAGTTAGAAAGTCTCACAAGTATAAATCAATAACAAAAAAGCCAAGAAGACAATAAGCCAATTGTTAAAACTGGGAAATTTTATGGTTCTTTTGTTCTTTTAAATATCTGCTCACTTTGGAGGTGATGAAAGTGACCCATCACAGAAAAGTTGTGACCAGTAAAAAAGAAGGTATACCACATCTGTATGAATTAGCTGAATAATAATATTAAACCATTGACCATGTTTGCATTAAAAACACACGGAAATCTATGTATGAGCTAAGGAGCCTTCTGAAAAACATTGAACATAGTTCACTAGACCAACTCTTCTACTGCAAACAATATCAAGAAACATTGCCACCTCTTCTTGATCCAAACTCGTTTACAGTAGATAGGAGTGAGGTAGAGTTGAGGACATTTTAAATATTTGGTACATTATTAAAAAGTGGCAAAAGGCTGAAATGAAACTAAGATCCTGTGTTTTATTATGTCACTCTCAGAACTACAGTTTCTCTTTTAATCTTTTTATATGTTGTTTTTGTACTATTTTACTTAAACACAGGCTTCATATGATTGCACTGTTTTTATTTACATTTATTGCATCCCAACCGTTTGAAATAGAGACAACGTAGCAAATATGTTGACACTTGACGCTGTTTAGAAGTTTATTCATTTTTCTGCAAAGGTTTGTGAAAAGTTTGGCTAAGTATGCACTCTCCAAAGCACATTTCCTCTCTTATTAATCTAAGAAAGCTGATATTTTTCTTTTTCTGTCTGTTTTAGGGTCACCACAAAGACTTGGACTTGTTGTCCTTCTGGCTGTCAAACACATACCAGCTGCTCAACTGTCTGAAGCAGTACAGCGGGGAAGAAGTAGGAATTAATTTAACTATGACTGCACTGTCCGGTTGTATTATTGTTATTAGTATCACACATGTCATTATTTTCTTTTGCATTCTCATTATTAAAGGAGTTCCTGAAACAAAGTACCCCTCGCCAGAAGAAGAACTGCTTGCAGAACTTTGATTTGTCTGAGCACAGACAGATTCTCAGTGACGTGGCCATACATATCTATCATCAGTTCATCACAGTTATGCAGAAGACACTCACTCCTGCTATTGGTATTTTCCAGAAGTCATCATAACCACGTGCTAATTTTAAGTGAGATTAACTTTTTAAAGCAGTCTAACATGTGCTTTTGTTTTTATTATCAGTACCCGGTATGTTGGAACATGAGAGTTTGCAGGGGATTTCTAGCATGAAGCCGACAGGCTTCAGGAAGCGGTCCAGCAGTATTTATGAGGACTCTGAGGCCTACACTATCTCCTCCATCCTGAAGCAGCTCTCCGTCTTCCACTCCACCATGAGCCATCATGGGATGGACCAGGGCCTCATTAAACAAGCCATCAAGCAGCTGTTTTTCCTGGTGGGTGCCACCACCCTCAACCACATCATGCTCCGCAAAGATATGTGCTCCTGCAGAAAAGGGATGCAGATCAGGTTTGTGTTTGTTTTGTGATATCTGAATAAAAAAATTAGATTAAGTTCAGCTTTATAGGTGTGCTGCTCTTTTAGATGCAACATCAGTTACCTGGAGGAGTGGCTGAAAGAGAAGGAACTCCAGAGTTCTAATGCCATGGATACTTTGAGGCCGCTGGCTCAAGCTGCATGGCTGCTCCAGGTCAACAAGTCCACTGATGATGATGTCAAAGAGATCTCTGAAAAATGTGCTGAACTCAACCCTGTTCAGGTACTTCATTTAGTGACACATAATCTACATGCTTTTTGATAGTCAGAGCATATTATTTTATTATAAAGACAAAACTTCCATTTGAATTTGTAGATTGTCAAGATTTTGAATTCCTACACACCTATAGATGACTTTGAGAAAAGAGTAGCATCCTCTTTTGTCCGCAAAGTTCAGGTGAGTTTTACTTTGTGGTCAGGCATTAATGTGATGAACCTCTCCATATGTATGTATCTATTGATTTGTATTTCATGAAAAATCTGCCATATTTACAACTGATTAAATATCTCTGTTGTTGCAGTCAGTACTACAAGATCATGAAGGGTCCACGCAGCTGATGCTGGACACAGATTATCGTTTCCAGGTCATGTTTCCTTTTTGCCCATCCTCACAAGCTCTAGAGCTGCTGCAGGTCCCAAGCAGCCTCCATCTGGACTTCCTAACCAGAATCTGAAACAGTCGGCTTTTCACTCCTCATGTCTGACTGATGCTTCTGTAGCTTTGATTTTCCCCAGACTGTATATAGAACTCTTTCAGTAAACACTATAAAGCACATCTGCAAATAATAAAAATAAATAAACAAACAAACAAACTAAGGTCTGGTCTCCCCAGTGCAAAATTCTTACCAAATTTCAAGTGATAAAAGAAATTAGATTTTATTCTTTCTAATATGTATGTAAATTTTATGAAAGCAGTTATACCTCAATAAATTACCTTTAAATTGATAAGCATTGTTTCATGTCATTTATTTTTATTTTTCTTTTGGCACAAATGCAACCAGTGGTACCTTTTTGTTTGTAGCATTGTAATGCAAAATAATACTTAAAATAGAAATATGGACATAAAAGAAAATGTGGACAAGAAGGTAGACTTAATCAATGCTAAATCATCTGCTCAGAACAATAAATTTAATGTTCCCTGTCAGCTCACTTAAAAAATGTCTGGATTTCATTGTATTTGTAAAAACAATCACCCCCTCCCACTCTCGACTTGTTGATGTGAAAATACATTATTTTTCTGTAGAGTAGTGAGGAAAGACACTAGTGAGGATGCATCCTGTAAGCAACATCACCGGGATACAGGATCCTCCTCCCTGGAAGCTGGAGGAGCATCTTCTCCCTGTGACGTCATGACAGCAGCATCAGCTGTTAGCAACGCTGTAAGCCTTTCTGCCGCCGATCGCTTCCTGCATAAAGGAAATATATGAGATCCCCTCTAATCCCTGAAATGGCGACACAGGAGGTACAGCTGAACGAGACTCTGGCTCATCTCAAAACGGAGTCGGAGACGCTGAAGTCGAAGCTGGAGGAGGAAAGAGCGAAGCTGCACGATGTCGAGCGTGAGTGATGAAAATGGAGAGGCCTTGATTCCCTCCTGCGTTCACACTGTAACTGGAAAAATAACATCAAATGTCTCGTTGTAACCTTTCGCTTCTCAGTCAGAGGTGGGGTATTGCAGTGCTAGTGGGGTGGGAATCTGTGATAGCGTTCAGATTATTGATCTGATTGGTCGGATGTTTCCAATGTGAAGTAAAGCTGCTTGTTTGCTTCCCCATTTCGCAGCCCGATGCTTCCACCATAATTTCTTCTCTGTGGTGGTCTTGTCCACCTCAGGGATGCCTTAGCAATATTAATGGATGTAGAATAAAAATGTCTAAAGGCTTAAAAAAAAAAATAATAATAAAAGAAGCATATTTTAAGATGCTCATTTAGTTTAGAAGCAGATTAAGCACAAGATTAATTTGATTTAGCAGTGGCTTACTGTAGTTTAATCCTTATTTCTACTAGAAATATTATTAAATGGTGTACAACAGAAGGATTAATGTGATATGTGTATGCAGTGCATCAGGTAGCAGAAAAGGTGGAAGGGCTGGGTCAGTTTGTCATGAAGACCCGCAGAACTCTGAAAGGACATGGAAACAAAGTCTTGTGCATGGACTGGTGTAAGGACAAGAGGAGAATCGTCAGCTCCTCACAGGTCACTAATTTCCTACCCTGCTATGCTTTTAAAGTCTTGTTTTTCTACCTGGTATCTCATGGTTAAGGGTTTTTGTTAAACGGATGAATATATTCTATATTTTTTAATTGTGTCATCTCTACATGCAGGATGGGAAAGTGATTGTGTGGGATGCTTTCACTACCAACAAGGTAATTCATTTATTTCCATTTAATTTTTTTTTTTATAAAATCATGCCATTGTGAAATCTTGAACTAGATTTTATGTTTTTGATGGCATGTGTACATTTTAACCAATAGATTAATGATCTGACATAGGCCAAGGGGTCCTTGATTCAGGGCCTCTATTTGTCATTTTAACTTCCAGGTAGAAATAATGAAAAAAAAAAACCAGTAAATCTCTATAGAAAAAAAAATAAAAACACCTTTAAAGACTAAATATTTCCCAGACAAATGTACAAGGCCACAAAAACAAACACAAATAGTCACTTCTTTGTCTCTTTCAGTCCAAGAATGTTTCGGGATGTTGAGCTCTTTTACAAATCTGTTCCCCTTGGCTCACACATTCTTACTATATCTTCCTATAAGCTTGTTTTAAGCTTGCATTTTAGCTCAGTTTGAACTGAGGATTTCACACTTCACATTAACATGTGGAGGTGAGAGAAATTAAATAGAAAATTGTCCATAACACTGTCCAAAAATATCTACTTTTAAAGCTTTCACTTGTGAATGTAGGACAAACTTCAACATGTTTTGTTTCCATCATCTCAAAGCTCTCTGTTCTGTTTTAATTATGCCTAATGAATTCTCAGGCCCATGCTGCTTTGTTTTACAATGTTTTTCAGGAGCATGCTGTGACAATGCCTTGCACCTGGGTGATGGCCTGTGCCTATGCCCCCTCTGGCTGTGCTGTAGCTTGTGGGTGAGTAAATTTCTATCAATGATGCTCCAAATCTGATGTGTGATCTTATTATTCTTTTATTTCTTGCTTTGTTTTTCTTTATTATGGTTTGTTTTCTGTCACAGGGGCCTGGACAATAAGTGCTCAGTGTATCCACTCTCCCTTGACAAAAATGAGAACCTGGCTGCAAAGAAGAAGTCTGTGGCCATGCACACAAATTATCTGTCTGCCTGTAGCTTCACCAACTCAGACATGCAGGTAAGAATATCCAGCAAATAGAAAAACTAAAAACCTGCAAACAGCCATAAGAATATTTTTTCTGTTTTACTTAGAATAAAGCTGCATCAGCTGCTCTTCTTCTCCACCATTATTAATGAGAAATCACTGCCCTCCTTTGTCCAATTACAAGAGCCTCCTTACTTTATTAATAATTCACAACAGCTTCACTTCTGGTGTGATGTACTGATCACATGATGTTTCATGCAGCAAAGATATGTGATTTATGGCAACACGTAAAAGTAAATGTATTTATTTATTTATTTTAACTTGAGAGCAGCCGTGATACTTCCTCTTCCTTGTCTACTCTGGTTAAAGATCCTGACATCCAGTGGGGATGGAACATGTGCATTATGGGATGTTGAGAGTGGACAGCTGTTGCAGAGTTTCCATGGGCATGCAGCAGATGTGCTCTGCCTGGACTTGGCCCCATCTGAGACTGGAAACACATTTGTTTCAGGGGTGAGGACACTCTTTACACAGCTTTCCTTAGATCCAGTAAACTTTGAATATGTGGTCACTGTCTGGATGCTTTATTGTCGTGGCAGGGCTGCGATAAGAAGGCTAATGTGTGGGATATGCGCTCAGGGCAGTGTATTCAGTCCTTTGAAACTCATGAATCTGACATTAATAGTGTGCGGTAAGTTGCTGTTTCAGAGTGACTCCAGCTTTTATTTTTCATCTAAATGTGGAATTGAATGTTTTTATTGATGAATCATTCTTTAAAGAAATGTGTTTTTTTTTTTATCCTATAACAGAGAATTATTAAAGCGACATTGTAAGTGAGAGAACAGGACTTTGTTCTTGACTGTGTCTGCTTATTTTTTTTAAATAGATACTATCCCAGTGGAGATGCTTTTGCATCTGGTTCAGATGATGCTACAGTAAGTACTGCAATACTACTTTTTTAAATCTTAAACTGCTTCATAGCAACATAACACCTCACAATGTTATGTTAGAAACATTTTCAAATTACATTAAATTGAACAAAAATCTCTGAAACTCTTTTATTACAGTGCCGCCTGTATGACTTAAGAGCAGACAGAGAAGTGGCTATTTATTCCAAAGAGAGCATTATATTTGGAGTCTCTAGTGTTGATTTCTCCCTCAGTGGTAAGTTGTGTGTAGTTTCTCTTTCCACAGTTATTATGAATATTAAGATGCATAAGTATCCAGCTCTTCTTGAGCTCATACATGTTGTTTATAGAAAATGCTGAAAACAACAACATTCATGCATGTTTGGTTTCTTCTGTTTTATCCAGGCCGGCTTCTGTTTGGTGGCTACAATGACTATACCATAAACGTCTGGGATGTTCTCAAAGGAACACGAGTCTCTATTTTGTTTGGACACGAGAACCGTGTCAGCACACTGCGTGTTTCCCCGGATGGGACAGCCTTCTGCACAGGATCCTGGGACCACACTCTTCGGGTACAAGATATTTGCTGTATCTGTCTGCTCTGACAAGTTTGCAAGCTTGCAGCTAGCCCTCTTTTAATATCTACTGTTTCTTTTTTCCAGATCTGGGCCTAAGCATCAAGACACAAAGAATTAGTAAATAGTTGACAGACCTTTTGAAGGCACACTGATGTTTCTGTTTGCTAGAGTACAATCACAAAGATAGAGACTCAGTTTTGGTTGTACATAGGGTATATTAATAGCATTGTATATAATCCAGTCTCCTGGTCAGGGTAGATCTACATAATTCAAAGAGTAATTTAACCAAATGACATGCTTGTATTACAGTAGGACTTAAAAAAATGCACAGAGGTACTTATGGTTACAACTTATGGTGTAAAAGCATATTGCAGAAAATATCCATGATAGTGATTTGCATTGGCCTAGGGTAGAAGTGACACAATAAAGTGATGTATTGTATACGCCCACATACAGGACGATATTTGTTTATGAATTTATTTTTTACTTGTTTGTGATGATGAAAAATCCGGTCTGAGGGGAAAAACTAAATAAATAAGAATAAATCTGACCGATTAGACAAAAAGGAGGAGGGGTGTTTGTAGTAATAATAGTGAAGGTGATTAGAGTGACTTGTAAAAATTGATATTATTCACTTTATAACTAATTTAAAATAGATGTTATAAAAGGAGGGAGTGTTGGGTTAAAACACTATGAATAAAACAAAAAAATTTAAGTTTGTTAAAGATTAAAAAAAAAAAGAAGAAGAAAATGCTATGTGTACCCAATAAAGATTTTTTTGATTCTTAACAACTCAAATGCCAATATTATACTAAAGCAAAGAAAGCACATTTACAAGTTAACTTTTATTATGTTGATTTTTAATCTCTGTGATGGTTTACCTCTCATGTTTGCTTCCTGCTGTGGAAGTCACTTTAAGCCACTACTCAATGTGCACATTCAGTGGCTAGAGGCACCTGGATTTGTGGCTCCCCACTAGCATTCTACATACTTATTTATCAGAATGTACTCCTTCCCACGCAGTTGTCAAATGGCTGTAATTTAATTTTTGCTGTAATTATTTTATTTTAGTTTAGTGTACAGATATACAATGGACTGTTAATCAAAAACATTACGAAAATAATAAAGTTTTGAATATCACCTCCGTCTTTTCCGTTCATTGTCTTTACCATACATTTATGTTTTTTTGTTCTTTCTTAACACCTTTATTTGCAAAAAAAAAACATAACAATAACAAAGGTATAAGAGCTAAAGTTTACAGACCGAGCTTGTCAGAAATTTACAGCTCTAGGAACACATAAAGAGTCAAAAACAAGATAGCCTGAATCAAAGCAAAATATGCTTTACATTTATGTTATTGTCGATCGTTGCAACTGTTTTTTAATCAGTTTAAATAAAGTTTTTGAATACAAGCGGAAGTGACATCATGAAGATGTGTCGTTCAATCTGCTGATTCAAAATAATGGCTGACAAGCGGTGAAGTATTTGACTTGAAATAGCCTGTGAGAAATAACCTGTTAGAACTAACATGTGTCTTTGTTAGAGCGTAGTGCTGGAATGGATAGGTGATGTGATAAGTGTGTTTTGTAAGAGAGAAACCAGCTGTAAAGCGGCCTTTTAGCTGCTAAAATGAGCGATGTTGTGGAAAAGACGCTGACAGCTCTGCCGAGCCTCCTCTCGTTGGATTCCCAGCCAGGGTCAGCAAAACTGTCCTCGAGCTCTAAACTAGGACATCTAATAAGGGGAATTACTGAACTAACGTCTAAACATGTGAGTGTGTCTTTTAAAAATACGTAAAAAATAACCTATTTATCCTTTCTAATGTTAGCCTGCTAAGCTTCTCTGGGCTAACTCATAAAAGGGTATTTGTACTCTACCCACTTTCGGTCTGCCATACGTTACACTAAGAAGTTATAGACCGATTTACAGACAGCCACTAGTTTACGTTTTGCTGTTATATTTGGTAAATTAAGGGTAAGCAGAGCTGGCACAGACCTGTCCCCTGTGATGCGGTAAAGTATTTGTTTTGAACTCGGACACTCGGGATCTTAGTCACGAGCATCTTTGACTTACAAACTGTCGTGTGAAGTTAAACCTGTAAAAATTAAATCATACACCATGTTAATCACTATTAAAAAATAATCAGTAAATGATTGGGTAGATATAATTACAAACAACGCAGGCATTGTTCAAGCTGTGATCATATTGCATGTTTCATAAATGCAAAAAGCCATTCATCCTCAGGATTGGTGAATTTATCATCACAGCTACCTGCATAATATTGAGTGGGTTCTCCTTTCTTCTCCGGTGTTTAAGTCAGCACATAACCCGGAAGTCTCCTGTGCCGACCAAGATGTAATCAGCAGATTCTTTCATTCCTGAAGCTTCCCAGGCTTAGCCTTCATGGATCACGCTGATTTATTTATTTAATATTTTCCAGCACATCTGAAATATACTCAGTCAGACTGAAATCTGGAGAATTTGGAAGGAAAGTCAGCATGTTGAGATGCCCATACTTCTATCACCCTAGCACAATTTGGCCCTCATCCCTGTAACTTTTTCCTCTTTCCAGTATAAAGACCGACTAGTTAATTACTCACCTTTCACTGTTTACCTGTGGTTTAGTAGTATAGAATTATGAATGATGTACTGTTGAGCTTTTGAACCTTGGTAAGGGATCAATTCAACATTTGAAGAAAATCAGTCCTTATCTGGTACAGTTTTAAATCTTGTTTTGAAATTATGTATATAACTTTCCTCTATTTTGAAGAAGTTCTCAGAAGCACTTCTTGTTCAGATCCCGATATGTATGTAGTTCTACTGGAATTAACTTTTTTCAATCTATTGTGTTAAATGTAAGCAAGCAGAGCAAGGCAGGGCATGCAATTATTACTGTTGTAGTTAATCTTATTTGTCTTTTTCTGAATTTCTTTCTGCACAGGAAGAGGAAAAACTTATTCAGAGTGAACTGTCATCCATTAAAGAACAGGTGTCCTCTCCCAATGCTACCATGGTATTCTTCTCCTGGTTTTTCCAATTTTATCTTCAACAAGCAACCAACATATTCTTTGCTAATTTGTTCACTTCTTCTTTGTGCCATAATCCAATTTAGAGACAGATGAAAGAGCTCATGGTGAGAACAATCTACTGTGAAATGCTGGGCTACGAGGCTTCGTTCAGCTACATTCATGCCATTAAACTAGCCCAACAGGGCAATGTTCTGGAGAAAAGAGTTGGTATGTATGTGGGTTTTCTTCACTTAAAAAAAAAGAAAAAGGAAGCGTTAAAATGGGCACAAAGACTGATTAGTGGCTGATTGGTGAGAATGTAAATATGTGTCAAAAATATTTTCTTAAGTATCTGATACAAAATATTACAGATGTAAACGAAAAGCTCAATTAAAAAACATGGACAGATTTTCACCTGTTTCTAGATTCATAGGTAATTTTTTAATCTTTAATAAGTTATTGGCTTGAAAATTTGCCATTTGAAGGTGTTGATGAGAAAAACTGTTTAACTCAAGGTGCCATTTTTAATTAGTTTGTAAGTAAGTTTGTTTGTGATTCTCAGGTTACCTTGCAGTTTCGTTGTTTCTAAATGAAAGTCATGAGCTGCTTCTCCTCCTGGTAAACACGGTGTTAAAGGTAAGCTTTAGTCATTTTTACACCATCAGCCATGATTATATGGCCTTACATGTTTTTTTAATAAGTATACATTTGATAAAGAAGTAGGTGAGGCGATGTAACCTTAAATAATTTTTTGTCTTTTTTTTTTTCCCCAATTTATTCAATTTTCTTAGTATCCTTTTATTGTCAGTATGAACTCCTACTAATCATCTTCACTAACATATTGGCTGGTTCTGCCTTTTCATAAGGCTTAAAGTTCTAAAACAGGGCTACTCAATTCAGTCCTTCAAGGTCCTGGAGGTTTTCATTGTACCCCTGCTCCAACACACCTGGCTCAAATGAAATGGATCCAACAGCCTATGAAGTTCTGGACAGTGACTCATTAATTGGGTCAGCTGTGTTGGAGCAGGGAAACATTGAAAACCTGCAGGACTGCGGCCCTTGTAGGACCAAATTGAGTTGTTTGAATAGTAAATGTTAAACCCATTAAGAGGAACATTTAGAGGTATAAACACTCTGCATAAGTGTGAAAATGGTGATAGTTATATAAGTTTAATTCAGCTGTTTCAATGAAAATTTTATTTTGACATAAAAGTAAAATAATCCGAGTGAAATAATGGTGGCAGATCTAAGGATATATGAAAGAGATGTCATAATGATATGTTTTGTACTTGCAGGATCTTCAGAGTACAAACCTTATTGAAGTTTGCATGGCTCTCACAGTTGTCAGCCAGATGTTCCCCAAAGATATGATTCCTGCTATTCTTCCTCTGGTGGAGGAAAAGCTTAATCACCCCAAGTAAGAAATGAACATTGCCTTTTCAGATCTATAGTTTCTCTCTCATCATCAAGTTGGAAATGAAGACTCTGCTTCAATGTTATCATTAATGAGTATTTCTTGTTACAAACTTATAGAGAAATCATTCGGCGAAAAGCAGTCCTGGCGCTGTATAAATTTTACCTGATAGCACCAAATCAAGTTCAGCACATCCACAACAAGTTTCGGAAAGCTCTCTGTGACAAGGACCCGGGTGTGATGTCAGCTTCACTACACATCTACTTTCAGCTGATCCAGGTAATTTGTTTTCTGGAGTTTGAATAGTGATTAACGAATTTGATTTTGTGAGCCATTTTCTTTTCTTTGCTACAGGAGAATCCAGAAGGTTATAAGGACTTGACAGCAAGTTTTGTCACCATACTGAAGCAGGTGGTGGGAGGAAAGCTGCCCATGGATTTTAATTATCACAGTGTTCCTGCTCCATGGGTTCAAATGCAGCTTCTCAGAATACTCTCCTTACTCGGGAAAAATGACCAAAGGTAATAATTTCTTGCTCAGTCTTCAGATGAAATGGATGTCTACGATGCATCTATAATTTCTTTTATGTAGATTCTGTTTTTCTTCTCTGTATAATTCCAGCATGAGTGAGATCATGTATGAGGTCCTTGACGAGTCTTTACGAAGAGCAGAGATGAACCACAACATCACCTATGGTATGTCTAATAAACTGATTTGTTTAAAGTAATTTATGTTATTCCCTCATCAACTTACATCTTTCTTTATTTTCAGCTATTTTATATGAGTGTGTAAAATGTATTTACACAATTCATCCTAAATCTGACCTTTTGGAAAAAGCTGCTAAATGCATAGGCAACTTTGTTTTGTCACGGAAGATCAATCTAAAGTATTTAGGTAAGAGCCGAAGAAAATATCATTTTACTTAAATAATTTCTTTCCACTGAAAATAAAGATTTCCAATATGCATCTAATGTTCCTGCAGGCCTGAAAGCCCTCACATATGTGGTCCAGCAGGATCCGAAACTGGCCCTGCAGCATCAGATGACCATCATAGAGTGTCTTGATCACCCTGATTTCATTATCAAGCGGGAGGTGAGTCTAATGTGGGTGTAGTCTGGGTTGAAGTACCATAGACTAGAAGGTTTATGCTATTATGGGGATTTTTTTTTTGTTTTAGACACTGGAGCTGCTCTTTCGGATTACTAATGGTCAGAATGTCACAGTCATCGTTGAGAAGATGCTGGATTTTCTGCGCACCAGTGAAGATGATTACACGACCACTGATCTGGTTGGAAAGGTGGCAGAACTGGCAGAAAAATATCCTTCCATAATACTTTGTGTATGATCTACCTCTGGTGTAGCCATCTCCACATTGAGAATTCTGACAAATATACACCACAGCCATACAGTGTGTGCAGAATTATTAGGCAAATGAGTATTTTGACCACATCGTCCTCTTTATGCATGTTGTTCTACTCCAACCGGTACAGGCTTGAAAGCCTACTACCAGTTAAGCATATCAGGTGATGTGCATCTCTGTAATGAGAAGGGGTGTAGTCTAATGACATCAACACCCTATATCAGGTGTGCATAATTATTAGGCAACTTCCATTCCTTTGGCAAAATGGGTCAGAAGAGAGATTTGATGGACTCTGAAAAGTCAAAAATAGTGAGATGTCTTGCAGAGGGATGCAGCACTCTTAAAATTGCCAAGCTTTTGAGGCGTGATCATCGAACAATCAAGCGTTTCATTCAAAATAGTCAACAGGGTCGCAAAAGTGTGTTGAAAAAACAAGGCGCAAAATAACTGCCCATGAACTGAGGAAAATCAAGCGTGAAGCTGCCAAGATGCCATTGGCCACCAGTTTTGCCATATTTCAGAGCTGCAACATCACTGGAGTGCTAAGAAGCACAAGGTGTGCAATACTCAGGGACATGGCCAAGGTAAGGAAGGCTGAAAAACGACCACAACTGAACAAGACACACAAGATAAAACGTCAAGACTGGGCCAAGAAATATCATAAGACTGATTTTTCTAAGGTTTTATGGACTGATGAAATGAGAGTGAGTCTTGATGGGCCAGATGGATGGGCCCTGGCTGGATCAGTACAGGGCAGAGAGCTCCACTCCGACTCAGACGCCAGCAAGGTGGAGGTGGGATACTGGTATGGGCTGGTATCATCAAAGATGAGCTTGTGGGTTCTTTTCGGGTTGAGGATGGAGTCAAGCTCAACTCCCAGTCCTACTGCCAGTTTCTGGAAGACACCTTCTTCAAGCAGTGGTACAGGAAGAAGTCAGCATCATTCAAGAAAAACATGATTTTCATGCAGGACAATGCTCCATCACACGCATCCAAGTACTCCACTGTGTGGCTGGCCAGAAAAGGTCTAAAAGAAGAAAAAATAATGACGTGGCCTCCTTGTTCACCTGATCTTAACCCCATGGAGAACCTGTGGTCCCTCATCAGATGTGAGATCTACAGGGAGGGAAAACAGTACACCTCTCTGAACAGTGTCTGGGAGGCTGTGGTTGCTGCTGCACGCAATGTTGATCGTGAACAGATCAAGACACTGACAGAATCTATGGATGGCAGGCTTTTGAGTGTCCTCACAAAGAAAGGTGGTTATATTGGTCCCTGATTTGTTTTTGTTTTGTTTTTGAATGCCAGAAATGTATATTTGTAAATTTTGAGTTGTTATATTGGTTTCCCTGGTGAAAATTAATAAGTGAAATGGGTATATATTTGGTTTTTGTTAAGTTGCCTAATAATAATGCACAGTAATAGTCACCTGCACACACAGATATCCTCCTAAGATACTAAAACTAAAAAGAGCCCCACTCCAACTTCCAAAAACATTCAGCTTTGATGTTTATGAGTCTTTTGTGTTCATTGCAAACATAGTTGTTGTTCAATAATAAAATTAATCCTCAAAAATACAACTTGCCTAATAATTCTGCACACCCTCTAGTTATGTGTAGATTGACTGAAATAAGAGTACTTGACATTCATTTGTCATTTAATTTATTAATATGTTATAGATGTATAAGATTTTGTTGAGAATTTAACAATACAGTAGTTACTGAACTGTTTAGAGCTCAGTAGTTGCTGCTGATGATCATTTTTCTTGGTGCAAAAGATTAATGGTGAAGCATGAAGATAAAGAGCTTCTGGGCACAGATGTGTAACAAGTTCCCTGGTAGCACTGCTAAAGAGAGATCCCAGGAAAACACTAAACAGCCACAAAACCATACAGATATAATTTCTAGTTGATGTGTATTTTGCAAATGACTGCTTTGCTTTGTCCCATTTTGGTCATTTTGTGTCTCATTTTGATAGTTTTAGTGACTTTGTGGTTATTTAATTATATTTCATGTGTCTCATTTTGGCTAGTTTGTTTGTGTTTCTAGCATTTGTGTGGTTATTTTGTTCCTCGATTGTCATTTGGCATCTAATGTAGCCATTCTGTGTCTCTTTTTTTTTTCATTTAGCGTCTTATTATAGTTAGCTTTGGTCCCAATTTATGTCTAATTTTGATAGTTTTAATGGTTTTGTGTCATACTTTGGTTGCTTTGTGTCACAGTGTGGTCAGTTGGCATGCCTTTGTCGCAATTATGTTTTTGTGTGGTCATTTTTACAGTGGGTGTTTGTCTTATTTGTGTTTTTAGTCTCCGTCACTGGATCAATATTATTCTTATGGGGCAAGATGACAGTCTCTGTGATCTTTTTAGCCGTAGGGCTTATCACTCTTCAGTAAGCTGTCTAGGAATATTACTGAGTTCTAGGTTGAAGAGCAGGAACCTAATTTAAATACAAGAAATCTAATTTTAAATTACATTGTCCTGCACTTTTCATACCTTTCCCGCCCGTATTGCTTTTTTCCTATAAGCCATCATACATATGCACCAGACAATGAATGGTTCATTGAGACTATGAACACTGTGTTTTCAATTGGTGGAGACATGATGCTACCAGACATCCCCAACAGTTTCCTTAAGCTGCTTTCTGAAGGTGAGTTAACTCAGTTTATTCTGTTGTAATCCTGAGTTGTATTATTTAATTAGTAACCAGACACCATCATTGATTGTATTTTTTTTCTAATGCTTATGAATTTCTGTTTTGGCCAGGATTTGACAGTGTGGAGGAAGACTGGAAGTTGAGACTCTTTGCTGTGAATTCATATGTTTCTCTTCTGCAAGGAGAGCCCAGCAAACTGCCACAGCGCTTCCTCCAAGTCATCTGTTGGGTGAGTGTTGCCAGTAACGGAGCAAAGTAAACGAGCAAACCATTAAATTGCAGGTTTGAATAATTCTTTATAAACTGCAGGTGTAGCAAAGAGTGTTGATGCAGACTTGGTAAAAATTCCAGGGGAAATAAGGGCTAGTCCTTCAATAAACATTTACACTCAACTCTTCCACCAGTGTCAACATCTAAATTTGATGGGTTTTTTCTCTGGACATGCTTCAGCTCTCTACTAACACTGCAAAATCTTAGCTTTCAAAACCAAGACAAAAAGAAATAAACATACATTTTACTTAAAATAAGCTAAACTATTTACCAGCACAACAACAAAATGTGACCATTTAAAAAAGATAAATTTTTTCAGCCTTAAATATCCCAATAATATCTTTAAAGTAGTGACCAGACTAAGAGTAAGTACATTTGTCTCGTTACAAGGAGTATATTTATGAATTATTATAAGTTTTATGCTCATCAGCATTCATCATAAAGGTTTATAATGTTCGTATTTCTAGTTTGAAACATTAACCTACATAGAAACCAGTAATATCTTCTCAGTAATAAGTCAAAATATTTGATGATAATTAAGAATGAAAGTTCTTAATGCAAGTAAAAGGTTTTTTTCCTTGATAAAAAAAAAATTCTGACAAAAAACAAACGTGTATTGTATTTAAGATATTTCATGTTACTTAAATTTCAGTTTTTGCAGCAAATGTTTATAAAATCAAGCTTGGTACTTTTTTTTTTTTGCCAACAATCATATTTCAGTCCAGCTCTATATATATTTTGTATTTATTTTTATTTTAAAGATCCAGAACGTAAAAAGTGAGTCAAACAAGTTTGATTATAAAATTTCAATCCGTTAAAAAGGGATCTAAATTGTAAGTGTTGTATTTTTAAATCTCTCTCAGATTAAATCTTCAGCTCTACACTCCTTTAATTTGTATGTTTGCTGGAGTTTTGATCACTATCTGCTTTGTCCAGGTCCTCGGGGAATACTCTCATCTGAGGGAGGATCTTGAACCAGACATAGTCCTGAGGCTGCTGGCCAAGCTGCTGGACATGAAGAGCAGCAGCATTGAAACTAAGAGTTGGGTCCTCATGGCAATGACCAAGCTCTGTTCAGGTGGAACAGCGACCTCTGCAGCTCAGGAGGTTTCTGAAACATACAGCAGCTCCTTGGACACGATGTTGAGACAACGTGCACATGAACTGCAGTACCTCAGCCAGAACTTAGAGCTACAAGCCAGGGTGTTACCTCGAAATGACTACCCTAAGCTTGTGGAGGTAATGTGTGAATAGCTGCTGAATTGTTGTTTAAAAATACAGTGTACTTAGTTTATAATGAGCAGTCAAGGTACTCCTAAAAACCAGCCATAGAGAGATGAAACATGAAATGAACTTCTAATGTCTGTGGCATTTTTGGCAGGTTAGTGCTTGTTATTTCACCATTGTAAAAACGTGTATACACATGCTCTCAATATGACGGTGTTAATTACATTAATGACAGTAATAATCAAAACAAAAGGGATAAGTGTTTCAGTTGTAATGAGAGCAGCTGTTTTCTCATACATGGGCAAGCCTGATGGTTAGCGCTTGCTACCGAACTATTATGTTCAGATCAAAAATATTATTTTAATAAACAATAATAATTTAAAAAAAAAATCATTGTTTTAGATTAGCAACATCACATCATCATTCTTGTATGGTTAAACAAAATCTAAAAATAAACAGACACTCATGCATGACATTAGTAGGTAACGTTCCTGCCTCGCTGAAGAAGAGGTTTGAATCATGTCTGTAAACATGTCGGTTTCCAGGTGGATTCCTCGCTGTCTTTTCTGGATGGATTTGTGTCGGAAGCGTTAGCTGCAGGCGCTGCACCTTACAAGCCTCCTCATCAAAGGCAAGAGGAACTCTCTCGATCAAAAGGTAAAACTTGTTCAAACATTTTGGAAGCATGTTCAGTGCCATCATTTGGATTTGTTCTGACCTTGTTCTCCGTCTCAGCACTGAGTCTGGAGCCCTATGGCCTGTCACTGCCCATCAGCATGTCTTCCTGCAGCATTGCAGAGAGGCAGTCTCCCACACTGTTGTCCATTAGCTCTGGTTTGTCAGGCGACAGCACTGATCTCTCACACAAAGGAGGGTATGTGGACTCAGCAGGCACACAGCAGCTGGCAGAATTAAGGTTGTTTACCTTCACGAGCTCACACTGCAGAGTTACTGTTTGTGTTTCAGTTCTACAACTTTAAAGCTGGATGGTGTGAAAAGGGTGTGGGGGAGAGAGGGCTACTTGATCCAGAAAGAACCTGTAGAGGAAGCTGCCCAGGTTGAGGATCCCAGTCCACTCCAGTCTCCCAGCCATCAGGGCGACGGAGACGTCTCACACAGTAAAACTTCAACTTCCACACCAACCCCTGAGTGCGACCAAGAGAAACAGCAGCTGGCCTCCTCCCTTTTTGTCGGCCTTTCCTCCCAGAGCTCAGTGTGTCTGGTGAAGTTGCTAATCTCATTTAGAGATCTTGATTAAGTTGCGTAAATCATAAGTGCAATGCGTGATTAAATGAAAATTTGATGCTGGAAATCATTAACTGTGAAGTAACTTGAGACTCAAGACATTCAGTCTAATGAGTTCGTTCTAATTTAAATGTATAAGGTTGGAGGTTTCTGAAAGCTTCTTTTGTATTTTTATGTATTATATATTGAGTATCACTTTATTTTTGTTTCAGCTGTGTGAATCAGTTGAAGACAGGATAGAATATATTTGCATGTGTGCAATAGAATTAATCATAAATGTTTATTCATGCTCAGTCTGATATGATGTATTTAAGCTGATTAACAGTTTTATACCTATGAAGATGTAAAAAAAAACTTCCTATTTTATACAGAAAAAAGTAGTCCAACACAACAAATGTGTATATGTGCTACAACTCAAAGTTTATTTTTCTAATAGATGGGAAAATCTGAGCCAACTCCCCAGCGATTCAGAAGAAAAGCGAAAGGACCCAGCACACCCTCGACTACCAGTGAGACAACTTCCAACCAGCTCGTCTCACCTTCTACTGCTGTAGACAACCTGCTGTGTAACAACCTGCTGGACTCCAGCATCACCTCAGAGCTGGATGTTTCCTCAACTCAACTCTCTGAGGGCTTCACTACTGCTAATGGCCCCTGTGATGCAGAATTAGAGTTAACTGACAGTGACATGAAAGGAAGTGACCCTGCTGTCAAAGGAGGTGATGATCAGGAGGTAGCAGCTGACCCTGCTCCACATGAAGACCCAAACCGACATAAAGACTTGTGTCTCACCTCTCATCTTCCTGCAGAGTTGTCTGGACTTTTTCATTCAGAAATCACACCTGTATGCACCAACCAAAGCCTGGATGTTTCAGCCTGTCATGTGCACAAAGAGGATTCTTTGGTGCTTGTTGTTTTTATTGCCAACTCCACCAATTCGGCCATTCGGCAGTTACTAGTGCAAATCATATCTGAAGAACTTGAGGTAATTTATAGACCAGAAAATGGTCAGTGGAGTATCCATCTTTTTTTTTTTTTAAATAAAATATTTTCTAATGGCATTTCTCTTTTTTCCAGGTATCCTGTGTATGTGACAGTCCAGTGGAGGAGGTGAGAAGCCATGGTGTAGCAGTGTGTCACTATTCTCTAACTGTAAAAAGGCCTTCAGTTCACTTTGAACTGGTTGGGATAGTATCTTACCAGCTGCCAGCCGAGACTCCTCAGACAGTACAGTTCTCATACAAACTTCCTCTAACAAGCTTCATCAGGTGAGATAGCTTTGCTGTTTTTCTATGTTTGGACTTGATAATAAAACTAATAAAATTAACTTCCCCTGCAGACCTTTAACAGTGTCCACAGAGGAGTACGGAACATTGTGGCTGGCCTTTTCTCATGACACTAAGCAGAATCTAACGCTGATGAGTGATGACCAGCAGCCTCTTGTAGCCACTCTGAATGTCCTGAAGAAGAAACTTCTGCTTCATGTTGTGGAAATTATAGGTACGGAGAAATTTATTTCTTGACTGAAACAGTATGAGAGTGTGTTTTAATGTGAAAAAAGAGTTAAAGTAATTTGAACTCTGAAATCACTTGGGAAATTCTGCTTTGATGCCATGTTGAAAGTAATAATTTAGCAGATGGAGGACTGGCAACACATTGTTTTTCCCTTTAATACCAAGAGAACAATAAAATAAACACAATGTAAAGAGCTCAACAGTTGTCAGACTTTCATCCTATTTATCTTTTGAGGACAAATTTATTCATGCAGGTGTATAAAAAAAAACTTTTATATGACTCTTCAAGTAAAAAAAAAGATTATTTGTATAATAGATAAATAAATGTATAAATAAATGATAAAAATGTACATTTTTGTCTGTTTAACCATCCCAAACTCAATGATTTTTTTTCTTTTTAGTTCTGTCATTGTCCAAATAATTTCTTTTTTTCTTGTCTTTTTTTGTCTTGCCAAGTAGAAAACAGAGTTAAGTAAAAATTTAGTCACTTTCAATGCAGCCAACATAATATCATTTGATTATTTAATCAAAAACAGTACAAAAATTTGATGAATTTTTATCTTCATTTTAATTTTTATGCAAGCAACTTACCAAGCTAAAAAAAAAAAATAAAGTTAGGACAAGAGCTTATTTATCACAGCAACATTCGCTGCTGTTTGGAGAGACATAAAGATTTTTATTTTGAGTTACATTGCTGAAAGTTGCAGTTGTTCTTGTTGTGTGATGGACTTTTGTCATTTTTCCATCAGGTGAGGAAGGTATTGTTGCTTGCCGTCTCCTTCAAGATCAGCCGTGCCTCATGCACTGTCGTGTGCATGCTGGCATGCTGGCTGTGTGGCTGCGCTCTTCAGTTGCAGACTTACCTGACTGCCTGCTGTATCACTGTCAGAGAGCCTTACAGGAGCACTGAGCCACTGAACGGCTACATGACCAGGCCCTCAACCACTGCAGACAGAGGTACACGGAGCAGCTTGAGATTTCTGCTGCTGTGATTTCATGTCTTCATTTTCCTGTCCATACTGTTAATCTGTTTCTTTCTTTTTAAGTTATTTAGTGGGCCTTGGTTTCATTTATAAGACTTGTGTTGTTTAACTTGAATTATTTTTAGTTTTTTGCGCATCTACAAGTTATTAAAAATCATGGCAGATAAAAAAGCTCAGGACTAAAGTTAGTATGTTTTTTAAACATCATTGTCTTAAAAAGATGACAGGAATGCATAATGACTCATAAGTTGTCTGATTTTTGTGTGTTGAATAATGGTGGTTTACCTTGTATTTATACTGGTTTTTTTGTTTGTTTGTTTGTTTGTTTTTTTTACTAAATTAAAAAAAAGACACAAATTATAATGAATTAATGAATTTAAAGAACTATTTTGGCTTTAGCTAAAATCTACAAACTGTAAAAAAAAGACATGTCCTGCTTTTTGATTGTGAACTTGCGTATAAAAATCAAGTAGATTTTTTAAGTAGATTAAAGGGTTAGGCAATAAGTCAGTTTTATTGTTTTTATTTTGTTTTAGATTTGTTGGTGAAATCATATTCTGATGATGAGCAAACAAGCATGAAGGAAAGTTTAAATTGCATCTCTGATGTGACTTTTCCTTCATGTAGTATAACAATGGTTCACGACTTTCCATGTGATTACTTTTAATGTTGCATTTATATACATTTGCTCATCAGAAGTTCATCAGTTCATCAGAAGGTTTCTTCGTGTTATTATCACATTATTGCTCAACCCTGCTTTACACTTGGTGTCTCTTAAATAAATTAAATCAGAGGAATCGCTCGCAGTTTACATTTTGATTTTTTTTTTAAAGATGGTTTCCTTACTGTGGCGGAAGCATAGAAACATAAAAGTCGATGAATACATTTCCAGCTATTTATAAATGATGTCAATTCCTGCTGATTTCAGCAATTGTCTAACCACAAACTTTAAAAATGCTTCAGCTAACCTGCTAGCATCCACTGATGAAGTTTCAGCACAGCAAAACAAAGACTTACTTCCTTTTTTTTAAGGTTTGCTTAACGTCCTTCATTTCTCTTGTCCATCTACATGAAAAGACTTCTTTGTCTTAACTAGCAGTAATCGTCTCATGCTATGTGTCCATTCGACATAATGATGCTTCGTGGATATTTCCTTCTGTGTGACATAATTATCTATGCACTCATGCTTCTCTGGTCACTCTGGTTAGAGGTTGAATTAAGTGGTCTTCGATTAATATATTTTTATATTGTAATGTGTGATTTTAGAGGTTCGTGGTGGTCGGCAGATGAAACACACAAAGTCAGAGTGCTAGAATAAGTGTGTCAGGTTTATTCCCCGCAGCTCATGACACTCATCATTACATCTCAATGGGTTCAGCCTTATAAGCATAGCATAGCTTGCCCTACCTTTGACACGGACTGGAGAGCCAACAATCCCGGTAGAGTGGCTTAGAAAACCCCGGCTGGGCGTTCGTATACGTAACCCGCAGCAGACTCTACCGAGATGTGGGATTTCCCCGTCTTTATACTTATTTAGAAAAAACACAACATCGCATGAGAGAGAGGATGGCCAGTCCTTTCCCACAGGCGAGGATGAGTCCTGAGATCCTGTCTTGTAAACATATTTACAAGACACCCTTTTCTCACCCTTCCAAAGATAGGCAGTTACACAGTTCCCAAAACAAGCAGAATAATATAACATGCAGGTGGTCACTTGGGAACAAGCAGTTATATAACACCAATAGTATACAGATGGTCATTTTAGGACACAAATTAGATATTCCCATATCATTCCACCTCTGGCCTAAAATGGCCTTAATTCATAAAACTTTCACCTTCCCAGATAACATCATCATCTTCAGTATGGCCAGGAGCATGTTGATACTCCTGGCAGATAGTATTGACCCAATGACACACGAAATCTAACAACTCCATTCGCGTGGCATATACATCATTGTGCACCCATCGATCTTGATTACTCCAGTGCATATAAGTGAACTGATCTACATCAGTATCTGTATCCACAGTTACATGATAACACATCGTTCCATAAGGTCCATCTTCTGCTAAAATATGTATGTGCATCATCTTAAGGCAGTGTGATATATGGTCCTAGACAATCGTTGTTTAATCCGGCGTATATAAAGACATGTTAATACATTGCATAGCGTCAACACACATAAAATAGCCACAAGAATCAATAATGGTGGAGCTACATATGTTCTAGCGGTGACAGACATTCCTGAAAAAATGTCCCACCAGTGATGAGCACTGTCCATCTCCACCATCTTTGCTGCATGCAAAACCTGTTCCCGGTTAACTAGAGTTGTTACTAAGGCACGGGTAACATTCTGAGAATGGCTAGACATAATATCTTTAAGATCACGGGAGCGAGACAGTGCACTTTGGAAACGCTCCAGAGAAATTCGCCATGGTAGGTGTAACACTTTCCACTGGACAGCCGTCAGATGAGATTCTGTGGTAAAGTTAGTCAACCTGTAAGTTACATTGTGCCAATGCCATAGGTGTAAACCTTTTAAACAACCTGAGAACGGTACAGTAGGCAACTGAGTATGGTTGTGAGTAGTAGCTACGCAAAGGGTGTTGGGGCCCACTTGCCATAGCATGTCGCTAGCTGGTTCTATAAACCATTCACACAGTGCCGTGTCTCCTGTAAAGCATGGATTTCTATACCCTTTAGATAAGAGGCAGGCTTGGCCTCGATCAGTAGTTTCACAGTCCGTCAGGTCATACGTGTGATTGGTTTGGGGACTAAACCATTCACCGTGAGTTCTCAAAAACATATACTTATTATGTACGATCAATGGTAATACCTGAAACTTACAGATGGTGATTACTTGAGTAACATTCCACTGTATCCAACTTACTGTACACATGGTCATATTACATCGAGTCTGTTCAGGTTTTATTTGTAACCATAAAGCATCAGATATATCAAACAATCGTCTCCATTCATTTGGGTTAGGTGTAGTTATTACCCGTACAAACCTCTCCTCCTGTAGTCGGGAATATATCACCTGTAAACCACACACAGTTGCATCAATAGCTTTGGTTACATTTATTAAAACATCGGCAGTGTCATTAAACAATCTAGTTTGCCATTTCAACTGTTGTTGTAAAATGATTGCAGTCTCTTTTTGTGGTCCTATAGGGACCGGCATCCAGTTCCCCAGGCGATGAACGGCCTGGCTAGCTTTATTTCCAGTGTTGGGCAACATTGTCCAAGTGATTTCTCCTGTTCGAACCACAGCGTGTGCTTTTTCCTGGCAGGTCGTCACCAGTGGAGCTGTATGATTTTTAATTACTAGTTCCTTTGGCAATGCGTCCACTGGGTAGATAAAAGGGTTAGTCCGATTATCTATGGTTGTAGCATTTCTTAACTGATAAATTGGCAATGTAACAGGCCTCATTGTTGTTGCGTTCCTCCAGCCCATTCGAAACTGAACCACTTCCTCCATCGACTGGTGGGGGGTCATCGCAGTGACAGTGAGGGCAGCTAGCAGCATGCCCCAGCAGGCAGCACCACCAGGTCTCAGGCGGGCCCTAGCGAGGATCCTTCTGCGTCCCCTCCTTATTGGATCTTCCGATCAACCTCCTCCACTCCCACTCAGACATCCACCAGGCACACCAGGCTGAAAGAGACACATGACTTCAGAAGAATATAGCACACAGCATTAGTCTTTTAAATCCAAATCCCCCTTGACCTCTAGTAGTAAACACCTGTGGTGTTGTTATTTCTTGCACCATTGTCATATTACATGGTTTTATTACCAGCTGAGCTATTTTGTCACCTTTAGTGACCACAAACGGTTCAGCAGCTATATTTACTTGTCAGGTCCAAAACCTGCTGAGCTGTGGCTCGCAGTGGAATTTAGCATCATTTTGTTTTTTCCACATTTTAACACTTTCGCACCATGACCATTTGAGTGAGTGGTGTCACTCCTTCTGCAAGGGGTCTGTTATTAATTTGTTTAACCACCTCTGGTAAATTGCGCTTCCAATTATCTAAACTATTATCACCTGAGGCTTTCCTCAGTGAGGATTTTAATAATCCATTTAGTCTTTCAATTAACTCATAACTCATCTACCTCTGCCAGAGCCACGATCACACAACTGGACTAAGTCAACCACTTACTGCAACCTATAACTGTCGCTCTGATACTATATATCATATAATTATACAATATTTGTATCCTTTGCACATCATTCAACATTCTGTAGCATCTTTGCACATCCTTTATTTACATAGTCATCATCTTGCCACTGCACTTTATCTGCCAATCCACTCTGGATTTCTATCTTTATTTTATTTCTATTTTTATTCCACTTTTACTTCTATTTTTTATTCTGTCTAACCCTGCTGCTTGTGGGTGATATGGAATGTGATAAATCCATTCTACATGGTTTTCCCATAACGTTGCCTTTTGATTACTAAATTTACAGGGGTGAACTATCAATACTCCAGAATAAGTATCTACAGCAGTACATGCATATTTACAGTTCTGTGAGACTGGCAATGGTCCAGTAAAATCCATCTGCCAGATTTTCTAATTCTCTTATCATCCCTTGTACAGCAGAAGCAGGTCTGTCTACAGCATTTAACATTAATGTCAACACCAGGGGTCTGTAATGTGGAGGACTGGTTTTTATCAGCTGATCCCGTACTGATTTGGGCACATTCATATCAGCCCATGCATCAGCCGTTCCCAGAAACACTCCTGCCCTCATCATTAACTGAGCCATATCCTCAGTCTGGCGACGACGGGTCACTGGTTTTGCCTGATACCAGTCTAACCCTTCAGCCTCGTCCCAGACATCCTCATCCCATTTCATGGGATCCCAACTAGCATCCTCCCGTACCCGTGCAGCCACGGTACGGACTTTGGCAGGGTCAGTACGGCGGGGCGGTCTCCTCCGCATTTGCCACCGAGTCTGAGCCAATCCCACCAAAGCTTTGTTCAAACAGTGATTCAGTGCGTCTTTCTCTGCCTGCATTTTCATTACTTCTTGCCTGGCTAAAGACAGCTGTGTTTCCAACTGTTCTTTTTTCTCCTGCGATACACGCCATGCTGATGCACAAAACCACGCACGCCTCTGAATCCCCCCCAACGGGGATGTCGGAGGAACAACAATTTCTTTAAGCACAGGCAATGCAGCCGCTAGAGAGCCGTCCTTTACAGCATCTCCCCACGGCTCGGGACGACCACCGCCGTCCCGCAGACAGAGCGCAACTTCACTCCATTCGCCAGTCCAACCTGGCACATCAGATTGCTCCACGGCGGGAGGCTTCTTATTATGTTTCATAAACATTTCTGCAGCCACCAAATAACATCAATTACAATGTATTAATCCTGTTCGTGACGCCAATAATGTAATGTGTGATTTTAGAGGTTCGTGGTGGTCGGCAGATGAAACACACAAAGTCAGAGTGCTAGAATAAGTGTGTCAGGTTTATTCCCCGCAGCTCATGACACTCATCATTACATCTCAATGGGTTCAGCCTTATAAGCATAGCATAGCTTGCCCTACCTTTGACACGGACTGGAGAGCCAACAATCCCGGTAGAGTGGCTTAGAAAACCCCGGCTGGGCGTTCGTATACGTAACCCGCAGCAGACTCTACCGAGATGTGGGATTTCCCCGTCTTTATACTTATTTAGAAAAAACACAACATCGCATGAGAGAGAGGATGGCCAGTCCTTTCCCACAGGCGAGGATGAGTCCTGAGATCCTGTCTTGTAAACATATTTACAAGACACCCTTTTCTCACCCTTCCAAAGATAGGCAGTTACACAGTTCCCAAAACAAGCAGAATAATATAACATGCAGGTGGTCACTTGGGAACAAGCAGTTATATAACACCAATAGTATACAGATGGTCATTTTAGGACACAAATTAGATATTCCCATATCATATATCGATTCAGTATTAAAAAAACGTATTTATTGAGTTTGTATTCTATGTTTTGTATTAATTTTGTAGAGTGATAAATCATTGTGCTTCATTTACTCATCAAATGCTCTGTGTGTGTATGGGGTTTGATTTCTCTGTTGGTATGACCTGAAGGGAGAGTTTGTTTTTATTTAGTTTTTTTTTTTTTTTTTTTTTTCTTTTCTGACACTTGTACTGATTTATAGGACGGTGTTATGCTGACGGTGTCTGTAAAACTCAACTTTAACCTTATGCCTTATGTTGTAATGCCAAGATGGCGTGTTTGATTTGTGCCTGTGGTACAGAGATGAGTCCTTGTTTGTTAGAGGGCCTGCCACTAAATTCTGGTAAAATATTAATAAAGTTGATGTGTAAATTGGCATTGTTTTGTCCTCTCTTTCATTGTATTTAAATTATTATGAAGGACATAAATACAGATGAGCTAGATATAAATTTAGGAGTGATTAAAACATGTTATTTTTCCTTTTACTGTCTAAAACTAGACATATAGACAAAATAATATTTGAAATGGTAACTGGGTGGGTTTTGTGTGCTTAAAGCCACATATGTGGAAAAACAACACTTGCCTTTTTTCTATCTTTATTATAGTCTGCATTTCCACCCACATCCATCCTTAAAGCACATGACACATCATGATTGTAATGTTACACTGCTTACTACATCATATTAGTACATTAGTTATATACGTAGTATTAAACTATAGTGTTTAACTATCATGGCTAGACAAACCTGGACCATAGTGGGAGTAAATTAACAATATGAAACACTGTTATTTTCCTATTTTTTGCCACTACAGCAGGTATTTAGTCTAATCTCTAGCTGGCACAACTGAGACAGAAAGCAGAGAAATGTGTAGTTTTCTAGCTAAAACATGCAACCTAACTGTTAATACTTGGCAATGTCTGAATACATAAAACATCTGCTGCTTCATTAGAAAAAAAAGTGTTAATGCCAAGTGTTTATATGGACTTTTGTCTTGTCCCGTGACTATTTCCAGCTCAGCAGATAATCAGTCACATACAGCATGCTGTCATCAAAGATGTTAAAGATTTTCTTATATTTCAGAACTGACTGTGGGGTTGTGTTGCACGAGGGATGAAACGCATGGTGAGGCTGTGCTTGTCCTCCACGGGCTGCTGCGACAGGTTGTTGGTCTGCCTGATGCTGTTGAGGGTGCAGCCTTGGCGGGGACACACCGTGTAACGAGACAACAGAGTAATCAAGATGGCCTTCATCATCACCATGGCGATGTGTTTACCCACACAGGAGCGAGGCCCACAGCCAAAGGGCTGGAAGAAGCGATTGGGCACCTGCCAAGCAGAGGAAGGAAAGACTAAACGGTTGTTTATTGTGTCTCTGTGAGTCACACATTGTTGCACAACATCCAGCTGGCTTACTGTATTGTCGAAGTTTGTTAGGCTGAACTCTTTTGGTTTAGGGAAGAATTCAGTTTTGTGCATGAGACCAATGTTAAGAATGATGTTGGTTCCTTTTTTGATTTTTGTGCCTTCAATGTCATCATCCTCCAGAGCTTTACGCATTGTGAAATCAACCACAGGATGAAACCGCAAAGACTCATTGATGAAACTCTCCATCACTTTCAATCTTTCAAAATCAATATTCTCTGCAGCTTTGCCCCCTGCAAAGGAATGATCTGTTAAACCAGCTTCACATGTCAAGGTAAAACTGTGAATGCAGGATTGTAAATGTGCACTAACTCAGCATGGTGCTCATCTCTTCCACGATCCGCAGCTCCACTTCAGGGTTCTGCTTTAACAACATCAGCATGAAGAAGAGGCTGATGGAGAGCGTGTCAGGTGCTGCAATCACCATCTCCAGGACACACTGCCTGACGTTATCTGCTGAGAGCTCTCCATGGTTCTGTTACATGGAACAGACAAGAGCTAAAACAACAGAGTAGAAACTCCACGACACATAGATCCTTACAAAGTGACAAACCTGGGCAAAGATGAGCTCTGTTGCAAAGTCAAGATCATCATCCAGCTTCTCGGTTTCATTAATAATCTTTCTTTTGATTGCAAGCAGGTTCTCCATAACATCCTGCAACTCCTGGCTGTTGGTGCAAAAAGAAACACAAAGATGAGACAGAAGAAATCTAAAACTAAATGGTGAGTTAATATGATGTTTTGACGAGCTTACGCTGCTCTCTTATGTTTGTTGTACAGCCATCCCATCTTGAAGAAAATATCAGGCTTTATTAGAACTGTTTGCCAGGTCTCAAAGTAGTTATGGATTTTCATAAGCAGTTCCTCCTCTTTGTCATCATGAGCAAAAACAATGAAATATAGTCAGGAGCTGCAAACTTTTGTGCAAAAAGTGGTTAAAATGTATTTACTGTCAGAAAGTGATCTTAGAGAACATGCAACTGACCGTTGAGTGGCACCCTGAGAAAAAGCCTGTTAGAAATATCAACCACAATGGCTCTCAGCAGATTGAGGGCATCCACATGCCCGAAAGAGTCGGTCATGTCTTGCAGGCTGTCCAGATGTTTGGTTGTAGCGCTCACACAGATTCCCACCGTCCTCTGAAGGCCAGGGCCTGTCAAGGCTGTATATTTTACAGGAATGCTTTAAAGCAGTATTTCATTTATAAAACAAAACATCACCACAATTCTCTGACTTCTCACCTTTAGAAAAATACACCCTCACTTTTTTCCAAAGCGGGATATCACTGTTGAAAATTATACCCCTCCCTTCCATCCCAATACACTCTAGGCCTTTTTTGCTCCCAAATCTGGACGTGTAGTGAGCACTTCTCAGTACATGGTACACAGCAGACGACCTGCAGGAAAAGATTTGACTTTATCTCATCATAGGTTTTTTCCTGTCAATTTAAGATTGATCTCACCTGCTCAGGATGAGGGTCTCCTCCCCATTAATCCACACCCGGACAATGCTGCCATATTTGTTGTTGTAGTAGTTGCACGCTGTTCCAATCCCAGTCCAGATGAACCTGGTGTAGGATAGAATCGGACCAAGTCCTGCCAAGAATAAAGGACCTGATGAGGAGAAAAAGGTCTTTATTTAGAGCCCAGCTGACCCAAGTTCAATTTTCTAACAGATGTTAGAGACGTTTGTGCTCAAACATCAGGTTGCACGATAGGTTCAGTCAGTACGAGTTGTTCAACCAAACAAAAGCTTACGTGTCTGACTGTACCTGGTATGTGCGACCGGTGTGCTTGACTCCAAGTGATGAAGAGAAACAACAGCAGCAGAAGAAGCAGAACTGGGGTGACTTCAGACACACTTTGAACCACCAAAGGGCTGAAGGTGAGCATCCCTGGCAGCATCATCTACTTTGTTTGTCCAGCTCAACAGCGTAGATTTACCCATCCACTGTCTGACCTCAGATAGGATCTAATTCTCCTTTTACCAGCAGAGAAAGCAAATCTTAGTTGTGAAAACAAAAGATTGTTTATCTGTGGAAAGCTTTCCTCTTGCTCGCCTGTAATCCTTATGTTCTTCAGTGTTGGGAGGCAACACAGCACCTAGGTTCATTAAAAGCAAAATACACCCACTCTGAGCTTTATGATGTTCTAATTGTTGTACTAAAGTTCATCGTCTAGCATTATGGCTATCAGTTTTAAGTGGGTTATCTTTAAGAAACTTTTATATCTTTAATTATTGTACACATGGCTTATCTGTGTTCTTTGTTAGCATAATTTTCACAGTCTTGCATATTTGTTAATGTATTCTTCCTGTTATTAAAATGAGAAAAAACATTTTGATTTTCTTATAATCTGCTTCTTTGGTATTTCACACAAATCTGCTGCAGCAGCTTTTAAAATCAGCACGAACCCCGCTGTGTGACGTGCAGCAACATGTAACATGTTCAAGATGTGACAGAAAACTTAAATAAAAACATGCAAGCACTATTAGTCCCCTTTTCAATAGTCTCCTTTCCCTATTTTTCAACTGACCACAAACACAGTGTCTCAGCATTCTCCAATAAATCTAAAAATCTTATTAACTTCAAATATTAATACATGAAGATAGTATCTTAGAATTATATTATTTCATTTTTTTTTACATAGAAAGAAATTATTTCCATACATATTTCCATACAAAATAATTTAACTAAAATGATGCTACTTACCTCTCTGATGCTCTCCTACCTCCCACAACTGCAGTCTGAGGAGATGCTAAACTCCCTCTGCTGGTTTTAAAGGTGATCAAAATTCTTCCAACAAATAAATCACAGTGAATCAAGTGTTTATAAATCCTTGGTTGAGCCTTCACTTTACCGGTTGCTTGGAAACATCACCACTTTTGGGTTACAAGGACTGTCACATGGCAGAGTAGTGAACAGGCCTGACAACAAATTGGCTTATTAAAAAAGAACAAAGAAGAATTCTTTTTTCCCTCCATTTCATTCATAAGAATGCAAAAAGAGCTTTCTTTGGTTGCTTTTTTTTATTTATTTATTTTTTTTGAAAGGATTACTTCACATTTAGCTTTGTTGTGCAGAGAAACCCCACCGTCCAATTCATCAACCCAGGAGGCTTTTCAAGGGGAAATTAATTAGCTGGGTCAGGCTGACCCGTGTCAAAGGAAGCAAGCACTCACCCAGTGGTTCAAGCAGGGAAAAAAACAGTAATGGGAAAAAAATATATTCATTTTACAAGACAAATTTTGATAATTTAATTTAAAACTAGTGTTATATGCCTGCCAGCTTTATAGATGCAACTTGAAAGAGTATTTGTAGACATGTTATTGCTCCCAATGAGCTCTCCTTCCAGCTTATTATGTCTGAATAGCTGCAAGTCTGTAGATGAAGATACTGGCCTCACATTTTTGGGTTGATGTGTTGGCTTGCATCCCAAATTAGCTGGGAAAGTTACTGTGCTCTTTGTAATAAAAACTGGAATGGTTTGGACTTTTCTTTTTTTTTTTAAGAAGAAAACTTTAGTATTACTTTTACACTAATGGGGCAAAATATTATGTAACATTGATTTTGTGCATATTGTAAAAAATCTCTTTTACAAAAAAGATATTTTGACACCCACGTATGTACTTCCACACAGTCAGCTCTTTTGTAGATTTGAACAATGTTTCCCTTGTTCCCTTATTTATTCCACTTCCATGTCATTTTGTGTGGGATGGGCTGTTGATAATCTTGAATGAAAGGGCATCAGAATAATGAAGAGCACCACACTGTCTGGAAGATATGTCATTACTTAAATATGTCCTAAACTGTTTCTAAATAAAGCAAGCCCACAGACTTAATCTGCCTACCAGTTTCTTATTGCGCAATAGTCACACAAGACACATTTTGACATGTTTATCCTCTCCAACAGCTTGAGCGTAGTTTTACTCTGACGTCTCATCTGTTGGCAGCTCTTCAGATATAGTTGTGTGTGCTTGCAAGTTTCAGAGCTCAGATTACTCTGCAGCTTCGGACCAGGAAACAGGGCATAAACATGAAGCATGAAAATGTTCTCGTGTGGAAAATACTGCTGGTGGGAATGTGTGTTCTGCTGCTCTTGGGCTTCGCAGGTTTAGTTTTCCTGCTGGTTCAGCACAAAGAGCTGGAAGAGGAGCTGGTCAGGCTGGAGTCCCAGGTGCAGGAGCTGTCACAGAGCTGCAGGCTGCAGGCACGAATCCTGCCAGACCATATTGGAGAGACAGCAGAGCTGAAGAAGCTGCACCGCAGCAGACGAAACCAGGAGGGAGATCCAACACAAAGCCAAGACAAGGACATGCTGATGCTGATGACATACTCCATAGTTCCTGTAAGACACCCAAAGTATTTGCATGTAGTTTCCTTTTAAAGATTGTTAGATATTTCCAAAGGAGAAGAAAATTTTTAGCTACTGTTTAGAATAGGGGAGGAATTAACTGGAAATTTTCTGTCATACTTGGAAAAGTTTTTAAATTTTCCCTTTTGGGGAAAATAGAACCCAACTACATTAATCAGAGAATACAAAGAGTCTGTTGCAGCAATTTAGAGGGTCTGAGTTTAAGTATTTCCTGGATACATACTTTGAGCAATGGAGTGTGACCGCTGTCTGAATTTTACTCCCTTGACGTACATGAAAAAAGCTCTGGCAAGAACTTCAGAGGTTGTTACTGTGTAGTTTGATGGGGAGTAACGAGCTGCAGCCTAGCATTGTTTTCATTATCAGGTGATTTTCACCATGTTGTAAATGACTGATTATTTAAACTATGAATTACTTACAGTGTGTCCCGAGAGCATAAGATGTCTTAAACATGTTGTATCAATAGTTTACAGCAGAATATATTCAATTTCTCATCTTTGAGTACCAAGAAAACCAGCAAACATAGAACATTAATTAAAGATGATGAACCTGTGTTATTTGACATGATTTCAACCAATATAAATGATCATTCTAATAAACTGTTTCAGTTCTGATTGAGGGAATAACACCTGTGAACTAAGAATAATTTATACCACTGATTTGGTTTGAAAGTGATTAAAAAGTAAATAGTTTTTTCTTGTGACCACAAAAGATTTCTTTGTAGAGCAGAGCTTGCAGACAGCTTTTACCTAAGTCAGGAATTTACTGAGTCTGTCTATTTATTTTTACTTTCAGGTCAAAGCCTTTTTTGATCTGTGTAACAACTCCAGAGGAATTTGTTTAACAGGTGCACCTTTTAAATATTTTCCACTCTAGTTCTGTATGTCGGTGTGCTGCCTCTACTCTATTCAGTTTGAGTGAATTATTATTGATATGTTTTTTTCCAGGTCCACCTGGACCTCCAGGTAAAAACTTACCTTTCACTTTAATAAGTAATTTCTTGTCACCACAGCAAAGGGTTAGGGTTAGCTTTGTTTTTTTTTTTTTTTTATCATTATTGTATCAGGTATGCCCGGTAGACCTGGACCACGAGGTGCACCAGGTCCAGAGGGCAGACGTGGAAGAAGAGGTAAGAGATTTTTTTTTATGTCTCACAAATCTCTAACCATCTCTGTAAAATGATCTTGTAAAGACCAGAAGCAGAAGTTGTTTCCATGTGTCAAACAGTCCGTCATTGTTCAGCCGTGATTGCACAACATGAGCGTCCCACTCACTGTCTGCAAGACACTTTGTCCACATCTGCCACATGACTATTTACTGTTGCACGGTATAAATGTTTGCTGCCAAGGATTAACATGAATTATGTTGGAGTTTCAACCTGGAAACCAGTGTGCGACTAAAACTTTGATATTTTACTCATTAGTTGTCTCAGTTCAACTGAGTTTCATTTGGCAGAAAGTAACAAACAGCAATAAAAATAACAAACAAAGAAAAGAGGTTTACATGTTCAGTCATGCTTTGATAGATTCACAGCCCAGCAATTAACTTAAACTCATCCCACTTTTGTTGTCTAGATTTCTGGTTTGGCGGTTTGTACTAATGATAACCTGTCAAACGTTGGCATGCTGCAAAAATGTGAATAAAATGATTCATCTGTTCACAAATGTTTGAACACTGCATGTAATTAAAAGTTGTAAAAAGACTAATTAAAGGCTGAAACTTGAAAAGATTATTATTTTTGGACAGTATAAGCAGCATTGTTTAACAAAGATGTGAAAAAACCCCACTTTCAGTTATGTGATTATGATTAACAAATCCAATCATACCTCTTCTCTTTGTCCTGGAGGATGCAGTGTCCATTATGTCCTAAATGATTTGTATTAATCAGATCAAAGATTCATCTTAAATAAACTTGAGCCCAGAGAAGGTGATAGACCTCATATTGATCTGTCGTTGGCGGACATGAATTGTGTCAGGTGCAGCGCCACCTAGTGGCCTGAAGATCATGACTATGTGTGCATACAGAGATTTGTCTGTATTGTTAATATACCAAAAAGGACACATTCTTCAATCCACACATTTTAAAGACTCTGACATCATGTTATTGACCTGCTGACAATTTATCTATTTGTGAGATTTAAGCACCACACAACTATTTTTTTCTTCAAAAATGTATCTTTAGATGATATGAACTAATAGGATGTTATTAACTCGTAGTCTTGATTAGATATCAAGACTTTCCACAACTTTAAATAAAGAAATTGACTACATTTTAGTGTTTTCCTTTCAATGTAGTTTAATTCTGTACAATTTACAGAAGGAAATTGACAAATTATCATATGGAAATGAAGACACTTCTGTTTTCTTTAAATGTTGTAAAGATGCGAAGTTACTAACCAACAGTATTGTTTATCATAATGCCAGTTTTACGCATCTTTGTTTTAATTATCTGAAGGTCCTCCTGGTCCACCCTGTCTGGCCTGTTGCTCCACGGAAGTGAGAAACAAGACTGGGAAAGAGCACATTCATCAAAGTGGTAGGAGCGAAGCAGAAGCATGGTCAAAAAACCCACAAACACCCAAAAGCAGAAATTATACGAAAGCCTTTCCTTAATAAGTGAAAATCAAGTAATTTACTTGGATGTTAAATGGTGTTTACTGTCACTTCAGAGTCATGTTGTTTACTGTATTACAGACTCCCTTTGTGACCAGGGTCTGTGATGGTTTAAAAATCCTCTTCTTTACTATTTATTCCCATGATCAGCAGGACAACATGCACTGTTTCTCTACATTGATCTAAATACAGTTAAAGTTTGCCATCTTTGTGCTCATACACTGTCTAAGAACATTAATTTGCTAAAAATGAATCAAATTTAGCGACAGACACTTAAGTTGTTCATGATTCTCCTGCAGAAAATAAAGAAATAACTAAAAAACCAGGCACCAGCAAGAAAATCTTACATTTCTTACTTTAAATTCTATTTAAATCCCCTAATTTCCAAGTTGTGTTTACATTTTGTTTATTAAATGAATGGCTGAATCATGTTTTTTTTTTTTTTATTAGAAGTCGTCGTAGCAACAACAACAAGCAGATCAGGGGAAGTTGTGTGTGTAACATTGGAATCACTCACACACCTCCCAGATTCAGTAATATATAGTGACTCAGAGGAACAGGATGCATGTATTAAACCATCCACAGTTTTAATTAATGTTTAATCATCATCGGTGATTTAGTTATCCAGCGTCTATATACAGACACACGCGTCAGCGCGCTTCTTCTCTCTCTCTCTCCCTCTCTATCTCTCTCTCTCTCTGTCTCTCTCTCTCTCACACACACACTATATACATCATACTGTAGGTGTGTTTACATGTCAGGGTCTGTCTGTAGCCCCTCCCTCACACTCATTAGGACCTTTGCTGTCACCACAGGTGCACACGTTTGTAACATGGCTATTACTCTCTTGGGTGCAAAGGTTGAAAATTTCTTCTGAAATTGTTCTAGTTTTCTGTTTGAACATTAAATGTGTGTGCCGTACATTTCCTCTCACCGCAGAAGCACGATCAGAGCATCCTGATGGCACCAGAGATGTTTTGAATGTTACTGACACCAAGAATCTTCTGGAAGCAAATGTGGAATCTGGTTTGTGCCCACTGACTCTGACGGACAGACTTGAAATCAGCATATGGTCAAGAAAATGGTCTTAATTAACTTAATACACCTCTCTTTCTCTCTCTCTTTTTAGAGTCTGTGTTTTTTCATCCAAATTTGAGCCACGTCTCACTAAAAGACACCAAAGAGGAAAATGTCACACAGGAACCACCTGAATTATCAACAGGTAAGAAATATTGTGTTTTGAATGGGAAGTAAAAGTAAACACAACTGTGCAGAGATGTGTTTTGTCTTTTGCTTCATATTTTAAATGACTGCAGCAGTAAACTGTTACGCTGTCTTGTCCCACACAGCCCCACCTACTATGGTCTCAGGTGGCATCAGCGATGTCTTCACTGACAGTGGAAATGTCACAAATAGCACAAAGATAAATGGTAAAAAACTATGCTGTGTGTCCTTTGTTTGCTGTAAGTGTTGAGCTTCTAGACACATATTAGAAATCTGATGTGGAACCATTTACAGGGTTGTGTTCTGATTTGCTAGTGTCACTTAATATGAACTACAAATGACACTAAACTAAACTGCCTGTACTAAACTTTCCAATGATGTTTTGTGTTGTGCAGAGTTGGTATCACCTCATCCAGTCTACAAACATGACACCTGGACTGAAACCAGTTCAGAAAGTTCAGAAACAACAATGCCAGGTTTATTCCAGGAGTCATTCATGATTTGACTGTAAAGGTTTGGTATTAATTCCATACTGTGCTAATCATTTCCCATTTCATCTTTAATTCCACAGTGTTACCAACACCAAATCCAGCTCATGATGTCGGAGATGTCTTTAACGTTATAGACCATACTGAGAAACTTTCACACACATACTTTGAACCTGGTAAACAACCATTTGAGCTACAGAAAGACTTTTTTATGTTTATTTTGTATAGATATTCTACTAGTACAAATCATGGTTTTCTTTCTGCAGATTCACCAAAACCACATCCAGCTGACAACAGCAGCAATGTGCTGAGCGTTACGGTCTCTGAAAAACTTCATGACACAAATCTGAACCCTGGTAAACGAACAAGACCCTGGAGACAAACAAAACTTTGAATATGAGAGAAAAACAAATGAAAAAGAGAAAAAACATTAAACACTTTTCTCTCTCTTTTTTTCTCTTTTTCTCCAGAACCAACACCATTTAATGAAAATAACAGTTACACCTTAATTGACTCAGATTTCATTACTGGAAACATGACAGAAGGGCTGATTAAATCATTACCAGGTAGCAAATCTTTTACTCCTTCTTATGTTTAAAATCTCCTCCTGTTGCTTGTATTAAAATGTTAATTGCTGAACTGTATTGCATAATAAGTCATTTCACTCTACAGATGTGGCTGATACAAACCTAAACCTAAATGGCAGCAGATGTATTATTAAACAAGTCTAAAGAATGATATAAACATTATACTATATATGATGTCACTGCAAGATTTCAGATTGAGATTTCTCTTATATGTTACACAAAAACTCTCTGTTGGAGATAAAGTTAGTTTACATTTAGACCCTTAAAGAGAAGAAATCATGCCACATGTATGATAATGAGTATTTTATAAGTTGCTTATTCCTAATAATATAACTATATGTTATATATGCTTATTACAAATGTTATGTTATGGTATCTTACTGATAACAAGATATATTGAACAATATATAAGATATTTCTATGTTTCTAAAATATTTCTTTTTGCAGTGTCATCAGCACCACATTCAGCTGAGAACACCAGAGATGCTGTGAATGATTCTGACTCCAAGAATCATTTTCACCCAGAAACAGAATCTGGTAAAGCATCAAAACTCTGCTTACATGAAGTGTCATCCTAAATAGATATAAGAATAATAAAAAAAAATGTTGAACACAATTATTTAAAATCTTATTAGAAACAGAACAAGTTCATGATGATGTCAGCCATGGTACCTTGACCATTTCAGTCTCTCCGAATGTAACAGAAGGACCAGTAGGGTTATTACTAGGTAAGAAATAATCTAATCAATAAATTGTTTTTGTCCTTTTTGGCTCTGAATTATTTATGGTTAACTCGTTGGTTCTTATCGGTTTAAAATGTTATTAAATAATAACTTTGATCAGGTTTTATCACTTGCCTATCACCAGTAACCCTGTCTTCTCCTTTAGTTGGTAATCATTGCCAATGATTTGAAACTGGTTTTATCTTACATTTATGTATTAGTATACAGATATTGTGCATGCATGAACGTACTCTGTGGTACAAAAGTCTTGATCCAGCTCTCAATTCTTGTCAGATTTTTCTAATGATCTTTTAAAGTGGTCAAGAGCAATAATTCTGCAGGCTTTCTGAAGGTCTTTAAAAGTTTTTCTTTCTACATTACATTCATTACTCCCAGTCTAGTCCTTGAAACTGAATTTTAAGAGATATGTTGTTTTTTTGTTTGTTAAACCCTTTAATATGATCCAAATCATTCAAACATCAAAAAGCATCTAAATGAAGGCGTGAATCTGTGTCGGGTTTTCCCAAAATAGACAAATAGCCAAGTTAATCTGGAAATATTTGAAAAAAATTAAGGTTGCCTCAAGACTTTTGCACATTGTACTATGTTAATTTTATTGCTGCAGTCAATTTCTATCATATGAACCACATCGATCTATTATATATGCTACATAAATAAACTAAGCTAAAGCTGATATTTAATGTTTACTGTGTCACTTCACACGGCAGATCTGTTAGAAGCAAACGAAAAAGGTGGTTCCTTCAATGGCAGCAGAACCATCATTAAAAGTGGTAAAATCATGCTTGCTTTGGTATGAGTGTAGAAAATTCAGAGTGAGACTCACCATAATTCAAGTACTAATGCTTCTATTGAATGTTGTCTTTTTTTCTGCAGAACCCCCAACACCAGCTGGAAACCCCAGAGATGCTTTCACTGTCACTGACCTGATGACTGATGTAAACAGAAAAAACGAACCTGGTTAGCTATGAAACTTTAACTTTGACTGTATATGTATTTTTTAAAAAATGGCTCATTAAACTTGGTCATTTGCCTCCTTGCATCAGTATTATTGCATCAGGATGACAGCCATGACACCATGAATGATACCAAAAGAGAGAATACAACTGAGGCACCAGCAACTTTATTGACAAGTAATGAAAGACTATTTTAAGTGAAAGTAATAATGGCCTCAATATATTATTTTTTTTCTTTTATATCTCAAGCAACAGTATAACAGCGGTTGTATATTTTGTCTTTTCATTTTACAGCTTCATCGTTTACAGAAGTGGGTCAAAGGAAAGACTCTTTAAATAGCAGTGGAGATATTATTGATAAACCAATGAAAAGTGGTGAGAAACGCCCATGTGAAGTCAGAATTGTTGACTTTTTCCAGTCTTTAGCTCAGAAGATTGAATTTTTCCTTCTCAAAGAATGGCCATCACTTTTAAAATTTAGAGTGCAGATCATCTGCTACATTGACTGCAAACAGAATAACCATGCTACCGAGTTTGTGGGAGTATTAAGTTTTATCTTTTCTTTCCTTTTAGAATATTCATATCCTTTTGAGACCTACAATAAGATCAATGCAACCAGCACTGAGGAATGGACAAAAACTGGTGAAAATATTTGGTTCTATATATACAGAATGTGTTTATTTTCAGAATCTGTTGCTATATCTTTTGTGTAGTTTTTTGGTTGCTTAATTTATTGTGTATTGGCTTTTTTCCCCTGTTTGCAGAGTGCAACATTAAACGTATTAAATGTTCAGAAAAGTCCACCAAAATGCAAGGAACCTTTGGAGCTTGGATGCTGGATGCATCACAGCCAGATAATGGTCAATTTTGGTTGGCTGAACATTTTTCAGGTGATTATTGAAGCAGACATTATTTTCTCACTTTGTCCCAGAGGTGTCTGACCTCATACAGGAACATTTCTTCACCAGGTCGGGTTTTGATGGAGTTCAGGAACATTTCAGCCACCCAGGACCCAATCCAACAGAGAATAGACATCAGGAGGTTCTACCAGGGGTGTGGTCATGTTGTTTATAAGGGATCATTTTACTTTCACAATGGAGGAAAAAACAAACTTGTAAAGTAAGTGCTTGTGTATAACTGTGTTAAAACTTTGTCAAATCAAATATATTGAACTGTCTGCTGTGAGTTCTTTTCCAGCTTCTAAGTGTGTTCATGATCAATACTTTGATTTTACAGGTTTGATCTGAGCACGAGGAGAACAAGCATTCTGATCATACCAAACACCAGATATCACAACCTGACTTATCTCTTTCGCAACTCAAAGACATATTTTAAGTTTGCTGTGGATGAAAATGGACTGTGGGTCATTTTTGCCTCAAACACAGAAGATAACACCATGGTCGCAAAGCTCAACCCCGACACCTTCACTGTGGAGGCCTTCATCAACACTGCCTACCCAACAGCTAAAGCAGGGAATGCTTTCATTGTGTGTGGGGTGCTGTATTTTACCGATGTCAAAGACAGAAGAGTGACGTATGCCTTTGATTTAAGGACAGAAAGTCCTCTGGATGCAAGTTATGATCTAAGGCCAGCGAACGGCGTGTTGGCTATGTTGTCATACTATCCCAGCAAAAGGCTTTTGTATATGTGGGACAACAAAAGTGTTGATACGTGTAAAGTTAAATTCAAACAGACCTAAATAAAAGAAAATAAATTTAACTGTATAGAGAAATAAAAGTCAAGTCTCCATTCATTTCTTTCTTGCTGTTGTCTTTTTTAGCAGCAAATGTGTAACTGTACTGACTTGATTGCCAGATGTTACACATTGGATTACAAAGCATGACCTGATCACTAAAACAAGGAAGTCTTATTTCAGTTGATTAATTTCCAGAGGACAAGGTTTACCTGCATGACATTGCTATGCTGATTACACAGTCCAAGGGAAGTTGTGTCCTTCTTCACCCCTTTCTACCCATTTGATCCAACCCTTTAAAGCTCTTTTCATCACATGAGGAGTTTTAGTTACTCTAGTTCAAAGGTGAGAGTTGATAAGAACACCCTGTCCTCTATATTCTCTTAATCGGCCCTGTTTTAGATAGAAAATAAATTATTATCAAATACGTAGTCTTGTCCTCAAGAGCTACTACATCTTTAGATGCATCCCTTATCCAACACACCTTAATCAAATGGGTGAATTCTGTTGCACTCATGTAATTCAACTGTTCAGGGGCCAGGTAACGAGCTATTTATGTGATTCAGGTGTGTTGGAGAGGAGATGCATCTAAAAGTTGTAGTATAGTAGCTCTCGAGGACTGGACTTGGGCAGCCCCTCCTCTCGAATTTAAGTAGCTACTTGTTATGCCTTTTTTTTTATTTTTCCTTTTCTTTGTCTGTGTCTCCATCTGTGACAGAGCTAACTGTTTAATTTAACATACTTGAAGACCATTTAAAGTTTCTATTGTTTAACGGTGATAAGTGTGCTCTGAAATCATTAAATGAAGTTTTGTCAAAAATAAATGTCGCAGAAAGTTATATAATTGAGACCAATTTTCTTTTTTCCTATGTGACATAAACGTAACACTATTTCACAATACCCTTGTAAGTGTTCATAATACGACATGTTCATGAACGCCTCAGCAGTTGTCGTTTGTTTCAGCAGATCTCAAAATATCTGGATGGGTGCCGACAACATAGAAGTGAAAGGAGCCTCCATGTTACTTTAGCCTTTAACATGATTATATACATGCCGCTAGCTGCCGTTCCTGGAGGGGAGGCTAGTTAGCTAGCTGGATCTAACCTAGTTCATAACAGCAGGCGTTACATCACTTTGGGTCGTGTCCCACCTGGGAAATAACGGCCCGAAGGAACAAACTCTCATATTGACTTTGATATTAGCATGATACACAGATCTGTAAAAACCTAAACAAGAGGGACAGCTTTAGTGACTTGGCAAATTTGTTTTTCTGAGGGGGCTGTCAAGACTCGACTGATTTCGCTGTACACTGTAAGTAAAACCGGCAAGCCAATGAAATATAGTCTTTTTGTAAATAAAGGTCGTACCTTAGATTTAAGTTTTATGCCTTAGCCGTGTAAAGCCAGCCTGTTTAATTGGTTATTAAACACATGCTGGCTGTTCTATATGTGCAATGGCTGTTTGTCATTCCCCTGGCCGTATCTGGTTTAGGCCTAGCTTAGGGTAGCTATCAGTTAACCATCCAAATATGCTAGTTAGATGCGTTGTTTATTTTGTTATTACCGCTGGTGTTGGCATGATGCCAATATACCCAGCGAAAGAAATCTACACATTTCATTCAATTAACTGATTTTTCACTCTAGTGAGCAGCAATGACAACCGTTTTCTCACATTAATGACCCTATTTGCTAGTGCTAACAGTAGCGTTCAATATCTGAAACGTTTCAGGTTTTTAGCTGTAAAAAATTGTGACCTGACAGGGAGTTTCTGCTTGTGCAAATTTAACACTTTATATGTATCTAAAGAAATATTTCCAAACATAGTGGTACCATAGTGTTACGTAAGATATAACAAATGATGCTCGTCAAATTTAGATAAACTAAAGATATAATAATCCTTTAACCAGATATTGACATGACAGGTGGCTTGTTTATAATTCTTACTGACAAACTTGTGAATTTTTAATAGTGTTACAAAATTTAATGTTTTTAAATAATTTTATCGTAACACCTCTCAATATTAAGAATGAGGTTAGAGCGAATGAAACATTCATGGCAGTACAACTTTAATTTTTAAATGGGTCACAGAATTTAACGGGCCACATAATTTGGCCTCGCACACCGTCCTCCACTGCTTGCCACCGCTGTTAGCTTACGGCTAATTTAGCCACCGTCTCCCTTCTTTGCACCGTGTTAAGTTAATGTTTATTTTTTAAGGATTTCAAGACAGAAGAAGAGATGTCCTGTCCATGTACTTCAGTTGCCAGGTTGTTCCTAAACACTGCTAACAGAGGTAAGAAAGGGAAACTTCACACCACACCAGCTAAAGTTAGGACATCTTGCTATCTTCTCCAGCTAACCCACATTACTGTTTGTTATGACAGTTATGTAGCTAATGTCAACAACAGTTGGAAAAGTCACTTCAGCAGTACTGTACCCATATCTAGGCCAGCGCTGAGTTTCAAGCTTTACAGACAAATAGAAACACAAATTAGTTATGCAGATATTATAAAGCTAAGTTATTGCTACAACCATTTCCCCCACACTAAAACATAAGCCTTATAAGATGAGATGGGAGAAAACCACAAAATGTACAACAATCATTTGTTAATTTGCTGATTTATTTTTAGTTAGCCAATAAATTATTAGTTTTTTCCCCCAAAGTGTTATGAAATTGTGTGAATATTCAAGTTTCTCATCTCAATGTGACATCTTCAGAAGTTTAATTTTTATTAAAGACAGATTTTACTGTCATATGTTTTCATTTTATCCAATTTTCCTGTTTGAAAAATTATAAGCATTCAAAGTTTTGTGTTTTTGTTTACTTGTTATGAAATTATTCAGGATAGCTGTTTGTTGTAAATAAAAGTTCATTTTTAATATTTTGACACATCCGATCACAAATTGTGTTAGAAATCAAAACAAATGTTCCTGTGTTGCAGGATTGTCGTGCTCCCGAATCCAGTTTTTTTCTCGAAGTCGTCAAGGATCCCGAGAAGCTCATTTTCATCGTCGAGTACCCGTGAGGTCATTTTCAGAAACTGCCGTTTGTTATGCATCTAAAGATGGCACAACTAAGGATGGCGGAAATGATGGTGGAAAGGTAACCCTGTAGGATAAATCTCATTCGCAACTGTTATCCACTCTTGAACTACATACCGTTTTGTAAATGAATGCAGCTGAAATACTTTAACATGTTCTAAATCTGTCCACTTTACACAGAAAAACGTCAGTGAGGGGAAGAGACTGTCTGGTTCTGGAGGATCAGGAAAGGGTGGAAGCCAGCTACGCTGCCCTAAATGTGGAGACCCCTGCACACATGTAGAGACCTTTGTATGTGAGTAAATATATTGTTCTTCAACAAAGAATACAGAGACAAATTTAACATGTTAAGAATCCAGAAGACCAAGTTCATAGTTATTTGAATTTTAGTTAACAGAAGGAGTATCCTAAATAATTATCTTTTTTACTGACAGAGGAAACATGCCATTTAATATTGATTAAGAAGAAAATATTAATAAAATAAACACAGGTAAACACTAAGGTATTGTTTCATTATCTGGTGACTTCTTTCTGCTTCATGTTGCAATGTCAACAGTGTGAGTTGATTAGCTGCTGCTTGCAGGAAACTCAGACAAACATGAAAAATTCTTCTAGTTTTGGCTTTTGTAAAATGCACTTTGTAATGTCATGCTCGTGGTGACTAACTTGTTGGAAATGCTACAAGTCTACTCCTCCCCCTCATATCACTTTCTACTTTTTTAGCTTTCATTGTGTTCCTCACAGTGTGCCTTTTTAAATGGGCTGGAACGACCTTTCCAGGTTAATTGTAGATTAATGTACTCTTCAGACATTTTAGTAGCATTCTCTTGAAAATCATAGTGTGAGTGTTTTTTTTATATTTACTTTATAATATATTACACCATACCCTTACATAAGCATTAATAGATGCTGGAATGACGACATTTTATTGTGTCATTCAATTTATCCATAAAATTTAAGAGCATCATCTGATTGTAATCAAACGAGAATGCAGTTTGTTCAAAAGCTGTCATTGGAGCACCAAAATACACAACAGAAGTCTGTAAAACAAAAAACGTATTCAGATGTGTTTACTGTAAATCCATCATTGTAGAGCCTCCCAACCCACCACGTAAACACACCAGTCAGTAGGAGCAAGTATAAAAAATGAAAACTCATACTGAGACAGAACTGAGGGAACAATAAAAAACAGAATAAGTTGATTTAAATAGCAACTCTAAAAATATTGTAAATGTCTGTAAAAGTTGCTCATGTTTTGTGTGTTAATCTTTTGCAGCATCCACACGATTTGTCAAATGTGAGAAATGTCATCACTTTTTTGTGGTCTTGTCTGAAACGGACTCTAAGAAAGGGCTAAACAAAGAGCCTGAATCTGCTGCAGAGGCAGTGAAACTGGCATTTGCACAGAAACCACCTCCTCCTCCCAAGAAGGTAAGAAACTGAAGCTGGAAACAAACTTGTCAACAATTTTATGCATTAAAAAAAATAAATATTTTTCTTTTGCCCCCAGATTTATGCCTATCTGGACAAGTATGTTGTTGGCCAGTCCTATGCAAAAAAGGTTTTGGCAGTTGCAGTGTACAATCATTACAAGCGCATCTATAACAACATCCCTGCAGGGAGTCGGCAGCAGGTGGAGGTGGAAAAACAGCCATCTTTAACTCCTCGTGGTCAGTGTTTCTGGTTTTTGGAGATATCACTAAATTATAATTGTTAATAAAGTATGTAATCGTTATTATTATGTCTTAAATTAAAATATAATTACATGTTTTGTAAACTGTCCACGCAAATCAGGGTGTGATTACAGTCAATTAGTTGGGCCAATCAAAATCAATTAGTCGTGATGTCACCATGACGTCATTAATAATGAAATGAAAAATACATTATCTCCAGATGAAAATTATAAAACGTGTGTGGGATGTCATTTGTATGATGTGTGTGATCCATAAATTAATTTTTTTCTTTTCAACATTTTGTGGGCTAGGGTTGGTGTCCTTTATTGTAAAGTAGGTAAATGAGAAAGTGGGTCAGGGAGATGTAAGGATCGAACCTGGGCTGGTTGCGTCTAAGGTGCAGCAGGTGAACTAAACACCGCGCTAACAGGAGCATTCAGCTAGAGCAAAACCAGTTGTTTTTCCGTCTGGTCTTTTTGCTCCTTAAATGCAACGTTGCTGTGACGGTTTAGTAACTGTGCTGCTCTGGTCGGTTACTTTCTCTATCAGTAAAAACTCAGACAGAAACAGTCACAATCGACTTTGTGTTCCATTTTGACTCATCAATTAGTTGTTCCCATCCCAATTACAGTCTGATGTGCAAAAATGCTGAAGTACCTAAGAAAGAAAAGGAAAGTCGTGTTTCTGGTGTTGGGACATAATATATTCCTGTTTAAATCAGATCATAGTTTGTTTAATGAGTCATGTCTGCATGACATTCTCCAAAGCAACTGTAATTGTAATATTTGTGCCCATAAAAAAATTATATCCATATGCCTTAAAAAAAAAAAAAAAAAAAAAAAGCATTAATTTGGTTTCTCTTTGGTCCCAAAATAGTTTGTTCTTTACGTGGTCCCCAATAAACTTCTAAATTTCTACAGAGCAGGGTGTGTTGCTAGATCTTGTAACAAAACAAGCAACCGAATCTATCTAAAGAAGTGCAAAAACAAGCAACTTGGCAGCCTGAAGTTACTTTTGATTAATGGAGTGGACAGCTGTAGAGATGAAGGTCTGTGTCGTGAAGCAGACGTGTGTGTGTGTGTGTGTTGCCAGATGCCTGCGAAAGGTCTGGCTGAAAGAAACATTGTGATAAGATTGTACATGCCTAGATAATGCGAGTAAGATCAGTATGCCCCACATAGCTTCATTTCATTATGATCTACTCCAAATAATCTTTTTTGGGTTAAGTTGATCAGAAAGTTCTTTTTACATGTTAGTGACATGATAAAGAGGTCAAGATTGGTAATGACACAATGTGCCAGTGCATGTAAACATAACCAGTGATAATGCTGTGTGAAAAGTTTTTGAAACCATCATTTACTGCCTACAGTTGAGTGACCTTTTGATATAGTAGAGATGCAGTTTTAATCCTTATTGTCATAGCAAATAAACACACAATCATTGAAGTTTATTACGTGGAGAGCAGAAAGTGCTGGGTGCTGGATCTCCCAAAAAATTCAGAGCTTGAACTAATCAAGAACCTTATTTAATCTACATAAACAGCTCTGGCCTTAATTCTATTTTTTCTTAAATCATAATCTGTATTATTTGGCATTTGTTCAATAATAGTTTCAAATCTCTATAATTGTACCAGTCGTCTGTCAGGGACTGTATTGATCATGTAATGGTAATGATAAATGATAATATTGATTTAAGTACTTTGATCCTCTCCCTGTAGAGCTAGAGATGAGAAGACGAGAGGATGAATACAGATTCACAAGTAAGTGACTGACCTTACTGTTATCTGACTGACCCCTTTACTGTTATCAGCAGTGACTTTAAGTCACAACACGTAATCAGCAGTTTTCAGTTTTTTTTTATTTTTTGCAAGTTGCGCAAATGCCAAAATGTACAGACCACAGTGACTCCTCGGTTAGACTTGTCCTGCTTTTTTTCCCCTCAGTGACACATTTTTATTATTGTATTTGTAAAGAATTAAACTGGAAAACATGTATCAAGCCAAGTCCCAGGAGATGCACAGTACCTGTTAACTATTAAATGAGTTAAAAATAACAAGCATGTGTTTAACTAATTTTATTGTTTTCACAGATAAGGTGGAGAAAATAAACTAATGGATTTAATTGTGTTGATCTTTGACAATTAAATAGTAGCGTATGGGTCAGTGGTTTTTAATACCCACAGTTACCCAACCTGCAGTATGAGAAGAGTCAATCTGCTCTGACCTAAAAATCCATAAATCAGCCACCTGATTCTGACCTGACCTTTAGCCTCTTTTTGTTGGACATGTGAAATTTCTGCCTGTATGCACCAGTTCTGAAAGTTATTTACAGTTTAGTTTGAATGCTGCTTCCTCATTTTTTTGACCTGGCCCACCCCAACGTATGATGTTCTCTATTACCGTAATCGAACCAGCACACACCTGTGCCAATCAACAAGACCTTTGGGTTATGTTTTAACCTGCACGTCATTTCAGACTGGAGGAAAGAAATGAGACAGCCTTTTGACCTACATTCAGACACTGCCTATTTTCAGTTGTCGTTCTTGCTTACACTCTCACTCTGGCAGCTACTAAATATATTTACAACCTACACATGGAAACTAGATAGTTATCTGTACAATGACTCAGTAATTTGTGTCTGTTTTTAGGTCACAAAACTGACCCTGTGTCTGGCTTTTGTTGCAGAGCTGCTGCAGATTGCAGGGATCAGTCCACATGGAAATGCTCTTGGAGCGTCCATGCAGCAGCAGGCAAGCCAGCAGGCACCTCAGGAGAGAAGAGGCGGGGAGGTCCTGGACTCAACACACACTGACATTAAACTGGAGAAGAGCAACATTATCCTTCTAGGTCCAACTGGTTCAGGTTTGTCTTAAGTCAACATCTTCCTTAATTGAAATGTAATAACAGTGTGTTGTGAATGTGCTTCATCACAGGTCATTTTATAATGATTAATATAATTTTTCTAAAGGAAAAACATTGTTGGCGCAGACACTGGCACGTTGTCTGGATGTTCCGTTTGCAATCTGCGACTGCACCACTCTAACTCAAGCTGGTTATGTGGGAGAAGACATCGAGTCGGTTATTGCCAAACTTCTACAGGATGCCAACTACTCGGTAGAGAAGGCACAGCAAGGTGGGCAGAGAGACTATCAATAACAGCAGTGTTGTTTCCAGAGTCAAGATCATACTACATGTTAAGTAACAGTCTGGGTGCGCTAAAAATACCAAAAGTCAAAGATTTTAACAAGTACAGGTTGAGTATAGATTACACAAAACATGAACTCCTCCCTCTTCACTATTTTTTTTTTTAAAAACATGTACATTTCATGCTAATCATTCAATGACTGGAAATAAAAGTGTTGTGGTTTAGCCTAAATGGAGCACACTGTGAACACAACACAACTTGGAGCTGAATGTCACCGTGTTAGATTACAGTTTACATGGTAACATGCTAACATTAATCAGCACAGAACACAAGGTAATAAATTAAAGTATTGAACAGAATAATGTTCCCCCTTCCCACTCAAAGTCAACTTACCAGTGTGCTAAGCAACACTTTTCACATTTACTCACAGTTCTCCATATTTTCAGTGAATACTGGTGAGTTGTGTATATTGGGTGACTGAAATCCGCCACCATTTCCCTGTCCCTTTTTGTCATGAGCAGGTATTGTGTTCCTGGACGAGGTTGATAAAATTGGCAGCGTACCTGGAATCCATCAGCTGAGAGATGTGGGTGGAGAGGGAGTTCAGCAGGTCGGTTATTAACCAGTTACTCTAGAGTTACTCTAAATGAGACCATAATGCAGCAATTTGTTTAAAGGCTGCAGCAGACTTGAATTTTTTTTTTTTATTATTTTACCTAAAAATCAGAATATAAGTTTTATTTAATTGTCTTTTGTAGTATGATATTCATTTATTTACTTATTTACAGTTCTTAGATCAACAAGAAATGCAAAATTATTCAACTCTAGATGTCAAGCTCAGTAAATGCTAAATAATATTCTAACAGTATTGTTTTGTGAAATTTGAACTGGGTCACATATTTAACTTGGGTTGTAAACGGTAACTGCTTTCTTCGTTTGTGTCTTTTATTGCTTATCTTGTTTTGTTTGAGTGAGACTTGTGCTCAATTTTTCCATCTTTCTCTCTCTTAGGGTTTACTGAAACTTCTCGAGGGTACAATTGTCAATGTCCCAGAGAAAAACTCCAGAAAACTAAGAGGTGAAACTGTGCAGGTCGACACAACAAACATTCTGTTTGTTGCATCAGGTGCCTTTAATGGCCTTGATAGGATCATTAGCAGAAGAAAGAATGAAAAGGTAAATTTAGCACATTGTCAGTGCTTGAACAGCCGTTCAGCAAAAGCTGATCTTCCTCTTATTTGAGTATGTGTTCTGCCTCCTCAGTATTTGGGTTTTGGAACTCCCTCTAACCTGGGGAAAGGGCGCCGTGCAGCTGCTGCAGCAGACTTGGCCAACAGCAGCGGTGAGACGGACACAGTGGCAGAGATTGAAGAAAAAGACCGACTGCTGAAGCATGTTGAGGCCAGGGACCTGATTGAGTTTGGAATGATCCCAGAGTTTGTTGGTCGTCTTCCCGTTGTTGTTCCTCTGCACAGCCTGGATGAAGAAACATTAGTCCGGATCTTGACTGAACCACGCAATGCTGTAGTACCCCAGTACCAGGCTCTGTTCAGCATGGACAAAGTAAGGGCTCTGTCATTGCGCTTCATCCTCTTTTGAAAGACAACTGCACTGTGTGGAAAAAGTATAAATGTAGCAAAGAATGCAGCAGCATCACTCAAATACAGGTGGACACAAACACTAGTAGAGCCCTTTGTAATGCAGCCACCATTTTTCTTCAAACAAGGATTAAACAAAAGGATGCAACAAAAGATAATTTGCCCCCCTTTCTGCTTGTGTCACTAGTACATAACCATGTCTTTGCCAACACAAGCTCATTTTTATGTAATAAATCAACACAAATGTATCAAAAGGTTACCCACATGTTATTTGTTGACGTTGTAATTTGTTGTTTTAAAAACCTTTTCAGTGTGAACTCCATGTGAACCAAGATGCCTTGAGAGCCATTGCCAGGATGGCTTTGGAGAGAAAAACTGGAGCTCGTGGACTCAGATCCATTATGGTTGGTTATGTCAAATTTGCATTTTATTTTTATTAATTGATTGATTGTATTTTGCAATATAAAATTTTCTTTCCTCATGCAGGAAAAACTTCTCCTCGAGCCGATGTTCGAGGTGCCACACTCGGACATTATGGCTGTTGAACTGGATCAAGATGTTGTCCAAGGAAAATCAGAACCCAGATACATCAGGTCAGCATCTCTCTGCTCACCGAACTCATGCCAGTCATGCCACCAACAGTTTTGCTCCCTTTTTGTGTTTGACACTTAAAACTGAGTTTGCATTTGAATTTCAGGGCTCCAGCAAAGGAGTCAGCAGAAGAGGAGTATGACTCCAGCATTGAGGAGGAGAACTGGCCTCGGCAGGCGGATGCTGCTAACAACTGAACCACATTTGGCTCATTTCACCTGGAAGCCCTGCCATCTGAAACATTAGATTAACAAGAACCTTTTTGTATGCCAAGATTGGTATCAAAGTCTTTTATTATAGCACCTGACAAATAAACTGTGGACATCAGTGAAGAGGCTGTCATGATGAACAAGCTAAGAGAGTAACAACCTTTGGTCCCTTGCATCAGATAATAATTCTTAGGTGGTGCACGTACAGTGTGGACCTTTATGAAATATTCAATCTCTGGGGATTGTTAACATTTTATCTATATGAAGATAAAGCAATTTTATTCATGAAAGTATTTGTAGCTAGTTTGTTTTCTCTTTTTATGGTGATGGGCTGTAATAGCAAGGGAAGCAAATGGAAATTATGGGATCATACTGTACACTTGAAACAAGGCGCTCAGAAAGTGTAGATGTTAACATGTCAAGAAATGCCTTACGTCACAAGGGCATGATATTTCGCAAGCACATCAATATTTTGATGTTTTCTTTAAACACCATTGTAGTAATGGTGCTCAAAGTGAAATTGGTTGTAAATGTAAAGCTACACTGCATAGGTAGCATTTGTAAGCAGTTTGTATGACATGACCTTTAATTAGCTAAACACACCAGCACACTAAACATAGCAGGTGAGAAATGATGACTAATTTTTTAAATCAGCCAGAATGGTTATTTTTACCGTCTTCAGCTTCTTCCTTTAGCCCACTCTTCAGGAATATGTGTTTACTTACAGACCTTTTGTGTTCCAGGCTGCTTCACAAAGCAGGATTAGCAGACTGGCTGTGGAGCTTTGAAGTTATGAGAAAGTAAAATCTCGTTTGTAACTGTTATGCTTTAGTATTGGTGACTGGATTACACCCCTAAACCAGATATCTTAAGTTTCCTTGTCCTGATTCAAATGGTTGGATAATCTTCCTTTAACACAGCTTCTCTTCTAAACCTGCTTTGTCAAATATTCTGCAAAACAGTTTTGTTAGTGTGCACCAGTGTGTCAGGAATTAACTTCCTTTAGTGGCGCAATATCCTGTTACTAAATAGTACCTCCATTACAAGTGTATAATAAATAAAGATTCCACCTAAATGCTCTCTGACTCCACCATGCTGCTGTACTCTAAAATGCTGTTTGTGCTATAAAATTAGGATAATCCAGATCTGTTCTCTCTCTGCTTCTTTTCTTTAAAGTTTCAAACTGCCTTTCTTTTTTCAGAGGTCTGTTACAGAAACTAGAAGCTGCCCTCCCTCCCTCCAAAGCCTGTGAACCTTAAATTTATTGTGATTGTTTTAAAATATATATATATATATAAATAAAATGTATATCTGTATAAAATCTTAATTGTTCTTTACCTCTGAATTTGGGTGCAGAGAGGAAATTGAATAGCAAATGTGATTAAATGTCTGTCGATATGAACACGCATTACTGCAACAGACATCACAATGTTGTACTACACCGTTAGGCTGTCACCTTTATGTAACGAGCTAATCTCTGGAAAGTATCGTGCTGTTCTCTGTTTGCCGATACCTCAGCATTTCCCTAATCCCACTTCCATTCCACATGGAAATTGTATGGAACGGCATGCTGTCTTCAATGTGGTTTTGAATAAAGACCTAATAACAGCATACAATGATATAAAATACTTCAAATATGTTTTAAATCATTTTTGATAACATAAAACCAGAAAAGTATTGAAAATCAGTGAACTTTATAAATAAGATTTGTTTGACTGTTTATTAATTATATGTGTACATATTTTAAAGCACTATGACTTATACTGGACCTTTGCATGGCGGATTACGCTGGACATCTGAGGTGATAAACAAACCCTCAGATGATGTCAGAGGCTTAGGGATGAAGAGGTTTATAACACGCAGTGATGTTTGTGTCAGTCATTTACTCCATTCATCCTGTGGATGAATTAGAAGAGCTTGAGGACAATATCTGGCTAAAGGTAAGAATTTATTTAAAATGAAAGAAAAAAATGTGGCTTTATTACTAGAAGCTCAGAAAATCTTATTCTCTTGATGCTGGTCATTTCTTAGTGCATTTTGGAGGTGATGAGCATTCTGGAGGATGTCCCATTTCAGACCCCTGTGGGTCCATTGGGGGTCGAAGTACAGCTCCCGACTGCTCCGGACATACCCGTACCAGACTGCCATCAAATTTTGCTCGAAACTGAGGTCTTATTTTTTATTTTAAAATCTTTATAGAAACTCATTGTTTGCTTTTCTAGTTTTAACTGTCAAGTTAAAGAGTCACATTTTCCACCTTAATCCAGTGTCTGTTTATTGAGACTTGATTACATCTACTTTTCTCTTTTATCCTTTAATTGTATCAAAATTGTGTTTAAATGAATTTGGGCTTCAAACTTGTTCTAGATTTATTTTTATTGTAATTTGAATACAGATTCTAGACTCATAATCTATACTTTTATTTTGACTGGAGAAATTGAATAGTTTTTAAATCTTAGAGATCTTCAGTTTTTATGACATGTTCCACAGGGAAAAAAAAATAGGTTTAAATTAAAGTGAATGTTTTTTCTGCAGTATGGATTCAACCTGGAGAGGTGGATCATGACTGGGCAGCAGCCAGTCTGTCAGGCTCCATCCTGCCCACCATACTGGATGATGTTCAGCTGCCCTCAGGAGAATCAGGTGATCGATCACAGGGGCGGTGATCCGTGGGCCCCCAGGCCTCGTCCCCGCAGCTACAGTCTAAATTCTGCAGATACCCGCTGGTTACACCATCGCACCGTTAAGTTTCTCATAACTGACTCTGATGATGAAGATGGTTACTGTGAAAATAACGAGGGGTCTTTAGCTGAAGGTGCACGTCACTGTGTCAACATCAGAGAGCGGCCCCGGAGTGCTGCACCTAAAGACCCACTGTCCAGAGTCAAAGACATGCATCTCGGTCCTTCCACTCATCACTGTAAACCCGATTCATCTCATATCTTCAGAGGCCACAGAACCACTTCTTCTCTGCCAGACTGCAGACAACCTCTTCGTGCAGTGGAGCAGCACAGGTCACAGCTGGCCAGCCCCCACTCCCAGGGGCAGAAGAACACCAAGAAGAGGCAGCGTTCATTGTGCTCTGTAGGTAGAAAGTACTCCCAAAACACACCCCCTGCTGGCCTTTCTTCATCCAAGCTGCAGCAGCAACGACCCTCCTCTGCAGGACCTGTTGTCAAAAACCACAGGAAAAAGGTTTGTTTCTTTAAAATCAATATGCAGTCTGTCATAAAAGCCAACAGTTTTCTCTCCCTTTTTTTTTTTTTTTTTTACCTTTAATGTTCTTCTCTCTGCTTTTCCCCCTTATGACCAGGTCCTGACGACAAGTGGCTGTCATGGGGTTTTCTTTGACTCTGCAGCAGAGCTTCTGACAGCACTCAGCCAGGAGGAGAGGGAGTTACTTGAGACCATCACTGAGAAAGGATACCCACTCCGCACAGCTATTCTGGCTCTACAGAAAACAGGTTATAGGAGTCCAGAGAAGGTAAATACTCCCTGGGGTCATAGTCAACTGGTGATTTAATTCATTGGCTAAATTGACCATAATAATACATTATTAAGATGCATGTAATTTGCAGAACAAACTAGTCAAACTTATTTTTTGCAAGATAGCTGACAGGTTAACAAAGTACAGACAATCTTTACTCATAACCTGAAACCCATTCCTGCTCTTAACAGCATATTAGCACATTTCTGTGGGTGTACACAATGCCTACAACACCTGTAGTCTACATTATTGTTTTGATTTTCTTCTGGTTACTAGGTCTTAAAATACCTGGTCGCAAGTGACCATCTCTGTCAGCTGGGTTATGATGAAGCACAGGTCGAGGAAGCTTTGGAAATGTTTCAGAACTGTGAGACAAAGGTAAACCAAATTTTGTATTAAAAGTTTAAGTTTTATTTCAACTTAATGCACATCGGTAACCTTTAAAAATTGTGTTTCAGGCTGCAGAGTTCCTGCGTCTGTTGACTCAGTTTAATGAGATGGGCTTCCAGCAAAGCACGATCAAAGAAGTTCTGCTTGTTCATGAAAATCACCATGAGCGGGCTCTCGAGGAACTCATGACACGCATGGCCTGAACAGGCTCTTCTTACCGAGAAAAATACATTTCCCATCAAATACGTACTTGCCTTCTTGAGCCGGACTCACTTGATATTAAACTCAAAAGCAGCAAGAATAAAAATATATATATATAAATAAAATAATAATAAAAAAAAATCAACTTATCTTTTTATTTTTTAAACATTTATTTACAGTTTGAAAAAAAATACTTGATAGACTTTGAATAGCAAATGTAGCAATCATTCCAGCTTGAAGCAGAACATCATGGTGCCCTTTGTAAACCCTACAGTACTGAAATAAATAATGTCTTAGTTTTAGCAAATGACATTTTAAAAAGGCTGTAACAAGGGGAAAAAAAAATCTAGTTCAGAAATAGCCACAGAAATACACGCACACACCAGAAAAGAACAGTGAAAGCAGTTACTGTGAAAGTCTTACGGCTAAAATCAAGACTACAAAATAAAAATCACAAAAAATTAAAAACCATTTTTTAAATTTTTTGTAAAAAATTGAAGGTGGAGTTCCCTCTTTCCCCACAACACCACACCACCACTGAGCTGGAAAACTTGCAGTGCCAGAGCAGCTCCTCTGAAGCATCACTGATGACTGACAGTGGAATTCAGCAATCCTGACTTGACATTCAGTTTAGAAGCCTTCGTGAGGTCTCTCTGGAAAGACAACACAGAGTTAACTTGTGTTCATATAAAACAAATGTATAAAACTGTAATATGAAACTATGTACTAATCTTGGGAAAAATGTTTTACCTCAGATTTATGACAACTGTGGAAAATTTAACCTAAACTTTCCCCATGCATTTATAGTGGTTTTTCCCATAACCTGCAACACTGTACATGTATTCATTGCATTTTGTATTTGCACTGTAATTTTCATGTAAATCTGTCCCTCAAACCCATTTTAAATAAATGCAGTGCATTATGGTGTCAGATTGTTGGGGTACCTATGATTGGTTTTTTACTAATATATTTGGAAAACATAAAAACAAACAAAAAACAAAAGATGGATGAAAATATTTTAACTTCAAACTCCAATGACCACTTTACAGAGGATCAATAGTTTATAAAGTGGCATAATTGAAAGTTTTACTGGTAAAATACAAAGCTGTATTCGACATACCGCCCCAAACACAAGATCAAATTGGAAAATCTTTTTAATATTTTGAGATATGTCTCTAAATTAGTGTCAAATCTCATAACACATCCTTAATTCCCTACTGGCAGTTCTACAGTAATCCTTACATTTAGTTCTAATATAATCCTGTACTTCAGACACCGATGCAACAAAAATAAAAGTATTTTTATTCACAGTGCACCCAAGTCGACTGTATTTATGGACTAGACGTATGTAAAACCACATTTACCGCAAATTCCGAATAGGAGCCAGCAATAGAGTTAAGGGTGAAGGTGTGATCTTGAGTATCCTGAGACCTTGGTGTGCCACACGGAGCATTTCTGGGATGGGAGATGTTTTCCTTGTTTCGGTCAATTGTGCGGGGTGTCTTGTTATGTCCTGGGATTTTGAGGCCAATACCCTAAAACAGGATCAAAGTTCTTTCTCAGGTTTTATTTAACTGCCAACAACTACACATATATAAATGAAAATTTCACCCATCATCCTGTTATATAATCTAAAACTTGCACTTTCAACAAAGAGTTGACCTAAATATACATTCAAAAAAATTCTTTATGGAGGACATGACTCCTTAAAACATTTTGTAGCCTGTATCAAGATAAAGATATGATCCATTCTAACAAAACTTGATACTAAAAAAAATCACCAATTCAACCATGAAGGTTTATTTGGCTGTTTGCAACACAGAAAAATCACACAGCTGATGGCAAACATACCTTGCTGGCAGATAGTGGTGGTTTCTGAATGGAGAACTGGCATACGCTTCCACTGAAGCCTGAACTATAAAAGCTGTTTGGAGTGGAGAGGGTTGAAGTTCCATTTAACTAAGCGTTAGGAGGAGAAAAGGTAAATCACTTCTCTGTTCTGACATCAACGTCATTTATACAACAAATTTGTCAAAAATGCAGAAGTTTCTCACCTTCCTCATTTTTCCAGGAGTTGTAGTTCCTGCAAGTCGCCGTTTAGATGGGGTTTTCACTGTTGTGCCGTACAACATATCCTCTTGTGTTTGCTTAGTTTTCTTCAGTTGCTATTCACAAACATAAAATTTAAAAATCATAGTCAACATGTTTGAGAGAAGTAAACTATTAGTTATGCAATTTTTAACGTACTCTCTCGAGTTTCTCTCTCTCCTTTTCCTCATGGTGCTGCTCCCACTGCTGCTGCACATACTCAAGAAATTTCTGCCCATTCACCAGAAACTCCTTGCCATGCTCCTGTTCCCAAGCATCAATCTGGACCTTCAGGCTCTTCTCCAACTGAAACAAAACAATTTAACACGTTTTTTCCCCCACTGACAGCGTACTGCATGACACTGTGATCCAATTTTTAAAAACATCTTTAACATTTTTTAGATAGATCCTGACAGTCAGTCATCCAGTTTTTGACAAAAAAAGAAGACAACAAAACAACCCCCAAAAAACAATATCGCCATCTGCTGGCCAAGATTGATATACATCAACCTACTGTTTCCACTCTACAAAACATACTTCCTTAATGGTCCCCTTTTGATAGTTTTATACTGTTAAAATGATCAAGTCAGAGGCAAAAATCTGTTAAAAATCCTGTTAACATATTTAGAGTAGGGCTGGGAGATATGAACCCAATTTCAGATATTTTGAGAGCAGATCATGTCGATTTTCCTGCCGCACATGCTGGCAGTGTTGCCCAGCTTTGTGCTGCAGCCCACTTCTAGCCTTCACAGAAAGAATAAATAAATAAACGAATAAATAAATAAATAAATAAATGATGGGTTTATAACTCACTAGTTTTTACTCTACAGAAACTTATACTTGGACTTTACAGATCCGTGGAAGGTAACTCGTCTGTTAAATCAGCTGATCACTTATCAGCTGCTGTGTGAAATTTTGTTCCGCTATCAGAGATATGAAAACGCAGATGGTGTACAAGAATATATTTCAGAAATATAATTTCCTTTAGTGTACTCAGTAAAACCTACAGAGACCTGAGCTGGAAGTCAGACCTGAAGGGGGATGCCGTCCTTCCAGGAAAGTGTTAATAGTGCTAATTTACATGAGACCACGTTGATAACATGTTGAGCAGCCGCGGGGGACTTTCAGCCTTATGAACATTTTCGTAGCTCAGAGTTCTGAATGAAAAATACTTTTCAATGATCATAACAAAATACAGTTTTATATATTTAAAAATTCAAAGATAATGCCCAGACTTTTTATTATAGAACAAAGAACCCTTCTCACCTTAGGTAAACTTTTCTGCAGGTCAGTCCTTTGCTTTTCTTCTTTCAGAAGGTTTCCTCCTCTGTTGTTGAACCTTGAAGGGTCATTTGCCTTTTTCTGTATAAAGAATAAACACATTTACACATGGCCACAATGAATGACGTATGTAAAGCTTCCTGGGTAGACTCATAAGGGCGGTACTCACATCAAGTTCCAAGTACAAGAGCCAGTTGTCCTGCCATTTTGCGACTCCTTCAAAGAGTTCCTTGTGGTCCTCGTAGTACTTCTTTAGGCTCTTGACTTCAGCTTCATGGAGGTTGAAAAGCTCCTCTGTGAATTCCTCTGTAAAAAAAGGAAAAAACACAAACTTAACTTTACCTTTCCTTTCTAAAATTTACTAGATATATTCAGTGCACAGTCTTCATAATTTAAATAGATCCATTTACCATCGTGATATGGAACAAAAGCTTGCTGCTGTTCGTGGCTGTAGAAGCATTTCTTCCACAGAAGAGAAATCTCTGTTCTGATAGCCTCGATGACACGTCTCATGCTCTGCATTTTCAGCAACTCCAGACGCTGGACCTCAGCATGAAGCTGGAGACAAAGAAGATGTATTTTCACACCTTAAAATGAAGCGGTCAGTAGTGCCTGTTGAACAACACACCACAGCACATATAACATATATATAACATGACCACATTAAGTCGTTTCCTACTGCATCGATGTTCTTCTTCTTTGACTTGACCATATGCTCAGAGAAGGCCTCTCTGTCCTCGTGAGGAATCTGAAGCCTTTCCCACAGCTGTTGGATCTTTGTCCGCAGATCTGAACAAAGAATCTCCTTCTCAGCTTTCTGTTCTTGTAACTGAAAAGAAACAAAACTCTGAGTCACACATCCAAAATGTAACTTTGTAGACAGTCAAATCACGACAAGCCGAAATCTTGATAGTTTCAGCAAACTGACCTGACTGAGGAGTTGTTTAAGAGCAGCAATGTTGTCATTTGACAGGCAAAAGGCCTCATCATCCTCACACATCACATCCATCTCAAAGCTGGTTTGTGGGCTTTGCTCCAAATCATCCATGCAAACAACAATCTCCTTTTTGATGCTCACAAATTCCTCATGACGATGCTCCTGCAAGGAAAAACTGATTAACACAGAACCTCACAGAAATACCAGAGTGAATCGTCCAGAAAAAGCAGCACACTATGGGCACCTTCTCTTTGGTCAGATCTTCAAGGTAGGCATGATAACTCTCTAGTTGCTTCAGTGACGGGACAGCACTCTGGTCAATGGAGAAGGGTGTAGTGCACATAATATCACATAGCTCTCTGTCTTTCACAACCAAGCCTTTCAGCTCCTCCATTCTCTGCTTCTTGTGCTCCTTCATCACCTCTAGACGTGTGCGGCTATTCTTCTCAGCTTGCAATATGGTGCATCCATCCTCTTCCTGCAATGAAATCCAAATACTTAAACGTAAGTTTTCTGGATGTTAAAACAGCCAGTCATCCAGTTTTTGACCCCCCCTCCCCTCAAAAAAAAACAAAAAACCTCCAAAATCCACAATAACTTTCAGCCTTTCCTCTAGAAGCCCCTCCCCCATCGGGTTTTTGATAAACACTGAGAAAACGAGGCGTGTGGGATGCCAAGTCACTGGATATTTTGTGTGATTTCTCCTAGGTGAGGATTCTATATATTGCAACACACTCCTCTTACAAATAACGTACAGGCAGTCAGATGTCTGAGTCAGAAATCTGTGGAATTCCTTCCCAAATAATTATACATGTCCATTTTTAGTACTCAGTTATCCTTATTTTAAAACACTTATGATACAAGGTGTTCACATGTATAAGATGTACCTCTGTGTCTCCTATTATCCTTGGGGTCAGTTTGACCCCATTCAATGTTTATCATTAAAAAAAATATATAATAGTTTACTTTTGTTTTGTTTAATATTTTATGGCTTTTCCTAATTTGATGGGTCCAATTGATTAAGCATAAAATTATGATAATGATATTTTTTCAATGTGCTAAACACATATTGCACGCATTGGTGTTCCTCTGGAGTCTGTGTGTGACCCATGTGTGACCTAACACCTCCAAGTGCAGAGTTGATAGACGACATGGGGAGGGAAAACAATATTCTCAGGAAAACTTTACCGCACCATGGAGATGAATGCGTGTGTATGTGTGACCTAATACTCATATCTGCCGAAGTAGAAATAATTTCCCCCCTAGTGTGGAGGGTGGGGTATCCCCGCAAAATAAGGTGGAAATTATTTTCCGGAAAGGTCAAGGTTTCTTTATCAAGAGGTTATGTATTCAACAAATAAATGCCTGACACAAAAACTTGGTCAACAATTTTCTGTAAATCAATTTCTGTTGGCTAATATGTCAGATTGACCGCATGGGTGAAATGTGTTAGTAATATTTGAGGATAATAGGAGGGTTAAGCATTTATCTCAGAGTGGATGTTCTAGCTATGACTTGCTAGTAGACAGCTGGTGAAAATTAGCCTGAGGCAACTCTTGCACAATGCATCAACTGGTAACAAAATGTTTTAACACTGTACAGGATCCCTTACAGATGCGCGTTTCTTTGAGGTGACTGTACCTCAAAGGGGGGCAGCTGAAGTTCACTGTATAAAGTAGCAAGTTCCTTGCTACAAGATTCTATGGTTTTCAGTAAACGCTTCTTAAGTTGCTCTTCTTCTGCAATCATCAGGTCCAGCAAACCCTGCAGGGAATGAGCGAGAAAAACAAAACAAAACAATGCATAAGATGAGCTAAGTTTGATTAAAAAGCCAACCTTAAAAAGTCAACAGAAATGTGGCACTGACTTTAATATGCTTGTGCACATCATTGGTTCTCTGTAGGCGCTGCTCTTCAGGAATCCCTATTTCTTCCCAAATATCCTGCAGCCTGACCAGAGCCCTGTTGAGATAGGCAACGGACTCTGCTGCGTGGACTTCACTGTAGAAAGAGAAAATGGTCAACTTGGTTTGAGTTTATAAGTGTGACTTATTAATACCGACGAAATCAATATGAACACTGTCGAATAATTTAATCACCAGGGGAGAGCTAACGTAACGCCACATTCCTTTATCGGCGAAGAAGGCTAATGTTAGCTAGCTGCCGACGTTAATCAATATTATGAAACATATACTTAGCATGAATCAAACTTAAATGTTACCAATCACATTTACTCAGTGCTAATCGCATATTTAAATACTGTCCAAATGGAATATACAAGGTATAACATGCCAGAGAAGAGCTAACAGTTATCTTGAGCTAAAAGTCAACAAGATATCCAACACACAGTTATATAAACTGATTAAGGTATAAAGTACTAACCTCACTCTCATGTCGCCACAGTACACAAACTAGGTAAATTAAAACAACCCTCCTTTAAAGCGTAAATGGCCTTTCACTCTAAAAACGTAATTACGTTAATGCATGTGCGGTTGTAGCTGTTTGACTACTCGTTCGTTTGTCGATTGCATTTGAAATTTGCACGGAAACAACATCTGTGCGATGATTGGTCAATTATACTGACGTTAACGGAAGTTCCCCGCTCGTTTCTTCTTATTGTCCTAATGTTTTACTAGGATCACTATCGCCATCCACTGGTTTAGAGCATGACGTTTTTTTAAGAAGTTAAAAAACGAAATAGCATTTTATGCTTTATCGAGAGACAGGAAATAAAAGAGCCGGGCTGTTTTGCCTACTTATTGACTGACGATGGAATTTTTTTTCTTTTCTTTTTTTTCTTTTTTTCTTTTTTTAATATTATACGTTTTTGAGGTTGGTGATTGGTGTGTGCATTTATTTTCTGTACGTTGTTTTCCATGCGTCCTCCAGTACCATAAGCATTAACATTAATTAGTCATATGCTAAACGTTCATAAGTCTAATTAATGTTGCCCTGAGCTTTGCTTGGATTGGTTTGTTCTGTCAGAGTATTCACTTGCTACTGTCCTTTCAATTTTTGTTCTTATGCTCAGATTGTTTGGATTTGCACATTATTTAAGTATCAATCTGATAGATAGATAGATAGATAGATAGATAGATAGATAGATAGATAGATAGATAGATAGATAGATAGATAGATAGATAGATAGATAGATAGATATGCACAATTACGGTATTTTCACAAAGTGTTTATTTGTGCATTTTGTTGTTTATTTGTATCAATGATGCCTTGCTGCCAAGGCAGCAGCTAGTCTTGCTGGGGTTCTCATTTAAAGCAATAATACAAATGATTAAATTACCTTTAAACAAATCGGTAATGATACAATTTAATACCCACAACTTAAAAAAATCCAAAAACCACCCTGTACCCTTCATCAGCCCACACCTAAACGATAAGAAAGGAAATACAATAAAAAGATTTAATTACCAATCCCGAAATACAAAATGAAGTACTTACAACATGAGACTGGTCAAATGATTATGTCCAAATGAATGTATATATATATCCATTTACACAATAAATCGCACATTTTTATGTACTTTTTAAACCGATTAATAAAAATAAAAAAAACAAAAAACAAACAAAACAACAACAACAACAAAAGTAGATTGTCTATCACTTATTGCTTCAGCTGTACAAAAGTTGCTATAATCTGCAGATATGATGTAGGGAGTTTGTTTTACATAATTCCATTTAAAACTGTCCTCTACTATTTCTCACAAAATACTAGCATTTCTTTGCAGCATTATTGCATTTCTACCTCTGCATGCACACACACATGCATGCACACAACTACTCACAATAAGTTAGAGAAATTTGGCTTGTATTGTGATGTCAGAATGCACCAAAAATACACTATAACCTTTACAGTTGAGCTTAATTTCATCTTCTCTAAAATTTTTAATGCACATATCTAGCTCTTCATTGTTATGGTACTTCTTGGATAAAATGCAATGCTAAAAAAACAAAACAAAAGAAAAAAAAACAAAAAACAAGTGTCTAAACTATGAACTAACTACTAAATATTCTGGTTCAATGACATCTTGTATTTAAACAGACCAAGATAAGACCTAACACGCAACAAAACATTGAGACATTAACATTGTTTTGTTGTTGTCATTTACACCTTACTGTTCTTAGCTTTTGTTTCCATAAATTGTTTGAGATTAAGAAATTGCCATCAATTTATTTTTTCAAAATGTCTTTCATGCATTATGTAATATCAATGTAAAATTAACTTTTCAGATTTTCATACATTTCTCTAAAGTGGAATATTCCTAGCCTTTTGTGAATGGTGTACTCGTTTGTGTTTGTTTAAACATGGACTTTATTTCAGTAATTCTAAAAAGATTACAATATGATATTTGTTTACACACACTGAACGTATTTTAAAATAGTCTTGTGATGGTAATTACGTGCATGAGATTTAATAAATGGCACAAATGAACATAAACTGGTGTCACAAATAAATAATTCAGGAAAGTTTTGATGAAAACAAAGTAAAACTGTAAATCTACATGTAAAACACAACCATATAAAGTTTTGTCATCTCTGCATAAAAAAAGCCATTGTTGCCTCATCAGTGACGATATGGACGTAAACAGAGGTTTCCGAGAACCTCCTCACTGAACTGGTAGGTGAGCTTCTTTTTCACTTTTTTAATCTCTCCTGTTTTACCATAGTTCCTTAGAGCTCGAGCCATTTTTTGGTAGGTCATTCTTTTGCGGTTTCCTTTCTGAACACCCCAGTGGGTTGCCAGGGCTTCTTTGTGTTTTGTGGAGAACTGGAATATGCCCTTGTCCTGGTCCACCCACCAGATACTCTCACTCATGTCGCCATTTCTAAGCAGGTCCAGGAGGAATTGATACAGACGGATTTTCTTCTTGTTGCCTGGAAAGAAAAATACAGTATTTCTTACAGCTACTTATTTTTACAGGCTTCAGTTTAAATTGAAGAACATTAATATTTTGTCTGTACAAAATGTTGCATTGGAAATACTTACTAGTATCTCTCCTGTAGGAAGAATGGTTGCGGTCTTCAAATTCATCCTCTCCTTCGGATACCTCCAGTGGGGGACTAAGGGCTCTGTGGTCCTCCTCTGAGTAGTAAAGTCCAGGTGAGGCTGAGGGTGGGTACTGGTAGCACAGGGATGGAGTGTAATGTGGGATCTTCAGGGGAAATTTAAAGCATGCCATCATTTTCTTTTTATTTGCTTTGTTTGGTTTTCCAATAACTGTCTGTTGTTTTTGTTTAAACATGGTCATTGTATTAAAAGAGGAAGTTGCTTTGCCAAAATAGATTTTAGTGCTCAGTAACACCATGTGGTGCTGATGACTTGTCAGTGAAAATGTCCCAGTGTGTCCATATTATGCAACGTGTTTGTGGAGAAAAAGTTTTGTGGCACCAAAGGATTGATTCCAAATAAACATATTGTGTTCACTTCTAGAGCCCACACATTTCGATAAGATATTACATATTGAAGAGTATTTTTTGATTTTTCTGTTTCTTATGATGCTGCTTAGGAAAATCCTAAATGTTCATTTGTACCTTAACCTTTGTTTCTCTAGTCGTTCGATGTTTGAGATCCCCAGACTTAAAAACATCCCAGCACAGTGACTACAAGTCTCCTCTTTCAATGAGTAATCTATCTTAGGTGAATTACAAAATGTAAGAGATTACTGTTTTGTCATCACTGCAAACTGTAACTTCTGCTAATAATAGATCACAATGAGAGTGAGTACCGATGGAGAATTATTTAAAGGGGCTTTTTCCTTCTTAGGATTGTGGTTTCAGTTGTATGTTTAATGAGGAAAGTGTAATCATATCAGCCATTTACTTATCAGGACACATCCATATCAGTATTTCCACTTACATAGGAAGTGACTCTTTTCATGCTTGTGCAGTCATGAATTTCCATACATGGACTTACTTGTGATGACAGGGAGACAGGAGTGATTGGAGGGTCCAGGTGAAGGTGCAGAGAATCACTGCTGTAGCGAAAAGGTTGTATCAGTTGTTGAGATGACACCGCCTGCAGCTCCGTCAAGTGATTGACGGGGGAATTCTCAAAGTCTGGTGGCTGGACCCGATCAGAGTGCAGTGCCCATCTGTGTTCTAAAAATCAACACATGTTTAAGCTTTGATTTGTGATTTTTTTCAAAGAGGTAAATATAGTCTTACCTTCATAAATATCCCCCACGCTGCTCAGGTAATTGTACAGGTCCACAGGCGGTCGAAAGTTCCCAGGCTCATTTGGAATAATATCCTCCGATGCCTTTGGGGAAGAGAAGGGAAATATTTTCTCTAAGAAAGTACATTTTTTTAAGCTTTTTGAGCAACTTCCTTCTCTCTTTAATATGTAAAATAAATTATCTGTAAGCCAGACATAGTACATACCAAACAGGTGGGTTTGCTGATTATTAAAAGTTAATAAAACACATCTGCTCTCAATAAACACAATCTACACTCTTCTACTTAAATATTTTAAACACTAATTTCTTAATCTCTCAAAATTTTAATAAACTGCCAAATTAAATAGAGAAATTTGACAAACTTTGAGAAAAGTCTGACCCATGTGAGCTACAAGTGTAAACAATAAAACAGAGGCACTTACAGACGTTATGACAAAACCTTCCATGATATAAACAAGGTAGCATGAGAGTTTCAGGACTTGAGGCTTGTGATAAACTTTAGCTCTTTCCTATTGCTTCACTCAAAAACTTGCAATGTCGACTTCAGCAGACAAATGGGAACTGAAAGTGAGAAATAAGCTAAGCTGGCCCTTATGCAGTCGGCATTCATTTCATCCATTTGTTAAATTCATATGATTGGCTGGTTCCTGATGGCCAGGAGACGCATTTCCTGTATTTTAAAGAGAGCTTACAGATCATGTGTTTGTATATGCGTATTTTGGTTGAGCAAAAATGTTTAAAGAAATCTGTAGAAAGGAGTCATAGAAAAAGGTAGAAAGACAAGAAAACAGATGCCTTAAGAACAGAAAGTTATTACAGATTTAATAGCTGCTTCAACTCTTCCACCTTTGCCAACTTTAGTTGTGTTGTATCAAGCCAATACGGGAATATCTGTTGTGCAGCATCTAAATAAATGGTTTTAATTCTAAGTGTGACATTTAATTTCAGAATAGAAAAGCAAGCTTTATGAAAGCTTCTGTAGCAATGGAGCGTTTTATAAGCTTCACAGTTTCAAACACAAGTCCCCTATATGACTGATTCATAGGAATCTCTCTCTTTTTTTTTTTTTTTTTTTTTTTGCTGCACACAAGGGTCGAAACCAAAAATGAAGTTTGGAATCAGAGTTGTTCCTCTTTTAGTCTGGCATTCAGGCTGAAATGAGGAAGTGCTGGCCATGAGAATGAAACCAGTGAAAACATGACCTAAATGGCCGCAGCCTCTGTGTTCTTTGTGTCAGTTGTTTGGTAAAACAGCTTAATGCAGCAACTCTGTTTAAAACAATAGGCTGATGGACTATAAATGGTGAAGGAAAACTGGAGCAATGATTCACAAATCATTATTGGAATGAAAAATGAGCAAAGATTGTTTAATTGTTTTAGTAAATGGTAATTCTGAAATCAGAAAAGCAGATTCTGAAAAAGATAATAATAAAAAGAAGAAACACTGCTTAAACATCTTGCAACTAATTTGCAAAACAATGTGTGGGCCAGCTTATTTTAATAAAAAAAAAATCTAATAAATAAATAAATAAATAAATATTTAGAAAATCTATCTCTTTGGACATGGGATGGGGTTGAAAACAGATATTAAAACAAACATGCATTGATTCAGTGAAGCTATGCATGGCCTCAGAAACACTTGTGAAATTCATTAAAACATAGATCATCAATGCACCAAAAAGGCAATTTAACCTCTACCGTACACCGTGCACAAGGCAGCCATTTGAAATGCTTTTTGAAATAACAGACACAGAGTCCTCCTCTCATATGAAGCTAGAAAAACAACAAGCTTTGTTGATCTTCTCAGTTTCCAAGCACAGGGAAAGTAATGCAAGACACTGGTAAACATGACCCTATCTTAAATTTTTTTTCCTGATATAAAATTCAAAATCACCTGATATTTTTTCAGCATTTCAACATTTGTTTGTAGATTTTCAAATACAATGAATATGATTTGTCAATGCATTCTGCTTTTGTTTACTTCTACTTGTTATACTGGCCAGGACACTCTTGCAAAAGAAATCTTTAAATAGAAATTATTCCAACCACCGTTTGTCATGTTTTCAAATGCTGACATTTTCTTGTTGTAAATCAAAACTATACAGTGTGCCCAGTTTTTTTTTTATCTGATGAAGCATACTGCATCACACAAAGAAAAACCCTTTGTTGTGTTAAATATGGTATGTCTATTGTTGTGTTACACCTGAACATATGAGACAACGACAACATCAACTGTTTTGATTCCATAAAAGAGGATACTTCCTCTTGTATGACTTACACTAACTCTGGCAGCCTCTTCCTACTCGATGATCTACAGTGCAGTGAGTGCAGATGTGGGGCTTCTGCTTAAAAATACTTTAAACGCTCTGTCTCCATCTACTGGAAAGAAATGCGCTGAACAGTATCTAGGCTAGACTGAGTTCAGAGGCAAAAGGGAGACAACCAAAATACCTCACCGAGGCCCAAATTTATTTTCCCGCACCCCATAATTTGTCTCTTTTTGATGATGACAGATAAATCGGAGAAACGAGGGCTTTGGTGATGCATCTGCTTTTTAAATTTCCGCGTTTTGTTGAATTTCTTTCACACCGTAGACACTGAGCAGCAGCCAGGCGCGGAGTCCTGCTGTCCCGTGGAATTATCACGGAACCGAGGCGAGATACGTATGGAACATGGCTGCTATGAGGACTTTAACTGTGGCAGGTCTGTTTTTGGCATTTTGCGCTTTGGGACTGATAGCCGTGGCGATCAGCACTGACAACTGGTACGAGACTGACGCGAGGCGGCACCGGGAACGCTGCAAGAATTATTCAAACAAAAGAAATGACCCGGGCTACATCTACATCTCCAGCAACAATCTTCCTCTTCGCATGCTGCCCAAGGAGAAAAACGTAGAGAGGAAGGGCTCCAGTGTCAGCGGTGGAATTCTGCTGCGGGCTAAGCGGCACTTCTTGCCTCCTGCCCCGGCCATGGAGTCCCTCTGCAGTCGGCATTTTAACTCCACGATCACCGGACTGTGGAGAAAGTGCCACCGAGAGGGATTTGACCTGGAGACAGAGGATTTGATCTTCAAAGGTTTGTTTCTGGGCATCCTATTTTGTGTGTAAATGTGCTTGCTTCTTACGTTTGTGTTGTGTGTGTGTGTGTGTGAGGCGCCATCGGTAAATACTTTGTGTACGAATGCGCTATCCAAGGTGCTGATGCTGCGCACAGACCCTCAAGGCCTACGCAGTACAGCACGGAGTACAGTTACATCGCAGTCGACCTGCTGTTTTTCCCACCCTGCAACGTATTTATATGTTTTTCAGCGCAAAAGGGCGAGGTATAGTAACAGAAACCCCCCAGATGCGTACAATAAGCTACTCTACAATAGTGTGGGTGGATGGGTGGGTGGTGGTGGAAGGGGGTAGGGTGCTTTATTTGGGAGGGGGTGGCAGCAGAGCCCTGTAATATCCTCCTCATCTCATCTCGGTGCTAATGTGAGACATCCTCTTTGTGTTGTTTACATCCACAGGATTGGTTCCGCGCTGCACACCAATAAAATACTACTACTCGTCGTCAGTGCTCCCCAGAAATCTGCCAATCAACCTGACAAAGACTATCAGGCAGGATGAGTGGCACGCGCTCCGTGAGTTTATTTAATTATTTTTCGCCTAATCTGCTGATTAGTGTAGAGAAACGTGGCTCCATCAAACAGTCTGTGTTGTGCGCTTTGCAGACCTCCAGAGGATGACTGCTAGCTTCATAGGCATGGCCATAGCCATCATCCTATTCGGCTGGATCATAGGCGTGTTGGGTTGCTGCCAGGAGCATGATCTGATGCAGTATGTGGCTGGACTCCTCTTTCTCATGGGAGGTAAGATATACTTTACCTAAAGAGCATTACCTCGACTCACCACAGAGGGGCAGTGTGGTCTTTGTTAATCAGAGTGGCGTAATGATGCATCAGAGAGGGGGTGAAATTGTGCTGCTGTCATGTCTGACTTGTCTTGTGCTTGCTTTCCATCAGGGACCTGCTGCATAATCTCCCTCTGCACATGTGTGGCTGGGATTAACTTTGAACTGTCCCGCTATCCTCGCTATATGTTTGGAATACCAGAGGACATCAGTCATGGGTATGGCTGGTCCATGTTTTGTGCGTGGGGCGGACTGGGCCTTACATTGCTGGCTGGCTTCCTGTGCACACTTGCTCCTTCCCTCTACCCTCCACACACCCCTGTGGTGCACAAGCCAAGACAAGAGAACGGCTGTGTGTGACAGACATCCCAAAAACAGTGACAAACCCTGTTCCAGAGACAGTTTCATCCAGGGACTCAAAGCAGAGGGCGCCTTCACACAGCTTGGCACAGAGAAAGCACAGGAGACTGGCTACCACTCACATGAAAATAATGAAGAGGAGACATTTGACTGGATTTCAGTTCCTCTGGTGCTTTTTTCTGTCCCTCTTTATGAATGAACTGTTCAGTGTTATTACTCGATCACCAAGGAGAAAATGATCATTTCTTCATGTGAAATCTGCCAGTTTAAGAAGAAAAAGGAAAAAAAAGAGAAAAACAATCTCTGGCAGGAGATCAATAGCACAACTTTGAAAAAAAACTGTTGAAGATAAAACTATGGATGTGTATTCTCACATTTCAAAGGGCAACTGTGTATCATTATGTATCCATTCTAAACAAAATATGTACATGTACTTTTTGAATTGTATGTATGCAGATGCATTTGTGTTTATTCAAGGAAAAATATGAGCATTAAGACCAAACTGTGTTTGAGGGAAATGTTTTCTTGTTCTTGAGGTCTGACTCCCATCAAGATATTTTTGAAAAATAAAACAGCCATGCAAAACTTATGTTTTTCTGTGGGAAACCTTAAACAGACATCTTCTAAATGTTTTTGTTGGTGTCGTGCACAGTGATACGAGTTCACTGGTGCGTGAGCAAACAGAGAAGCCTGCCAACAGACTGAAAACTTTCACAACATTATGAAACTGTGGCTAAATATATCTCTGTTAGTGTTACGAGTAAATGTTTGAAGGCCTCTTTTTTTATTAAACCACCTCTGAGCGCTTACATCTGCAAATGTCAACAACATAAATGTGAGTCAGTGACCAAGAATCACTGACAAAACTGACCAAAATAAATCAGTACAAATAAAACAAACAATGAAGTAACCTGCTGTGACTTACAGTGAAATAAAATCCGCTTTTATACAAACTAGTGACACAATAAAACATTAGGTCCAGGCTCCTACCAAAACTCTCTGATCCATGCTCTACAGATTAATTTCTTCACACTTTTCATTTACAAAACCAGCCACAGAGAGTTGTAATTACTTCCTACGGGCTTTATGGAAAAAAAAAAAAATCAGTTTTTCCAACATCATAACTCAAACACTGGCTTTATGCCTTTTCTAAAGTTTCCATGATTTTCTCTATAGTGTATTGCTGCGATAATATGTGTTATCTTCACAGAATTATAAGAAGCCAACTGAAGTTCTCAAAAAAAATCTGTTTGGTTGGGTAGAAACTGGGGTTTGCACAAGATAACATAACATGATACGTTTAAATAAATACACTCTCTGACAAGCTGAAAAATCCAAACTCAAACAGTTGTAATCACAAATGATTCACATATTGTTTTATCGCCATGCAGAATTCAATCATTTCTATATGCAAACAAGTGGTTCCCTTAAAGAAATTTGTATATAAAACTTGTATTGTAAAACTAGTTTCTTTCACAGTGTAACACAGTTTGATAAGAGATATAAAGCACTGTGTTTAATGAGAGAAAATGCTGCATATTCTGCAGGGTGTCCACAACATTTAACATTGTAGGTGATGCTCCAGGCTAGTTTGTGGCTTAAAGTGCATTAAATATCACAACCTCAAAGTATGTTTTGCATATAAAACAGAAAATGTGCAAAGTGAACAGCACTGTATTTATGCAAGCCTGGAGTATTTTAATTAAGACCTGATGCAACATCCAAGTCCACATCTAGCGGGTGCCTCAGATCTTTGGGGGTTGGGTGCAAAACATATTTAATAGTGGGTTAAAATCAACAACAAAGCAAAATACTAACTCACTATTTCATTGTTTTTTAAAGAGGATTTAACCTGTTTTGTTTAATGTTTGTTTTGGTCTCTCTCTCTCTCTCTCTCTCTCTCTCTCTCTCTCTCTCTCTCTCTCTCTATATATATATATATATATATTAATTTGTTTTGTGACATGTCATATATTTTAAAAATATTTTGATGTAAATTGGGTTATACTGTTATAATTTATATATTGCTGTCAGCTGATAGTTTAAATTAAATTAGCTTTTTAAAGACATAAAAAAAGTAATATATTTAAAGAAAAGTGATTTGAGTTCTATTTTCTCATTTTAGTTCTGTTTTTTAATTTTGTGAAATGTGTTCATGTTTTGTTGCCTATTATTTTTTTCCCTTATACTGTATTTATGTTTTTTATTTATTTTTTATGACAACTAAATATGAAACAGACTGACAGACCAAATAATGTCACAGGGTTGAGAATGAATCATACTTCTATCAAATATCACTTGGCATTTCCTTATATCCAGCATAATATCCAAAACACCTACTCAAAGACAAAAACAACAACAAATACAAGAAATACAAGCCAAACAAAAATGAACTAAATAACTGAATATATAAAAATAAGAATATCAGGGGGTGTGCTGTATATTTCAGATAGAAAATAAGATAAGACTGTTTAGGAAAAAGAGAATGGGAAGAGGATCCTCACCACTTTACCATTAAAGTCTAGTCATAATTTACATTATATAAATACATGTACTTAATACATAAATATAAATATCCTCATAAACCATGACAAGATACACCAGGATCTCCAACACTGTGGAGGCCAGTCTAGTGCCAATATGTTTCTAAAAATAGGCACCAAAGCTGATAAAATACCTTTACAATGACTACTGTTATCTTTTTGCAATTTGCAAATCTGCCTGCAGTTTTATGGATACTTTACAATGAAAACCAATGAATAAACTATAACCAACCAACAAAACCACATCATTCATTATAAATTAAGCAACCCACCACATGATAAATTCATGTGAGGGCCAGTTTTCCCAGTGGATGAGCCAATAGAGTGATGCTTACAAATCATGCTGAAATACAACTGGGTGATTCAGAAAAATGATTCATTTTAAGCAAATAAATGCTACTTTTAAGTGATTAGTTAAATAAAGGATTGACTTATAAATACTGTTTCTGCACAAAACTACATTATAGCAATACTGCCTGGACCGACTTTTTTTTCTTGAGGGTAATAAAACTCATATTTTAATGTCCATCTGCCAGTTATTTTCTGGAGTTTACAGCTGCTGGGCTTCATGGGAATTTAAAGATGCTCAATGAAAAGAGAAAACCAAAACAAACAACCACCCCTGTGAAAGAAAAACAAACATAAAGCCTTCTATTGTCATATAATTGATTAGTCTGTGATATTTTTTATTAGAAAAGAAAGTGTGTAATTAAGTTTTACAACATCAACGGCAATGATATTTCTAGCAGGATAGGAGCACATGTGTTTTTAACAGCTCTCTTCTTTCAGACAGTAACACCACGGAGGCATGCTGCTGTGGGGCTTTTGTGCTCAGCACAGAGAGGTCAAAGTATTCCCAGGTCAGCTCTGCTCTGCATTCCTGACCTTTCTTTGTTTGTGTGTCTGTAAGGAAAACATGCTCTTCAAACAGTAAGCTTAAAGCTCTGGCTTTTGTGCCTTAGAGCATTGGGGTCTTGAATCAATCTGCAGAACAAAAATGTTTTTCTATATGTGGAATTATTGATTGAGCCAAAAATGACAAATGAGTTGAGATGGGTTTTGAGAGACTCTCTACCTTTCCTTACACTGTGGAAATTTTAACCACATCTTGTAATCAAATCTGTTGAGCCCTGTGCAGTGCCCCTGGAAATTAAGAGCAGTGCAGACATATAGGATTTCTCTGCTCACAGAGCTCCTGCAGCTCAGTTTTTTTTTTTTTTTTTTGACGAGGTTGGTCTGCCCTGTGCTGAGTTACACAGAGCTGTTTTTAAAAAGGGGTCCCTCAGGGGAAGCTGGACTGCGAGGAAAACCAGACAGAGGAAATCACACCCAGTTGCGCCCATGGCAGCCCATCTGGCTTACTCAAATCTGCAGGGACATTATCTCTGTAAAAAGTGGGCACGCTTTGAGGTTACTTTGTGGTTGCTGGAGACGCTGATTGGAGAGAAAGGATTTTATACAGCAGTTAAACGCAAAAATACACTGAAGGCATTTATAATATTAAATTCAAGGCAGCTTAAATTAAAACAACCAGTTGGAATTCCTGAAAAAGGAATTACAATCCTCTTTTAGGAATTCAAACCAACTTTACTCAAACAGTTCATTTCAAATAATGAGTTGTGTTTCAGCACAGCTGGAAAGCAAAACAGGAACATTTTAATGTGACATAAGCAAGCTGTATGACAATTTTAGCTCTCTTTGTTTTAGTAAAATAACGTAATGTGAAATAGTTCCGAATATAAACAACAATATTTCAAATAAAACATGGTCTCCACACAGATTAAAGAGCAGATAATGGCGACAGTGGCTGCTTTTGAACAAACACATTTCATACTGAAGCAGATGATTTCCAGATGGACGTGGGAGACAGTTACAGACTTAGATGAAGATTAACCATTTCCACTTTGAAGACACAGTTAAGTAGTTCTGACAACAAACATGGTGACGTAAAGCAATGACAGCATGGCAGAGTGACCATTCACTACTGAACATAAAAAAAATGAAGAATTTGCAGGGTTCCACTGTTCATGCAAACCTCAAAGCTGAACGGATGGAGATTTATAATAGAGCACAGTGGGAAACTGAGGGAAGGCTCAAAAAGGAAAAATAATTAAACTGAGCAAATAATATTTTATCTGGCTTGAAAGAAAGGGTGGACAATATTTTTTTGTAACATATTTATTTGATTGGCTATGAACAGTTAAAATCATACAGCCTGACAGTTTTATACCAATCTGGAAAATAAATTTAAATTTTCACTTTTCTCTAGATGAAACCCCTCCTCAGAGGTGGCACAGAGGGCTCTCTGCAGACATAATTTATGCTCACATTTATTTTCTTTTTTTTTCCTGACTCGCAGGAATGTGTTGATATTTTTGTTCCAGCTCCCTTCAGCGACATAGCTCCAAGGAATGGGAACAACCAAAAGTCAAGGGTGTTTCAAATACTAAAGAAGGATGAGTCACAGTGAACTTTCCAGCCGTTTGAAGAACTGGTGTGTCTTTTCTTCCTCACACACTCACACATAATACACAACAATAACCCCTACTAAGAGCCAACGTTTAGGTACTCAGTCTTCAGGCGGCTCAGTCTGGTGCCATGACTGCGGATGATGAGAGACAGCAGCTCGTGTTTATCTTTGAGTCCCAGGGAGATGTCGGTGGTTTCCCTCATTGCGCTCCTGATGTCGCTCACTTGTTTTACTACATTGCTGTTCAGCTGTTGCTCCTCTCTCAGCTCAGTTTCTTGACTTTGCTTGAACTTTCCCTCAAGCTCCAGCAGGGACTTGTCCACGTTTGAAAAGGCTTCGCTGATCTGGGAGATCTCCCGCTGGAGGAACTTCCCGTAGCTGTCCTCTCCGTCCAGGTCCTGCTCCACAGTCCGGCCGATGCCCTCCAGCAGCCGCGCCGAGTCCTCCGCCTGCATCTTAGTGATGACGAAGTCTTCCCGCACGGCGGCGTCGCTGTCCTCTGTGGCCCTACACGGAAACACGTCTGAGAACTTAAACAGCATCTGGCACTGCTCGGGGTCCACTGTCTCTTCATAATCTCCGTCCGGGACAAAGAAGTGGTGGAAAGTACCGTTGGAGATCTCTGGCTGGAGGGGCCCGGTGTAGACAGCCGGACTAAACGGTAAAGAAGTGACTATGATGAGCAGCAGTGGGACGGGATCCATCATGAACCACCTCTCCCTCTTTAGCAGCATCTGGAGTGGTGGCCGGATACAGAGCTGTTTTCACCCTGACTCATGTTACACAGTCCCCCGTCACGTAATAGGCGCAGTCCGCCTGTTAAAGTCAGAGGGGCCCCTGGCGGCCCCTGGTTCAAACTCACAGTGCGAAGCCTTAAGTTGTTTTCCATCTTAAATAAGTATAAACTGTTTTTGTGGTGTGATATTTTTATATGAAACGAACATCAAAACACAGATGTGTACAAATGGAAAACTGTGTATTAAGTCATATTTTAAAACAGGCCAGATTTACTCCAAATGCCTGACTCATTTAGCTGTTTGGTACTATTCCTTTTTTTTTTTAGAAACATGTAATATGCACATAATCTTCCCTGGACCCTGACCCATTATTATTATTTATCTTTTCCTTTATTAAATATATATGTTTTCAAAACTCACAACCAAGTAGACTATGCTTATAGAACCTCCACAGGAACTGTTTGGATGTATTATTCTCTATTCTATATACTTGCAGAATATTGTTTGACATCTCTTTCTAAGACGAGCAAAGGCTACCCAGAAAAAGACGTCGTGGCAACATATGTAGCACTAATATATGTAATCTCAACATTAATGGTGCCTCAAAGATTGAAAAGATATATGACAAGTGCACTAATGCATCCTCATATCATCACCATTTTTTTGTTATAGTCCCTTTCTTCTTTAGCCTAATAATAGCCTAATAATAATAATAATTAAAAAAAAAAAAGATTTTTTTCTGTCAGACCAGAGAGCAGTTTTCCATATCTTCACCCTGTCTTTATAAAAAAAAATGTCTATATTTCAGGATCTGGATAGTTTTAACTTGCGTCAGATGACCACCTGTGATATCTAATAAGATTGTTTGTTGTCTATTCCATCACAGATCCATATTTGTTTTTAATGCAGCACCCGAGTGGGAAAGATCACAGCTATCAGTGTAGATTTTAAGCCTTGTACCACAGATGTTTTTCTGGATTTTCTGAATCTTTTGGTGATTATATGTCCTGTGAATACCCCCCTATTCTTTGTAACTTCACATTGAATCATATTTGTTCACAAAGTATTTCCCAGAGTGGCGAACCTCTCCCAGTCTGTAATCCTAAAACGTGGACAGGATGTTCCTTTTATTTGCAATCATCTTACTACTTTGTCTTCAAATAACCTTTTTAGTTCTGAGATTTTCCACCACATGTTTTTCTCTCTCTCTTGCTTTTCTTCCAAACTGACACTGTGAGTGAGTCTGAGTGGTTTTTTTGCTCTGTATTGGCCTGGAGACCCATCCAGGGTGTACTATCTCTTACCTGATAGAAGTTGGGCTAGGATCCAGCACCCCAGCAACCCTGACCTGAATTAAGTGGGTGTATAAAAATGAGTGGATAATTAAAACAAAACAAAACAACCCCTGTTTCAACACACAATTATTATTATATTATATTATATTATATTATATTATATTATATTATATTATATTATATTATATTATATTATATTTTACTATGTTATGTTATGTTATGTTATGTTATGTTATGTTATGTTATATTATATTATATTATATATTCACCTCCATAACAAGAATGTGAATTGTCACAAAAAATAAAAATAAAAATAGATAAATAAAATAAACACTACCAGAATTAGAAACACAGTTTTTACTTTCCTTTTGCAAAAACTGTTCTCAGGAAAATGGCTTTTAAAATGCATTTTTCATATATTATCAGACAGGAAGAGTATAGTTATCTAACTGTCATGACTGCAGTCAGGTAATCACATTACAAGGAGAGCCCCCTGGGCTATTATCTCCTCTACTGCACATCCTGTCTCAGATAATTACATCGTCACAGGGTGGTCTCAGTTATGGTTCTCAGCTTTTAAGCAATACACACAAAAACTGGAAACATATGGCGAGCTATAAACACAGAGCTGGTAAAGTCCTCTGTTTAATCCATCCATTCATAGATCAAACAGTTTCCGGAGCTGCATGAAGGTTGTGTTTTTGTTATTATGCAACATAAGAGAAGGAGTTGATAAAAAAAACTACATTATACAAAAATGTGTGTACCATATCAATAAATCATATCTATTAATGTGAAGGATAGAGAAACTGAAAAGTAAAAAAAGTATGATGAAACTGTTACGTATGTCATATTCTGCATCAGGAATTTATTCTTGCTTCACTCACCTTTCTTCGCTGGGACCAACAAGCAGATGAAAGAAGCAGGATGAAAGCAGGGTTTATAAGCTTTGTCAACATGCAGGAAAAAAAGGGTTTGGCAAAGGGTTAGTGCACAGCAAAGAAAACCTGAACAGATCAGAGGGTAAGTAAAAATCTTACCACTGGTTTCAAGAAAACAGGTTGGAACATCACAGTAGAGAATCTGAGGAAACATAGGTGAAAAGGTGGGAACACAGGAGAAACAATTACAGCACAGAGGGAATTTTTAGAGAGCATAATAACAGGAAAGCTACAGATGAATGAATACAGCCATTATTGATAATATCATCAACTATGGGTTTCCTGCAGTATCATGTAGCAGATGGGGAAATGGAGACTCCTGCAGAGAAAAACAGGATCAACAATCAAATGCAAATGAGCAGCTTTATCTCTTCAGGTTTGACTCTCTTATTCACACATAAACTGCTCTAGTGTTTAAATCTATTACTTGAATTTTTTCAGCATCATCATTTAGTCAACAACTCTTTGCCTCCACTAAATCCTGCAGGATCTTGGGCACTTTAGCTGTTAAGTGCATCTGTCCACTGTTTAGTGCTGAGCAAGCTCTGTGTAGTGACAAAACCTTAACAGCAAATCTGCAGGCAAGAAAACAAAATACAATCAACAAAGTACTTAAAAGTCTGCATAGAACTGAGCGGAAACTGCAGAGTCAGGTGAGTAGTTCACTGAACAAACATAATTTGATCCACTGTTAACATGAAATGTTGGATTATTACAGTTTTAAAAACATTTTTTCCTCATACATAATATTTCTATAAATATTTTTAAGAGAATTTACATTTGATTGGTGTAAACCTTGAAGTGCTGCTCTTTCTGCTGGCAGGCTTTATGTAAACGTTCAGGACTTTGTTTGAAACATGCATAGTTGTGCCACTGATGGATCTGAGTCATGTTCAGCAGTTCATGAGATTTTTTTTTTCAAACATTATATTGTCTGTTTTAAAAAAAAAGAAAAAAACACTCATGTCACAACATCCAACATCTGAATACCATTTTTTTTAGTGGAAATATGTTGCAGTTATGGCCACATATTTTGCATTTCCCACCAGAGTTGAGTCGTTAAAGGAATGTTTTCAGAGAAAAAAGTAGTTTGTTTGCAACCATTGGTGCTCTTCTGGATACAGTGCTGAATGAATGATACAAGCAGAGGGAGCCTGAGGCTTTTCTGTGAGCAAGCTTTTGTTGCTCAGTCCTGAGTCTCACACCTGAATAAATACAGCATTTCTCTGCATAAACACTCATAGAGTAAACTGGTCGGCTCACAGAGGCAGAGCAAGGGCACGGCAGAGTGAAGCTGCCTGAAAGCAGATGTAGCAACACATGTAGCAACAAATATAATTTAGTGGGGCTGGAAGAGATGTTCTTCTTGATCCTCTGCTGTATTATGTTTTGTTTATGTGTGTGTGTGTGTCTCAAAATGCCTTAAGTCTGCAGTTTGGACAGATGCCTTTCAGATGGCGATGGGTTTCCTCACAGAGCTGATCTGACTGAACAGGAGGTCAAGGGCCTGTAGGTTGTGTAGGAGGCTGCAGAGATGGGAAGCTAACTTGCAGTCTTACAGTAAATATTAATGACTTCAAAGTCATTACCAGTAAAAAAGAAGAGAAAAAACACTGTTTCAATTTGATCCTTCACATCAGCCGGATTAAATCAGTAGTGACTGTGTTTCTCTGCTGGATATGTCCTGAAATGATAGATCTTGAAGGAATGCACAAGATGTATAAAAGACTTGTGTAGAGAGATGAAAATTTTTTTTTTAAAACCTCCCCCCAGATAATCGTCAAACATGAAGTGGAAGAATGAGGTAACCAGCGGCCCTGCACCTCCCAGGTCAGTTAAAAAAATAATAAAAATGTCCAGAGAGTACATAATTGTGCAAACCTCTGATTTTCCTGTCATTTACTGTGATGTTTAGAATCTGCATCAGGACACAAAACAGCTTCAAGACCTGCCTGCTTTGCAAATGGTATCCACAAGTTTAAATTTTCTTAGAGCTACATGAAAAAACAGAAAAACATATAAACAAAAAATCATCACCACAAAAAGCTCCTGCAGTTCTACAAGAAAATTGCTATGTTTGTTCGCGCCCTCTTCATATTCAGCTGCACATTAAAAAGTACATTCTGTGCCTTACTACAGATAAGAGATTTCAAATACAAAAATACAAATATAAAAATGAATCATTTAGGTAAAATATAAGCATGGAATAAAAAGTTCATTGAGGACAAAACAGTGCTTAATGGCTCATGGTTCAAATGGAAAACATAAACTTATAGAAATACACAAAGAAATCTTATTCAGACCAACACTTAACCAAAAATTTGTTTAAAAGCAGTGTCGGTCTTAATCCTGTAGAATAGATCCCAATTACAGACCAATGACATGAAATAAGAAATATAGTCATTGCAGCTGAAACTGATCATATCAAATACAAACAGTCAGCTCCAAAGAGAAAGAGATTTTGTCAGGTTCACTGTTCTTCACTGTTCAGCAAAAGTCCTCTGAAGCAGAAGTACTTGTTCCACTCTCAGACTCCTTAACAGAGCAAGATGTAGTAGGGTCCTTTTGTACTATCATCTCCATCTACAGCAGAATAATCACAGTTTATTTTTTTCTTTCTTCCTGCACATGTGACCTGCAGCTGGATAATGATGCCTTCACAGTCCACATGATCACCAGCCATTTAAAACCAGAGCACTTACAAACACAGCTGGAAAAAACTTGCTAAAGGTCATACATGTATAAATAAAAAGGCAGATGATATTTATTTTATTCTGTAATGCATAAGCCATGGTTATTATATGGAAAAATTCTGATAAAAACAACTTCTGCTCTCAGCTTCAACAACTGCTTGGACTGTCTCCACAGACAGCAGTCATACTAAATGTTTTTATATGCAGGAAACTACTTTGACTGTATTTATCATTTGCAGATAAAATCAAATGTAAACTTTATTTTCCTTTGGCAAAATTCTGTTTGCCTCTTGTTTGATCTTTGCCTTTCTGGACTCTGTCTCAGCTTTTCTGCTGCACTTGTTTTTTTAATCATGATCCCATAAACCCACAAATTCAGTCCCTGCAGGTCTGACATTTGATAAGGTCACATCTCAAAAGCATGACCCAAAAACACACTTACAACCAAACCAAAAAACAGAGAAGAATATAACACTGAAGGGAAGCAAGAAAAGGAAGAATCAAAGTAAACTGTCTAACAGGGAAACTAATGAAAACAGAACAATGGACAAAGACTGAAGACAAAGACAGTGGAGGAGTTATGATAGTTATACGGGTTATGCTTTATATATTGGAGGGAATGAAAAAGGAAGTGAATACATGTGAAAACCTGTTAATACTGTCTGTATTATCATTTGTGAACAAATTTATGCTGCTGCCCCTTCTTTCCAACTCTGGAAAGGGGTCATATGTCAAATATGCAAACACAGAGTCACTGAGACTCCAGCTAAGACCTTGTACAGGATAAGATGTGAGAGCAGTCATAAAAAGTTGTGTCTTGAGGGGGATGCACCTTCTTCAGCACTGCAGCAGCATGACTTATATTCTATGAGTATACAGAATTTAAGAATATCCCTGTTAGGAAAAAGCATTAGCTCTAGATATGAGGGATAAACTGTGCGGATGGAAAAAGGGTTGGAATCTCTTTAGCAAACACTTGTTATTAATAAATTCTCTGACCCTCCTTTTCCTAATAATAGTCTTTCATCAACCTGCTTTAAATATTTTCCATCACACCAGCAGCTCTACAAAGTTTGTGGTGTATAACACACTGATCAACATTATTTACAGACTGTTTCTCACTACGAAGCATAAACATTAACCAGCAAGACAGGTGCTTAGGTGGCCAAGCAGATAAAAATGTTTTGCATGAGAAGGCAGGATGCTCATTCCACTTTTCTGTGGGGTAGCTTGCACATGAGCATTAGTATTTTTATCATCCATTGCTAAATAAAATGTACAAGCAAAAGCAAAGTATATTTATATATTCACAAACCTATTCTAAGGCATGCCTGTATTTCATCAGATGATGAAATGTTCCTCTGCATACATGAGTTCTCAGATTTGCCATCTGAAATATACAACTTCTATAATTACAGCGGCTTTTAGAGATAAGGGGACTCTTTAACTAAGATTATAATCCCAATTCAAGTTTTTTTAGTTGATAGTCAAGATGGATCAAGCTGTTTCTGGTTATCAAAATTAATCTGCAGCTAGATAAGCGGGCAAGGCTTTACCTCTCTCTTTCTTTTTTTTTTATTTGGTGTCAGTTCTTTCATTCATCCAGCTACCCACTGCATCCCAAGGCTGATGCTTCTCTGTGGAGGAGGTTTGTTCAGGTCAACTCATATATTGTTGCTCATGCTTCATTTCTGAATTCCTCTGTCACCCATCTGGGCATTTTACCCACAGGCCTGCTGCACTGCTGTCTTCACCAGCTGCTTTGCACTATGCATTATTCGTTATTCATGTGCAAAGGAAAATATTTATATATTCAAATTTAAAAACTTTTTTGTATAAAAAACAGGGTTGCCATGATAACATCTTAATTATATAGAGAAGTCTCTCATTAGATCTGACAAATTGCATATTTTGGGTTCTGATCTGTTTTCATGCCATGTCAAATGATTTTGGACTGGTTCTCAGAGCTTAGAGGTACCAGTAAATACTGTGATCAGATAAGCATATAAAATCATATGTAGACAATCTGGAAACTGTGTGGCACTGGGCAGATGTGTGTGTGGAAAATAAATGAAAGGTAATGTTTTTTATAATACAACAAACATTTAAAAAACACTTTCATAAGCCTAATTAAATTTCTATTTAACTGTCAACACAAAGAAACCCATTTTACAGTTGGAAAATGCAACTGTATATTTGTATGCTAGCTAAGGATTCATGAAAATACATTACAACTACTACTGTACTAAGAATAAAGCTGGATCAGTGGCAGGATGTCATTTTTTAAGTTTTGCGGCAGTGAAACTCAATGGACAGAAACAACAGTTCAGACGGTAACACAACAGAATAGAAGAGTATTTTTATATACTGCTGCATTTAGTAGTATATTTGTATAGTGAGCTTGTGAGGTGAGCTAGCTCATAGTCTTTATGTCAAGGAATCACCAAAATGTACAAAACCAAAAGACTGACTTTCTAAACACACCAATAGTTGTGAAAAGACATTATAAATGCTCACAATGTCATGACAGGTCAAAACTAACTCAAACAGTTGTTGTGATGTCTCAGTCTGAAGTATCAGAGTACATCCCTCTGTAATGTTGGAAACATCCTCTTGCGCTGGGCTAGCTGAATTTTCTACTGATTTGTGGATGTCAGTGTTGTGACTCCTTTGTCCCCTGGTGGTCATCCTCTGCTGCCTGTCCTGTTTACGCATCATACGTGCTGTTAGATTTACAGCCACAGTCTCAGTGGCCCCACAGATTATCTTCATTATAAATCAGTGTTGAAGCTTGACATCAGTTACACGGTGCTTGTGGAGACCAAGAATTAATGTCTGCAGTCTGTGTGAGCAGGACGGTGGTTAAAATCACTGATATACGAGAGGCTGTGGTGGGAGTTATGCCTGATTTGGAAAACTGCTCTGTGCAAAATGTGAGTAGCACTCAAATTGTTTTAGTGGTGGATAAACCCAAAGGTTTTATTTTGCTACCCTGCAGAACAACCACTAACAGCTGCAGGATGTGCATCTGAATGAGAGGATACATTTTCTGTTGAAGCAGGGTTTTTTTTCTTTATGTAGGTAGCAGATAAAAAAAGAAAAAAAGAAAAAGTGTTTCATTGCTTTTACACCACTTACTCAAATTATTATTGGGAGTCAATTCATTGTTATTATTATTATTCTAAGCTATATGTTGTACCAACCAGGCAATCATATTAAATTATTTCCATCATGCATGCAGCTTATGAGGTTTAGATAATGTTGTACCTATCTTATGTGTTATATATTGCTCAGTTAGATTTTTTTTACAGTTAATGGTCCCTTTTCCACGAATTTATGCCTACAGCTCTGTATCTTCACAATCCCACTCAAGTTTATTGCACAGCAGGGTGAAGATGTATCATCTGCATTTTCCTTACAAGATCAAATAGTGAGATCATCATTACTGGGTTGTGATATAATGTCTGTTAGTCAAAGAGGTGAAAGGAAATATCTCAGTGTGGAAGACCTAACAGAGGAAATAATCAAAGAATGAAACATCTGTCATCAGAACTAAGTACAGTAAACCTTTGCATGTTTCTTTTTGAAGTGTTTAAATTTCACTGTAAATTATTAAGGCTTGTTTTAAGCAACATGTCATGAATGGAAAAGCAGTTAGCGGTGAGGGGTGAGTAGCAGTGGCAAAAACCTTGACAGTGTGCCGGGGAAAAATTACAATGCTCAAATAGCGGAGTTGTTATAGAAACACAATCTTAATAACATGTTGTAGGAACCCTCTTTGGCAAGAAGGGGTTGAGGTTTGTGATAATAGTGAGGAAAAAGAAAGCTGTGTCTGCACTTGGGTGGGCTTCAGTTTGTTCCATAAGCACATTTAGAAAAATATGATAATGCCAAAGACAATAAAAGGTTTTACTTTACATCAAAAACGAAAATTAAGACAACAAATTTGATTTAAAAGGTACAATCCATGATTTATTACAGAAAAAAGTGATATCCAAATTACTTTGTTACATAATTTTTATACATTTCAATGTATTTTTTACATGTAAACAGGGATGAAGTAAACAATGGTATTGATACAGTTCATGTCACAACTGATCCTATTATACAGTTAAATCTATGAGCTGACGTCACTGTGCTTCCACGTAAAGTACATCATTGCTCAAACACAATCCAATTAGGAGGCATGGTATACAACAGAAAGCTTAATCCCCCTCTAGACTGCTTTGTTTTCAGATATGTGCAAGGTCACGCCATTATTATATATATTATTATACATGCCCATATTGTGCTACTGCAAACAGTAGAAAGCATGAACCACCTTTCTACCACAGTGCAGCATTCATTTTAGTGAGAAGGTGAACTGATGCAGATCCATTTGGAAGTGATAAGAAGCTGGGCAAGTCAGACATCCAAGATCATGTATTTATTTATTAAAACAAAATCACCCCTCTCCCTTTAAGTTAAACATTTGAGCTGTTAGAGGGTAAAATCTTTCAAATTCCCAGCTGAACCTTCAAACAGAGGAACTCTGAGAATTCACATCCAACTCACCTTGTAATTCCAGGACAGATTATTTCAATCAGTGTGGAGTGTGAGATGATTATTTAGAAAATACTTTGTCAGTATAAAATCCTACTAAGTCAAGAAACATATCTTTCGATCAACACCCCCCAAAAAACAAAACAAAAAAAAACAACAAAAAAACGGGGAAGGCGATATGCTTAAGATGCTGTTAACAACTTTACAGAAGTTAGCTCTGCTCAAAGCAGACATTAATACATGCATACTCTACAGTACAAATGTACCAGTACGTTTACATCTGCATCTGTTTAAAATAAATAGCACTCAGGGATAATGACATGCATAGATTTTCAATGTTCACATAGCAGGGAAGATTTTCAGAAAACTGGTTGCTTAAGTAGTGGAATAAGATCTAAAAGCAAATCTCTCTCTTCATGAATGACACAACGATTATTGGACTGAACGTGACCTGAAAGTGTCACTAGTTTTGACCAACAAGTTGCATCATACAGTAGGTCTCCAAACTGAAGTGTACAGTATGAGTCTATTGCATGATTTCTGATCTGCTCTAATACACTTACAGCAACAATGCAAGAAAAAACCAAAAAACCAAAACACAAATAAAAAGTCAAACATGCTTTCTACTGTGAGTGTGCATAGTAGTCATGCAAAAGCACTGCAGTGCAAAAATATATATCTAAAAAAGCAGGACACCTTTGATCGCATCTTAGAAAACATGATAAAAAGTAGATAATCTGCAAACATTCAGAGGACACCTGAGAAATGTGGATGTTACTTTGTCTAACTGGGGGTGATAAAACGGGAACTTGTAGCGAGATAGCAAAATAGAAAGTATAAAAACATTACACAGATTAAAAAAAAGTTACATACAAACAAAAAAATCCTAGTTTTGTAAAATGAAGTGCAATGCATTCAAAGTAGCTTTGTTCTTTACTATTTATGCTGCATAACATTGGGTACAGTTACCATCATTGATCAACATGACCCACTCTGTTGTGTGTTTGGGTGAACAGCTAGTGAAGATCACTCCTCACACTCCGTTACTCTCCGTTTTATTATGAGTGATGTGGAAAATCATGCTGATCCTTATTCAATCTCACAGGCAAATGTCAGTCTTTATACTTTTTTCTTTTTTTCCTGAGATCAGTGGGCACCAACAAGCTTTTCTGATCAATGACATCACAACTGACCACAAAAACAACGTCATGATGCTGCGTCTAATAAAGCCTTCTCAGGTTCCCATCTGAGCAAGCAGTCAGTGCTGGGTCTGATCTTGTGTTTCATAAGACTTGAACAGAAGCATTTATTTTATGTGTTTAAAGTGGGGAACAGCGGATGGACATTCTTTGCAAATTGAACATCCAGGCCACAGGTATTTTCAAGATATCCAAGTTTCAACCACACTTCAGAGCTTCCAGCAAACTAATAAAAAACAGACTGAGGAGCAGAACGGAAGAGCAGATATTTTAGATCCTGCGTGCGAGTGTATTCATTGTTCATGACAGGAGTCATGTTACAACATATACTGTCGCTTCATGCTGAGACCCATATAGGTACTGTGGTGTGACTTGCATCCAAAACAAATCCTGCCAGGAGAGTTCAGGGAGTTTATAACAGATCAGAAAAAAAAAATTGCATTTCATAGAGTATGTGCTGCACAACACAGGGCACACGTGATTGAGGCGACACAACTGTGGTGCACAGCAATAATATTACACTGTAGGCACAGTCAAATTGCACTAAATTCACATATCCTGTACTCAAGACAGTTAAAGTAGCACAGAGATTAACACACAGCTCACAGTGAAAACACACATACGCGAACCAGGCTTCAAGACAGGGACTTTGTCTATCAAAGGTTCTACCATGCAATTTATAGATTTCAGAGAGATTGTTTTTGTCAAATGCACTGAAAAGATGTCAACATCCTCTAAAATGGGTATTTTCAAATTTGTTTTTTCCCTTGCAGATAACTAAGTGTCTGCACATATAAATCAGCATGCTTTAACAGCAATATACAGTTGCTTTGTAAGAACGGTGTGAGTTTTATTTAGTAGCAACATCACCAGAATCACTGTGCAAAAAGAAAATGTTAAGTGCCACTGTAGCTCTGTTAAATACACGTGGGCCTGCTGATGCTGATGGGAGGGAACTCGGCCATGCTGCGAGCTGCATCGCGCTGCAGAGTCAAAGCAAAGTGCTAGCTGCCACACACAGAGTGCAGGATGGGTGCCAAAAGTCAACAGAGGTGATCTGCAGCCCTTGATCTGCATAGTAAACATTACATTTGCAATGGTTCTCCCACTGAAGCCATGACACAGCACAGACCCAAGAGCAACCTGCTGGATGGAGCCAGGTGAAGGATTAGTGAGGGTGGAGCAGAATACAGGACATCGAACAGATGGCCAGGGAGAACTCTGGTCAGAACTTGGGCTGAAGCCTGACAGATTTGGGAAAGGATCTCAAGAGGGTGTCTTTGGTGTAGAGAATCAGCCGTGCAAAGCTAGACTCTCAAAGCTGAAATAAGCAGGTGGGGGAGGCTGTGCCTGTGAGCTGACGGCCGAGCAGCGTCTGGTGGACACATGTGGATTAAGCTAAGGCCACTCGTGGTGATAGCGCCTTCCGTTCTTCTTTCTCTCTTTCTGAAGATGCTCCAGTTCTGCTTCGTACATCATCTCCTGCATCAGGTACTTCTCCCTTCTCATGCGATCACAGAGATCCTTCGGCATGTCAGGAATGAGGTATGCAATGAAGGACTTGATCCCAAACACCAGGTGCTGAAAGTAGCATTAATATGATTTAGCATACAGACAATCAACACACTGTGGCTACCAAATTTTGTTGCATAATTTAACAAGAGTAAAAATGTAATACCAAATGCAGCATACTGGGACCAAGGTGTAATTTAAGATTTCTACCCACTGGGCTTTGAATGGAAGAAATGTTAACCTTCTACAGAAGCATGTTTAATTAAACCATGTAAATCACCCAAACAGGAGCTGTAAAGCTTTTGTTTTTAATAAAAGCACATGAAAAAATATCAGAAGCTGCAAAAAATATTAAAGCTGATTTAAAGTAACACACTGAGAGGGGATTTAGTTTTAGCTGCTTGCCTTGCTTGTAAATAAGAAAATGATATTGTAATAAAAGAAAAAAAGAAAAAATTTAAAAAAAAACTTGCAGGGACAGACCTCAAAGACGATGATGAACGCCAGCCTGGCAGCCAAGACATGCCAGAACTGAAGGGTGAATTCGTAGGGCACCGAACTCCAGGGTGGTGCTCTATAGTCTCTGTACCTGCAGTATCTAGGTTGGCTGCTGTTCTTCACATCCCCACCCATGTCAAAGACAGACAGGCTGCTGTTCACGTAGCCTTGCAGACACCTGGAGGAGGCAGGAGAAGCTACTACATCAAACACAAGCTGCCCTTTCAAACATTTTTATACCATACTGTATATACAATGCTTACTCATCCTCATGGTGATGTCCCTTGTCCACACAGGGACCATATTTGAAGGCGTATACAAAGCGAGGGATGTAGTCTGAGGTTATAGCAATGACGAAGGCGTTGGTGATGACCGCCAGAACACCAATACCTTCGAGAATCCCATGCCAGATACCTGTCAGACAAAACAGAAGAAAATAAACATTTTTCAGCGCTTTATGAGTCATAAAGACAAACATTAAGGAAAAAGAGTATTTATTATATTGGTTTAAAACTAGAGGCCTTAATAAAGTTTACCGCAACTTTTGCAGCTTGCTAATCCTTTTATAACTGAAACAATCAGCATTAGTCAGAAGGTTAAATTTTCTACTCTTCATTTTGTTTATAAAAATCAGCTATATAAACCATCATCTTTGTTTGAATGGTAAGTAAATGTCAGCTAAAACCACAAAACAAACTCTGCTCTTTGATTCTGTATGACATTCACATGTGTTTCAGTGTGAAATCTTTGTTTAATTACAGAGGAACGTGTTACATAAAGCATTATGTCTTTTATTAAAAGGCAGTAGAAGCTTGATGTTTATTGTCTTATGAGTATGCGGGCTGATGGGGTGGGCGGTGCAGCATATGGCAGCACAGAAGGACAGGATGTGGAGACATATCCATCTCCATAGGATGGATTAGGTCTGTTTACCATAGCATTTTACTTATGGGAAAAAATACTCTTTTAATTTCTCAGCTTTGTGTCTTAAAAAAACATCATAAAAAATGTCTGAACTTCAACACCCTACCTGGAGAAGAAAAAAGTGAGGAGGCACAACACAGTAGCTTCTTGTGAGGATAAACAGATGTTTGAAAACAGGTGTTTTTTACATCTGTGATTTATAAAGGAGGTGTGACACATCCCAGATTTTAAATGGAATTACAAATAGAAATACAGCACTGTGAAAAGTCTACAGCCAACCTTTATATGTTGCTTCCAAGGAGCTTGACCTTATTGTGATCTTTTAAAGTGGTATTAACACTCCAGGCTTCTCCAGGCTTCTCCAGGCTTTATGAAGATCTTTCTTTTTTTTTTTTTTTTCTTTTGACATTCACTGCTTTTAACACAGTTTTATAGACGTAAAATAGTATTTTTGCATTAAGGTGATTCCCAAAGTCCTATGAGATGAAAACATGCCATTTCTCAGTATGGTTCATTCTTAAACAATTTTTTAGGAAACTGGAGAAGTGGTAAACAGAAGTAGGCACTAAAGAACTCTAGCAGATAAACAATATATAAAAGTAATGTTCTTAAAAAGCAGGAAAATCTCACAAATGGTCTCCATGGAAGGGTTGCTCTCAAGAAAACCCTTCCTAAAGAAGGGAAACAGGTAGAGAAAGCTGAGGTACGCCAAATCACACAGGAACTGAATTGGTCTTATGGAGGGTTGAGTTCTCCCAAGAGCACAGAAGTCAACATTGTTGAAGTAATGTGGGATCATTTTGACCGAAAACAGAACAAAAAGCAACAAAATCAATAGAAGAGCTCTGAAATGTTTCTCTAGAAGCCTGGAGGACTATTCCTGGAAATTATTTAAAGAAATAACAAAGCTTCTCTAAGGGGATCAGGCTGGAAAGGAGATCAAATATTGACTTTACTGGCACAGTTAAATGCATACAAACTCTGTTTTTGCCTTATTTAACGAATTCATATTCATATTTGAACATTTTAATAAATTACTGCATCCATTTCCTTTTGTCCTGGCAATTTATGAAGAAAGGAGGGTAGGCTCAAATGTCTGCACACCATACTACACAGACCACATAAAGCTGCATCAAACTGACAGACTGAATCCTCTCTCCTTGCCTCTCAGGTAGAAAAAACTATATTGTGAGGAGAGGAATCAAAGATGAAACCTATATCAGTTGCACGGGCTGGCATGGGCCTCCTCCACTGTGTGACAAACTTGTAGGCATCCAAACGGATCTCGATGATGTTGTTGAGCAGAGCAAGGAGGGGAGCCAAAGGAAATGCTGCTACGAAGATGGTGGTGAAGCCAAATTGGAGAACTGCAAATGAAAGAACCACATGGATCTCAGTACTGGCAAAAATAATGTTTAAGAGTAAAATATATTTGTCAGGTGTATTTCCTTTTAACACTACAAAGTAGTGCAATGTAGTACCCATTTCAAGGTATTCATCCACCAATCCATGGGCATTCATCGGCTGTAGATTCCAGTCTTTGTCCCATTGTGGAAGCTGGGTTTTATTCTCCACATTCTGACCTCCACCACCTCCTTTCTTTATCTTCCTACGAGACCACCAGTTCTGCAGCAAGCTAGGAATTTAGGAGGAAACTAACAGTGAACTCAAAGCAGTTATTTCTGACAACTCTACGGTCACTGCAGACTCTGTTTCATTAAGCACGAAACAGAAAGATTCAATGTTCGTCTGCAAAGTACTTTCATATGCTAATAAGCTACAGGACCTGCAAAAACTATACAGTTAACCCCTTAAAATAATTGCATTTTTGTCTGAAATGTGTTTTTATCTGTAAAAGACTTGTCGTAGACAAGTTTAGTTGACTATTTTTACTGGACTCTTGCTGATCTAACAGGACTGTTTTTGTTGCAGGATCATCTGCAACTGAAGAACAGTATGACTATAGATAAATTCTAATTGCAACTGGTTAGAAATAACCGTTCTGAATTTACAATTATGATTGTAGCCTGGAATGGTCTACATCATTCAAATCGGAAAAATCTTAGCTTTCCGGTGGTATATAACATGTAGATATTTGGAAAAGAGTGAGTAAAATACATATTTATTTGTCATGTCCCACCCACGAGACGTCTGGTACCAACGGATTAATTTGTCTGAAATCGCAACGTTTTACCAGAGACAATTAAAAAAGATCTTTCTTACGGATAGCCAAGCTCCATGAAGTTATTCCATATTTGTTTGAAGAACATGATGACTCCCATTTGTAGGCACAGATCAATCAAACAGCCACTTGGGTGACACTAAAAAAAAAAAAACAAAAAAAAAGGAACAAGAAAGAAAAAAACTCAAAAATAAACAACTGTAGCATCAATATTTAATGTCTGATGCTTTAAAGTTATGAGGGAATCCTGGGACACACTTGATCCCACTCTGTTTTCTGATCATTAAAATGGAAAATCTGGGTAATTATATAACGGATTAATGGTGCACACAGAAATATACAGGCGGTTCATTATAAAGATAAATCACTTAAGTATTGTAAATATATCCTAATACAGAGGATAATAATTAGCTCTGTCATTGCTGAAATAATGACCAACTTATTTTGTTGCCTAACAGCACTCACCTCCTCCAGTCTCCATCGATTAAAGAGTTTATTATATTTTCCAGGCCTGCCAGCAAACCTGAGCAAATTGAGATGAGCATCATTAGCTGCCGAATTCAATCGGTGAAATACTAATATACATGATGAAAAAGGCACTCAACAGTTTTGACATGAAGTTTAGTCTATAAAGTCAGTATTTAAATTCACTAAATACAGGAAAGTTTGTGGCTTACCTTCCAAGAAAGAAAGCAATGTAAAATGTGGAGCTGTTCAAATTCACAAACTGGAACAGGAACATCTTGAGAGCAAAGCTGTTCTCCCACTCAGACTCTGTACGTGGGTGCTCTAAAGAAGAGGAGCAGGGGTTGTGGGGAAGAGGGTAGGAAGAGTAAATTATCTACAACCATCTGGGAATGGAGAACTAATAAAGAAGTAAGTGCATAATACTCACCTAAATTAGTCAGTAGATAGGCCACCTTTTCATACACCTGACAAAATAATAGAACTTATAAGCATCAACAGGAAACAGATTGAAGAGAGGACAAAGAAAAAAAAGCTTCTTTTACTGTGGATGTTATATTCCCTGGAACAAACTTATAAATAAAACTCTGTAAAGCATTTGTTGGAAAGAATATATAAACATGCCAGATGATGCCTGTCTGGACACCCACCACATTGAGAGACATGATGATCATGAAGTTGATGCAGACACCAGTGCCAGACGTGGCAAACTGCCAGTTCTTCTTTACAAAACTCCAGTTGAAGGAGGCAAACTTCTCCATCGCAATGAGACGGAAAACCACTACTGCAAATACGGCTGTCAGAACGAGGGAAATCTAAGCAGACACAATACAGAGAATGAAGAACTGGTTACGCTAAAGGCATCTAAAAACAGTGCAGCAAAAAGAGAAAGTATAACTGCATAAGCTGCTATACAAATGACTGCAAAAATCATATCTAACTTATAGTAAGTGAAGAAGAAATATTAGGTGAATAATGAGGCCAAATTGTCCATTTCCTGACAATTCATTCCATATCCAGCAGGGGGAGATGTTACACTGCAAATAACACATCACACTGCTGGAAACTAAGGTGAGAGCCCACTCTGAGCCTTAATCCCAAAAGTGCACATTATACAAAGATCAAAGGGTTTACCATGAAGAATATTCCAGACACAGACACCATGAGCCGACTGAGTTTGTCTGAGAAGGGCTGGAAAGGTTCAGGTTTTCCAGAGATTGGGTTAACTCTCTCTATCCTCGAGTATTTGGCTTCAAACTGTGGCCTCAGCTCCTCCTAATTAACAACAAATGAACCAATAAACAGTTGCTGAAGTGCAGCATGAATGCAGGTCATAACTTGGTGGTAATCAAAATGATACTGGATCAATCTGATGATTGAAATGGCATACCTCCTCCTCTTCCCAGTCAATGAGATCCCAGTCATAAGTCAGCTCTGCCCTTCGCCTTTTCCAGAACTCCAGGAATACTGTGGCTGCAAAGGGGTTCAAGAATTCATCACATTATCGATCCACTTTAATATGTTCTACACAGTATAAGTGAATAAGGATGGCAATTCACAGTGGAGTATAAGATGATCAGACATCCTGTGTAAAACAGGCTGCAGTGAATTCCACAGCCTATTATAGAGACTGATTACAGCCATCAGCTCACATATTGCTTTGCATTTGGGGTTGAAGCCAAGTGTTGACTGGAGAAAGCCTTTGCTTTTACAGTTTTTACAGTTTTCAACCCTAAAATCATATTACTTCCTCTGCTGAAAAACTTCAAAAGTAAAATCTGGTGTGGGCAGACTTCATTCTGAAGGCTTTGTTTCCTTTGTGTAAGTGGCTTGGACAGAACACTAGAAGTGATGTTCTTCTACTGTCAAGACTTTTTACATACTCTGATTTGTCATAGATATGTAACACTAATGAAAGGGTTTGTAAAAGCTGCATGGTAAACACACTCAGCACTGAGATGGTTCAATATATGCTGAGGCATCTGTCCTAGCAGTCGAGGAAAAAGAAACTTGTATGTGGTCCATGATTGTACGATGTGACACCATACAACTGATCCAGTTCTTAAGTTAGTTATATTAGACATATAATTTGAGACTCCCTAAAATACAAGACTTGACTGTCTGTCTTTGCTATCTTTAACAGCAAGCCGAATATCTTAAGGGTTTTGATAGGTGGGTAGACATGGTATTATCTTGGGCCTTCAGGAATTACATTTTTTTTTTTCACTATTTTATGACTCAGTTTAAAAAAGACAAACAAACTACCAAAAAAACATCTGTAGGTTATTAAAGGATGATAAATATCATAACTCAGAGCCCTCCATGTGATGGATACATGCTTTCATACATATTATGAAATGAAAAGGAACTGCAGTGTTAAAAATCATCATAATTTGAATCTTCTGTCAACAATTTTGACTGCTGTTACAGTAAAGATGTTGAAGTTTAATATAACTTGGCCTACTTTTGTTTAAAGAGACAGAAAAGCGGCCTGTTCTGATGCCTACATTTACTTCCCCAGGGGCAAACCAACTTTTCATGTCTATCGCCCAAATGCAATCACACAGAAAACCTAAAGCACACACACTCAACGATGCAGTACTGTTACTCTGGCTCACATTGCCAAAAGCATGAATGCAGGATTCAGAGCTGGACATTCCTCAGCTTCATTTAGTACAAACACAGAACAAAGTATGCCAACAGTTCCCTCTGGCACAGGTGATTACTTACAATGTTGGCAAGTAGATGTGGGTAAGATGCAGCACTATAATGCTCCCACTCCAAAGTACAAAGATATTAAAGCTGTGGGACAGTAGACGCTATATACCAATATCATGGTGTAATTCTACAACTCTGTCAGGTGAATGATAAGCTTCCTCTAGAGAGATGGTTGATTATCTGACTAATTACATCAGGGCAGTGCTGAAAGTACGACCACAGACATTCAGTAGGAGAGAGAGCTGATCATGATTTATAATCTGACAAACAAATTACAGAGCAAAGCTCTCTTGTATTTGCAGAGTGTTTATTGAGGTGAAATCCCAGCTGAAACACTTAATGTGTTTAGAGTGGAAGCTTGAGTGCTGACTCTCTCCTGTAAAAATAGATCTGAGTTCCAGAGTGTTTGTATCAAGCAGAGAACAAAGCTGATGTAAAACAACAAACATCCATAAAACTTACCCCAAACAGCCATGAAGATGGCAAAGAACACAGTACCACCATTGTCAAACAGATGGGTCACCTAGAAATGCAAGTACATGAAGAGCTCCTGTGAGGAAAGTCTTAACACTGATGCATCCTCAACTCCAGCAACTTCATTATTTTCACAACACATCAGCACATGACGGGGCTGTCTAAGAATTTACAATTTAACTTCGTTTCTCATCAGTTTAGCTACCAGTTTCTTAAATATTTGCTAACATGAGCTAGATAAGCAGATTGTTCATGCTGAAGTGTAATCAGAAGCTACAGCCATAAGCTGATTAGATCAGCTTTGCATGAACACCAGAGGCAGTTAAAACACTCAATCTGCTTGTGACCACCAGAGACACATCTGGCTATGAGTAGAACTCATAAATCAAAAGAGATTGCATAATTTATTAGTCATATTACTTCATTTCTCCACCCTGTTTCTTCACAGTAATATTGTTTTAACATCTGTGGAAGAAATTTTACTTATTATGCTCTATATATAATATTATAATCACACCTATAATTACTTCCTTTACTATATTCATTTATAAATTGTATTTACACTGATTGTTACTATATTATACTTGTTACATTGTACATTTTTACTCATCATGCTTTAATTCACTTTTGGGGTTTGTTCTCTTCATGTGCATGCTCTGTTGAGGGTTCACTACAAGGGTAAGATGACCTTTATCTGGTCCTGCCTCAGACCCTTAGTCTGGTTCTGGTGTAGACACAACTATGTGAGGTTGTTTTGACGCCAGCTCTTGGAGTTGTGTGTCCACCCAAGGTCTTCAGGAAGAAGGATTCTTTCTACAGAAATGTATATCTATTGTTTTTCCTCTTGCCTCCCCAGAGTCTCTCTCGACTTCACGCGAGTCGGGATGACCACTCTCATTACTTGCAAGTAATTTTTTATTCGATACTTCTCCTGTAATAAACTTTTTTATACTTTTACTCATTTCAGACTCTTGGTAATTTTTTTCTACAACACATCTTTCCAAATTGCTGTTAGGATTTCAATGATTTCTGTGATCAAAACATAAATGAGTTTATGAAGTCATAATGGGTTTTGTATCTGAACATACTTCTCATGAGTCTACAGTAAGATAGGAACAGTTGTAAAATTAAAATCTAGCATTAGAGGCATAGATGTGTGTGAAAACAGCACTGACCTTCGCATAGACACAACTGTCACTTAGTGTCCATGGCTCACAGGTGTCCTCACACATAGGACACATGATGGTAACATTGGCTTCACAAATCTCTTTACTGATGAGACAATAAGTTTGGAAATATTAAAAGCAGTTAAATATATGTAATTTAATGGAAGTGTATGCTTTATCTGACATTAAATGCTGTATGTGTGGACAGACCTGACTTGGCTTGAGTCCATCGTAAAGAGTCCATAGAGGAAGACAAACACACCAACTAGGGCTGCAGGGATTAACATGCCAGTGTACCAGCCCAACCATGCAAAATAAAGACCAATTTTCTCCCCAAAGTAGCGCCTGGGAGCGACACAAAGAAAGAGTGGTGAAAATACCTCAATAATCTATGCTAATTAAACTTGGCTGGGTATTTTCAGAGAGGGTTGTGGGAGTAGTAAGCTTGCGGTGAGGTGGTTGTGGTTGCTTAATCAATAGGGAAGTTGCTGTGCTGAAAGGCCATTATGATAGCAAACAAATCATTAACACAAACTTAATTCTGAACTACAGCTGTCATGGTATGTTTGAGCAAGACAGGTATTTCACAACTGCCCCGGCAAAGCAGAGTAAATATGAATATGCATCTGCATGCATATTAAAGTAGTCTTAGTCCAAACAAAGGCAAATATATGGGCATGAAAACTTTATCTCTGTCACAAAAAATTAGCTGATGCAAATTTTGAAGCGTTCTAAATACTCTGACTCCTTAAACCTTTTTCCATTAACCAGCTGTCAGCTGATAATAAGCTGCCTAACAAGATGGGAATTTTAATATTTAATGACCACGTAGCAGGACCAGGTTGTAAGAAGATAAGATGACATTATTAGGTAGCTGATGTATTTCTATGACTTGGAAACAGTAACGGTGGAGGTCAAGTTTAAGGAGCTGAGGGACCTTCAAAAGAGAATACATGAAAGAATACTCAAAACTGTAAGAGACCCCAACACAAAAATAATTATTTTAATGCATTATTGAAGAGCAGGAATAAGAAAATGTCTGTTAGGGGGGAAAAAAGGATGCAGAACCTCTCCATCTGTTAACAGTGGGGGTGGATCAGTCGTGCTTTGGATTTATGTTGCTGCCAGTGGCACAGGAATATTTCACTGATAAAAAGGAAACTTGATTCATCTAAATATCAGGAAATTCCCTGAGGAAACATAATTAAATATCTCACTGTCTGTAGAAAGCTGTAAACAGGATAATGATACATAACACAACATAAATACTCAACATGCCACTTTTTCCACATTCCACATTATTTTGAGCTGTGCTACTGATAAAAAAGACTATTTAAAATTAATGAGTGATATGTATATACATATACATATACATTTAGGGAAATGTGTGGTTTTCATAGGTAAATCCTGCTTCATAGGTACCTTACTACAACATGATAAATACATTTGAGAAACATTTTCAAAGTAAATTAGCCAGACTTGAATTTACCTTTGGCCAGAGAATAAAAACAAAATGAAATAAATAATCAAAAGAAAAAAATTTAAAATCATTTCAGTCGACTTAAAACATTCGTGTTTACTGCATTACTACTTATAAATATACTATAAAAAGACAGAAAGGGGTGGTAATAAAAAAAGTCAATAAATCTGTTTTCTCGTGCTGTACTGTTCATTATCATCAAATCTAATAAAAGAATCCAATACCTACATTCATAACCCCACAACACTAATCACTGTAAAACTGTATTCAATATTTAAGTTTTTTAAATAATATAACTATTAATTTCTCATTGGGAATTACAACCGGATGTTGCTTTGCTTATGCTTCAAGCATGGAGCTTGAATTATTAGCTGATTAACTTTACACAGCATAAACACATGAATTAAGTTAAAACCACAAACTTGACCCCACCCAAAATACCTACTTCAAAATGTTATTTCTCATTTATGTATTGTATATGTAAGTAGAAATATTAAACCACTGGTTGTGGTCCAGAGGGAGTTTTGCATTTGAACTAAGCTGCTCTATGCTTATCTTCTCCTTGATTCAGCTCAAATGTCACAAGTGTGGCATAAATCTTATTATCCATCTCTGGGAAAGACCATGAACAAGAATATTTTCCAAAATGTCAAACTATCCTTTGTCACTCCCTTGCCTCTTTTCTACTAATAAAACAGAAGAACAACATTGACAGATTAAAACAGAGCCACAAAGGCAATTGTAAACTGAAGTAGAATAAGCCTCAGCTGTTGAAATAGATTAAAATATTCAGTTATGACACACAACGAGAGAGATTAATGAGTGTACACAAACTAAACCATGTATAACTGTTACATTTAAATAACACATCTTGTATAGTACATCATCAAAGAGAAGATTAGGACTGTAAGAGAAAAAAACAAAGACAGGGAAAGAAGCATCTTATGAAACTGTGTAACCTGTGTCAAAGCTGATTACCTAATGAGGTCCAAAGGCTGGTATTTGTACCAGATCCCCCAGCGAGCCCAGCGCTCATACAGAAGATGTCTGTGGTTTTGGGCACCATGCGTCTTAATCGGATGTCTGCTTTTATAACCACCCTGAAGAGACAAACCAGCAGGAAAAATCTATATTGTTTTAGTAATTCACTCGCTTTCAATGCTCAATTAGTCCTGCACCTTTGTTTTTTTAGTTTAACTTCCTTGTACCTTTAAAATCTAATCATGTAAACAGGAATTTGAAAGCCTTAAAAGAATCATCATAATAGTTAATAGTTATTAAAAAGCATTATAATTCATTTGAATTATGCAGCTTTTTTGTTTTAATTTAAATGAGCTCACCTCATGTGGAGGAAACGCAGCCTCATAAGTGTTGTTGCCCAGTAACCGGTTGATACCTACAGAAGAATAAAACGGGTCACATCAAGCGAGGAACATATTAGGACACTGCATTAAAAATTCAGTATCAGTCATTAATAGAAACAGGAGTTCAGCAAGAGACTCACTGAAACCTAGTTTCCTGCAGTCACAACAATTTACTTCATTTACTGAGCTGACAACCTACATTAGAGCCATGTTAGCTAGGATTTTAAATAGCTGCAAGCACTTGAAAATAACCTTTTTGCAGGACTTTAATTACTTGATATCCATGCTGTCACTGCTGCAGGTTGAATAATCTTGTAACCGTCACAATAAACTGACTGCTTTGACTGAAAGTACTGTCCTGTGTGAAAAAAGCTATTACTTCAGCATAACAGCTCAGTTATTTGCATCATCATTCTTTGACAGAAACTGCACATAGTGAGAGAAAGGGGCAGGGCAGTTTTGATTTAGAGGGATTTTTTCCTTTTGTGGCAATTCATTCCAGCACTGCAAGACAAAACTTTAATCAGAAAAACATGCTGGCAACAACCAGACAACATAACGAGAGTGGGAGTTCATGTACAGTTTGGTAGCACAAAACAAAGCAAAATAAATAAATAGAATAAATAAATAATAAGCTGAATGATACCAGCAGCTCATATTTTAATAATTGTAAACTAAAGCAGATGTAATTCTTCTTTCTACCCTGCAATCACACCTTGAGGTTAATTCACCTATGATTGCCCTGTAAAAAAGTGATTCTCAAGCTTTTTGAGCCAAAACCCCCGCTCCAACATCACAATTATGTACTTAAGGGAACTGCTGCCAGGCATATAGTTTAGATGAATAAGGTGAGGAGGGAATCAGCACAGAACCTTACCCATCTTTAACTTTCCATCTTCGTACTTGGTGCGCTGCAGGACATGATGGACTATTCTACTTCGTGTGGAATTCGAGAAGAATGTCTCTCTATTGTTGATAGTGAAACTGAAAGGAAACAACAGCACACTTCTTTGAGCCGTAATCTCACATTAATATCGTCCTGTCAAGAATGTGGATGAAAGCTGAAGTAATGATGATGTGGAGTTCATTAAAACACAATTTGGGTGTAAAGTTTGTGCTCATTCCAGCATAATTGTTTCCCTGAAAAACATCAAAGCTGATAAAACAAATAGAAAGTGGGATTTATTCACTGACAAATGAGATCAGATTACATCTTTGATCATGGAGAAGATTTCAAAATAAAAACAAAACAAAACAAAAAAAAGGGAGTAAGAGAGACATTATTTAATGGACAGCTGCTGCTGTATTTTGATATCTTTTGTCTCTTTGACTCCTAAATTTAGGCTTAATGTTATGAAGGAAAAAAGTCATCACAGTGCTAAATTCATACATACTTTCTGAATCAACATGAAAGGATAAGAACATGGACGAGTGTGACGTCTTATCCATCACAGCTATCTATGTCCTGGGAATACAGAGCAGGATGAACGTCTAATTTTACTGGTACGGTGTTGATATGTGTGATCATGTTTTTGAGTTTCTGTCACTACATATACTATTGTATACATCTTACTTACTGATGCATGCGGGCTCTGCTGAAAGGAGCTGTGTAGCAATCAGTTTCCTCCAGGTCAGGCAAGGCCTCTTTGTCCAGCTTCATGGGATTTCTGGGAAGCCAGCTCTTTATCTGCCGACATCTCAAATGGAACCTGCTGCACAAGGAAAAAGAGATTAATGTCACAGATTAACAAAGATTATTTTCTTTCATTTGAGACAGTGGCTTCTAACCTTTTCTCTAGCTCATTGCCGGTAGACCCACCCCACATCTAAAAACACATCTGCACACACATGCACACGTGCATGCATTTTTAGTCTCTCTGCTGGTTATTATTTTCATTTGACTGTTTACGTGGTAACCCATGAATCTGGACTTACCGATTCAGGATTACAGCTCACTTAATCTAACTTGCAGGTCCTCACACTTTATCATCTTGACATGTTGGGGGACAACCAGTGTCTGACACTCATGTCCATGTGATAAGAAATGTTAGTGACAATCAATCTGCTAGCTGTAGAGATTTTTCAGTTGAATGCCAATAAAAGTCAAAACTCACCTGTAAATAAATCTAAGGATAGAGGCTTGTAGTATGCTTTACAAACTGTAAAGCTCCCAGAGGCATATTTGTAATATAAAGCTGTATTAGAAATACAAACTTGATTTAAACACCAATAATCACTCAGATTCATCCTCAGGGTATAATAAATCTGTTCAAAATAGCCTGGCAATCAATTCACTAGTTATTGAGCTATTATTGAGCTATTCACTAGTTATTAAGTATGTGCTGGGATACAGACTGAATAAATAGAGATGGGACTTCTGGAAGAAAGCATATTGCTTCTGGAATTGAATCAGTGTTGCTGCAAAAATCACCATATGGAAAGTAATCAAACCAACAAGCTGACAAACCCTGCACATGATCCAAATATCTCTTACAGGGATGAGCGTAAGTAACGAGCATGTAAAATGTATTAAGTGCAGATTTTTCTTTTACAAACGAAAGCTCACTGAAAGACTGCAGTGGCTTTGAGGATAATATAATGGCACTCATTCCTCTCAACGGCAAGAATCACTCTCAGACAAAATGGAAAAGTGCCTCAAAGCACTTTGCTCTGAGTGAGACAGATAAGTGACTCTTCTGTGTCTGTTCGTAAGACTGTTCTCTGTCATAAAAAGCAATACAATCAGTATTTATATGGTATGTAAGCATTAACGATAAAGCAAATGGTATTGTCCTGTCAACTAAATCGGTCTTTATGTGAGGTAAAATGCACAATAAATGCTAAAATTGGCACTTTTACAGCTGTTAGCTTGTTAGGTATACCCTTCTTTGTTGACCGTGTCAGTGAATTTTGTTCAGAGCACCCCAAGCACAACAGCCACATGAGTCACAGGCTCATTTAAAGTCCATGCTTGCTGTGGTTCATGTTATTACAGTTTTATCCTCACACTGAGCACAGAGGTTTTAATTAAATTTGGGCTGAAAGACCCCCAAAACGTTTGCATTTCTTTTTAACAATAAACATTTAGCACAAAATAGTTTCTTGATAAGTTAAACTCTAGAATTGCACAAGTGGCAGCCTGCAAGACATGTTGTGTATTTTGTTGTTCTTCTTTTAGAGAAGCTATTTCTGTTATAATTCTGAATTCTGACACATTTTCTTAATACAGGGGTTATAAGCCAGCTCTTTAGGAAAAATAATTTATGTAAATCCCAAGTGGTGACCTGCATACAAGTCTCACCAGGTATATAGTACACCTTCACAGGTGGAGCCACTGAAGCCAATCAGAGCAACTAAGCCCAAGCCCCATCCAAAGACTCCTGCGCTGCTGCTGCAAGGCTGCTGATGCAGTGGGGAGTGGCTGCTAGTTTGGATGCTGTGCTGGGGAAATGACTTCTGCTGGTACTTCTGGCACTTTTTAAACATCTGTTATGGTTATTTATTATTTCACTGGAGATTGTTTTGTACAAGAGTAAGCAAATGCTCCAGGTTGCCAAAGAACAGCTAAGTTCAAGAGTGGGAGAGGAAATGGATATGAGGTAGAAGCAAATCAACAAATCAGTAGTTCGATCAATGGTTGCCAATAGCAGTGTGTGAACACTTTAAATATAAAATTTGAAGAATTTTGAGGGAAGCTATAGCCAATGAGAGTGCAAGGAATGAGAGGAGGAAATCCAGAAACATACAAAAGGATTAACAGATTGTGAATCATGTCATTACAATTCACTTGGAGAGCATGGTGAAGAAAGCTCAGTTCCACAACACTATTTCCAGGGTCTGTTATCATAACAGAGTCGAGAGTCGTTGTTTTATTAAAATAATTAATTTCAGGGAACGATAAAAAATACTGAAGTGATGTCCTGACTACTAAGGGCCTTGCTGTACATTTTTACACACAGGTTGTTTAATAAGCTGCCGCTTTTCCTCTCAGGCTATTCACACATACCAAACAGATGTGGGTCAGTTGTGCATCAGCATGTGTTTTACAAAGAAAAAACTTGCATCACAGAATCCACTGAATGACAACACAGTCAATGCAGAGAGTGACATGTTCCACAGCTTTTTTTTTTTATATCCATAGACCATTCCCCCAGATGGTCACACACATGCAGAACAAAGGTGTACCAGACCTAGCTTGAAAGTGAAGTGTTAAAAGGGGCTCTGATTGTCATGGGTCTCTGGAGTCCATTTGCTGCCTTTCTATTTCTTCCCTTTCCTTCCCCCATGTGTTGTGTTTTTTTGTGTGTGGGCGTGGCAGTTTCCTCTGCTGACAGGTTCATAAGACACAGCTGCCGATCATCTACTTGTCTCACCAGCAGTATATCTACCATAGTCCTTCCTTCATTCGGCGCCACATTGTTAATCTAACAACACGTCAGAACTCTGCTTAAGCCTTTTGATCTCCATAACTGTTGGATATACCTCACCTCCCAGTCCCTAGCCACGGACCTCCACGGCCCTTCCGACCAACCTGAGGATCCATAAATCATCTGTCTGCCCGCTCACGGTTCCTACCAGTTCACCAGACTGTTTTGTTCCTGGAATAAAACCTTTTGTTTCTCAGCCTTAGATCCTTGGCTGCTCTTTGGGTCTACAATCTTGCCCTGGTGACTCTGATCCCAGCAGCATCCATTAAGGCATTTAACGTCATCCAATCTCAGTGGAGTTTAAAATACAACATCAAAACTCATTTTGTTTTGCTTTCTGCAGCCATTTATTCTTCAGTTCCTGGGTTATAAGATCTTCTAACTTTGCTACTTAAAAATAAGCTGCTTTGAAAATAAACTGGAACAGCAAATACTGTTTGCTTTGAGGAAAATGGTTCTGCTGCCAAATTGTGTCTTCTGTTAAAAATGTGGGAAAACGCATGACTTAATTTTATATGATAAAAAGCAAATTTGATCTTTATAACTCTGACCAAAGTGCTTTGGTTTCCTAAAAGTAACAATAAAGCATACTGGACAGTGAGTGGACAGGGGATACAGACCCAGGTCTCCTGTGAGAGTTATTCACTTTGCATGCCCACTAACCAGCATCCCATGCCAACAACCTCTTGCCAACTCTGATGTAGTTCATAACATAGCTGGGGAAAATAATTAAGCTGTCTTGAAGATATGATTGAATCTTTAGTATGTTTCAGTCTTCAGCTAAAGAAGAAGAGATACATTGAAGTGACTTGATCTGCATTCCAGTGAGAAAAAGACAGAAATGTGAAGTTCTGCACTGAGTTTGAATATATGATCAAAGCTGCACATCTGGCTAAAAATAGCATGTAAATAAGCTTGTGCAGCTCCATTTGTAAGTATGTTATCAGAAGACACAGTCAAAAGTGTTTGAGATGTTGTTTTATACCTTTAACAAAGAGCTTGATGTGCTTTTTCTTTATATAGATATATATATATATATAAATGTCTTAAAATTAAATTAAACACATTTGTTTTAATACACAAAACAATGTATTTATTCTGAAAAGTGTGTGGCAAAAATAAGCAATGCACTTTGGTTTATTTATTTATTTAAAAAAGCTTTAAAATAATTTCTGTTGCTGCTATTTGTAATTTGTACAGATTTCTTTTTACTGCCGTCTAATTACAGACCATTTGCAGAAAAATGCTTAGTTGACTCTGATCTAATTACAGGGTAACAAAGAACAATAATAGGTGAACTAAAACATTCCTTGTCTCTGTTCCTCACATAGCTTTGTTTTAATGATGAATAATCTATCTACTATTTATGTTACAGCTGAATCACACAGTTGTGCTGATCACCAGTTTTATCTGACAAACTGAATCATCTAGTTTTCCTTGTAAGACTAAATAAATAAATTAATAAATAAATTATATGTTAAACCTACTTACTTGCCCAAGGATTTGCTCTTCCAATCTGTAAAGTAGCATTTTTTTCTTACAAAAAAAAAAAAACAAAACAAAAAAAAACAAAAAACAGAAACAATGTTAGTGGATAAAGTTGCCAGCTGCTGTGAAAATTTTTGCTTTTTCAGCTTCATTTACCTGAACGGCATTCGAATGTTCATCTGCTCTGCATATTTGCAAAGTGTATCCCAGGGAGCATGAATCTTCACAAACATTATGTCATTGTTTGTCAAGGAGGGCTTTTGAAAAAAGTAACACAAGATTACAACAACAACAAAACAAATATTGGAAAATTAAGCTAATTAATGGTTTTAATACCAAATAAATGCTTTTCACCTCCTTCTCCAGCATGAGGCCCTCAGCTCGCAAGTTCTTCTCAAATGTGCACCTCTTCTCCACCTGTAGGCTGGACTTCTTGTAAACCAGGATGTAATCAATTCTCTTCTTGCCATCTCGGAAAAAAAGCCCAGATGAGTCAGATGGATTCTTTCCCTGCGGAAATAATGGTGCATCTCAGGGTTTTAGAAGAAGTTTAGCAGTGTGCAGAAAATCATCAGAGATGAGTTTAATCCGTGGAATGTGGATGGTGGTAAATGTGGTACCTGAAGTGAATCTGTGCGGGTCGCTGATTTAGCACGGCTGACAGGCTTTTGTATCAGAAAGGGCTGGTCTGCGCTTGTCTCACATGTACTCACTTCACTCTCTTCCACGTAGTTATCCTTGGCTTTTTCTGCTGCCCACAGACACAGTACGATCAATGAAAATGTTATTGAATTGGTGAGATCTTGTTTTAAGTTTGTTTCATCTCAAGTCAATATTTTCCTTTTCCTGACTGCCAACACTGAAATTATATCTGAGCTAAATAAAAATTACAGTTATTTAAAATGGGCTATCAGCTAAAAACGCAACACATTAATGCAATTTAAAAGATCCACACACAGATGTTGAAAGAAAGCCAATCTTGTTTTCTCCCTCTCTGGATCTTAAAGCTTCCCTCTGAGATTCACACAGAAAAATGTTTTGTTAAGCCCACACTGTGAGGAAAAAGATACACAACATTCATGCTGTAGCAGAAATTAATTTTCCTAATGTTCCAGCAGCTGAGTGTTGTGAAACTTGTCAGATCTTCAGGTTTATGAACATGAACAACACATGGAAACTTTTCCATTGTCAGCGCAGAGTGGAGGCAATAATGACACTAATTGTGCAAAACAATCCAACCATCGGGTGTCACAGCTTTCTCATTTCTTCAAATAAGTTATCTTGACACAATAATGACACAGTGAAAATCCCAAGCACTGTGATTGTATGATCTTAAATTTGACAGTATAGCACAAATTATGTCAGTGTAAATATAAATGGGAAAAAAAAAAGAAAAAAAGAAAAAAAAGAGAAAAAAAAAAAAAGAAAAAAAAAGAAAAAAAAGAGAAAAAAAAGAAAAAAAAGGAAAAAAAAAAATATATATATATATAAATGGAGCAACTTTATCATGTCTTCAAACAAGCACATCTATATCACCATCAGATTATCTTCCCTTGACTCTTCTGTGATTATATTTCCCAAACTACAGGTGAAAAAACAGCAGATCTTTGATGTATCGACTCAATGTGTGCCTACATACGTTTGAGTGATGTGTTCATATCAGGTGTAAATAAGAATATAAAAGAAAATATCCAACCAATACATCAGAGTGAATGGTACTGAAACAACATTAAATGCAGTACTGAAGGATGAGTGAAACTGGCTACACACGCCAGTGTGGATTTTGTTCCACACTGAAATATTCTATTTTTGTATGGGAGAAAAAAAAAGTGTCAACTCGCTCTCTAATGACTCAGTAGTCTGTGCAGCAGAAAAAATCTAACTGATGATAATTCCCACTGTTTGCACCTAGACAGGCATATAAAGCACAAAAAAGAAAGTTAAAATCTTCTGAATAAAACTGAGAAAAAAATATTATAAATTAAGGTTGAAAATGTAGAGATAATTAGCTGTACTGTATGTGGAAAATACTTTTTGATGAGGCCCCAAGCTTCAAAGCTGACCTCATAAGAGCCAGTCTGCAGCCTTAAATTTTCAGGTAAGATTTCAGTCTTTAGAATTTTATGGACCACAAGAGTCCCTCATAGTTCCCCTGGCGCTGTTCTAAAAGATGTGCTTGTGAAAGAGCGTATTTTGTGCCAAACCATGATATTTTTCTAACCCTAGCCATGTTTGGTATATAAATACATCTACACAAGTAAGAATTTGTAATGAATGAGAAAAGATGCTAAACAAAACATTGTGTACTTATGTCAGAGGTTGAGAAATGTTTGGATTATGTATATTTTCCTCGTTTACAGGAATGTAGAACAGTAACTTTCTACTCTGAATTCTGGGTCTGAAAGTCAAGGCTGATATAAAATAGAAAGATGGCTGATAAGACTAGCAGAATCAGCTATCAAGTCTAAAATAAAATTTTTATGTAAATAACCTTTTAAACTATTGCTTTTAAAAGTGATAGATAAACAAATGAGGGTAAAAAAAGAGAAGAATATTCAGAATAAATGCCTCCAAATGTAAAAATCATAGTTTATGCTAAATGATGCTAAACTACCTAATCTATACCTCATCAGTGTCAGCTGCAGAATTACTTTAAAGATCATCCTCTTGTTTTAAGCGGTCGTTAAAGTTTATATTTATTAAATATTTTTATGCATTAAAATTACGTGCAGCTCCTGCCTTCATTGTGAGTTGTAATGAGTTCACTGGAATAATCATAAATCAGGTGTTACATTTGGGTACACCAGTAGCAATTTAACCTTTTTAACAGCTAGAGATCAAATATTGTAGGTCTCAGGTGGGAAACGTTTGTAGGATCATGTCCTTGTCTATCAACCTCTGTCATTTGTTCTGTCTATTTTCTCTCTTTTTTGTCTGCTCTGCTCGAACTAAGGCAGAAATCAGACCTGTTTTTTTTTAGATCAGTCCTGCAAAACATCAGTCAGTTTTAATGCTGACAAAAATAAAGCTATTGGATGAAAATTTTTCCTAATGAGCTGCTCCATGTTAGTTGTCCATGTAGGGATGTATAGTTTTTCTTTAAAGTGCATTTCTCCTAATTATCTCATTGCCTCTGAAAGACTTTACAGTGTTTTATAAATGCCTTACAGCCATTAGAAAATCTGCTCATGTTTAACTGCATGTGCTTTAAAAGTCACAGCAATGATGCAAAACTGTGTGGCAACATTCTCTCTCTCAGCCCAATTTTTTCACATTGAAATGAAACACAACTTTAAGATTAAAAAAAAAACAACAGTAAAACCTATAAACAAAATTTCAACTTTGTAATATATCAATGAGTCTTATTATAAGTTATTGGACTCAGGTACTAATTAGAAAAAAAGTTTTGTTTTTTTTTCCTGCGGTGAGTAGTATAACTTGAATATGTTTAATAAATTAAAAAGGAATATTTCATAAATGACAAAATTCTTGTTACATAAAAAGTGGGTGGAAGGTTGTAGAAAATCATCGCTGCAGACACATTCTGTTTATCTTAAACTTCAATATGAAGCATGAACAGTGCAAGTTGATGCAGCTGCTCCACCCTGATAGAAGCACTGCGGCCACTAATGCGTCTAGGAAAATGTCTGTTAGTTCCTGTGTGGACTGACCTGTCTGTGGGGGGAGGATGCTGCAGGAGGTGCTGATACTCTGACTCAAACCCTCAACCTCTGGTTTAGGATCTGGGCTCAGAGGCACAGACAGGAAGTGGTTGAGGTTGATTGGATGAGTCTGACTTTGGGCCAGGCAGGGCAGGCTGCGGCGAGATGGCTTCAGGCTCTTCTCCTTCAGGATCTCGCTAATGCTGTTGTGCATGCCTGAGAGCAAAGGGACAGAAAGAAAAATAAAACTTAAAGTGGAACAATGATAAAAAAGTATATATTTTGTTTTTCATGTCATAGGATGGTAGTGCTTTACTTTGAAAACTGGTGTTCCTCTGCATCCTTTTTTGTCTTTATGTTTAAAAGTGCAATTCTCCAACCATTTACTGGAAACATCCATCACACTTATACTCAATGTTAAGCCATCAATTAACCTTTTATGCATGATTTACACTGTGGGAGGAAGCCACAAAAGCTACATAAAAAGAAAAAGCAAATTCCTGAAAAACCACAAATAATCTATAAAAACCTATAATCTAAAAACCTTCTTGTGGCAAGACAGTAGTGCAAACCACGTCACCATAGCCTGCACCTATTCACCATGAATTTAACTGATTGTCAATATGTGAAGATTTTTAAAAGGTACAACAATGTTCCCTTAGTTATCAGCAAAGATTATGCATCTTATACATTAAACAAAGTATTCCTCAAGGACTATTTCTGTACCAGAAAAAATGAACCTCCGCCCCAGTTCTCTGTGTGTATATATTATTATTAGTTTTGTATGATGCATGCATCCTTCTTCAGATACATGGAAATATACAACAGCTGACAGGTAAAATGAAAGAATGACTAATTGTGTCATTACAATTCAATATTCTGCAGGGAAACTTTGAATACTGGCGGTCATGTGGATGTCACTTTGATATATACCACCCACATAAACACTGCAAACAAAGCACACTCCCAATACATATTTAAATACCTCTGCTTCCTTGGTTGTCACTATTTGACTGTTTTGTATCTTGTTTTTGTTTTTTTAGATGACTAGCTTTATGATAATGGAAACTTATGTGCATGTGCAGCATGTGTAACTTCAGCACTTTGATGAACCATTCACTTACATTTGCTGTATGTATTTATTCTGTTGCTACAATATTTGTTGCATATAGTGGGAAGAAAATTTAAGCAGAAAATAAAAATGCTTAAGTAAGAACTTCACACACTCGCAGCATAATTGTAGTAACCCATTTCTTCAGGTCAGTTTCCACATTAAGATTTATCAGACTGAACCTGCTAAAGTAAGTCATATATTCGCTTTCAGTTTTACTCCTTTCATTTTGTTACATTTGTTTTCTTTCATTAGTTTATTGGCGATTTATCACTTTGATATCTTACATCTTAAAAATAAAGATAAATTAAAGAAATGTCAACAGCCCACCCCACTTTACCAACCTCCCAAAAAATGTACAGTACATAGCAGAATCAGTGGAGTCTGAAGAAAGTGAAGGTAAATCTTTTCAGACATCATCATCTGGTGCATCCTTTTATAGGCCAGAGTGCAGTTAATGTCTGTCCTTCATAGAGGGGTGCATTAAGACCATCAGCACTTTCTCTCCATCAAATCATACACTTGAATGCCTTAAAGGCAATCAGTATAATGGTGCATCACTTAACACAGTCTGCCACCAGTTATGACAAAGATACTGGTATCATGGCATTCAATTCTTCTGCTTCCTTTATTGCATGTCATTATTTTATTAATATAATTTGAGGTCATTTTAAAGGTTTTGTCAGCTACAAAAGAGCAGTATGATGATAGTGGGGCAAAAAGGTTATTGAAACAATTCAGCTGCAATTAATTTAAAGGAGAATCTAAGAGGTCATTGATAATGAACATCCTTAAAGGCATTACACACAACCTCCAGACCAGGCTGCACCTTCAGTGCTGCAGCTCCTGACGTATATTTATGAAAGGAAGATGCACCTTAAAAATGGGAACATGATTTACTTTCTAGCCCAGTCTCTGAGCTACATTCTTAAAACACTCAACTGAAACATGCATTGATAATTCACTCTGCACAGCCTGAGTTCTGCACAGCAAGCTGTGCAATGACTCATTTTCATGACATTGATCTCTGTGGGATTTCCCAGCGCTGTTGGGTGAGAATGGAGCCAGTTAAAGATGTGAGCTTGACAGCCCAGGGGATGCACTGATTACATAGTTTATTTCCTATGCTACCCCACAAATATGAAATGAATAGAAGCTGTGATATAAAGCTTATCCTTGAGAAAGTCAAAAAAAAAAAAACAAAAAAACATGTGCATTAAAGCAAAATTAGGTTTATTGCTAGAATCCACTTCAGACAGAATTGCTTACATATTGTAAAACCAAAAAATGTTTTGCATAAAAAAAACATCATTCAGGTAACAAATACAAATGAATTACTTTGTTCGCACGTGCAATATAATGTGTCTTCAAGATCTAATTTCCAAATTTTTTCAATTCCACAAACACACAAATACAAATATTCTGCTTTTTTGTTTCTTTTTTGCCTAAACCCAAAATTTAAAGTCATAACTGAGCAGCAGGTTGTTCAGCAATTAATCTGAAATTAAACATATTCTGTCAATTACATTTCCAGTGACATTTCAGAAACAAGGGATTTTAAGGTCCAGTGAGTACGATTGTGTGTTTCTCCTAGCAGCAACATGCCTAACTTTATGGCTGAGCAGCAAGTTAATGAGAGCTGGGAGTTTCCACTGAAGAAGGTGGAGGCTTTGAGAACAATAACTTCATGGTCTCTGTGGATTAGTCTCATGAGTGAATGTATTCATATTTAATATAACAGAGATCCTACTCACTTTGTTCCTAGAATGCTTACTAACATAAAATGCTTCCTGAGCAGAAGCCATACACAAAACAAAGAAAAGGTACCAATAGTCCAGTTAATCCCAGCAGACATTGTAAAGCTTTATGTGTCTGAGATGACACATTAGAACCAAGCCAGCTAATGGGTCTGTTGGGATGCAGCTGGATGGTCTCAGAAGAATCTCAAGGTTTAAAATAGAATCCACAAACTGGACTGTGTTGGTGTTCTCTCCTGGCATGGAAAATTCTGAGCCCATGTAGATGAAAACAATAGATCTGTAGAGCTAAAGTAATTAAAGAATATAATAACAGTTATCAGATCATCTCTGTTTTGTTCCACAGCTTTCGCCTCATTTTCTCATGCAGGCAGCCTCCGTGAACTCTGCTCCTGTCAGAGCAATTGTGCAGTAACTTTCTGAAGATGGTGCACTGTGGAAGTCTATTTTAAATAGTTAATCTAATGTGAAATCCTCCCTTTAATCTGGCTGTGCTTTAGCTAAAACTGGTTATTGAGGAGAATATTAATCTTCTGTATGTGTGTGTGGGTGGGTGTGTGTATGTGTGTGTAACGCATGTGTGGGGGCCAAGTTGGTATGAGAGGCATTGAGTGTCCGCAGAGATAATATTTGCTGAAAGGTAATGTGGTGAAAAAGATACCACTAAATTTTCTCTATCAGCAGAGTCTTGATAACAGGGGGGTCCAACAAACACCCACTCAGGCTAATCTAACAAGGACCTGGACTATCTTCAAGGAAGGCCTAGATTTCTCCTGTGCAGCATATTCACAATGGCCTTCTGATGATAAGATTAAATTATTCTTTTTTCTTTTTGGTGTATGCATGTGCATGCATTATTAAATACATATTTCATTGTGGCTGCATACTGCTCTGCAAATGTTTGTGATAAAAGTACAAGTTGGGTGTTTTTCTAAATCAGTTTTTGATGCTTCTCCAATGATAGGATACTGCTTGTCTAGTACATCTCAGTGTCACAACTTACCCATACCCAGGTGGAACAATGCAGTGTGAGAGCCCTAGAGCATCAAGACTTTAAATGCAACGATGTTGCACAAAGAGAATTTAGGTCAGTGGGTTGTTTCCCTGCCTCGATGTTTCCTCACTCAAAACCTTCAATTATTCATTTACGTTGCGCCTGCAGCACTTTCAGTCCCACAGCTTTCAACTGAGGAACGCTCTGCATCAGGACTTTTTTCAGCATAACACTTTATTAAAAGACTATTCAAAGAGGACAAAAATCATGCCCCCACCCTCAAAGAGAAGCAGGCCCAAAATACAGCTGTAATGTTGTTTATCTCGTATTACCAGATGACGTCCCATTCTCAGAAAAATATCTGCATTATTATAATCACTATAGGTAATTTTTTTTTTTAAGTGTGAACAATAATTGTCATTTAATAAAAAGATTTTGAATCTAATCCTGATTTTATTTCACTATATTACAAGCGATGGAATTTAAAATCTTTATTGTCTGAATAAGTGTCTGATTTGTTTAGTTCTTTAGTAAAAAAGGCATGAGCAAAAAATGTAATTACTCATGTTTTGCAGGTGTAGCCAGATTCTGGTGAGAAACATTATAAATGTGAGTAAATGTTAAGCAACCACTGTGTAATTTCTACAGTTGTCCTCGTCACCTCTCTACCATGGAAAAGTATAATCTTGGAGAGTCTCAGCATGCAGAAATGACTACCTTATTAGCAAGCAAACAAGCCCACATAGAGAAGTAGGATGTGGGGTGATAGCAGACTTAGTCACTTAGACCAAATTAGTATTCATTGTGAGACTGTTTTTTAAAACAAAATTTTACCTTTGTACATTAGTTAAGAAAATAATTTTGAGGTAAAAGCAGAAAAAAATAACAGTAGGTTTGTTTTAAATATTTAAAGATAACTTTACCTGCTTAATACCAACTCAAGCATGTGACGGAGGCTTGTCCTATTGTTGGGATTCAAAGAGGTCTTCAGGATTAACTGTTATTACTGCATGTTTTCTGGTTAAGAACTGGGAAGGCAGTCATGGAATCTCCAGCAAGGATTTATTTAGTAATATCCAGCACAGGTTCATGTCAAGGTCCACTATTTCTGCCAGCTGTCAGATGGGCTCACTGAAGCAATTACTTCAACAGTGCTATATCGGACACCTCACCACAGCAGAGCTTAATCTGGAATCCTTTCAGACGGTGGACACTTGGATGGAAACAGCAGGGTTGCTTATTACAATTTCCAAGTCTAGATTTGGAGTAAGACAGTGTCAGGTCTACAACCACCACGCAAGCTGTAACAGCTGGAAAACGCAGCCCTTCTGCGTTTGAACACTGTGACAGAATAATAAATAGTGTCATGAACACATGACGCCATTTTACTTAAACAAAAAACAATCAGAGCATTTTCATTACTCTAAAAAAAGTATTAGTTTGACCAAAATCTAACTTTTATATCACAAGTAAATATGTTTGAATGAAATTGTAAAGAATTAAAATTCTCAAAACCTGACTAACAAATCTAAACAATGGGTTGGGAGCTTCCGTATTGAACGAAAACAAAATAAGAATCCGACCACATTCGTACATCTGTTGGATGGACCATTATCACTGTTGATATTTTTTTTAAACCCAGACCAAATAAAGAAAGTAAGAATTTAAAAATGTTTGGCTCCGATGCTGCTGGGACCTCCATGCAACGTCTGATTTAACTTATATATTAAAAGTCGTTTTCAAACTAAATAATTCTTTGAGTTTAGATTTCTATTAATCTGAATTCTGATGTTAAAATTTTCAGTTTAACTGTAAATGCAAATATTACGACTACTTTGTACATTTTCTAGATTTAAGTTTGCAAGCAGCAGAATTTAAAAAATGTCTTTAAGATTTTTTTTTTAATTCTTATAAACAAAAGGATGCAATGCTGACTCAGAATTTCTTTATCGAGCAGATTTGTGCAGATCTTGATGTTACAGATTAGATTGAGACTATCAGGGTTTGCCCTTGTAAACCAGATGGATTGCCAGGTGATTTCCTCTGATGAACAAAAGCAGGATTGAAGATAAGTCAGCTGCACCTACAACACTCTGCATGCAGTTAGTGTTTCATCCTCCACCTGGCAGTGTATCAAAGAACATATACAAGAAGCTCAGTTCACATGGAGTGTAAAGACTGGTATCAATCCTGCAGTTAAAAGTCCAATCTACTGCTACATGGCTTGTATTCAAGTTGCACAAGTAAGAAATGATAACTGATGCTGGATAGCAAACTCCTAATTTTGTTCATGTAAAAAAATAAATATCAGTATTATGTGCCAATTGTGTTCCTCAAACAAAATCTAGCAAGTGGTACAGCATCATTAATTCAGCTTTAGTAAGATTTTGTAGAAAAAATTAAGGATTACTATAATACATATTCATAAACCAAGGGAAAAAGAACATTTTCCTGAACTGAATCATAGTGAGGGATCATTATGAAGAAAACTATGCATAACGTGCAAACATCTCTGACTTCTGCATCCCCCATGGTAATATAAAAAAAGACAACACATCTGCTGCACCAGTATTCAGATAGACTGTCTCATTCAATAAGAATAAAAACTCCAAATAAAGAGTAAACAATGCCCCATAAATGGGCTTTACAATGCTCTTTTTTTTTTTACCAATACTTTAGGAAGAACCGTATTAGTTATATATAATAATGTATATGTAATTAGTTATCACGGTCATTTACACACTCAGAGTACTGATCATTCATTTCTTCATCCATTCTGGTTAAAATCTATTCAAATCTGATATATTTTCCAGAGTTTGTAAAAGAAATCAACGGCCTTCTATATGAAGTAGTGATAGACAGTATTGTTGTAGATGGATGGTTAACTGACCAGAAACAACTTTTGTGATTCATATAAGAACAAAATATGAACCACTAAGGCAGAGCAACTCAGCTTGCAAACAATTCAACAAAACTACAGTGATAACCTTCTTGTACCTGATATTGTGTTTGTTGCAACACTGACTCACTGTGGGTGTAATTGGGTACTTAGATTAACATGAAACTGTTTCAATACAAACATATAAATAGTTAAAAATAGTCAATTATCAGCAGGACACATTGTCAGCTGTCTGTCACGTGCAGTTAAGCTAGAAAGCCTGACCATAAACACACACCATAGCAGATGGCGATTTTTGTCTACAATTTAGGACCCCATTATGCAATCCTGGCAAAACCTCTGGGTTGCATCATTTGAGGAGATTAAACATCTTCCTTCTCTTTTAATCTGTATATCCCTCTTGCCTTTATCATCATACTCTCTTCTTATGCCCTTTATTGCTTGAGTTTGGCTGAATGTTACAGGATTTTCCGTAAAGCCTCTGTTGCATCTGTGCGTACACACTGCATAACACAAAGCATATTAATACCATGTCTTCAATATACATTATCAAGCACAAGCAAGTTCACATAGGACTATTTTATTTCATAATGCCAACAAGTGGACAAAATCTACTGGCTGACGGAGACTTAGCCTAGCAACAAAAACCATTTACTATTTAAAGACTATAAAAGTGTAGAAGCTAGTCACTGCATGCACACATGCACAAAAAAGAGCCTCTTTTCTTTTGTCTTTTTTCTTTTAAATAGTTAAACTGTTTCAATGCTATGAAGGACAATTTTTAAATATCATCATGCCATCTTACACACAGCTTCTAATAAATGCCTCTGTGTCTTCTTTTGATTCATGAACTAAAAAAAACAGAAGATATTGTGCATGTGCTCTTCAAAAATCTGTCCTAAAATTAATTCCTGTATCTATAAAACCATCTTTCTGCTTGCATAAGAGGACAGGTGGCTTGGGTCGGACGCGCAAGCAAATGTTTACTCACAAACACACACACACTTGATAAACATCTACTGTAGAAAGTTGGATTCTGACAGAAAATTTACAAGCCATTTACAAGCCATCCACTGCACATGAATGTCAAAGCCACAGTCTTTGGGTTTCTGGGGACTAATTTATTGTTTAAAAAAAATCTCCAATTAAGTAAAAGAACAATAATTAATTACAAAGTTGTCTTTTGGGGCCTTGCAGTGATTTAGATTAATATTAAAATCAATTCAATTTCTATTTTTTCTCATCACGCATTAATATTATAGTAGCAAAAGCAAAAACTGTGTTTTAGGAAACTTGTTATTAGAATAAAATGTGCAACTGAAGTTAACCTTTTTCTCCATAAGTGTTTAGACGCTTTCTTATGAAGCCCACAAATAATCTACAGTGTATTTATATCAGTGATCCATAACATGCTTGTTCAACCTGAATAGTCCACCGTCTTCTTATTAAATTTGTTCATGCTCCTTATTCATGCTCTCCTCTTTGGCAGTGTATTTCAGAGGGAAATCCAGCCATGAGGTTGAAAGAATTGTACAAAGTCCTGAAAGAAAGAATTGTGTCAAGGCACCAGTCTGAGGAAGTGATAAAAGGAACATTCTCCAACATTCAGCATTATGAAAAAAAAAAAATCTCAAATGAAAGAACTTTGTAAACATGAATCTACCAATAAGGCGTTCAGTGTGGCCAGACATGTGCCTTTCTTCATCAAAATGGACACATGAATACTTCTCAGTCCATTAGAATCTAAAATCTCTGGTCTGATAAAAAAACATTGATGGACACAACTTTCCCCACACAAAGTGCTGTTGTAATTTGCAGCAATGTGAGAAGGAACACTATTCGGTATAAAAACCTTTTCCATAGTGCTCAGAGTCTCAGGGAAGCGTGAAGTTTGACATTTCAACAACCTAAAGAACACCATGAAAACACAGGAGCGATCTCTATGAAGTCTCAGAGTGACAAATCCCAATTCTGGACCTGAAGTCTACAACTCTGAAAAGAGTTGAAAATGATGCACAGATATTCTCCTTTTAATCTGGCTGAGCTTGAACATTTGTGCCAAGAAATATGGAAGAGATTTTTAAAGGAAAGTTGTGCCAAGGCGACTTAAGGCTGCCTGAAACTTTCCCCTATCAAACACATAAATCCAGGCAACTTTAAAAAGGTAAAAACGAACAGTCAGCTCTAAGCCTTTTAATATATGTGGTCTCTCTGACTGTGTATGAAAAAGTGCAAATAATCGCAGAATTTGGCTTTAGGATATTTTTTTTTTTTTGGTCATAATTCACCCCTTTGCTTTTATTTTAATGGTGCACTTAACAGTCACTGAAGTATAAAGTGTCCCCTCTGGCCTGTGGTGAAACCTTCCCATAAATCAGATATCTCCTTCTGCAGCATGTTTCCTTTTGACTGGACTGAAGTTCGGAAGTGGGTGAGGATTTCCTCTGCAATCTGAACACAGAAATAAATCATTCCTGAAAGTGAGACAACTCATAAAATAAAGCAGAATTAAAAAAAAAAACAATTTAAATAAAAGGAGCAGTTTTAGATTATCATTCAGATTTATATGAAATCTAGAGTGGGCTCATTGTAACTTGGGTCATGGCAGAGATCAAAATTTGAAGAGAAAAAACATCTTTCATCCATATTTGTTTCCAAATGCGAAAGTAGTCAGCAAAAGGAGAATTGCTCACACCCTCAACATGCTCAGTCACGAGCTGCTCAGCTCAGCACTCTCATCAAAAACCAGAGGATACACCCATTCACACACCCTGAACCAGGTACACACATGCTCCCTGTTTCTAGGCTTGAGTCTGCATGATGAAGAACCTTTCTCTCCATTTCTCTAAATTTAGACAGTCAGGAATTCAAAGAATCAAAGTAGGACTAATTTTCTCAGAGGAGCCTTATTTATAGTCGAAAATCAATACTTCCCCAATTGTGTAACTGAGCTGCACTGGAGATATTTGGGATTGTTATTCATGTACAGGTTGGATGGAATTCACATCAGTGTGTAAGGACCATGCATCTTTCTTTGACCGCACAGTTTGTTACATGTTATGTGTGAAATCTTTGAAAGTCCAAAATGCAAATGAGCTACACACTCCCCAACATCAAGCGAAGTCTAATGTGTCAAATAGCTCTTCCAATGTCTGGCTAAGTGGGAATATATTTACCATTTTACTGCATGATGGGAAACTTAAACAGAGAAAAATCATTTTTAATTACCGTCAGAACTTCAAATGCAGCTTTATTTATTTGACAGGTAAAAAAAAAAATCATCTTCAGCACAGACTGCTCCCCATGTATCGAGATTTGCACAAAAGCCCCGCACAATATTTGCGTTTTAAACCTTTAAGGAGTCACAAAGCAGATCACTGGAAGCTAATTCAAAAGAGCGGGTTAAATTAATGGCAATTCAAAGTTTCCTAAATCTGCAGTAGCTTCAAATTTGAAGAAAAGCATTGTGGAAAATGTGCCATCCACTTTGTAAAAAACGTGACAATTTATTTTCTAACAGCTGTGGTATGAAAATAATTGTTCTTTATATCTGTTTTAACTGGGTCTTAATAATAGCTTGACTAAGAGAGTCGGTGGAAAATTAACTAGAGGATAACATTTCAAAGCGCGCAGGGTTCACAAACAGGCTTCATCCCAGGAGGCAAAGCCTCCAACTCTGCGTCACACTCATAGCAAGTACAGAGACCAGAACCCCCGAGCACCATTTTTTACTCAAACTATGTAAGAAGGTTAAAAAAGTAACCACTATGCTGAATATATTAACCCTGGCTGGACACGAAATTCTCACATTAGCGACTAACCTTTCTGCTGCTTGAAGGACTGGATTGAGCCCGAGTGGTGCACCATGGCGGCGTTCAGTTGTTTTACGGCGTAATTGATCAAATTCCGTGTTTCGAAAAGCAAAATTGCAGAGTACATGGGAAACTATGATGGGCTGGCGTAGGTGTTGACTGGGCTCCCATTCTGCCAAACGGTCTCACAGGCGATGCGCAAAACCCAGCAACACCTGTCTCAGCTCCGCATGCGCCCCCCTCCGCTCCGCTCTCTAACCGCCACCATTCACGGCTGTTGTCATGGTGACGAGCGGTAGGGGAGGTCCTGAGATGGACATGTCCTCCTCCGTCCTCATTTACTGACTCCAGATAAGCATCGGGAAATTACCATCTGAAATGGACTGACAAGGACGTACATTGATTGGCTTGTCAATCATATAAGAGCTGACCGCTGCGTGTAGCCTCCACTACTGTACAATGGGCAGGTATCAAATACAGAGAAGATACTGGGCCAAATGAAAAATAATACAACAAAAAACCACTTTTAAAGACTAGTCAGTCAGAATAGCAACCCCTTCAGTAAAGACATTATTATTATTATTATTATTATTATTATTATTATTATTATTATTATTATTATTATTATTATTATTATTCATTCATTCATTCACTCATTTTCAGTACCACTTAGTCTAATTAAGCTAAGCTAATTGGAGCTAATCCCAGCAATTAATAGGCTAGAGGTAGGATACACCCTGGAGAGGTCGCCAGTCCATCGCAGGGCCTATTATTATTATTATTATTATTATTATTATTATTATTATTATTAATTTTAATATTAAGCATGTGTGATCCTTTACATCAAACATAAAAAAATAAATAAAATTATCAATGACTAAAGAAAAGACTAAAGAAGAAGCTTTTGGTTTTGGCAGGATATTAAAAATTGGGAAGATGTGAGGAAAAAAAAAGAAAAAAAAAAAAACCTCCAAGCAATCTATAGAAGTCACTACTAAAGGCTCCCAGCTCAGCTGCTGACACACTGCTGCTCTAGTGGCAGGGATCCCTTGTCTGACAGTAAATAGTGCATCAGTCATGAAAACTGATGCAGTTTAAATGGTTGATTGCCTGGTGTTAAAACTGGCAGATAGTTTTTCAGTTTGACTGGGGGGGACTTTTTTTTTCTTTGAAGCAGTAGATTGCAAAACAAACAGTTTTATGTTCAGCTTTATGAAAAATTTTCTTTTATTTTAGTTGCATTTACCATTTTATTCAACTGTCTGTTTGAAATACGTTTCTTTCTTTGGTGGAGTTAAATCTAGCACCTGTTAACTTCTGTATCTGGCATATTGTAGAGAGAATGGAGTTGGTTCCACATCACTATTAAACATATAAGTCATTTTGAAAGAAAAACAAATGATATTAATATATTAACCCAGCAGAGATGTCATAGTTTTATCTCACTGCGTTTTATATCAGTATCAACCAGCACAACAGCAGACCCATAACTATTATTTAAAATCCCTGAGAGAGAAAGCATAATGTTGTTTGTCTGTCCGCTGTAATCTGCTCAATCTTTGTCACTGTCACAGTTTACAGTTTGATCTGTAACCCTTCTTTTTTTATATATCAATCTCTGTCTACGGGGGTATTCAGGGAAGTAGTCTGACATCTGCCATAGATGCAAATACCATCTGCTTTCCTGCAGCACAGCATGCTTCTACTCCCCTCCCACTGTTCTGATGTTTATTGAGGACTGGTATGAGGGCTGTGAATGCCAACCTCTATAAAATGTCAGTCATCTACCAAGTGAATCCATTTCTTCTACTGGGGTACTCAATAAATAAATAAGCAGCTCTTCCACAGCAGGGTCAGACCCATTTAAAATGGTACCTTTTCCATTCCCGGGCTGTTAGTTTTGAGATTTAGGTCAGATGACAGCTTGTAAAAGGGGGAAGGATTTAGACAAATAAAATACTGCCACCTGGTGGAAAAGATGGTTAACTAAGCTGTAAACGTCCAGCTCCAGGTTAGATGCATAGATGTATGTTCATGAATTACATTTTTCTAGATACACACACTGAAATAAAATCTGGCAATCACCAAAGGTGAAAAAAGCACATATTATATTTGAGTTAAAAGCCAAGTAATAATCACAGTAAAAAAAAGAAAGAAAGATGCTGAAAGATCAATCTCAGGAGGTAAACAGCTTTTGCAGTCATCATAAACAGCTTGTTACCTATTAGAAATTATTACTACTAGCAATAGCATATTCTTGTCAGAGGCAAAAATAAGATATTAATCACACAGAAAGGATTAAAGCTTTTTCACTATAGCTGACACATCTGTCATTGAATAAAGAGGATTCAGAATAACATGGATCACCTTAAATGTCCACACATTAAACTAAATTACCACTAATGTTGTACTGTGAGGCTCAACAGCTAGCTGCTGATACAGGTTCATTCAAAGCTTTTACATTTATTTCATTGCAAACTGAGGTCAAATTGACCAATCCTCAATATGCTGCTAGGCAACAAATGACAGTTTTTAATCACTGATCTACTAATTATTATTATATATTCTGAAACATGTCAAATAATAAATTGTGTAAATAGTTTAAATAAAGCTCACAACCTGTCAGCACTGTCTAAACACACTAGTAAAAATGTATTTACTAGTTAATTGTAAATTGATTAATCAGATATCATTTTCATTAATAAAGAAAATCTGACACTTTCATTATGGTTACATTCCAGTTCCAGTGTTAATGCATACAAAATATATTAAAAGTGGCCCAATATGCTCAACAAAGTGAGGAAAATGCTGCAATTTGTGAAAAAAAAAAAATCTGTATTCCAAACCACTGTGGACAAACTCACTGGTGTGCTGGTTGGTCTCTGTCCCTGGGCCTCCAGAGAAGGAGCTGGTGGCAAACGAGGAGCTCCAGGACACTGAGTGGCTGAGGCAAGGTTTGACAGGAGCCTGTCTGTCGGCCCCGGAGGAGCTGGAGGCCTGATTCTCCAGCAGGGGAAGGAACATATAATTGTCCTGATAACATGATCCTGCAATACACACACACACACACACACAATCACACTCACACACAAACACACACATGCACAAAATACTACAAATATCCATGAAACATAAATTTATGTTTAACTATTCATTTTGTTGATCTTTTAAATCTTTTAAAGAATATGCAGCTTGAATGTCATTAAATGATTGTAAAATTGATTAGTCAATTTTCCAGCTGATTACAGTAATCCACTTCTCAGCTCTGTCTCATATTACTGCACTCATACATTTTTTAAAATGGATTTAGATAACCTTTGTGCTCTCTGACACTTGACACTAATGGGAGATAATGAATCTTCTGGGTTTTCAAAACCAGCTGCATAACAATTAGTTTTGGAAGCACCGTTTTATTAATTTATTTATTTATTTTTTACCTTTGTGTGTGTGTGTGTGTGTGTGTGTGTGTGTGTGTGTGTGTGTGTGTGTGTGTGTGTGTGTGTGTGTGTGTGTGTGTGTGTGTGTGTGCTTGTGCTAAACTAACACAAAGTTAAAGTACTTGATAACATGACTCATGACTTTTTCTGAAACAACCATTTGCAAAACTGCTATTCTGGTATTACACAGTTGGATTTCACTCTTTTGGAAAACCAGCACAGCCGTTTGAGAGGTTACCACCTTCAGCCATATGTTTAGCAACACAGATGTCCAGAACTACTCAAGCTGTAAATTCTTAAACTTGTTTCTACACAAGGAAAAGTGTCAAAGCAGCACTTTATAATACATGTTCTCTCTTCAATCCAGAGATGTTTAGGATAGTAATAATGAGGACAAATACAAGTTACAAGGTTAAAGGCATGTTAGAAAATTAATTTCTAAATAATAACCCATGCAGTCAGAGCTATTATGTTCAGTAATTGCGTTGCTATGAAAAATTGAGGTAGATGTAATCAAATCAGCTTCTACACAACAGCTGTAAAACATGCCCAACCCACCAGTTAATGTTAATAATTATAAGAACTGTTAATATCTGATGTGCAATATTTCATTATTGTTTCTATTTTTTTTTATGTTATTTTAATGTGCATTTTAATCTTAAACGTGTTTTTTTTTTTCAATTAAATATTTTATGGGGTGGTGTGTATGGCATGTTTGAGTGCATATGAGGTGTGGGGAATAGTTTTAAGAACTTAGTCCCTTATTTGTACTTAGCTGTTGGGTTGTGATGTCCAAGTATAATTAAAAATTTCCATTTGTCAGACCACTGGACAGATTTCAGTGGAAGTGTAAAGCTGCCACCCAAATATTTAAAAAAGGTGCTATGGCATGTTATAATATACATAATTTTATTTAAGTATTTAATGACAGCCTGGACATAGATGTAACTACTAGTATATGTTTACTAAACCAAAAGACACACACGTGCATAAATTCACTGCGAGCAGGCAGGTGCTGTAACATGTTGCTCATAACTGTCTGACATTTCTACTGTGTGTTAATAATAAATCAAAGTAGAACAATTAATCCTAAAAAATAAATAAATAAAATAAAATAAAATAAAATGTTCCTTGACAATAATATATGTGGCACCTCTTCTAGGTTGTAACAACATACTCTGTGTAAAATTCATCACATTATAACGTAATACGTTTCAAGTTTTTACAATAAAACTATTGCATTATAACATAGGGCCAAAATTCTTTTCCCTTAGGTGGCGCTCTATGCTGCTATAGATTTCTATTTTACATCTTAAATGAGGTCATGATTTTCATAGGTGTTTGGGTTTCTGAAATTTGTTTATATGTGATTTTTCTTTATTTGCATGGTAAGGTTTTAACCTGGATGTGTAAGTGCCATACCTCTGCTTCCCTTTTTAGCCACTTCCCAATAACTCCACTTGGTTGCCAGCTACTGAAAGGCAACATTTTGAATTTGCAGTTTTAATTTCAGACAGTAAAGTGATGTGAAGGGATCTCGGTAGTAATTACTACATGTAGGTTACTCAAGCTCCATGGACTGGTCAGAAAAGAAACACTTAGCTTAAAAGTGTCCATTAAAGCTATGCAGGCTAAGTGAATACAGTCCTGATTATATCAAAACTATTGAGACGTTAGACAGATCGATTGATGACCAAGTACATCCTGCATGAACTTCCTGGACCATTGATTATTTAAGCTTAAATTTTGAAGCCCAAGTTTAAAAAATATCATTAAACAGAAATAAATCTTTGATGAGGTGTTAAGGAACTAACCTTGTGAAAGCGTAATTTACCTAAACAGGAAGAGATCACGTCCAGAGTGCCTGGTAAGTACTATTATAATTCTAGTACATATTAAAATATCAATAATTTTGTGGCATTTGATAATATGTTTAATGCATTTATAAAATAATTAACATCAGCAGCTAAAAGTAGAAATGTAATTTAGTCTGAGTGCAGCTAGGTGCACATCTTTAGCAGTTATTTGAGTAAGAGTGGCATCTGCTTATGAGCAGTAATACATGTAAGTGTCTCAAGTGTAGAAGGCATTTATACTGCTGTAGTTCCATTACATGACAGGTACTCTGAGCTGATGTATGTGCTTTACATTAGTGTTTAGAGTCATAACACACTTGCTTCCCCTTCTGTTATCCAGACTGTGCAGACAATAAAATGGCTTTTTTCTAATAAAGACAACATGTTTTAAGAAAGGCCAAAAATTTATCCTACAAACGTTATGCCAAATAATGACACTTCAAACAAACAACATTCAAACTCTTAGAAAGGTTCAAAATGATGAGATCTATACGCAGACTGATGTTAATGTTGCAACCGCCCATTTATGTCCACTTTATGTTCAAGGGTGACCAAAGGGAACACATGCAGATAAGATTCATACTACTGGGTATTATACAAACAACTCAGGTGGGCACTGTCCTATCGTTAAAGATTTAACTGCATCAACCATTTCCATCTGTGCCTGAGCCAGTGATGATTGGGGAAAGCTAATGAGAGCTGGAAAATTCATGCATTGGGTACCTCACTGATATAAATAAAGCTGGACATTTGTCTCCACAGTTTTTGTCTGAACATTCATGTGTCTTCACAGGATCACAAAGAGCATTTCTGAATGCCTTGTTCAGGATCAAATTTACACAAGTACCAGAAGAGGCACATGAAGCACCCTATGTAGACGCATATTATATTCAATGTCCAGATGTGACCATTAAATCTAGTCTATGGAAAAAAAAAAAACAACAACAAAAAAGCAAAACATAGCTGCATGCCATTTATGGATGCTTCACTAAGTTTCGTGTCCATTCAATCATAAACAACTCAAGACTAAAGGATCAGTTTTCATCTCATACATTAACAGTATGATTCAGGCATGGTGAGGCTGCCTGCAATTCAGATTCAGCCAATTTTACTCCAACAGACTAAACACTGACAATTTAAACAATATATTACATAGGTGTTTACAATAGAAGACGTCTGTGAGAAAGCATGTAATCTGAATATGTTGCAACACCATATTAACAACGTAAACAAACAGACTGAATGCTTGATAACTAAGACAAAACCATTTATCATAATCTGATCACAAATTAAATAAATCTATTAATTCACTTTGTAACACCATTTACAAAGTTTGTTTTTTGGGCTTGCTGCAATATTACTCTTATCCTAGATCCAAGTTTACCTAACCTGCCCCCTTCAGAGGTAAGGTAAACCTACCTGAGGAGGCGCCATCAGCCTGTGACACTGTAATTTCCATGGCATGAATTCACACATGCAGAGTAAATCTCTTCTTGATAGATTTTTGAAAAATTACTTGTAAAAAGAGAAAAGCTATCCAATTTCATCAACCTGTTATTCCCACAGTGCAGTACTTCAAGATGTGAAACAGCCCGGATACTGCAGTAAAGATGAATAGGTGGAGTTTGAAATGTTGACAGGCAAATAGGGGCACAACATTAAACTCTCAGACTATCGATTGTAGAGTATTGATTTGACGTAACGGCTGCTGTATAAAGCATCACTCTCTTCATAGTGGTTTCTCTTTGGTGTATGTTACTGACAACAAAAAACGAGAGCGATGTATGGAGCTAAGTCAGGGCCACAATGTTTGTTCATTTGAAAGAAATATTTGAAAGTGAAAAAAATAAGCGGAAAATGAAAGTCAAGTTTTTACTGTGAACTTTGAAAAACTAATATTTAGATTTAAAATTGAACAAAATGTATCAAATGTTTATATCAGTTTCAAATTTCAAATGGATTATTTGGGGATTTTTCTAACTAAACTTTAATTATGAATTTTCAATATTAATTTTTTTTTAAAGTTTGAGATATTTTTCTTTTCTTTTGCTGTAACAAATAGTTAAAAGTTACCCACAAAAATCACAAGGTCTTATGACAAAATGCAGCCTCCATAGGAGTTCTAAAAATCTGCCGTAAACATAATCCAATGTTTACCTAATTTATGAATAATTAGAGTTTTGCTGAATGAAGCAATATTTTGATGTCTTTAAACAATTTCATTCAGTTTGTTTTGTTTTATTTCATAATCTTTGTTTTTTATCATTTGCACTGATTTCATTTCAAATTATGATCCTGAAAATTATTTGTAAAATTTTCATCTAAAGTTTTTTATGTCAACAATTTCTTCTCAATATGTAAAATGTTCACATTAAAATTTGGGCATTTCTGTCATCATTGACCAGTGTGACTATTGTTGCAATACGCATATAGTTTTCTCTGAAACTGCCTCCATATTGAGGGTAAGCCCAACTACACTTCACATTACCCTCACTATAACTGCATTCTGAAGTTCTGGGAAAATTTGAAAGTTAGTAGTTTCTTTAATCTGCTATAAAATACATATAATATTAAGTAGACTAGAAAGAAACTGTTTCATAAATAGCAGTGCTTTGTGTTCTCCCTCCTTCTAAAGCATGGAAACAACCATAGCAACCTTTGACTTAGCAGGTTGTCATTTCTGAGTGAAACAGTCCGTTAGGACTATACAGAGCTTAAATAATCACCAAGCAATAACTTGAAGTAAACATTTTCAGTCTTGAATTAGTCTCTTATGGAGGACTTTTGGCTTACTCTTCTTTATATTGTTGCATCAGTTCATTGAGGTTTGTGGGCATTTATTTAGTTCTCTCTGTGATTGACTAAATGACTGAAAGTGTCTGGAAATGTATGAGCTGCAGTATGTTTATATTATTTTGTTTGTTTACTGTTATGGTCATTATGAAGTAATAACAAAATGCTGCCGTTAATAGAGGCTTTCTTCTTTTCTAATTGATACCAAGGGCTCACACAGAGCTGAACACAGTATTTTTTTAATTAACTGTAACGAGATAAGACAAGAGCTAACATTGGACTGACAGTTACAGACTAGAGAAAGCTCAGAGAAGAGACAGGATGCAAGACTGATGCTAAATTAAACTTCTTTGGGGGTCACCACAGTGAGAAAATCTGCCAACATTCAGTAGTAGGGAATTCATACTATTTACACCTTTTATACTTTATTATTTTATTTCATATAAAAGATCTGAAAGTCAAGAGTTGTGTGGGGTTATGGGGATGGTATGGTTTGGTTTGGTTTGGGGGTCAGTGATGAATACCTGGTCAAATTGGAGTTTTGTCAAATGTCCTTGCAGATGGGTATCTGAGCCAGATAAAGTAGTACTCTACACCCTGTAGCGTTACAGCATGGTTCAAAACTGTAACAAAAATGTGAGGCAAACATGAGGTGGTCTCTTAGAAAAATATCCTATTTACAAAACCATGAAAATGTGTAAAAGTCAGTATCAGAGGTGTAAATTGTGAAAGGATGCATGGGAATATACATAGTGCACAAAACAACACAACATGCTGAGCTTGCCAAAGCAAAGCTTACTACTTGTATCCTAGCCCAGGCCAGGAGACAATTAAAAAAAGATCCCTGACAGACTATTTAGTTTAGCAGTATCTCAGGTTTTTAAAAAAGATAAAAACTACAACATAACCACAACAGCATTCAGACATCCAGGACGAGTCAGGTCACAGGGACAGATTGGAGGTTATCAGGAAGAGAAAGAACATTAACAGAACTATGACATTTATAGACAAATAGTAATAATAACTAGATAATGGATTAATATATGATAACTGTGACTAGAATCTGAAAATCATAATCATAAATAAATGCTATCCACAATGTTGAAAAGCCTGATGGAAGAATGAATAAAAGAATTTGATTATCTATTTGTTCTCCTTGGCGAGATAACACGATCCAGAGGGCATTAAGCTGGCTTATGTTTCAACAACTAATTCTCATCTTTTGCTCAACTCATCCGACTATTATTCAAATTAGATTAAATACATGGGAGTAATGCATACAAACGTGTCGTTACCATGGTAATTATTGGATTCTGTTTGGCCACACGGTGGTGCTGTGGGGCCAGGTAAACAAAGACAAGCAAAGAGTATGGTCATTCTTTTAAGAAAGAAAAGAAAAAAAAACCTGGGAAAGTAAAGCTTTTATCACTTTGAAATCTTTTCATCCCTTCTGAAAACATTTAAAGTTCCACTTCAGCAGTTCTTAATCTGATAAAAAATTAGTCTGTGATCCTGAAAATTGTATATTTTGACGTTATTGCTATGAAAAAGCCTCTGATTGCCATAGGACATAATTCTCCATCTTCTTCCGGCTGTAGCTCAGGTTGAAGTCATCTACTAACCGGAAAGTCATGATCGATTCCAGGCTCCCCTGACTCCATGGCAAGATACCCATGTTGTTTCCTGATGTGCCTATCGAGGCATGAATGTGTGTGCTAGTAGAAAGCACTTAGTATATAACAACAGAAGTGCTGTATGAGTGTGTGTATGAATGAGTGAATGTGACATGTAGTGTAAAAGTGCTTTGAGTGGTCAACACGTGACTAGAACAGTGCTATATAAGTACAGTCCATACATTCCTCATTTGGTGAACTGGTGAATATGCTAATGTGACCCACATCTCAATATCTAATCCATCTCCAAGAGTTGGAGAATTTTGCTGAAAAATCAAACAGCAAAAAGAATAAAGAGAATTGTGGATTTCACATAAGCAACATCTTTATTTTCAGTTACATATCAGCAGAACTGCATAGCTGTCAGAGAGTGTGTTTATTAGAAAAAATGGGAAGATTTTATTAGACAGACTGTTACCAAATTATACATGTAAACATGCTAGTCCAGCTGAAAATTAAAAGAAACTTTTGAAGCAGTATATAAACATATAAAGCAATTTTGACTGAAAAGCAACCCATGAAAAGTATGCCATCTCATAGTCACTTGAAGCTTTTTCAGACTGTTACTTTCCTCTCATAAAATCCCAATTTTTTAACCATTGACAATATCAATATTCCAGTAACTTAAACAGTGAATTTACAGTTATGTCAGCTGTAGTAATGTGTATGATGACCTCCCTCAAGAAAAGCAAGAACAAATGTCTTCGAGTTTTCTCATACAGTTTACACTGTTATGGTTTACTGTGGTAAATAACTTCATTACCGTCCAATGGATGTATATTGGGACAAAGACATCCAGTTAAAGAAACACCAGAGAACTTTATAAATCTTACAGCCACTTGCTTTTGATATACAACAACTCTTCTTATGCATGATAAACAACAGTAGACCTAAATTTAAAGACATTAGAACAACATGTTTGCATATAAATCTAAAGATAACACACTGCTCAGAACACAGGCACACTCAGAATAGAAGCAAAGGGATCTTTAAGAAACTAGAAAACATCTGTGTAACACATGCTGGTGACCAGTGGAAGGTGGGATGGAATATCATAACTAGTCCGAGGACAGGTCATACTGGTGTTATTAACACTGTTAACTAAGACAACGTCCCACTTGAGAATACTCCCACTGTCACCAACAAAAAGAATCTGAATGTGTTCTGCTATATTGTGATGAAAATACTGTCATAGTTTAGACTTGTTTTTTGTTTGGTCGTCTCAAGGCACTTTACAGACAAAACAATTCAAGCCAATTCATAATAAATAATAGCCTAGTTAAGGAAAACCAACAGATTGTATTGAATCTTGACTTCGATCCAATCCCCCATCCTGAGCATGTGAGGGGTGACAGTGGAAAGAAAAAAGTCCCTTTTAACAGGATGGAAAAACCTCTGGCAGAACCCGGCTCAGGGAGAACGGCCATCTGCCTCAACCAGTTAGGGTGGAGAGGGCAGGAAAGAGAGACCAACAGGCATCACAACGTTTAGCCAGGAAAACCTGCTGAGAGAGAAGAGTAGAAATACTTTAATGATGCCAATACTGTCATAATTTTATACATGGAAAATAAGGAGCAGAGAGATGAAAAGGAAGAGCTCAGTGCATCATGGGACGTTCCTCAGCAGTTTAAGTTGGGAATATATGGAACTGTGACATCTTTGATATACAATGGAGCTTGGTCATAGAGAGCTTTAAATGTGAGGAGAAGGTTTTTAAATTCTATCCTAGATTTAACAGGGAGCCAATGAAGTGAGGTTAAACTGGAGAAATATGATCTCTCCTGCTAGGATCACCTGGAGACTTTTCAGGACATTATTTGGGACACTCCAGTAGTCCAATCTGGAAGTATGGACTAGTTTTCTGCATCACTCTGAGATAGGATGTCCCAAATTTTAGCAATGTTGCACGGGTGGAAGAAGGCGGTTCTAGAAACCTGTTTTATATGCGAGTCAAAAGACAAATCCTGGTAAAAAATAACTCCAAGGTTACTCACTATAGTTTTGGAAGCTAATTTAATGCCATCCAGATTGTTTGGTTCCGGGTTTTCCTGTGTTCATTGCTTTTGTTCAGTCCCTGTTTTATATTTAGCCATTATTTGTTTGAGTTATTGTTTTATTTTAAAAGAGACTTATTCTATTTAATTTTTAGAACTCGGCTCTGTCCTGTTTCTGAATTTTCTTTCCTTGTTGTTTCTTGCTATCTCCCCAAGATATTCTTGGCTACTTTCGTCCTTGTGTTAATCAGCTGCCAACTCTTTCTTTGTTACCCACGTCTCACCTACATCTGCTCACCCTATTACCCGAGTATTGGTTTTCACTATTCTCAATCACATCCTTGTTGTTTGTTCAACATGCTACATATTAGACATGTTTTGTGTTCTTCTTTTGCCAAGTATTTTTGTCTGTATATATATATAATAAAAAAAAAATTGTCCCCTTGCCCTCCGTGGGCAGTCTCTCATCCATCCAAGCTCGGGTCCTCTACCAGAGGCCTGGGAGCTTGATGGTTCTGTGCAGTATCTTTGCTGTTCCTAAGACTGCACTCTTCTGGACCAAGATGTCTGAGGTTTGTTCTGGGATCTGCTGTAGCCACTCTTCTAGTTATATATATATATATATATATATATATATATATATATATATATATATATATATATATATATATATATATATATATATATATATATATATAGCAGAGTTTGTTTTGTTCCCTTGTGACAAATACACTCAGAAGCCACCTTTATCAATCATCAATGACGGTATGCCATACATTTTCAGAACGCAAAATACAATGTAATTTGTTTTCTTTTCAAAAAAAGAGTGAGATAGAGTAGAGAGAAAGGTAACTCAATGGTTACTGTATATTACGCCTCAGCGCTCGTTATACCCTCCAGTCCTGTTGATGGCGCTAATGCACCAACGGACTTGTCTGCCAACCACTATTAAACCCAAAGGAAGAAGGCAAACCTAGATAGATAAGTATTTGGCCCAAGGCGTCAGACTGAGTTGTTTATCTTTTTTGTGTCTTTCTGGTTTCTTTTTTTCTTTCCCAAATGCAGCGTCGATTAAACAAGAGGTGTGAGGAGAGATAATTTATTATGCGGTTTGGAGAACCAGCTTGGCTTGTAGCTATAGCTTAAGCTAGTCGTTAGCTTGGATGCTTGTGTTAAAATGGCTTACTGAAGCCGTTATCAGCTAACGGTAACGTTATGCCCGATGACCCAACAGCAGTGGGTGGGAGTAGAAGCTGCTGCTTCTGTTGCCTTGTCTACCACCCTAGCGTTTTGAAACCACCGGAAAACCAGCTTGTTAGATAGCTAGTTGGCTTAAACTGAGATATAAACAACTATTTTTTTTCTACGTTGCCTTTGATTGTGGTAAAAACAACTCCAGAATGGGGATGTGCTTACCGTGCCTTGGAGGAGCGGCGGACGAAGTTGTTGTCACTCCAGACCCTGTAAGTTCGTTTACTACAACTTTTTATTTTTATCCTGGCAGTGTCACCAGGAAAGTAATTTGTATTTTAATATGAATTAATAACTGATAGAAAAAATATGGGCTTACACGAACTTCATTAATCATCCAGAAGACACCTAAACTAGGCCCTGCTATTGAGGAAGGTGTGTTCAGCTTCAGTAAACTGTGGCATGTTGAGCATGCTCATGTCCTGGCCCAACATGGTAAACACTGCAGTAAGTCATTTAGCTATTAAGTTTTCCGTATTTTATACAGGAAACGAGGAGACAGCAACTGGCCGAAGCTGCTGAGAAGAGACAAAAAGAGGTAAGTTATATATAATGTAGATATCCTTAAGAGCACATTACACTGTGATGTCACATATGTTCACACACACACACACAGTCACAAGATAAAATCAGGCCCGCAGCAAGTAGTTATATCATTATTAAGGAATGTTTAACTGTTTGCTGCAGTATGTAGTGTTGAATTCAGTAGTTTTGTAGCGTGTGCTTAGATATGTTTCTAAAGCTGTTACAATAAATACTACACAACACTTCTAGTTACAGCTGTGTCCCATATCTGTTTCATCACCGCTGTGTAAAGTTAAGGGAATTAACCATAAAGCTAGCTGCAGCTTCACCCAGAAGTACTCACCTCTCCTCCGCCTCCCGAGCCTGGTTCTGAGGCATGAGGGAAAGTTTAACAGCATTTTCTGTTGGAGGTTTCACTAATAGTGGAGGCAACACACCAGAACAGTGCTGTTTCATAACCATCAAAGAAATGTTGCATTTCAGGAGCAAAAAGACCAGACAGAAAGATGAGAAAAATAACTAGTTTTCTTGCTGCTGAATGCTACTGTGGGCATGGTGTTAAGTGCACTTAGCTTTGCAGCTGCCATATAATCGCAGCCAACCCAGATTCAAGGCAGCAGCCTTTTTATCACCAAGTTACTGTATGTTTCATAACACAAACACAGTGTGGAGCCAAAGCAGTAACACAGTAACAACAGTCTGTAGAAATAGACTAATAAATTATGTTTTTGTACACGATATATTGTGACAGTATAGATATAAAAGTTTTTTTTTGTAAGAAAAAACAGATTTTGCCAGATGAAGATGTAATTTTGGACCAGCATTCAGTTGGTAAAAAAAAATTTTGGCCAGTTAAGAGCCTTGCTTAAGTTGTATCATTGTAAGTGGATATGGACTAGAATGAACACCCACCTTTGGAGTTCACAACTTTCTGCTTTAAGTCACTGTTGTTGGTTTTTATCTTTAAATGTCCTGACACCCTTATAATTCACACTTTTTCTGCTTCAGGTGAACGCACTGAGCTCTAACCTACAGTATTTTATATTCAAATACTTTTTCTTAAACTGGTTTTCAGTTGGTGCTTAATCATATTCCTCTCTGATTGTCAGACGGCATACAGGGGAGTTAAAAATCCAGAAGCGGTTGAAAGAAAAAGGAAAAAACAAGAAGAGATTGAGAAGCAGGCGATGACCACCTCAGTGTCAGGAGGTGGAGGGTTAAAGGTTAGTTTTGTGTATATTTTAAAGCCATGTATGATTGCTAGACAAGCAGCAAAGATGTAGACCATTTAGACATTTTTTTCTACTTTGTGCTCTCATTTCAGGACAACTGATTTTAAATTATTAAAATTATTTGAAAAAAATCTAAAGCTCAGTTTTCTTTTTAATCAGCGTGACATTAAAAATGACTGTATTTGAAAAAAAGTGACATATTTAAGTGATTTCTTCTAATGATTACCGCTTTCAAACTAATGCACATCAAACTTAGAGAAAGATATTCACAGTCTTTCACTGAGCAGTATAGCACTAATCAGTATGTTATGTAAGGAATTTGTCTCAAGTAATGACAAATGTTCTTGAAAATTGAGCATCAATGTTATTTTTCTGTCCCCTTTTTTCTTTCTGCAGTGGCAGGTGGGCTAAAGATCCTGAAGCGATGTACTGCAAGATTCAGGGTTCCAAAGCGGTTTTAAACAGGATGAGATTTGTTTTTTAGACTTTTCCTGATCTGGTAAATATGGAAAAACATCTCTATTTGCAGATCATTGCCTGTATGTTTATAAGTAAAATGAGATTGATTAAGCAAGCAGTGTTTGCCATACAGACTATATGAGATGACGCTATAAGCTATCTAATTTTACAGGCCTTAAGTTGAGTGTTTTAGACATTGCTAACTTGGTTTTGAAACTGCATGTTTGACTTACTAAGAACACACAGACCCTATGCACACCTCTATCCATGAACGATGAAGATCAGTGATTCAGTTCACAGCCTTTTCTCATGCTGAAGTGTCCTTGGACTAATCAGTGAGCATTGTACAGACCAACTTGTCAGTCTTGTATAACCCGAGCCCTAAAGCACAACCACCTTTATTATTTATTTTACCTTCAGTGAGACCGTAGTTCAGGAAAAAGATCATCATGTTTTGTAGATTAAACTTGAAATTACTTAGACTAGAAATTCATTCGGGTAAAAGCAAACAAATTAAGATACTTGTGGGGGAGTTTAGGTTAAAGTGAGTTTGATGCCACTGAAAGTTTCACGGTCAGATTGTGGATGTGATAGGTGCTGTGTATAATCTGTGTTGAACATGCTCCATGGAAATTCACATATAAATCAATTAATGGACGTTTTTGGGGTAACCAAAAAAACATGATGTTACCAATTCTGTAAGCTGAAGGAGTAAAAGTAGCACCAGTGAGTTTGCTTCCACTTTGGACAGATGTTCTTGCTGACATTACAGCTTGAATAAAATACTGTCATGGGTTTGGTACTAAATAGTTTTATACGCTATAAGGCCTACGATTGCAGTTTTCTGGCAAAATAAGTCTGAAAAATATGGAATTTTTAAGTGGAAAATATGAAGGAACCCTGCGTATCACTTGATGTTAAGAGGCAGCTTTCCTCTAAAAACAAATAGTAGCAGTTGTCAAATGTAATGCAAAGCAGTCTGGACCTGTTCCGCTGCTGCACTTGCCAATATACACATGTTAGTTTAAACCTTTGGACAAATCAGGATGTTGAAGCAAACACAATGTCCCCCTGTAGTCCAGTTTTATTTGACTATTGATTAGATATACTGTACTAGACTAATGTGAAATCAATCACATGGAAGAGCTTATGGATGAAGTCAGTTATTTAGTTTGCTGTTCTTAAATGTTTTGGGTTTACATAGTGGAAGATTAGTAAGCACTGTAGCTGTTATTGGATATGTGACATTTTTGGGACTTCTCTAACAATTGTTGCTCCACATGCATCCTGTTGACACTCACGGACTGCTTTTTTTACACCACATAGACTACTGCAAATGTCCCATGGTGTATTTTGCTGAACTTGCTTTGCTTGTCACTAATGTGTTTTTGCAACTAGTGCTGTGCAGATACCACAAATGGGAATCACTTTAAGAAGACAGCAGTGCAAGGTGGTCTTGTTTTTCTCCCTTTCCTTCATTTTGTGTCTGATAGAGCAAACTCTACAACATTCTCTCTCCAGCCAGTAAAAATGAAAAGGCAGTGTGCATACACAGCTTTATTAATATTTTACATATGACCCATTGCACTTTACACCAGTTGTTTCCCTGCTTTAACAGCCCTGCTGTTTGTTTTTGTGGGATTTTTTTTACATGTACATATGCATAACTTGAGTTTATTGATTTAAATTATAATGTGTGCATAACACTAATATGATTGCTGATTAATTTAAATGAGATGTAAAATGGGATAAAGATATTTAAATGGGAATTGCCAGAAGTCATTTTTTGCTAGATGCCTCTTTGCACCATGGTTTGTTAGTATGTGGTGAAAAGCAAATATTCTTTCTTCCACTTTTTTGTTTGGAGATTTTTGTTCATCTCAGTGGAATGGAAATTAAAGAAGAAATGAGGAACTGGAAGAAAATGTGGTGAAATATGTACTTTGATATGCTCTATTAAATGCATTTCTTACAGCCTTCTCTTGATCCTTGAATGCTTCTGGTGCTCTTGCCATTTTGTAGAACAGAATATCTGGCCAATGGTATTTGCTACAATAAATGAATCACATTTCTGCTACTTTTGTGTGTATTTCTCATTGTTGAATTATGGTTTTACATTGCAATGAGTGACAGTAATGTTTACTACCAACTTTGAGTCTACAACTCATGAACAATACTGGACATTACAGTTTTTTTTTTCTTATTTAAAGCAAATTTCCCTTTTTAAGTAATTATTTTGTTAAAAAAAAAAGCAAAACAGACATAGTTAAGATGTTCAGAGACAAAGAAGGCGTTATTTGTCCTACAGTAACAAGGGGCATGACTTGATATTTCAGGAATAAAGTCAAGAATAGACTAATGGAGGCAATTATATCTTATTTATAAGCACTCAAGACACTTGTTCGTATACCAAAATGGCTGCATTGCCTCTAGAGGTCAGTAACATCTAACAAACTGCATGAGAACCTTGAGTAAATCTGCTGAAGGCTTTTCAGTTTTGCCATCAAGTACAGAAATTATTCTGATAATGGATAATATAAAACTACATTGTACAGAGATGAATATGACAGTTGCTTCATTTTTTGGTCAAATGCAAAAAGCAAAAAAACTTGAACATTTTACAATTAATGTTACACAATGGGAGATTTGGCAGTGTTTAAAAAACAGGATGCAAACAAGTAAAAAGGCTTTGGCTACCTCTAAAGAAATATCAAAAGCAGGATAATGGCAGCTCAAGAAAGAAAAAAATAAAAGAATGAAGGATGGGGAGGGACAGTAGGGCACAATACATTGCCTTAGAAAATACCCACTAGTATACACAAAAAAAATTGGCTTCAAAAAGTGCTGAAATCTCCTTATTTCTTTTCAACAAAGTTTTCTTTCCAACAGGTACAAACACACAAAAGCCTCTAGATACTGCTACTTTAAGTACTGCTCTACTTCAAGTACAATTAATGTTTAAAAATAAATCTCAGAAAAATCTACAACTTCTTTTGTACCCTTTACTGCATTATACTGTAAAGCTCAGCGCATTTTTCAAAGCTGGTTTCAGTAATTTAAAACTAAACCATACCAAAGTCAATAAGATGACAAATGACAGATGATTAAAACAAAGCATCAGTTCAATCACAAACACCCATGATTTCCCTTTGTGCCCCCCCCCCCTCCCATCACCACAACCGTCCACTCTAAAAAAAAGATATGTTGCATGGCCATGCCCCCAAGTTATGGAAGAGATTAACAATACAAATCATCCAATGTGTCCTTTAAAGAATGGCACATTATTATTATTATTATGTTCACTTCTTGCTGCGGTAGTGGGCTGCCACCACTAAGTAGCTGTCAGGTGTAAGGTCTTTGATGTTGGTGGACTTGGTGTTGATGGGGGATGCCTTTGCATCCACTCTGGAAATTTGTAGCATGCGACAGGGGTCATGTTTCAGCAAGTAGCTCTCGAAAGTCTCCCAGCCTCCACCAACCCGCACCATCACATGCTTGTTGTGCAGCATCTGCAGGGAGAAGTTGGATAATGGTGTCAATTGTAATGCTGGTTTGCAGCAGAAATGTGTTAAATATAAAGAAGGTATATGGCACACTGACTATTTTTGGCTACAAAAATAACACCTTTATTTAGTATTCTGAGATCTCTGAATACATTTATCCTATTGTCTTCCTGAGTGGTGCTATCAAAGGTTTCAGATAAAACTTAATGTGATAAAATCCAGACAGGAAAAATGAATGCATCTTAAATGTAAATACAATCATGTTATAGGGCTTTTTACAGCAGATAATAAGTAGGATTATACTCTGAGAACAGAAACAATTATGGCAACCTACCTAGTAGTTTGCATTACACCAAAGTCCTACACGGACCTGATTCAGGCTGCTAGTGCACAAAAGCACAAAAGTTATGTGCTTAGCTTATCCAATGATTTTCTTAGAAAGAGATTTTGTGTCAAAATGATGCCACCTGCTACATCGCAGCACATTCCCAATGATTGCTACCATGGCAACATTAACAGTTCTAGTGAAGAGAAGAAATAAAATCCACTGGTATACTGGATAATCAAACACTTGCATTCCCAAGAGGCCGTGCTCATAAAACATGTCTCTTATTGTAGCTCTTCCCCATTAACAAACCATTACACCTCTGCAAAAACAAGCTGATTTACTGAACAGTAAATAAACATGTAATGAGCACTATTATGCTCCTATATTTGTCTTTAAAAGACAAATAATACTACCATTCATTCTGATACATACTTAACTAAATAGTTTGATAAAGATAAACTATCTCATGATGCTGTCACCTCGGAATGACCAGATATGAGACTCCCTGCCCTCCAGCAGCAGAACATACAACATTTATAAGCCTCTTAAAAGAATCAATCTACAGTGCAGCAGTGGGACAGCAACTCCAATCACCAGCACCATGCCTGAGGCCTTGTTACTATGGATTTAATGGACCTGTGTGATGCAGTGGTGTTTCAATCATGCTGCTTTGGGACGAGACCCATGCTGGAGTCAAGTCCCTCCTCAGAAGCTCATAGAAGTGCAGAAGCCTGAGGCTGAGCTGGGACAGCACTTATCACAAACACTGTGATGTTTCTCTGCCTTCTTATACTGAAACTACAAACAGCTCATTTATTCCAGGAGTGGGGAAGGTCAGTCTCAGGTTGTATAGGTTATTGTGGAGTGAGACTCTTAGATGTACTGGGCATCGCAGTGCCTATGGACAGTGACCACCCCTATGGTATTTGTGGCTTTTCAGTAGAGGCAGCTGCTTGAGGGGGAGGACAGGACTTTTAATTAAAGTAGGTTTACTGTGAAGTGTGTAAGCTAGGCTGTATTTTTCATTTCATTGCTAATTGTAAATTGGGTATATTTCATATGTGTCGTAAACAGTCATTTTTATTATTTTTACTTATGTTAACTCTGTACATATCTCATATGCAGTATTCCAGGCCTTTTTCTGTGGAAGAGAATCTCTGTTACTTGTCTTTTTATCAAGAGGTTTTTGGGTGGAGCTGAGCGTCTGAAGGCTTATCTTTTATGTTGGCGATAAAGATTACACCAGATTCTAGAGTATACAGACTGATATAGACAGACTGAGCTGGACCAATTCCTTGAGCTTCTCACCATTTGTCCTTGGTTGCTCAGCAACAACATGAAGACTAAAGCATTTATTCAGCATTACAGTATAAATGATTCAGATTCACACCATGTTATTCTAGCTGGGAATACTTTCTGTTACAAAGGGTCTCATATAAACAGCGTTGTTTATCCAAATCTTGCAGTAATTTAGTTTTGATTTGGGTTGGAATACTTGCACTATCATGGGCTGACAGCAGAGGACATCCAAGAGTAAACTCTCCTTTGCACGCCTAAAGATCTCAAAGGTACTGTCGGCATGAATCACATTCTTGGAGGTATGAATCCTGGTTGCAGGTTGCCAAGTAACCAGGATCCCAAGGACACCGATGCTACTTCTTTAATCTGTTAGCGCCCATTTATTTTTCTCAAAAGCTCAGCATTCTTCCATTCAGCAGGGTAACATTTCTTGCACTGATAGAGTAATTGTGATTGTCAGATCAAATAAATGCAGCAGTCAGAACTGGGTAGAAGAAACTGATAGCTTGGTTACGAGATCATATGGAAACATACAGGTGTTTTTTTGTGGGTTTTTTTTCCACAGACACTGAGTTCTGTCATATTTGCATAAAACACCATTAGCTGTAAATGACAGCTCATAGCAAAAGGTGGGTCTCCGGACACAATGGATGGCTTTCATCCCAAAACCAGCAGGTATCGTCACACTGCCATATGCTGTGTAAAAGGTAAAAGGGCATGTTTCGCGATGAGACCTTATGTTACCATAAATTTAAATACACAGCATTTTTTGTACGATTTTGCCGGTTTGATATGTTCTTAAGTCTGTTAATGCCATACATATACAATTCATTTATACATAAATGTAGGCACATTTTAATTTATTATGTGTGTTTAGAACAAAGATGCATGTAGAGGTTCAGTTTTTTCCTCAAGCACTTTTAACTAAACGCAAACCTGGGCCTCCTTCAACAATATAAAACAGCTTAAATACATTCACAGAAACATATTTTCTTAATTCTGTCACTTAAGATGATTATATAGTGCTAACTCCACTGTTATGAATTAGTTTTATAAAAGTTTTTAGGAAATCAATTCACTTTCAGTTCAGCATCTTTTCACATTATTATTCAAGTAATGAATACTTTATTGCAACTATCCAGAACTAAACTATTTGCTAACACCATCTAAAATATGTCAACAATATAATACACTCACCCGTATAAAGAGCATCTTCTCCCCAACTCTGTAGCGACCCTGTGACTGTCTCTCCACACAGAACTTATTTACACACCTGCAGGGTGGCTCATCAGCGATACGTCTTACCTGTAGCACAAACAGAGATTAACACTTTACAAATGTCCCCCTACTGCGATGTCAAATGCTGGACCAAACCAGAGGTAAACCTTCTTCTGACTTACAGCATCATCCAACAGCTTCCCAGTACTTTTTTTGCTTGAAGTCACTTTGGTTGGAGTTGGGGATGGGGATGGAGATGGGGTAGGAGATGGAGGTGCAGATGGGGTAGGAGATGAAGAGGGAGATGAAGGGAGGGGCTGAGCTGAGGGTGAAGTTGATAGAGGAGGTAGAGGTGCCACACTTTCTTCTTGTTCAATCTCCTTCTCAAGTTTTATAAGACCAGGAGGCTCCACATTGTACCTAAACAATGAAACAGGGTGTTGGGGAGTGGAATCCCCAAATAAGTATACTGCAGAAAAAATTATAAAATCAATAAAATAAACAAAGAAAAATATAAAAAGCCAGAACAAACCGTGATGCTATCCGGCCTAACTCTAAAAGACAGAGGCACACCTCTCGCGGCTGCTTATGAAGAACTGAAAGAAGAGATCAAGCTTTAGCATTGGGTAATTAACACATTAAAATGTATCTGGAACAAGGCGGTGAGTGAGAATGAGGCTGTGTGATGATGAGATCCACATAAAAAACAAGCTCATGAACTTCATGCAATCAAACGTTGCTCTCTTCTTTAATCCTGCTCAACCCAAATTAAATGAAAATGAGTGTTGTTCAGGCTGGGAATTTACACGTAGACTTGAAATGTTAATTTCAACCTTACCAAATGGCAGACCAGAGGAAGTGTGGAGACAAGAAGCATGATAAAGGTAACACACCACACCATGCAATGTAGACAGAATATCCAGTGTATAATAGCAAACCTGATGTTGTAACATCTACTGCTGAACTGATAAATTCATCCAAAGAAAGAAACAAAGAAAGAAAAAAAAAACATTTGTCAGCTGTTATCATTTGCAGTAGTATTTTCACAGTATTTTAATACATTTGATAATGATCATATTTCAGTGTATATATGTTACTGTGTATGTTACTTGGCCTGTGGGAGAGAAATGATTTGCATAGTTTAAATAGTTTAGGAGACCTGTGGCCAGAAATAGCAAGAATGTATTTCTTTTCCTGGCTCAGAAAAATACTATATATCACATTGTAAGAATAACACCACAGCACGAAAATATACTCACTTCAAGCTTATTTCAATAGAATTATATGCAAAAAAATCTCAGTGAAAGTCAGAAAAACATAAAATACAGTGTGAAAAGGGAGGGAAAGATATAATCCCATTCCGAGCCAGTGAAAACATCTGTCACATGTTGTCCCACTTTCTCGTTTTGTCTGTGCTCCACTTGTTTCACTTTTGTTCATGGGCCCAGTATTGAAGATGTCCTTGTTCTAAGGTAGAGCTGCTCCCACTCCTATGCTCCCAAAAGATTGTTTCCCTCGTGGATTTTTTGTTAAATGTCAAAGGAGGTGATACAGAGTTGTGAAGGTTCTGGACCTCAGCACAGAGGAGATGGAAGCAGTCCAACTTGTGTGATACTGTACCAGCACAATCAGCCCATTCATAGGACACAGAAATCTGAGACTACATCCCTGGCAGTGCCAGTGCTACTTCCTTTGTATCTGGACCTTGTTTGTTATACACTATCGTGTATAGCTAGGAAAATATAGACGCACCTAAATCTTCTGACTCAAAGAGACATGTTTCTCCGACTCCAACCTCACGGCACCAGGCCAGGAAGTTGGCTGTGTTGTCCCGTGCAAAGAAAGAGCCAGAGGGAGCACTCTGCCGACAGGGTATCCTCCGAGTTGGAATTTTCCTCTGCAGACACGAAGAAATTAGTTCACAAAACAAAAATCAACATAAAATAAGAATATCCTCCCACTTTCATTCATAAATGGTAGCTGTACCCTGATCAGAGCATTAATGTTTTAACTCTGGATTTGTCTGGACAGAATAAATGTCTGCTTTCTTAGTTCAGAGTTTCCTTTAAAAACAAAGAGCCACTCAAATTTTGCATGGTTCTTTGATGAAGTAGACAGCACTGTCTACTTCATCTGCTGAGCCTGGTTTTAGTACAGGATCAAGGAGCTTTTCCATATAGATCAATATGGAAGATGACGGGTTAGAAAACCAGTGCTACTTTACCAGGCCTTTCGTAATTTGGGATCAAATGACATGCTTATGGGTTTCAGCCCCCACACGGTCCATTCGGGGAGATTTATGTGCTTTGCTGTGGTTTTTTTTGCAGGATATATGCCTGTGCTTTGAGAAAGGTGCAATGAGCTCATGAGGGAAATATGCAAGTTTTTGTGGGTATTTTCCTTCTCATTCCAGGCTCTCATTTGTGCTGTTCAATTACTTTGTACTGCAGTGGAAAAAGGTTGACTCTATAGCAAGTGACGTTCCATATGACTATCAGAAGAGCATTTTATCATTTGTATTATTCACATCTTTGTGTGGGTAATTGCACATAAGGTAAAACACTTCTGGAAACAATATCTCTGTGCAGATGATAGCAATAAGGATAGAGAACTACATCTCTTTAAATGAATAGCGACAGCTACAATCACATAATTTTCTTTCATTCAGAAAGATCGTAAACACACAGCTGTTTGTGCACACTTTAAAGGAACAGATCTACATTTCATAAAGTGAATTTGCTTTCTTGCTGATATTTAGATAAGAATAATATACTGTCACACTATCTGTCTATTAAACATGAAGCAATCAGCAGCCAACACATGCAGTTTAGTTTGAAGACTGGAAATTCTTCTTTTCAATACCTTAATTTTTATCCAGCTATGTTTTTCAAAAGTTAAGAAGCCATGAAATGTTTAAATGAAAACAGAGTGCAATACAAAGGCAACATTTAAATCTTGAATCTGAGAAATGTGCTTTAGCCTGTCCCAAACTGTAAAATGTAACACTGGTTTTAAGAGAATATACATGCATCTAGTGGCTATAACTTCTTTTAAATCTCGTTGTTAGTAATGCTAATCTTAAACAAGTTATTTGAGCTTTAGAGAGCAAAATGCTGAAAAAATGAAATTACTTAAGTTGAGCCAGTGTAATTAAGTTAAGTACATGAGGAATTGTGTCAGTGGGGGAGCAGAATTTCCCACAATGCTGTTCACTTCTATCATCAAGAAATCAGAGATAATTCAAAGTAAGAAACTTTGCATATTTTCTCAGGCCAATTAGTAACAGTTGAAATTACACAATATTTTTTGAAAGTACTTTTTATTTTTATGTTTTACTTTTGGTTAATCAGTAATTCAATTGATGCAAAAAGTTTTCGATTGATTTCAGAAAGATGTAAAAGAACATCTAAAATGCCATGTAATCCAAGTTAAAATGTCTCAATTTTTTTTCTTATTTAGTTTCTTTTATCTTCTTTTTATACTGAATAGGAATAATAAAATATTAATAAAGAAAAATAAACATCCAATGTCACCCTTGTTGATTTCTAGCTCCAAATCTGTTGTGAGGAAACCAGTTCCCAGCTAAATAGACAGAAAAAACATTTTATGGTCTCTTTATTGACCTCATTTCAGCAATAATTCACCTTTCGCCACAGTTTAACTATAGACAACATGTGCTAGACATAAAAATACAGTTTACCTGTTTGAGGTTGACTGATGATGAAAAAGCATTTTTTTATTAATATTATTCTTGTCATGTGACTGCTTTCCAGTTTGCCTCCTGGTCATTCCTGTATTTAAAACCAGTTATCCAGGCAGCTGCTGCACCCTCACACAGACATTAATTCTAACAAACCCCCCCCCACACCAAGTTCCTGATGCAAAGCAAGAACAATTTTGAGTCCATCAATTACTTTAAGTAAGTTGGGCTTGAAATAATGTTGAAAATAAAACCAACATTTTGTGAAGCATCGCTTAATTTATGTGAAATTTATCAAATCAAGTTTCTTCCACAACCTCACAAACTTACAGCAAAATCAAACTGATCAAGTTCATAAAGGTTTGAAAACTAAAACCGTTTTAGTTACTTTATTTTATTTACTTTATTTTAGTTACTCAATCATTCAAATGGAGTTTGCAAACATTTTTTAAGTCAAGCCAACTAGTTAGATTTTACAGTGAGCAGTTACTAGGCACGTGGCAGGGCACACCCTGGACAGATTGCCAGTCCATCAAAGAGTCAACCGTTCATTCATTTATTCATTCATTTGTTCGGTTGTATGTATGCATGCATGCAGTCGCTCTCTCACTTTCTTGCTTTTGAACCCACTGACTTCATTGTCCACAGACATCGGTGAGTCCTCCTGCAACCTCACCTCTAAAAGACTCTTCTGAAAGAGCACGTCTGGGCTGTTCTTTTCATACCCAGTTGTGCTACTGATTTGTTCTCAGTTAACCTATTTACTTATGAGATGTTCCCACACTCAAATGAGCCTACATTTTAGCAGCATTTCACAGTTTCAACATTTGATATGTTGTCTTTGTAAGATTTCCAGTGGAATTTAGGTCATTGCAGGCCTCTAAATTTGGTTTATATTCATACTTCACATGTAACAGGTTATTGCCAGAAGTAAGAAAAAATCCTAACTCCTTTGTAAAGACTAATGATTGATGTAAACATATGTAAGAATGTTTAAGAAACAGCATCATCACAATGTGATTTATTGCTTTTGTTGCATTCAGTTACAGCAGCCCCACTACACATCTCATCAACTTATTACAGGGTGTTTATAATAGATGGGGATTCTCATTTGAATCCTAAAACTTATCAGCAAACAAACACAGCCTATAAAGTACCATTATAAGTGTCATAAGATGAAATCAGACAAAAAAACACCACAAATCTTATAGAGTTATAACATGGACAATAAATCATGCTCACTACAGAATATCTGTCTCAACTCCTCCACTATCTTTCTGTGGGTCTCCACAATCAATAGCCTCCTCTATTTCAGTAGCTTCTCTGCCATCCCACGGTCACTGACCTCAAGTATTTCCTCACATCTGTGCTGCTGCACTCACGCTGAGATCAGGAGACCCACCGTCATCAGTAATGCCTCAGTGCAAACACCAACAACTCTCACTGAAGAAACAACAAAAGAGCCTTTGGCTTCTTTTCTTCTGAGCTACTAACATGAACTAATCAGTGTTTCCCTGCGTTGGAACCAAATCGTCCCACTGAGCACCAGACGCCTCCACTGTGTGGATAAACATCTGTAGTCACCAATATTGTAAAAATGTCTACAAGGTAATGGCGTCATCACATTCAACTTTTTGAAATGCTTTGACTTGAGGGTGTGTCGTCTATTGGACACCGACCACAAGAATAAATTCCTTAAAAAGCACATCTGTATTTTGTCTTTTTGTTTGTCAGAAATCACACAAGACATTAAAACTCTATGAAAAGTTGCACTTCAGTTTGAGCAATCTCAGCATTTGCACCTCAGTCTCTGTTCTCTTGATCACTGATCCAGTAAATGTACAACTAAACAGATTGTGTTGGTTAAGATTACTTATAAATGCACTTTCATGATAACCTTTTTACAAAATGTATTAAACCAACGCTTAAGGCTTGCAGAATATTTAGCTCCTCCAATTCTCACAGGGGTTGTGGGGCCCCATCAGTTAATGTGTCCTTACAAGCCTTTCTCTTTAGTGTTTTTTTGCCATGTTGGAGGCTGGTGGACCCCGTCCCCCATCTCACTCTTTGTTCACTCTTCTCTGAAAATGTGGAGCTCTTTGCAAAGTTGGAATTCTCACAAAACCAATCAAGTATTTTAATTAAAGGATGGCGATTATTTTTTAAGTTTTCAGGTAGTTTCTCTCTCCCTACATGACCCCCAGATGTTATAATATTAGTATGTGTTTAAAATGTTTAAAATGAGAGGGTTTTAAAGGGAACAGTATTGATTTGTGATATTATCTAAGGAATTTTAATGTAATAATTTCCCGTCTCATAAAGAGTCAGTCAGACTTTAACAATGTCCTGCAGTTTGGCTTAAATAAAATACATGTAAAAATATCATTTAAGAGGCAATACATAAAAAAATCATTTTTAATCATGGGGGAAGCTGTTAAAACACTTGAGACCAAACTGACTGATTCTCAATCTGATCTAATAAGTTGCTGCTTGAATGATGTTTTCCTGCTCAGAAACAATCATCTGTAAAAATCATTCACACTGAAAGTTAGTCTGGGAATGCTTTCAGCCAAAAGTTAGCCTCCAAATTAATGTTTTCACTGTAATTCGTATCATGCCAGGCTACTGCAATCCTCCAATTTCTCCATACCTTGCTGTTGCCAAGGGCAAGCAGGTCTCCATTACTTTGCCTGAACTTCTCCTGTAGCGTCTCAGCCAGCTGGCACAACAGGAAGCCATTGTCTAACCGATCCATGAAGCTCTCAGCGGTGATTTCCAGACCTGAGCAGGGGACACATAAAGACAGCAGACAGTCCAACACCATAAATCCATCATAAAATGCTCTTTTAAAATATATAAAGAAATGAAATTCAATCTTCTGTCCATTCCAAGCTGAGGCTGAACCTGATGTAATGTTGTCAACTCTCAGTAACAGTTTTATTTGATTGGGCCTTTCTGTTGCAGCAGCTTTCTCAGAGCCAAACTTTGAAATATTACATGATGAGGGGAAATCTGGAGGGATGTCCTGGTAAAACACCATTGGATGGCAAAGACAAGGGCATATAAAATGGTGCATCTGTTTATGCAGGATAACGCTTCATATTTCGTCTCTGCACAGTTGCAGAGATATACTGGTGATCAACATGTGGTGTCCAGTTGACTGACTTCCAGAGGACCATTCCTTCTTAGTTAGATCATTGTGAAATAGGAGGTGGTGGCAGGGGGTGTCTGTGGAAAGAAACTGGAGAGATTTCTTCTTCTTTTTTTTTTTTTACCCCCTTTCTGTTTCTTATAAGAGGAGGGGTTTTGGGGTTCGATGTTTAATGAGTTCCAAATGTTGCAACTGAGCCCAGAAAAGAGAGATTGAATCTTGAGAATTACTTAGTGAGTTCCCGTTTTCTGCTCATACTCAACCCCATGCTCCCTGTGTGTGAGGAAGTCATACAGCCAGAGGGCTCTAAAGAAGTATTTCAATTCTAAAACTTAATCACTGAAGCTCCTCCATTCCTTTAACCTCACAGCTCAACAACAACATGACTCATCTGTATACCAAGACATGTACCTCCCATCCACAGCTCCTCTCACCTGAAACTACACAAATAACTTAAATCAACAATAGTGTGTATTCACTAGAAATTCAAAGATATTTCTGAGGTTTGAAAGTCCTTTACCTATCATCACATCAGACCAGAGGTTTCTGGTTCAACTGGTTCCAGTGAAAACAGAACACCAGAGATAACAGGACTTTTGAGTTTTTTTTAAATTGCCCACATTCGCGCGCACACACGTGCAAACAGGACACGGTACCAGGAACTAAACCTGTTTACAGTTATCTTAAGAAATGGTTGTATATACTCTGCAGGCTGCCCACTATAATAACCTCCAACTGTTTGATACAACTACACCGAGTTTTAAAGGAAACTTTCTGGAAGTAACACTTAAGAAAATTGCTGATAATCTTCTTCACCCATGAAAACCTAAGCAAGATTTGAAAATATTGCACCTAAAAGCTGATAATAGAAACATTTGATAACCTGGCCTGTTGAGTTTTATTCTAAATTATTGTTTTCCTCAAAATGTTCATCAACTTTATATTTTTCAATCTTTTGTTGCATGTTTGTAAAATTATGTCAACATTAAACAACACACTTGTGTTGCATCTCCTCAAAAAGAAAAAGGGAGACAACATTATATGTTGCATCAGACTAAAACCTGTTACAACATAACCACATTTCAGGCATAGCCTTTTACCTGTCAGCCTAAAAACACCTTACTTATAAATCGGCTACTGAAGCTTCATCAACAATTCTCCTGAATTCAAATCAGGTCAATGTGCTTTGTTTATCTGTTTGTGACTGAACTGTTGAAGTACACAGCACATTGCTTGCTTCCATCAGTGGCTGTGCATTATTTAGGAGAAGTTAATGATGTCCATTCTTTATTTAAGGTAATCTATGGAAAAGCGTGGAAACACTGAAGCTGGTTCATGCATACTGTTGACTTTAAAAAAGGTTTGTAATGAGGTTCAGATTGATTCCAGCCCCCCGTAGAGGTGTTTGCATCAGCATTACCGCTTAAGTTAATGCAAAAGACAGGAGGAGGAAATTTGGAGACATTTTCAAAGCCATGCTGTTTCTAGGCAAACATTAAAATAAATCAACAAATGCACCCCGTTTTGTTTTTGCAGATGTAGAAAAATGTCTAAAGTACAAATCATACACAACACATTTGAGCTACACGAGGCACTGCAATGCAAAAACATTAAAGGTGATTGCTATAACTTGTGTACATATTAATAAGATGAATTCTTCACATCATACCTGATCATGATGTTGCAAACTGGGTGCATATTACCCTGATGCTGATAGATACTCAAACATTTCCATTTACAGAAAAAATATAGATTCCTTTTTTATTTGAATGGGACCTTTGTCAGTATTCAGTACATAGACTAGTGCATTGTGTATGAAAGTGGCTTACCGAGAATATTAGAAAGCCAAAGGGCTAGGTCTTCCTTCATGGGCAGTAGGCTGGCTTCATGTCGACTGGAGAGCCACTGGTGGTACTGTTGCATGTCAGTCAGCCCGGGGCCACAGGGCTGTTTTGGGCTCAGAGAGCTACACATTGTTCTCTACTGATGGCCTAAACAAGGAATATTGGAAAATAAGGAAGATAGAATTTTACATTTCTGTATGCATGCATCTATAAAGAAGTGACACAACCTACAAAGTTTCTTTATTATTTGTATGCCCTGTTTGCATGTGTGTTTGTATGTATATTTGTATTGTATGTATGATTAGATCTGTGATATATATGCATAATAAATACAATGCATTATTTCCATGGTTCTACATTTAAATTATAACTAACAGTTATTTTCATTATCGGTTAATCAGGTCACTTTTTCCTTCCCTACCAAGAGATAATTCCTTGAGCACATTAAATGTCAAAAGTACATCAAGTGCCTTCTGTGTATGCCTTCACCAACCAAACAAGTCACGCTTTACTTTAAATCTTATGGCCACCCAAGATTAGCATCACCAGCTGGGTATACACCTAAATGTGTGACCACAATTCCTCCATCAGTTCCTGAGTTGTAATATTGAATAATAGAGAATTTTTTTTTTATTCTTCTTCTTTTCTTTTGTTGAGCATTATGATGTCAAAGTGAAGTTTACCTTTGACTTATTGGTTATAAAATGTAATTGCTTCTATCCTATCATGAAATGAGATGGCATTTTGAATGACTTTGACTTTCATGATGTACCCACTGATCATCTAAATGATAATGCAACTTTGAAGAAATCTGCTCAAGACATTTAAGAGCTGTCAAATTTATAAAAGTTAGACTTATCTCTGTATGGACATCCATATGACACATCAACCTAAAACAATATTTACTCTGGCCAAAGATACTGTTAGTAGTACTTTAAGTTTTAACATTCCCAGTTTCAGTCACCTTCAGATAATTTATTTTAACTCAACAACAGTGATACCCAAAATTCTTCAGCTGACTGTAAGTTAAAACAGAGGAGACTGTGAGTTCTCATATTTCATTAAACCAGAGAACAGTCTTTATTTTTTCTTTAAAATTTGTTGCAGTTATTTCTTATTCACAGTAGCTGCATAGTAGCTTGTTGGCTACTGACTTCAGTCATTTCACTTCTAGTTAAAACTCTTCACACACTGTGCAGTGTTAGTGTTCAGAGTTTAAGGAATTTCTGAATTCAAATAAAGATGTTCAAAGAATTTTGTTTTACATTCATATTATAATTTCTTTTACATATGATACTCTAAAAAAAGCTGCAGTTCATAATAATTTCCAAACAGAAGAAAAAAAGGATCTAAAAATATGGGAGAAAATAATTTTGGTGACTTTTGTTCTCAAGGCCAAATCTTGGTATGGATTACAACCCACCTGATGATATTAGACAGTAACATTCCAGTCCATTTTCTCATTGGACAAGAGACACTTTCATACCAGCCAGACTCATACAATACGAGTTTTATTAAACAAACAAAGAGCTCTTTCAGTTTACTCATCCGTCTGTAAAAGAGTCTATCAAAGAGTCTATATCAGTCCAATACAATCGATGCTGGAGTGGAACTTGTGTGGATCGACCACATTTGACATCAATATCAAGAGAAAGATTTAGGCAAGGCTTTCTTTCCAGTAAAGTGATTTCATAGAGTGAATAAGACATTTCTTGGAATGTTTTCCAATACTCCACCACAGTGTTGCCAATTGTACAACGTTTAAGTGAAAATCACTCCGATTTCAGTCAAGTCAAGATCTGATTCAGAGATGAATAGATAACTCACATAAAAAGTAGCCACAATCTATCAGCAGGGTAAAAACACAAACAACAACACCTCATGTACAAGCTGCTGTGACCTCTGCAGTAAACTGAACAATGTTGTGATGCAGACATAGAGGAGACAACCTTGTGTAAAAAGAGAAGAATCATAAACATACAAATGTGTTTTTCAGGGGTCAGTCTGGAAGTTGGTGTAGACGTCGGAATCACAATCAAAAACATGAAAAAAATATAAAAGAACATATATTTTTAAAAAAGTTATGCTAGATGGAAGAAAATGTTTTCAGCTACAGATTATCTCCTGTACTGATGATGATTTTGTGATATAACTGATCTTTCAATATAACTAAATTTCAATTAAGTTCAATGTTTAAACTGTGATAAAGATACATAACACAAAATACATGAACGCAATTCACATTCTCACAAAATAAACCTAGTCAGTGAATTTGAACGGTTTTGTCTTCTGTTTGGACGTAAACAGAACCATTTCACTTTTCCCTGTGGCAGGCAAATAGCAACAGGACATCTGATGCAAATTACAAAAGACATTTATTCGAACAAGGAAGCACAGCTATCATAAACAAATAGTTTGTAGTGTGTGATGGCTGAGGATTTACTCTGAATACTGAGGCAGTGTAACACAATGTGAGGAATCTGACCTTTAAATCTGAGAAACATTTCAGGGTCCCTCTGGAATTGTATGTAACCAAATCATACTGTGGTGCAAAACTGGACATCGAGACCTTGATGTCGGACCAAGGTGATGTTATGTTCATGAGGACAACAGCTTCTTGCTGCGTACACACAGCAAACTGTGGAGCTCAGCAGTCACGCACAGACGCTACATTCCCATGTCCGGTGTGGTGACGGCTGACAGAACAGGAACACTGGGACAGCTTCAGACAAGCTAATTTACTGGTGCTACATGTAAATGAACAAGAATATTTAACATATTGGAAACACAGTCAAATTCTGTTGAATTACTCATTGTTTATACAGTTTGTTAACCATTTTACTTAAACTTTGTCATATAATAAGGAACAACCCATCTTTTTTGTCAAATTGAGTTTTTCTAACGACTAAGTCATTCATAATCCATTAAAATGGCAGAAAATGTTTTGGAATGATTTTTCATGTATTGTTTTGATAAATATAGCATAAAATAAATGCTATTTTTTCTGCTTAACTAAGCTAAAAGTCAATATTTTGTAAAGAGCTTTATAGTTTTTGACAGGATTGTGTATCAACAGTCTGTCAAATTTGCCCCACTTTTCCTCAGAAGCCTCAAAGAACCTCATAAAACATACCTGTTTCCTCTCACCATACTGTAGCCTAACCTCTTCCACTTTAGGCCCAAAACACCACTCTGCTAAACATGTGGATGTTATTCTCTGAAATGAGGTTAGTATCTGATTCTTGACTTTCTGATCTTTATACAGATAAATATATTTTGTCAGTCCAAGGCCTCATGACTTCGACAAAGCCATCATAACACGCCATGGTTGGCTGATTGCTGCAGGAAAGGCATATGGATGGGAATTTTGACTGCCGAATCACAGCAATTAGAAAGTACAACAGTGCCTCTGTCCTGCTAACCCTCATTGCCTTCCATGCCTTCCTCCTCAACAACACTAAACGGATCCAGAGGTGGATATGATTACTCAAACAAGGGAATGTTTCTACTGAATATCAGTACTCAAGTACCATACAGTATCAGTTACTGTAGCTACTCAGTCTCTAGTAGTAAGCATCAACAAAACCAGTGTGTAACATGAATGCCCATGAAACAAAACCTACAACAGCAACAAGAATGTTTATTAAAATATCAAATCACACATTCAAGCACTCATGTTTATTAGTGCACCACATAGGGTGGCAATCATGCACTGATTTCTTACAGATTTAGCAATGCTGTTACCAATAAGCAATGCCATGCATCTAACTACAAACCCCTGTGTGCAGTCAACATTTTTACTATCAACAAACAGTATGTCAAGAAAACAGATGCACACACTTTGCATTTAGTGCAATGGCACAATTTGATATTGGATAGAGATGTATTGGCCTCTTTTTTTTCTTTGAAGAAAAAAAATTTACAGCTGCAATAAGATTTTTAAGTTGTCTCCTTCTTTTACAACAGTCACAAATAAAATACAGCCACAAAAGACAATTTTCCACTCTGAAAATAGGATCAAGTGAAGACGCCTCATGAGTTATGTCTGAAATCCAGCTGAGGGCACACTAATTAAAACCAGAGCGACAGAAAGCTGCTACTGAAGAAAATACGTAATATTCTGTGCAATTTGAAGTACATTGCATTGAGTTTTACATAAATAAATCAATGCAAATTCCCAGTCAATACATAAGAAATAATAAAACTTCAGTTTTTAAATACTTTAAAACTTTCTGAAAAGAGAAGCATTAAGTATTAAATGAATTAAAAGAAAGAAAGAAAGAAAGAAAGAAACGCTATGCATATCGATTAATGAAAAGCATCTGACAATCGCAAAACAGTCTAAATATGTGCTGAAGCTTTTTAACTGTGCTCACCCTCAGGGTTCAGCTCGTTGCTGCGCACCTTCCTCTCACTCGATAGTGAGCTGCTGAATTCCTGTTTTCATGCTTCTCACAGCAGTGGTGAGCACTCCAAAACACTGAGTTAATGTGAACTGGAGGGGTCTCTCGGTTCGCACTGCACAGATCTGTCTGTACACAGACACACATATACTCACAGCATGCTGCGTTGATGATGATGATGATGGGAGGGAAGTTTGATCTTGCTGGCCTCACCACGTCCCTCCTCTTGTTGCTCGACATGACATTACAGGATTGAATTAAGCAGGTCAGCATGTGAAACTTTGGCAATGCTCTGCTGTGCATAAGCTACTATAATAACATTATGTAGTAGTAGAAAATTAAATAAGGTGTACGTGACTGTCAAAGAATATAATCTCAAGTACATAAATCATGTTGTATTGTCTAAGAGAAAAAAGAAAGAAAGAAAAATGCAGTTTAGGTCCCCACTTTTCGTGATAACATTTCCTACATGAAAATGTATTTATGTAAGAAAATAAATATAAACGAAACGGAGAGAGAAAGCGAGCATTGATGTTTAATTATTAATATTGTTTTATTATCATCATCATCATCATCATCATCATCATTATTATTATTATTATTATTATTATTACTATTATTATTATTATATCGTCTTGTTTTGGGGGGAAGTAGGGTTCGTGTCTACTTAAATTTCGCCATTCGGCAACGCATGCGCAGTGAAGCGGCGCAAACCTAACCGGAACTCCCGAGCGGTGGATATCTCCAGAGACAAGTGAGTTTAATATACACATTTATGAACGTTAATGTATTATGTCCAGCTTTTGTTACACTTTTTAGGGGTTGCTTAAGACCACCTCTCTTAAAACTAAAATTTATTTTGAAATCTGCTACCGGAAGTTCTGTTTACTATCTTTATCCACTAACTTCTCTGCTCTTGCCAACTTGTAGCTAACCCGCTAAGTGTCGCAGTAAAAGTACAGCAGATTCTAAGACGTACGGAAGATTTGGGTGAATATTTAGGTGGTTTATGTTTTGTCCTTCAGCTGGTGCTAAACTCCGGAGACCAGAGTCTTAACTCTGAATGCAGAGAGCGCCACATGGAGGCGGTGCTAAAAAATTTTGTTAGCACGGTGGAGCTACTGGCTGTGGCAGCTCACAGTGGCATGGTGAAGCAGTGGGATGAGCAAACTCTGTCCAGAGCATTTCACTGGGCCAAGTACTGCGAGCACATCTATTCCAGGTTTCACAATAACCCCGCCATAAGAGGAGTCATGGAGAATCAGCTACACATCACGAATCGAAATCTGCGAGATGTTATCCCTGGATATTCTGATGTTTCCTTTTCGGACCTTCCCCGCTTCCAGCACTTGTTGCTCGTCGGGTTGTTGAACAATCCCAACTTGCCCAGCACCATCATGAAGATACTCTTTGACAAAAAGATCCCAGTTAACGTTATGGACAATGAGTATGAGGATATCACAGGCTTCTGCAGCCACATTGTTCAATGCAAATCAGTTTGTAAAGTCCTGCGTCCCCTTTCAAGCCTTTCAGCTGTTGGTGTTGATGCTGAGATGCAGGGGGAGATGCTTATGAAGAAGTTGGATGCCCTGCTGAGCCAAGGCAATGACCTCAGCCAAGCAGAGGATTTTTTATACTCACTCCACCAGTTATTTGAAGGAGCAGCACCACATTTTAGTCTAGTCATTGCTTCAGCACTGCTAACAACTGAAGACTTTGCTGCACAAACTTCTTCACAAGGTTTTCTCTTGGACTGGCTTCAGAATCAACACAGTGTGCTGCAACACATGTGTTCTATGCTTCCTTCTACACTTCTTAAAGATCTTTCAAAAAGACATAAGAAATTTAGAGATGCATACTATTGTGTGCTGAAAAAGTGTGCCTCAGAGATGGAGTACAGTATAAGTGACGGTGAATGGGTTCAAACTGGCACAACCTCCACAGTGTCCTTCCAGAAGATGGCTGAGCATTTTTTGGCGTTGTTTGAGGCCTGTCCTTCTTTGAAGAGGAGTACAGAAGATGAGCTAAATGCTTTGAAGATTTCTGATGGAGACTTTGATGTAAGAGGTTTGAGTGTGTGGGGAGACCTTTTGTCAGAATTAAGCAAGTGACTGTCAGTTTTGAGGCTTCTTGAGACCATGATAACAGATGCATGTTCACTATTTGTGTCCAATATTTTTTTTATATAAAAAGAAATGATAAACAAGTAAAAGTTTTCATATTTTTTATGGATATGGTCATAATATTCTTTACTTCAAGGTGTTGCAGTTATAACTTAGACAGTTAAAATCTAGATTTAATGTGAGCTTATTCACTGTTTCATGAGTTAAGGCAACATTTAAGAACTTTTTTCCTTTTGTAATATTTATAACAGAGGAATAACTAAGTATTGTTTATTAGCATTAATATCAAAGCATCTCTGAATATGTTTGTGTTTTACAGACTGATCTTTTTCATTGTATATAAAAGACCTGTATGTTCTGTATGGAAAATGAATGACCATTTCCATTTTGTGGCTCTGGTAAGACTTTAAATATTAAACACTCAATTCTTTTGCTTTCATATTATTTTTGTCATTTATTTTCCTTGTGAGATTATGGGTTTAATTTTTATTTATTTATTATCAGGGTGGATAATTTGCCCAGCTCACTGGATTTTGATTGATGGTGACATTACATGCTTCCTTATGAGCAAAGGCAGCACATGATCTGACTGAAATATGTTGAAAGTCATTTTTAGGCAGTGTATTTTCTAATACGTATAGATGTTCTTTGGAGATTTAAGGATAAAGTGATTTTTAGTTTCTCTCATATTTACCAATAAGCTTTGAGCTTTGATCTAAACCTGTACATTTTAATTGGCATATTGCCATTTATGTAACTCAACAGCCAATTCACACATCGCAGGCCTCGCTCATGTGTCAGATCACCTCTGTGGGGAGGGATCAATTAGTCAGATCAAGCATCTTAAATCAGACCAATCACAATAGCTGGTTTGTGGCATGTCTCTGTCAGACAGCAGATTAGAGCCCTGGCTGCCGTGTGGAGGGAAACACCAACACAGCCACGGCTCATTTAACACACCGTGAAAGCAATCCACGTAGAGACAGACAAGGGTCAGTGAATAAAGGGCGGCTTGTACACAACCAATTTATTTTCAACCAATAAAAAAAGCATGTCAGGATGGATGTAAACCCGCTGTGGCTGAGTCAGTTCGAGCACTTCTATTCTGAAGATATATTCAGATTAATTTAATTATTGCACTGTATTATATTTAAAACAAAAGCTATATTTAAGATTTTATAAGATTCACACTCTTATTCATAGCGTTAACGCATAATTGGCAGAGCAGGTGTGCAACCATGGCGATGACTCAGATGTGTTAATGTGTGACTCCAAGAAGCCCACAAGAAATGCAAGATGATAATTTAGTTCTCTGCTGGTATCTATATTTGTTAAAACTAATTGTTTTGAAGTCTTTACATAAATCAGAAAGAAAATAGGAACATCTATTACTGTTACCAAAAATGTATTCATGTATAAATTTAGATGATTTTTACTTTGCAGACAATTTTTTATAGTGAGACTGATGAACTTCAGACTTCTAGTCGCTTCTGATGCTACACATCTATGTATTTAGTAAATGTTTAGCATTTCAGTCTAGTAAAACTCCACCTCTAACAAGAAAATAACATATTTAGATGTTAAATAATAACTGCAGCATTCTGTTTTTTACTCCTTCCACATTTTAGCCCCTTCAGCTGATATACCATCCAGTGTCATATTGTTCTCTGTCAGTGTGGGGTGGAACAACTGCAGTGAGACATGCTGAGGAGGGGAACTGCTGTTCTGCGCCTCCTAAAGGGTCATGAAGGATAACATTCATTAAAACTCAGATCCAGCCACCATCTGGTGGTGTGAATAGGGAGTCCTTGGAGGGGGTGGGTGAGTCAGACTAGAGCCCTCCCTCGGCACGTGCCTAAGCCGCTCCAGCTTGGCCCTTATGTGGCCCCAGTGACTGATCACTGTGGCAGGCGGACCCCTGTGCACACCTGTGTCCCACTCAGAGTATGCAGATGATTATCATGTAGCATGCACTGAGGCACTGAAATGTTATAATGTGGGTTATGGAAAAAAAGAGATCAACATGTAAATGTGTGTTGCTATATCTGATAAATATTGCAGCTTGCAAGGAAAGTAGCCACACTGTTGACTGCATGACTTTCTAAAATCTGCGCTGTCAGAATTTACAGGGAGCTGCTGTGTATGCAGAAGCATTTTCAGGTTTTAAGGAGAGAATGAGAGATATCCTGCAGTCGATAAAGTGTTGATAAACCTGAAAGGTTAAAATAAAGAAAATAGTCAAGGGAAAATAAATATAGATAATCTTTAAGCCAAATTTCCTATTTCTAACTTTTTTTTAAAGGTTATTATATTAAAATGTTATAAAAAATGAAGCAATCAGTGTTTTGCAGCTGTTTTAGGGTTCAGACAAAACAAGACATCACTAACGGATTCAAAGAACTTGTTATAATGGTAAATAATTGCAAGCTAATTACTTAACAAACATGATCCTGAAATAATGAGCTGGCTACATTTTTTTGTAAAAGAAAAATATTGAGCAGAATATCAAAGCACAAAATCAAAACTGAAATATTCTATTAATCTTATTTGATTCAGATAACTATCAGAGCTAGTAATGCTTTGCCAGCCCTTACAGTATCATGTTAAATCTTATCATCCTTTGTCTCTGTGTGTGATATGAGCTGTATGAGGGTGTCAGTGTAATCTGATATGGGGGAGGGGAAGCAGACCTCTGACGGATTACATCACATGCAATTGAAGAAACAGGTTTTGTGGAGGAAAAACAGTTGGATGCAGCAATCTTCTTCTTCTGAAGAAGAAGTTCCTATTTTCTGCATCTCTGAATACAATGGCTCACAGAAAACATCACCACCTTGTCACAGAGGGGGATGTAAAAGCTGGAGTGGTGTTAACAAATGTTTAAGTGGACTGGGAAGTAAATGCAGATGAATGTGTGGATAGCACACAGTCCTTATTGTTATTGGGAACTGAGCAGGATGAAGATTTGGGCATCATTTGCATATCACAGAAGGCGTTTTTTTTGTGTGTGTGTGCATGCTGTATGGCTGAGCATCCTTAGCAGAATCTCATTTCAAAACAAAAAAAAAAAAAGAGAACAAAGAAGTTTGGAAACAGCAATGTTTTTAGAATAGTTATTTAATTTTGCACATGTGTTGTAGTGGATGGAAAGCAGTGATTTATGATGTTATTTTATGTAAAACCAATTTGGGCTGGCTGGCTCTCCATTAATAAAGCCATTAACAAGGGAGGGGAAGGAGGTGTGTGCAAACTCATTTACCCTGAAGCAGTGTATTGTCATGCAGGAGGTTGTCATAAAATAGTAATTACTTCAATGTCGCTGTGAAACGTAGGGTTATAATTACTAGATCTTTTAGCATATAATGGAGCAGGATTTTACATGGAAATTAAAGGATATTGAGGCAGCAGTGAGTGGGATATGGTGTGGACATTTGGAGGAGGGATCAGGAGGATAATTGTATGCAGGCAAAATCTCAAGGGAAGTGTGCAACCCTGTCATCAAACACTCATTCTGGCTGGGCCTCATCCCATTACAGTCCCAGAGGAGCTAAAGTGCACCTGCCCCACTGACTGACAATTCCTCACTCCCCCTTCACTCGTCCTCAGACTACACAACCAGACAAACACCGCAATGACTAAGCCTGAGCTGCAGAAAAAATAAAGAGTCAGTGTTGCAAGCAGGCGAGTGCAAAGAGAGTTTCACCTCTAAATATTGACAGATTCTGCTGATTTACTGTGCGTCCTAACAGGCATGTCACAGGTGTAACAGCCATGACCACTCTGGCTGGTTAGGCATGAGAAAACATGTTCCACATGAGTGGTGACACAGTTGTGTTTCCTGTCAAATTAACATGCACACTGAAAGGCAGGCAGCGGTGAGCCGTTAATGGCTGCTCTCCTCAGCTGGACAAATAATCAGAAGAGAAACTGAGAGTTATTCTAATTGCTGTCAATGCTGCTACTGGGGATGATTCAGACATGGAGCTGCTCCCTGTGATCCAACCATCAGTCAACACAGGAGAAGGATGCTGCACTCAGACTGCCCATCATGCTCAGAAATCCAGTGGTCAACACCTTAAACCCCCACCCACACAGGCTTCATTCCTGTCTACATTTCACTTAAATACAAGAGCAGATACAAAGTTTTATGTTTATTTATGCTAGAAGCTGCAGCTGTTTTCTGCAGTACATATTCACGCTGCACTGTAATCAGCGCACAAAGGAAAACTTACACTTATAATGGATTAGTCACATGGACATCATGTTTAATGAAGCCTTTCAATGAGCTTGTCTGACTAAATGATAGATTCATACACTGCTCTCATATTTAGTATCTGCTTCACACAACTCAGTCCCTCCTGCAGAGGCTGAAAGCTGTAGTGAGTCATAACATCTGTAGAAGCCATACTAACACACCATCATGCTTTTATGAGGCATGTGATGGATTACTGTTTTTCTCAGTGATGTGCTGGACATGCAGCATAAATGCAGAAGTTACGTATTTTTTTTTTTTTTAGTTATTTGATGGTATTTGTTTACTTTTCAAGTACTTGTACCAACAATATTCTCAGTGTATTTGAAAGCTCGATGTAAGTTCAGTTGCTTCAGGAAGTATTCAGACCCCAAGCACATTTGTGCACTATTCCATTGGAGGTTTTAATAGCCTTCATAGCCTTAGCTCACCCCCAACATTTATCTCCAGAAGGGCCTTTCAGTTACACACTGTACCTGCATAATAAAAGAAAGAATAAATGAAAACTACTTTATTTATCCCAGAGAGAAATACTTAAAACATACATGAAAGATATTTGTAAATAGAGTTGAACAATTTATTTAATTCAGGCTTAAAACTGGAATTTTTATATAAATAGATTTCCAAAATTTAGTCACAATGTGCTTCCACATTAAAATTAAGGGTTGTTGAGTTCAGACTGATAGCAAAGGTGCCAATTGTAGTCACTAAATGTTTATATTAAGAGCATGCAAAGCTTGAAGAGGACTGAATACATTCAGAACAATCTGTTAGTGTTTTTCATTTGGTTGCCCCTGTTCATTCTGATCACTTTTATTATTCCTGTGTTTTCAGATGATTTTTTTTGTTAAAATTACGAAGTTAACTACTCAGTTTTATTTAAATTTAAACTTTCTATAGGATCATTTGATTTAAGTTTTGAAATGTCAGGGCGTCTAGAGTTAAACAGTATTGATTTGTCATTTGACTGGAATTGATGAGGAAGCTGGATCAATAACTGCATGTGTTACACGAACAGTGTTGACCTCAGATGCATTGACACCAAAGACTGATTCTTCACCTTATATAATATATATATATATATATATATATATATATAAATATATAAATGATATAAATGGATTCATCACTTCATCACACTTTTATACACCAACCTGACAACTCAGCAGCAGCTTCTTCACTGCATATTAAAGTCAGAGGTCTTTCCAGAGACAGTGTTCCTTGTTTGTAGGAGTTTGCAGGAGTGTAAACTGTAATAGCATTAACATTACTGTTCTTATTGGGCGACAGGGTCCAGTAATCTCTCCTGCTCTCCAAACACCTCTTCCATTGATTTATTAATGAGAAACATGGAGAAAGCAGAGGGCGCTTGAAGAAGGTTATTAACTGATTAACTAGTCTACATTCAGTCTGTGAGGTCTACAGTAAATCACAAAACAACAAACAAGATAACAATGACAAGATGTGGCTTTTTGGTTATCTTTTTTATAAAATGATATGACTTTTTTTATAACACTTTTTGACATCAACATACCTCTTCATTAAACACAATATTAGAAGCCATAAAATCACATTTATCTGTTTACATAACCTTCAGGCACAAAGCCAATTATAGCATCTTTTGGTCATCATAAACATTCTTAAATATTCATATATCTTAAACATCCTTGCAGATTTCATACAGCAAATGAAGAAAAGTGTTTCAACAGCAAATGAAGTCAAGTGGAAGAGCCATCTATTAATTCATGTGGTGCACTCAAAGGTGATAATATCAATGTGTCGGTGAAGTGCCATGATGACAGCCAAGGAACACTAAGAGATCATAAATAACTTAGTTGTTCGCATGTAGCACTGGATTCCTCACTGTCAAAATGCAACATCTCCTGCATCATGAGCACTAAAGCTGGATTCTCCAGACACCAGGAAATTGTTAAAAACACACACCTAAATGTTGATCATCACATGACTCCAAAACAAGTACAGTTAGATACAGCAAGCTATTTTTACGTTACAGAACAGAATGTGATGGGTGGTAGCTGGTACACAGAATTTATTGCAGTGCACACCAAACATCAATAAACAATGTCTTCTGCATGGTTGCCCTTAAAACTCTTTTTTAAATATATATATGTGTGTTCTTTTTTATTTGTCTCACATTACAACTTGAACCTGATAATGAAAACCCATCTTATTATCCATTATGGCAGAAGACACTTATCTAAGAAGAAAGCAGTTGGCTGGATGAGGACTATCAGTGACTGTGAGGCGGCTGCATCTGAAACATTAATCTGAGCAAATTCATGCAACAAACACACACTAAAACTCTACGGTTCAATTTCACTCACACTATTTTTGTCTTATAATGTTATTGTAGGCCTCACTCAAGAAGAAGAAGACCTTTTTTGCAAGCAGACATCTCCCTGAAGAGGTACTGTCCATGAAAAATATGGCCTTTTATATTAATGTTAACACAGATCAACGACCCAAAATCCACAATAGTCTCACAGAAACAGTATACAGGTATATACAGTACATAAAACACATTTGAGAAACAGAATAGAATCTTGTTTTTTAGAACACTTAAGAGTTTCAGTGCAATCAGAGTGGTATGTCAGAAAAAGACCCTATGCGATGGTCAAATGCAGTGTTATCTGGCTCATGTTGTTCAAGTAGTTCAATGAGGTTTGGTCGCCTAAGCAGACCGCATGTCTGCAGTTTTCTTTGCAGTTACTATCTGTGAGTATAGTGAAGCCCTACGGTATGCAGATGTGATGAAAAACATGAGAATCTAATGAGGATTGTTCTGCATTGCATTTAACTTTTCTTTACATTTTCATTTGAAACTACTTGAACACACAAAATGGATTTTAAATATCTGATATAATGCTTCTTTGTGCAATCTGTGAAGGAGAGTCTTTTGTTTTTTCAGCAGACTCACCGCAACTGTATGGTTTAAGAATAGCCACGCTGAGCATACATCTTTCCTGCTGGCTCCTGAACATATTCCTCTGTCTTATCCCAGTCCTGTACCCACCCACCATTGAGCTGTCCTGTGGCTCCATAGCTTTTAGCTGGACCGCCCATCGCTCCATAGCTCTGTGTGATGTCGCCTGTCTCCTCGGCCAGCTCATCCTCATCTATAAAGCCACACTTTTCTTCGCTGGTTTCTTCAGGGTCTGCCCATGGCTGCTTCTCCCCAGATGCAAAGATTCCATAAAACACCACTCCTCCGTAATGCACAAGGGAGGCAATGAGGAAGACATACTGCCATTCTTCTCGGGTCTAGGAACAGAAAGAATGGTAGTCAGACTGAGTGACCTTGTAAAAGCTTCATAACATTACACACACAGTCACACAGTAACGTGTGTGACCCCCTTTGTGCAACAATTACTTCAGCTTAATGTTCCTAATAACTGATTGATCAGTTTAGTTTAGATACATTTCTGTTGGTGGATTTCTTCACATGAGCTTCTCAGTTCAAGTCTTTCCACACATTTCATTTCATTTTGATTATGGTCAGGACTTTGACATAATCCTTACAAAACACCAACTTCACACTTCTTGGATAGATGACATGTGCTGCAGCAGAGCATCAGCAGTGCTGCAGTGTTTTTATATGGATCCGGGTGACATGATGTAAAAAGGCCTTACATGAAAACTCACAGATTAACATGAAAACTGGGTGTGATATTTGATACTGGTTTCAAATTCAATACACAGGTAAACTCAGTGGTTAAAATGGTTTCTGTAGACTGAGGTTTCTACCTAAAGTCAAATCCTTTTAATTGTTTATTGATTTTGGAAGTCTAATTGCTGCCTTTGCCACATGCACATCTATAATGCCCTCAACAGTAATGTAAGCCAAGCCTCCCTCTTATAGTTGCAGTTGGTCCAGAATACTACAGCTTATTCAATGAAAGCATGTAATTGTTATGGTAAAAGGTCTGTATTTATATAGCACTTTTACCCAAAGCTCTTTACAATATACATTAATGCATTCACACACACATTCACACACTGATGGCAGAAGCTGCCATGCAAGAAGCTAACTACGACCCATCAGGAGCAATTTGGGGTTCGGTGTTTTGCTCAGGGACACCTCGACATGAGCTTGACAGGCCGACTGAAAAACCGGCAACCCTCAGGATACAAGACGACCACTCTTCCCACTAAGCCAGCCAACATCTCCACAGTACTTGCTTCCCTTCACTTCTTTTAGGATTGATTTAAAGGTTTTATTACTGACTTATGAGACAATAAAGGGCTAATCTGACCCCTTTGTATCTTTTTGACATCCTAAAACCATGCCTTCTAGATTATGCAAATCTTCAGATCATTTTCTTGTAGTTACTCTGATATTGAGGCTCAAATACAAAAGAAAATGGGTCATTTCACCTGCATGTGCAGCAGCCTTCAACTTCCCGTTTTTAAGTTTAAGTTTTACAACACTTTGTCATTCATTGGCTGTTAAACCCTATGTTTTTCATTTCAGTATATGCTGTCCTAATTGTTTTTATATGTGCTACACAACATCAATTTGGTCAACATGCCCCCCTTGTTTAGATGCAAAACAATTCCAAACTCTGATAGTACCACAAAAATGTTTCACAGATAAGATAAAGTTTGGGGGTGGAGGAGGTTGTTTTTTTTCACATATTTAACAAAATGATATAATCTATCTACAAAACATTTCTCTAACATCATTCTGGTTTGTGCATGTGATCTTTAACAAACTGCAGACCAGCAGCAATCATGTTTTTGGAGAGCAGTAAAATTAGCCAGCATGAGAGGCCTTCGCTTCTTCAGACAAGGACCTGGAGAAGATAACAGTACTCTTAAATCTCCTCACCTTGTACACTGTTTGTTTGACTCTAATTTGGTCAAATCCAAACTGTTTTAAGCCTGATGAGCATCCACAGTATTTTTATGAGCTCCTCAGAAATCTCCCTTGTTTAGGTCATAACAAACTTTAACAAACATAGTTTGAAGATCAACCTTAATGACATATTTTCTTAACTTAAACACAGTCACCAGCTCACACCTGACTGTCGTCTCATTTATTTAAACATCTTATTTAATTTCAAATAAACTGATGATCCCAGAGGTTTACATACTTCCAATCATTAATTGTTAAAGTGGTTTATTCTCCTTAATGAATTTTTAAGCATACCTAAATAACAAGTTAATGTGGATTTTAACGAAATAAATAAATAAATAACTTTTAACTTAAACTTTTAGTAACTTTAAATCATTATACTAACATTCCCATCAGAAAAGACTCACCTTGTTCTTTGTCATTGCCCCCACTATGAGTGGGCAGACCATGCCTGATAAGGTACCAACACCGTTGGAAATGCCCATGAGGATGCTGGCATAGCGAGGAGCGATGTCTAAATGGTTCACGTTAAAACCTGCAGCAAAAAGGGTAAAGTTCCTGAGCTTGGTGCACTATTGAATATACACTGGATATTCTAACAAAAATCCATTATTTTAAAACTCACCTGATATTGCAAAACCACTAAAGCCTACCGCCAGGACTAGAAAAGAGATGGCCACCCCTTTACTGTGAGAGTAACCGACCACCAATAAGAGAGTTGCCTCCATGCCAAACCCTAACAGGATAACAAATTACCTGATGAGAAATACTCATGTCATTTTGAACAGATAGAAGTCTGGTGACTAAAGCCTTACCTCCACAGTTCATGATTTTGCGGACCATAGTGGTAGACATGATGTTGTTGCTCCGCAGGTAGTCTGCTAACTGGCCTCCTAAAGGCACGATGATGGTCATGACCAAGTGAGGGAGAGCTGACAGCGCTCCAACCTGAGAAACCATCAAACACTTGTCTGAAGCTGAACTGTGACAGCTATAAAGAAACTGTCATAACAGTCTGAGAACAAATGTCCCTTTCAATCAGGAGTTTCAACCTCTGACTCTATGGAGTCATAATTCAGCTCAGTAACAGCAGAATCTCATCCAGATCCTAAATTGCACCTGTCAGCGTAGCTTGAGTCATGGTTTATACTCTCACTGGAGGGCAAAGATCAAAACTGTTGTATTCTGTTGCCTGGATGATATGTCTAACCTAAACTCTAACCAAATTTTGCTCTTGCTTTATTACGCCTGTAATAAAGTGGAAGAACATGGTTAATAAGAATATATATCAGCTGTACATGTAAAGTGCACTAAACCAAGTACCTACTACAAATGATTTTGCAGGCAGCTAAAAGATGGGATTTCGTTGAAGCTCACATAACAGGACATTTTCAGGGCTAAAAACAGGCCTTACGAGGTCTCTATTCTTTTACCTTGCTTATCTCAAAGCCAAAAACCTCTTCAAAGTATGCAGGCTGACTGATGAGAAGCAGATAAAAGGTCCAGCTTCTGCAGAAATTGGCCACAATAATTGCATAGACGGGCATGGAGGAGAAAAATTTCCTCCAGGGAGTCTTGAATTTCTGTGAAAACGTGTGACAAACAGACAATTATCTGGATGCAGAACACTGTTTTTTAGTGTTACAAGCCAGGACACATAGAATGAGAACTCACTTCCATTGCACCCATCAGCTGGGCACTTTCGCCAATGCTCTCCTCAATGTAACGACGCTCCTCTTCGCTGATGGTGGGGTGCTCCGCTGGGCTCTCGTATGACACCAAAATCCAGAACATGTACCAGACTATTCCAAAAGACCCTAACCAACACATAAGAAGAAAAAGAAAAAGATGTTAGTTTCACAAACCAAGTGTGCCATGAAATTATGTTCAAACCCACAACTATAAATTCTGATGGGGATCTTAACTTTTTCTTTTATAATTGGGAATATAGGTAGTATTTTATTTGCTTTAGATGTATGAAAGAATAAAAAAACAAGGCAAAGGGATCCAGTTTTATCAGTTACCCACTACTATCTATCTACAGATTGTTATGAGCAAAGTAGCTCAAAAAATGCATAGCTCATTGCATCAGATATCACCTTTTTTCTGTAAAATATGAGTTGTTGAGTCTCACTTTAAGGTGTAATTAGAACAGCACTCACCATACACATAGAAGACTGAGGACCATCCTGTATACTGCACCAGGACCCCTGCTAGAGGCATGGCTACCACTGCACCAGCATAGGATCCTGCACAAGACACATTGTCATGACTAAGCAGAATGTGATCCTATTTGTTTATCCTGACAACAATCTTGTCCCACTGCGTTACTCACAAATGTGGTCAGCACAGACATTTTAGTGAACAATATTGTGTAATTCTAAACCTGTATTTTAGTGTGTGGAGTAATGTGGTTATAAAATCTTTCTGACACTATTGAACCAATCTTACTTTTCCTCAGAAACCACACTACAAGTGTATATTTCATACCACAAAAGGAAAGGGTTGCCAGACGACTTCTTTCCAGCGGTGGAGCCCATTTACTCCAGATTCCATGGCAGGCTGGGTAAGTCACTCCCTACACAGTGACAAATAACAATGCGGTCACAGTAATATCTGACAAGGACCCTTTAACTGAACACAAGTTGTTTTACTGCTTGAGTGATGCAGTCTCTTCTGATTTGTCAAAAATGTACAGAACAAATTGCAGTTAATAAACAGACTGACGTGCATTGGAGCTGACCTTTCTAATAGAGACTAATGGCTCAGGTGTGAGTCAGTGCAAATTCAAGCTGACTCCTCACTACATGAGAAAAAAAAAATCTAAATTGCTCCTATTAAATCTTCATTAAACACTAAGTGGCATACAATCAACTATTGATAGACACAAATTGCTGGGTCTTGCAGTGGGAGACACCCTAAAATGCTAATGCTTAATTTGTAGTAATAAGTTGTGCCACAGAACACAGGCAGCTCTTTTTTTCTCAATGGTCATGTGCAGCTATTGAAATGACAGTGTGCAGCTAAACAAAATAACAAAAGAGGCTGACCTTCAGTCTGATAATAGCATCTCTCTCCCTGAAATGACAGCCCTTCTTGAGCTTTGGGAGCCGCCTCCATCAAGTGGTTTTTATCTCTTTTGTTCGGTGTATTTTATGTGAACATGAGTCTGTTTCAGCGAGGCAAACCAATACACAGAAGCTCCGCTATTCAAGGTTTCAAGTTGTTTGTTGATTAATCTGTGTACAGTACAATGAATGGAGCTTGTTCATAATGGGGCTCATTTTCCAGCCAAATTCAAACAGAGAGCGGGACGGTTCAATGTGAACAGAGGATTTGTGCAAAATATGGTAACATACAGAATCTCAGGACAATTTCATCAGGGGTCCGATACAGCTTTGGGGTTGATAATGAGGCATTGTTTTGGAGCCATTTAAATGTTGAACCCTTATGTGTAAATTGTATATCATTACCTCCACCAAGCCTTGTAATATCCTTACAAAGATGACACATCCGTAGTGCACACGGGCAGCAGAGGGAATGAACATGTTCAGGGTGGATGTCAGTATGATGGCAGCCCCGAAAACTCTGGATAAACGATGGGATGTCAGATTATTATCAGGGCAAAATCCTCATCTTATCTAGAGAGAAAATATTATTAATCCATTTGGAACAAGGAAGAATAAACACTCACGATGAAGATAAACCACTCCTAATTGGATGCTGCACACTCTCACACTCATATATCAAGCAGTTATTCAGTTTCCAAGGGAGTGAGGAGAGGACTGATCACAACAGAAGGCGTCAGTGATACTTGGCATGATAAAGCCCTTCAGTGATTTGCATCCTTTTCAGACTTTCCCCTTTAATCAACATTTTAACAGCAATTACTTGTTTTAATATAGGACTTATAGTATGTTGATTTTCCAAATTCATATAGATTTACATTTAGTTTCTCTTTTAGGGCATTTTATTATTTGTTTCTTCCACTTTTTGTTCTAAGTTGCATGTTTACTCCCTTATTTTGTCTAAATCTTGCTGACTAATCAGTCGTCAGTGACACAATGTAATGGTCTACTTGGTCATTGAAATCGTTCTACAACCATTACTACTTAAAACCGCATTCACACAAGGCTTTGGCTGGTACGGTTACCATGCCTCTCAACATAAAGGATTAGACACGGTGGCCCCACGGGAGCTCATTAACACGAGAAGGCACGCCTGTCGGGCATCAGCCAAATCCCCAGTTCATCGACTGGTTTCTTCATATGACTGACGGGCACAACCATTATACCTTCAATCCAGTAAAAAAAAATATGACTGTAACCATTTTATAATCGCCCGTATTTCTGAATAGTCCACTCACTGTTTTCTTTTTTAGAAATCATCAAGTATTTTTACCTGTTTGCGGCCAGTCTTGAAGAGATATACCCTCCTGGTATCTGAGTTACTATGTAGCCCCAGAAGAAGGACCCGTGAATCATCCCCACGGTCTCTGGGTCCCAGTTGAATTTCGCTTTCTTTCAGACAAAGAAATGAACAGAATTATTTCAAGTTCATACTTCCTTCGGTAATTGTAAATGAAAACGCACAATTTCTACATGGAAAAATATGTTTGCTGGTAATAGGAGATAAAGATATAGGCTAACAGCCCTTATGATTAGACTCTTCCATGATTTAACAAAATATATGATGCTAAATCAATAACGAAAATAAGCGAATTTTCAAGAAATTTAAATCATAAATAAAAAAAAAGAAAAACACAACAAACACCATTTGATTCTATTTTCTTTTGTTTAAAATGGAATTCAATTAAAAAGCATTGATCTTTTCCTTTCTTTTCCTCTTGAAAATCTCTTTTAATAGCAGGTATCTAACCACAGAAAATCTATTGGTTTACTGGCTCTGGCCCTCATCACCTATCAGACAAGGGGTCCCTGCGTGGAGGGGGGCGGAGTTTACAGGCACCTCTTTGATGATGATCTTGCCGTTTTGATGGATTGTGCTGTTATTGACCATGCTGACGATAGCCACACCCAAGTTACACCGGATACCGAAGGAGATGCAGAAGCCGAGTCCGCTCAACATAGCGATGATGTATCTGCGCGGCAGCCCGAAGCACGTGCAGTCACACAGGGGTGCTTTCCGCTCCTGGTCCGCACTGGGTCTCCCATCCTCCGTCAGCTCGATCGCCTCACCTGTTTGCTGTCGCCTTTCAAGCCTCCTGCACCACAAGCCGATTATATAACAGGATACTCTTTTTTTAGGTTGCATACAGTCGACTTGGATGTTAAATCAAACATAAAGAACCATTTTTTTATTTCCCCAAAAGACAACATGCACGGGATTTGCTATCGGAACCTCTCTTTTTTTGTCATTTTCTTTTTAAAAATGAAAAAATGAATCAATTTTTGTAGCAATTCATTTTACACGCATCATAAAAGCTGTTTATAGAAAACAGACTCCCAGTTTTACATTGTGCTTTTTCTACAACAGGCCTTCACGATGTCTTGAACTATTCCCAGGCCCCTAAAAGCCTGCAGTGTTTATAAAATCAAATGCCGTTTATTTTCGTTTCGAGTTGTAAAAAAACAAACAAACAAACAAACAACAACAACAAAAAAAAAAAAACAGCTGTGAACAGAAGAAAAGGGTGACCCTCATACCGCATTGCAGTGTTATCAGCATCACTGTCGACGGGTTCATTTTTACCTTTCTGATTTCCAGCTCGTCAATATGCTGCAAGATTTTTTTTTATTTTATTTTTTATTTTTTTTACTTTTATTTCTTCACGGGAAATCTAAAAATTTCTAAACAATATGCTGAAATGTGAGGCCACACGGGGACATATCAGGCCTGCTAATGCTTCCATTACATTTTTTCTTTACGGGTATTAGTCACGTTTCTGTTACTCCAACCCATTGTACGCCTTCAAAATGAACGAAGAAGACTTGTGCGTGCACAAAGGTCGCTTAAAATATGTTTAAAAGCTCCATATTTTTGGTATTTATTTAAACAAAAAGTCATATTTATTGTTAAAACAATCGATTTAATTAACATTTTCAGTTAAAAGGTAAAAATATTTCAGTTTTACATATCTGAAGAGTTCTTACTGCTACAACCAGCTTCCCTACAATAAATCTTAATTGATGGGTCAGTCATCTTTCTCAGCTTTCCTTCGGATTACATTTTATGTAGGCGTACCATTGCAGATTTTATGGTTATAAAAATATAGTAAGTCAACTGATCTGAAGCTCATCGATCTTGAATTAATACGAATGGATACATGAGGTAATACATATCCTCCGACCTTGTGTCACGACTCGTTCTGTTTCATTAATTATTTAAAAACACCCACAGCTGCTGGTGGAGGGTACCATCCTCCAGGGAAATATCTGATCCTTAAATATTCGGGCCACACGAATCTGCTTTCAGCATTCCGTACGTGATTTGTGCTTTAAAGAGGAGATTTCCCTTTTGATTTAATAATTTTGTTGAAAAAAAAAGCATATTTAGGACGGATGTACGTTTTACATGCCATCTTAACATTTACTTATTTTCTACATTAATTTATCAGAACATATCAATTTCTGTGCTTAGAAGAAATGCATAATTGATTTTTTTTCTCTCTCTCTTACCTGTACAGACCACCCAGGGCCTTTCCTGCGATTTGTTTAAGCCCCTCTTTGGTGGTAGGGAGAGCTTTCTCCTTGCCTGGCTCCATATCCAAATGATCTTTTTTTTTTTTTTTTTTTTTTAGAAAAATCCTACAATACTAAGACAAATGGAAATGCAGCATTAAAGAGCATACTGTTAAAACATTAATCCAAATATTGCGCCTCTTTCGTTTAAGCAGAAATAGAACTTGATGTCCAGTGAAGGATGAGCCAGAAAATGGAGAGAGAGGGGAAACACGCTCAGTCTGAAAGAGCTGGTTTCACAGTCACAAAACAGCAGTCAAATAAGTCCTCTTCTGCCTTGCGCAATGTTAATCCGTGCAGTGCCATTTTAAGATCCGGAAAACAGCAACACAGATAATGAGAAGATTGGATGGAGTATGTTCTCTTTTCTTTTCAGAAATCAAAGTGGGGGCTATGTGATAAGCTTCAGCTGGTGGAGGTTAGAGGAGCTCCGGTTTAACCTGAGATGAGGATCTCCGGTGTGGCAGCATCCGGAGGAGCTTTCAGCACCGCGGACAGCGCACAGCTCGTGTACCTGTCAGCTGCTCTGTGCAGCGCCCCTCCTCCCTTCCGCTCCCATGCACCGCACCTCTCCTCAAATTCAATTACAACTTGAAAATCTGTGAATGGGCACGACTGCTTAACCAGTCTCCTTCAGTGATTCCAAAGTGAACTGAAATTCATGTCAGGATGAGTACAGACCACGAAGGCTTTTAATCACACAATGCATCAGACCAAGGCAATGCATCCATGCGTGCTTGTAGAGGGCGTGGGCGGACCTGTAGCGTTAACAGCCCATTTTATATTTGGGGAAGAAACTAAACAAATCATTTTATTTAATTGGAGAAGTGGAGAAATAAATGGTCTACTTAAATCGTTCAAAGAACGTCTTTGCTATTCATGTGGAACCAAACTGTAAAGTACAGTATGCATTCAACCACGAAGAGGCGGTGTTGTGTAAGGACGATAGACCAGCCCCAGCTGGTAGCCTATGAGGTGATAGAAGAGGATAAATGAAACTGGACATCTGATTTGTAGAAAGCATTTATTATATTATCACAATAATAATAATAATAAAAGATTTTTTTCTGTACAGTTTCATGACACAATCAGAAAAAGCACAATAGCCCCTTCATTCACATTTCCGGGGTGAAACTGTACACAGGTGGGACATTAGAAGCATCTGCATTTTCCTTCCATCGTCATCCGGGTGTGTTTCAATGAAGCCACCTGCCTGCCTGTCCTGGCCATTTAAGACACATCATGGCAGCAAAACGCCGTAAAAAGCATTCCTTTATTAGCTGCTTATTATTAACAAGGAGAAGAGATGACTGTTGCAGGCGATGAGACTGGAGAAGCACATCTCCGAAGCGAAAGACTGAGAAGAAGTGCGGTAAAAACAGACTGTCCTCACCGTAAACGCACGGATGCAGCTTTTCGTGACGGTACTTCTCACTATGTAGGCCTCAGTAGCAGAAGGGGAGAACAGCGGGAAAAGGAGGTCAGTTAAGAAGTGAAAGAACGGGATTATCTCTACGGTCTCGCGCAGCAGTATGAAAACACTTCTAACGGTGCGACAGCTCCTAGTGTAGGTCAGGACCAGAGACATGTTCGCAACAAGGCGCAGAGTGATCATACGCACAGGTCCTCATATCCAGGAGCACCAGAGGACGGAGAGAGTGCACAATGGTCAGGTATATTGATGATGAAGAAGATGCTGAGGCGGGAGAACATCCTCACAGCCGCGCAAAGAGCAGCTTCTACTGTAGACAAAGATGGCATTGGACGAGGAAAGGCAATCAGCCAGAAAATGTCAGCCAAGGTCAGGATGAGGAAGAACATGCAGTTTTGACATGCAGTGTCATTTATGTGTATAATCTATTCAATCATCAAGTTTTATATAGTTGTAAACGTTAAGGGTCTCCAGAAAAAAGATCTACATTTTAATCATTTACTATAAGTTTTATATATATATATACATATATATATATATATATATATGTATATATATATATACATGCATCCATGTTTACATGACAGCATGTTTAAAATCACAATAAATCCATAAAATCTACCTGAACAAGCGTAACAGTAAGAGTGTTCCCCATTTCTTTGTCACAGTGGCTTCTGCACTGTTGCCAAGCCAAACAAGCCTGCCAGAATATTTGTGTGTAAAACACACCCACCAGTGTGTGTGTAGGGGGGAAAAAAACAAAAAAACAAAAAAACACTGAATAGTTATCAGGGGTAATTTGGCCATCTGTTCTGTGAACTCTCATTTAATCTGGAAACAGAGCTGAGGATCTACAGCACTCAGGATCAATCCAAACACCTCAAACAGCAGCACAAGTTAAACTTATACTTTATTGAAGAGATTTAACTTTGTAATGTTACAAGATAGAGTAAAAGAAGATTAAAAAAAAAGAAATAAAATAGCAAAAAATTCAATTTGAACATACAGTAAACTGATTCACCTTTTTTTTGCTATAAGCACTACATAATGAAAATATAAGTAATAAAGCATAACAAAAGAGAGCATACACAAGATTAAAATAAATTCAAAGGAACTAATAAAAAAAAAAAAGTTTTGAGTGTTTTAAGGCATCCCTGGGCATGACTTTAGCTGAGCACAGATAAGGCAAACTGGAACATCTAAACAGATTTAACAGTCAGTCAGCTATTATACATACTTAAATCCTTCAATATCTATTACATATTTCTTTGCAAGCAATCAAAAGCATATATAAAATGTCCATCATATTTTATTCAAATCAAAAGCTACAACTAATCTTTGTGACATTTAAACATAAAACCTTCATACAAACATCAAGGTGAGATATACAGCCTCAAAACACTGATCATGAATGCATAACATCATATAAACTACTCTGACGTCTGGACGCCTTGGTAGTCATGTTTCTTTAAGTGCTTTGTGCAAAAATAAAAGAGAATGTATATCTTTCCTTCTCTACACACAAAGCGGAGGAAACCAGAAGCACAACAGCTACAGTAGGTGATGGCTGATGTGCTTAGTGTGATGGAGCAAACATAGTTCAGTAGGCTGGACGTGCTGGCTAGCATGGGTACACTAAAAAAAGATCATATCACCGTCAGGGCTTTCTCCTCTCATCTCCAGGAACACTAGCATCAGTCGACACCACCTGCTGCTTCTACGGCTGAACAACTGGCCACTGCAGGATAAAATCTGTCCTTGCTCACAGTAATAACAGCACAGATTTTTATTTTTAAAAAAGCTACTTCACATGTCAGGCTGAAAACTGCAGAACCTGAAAGGTGATTATGAGAATAAAGATTAGTCTGGGTTTTGCAACATTCAGTAAAATTCGGAAGTAATTTCATAATTTTGTTTTACATCTGTGCAGTGATGTCAATGCAGAGAAATGACCAGTTGTTCACACTTTTTTAATAAACTGATAAAGAAGGAATTAGACTAGAACATACATTTATATATGAAACTAGAACTTTTCACTGTTGGTACATAAAGTACAAGAAAATGTCATCTGACTCGCAGAACCAAAGATAAGGTGTTGATATATTAAGGCTTTGGTTACAAATAGTGGCACTTAAAATAAATATAATTACATTAAAATAAAATTAGCTGTCAGTTTTAGACACAGTGTAGAAGATATCCTCTTTCAGCATATTCTGATTTCCTTAATTTTTATAATTACAACACAAGAGACTGAAAAGCCATAATTATGAGAAAGAATTTCAAGTGTATCAAAGTGTCAGCATGCATGCAGACTTGGTCTTTCACATCTGTGCTTTTCCACAGTCAGCAGGTAAGTAGAGGAAGGATGGCTGTGAAGTGAGTAAAACTTTTAATTAAAACACAGGGAATACAGCAACGTGACAGTCAGTGTCAGAATGCACAAGCAGGGAGATCTACGTCGCTGTGTCCGGCTCACTGACCAGCAGCTCGATGGGCTAGAGACACTCTGACAGCACCTCATGTTGGGGTAAAGACGGATAGATCATCGGTGTGCAGGTGCATTCATTATTGCCATGTTGGCTGAGTTGGATCTTCAGCTTTTCCACTTCATAGTTGTGGAGATATTCCTGAACCAGGTAGCGTTCCCTTTTCACCCGAGCCCTCACATCAGAAGGAACATCCGGAATCAACCAAGCCACAAAGTACTTGACCAGAAAAACAACATGCTGGGGAGGAAGAAGATGCAAGTGGTTGACTTAAAGTGCAGCAGATTTATGGTAGAAGGTAATTCATAGCAAGAATGAGTGCTGAAGAAGTTTATATTTTGTGAAAACTGGAAGAACACAGAATCAGTGGTGAAAAGGAAGTGATATTTAACACATTTAACACAGATAAAGGCATAGATTAAGTATGAAAAATGTTGAATATGAATATGAAGAGTAAATTTACTCATCTATTTTGTATATTGAACGAGAATCGGCAAACAGCTAAGAAAGTACTAAACAGTGAAAGTCTGTGTGTGAGCTTTCTCTGCAGTCTGCTCTGTATCACCGACAATGAACGCCTCTTCATCACAAACTCAATTTTCCTCATAAACTTTGAATTTGGCCCCAGTGGATTTTTGTGTCCTTGCTTCCCACAGATGCCATTAGATCCCATTGGATTGATGTCTGGGGCGTTTTGTTGTCTTTGTTGTGTATTTTGAGCCTTGCTAACATGAGTTTGCAGGGCCCAATGCTGTCTTGCTCGGGGAGGCTAATACTGTAGCCATGTTGGGGTGTGGGATAGGTTTACAAAAATTAACTATCATGTTTATGCCTGGAAAAGGTTTTCTCAGCAAAACACAGCCCTGTAACAAAATGAATGGTGTTACTTTACCTGTCAGTGGTCATAACGTTACGGCTGATCAGTGTAAGACGAAGCTTATATCTCAGTAAATGTTGGTGATGGACGGGGCCTGGATTTACCTCCATTATTATGATGAAAGCCAACTTGGCAGCCAGAATATGCCAGAACTGCATAGTGTGGGAGTACTTCTTCTCATGTTCAGGAGGGTAGCGGTAGTCACGATACCTACAAAGGAACAGCGTATAAATAAGATATTTCAACTTAATGCAGGGCTAAGATTGTTGATTGTCATCATGACAGTCATCTTATGCTAAGGAGAATGAAATCACACAGGACATGGTGCAACATGATGGCATTTCCATGTTTTTTTTTTTAAGTAAAAGATCTATATGTATCACAACAGTTATAAATGAATATATCTTCTACACACACAGTCTATAAATTACCTGCAGGTTGTGATGGAGCTGTTGAACCAGGGAGGATTCTCCCCTTCCTCTGGTGTGCTGTCCAGTGGGATCTCAGAGATGTTAAACACAGACAAACTGTTGTTTATGTAGCCTTTCATATTCATATCAGGCTGGTAGGCATACATGTAGACAAGCCGGGGGATCATATCAGAGGTGAACGCCACAATGAATGCCTACGAGAGAGGGAAGAAATCATGCTTGGCTGGGTTAGCAAAATCTGCATTAATCATCTGGCAAAGACTTCTTGGACAAGTTCGGCACTCACATTTGTGACAACGGAGAGTATGGCCACCCCATTGAGGATTTCCTCCCACGCTCCTATGCTGTGAGCCTTGGCCGCCACAGGACGTCTGAACTGAGTGGTGAGCTTCCAGGCGTCCACTCTGACCTCAATGATGTTGTTAATGAGTGCCAACAGGGGTGCCAAAGGGAAGGAGGCCACAAACAGTGTGATGAAACCAAACTGGATCACTGAGACACAGAGAGGAGAAATGATGGAGATAGTAAAATGCAAAGAGCACCACCTGCAGGATTCAGCTATTTATTAATGTGTCAAGGCTTAATTTATACTGTAATAGCACCATAAAGACTTTATAGCATTTAACTTATATTGTTGTTGTGTGATGTTTCTACTGAGAAGCTATGCTTTCAGAGCTTAGGTCTAGCAAGGCCTAGGCCTGGTCCTGACTCAAATTCAGCTCTACCTGGTCTTGATAAGGATTAAGACTCCAGATTATGATGATCCTCTAAACTTCAGCTTTCAGCTATCAATAATTCATTTGTTGGTTTCTCACCCATTTCCAGGTACTCATAGAAGAGGCCCAGTTGACCAAAGCTCTGCAGGTCGTGATCCTGCTCCCAACGGCTGTACAGACTCTCCGGGTGGCTTCGTGCCTTCCTGCTACCCCACCAGTTCATCATCCACCTGCACGACACAGGGGGGCGACAGAGAGCTTTCAGGATGATTCTCCTGTGGTTTTCATTTCTCAGTTAAAGTACAGTCTAAATTATAATGCAGTTATTTTTGCACATTCTTACAGTGTGCTGTTTTTTTTAACTGTTTTAACCATTTCAAACTAAAAATGAGGAAACACATTTAATGTTTTTTCACAAATAAAAAAAAAATTATGATACACTGGCAATAAAAGACCTAGTATCTAGAAATACTTTTTCCTCATTTGAAATAAAAACTGTCCTTTTCTGTTTATTTTAATGACAAATATTAATTTTCTATACAAGAAAATAGTTATCTTGTCAAAGTGCCTCAGTAGTGTTCTTCAATGGAGCAACAACCAACAGAGGCCACATACATAAAAACATTTATATATAACATTTCTTTAAACTGAAAAGTGTTAAACTGCTGCTGAAATGATGAATGTGTACTCACGGCACCAGAGCTTCCTGAATGTTGCCCCACACCTGTTTGCCGGTCATCACTATCACCAGCTGGGTGGTCAGCTCAATCAGACAGCCACCTGGGTCACACTGAACACACATAGGATGAGAAGGACGAGGGGTAGGAGAGACATGGACACTAATTCAAGTCATTCATTAGTTCAGATCATCAAGATGAACCCTTTACATGGTAATGAATGAGGTACCTCTTCATTCCTCAGTTTGCTCCACTTCCCAAACATATAAGCATAATCTCCAGGATAACCAACAAATTTGCCCTTAAAGAAAGCCACGTAGAAGCATGAGGAGTAGTAGTTGACGAACTGGAAGAGGAACATCTTCACTGTCAGTTTATTCTCATACTCCAGGTGGGTCTTTGGAATTTCTGTAAAAAAAGTTGTAATACATTGATTTTGAACAATATTTTACATTTCATAAATGTTCATAATGCATATGTTACCATCCTCCAGCCCTCACCCAGGTCGGTGATCCAAACAGCCACTCTCTCATACATGAGGTTGAGGATCATGATGATAACAAAGTTGATGCAAGACGCAGTGACAGAGGTGGCCAGCTGAGGTGTGATGTAGGGGCCAACCACCTCCAGGTTGTTGGTGGGACTGTCTTTCATGATTCCAGCAAATGCCGCATACACAGCCAGACGGTACGCTATGACCCCAATGATGCAGGCAATGATCAATGAGATCTTCAAGACAGAGAAAACTGTGACAACATGAACAGACAACAAGGTGGAACAGAAACAGTGAAAACACCAAACCAACAACAAATGTTAAAGCAGACATTACTGCAAAAAGCAAGATGGTTATTTACTAACCAACGCAGTGCCATGCTTGAAAGTGTGCACACATATCCCCAAAAGAAATATACCACTCTTTTAACTTTTACTTCATCATATGTTGCAGTTTCCACACATGAAAAGACAACAGCAGTACATTCTGGGCCAGTATGGATAAAACTAAACGCGTAATGTCTGCAGTTTAAGGAATCTAAAAGGTTTGCCTTATATTTAAAATTTAGGCACTAAGCATTGCTCTTGATTCAGCATGAAGTGTTATAAGATGGTATTAGCTGTTAAAATTCTCAAAGCCATCTCCATTCATTTTAGCTTTATACATACCAGCTATAGTAAAACATTATTAGTGATGATGGTGAATGGCACGATAGAAAGGACATCAGAGACAGGAAGGAGAGAAAACGGATGCACTTTAAACTAATCATGTTCACCAAAAAAAAAAAAAAAAAAAAAAAAAAAAAAGACTATGCTCACCCACAGCAGGACGGTGGCTCCAGACAGGCATGTGCGTGCACACTTGCTTGTTATGGGTAAGTAAGGTTCCATTTCCTAAATCAGAGGAAAGTTTGCGAGCAAAGCATGGACAGTAAGTCACCCTTTGTTAAATCCTGAAAAGAGAGCTCTAAAAGGCCAAGTTCCTTATTACCTCTAGCCTCACATGTGAGGCCAAACTATTTTGCCCAATCCAAACGGTTAGTCTGTTTTTGTGTTTTGTTTATTTTATGGTCTCCTGGTGAACCAATGCTTTGGCGAAAACCCCTTACTAGATAGTAGGACAAACACTGAATGTGGTACAGAAGGAAACTCATGCCTCTCAGTCTTTCCAGAACCATCTGTTATCAACACAAAGTACACCACAACAAAACCTCTTTTTCACCAAACTAGCATTCCACGCTGAGTGCCACCCTTACCCAGAGGATCACGGTGGCCCAGCACAGAAAGAGTCTCCCCATTAGATCTGTAGCTGTTCTTTCAAGTACCAACTCTGTTTCCTGAAGATGGGTGGGATGTATGCAACTCAATTATGTGTCTGTCATAACCCAGACACTACAGACTGTTTCTAGCATCAAATTTAATAGTTTTCATTCAAACCAGCTTTTTTGTTCTAATGAATGAGTACAAATAATTTATTATTCCAACAGATACAGTAGTCAAGTCATTACGTTCAGTCTTGTCACACCTAAACAGTTCAGAGGCTGCGCTTTACACTTTATATTAGTATTTCATTAGCACAGAAACACCTGAGTGATGTGGTTCATCTTGCGGTTGGTGCACTTGGTCTCATACTCTGGCCGAAGCTGCAGTTGCTGCTGCTCCTCCTCAAAGTCGACCAGATCCCACTCATACTCAAGACGGGCCTGCCGCCTCTTCCAGAACTCCAGAAACAGAGTCACTGCAGAGGCAAAAGATCCATCACACCACATGTATCACTGTAGGACAATCATCCAGTATTTTCATGCAACTTAGTCTAAAAAAATGTTACTGAATGCAACGCTTGGATTAGAAAGGTATATTTTTATACGATTTTTCAATTTTACTGTGGTCTGTTTTAGGCTTCAAGCAACAGCATGCAGGGGCAAAAAAAACATGTTTGCATGAAGCACTCATTTAAGTTATAAATATTTGTTTTTAACCACTAAACCCACTAGATGGTGCACTGGGTTTAAAGATGCATCACGCTGGAAGCAGACATTTTTACTTACCCCAAATTCCCATGAAAATTGCAAAAAACACAGTTCCAACATTGTCAAATAGGTGCGATTGCTGAAAGAAGAAATCATTTAGGAAATAATGAGCTCATGGAAAACTGATTTATGTTATTAAGCTGCTCTATCCTTTAAATGTCATGTATTGTGGGTAGAACATGAGTCATGATGACCAAAAATTACTCACCCACGAGGAGTTGCATGTCGAGTTCAGCTTCCAGAAGCCGCATTTCTTGTCACAAAGAGGACACATGACAATTTTGCCTCCAATTTCCTCACTACATATTTCTTTACTGTTGGGGAAATAAACATTATGGGAAAATAATGAAGTGAAAGACTAAGAAAAATGGAATTTTATTCCTTGTAGACCTTACCTCCACTCGTTGTCATCGTAGGTGAGGATCCCATATATGAAACAAATCGTCCCTACTACTGCAGCGAACAACAGCATCTCAGTGTAGAAACCCAGCCAAGCAAAATAAATGCCTATCTTCTCTCCATAATACTTCCTGTCAATAAAAAAAATGAAGCAAAATTCTTGTTATTCTCCCTGCTGCTAATCTAAGTGAATAAGCAACAGATAAGAGCACTTGGCTCTGATGTCTCACCTAATAAGGTTGAGTGGTTGCTCCTTGAAGAAACACAGGAATCTGGCCCAGTATTTGTAGAGACTGTATCTTTCACTTTCACAGTTTGAATCTTTTGATCTTGTCCAGTACCTCGACTGCAGACACACAGAAGACACATTTCAATTTAACACATTCATCCCCTACATTTCTAACAATACTGCTTTTCATGGCAAGAAAAATGCCAAAGATTCTCACATCATGCAAAGGAAATGCAGAAGTGTAGGTGCCATTGTTCAGCAACCTCTTGATTCCCTTCTTGTCTTTGTCTCCACATTCATCCCTGACGTACAAGCAGCGTGACAGGATGTAGTAGACCTGATGAGATAAAGATAGAAAAAAAGTCTTCTATGGCCGCACTTTCCAATAATAAGATTTCAAATTCTCACAAGGATAACTTCATTTACTGGGAAGTTAATCACTCAAAACTGCAGATCATACAGTTTTAAATGTCCAAATCATTTTGAATATTCCAAACCAGTCAAAGATGACTCTGCTTACTATCCTGTTGCGAGTTGAGGGTGGGAAGAACGTGTCTTTGTCATCGATAAGGAAGAAATCGGACTTGCTCTTGTTGAAAGGAGCAGTGAAGTAGTCAGGGTCAGGGTGCATGACGTGCTCCGGGAGGCGAAAAGGTGTGGAGAGCCAGTTCATGGGCATCTTGCTGTTGTCTGGGATGTCATTGACCTTGAATGGAACCTTGATCTTCAGGACATCTGCGTAGGTGGTCAACACCTCCCACGGAGCGTGGATCTTCACAAAGCAGGTCTTTCCATCCTCCGACTCCTAATGACAAGGACAGTAAGCGTGTAGCTTGTTTATGTGTACATGTTCTGTTGTAAAAAGGCATCTTTATACAAACATGTGAAATTCTTGTTTTTGTTTACTGAACACCATTCAGCTTATATGCCTTAAGATGACATGACAAAAGCCAGCATTTTATTAAAAATAATTGGGTATGACCACATTCGTGATCTTACCTGTTTATCTTCTGTTTCCAGCTCCAGGCCAACCTTTACTAAGTTGGCCTCATACACCCTCCTCCTCTCCTTCAACAGAAGCAAAATAAATTAATTAATTAAAACACTGAATTATCAAAAACATGGACACAATTTGTGCAAAAAATACAACATTATGAGAATAAAAAAACAATAAATGAGTAAATGTGAATATTTCAAACCTAAATTAAAATATCAGAAAACTAGCATTATTGTTGATAAGTAAACAAAGTTAAATTAATATAACAAGACAAAGTCAGCATGAAGATCGGACAGAAATTATGTAAAAATCATGAAAAACCTGAGGTTAGACTACTGACAACTGCTGCACATTATAAATCATTGTGGTTGAATCAGACCAAACCACATATATTTACCGTAACTGAAGTAAAGCAATGAGCTGTAAAGATAAGTTATAATAACACAGTAGTATGATTAAAGCTACTTTATGGCACTTTGGTTTAACATTTTAGAATCATGAATACAGAAAAGGATCAGTAAAAAATAAAAAAATAACCATATAAAAAAATAACCATATAAAGAAATAAAGCCTTCATATTAGAGCTAAATTTGAGCTCAGCATTTGTACTAAACATCTGGATAATCTGCAGGAAGTGGCCTCTTGTTTGCCCTTCCTCCTACTGTGGAAAAAGTGAGCCACAACCAGAGCAGGCCAGAAGTTTTACTGTTGACTCACAGACTGAGACTGTGGGTAAAGTGTGAGTCGGCTGTGTCCTCACAGCCCAAGAGTGGTAACGCTCTACTGTGAGAACTTACAGCTCAGTATGAACACACAGCATATTTCAGTTTTGATGGGGAACTACACACATAAGGACACATGGCCAATGATGGAGTAGAATTACTATTAAGAGCTGATAATGTAGAATTTATTTTCCTAGAAAATGCCTTGACAAGATCATTGATACAAGCTAAGAAACAATGTTTATCTAACTCTATCAGTGTTATTTAGGGAATGCTGCTGACACACAGATCTTAGGATGTGCGCTTCTGACTGCAACCAAAAAATATTGAGTGCCACTCTAGATGACTGAAAATAGAACTTTAATAGTGCTGAAAACAGGCACATATCTGCATTTAGTGAAATATGTGCAATAATAGAGGCTATTTCTTACCAGTTTTCTCTCACCATCCTTATCGTCAACATAAGACAAGACAAAATCAATCCTGCGGACTCCGTCACGAAAAAACACAGAATCTTTACTTTGATGCTGTTTGTCAATCTGTAACGAGATAACACAGAAAGGTCGGCACTTAAACATTCACACAGGTATAGAGAGGTACAGTATCAAGAAGTCTTGGGATGCATTCAGCACAGCAGACCAGACAGTCAAATTATGCATCCAGAAGCTAATCCAAAGAATAAGCCTCCATTTCTGGACACAAAAATACTGATAACTGTGTTTTCACTCCAAACACAAATGGCATGCTAACATAGGGCATCTGTAATGACTAGGATGCTCATTTACTAATGTTGTAAATCAAAGTAAAACCTAGAAAGACATCCAGGGAAATCTCTGACTTTAAGGTATCTGTAAACTTGTGGTTTTATTGTACTCTATTGTTCTGTTTTCTTTCCAAACTGGATTTCTAGTTGACTGAGCACACCTGAATTTATGTTAAAAATTCCAAGAATTATTAGCTAATGCTAGCCCTGAAGAGGCTACAAGCCTGACAAAGAGAGCTGCACAGGAATGCTTGAAGAGAGGATGAGGCAGAGCTGCTTGCAGTCGGTGCTGCTTCAGCTGTTCACATGGATAAAAATAGCTACATTCAATCTAGCTCCCTGAACCTCACTACAGCAACTACCTACACGAGGGGCATACGGCACAGAGAACTCATCTAAGCACAACAAAAATCAATAAATAAAACTACCACATCCCACTCGACCAAGTTTTGTTTTTGTGTTGTCATCCTGGCACAGTTTGCTTTGCCTGTCAGCCCAATGCTGCAGGGGAATGGAGGAAAGGAAGTGCACTTTACCTCCATAGCCCACTTGCTTTATGGCTGTGATGCATCAGCAGATAGGCCGGCTCCCTCACAGAGCAAAATTGCCTTTCTCCAGGGAGTAAAGTCCACCCTGAAAGCACTGCCTCACTCTCACTCCATTGATCCCCGCCCAGATGAGCTCCAACCAGCCCAATGACCATCGCAGCACAAGCCTGTTCTTGCTCAGTCATCCAGTAAAGACAGAGCAAGAGGAGCAGGAGGGAGGAAATACTAGGAGAAAAGTAGAGCCCCACAGATGACATCAGCACGGGGGTAGCAGAGCTGCTGCCAGCTAGCTAATTTAATAAGGGCACAGCCTCAGAAGGGGGAGGAAAGGGTGACAGCACTCTGTTGTACAGACAGTCCTCAAACATGCTCACATTTCACATGACTTTAAATGCTAATCAAATAGCTTTGGATTAGCAAGCCGTGTGCTGTTTGTTAGTTATATTATTGTTCCGGCCGTATCCCTGTGCAATGCCCTTATCCTGTATTGTAAATGTACTAGGTTAACGTGGCCTGTCCATTTCATCATTGTCCTGCAGAAACACCATTTTGTTCCAGTGAACGCATGTATTACAAGAGTAAAAATAGATTCAATATTTAATTTATTTATCATTTAGCAACACTGAAAGGTGTGCGTAACACTCGAAAACAAAACATCACAGTAAGAAAATTATCTGGCATGTCCAACTTGAACTTGAACATGTGACCACATGTTCCTAGAAAGTCTGGTAAGAGTGATCTACAGAAAAACTGCTAACTGGTGCATAATCTTCCTGGTACATTTTAAACTAATCCAACAACTTTAAGACACTAACACAGTCGAAATAAAAAAAAAGAAAACGCATGAAAAAGGGAAATGTTGCACAAACAGAGTATGAAAGTGCTGACAAGAGCAAACAGCTGTTTTTCAGTTCTACAGCTTCAGTAGCTCCATTTACAATCCTGGTTCCTGCTTTTATTTTTTTTAACTGACTTAAAGTAGTTAAATGTGTACAGCATGTTTGTGGTCCCAACATTTCTATGGGTTTCTAATCTCAAATTATGCAAACTGTACATCATAACCACTGGTCTGCATTACCTCCCAGACCAAATAAGACTGAATAAGACCATGTTTAGCATGGCAGGGTAGGTGCTTTCTTTAACTGCAACGTTGCTGCAGAAACTCTCTAATTTGCCATAATTACAGATCAGCCATATGGAATTGGTGTGTCTGCAGAGGCGAGCCCCTCTGGTAGCAGCCACAGATTCTATACATTTACAGAGTAACCCCTAACTACTAGGCGTGTCAACATGCATTTGCCCTTTTCTTAATTGAGGAAGATAAATGTAAAACATTGTGTAACATAAGCAGCCTTTCAATTTCAGAGAGGAGGTGATTTAAAATATCACTATTAAGGCATTTCTGTTTTTGGGCCGAATGATTTAGACACTGAAGTCTGATGCTCGGTTGAGTTGTGTGAGTTGGAATAAAATGCAGCTGTTAAGCCAACCTCATGTCAAGCTTCATGTTCTGTGCTTCAAATTTCACATTTAACAAATCAGATTTCCGAAGGACCCAATCTATAACAAGAAGCATGCATCAAACAAAATGTGTTCAACCCAAATACCTTCAGGTACAGCTAAAGAAAACCAAGTAAAGCATATTACTTTCTAAAAGTAAGTAAATGTGGCTATTGTATGACTTGCAATGCTAAAATTTGGTCTAATCGTGGAGATAATTTGCAATATATATATATATATATATATATATATATATATATATATATATGAGAAGAAGTTACAAAACCACATTTAAAAGGAATTTGATAAAAGAAGCTCACGATGAAGCATATGATTAGCTACAAAACATTTTCAGCCTGTTATAAGCACTGGGCTGGGCTTTGATTACATTATATGCTGTACACTTGTGCATGCAAACACAACACACTAATACAGATGGGAAAGTGCTAGTACAGAGTACAGTCTGTGAGAAAATATGGATGTGTACGTGCACTCTAATTATACAGTAACACCACCAGGCTGTTGGTTTCTCTTCAGTGAAGCAAACAGTTATCAAAGGTGAGAAAATAAGCAAGTTTAAATACATTTTTCATTTTAATGAACTCTCATGATACATCAGTGAATGTTTCCATTACTCTCTGCAGAAACAAACATGCTTTGCATGAGAACAGCATCAACTCCCTGCCGAGAAAATGTGTATTGATTTCCCTCATTTCCGGCCTTTATTTGAACATCTAATACTGGAAGCTAAACTCAACACTGAGCAGACAATAATAAAGGAGGAGATAAAGCCTGGCAGGCAAGCAGGCGTATGCACAAAGCTGCATCAAATCACAAGCCTGTTTTACCATGCCATACCCTGGAACGATACTTCAGGAATAGCGCCCGCTTTCTCGAAAGCTGTGGAGGAACCGAGCAGATAGTGAGAGAAAGCCTAACAACACGACAAATTCAACAGCATACTGCTACAGCTGTAGCAGCAACCTCACAGAGACGATCAAATGGATCAGTATATTAAGCACACTGCAGTTGCAATATGTTCACACTTCTCTTAAGAGATTACATCCAAAAACACTATAACACACATACATGAGTCACGTCTGGGTGAGTTTGAGCTCCTAGAGGACACAAAAACACACACTGACACAGCAGCATGACTGGCATCTTACCCCAGTCAAATCACTGGATCGCCCTAAGGACTGACACTGATACTGGGGAGTGTCGCTGTGGTCGGAGGCCAGGGAGGCCAAGCTGGTGCTGATAGAGTCACAAGTCTCTATGCAAACACCAGGCATTAAAGAAGTCTTCAAGTAGAGTGTGAATGAGGAAAAAATACAGCAGCGTTAGGGTTATGTCTACCTCTGTCACAAGATAAGTCTTGGCTAAGAATTAGGCAGTATCAAAAATTTGACTATTAAATGTGGCTCCTTTAGATACAAAACCTGCAGTGTTTATGGGAGTATTTCCCTATCTTGAATCAGGAGCTTAACTGTTCAATTTGAGAGCAAGATTTCTTGATTTCATGTTGAAATATCATATTGCTCTCTCTCAACACTCTGCTCTTACACTCAAAAGTCTCTTCGTGCTCTTAAATATATAGTTTATCCCTTCCAAACTCTGCTCCTCTTCTCAAGTTTAATGTTACAGGTTCACGTCCTCTCTCTTGTGTTGCTGAATGAGCTGTCTGTCAGACAAACTCCAGCCAATAGAATACATGATAAATGCTAACCGAGCAAATCACCCCTACTTTCTGTAGGGTGCGCTTGTTTTACTTGACACAGTGACTCTAGACAAGTTAACTGTTTTTTTATTGCCACTAAAGTTTGTTCATTATAATCATTTAATGCTTTTTGTCTTTACTTTTAAAAGTAGACACTTATTTGTCAGTAATATTATAACTTATTGGGCTCAATGAGTTGTAACTCAGTCTATGTGACCAGCTACTGCCTCATGTAAGATGACTTCATGAAAGCATACAGTGGAGATACTCAAGACCTACGTCAGGATGGCTGACTTTGTATTGGATTTTGTTTAACAATCTCTCCAAGATACGATGCTGAAGCAGATCCTGTAGGTATAATAGGGTGTAAGTTTAGGAAATACAGGTTAGTTTTATGTTATATAATTTGTGAGAAAGAAACACTAATTGAAATGTTTTATTTATCTGATAAAGTGTAACAAGGCTGACATCATGGTAATGCATCTCAATTACTCATCACTATGAGAAGTACATTGTGATAATTCTGCTACATATTTAAAAAAGCCTATAGGAATGATGATCAGCTTCGTAAGCATGCCAATTTATCATAGGTCAATTCTATAGTACCATAAAAGAAGAATATTTATGCTCAATTTATGATTTCCTTAACTTTATACTTGGCATACGGTATGTTTGTATGGGTACTGTTATTTTTTAAATGAGTACTTTTATAATAAGGTAGCAAGTCACTTTTTTTTCTTTTTATCTTAAAAAAACACAGAATAATATCAAAAGAAAAGCATAATAAACACAAAATGCTTACTAGAGATTGCTGGGTGGGGTTATCCATACATGTTTACTGACTATACCAGTTAAGTACCAATTTTCTGAGTGCACTGTGTCAAGTAAAACAAGTGCACCCTGAAGAAGGTGGGGACAATTTGCTCGGCCGCCATTTATCTTGTATTCTATTGGCTGGGGGACAACTGACCCACAGCTCATTCAGCAACCCAAGACAGAGGAAAAAATATCCAAGAGCAGAACTTTTGAGAAGCAGAGAATGTGTGTGAGTGTGAGGGAAAGAAACCAAGCTTGAGCGCACGAGATTTGATCCTGCAACACCAAACTTGAGAAGAGGAGCAGAGCTTTGAAAGAAAAATCTACATATTTGAGATCAAGAAGGGACTTTTTGAGTGTGAGAGCAGAGTTCTGAGAGAGAGCAAGATGATATTTGCGCATGAAAACCAAAAAACTTTCTCTCAAATCGAACGATTAAAGATAGGGAAATATTCTGCTTATGTGGGTGAGAAAACATACAAAAAATAAAACAAGGAAGGAAATCTGAATACAGCTTTTTATTTACACACACAATAACTTCCTGCAACCATTTTAACAGGTGGTAAGAAGGAGGAGGGAAAACGATTTAAGCATCAGCCTTGAAAAGCTCAGTTTTAATATGTTTTCAATAATGTAAATAAACTGTTTAAATTCTAACCAAACTGTCTGCATAGTAGACCACAGTAGAAATAACCATATAAAGGTGATGGATGAGTGTTTACCGCGGACGGTCCCTGCTGGAGGGATCCTGTGCTGGAGGAGGCATGTTGGTGATAGCCGTTTAATTCATCTGCAAGATAAAGAGCACAAACAGAATTATCAGTTAGTGACAGGATGACTTTCTAGCAACCATAAAAGAAAATGAAAAAAAAAAAAAAAAAAAAAAAAAAAAACAGCATGTCACAATTGTGAGTTATTTCAAACAAGCAGGGAAGTTTCAGGCATATGAGCAGCTGCCTGAGGTAAAGAGGGCAGCACTGACAGGTGGCCAGTGTTGTGGTTTATATTTGTACAGAGTTTTGTGTCAGCAGTCCTTCAGGGCACACAGGGTGATTTCACAAGATCACTCAAAGAACCCACACAGTCATGTTGCTACGATTCAACCATAACAGCAGTGACTGATGGAAAGAAGAATGAGAAGTCTGGTAAACGCCCTCAATGTGTTTGAAAATAGAAGAAGCCTGATTGATGAAGAAGGGCATTAACTACAACAAGGTTCTTCAGTCACCCTCTGCTCATCGCATGTCAAATGAAATGAGAACTTTCCAGAGTTTGTTCTGTGAAGAGATTTGCATAAACAAATGAACAGATAGGTGAATAAACAAGACAACCACCAGGTGTTGTAAGAAAAAAAAGCATAAAATAGTTTCAGCCTCTGCATCTTTATTTTGACATGAAATTGCAGCAGTTCTAATTGATGGTCTCTGAGATTATATTTAGACTGGACTAAAGACAGAACGTGTGCACACACAAACCCAAAGCCTTCAAAGCTTTGCTCCACATCATTATGCACCTTAAAGTTTTGAAACTAAAATGGGCAACATTTACTGCAAAAGCTGCAGCATAACCTGTGACGTAACTTCTGTTAAGTTGTGCTGAATTGCTGTAATTTGTTTAATCTTTTTAAACCGGAAACCTTTGGAAACATTTTCAGACTTCGCCTCAATTGTCTGTAATAAAACCTCTTTAACTGTGTCTGCTTTACTTTACCAATAATGTTCACATATTGTACTTTAATTTGATAGATGTTTAGAGGAACAGCTGTGTCGTTCCATTCACATTGTTTGTAGACAAGCTTGAAACTACTGATATTTACAAATCTTAAAAGTGTTCCCTCTTAGCATGACACCAAAATTATTCAAATATACCTTGTGGTTGCATATATATATATATATATACTCATATCATTATAGGTTGCATAATGCCTAAAAATAAGGAACCGGGCTCAAAAGGTTATGATTAACTTTTTGTTTTACTGCGGTTGTTAAAGGATAGACTGTAAATGAAAATTGAGCTTGTAATTTGCTGTTATAGCATGCTTGTGTAAACTTTCTTTTATGGCAGTGTGAAAATGAGGAAAGGTTGGGCTTGTGTTATTCTGCTTTTCTATTTTCATCTGCAAGGTCCACAAGAGGTCCAAGTGAAGTCAAATTTGGTTATCAGAGGGTGTATGAGAGACTCTGTGTGGACTTCTGTAAACCCTTCAATTTGCTTTGAAGCCACAAAGGCATGAACAGGGCATGGAAAACTAACATGGATGCTGAAGAGAGGCTGAGTGAAAATGCCTGTGACATTTGTCTACTGTCCATGTATAAAAAAAAAAACCCTCTAAATGGACACGAACATAACATACTGACTGCAATGATGTAAAGCTGCAATAACTGGAAGAATAATTCAGAAAGTTTTTGTTAACTCCCTTCTAAGTTGGAGAAACTTGCAAAGATGGAACATTCTGGCACACAATTAACTTAAGCTGTTGATTGCTAAAGAAAAATATTAGATTTTGATGTGTTTTAGCTAATGTTACCATCATAAAATGGTACTGGGAAGTAACTAATGACTTAACGTCTGTGTTGTTTCTGACTTTACATCATGTTTAGGAACAGGAGTTGCTTGAGGACCATGTGTAAAACACCTGTTGTGTCTGCAGCTGTTCAAGTGCAGGTCTACTAAGGCCTTATCCACCAACAGTGAACCCTTAAACATCCTTGGTTTCACACTGTAACTTTAGTCTAGCAGACCTCAAATTTCAACTACTCTAATATTAAATATGTAGTTTTTTTTCACAGCTTCTTGTTTTTTCAGCTTAAAAACATCTTCCTGACTTTGACTTGAATGCACTTCATTCACAGCATATGAGAATGTCTCTCAAACAGCTGAGCATATTTTTTCACAGTTGTGCGATCTATTGGATGCAGTATGAACCAACCAGTTATGCAAAGAGTCTTTTCCTACTTAGTAGCCATGACAGTTAAGGCTTTGTTCAAGAGTGAGCAGCTGATCACAGTGGAAATGCTACAATAATGTTTCTGTCTCTTCTTTTTTTAATCCACAGAAACCAAAAACACAGAGAAGGTCAATATTTGAGTGAATTTGTCCCAAAATGTTAAAAAAAAAAAAAACATATGAAAGGAAAAAAAACTGCTCATACTCATAGAGGTAAAAATACAGCTAACACTCATTCTTTTAACTGTTATAACAACCACAAAAGCATCACTTCCTATATTTTGATCATAAACAAACTGGATGGGTCTGTGTAATTTCCTGAGATTTGAACAGTGTTCAAGTGTCTTGTTGCCACAAGTTTCATATGTATGCAAAAGCTACCCCTGCACCCAGCTCAAGTGAACATGCAACAACAATGGCATGCAATAATCCATTTTTGTCTGAACCTGTCTTATCCAACAGCATCTACGAACAGCATGAAAATCAGTACTGTGGAAGACAATTAAGATCAGCAGAGGTACAAATGTCTGATATATCAGGATGACCTGTTAAGATAACTGTTAGTATTATAAAGTACTCATGTAAGTATATTTTGTTGGCAGAGGGAATTTGCTGAGACAACAGGCGTTGGCAAGAAGGTAGACTGATATAAATGGATAATTTCATGTTTAGGCAAGGTCAAAATCTCTTTAAACGCGTGAACAGTCTGACTGAATGCTGTGTATAGTGGGGAGATTGTATGGGTGTGTGGAGATTTTATGACTATAAAGATTAAGGGACATTCGCAGAGCAATAGAGGAGGGAATCTGGATAAAGGACCTTGGAAGAGCTGGAGAGATAGGTCTTTTATCAAATGTTTACTGAGCGATATTGTATGTGTGCTTAAAACGCTTATTCTCTTTATAATTATAATTAATCTTGTAAAATAAATGCATCCTAAATGTTGTATGCATCTGCCTGTTGTCTTTTTGATTCTCCCATTGGAGATGTTGAGGAAGAGAGATTTCTCAGGTCTGTTTTGTCTCCCTCATTCTATAGATATGTAAAATAGTTCAAAAAAGAAATGGAACATGCGACAACAGTGCCACAAGCATCTTCAGTGTGGTCAACAAAGAACTGCAATAAGCTGTAAGATCTGAAGTATTACTGAGATGTTATGTTGTGGATCTGCTAGTGTGGTTGGTGGCTAACCCACTTCCATTGTCATCTCAACACACAATAAACACACAACACCAAAATAATATTAAAGTTCAAAATCCTGTTAAAATCCTGGAAAATCCCAACTCCACCAGACCGCAGAGCTAAGAATCTCTCAACGCTGCAAATGCAACACTACACTTACTTATCGATTCATACTGATTTAGGGCGGCCAGAGAGCATACAGAGCTATTCATCTTTCATTCAGCATGATGCAGTTTGCAGCCATAAATGGCAAAAACACAGGCCCCAGTGCAAGTGCTTGTTTGGAATCCACAGTCATCCAGGAACAGAGAGGGATTTGGGGTTTGTGCTGGTGGATAAAGTGACTGCCTGTAGGTGACAGACTGTTTCCACTAGGCAGGCCAGCTGCTAAGGCCTGGCTGCCTGTAAATCAGTGCTGCTTGCATGGAAAGAAAGCCAGACTATGAGCTGGTTAGACCATTTAAGAAGGAGATCAAACACTTTAACATTTCAAATAACTTTAAAATGTTAATTGCTATAATTATATCATGGCCTTAACACAGATTAGCATCACACAGCTTGCTGTCACAGGCAAAGTAAACACTATAATTTCCCCCAACAGTGATTATAAAGTGCTGTTTACCTTAGTTACCAGCTGGGAATTGATTAAAGATGTTAAAATCTTTCATTTCATGCATTTATGAAAGGTATCAACGAGATAATATTACTTTAAATGTAGTTTATGTGTGGAAATACTCTAAAAAGTTAAGAGTTAAACTCTCTTCAAGGGATACAGGGAAATCCCATGTGTTCAGTCTCACTACATCTGAGGAACTGATACAGTCCCACACGATTAGTAGACAATTTCCACAATAAGTACCCGTTTTCTCTGTTTAGAGACAAGGTGCTGGTTCTGTTTTCTGCAACTCACCGTTGAAAGAGTCTGTCGGGCTCATCTCAATTAAACTGTCCCCTCCTGCTTTCCCCGTTATTCGGTGCATGTTGAATATCTTCGTGTGGCCAGACAGTTCCCGTAGGCCTTCGTTTACAGTAAAATTGGGGAATTTTCTGTCGTCGGTCTACGGTTAAACTCCAAACCACGCTGTTCCACTTTCGTCGTCCCTCCCTGCTAGCCTCGCAGCCGCCGCCTCGCCAGCCCTCCCTCTTCGCCGACTGACCGACGCACTCTGCTGCGTCTCTCGGGATGTCTACGAGGGGAGGGTCTACACGCCACAAGCCAATAGTTCAGGTGGATAAACACGGCATACATGTCCACATGTAAATACGTAAACTGGGATGGCCAAGTCAAATAGACAGAGCTAAATAATCCAGGTATTAATAAGAAGCTAATACAAGCAAACTTGGAGGGAAACATTTCCCTTTTGTGTTCAATAAATCTGTTGTAGCTTACTTTTGCATTACAATATGATCAATAAAAGGTAAATAAAGAAATGAAAACTGAGTTTACATAGAAGTTAAGAGAATCTAGTTTCATCAAAGCTGGTGATTTGGTCAGTTCTGCAAGAATAACTTATCTGTTTAAAATAAAACAACAACAACATAAGCAGCAGTTTAGTTCTGCTAAATGACTTTAGATAAAACCCTCTATCCTGTCAAATCCTGAAAATGTCTCAAACTAAAACAAAGTTTATTTAATCATATAGCAATAGTTACAACAAAAAACAAATGGATTAGAAATTAGGTAAACGTTTGTTAATTGGTCTAAGTTGAAATTGCGTCTCCAGAGTTATTCTGAGTGATTATTTTCATTTTCTGGTGCAACATGTCTGCTAATTAAATGTGTCATTTTCCAGGTTGAAGATATCCCCATCCAAAGAGAGAACAACAGGTCACTGAACAGCATCCATATTATTTATGCTGTTGCCCATGAAGTATCTCATGCCAACACCCTGTGAAAGTTTTTTGAAAGATATGAAATCATCTCCACTATCATCACTATTAAAACACATAATCAATGAATACCTTTAGGAACGCTATTCCAGTTTTTCTAGTAGTGTCCTAGAGGTTTTGAAGATCTTTTGAATGGGACAAATTGGTGGCCCAACTTCTTTAAAAGAATGGAAAGGGCAAACTCTTCTTGAGAAAGCTTGTACACGAATGTTGTAGAGAGTGTGATTTGTTTTAAATCCATCTTTTATGGCAGCAGCAAACTGACAAAGAGAGAACTGTTCTGGAGCTGTCTGTACTGCTCAAGCTGCTGTACAGCAAACCCTCTACACAAAACAACGATTAAACAGGAGAGTTTGTTCAGTCAGAGGCTTCTTCAGTTTAACTACAACAAAACACAGTATAGGAGGTCATTTCTGTCCAGCAATGACATTTATTTCAACTGACTATTATTTTTCAATTTATACTGCAATATTATGACATCCAATTTAGGGATTAATATAGTTTAACACAATTCAGAGATTGTAAAATTTAAAAAGTGAGGAGTGAGTAAGGAAGTGAGTGAAAATGCCCCTTTGTACGGGAAAAGTTTTTACACTAAATAAAACAAGTTCTTTACTGGGAGTTGAATGCAGCAAATAATAGATTACATTTCAATTCCTGGAAGGTACATCCTTCCCAACCCACATATCAACAGACAATTCTGATAATTGCAGGAATGCTGCCACTATTATAAAAAGAAATGAAGACAATCCAAGACGATCTTGGAGTTCAGTAAAAGACTGGATAATCTGTGAACAAGATTGGTGGGAATAATTGCTCTTTAGTAGTCAACTATAGTATTCTCATGTTGGTGTTCATACTGTATATTTTGACTGGTTAAGCTGAAGGAGATCCAGTTAACTCTGAATATCTGCTTTGATGTGTCTCAGTGTCAGATTTTCACCAGGATGCTGGTGACAAAACAAATGGTTGTGAGAAGACTTTGTGCCTTCTTAACACAAAATTCAGTATTGTAACAATGTTGTTACTTGCTTGTTGAAATAACTGGGAGGTGAAATTAAGTGGGTGGACAAAGTATTAACAACTCATACAATTGAGAACAACAAAATATAACAATTTGTTCATGTACAGATGCTATGTTGAACAAACAGACTTCGGAGCTGCAGGGTTTCTTTGTTCTTCTTCACATTTATAGTCAGTGTTCCCTTGGATACCAAATTTGCTTAATTTGCTTCACAAAATATCCTCAGTGAACTTCCTGGATCACAACAACACTATTAAAAAACTATTTCAATGATCTCAAGAATAATTTACTCTTACACCTGAGAAGGCTTAATATAAATATTGGTTCTCTTTATCATAGAGACATTCATTTTAAATCTGTAATGGGAAAATTCAAGTATGAATTTGAAATTGTTTTTCTCATCTTCCTCTGCAGTTTTATTTGTAACTTCACTGGTCTGCAGCATCCTGAACTTAATCATTCTCTGTCATTCCCACATTCTTCCCTTATCCACATATATGATCTATGTGCTTAAATTATACTCTTTATAGTCTTTGTCTCTCACTCTGCAGAGCCAGATTACTGTCTGTATGATTTGCGGACCTATTTTGCAAGAAATAAATATATTTAAGACATTTTAGATGCTCTTTGTCTTCAGGAAGACTTGCTTCAGCAAAGCCCTCACTGAAAACTATTGTTTATAAAAGTCTTTGTTTTTTTAAATCTTTGCTGAATCAACATTTTGCTGGACCTGGATCTTGGATCAGAATGAACCTTTCAGCAGGCAGGATGTTTGATAGTGTTTTGTTTATTTTAGTGCAGCATTATGTTTGGTATCTCTTCCTGAACAGTCACACAGCTTAATATCTATTCCTCTCTGACAGGGAGTTCAGGAAGGGTCCCTTGCAGCTGCCCATCCCAGCCACTTATACACCCTGTACTTCCACTATGGTCAAATTTAGCAGCAGTGCCCCCCTCTGTCCCTCTTCAAGTGGTTTACACAGTGCTGTGTGGGTGTAATTACGTTACCCTCCTCAATGGGGTGTGGCTGGGTACAGAAATACAGCTGCTTATTTACTGTACCACACCACGTTTTCTCTAGTCTCACATCGCCTCTCCTCCTTGAGATGTGGGTCTTCTTGGGTGAGCACTGCCCTTTAAGGTTTTCAAGACTAATGGTGAAATCTTCTCTAATAACAAGGCACAGAGGACCACCCATTTATGTTACTTTACCTTTTTTTTTTCTTCTTTTTTGACAGCCAAAGGAAATGGTTGGGAATTACAGCCAAATGTGTAAAAATAGAGTAATGGTGTAAAAATGAATATAACATTTTTGTTTGGATTAAAACTGAATAACTGCTACTAGCTTGATTGCTTAATTTCTTTCACTGTAGTGATGTTCAGAGGCAAATGATTTTGCAAACTAGACATTTTGTGCACTTGGAAAGGAGAACAAGTCTAACGGGTTGAGAATTTTTTTTTATGTGGGACAGGCAGACTGGGACAAAGATGACACATGTAAATGAGACTTTTCTTTTCTTTTCGTTTCTTTTTAAGGTCTTGATTTTTTTTATAATTAACCAATTATTAATGTTAAGTGGTCATCCAATGTAAAAAGAAAGACAAAATTTGTAAATGCAAACAGCAAACCATATTCTTTTTTGTTGTTTACTTAAGATGATCCTGCACTGTGTGGTTTTAATTATTGCTGCAGAAAGACTTATATATAATTGATAACAAGAAAAACTTGCATTGGGTCAACACACTAGTTTTACTAATGTTTATTTAGCATTAGTGACCTTTTTAATTGAATTCATAAAATGTAAACAGGTAAAAAAGACTAATATTATCTCCTACAAGGCATGATGTTGTATAAATGCTGCTCTGTGATCATGAACATGGTAGAGTTGATGTACAACAACATATGCTGCATTTACTGTACTTGCACTTGGGCATCTGAGGTTTACCAGATAAAGGTCAGTTTACACTAAGAATTTGTAAGAATTTGTTTCTCTGTTCTTAAGGTGGCATCTGGTTGGGTCAGTTGGATTTTAGGAGCTCAGTGCACACCTTTGGCCCCATCCTTGCTAACAGTTTTACATACTGTCAAATCACATGATTGTATTATGTTTTAGAAAACTAAAGTGAAAGTAAAGCAGTGAAAAGATGCTAATTCTCAGGTTCAACTACAAATAATGTACAGAACAAAGGTGATTCATTACTTTAAAACACTAAAGGCTTATTTTCAAAACTTTAAAATGATTATTAAAAAGATTAACTGGTTTATTTATAAAGCTGAATTACATATATGATTTTTTTTTCTTTGTATATCTTTACTTTTAAGATAGAAACTGAAATGCAGAAGCAAAACAGCTGAGACAGACCTTTATTTAACGGATGAACTTTTCCATAATGATGAAATGTGCTTTCATCATGAGACGCCTGAAGTGGTAAGTTTACTCTGAACAGGGAATTAACCAGTGAGCAGCCTTATGTCTCATTTCTTTCTGCTTTCAATATTGACTTCATAGATGTTTAATTTTCTTCATTTTTTATGTTAATGTTTACTCAGTTTTGACATGATTTAATAGCCTATTACACATATACCAGTTCAGTTTTTCCATTATACACTTCAGGATGTTCTCAGATTTTAATTTCTTGGCTGAAGGTAAGTCAGTATATGAACTCAAGAAATATACTTAAGTGTAGTTTTGAGATGCTTGAACTTTATATAAGTATTTCAGTGACATGCTGCTTACCCACTGATACCTAAGTAGTAATAATGTAATTATGGCACACATATTAGACATGTTCTTTCACTTTAATGCATATTTTCACTTTAATACTTATTTGCTTTTGCTTGAACGTGATTTGAAAAAGAGTATTTTTTCAGTATTTTTATTTTATTTTATTTTTCTTCGCAAATGTCTAAGTTAGTGTTGTTGACTGATGTGTAGGCTGATTCATAGCGAAGTCAGAGGAGGTTAAAATCAGCATGTTTGCTGCCATCTGGCGGTGAATGAGTGCAATTTCAACCCATGAGGAGGAGGCAACACAAAAAACATGCCATCCCATTGCACCTGACAAATCAAAACCATAGTCTCTTTTTTGTCTGTGGTTACAGTACAATACAGTAGACGCAGATTTCCTGTTTCTGACCGCATTGTGGGCTGAGAGAAGAAAAAAGGGCGGCTGTTAAGATCAATGTGGTGACACCAGCAACAGGTAGAGTAGCTTTTATTTAGCCTACCTTCCCTCGTAAAAAATACATATTTCAAAAGGAAATCCGGAAGTTGCTCACTGTCTGTTGAAGGTCAAACATGTTTATATATCTTTTTTAGAACTGTATATATTGCTAACCTGACTCGGGCTGATGGATCAGTGAATGGTCACTGAAGATTTTTCCTTATCCGGGAGGCTGCCGCTGCATTCCTCATCATGCTCGCTGGCCACAGGAGGCAGGTGGGTGATCATATTAATAATCATGTCGAATCGTAAATGAAGCTGTTCTGAGGCCAGATCTCACTTTAAAACGCTCTTGGTGTATTACTGAACGCTCGTGTTTGACATGACTGCTTGTAATGTTCTTGTCAGACTGCACAGCTTCAACAGAGCTAAAGAAGAGCCACATATTACACAGACCCACTCCAGATGGGCAAACATTGTGGCATCACAATGTTCGTTCACATTGTGTTTTAAGGCTGGCCACATCCTTTTCCTTAATTTTAACTTCCATGTAACAGACAGCATGATGTATGGGGAAATTAACATGCCATATTGTTTAGTTAGAAAGCCAGTTTTCTGTGGTGAGTCAGGTTGGTTGCAGGTTTCTCTGTGTACTGTGACATTCCTTGACACACCTCCATGTTATAGTTAGACCAGATTCTTTTGTAGGCGATAACCTTTCTACTGATTTTCATAAGATTATTATCACTTGCTAGACTTGCTAAGCTTCTTTATCTGGTAAAATGACATTATCTCAGTTTTCATGCATTACTGTAAATAATTCAGCTGTTTGAGGCATGTTGTTTACAGTTATGAGAAAGAGTTTTCCTTGTAACATTTCTTTTATTACTTTGTGGTAAAGCCCAGTATTGAGCTGCTGGAATTAATGGGAGTGGTAAAAGAGAACGGCAATGAACAGACATCCCTTCCTCCTGTGGTGAGAATTTTTTTTATTTTTTATTTTTTTTTTTAACTGTACCCACATTAAGAACATCTAATGCGTTCCTGGTCATCTTAATTCGCAGATTAAACTTGACCATTAAAATATCAGAAGGTCTGAATTTGCCATTTTTCTCACACAGCTCACACCACTGTCCTACGACTACATCCTGGTCGCCAAAATGGTGGATAACCAGGAGCGACAGGTTTTCAAGAAACAAATTGAATACATCGATGAGCTGAAGAAGAAGAACTTTAAAGTGACAGTGGGTCTTTAGCAAAGAACAAATCACCCTTACTCTTTAGTTTATTTGGTGCAAAGTTAATATATTTCATCTTGATTTCTTCCTGTCAGAAAATTATTGATGATGATCTCGTCTTCTATGGGATTCAAGCACCTAAAGAAACATTTGAGAAGTACAGGTACCTGCTCAAAGTGTCTGATGCCTGTAACTGGAGCTCAGATCAGAACATTGTGCCTTTCAGTACAAGGTAAGCCAAGTACCTCTAGGTATTTTTGGCATTTTAGCATTCTCTGATGTTAATTTTTAGCACCTATATTGTTTATGTGCGCAACATGATTGCATCATTACGAGTGACATGTTTTTAAGCAGGTTGTGTCCAAAGAACTTTTATTGAGTCGATAGGATTGTTTTGTGTATAACTGTGAAGATAAGTGTTGGGGTGTGATGTTATAAATGATCAATAATCTCATCTGTCATTGTTAAAAAGTCAAGTTTGCTGGGATCCACTACATTAATTGAAAATTTTAACCTTATTTGCTTCAAGAATAGCTTTACAAATTATTCTTATCCTTGTTTCAGGATAAGGATTGTTCACTTCATCTTAAATCACACCCCTATCCGTTCAGGAGGTGAGAGAGAACTACAAACATGATCCTTTGCATTTAAGAAGACTTTGTTTTTTAATATTATTTCGCCTTTGTGTTAACTTCACAGAAAGCCTACGGGATCTCATGAAGATGAAGGTTTTTGAGGCAAGGTTCTGCTTACATGAGGTAAAATGAACATTACAGGTGTGTTATTGTTGCATCACTAGTTACAAAAATGACTTGAGGCTTAATCATTAAAAATCTTTCCCCTAAAGCTTTTCATCACCTGCCTCTTTTGGAAATTGTATGAACTGAGATAGAAAACCATAGACACGCATAAAGTAAATGTCTGTAGTAGACTGTATCTGTAATTCCTTCAGGTCCGGCAAGAATGATCAGATAAACAACAGAGAAAACAATGGCAATGCTTAAGTGTGTTTTTTTTTCTTTTCTTTAATGCTTCAGCAATTATGAAGTGAAACTTGGCAGTGACCTTTTAAACAATATATTGTTACTATAAAAACATTTGCTCACAGCGATGCGATGAGAGTCATATTAATGCAGTGAGTCATCCAACGCTGGGAGTAAGTGGGCATGTGTGTGAGCATGCAGTGATGCATATGTGACCATGAAAACATTGACATATTTATTCTTCGGTTTTCTCTCCAAACACATGCAGATCCAATTAAGTGTCCTAAAAATGTCACACCACATTGAACAATGGTTATCACTCAGATATAAAATTATATTAATTTTAGATACCTAATGGTATAAATCAACATGCTAAACCTGTTTTGTTAAGATACTGGTATTTTTAGTCACATTGTAAGCTCCACTCTCGGTGTGTCTTGTTTTAAGCTCTTGCTCATAATTTCCTTTGATTTTGTGTGCCTCTGCTTTCAGAAAAGGAAACAGAAAGAGCTAAAGGAGAGCTGGGCACGATGGACAGCCTGTCTCCAAGGGCAACCCATAAATGCTGTCAGGTTTGGACTGAAACACAACAGCCTATTTATTAATTAGATTTTCATACAGTTGCAGCAATGGCAGCATGATTGTTTTGGAAACAAGACAACAGCAAACATGTTGCCAACATGGTGTAGGCATTCTGTAAGCAGGATTTATGCAGTAGCTGGGTGTAATGTAGGCTAAAGTTGGAAGAGTGTCTGTAGATTCACTTGTATACTGAGAACACAATGCCAGCATAAATGTGAAACAGCTACAAGGCTCTCTGCGTTAGATAATTTCAGACATTTCAAAAGGCTAATTAGAATTAATACATTTTAATTCTCAAGTAGTAGATACAAAATGTCAATGTTTTCCTGCAGCTCTCACGATGCATTTTGGCCAAAATTATTTCTACACTCATCTTCCTTAACATGTTAATTTAAGTACTAATAACCCACAGTCTCAGCCATAAGACTTTACAGGCACTATAGAAGCTAACTTTGTTTTGAGCATAAGAACGTTTCTTTGGAACGGCAAATTTCATGAACCTAGGAGCTAAGTATATTGTCAACTCTCCTCCCAAACAACCCTGGTCAAGATAAAGTACTTATAGTGTTCTGGCTTAAGATGCTGAACATTTATGATTGATTGTGAATGCCCAGCAGCACTTACATTCTATCTCAATTAAATCTCACTTAATCACTATCTGTCAGTTTAAACTAGAACTACAGGAATAGTTGGTATTGCTTTTAAACATGTTAAGACTGAGCTATTTATTCCAACTTCAACTAGAGGGGGAGAGACGTGGTGTACTTGTTTGTATAGCAAGTGGGCTACTAAATGAATGAGTTGAGGGTGCAGCAGTTGTGATAACAAAGAAGTCAAACAGCAGAAATGAACTATTATTTTGTGATTGTTTGTAAGAGGTTACATTCACAAGCACATATTAAAACACCCACACTTTGGTACAATCCTATATGAAAGTGCCACATTGCTTAGATGTGTGAAAGCACCTAATCCTACAACCTCTTCTTCAGTGTAGCTTCATTAGCCTGCCTCTGTGCTGCAGCACATACTCGTCCACAGATGTCCAAACATCATCCCTGGTACTTTAGATTGTGGTGGCAAAACAAACAACTATGGACTGATGCGGTTAATAAGCTCATTTAAAAAAGAGTTTGGACTGAAAGTAGCAGTTGCTTTGGTGAAGTGAGCCTTAATGATTAACATGCTAACATTAGCATGCCGATAAGCTGACACTGCTAACATGCAAAGGTACAAGATTTAACAAAGTAACCATGCTATTTCAAGAAATTAGAATGTTAATATTTGCAAAGCAACACCCCAAAAAAGAGAAAAACAAAAGCTGGTGCTGTGAGGGGATTAAAGCATTTATCAGCATTCTTGGGAATATGAATGTTTGGTGGCCGTGAAGTGTCACAGCAATACAAAAGCCACAACGCTCCACAATTCACAATTAGCCACAACACAAATAGAAAAACCACAAAAATTAGCTGCATCACGAATACAAAAACCACAACACTTCACAATTAGCTACACCACAACTTTTTTTTTTTTTTTTTTTGTAATTTATGCTGCATGCAATGGATGAAAACGAGATATTTTGGGGAAAAAATTTGAGAAGAGATGAAAACATGAATGGTAAATAATGTTTATTGATTTCTGTATGTTAACTGTGATGTGCAAAAACAAGAGTTATTGCCTGTTAGAGGCAGTAGCTTCTATTGCTGCTCACTTCCTGTGGCATAACTTTCAATGTTGCCCACTATTGTGGTATTTGTATTGCTGTTACACTTTGTGGCGATAAATGTCATCCTGGAGCATCTTGTATCGTATTTCATGCTTTATACATCATCACAAATGTATATCATAAAGCTCACAAAGTATAGATATATTAAGTAAATTTACTAAATAATCTCACAAATTTTGACAACAGTTTATAATATAGCATTAAATATATGTTTACATACAGAATTAAACACAAATGTAGACTATACATGCGGTGCATTACTGCAGTAGCTATAGTATTTATTTATTTTTCGGACAATAATAAATGCAAAACCTCCAACTTTCATGATTTTCTCCTGTGTCAGGGACTACTTTGGGGAGAAGGTGGCATTGTACTACCTGTGGTTGGGCTGGTACACTTATCTCCTCATCCCGCCTGCTCTCATAGGGATCTTTGTCTTTCTCTATGGTCTCAGCTTCTTCAACACCTCACCCCTCATGTAAGTTTTCCATGGGTTTCTTTCAACATTTGAGTCATGAAATAACATTTTCTTCTGCAATTACTCCTCCATAATTATGACCTTTCTGTCTTGTAGAAAAGAGGTTTGTGAGTCTGACACAGTCATGTGTCCACTTTGTGACAATTCTTGCAAAGTGTGGAACCTCTCAGAGACTTGCACATATGCCAAGGTATGTCTTTATGTTTACTGTTTAATAGCTGAGTGGTAATAATTGTCTGTGGGTGCTGACTGTTGGTCTTTTCTATCCACAGGTGACCCTACTGTTCGACAATCATGGAACAGTGTTCTTTGCCATGTTCATGGCAATATGGGGTGAGTTTTTCAACATTAACATTCATCTTTAAGATAGATTTTTATTCATATAAGTACAGATAAAAGGTGCATTCATAACTGTAAGTGAAGGTACAGGAATACTGTCCATTTGTCTATTTTCAGATTGTACAGGACACCTTGTACAATCATACATATATATATATATATATATATATATATATATATATATATATATATATATATATATATGCCTTTATTTTGTATAACTGCCAGTTTTTGTGACCACTGAGACATGCACTGCCAAAGAGATGCCACATCACTGACAGAACCTACTCCTTTTGGCCACTCACTTCTTAATCAGCCTGTGCCATCTGGCTGTGGGGGTGGTCACAAAGTAATGTAAAAGAAAATACAACCCTGTTCCAAAAGTTAAAAAATTAAAAAAAAAGGGGGAGTAGTAATTATAAAAAAAAATCTATATAATATTGTAAAAAAAAATACACAATCCTGTAACTGTGAATAAATTACATATTTTTAGATCAATGTTTAGATATTTTTTTTTCCAGTAAAACTTTTACTGAATGTACAAGATGATGTACCTTAAATGTCCTAATGTTCTTATATTAAGTCAATGTTTACCTTATAGAATGCATTTATTCATTTTTCCCAAAGCAACACTGTTTTTGGAGTTTTGGAAGAGACACCGGGCTGCTTATGTGTGCCAATGGAAAGTTTCTGACTGGAGTGAGGAAGAGGTATGAATACTTTCAAATATTTCAGCATATTAGGGTAACACCCAGACAGTCTTCATAGGATTTTTAATTACTGTGTTTTTCTTTTTGCTTTCTTCTTTTTAAATTTAATTACAGGAGGAACTGATCCTGGAAATAGTGAACAATGGCAACTGTGAGCCAAAAGCTTTCAAGCACTCCTACCTGCACAGCACTGTGGTTTTGATCTGTGTCACAGCTATGGTAAGAAAGTCTGATTTCCACTCTAAATACACTGAAAAAGATTGTTAATATTCAGATTTGGTTAATGTAAAAGGATTAAGTTATTTGAGGTTTATGCATGTGGTTGAAGTAATTAAAGTTTGGATTAACTGATGCAAAAACTGCAGCCATATTTAATGGCTGAAGTTGAACAAGTGGGTGTTTGTCTTCACAGATACTGGTGATCATTGGCCTGACACATGCCTTAGTGGTGTTCAGGGTGATCATGGCGGGAGTTTTTGCTCAGGAATCATGGGAATTTCTGAGCAACCACTCCAACATAGGAGCAATGATGCTGGGAGCTGTTCTCCATTACGTCATCATCACTGTCATGACAAGGGTATAAAGTTATTAAAAAGTGGATCTCTATGAGATTTTAACAGTGTCCTCTGTAACCGTTATCATATTTTTTAATAATATTTGTGTCTTGGCAGGTCAACAAGATTGTAGCCATGAAGCTCTGTGGAATAGGTATATTTACTGTTCTTATTCCACTTATCAATGTCAGGAACCATTAAGGCAGAAAGCAGGTGACACAGAAATAGCAGAAAGATAACAAGCAACAGTTTTAACACAATCCAGAGGCTGATGTATATTACAGAAACAGACTTGGGCGCATATTTGTATGATATAGCTCAAAACAGTCTAATTACAACACTAGCAACTGCTCGGCATATAGACCTTCTTTCAGATATTTGTGCCCATGTTCTGCAAGTCTATAGTTGTTGAGAGAATTATCTACAAGAGAATAAAAGGGCTACTTTTTAATTCCAGATGCAAATTCCAGAGACCTGATAAAAGGCAGACTGAGTTCACCATTATTCATGTGATTATCACCTGACCCGATCATATACACAGTAGTATCTTTATAACAGGTTGTTTATGATAAACCAGTTTTCTTGGTCTTGGTCCATGGACACAGCAGGATCACAGTGTGTATATCTCCTTGTATAAACATTATGTATGACAGAAAAAAACTATTGTTGTATCAGAACTCTACTGCATACCATTTAGTTTAAGTACTTGGCTATTTAGAAACCTTCAGTACCAGACCTTTACAACTGTTGTTTTATCTCGTCGAGGCAGGAGAAACAGACATTATTAATTATTAATGATAGATCTAAATGATTAAAGTCTTCCTGAAATCAAGTCTCTGGAACTTGCTTCTATAATTAAAACATAGCATTTGTTAAGATTTTAGTATACACCCTATTATTGTACATGTTCGCTTCCTGAGGGAAAAAGGTCAATACTTCAACACAATGATATAATCAAGTAAACCTAAAAATCAGATATTTATTCAAAGTATTTAGATTGTGTCATCTATTGGCCAAATATTAAATTGCATGCATACTAAATGAATTCTTTCATTGTTAGAGAAAACAAGGTCATTTGCTGCAACAGAGAAGAGTTTCACTGTGAAGATGTTCACCTTCCAGTTCTTCACGTACTTCTCCTCACTCTTCTATGTGGCCTTCTTTCTTGGCAGGTAAAATCTTGTTGAGATTCTTTGCATTAATTCTCAAACCTGCATATTTGACAAAAAATGGCTTGTGTTTTTTCTGACAGGATAAATGGTCATCCAGGTGAATATGTGCGAATTGCAGGAAAATGGAGGCTTGAGGAAGTGAGCAAACATGAATAGACATTTTTACTTATATTTCCTTTACTTTAAATGTCTGAATGTATCTTAAATATTTCACACTGTGTTGTATAGTGTCACCCTAGCGGATGCCTTACGGATCTGTTCATCCAAATGACCATTATAATGGTACTTAAGCAGACCGTCAACAATGTGTTTGAGTTCACTGGCCCGTAAGTATAAATTAGTTTAATAATTATTTACAGTATGTGCAGTGTTGGTCTTGGCTGATCAGCTCTGTCTGCTGTTTGCATCAGTTGGTTCCGCAGGTTTCTGAAAAGAAAAAGAACCAACAAGCTACAGAGGAAATGTGCTCACTGCTATTTGAAAGATGAGTCACAGGCCAAAGATGGAGCTGAACTATGTGAGAACTGCAAGCTTAGAGACTGGCACAACAACTACGAACTCAAAGATGTTGATTCTTTCAGCCTGTTTGGCGAGTTTTTAGAGATGGGTATGCATTATTTGCTCAAGAGATAAACAAATGCTAGTATTGGCCTACTTTTTCTTTATATTGTTCTTCTATGCTCTCGCTTCTAGTGATCCAGTTCAGCTTTACCACCATATTTGTGGCAGCATTTCCTCTTGCCCCTTTGCTGGCCCTAATTAATAATGTCATTGAGATCCGCTTGGATGCCATTAAGATGGTGACTCTGGAGCGCAGAATGGTTCCTAAGAAAACCAATGATATTGGTGAGTCACTGCTGGACAAACAATTGACTTGTTTACTTCTTATTACGTAATTACGCATGTTGATCTCCATTTTCTTCACCTCAGGTGTGTGGATAGACATTTTGGAGGCTATCGGTGTCTTAGCTGTCATTGCAAATGGGCTGGTGATTGGTGTATCCTCAGACTTCATCCCACGACTGGTGTATCTTTATCTCTACGGGCCCTGTGCCACTAATGGCACAACACATACTGAGTGAGGATATGCATTAATCTGGAAATTGTTTAGATTTTGTAATTATCTAACACTTGCTTCAAATGGATTCTTCTACTGCTCTAGCTGCATGGCTGGCTACATTAACAACACTTTGTCCATTGCATCAATGGATAACGACAGAGTGACGTTTTTACCAAACCAGATGGTCACTTCTGATGGCTTAAATGTCACTTCATGCAGGTTTGTAATATTTATATTCTTCTTCCACAACTAAAGTCATAATCCCAACATTGAGATTGCAACAAGTCGAAAATTAAGTCTAATAACCAAAAGTACTTATTGTGCTACCACCAGGGGTATTAAGTATTCAGTGTCTGAGATACACTCAGATGTTATTGTGAAAGTGGTAATGACTGGTGCTTCACAGGTACAGCTATCAATGGACTTTATGACAACTTTTCTCCACAGTCATCCAGCATGTATTGATATTTCAGAAAAAGAACATAAAGGCTTTCCACATTTTTCTTTACAGCTATAAAGACTACAGGAACAGTGATTACAGTTTTACCCCACAGTTCTGGCTGATTTTAGCTATGCGCTTTGCATTTGTCATCCTCTTTGAGGTAAGTCTCAACAACAGTTTTGCCTGTTTTAAAAGCAATCATACTGAATATCAGACTGTTATAACAAAACAATTTTGTATTTTCACCATTAGAAAAGACATACAGTTTTTAACATTGTCGCCTCTGCTTGCAGCATGTTGTCGTCATATTCAAATTCATTGCAGCTTGGTTTGTACCAGGCACCCCCATGCAGGTGAAGAATGATAAACTTTTTGATAAACTCAACAGACTAAAAGAGGAACTTAGGTGAGTAAAAGAAAAAGCAGATGGTTGCTCATAGGTTTTCAAATTGTTAAGCAATGACATTAAGATCCCAGGGGTTTCAAATCATTCCTTGCTGCAATATGTACAGTAGACTTGGTTTTTGCCATAATCCACAAAAGATACCATTTCTTTATCAGGGTCATTCTAATAGTAAAACTTTTCTGCTACAAAGAAATTTGTTTCTCTCAAATTAGGTGGCTGACTTTTTTTTTAATATAATTTGGATTAAAAATTACATAATAATTAAAAATTATTCTAGTAATTTTCAAGCAGTCTTCAGATTCAACAACAAATATGGTATTAGTATTGAAATTGTTATCAGAAGGTTGGATCAATGAATCCTGCTGCTAAAATGTAATTTAGTCTGCAAATTAACAAGTTTATTGTTGTTGTATTACCAGTTTTACCAACCTGCAACGTTTGCCCAAATCTCAAATACAGAGAATTGCTTATTAACAATATACCATGAATTGAACATATGTCAGAGGGTGTTACTTGAATTACCTGTAATAAATTATCATATAAACTTCAAATGTTTTATAGTTACTAAAAATAAAATATATTGTTGCAATATAAATTATAAATATATAAAAGTAAGAAGAAAGGATCTATAGTCATTATAAGGAGCAATTGTGTAAAGCCATTGCTGTGGGCATGACTGATATCCTGCAGCAGTCTTTAAATCAACAAACCTGAAGAAGCCTCTGGCTGAAGACACCAGTGAGACACAAGTCTGTCTGATTTGCTATAAAAATAATTTTGCTATTAGAAAAAAAAATATATTTTCATGGCTTCCATTGCAATAAACTATCTGTTTATAATGATTAAATAAATGTGGGTCTCAGGCTCTTTTCACTTCACCAATTCTGCAGGACAAGAGCAGGTTTAGATGGAAGATAATGTAAATAGTTGTTCAGTAACTACAGATACTGCATTGCAGGGCTGATAATCAGGTGTGAAAAGGATCTGTTCATTTATTAATCTGCTGCATATTGTTCTTCCTTAGTTGAATGTAATGCCATTAGAAATATTTAATAAATACTTTAAACCCATTCAGTTGTGGTTTAATATGAAATGTATAATGCTAACCATCAACATGGCAACACATAAATACAAAAGTTTGTCTTTTATTTCCTGCAGGTCTTTTGAAGCATGACAACATTCATTCATTTAAATGGGACATATATTTTACCCTAAAAACATTCAACCCAGTGTTGCCTTGTGCATTTAAATGTTCACATTATCTCAGCGTTGGGACAGCCTGAAGGCTATTAATCATCTCCCTGAAGAGTTCACATGGAAGGTCATGGGTCGGTTTTATTGTTTGCTGTCAAAGGTGCTGGTTATTTGGATTTACACCTGTAACATCGACTTTGACAACAAGCATTTTTTTTTCTGTGTGTGTTTGTTTACGGTAGACTGATATTACTGATCACACTTTTAATGATTGTATTGCCCTTCTATTACTGAGAATGCACCGAGAGCTTAGTGTTGGAACTGTATTTGTGAGCCATTTGTGAGTGTTTTACTAAAAGCCTAAAGATAATTTATATTGCTATTACAAATAGAGTGCTAATTGTGTTATGATATTGTGTTGCTTTTTTTTTTGTTTGTTTTATTACAGACATACCCTGATGGTGTGTTTTGTAAATCAGACTGTTTTGCATTATATTTTGTATATGAATACAATTTTAAAAATGCCCCAATATTTTTTTTTCAGAATTTGTTCAGCTACGTCTTAGTTGAACTTTTAAATTAACCAAGTTATAAATTCGAAAGTGTGGATTTTATATTTGATTGTTTGATGATGCTTAGGTGTGTTTGAATGTGTTATGCCCACATGCCAACCTTGAAAGTGTGAGTGTTTTTCTAAAACATGATTTTTTTTTTTTTTTTTTTTTTTTTTTTAATGTTAATACCAATAATACCAATTACATATATACACATAACATTTCTGTGTGATTTTTATTTGGTCATTAACTTATTTATCATAAATATTTGCGAAGAAACTCGCCATTGCAAAATGATCATGTACAATTGCTAGAAATTATTTTGTATAATTTCATAACCCTTTAAGCTTAAACAAAATTTAAAAGAGAATTAAAAAATCTTAACTTATTTTTGATATTTTCTGGTTTTGAAAAACTTTCTGTTGCAGCCATTTTGATCGGTTACAACAGGAAGGGGACAGGTGAAATAGTAACAGCTCCCGTTTGCGTCCCATTAAAGATGTCGGGTACAACACGCGCCAAACCGAATTGAAATAGCTTTGATAAACCCGATCATGTCAAAATATCTATTTTTGGAAGGAGTTATTTATGTTTTAATTAACTTGACAGCATTGTTGTTCAGCGAGTTTTACAATACCAGAATGCAGGTAGAAACAGGCGTAAGGGTCACGTGAACAGAAAGAGCCAATCATCAGAGCTTCAGGTTCTTCCAGGTGCAGTTGATGAAACAGATAGCTGAGCTGACGTCTGCAGTCCTCTCCCCGACGTTGCGAGAAAAAAAAAAAATAAAAAAAAAATAAAGCTGTAACATTAACACCCGATCTTATTTGGTTGCGATGCAGGTAAACCACAAGTCTTGGGCAGCTTAATTTACACCTTGTGGACGGACGAAAACTTTAGCTCATGGCTGTGATTTTAGTTGCCTTCATGTCCTTGTGTTTCGGGTTATGGAACAACTTTTTCACTGCAGGTAAGAATGAACAAAATGAAACTATTTTTTTTTTTTAATGGTTGGGAAATAAAAAAAAAACATTTAGAATCGCTGAAAGCTAATTGTAATCTTATTCGTTCTTTAAACAAATTAATAAATAAACCTCGAATGACAGATTTTTATGCCGAGTGTTACAAGTACCAGGTCAGTGCACGTGGGGTCAGATATGCAGTCTCACACAATTGTCACTCAGTCACATGATGTTGCCTGGCAACGGAATCCGGACTTTAGACCCGGATGCTAAATACTTTGCATACAGTTTGCATTATATGTACAGCGCCACTCAAAAGTTTTGACACACCTACCAATTTGATTTGAATATTTAGGTGCATCCAAACGTTTGACTGGTACTTTAATACACAAGTCACTACATAGATTTTACCTATGTGTACATATAAAGTCATCAAAACACTAGTTTTGCTGGCAGGGTGAAAGAGTGAACGCCTTCATGCACCTTTAAACACACTTTTAGATGAAGTCTGTTGAAAACACATGCAGTCTTATATGTATGCAAAGTGGTTTCTTGAAAAGAGAACAGTTTCAAGGTATTAATAATTTTGTTCATAATAAATAAATCAGAGAATTCTGCACAGGTGAATCGGATATGAGCCACATATAACTACTGTTTGGTGTTATATTCAGTGATTAATCCATGTGTGGGCTACAGATTTTAAATTAAGGAAATGACTACAATTGTGTCGGTCAGTACTGTCAGCAAAAGCCCTAGGTTGAGCTACCAGAATCAGAACTAGGAGAGAAAATGTTAAATTGCAATATCCTTAAAAACACAATGTAACACCCTCTGTCTCTGTTTTAGGCCAGATTTGTGTGGATGAAAGCAGGTTTAAGGAGCAAGTGGTTTATGTTGGACAACAAGGACTTCCATATCGACTACTGTGTCCTCTAGAGTCTGCTCAGCCCAAGAACACCTCTAAAATTCAGCTGACCTGGCAGAAGGACTGTCTGCAGCTCCAAAAGCAGGATGGAAAGACCTTCCTTGAATTTACCAGTGTCAGATTGGAAGATCAAGGAAATTACACTTGCATGCAACAAGGCAACAGCACAACATCATTTACTGTGAGGCTCATTATTAAAGGTAAGTATCATCCACATGTGTAACTATAATGAAGTCATCTCACACTTTATATGGTAGTGTTGTGACTCAGTACAGTATAACTTGTCCCTGACACAATTTACACTGTATGTGTGTGGGACAGGGGATGAAGGGGATAGATGAACTGAAACACCTTCAGGCATGCCTTTTGTTTCTGTATGCCTTCCAGTAGCAGTTTCAGCTGCTACAGTACAAGAAGGCCTCTATTGTCTGTAACTATCGCAGTGAACACAGATAACGGTGTCTTATGTCTTTGCACAGAGTCTCAGTGCTCAAAAGCTCCAGAATTTAAACCAAAAGAAGGCTTGACCGAACTCAGGAGGAATGTGGGATCCACAGTGAAACTGAACTGTACTGCTCTTCTCCTCTGGGACCCATCAGAGGAGCAATGTGACACCACGCTGCGTTGGACTAAAGCTGGCCAGCCCCTGACCAACCACACACTCTACTTGCATAACACATCATCATGGTAATTTCAAGCTTTTTAAATATTAGTTTTCCATTAGTTGTACATGACTATAGGTTATTGTGGAGAAGGTAGGATCAAGTTTTGTTTTTTTTCTTACTTTTCAGGTCTCCTGGTGCTGGCCAACTGATAGTAAATAGTTTGCTGGAGATCACCATCAGACTGCCAGAAGATTTTGGTCTTTACAGCTGCACAGTGAGGAACATTTCCTCTGGCTTCAACTTACAGAATTCAAGTAAGAAAGGCTTGGAGAGTTGATGGGTTTTGTCTTTCATCTTGTCTCATAAACCACTTTCACACATGAAGATGAGAAGACATCTGAAGAGTGTGTGGAGAATTGGCTCAAGACTGTACAGTTGTCTTTTTAACATGTGCTTCACAGCATCTGGTTTGATCCTTGAGGTGTGATCTCAAAACTAGAAATATTCCCAAGTGGTGCCTTTTCTGTGCACCAAAAATTGCATGATTTTGTTCACAGCATGTTGAGAATGCCTCACCATCTCTTCATAATGATGTTTTTATTGACATAAACAAACCTTTCTGAATGGTTTGGACTCCCATATGACTGGACTCACTAATGCAATTACTTTTTGGATTGTTACTAATATATTAATTCCACAACATGTCCAAAGTCAACATGTTTTCTTATGTACCCTCTCTGGAAAATGTTGAAAAAAAAAACTGGTTAATGTGCCCAAACAATTTTATCTCTAATTCATGAATGTATTGAAACCAAATTATCTCTCCATGTATTCTTTGTCATTACAAGGACCCCGTTTTACAAACACAGTCTACTGGCAGAATCAACATCAATTAATTTTTTTTCACTGGGTTTTATATTTTTATGCTTAAATATATTATTGTTTATGTATGTGGTCAGGATATCCCAGCCACACAGCTGCTGTTATTGCAGCCATCGTCCTCATCGTCCTCTTGGGAGTAGTTGCTGTCGTGTACACTAGGTGTCACCTGAACATCAAACTCTGGTACAGGAATTCATACGGAGAGTATGAACTGAATGGTAAGACTTCCAATGAGGTGACATGAGACTGCTGTACTCCTGTGTATAAAGTGTCATTTTAACAGACGTGATATGTTTGTGTCTGCGTCCTCAGATGGGAAATTATATGATGCCTACATCTCCTATGTGAACAATGACTATGACAGGAAGTTTGTCAACTTTATTCTCAAACCTCACCTTGAAAATAAAAGCGGGTACAAGGTGCACCTTAATGGCAATGATATCCTACCTGGTGCAGGTAACGTCACATAGAGGGAAGATAAATGTATAAGAATACAGTTTTAAATTTGTGTCCCATAGCTTGCTTGCTCCATTCACTCATTCATAGCCATAGCTTCTGTTTCTACAGGGATACATAAATGTTTTGTTTATTTATTGAATTTGAAATCTGTCTTCTTTATATAACCCAGAACCTTCTGCAGAGCTTCTAATGAACATGAGCCGTTCCCGTCGTCTCATCGTGCTACTCTCTCATGCTTATCTTGAACAGGACTGGTGCTCCAACAACTTCAGGTTAGGGTCACACACCTTCATACATGCATGGTTTAAACAGCTGTGTTCAATATAAGGACGAAAAAACAGTAAACTCCAACTGCATCATTAAATTGTACCACCTGAGGTCAGTATTGCTGCTGTACAGTATACTGGAGTAACTCTTATGGGCTGTGGCTGTATGGTTTCAGACAGGGCCTTCTGCACTTGTTGGAGTTATGTCAGCAACCCATCCTCATCATGTTGGAGGGTCAGTACAGACGCATGAGTCCTGAGATCAAACAAGAGCTTAGTGAGCATCAGCATCGTCTCACCTTTCTCACCTGGAGGCATAACTCTGTGGTAAGTTCTTCAGGGAGGCTTATTCAAGTTATTTAAGTTTTCACACAAGGTGAACTATAAAAAATAAAACATAATAGTCAGTTAGATATGTTACCCTTGCACGGACAACATTTAGTTTGATTGACGATGTAATAGAGGTAAAGTGTTCTAAAACCCAAGCATTGTTGAAAAGGAGCTCTTCACGCCAGCGGGCATTTGAGATACTAAGAAGATTTGTCAGCTTTCCCAAGAGCCTTTTTTTTTTCAATAAATAACTGTTTGAGGTCTTACCATTTTTGTTGTAAATTATTTCTTTCCCATTTTAAAACTATGTACTGCCTACTTAAATGCACTGACAGGACCTCAGGCCAAAGAGTACAGAGAGAAAACAATCAAAGCACATATGTTTTTAACTTTCTTTTTGAGGGGTTATTTGGTCAAAGAAGCAGTTTTATTAACTTTATTTAGAACCAACAACATACTGTTTTAAAATAAATAATTGTTCTTATGACAAGATATGTACAAGTAAAGTTTCTGCATTTCACAAAGCTATGGTGATAGCTGACACACTGATCACTGAAGTGTGATCAGTGTTGCCAAGCCTGCATGTTATTAGTGACTTTGGGCTTGTTTTTCTGTAAAGTCCCTTGGAAATATCGTCAGTCATAGGTCGCAGATTTTTGGACTTTTTTCTTAGTGTAGTTGCATATTTGGGCTTGTCCTGCTTCTGAAACCGGAACAGAGAAATGTAGCTGTCTGTTTAACGATGAATGTTTCGCTAAAAGCTTTAGCAATAAACACAACAGAGCTCTTCTAGTTATAACAGAGTCCCATGTTTACTTCACCAGTAATGGTTAAAGTGAAGGGAGCTAACCCCAAAGCTAGTTGCAGCTTCACTCAGGAGTAATTACCCCTCCTCCACCTCCCAACCTCAGTGTGAAGGTGAAAAGTTTACCAGTAGTTTCTGTTGTTTTCACCGATAGTGGAGGCAACAGACCAGAGCAGCGTGGTTACTTAACCATCAAATGTTGCTTCAGCAGCAAGAAGACCATACAGAAAGATGAGGGAAAAATTACTGGTTTTGTTGTTGCTTAATGTTCCCACGAGAACAATGTTTCGCTCACGTAGCATAGCAGCCGTCCCTCAAATGCAGCCAACCCAGGTTCGATCCAGACATCTCCCGGAAAACTTTCTCATCTACCTGCTTCTTGTGTGTTTGATGTTTAGACTCCTTCCTCAGTCTTCTGGAAGGAGCTAGCTTTAGTGATGCCTCGCAGAGTCATCTTTCACAGTGAGTCTGCAGGTGACCCTCAGACTATGCTCCAGGATGACAAAGACCCCATGCTCACCGATGATCCGGACTATCTGGACTGCCGCTCTGATGCTGACCCTGCTGGAGATCTTGGTAAGAGCAGGTTACACTTAAACTTTGCTTATTAAATTTAACAAATGTGTTTGCACATGCAAAGTTTAGAAATGCATATGAAACAAACCCCAAGAAAATGCTAAAGGGAAACTATTTGCTATTTCTCTGATGGATGTTAAATATGCCAGTTTTTTGTCCTCTGTGTTACATGCAAATTGGAAAATGAACCAATTACAAGTAATATTTAACATCATTACGTGGACATCATCTGAGTTTGCACATATATGCTTTGCAATCTTGTTATGTAATTGTTTTGTATAAAAGAAATTAAACAGTCACAACGGGCAAAAACATTATAAAGCTTGTATGGCATTGTGTGAAATGGCTTAGATTAGAACATTAAAAGCACAGTCACAGAGCTGCAGCAGGTAGATGGAAAGCTGAAGTGGAAACAGCTTGGTTGGCTTTGCCTAAAAGTAGAAACAAAAATGAAACAATGCTAAATTTGAAATGGCAAAAATGTTGATTAAAGGCAGTTGAAATAAAGAAAGTCATAATAATCATTATCTTCACCAAGGTTATTCCATTTATCTTTACCAAATTAATCAAAATCAGGATTGTAGGGGGCTGGAAACTCTCTGAGCTACCATCTGGTGAGAGGCATGGCACACCCAAGGCCAACACAAGGATAAATAAGACAAACAATTATGCATGCTGCTTACAGTCAACCCTACAGTCAGTTAACCTAACATGTATGTTTCTAGCATGAATTTTTCTGGAGATCATGCAGGCCTCACTGAGAATATCTTTTAAGTTCACTGATTTCAAATAGTCATACATAAAACTGTTTTGACATAAGTTTAAGAAAACGGTGCACAGTTTTTACACTGTAAAATAGGCAAAGTGTGGAAAAGGAACATTTTTCTATCATCAGGGAGATTATTCCAGGTCCATGCTGCAAAATGATAAAAATTTTGGCCTAAAATCTTGGGGCAGTTTGGGGACCAAGGATGTCCTCAGGATCCTTTATAATTATGTCACAAACATGTCAAGAGATTTAAATTGGTGCAGAATTTGAGAGATTTAGGTGTATACAAGAAAAGAAAAATACTGAAATCATTTAGCTAAGTGAAAGGGTGACCAATGTTGTGGTTTTTGAACTGAAATAATGTGGTCATGTTTCCTTTTTTTTTTAAAACCATTCTCCTGCAGTAGTTGAATACACATTGAATTTTTATAACAATGTTTTTGCATGTTACAAAGCAGAGGAAGTTTTTAATTTAATGTGGTTGTTGAAATCTTAAGACGAATAACACCTAAATTTCTTGCTCTGCTGTTAGATGTAAGAGCAGTTATCCTAGGTAAAATAGCAGATTGTTTTTCTCTTTATAGCCCAAATATATTACAGTTTTATCTCCATTAAGTTGGAGAAATATTCCTTGCATCAAATAATTGATTAGCTGGCTACTGTTGCACAGAAATTATAGATGTACATCATCTTCTGATACAAGGGAGTTTTATATTTTGTCTGCTGCATGGCTATGGTATTCTTTATTATTTTAAATATTTTTGCTCAGTGGAAGTAGAGATATAAAGTAGAGATTAGCTGACGTGACCCAAAATGGACCCCTGTAGAACCCAACATGCCCATTGTTCTGACACATAATCACCAATGGGGAAAAAAGTATCTCCTGGAATGAAAGTATGATCTGATTAAATTATCTGTAACATACAGCTTTAGAGGTAGTGAGCTTTAGAAGTGCTTTTGGTTTGCTCAGACTGTTTTTAACATTAGTATTAGGCATTTTTTATAAAGTTATGGCTAATCGGTGTAAATCATTCTGCACTTGGACTGTACCTGGCTTGTACTGTATTTCCCCCATTTTTAATTTTTGTTAAACTGAGTTATGCAGCAGTGAGCATGTTGCTTCATATTTCACAATCAGGAAAGCAAAAAATATGTTTCCAAAATGCTTGAAGAATTGCAGCCGGTCACGTGACCCTAAGTGTAGTTTGGAATAAGCTTCATTTGTTTAGTTGTGAGGGAGAAACATACATGATCTGAGCCAGAATATTTCTCAGACACTAGGATGCTCTGACAACTCCAAACAAAAAAAAAGTTTGTTTGATTTTCACTTGCGTACCTTTTTCTTTGCTACAGGGCTTCGCCTGCCTGTGTGCAAGGCTCTGGCATGCAAGGCTCCAGTCCTCCCTGCTGCACCGATTTCTGCTGCAGAGCTAAAACCCTCCGACATCGACGTGTCCGACCTGGGATCGCGCAACTATGGAGCCCGTTCAGATTTCTACTGCCTGGTCACTGAAGAAGACATTTGATTGCCACCCGTCTAAAGTTATATCCACCACTCTCACCACTTTTTTTTTTTCCGTCAATATATGCTGTTACTGAAATTAATAAACCATTTTCTTTTTCCAGTAATAGTATCCAATTATCTGTAATCTTAAAGAAAAGAAAGAACCTACAATGTTGGTAGGCTGTGTGTGTGTATGTAAAAAAATAATATATATATTATTGTGAAACAAAAGATTTTAAAAAACATTCTTAGTAGTTTGTCTTCATTTGACAGTTGATGACACACAGATGTCTGGCAGAGATGTCAATAATAAAATGTACTAATTTAACATGCGGAACTGTTACCCTTCAACAAGACTGACAAGCTGTCCACATAGAGTAATGATTACCTGTGATGAACCAAACGCCTCAGAAAGGGTGCAGCAGGGAACATCTGGTATTGTTCCTGTCTGAGCAGGAGCAAATATGTAAACAGGGTGTGGCTGAAATTTCAACGCATCAGTGTTAAGTCTGTTACGGCAGCACAGACACATAAGACGCACCAACAAAATTATTTCATTTCCAGGTATGTCTCTTTAATGAATCACATAGTACATCTGTTTGTATGCAACATAAAAAGCAATAAAACAAGCAGTCTTGCAAAATCCACACAGATCAGTAATGGTTACAGTTTTAATATGTCTGGTTTATTTTGAAAAAAAACTTTTATGCTCAGATTTATGTCAAACTCTTAAGAGTATTAATAATTCTTATTCACAATGATGGAAGACATGCAAAGCTAAATTTTCATGTGTTCTGCCACAAAGTCAAGAAAACATACTTTATTTTCACCTATGTGTTACACACCATTACTAACAGTCCCGCAGCAGATAGATTTTAAATGGCTGGACTGGTTTTAAATGGAGAAGTCAAATGTAGAGAAATTATCATCTACAGCAAATTTATTTTCATCTAAATTTCTATAAATTTCTGGTTACTTTCAAATAAAACTGTCAAGAGTGACTCATGTCCATTAGAAAAGTAGAATTTACTACAACATATAAAAATTTCAAACTAATTTCAGTGTAGGATATAAATCTATTTACAAAAATGCACTACTATCAGATTCATTGCTTTCAAACTTACAATAAGGCACACCAGTGAGAAAGCACAAGTGTCCTTAATGTTGTCCTTTGGCAGTTTATAAACTGCTTTAAATACATGCTGCTCTGACAGGAAAACAAGCCCTGATTAGACACTAAGCACACGCTGTTCATAGAAAAAAGGTTGAGAGTCCATTCATAGTCCTGCTGGATCCACAGTCCTTGGACTGCAGTGACGTCCATCATGTTGTAAAACAAATTCCATTTCCTCCATTGGTCAGATCTTGGATCACCAGTATAATCTTACCACAGAGTTGTACAGATAAGCCGTGGACTACAATATCTTCACTTTAGACTAAGATGTCTGCAAAGTCTGCTCTTGTATACCCTTTCTGTAGCAAAAAAGCACAAAAAGCAGATGTAAATGACACAGTATGAACACTGGAACACAGAAAAACTTTTAAAAGAGTTTATATATATTTTTACTGTTCACTATAAGTATCAATGACAATAACTTTGTTGTAGCTCAACTAATATTCAAATGTATCAATTTAGCACCAGAGTCACTTAATTTGTTTAGAGACAGGATAGCAATAGAGTCACCAGAGGTTTCACCAACCAGAACTGTAAGCTTCCACAGTCTGCCTTTTCTTACAAAAATGCAAAGCTGTGGAATTCATTACCAACTGAACTCAAGACCATATCTGAGTTTAAAATATTCATCTCTAGACTTAAGTCTTGGCTGAAAACAAACCAAAACTGTACACATTTATAAATAGCACTGTATGTGTGTGATTTTAAATAAATAAATAAAATTTGTATTGTGTGTATAGGTAAGTTTTATATAGGTTTGTATTTTAAACCAGGGACAAGAATTGGGAATTAGCTCTGGCTAAAAACTCTATTAGCGTGGCATCAGCTACAAACTTGTTTGACTGTGTACAAATGCATTGTGCCTGTCAAATAATTCAAATAAATAAATAAATAAAAAAAACCTGTAAGGACCTTGGACTCAAAATATAAAAAGCTAAAGCTAAATAGAATAGAATAGAATAGAATAGAAAGCATTTATTGTCAATATACAGAGTACAAAAAGATTTAAGCTAAAACTATACAAGTACTGTGTCAACAAATAATACAATTCAGTGTTTAGTTTGATATTTTGCTTATGTGCTTATGTACCTACAAAGTACCAGACAGTATTAGAATAATGGCTGTAAAACTTCATCTGTGACAAATAGTGTGTTTTTTTTTTGTCCTGTTTGGACTTGTTAGTTAACAGCCTGAACACCACACCTTGGGGAGTGGCAGCTGTAAAAGGCAGTATGACCTAGTACAGCACCGGAAAATATATCTGCCTGACTATGTGTGTGTGTGTGGTGGAGGGGGGGGGGGGGGGGTCTGTGTTGAAAGAACAGCAATGTGAGCACCTTGGACATATTTGAGTTTTGAACATGTGCCAGCTGACAGTCATTTGTCTCACACACACACACACACACAAGCAGATCTAAGACTGAAGGCGGGCCGCTGTGACAGGGAAACTTTGACTTTTGCGTTAGTTACAGTGCATTAATTTCAGTATATGAGTCTTGAGAAAGAAATTTTTAGTGTCTTGTACTGAACTGACTAAAAAAGAAGTTTAATTTTATGTTCATTTAAAAGGGGAAAAAATCACATCTTGTAAATATAGGCACAATTTTTCCATTGTAAAGAGTAATGTAATCACTGGGGATAAATATATTTGAACTCGTTCAGTATTAGGAGAAAATATCATCACCAGCAACTATAAAATGGCTGCAATGAAATTCAAGAAATCATAATGCGATCCAGTTGTCTCGGAATTCCGAGCAGTGGGAAGTTAGTGATGTCATTACCAGGTAGTTGGCGTTCCAGTTGCACCAACTCGGAAAATGTGAACGCTTCCAAAACAGTCAATATGTGAGCATTTAAAAATATCATATAAAAACTAGAAAATCACAAACCCCTTGTAAAAATGTGCACTATGAGAACAACAGTCAATTTTGGTGATAATGATTACTAAACCATACATATTGAAGCAACTCTTCACAAACAAACATGCCATAACAACGTGATTATCAATGACAACAACTTACTGCTGATTACACTAGTAACATTACGCACACAAAATATTAAGAATTTGAATAAAGACAACAATGGACTACAAATGGTAGTGGCCGCAGCCATCTTTAAACCTACAAGTTCGCCGTTCAGAAAACCAAGATCACTTCCTCATTTCTGGCAACAATTTTCGAAGACAACTGGAAACCACCATCAGTCATCTATGTCAAAGTGTTTGTTTTTGCAACTGAAAAGCTGAAAAGCTAAGTTGTTGGAGAAAAACAACAGTATAAAGGTGACAGAGAGTAATGTTACAGTAATGGAGTGCAGAAAACACACACACACACACACACACATATATATACATAATAACTTGCTAATTGAATTTCTGAATTGTGGCTTTTAAAAAAAAGCCAGATTTTCCCAGACTGTCTTCAGGGGACTTAGACACTTTTAGGCTATTCATAGTGGACCTTACAGACCACCATGTTCGTCGCATACCTGCTGCAGATTACTCTGCTGGTCTGGTCCCAGTGCATAAAAATAGTATAGCCGGATAATGGCACAAACAAATACTTATATTAAAAGAGACCATTACTCCCTTGGATTAACAGCACCAAGCGGTTACTTGTCATACCAGTTTTCACTAAATACAGGTAAACACTGGACTAACTTCAAGTATTTTTCTACCTAAAAAGCCTTAACAAGGCCCAGGGTTAAAAGATACTGGATTTATTTATATTATTTTGAACTTCAATAAAAATGTTGTGCATGAAAATGAGATATGGAAAAAAAACAGAGAACCACTTATCAACCATGCAGAGCTGAAAGTTTTACTTATTTCTCTTGTCTCTTACCGTTTTGTACTGTTTGTGCAGTTTCTTATAATGGAACATGTTGGTGAGGACTGTGGATGCTGCTTTGGATGCTTTAATCTTTCCAGGGCTATAAAAACATTTAATTTATAGTTAACACTTGGTATTAATGGCAGATTACAATGTTTTTTGCAAACACCAGAACTTAAGATACATTTAACCAAAGGAATATGTTTGATCAGCTGTCACTTTACACACCTGCTGTCATGTGTGTTCTTGATGCCCATCAGATTCGGCAGGCCATTGAAGAAGGTGATGTCTCTGGCAGCCAAGCTGCTGCCGGTCACCAGGTTATTGAGAATTCCGCAGATGTTAACCACCACTTCGCTGGACGGCTCCTTCTGTTGGCCATCTTCTGGCAACTTTTCCACCAAGTGACTTACTGACTTTGTGGCTGAATTAACCAAAAAAAAAAAAAAATGGAAAGAAACAAACAAAGCAAAATGTGATTAAAAGCTTTAAAGAGAGAGCGAGAGAGAGAGAGTGAGAGAGCCTTCATATTAACTATAGGATTTCACAAGCTTGCAATTTTGTATTTTTATTTAAATATTTATTTTCCCAAATTTAACTTGCACCTAATTATCATTTTTATTCCTATTACTAAATGTCCTGTACAACTGGACTGACTAAATTCAGGTATGACTAGTCATCCTTTACATACCGTGGCCAAGAAATCCAAAACAATATTACATCGAGTAAAACACTTTTACAATTTCGCAAAGCCATCCATTCATCCATTTTCTGTTGCTTATCCAGGGTCGGGTCACAGGGGCAGCTGTCTAAACAGGGAAACCCAGCCTTCCCTCTCCCTGGCCACAATTGCCAGGTTGTCCGGAGGGATCCCGAGGCGTTCCCAGGCCAGCCGAGAGATGTAGTCCGTCCAGCGTGCCCTGGGCCTTCCCCGGGCCTCGTACCGGTGGGGCGTGCCTGGAACACCTCACCAGGGAGGCGTCAGGATGCCTCCTGGACGCCTTATCTCTAAGGGAGAGCCCAGCCACCCTGCGGAGAAAAGTCATTTGGGCCGCTTGTATTCGTGATTTCGTTCTTTTAGTCACTACCCACAGCTTGTGACAATAGGCGATGGTATGGAACGTAGATCAGTCACTAAATCGAGAGTTTTGCCTTTTGGCTCAGCTCCTTCTTCACCATGACAGACCGATGCAGCATCGATCCGCCTGTAAATCTCCCGGTCCATCCTTCCCTTACTCGTAAACAAGACCCCGAGATATCTGAACTCCCCCACTTGGGGCAGGACCTCATTTCCAACCTGGAGAAAACACTCCTCCCTTTTATGGCCATAGTTTCGGATTTGAAGGTGTGGATTTTCATCCCAGCTGTTTCACACTCAGCTGCGGATAGCTCCAGCAAGAGCTGAAGATCACAGCCCGATGAAGCCAACAAAACCACATCATCTTCATAGAGCAGAGACCCAATCCTGAGGCCACCGTCCCCTCAACACCAGTCAACACAAGCTCTGGCACCAGTCGTATGGGGACCAGACAGCTCCATACTCCTGGAGCACCCCCCACAGGAGTCCCTCAGGAACACTGTTGAACGCCTTCTCCAAGTCCACAAAGCACATGTAGACTGGTTGCGCAAACTCCCATGCCCCCTCCAAGACCTTGAAAAGGGTGTAGAGCTGGTATACATGACCAGCTCTACATGAAAACTATACCGCTCCTCCTCAATCCAAGGTTCAACTATGGACCCTCCTCTTCAGGACCCCTGAATAATACAATTATATGGCCGACCAGGTCATATCTTTGTAATTGTGTTTCCTGAACTTGTAAAAGTGTTTCTGTAAACTTGTAAAAGTGTTTCATAAGATGTAAAACCGTCCCGAAGATTGTAAAAGTGTTAAACATCAGAGTAAAGTTGCTTTGTTGTTGGTCAAAGTGTTTCAGCATTTTACTTTTGTAAGTGTAAACATGGTTTCTATTATGCAAATGTCCATTGCAACATTTTGCCATCGTATTTATGTAATTAATTTCTCCTAATTTTAGTCTTGAATTCTGGAGTCTAAGTTTAAACCAAGGAGATTAAGTAACTCAGTGGAATTGTTCATTATAAATAACTCAGTACTCAGATTTTAAAAACATAAAACTTTAAAAAGTTTGCTTGAAATTTAGTAGAATATGAGGGGTTAAATCTCAAGTGATCACTAGCAAGAAGAATGCCATCTTACAACTAAACAGTAAAAAAAAAAAAAAGAAAACTTAAATACATTAACAATTAACCACTGACCCATATCATCCTTATTGACGGCATGACGGGACAGATTTCTCATGAATCCTGTGAGAGAGCGCAGCTCCACATCCCTGTTGGTGTTCATGAGATCAAGCAAGGTTGGCAGCATTCGCTCCTGCTCCAAAGCCCAGCTGGACAGCACTGAAGCCCACTGCAGGTTAAACATACAGAGAGTTAAGTATGATACAAACAGAAGGTTTGACTTTTAAATGAGGTTGCTCACCCTCTTGTCTCCAGCTGTAATGTTTTGCAGAGCTCCAGAAGCTGCCTCACGGGTGGTGGCATTAATCTCACAAGACTTCAGCACACGATGGTACATCCCCATGATCTGAGGGTGCCACAGCCACTCCATACCCTTTGGGTCCTTTGTAACCTCACTGAATGTGAAGGCAGCCTGATTCTTTTTCTACCAATCAAAAGAAGATAAATGTCGTCAGTGTTAACATAAATAGTCTAGGCTTTACAAACATAGAACCTTCTGATGATTGCTTACATTTTTAGCTTTTTTACTCTGAGGTGTAAAGCAGCCAATAGTGTCACCGTTTCCTGTGTGCTGATCTCTGGTTGGTCCTTCCAGACGTATTGCAACAGATTGAGGAAGTTCACTGTAGAGTTGGTATGAGAGATTCCTCAAAACACATACTGCATTTTCCACCCCCTAAGATGTAAACACACACAAATGAGAACACAAACAAAGCAAGGCTTGGTTTGAACAGGAAGAGCTGTATAAACACCCACCTTCTCTTCTGCTTTGTTCTTGTCAAGAGAGGCCTTGATGTAATCCACCAAAGATGGCACCAATCCTGAAGTTTCTCGCATCTGATGACGGGTCTTCTCACTCACAGAGCTCAGATTCCTGCACACACAAGTGAGGGCAAGTGAGAGGTCAGAGAGCTATCAGGTCAAATTCATGCCTGACATTATTTTAGCCAGATAGCACTCAAAGAGATCGTCACAATCTGCAAGTCAGCAAGAATCACACACACAAAAAGAAAAAAAATATGTACAGCAAATATTTCCCTAACTGAAGCAGACTCTGAAAATTGGTTTTGCAAACAATTAAAAAGTAGCGTGTGGTAAAACTTTCAGTGGCCATAAGATGACATGTTGGCTTGTGTGTGATATAGGAAGAAGCATCTGCCATCGCGAGAGGAAAAAAAATTGGCAGCACTGAACTAGAAAGATAAACATTTTCAATCAAGTAGTCATGTCATAGTAAGACACTCCAAAACATTTGACAGTCCCCAACATTTGGAGCTTTGTATGATAATGTTCACTCTATTAAATTCAATTCCACTTTCAAGCAGGGTTATACTTTTATATACTATCAGGAACTATTTTTATCATTCACAACATATGGCGCTCTGGGGGACCTGCAGCCTGTGGCCCATCTAGAGTTAGATGGGGATAAAACCCACTAATGACCTGTGAGTTAGTTTTCTTTTGTACCTTTTAATAGAAATTTTGTTAAGGATTTATTTGTGGAAAAAGTACTAGACAGTGACCCTCTACAAATTAAACCAAGATCAAAATCTGGACAGGGCAAAGATTTGATTTAATCTATTGTAAACTTAAATTGGGGCCTTTCAGTTGATTCACTAGAAAAAACATCTACAACCTCTCACTGAGCTATCTGCCCAGCACTTCATGGTATTTTTATCTTTATGTTTTGGAAATGTTGTGACATTGCTGACCTTGAATCAATCTTGAAACAATCCATTTTTCTCATCACTTTGTCCAAAGAACACAATGTATTAGTTGATAAAATGATTAAGTAGATCCTGGTTCAATTTATGGCCACCTAACAAGTTATTTTACAACTAAAGCTCTATTTTAAACTACTGCCTCAAAAGCTCTGGATTATTTATGTTAATGTTTAATTGTTTAATTTAGAATATCATACCAACACATTTAAAAAAAAAAGCCAAGAGGCCAACCTGAAATATTTGGGAGACACTCAAAGATAAGATTGGAGGCCTCTGTAAACCCTCCATGTTTTGACTATACATGACTTATGTTTTATGTTCCACACATATAAAATACAGTATAATCATTTTTTGTTGAATATTTTTGTTTATTAATCCAATGTTGTGTATATTTTTGAATTCCTCAAAAAACGCTCCTACAACATTTTAGGAATTTTCTGTTCTTCTAATTTTACCACCTTGAATAAATTAAGGATTTATTTGTAACTGTCCTGCCTCAATCAGCTGCCTCAGTATTATGTTCATGAAAACTAATAAAATGTTTATCACAAAAAAATATTAATGCTGCAACGTAAAGCCCAACCTGAAATTACTTGAACTGATGCCACATTTTTAAGGATTGAAAAATGAAAATAAAAAATAATATACAGTCAATTCAACAATATCATATATATAGAAAAGGGAGAATGATGAGCTCATTGTTATTTTACTTTCCAACAATCTATGTCATGAATTAGTTTTTATCTTAAAGCGCAGATATTTTTCGAGTCTGGCTCTTCCATAAACTAGATGGCCTATAGATGCAAGACTTGGCATATGATTTGCACCTGAGACATCCTGTGGTGTTGCAGAAGATTTCTGACTGAGAGGGAGACTCTGTGATGATTTCGGAGCATTCGGTGATCCTCTCTGCATTTTCCTTCTCTGTGGCTGCCAATGGGACGAGGATCTTCTCAGTGAGGGCAAAAAGTGTCTCCTTGGCTAGTTTCTCCTTCAGTGTGTCTTTGGATGAAAGATTCCACAAGATACCTGTCCAAAACAAAGCGGAGCTCTCATACGTGCATATTCAACAACAGGTTAAAGTAAGCTAAGTAGCTTAGCCATACACAACCTTTGTCTCCATGTTACAAGCTTTATCTACTCCTAAGAGTCACCTAACTTCATCTATCTTCTTAGATATGTAAAGAAAATCCTTTGAATCAACCTTTACTACTAATAGCTGAAGTATTCAGCTATTCTCTTGAGAATTAAATTATACTTTATTAGCTGGAAAACTTAGAAAACCATTCGAATTAAGATGAATATGCACATTTGTTCATTTAATCTATCACTTTTCCAAAACTTCAAACTGAACTCACAGTTCACACAATAATCAAAGTAGAACTGCTTAAAGGAAAAAGTGACAAGGCGTTCTCTCATAAAAGGCAGAAGCAGTTATGTACACAGGCCCAGACAGCTCTAACACACCCCCCTATGTTCACACACACACCCTAAAGGAACAACAGCAGCTCCACCTCCTGCTGTCAGTGCTCTCAGACATACCACATGTCTTGCAAATCTACAGTGTTCTCCTTTTTATCTGAGTAATATCAATTTCAAAGGCTACTGTTTGCTCAAAGAATTTCAAGGACATTGGTGGGATGTTTCATCCAGAAAACCAACTTGCAGTTGTTTCTAACAGCGGTGAAATTCTGTAACCAGAGGATTATGTTTGCTCTGCTTTTTGTGTTATGATTCTTATCCCAATGCTAAGATGGAAGCTGATCCAGAGAAGTGTGGATTGTCTGTTGGACTGCAAGGTTACAAGCCAATAGTGACAGGATTTCATAAAAAATAATAAGAAAGAGGCTATTCCATTCTTGTGTGGATTTGACTTCTGACTTGACTTCTGTATTGACTTGATGTTCTGTAAAATGATTAAATTCTAGACACTGACCTAAGTGAAGTCCTTCCAGCTGGAATGACAATACTGGGATTCTCCTACCTGTAATGTTTTTGCGGAGCTCATCATCGTTCTCGTTGAGTGCCCGGACTAGCTCTGGGATGCCACCCTCTTCAATCAGGACCTTCTTGTTGTCCATGTTCTCATAGATGAGGTTGCGTGTGGCACCAGTGACATAACGCTGCACTTCCTGGTTATCGCTGTTGAAGAGCTTCACCAGATCACCGATACCATTTAGATTGCGTACCTACAGAAAAAAAGATTATTTTATCATTTTTTTATTTAATGTTTTTGTAAGTCAGCTTTCATTCATTAAATCTTTGTACAACATTTCATACAGTTGTTGTATGCTGTACATAGTTTCTTTATTTATCTCATATATGCATCTGATATGTCTTATATATCTGTATATACTGCAAAAAAAGACTTGTTGTGGACCAACTATTTTACTGGACTGCTTTTACTGGATCCTTGGTGATGCAATGGGATGGTTTTTGTTGCAGTATAATCTGCTACTGAAATACAGTATGGCTTCAAAGATAAAATCCATCTGCGACCAGTCAGAAATAAGTGTTTACTGAATCTACAGTTATGATTGTAGCCTGAAATGATATACATCATACAGATATCAAGAATCTTAGCTTGGTGATGGTGTATAACAAGGTACTTGAAAGAGAAACTGAGTAAAATACATATTTATTTGTCATTGGACATTAGTAAATGTATAAATATTTGAGATGATTTTGTTTATTTAAACAAAGCCTGGTTAGTTTCACGTTTCCAGTCTTTATGCTGCTACCTGAAAACCACCAACCAGGCCAGAAATCTGGGTGTATTGATGGACTCAGACCTTAACTTTGAAAAACACATTAGGGAATCACAAAATCAGCCTACTTTCACCTTAAGAATATATCAAGAGTAAAAGATCTGATGTCTCAGCAGGACCTGGAAAAACTAGTCTATTCTTTCATCTTTAGTCGGCTTAATTGTTGCAACAGTGTTTTTACAGGTCTACCTTAGACACCTGCAGCTTATTTAGAACCCTGCTGGTTGAGTCCTCACTAAGACCAAGAAAGTGGACCACATCAGTCCAGCTCAGTCCAGGTCTTTACACTGGCTGCCTGTTAGTGAGAGAATAAACTTTAAAGTTCTGCTGCTGGTCTATAAAACTCTGAATGGTTTAGTACCAAAATACATCTGTGACCTCTTAACCCAGCATAAACCTGCCAGAACCCTCAGGTCATTAAGCCTTGCCAACAAATGAAGCATTTCAAGCAGTTTAGGAACAGGATCTTGTGTGGGAGATAATAACGCTCACAGAACTTAATGTGCTGGAGGCCTTTGCATGAAGATAAAATATATATCCCACACTGAAAGGAAACCCAAAAAGGCAATTTCATTTCAGTCTATGGTTTCTTTAATGCCACCACAAATGGAGAAACATCAATCAATGGATGTCTCTGCTCTTGAAGGATAGCAAATTTTCATGGCTGCACTTCTCTTAAAAGGAATGCAGAGAGAAAGGAGTGTGAGGAATTGTAACCACAAGCTAAATCTGTGCAAAGTACCTCATTTTTAGCCTCGTTTTCATTGTAACACTGATGCTGAATGTATGCCGCACCAAGGACCTGCAGGTCAGGGTCAGGATTTCTCAGGTGTTGTACTGCGGTGGCCATGTCCAAGGTGGCAAACCTGCCAAAGGAACAAAAGGAAAAAAATTAATCCAAAGAATCAAAAAAAATTTTATTACGTTATTACCACTTATTATTACCACTGCTGTCATTTTTGGTGGCACGAAATATTCCTTTTGGGAAACAACAGCCACGGCAATTATTCATAGATGATTTGTTGCTCATGTGCAAAATCCAACTTGTTGAATTTCTTCCAAATCACACAGTGTTCTGCACACGCAGCCACCTAACCACACGTTGTGGGATGTGTCAAATGTGAGGCCTGAAACTGAGCTGCTCCACCCCAAACCCAAACGAGTCCTGCCACTTTGCAGCCACCTCCCAAGTCACAGCTCTTGGGAAACACATAGTCCCTCCCAATAAAACCTTTTGACACATGAAAATTGCAACACCATTGCATCGATTCATAATTTTCAGGAACATGACAAATGAACATTCAAACAAAATTAGTCACCTGAATGAAGACAATGCACTGCTTCTGTTAATGATAGGTATGACTTAATGAAACAACTGCATCCCACAGCATGATGACATCTAAAAAAATGTCTTAACAGTCTTAATACTCACTGCCTTTTCTGAAACATCTGGCAGCAGGGGACTTTTTTCAGATGTGGATTAGTACACATTTAGTGTACTGGTGAGAATTTGGAGATGTGACTGTAGTACAATGTTCATCATTATCAGGGAGCATGTTACCACAAGGTGTAGCAGGTTCAGGTGTTTTTAGTCATTTAAAAGGATAACATGCACAGAGGACTAAGCTGCTGTATATCAGTTACATAGACAATACTTATTAGGAGGATTATACTTTGTTTAAATTTCTGAAATCTGCTCAGACTATGAGCTGGTTCTTGACAGGGATGAAATGTGAACACAGAATTTTTTTCCAGATACTGATTTTCATGTGAGGTCTGTCACAGCAGACAATATTTCCAGTGCTTCAGGTGAAAAAACTGTTCATGTGTAAAGAAATAATAAATACATCTGAAAGTTCCTCACCCGCTGAGATTGCTCATGCTGAGGCCCATTCCCATCTGCCCGAACACATCCATGCCCTTGCCCACACTGTGCATGCTTTTTATTGACGCAGCGCGGGATAAGGTGCCTGGACGCTGCATCATGAGGTTCCCCTGGGAACCAGAGGACATTGTGGATACCATAAACCCTTTGTCCACTCTGTCTCCTCCTCCACCAAAAGAGCTTGCACTTGAGGACACCTGGTTGCCAGACAATGAGCCAATGCTCATCCGGTTTCGATTTGTGATTCTGTTGATTGTACGGTGGGCTGGGCCTTTAAATGAAGGCTGTTGCTGGATAATCTCGGTCCCTCCTCCAGTCATCCCTCCACCACGGTATAGAGTACCACTTAGAGATCGCTGCATGGGTGCCTGATAAGTCAGGGTGCCACTTCCTTGTCTTATCTGGCCGCTATAGCCATTGACTGCGCTCTGAGCATACTGATGAGTATAGGTGGCATCCCGGTCAGAGACCAAGCTGCCAGCATCGCTGGTGTCACCTATCCAGGAATTCACTGCAGGCAGGTTTCGCAATGAGTGCACAGAGATGACATCTTGCTCCATTCGGCTCTGCTGCCTGACGGGTCCTTGATAGCCACCCATACGCATCTCCTCTTGGTAAAAACCACTATTGCCACCCCCTGCAATTCCACCCCCAACACTCATCCTTTGAAACTGGGCCAGGTCTGGGGCTGCAGACCGGCAGCTGAAGTCTGTCCTCTGGGATACACGAGGACCCTGAGGGCACAGAGTGGAATAACAGTTACAATTCAACATTAATTCTCAGTTACATCTAATGAACTTTATGTTTTGATGAACTGGTTGCAAGTTATTGCATCTGAAAGAAAAATAACCATTTCTAAATTTGACCAGAGGAATGTGACTTATCAACAATCATCCTCCCTTTTCTTTTTTCTTCATTCATTTCCATTACTCATTGAAGTGACAGCATGTCAGTTGGGTCAAAAATGCAACCCTCTCTTGCACTTCCAGCTATAGTTGTGACACAAAGTTCGTGTCTTTCTTTATAACTACTAAAAAAGAGGAATCTAGAGGGTGGACTAGAAAAACTCAGAGTTGATCTCATCACAGCCTTCCGTGAAATACCACACTAAGTGTGTCCTCTTTGACCCATGTCAGAGACCGTTTTGTCCTGTTTTCCTGGAAATTCAAGGTAAATTACACACCATTTTCACACTGTGTTAAAAACATGCTGAAAAATCAGAGTTAATTGTGCTGTTCTCACCATTGTTCTGGAGCCTGTGTACATGTAGGATGATTTGGAGCTGAAGTTTGGGCTGTAGGTGCTATACTTCACTGTGGATGAACCACCGTAGTCTGAAAAAAAGCAACAAAACCTTATTTAACCAGTCATATGTCAAATTAACACATTAAAACGTTATTACATGCAACGTGTACATAAATACTGTAAAAAAATTTCAAACCATCTTATCAACAAAATTACATTTTGACATCTTTGTAAAACAAATAGTGGAACAATCTGCTATTTATATAGAATAATCAATAAAAACCTTATTCTTAAAATATTGCATTGATTTATATGAAAGACATTACAGTTTGTATAGTCGGTATCCTGTTGCACTGGAGGCTATGTCTAGGTCACCAGGTTTAATATCTCTTGTTACACGTTACTTTGAGAACAAATTTCTCTCTAACACACAAAGACATTGGCGTGTTTCACTCAGCACACAAAGTGTGTGAATGTCTCGCTCTCATTCCAGATTAGAGTAACCTGACAGCTGAGTGGTGAGTTTGATAGAAGGCATGTCGCACAATACTCACTGCAAGGAAACTAGAGCAACAGTTTGTTGACCTAAATAACTGTGTCAACAGAAAGAAGAACATGTCAATGACAGAAGCATTTTAATCATATCTTCTGTGGCTGTAATTAAGTTTATATCATTTCTGATCACTGCCAGAAAATGAAGCAATTCTGCACCCTGTCATTTACATTTGTGCGTTGGCAGGGCTGAAACACAGTAAACAAAGCACAGCTGTCCTCAAGTTTCAGGGTGAATCTTGAAGACAGTAAAAATCTTTATCAAAAATCATGTAAATATGTTACACAGCCCCATAGCATGCCACTAAAACGTAAGAAACCTGAACACTGTACAAGATGAAAAGTCATACGTGTCAAAGGGATTTCATTTTTGTGGCAGCTCATTGTATGATGTTAAAGTCCCACTCCAGCAGCAACTAATCCCTGAAAAACTCATCTGTGCTCCTCAAAACTTTACTTTTTTTCATAGCGTTTTGCCATGACAAGAAAAACTCTTTATGACTTTGAAATAACTTGGGATATTAATGTGTTCATTCAGTTTGTGGGGTTCTATTGACATGCAAATCAGCCAAGACACACATCTCCACACATCAGCAGATGACACTGCCTGCCATGTTTACTCTGATTACACTATGCCCTGTTTATAATTTATAACACTGGGATGATTCAGTTGTAAATACTTGAACTGGAGGGCGACTCTCAAGAAAGAAAAGTTACATCATACTTGATCACACACAAGTGGAAGTATCTGATTGTTTTGACGTTTTTACCACATCAGAAATACACCGCTTGCTTCCATCTTAAGCTGCAGACTGAGAGCTGTAGTACCTCGCTCAGCCTTGCATTACTCAATTACCCATATAGCTTATGCTAGCTGCTCATTTCATCACTCCCTGGCAGCATGCAAACATCCTCAACCAGCAAGTTTTCAGGGCTGGTATTTGATGATCTTTAATAATTTTCAACTTATTGCAAGTTTATCTTCAGTATTCAATAAACACCTAAAGACTACCTCAGTTCAAAATGTGCATCCCAACGAAAACAAAGCCTTTTAACTTAAAAAGTTTATTATATTCAAGAGTATGCATTTGCAAATGGAGTTTTGGATATACAAACATGATTCTGTGTCTATCTCTATATCAACCTGTCACTTGCAGCTCAAGCATAACTGCTGCTTTGAACCAATACAATACAATAAACTCCCCAATGGCAAGTTGCAATATTGGGGTTGTTGGGTATGAAACCTCATGGAACTTCATTCTGAGGAAGAAGAATAAGCAGAAGAGCAAACTGCCTACAAACTGATTTATCAGAATTTATCAGTATTTTATTCTAGGCATCACTCTTGACAATGACAACACTCTTGACTTTCCAATAAGTGATAAACTAAGTTATGCAAATGTAAGATAAACCGTATCCTGATCACCAGCTCTGACAAGTCCCTTTGCACAAGTAGGATATGCTCATCGGGTTTGTTTTACATTAAATTATGGCTGTTCGCTCCAGTTTAAGTGTGAAAATGATTAGCAAAGGTTTTGAGTTCACTGCTTACTGGACTCATCTTACAACACAACAAAGACATGTAAATAAGGTAAAAACGTTTTAGACAAAAACCTCAAACCACGGATGTGTATAAATCTGTCAGTCAGTCTGATCTGGTAAACTCAAACACTTAGTAACACCGAGCTCATACGTGGAAATGATAATATAAATTAGAGAAAACCTTTCCACAACTGCAAAGACAGGTTTTCAAACACATCAGGAGCCATATGTGTATGTGAGTGTACTGTGCATGTGTGTTCATGTTGAGCCTGAGAAGTTGCAGGTTTTCCACCTCTCAGGTGAGTGAGGGAACGGCTGAACCCATTACTGTAGAACACACATCAAACCAGTTCTCTGGCGTGAGCCACACCCAACCCTGACAACGCCCAACACACCAGAGAGTGGCAGTCTTTACAGTACAAACACACACACACACACACACGCCTTGAGCAACACCTTCAGCGAGGAAACCTTATTTTTCCTGTTATCTTCAGAAACAGTCACTTTGATCATTCTCTCTTTGAATATGTTCCCTTTTTCTGTCAAGACCTGCCCACTCATAATCAATCATTGTCTTAATGTACATAAATGCAGTTACAGCAGCTTGCAGACACAGAGGAGGAAGCAGTCCTTGCAGAATCCTCTTGGTATTTTGTTTTTCTCATGTGCAAACACTTATGCGTTCATAATAAAATCCTCCGAGACCACAAACCACTGAAACGCCAGTAATTCTCTCTGTCAAGTGCTGCTTCTGTACAGGTTTCAGAAGTTAAGTGATGTGAAGACACACTGAAATCACACTGCATGATTATATGTTTTTCTCCAACAAAAGTTAAAGGCAAATGTGAAAGACACAAGGTAAAAGTGTGTGTCAAGTATAATGGCTGTAAAAAGAAAAAACAAAGCTGTGACCTATTTAGCAGACGTGTTGTATTTCTTTGTGCTTACAGCTATTTAAAAAAACTGCTTGGACAGCATGTTTGCATGTTGAAGCAGGTATTCTCATTGCCTCTGGGAAATACTAAAACTAGAACATTTTTTTCATTTCCCAGGCTCCTGTTTTGTCACGACACAAAATTTAGAGGTCACATAAACAAAGGCATAACATTGAGGTGATCTTCTTGTTCTTTGCAGTTTTGTCAAGTACAGCAACAAAACGGTGGGGAAATTTTCAGTCACCACTTTTCATGATTTAACTGCTTTAGATCATCAAATGTAATAATCTGAGGCAAACTGGGCTAATTCACTAATGTTTAGGTAATACAAATTATGAAAATGTTCTGTATTTTAACAGCAGACTGCACAACAGCTGCTTCTCCCAGCACTGTCATCTCCCAGGTATCTCCTGAACCTGCATCTCTCTAAGCTGAGTAAGCCCTGAAACCCAATCCATCAGGGGGAGGTTCTCACCTTCGTCCTCTATCAGGGAAGTTCATGAAAGCAGCACTTGTTTAGGCTTGTTACACATTAACAGTCATTCATGAGTGGTACCAAAACACACAGCAAAATTGCTGCTGCTTGAAAGTAGATTAAAAGAAAATTCCCATATGAGCTGAAGAGAAACAAATTCTTAGGAATACAGTGGGGACAAGCATGCACAAAACACTCCCTCTCACTCTCTGTAAGCTGAAAGCAAAACTTATTTGCTGATATGACTCATTTGATCTGTATTTAATATAAATCAAACGAGTAAGGAAGTAATCACTCATTTAAACAACAAGTTGTTATTTAACACAAAAAATTCTTTCTATTTCAATTATATTTTAAAGCAAAAAAAGAAAAAAAAGAAGAAAAGAAGAAGAAGTAAAGCCATTAACCTGACAAGGTGTGACTAACTTGACAAGGTGTGACTAAAAAACGAGAAAGCAAACTTTGGAGTTGATTGCCTGTCATGTTTTGTCCGCTGTCTGACCCACAATACTAAAAGATATTCTATTGTTCTTTTTCTCTAATATAAATTTTCTGGTGAAAGCTTTCATTCATAGTCATGGCGCAGATGAATAATCAGCTACAGGTTATAAACTTCTCTCTGTGGTTACATAATGGTAAGGACACCTGGACCTATGACGTGCTGTACCTCTGATGCCACCCAAGCCTGCTCACGTTGTTTTTATTCTAAACACGAGGTAAACTTTTTTCCCTAAATAAAACAAAGACTCGTTTTCGTTTACCTGACATTGCGTGTTGTGAGGCCGATCCATTCTGACGCGGAAGTGTAGACTTCTCCGCCAGTCTCATCTGGACCTGCTGCTGGACGCGCCGAGCTCTGGCCACCTCGTCCAACACGTCGCTCCCATTCCCGAGCTGGATGTCAGACGGGAGGGCATAGGTGGTGACTGAGCTGTTGGGCTGTAAAGCAGTCAAAAACACGCTTTCTGAGGCAATGACACTCATGGTGACAAGTTAAAGAAAGACCCAAGTAGGTCGTCTTCGCTACAGCTGCCGTGGGCAAGTTTTCTGCGCTCAGCGTCGAGGCTACGTCGCTGACTGTGTGTCTGGACAAGAGTCAGAGCGCTGAGGGCGGCACGTCTGCGGTGGGAGGTGCCTCAGACCAAGACCCGAGTACCTGACTCACAGGTGAGCTAATCCCCCTTACAGATATAGAGCTAGGTCGATCAGATATCTGTCAGCCAAATCTTTCTTGGAGGAATGTTTGGCTTAATCAACATGTTTTGGGAATGTTAACAACATTTCCCACTTTAGTTTATACAAGTGTAATTAAATGCGACCACAAAACTTACACATAGGTTGTGTGTGTTGTATGGCAACTGTGTAGATACACATACAGTATAGCCTAATAACCCACTACTAATAAACTTTTTAAAACTTAAACATAATTATATATATTTTTTTAAAAAAAAGGTTTTTCTTTAAGCTTTTGTTTCATACAAGAGTTTTAAAAGAGTTGACACACACACATCACTTGGAAATCAGCTGTTATTTACACACTGTTCCTTTATGGGTTATTAACACTATGTCTCAAATTCAGCTCTATAACATTTACTACAAGCTATTTCACCACAAAGCTGACTATAAATGTGAACAGATGTACAGCAAAAACAAAACTTTGCAAAACAAAGCACAGCCTCAAGTACTAGCACAAAGAAGTCCATTCTGTACAGCGAAGAACCTGGAGGATTTTTAAGTTGTTTCCGCTGTTTTTACCCTCTGTACTTAAATTTGTGTTGCATTCAGTTTGTATGAGTAAAAATGAAGCCAGATTAACTCATTGATTTATTTATTTGTGAAATACAAGTCTATAGATGCAACTCCAGTTCAATTTGTACAAGAGTGAACTTTTCGCTGCGTGGTGGAGCAGGAGGGATGGTGACGATGGCTATACTGTATCTACCAAATGCAAGAAAAAAGTCATTTATATTGTATTCTGTTCTATCAAAAACTAAGTACATCTATAGATAAAAATAAACTACTCATTTTTCTTTTTCTTTATGATTAGTTTGAGTATTTGAAAGTCTATTTAGATCAAAACATCATGTAAAAGTTATCACTTGGATTTTGCAGGATATTTGAGTTAAGAAAATGTCAATTGTTGGGATTTGTAATATTCTGCTTTAGTAGAAGCTCTGAATCGTCCACATTAGGAAATTATTTGTATGATATAAAATAACCACCGTCTCTGCATCTCTTTTTATTTATGCCTTATGATCTCTGTCATGGGCTCATTTTACAATGACTCCTTGTGTAAAGGAGATTTTAGAAATGTCACACAATGATGACAAATAAATGGATAAACCAACGTGAAAAGTAATGTGTCTAGGTCAACACGCTACCAGACTTAACTTTGGTGCTTCTTGGCATTGATTCTACAAGCCTGTGGTATTTTGATGAATATAATTCTAATAGCAATCCAAAATCTGCCCTCAGAGTTCGGCTGGGTTAAGATGGGAAGATTCCAGTGGCTGTTCACATTATTATCATACTTATCAAACCATTTGGTAAATCCTCATGCTCTGTGAATGAGAATAGTGTATACCAAGAAGAGACAATACCCTCAGGAGAGAAATGCTTCATCATGCTGTAGGGTAAACTTTGTGCTGATTTGGAGTGACCATAAACTCTTATGGGACAAACAGACCCAAAGAACAAGTCAGCAAATGCTCCCCTAACATCCTTTCAGTGTTGAGTGAAAGACTTTTAAAACAAATTGGATCCATATCTTTTTGTTTTCCTGTAATCCTTTGAAAAAAAAGCAAAACACAAGGACATCTGCATGTAATGCCATTTTTTAAAAATTTCATAGAATATCCAATTAGACTCTGTATATTGTTCAGGGATCAGAATTGATCTATGAGTCGTATAAGATGTTTGTGCAAACTGGCTGGATGTTCAGTTCAGCTTGCAAATGTTGTTAACTACTAAAGTGTTATAAGGTGTGGTGCAGTCGCACTCTGTTATTACACTGGAGCCACACCTTAGTTTTATTTGCTTTGTTTGGTTTGAACATAGCAACAAGAGCATCTGATACAGAGTAATGCATGTTATAAACAACATGTCTGCAGGGTCGGTCATGGTTAAAAAAACTGTTTTTAAAAAGTTTTTTTAAAAAAAGTTGAAAATGTATTATTTATTTTTTTTATTTAAAAAGTAAAAAGCGAGATACAAGCCATTCATTGGTAATTTAATCAGCCAAACATTTCCTTTCAGAATAACTGAAGATTTGTTTTCCCAAAGGCCAAAATCAGCGGTTTTACACAGATCTTGGAGATCTATAGAAACATGACCATCTTCATCATATGAAATGAGCATTTCCTCAAACATCTTCCCGATAACCCCACAGCGAGTTCACTTTCATTCCCATGACAAACTTGCAAGAAAAAACAATAAACAACTTCACATAGCGGAGCTAAGACTAGAGGAACATTTACACGAGAAAAATTTAGTTTTATGGTTTGAGAAAACAGTCAGTTTACTATTATCCATTATTAAGTTTGCACTCACCATTGGTACTGGTGCTGGTGTGGATCTTCTCCTCTGAAGTGTTCTACCTGCTCTGATCCGGTCTGGTGGGACTGTTGAAGTTTTGAAAGTTTTCATCACAGTCACCGCCCTGACAATATTAATTCACTTTCCTGCGTCAACATGCCACATACACAAAACAAAGAGATGAGTCAAGGAAGGGTATGACACAGTGTGTTAAAGAGAAATGAACAAAAACCGGTAGCTCATCTGGCTTCCTAGCAACAAGGATGGGAGTAAATCAAAAGGGAAATATAGATTGTTTTTTTTTTTTTTTTAGCTGAATTGCTCCTTTTCTCTAGAGTCTTTCTGAGGAGTGACAGCTGGGTTTTGTAATTGTAATTTATATTAAAGGCTGCTTTATTTTAGTGTAATTTCATATCTTGATTATAAACTTAATTTTTTTTTGCTAAGAAGAGTATAAATAGCTTTTTATGGGAAAGTTGCACCATTTCTCTGATGACTCTGTGTAGTAGATTATCAAATCAGCAGTTCTGCTGAATGTCTGAGGTGCTGAGTGACAGAATTAAACTGAAAAATGAATGACTCCAAGCTCTATGCATGCATGCTGCGGGTGTGTGTCTGAGAATGTGACTGCGTTAGAATGACGCCCTTTTTCTGCCTGCTGTCACATGTACTAGCAGCAACACCTGGTCTGTCTGCGGCTGTCACCGAAACGTGACATTCTCAAAGGTCTGTAAGCACCCAGACATTACAGAAGAAATAGAAGAAAAAGAAAAACAGAAGCATGTCTGAGAGATAAAGTAGTCAGTGGTGTTTAGCAGCCGAACCAGAACCTACTACCAACTCCCCCTAAAAAGTATTTTCATTTACATTTCATCTGCATTTTTTTCCCTGTTATTGGACCGAACAATTTTTTGATTAATAAGTGAGTATTAAGTGTGTTAGGCATCAAAGTAGTCATTATTTTTGTACTCTAATCTGTGGCTTCAAACACAGATCACATTCATTTGGCCAGCTTCAACACATTTCCTCTTCTTTAGGCACTGAGCTTCTACATATTCAATTTGAAAATAAATATCAGGTCATTGTTAAAGTCTGTCTTAATCTGAGTAAATAGTTGATTAGTTTCATAATTACAAAGTAATCAAAAGGATCTGCAAAGTCAAAGTACTCAAAAATAGACTGACAGAGAAATTAGAAAATCTGTTTAAATTAGTTGTGTGTACTTTTATGAGAAGTAAGCACAAGTCAGCTTCCTAATGTTTGACCAACTTCAGTCGACCAGCTGAGAACCAGAAGAAATGTAGAGAAACTGGATGATGAATAAAAGCTGAGAGTGGTGGCAGTATTGGCCTGGGAGCAGGGAGTCTGTGGAGCAGAACCTTCCCAAAAATTGGGAAATAGTTTAATTTTGTATCATTTAATGGCAATGCCCTATTAGTTATTACAATAGAAATCACACATTGTTACTTCCAGACTGACCCGCTCAGTTTCAACTGGTTTAATCTGACTTTATTTTGTCAAGAAGAGGCATGACTATTTACTGCTTTGTCAGCAAACAAGAAGAGGGAGGTGAAAATACTAGTATGAGTTTTATCTGCTTCTTGCATAAAAACTCACCTAACTGCAAAATCAAACTAAAAATGGTTTCACTTTGGTTGATCTTTAGTTTTATACAAATGAATGCTTCACTTCTATACTATTATAGTTTTACAATACACAATACAATTTTTGTAACTTACTGCTCAAAACATTAACAGTAACTGAGTATAACTGGAGCTCTGGGTAGCTCCACTATGAGCAAGTGCTCCAAATACAGAGGCAGAAAGTTGTTGCTGAATTCATGTCTTGGTCTCTTGCTCTTTGCTGCGCACATCCCCCTCTCTCTACGCCCACTTTCCTGTCATTAGACTTTCAAATAAAGACCACTGGTGCTAATAAATCTCTCAAATTATTTTTGCTTTGTTCATTGTTTAATACTGATAGATGCTAAAATATAGTTTGCCAAACCTCAGCACAAAATCAGTAATTACACCAGTCCATACCATATGTAATTATTAAATGCCAGTTACACCAACATGTGGTTCTCACAGTCTTTTGCAATAAGATTTTGGAATTTTGTTGCAGGAAACGACTCCCGACAACAACATCTGCAAACAGACACTGATCTTGGCTGTTGAGGCCTGTCTCACATTCAGCCTTCCATTTCATCATTAAGAGCATTGTCCTGCTGAAACAGGAAAGTTGGCTTCCACAAATTGTTTGCACCTTGTTGTGCATACCACACATCTGGCTAAATATCATTGTCTACTATAGCTCTAAGACACCTCTAATCAGGAGCCAAAGGGCAAAGTTCGAAACTCCAGCAACAGACCAAAAGGAAACAGTGACAGGGTTGAACAGAACACAAAAACATGAAGTATCAATGAAAAAAATATAGAAAGGCAGACTCATTCAAGAGGTTCATTTTGAGATTATGTGGTCAAAAATTATGTAAACATGATGGCATGTTTAAGATCAACGCTATACTGAAATCTTAACTTTGTACAGCCATCATCACTGCACATATTCTGCTCGCTCTGGAGAAAAAGTGAACCTGCTGGATTAACAAACGTTTCTGGGTGTGTCTGCTACAACAATGCTGGAAATACAAGTCAGTTGGGCTGTTAATTGAGCTGTTAGTTAAGTTTGCTACATGGAAGAGTTTATGTTGGGAGAGCATGAGGCTCATAAAAGGGTGCCACCCTGTGGAAACTAACGGAAACTACAGCAAACCTGGAAGCTCAAAGGATGCGATTCAATTCAGCTTAGTTACAGGGAGCCAGTTCACAACAAAATACATCTCAAGGCAAGATTCAATTCAATTCAAGCCAATCATAAACCAATCCAATTAATTAGAATCTAATTAAAGAAGATTCTTTATTACTGGTCCAAATAAAAAAGCTGCTTAGCTCTGGAAATTAAACAATTACATCAAATCTTGTTTTCCCCCCATAAGAAAGGGGCCTAATAATTGAAGACTTTGTCTCCCACTTCACTTTTAGAAACTAAGAACCAACGGTGAGCCTTCAACCTGAGTGTGAAGTGCTATGTTGGGAAAATACTGAAGAATGAAAGGATAAGATAATACAAAGCTAAACTGTAAAACTTATGGCTGATGAAATGTTTACTGAGCCTCTTTGCAGTTGTAAAATGATTGATTGATGGAACTGCTCACTGCTTATAGACATGGAGACAATATATGAGCAGAAACTATAACGGTAACATGCAAAAATAAGTAGAAAGGGAAGGAAACAAAGTACAGCTGGTACAAGAGAGGTGGCATAATTTATTAGCATTATTAAAATAGGTTTAGAGAAAGAATACAAGTTTTGTCTCTGTCCAAGGAGAGGTGTTTGAAGTCAACAAAGGTGAAACAGAACGAGATGGTTGATCAGGGTCAAAGAAGAGGCACACGGTTGACTGAAAGCATCCTTGCTGATTACAGAAAAACTGCCACTTAAATAATACTGACACACTGCAGCAAGAAGCAACATAAGCAATCAACCCGAGAAAACACACTCCTCAAAATGTTATCAACATATTACGTATATCTACAATTTATACATCCATAAAAAGAGAATCAGTCACATCTAGAGAAACATTTTCCAACAAACTGCATGTATAAAATTTATGTTATGTGTGTTGATGACTAAAGATTGTCTCACCTCAAGTATGTAAACTATTGTCTTAAGATCAGCGGGGATAGATTAACAGCACATACAAAACATTTTCTAGTCTAAGATAAAAGAAGATATATCCATCTGATGTTAACAGCAAAAGAGCTAAGGCACATAAAACACTTAAGTGTCGGCTTATGTGGCTCGTTGCTGCTTGCAGGACACCTAATACACTCCCGGGCTGTTACGGATCCCGCAGCAGAGCACCATGGTGAAGATCATCTCAAAAATCTGAATGAAGAGAAAAATTTTATCACAGTTAAGCTCTTTTAGTTGATAAAATTGGAGAATTCATTGAAATATTTGAAAAATGTGAGATGATCACATAGATTCTTAAACTAAAACTTGCCATGATCACAGCGACCACCAAGGCAGCCAGACCGATGAGGTAGAGCTTCTCAGAGAACAGCAAGGTCAGTTTTTTGTGACAGCTCTACAGGGAGACAGAGGCAGGGTGAAGAAGCTATGATTAATGAGGTCTTCTGTAACTCTCTCTGTCTCACACACCTACACGCACACACACATCTCTTCTGTCATGGATTACATGTAATTGACAACTATGTTAAAACAAGGTTGTAAGTGATTGCTGGTTCTTACATAAAATATCATCTTGATGCAATGTCAATACTAACTTCAAGTCTAATGAATTAAAGTGTCTGTGACTTGGAAGTGATTTAGGTCAATATTACTCACTACTACTGTACCCAGATCCATGTGTACAAAAACATCCTTGAACACTGTTTTTATTCAGGTATGTCTTAGTCCAGAAATCTCAAAATCCAGTTGAAAGCCACTGTCCTGCAGGTTTTACATGTTTCCCTGCTTTAAGACATTTGACTCAAGTGAATGGGTCATTGTGAAGAACATTAGTTCCCAACCTATTTTCCTTGGGGACCCCTTTACGCAACTATCAAAAAGCCGTGGAACTTCTCCACCCACCCCTTGCTGAAACAATGCTTGGCTTTGTGTTTTAAAATATTTTTTTTATAGAACATATCCCCCATTTATTCATTTTGAGACCTGAATTCAAAAGTTAGTGTTGTCATGCTCCCAAAATGTCAGTTCCATGTGAACAAAACATCCAAATGATTAAAAAAAAACTTGGGGGCTCAGGGATCCCAGGTTTGGAACTACACGTGTAGAACTTAACAAAAGCTGTTGGACACACTGAATTTAAATCAGGAATGTTGGAGCAGCGAAGCATCTCAAACTTGCAGTGGCCTTCAAGGATCGGAGCCTGAGAATATTATTTTGTTTAATAGATAGGTTTGTTTGGAACTGTGAGGTTGAAATAACCATATTTCAGTTTGAGAACATATTTTAATTAAATTTAACTAAAATATAGGTCGCACTAACATAATCAAGTAAAAAATGAATGAGTGAACATGAGATGAGTTTGTCTGGCAGACAAAATCCTTGTGGGCAAATATTGCTGATGGAAAAATAATCTTGTATTGATCAGATAGTAACTATCTGTGAGAAAATGATTGTGACCAGAACTGTTTTTAACAGGACACTGTTATTTTAAGGTCAAACTATGGGAGTGAATACAGTTGTAAAAACACATCAAATGACTTTATTACCCTCCTGCTGTAATAGGTCAGTGTGAAACCTGACTATGGAGTCCATGAGACAACAGTTCCCAGGGGGTGATAGGGGTATATAAAGATGTGTCCTGGACTGGAAGCCACTTCTAACATTGTCGCCTGCCATGTGTTCAGCTTGACTCCCGGCTGTGTAATGAACTCTTGCAATTGTAGTAAACAGCTGTGTCTTCTCCCCAATCTGAGTGTCCGTCGTTCATTGAGAATTTTTCTAACAATTAGCTTGCCTAGTAAGCGGTTTCTTAATAAATGAATGGAGAATTTGTGTGTACCTGGGATCTCTGAAAGGCTTGTATAGGTTTTCCAGGACACAAGCTGGAAGCGACTTGTAAGAAAAGAGCAGTGTCATCTCCTTTTCCACAGCAGTCGAGCTGAAAAGGAAAACAGGAGCAGGAAGAAGCAAGTCATTCAATTAACAACATGCATAATATAAAATATATTTATTTTCATCATAATTAAAAATCAGGACATACCGTACTGTGGAAAACGCCCAACACCTTGATGGCTGCGTCTTTACTGGGAGACCCTGAGACATCCACAGCCTTGATGTATGCAGAGTCGTAGAAATTGATAAGCTCTTTGGAGATCTGTGGATAATAAGGAATTGGGCAGCACCACAACAAACTGGTTAGGTTTGCTGAAATAGAGGAGGAAGCATATATGCATTAGATGTGTGTGTTGTTGTACGTACAGTGTCTCTGTTCATGAAACCCCAGATCGCTGCAGCAACTTCACAGGCAAAGAGGATCACCAAAAAGAAGAAGAACTACAGAAAAATTATCAAGATATTTATCAAAATGTTTAAAAAGAATTACATAAATGGAAAAGTGATGCTTTTTTCTGGATTAAACAGGACAACATGGAGGTAAATCTCCAAAGTCTATAAGTGAGACTCTCACCGTCCCCAACAGGCACTGAGATTCTTGGATGGCACCATAACATCCAAGGAATCCCACAAGCATCATCACAGCTCCAACAGCTATCAGTATGTACACGCCTGTGAACACAGGAGGGAGTCCGTCAGCCATATAGTTCATCATGAGACCACTGGGTGGCAGCAGTGTCAGTGCTAGAAGTCCCAGCTCGAACTTCCTGGATGTTTCTCCTGCCTTCTCAGTGGGATGACATGACAATATCAGCATCCTGAAGTTAGAAAGGGTGAGCTGATTTCACATAACATTTGGTTAGGTTGAGGAAATGCCTTCCTGAGACCCCAGATTTCCCCACAAACCCCTTTATGCACTGACCGCTGACCCTGAGTTAACCAGGAAACAGGATGAACCGTGTATATACAAAGCCATACACACACACACATGCTGGAGCAAGACTGATGTAAATAAGAATCTAAAAACATTTCAACAGAGAGCAGAGCGTGTAAATGGTTTTACTGCAGGAAAAAGTCAATAGATGGCAAAAATGTTTTGAATACAAAGAGGAAAATGTTGTTTGAATATTTGAGGCATGAGTAGGCCAAAGCTTCACTTCCACAGAATATGTCTCATAGGAAGCAGATGTGTGGCACAGATTAGCGGCTGGGTGATCTGTTCAACCAGGAAGTGATGAAGATAAATCGTCCCTGTAGAAGGTAAAATTCTGTGTAGGATGATGATTGTTTTATAGTAATCTGATGACTCACCTTCATTTTTTACTCCATTACTTATATGTAATGTAATGAATAAAATTAAATAAACATACTTTATAATCCCAAAGTGAAACTACAAATAATCCCAGAGGGAAATTACAACCACTAAGCACAGGTATGACATAAAAATTAAACAAAACATGAGCACCCAATATGTAGTGTCTTGATGCTACATTTTTAATTCTTTCACTTAATTAAAAAGATGATTATGCTTTTCTTTTAGCAAGACTCTTTGGGAACTTTCAGAGTTTTCTGTCCTTATTCACACTCAAACCAAACAAAGCCTTTAACGCAGCCTGTCTGAGCTCTCTGAGAGTATGAGACTCTGGTCTGCCAGCCTCCAACACCTCACACTGTATCTCATTTATCACGCACAACCAGTCCCTATCCTTATGTCTACCCCCGCTTTCTCTTTCAGAACTTTTGTTGCACCGAGAAACGGCTACCAGAGCCAGTAACTCTGCAATGCAGCAAAGGAGCCATTATTTCCACTGCCTTCCATTACTATGACAACACTCTTTGAGGTTTGGAGGCCATTGAGTCTTTAAAAGAGACATGCGATTTAAGACCCCCAGAGAAGTTCATTTATTTCTTGTCTCTCAGTATAATCTCCAGAAAGGATGGGGGGAGAGGAGGTGAACGCCAGATTAAACTTGTACTTCTCATCCAGTATTAAAAAAAAAGCTGCTGTTAGAGCATGACAGAAAAAAAATAAAATAAAACCAGTCACATTTTATAATGAGATGGAGACAAATTATTAAGAAAGACCACATTAACCTTCCCCTCTTTCATCTGTGCCAAAGAAAGATTCTGAAAAAAAAACAGGTCAGAGAAAACATGCACAGAGCTGCAGTGAATATCAAAGTTACACAGCATGTGTATGACCCAGCTTACAGTAACCCAAAAATGATTCACTACTTAGAAGATCTGCCACCAGTTTAAAGGTACCGCTCTGGCTACTGTAGTTTTAGCTGAGACTTGTAGGATTAATGTCTTTCAAGACTCTTTGATAAAACTAAAACTGAACTCAAGTGGCAGCTAGTTTAGCTACAGTTTAGTTATAGACATCAAAGTCTCACAAGCATTAAGGTACAAACCTGTAACTGTGTATGTATGACTGGTTAAGCCTTTTTTTATTATTCCTAACCATATTTTATTTAAATTTTATATATAACATTATTCAACTAACACTGAAAAAGAAGTATAAAAGTGAAATTTGGTTCTCTTGTCTAATATTTTGTAGTTCCAGCGTGAACTACCCCCTACATCCACATAAACACTGAGAAACATGTAAAAGTTGTGCTACGTCACATTTGTGAGAGTTTCTTATAATGTAAAACTTAAACCTGATTCAGTTAACAGAGTAAACATATGCATGTAACATTTCAGAAGCCTTAAAAGATGCAGTAATTTTACAGTATCAGACCACCAGTTTCATGCATCAGCAAATATAAAGATGTGGTTACTTTGAAAAGCAGATGTGGGTAAACAATGATTTTAAAGTCCAGAAAACAGTAGTGCAGTATTGTATATTTTGAACCTTTGTTGTTAACTTGTTAGATCTTGTACTGCGATCTAATGAAACTATTTAACATATTTGTGTAAGATTGCAGTGAAACAGATAAAAACAGCAAGAAATGATGAAACCTCAATGATATGCATATACAGTGACTGTTAAACTGTACAAATGAAAGAAAGTGGAAATCAATCATGAATGTGAACTGTTTTATTAAATCTTTAGAATAAATAATGTCAGAAAGCATCTCAAACAAATAGCTATGCCTTATTAGTATTTAACATCTTATGCTAGATTAACTCCTGGTTTTATGTAATTGTAAAGTAAATGTGCTTCCTGTCTCTGTAAATAACTAGTTATATGCTGACTCCACTCTCATACTGAGTTAACTCTCATATCCACTCATTAAATATGAAGCTGGAGCCAGTTCCCTACCAGCCAGCTGTTATCCACCCAGCCACTTTAGCGCTTTAGTGAATAGATCCAGGCCAGCTGTTTTCCCCATTCATACTTTTTATGCTAAGCTAAGCTAACCCTGTCCTGACTGTGTTGGCATATTTACTATACAGACCTGAGAGTGTTATGTTTTTTTCTCATCCACCTCTCAGCAAGAAGTTGAAAAGTTAAACTACAGCAGTCTAAAAAGCCATGGCACTAACCAGAGCGGAAAACTGCCACCAATAATGATTTCAAGCACTGGTGCAGAGGTAGGAGCTTGTGTATTCTCAGTCTTATATAAATACCACTTTACTGAGCCAGTATGCTAAAAACACCCACTTCATACACTAATTTGAGGGATGATGTGCACATGTACAAGGTTACTTGAATTATGCAAGGGCGTGTGTTTAAGGGAGGGTTAAAAAAAAAAAAAAGAAACATTCCCTTGATCTCTCTTGGGTGGGCCTCTCATGCTGCCCTGTTTTTAAAATCATGACTTTGCCTCTCTTCTATAAAAAGCAGAGGTTTGCCTTTGCTCTGTATACTTACTGAGGAGTAAGTATGGCAGAGCAGCAGGAGCCCAAAATGTAAATTAATAGGCTCACTTCAGTTCACCACTACGACAAACCAAGATGATGGACATTTACACCGTGTCATGTACTGCAGCCTCTTTGGATCGCTGGAGGCAGAGATGAAGGCAAGATGATGACTTGTTTCCTAAGTTCATGTAACGGCCACAACTTCAGACACATGCAACTTATTCTGGGGATATTATTTTTGCTGAAGCAAACAAGAGCTTCTTTTGCAGCTTCAAAAAAGGATGCTTTACGGATCAAATAATTAAAAGGTGTGAGCAACAGAAGGCATTGCTTCTTGTTTTTATTTGTGCATGATCCTTAAAGGTAGAGCCCACATCTGTCTAAACAGCTGTCTGAAGCATCTGGCTGCTTTCTTGAAAGCGCCTGAACAAGACGTGAGACTTAGACTTTTCTTCCTAAATATTTATCTGATACAGAAATCATGGTATACTATGTGGTCAAGTACAGCTGGCTGGGACACTCTTAAGTCAAGCTGCGGATTTACGCAGGTCCTGTTTCCTGGTTTTTTTCTTAGAGGTCAGGACGCCCATTCTAACTTTACACATCACTGTCAACCAGTTCTGACATTTAGATGCACAGATAACTGATAACTTTTTACCATGTGTATACATAAAGACAAGATGTAAAGCAACTTACAGGAGCTAAATAAATTAACGTAAAATAAATTTCTCAATGGATTAAACAATACAATGACATTTGTCTAAGAGCTTTAGTCTCTTATTACTTTACAAATAAAAATGTTTGCAGACAAATCATAGAAGGAGCTTCTATAAAATATTATGTCTGTAACCCTGTCTGAGTCAGAAAATCCTGTTTCTACAAAAATACATGAGTAATAATAATCTAGCCTCATCATATGTGAGACGTCTCCTGTAGTGTATACTCACTGATGTAAAAGGTGCCTGGTGCCTGTTGGCCTTCCAACTGAAGTATGAGGAGGTTGCTAGTTTGGCTGTCATGGCGTAACCACAGGGCCACTCCTAGGATCACACCTCCAGCCAGCTGTCCCAAGAAAAAAGAAAAAAAAAACAAAAGAAAGAAATGTAGATTTTAATTATTCGTTCTCACATTTCTCACTTTGATGAAACCTTTAGGGAGAATCTCAGCCACAAGAGAAATGTTAGAATGAATATTTTAAAAAAAAGTCATTAACTTTTAAGACTTTTCAAACAGCCAATCGAGGTGTTATCATATGATGCCAAAAGAGACAACGATGACACCTGGGCCAGTGTAAAATGAGAATAACCGATGAAATCAACATCCATTCCTGTCTCTTATCCACTATCCCTTAAGAAAAGGACATCCTGACACCTCAGTAAACTGTAGCACAGGTTGTGCTTTACAGCATTGTTTAAAACATTCTGTATCAGTAAAGCATAATTTTTTATACGTGTTATTAATTTAAAGTGATGGTGCCATGTACCTTATTGTCTCATGCCAATGTTTAAATCAAGATAGCTGGCTTTTTTTCTGCCCTCCCTGGTCTCCATTGTTCTCAAATAAAAACAGGAAACTAAAGCCTCATGAAAAATAGCTGAACAAGGAAGAGAGAGCTCAAGAGTTTTCACAAAGACAGTGACAGCCATAAAACCAGCAGAGGAAACAGTCAATCAGTGTAGTGTATCCAGGATATGGTGACTCTGCTCCATCTAAAGTTAGCAGCATTAAAAATGGAAATGAAGAGGCAAGTGATCAATTCATCAAAACCACAAGTGAATATATCCACACTGTCCTGGTGTGATGTAGAAACGGCATGAAGGTGTTACCCTTGTACCTTGTTTCTGAATTAGTTAACAGAAAAAAAGAAAAACTCTTGTTTTCTGGGGAAAAAAGAAGAAAAATTAAGGTGAGAAAATTCTGTCTGTTTGAACAGTATTGTATCTAGCACTAAAGGGGTTTTTTAAGTGTCCCTTCAAAAGCAGCGTAAAAAAAATCATACAATCATACATACATACAACAGATAATGGATCTAAAGCAGAGTTAATAGGACAAACATACACAGAGGACTGGGGAACCCAACCCACCGCGAAGGGCTCCTGTCTTTGACTTTTTCAATCACCTTGAACTGGTATGTAAAGTAACTGAGCATTTTCACCTCCTGTAAGATTTATCCAAGTTCCTTTAATAAGAGCGGCCCTGATGGTCGGGAATGCCTCAGTTTTAAAATAAAAAAGATCCGAGTTACACACATACATGTATTAAGATGCTTAATCAAACCTTTTTTTTTTTTTTTTTTTTTTGCATATAAACGCAGACGTTTCGGTTAAACAACAAAATCCCAAAATAAAAAAGTTAAATAACTGACTCACCCAGAAAATGAAATTAAAGAAGAATAACATGTATTTTATGCATTTCGTGCAGCCCGCAACAGCCATGTTTTCACTTCTTTATCAGCTCGTTGTTTCGCCCCAAATCAAGGAATTTGTAAGACCAGCCTGCTTCCAGGGATCACACAGTCTCTGCCAAAGGGCTCGGTTTATTCAGGCCAGTTAGTAAAAGCATCCATACAGCAAACTCCTCCCCCATAATGAAGAGTGAAAACCGAGACGGGCACAGCCCACCAACTGAAGCTGACAGGAGAAGAAGGCTGAGGGGAAATAAGATCTTCATCTATGACAGAGGATGCCCCATTTCCCCTCTGATCGTTTAAAATTTAAGAAAAGAACCAATTTAAATAGCCTAGAGAAAGACAAGAATATATAAACATACAACACTAGCTTCATTCTTAGATTTGGTAGTAATTTCCTTTTGTTTTTTTTTTTGTTTCCATTTATTTATTTACTACTTGTTTTATCATGTGTTTATCTGACATACAATAGCTACATAGTTGAGAGCACAAAATGAGGGAAACCATCTTTGCAGGGATAAATAGCGCCATCTGCTGGCAGATGAGTCGCAGGCAGCGGCCTCATAAATCAAGTGCAGCTCAGAGTTGCGCGAATATCTCTTTGCAGGGAAGCATGTCTGGTCTTGGGGCTGAACACCTGTAGATCGACAATAATTAAATAACATAACCATATCAAAACTTACATTCGTGTTTAATTGGGTTATAAAAGGATATAGTCTATTATCACTGTTTTCCCTTTTTTGTGTGTTATGAGCGCATCTGCGCGTTCATGGCTCCAGGTCACACCTTCCTCAGTCAGCTGTGCATGAGAATGATGAGTCCCTCCTGGCTGTTACAGCTGCTCCGAGCGACGAACTAATGCGAGAATTTTTTAAAGGGGGGTAAATAAAAAAGTGGTCAGATTTGACAATTTCAGCATCCTTAACAGGGAAACTTGACAGCCTGTTTTAACAGGCTAAATGCAGGATCCTCCACTGGGCATGCTCAATCTGATCTAAGTGAGGAGCAGGGCTCAGTGTGAATAACAGGCAGTTTGGGCGTTTTGGAGGTTTGTCGCCCTCTCATCTTTGATTTTTCTCTATTTGATCACGTAGCAGAATTAGAGACGGGATTTTCCTTTAAACAGACTGTGGGAATCTTCTTCTTTGCAAGGCATAAATGACGGGGAAAAGTCTCTGAGAAGGGTAGCGTCTATCTGCTGAGACAAAGACCTGCTGTTTCGTGGCGGCGTGTCGTCAAAGGCAGAGAGGGAGCTGGTTGAGCTAAGTGTGAAGGAGGTGATTCTGTAGGCAGCAGCAGAGGGACTGAGAAGCGCCGAGTCTCCTTCGAGAGCTGCCGGACAGGCGCTGTCCGCTCAGCACCACCGCAGTCACCTTGCTGTGAAAGTCACAAACCTACTCAGGACTCATCTGATCAATTGCAGCAACCTGGTGAATCCAATGAGGTGGATTTAATCTGTTGACGGGGGGCGGAAATTGGCCCGCGTTGTGCTTTTATCTCGACATCTTGGATTTACCAGCGATGTGACGTCCATTCTTAATGTGATCCTATTGGCTGCAAGCATTTTGGATTTCGATTCTATGCCTTTCAGAGAGTTCGACAGCTGCAACTGTTTAAGATCCTCTAACTGCATGACAAGTGCTTCTAGAAAATACAGGGTATGAAAGGGATGTAGCCTGGTGCGTGTCAAGCAGCACTATTTTCTTTCCTATTCCGTAAGAAAAGACAGGTTGCTCTGTGCGTAATTGTTAGTCAGTCTGGTCAGCTGTGTGCATGGTTACAAGGTGCGCTTAGACTTGCCTTTGAGATGAGGGGAACTTATTGGAGAAATGCCTAGGGGACGCAATGGGCCTGAGCGACGACAAGGATCGCATTGTTATAAACGTGGGAGGGATCAGACATCAGACATACCGCAGCACCCTGCGCACACTACCTGGCACTCGCCTGTCCTGGCTGGCCGAGCCTGATGCACCCAACCACTTTGACTATGATGCCAAGATCGAGGAATTTTTCTTCGACCGCCACCCTGGCGTTTTTGCACATATCCTTAATTACTACAGGACAGGGAAACTACACTGCCCTGCTGATGTCTGCGGGCCGCTCTATGAGGAGGAACTGGCCTTCTGGGGCATTGATGAGACAGACGTGGAGCCATGCTGTTGGATGACCTATCGTCAGCACCGGGAGGCAGAGGAGGCCCTTGATAGTTTCGGTGGAGGGGGCCTGTTAGACCTGGGGAGCGAAGATCCTGAGCCCGAGCAGGAGCATGCTGAGGACGATGCAGATGAAATGACGAGGAGGCTGGCACAGGGGGACTCACCTGATGTCAGGAGTGGGAACCTGTGGAGTCGGTGGCAGAAACGTGTTTGGGCTCTGTTTGAGGACCCCTACTCTTCTAAATATGCAAGGGTGAGTTGCTCTTTAAGATACCTGCCTAAGTTTTGACATTGTTAATAAATCAGATTGCAGGAGTTCATGATCAGTTATTCAAGGTACATTTAATCCAAATGTATTCTTACAACGTTTAATTGTTTTTAGATAAAACTGCGTGAAATGGAATGCAGCTGTAACTTGTACCTCTGCCCCTTGGTGATTACTACAAAAGCTGATGAGTTTAAGAGTCTTTTTATGACCTTGCATTGTACTCCCTGGGGTATCTATAGCAGGTCGATGTGATAGCACAAGTAAGGTGGAGGAGGGGAAACAATCTCTACAAAGAATCAACCTCATGAGCAAAAACAATTTAGATGCAAATCATTACTTCCACTGCCCTCTGTCTTGTAAGATAGAGAAACTCATTCTGACTCCCACTGATCTTTGAACTGATATTTCCAGGACACAGGGATCCCTGAGCTGGCTGGCTCTTTGAGTAAATAGGCCAGCTAGACATTAAACCGGCTATTTGGCACTACAAGAATATTTGTGGCAGACCTCCAGACAAAAATGAGGTTGCTGTTAGAGGTGAAATTTTTCATCTTGGTTATGGGCACTTTTCCATCTGGGCATAATGCCTCTAATTGGAGGCAATGACCTGCATCTTTTGATTTTTAGTGGTATTTTACCACTGTGCAACATGCTGTTTTGACAGGTGTAGAAACATGTTTGGTGTAATTAGTTATCATGCACTATCCAGCAATTGTATATATCAACATGCTCTCACTCTTAAGTGTTTTGAAAAGCAGTGTAAACCCACAATACACACATACTTGCAAAATGAACCTTCTACATGCAAGAAAAATCCCCCCAAGCTTATAAAGACGTGTCCCACATTCAACAATAAACATAATAAGAATGGGGATTGACAGAGCTCCACCAAGACTGGCAAGAAGATTAATTATACGTGAGCTTCGGAGTTAATTACAGACTCTATTCACAGTGAATACATCAGTGGAAAGGCCTTGCTACTGCATACAACTGTAGGCCTGTGGCTTGCCAGCAACAATGAGAGTTAGCCAAAAAGGAGCAAACCATTTCTTGCCAGTCACTCTTCCTCAAGTCCACACTGTTCCTGAGTGTCACAAAGACGCACGAAGATGCAGCATTTGTTTAATAGTGTGAAGACTGGGATGCTCAGAAGGCTGACTAGTCACTGTGTTTGAGGGCAAAATGAAAGTAGCCTATCAGGAAGTGCCTTTAGCACACTAGAGTTTGCATGGTAGTTTGGATGTTTGTTTGTTTTTGTTTGTTTGTTTTGTTTTGTTTTTTTGTTGTGCTCCCTGCAATGGACTGGTGATCTGTCCAGGATTTAACCTGCCTCCTGCCTGCTAATTGCTGGGATAGACTCCAGCTTTGCCGTGACCCCAAATTGGAATGAGTGGTATAGAAAATGGGTGGATGGATATTTCTTGTGCCATTTAAGGCTGGAAATAAGCATTATTTACAAATTGACAATATTATTATTATTAAAAATCTTTATTGTTATGTGGAAGGTTCCATAATCCAAATAAATTTTATTCCTCCAAGCTGTATTATTCGTTAAGGTTCATTTTTGCAGTACAGCTGACCTGGATTGTGTAGGAAATACATGTTATTTTGTACTGAACATACTGTAGAGGGGGTGGACAAAACAACAATATTATGCAATCTGATATAACACCACCACTTGTTAATGCTTCAAAATCTCTCATGACTTGTATAAAGACAAACTGAGCATTATTAGCCAGACAAGCACTCACACATAATTCTGCTTTTGATTTCTTCCCTCAACGTATGACCTCCAAACAATAAGGATCTTGACATTTAAAAACCCTACTGACAGAAGTCAGTGTTCTAGAGTCAACACCCTCCCCCCCGGACTATTATACTAACATGGAAGGGAAGCAGGCATTCATAAAGAGCAATGATTTCCTCCAAACAATACAACGAATGACCAGTGATGAGCCGTTATAATGAGGGCCTGTTTTCCATCTAGCACTGCATGCATGCCTCACTGTGAATGGATGTATCTGTCGAGGAGGCAGTTTCCTTCACTCAGTGGAATACATAGAAAACTTCATGCCTGGACCTGTCCATTTCCAGCTTACACCTTCCCTTTAAGTAATTCATTATTCTTTCCTGCTACATAACAGTGCATGTGCATTAGTTTAAGAGGTGCTACACAGGCTTGTTTAAAGAAAATAATGTTATTGATCCAACTTTTGCATTTCATAGGATTGTTTTCTTCTCTTCCTGTTTGCTTTCCTGTCCATCTCTGATGTACTCACCTCAAGATTCCTATTAAGTGTTTTCAGTCATGTGAAAAGTAAGGTTCTATGCATCAGGACATAATGAGATATAAACAGTTTTTTACCAAAACACATGACATACAGTAAAATTTTTTTTTTTTAAATAACTAAAGCAAAATGCAGAAGCAACATGCGAAACAACCTCCATGCTTCAATATAAAAGAAATCGGTTATAGCCAGGTGCTGCTTATTAAATGCACTAGTTTAACTGATCATCATTTTATGTGAGCACCTTCAAAAAACATAGGTCTTGACATTTTGTTGGTCTGGAGCATTCAAATGTGCTAACACAATGCCAAAAAGATGATCTCAGTGATTTAAGAAAAAATACTGATGCTATTCGTCAATCTGGGAAAGGTCACATGGCAAGTTTCAGACAATCCGGGGTCTGTTATTCTAGGGTGAGCAAGATTATTTACAAGTGGAAATCACTTTTAGACAGTTGCCAGTCTTCCCAGCAAGTTCATCCCAAAGTCAGAGCATTGCTTACTGTGACTTTGGGATTAACTTGTAAAAAACAGTACTTGTAAAAGTCCAAAAGCTACATCTCAGACTGTTCGGGTCTGTTAAATCAGGCTTGTATTGCAGCCATGGATTCTGTCCACATTTCTGTTATTGAGACAGTTATTAATTCCACTGTAAGCCACAATTTTCTAAAGTCATATATGAAGCAATCACACATTGTCTCACATTTGATTAGAATCTTTGGCTGAAACTAGGTCAGGAAACAGGTCACTAGTAAATCTACAACAGAATAAACCTCCCCCCCCCCCCAAAAAAAAAGGAAAGAATGAATGTGTTGCAGCTACACAGTTAAAGGTTAAACTCAACTAAATTAAAATACCCTGGCAAGATCTTGAGAGAGATGTGCATAAACTAGCTTTGCAAACTTTAAGAAAATGAAGCCACATTATAAAGGATAATGAAACTTCACACAATCTGACTGGTGACATCATGCATGTTAACAGAAACATATATGTCATGTTTTTTTTGTTTGTTTGGTTTTTTTTTTTGTTTGTTTTTTTTGTACCTGAAGTTGTCTTCTGTACTTAATTTTAATATGATGATGAGAACTGAATGATTTATTGGAGATGCTTGGTCGAGTTTTCTCCCAGCTAAACCCAACAACCTGCCTTTTAGACCCCATTCCCACATCTTTTTTAAAAACATTTTATGGTTTCTTCGAGTCTGAGCTTTTAAATATTGTAAACTGCTCTCTTCAGACAGGTGTCTTCCCATCTGCCTGTAAAACAGCTGTGGTGCGGCCTCTTCTGAAGAAGAGTAATTTAGACTGCAACATCCTTGACAACTACAGACCTGTATCCAATCTACCATTTTTAAGTAAAATTATAGAAAAGGTTGTTTATACTCAATTACATGGGTTTTTAAACAAACACAACATTTTAGAAAAGTATCAGTCTGGTTTTAGGACAAACCACAGTACCGAGACGGCCCTTTTAAAGATTGTCAGTGACCTTAGACGTAATTTGGACTCTCAGAAACTTAATGTCCTGGTGCTACTTGATCTTAGTGCTGCTTTTGATACAGTGGACCACCAGATTTTATTAGACAGACTGAGAAGTCTGGTGGGCCTCTCAGGTACTGTTCTTAACTGGTTTTACTCCTATCTGGCTGATCGAAAGTTCTTGGTGAGTATGGATACATGCTCTTCAGGAATCTATGACATAAAATGTGGGGTTCCCCAAGGCTCAATTTTAGGCCCAATACTTTTTAATCTTTACATGTTGCCACTTGGGGACGTCATCAGGAGACACGGCATTGACTTTCACAGCTATGCTGATGATACACAGCTTTACATCGCCGTGTCTCCTGATGACCTAGAGCCAGTTAACACCCTTTTAAACTGTATTCTAGACATAAAGTCATGGATGGCAGTGAATTTCTTGCAGCTCAACCAGGACAAAACTGAGGTTTTAGTCATCGGTCCTGAAGACAAGAGAGAGATAATTTCCTGCAGACTGAAAAACTTCAAACCCTCTCAGTGTGTGAGAAATCTGGGTGTCCTTTTCGACTCTGAGCTGAATTTTATTTCACACATCAGAAATGTCACAAAGACAGGCTTTTATCATCTTAAAAACATCGCCAGAGTTCGCCCATTTCTCTCTCTTGCCAGCACGGAGGTGCTAATGCATGCTTTTATTTCCAGCAGGCTAGAATATTGTAATGCCCTGCTCTCTGGTCTTCCCAAAAAGTCTATTTCTAGTTTACAGTTACTGCAAAACTCGGCAGCACGAGTTCTGACGAGGACCGGGGGGCGGGAACACATTACACCGGTTTTAAAATCGCTGCATTGGCTCCCCGTGCGCTTCAGGATTGATTTTAAGGTTCTCTTACTTGTTTATAAATGTCGTAATGGTCTTGGGCCTTCTTATTTATCTGACTTGTTTTCAAATTATGAGCCCTCGCGGACCCTGAGGTCCTCTGGTACCGGCCTTTTAACTATTCCCAAAGTTAGATCTAAAACACACGGTGAGGCCTCGTTTCATCATTTTGGTCCTCAACTGTGGAACAGCCTGCCAGAGAGCCTCAGGGCTGCAGAGACTGTTGATGTTTTTAAGAAGAGGCTCAAGACCTTCCTTTTTAGTTTAGCCTTTTGATTTGACTTTATTCATTTTCTGTTATTTATCTCATCTTATCTTATCTGTCTCATTTATCTATTTTATTTTATTATATTTTATTATAGCTTCTTAACTGTTTCCCTATTTTATCGTTGTTTTAACTGTTTTAACATTTTTAACATTTTTAACTCCAGTGTTTCTTTATGGGGATCCTAAACTCTGGGCGTCAAGCCTGCTTGGTCTGCCCTCTGCAAACATGGCTTGACTGGCTCCTGGTGTAAATGGGTCCCCAAAACTGCCGTTTCCTCACAGCAGCACCAAGCCAAAGACAGATATTAAGAGTTTGTGTGTGTGTGTGTGTGTGTGTGTGTGTGTGTGGATGGTTGAAGGGGGGGGGGGGGGGGAGTTTAATCTGTCACATAACTGGGTGTGTAAAGGGCTTATTGTTTTTGTTCTGTGATTTTCTTTTTTTTTTTTTTTTTCATTTTAATATGCATTCATTTCTACTATGTAAAGCACTTTGTGTTGCCTTTGCATGAAAAGCGCTTTATAAATAAAATTTGATTTGATTTGATTTGATTTATTTATTTATCAATTTGTGTGTGTATGTCCTGATACATAAAACATCAAGAGTATTTATTTTTTCCTGTCTGTTGCTGCATTTCTGACATTACAGTAACAACTACGAGCATTAAGGCACTCTGTAAAAAGCAAAGTATCATGAGAGGATGATAATTGTCAGGACTGGGCAGCAGTCAGTACCCTAGGGGGGATACTGTGTCTGTTGCGCTCATGTAGTATGCATTAGAAATTTCTGAGCCTAAATGTGATGAAATTTGATCATTTAATCAATACATAATGAAGGCTAAAGTACTCTTTTGCCATCAAGGGAAATGCGGGCTTGTCTAAACTCAGAGTGATTCCCAGGAGTTGATAATCTGGACAGTATGACCTTGTGTAGGGAAGACCTTCTGCAGTGATGATGCTAAAGGGAAGAGCCCCAGCTAAATTTAGTCAAGAGGGTTGACACTGATGTCCTGTTTGATGCTGCTGCAGCTACTAGTGGCTCTTTACAATTCTGCATGTAGCACATCCATGAAAATGCCATGACCTTGAGAGACAACAGAGGCAAGGGAAGGAGGAGCAAGTTCATACTGATCGTCCCTTTTACAATGACACTTCAGAGTCCAGACACACATGGGGATGGGTTGTCAATGTCACTGTCAAACTATAATAGATGCCATTGTTTGAGATAATAGATTGAATAACATTGTGTCCTGCTAAGAATGGCTGTTAGACTGTCAAGCTTGATTACACTGCATATTTTGCTGTGCTCATTCTCCTCTCTTCTGCCCCCCCCCCCTCTGCCTTCTCCATTTCTTCAATTGCACCCCATCTTTTTCCTGCTCAGTGGATAGCACTGGCCTCACTGTTCTTCATTCTGGTGTCCATCACCACTTTCTGTCTTGAGACCCATGAGGCCTTCAACCCGATCATGAACCGCACTGAGGAGGAGCATGTGGACAATACCACAGTGATTACCACCTACCAGGAGACTGAGACTGCGCCCTACCTCACCTACATTGAAGGTGTTTGTGTGGTGTGGTTTACCTTTGAATTTCTAATGCGAATAACTTTCTGTCCAAACAAATTTGATTTCATTCGCAACACGCTCAACATAATTGACTTTGTGGCCATCCTCCCCTTCTACCTAGAGGTGGGTCTCAGTGGGCTCTCCTCCAAAGCAGCTAAGGATGTGTTGGGTTTCCTGAGAGTGGTCCGCTTTGTGCGGATCCTGCGTATCTTCAAGCTGACCCGTCATTTTGTGGGACTGCGTGTGCTGGGCCACACTTTGAGGGCCAGCACCAATGAGTTCCTTCTCCTCATCATTTTCCTTGCTCTTGGTGTCCTCATTTTTGCCACGATGATCTACTACGCTGAACGGATTGGCGCTAACCCCAACGACCCAGGAGCCAGCGATCACACACAATTCAAGAACATCCCAATTGGATTCTGGTGGGCTGTGGTGACCATGACGACCCTTGGCTACGGAGATATGTACCCTCGGACGACCTTTGGTATGCTGGTTGGAGCTCTGTGCGCCTTGGCAGGTGTGCTGACCATTGCCATGCCTGTCCCTGTGATTGTCAACAATTTTGGAATGTATTACTCGTTGGCCATGGCAAAACAGAAACTACCAAAGAAAAAAAACAGGCATATCCCTCGGGCTCCCCAGCCAGGTTCTCCTAACTATTGTAAGTCAAGCATCAGCTCCCAGCATCTGAGCCCAATTGCCCATGACGATGTTTTCGAGATCAAATTTCAAGGTAAGAACACAAACATGACACACATTCTGATACAGTGTTGTGTCACTGCTTCCCTGTCCTCTTGAAACTGCCATATCACTATCAGCTGTTTCTCTCTTCCCACACTTCAATCAACCAATGATTCAGTCACAAGATTGAATAAATGAATTTCTGAGATCAGTCAATAAAATATGTAATGAAAAACACTTTGACTCTCAATGGGACAATAGAGAGACTAAGGCAGGCCCTGAGTAATCTTGTTATTGATTTTGCACTTCTTAACACAGTGATTCACTCCTCCTCTCTCTTAAGACAAACAGAGAGGATGCATTTGTAATGTTAAGGACAACATTAGCAGATGTCAGAAAAGACTTGATGCCCCTCTGGTGATGCTAGTGCAAAGATGTATTGATATTTGACACAGTTTGTGCAAAAAGTGCAAACAGAATGTCCACAAAGCAATGCAAGGTAAACATCTGACAGCAGCTACACAACTAGTGTTATTGTTTGGGTTAATCCCTGTGTGCATTAAACTGTAAAGTAGGAAAAAAAAAAAAGACAGACTGAAACCAGATGCTTTGTTTGTTTGTTTTCTTTTTTATTTCAAGACTCAAAGCTGAACGGTGAGGCGGCTAATGCAGCTCTGGCTAATGAAGATTGCCCCCACATAGACCAGGCAATATCTCCAGAGGAAATCTTCAGCCCCAGTGAGAGAGAGCGGCCCTGCTTCCTGGTCACCACTGCTGAATGCCCCAACCACACAGGGGGGAGATTGAGGAGGGGTACGTACGGTAACAGCCAATCACAGCCCCCCCCGAAACACTGACACCCTGTAGATGGTAGACAGGAAACACCCTTCTTTGTCTCATCACTGACTGTTACACCTCAGTTTTTCACAAACACACACTAACCCTCACACACTCTCACAGCAGCTGCTTTTTCTTAATCATCCTGCTGGGGATTGTTTTTAGTCTAACCCACAACAGCATGTGTTTAAACCAAGCACAATCCCCACAGAAATTAAGAATTATTGTCAACATCTACATAATATATTTTTTGATACCATAATGTAATACCCTTATTTATTTACCAGTAAGAAAGCTATTTTCGAGATTTATATGATGTAGAATGTGTTGTCTTCTATGCCTAAAAAAGTATTTATGTGCTACAGGTGTATCTTGTATGTATATGTGTTTTAATGATAATTATCATTTGGGATCCAGACTTATGAGTACATTCCTCTTGACCATAAGTGCATGAAGTGTCTTGCTGATGGGTGCTATCAGTATGGTGAAGGAGCACAACACAAATGGAAGGCCGCTAATGTAACATATTATTACAATGATTAAGCTGACATGGCTAATTTTGATTTACTTTTTCTGAATTCTGAAAAAAAAGTTTATATAATCTATATTTTGAATTGAATATTAATTTTACAAAAGTGACGTAAGGCTGTGTGCAGTAAACAGCATACAGTATGAAATTCTACCTGTAGCTGATTATACATTCCCTGCCTGAGGTGCCTATCTTTTCTGAATTTATTTTTTTTTAAACAGTGTTATACTCCAAACCATTCCAGTACCACCTGGTGCATGCTGTTGTACTTCTAATGCACTCAATGCATGGAGAATAATAATCTGTCTCATGTCTGTGTTGACCTGTTTCTTTGGAGACAAAAACAAGAAAGCAACAGGTGTAGTATTAGCAGTGAGGAGCATCAAAACATTATGTCATGGATTCAGTGCTTCAGTGTACTCAGAACGTTCTCTGTTTTTCAACTGAAGGTTATGAAAAGCCTTGGAGCCTTAACAGCATGTCTGGCATGAGCGGGGATGCCTCTGGAGTGTCCTCAGTGTCCGCCCTGCCCTGCAGCCCACCCTGTCTAATGCAACACTCACATTCTCCCATCCCATCCATTATGTAGCATGGTTGAGTAGCAGACACAATGCCATTGGAAGGCCAGTCCACACTCCTCCTTATTATCTTTCCTGTCAAATTTTCCTTTGACACTTGCCTTCGCTCTTGCTTTGTTTTTCCTTTTCATTTTGTCTCTTTATTTTTCTGAAAAAAATTGTATCTTAACTGTGCTTATACTCAAGCTTCCCAAGTGTTCTCCTTGGGTGTGTCATGAAATCCTAGAATAGACAACATTGGCACATGCCACTCTGCATGGGTCAGCTCAGCTGCAGACAAAGCACTGTTCTATTGCAGGCTACTCCACATTTTCCCCCCCTGTGTTTACATCATTGCCTGTTGCTCTGTTGCTTTTGATCTCTCATACTTTTCTGCTAAGAACTTTGATCTCATTTGCTTTTAACAATTTTGTGAAACTTTCATGAGATGTAACCCCTGCTAATAGTATGCTGGACATTAATAACACATGGCTTTTAAACATATCCAAAAGCTGTTAAGGCAACTCTTAAGTGCTTTGTGAGTTGCAAAGTAGAGACGTTCACATTCTAAAGGTGCAATCCAGAGAAGACTTAATGTTAGCTGAGTGGCTATTACAAAATTATTTGAACATGATGTTCATGATGTCCAATGCAATATGGAGATGATGACAATTCCTATGAATACATCTATTGTCAACAGAACTAAAATGTTCATTTGCATGAATTGCATGAGAAATTATGTTCATAAAGAAGCTTACTGTAATGCAGTACCTGTAAGAAAAAAAAAACATATTTCTTTGAAAAGCTTTTAAAGCTTTGTCATTTTTATGCATTCTGAGACAGCTTTACAAGAGACTCAGTCATAGCAGAGATTTCCATGTAGCTGCCATTCTTTGCCTTTCCCCAAATTCATATATTTATTTTCTTGAATTTATTTTAATGGGGCACCCAACTAAAACAGTGCGATTTAACTTGAACAATCTGCCATAAAGACAACCAATGCTATTATGAGCACAAATAGTTTTTGTACCACTATATTTACTGGTAGTTATGCATTTTTAAAATGTATTAACGATCTGCAGCAAATTCTGTAACTGCTGTGCTGCTAAATTGGTGCAGGACTTACAAATCGTAAAACAATGGTGCCTTCATACCTGGTGAGGCAAAGTAAAAGTGAGGAAAAAATTGACAAGATATGACACTAGTGCTCAAGGTGTAGCATCATTACTCCGTATACCATGCTCATAACAGTGTAACAAAAGCTTTATTTCATAAAGGGGCACCTTGTACCTTTTGAAACACTATCATACTTTTAATCACAGCAAAAAATGCCGTCTTACTTATAGTTATTACACCAGTAAACACACACTAGGATTTAACCTTTAGTGGGATGCATAGTACCAAGTAAAAAAGAAAAAAAAGAGCCAAAACTCATTCAGCCCACAGCTCTTTTTTGTATATTAAAAGCACAAAATATTACAGAAAGGGACCAGGTATCATAGCATATGGAGTTATGATCAGCCAGATGTTATAAAGACTACTGCTGTATATTAATACAAGTGATATTTCAATACATCAGTACTATTACACGTATTGATACTGTCCCAATAATTATGCACAAGTTTTTCAGGGCACTTTATCAAATTTTACATAGACTAATTAGAAATGTTCATTTCTATGAGAAGATATAGTGAAATCATTATAGCAACTCATCTAATTAATGTTCTTATTCCAAATGAGCAGAGTTTTACATTTTAAGTCATGTCTCGTGTGGTAATTAATAAACGTTATCTATCTATATATATATATTAAAAAAACAAACAAAAAAAAAACAATTGTGACAATTTTATGTGAAGAGATGCAAGTGAATCATGTGGTCATGCAATTCAAGTGGGGTAAAAGAAGAAAAAAAAAGTTCAATATGACCTAGAATCTGATGTGGGTCTACTTGGGGAAAGGTAAATGCATGTATTTTACATTTATGCAAAAGAAAAGTATTCAAATAAAAAAAAAAAAAAACAAATGTACATATAAGTCCTTGCATGAAATAAATTTTGTACACAACAAGCATTTAGACTCCGTTTTTATTCAGCACATGCATACACACACCTTTCGTTTTCCACTGGCTTTACTGCTAGTGTTTTCAGCTGCTGTTTGACCTTTTGTTTACCTGTGTTCGGGTAAAAGAGAATCTAATAACAAACGAGGTGACTGTGAGGGCATGATGCAAAGTATACAAACGCATGACAATGACTGAACTACTCTACATCAACCTGTAAAATGCAGCATGATTGGGCATGTTTATTAACCAACTCAGAGTCCAACCTGTGCACTCAGACAGTAGTTTGGTGTCCGACGCCTTGGCTGAGCATGGGAAGTACATGGTAAACCCACCATTTACCATGAGGAACTAACGGAGCACATTTTCCTTACCTTCCATCATCACCATCATTTCCACCATTATACATAATTTGTGTAATAATTTATTTTTATTTATTTTTTATATGTTTATAGAGACCCAACGCCAGCACCGGAGCAGACAACCAACAGAGTCAGTTTGTGTTATGAACCATGGTGTACCAACCACTATGTGTATGACCCATAATGGCCCATCACCCACCTGATAGTGCTGTAGCATTGTTTTGTGTATTACTTAGTATTTTTAAATGGGTGTGAAAGTGACAACTTGTACATCACAAACTCAGCATAGATGTAGCACTGAGGAAGTTTTGTTGTCAAGCCTTATGTAGCTCAGTATCTGTGACTGGTTACTGTGTTGTAATTTTATGTGCCTATTTTTGGTGTGTGCCAGTGCTGTGAATACGCTTTCTGTGTGCTACAGTTGTGTGTACCAATGTTTTTGAGTGATCATCAAATATCTGTGTGCTCTTCTGTTTAAAAAAAAATGTCGCTCCGATTTAAATCATACACCCTACAGCAAAAAAACCTGTCATTTGTCATGTCAGCCAGACTTAACAGTTTTAACTTTGTACTGTCGTGGTCACATCTTTGTAGACTTTTGCACTGTTTTGCACCAGTGAACTTTAACATTCCTTTGATATGTTTTCAAGCATCAAAAAACATAACATCCACACAAAAAAAAGAACAAGACAAAGGGTCATGTTAAAAAAAAAAGCACAATTCTTTAATGAGGGATTAAAATTTCAAGCTGTGATGTGAGGAATCGTAAATAATTCAGCTGGTAAATGTTACAGTTGTGCTTTGATAAAAATAGACAGCTTACATATAAAATATGTTGCATCACACCTTAAACATTAATAATTAATCTGTTGTAGGGTAATAATTTAATTGACAATCATTTATAATTGGATTATTCTTTTGTTCTTCGAATATGCAATTTGATAAACTAGTATGTAATACCAACTATTGCCAAACCATTATCATCATCCTGGACAAGTGCCTCTGTTATGCTAAGTTTTCTTACCATTCAGGAATACACAGCACGATTACCTAATGTACTTTTTACTTTAGTTATCAGTCACTAGCCACTGAAAACAAACATCAGTTTTGCACCAAAAAACACCCAGTAACAACAAGGACCCCCATATGTATCAGCTCTTGAGGTTAAGCAATGAGCATACCTAATAAAAATACTCATAGGATGACCACTGAGTAGAAAATACCGATTGATTGTTTGTGTGAAAAAGTTAGTTAGAAGGGACCAACTTTTTACCAAACAACTGCAATTTCACTGCCAACAACTTGTTAAGGTCTACCTGCAGTCAGGTACAGCAGATTTAAGTCTGCCAACAGAGCTGAACACAAATGAGGGGGGCGGGGTGCTGGTCATTGTTCGAAACAAAACTTATAAACAAAAAAAAAACAAACAACACAGCGGCCGTTATTATGAACAGAATCAACAACACAACAATGAGGCAACTAATGTGCCATTTAGTGAGATTTCAGAGTGTGTGTTTTGAACACCGTGCATTCTGTGGTTAGTTTTCTCAATGAGGTGTTCGGTGATCGTATTGGTTGTTTTGTTGTTTAGGGATTTTTTGTGTCTTTTTTGACCAATAGAGTTCCGACTTGTACAATAAATAGTAATAAATAAAAAACAAACAAACATAGAAATAATCGTCTTTCAACAAGTGTGGATTTATTTTTTAATTTTTTTCAAAGAAGTCCTGGTAAAAGCATTTTAATTTTCATTAATGCATACTTTTACTCATGTTCCACATCTGAGTTGCATAAACCACAATAATAAAACTAAAAAAAAAAGAGAAAAACAAACAAAACAAACAAAACCTAAAGCAGAAACAAACCTCTCTGCATCTTGCTAATGCCTTTGACCTTGTCACTGGCTTAAGAGATGCACTTGGTACACGGGTGCTGCACTGCGGATGTCTCCTACTTCTAAATATGTAGTTGGGTCAAATGAGTTTCTCCCAATATAGATTAAATAGACATGAAAGTGGGAGAAATGAGATAAACAGAAGATTAAAGAATATGAGAAAAAATGACAAGAACATTAAATATGTGATGGACTTTTACAAAAAGAATAAAGGTACAGACCTGTATGTGTAAGTGGTAAATCATACAATGACAGAGATTTTTCAGGATTAAGTGCAAGGATTGATGACCTCCTGACACTCAAGATCCCAGCAATAACACCCCTGACAAGGGAAGATGGAGCTTTAGCACCAGTCCAGTCCATCTTTCATGTGATCCACAACAGCTTCAGTATGGAAGACTAACATGGCAGGTGGATCAGCGGCCAGAAGCACGGGCATCTCCTCCATCATGTTCATCAAAGTGACAGGCTAGCCAGAGAAATGATGGCCTCTGCCACAGGAAGCATAATTCAGGCTGTGTCTAAGCACACCAGAGAATTTATCACCACGATACTATGAAGACTGACCTGTTCACTGACCTTTTAAAAGGTGAAAGTTACTTCACAGTCAAGGGCACTTAAAATGATTGTATATGGGCTTTTACAAAGTACCAACAAGGCACTGAAACAGTAATGTGGTAACACTCAGAATCATTGTTTTTTTAAGTTTGATTGTCAAGTAATGTCCCTGCTCCAGTGTTATTCAGATGGAGTTAGAGGTCTTTCTTAAACCAGTTGTCACAGTGCACACTGCCATAGAGTGTCCAGCTCCACAGCCAATGAGAATAGGTCTTAGATCAGAAATGAACTGAGGATGAAAGACGTCAGCCTGTGAACCGTCTCCACACATCCCATGTTCATTCCAGCCCCATGAGAGGAGACACCTGCCTGAAAAGGAGAGGGGTCATGGGTCAGTGAAGCTGACAGGAGATAAAGGAGGCACCAGAAGTGTAGCATGTAGCCTAAAATTGGTTAAGTAGGAAAAAAGAAAAGTCTGTAAGCAACACAAACCAAAAAAAACATGCAATCACGCCGAGCTTCTCTGATCAAAACACTAACATTTGGCCAGTAATAAAGCCTCCCTGCTCTTCACAGCTGGTGAGCATGTTGGTGGGTGTGGTCAGGTCTGCACCACAGAGGAAACACGTGCCATGGCAACACAGTTACCTAATAGGCTCCATTGCCATGGCAACAGAAGCGAGCTTGCTTTCTCAAGGGTAACACATCTTCAAGCTTTCCCCATTCGTTAGTTGTGTGTCTTTCATGTCATGTTTTCATTTATGTCAGAGTGGTTTCTTTGTCTCTTTGTTTTTAGCCTGTCTCTCAAAATCAGCAGCATCAAAGATTCAGATTCGCTAACAAACACATGTTTTTCACCAGTTAACAGACCAAGATATGCCAGCAGCTTGTCAGTGTGACATTCTGCCAGATACAGCTTACATATTACAAACACATTTAGTCCTGCATTTGAGATAATGCATGCATCTGTAGGTAGACAGCATTTGGCATGATCTTTAGTTAAGTCTGTTCAGTAAACATTCCCAATTGGTGAATTTGATGTGTTGAAGCTTTATCCTCATTGGGGAAAGAAATGTCTCATTTTGGTGCTGTGCTAAATTCATGGACACACTGACTAGAGAACAGCACATCAGTGTCTCCATGGTAACAAAGTGCCTGAACAAATTCTGTTCAACAAAAGGATAAAAAACAAGGAACTCAAACCAAAAGCCATTTCCTGGTAAACAAATCCAGTCATTGACTTTCACATTTGACAGTATAAAATTTCCCATCTAATTAACAGCACCACAGTGGCATAATCTGCAGGATTTACCTCATTTTTAGCCTGACTTGCATGAGCCCACAGGTACAAATAAACAATAAGATCTAATCTAAGGTGTTTTTCTTCCTCAGTCCCATTAAGTTTAAGTATTCACATAAAAATTTTTCCTCAGATTGGAAGAGCTCTTCCCACAGAGTGTTTGGCCATCTCCCGCCTTTGACCACCGATGATGAATTTCACACATGAGGAGCGCTTGCTCAGGTGCAAATGGGCATGGGCTGAGCAGGCAACAGATATCATAAGCAGCATGCAATGCTCTCCGTTCCTTTCCGCCTGACCTACTTCAGCACCAGAAATAGCAGCACTCAGGTCTCTGCTTCCATTGCTGTTTTGCTATTTCATTGCTCCTGCCACCTCGCTCGAGTCAGGAGGAAAAAGAGGAGAGCATGGCAGAGGAACGAGTCGTACCTCTACTGGTCCAGCTTTCGTATAGTCTAATCGACTTCTAAAAGTAAGGAGTGGTGCTTCCTGACAACTGTTGTGATGAAAAGTCATTAAAAATCCCCATGTATATTGGCATATGCTTTATCTTTATTTTGATGAATAGAAAATTGAAAGTGGCTGGCATGGACGTTTGTTCTGTAGCAACAAGAGCTATGTTCACTGGTTCAGTGTTCTCTCTCTCCTGGAACCTTGTGCTTGCATTTTAGTGTTCATCTGCGGTATTTTTATTCATGCTGATGTAAAAAACTGGGTCAGTGTTCAAAATTTAATGTACAAGATTTTACATCCAAAATGTTTCATATTGTTAGGTGGAACTATGGAAAGCAGGGAAAATTTACCAAGCCTGCAAAGAATAAAAACAAGTATGAATCTCTGTGGAGTTCTGATAAAGAATTACAAAAACACATTTGTCTGTTTTTATTAAATATTCATTATGGGATGTGGTGGCTGAGGAGTCCATCTTCACTATCGCTTATGTAGATAGAAGGAAATAGCTCTCACAATATCTAACTGGAAAAGCATGCCTGTAAACATGCATGTAGTTAATTAGGCTCTTTTATGGGCCTAATTGTCTCAGTCATTGATACCCATCTATCTATGCTGTAATTACTTCCTGATGCAAAGGCCACAGAGCAATGAGCTGACCTCAGAAATCCCCTGCAGCTTTTCTAGGATTAATTTTTTTCCAAACTACTGCTTAATTGTAATGTATTAAACACTTCCCTTTCTAATTTCTCAGTAACAGGAGAGGGATGGATTAATATAGGTCAGTTTCACCTGTGTGTACTCCTTGTTCCTTCATGTAGTCTGAGCCAGTTATGTCAGGCCATAAGGAACATGTCATGTTTCAGTCATGAGCACTTAAAGCAACCAATAAAACCCTTTTTCGGACATGACACTAAACATTAATGGCTCCATCAGTCTGACATTGTTTTTTTTTCTTTCCTTGCTATTTTTTCTGACAGCTTTAATCAGATTTACCTGTCCATTCAGTGTTACGAATACAGTGTTATAAATAACACTCACTTCCTACTAGACAACATCTACAGAATAGCCATCATCAACTCATTAAAAACATGATTATTTTACTTCACTTAATCAACATCACCACTGTCAGTGCCATGTGTGAGATGAGAGGCATGACTTAACTCAAAAGGTTGTAAGCCTCCATGATTCCAGCTTTCCGATAACATGTTTTTCAGCCATAACAATCACAACACCCTAACAATCATGTGGCATTGTGTTAAACAAATGGCTGTAGATGGTAGCAGGAGATAATGTTGCAATAGGGCAGGAAGCAGCTCAAATGCTGTTTAGCAAATGTTTCTCTTGTTCATTTTGCCCAGGTGTGGGAAAATAATGCCTAGGTTCTGCAGCTAACTGTAGAGTAAACATTGGAGAAAAAAAGTTAGAATACTAATGTTATTTATTTATACAATAACACAATTTGTCAGAACAGCAGATCAAGTAAGGAGCAGCATTTCGGACTTGTACCAAGTTGAAAGTGATACGATAGCGTTACAAATAATTCTATAAGTAAATGTTACGTGTCACTAAGTCCAACCTTGCATGATTGCTGTAACAAAATATTGCAAAAACACACCAGGTTGCTCGCTGAGACACTAAATCAGCATATTCAGCAGCTGTCAGATTAGTGGAAAGCAGAGCATGGCTGAAAGGGGATCTTTCTTCTTGATTTCATCATTCTATGGCAGCTGTGAATCGTCTATTATGTAATAAAAAATGTTAAGATTTTGAAGGAATACACTTACCAACTATAGCGAGGTTATGTTCGGATCCACAGGCGATCTAAAGAAAAAATTATTTGACAAATTTATTTAAAATTAGGGAGAAAAAAAAAAAGAAAATGACAAATTTAAGATTGTAATATCAAGGCATTGATGTGTTGTCATGAATATGCAAGTAACTCTGATGAAAACTTATTATTAATTAACTAATAATTACCTAATAATTATCTAAATTAAATATATCAGCTATTCTATGTACAACTTCTATGATACAAAGCAGAAACTTGATGGAGGACTTAATGCATCTATTTCAGGCGGCTATACAGGCTTGCTATTCTGACCAAAATCTTATTCAGTTTCATGGCTGTTTTCCCTCTTCCACCTCCATAACTGTGAAAGGAATTAAATGCATTAAATATATTTAAAATTGAGTGAGAATTAAACACTGCTTTCCTGCACATAAAATCTATTTCTTTAACACAGCACTATTTTGATAAGACAATGCTTGGACTAAAAGCAACTTTGAACCGAAAGCACATTTCAATTTGTTCCACTAAATATCTTCACACGTCTCATAAAATTTTGGCAGCTCATTTAATTATTTCTTTGTTACAGCGTTTATGCTCTAAAATGGGACGATAAGATTTAAAGTCCTATCAGCTAATTCATCTTGCTTTTTGCTGTCCACACATACACACAAAGTGGCTGTGCTCTGACATACGCTAACCCTGCTGCAGTGATCTGTGCGCAGTGAAAGGATGATCCAGCACATGCCCTTGCCCGACCCTGACATACACTTTATTGACAACGATTTCCTCTGATGCATTCAGACCCCCAGTTTAATGGCTTAAATCCTAATGCTAAAAAATAATTGCCCTTACAGGAGGAGAGACTTCTTCCTTTAATAAATGTAAGTGGTCCTCTTCCTGTTGGATTAAAAATGTGTGTTGTGCATGTAGGCTATGGTGAAGCAAATTATTTAGAAGCTTCTTTTAGGGAGCATCATGTTTCTTCCCATACCAAACAACCTTAAGCTAAAATTTTTATTTGCAGTTATCTGCTGCCCCCTGCTGGACTGATTTAGACATTTAAAATTCAAGGCAAAGCAGAGATCAACATTAGGAGACACACAAACGTTCTTAACAGCAAAATTCCTTGGCTGATTTAGTTAGCAGAAGTGTTTATCCTGAAATATTGTACCTGCGTGGCTCCATGAAGGACTTTAACTTCTGCAGGAAGACAAACCTCCCTATCTTGGCTAACGCCTTCAGCTACAGACGCTGCTGGCTGCTGCTCTGTGTTTTGACTGGCTGAGGCTTGTCGGCCCAGTTGTCCATAATCTCCTCTGCCCCATGTGAAAACTCTGCCACTCTCTGAAATAGATTCAGACCAGGTTGTTAGGTTGTTCAGATACAGCAACCGAGCAGTAAATCTTGTTAAAACTGGTAAGCATCTAAAAAAAAAAAAAAAGATGTTCTATTGTGCTTCTGTACCTGTTTGAGCCACAATGTGAGTCCAGCCACTCCACACATGTACAACTTTTTCTTTATTAAACAGAGATCTCCTCAGAAGTGCTGGAGAGGACTGGTAGGGCTCTGACACGGTCAGCTGGCCATGTTTGTTGTTTCCCCACAGAAATAAATCCCCTTCTTCTGCAAACATGACATAAGCAATGTTACTCTTCATTCAACAGAAGCAGCAGCTGAAAGGCAGAAAAATAATCAAGGAACTGCACAACAAATGCAAGGACAGGGGGAAGTCATTACATATGAACTGAAACACAACTCATTATAATTGAGGATTGCATGATGCATTACATATTTGCTCTGAGATTACAGACACACTGCTTTTGTCCTTGTTCCTAAAAATAATTTAGTTTCTTTAAAAGCTCTGAAATAATCCGCACAACATTATTTTTTTGTATGCAGCAAACTTTGATTCTTGTTCATGTCAGTCAGCTCTTTGAACACTTTGGCTTCCCTACCTGTAAGACACACACAGTGAGCTGAGCCTGCGGCTACCTGGTGTGGTTTCCCTTCATTAAGACCTGCAGCATGAACACAAACATCTGTCACCTCTAGAATTCACTAGTGACATCACTTATATATCAAGGTTTTAAGTACACCGTTTCCTGTTATTATTTCTGCTTAGTTTGCCTTACCTGGTACCAAACAGGGAACTTTAGAGCAGAGGTGTGGTGGAACAGGGTGAGGACTGAGAGCCCGCTTTGCATGACTGAGAAGACCAGTTCCCCACTGATACACACAGCCTGAGTCTGCAAATCAAACGTGAAAACAAGAATTATGGATTGACTGCTAAATGGGAAAAAAGAATACAATTTATGTTGCTACATTACCACTAACTGCAAGTGAGTGTCTGAGTCCTGCTGCTACACTCACTATAGGTTCCTTCAGACTCTGAAACAAACCCCAGAAAAACAGCATCTGGTTTTGCAAGACCAACCAGTAGGAAACATGCGGGATCTAGAAATTTAAATTTACTACATAGATATAATACATTTTAAAGACTAACCTTTCATTAAGGACAAACTACATACATACATGCACTACTACTTCTCGAGCACATGCTCACCTCAACAGCCAGCAGGTCCGCAGTGTGTGTGACTATCTGTCCAACACCCAACTGTCCAAATGCATTGGAGCCACATGCCAGTAGCTTGCCACAGTCTATTAGTGTGACAAAAAGAAAAGAGAATATTTGAAATAGTCAGCTTTTAATTTTTATTTGAAACATTGCCGTGCAATGATCTGCTTCTTAACACATCAACACCAGATATTTTCGGGTCAGGGTCCAGAAATTCGGCCCGCACTTTTTCTTAAGTTGCTGCTCACATACGCATGTCACTGCATGAAACTTTCTGCTGGAATTGTAAAGGAGGAGCTGGAGGTGTGGTGTACAGCTATCTAGTAGGTGTAGGAGGCACCACACGATGCAGAAATTAATGAGTGGGAACCACGCTTAACCATGACCCATCAGGAGCAACTAGGGGTTCGGTGGTTCGGTGTCTTGCCCAAGGACACCTCAACATGAACTCGCCTTGGCTGAGGATTGAACTGGCAACCCTCAGGTTACAAGACGCCCGCTCTACCTTGCTGAGCCACGCCGCCTAATGACAGTGAATATTTGCTGACTAGTTCATGCAGAGCCTCGCCTGCTGATTTTCTGAAAATGTTATTACGGCCCTGTGTAGAAAATCCCTGTAGAGTCCAAAGCGAGCTTTGTAGACATTTGTGTAGTCACATGCCACTGCTCTGAAACAGTTCTATAATGTTTCAGGACTTAAAGGTGTCAAAACAGCTTTGCAGAGTATAAACAATCTGCCCTCAAGCATTGCTATGGTTTAAACAGCTTAAATTTCCTAAAATGCAAGTGTGATGGAAAAGATTCTCCTTTTTATGGCATAAAAGAAATTGTGTCATCAAACAGATTTATGATAAATATTTAACTTAGGAACAACTTAAGAAGAAAAACTTTATTTATAATTCTTTATGACAAGAACTAGTCTCTATCACTATCTCTGAACAAAGTCTTCACTGTGATCACTATGATCTCATTATTATACCTTTTTCTGTCATATGAAGGGAAATTGCAAAACAGATTGCATCCATTTCAACTGATTTGAAATTTATTAACTAAAAGTATGTGTGTTATAAATGCAATTCTATGCTGGCTTAAACAGGATTATTTTTAATGCTAAGAAGATTGTATAAATTAGACATAAGCACTTAACCTGAAACTATTTTCAGTAAAAGTGCAAAGTTTAAGTACAACTTAAGGATATTTTTAGAAATGATTATCTAATGTGAAATGGTGCTCTGTGCTCACCAGTAAGAAGTAGGGTAAAATCCCAACCACAAGCTACATTTGTGACTCTCTGATTCAAGACGGAGCAGAGCTGAAAAGTTAGGATGTCTTCTTTGTGGCCAAGTCCAAGCTGGCCTCTGTTATTCTGTCCGCACACGAACACTTCACCACTATCTGTCAGACACAAAGCACACCCCAAATATTTTGATTGTGTAACATATTACCATACCATGCCATCTTTATTCAGAGTGCTGTAAAAAAAACAAGGCTGACCAAAGTGGTGTACAGTACAAAAATAAATAAATAAATAAACTATTACATAAATATCAGAAATTAAAACCAAGCTGTTTTCTAATAGAGCTTATAAAATCATACTTCTCATAGACTAAGTTGGCTTTTACTAACACATTTAACATAAAAGTGACTCTTTTCACAGCATTTATGAAATCTGTGCTCTGACCTCTGTAAACAAATTTATTTTTACAAACGTGAAACTGAGCTTTTTTAAAATCAAGATTACAAACATAAAAAGTATAAATTTTTCTTCTGCCATTTGATGCATAGCATTAATTTGTTTACATAACGTCATTATCAGTTCAAAAATATTTTATCTGTTTTAGGGTCATTCTTGACATTAAAATTTTTGTGGCGTAGGCTACAGGTTTGACACAACAATGAATAATACAAAACAACATTTTTTGCTAAAAATAAGTAAATAAAAACAATAACAGTTGATGTTTTTTGGCCAGGAGGAGGCACCATATGACCTCAGATATATTTTTACCATGCTGAACATGTCAGGTGACGTTTGAACCAGTTGAGATAAGTTTGAATCAGAACAGTAACTTACCAGTAATAGCAACGGAGTGCCCCCCACCGCCACTTACAGTCCGTATGGGTCTTGTTTGTAGTGCTGCGTTGTCAGAGAGCCGAGGGACTAACTGGTCATCCACATGTCCCAGCCCCAGCTGTCCGTAGCTGTTAGCTCCCTGACAGAAACGACATAATTCCCTCACTAAACTAGAGAACAACTGGATGTTAAAGTAGCCGCCAGACAGATATTATTGACTGGTTCTAAACTTATACGTGGACACTAATTAGTAATAGTGCTAGTTAAGCTAATGTTAGCTAAAGCGTGATACTAATGTTCTGCATTAACGTGTCATATGACACATGGAAAGTACATGAGATCATTTAAGTGCACGACCAAATGTATATAACTGTTAACAATTTAACAGTGAGAATATAACAAACTCACCCAAGAGTGTAAACAAAACTGCAGCCGTGAAGGGGTTTCCATGGTAAACGTAGAAAACACGAGCAGTTTACGACACTGTCGTGAGAGACGCTGTGCTGTCGTAATTTGGCATAAACAAATAAGTACGGGGCGAATATAGCACAAAAAGTTGCATACGCATATACTCTTAAAAGTTGCATATAATGTGCATACGTCCAACTGAATTTATGAAATCACCATACTGGCGACTGATAAGCATTTTTGTACTTAGAAAAGAATGCTATTTTGATAAAGTAGCCTAAACTAACAGATGCAGCTATACATAGCTACTTTCGGTATGCTAATCGACGTATGCTAACAGTCATGCCGTAGTCAAAACGTTTAGAAATATTTGTAGCTCTCAATTTTACAAACAAGTGAAGGATTATTTTAATAACTATTTAAAAACTGTACAACAGCTTTTGAAATTTAAACATGGAAACAGCTGGAAATACAGTGTATAAGACAGAACGAGTTTGTACAATTCTGACAAACTTGGAAAATCAATATTTGGTTTAGGCCACAAAGCTTTTTTGTATTTGTTTTCCTCTCGGAGTGTGGCTGCCTTTTGCTCTTTTGTGGTGATCTCATACTTCCTCAATAATGTTGAGGTTCATATTCTAAAGGACATTTGTGACTCCACAAGACTTGTCCAATTTCTTCAGTCCAGTTCATCTGTAATTTGGTGTACCTTAGCCCTTATCTCTTGTTTCTCTTCCTTATCAGTGGCTTCTTGACAGTTATCCTTTCATGGAGACCATTTCTGACATTGATGAACATTAGATGGATCAAGTGATGTAACCCTCAAAACCATTGTCAGATTTTTGCTGGATTTTTATCTATTTTCTTTGTTCAACATCTGCAGATAGTTTTCTGCTAATGCCTTTTCATGATTCACAATGTTGGTGCAAAAATAGTATTTTTAAATCTGTATTATCTTTGGCATTTTCCATTTGTGCAATTCAATATATCGGACAATTTATGAATCTTTGTGTGATATTTCTGGTAACAAAGTGCCCAAAGATACCACTTAAAATTGGTTCTTTGCTAAGTTGTCTGTTATGTGTGTATGGTTTATCCATTGAGAGGTGCCATTTATTTCTACTTGATTCATAGGTAAAGGTTAAGAAGCCCCCCCCCCAAAAAAAAGAAAAGAAAAAAAAAAAGAAAGAACAAAAGAACATTTCCCCCCCAAAAAAACTGGACAGAAACTGAGTGAAACATTGGAAAAGTTCCTGAAGAAGTAGTTATTACTTTAAGACCACTTTTAAAGGTTACAAAAAGTCTGACTTCTTGGAAGCAAAATATAAAGAAAAGATGAAATAATTGATGGCTCAAAATATTTGAACAGTTCTGTATGTTGAAAATATAAAACATTTCCAAGGGCTGAGCTTACTTTTTTCCATATTGTAAGTGATATTAAAAGTTTTAGAGAGAGAGAAAAAATAGAAGATTCAGTGGATATTTTCATAATATTTTATTTTTCAGTTTGATACATAATCTATTGCTAATTTCTATATTTCTTTACAGTAGAAAAATAATGTTTTGATTTCCAGAGTACTACAGTTATATCCACTTCGAGAGGAGGTATTCAAAATCATCACTGTAAAATAAACTGAAAACATGGGCCAAATCTGTCATAATTATGAAAGCATCCTTATAACACTAGTTATTTAAAGTTTTCACTTTCATAATTTCTTTTCAACAGCACACAAAAGAGAACATGATACATATGCCAAAAGAATAAATACAAGGTACATTTCTTATAAATATCACTGAAATGAAGGTGAATAAATGTAAAGAAGAATGAAATTAAATACAAAAAAGTCACATGATCATACACAACAGCAGCTGACAGGACAAGGAAGAAACCACAGGAGTGTTTGTAACAGCTAGGGGTGTTATAAAAGTGTACTGAAGTTCCATGAAAGAATGTTGATTGTTTGCAATACAGAGTCCAGTACAATCCAGGTACAATGGAAGCAAAATAGTGCCTCAGATTAAGCAGTTCTTTGGGTTTGTGAAACATACTGACATTAAGGGCTAAACATACTTACTGCACCTATTAAATAGCATCAGCCATATACAATACAGTGAAGACAACAGAGCATTTTGTCATAGAGTAATGCACAATCAATGTACTGACGAAGGACAAAACACAAGCAATATATCTACAGCAGTGCTGGGGATGACATGGCAAGCATGGAAGGGCTGTAGATCATTATGTCAGATGAACTGTGACTAGTCAGACACCCAGCTGTTTGTTCAGCCGGTTGAGTGCGTCACCGACAATATCAAGCTCATGTCGGAGCTCCTCCACCACACTGTTGATGCTGGGAGTGTCCTTCAGCACATCCACACTCTGGGTGTAGGGGTTGTATCGGACTGTGAAGGGACGCTTGATGGTCTTGGCAAACTCCCTAAAAAGAACATGGAACACATATTTAATCATTTGTGAAACAACATAGTAGGCTAGGTAGATATGTCATTATCATAAAGCTAAATGAGGGAACAAACAATCCCACCTCATCTTGACTTTGGCCTCCTCAAAGCTGTCTGACACAAAGTAGACATCCTGAAATGTTGTGATGATGCATTCTTGCTTGGATGTAACTTTTGGGTCAAAAGGCATTATCCTTGCATTACCAGAGAGTGCATGCTGCATGGGAGAAAAATTGTGTAAATTTAAAAACATTTCAGTTAATCATCTTGTTATATAAAAATGCCCGACCCAGTTAGACCCAAAAGAGACCATTAACTCTCCCCAATTAAATAATGTAACATTTCATAACTTTTCTGGTAATTTATTTCTAGGTACATGATTACAAATAATACAGAATAGTACATTGCCTTCTCTATGGGTCTATTTTAATGCCTTTACCTTAAGCTCACTGATAGATGACAGCAGCCCAGCTCCATATGCCCGCAGCTGCCCCTCTTGTTTGCATAGGCCAAACTCCACTGTGAAGAAGTAGCACTGCAGTACAGGATTAGACATGAGCAATTATGATGATGTTTGGGGAATTCTAATATCAAAAATCTTTGGAAGATGTCTTTAGCTGCCATACTCACCGTGGCCAATTTCTGAACTGAGTCGTCTGAGGCTCCAAGTGAAGCAAGACCAATCTCCTGAGAAAACTGGGCAAAGCTGGGCTCTGCTAGCAGTGGCACGTGACCCAGCAGCTCATGGCATGTGTCCCTTTGTAGTGAAAGATAACAAAATACTTAGACTATTGGCTTTGTATTAATAGTAACATCACGTGTTTGGTTATTGTAGTGATTATTACTCACGGTTCTGGGGTGTATAAGGGATCGGAACTGTGTCGGACATACTGGGTACAGTGGAAAACACGGAAGGCCAAACCAGCTAGGAAGTCACGTGGGGACAGATAACCTGCCACAGGTCTGATGGTAAATCCAGTTCGTTCTGAAAAGATGTTTGAAACACAGATAAGTTTTTTTTATCTAGAAAAGTAAAAAGGTGAGTATTTGATTAAAAAAAAACAAAACAACAACAACAACAAAAAAAAAAAAAAAACACCTCTAAGGAAGCGTGAGACATCTTCCAGCTGAGGGATATTGTCCTCCCGACATTCACAGTATTTGGACAACAGTGGCAGGTTCTTCAAGTATTCCCGGCAGGCATGGGTAGGATACAACTTGTTGAGCTCCCTGTACACAACTCCCCAAGTCTTCACTTCTTCCTCTGTAAATTCAATACAAGGGATGGGGTCCCCACTGGAAAAAAAGTCAGAAAAATTTCTTTAGGCATCAAGTGAAATTTTTAAGACTTAGAAAATAGTAGTTTAAATATGCAGAAACATACTGTTTGTAAGCCATGGCAAGATCAGCAAAGTACTTTCGCCTTTTCCGGTAAACATTGTCCTTGAAACCCTGAAAAAGAAAACATACAATCACGATTGCATGTTTAATTTAATTTAATTTAATTTAATTTAATTTAATTTAATTTAATTTAATTTAATTTTACTTTATTTTATTTTATTTATGTATTTATTTTTTCTTAGGTAAACAGTAGGTCTGATACTGTACCGGATGGTCAGCATCCAGTTCAGAGCCATACATCAGGACACGGTTTGCACATTTGTCCAAGTCTGCAATTTTCTTTGGAAACCAAGGTACCTCATACATATCTGAAAAAAGAGCAAAGACATTTCTTTTTTACAGTTAATCAGGTTTGACGTGATAAATGTAACACAGGATTTACAGTTTCAGTGGTTGCTGTCTCACCTTCCTCTTGTAGACAGGAGTTATCTGGAGGGTCCATGTCCACCACATTCACATGCTTTTGAAGCAGCTGGATGATTTCATTCAGTTGTTCATGGTTGCTGTCGCAGTCCACAAAAATCTCAAACTCAGAGTTGCGTCTTTTGGATTTTCTGGACTCAATGTGTACAAGATTGACATGGTTTTCCTGCAAGGAACAATGAAAAGCATTTTCAGTTTACCTAATTTGGTTTAAAAACCTTTGTCATTGCCGAATAAGTCTACACACAAAATAAACATAAAATGATATCGTTTAATGAGGGTACTGCATTTTGGTTGAATCTATTAGTAAACAATGGAGTTGTTTTTTAAATTGACCTACTTGGAAAAGTTTAAGTGCCTTTACAAGTCCTCCCACTTCATTCTTGAGGGAAAAGATGATTGTTGCTCTTTCTTTCTCTGATGTATTCTTCTTTTCAGTGTTTTCTTCAATTTTTGTGAAAGTTGATTTATTTATCTGCAAACAACAAAGGTTGTTAGATCTGAATCTCATGTCATTACCAACTCATACAACGACTAGTAACAATCAACACGGTGAGATATTCAACTTATCAGCCGTCCTAATTTGGTTTACACCTGCATCAAGTTCACCTAATGCACTTGTTACAACTGAACCAAAGCTTAGCTTACGTAATGACGTGAACGCACAACTTCTAATCACTTGGATCATCTACCGATCCAAAAATCCTTTGAACATCTTGTCATATGTACGTGCATCACTCGCATCAAGTAGTGCGCACTGAGGGTAAGAGTCAAAAACAAACTTGGTGGCATTAGTACGCAAATATTTCTACCACACAGAAAAAATACTAAAAACAAAACAAAACAATTGAAAAAAAGAAAGAAAAAAGAAAAACAAAAAACGGCAGGTTCCCTATATCCACTAATATAAAATATTCAGTGTAAATGTAGCAGATCCCACAAAAACCCAGAACTTTGATTTGAAAAGTAAAGTGAACAACGATCTTGTCCATTTCAGCACCTCGGACAGCGTTCTCACGTTGACGCACGGTTGCTCACGCCAGGGGAAAATTCATTTAATCCTGTGTTAGTCTTTAGAAGTCGGACTGCCAACAACACAGAAATGCTAATCTGTTTCAATTGACTTCAGCGTCTCCTTGGCCGATTTTCTTCGGGTACACAGTTTAGAAAACAAATCAGAAGCACAAAAAGTTTAAACTTTCCATCTTCTTATCGTACAATCAAATGTATAAAATGGCCTTGCAGATAGAGGGTGATAAGTCTAGTAGCAGGGCACTTACAAGAATCAGTAAAAGTCAATTCAACCGCTTCCTACCATATTTCGTCCTTCGAACATTATGTAGACAGCGCGGCAAACCAGTTTTCGGTGAACCCTTGTCGGCAATAACCCTGAAAGCATTAGTGCATGGAGACTGGATCAGGACGCTCCCTGGGGTCAACTCTTTGCGTCTCGGTTTAACGAAGATGAACTTGTCTCTGTCTCAAAGAATCGCCTTACAGCAATCTCATTTAGACAGCGGGGAAGCCTATTATTAGCTCCCTCCAAGTTGAAATCTTATCAGACTTTAGGCAGCGTTTAATCACCGAAGCAAACACGTTTTAGATCAAGTGAATCAAACTAAAATTATTTTAAAACTTTTTTGTTTTTTTTTTGTATGTTTGTTTTTGATAGGCCTGAACTTTTTAAACGTTAAATCAACGCATAATATTCTATCTATCTATCTATCTATCTATCTATCTATCTATCTATCTATCTATCTATCTATCTATCTATCTATCTATCTATCTATCTATCGTCTTGCCTTGAAATGAAATGGCATGTGCTTTTAATCAGAGCTAAATCAAATTGCATGTGAGCAGTTGTTAATGCAACATAGCCCTATATACATAGCCTATAGCTTTTTAAATCACTTTATCATCCTCCAGGAAGATGTCAGCCACTTGTTCGCGTGCCTAACTGAGACATCAGACAACATAGACAAAGCAGTGTTTATCTTTTATCTCTCTGTCGCTCGCTATAGAAATTGGCATTAGACGCAAGCGAAGCAATAATCGGTCGTTTATGAATTCAAATTCGCTTGTATCTTCATTCAACCCTCTTAAACCTTTGACGTAAACACTATAACACTATAACAAAACGGCTTAAATTAATCTGCATTGACGACGAAAGTGGAAGCTTAAGATGACCCGATCCGATCGACCCACCACTGTCAAGAAAATGCTCTTAAAATTTTTTACCAATCAGAAAACCTATCCGCTCTCCTTATTTGTATTCACGCCAAGTTCTCAGCCTGTAAGACTTAGAATTGTTGCACTGCTGCACATGGTTTCAAATAATCCAATTTAAACTACACTTCTTTCCTTATTTCTTTTCTTTCCTTCATGTGCCTATTTTACTGACGCAGTTCTTACCTCATTGTTCAGCAGTTTTTCATCAAAGCCGATGTTCATGGAATCAAAGGATCTCCCTCTACGTGGTCCTTCAACTTTGTTTGAGTACATGTTAAAGTGCACCAGTTTATTTAGTCTTTTTTTAATTAACTAATTCTTTCACAGCTAGATTATCTAAATACCCTTTTCTGCGTAAAAGGGGTTGTCTACCCCGGGAAGCGGTGCGCGTTGCTATTTAACCACGCCGAGAAACAGGAGGGGGCAATAATCTCTCTCACAGCAGCAAATGGAAAAAGAGCAGCACCGCCCACGTCATTTGGACAAAAGGTGTCTTTTTCCAGCTAAAGGCTTGAAACGGCTTCAATGAGATCAATCAACCCAGATTTTAAGAGAAGAGAATGCACAGTTAAACTGGATTATTAATATCTTAAAGGATAACACTTAAGAGGAATTATAATATAAAAAGAAGCAGCTTTCCAAATCTTGATTCAGCTTGAACAGCTTTTCAAATATTGATTTTGTTAGTTTTGACAGTATAGAAAGCATCTAATAACTTATTAAACACAGAAAATGTGATATGATTTTAATACTGAACACACTTATTTTGAATGGAGATCTAAATAAAAATAGTGTGGGCTAAGATTTCTTATAATTTTTCACAAGGACATAATATTTTCTTGTTCTTGACTCTTTCACACTAAGGAAAGGTCAAGGTTTAAGAGGATTCAAGTGCAGACCACTTGCCTTCATTAAAGTGACCCCCCTCCACCCCAACCCCCAGACAAACACACAAACACACACACACACCCACCCTTTTCAAAATCCATTCCTCGGCTCCTTACACACCTCTGGCCTCTTTTGCACATAAGACACATAATCTGCATGTTTTCTTCTCTTTAACACCCTTCACCTTTTAATAAGATCAAAACAATCAGTGGAAAAGGCTTTCAGAAGCTTCAGCAAGCAAAACCAAGACAGGGGAGCACTGAACCCGAGATACCTCATTACTTTAAACAGATAACACCTCTGTTCTCTAAGCTTAAGTCACCTTACAAATAGGACAAGAGAGATGTCTGTGGCCTCTATGAGCCATGTACCTTTACCTTCTAGCTAGGTCAGCGCCTTCATGCACTGATACACGTGGCTGATTCACACACTTTCTGTCTCAGATGGTCCTGCTCTTTATCACTCGTGACATGAACTGATGTTTTACACAACCCAGGAGGCAGTGAAGGGAACTTCCCCTTCTCTGGAACTGAACCTGGATCTGCTCTTAGATGTTGTGTTAGACAGTAGCATTGACCAGACATGCTGCATAATAGACTGTTAGGCTTAAAGGAGCAGTTCACTACTATGTGAGCCTCCACTTTGTCTCTGTGTTTAAAGTAGTTTATGGACACACACCTGGCCCTTCCCACTGAGGGACAAATGAGTGTTCTGCAGCACAGAACAACGTCAGCTGTCATTCCATGTTGCAATTTGCTGTGGGCATAAAGTTTGCAGGAAAGAACGTCCAGTTTAGTTTAGAGATGCATAAATGAACATGTTTACCTGACTGTCAACTTAAGCTTTTTTCCACTTCCACCTACAAAAGGCAAACATTTCTGCTTCATTCTGCAGTTACAATATACACTGCCAAAGAAAAAACAAACAAACAAACAAACAAATGAACTATTAATATTTTAAAGAGTTAAAAAGTTTAATGGAAACTGTGCATAGTCTCATGATGCTTGCAAGGATAATTATTTTAGTCTAAGCAGCTCATACTAACATAAACAGTCTTGGCTTGACCACTCAGCAGGCAAATGTTACACATGTTTCTTAAGATAAGTATTTTGACAAGGGTGCACTGGGAATAAGATCTTTGTGATTCACTTGTCTTTTTTACCCTGCTATATTTTTTGGATCATAATCTCTGGTTAACTAACTTCAAGGATTAAAAACAGACGTTAAAGATACTAATTAATATTTTCAAATGGAATCATTCAGGTCATTCTCAACCACCAAAGTTAATGTACGCCATAGCAGGGGTGGTCTTCTGGGCAATGCTATGTAAAATGTGCCAATGTAGAACATGTTAAAAAGAGTGTAAAGTAAATATTCAAGATTTATTTACCTCTTCCTGAAAACAGGTGTGTATGGATGTTTAATTTCTTTACTTGGGATTTTTCTTTACTTAGGTTACTTTAACCCAAAATAAGACTGAATACTGACTCCTTGCAACTTCTGACAAAGCTTCTGCTCTTCAGCAGTCAGACTATGTGAGCACACAACACATTCATTCATTTATGCCACATGTAGCATAACCTACGTCTTCAGGAAGGTTCTTACTTACTGCCAGGCTTATCAGGTAACCAAACAGTCTTCAGTGCTCAACTAAAAAGAAGAAAAAAAAATCTAGAGATGCTCTTATGATTAAGTCTGCGATAGATGTGCATGTGTATATTAAGAGCTGCACTGTGACCAGTCTGTCCCAGTTCTGTTCAGTCTAATCAGAGGGATTTGCTCACACTGTCTGAGCATCAAGCTGCAAGAGATCTCTGTGGCTAATCTTACCCATGGCACTAAGACACCATACAAGAGGGGCATTAAATTAATTATACTTAGAAGTTTATGGCATCTCATTGTGTGGTCAGGAACAAAGTTATACAAAAACCCAAAAAGGATGTGAGTTCATTTATACATTCACCAGTGGGAGTCAGAGGTTCCAGTGTAAGTGTTCAAAATGTTGCTAAAAGATGCTTCAGCAGGGTAGATACCACCTGTTACTGCACCATCTAGGGCAGAAGAAATGCATCGTTGTTACTGTAATAATTACTTCTGATGATACAGTGACACATGCACAGACAAGAAGGCGCACTAAAGAGGTCTAAACTGATATTAAGATTATGTGCCTTCTAATCCCTACATCCAATTAACTAAAAAATTATGGAACAAAATAGAAATAAATAATCAGATTTTGGTACATTCATATGTTCAAATATTACCTGCTGCATGTACCGATATTGAAGAGTTAGACATTTTAAAAAGCAGAGCAATTCTACATTTCACATACAGCATCTACATTTTTCTGTTATGAAAAAGCATATTAGCATTAAAATTAAATTGCATGAATGATTTGGATGACATCCATTTAACTGGGGTGGTTGTTGACCACTGTTTCTAGCTATATAAATAAACAAGTTATGCAGAAAGGAAATATCAATTACAGGTTTTCTCAGTATTACAAAAATTTTCCAGTCTTTTTTTACCCTCCCTATGCTTTAATAAAACATTCAGCTACAATTAATATTGTTCTTTTTTTCTCCACTGAAAATATAGTTTATATTATATGAAAATCATTGTACTGTACTTTATTTTCATTCTATCGCTAAACCTTTGGAAAAACAGGAGTAGCTCTGTAATGGATAATATACTGATCGGCCTTAGAAGGATGTCTGGCCTCCTCTCCACCTTTGATTGTGACACCAATGTTTAAATTTCCACATAGTCAAGGTCTTCTGATATCACCTCATCAATAGAATTCCAGTCTTTCACCTGATCTCTGAGGTCTGTTTGAACAACTAACTAATCAGAACAGTGAATGGTCTGCTTACGCACACTTCCTGTGGCAGGACCACATCTCTTTAATCAGCTCCAATTCTTTCATTGCTGAGCAAACAGCAGCATACCCTGCTTGGCGATGGGCGTCAGTTTACACAGGACAGAGCTGCAGTAATAAACACCTGCCACATTCAGGATACCTGTGTTACATCATTGAAAATAATTTATTATAAAAATACAGATTTTAGAAACATCATTGAAAGTAACATTTATTCTGGTAATGTTCTTTTTTTAGCTTAGTCGGGTAAGCTTGTAACCATGTGATGGGAGTATTATTCCAGTATGCTGCATCTTCAGATAGAATTGAATATACACTTCAAACACAAATGCTTCTTTTTCTACATGGAAATAATTTATAATAAAAATATGTGTATCTATTTATCTATTCAGTTTATTTATCTATATATAAATGTATATATGTGCATATTTGTTGTATACATATAGATTGTTCTAATTCAAAGTCATAAAATGAATATACTATACCTTGCCGTTTTTTTTACATTAAGCAGAATAAACAGATTTTAGATTTCAGATGATCTTGATTCTTTATGACACAGGCTTTCTATGTCTGCACAATTGTGTTGCTTACAGAGTTAAAATGTTGTGTATAGCCACTGCTCAAGATCACAAACTGTGTTTACTGTCTACTTTGTGTGTGTGTGTGTGAGCAACACAGGTCATATGAGACGTCCAAAATCAAATAAGGGGAATGTTTCATTGTAAATTTGTTGACAAGCAATAGAAGCCAGGGAACGTAGGAAATGAGTTGAAGGGGGCTTTGATTGCACCCACTAGCGTCATGTATGTTTATTTAGTCTTGACCATGTGGTGGTGCAGACCTTAAAATCAAAGGAGATGAAATGTGAAAGTGCACATGTATGTTTCATCTGTTCACTGTCACTAATACTTGCACTGTATTGAGTACAGAAGGCAACATACAGACAGGGCTGATTATCAGAAGTCTATTCACCTTTTGGGGCAGAAAGCAAAAACACTTAAGAGAAATAAGCTGCAGTTGAATGTATTCCTTTTATCTAGAGGATTGCTCAGTTTACCGATTCTTTTAATTTAGGTTTCCTCAGAAAATGTTTTTGCTCTCTTTTGCCCACAATTTAACGCCCATATCTTGTAGATTAAAGGTTTATAACCCCAAACTAAATTTAAAAACGTTAAAAATCTAAATATTTATCAACTTAAATGGTATGTTTTTATTCTTCTCAGGTCTTAAACAATGTGGAAGGATTTAAGTTTTTATAAAAACACTAAACATTAGTAACAAACTTTTCTATCAGGCAACATTTTAAGTATTTTAAAAGAACATCAGACTGCATGGGTAGAGTTAAAAAGAAAACTGAATTACTGACATTCAGCATCAGAACAACCTGCAAGGGCTCAGAGTCAGGGATGTGTGCAGCATAATTCACCATTCACACATGAAGTCATTTCATATCAAGCTGCTGTGAAGACCGTCAGGCTGAAAATGAAGTTTGGCAGGGCAGCAGGAAACATCTGGGCTTCACCCTGATTTCTGTGACATGACTCGCCTGCAGTGAGGCCTGCAGAAAGATCAGCCAGCAGAATGCAAGTCACTGCCCACAAGCAGCCTTGAAAGGCCAAGCATGATTATACTGTAGCCATTTAAAACAAATAAGACATGGCTTGCACATGAAGGCATCAATAACCCATGTGCATCAGGTCTTGATGAGGCATAACTCACATCTAGCATGAACATGGTTTAAAAGACAAGGTTTTATTCCTCCCCCATAGGAGGATGATCTCTTCCTCACGTACACTCTGACCACCTTGGGATTTCCATTAGAAAGAGTGTTCTACATATCAATCCAAGCTTTAATTAAAAAGCTGCTATATTCACGGCGCCTTCGTAAGCTTGCTGGAAATGCGCAGGTTGTCCTGCTCTTCTCCATGAGTGGGCGAAATTGTGCATTTGGAAACCAAATGAGTTTATTGTTGCCGGCATCAATCCTTTCATCTAATTTTATTGTCTTTATCAAGTAACTATCACCCTCTAGTAAACACTTGATGTTGTCATCAGCATTTGCACAATTACTCATATGCTTAAAACGGTGACTCAATGCAGTTTTTTTCTTATGTGTAAACATATAAAATACATAGAATATATTTAATGTTGCAAGAAAAATACACGCAAAAACAAAAAGTAAAAAAAATATATATATAAAATCTAAATGTAAAACTGCCGTGTTGCAGATAAATTTAATTATAATTGAGTTCAAATGACTTTTTCTGTTTTCATTTTTGGCTGGTTGGTTCAGTTGTACAAAGTAATGAACTTTTGTGAAACGTGAGGTAATTTGACTGAATGACTGTATCACCTCTCAACAGACTGCTTTGCTTCAGACTTGTATATCCCAATTTAATGTAACAATAAAAACACATCTTTTATTTATTTTTCTTATTTATAAAAAAAAGACAAAAAAGGTCAATCACTTGTTACAAAAATACTGAACAATTGAAAGCTTTTAAAATAAATACAACTGTAATTTGTTAAATGTCAGTGGTACACATAATTACAACAGATGATAAACAGCTGTCATTTGTGAGGGTGTCTTTCCAGTGGAAATGCAAATATTCTGACATGAAGCAGGATCTTTGGAGAGGAAATACTGCTGCTATAAAAAGAAATGGTAGGACTGAATGAGTTCTTAACAAGGATCTGCGGGGATACTCAGACAGGAAACTGTGTCCTCATCACATCTGCCAATTGGGGATCAGCCTCGGACAACACGGCCTGTAGGTGCTGAAACTGTAGGAGAGGAGGAAGGTTAGGATGGAAACATGATGTTTACTTTCCAGAAAAGCCGGTGGTGTGTGGCAGCAGCCCATCACACATCCTCATTGGACACAAGATCTAAATTTACCCTGGTGTGCTGTATTAATAGCATCACAGCAAATGACTTCAAAGTTCCTGAGAAACTCAACTAGAATAAGATATTTAGCAGCAATTTAAGGCATAATGACTTGAATTAGATTTATTATGGAGTACGGTTGTGATAAAACAAGATTACCCTCTTTTTAATTCTAAGGTTTTATGTATCTGGACATGATTGGAAAATAAATGTGGTCCTTTTCAGGTATAGAATTTACATAAATAAGACATCAGATGAAAGATTACAGCGCATCACTATTTATTTAATAACATCAGCAGGTGGGAGCACCTCTAAGAAAAGCAGAGGTTTTGGCAGTTTGCTGGTCTAGAGCATTCAGGTACGTGTTAACACAATGCTGAGGAGGAAATGATATTGGAGAAGCAATTGTTGCTGCTCATCAATCTAGGGAAAATTATAAAACCACTTCCGAACAATCTGGTGTCTAAATTTCCAGTGAAAAATGTTATTTTCAAGTGGAAAACATTCAAGACAGTTTGCAATCTTCAGTCTCATCATGTTAAAGTTTGTGACGAAACATTTAGAAAAGACATGGCTCGTTAGGAAGGGTAGCAGGAAAAGCTTCTCATGACAGCACAGCTTCAGAGTTCTGTCGGTACAAACTAGGAGATGTTTGGCCATAATGCTCAGTTAATCATTTGGTGAAAACAAAACACCAAAACATCTCATACTAACTGTAGAGGTCTGATGATTTGGGCTTGTTTTGAAGCCACAGTAATTTGATATCGTGCAATCATCAAATCAACCACGAACCATATTATTAATCTAGAGTGAAATCTCAAACTGTTCTGTGTGACAGCTAAAGACTGGCTTGAAACTGGGTCATGAAACGGGACAATTATCCCAAGCTCACCATAAAACCCACAATAGAACAGTTGAAAAAGAATCACTCTGCTTCTACTTTCTGGCTTAGTCCAAACAATCATTGTTATACTGCAGTCATACCATTTAATGACCATAGACAGAAAGTCTATGAACACACTGTTACACTTTGAGTAGTCCTGCATAAACAGATTGGTGCTTCATTATTGAGTCATACAGCCATACTCAGTATTATGAGGTCAGGCTAAGTTGTGTGAAATTTGAAGTGTTATTCTTCTGGTCCATTTTATAATTGGTCACTGTGCTATTTACTGACAGGCATTTGCATCATGAACCATCTTGAAAGACATTACAAACATATTACAAAAACAAACTCTTTTTACTCCACATTATGAAAAGTACTTACTGAAGTTTTATACTTGGGAAGTAAACTGGTGGCAGCTGTGAGACATGTTTTCTGTGTCAGGTGACCATTGTTAATCAAATCTGTAACTGTGTCCTGCAATGAATGAAAAACAGACACACGTCACAAGCTGCATTAAGGAATGCCATAAAATGATCTGAACTGTGAAACATGAGCAGATCTAATCTAGGAGAATATTACCTTAGGAATGTGACTGCAAAGGTCAGCTAGAAACTCGGCTGTGATCTCAGAGAGAGTTTGCAGCTGGTCATCTAATGAGTCATCTTTGTTTGTAGCTTCAGCTTTGCATTCACTGTGGTACTGACACACCCGCAGGATGGTCCCAATGAGAGGCAGACCTGAAGATGGAATCATATTTGATTTACAAAAACACTGAAAAAATATTTGAAAATGAGAAATTAATAATCATATAATCTGAGAACACTGGGTCCTTGTTTGTGTTTTTTCCAACTGCACAGTACACACTCATCCATCACCTACTGTGCGACTGTCATGATGGCTGTGAGTAAAATGTGCAACAGCTGAAAAGTGGAGCTGTAGAAACACTTACTTGTGTCACTTCTGCTGCACTGCCGATCCTGACATCTGTAAAGAGCCTGCAGGACAGCAAATGCCTGAACCAAAATGCTTTTCTGCTCATGCAAGATAATCGGAAGATCGTTTGGTTGGCAGAGATCCTCACACACAACGTCACAGACAAAGTCCCACGCCAATTTACCAGGCCCATCAGGCGCAGCTAGAGGAAACAATTACATAATGTCTTAGTAAAAAGCTCAGTCATTTCTATTAATCACCATTAACCACTGTAATGATGTTTCATTGGCAAACTGAAATTACACTGACTGATCTTACCAAAAACCTGAATGCCTTCCTCTATAGTGGTGAGGAGCTGGAGGATGTGAAGGTAAACCTCAACCCCATTCAAACTCTCTGACCTGTGAAAATCGTCATCAACAGCTGTATTAGGCTAACAATAAACAACAGGTCTGTTATTGTTAGCACTAATAATGCAAACACTACAAACTATAACAGCCTCTCATTCAGTTCCCACCTTAACTGCTTGACCGCCTCAAGGAGACACAAAGTCAAATCCAGGTGGCTTTCACGTTCATCCTTGTCTTCCTCACTTGGCTGAGCTGTTATCCAGCTTTTCATCAAATCTTCATCAAGGTCAAACAATTTATCCACCAGCTCTCCCACCTTCTCCAGCAGATCCACTGAAAAAAGAGAGTGAATATTGACTTAAATGAAGCATTTTACAACCCGAACAACATGCTACAAATGGTAAAGATATACAGCATAAAGACTTTGGAGGCATCAGGGAATTTTCGATTATTTAATCAGCTTTTTATTGGAAAGAACTGAGAAAAAGAAAATTACTGTTGGTAGAACTGCACATGATGAAACAAAGGTTGGAGCGCACGCATGTCTGCTGTTGTATTCGCTGAAGCCATAAGGAACAAACATCTTTCTGAGACAAACAGGTCAGCAGCAATCTGCAAACATTAGAGAAGGGGATTATTTCACTCTCAGCCTCTTAGTTGTAAAAGTTTACATAAAAATCAAACAATACCTGCTGGTTTCCAAAAGAGTGGGTGGATCTGTATCTCCGAGAAGAAGCAACAGCACAGCACTGTGGATGCACAGGGAGTTGCATTACCCAGAATCTACCACACCAGAGTACATCACATCTGTTAAAAATTAATTAGGCATGGTTGTTTTTACTCACCTCAAGTCCTCATTTTGGCTGAGAGTCACACAGGTGTCAGGGAAACAAGCAATGTTCCCAAGAATTCCTACACTGATTTCCTAGAAAAGGAGAGAAGCATGAAAGCGATTAAAGCTCAGAAATAGCTCAGAAAGTAAGAGCTCAAAACAACATGAAGGATTTCATTCTGGCATGGAATGTATGAATTAAAAAGATTTTACTGACCGTAAGCCGTGGGCAACGAGATTTGGCTATCACTCCCAGCAGGATATCCGCAGCTTTGAATTCCTGCAGAAAACCAACTACATCCTGCAGAGATGGCACATAAACAGTCAGTAAATATGTAGACAATGAATGAGTCACTTAACTGTAACAAGTGCTGTAATTAATTATAAATTAGATCCACAGAGAGTGCTACATCATCTAGATCACATTTAGTTTCAAATATATTTTAGTACAAAGCTCTACTGTTTATGTTGGGTGACTGTTAAAAGAATGAAAATGCTGCAGAAATCACCAACTCAACCAATCTGGAGCCTGAGAGACACAGATGACAGACTGCACCTTATCCATTGCCATATCCCAGATTCTGCACAGGTCTTCCTCATCATCATCAGAGAGCTGTCCTTCAGAGTCCTCTTCTGAATGCTCTGTGACCATCTGCAAGACAAGGCAAGTTTACACACAGATAACTGTACAGCATGCAGGAGAGAAGATTGTATTAGAGAAGGGACGATTGTGTGTCATAAATTTGTGGACTTTATATCAGCTGCTTGTTATATTGGCTAAAGCGAGGTACACACGTAAAGATTATCGGGCTGTTTTTGTCCTGATTTTGCTCCTTCCCAACCAAGGATGGCAAATGCCCCATTATCTTAAGTCTTACAAGATTCTCCTATAAAATTATCATTTGGTCTGAGGTGTGTTAAGAGTGAATTCGTCCCGACAATCGCCTCCAAAGCGGGCCGTGGCCGACAATTGGAAGTATTAAACATGTTCAATATTTACGACCAAAAATCTTCACGAGATTTTTTTTCCTGAGTTGTGACCGTATGGAGTGTGAAGTGGAACAGCCAATCAGAGAGCGAGCTGACTGGTGAGCAAGGAAGGATATAAAGTCCGTGTTCACGCTGTGTCCAGTCTGTTGTTTCTTTTTTCAGTTCTGTATTTTTCTGTTAATAATAGTCACAAGACCATCATCATTACCTCATCATGTACGTCCTCGGCCATGCTGGGTGTTGTGTTTTCCGGCTGTTGCCATGGTTTATCTCCAGTTGTTGCTATGTTTCTTCTTTTTTGTTTTTGTTAGATCACGTTCGATTACGCGAGATTTCTGGCTCGGAGGACTACATTCTAGATCGATTGTGGGACAGCATCAATATGTGTGTGTTGTTCTGTTCTGAGTTATCGGAGCACACCACACACAGTACAATTAAAACTGTTAAATACCTGATTTTTTTATCTTCACGTGTGAGGTCTCTTAACAGATACAAAATCTCTTCAGATTTAGAAAATCCTTATGTGTGTACCAGCCTTAAGAAAAATGACCCCCCTTTAATCTCCTACAACACCAACAACACTCAAAAATCTTTCTTGATCAGTTCAAATTTTACTTATCTGCTATTTCTCACTTGATCAGAACTACTTCATGATTAAAATGAATTATAAAGTGCTCCAGATTTGACAAAGTTAGCAATAACAGTGTTCCTACATTAATGAGGCGAGTCAGGGTGCTGAAAAGCCAGTGCTTGCTGTAAACGGTGTCTCCAATGGCATCCAGGTCTTCATCCTCTGATCCGTCAGCTGTGTCTGGAGGTGGCGATGGGTTGCGGTCCATCACAGGAGACTGTATTTCAGCTGGAGATGAGGATCTCTCTTTTTCCTCCTGCTCAGCACCTTCAACACTACTGTCTGGAGTAATAAAAATGAACACACTTTAGAAATTAAATAGATGGGCAGCATGGATAGATTTAATTGTATGGTCTTGTTCTAAAGAAGCCAATATTTTTGGCGTTATCAGAGTATCTAGCGATACAGAACTCATTTAAGCGAATATTTAATGTTGTGCTGTACTTCGGTTTTAAAACAATTTAAGAAATCAGTTAAGTGGGACAGAACTTGTTGTTTATGATTGCTGCAGATTTAAATTGTTCTCCTAAAATGTATTGTATCGAAATTGTGCATGTTTTCTAGTTTAGTAGTAAAACTAATACAACCAAAGTAGCCCTAAAACACATATTACCTTTGAGGAAGTTACAATATTTAGGTTCTATACAAAGTACAATGTAATACAATTCCATCCTTTAACTTAATAAAGTAACGTGTAAGCTAATCCTCGGGGTATGCGTAGTACATTTAGCACTAACACAGAAGTAAACGTAGCTCGTTTAGCTAGTCACCGTAAATCGCTGGTACCGCTTGCATCTAATATTAGCTGTCAGACATAAACTTGAAACACGTCAACTTACCCATAGTGACCGCGCCTGATACAAAGTAACAAGCTGGTGATGATAAGTTTCAATGCTATTAGATTGAGGATAACGTCTACACAGCTTAACTTCAAACAACCTCCATTTACAAGTATTACTACACTGCGCATGTGTAAACTTTCTTGTTGTGGTCGAGCACTTCATAATAAAGCAAATACCGCCACCTGCAGGTCAAAGGAGGGAATGACCCATGTCACGGCTGGAGAATAACTCATTGTTTTAGTGTAGTATCTGAATACCCAGAATTGGGTGTATTTGTGCATGTTTTTGTTACGAGAGAGAGAGAGAGAGAGAGAGAGAGAGAGACTTTTGACAGACCTTTATTATTCTGTACAAACAATGTACCATACCATACCATCTTTATCACACACAGAAACCCAAATTCAGTCCAGATCTGAAGAAAAGCTGATCTTCAAAAACAAAACACCACAGTTGTAAAAAAAAAGTGTCCAAATACTGAACTGACTTATAGAAATTAAATTCCAAAATAGTTCTTGATTTCAACATATTGAAAAATTATATAAGTTCATGGAACTCAGCAAACCTTAATGTTGCTCTCCAAATGCCTTTTTATTCAAAAATGTTTTTTCTTTAGAGGTGAAATCATCTTTGCAATAGTTTCAGAGCTTCAGTGACAGCAGTTTGGCCTTGAGCATATTTGCTCTTTAAAAACAAACAAAAAGCAAAAGAACAAACAAAACAAAGGAAAAGCCAGAATAGAAATAAGTTGAAACAGTATCTTCCTCATAAAATGGGAACTTTCATTATGTCATTTTAAATAGATCACATGTTAACTTCAAAACTTCAAAACAAAAAAAGTAAACCTTTCTTGAATAAATCATCAAATTAATGTTCTGTTGCAACCATATTTTATCCAAGGCCATGTGTTGTCACACAGCACATCAAAGTAAAAAGTTTGGTTTCTGTCTGTTCAAACAGCACCTGTAGTTTTTGCATTCTTCTATACAAACGGGTTTGGTATCACTGGAGTCACCCACTTGTATCTAAAACTACACAGTTAGATTCACTGAACTGTTCTTATTAAAAATAAATAAAAAAGTGTGGTCCTATTGTCCAGGTATACCTACTTACTTTATGCCAAACTGTCCAGTAAAAACAACAACATTCAGTTAATATAGGCTCTTCAAATAATACATATACTGATTTGGTCAACACTCACACTCACTCACTCCAGGCCCTGTTCCCCTCTGGGGAGGCCGGTGCCTGACAGGGCCTGCGGCTGCTGTCTCTGGCCTCCAAGAGCCTGTTCTTCATGGTCATCTCTGTGGTGGGATGGCAGGGATTTGGGCTCTGGGGTAGAAGCTCGTTTCCTGGTTCCTGGGGGCCCCTCTGGTCTGCCTCTGATCTTTACAGGGACATGGTCAAATTTACACGTTCACTGATCACTATTCATGCCTGTTATTTTGCCCCCACATTTACTAACCTACAGTCACAATGTTCTCTTGTGGGTTTAATCACCAGTAACTACGGTTATGTTCATGTTTTTTTCCATATATTGCTGATGTTTTTGTTGTTGTGATTCATGTTTTTTTTTCCAGTTTGTCTTTTTATAGGTCCTCCTGATAATTGTCAGGTTTGTTTTTCTTGAATATGTTGCGGTTTGTTTTTCTGTTTCCTTACAGGTGTAGCAGTTGATTGTCTGGTTTTTCCTGTTTAGTATGAACTGCTAATGCTGTTGCTTTCTATCTGGTGTATCCTTGTCTCTTTTTTTCTTCTCTTCACTCTCTTTTTCTCTTCTCCTTACTCTCTCCTTTCTTTTGCCTCCATCCCTCTTGTCAGGTCCAGCATTAATATGTAAATTCAACACTAGACAAAATAAAAAATAAAGAATAACACTTAATTAGCAAGAGGGGCCTTATACCCACAAAGCTCCTCTTGGCAAAGCAAATTTGTTCGGCACAGCACAGTAGCCAGACCATCATTGTGCTGACAGTCATGCTGAACAGGACCAGTTCAATAATATAAAAAAAAGACTCATCAGAAAAATGAAGGAAATTTATATTTAGTAGATTATTTCTTGCCTTTAATAATACAATTTGATGTTGTATTATACATTTTTGGAAAACCTGATTACTCACCTTTTCAATAAGGACAACCTGTAACTTTATAACTTATAAGGATCATGTTTCTCTGGAATGAATGACACAGCTAAACTTGTGGGTGGTGCCCTCAAAAGAAGCAATAAAATCCTCTGCAATATTCTGCTGTCGGTATTCACTGTTATTTTAAGTTACTTGATGGATTATATGATTGCACTTCCCATAGTAATGAGGAGAAAAATAAAAATAAAAGCAAATACTAGCCATTTTTACACTTTATTCGTTTTACACGATTACTCAGTAGTAGCATGATGAAGATATATACACAACCACAACAGCTTCAGAACCTCTTCCTCACATTGATCCCAAGCCTGGTTGCATTTTGCTGTGGAATGACATCCTAACCAGAAGTTGTTGAAGGTCAACCAGCATGACTGTGTTGGTCAGCTATCATATCTATTACATAGCTATTACAGCATGCCCAAGCTGATTCCACAAGTGTTTAATTCAGATTAGGTCTGGACTCATGGTACACCATTTCATCCTCTCCTCTTCCAAATTCTGAATGATCGCTGCACTGAGCGCTGTCATCTTATAGATGAAGTTAGGACCAGGAATACCGGGAAATGTGATCACTACTGGTTCCAGAATCCTAAATATGTCTGTCTATCAAATAGGTACCAGTCAGCTTTCAGTCATTTGTCAATGATACACAGCTGGCAGCACTTGAATCTCAAAACAAGAGTGAATACCAGAAGGAGAATATTGCAGGGAATTGTTTATATTCCTTGGTGGTGATATCCACATGTGCAGCTGTGTTGTTCATTCTATAGAAGCATTATCCTTATAAGTTTGGCCTCATTGTAACGATGACTAATCAGGATTTCCAGCCATGTATAATACGCCATCAAAAATTATCAAAGGGGAGAAATAATCAAACAAAATTTTCTTATTTTTACATTTAAAGTGAACTTATATCTGTATATAAAAGCTAATAACACCATTCCATCATATTAAAGAAAAACAACAACAGCAAATCACAGATCCTGAAACTCAGTGACTGATTGATTGATTGATCTATGCATGCATGCTCTGTCATGGAATGGCCATAACCAGTCCATTGCCACGGTAGGATTTTACTTTGTATTGATGGTGATGGGTTGTTTCTAGGTGACATATGATGTCATGTGATGTAGAGTTACATGTCCTTCCTTCTTACTTAACTTTGATACAAATTTAAGTGCTGCAGTTTGAATTAAATTAGAGTTTTTGGTGATAAAACATGAGGGTGAAGATTGGATTAAGAACAGCGTGATATTAAAATCTTTCAGGAAGAAAATACTTATCCACTGTTGGACTAAATTAACAAGAAAAGAACTTGTGTTACTCCTTATCATTAATTTCTGAGTATAGCATTCTTTTAATTTTTCTTCCTCTGGCCAGGAGGTTAACTAACATGTGAGCTGTAGCAGGGGGACACAATATCTAATTGTAGTTAAAAACGCTTTTAAAAAATCATTCTTTATTATATATATTACATATTATCATTGTTATATATATTTGTCTGTAGCGAACGTGTATAATTCTAAATATTTTTCAAATATTTAAATGAAAACTGCAGCTAGTTTCAGCTCTTTGTTGAGTTGTCTTGATATCTTAGGTCAATTAATTCTGACGCATGCTGTTAAATGGAAAATGATGACAGTGCTGGTTCAATAGTATTGTCAACAAAGATGATAACGTTTTAAAAGACATAAAAGTTGAGATCACTTGTGGGTGTACTGTCCTCCTTCAATCAACACAACAGTAATAACTGAGAAGCATTCTCATCATGCAGCTGTTCTTCTGTGGGAGTGGTGTGAAGCCCTGTTTGCACTTTGAGGAGCTTAAACTGGATGGCCATATGAGAACTTGCCAGATGATTTTATATTTGTTTCCAGATGATACAAATCACCAGTTTTTGTCAGAATGAAAGTGTTAAATGGTTCAAAAAGGGACATTTGACCAGCGTGAGTAATTCATCATCTTTAAAGTTGTGCAGTGGCTTCAACACTGCAGAGTTCTCAATCATTGTAGTTTTATAAAATGACTATTGGCAAACCACAGACATAATGCTAATGATCAGATTGATGGAGTAGCCAAAGATCATAAACATGCAGCCCGAGAGCCTGAGATTCCTGCACAAAAAAGTATGAGGAGGAAACAGCAGAATAGATGAGAGTGCCAAATCTTGTGTGCGTTAACGTGTCACTGCAGGAAGAGGATGATTGTAGTCAAGGATGTTGCACACTTAGTTCAAATACACATCCTGTGCTATTCATCCACCATGCAATTTAGATATCACAGTATTTACTCTTGCAACATTAAAACAAATATTAACTTTTAAATACAGTATTTTTATTACTTAAACTACTGGTTAAGAAGGGTTGGTTTTATTTTATTTCTACAATTGTTCTTATTCTTATATTTATCTTTTCTTAAAAGACTTTAATGAGATTTACTTATTTTTATAAAGGATTTTCAGAATCTTGGAATTTGATTGGCAGGAAAGGGTGGCAACAGAAAGAAAGCGGGGAAAGAATGCCATGCAGCAAAAGGCCTCAGGCCACGGGAACCCAGGCAAGTTACTTTCAAGAGCTTCAGCCTCTTTGCATGAGGAACCTGTTCAACCAGCTGAGGTACCCAGTGCGCCCGAATTTTCAAAATTTACAGAAAAGAATAATTAAACAAAAAACACAATAGCAGCACTGACACCTGCAACAAATAAAGTCAGAGTTATCACTGGATAAAAATATCCCACAAGAGCTAAACCTGCATATATAACTAACCACAAGTTAAAATGACAATTGTCATTTGCTGTAAATAAAACTAATTAAATTAATTATAAATTAATTAGTTTGTATTTAATTTGAAATTTGGAAATAAGGAAAAGGTTTTGAGGTATTTTCTGTACAAAAAAATTAATGTTAGTGGGGGATTTTAAACTGACCCTAGGGGTGAGTGTTTGCATAGATTATTATTATTATTATTATTATTATTATTATTATTTTATTATTATTAATTTTATTATTATCATTTCTTTTCTTTTATGTTGTGTCTTTGTTGACCCTGTGATGGACTAGTGACCCATCCAGGGTGTATACTGTCATTGTTTTTGTCTTTTTTTAGGTAAAATGGAATTGTCCATAATGATCCTGGAATTGATGGTTAATTGTGGGGAGTCTGATATTAAATGGCAATAAATGGTAAAGCAGATAGCAAATGATGTGACATAAGTTTGTTTCAAAGCTTTGAATCACAGTAAGTTTTGTCATATTTGGTTGATACCCATGTCCAAGATGTATTCTGGAGCTCTGTTCCTGTGTTGGAATCTCTATTTAAAGTTATAACAAATGATTGTACAACCCCATTTCCTAAAAGGTTAAATGCTGTATAAAATCTAAAGAAAAAAGAATGCAATGATTTGCAAATCTCAAATCCAACAAACAAAATATCAGATGTTAAAATTATAACATTTTACTTTTTATGGAAAATGTATTAGCTTCTTTTGAATTAATGACAACAAAATGCCATTTCTAAATATTTTTAAACAATATATAATAATAAATCATTTTTATTTGTTGATATAGCTTAGCCATTTGTGCCATAATCTTGCTAATCTCCTTGACACTGATTTATTTGAAAAGCCATTCATATCACAACTTTTTAAAGAACACATTTAGAAAAGAGGTGCACACTGTCAAGAAGCTTTATTACAGCCTGTTTCTGTAGGAAATCACATTTTGAGCTGAAGTGCAAACACATTTGTTCAATCAGGAGATAAAGAGGATGTAAGAATAATTTATATGGGACTTGTGAGAGGCGTTGGACATCTACACAGCAAATGTTTGCTTTGTCCTAGTAATAAAAATTCAGGTTCTATTAAAAAAGAGGGTGTGAGCAAAAAACTGCAATCTCGATATAAACAGCAGTCAGGTACAGTCTGATTACCTCCAGCTTTGGTGATAGCAAGCCAACAGGGGCAACAATGAGGTGGAGAACGGTGTGGTCATGTTTTCTCGCTCTGTCTGTTGCCAGTTTCATTGAGGTTCAAGCCAGATTGGGTAAGACTGAGATTTTTTTTTAATGCAATGCTTTTCAAAACTAAATTATGATGTAAAAGATTTGTATGCGACTGAAAATTGACTGTCTCAAACTTGTTTCTACATAAATCTTTTCCAGTTCGCAACCATGTCAGCAGCATCTGCAGCACATGGGGCAGAGAGCACTTCAAGACCTTTGACGGCAATGTGTACCAGTTTCCTGGTATGTGTGAATACAATCTGGTCTCTGACTGCCATGAGGCGTATCAGGAGTTTTCAGTGCACATGAAAAGAACAGAAAATGAAGGAAACCCTGCAGTAGGTTACGTTGTGGTTACCATCAACGACCTTTCTTTTCACCTTGGCAAGAATTGGGTTACTGTCAACAGTAAGCAGTAAGTTAAAAAAAAAAGAGAGCGAAAGAAACATATAGCTAAGACAATTGTATTATTTGTTCATTTGTTCAATGATGAACATTTTTTTCATCTAGGGTTCAATTACCATTCCATCAAGGAGGAGTACAGGTGGAAAAAAATGCTGTTTACATCAAACTCCAGTCCAAAGTTGGATTGACTGTCATGTGGAACACTGGTGATGCAGTCATGGTAAAACCTGAACTCTCCTGCAAGACTTCAACAAAAGAGTTGATGATGCAGAGATTATTTTAATTTTCTCATGATGAATCTTCTTGTATTCTGAGATTAAAACACATTGTTTTATTATTCCAGAGCTGATGAGCGCCTGATATACAGCTTCATTTGTGTATAAAAAACCTGTTGGTTTTGTATTTCAGGTAGAAATCGATCATGACTATGTAAACCGTACATGTGGACTTTGCGGAGATTTCAATGGTGATCCACTCTTCAATGAGTTCATTCTGAATGGTATGTATTTTTCTTTCTTTCTTTCTTTCTTTCTTTCTTTCTTTCTTTCTTTCTTTCTTTCTTTCTTTCTTTCTTTCTTTCTTTCTTTCTTTTATATGAATTTTATGTTAATTCATATCTTCAGTACCCAGCCTGTGACACTATAAACTTTTAATTCACAGGTCGCAAAATCAGCCCAACTGAGTTTGGCAACAAGCATAAAGTTCATATTCCTAATGATGACTGTGAGGATCCGTATGAAGAGGAAGATGAATTACTGGAGGATGGGAATGTGCTAGATTCATGCAAGGAGTTTGTGAGTTTATTATCCATTAATTTTTTTTAAATAGTCATTGTGTTCTAAGTAGTAAAATAGTAACTAGACCTCTGCTTCCCAATTAATTTTTCTCTTTAGCAAACCACCTGTGAACAGCTGCTCCATTCAGAGTCCTGGAGCTTGTGCACCAAACTGATCAACCCTGAACCTTACATCCAAGCATGTGTGCAGGACATGTGTGGCTGTGACAACAATACAAATGGCTTCTGTGTCTGCAGTACATTGTCAGAGTTCTCTCGACAGTGTTCTCATGCAGGAGGAGAGCCACCCAACTGGAGGACAACTGAGTTCTGTGGTAAGAACTCATACTTTCTCCATTTTTGGTTGTTATATCAATATTATGTATTATATGATCTGGAGATCATACAGAGCACTAAAATAATCTAATTTGAACCTGGATCCTTTAGGCCCAGGCCTACAGGTCTCAAACCACTAGGGTACCACTGACTCTGTGTGGGGTGACATGTACATGTTTGATATATAATGTACTCTTTAAGAATTCACATGAATTCCCTCTTCTCTTTAAATATTCCTAACACTACCAAATATCCCCACAGCTGAACAGTGTCCATACAACATGGTGTATGAAGAGAGTGGTTCACCTTGCATGGATACTTGTACTCTTCAGGACACAAGTTCACTGTGTGAAGACCACAAAATGGACGGCTGCTTCTGCCCCCCTGGTTGGTTCTCTTTGAACATGAATTACATTGAACTATAGTTCAGTGTGGTGTATTGTATTGCATTGTATAACTACACTTAAATGAATCTGCTTTCTTCAGGAACTGTGTTTGATGATATTTCCAAGAGGGGATGCATTGCTCAGTCTGAATGTCAGTGCAAACATGGTAAAATCTATAATCCTGGAGAGGTTTACCATCAGGGCCAAGAGGAATGGTATGTCGGACATTTTAAAATGCAAGCACAAGGCATAATTGCAGTAAACTGATTTTTTATTACAATATTATGTCAGTACGTGTGTTAAGGGGATGTGGGATTGTATGAGTCTCGAAGCATCTGCTACATGTGGAGTTGAAGAGGGTTCACATTTTACTACCTTTGATGGGAAACTCTACACCTTCCACGGAGATTGTTACTACACCCTCGCCAAAGTAGAAAGCAAGGTGAATTATTCAATGCTAAATACAATTAAGTAGCAGAAAATATAATTTAATATCAGAAAACAGAATAATAATTTAATTATTTTTGCTTTAAATATGTACATTTATAGGATGGTACAAGTCCAAAGTTTACCATCCTGGCCCAGTTGGTGCCATGTGCACATCAACAGTTTGACACTTGTCTGAAGACCCTTAAAATCTTGCTGAACAATGACAGAAACAATGTGAGTTTATAACCATAGATATTTCTAAAAATTCACTCTGCTGTTTAAAGAGCTCTGTTGACCAGCTCTGTGTTAATTCAGGTATTAACCTTCACACCTGACGGGACAGTTAAGCAGAATATGCAGCCCATCAATTTGCCATACATGTCAGGTTGGTCAAACAATAAGAAACTCCAACAAACATTTGTCTTTTTAGATTTTTTTACATCAGAAAGGGAACTTTCTCATTTTGTATTTCTTTCTTTTCAAAGGAGACATCACCATATTTGATGCTTCATCCTTCCACATAATTCTTCAGACCAGTTTTGGGCTGCAAGTCCAGATCCAGCATGTCCCCATCATGCAAGTCTACATCAGCCTGGAGCAAAGCTACAGAACAAAGACAAGAGGTGAGTTTGATATTTCACATAATAAACATTTAATGTTGAGATATGTTGGGAGTAATATAGCAATAGTACATTCAGTTGCTCCTCACTGTTAGTCTTTAAAGGTGCCGTTTGATTAAGATGGTTACAGTTGTTTTTATTTGAGAATAAATTCAAAAACATTTGTCTGATTCACTATTCATATAAAAACTAATCAATATAGATTCACTGGAAATGCTCCAAGGATTACAACACACTGTTCCAAATAATTATGCATATAGTATTTCAGTTAATGTAACATCTGAGTTTTAGTTTTTCTGTTTAAGATTTAGCTTGCGTTGATTCTCTGGCCTGTTTAGATCACTGGTACAAACCAGACAGGTTTGATAATTAGTTTCCTAAGTGAGCTTAATTACAATGAAACTACGTAAGGATGTTATCCCACACTATTAAGCAAGTCACAGTTTCCATGCAGTATGGGGAAAAAGAAGGATCTTTCAACAAATAAAAGCATTTAATAGTGGACATTTAATGAAAATCTTAAGTGAGATCATCATACTGTTAAAAATTGTGTGTGAGCAAATGGGTTTGTTCAGATAGAAACGTATCAAGGAAAGTCTCCGACAGAGAAATGTATTTTAGGAGAGTAGCTGTTAAAAAGCCACTGGTGAGCAGGAAGCAGGTATTTGAAGCTGCTGGTGTCTGTGGAACCCCTGAAAGGTCAATGCAGGGACTTGCAGTTGTGCATAAAGTTGTATTTTGGCCATCCTTAACCAGTGCTCACAGAGAGAGATGTTTGCAGCAGGCTCAGAAATACATGGAAACTAATTTTCTGTTAAATTTTGTGCCACACTGGATGGTCCAGATGGATGGAGTCATGGATGATTGGTGGATGACCTCCAATCTCCCATCAAGGCTGCAATGTCAGCAAGGTGTGGAGTGAGTTTTGGGCTGGAATAATAAATACACAGATTTAAGAATACACACAGTTTATAACTGAACATTTCCCATGCTGCACCAAATATCACTAAATCTGAGGCAACAATGGGTATAAATGAAGAAAGGCTCCCTTTTCTCTGCCCCACTGAGAACCTGTGGAGCATCCTGAAAAGGATAATCTGTGAGGTTGGAAGCCAGGACACCTCCAAACAGCAAAAAGCAATTCATGAGTCCGTAAATGAGTTAGAGGTAGAAGATATGTGGTTAAAGTGATACCAAAGAAGGGCCCCTATATTAATATAGAACTTGATCTGTAATTTTTTTTTAAATTAATAAACATTCTACTTAATGTAAAAAATATGACAGGTGTACATTTTCTGCTCTTTACAACATATTTAATGTTTTGAAACTGTTATACAGAATAATCTGCGTAACAGATTATTTGAGTGACTGACAAAAATGAAATAAATAAATACATTCTGTGGTCATCTTGTTCACTAAAATCCAGATTATTATAAAACCTAACATAACTTTTTGCTATTAAAGAATTTATGTTTTGCATTGATTATGTAGGAGAAATGAACACTATATGCATAATAATTTGGAACACAGTGTGAAATCAGCAAAAATCTCTGATAAATCTTCAATGTTAGAGCCAAACAGAAAAGTCAAATAAACTTTGCTGTTGTCTTTTTCTCCCACTTAAAGACTGAATCAAATAAATCCTATTTGTTATCCCAGCCAAAATATGGTTGTCATGTATGTATATTTGTAAGCACCAACATTCTTCATTGTGTTTTATTCTAATTTAATTCTGTCACATTTGCTGTTATTCAGGGTTATGTGGAAACTTTAACATGATCCTATCTGATGACATGAAGACTCCTCAAGGGATTGTAGAGGGAACTGCAGCTACTTTCAGTAATCCTTGGAAGGCTAAGACTTCCTGCAGCGACAGAGAGGACAGACTGGATGACCCCTGCTCCCTGAGTGTGGAAAATGGTAACCAGCATTAGTTGCTTCTTTTGTTAATAAAGTGTGCTTTTTAAAATACTGATCTCTGCCATGGATTTGTTCAGTTTAAATAAACAGCATTAAAGAAATTCAAAACAAAAGTGTTGTTCTTTCTCAGAACAATACGCCAAGCACTGGTGCACTTTGCTCTTAAGCCCAAACAGTACATTCTCTCAGTGCCGATCTGTGGTGGATCCTGAGATATACTACAAGGTACGGCAAAACTTTTCTGTCAGGCTTGCATTGGATTTGATGAGACTGTCATTTCCTAAGAGTTTTCTGTCTCCTGCAGCGATGCCTTTATTCTAGCTGTAACTGTGAGAAGAGCGAGGCCTGCCTGTGTGCAGTCTTCTCCTCTTATGCTCGAGCTTGTGCAGCAAATGGAGTGTACCTGACGGACTGGAGGGAAACAGTGTGCGGTAAGAGTCATTTTAATCATAACTAATTATTTTTGGAGTTGAAAAAACTATTCCTTATTTTTATATGGAAAACCGTAAAATAATCTTTTTCTTCTCAATCACACGACAGATAAATACATAAAGAGCTGCCCAGCATCTCAAGTCTTCTCTTACAAACAGAGATGCCAGCTGACTTGCAGATCACTGGGCTCTGAGCAGCAGAGTTGCAGCTCTGACTTCTTGCCTGTTGATGGATGCGCCTGTGCTGAGGGTTTCTATCTGAATGAACATGAAATTTGCGTCCCCATGGCAAAATGTTCCTGTTACCATAATGGAGTCTATGTTAAGGCAGGAAAGTCCATCACTATTAACAATGAGCACTGGTGAGTTACTTTTATTAATCATTCAAGAGTGCAGATACAGCATGATCTGTCTCCGTACTCATCTGTCTTGTAATTTCTTTTCCAGTGTGTGTAACAGTGGAGTGCTTCATTGTCATTCTTGGAAAACCCGCTTATCAGGTCAGGTTGTTAGTTAACTCTTTTCTTTTTCCACATGAGGATTTTGGTTGATATAATGTATACTCATGCAGTTTCCTTTTTTTTAATACAGGATGCAAATTTCCAAAAGTGTTCTTCAACTGTTCCACTGCAAGCAAAGGAGAGTTTGGACTGCAATGTGTTCGCACTTGTTTAAATCTGGACAGTAATGATTGTGTGAGTTGGTTTGAGGACTATGTCTTTTTTGACCTCTCAGTCTCAAATAGCAGGACCTAATATGTTTGTTCCTAAGTAACTGTGGAGTGTTTATTATGTTTTGTAACATACAGTTTACATGCCAACAATAGTTTCGAGACACAATCATCCATAACATCATCAGAAATGGCCCATTTTTTCTTTTTCTATTATTGTGATGTTTCTGCCCTCCCAGGACTCCACAGATTGCGAGTCTGGATGTCTGTGTCCTAATGGCCTCCTTGATGATGGCAAGGGCTCCTGTGTGAAAGAAAGTGAATGTCCATGTAAGCATAACGATCAACTTTATGCCCATGGAACACAAATTCCTAAAGACTGTAACACTTGGTAAGGTCGTTTTTCAATCAGATGTACACTATGAAATAATTATCTTGTTATTTTGCACAATTGACTTAACGTATTCAAACTCTGCCTTATATTGCACCTTTTCTGGTAATTCTAGTACCTGCAAAAGTGGTAAATGGGAGTGCACAGAGAACAAATGTCCAGGGACCTGTGTTATCTATGGAAGTGGCCACTACAATACATTTGATCAGCAACCATATGGCTTTCAAGGAAACTGTGCATATATTGCTGCCAAGGTAAATATGGAAAGCACTTTGTGCTGCATTCTTGTATGAAAAGTGCTATATAAATAAAGATTGATTGATTGATTGATTGATTGAATAGAATGTATGGCAAAATCAGTCATTAAGGTTTTTAGACAAAGAGGGAAAATAGTAAAAGGGAACAACCAGAGAAAGTTGAAATGGCTTTGGACAGAGTCAATGCTTATGATTAACTCAGAACCTTTAAAATCTAGCATCAAGATAAAAAGGTCATAGTTGATATGCTATAATGCTTGAAAATTTCAATCCAAACATTTCTCATACAGCTAAAATAAGAACATAGTGCAGATTCTGGAGATAAGTTACACACTAATCTAATTTATGGTCTACCTTTTCCAAGGTTTGTTTTGATTAATAATAACACTCTGAATGCTTAATGATTTTCTCTCTTTTTAGAATAAATGTGGCAATAAAACAGTAGAGAAAAACTTCACAGTTATCACAGAAAACGTAGAATGCGGATCTACGGGTACCACTTGCTCCAAAATTGTCAGAGTTCAACTTGGGGTAAGACCAGAATCCTTTGTTTTATATGACCAAATGATTCAGAATAACTGAATAGTTCTTTTGGGGGGTTTTGTTTTTAAACAATGCAAGATTAAAACATGTCTCTCTTACATTACAGAGAATGGAAATCAAACTGTCAAGGGGTAAATATAAAGAAGAGGATCTGGGATATGGCCCAGAGATTAAGTACAGAATAAGGAGGGTTGGCTTGTACCTGGTGGTAGAATCTGACATTGGTCTGGCAGTAATGTGGGATCGCAAAACAACTGTTCGCATTCTTCTGGAACCACAACACTCTGTAAGTCACAGTAGTTATTTTTTGAAGATGACTCATTTATATGGTCACAATGGTCACAAATCCCCTTTGAATAATTAAGAAATGTGAACCACCACCTGTGCATAGCTTCAGGAATTTGGATATGTGTGTTTTACTCCACACTGAGCAATGACATATGTAAGACAATTTTACAAATGTGCACACTAAAAACTGAACAAAAATGACTGTACTTATATATTTTAACCTGATACCTCATTGATGTGATTATTTTCCCACACAAGAAGCTTCCTGTGCGTTGATCAAATAGCTTGCCCTCCCTCAGACAGAATAGAAAGGCCTACATTTACTTTTAGAGATTAAGAAGCCAGTCAAAGTGGAGGGTAACAACAATGAGTTTACAAGAAGATCCAGTGGCATGGCCAATCTGCTGAAAAGTGTACAAGCACAATGTACATACTTGTCAGTGCAAATATAACGGTATAATCAACATTTCAGACAAAAGCCTGGAATTTTATTTAGTTTATAATTAGTTAAATTATTTATAATTAGTTATCAAACAAGGAAGTGAATTTCAACTAAATTAACTCAAGATCTGTATTAAATCTTGTTTAATTAATCTCAGTATGGACTTTTTTTTGTTTTATCTATGAAGGGAATGGAGGTCTATTTTTTCTAATCAAGGGGCAATGAGCTATTGTCTTTACTCAGAAAAACATCTTTCACACCTTGAAATAACATTAGAGGGAAGTAATCCAAGGTGGCCCAGCTTTTTTTTTTACCAGCACTTCAACGCAGCGTTTGTGGTGCATGCATTTAAGCCGAGAGAGCACAGTTTCTAAATTCCACAAGCGTGTGATTAATGCACAAATATGGCTTAATATGTGGTATACGACCATGCATCTACACGTGTAACAATTTATGCATAAGAAGCTATTCAAGCATGAAAATGATGACATTGGTGACATTGATGTTAAAATCTGTACGTCAAATATTGTTTTAGTTTGCAATGTGCACATTTGTGAACATGTTTATGTACATAATTAGAGCACACATTTGAAGTGTAGGAACTTATGTGCGAACTATTGTAACATTTTACATCATAATAGTTGTGTTATACACTTATGTGACCATGTTAAGACAGATGTCTCCCCACAACAGTTTCTAAGAAAATGAGCTCATATATTTCACATTAAGTATCTCATTTGTACTTTGGCTGTTTTTGCTGATAATTTCTTTTGTTATATATAAATATTTGTAACAATAATGGTACAATTTAACATGCCAATGACTTGGTGACTGTTTTGTGTGTGCAGGGTGAGGTTTGTGGCTTATGTGGAAATTTTGATGGTGATGGACAGAATGACTTCACCACCCAGGGTCAGCTGGTAGTAAGTAATCAGTTAGAATTTGCAAACAGCTGGAAAGTATCCAGCACGTGCCCTGATGTGGAAGAGAATGTTGACGCTTGTGTCGCGTCACCCCAACGACACAGATGGGCAAAAATTATGTGCAACATCATTATAGGAACTACATTCAAAGACTGCCACAAAAAGGTTTGTGACAGGTTTTTGTCCTTTGAAGTCGTGTGGTTTAAAAATTAAACTGTGTTTAAAGTAAATTATGAATTTTGACTGAACAGGTAGATCCTCATCCATTTCATGAAAACTGTATACAAGACTCATGTGCCTGTGACACTGGTGGAGACTGTGAGTGTTTCTGCTCAGCAGTTGCAGCTTATGCTCAAGCTTGTAATGAGGCTGGTGTCTGCGTTGCTTGGAGAACTCCAGATATCTGTCGTAAGTGAACCTTTTTTTTCATAGTTTAAAATGCTGTTTTTCAACCTTTACAGACCATGACCAAGTTTTTAAAACAAAGTTTTAGGAAATTTATCCTGTTCTTCCTGGCACATCCTCTCAATGAGGTTAAATGGGATATGTATCTGAATTTCCAACTTCAGATCTCTTCACAGAATTTCTGTGGTATTTAGGTCAGGGTATGACTGGACCACTAATTGACTGTCAGAAGTACTTTTTAAACAGCTGGAACACCATCAGCATAAAAATGAGCAAGGTCCTTGTTAACCAGCTTCTGTTCCCCTTTGGTTGTTCACAAAGGCCAAACAGAAGCAGCTTATTACCAGATCAACATGACCTTTCAGAAAGCAAGATGTTTGATTTTTTTTTTTTTTTTTTTGTCTATATTTCTACTTCTTGTTTATAATTATATCCCACAGTATTTAAGATCCCGTTTTCCTTTGTCCTTTGTCCTGTCCTTTGTCCTTTGTCCTGTGCCAGTTCATTGTGTGTTATTTAGGATCTTAGTTAGGATCCATTCACACCAGCCTTTTTGGTTTGAATATGAGTCTGCTTAGTCCGAAGGTCCGCTTTGTTTGGGGTATTGTAATGGCGCAAACAAATTCTGATTCAAATCAAAGAAGTGGACTCAGTTTGCCTACAGTAACAAATACAGGACGTGGACTACAAAACATTGTGCAAAATGGTTTCAGCGCACATCATTGTGGATAAACACAACCAAAACAAAAGCACATGTGGAAGAATTTGGGAAAAATTTTTAATAGAAAAATGATCAACCCAAGATTGCTAGGATATGATGCAGCTCCGTATTTAGCTGTTATGTACTTGAAATCAAAGTTGTCTGCAACTAGTAGATGAATGTGTGTCTCATGTTCTTCAGTAATTCTTGGTGCAACGCCGCCTCTGGTGGAGAGTGGAACATGTTATTTAAAAGGTCTGATTCTTTTGAGAAGTGCAGGATGAACGCAAACTCGATCCAAAAGAATGTTGCACACTCCAAATGAACCGAAACCACAATCAGACCGAGTCTAGCAGACTATCCTTGTCTGAATGCACCCTTAAGTCCCATTTATGCTCCCTTACATACGTAAATAGAGACGTTAGTTTCAAACATGATATGTTGCCATCCTCATTCTTTTATGCATCTTTTGCGTTGCCATGGTTGTTAAGTCAATTCCTCCACTAGTGGGCAGTGCTAAGTTCAGAGTTTACTCCCACGAGCTGACATCAGCTTCAGACACCGTTTGGCAGTGGTAATGCTTTGCTATAAAGCTTTGTCCAACTGCCCAACACGCCCTCACATATAATCTATCTTCAAAAGCTCATGCAATTTCTGCAGTTGTTGTCCTCGTCTTCATTCTTCTTCTGCATTTTTCTCTTCCTGTTGCTCTTCTTCTCTAGTTTGTTTCTTTCGCTGGTCGCATGTCAGCTATTCTGCTCGGCACTGCCCCCGCGATTTCCGGTGGTATTGCTCCATCTTCTGCATCAAGTGATGGATAGATAAGTTCTCTGAAAATGGACCAAATTATGTGTGTAACCAACACAAAAGACAGATGAAACTGTCCGTCTGTCTGCGAATGAGCTTAAAAAGAGAGATTTTTCAATTATTAAAACTTAAATGCTTAAAGGGACGTTGTGTAAGAATTACTGCCATCTAACATTGGAATTGTGTATCTTTTCTAATGTATTGTGCATTGTAGCGCTTCACTTTCTCAAACACGTATTGCAACAATGGTAGCTGCTGTGTCTCAAAAAGTCCCGACAACACCAATGAAATCATGTCATCAAATAGTTCGTAGAGCGCTGAAGAGGTTTGTGATTTCATAAATATTGCAAACTGCATCCCATCAAACTGTCAGATATCATTCCTCTTTTTAGAAGGTACAGTGGTACTCCCTGGGGGAATGATCTCGATGGGGAAACTGTGTGCTGGCTTGCAGGGATGCGCGTTGATGCTATTTGTCCCTTGCCAGCAGCTGTAGTTTCAGGATGGCAGATTGTCATGGTGATTCCCTGACAGCTTACCGGAGGGGAATCGTATAAACAAATCTAGAAATTCATAATATCATTGGAGGTCATAATACACCAATGGTAACACGCATATAACACGCAGACATTAAACGCAGACATAACAGAAAATGTTATACAATGTCCGTTTAATAGAGGCACAAATTTGCAAAACATTTAATGAGAGGTTTTTTAGATTTAAGAAAAAGTGTAAAATTGTTTTTATTTTTTCATAAAAGGTTGGAAATTGTCAGTTATTGCATTTAAAATTAAATCTACACAACAATGAAATGTGGAAAAAAGTTAAGAATTCTAAATAGTTTTTCTAACAAATGAATATTATTATGATTTAATATTCCTTTCTTGATGATGACATACATTTTTTTTAAATCTGTAATGTATTGATGTATCTTGATCAGGAGATGTGGAAAAATTGGCTTTCAGGCAAAAACGTCTCTGGACGCTGACTTGAATAATAAAAAGAAGTTTTTTACAAAAGTTCAGACATCAAAACAGATTTCTGCAGCAAAATCTGGAGGTCCCAAAATCAGAACGAAGACCTAAAGACCTGATGTGTCATTCTGTCTTATATAGGGTTTAAACAAAGAAAATTCCTCAGTCCTGTGTCCTCCAGTCATAGAGTTTGCCTATAGGATGCTCATTTGCATAGAATGTATGTTCGTGTGTCAATCCAGTCTGTAGGACAGAGAACCTTATATGGTAAAAACTTGAGTGTGTACCATACAAATGCTATGCTTAGATACCTCAATATAAAGGGATGACCATATTTCAGATTCATATTACAGATACTTGACACTTAACGCACATCAGTGCAAGTTAAAGTTTGTTAAAATAAAACTAAAATTTATTCAAATTAAATTTTCCAAAAGATTGAAAGAAATTGTACATTTAAATTGTAGGCCTATTCAGTTCGATTCATGTGAAATACATATTTCACAAATTATACATAGCAAAACAAAACTTTTTGTCTCACGTTTATGCTTTTATGAGGTGAGCATTGAATTTGATTTCTCCTTATGCACAAAAAAGAAAGTAGCAAGTAAAGGTTCATGTTCATTTGTAAATTGCATATTCTGTGTCCTTCTTTTCCAGCTGTGTTTTGTGATTACTATAACAACCCTGATGATTGCATGTGGCACTACAACCCTTGCCACACACCTTGTTATAAGACATGCTTAAATCCAGAAGGAATTTGTAGTAACCCTATACCCAATCTGGAAGGTAAGATCTTAGCTAACAAACAAACTAAAAATAAAATGATGAAGTTTTAATGTAATAAAAAACTATAAAGTTTTAATGTAACTGTTTTTTTCAGGCTGTTACCCAGTATGCCCAGAAGACAAGCCCATATTTGATGAAAAAAACCAGACATGTGTCGACATATGTCCTTATTGCATATACAACGGGACAATATATGATGAATATGATGTTGTTTACAATGCCACTGACAACATGGGGACGTGCTATTATGGAATCTGTATTAATTCAACTGTCATACATATCAGTGAACCCTGTGGACCAACATCACCACCTACCACACCCAAAACCCCACCAACAACTCCAACCACAACCACAGAAGCCACAACCCCACCCACCACACCAACTACAACTACGCCGACCACCACCACAGAAGCCACAACCCCACCCACCACACCAACTACAACAACCCCGACCACCACCACAGAAGCCACAACCCCCCCCACCACACCAACTACAACAACTCCAACCACAACAACGGAATCCACAACCCCACCCACCACACCAACTACAACTACCCCGACCACCACCACAAAAGCCACAACCCCACCCACCACACCAACTACAACAACCCCGACCACCACCACAGAAGCCACAACTCCCCCCACCACACCAACTACAACAACTCCAACCACAACAACGGAATCCACAACCCCACCCACCACACCAACTACAACTACCCCGACCACCACCACAAAAGCCACAACCCCACCCACCACACCAACTACAACAACCCTGACAACCACTACACCTATCTCAGTAACACCTTGTGTTCCAAAGTGTGAGTGGTCAGACTGGTATAACGTTCATGATCCAAAAACAGACAAAAGTGACTGGGAAACTTACGAAAACATAACAAACAGTGGTCTACATATATGTGCTAATCCAACAGAAATTGAATGTAGGTCAGCTGATTTGCCAGACAAAGATTTTGATGATTTTATTGAAGAAAATAGCCAAGTTGTTGCATGTGATGTGAAATTCGGTTTAATCTGTAAAAAAGAAGACCAGCCATTGCGTCCAGGAAAGTGCTTTGACTATGAGATTCAAGTATGTTGTCCGGTGGTAATATGTGAGCCCACAACACCGGAAACTCCATCTACCACGTCCACTACCACAACCACCACAAGATCTACAACCCCACCCACCACACCAACTACAACTACCCCGACCACCACCACAAAGGCCACAACCCCACCCACCACGCCAACTACAACTACACCAACCACAACCACGGAATCCACAACCCGACCCACCACACCAACTACAACAACTCCAACCACAACCACAAAAGCCACGACCACACCAACTACAACAACCCCAACCACAACCACAGAAGCCACAACCCCACCCACCACACCAACTACAACAACTCCAACCACAACCACAAAAGCCACAACCCCACCCACCACACCAACTACAACTACCCCGACCACTACCACAGAAGCCACAACCCCCCCCACCACACCAACTACAACTACACCAACCACAACCACAGAAGCCACAACCCGACCCACCACACCAACTACAACAACTCCAACCACCACCACAAAAGCCACGACCACACCAACTACAACAACCCCAACCACAACCACAGAAGCCACAACCCCACCCACCACACCAACTACAACAACTCCAACCACAACCACAGAAGCCACAACCCCACCCACCAGACCAACTACAACAACCCTAACCACAACCACAGAAGCCACAACCCCACCCACCAGACCAACTACAACAACCCCAACCACAACCACAGAAGCCACAACCCCACCCACCACACCAACTACAACTACCCCGACCACCACCACAAAAGCCACGACCACACCAACTACAACTACCCCGACCACTACCACAAAAGCCACAACCCCACCCACCACACCAACTACAACTACCCCAACCACAACCACAGAAGCCACAACCCCACCCACCACACCAACTACAACTACCCCGACCACTACCACAGAAGCCACAACCCCCCCCACCACACCAACTACAACTACACCAACCACAACCACAAAAGCCACGACCACACCAGCTACAACAACCCCAACTACAACCACAGAAACCACAACCCCACCCACCAAACCAACTACAACAACTCCAACCACAACAACGGAATCCACAACCCCAGCCACCACACCAACTACAACTACCCCGACCACCACCACAAAAGTCACAACCCCACCCACCAGACCAACTACAACTACCACCACCACCACCACAAAAGTCACAACCCCACCCACCAGACCAACTACAACTACCACCACCACCACCACAAAAGTCACAACCCCACCCACCACACCAACTACAACAACTCCGACCACCACCACAGAAGTCACAACCCCACCCACCACACCAACTACAACTACCCCGACCACCACCACAAAAGCCACAACTCCACCAACCACACCAACTACAACAACTCCAACCACCACCACAAAAGCCACGACCACACCAGCTACAACAACCCCAACTACAACCACAGAAGCCACAACCCCACCCACCACACCAACTACAACAACTCCAACCACAACAACGGAATCCACAACCCCAGCCACCACACCAACTACAACTACCCCGACCACCACCACAAAAGTCACAACCCCACCCACCAGACCAACTACAACTACCACCACCACCACCACAAAAGTCACAACCCCACCCACCAGACCAACTACAACTACCACCACCACCACCACAAAAGTCACAACCCCACCCACCACACCAACTACAACAACTCCGACCACCACCACAGAAGTCACAACCCCACCCACCACACCAACTACAACTACCCCGACCACCACCACAAAAGCCACAACTCCACCAACCACACTAACTACAACTACCCCGACCACCACCACTAAAGCCACAACCCCACCCACCACACTAACTACAACTACCCCGACCACCACCACAAAACCCACAACCCCACCCACCACACCAACTACAACAACCCTGACAACCACTACACCTATCTCAGTAACACCTTGTGTTCCAAAGTGTGAGTGGTCAGACTGGTATAACGTTCATGATCCAAAAACAGACAAAAGTGACTGGGAAACTTACGAAAACATAACAAACAGTGGTCTACATATATGTGCTAATCCAACAGAAATTGAATGTAGGTCAGCTGATTTGCCAGACAAAGATTTTGATGATTTTGTTGAAGAAAATAGCCAAGTTGTTGCATGTGATGTGAAATTCGGTTTAATCTGTAAAAAAGAAGACCAGCCATTGCGTCCAGGAAAGTGCTTTGACTATGAGATTCAAGTATGTTGTCCGGTGGTAATATGCGAGCCCACAACACCGGAAACTCCATCTACCACGTCCACTACCACAACCACCACAAGATCTACAACCCCACCTACCACACCAACTACAACTACCCCGACCACCACCACAAAGGCCACAACCCCACCCACAATGCCAACTACAACTACACCAACCACAACCACGGAATCCACAACCCGACCCACCACACCAACTACAACAACTCCAACCACCACCACAAAAGCCACGACCACACCAACTACAACAACCCCAACCACAACCACAGAAGCCACAACCCCACCCACCACACCAACTACAACAACTCCAACCACAACGACGGAATCCACAACCCCACCCACTACACTAACTACAACTACCCCGACCACCACCACAGAAGCCACAACCCCACCCACCACACCAACTACAACAACTCCAACCACAACCACAGAAGCCACAACCCCACCCACCAGACCAACTACAACAACCCCAACCACAACCACAGAAGCCACAACCCCACCCACCAGACCAACTACAACTACCCCAACCACAACCACAGAAGCCACAACCCCACCCACCACACCAACTACAACTACCCCGACCACCACCACAAAAGCCACGACCACACCAACTACAACAACCCCAACCACAACCACAGAAGCCACAACCCCACCCACCAGACCAACTACAACAACCCCAACCACAACCACAGAAGCCACAACCCCACCCACCAGACCAACTACAACAACCCCAACCACAACCACAGAAGCCACAACCCCACCCACCAGACCAACTACAACAACCCCAACCACAACCACAGAAGCCACAACCCCACCCACCAGACCAACTACAACAACCCCAACCACAACCACAGAAGCCACAACCCCACCCACCACACCAACTACAACTACCCCGACCACCACCACAGAAGCCACAACCCCACCCACCAGACCAACTACAACAACCCCGACCACCACCACAGAAGCCACAACCCCACCCACCACACCAACTACAACTACCCCGACCACCACCACAGAAGCCACAACCCCACCCACCACACCAACTACAACAACCCCGACCACCACCACAGAAGCCACAACCCCACCCACCACACCAACTACAACTACCCCGACCACCACCACAGAAGCCACAACCCCACCTACAACACCAACTACAACTACCCCGACCACCACCACAGAAGCCACAACCACACCAACTACAACAACCCCAACCACAACCACAGAAGCCACAACCCCACCCACCAGACCAACTACAACAACTCCAACCACAACCACAGAAGCCACAACCCCACCCACCACACCAACTACAACTACCCCGACCACCACCACAGAAGCCACGACCACACCAACTACAACAACCCCAACCACAACCACAGAAGCCACAACCCCACCCACCAGACCAACTACAACAACCCCAACCACAACCACAGAAGCCACAACCCCACCCACCAGACCAACTACAACAACCCCAACCACAACCACAGAAGCCACAACCCCACCCACCACACCAACTACAACTACCCCGACCACCACCACAAAAGCCACAACCACACCTACGACGCCAACTACAACTACCCCGACCACCACCACAAAAGCCACAACCCCACCCACCACACTAACAACAACTACCCCGACCACTACAACAAAAGCCACAACCCCACCTACCACACCAACTACAACAACACCAACCACTACCACAAAAGCCACAACCCCACCCACCACAACAACAACTACCCCAACCACGACCACAGAATCAATTATTACTGGTCCTACAGAATCAACTATTTCTTTACCCACTTATACTCCTCAAATCAGTATATATACAACTGGTACCCATTCAACAAAAACGACACCCATTCCCACAACAGAATGCTTCTGTATTTTTAATGGAACTCATTATACGCCAGGTAAGATTCAAATAATATAAGAATCTTTTAGTTTTAGAAGGACTTTTCTCTGTCTAATCTATTCTTCCTATTATTTTTTTTTTCTGTTTCACATTTTTAGGTGAAGTCATATTCAACATGACTTACATTGGCTCAGGCATATGTCTTACTATAATATGTTCTGATGTTTGTGAAATCCAAAACAAGACTGCCATTTGCTTGACCACCCCTCCGCCTACACCTATACCCACACCCACACCCACACCCATACCTGAATGTCCTGAGTGGGATGTTGTTGTAAGACTTTCTTTGTTTTTAACATAATAAATTCTATGCAATTTAGTTATTTTTTTTACTAGAATATAAATAATTACTCCTGGATCATTGTACTTATTCACTAAAAAGTTATTTTAAGCCATTTTTAATCAAATATCTGCCGCTAGAAGTATTTTTTCTATATAATGTGTTTCTTTTTATTCTTTAAAGCAAAACGAGACCTTCATTTTGTGCAACTGTACCATGGCCAGATGCATTGAAAACAATACAATTGAAATAATTGAGTATGAGTGTCCACCCCTCCAGAACATAACTTGTACTAATGGGAAGAAACCAGTTCTTGTTTATGATGAGTTCTACTGTTGCCAACATTATGCATGTGACTGTAAGTTACTTAGCGCATGTTTGACTTTCTTTCTGTTAGACTCTGCTTCTCTTCTGATATATATCTGTTTCTTTTCAGGTGTTTGTGAGGGCTGGGGAGATCCTCATTACATCACATTTGATGGACTTTACTATAGTTATCAAGGAAATTGTACTTATGTTTTGATGGAGGAAATCACAGCAAGACATAATCTAAAGATTTACACTGACAATGTTTTTTGTGATCCCACGGAAGATGTTTCTTGTCCACGATCAATAATCATATCATATGGGTCACAATCTGTCACACTCATAAATCATAACTTAATTGGAGCACCGCAGTTGGAGGTAAGAATATATCTTTAATATACCTGGTCTCTTTATATTCTCTTTATTTATTGTGTCTTTTGAGTTTACTTCAATTAGCTCTTGTAGAAATAGTTGTAATGACTTACTCTTTTCCCTTCCTGTTTTGTGTTCGGTATATGTTCAACCTTTAGGCATTTAAAAATGGAGAAAGTCTAAAACTGCCTCATTCACAAAATGGTATTAAGATCATGAGTTCTGGCATTAACTTGGTGTTTGAGATCCCTCGCCTAAAAGTGGTCATTACCTTTGGAATGACTGGCTTTAGTATCAACCTTCCATATCAGTACTTTGGTGGAAACACACAGGGTCACTGTGGTAAGAACTCCTTCCCAAATGGCTGTCTTAAGTTAAATCTTTTGTTTGAAATTAGACTGTAACTATTTAACTCTTTGTTAGGGACATGTACCAACAATCAGGCTGATGACTGCATGTTGCCGGGGGGTGAGCTGGTGGAAAATTGTGCAGTGATGGCTGACTATTGGCCTGCAAATGATATTTACCAACCCAACTGCCCAACACCACCTGTACTACCCACCAATGTACCTGAACCTCCACTGGAACCAACACCATGCAAGCCAGACTCCATATGTGATATGCTTAAGAGCAGGTCAATCTTTATTTCACTAAGCTAGTTAACAGTCCAAAAAATATAGTTTGGTGAGTAAACAGGCTTTTCGTTTTCTTCTGCAGTGTCTTTGCAGAATGCCATCCTTTGGTGTCTCCAGACAATTTCTACAGAGGTTGTGTGTTTGATAGTTGCCATGTATCCAACCCAGTTGTGGAATGTACGAGCTTGCAAACTTATGCTGCTGCCTGTGCTCAGGCTGGAGTTTGCCTCCACTGGAGAAACCACACCACACTGTGTGGTAAGTGTCTCCATCACTGAGGATGGAGTAATTGAATCAGGAGAGATGTTACTTTTTCTTTGGTGGCATTTAGCCCTCACAGAAGCCGTAATTTACATTTTATGATTTGATTGGGAGTATGTATTAAAAAGAGCTGTTTGTGACCACTATGCCCCCCCCCCCCCCCCTTTTTTTTTTCATTTGTGTTCTTTTCATCACCAACAGCCAGCGACTGCCCATCAAACAAAATTTACATGCCTTGTGGTCCTGCAGAACAGCCAACCTGTGAAGACAAGTAAATTTACACAAAACAAAGTGTATTCTTTGTGTTAATATTAATTTTCTTGTGCTTTTCTTGACACCATGTTCTTTATATTTTTACACAATCTTAGTGAACCAACTTTGAACTTCACAGTTGAGGGCTGCTTTTGCCCTGAAGGAATGAAACTCTTCAACAGAGAGTCTGATATATGTGTTGAAAAGTGTGGTAAGTATGGTGTGCACTATAAATGGACAGAGTTTATTTACTGAATCACTCATGAAGTCCTTCTGGATAATGGTTCTTCCTTTTTTAAACAGGATGTCTTGATCCTGAGGGCATTCCTCGTGAGGTAAGCTAAGACTTCAATCACACTTAAAATCCTATCCCTTATTGTTTACTTGCAAGAGACAATAAATTCACAATTGTGGTTTACTCTTTAAGTTTAACGAGATGTTTGAGTACAAATGCCAGGACTGCATTTGTGATGAGCCCACAAAGACTGTGATTTGTAAGCCTAAGACTTGCCCAGCACCACCCATTTCTAACTGCACTGGTGCAGGGTTTGTCCTTGTGAGCCAGCCAAATCCAGCAGACCCCTGCTGCACTGCCTATGTTTGCCGTAAGATATATAGCCTCAGTGCACATGTTTCAATATTTAAAGATTACTATTTGCTGCTGAATTCTACAATAGTCATTTTTTTCTTAATCTTTACAGAATGCCAAATCAACACTTGCCCAGTAAACAACATAAACTGTCCAGTTGGATACAAGCCAGTTATTAGTGTTCCTGAGGGGAAATGCTGTCCAGCACAAACATGTGGTAAGCTAATTCATTTTATTTGGACTCATGTTTAATGACAAAAACCACTTTTGTGCAATTTATTTTGTTTCTGTTTGTGTCTTACTCTTTCCTAGAACCTAAAAGAGTGTGTGTCCACAATGAAGTTGAGTATGAGGTAAATGAGAAGCAAATTATTTGTCACTTATTTTTTTATCCTCTTTTACCTTTTAATGAATTCTGCTGCATGTGTTTTGTATGGCTAAAAGTGTAAGTATGAACTAATTTCCTCTTTTTTAATTTTTTTTTTTTTAGCTCGGTTCTTCAGTTCCTGTATATAAATGTCAGGATTGTACCTGCAGCAATGAGGTCGACCCAAGAACTGGTCTGTTCAAAATAATTTGTGTGATGAAGCAATGTGAAGAGAATTGTGACTTGGTAAGAAAGACAACACATTCACACATAAAACACATAATCTACAGTTTTGCTTTTCCCAGTGTGTTGAGTGTGAGGGTGAACTTAACTGCCTTATGTTTTAGGGCTATGAATATGTGGAAACTAACTCTGATGAATGCTGTGGAAAGTGTGTGCAGAAACAGTGTGTCTTCAATGTAAATGGTACTCAGCAACTCTTGAAGGTAAGGTGGATAATTTTTATTGGGTCCAACTCAACAGTTTAATGTTAATTTAAAAACGTCAGTACTTTAATACGTACTGCTGCTCTTTTGTGTTTGTACATCCATGTCACTGCTCTCCAGGAAGGAGAAACCTGGTCACCATCTGATAATAGGTGTGAGCATTACACCTGTGTTAAGATTGGTGAGACTTTCACACCGATCAGGTCAAACATAGTCTGCCCTCCATTCCAGCAGGACAACTGTCAACCTGTGAGTATTTTTTTTCAACAGATCAGTCTGGATTGATCATGTATGTGGAAAAGTCCAAATCAATTTTGTATTTTCCTCCATAGGGCACAATTCAGACTGCAGCAAATGGCTGCTGTAAAACCTGTAAGTATGACATTTTCATTGCACTTGCATAAATAATGCTCAAAAGAAAATAAGCTAAGTGAATATACTTTTTTTAAGGTGTGGAGAAAGAAAAGGCCTGCAAGTTAGTGCCCATGAAAACTAAAGTTTCAAGCCATGGCTGTCAGTCTGAACAGGTGGTGGATATGCCATATTGTGAAGGATCCTGCAACACTTTCACCAAGTAAGAATACAAGTTGCAATCATTGCACTCTTTGAAAAGTGAAAAAAAAAGAGTTATCATTGGTTTCAGTGTATTAAGACCTGCCCTTCCTTTCTTCAGATACTCTGAAGCAGCAGCTGCAATGCAACATTCTTGCTCCTGCTGTAAGGAGACGCGTTTCAGTAATCGCACTGTTAACTTGGTGTGCCTGAATGGAGACACCTTCCCTCACACTTACATGTATGTGGAGGAGTGTGGATGCAGCCACACAGACTGCACCAAACCTGCTGGAATTCCTGCGCGCAGAAAGCGAAGCGTCACACTGCTGTGATAGACATATCTATCATTCTGTTAATGGATGTGGAAAAATCTTTTATTCCTACAATTTAATAATCACTATGCCAAATATTTATCAGCTGATTAAATAAAAAAGATGCAACTCAACTAATGTCTCATTGTGCTATTTTTGCTGTTAAACTTTTTAAAATCATTTATAACTTTCACACTCAAAAATCATAAAATGCTTTTTTCCCCGTTTTTTTAAAGCCCTTTCAAGCATGAATTATGCTCCTCTTTTTTGAGCATGTACTTTTCAAAGATATTTTTATATGTCCGCTTTAGTGTACTACATATGTTTTGAACGTGGAATATGTATTTGACGTTTATTATATATTGTGTGAAATCTACAAATTAAATAGTCTTAAACTGATGTGTTAGACATTTTAACAAAGTTCCTCACTCCTCAGCCTCTGCCCCAGTATGCTCATGTCTCGCCCATTCTGCATTCAGGTCTTATAGCTGGTTTACTGGTTTAGCTGGCTGTCTTAAACTAAACGGTAATCTTGGGTTTTCCCTTCCAAAATGGCTAATCTAGGTAAGTTAATACGGAAACATATGCTGTAAACACTGCCCAGTAGCGAGTAGGTTTTGTTCAGCCTATGCCCACCTTATCTCCAGCATAATAATTTGAGGGAAGGTCACCATATGTGTGATCAAATCTGTCAACCAATTTGATTTAAAGAAATGAACAGACAACTCCATTTTTGATAGATTTTTATTTCAGTTTTTGTCAGGCAACTTCTCCATTGCATGCTTCACTGCCCAAAAAGAGAATCACTTTGTTGTGCAAAGTCAACATTCACTGGCATTTTGGCATATGTCTTCATGGATTTCTTATCTTAAGTTTTAAGTATTCAATTTCCAGTGTTGTAGATGGACTTTATAGAGTTACTTTGCAGTCATCTGGGATGGCTTCTTGATACGATCCCCTGGGATGCCCCTCATCATCAGACCGAGATGCTCACCACAAGCTCGATGTCTTGTTGCACTTCTGCCAAAAATCCAACTGCACCGAAAAGACTGAGGTACCAGGGTTTGGTTTTTAACAAGTCAATGACCCTTTTGGTTGCTGCCAATTGTTCCTGAAAGGAGCAAGGCCTAGCCATGCAGTCATCATAGGCCTTTGTGGCTTGGTGCATCTCCTCAAAGGCAGCGGTCTGCTGGCTATTTGGTTGGCCAAATCACTCTGTCATAGGACGGCGGTGGTGAGGACCCAAATGTAGACTGATGAGGCAGAAGGCAGACAAATACAATAATCCAGGTTTTTAATCAAAAGAAAAAGGTTAACAGACACAGACTAGGACACAGGAAAACAGCAGCAATGATCTGGCAATGAGTAACAGAAACCAAGACGTATATATACTGAGGACTACTAACAGGGAACAGGTGAATTGAATGAGATAATTGAACCACATGAGCTTAATCAGGAACAATGAGCACAGGAAAAAACAGGGGTGACACTCTATAAGACAAGACACAAAAAACACATAAGACCCAAGGACAAAAGAAACGAAGGAACAGAGATAACACTAAGACAAACACCAATAACAGGACATTATCACAGGTTTTGTTAAACCTTATGGAATAACCCCTGGGCCCCTGGTGAGCTCCTACAACATACATAATAAATGCCCCTTTGCCTTCATGCAAGTCAGGAACATGCAGGTTTAAGGTCACAAAGTTACTTAGTCCCTCTTTAAAGCTTGAAATACTGTAGGGTAAACTCTTTTGTCCTAATATTTGATTTGGGACTTACTGAAAATAGGACAAAGCTTAAAACACTCAGAAGAGAGCTCCTCCAAGTCAATAGTGTCTTTGGACCACTCCAAAATCATAGAGGCAGCTGTATGATTTGGAAGGACAAACTATGCCTCATCCTCTGATGTGTTTATTTAGGGAGGACACTGCTTTGTCAAATTACACTGAAGGTGTTATCCTACAGGTATAATAGTTTAAGATGTTATCTGTGTATCTGTGTTGATATAATACTGTTTAATTTTCTAAAAATAAATATTACCTTTAATTCTCAGTTGACTTTATTAAATGTACACAGAACTCACACTCTTAATTCTGCTTACATTACTTGACTTCACAATGGCTGAGAAGAAATTTCACAAGAGTAAATGTCCATCAGAAAATGTTGTTACCAACTATAAAGGAGTCAGTTTCATAAAGTATTCTCAAAACTCAACTTTTAAATTAACAAGGTTTACAAGAATAATGAAATGTTTTGGATAACCAATAGTCTGAAGCTAATTTAGTCCAAAATCTTAAAAGGTCCCATATTATGCAAAATTCACTTTCTTAAGGTTGTTTTAACAGTCATGTGTCCTCATAACCTGCGTATGAGGTCCAAAAAAGAGAAAATTCTGTCACCTTTCTTACTTGCTTGCTCCACTTTTAGCGAATGTGTGCTCAAACAGATGAGTCTGATATCTTTCCTTTTGTGATCTCACGAAGGGAATAACCACTAGCTGAGCCTGCCCTCTAAAATCACAGAGTAGGCGCCAGCGAAAGCCGGATCCTCTTCCAGAAAGGGGTGTGGACAGGCACCACTCATGAACATTTAAAGGTTCAGACAGAGAAACAGCCTGTTCTCCGTAGAGCTCACTAGAGCTACTGTTGGAATGGGTGAAATTAAGGACCAAAGCTGAATTTGGGGAAATACACTTTGAAAACACTGTTGCTGGACCTCTGACACCCATGTGAAACTGTTGAAAAAATTTATAATATGGGACCTTTAAAAAACAAATTTGATGGATTCCATTTTACTTTCATTATGATAAATAATGACAATCAAATTATGAAAATCATCATTGGACATTTAAAATTATGTCATTAAATGTTTATTCAATTGATCAATAATTATGCAATTATAAATTAAATACAACTTGCAAAAAAGTGCAAATATTAGTGGCTCAGATTCAATTGTTACAACCCCATCTCTGCTATGGGAGAATGGGTGGCAACATTAAAGACAGAAAATTATATAAAATGATTTAACAAACAACAAAAAGTGAGTCAAAGTAAAAGAACACAATCTGAAAACAAACAGACAAAGAAACTCAAATCCAAACCAGCCCAACAAAAGAGCTACTATTGCTTGATTTATCAACCCTAAGGCCTAAAGCTGTTCACAAGGCCAAATTATAAGCACACAGAACAAAGACCCAAATCAGTTCACCTAAGGCTTTTTCACAGCCTTCACAACAGGTCAACTTAAGCCACAGTTTAGTAAAACAACAGAACCACAAGTTCAAAGACTTCAAATATCAAACTGCTCTGAACAATCACAGCTGAATACTTGTTTGCAGCATGCTTAAATAGCGGAGCTTCAGCTGGCGATCAGTTGATCGGGCCAATCACAAGTGAGTGATGACAGAGCCAGCCAATCGCAGACAGGTGATGGCACAGTTTACTGAGAGGGGTTCCAGACAGCCGGCCAATCACCTGGTTGCAACCAAACACAGCTATTTAAATACATTCACAAAGGCAGAGGCATGGGGCTGTGTGTGAAAAAAGTTATAATGGTGATGGAGCAACAGCTGTGTTCACCAATGCTGTCAATGTTTTGATTGACTGCACATTAGGGCTGCAACGATTAGTCGACGTCAACAATAGTCGACAATAAAAATAGTCACAACGAATTTACCCATCAACTATTGTCGGCAAAAAAACAAAACAAAACAAACAAAAAACCTACAGAGTGAGTGAGACATTGTCTTCTTCCTTATCTCTGAAAGTTGCACATGTGCAAAGAAAAAACTACAGAGTGAGACATTGTCTTCTTTTCCTTTCTTTGCTGAGAGTTGCACATTCACAATAAAGACCGCCAGGGGACAAATATGGCTACCGACCAGGGAACAAAATGGCGGCAGAGGACGTCAAATGTCTGGGATAACTTCATGTTAAACTTACAACATAAATTAAATATATGTTAAATTTGTAAAGTGGACCTTGCACACCAAGGAAGTACATCTGCAATGCTCAAACATTTAAAGAGGAGGCATGTCGGACTTACATAACAACCTCATGCAAGACTTAAAAGCTGAAAGTGATATAAGATCCATTTAATAAAATATGAGATACAAAATCTAATTAGTCAAGTAGTCGTTTTAATAGTCGATGACTAATCTATTAGAATAATCATTAGTTGCAACCCTAATGCTGACACTGAGTTGTCCACGGGGTTTATACACGAGCTATTTTTGTTTATATTTTTTTCTTTATCTTTGTTTTTTTATGTGTGTCTTTGGTACTTTAGTTGTTGTTGTGATACATCTTGTTGTTGTCTCAGTTATTTTTTTTTAGGAACTCCTAATAACTGTCAGCTTAGTTTACCTGTAAAAGCTGTACAAAATTTGCTGTTTTTTTTCTGTAGCAGTTGGTTGTCTGGTGTTAAGTTGGATTGAAAGTCATTGCCTCTATCTACTGTATTTTTGTCTCCTCTTCCTTTATTCCACTTTCTTTTTTACTTCTCTCCATTACTGTCCTTTTTTTCTATCCCCTCTGGTCTCGTCCAGAAAGATTACATAAATTCCATAATACCAAATAAATAAGATAAAACAAAATATTTAAACAAATAAAGAAATAAAAAAACTAGATTATCAAGAGGAGCCTTATACCCATAATGTTCATGGCAAAGCACATTTGTTCGGCACAAAACAGCAGCCAGACCATTATTTTGTTTGCTACAATGCTGGACAGGACAAGTTAAAAAATAAAATAAAAAATAAAAATTTAGACTATTATTTTAATCCTGGTTCATCCATTTCATAACACCACCCTGTATTCTACTCAAGAGGAAGTCACTGCAGTGTCTCCATTAGTGTGTTCTTCTATTTATTGTATATACTTCTTGTCAGTCCTGTTGACAATGACATACTGGTGCCCTTGGCAAGCAAACATCAATGAGACAGATCATCTGGGAGTCAACCGGTCTATGTTTGCTTTTTCACTTCCCTGTGGCAATCGGATCATTATGCAGTTTGCTTGTTTGATGATTTCTATTATGTAGGAGTGTTTGGAAATCGTAAAAAACTGATGCCAGTTCCTCAACAACCTATGTGTAACAGAGATGAAAGGGAATTCCAACTAAAATGGTGTTTGCGCCTTTGAAAAAAAAAAAACCCGAAAAAACTAGGGTTGGGACTTTAACACGTTTATTACGATTAATTAATTACAAAAGAATTTATGTGAAAAAAAAAAAACAAAACAAAAAAAAAAAAAAAACCAAAACACATTTAATTGCAGTTTGCGTTCCAAACAATGTCGAACATTTGTCTGTGCACCTTTTCCAGTACACTGATTAAATTGATACACACATCATCTAAATCAGTGTTGCCCCCTTAAGGACTTTTGTTATATTATATTTGAGATATTTATGAATCACACAAAGCTAATGCTGGCTAATCCCACTCTGGCTAACTGTCAGATATTAATGACTATTAATGAAAAGTGTGACATTTAAAGAGTTAAAAGTACTGTAACATGTTGTAGACACTTAATTAAAAAACAGCCAGAAGTGTTAAAGTACTTAAAATGACACTAACTTTAGGTCTGTTCAGTTTTAGGCAGCGATTTTTTTTTTTCTATTGTTTGGAATTGAAGTTTTAAAATTCATGTAAATTTAAAAAATGTTAATTACAAAGCCTTTAATTATTTGGATTAACTTTTAATTGATTTCCACCCATTCAAAACATAACTTGGTAAGAATAACAACTGCAGAAATAGATGGATGACAGTAAGTACATTTCCACTCACACTAACTGACTGAACAGTTGTATAGCCATTAGAAGACTACTAAGTAAAGTTAACTGAAGAAAAGAGCTTCAGTTTGCTAGGAGATTGGACTCTGGAACAATGGAAGAAGGTGAGGTGGTCTGATGAGTCCGGATTTACCCTGTTCCACAGTGAGGGGTGGATCAGGGTAAGAAGAGAGGCAGATGAAGTGATGCATCATGCCTAGTGTACAAGCCTGTGGGGGCAGTGCTATGATCTGGGGTTGCTGTAGTTGGTCAGTTTTAGGGTAAGTATCATTATGTGCCCAAAAAATGAGGTCAGCTGAGTAACTGAATATACTAAATGAGCAGGCTATTCAATCAATGGATATCTTTCTTCCCTGATGGAACAGCCTTATTCCAGGAAGACAATGCCAGAATTAATTAGGCTCAACTTGTGAAAGAGTGGTTCAAGGAGCATAGGGCATAATTTTCACACATGGATTGGTCACCACAGAGTCTAGACAAGAACCACACTGAGAATCTTTGGGATGTGCTGCAGAGGGCTTGGTTGGGCTCTCTCATCATCAATACAAGATCTTGCTGAAAAATGAATGCAATATTGGATGGAAATAAATCTTGTGACATTGCAGAAGCTTACTGAAACAATGCCACAGTGAATGCTGAAGTTATCAAGGCTAAAGGCAGTCCAAGGAAATATTAGAATGTGCATCTTTCTTTATTTTTTGTAGCAAATTTCTTTTGTGTTGGCCAGACAGTGTATATGTGAGGCCAATTTGACTCTGGCTTTGCCAAGAATTCACCCATTACAATGGTAAAAAATATTAAAATAATGCTTACAGGTAATTAAAATTTAACTATATATGTACATATGGGCAGAAATCTTAAGTTTGATTAAATAAAGTTTATACTTTGACGGAATATCTTAATGTTCCTTCAGTCTGGCTGAACTAAAAGACTTCCTATTCAATCACACAGAACTATAAGCTACATTGTTTGGCACAAAATTAAAAATTTGTGTTCAGGTACAAGACAAAAATCATCTGATTACCATTTAATGAATTCCAGTAAAAAAAAAACATGTTGCTTGATCAAAAATAGGCCAGTCATAAAATCCCATCATTTCAGACACAGTCCTCAAAAAGAACTGCACAATCATTGAACTGCGGCTATATATATTTATATTTATTACCGTGTTGTTATTGTTTTTTTTTTTTTTTTTTTTACTAGTGGTAAATAGATGTGCACAGTCTTGGATGCATGTACAACTGCATTTCACTGCCATCTTGCATGTGCATGTGACAACTTGAGACTTGAGTCTTTGTTCTTAATATTGAATTTGAGTTTATTGAAATGAAAGCAAAATATAAAATTAGCCGACATGTTTGCAAGAAACGACTCGGGGAAGAGCTCCTCCAAGGGTAAACATGGCTTTATTCCACTCCTACATATGAGAGCTGTATGATAGGGAAGGAAAAACTATTTCTCAGTAAAAGCCTGCAATGTGTATATTAAGGGAGGTCGCTGCTTTGTCAATTTACACAGAAAGAGTTGTGATCGCAATTAGAAGATGTTATCAGTGTTGATACAATCCTTTTTAATTTCCAACATCTTAAATGATGGAGGCAGTGTAAATGGTTGTGTTTCACAACACAGCATAGACATTAATAAAGTACTAGGACAGAAATGTGTCAAAATGCACATTCCATAATTTTTAACCTTCCATTTATGTTTGAATATGTATTATTTCACATAAAAGTACTTTTTACAGTCTTTATGTAGTATTTTTTGCATTAACCTTTTAATAGTATTTTCAGTACTGTGTGATTAAAAAATACTCAACACCTCTCAGATTTCCTTTATTTTTTGGGGTGGCTCTTATAGAAATTGGAGCAAATCTTTAAGCTATATTTTACAGTTAAAAAAATGCAGTAAGTAAATACTAATATTTAAATTTATATCATTTTACGTGAAGCAAAAAGAATATTAAAAATATAATAAAGTAACTTAAGTAACTTGCACGTGTGCTTTACTCAGGAGGGCTACACAACAGGGTGGCAAAAACCAGAGAGTAACATTTCTATTGAATGTGCCATTTCCCCAATCCTATATGTAATAGCCTTTGAAGTAATCCTCATAGAGGCCAGGCAGGTAGTGGAAGGTACCAAACTACCATCTGTTGAGAGACTTCCACCATTGTAGAGCTACAGTACATGGATGATGTGACAAGCATCCTTCAAAAAGCCCCATGCACAACCGGGCTCCATATTTGCCTTGATGAGCTTTTTGCTTGTCCAAAGATGATCAAGGTGGCAAAATCAAAGAGCCTGTTATCAAAGAGATGTATACTGCATGCCAGGATCACCTTCGTCACAGGAGAGGGGCTCATTCCTTAGCTAGATAATAAAAAAAAAAAAAAAAAACACTGCAAAACCAAGGTAGACAGGACACTGTATATTTGTCTGAGAGGCAGATGCGAAAGCTAACCAAACAGCAACTTGCTGATGGTTTGGCAAATATTAACTTGTCTTCTGCCTGTAAAGTACAAGGTGTGGTGCTACCAGCATACCCTATAGCAACAGGTTATGTGGCCGCAAAAGGTCTGTGTAAACACCTCATCAGAAGTTGGCAAGATGGATGGTCTTGCCAACAGTTACATCCGTAAATGGCTGGGCTTGCTCCACTGCTTCTCTTACATAGGTGTCTTTGGCTGGAGCATGTTGGTGCTTCTTATCAAACCCATCAGCCTAGGGCACAGACAGGAAAAGGTTTGTCTGGTGTTGGAGCTATGAAACTCCGCAGACTCGCTTATTAGATCTTTCCATCTGCTCATGTTGTAAATGAAAGGCATGTGCTAATAGATCAAAATATCTCAAGCCTGTAAAACAGAGAAGCTTTGCAAGCCTCACACTCTTTTTTTTTTAACTTGTCCTGTCCAGCAACGAAGCAAACAGAATGATGGTCTAGCTGCTGTGTGGTGCCAAGGAAATTTGATTTGACAAGGGGAGCTTTATGAGTGTAAGGCTCCTCTTGATAATCTTATTTAAATTATTTATATATTTATTTATGTGGAATTATGGAATTTATCTTTAATCTTGCTGGACCTGACCCGAGGGAACAGAAAAAAAGGAGAATGTTGAAAAGAACAAAAAAAAAAGGAAAGTGGAAAGAAGAAAGATACAATGACCCTTCAATCCAAACACCAGATAACCAACTGCTACACCTGAACAAAAACACAACAGATAATTTCCTATGGCTTTTACAGAAAAACAAAGCTGACAATCATCAGCAGCTCCTGAAAGAAATAGCCAAGACCCCCCCCCCCCCCCCCCCCCCCCCCCCCCCAATGGAGGCTAGAGGCAGAATAGTGTGGCTCAGAGAACAGGGCCATCAGCAGCAATCCCAGAGCATGAACCTCCGCCACCCCACCACAAAGACCACCCCAGACCCACCCAGAGGGTGGCACAAGAAGGCCCCAGCCAGAGCCCCCAGTGGTCTCGGGGCATGGCCCCAAGAGCCCTGGGCTCTGTGACCCTATATATATATAGGCTATATATATATATATGAATATTTTTCAATATTTTTCTGTGTCATAAACATCCATTTCTATGTATAATTTTATGACTTCTTATCAGTCACGAAAAAATATAACTCTAGTCTGTAACTACATTGTGGATATTTTGGGAACTTCTAAAATAAAAAGAAGCACAATGTTCCCCTCTGTGGCAATGTTTATTATGCACCTGAGCCCCATGGTGAGGAACCGGACCAACCTCCAGCTTTCTGAATGAGGGACTGACTGGACGTCTAGTAAGGGATGCAATTGTTAGACATTATTAGTGACAGGTTCTTCCCTGAATATGCAGTGATGAATAACAGGAAAATGGATTAATATATTTTTGTTGTTTGGGGTTTATTTTATGGGGACAGGTTAATGTTATGTTTTATTGTTGCTGTACTGTGCTGACAGGCTTAATAAGTAGCCTATGTCTACTTTATTTACTTTATCCCTATATCGGTTAAACAAGCCAGGTTCAACATATAAATATTAGCATATGCACTGACTAAAAGGATACTATTGTTCAGTCAAATTTAAGGTTTTACAGCCTTTTCATCCAGAAATCCGCCTTGCAATTCAACCTTCTGTTGGAATCAGGGTAATCGTGTTTTTTGGATTAAAGTTATCCAGATCCTACTCAAAAATTTTGAACAAACTGGATAACAACCAGGATTGGATTACATGATCCAAGCCAATTTTGGAATCCGGATTTCCCTTTTGAACAACACATTTTTAAGATTTGATCCTATCCTTTAACCGAAATATGATCGAATTACGTTTGAACAATGGGGCCCTTCTGTTTGTAGACACAAACCCTTTCTACTGATGTTGTTTAGCTGATAGGATGTTTTTTAAGCTGCTTTACTCTGGCTACTGAAAGTTAGATCTGAGTCCAGCAGCACACCTGACATGTTCTTTGGTTTTTAAAGGGTGTTTACTGACCTTAAGCCTCTTCTCCTTGTTACAAAAAAAAATGATCTCAGTTTTATCCTTATTTAATTGGAGGATATTTTAACCCATCCTGCCGTTTACTTCTTCTAAACACTGACACAAGAAATTTATTGGGCTGCTTTTATCTGGTGATAGAGCCACATAAACCTGTGTATCAACAGCATTAACTGTGACAATCCACATTGGATTCTATAGTATATGACCCCAGAGTACCATCTATAAGTTAAACAGAAGTGGTCCCAGAACTGAGCCCTGGGTATTCCACAAGTCATGACCACTGGCCACATGACAAAGTAAATCCAGCCATCTAAATATGACCTGGACCAATTTTCCAACCTATCTAACAAAACTTGGTGGTCTACAGTGTCAAATGCAGCACTGAGGTCTAACAGCTGTTTCACTGCTGTGATGCGGTCTGAAGTCCTGCTGGCCATTCAAAATCAGGAAATTGTTCAATCGTTTAAAGAAAATTTTCTCAATAATCTTGCATATGAATGGAGGGTCTGAGACAGGTCTGTAATGGCTTAAAACAGAGGCATCAAGAGTCCTCTTTTAAGGTAATGGCAGCTATCGTTAATGAAAATTGCATGATACCTGGGAGCTATTGACAATTAGTTGCAGATCAGCTTTTATGGAATTAAATATGACTTTAAAAAAGTTTGATGGCATTAAATCAAGACTGCACATTGATGTAGAACTGTTTATTTAAGAGTTGTTTTGTCTATTGCAAATTTAGACAAAATTGTGACATCATAGCTATGTTATATCTCTCAAAGGTTTGACGCCAAGGTGGTAGTTTTGTCCATCTATGCTGTGTTAATGTTTTCTATAATTAATACTGATATTTTAACACCCACACCCGCACTTTTAAAATAAACTTTTCAAGTAGTTTGCACAAACGTCACTGCTCTGGTCATCTGCACTCTGCACAGTATGGCAGTCGCTTCTTCAGGCATAGTTGCATGTAGCAAATAATCATGATTAACCATGATAAATAAATTTGCAAGCTGTGCTTTTGTGGATGTAAAAAAAAACATTTTCCTGCAGGGGTGATGGCACTTTTTTATCAGTGTGTTTTTAAAGATGCTCTAGTTTGTCGAAGGAAGCATCATGGTGGGGCGCATCGGTTTCATATGTCAGAAGTTGATCAGCATCCTTATCGCTGACACATTTCATCCGGTTGGTGAACAGAAAAAAAATAAATAGAAAAATTCATCATCAAAGTTAACATGTTTACATTGTTAATATGTGCTCAACTCAGTTTCGGAAATTGCGTCTAGCAGCTGTGTCCACATTATCAAGTATAAGGAAAAACTTTCTTTTCACTCCAGCTGGCTCCAGAGAACTTCAGTTGTTTTATGACCAAACAAAACTTTGCAGTCATCTTCAGCTTCCTCCTTTACACAACATGTCATTTCATTATTAAAAGAAAAGGGCAGAAAGATTATTTCGTTAACCTGTTATCACGGTGGGGAGCTTCATGTGTCAGAGATTGATCAGCCTCTGGTGCATGAAGCAACATGAATAGTTATCTAAATTAAATATTTAGAAAAATTCTTTTAGAATTCATTTTTCCTTGTTGATAAAACCAGTTATTGTTTTGTAATTTTTTTATTCATTTGTTTTTACTAATAAGTTAACACTCCGGTTTGTCAGACAAACTTGTTACACACATTGTTTCTGTTTCTTATATTCTCGCAGTTCATGAAGCTTCATTTATCACAAACATAGTTCACCATCTTAAGGCTGGTACACACAATAGGATTTTTTTAATCTGATGAGATTGTTTATCTGTTCGAGACGTCACACATGAAGATAAAAAAAATCAGGCATTTAACAGTTTTGATGGCACTGTGTGTGTGGTGTGGTCCGATAATCTCAGCACAGAACAACACACACATAAAGTCACTGTCTCGAAAATTATCTAGAATCTGGTTCTCCGAGCCAGAAATCTCAAGCGACCAAACATGATCTAACAAAAACGAAGAAGAACCATGGCAACAACTGAGAAATAAAACACCCAGCATGGAAGAGGATATACAAGACAAGGGAATGATGGTGGCCTTAGGACTGTTGTTAACAGAATAATCTAGAACTGAAAAAAATAAAAGTGTGAACACGGACTTTATATCCTTCCTTGTTCCCCAGTCAGCTCGCTCTCTGATTGACTATATTCTGTTCCATGTCACAATCCACACGGTCACAACTCAGGAGTTGTCCGCTTTCCACACACACGTAAAGACCTTTGGTCGTAAATATTGAACATGTTTAATACTTCTGATTGTCAGCCACAGCTGGTTTTGGAGCCGATTGTTGGGACAAATTCATAATAAAACACACCACAGACCAAATGATAATTTTATAGGAAAATCTTATTAGACTAAATAATATCAAATGTTTCCTGAACTTGGTCGGGAAGGGGGAAAAAAGGGACAAAAACAGCCCGATAATCTTTATGTGTGTACCTAGCTTTAGCTAACTGTATTTTTATTCTAAAATGCGATCATTTGGGTGAAAAAAGTATATCAAATGCTCTTTTTGGCATCACTAGTGGTGTCTACGTATTGATGCGTATTCATGAGCCAGTATCTGGAGACCAAGCTTCTTGGATTTGAAAAAAAAAAAAACTACTTTTATTTCGGGATTAGATAGAAATTGTAAGTCTTAGATGTTTAAAGAAAGGACTTTTACTCAGGTTTAGGAGTCATAATCAGATTAAATAATTTTATATATATATATATATATGAAATATTTATGTTATAATATGTTCATGTTATAATAGCAACTTGGAAGCTTGTTAATAATAAGTAAAATTTTTTGCAATATTCCAACATAAAATAGGTTAAATTTTATTTAAACATGGGAAGGTAAATAAACTAGAAAAAATTGGACTGAGAAAACACGCATACATCTAAGGCAGGGTGTTTACCCTGGATTGTCAAACAGTTGTTAAACATCGGTTTGTAAGTCAATGACAAATGTTTTGTAAATGATATAAAGTAAATCTACGAATCAGTGTTAACACACAAATAGTTTTATCTTCCTCTTCATTGATGTGATATTGAGAGACAAAAAACATATAAGGAGACACCCAGAATCTTTTATTTACCCCTCCTAAATTGCAAACACCCAAAGGACTATATTACATGATGTTTGTAGTGAGGTACCAGTTGCTTGAATATCCATCACAGGACTGAGACGAATCAAGGACTACAGGAACAGTCAGGATGCCTCTTGAATGGGTGATACCATGGCTCAGCCTGTGTCTTGGACTGTCAGGCGCCACCAACAGTATGCTACAGGGACATGATAACTGTGTATATTATTGTGTTAAGAAGAAACATTATCAAACCATATCAAGACTTTTACGCTGCTCGAGTATAAATGTCTTTCTTCTTTTTCTTATAGATCTGACAGGGACTGAAATGCCAGTAATTACAGGTAAGAGATCTTCTGAGTTTAAGAAAAAAGAACAAATAAACTGTAGTTTGAACCATCATTTAACAGTTATTTTTATCCCAAAACCTAGAAGTGAGACATTCTGACAACAACCAGTTCTGCAGCACATGGGGAAACTACCACTTCAGGACGTTTGATGGGTATTTTTTCCAACATCCCTCGACTTGCAACTATGTCCTTACATCCCAGTGTAAGGCCAGCTACGAGACTTTCAACGTTCAGATCAAGCGGCAGCAAGTAAATGGGGTAACCACCATCGAGAAAGTCACAATGAAACTGAGTGGGACCGTGGTGGAATTGGCCAACACTTCGACCATAATTAATGATAACTCGTGAGTGTGTGTTTTATTGATGAGTTGTTGTTTTTTATTACCAGCTAATGTACTGGTTTAACTAGTGGTCAATGTCTTATACTCATGATTTGTTTGTCCCTCTTTAGTGTCTTCATTCCATACAGCAAGGCTGGCATTGAGATTGAGAAAAGTGGAACTTATGTTAAACTTAAAGCATCGCTGGGTCTCGTTTTAATGTGGAATCAAGCGTCCTCTCTCTGGGTAAATTTGTTAATGTCTGCTGTTTTATATACTGTGCACAACCTGACCAAACTAATCACAGAAGATCAATTATATGCTAAAAAAGTTAAATTAAAAAGTTAAATAAAACTAGTCATGACAAATAAAATGGAAAAAGCACTGCAAGGAGAAAATATTCATTACTGAAACAAGGATAAAATTCAAGCATTCAGTAAATCAGTGTTTGAAAGTTCAACTAATTCCTGTTGAGATGTCCTCACTCTAGACTGAAGCAAATTATCAGATGTTATTTGAACTTTTGTGGATGGTCATTCTTTTGAGTTTCTGGGAAGTGAAAGTTGGCAGAACAAAGAGTGCCGGGTGCCACTGCAACAATATCTGATGTCTGTATCTGATTCTGATCTGAATTTGAACAAATTTAAGGTGGAGCTGGATGAAAAATTCAAGAATCAAACCTGTGGTCTGTGTGGAGACTTCAGTGGAGTACAGGTCAATAAAGAGTTCGTCCAGTCAGGTAAATACTGAATGCTGGAGCAGAGAATAACCTTACATGCAAATAATAATAATAAAATCCAACTTTTTCTACGTATCTCTATCTTCTGCAAAAAGGGGCACTAAAGAGTAATAAATATGATGCTGAGAAATGGAAAGTTGATGGTCCCACTAAAACCTGTGACGAGATCGACACTCAAGTCACCCGCACTTGTGAAAATCAGGTAGGAGACGCTTGATTGCCTTGTCATGATCTAACATTTCAAGTGTTATAATCTAAATGCATGATATGCTCCGATCCCCAGACGGACCTTTGTAAGAACCTCCTGACTGGACCTGCATTTCTCAGCTGTCAAAACCTAATAAATACAGACTTATTTATTAAAGCCTGTATGAAAGACATGTGCAACTGTAACAGCAACAGCACTTCATGCATCTGTTCAACTGTGTCAGAGTATTCCCGGCAGTGTGCTCATGCAGGCGGGACACCACAACAGTGGAAGACCGCACAACTGTGTGGTAAGAAGTGACATAAAAAGATTTAGAAAGTTTGATAATTAACAGAAATTATAAAAAAAAATCATTGTATTGCATTTTAATAGTGCTACCTGTGTTTTAAATAGGCAAACAATGCCCTGTCAGTATGGAATATATGGAATGTGGAAACCCTTGCATTAACACCTGCAGAAATCCCCGAAGAAGTCGGGCCTGTGATGAGCACTGCATAGATGGATGCTTCTGTCCATCTGGTAAGTTTACCAACTTTGAAAATGATCGTTTGTTATGCCTCCACCGAGGCGGTGGTCATGTGTTTGGCGGCATTGGTTTGTCTGTCTGTCTGTTAGTATCATAACTAAAAAATTTATGTATGGATATTGATAAAATTTTCAGGATATCTCACAAATGGAATATGGAACAAGTGCTTAGATTTTGGGGCTGTACCCAGTAATTTTTTAAAGAATCCTTTATTATGGGAAGTATTACGCATTACGTACTCTAGCATAACAAACCAACAAGCAACATCGGTCCAGTTCCACTCTAAAATGGCAAGTGCAGGTTAAATGAGAGAAGCTGTAGAAGCAGTGTGCGCATCACATGCTTTGTGTGCTTATGCATATGGGAATATTGCAGACTGTCAGCAGAAGATTCCAACAGTAAAAATGTAACAATTCTATGCAAGTTATGTCTGCAGGACATAAATAGTAAGTTAGAACGTCTGCCTTGTTGACTCCTAATTTGAAGAGATGTGAAGTTGAAACATCCACCCAGTTAACAGGACAGTTTTATCACAGCTGTTACCCTTACGAATTTCAGGTTTATGATTAAATGCCAATGTGAAATATATTTGTATTCACAGAAGGCCTTGAGGGCCTTTTTCTCAAAAATATTGATAAAAAGATAAAACAGGGTTACAAATTAAAGACAAACTCTTAATCAAAGGCATTCAATAGTTAATGATTGAAAAGGTAATTTCTTTATAGAGGGATAGAGGGTTTATATACAGTGGGTACAGAAAGTTTTCAGACCCCTTTAAACTTTTCACTCTTTGTTTTATTGCAGCCATTTGCTAAAATCGAAAAAGTAAATTTTATTTCTCATTAAAATACACTCAGCACCCCATTTTGACAGAAAAAAACAGAAATGTAGAATTTTTTGCAAATTTATTAAAAAAGAAAAACTGAAATATCACATGGTCATAGTATTCAGACCTTTTGCTCAGTATTGAATAGAAGCACCCTTTTGAGCTAGTACAGCCATGAGTCTTCTTGGGAATGATGCAACAAGTTTTTCACACAATTTGGGGATCCTCTGCCATTCGTCCTTGCAGATCCTCTCCAGTTCCGTCAGGTTGGATGGTGAACATTGGTGGAGAGTAGGGCTGGGCGATATGAACTAAATCTTATATCTCGATATTTTTTACCTGAATCTCAATATACGATATATATCTCAATATATATATTTTTTGTCAAGTAACCAAAAAGACAGCTCTAATTTACAGCCTTTAGTGCCAAAGATACTTTTATTAAGGATTAGCAGCACATGTGCATTAAAACAGCTGACTGAAATTACAGTCCCTTATATTAAATTAAATGCTCCTAAAACAAAAAAAATAAAAATACTTTTCAATGACCATAACAAAAATACAGCTGGCAAAATCCAAAATAAAAGATGCTTTTAACTCAAAACAAGCTATCTAGATATAAATGATATTGCTTCCTTCTATATTGCGTCTGATAAAGTCTGAAAATCTCGATATATTGCCCAGCCCTAGTGGACAGCCATTTTCAGGTCTCTCCAGAGATACTCAATTGGGTTTAGGTCAAGGCTCTGGCTGGGCCAGTCAAGGATGGTCACAGAGTTGTTTCGAAGCCACTCCTTTGTTATTTTAGCTGTGTGCTTAGGGTCATTGTCTTGTTGGAAGGTGAACCTTCGGCCCAGTCTGATGTCCTGAGCACTATGGAAGAGGTTTTCTTCCATGATATCTCTGTACCCGCGTTCATCTTTCTGTCAATTGCAACCAGTCGACCTGTCACTACACAGCTGAAAAACACCCCCATAGCATGATGCTACCACCACCATGTTTTACTTTTGAAATTGTATTGGGCAGGTGATAAGCAGTGTCTGGTTTTCTCCAGACATACCGCTTAGAATTAATTCCAATAAGTTCAATTTTGGTCTCATTAGACCAGAGAATCTTATTTCTCAAAGTCTGAGAGTTCATGTGCAAACTCTATGCGGGCTTTCATATGTCTTGCACTGAAGAAAAGCTTCCATCTGGCCACTCCGCCATAAAGCCCCGACCGGTGAAGGGCTGCAGTGATAGTGGACTTTGTGAAACTTTCTCCCATCTCCCTAATGCATCTCAGCAACAGTGACCATTGGGTTCTTCTTTACCTCTCTCACCAAGGCTTTTCTTTCACGATTGCTCAGTTTGGCTGGACAGCCAGGTCTAGGAAGAGTTCTGGTCATCCTAAACTTCTTCCATTTAAGGATTATAGAGGTCAGAGCTGGACTCAAATGAAGGAGTAGAACCATCTCAAGGAGGATCAGAAAATATGGACGGCATGTCACTTAAATATATGTGAGTGTCACAGCAAAGTGTCTGAATACTATGACCATGTGATATTTCAGTTTTTCTTTTTTAATAAATTTGGAAAAATTTCTACATTTCTGGGGGGGGTTTTTCTGTCAAGATGGGGTGCTTAGTGTACATTAATGAGAAATAAAATCTTTTTCGATTTTAGCAAAAGGCTGCAATAAAACAAAGAGTGAAAAATTTAAAGGGGTCTGAATACTTTTTATACCCACTGCATATATGAAAACATGAAAACTTTGTTACATCATACAAAGACGTTATAATGAAAGTGTCTTCAAAACTTTTGCTGAGTGTTGCTTTTGCGGATTAGCTGCACGGTTGAAGGATCGTTTTCTTGGCTACTAGATGGCCGGCTTGGATATGGGCATTATTTTTTTTCATCCACATGTGATATTACAACATTCAGTTGGAACAAACTGGGTGGTCCAACTGCAGGTTGCAGTAAGGCATACTTGGAGCAGAGTGACACTTTCAAATATAACATCATTAGCTAAGTGTAGTATAGTACTCATATTCAAGATGTGCCTAAAGTCTTCTCTCTTTTTACACTGAGCAACATTCTGAGCACACCACGGAAGGCTGAACTGTGAGTTATTTGTTAGATGATAAAATGTTAATATGTACAGACAAAAATTTCCAAAGGTGTCCTGACTAGCATGAATGGCAATCATTACCTCCAGTTTCATCAAAAAAACATCTCTGAGTTGGCCAGTTGTTGAACAATGGATATTTAGCTGATTTGCTATGCAATATAGTTTTCAATGAAAAACCAACATCCAGCATAACTAAAGATAATTACTCTAGACTTGAATCTTCTGGGGCATTTTGACATTATTTTGGTTTTAAAATTGACTTTATTAGCCCACCGTATGGGAGTATCTGGTTAGTGATCAACCTACATCGTCCATCCTAGACTGGTCCCACCCGTCTCAAAGTGGGTTTCAGAATTTAAACTGAGTAGAAACATCTGACTTAAATTGGTGACGTTAGTCAAGAGATTTTTACATATGGATCTCAAAATATTGGTAAGTTTTTTTTAGAGAGAGATGGTCACCTTTCTTGAGTTGTTAGTTAGTTAGTTAGTTAGTTATATGTAAACTTGTATTTAACCAGATACATAAAGAACAAATCCTCGTTTACAATGACGACCTGGCAGTCAACTTCTGCCTTGATGATGGTTTCTTTATTGGTTGATTCAGATCCAAACTTTGTTAGCAGCGAAACTCCAATTGCACATCTATACATCTATACATTAAACATCTATAGATGGAGGACAAAAATCCATTTTTGCTGCTGTTTTTTTTTCACTAAACAATATTCCTTTGTTTCCATGCTGGTATTGCTGCCTATGGATAAGTGATCCTTCTAACCTCACTTCAAAGAAACCTACTACAATAACATGTCAAAATATTGCAAAAAATTTATCTTTGCGAGTGCTGTGTACTGTTCTTACATTTCTCACTTTTACAAGATCTGAGTTGCATTTAGTATATTCATTTTTACTGTTTCTCCCAAGGGACGGTCTTTGATGACATTTCAAAAACCGGATGCATCACTATTGACCAGTGCTCCTGCTCTCACCATGGCCATTCATACGAACCTGGGGAATCATATTTTAAGGCCTGTAGAAATTGGTAATTTCTTCAATATTGTCTCTCAATTAACAAAATGTGTTTTCATGATGGTACATCTGATTAAACATAAGTCCAACTAAACTGTGTCTGTTTCCAGCACCTGTGTTAGTGGTAAGTGGAACTGTACGGATGTGGACTGTCCTGGTATCTGCTCTATCCTGGGTGGATCTCACATCACCACCTATGATGATAACTTATATACTTTCCACGGAGACTGCTCGTACGTTTTATCCAAGGTGGGGAAATCAAACTAGCAAGTGCTAAACATAATAACGATTGTAACAATTAAAAAGATTAATCTTGTAATTCACAAACTGATTTATATCCAATTTAAATAAGAAATTATTTTCTAATTAAGTGTGTTTTTGTCTTCTTAATTTTAGGATACTAATGGGACCTTCAGTATCCATGGTGATTTGGCCAAATGTGACAAATCAGATAAATCATCTTGCCTGTCTGCTGTCACTCTACTATACCTTAAGGATCCGGTAAAATATGTACATTAAAAATAAATTATAATATTCTTATATATTCTCATATATTATTATTACTACTACTAAAATAATAATAATAATAATAATAATAATAATAATCTGTTGGAAACAGAATATATATCTTTACATAACAACTCACTTTTCCTGCAGGTGATTGAAATTAAAGCCAATGGAGAGGTCCTTCAAAAAACACAATTGTTTAAGCTCCCTCTCCTCCTGGGTAAGTAAATAGTTCCTTATAGTGAAATCACAACATTCAACTTGTTTACTTAACATTTGCTCAGTGGGGTTTTTTTCTCCTCCACAGATGACATTACAATCTTCAGTCCATCTACATTTTTCATTGTGATCCACACCACCTTTGGGATTGATGTTGAGATTCAGCTCGTACCTCTTATGCAAGTCTACATCAAAGCCAATGTTTCCATGAAGGGAAAACTCAACGGTGTGTTTTACTTTTTAAGATCTTTTCAAGATTGTTTTACGTAAAGTTTAAAGTATCAGCTTCTTGCAATGAGTGTTTATATTGGCTGTTAAGTTAAATTATAATGTTATCAATTTAGGTCTTTGTGGAGATTTCAATGATGTTCAAAATGATGACCTCAGAACTACAAGTGGACTGACTGAGGGAACAGCTGTGACATTTGCCAACACATGGAAAGCCAAACCAAACTGCCCCGATGTGAAACCCACAACTGATGATCCCTGCTCTTTAAGTATTGACAGGGGTAGGTCGGAAACATTATGGTCTATACTTTCATATAAGTCTCTACATTGCTTTACCAGTCAATAGCTTTATTTATTTTTTCATTTATTTATTTTCTAATTCATTAATTCATTCATTCACTCATTCATTCATTATTTCTGTCTCTCTAACACAGAGAATTATGCCAAACACTGGTGCACTCTTCTGTCAGACCCAAAAGGGATTTTTTCATCTTGCCACACTGAAATAAACCCAGCAGAATATGAAAAAGTATGTAATTATGTCTTTCCATATATATCTAAATGTAAGATTGTCTTTCTATTTTATTTTACTTATTTTTCTAATGATTTTTAAAGCTGTTCATTCAGGATGTTGTTGCATCTATTTGCAGTTTTGTGTTTATGACACTTGTGCCTGTGGAAAGAGTGAGGAATGCATGTGTGCTGCCCTATCTGCCTACGTCCATGCATGTGCCGCTGAAGGTGTCTCACTGAAAGGATGGAGGGAAACTGTATGCCGTAAGTTTTACCCAATAAATAAACTGGGCATAATTAAGTGTGGCTTTGCTTTTAAAATTTCCCCACTTAACTAGCCAATCCCATCTTTTTTTCACAGAGAAGTACACGACTGACTGCCCTTCTAATTTTGTGTATAAGTACAAGATGACAAACTGTGGTCGTACCTGCCGCTCTCTTAGTCAGTCAGACTTAACATGTGGGGTTAATTTTACCCCGCTTGATGGTTGTGGCTGTGCTCGTGGTACTTATCTCAATGAGAATGAAAAGTGTGTACAAGCCTCACAATGCCCTTGTTATCTTGGAAATGAACTGGTACAGTCCGGGACGAGCATCACAGTCAACGGACAAACTTGGTGAGGTCTTTATCAGTTTCTAGCCAAAAATAAACTTTTTTGTTAATCTGCTGACATCTTAGCTAGTTATTTTATAGTTGTGAGATAACATGAAAATTGAATATAAAGAAAAGGACAGTGTCATGTAAAAAATGTCCTGAGTGAATTACAGTGTCAGTCTTAATGCCGTGGAAAATGTTGAATAAAATAAATAAATGCAGTGTATGCCTGTCAAAAGCTTCTGGAAGGAAAATGACGACAAGAAGCCACACTAAAAAAAAGGAAGGGGGGAAATCCTGCACATCCTACTCTGCTAAAACTAAAATTCCACTCTTTATTTACAGCTGTAGAATTAGTTTTTTCTGCAATCACATTGTGGTGGGTGGGCCGAACAGACTGGAGCGCAACCATCTTCAATTTTTATTAACATCTAGGGAACCCTAAAGTCAACCAATTTTAAATACAGCCACTTCAAAGAATTGAATAATTCTATTCATAGGACAAAAAAAAAAAAAATCTTGAAATTAATTTTACTTCTTTGCTTACTTTTCTCTGCCATCTTATTGTGCCTTTCAGCTCATGCAATAGTGGGACATTAAGCTGCACAGGACAGCAGACAAATGGATGTAGGTACATGTTAATCTGTAAAGAACACTATTAGAAAAAACAAACAAACAATAGTCTCCCCTTTAACACACTATCATTGTCATCAGCTTGTAACGAGCCAAAGGTTTTCTTCAACTGCTCAAATGCAAAGCCAAGTGAGAAGGGATTTGAATGCCAACGCACCTGCCAGACACTGGGCACACAATGTGTAAGACTGAGATTTTGCTGTTAAATATAATACACACGTATGCTTATGCAAAAGATTCACATACATGTTAAATAAATTGCTGTTATGCTGTATAGGTAAGTAAACAATGTGTCTCCGGCTGCGTTTGTCCTGATGGCTTGCTGTCAGATGGTAAAGGAGGTTGTGTGAAAGAGGAAAACTGTCCTTGCCCACATGATGGAGAATACCATAATCCTGGAGAAAATATAAATGTGGGTTGCAATAAATGGTGAGTTTTAAAGTTCATGCCAAAGTCTTGTGTCACGTCACATTTTATGTGCCCTTTTGGAGTTTACAACATTTAACTTTCTATTTCCTAGCACGTGCAAAAACAGAAAATGGGAATGCACAAATAATGATTGTGGTGGAACCTGTACCGTATATGGAGAGGGCAATTACATCACCTTTGATGACAAGAAATATGCCTTTAAAGGCGACTGTGGCTACATTTTCGCCCAGGTACAATGTGTCGTTATGTTTAGTTGTTGTGACTTGTTAAAATAACTCTTTTGATACTGACATCAGATTATTTGCAGGATTACTGTGGAGATGCTATGAATGGCACCTTCAAGGTCCAGACTGACCCCATGGATTGTGATCAAACTGACAGCACCTGCTTTAAACCTATCAAGCTCTTCTTGGGGGTACAAAATTAATAGATATAGACAAGCACTGCATAAAATATTCAAAAGTACTTATCTCATAATTATGACTTAAGATCTCATAATTACAAGAAAGGTTGAGGTGGCTAGTCGTTGCTGCACTCAAGAAATCAAGATGATGTTGATACCAGATTTAGAGTAATAAATATTAACATGAATATCAGCCTAAGTGTGTTGCTTTTCAACAAAATAACCATAAAATTACATATGTTAAATGGATTTCAACTTTTTAAATAGGTAAAATGAAGCCCTGATTCCAAAACGTTGGAAGAAAGTAAATAAGATCATTAACTACTTAAGAACCACTACAAATCCAGTGATTATGAGAACCTAAGTGGTAAAAATGAGATATTGTGTTGCATCTTTTCTTTTCTGGATTCAATGCACTTCCTTTTAAAAAAAAAGTTAAAGTAAAAAGCACTACTATGTACACTCAAAAATATTTTTATTTAATATTCAGTATGATTTGGAAGGTTTACATATGAATATGTTTTGTTTCTTTCAGAATCAGGAAATTGATCTGTCAGCGGAAAATGTCAAAGTTAAAAAGCAAAGCACAGGGATAGACATACCCTGGACTTATCACATTATGGGTTCATATCTTGTCATTGAAGCAAAGAATGGTCTTGTTCTCATTTGGAATAAGAAAACAACACTCAAGATCATACTCAACTCCAAATTCTATGTGGGTGAGAGAATATAGAGATTATTGGATGAAAAGGTGATATGGATTGCATTTACAAATGAACCTGTTTTCATTTTATCTCAGGGTAAAGTCTGTGGTTTGTGTGGAAATTTTGATGGTAGTATCAAGAATGATTTAACAACAAGAAATAATGAACTTGTGATTAATGCACTTGAGTTTGGAAATAGCTGGAAAGTGAACCCTACCTGCCCGAGCGCCAACACAACAGAAACTCCCTGCAGTCTGTGCTCACACAGACAATCATGGGCAGAAAAACACTGCAGCATTATCAAAAGTCCAGTGTTTGCAGCATGCCACTCTAAGGTAAGGTTACTTCAAGATAAATGGTACATTTCACACAATCTCAAAGTGAATGTACCTAGTCACCTGTTTTATGCATGATTACATATATAGAACATAATCCATCCTCTGCTTGCATTTACAATGACTTTTTCTTTTCATATAGGTGCCTTTCCAGAACTATTATGATGACTGTGTGAGAGACACATATGCTTGCAATCCTGGGGGAGATTGTGAATGTTTTTGCTCAATCGTTGAAGCCTATGCAGCGGCCTGTAATGAAGCTAAAGCCTGTGTGAAATGGAGAACTCCCAAAATCTGCCGTAAGCACTTTATTTTAGTAGACTAAGAAAAAACAAATGAAAAGGGTAAAATCCTAATTATTGTCACAATCACCAAACTGTGTCTCTACTGAAATGTCCAGGGGAATTAACTATAACTGTAGTTGACTTGTAAAACAGATGAATTCTTGTAAAATGTAGAAGATTTTATTCAAAGAATAATCTGTTTTGCTTGGCTCAGTACTATTTCCTGTGGCTCCACAATACAAATTTGGACTATTTAACGTTACACATCGGTAGCTATGGGCCAGTTTTAGGTGTAACAACAACTAACAATGGAGCTCCCAAATTCCATTCTTTTGCCAAACAGTTTTTATCTGGCACTTCTAGGTAATATTCAACAATATACAAAATAATTTCCCTGAAATTTGTTTTAATCTCAAGGATAGTTGTGAGTACTTAAGAGAAGCAAAATGACTATAAATAACTTTTACACTTTCTCTGTAATTGCTCTAGATTACTAGTCATTCTCTCTTTGTCAGATAATTTATTTGGACAACTATAAAGAATTTAGAGTAAATCTCATTTATACAAAAGATTATGGTCCTGAACCATTTTCTCTTTTTTTTTACACATCCCAGATTATAAAAGTACACGAGATAGCAAAACAAACATGTTTTCCATACACTAGTGCAACTGAAAACATGGTTACCAGGTTAGAAAAGAAAAGAAATAAAAATCATGAATCTAATATTTTTCTCATTTAATCTTTTTTTTCATTATTTGTGAAACCAGGAAAAGATTGCAGAAACTGCTGGCTTGTAGTTGGATGTGTGCTCATGTTAGATTTAATTTAGCGATTTTTCTTTTATTACCTTTAGTCATGTCATATTTACATACTTCAGCCTACATATACAGTATGTAGATTGCAAGCTTTGGTTTAGCGAAAAATATTCCACGCCAAAGACAAGTTGTGTATGTAAAGCAGTGGGATGAATTGCTTACTTAGAGGGGCAAAAAGCTTAATCGTTTCACTGCAAGGTTTGTTGTTGTGCACTGTCTGTAAACCAAAACAAAGTGTGTCATGAGCCACACCTTTATCTACCTCTTCCCCCACCCCCACTTGCCTCATCTGTGAATGAATATGCAAAATGAAAACACACCAAGTAAAACAATATTGAAAATGTTAAATTATCTTATAACATCTATGTTGTTATTTACTGTCCAGCAGAGGAAGAGTTAGCTCTGAATCAGATTGTAGCCCCTTTAGCTCTCGCAGTGCTCTTTTCTTTGGAAATACAAGGCCAGTGTTAATCTGGGTTATGCCCCTTTCTTCTTTTTTGTCAACGACCAATGTGTTTTTCAGATGTAATATCGGATTTCTTTCTTTTTTTTTTTTTTTTACTTTTTTTTTTATTAAGGACTTCCTTTTACAATATAAACAGTACAAAGAACAGAAAAAACACATAACAAATAAAATAGGAAAAAAGGCACATTCATTACATATTAAAGTGACCGAATTCAGTAAATCAAAATCAGGTCATCCAGGCTGGTCAGTCAAAATACACTATTCCACATTAATATCAAGTTACATATATTAACTGCTACCTGAAAAAGTGCCACCCTGATCATTATAGCGTTCCCATTTTTTCCAGTATTTAGCCTACTGAATTTTTTAAGGTTCAAAGAAAATGTTAACTTCTCAATTTTATTATTATTTCCGTTATTATTTCTTTCCATTCTTGCTGTAATGATAGTTCTTTTATTAGCCATTTCCTGGTAACAGCTTTTTTACCAGCTGCCAACAGGTAATTAATTAAGTATCTGTCACTGTGGGATATGTTAGTAGGGATATATCCCAGGTAAACAGTACAACAATCATATTTCAAATTAAAATGCATCACATGGGCAATTTACACTACAATTTCAGTCCAATATGTTCATATGACAGGGCAGCCCCAGAAGATTTGAAAATGGTCAGCAACCAGTTTTCCATATTGTCTCCAACAATGTCTTACGCAGGTCGGCCCATTTGTGTTTGTTTTTATTTTTTGTTTTGTTTTTGTTCTGGGGTAGTAAAAAAATATATATTATTATTATTATTATCTACTTTTTTTAATCCACATTTAAAAGCAAGCTAAAGACTCGGTTTTTAAGGAGCATTTCCACACTTAGCTTAACACTTGTAGCTACTCAACAGAATGAGTTAGAAAGATTTGTCCAGCTCTTTGGCTCAACCAAGTACTGAATAAGCTGTGTGCACTTATGCCCAAGTTGATATTGTTTGATGAAATTGTGATCTTGTATTTAAACAAAATGGCTTACAATATATATATATATATATATAGTGCTGGGCAACGATTAAAATTTTTAATTGCGATTAAACGCATGACATGCTGCGATTAATCGCGATTTTTGCCTCAGCCAGCTAAATAAAACTCCTTTAGAGCTGCAAAAGTTATGAGACTCTTCAAAAAGGCAACTTAATATATAATTTTAATGTAGAGTCACCATAGGATATTTGTTATTTTTAAAGAACCACAATTTTATTTCTGTTTTTAGGTTTTAAAATAAAGAAAAACATAAACCTTTATAAGAAAGAGGATAAACAGACTTTCTCCTAAGGGATGTAGATATTTGAGGAAAATGATGTAAAAGAAAAAAAAGTCCCTGTTTTCCAACCTAATGACAGGATAGATAGATTTAAAAAATATATTTTAGCCACGAATTTTGAGGCATTGTGGAAGATCCAGAGAGCCACCAAAATTTTAATCGTTGCCCAGCACTAATATATATATATATATGCACTGCCTCTAGCGCCACATGACAGCACCTGGGTCCAACTGGACTCACAGCAGTCTGACTACCACTTGTTTGAATTCTTGCTTGTGTTGTTCTTACTCTCAAATATAAGGCACTTTGGATAAAAGTGTCTGCTAAATAACTGTAGAAAAATATTTTTCCATATGAACTCCCTCCAATGGCAAGAACTGGATGTATTCAATGGCATTTTCCAAATGTTGAGCCAAAGCTCCTCTGATATGGTGATCCTTGCTTCCCTTTGCCATTTTATTTTAATGTAGTTTGTCGAGTGACCTTTAGGTGTTTGTAGACATGAATATATCTTAGCAAACAGCTTTGTTTTAATCTTAGACTTGTATGCATCAGTTATTAGGGTGATCAAGCCAGCGTTACTTTCCTCTCTAGTTTTAATGTTGCTGTTAAAACTTACTTGAAGATATCAGAAGAAATCTTGCTTCTCTAGATTATAATTCTCTTTAAGCTTTCAAAACTGTATGGCTACCCTGCATCTGAAACGGAACAGAATGCCCAGAAACCTCAGGTAGACCAAAGTTTAAGGCGACTATCATGTTAAATTCTCTATCATATGCTACCCATCGTAGCTGATTAGTCCGATTTCCTCATTTTCCTCATTTCCTCACATTCCTCAGACCAGATATTAAGGTCCTTGTCTAACAGTTTAGGTTTTCTTTCTGTTCTAAATATAATTTCTTCTCTCCGATTACTGTCTGCAATGGTAAATGTAATTGAGTCATGGCCAGTCTTTTCCATTTAGCTTCATAAGAAAGGTTACACCAATAGAGTAAATATCTCAGTTGTGCAGCTTTAAAATAACTTTGCAAATCTGGGAGGGAAAACCCACCTTGTTCCTAACAAAGTTGTAATGTTGTGAGTCTTACTCTGGGCTTGTAGCATTTCCATATAATCCTGAATACATTCTGTTCCACGTAGCAAATTGTTTGGTTGATATTTCTACAGGTATTGATTGAAAAAGAAAGAGTAAGTGAGGTAGGATACTCATTTTGATTATGTCTATGTAGGTCAAGCTGTAATAAAGTCCATTTTTGGATATCTTCCTTTAATTGTCTGGTAATTGGTAAATAATTTATGTCGTAGACATCTGACAATGTTTTGGGAACCTTGATCTCCAAATATTTGACAGTTTTATCCGATTTCAACTTGAATTTCACAGTGATATTGTGTTTTTCTTTGTTTGTATGTTTTTTTTTTCCTATTAGCCATATTCTGTGATTATTACAATCCTGAAGGAGAGTGTGAGTGGCATTATGCACCATGTGGAAAACCATGCCTGAAGACATGTAGGAATCCTTCTGGGACATGCTACAATAAACTTCCAGCCTTGGAAGGTAAGAATGATAAAAGAGTGTTTGCATTTTAACATTGTAATTATTCATCAATGCATCAGATTTAAGTTCAACTCTGATATTTTGATGAGTTTTTATAAACTTAAAAATACTCATAGTTGGTTAGAAGGGCCAAGGCAGACTTTCTGTAAGTTACATTTGCAATTTACCATAACATTTACCTTCTTAAGGCTGCTATCCAACTTGCCCTCCTGAAGAACCTTATCTGGATGAAGATGCCATGAAGTGTGTGGCGGAATGTCCATGCTATGATGAGGAAGGGACCCGTTACAATGAAGGGGCTCCCATGCCTTCAAAGGCAAACTGCCAAAACTGGTAAAATAGCAATAATCCTCCAGTTTGTAGGAAAGTTTATCAACACATACAAAGCTAGATATGTAATTTAATTTTGTTTATTAATAAATTTAAGTGAACCTTTTATTATCCAAATTACTTTCAGTACTTGTTCCTCATCAAAGGCAAACTGTATCTTTAATATCCATGGTGAGTAGAATGAACACTATGAATATACTTTTGATTATTTCATTAGCTGTTTACTGTCTAAAGTGGACAATGACATGCAGAATAAATTGAAAGGAAAGGTTTTTGTAAGATTTTCTCCTGATTTTGCAGCTTGTACCTGTACCTATAATGGCACTGAATACAAATATGGTGAAAAAATCTATGACACACATGATGGAGATGGAACCTGCTTCACTGCCATTTGTAGAGAGAATGGAACTATTTCCAGGATAGTGAAGCCTTGTACCATGACAACCCAAACATCAAAACCTACAACAGTGTTTGTGTTTACCACAAATGGTAAGAATAAATTACACTATACACCAGTGGATCGCTGCTTTACCTTTAAACTAATTTTGATGGAAACTTGATCATTTAAACTAACTTGGTTGAATTGTTTTTCAATATTTTTTCTGATCAGAAACAACTACAAAGCAGCCAGTCAAAACAACTCATTTCCGTTCTACCATTACTACTGAAGCCATTACAACAATTATGACTTTCTCAATGAGAACTCATTCAACAAAATTAAAAACAACACTGTCCCTATCAACAAGGTTCCCATCTACACAAATACCTACAATTACTACGACCACTCAAATATCACCAACAACAATTACAAAAAACGCCACAACAACAATCACTGAAAAACCTAAAACTACGTCCGGAAAATCAACAACAACCACAGGCACAGAAAAATCTACAACTAAAGTAACTGAAAAAACACCAACTCCATCAAGCACACAAAAACCCACAACTTTAACCACTCAAACCCTGATAACAACAACAGCTACTAAAAAACCCACAACAACAACTTCTATCACTGAGAAATCAACAACAGTCACAAAACAACCACCAACAACCACAGGCACAGAAAAATCTACAACTAAAGTCACTGAAAAAACACCAACTCCATCAAGCACACAAAAACCCACAACTTTAACCACTCAAACCCTGATAACAACAACAGCTACTAAAAAACCCACAACAACAACTTCTATCACTGAGAAATCAACAACAGTCACAAAACAACCACCAACAACCACAGGCACAGAAAAATCTACAACTAAAGTAACTGAAAAAACACCAACTCCATCAAGCACACAAAAACCCACAACTTTAACCACTCAAACCCTGATAACAACAACAGCTACTAAAAAACCCACAACAACAACTTCTATCACTGAGAAATCAACAACAGTCACAAAACAACCACCAGCAACCACAGGCACAGAAAAATCTACAACTAAAGTAACTGAAAAAACACCAACTCCATCAAGCACACAAAAACCCACAACTTTAACCACTCAAACCCTGATAACAACAACAGCTACTAAAAAACCCACAACAACAACTTCTATCACTGAGAAGTCAACAACAGTCACAAAACAACCACCAGCAACCACAGGCACAGAAAAATCTACAACTAAAGTAACTGAAAAAAACACCAACTCCATCAAGCACACAAAAACCCACAACTTTAACCACTCAAACCCTGATAACAACAACAGCTACTAAAAAACCCACAACAACAACTTCTATCACTGAGAAATCAACAACAGTCACAAAACAACCACCAACAACCACAGGCACAGAAAAATCTACAACTAAAGTAACTGAAAAAACACCAACTCCATCAAGCACACAAAAACCCACAACTTTAACCACTCAAACCCTGATAACAACAACAGCTACTAAAAAACCTACAACAACAACTTCTGTCACTGAGAAATCAACAACAGTCACAAAACAACCACCAACAACCACAGGCACAGAAAAATCTACAACTAAAGTAACTGAAAAAACACCAACTCCATCAAGCACACAAAAACCCACAACTTTAACCACTCAAACCCTGATAACAACAACAGCTACTAAAAAACCCACAACAACAACTTCTATCACTGAGAAATCAACAACAGTCACAAAACAACCACCAACAACCACAGGCACAGAAAAATCTACAACTAAAGTCACTGAAAAAACACCAACTCCATCAAGCACACAAAAACCCACAACTTTAACCACTCAAACCCTGATAACAACAACAGCTACTAAAAAACCCACAACAACAACTTCTATCACTGAGAAATCAACAACAGTCACAAAACAACCACCAACAACCACAGGCACAGAAAAATCTACAACTAAAGTAACTGAAAAAACACCAACTCCATCAAGCACACAAAAACCCACAACTTTAACCACTCAAACCCTGATAACAACAACAGCTACTAAAAAACCCACAACAACAACTTCTATCACTGAGAAATCAACAACAGTCACAAAACAACCACCAACAACCACAGGCACAGAAAAATCTACAACTAAAGTAACTGAAAAAACACCAACTCCATCAAGCACACAAAAACCCACAACTTTAACCACTCAAACCCTGATAACAACAACAGCTACTAAAAAACCCACAACAACAACTTCTATCACTGAGAAATCAACAACAGTCACAAAACAACCACCAACAACCACAGGCACAGAAAAATCTACAACTAAAGTAACTGAAAAAACACCAACTCCATCAAGCACACAAAAACCCACAACTTTAACCACTCAAACCCTGATAACAACAACAGCTACTAAAAAACCCACAACAACAACTTCTATCACTGAGAAGTCAACAACAGTCACAAAACAACCACCAGCAACCACAGGCACAGAAAAATCTACAACTAAAGTAACTGAAAAAACACCAACTCCATCAAGCACACAAAAACCCACAACTTTAACCACTCAAACCCTGATAACAACAACAGCTACTAAAAAACCTACAACAACAACTTCTGTCACTGAGAAATCAACAACAGTCACAAAACAACCACCAACAACCACAGGCACAGAAAAATCTACAACTAAAGTAACTGAAAAAACACCAACTCCATCAAGCACACAAAAACCCACAACTTTAACCACTCAAACCCTGATAACAACAACAGCTACTAAAAAACCCACAACAACAACTTCTATCACTGAGAAGTCAACAACAGTCACAAAACAACCACCAGCAACCACAGGCACAGAAAAATCTACAACTAAAGTAACTGAAAAAACACCAACTCCATCAAGCACACAAAAACCCACAACTTTAACCACTCAAACCCTGATAACAACAACAGCTACTAAAAAACCCACAACAACAACTTCTATCACTGAGAAATCAACAACAGTCACAAAACAACCACCAACAACCACAGGCACAGAAAAATCTACAACTAAAGTAACTGAAAAAACACCAACTCCATCAAGCACACAAAAACCCACAACTTTAACCACTCAAACCCTGATAACAACAACAGCTACTAAAAAACCCACAACAACAACTTCTATCACTGAGAAATCAACAACAGTCACAAAACAACCACCAACAACCACAGGCACAGAAAAATCTACAACTAAAGTAACTGAAAAAACACCAACTCCATCAAGCACACAAAAACCCACAACTTTAACCACTCAAACCCTGATAACAACAACAGCTACTAAAAAACCCACAACAACAACTTCTATCACTGAGAAATCAACAACAGTCACAAAACAACCACCAACAACCACAGGCACAGAAAAATCTACAACTAAAGTAACTGAAAAAACACCAACTCCATCAAGCACACAAAAACCCACAACTTTAACCACTCAAACCCTGATAACAACAACAGCTACTAAAAAACCCACAACAACAACTTCTATCACTGAGAAATCAACAACAGTCACAAAACAACCACCAACAACCACAGGCACAGAAAAATCTACAACTAAAGTAACTGAAAAAACACCAACTCCATCAAGCACACAAAAACCCACAACTTTAACCACTCAAACCCTGATAACAACAACAGCTACTAAAAAACCCACAACAACAACTTCTATCACTGAGAAATCAACAACAGTCACAAAACAACCACCAACAACCACAGGCACAGAAAAATCTACAACTAAAGTAACTGAAAAAACACCAACTCCATCAAGCACACAAAAACCCACAACTTTAACCACTCAAACCCTGATAACAACAACAGCTACTAAAAAACCCACAACAACAACTTCTATCACTGAGAAATCAACAACAGTCACAAAACAACCACCAACAACCACAGGCACAGAAAAATCTACAACTAAAGTAACTGAAAAAACACCAACTCCATCAAGCACACAAAAACCCACAACTTTAACCACTCAAACCCTGATAACAACAACAGCTACTAAAAAACCCACAACAACAACTTCTATCACTGAGAAATCAACAACAGTCACAAAACAACCACCAACAACCACAGGCACAGAAAAATCTACAACTAAAGTAACTGAAAAAACACCAACTCCATCAAGCACACAAAAACCCACAACTTTAACCACTCAAACCCTGATAACAACAACAGCTACTAAAAAACCCACAACAACAACTTCTATCACTGAGAAATCAACAACAGTCACAAAACAACCACCAACAACCACAGGCACAGAAAAATCTACAACTAAAGTAACTGAAAAAAACACCAACTCCATCAAGCACACAAAAACCCACAACTTTAACCACTCAAACCCTGATAACAACAACAGCTACTAAAAAACCCACAACAACAACTTCTATCACTGAGAAATCAACAACAGTCACAAAACAACCACCAACAACCACAGGCACAGAAAAATCTACAACTAAAGTAACTGAAAAAACACCAACTCCATCAAGCACACAAAAACCCACAACTTTAACCACTCAAACCCTGATAACAACAACAGCTACTAAAAAACCCACAACAACAACTTCTATCACTGAGAAATCAACAACAGTCACAAAACAACCACCAACAACCACAGGCACAGAAAAATCTACAACTAAAGTAACTGAAAAAACACCAACTCCATCAAGCACACAAAAACCCACAACTTTAACCACTCAAACCCTGATAACAACAACAGCTACTAAAAAACCCACAACAACAACTTCTATCACTGAGAAATCAACAACAGTCACAAAACAACCACCAACAACCACAGGCACAGAAAAATCTACAACTAAAGTAACTGAAAAAACACCAACTCCATCAAGCACACAAAAACCCACAACTTTAACCACTCAAACCCTGATAACAACAACAGCTACTAAAAAACCCACAACAACAACTTCTATCACTGAGAAATCAACAACAGTCACAAAACAACCACCAACAACCACAGGCACAGAAAAATCTACAACTAAAGTAACTGAAAAAACACCAACTCCATCAAGCACACAAAAAACCCACAACTTTAACCACTCAAACCCTGATAACAACAACAGCTACTAAAAAACCCACAACAACAACTTCTATCACTGAGAAATCAACAACAGTCACAAAACAACCACCAACAACCACAGGCACAGAAAAATCTACAACTAAAGTAACTGAAAAAACACCAACTCCATCAAGCACACAAAAACCCACAACTTTAACCACTCAAACCCTGATAACAACAACAGCTACTAAAAAACCCACAACAACAACTTCTAGTCACTGAGAAATCAACAACAGTCACAAAACAACCACCAACAACCACAGGCACAGAAAAATCTACAACTAAAGTAACTGAAAAAACACCAACTCCATCAAGCACACAAAAACCCACAACTTTAACCACTCAAACCCTGATAACAACAACAGCTACTAAAAACCCACAACAACAACTTCTATCACTGAGAAATCAACAACAGTCACAAAACAACCACCAACAACCACAGGCACAGAAAAATCTACAACTAAAGTAACTGAAAAAAACACCAACTCCATCAAGCACACAAAAACCCACAACTTTAACCACTCAAACCCTGATAACAACAACAGCTACTAAAAAACCCACAACAACAACTTCTATCACTGAGAAATCAACAACAGTCACAAAACAACCACCAACAACCACAGGCACAGAAAAATCTACAACTAAAGTAACTGAAAAAACACCAACTCCATCAAGCACACAAAAACCCACAACTTTAACCACTCAAACCCTGATAACAACAACAGCTACTAAAAAACCCACAACAACAACTTCTATCACTGAGAAATCAACAACAGTCACAAAACAACCACCAACAACCACAGGCACAGAAAAATCTACAACTAAAGTAACTGAAAAAACACCAACTCCATCAAGCACACAAAAACCCACAACTTTAACCACTCAAACCCTGATAACAACAACAGCTACTAAAAAACCCACAACAACAACTTCTATCACTGAGAAATCAACAACAGTCACAAAACAACCACCAACAACCACAGGCACAGAAAAATCTACAACTAAAGTAACTGAAAAAACACCAACTCCATCAAGCACACAAAAACCCACAACTTTAACCACTCAAACCCTGATAACAACAACAGCTACTAAAAAACCCACAACAACAACTTCTATCACTGAGAAATCAACAACAGTCACAAAACAACCACCAACAACCACAGGCACAGAAAAATCTACAACTAAAGTAACTGAAAAAACACCAACTCCATCAAGCACACAAAAACCCACAACTTTAACCACTCAAACCCTGATAACAACAACAGCTACTAAAAAACCCACAACAACAACTTCTATCACTGAGAAATCAACAACAGTCACAAAACAACCACCAACAACCACAGGCACAGAAAAATCTACAACTAAAGTAACTGAAAAAACACCAACTCCATCAAGCACACAAAAACCCACAACTTTAACCACTCAAACCCTGATAACAACAACAGCTACTAAAAAACCCACAACAACAACTTCTATCACTGAGAAATCAACAACAGTCACAAAACAACCACCAACAACCACAGGCACAGAAAAATCTACAACTAAAGTAACTGAAAAAACACCAACTCCATCAAGCACACAAAAACCCACAACTTTAACCACTCAAACCCTGATAACAACAACAGCTACTAAAAAACCCACAACAACAACTTCTATCACTGAGAAATCAACAACAGTCACAAAACAACCACCAACAACCACAGGCACAGAAAAATCTACAACTAAAGTAACTGAAAAAACACCAACTCCATCAAGCACACAAAAACCCACAACTTTAACCACTCAAACCCTGATAACAACAACAGCTACTAAAAAAACCCACAACAACAACTTCTATCACTGAGAAATCAACAACAGTCACAAAACAACCACCAACAACCACAGGCACAGAAAAATCTACAACTAAAGTAACTGAAAAAACACCAACTCCATCAAGCACACAAAAACCCACAACTTTAACCACTCAAACCCTGATAACAACAACAGCTACTAAAAAACCCACAACAACTTCTATCACTGAGAAATCAACAACAGTCACAAAACAACCACCAACAACCACAGGCACAGAAAAATCTACAACTAAAGTAACTGAAAAAACACCAACTCCATCAAGCACACAAAAACCCACAACTTTAACCACTCAAACCCTGATAACAACAACAGCTACTAAAAAACCCACAACAACAACTTCTATCACTGAGAAATCAACAACAGTCACAAAACAACCACCAACAACCACAGGCACAGAAAAATCTACAACTAAAGTAACTGAAAAAACACCAACTCCATCAAGCACACAAAAACCCACAACTTTAACCACTCAAACCCTGATAACAACAACAGCTACTAAAAAACCCACAACAACAACTTCTATCACTGAGAAATCAACAACAGTCACAAAACAACCACCAACAACCACAGGCACAGAAAAATCTACAACTAAAGTAACTGAAAAAACACCAACTCCATCAAGCACACAAAAACCCACAACTTTAACCACTCAAACCCTGATAACAACAACAGCTACTAAAAACCCACAACAACAACTTCTATCACTGAGAAATCAACAACAGTCACAAAACAACCACCAACAACCACAGGCACAGAAAAATCTACAACTAAAGTAACTGAAAAAACACCAACTCCATCAAGCACACAAAAACCCACAACTTTAACCACTCAAACCCTGATAACAACAACAGCTACTAAAAAACCCACAACAACAACTTCTATCACTGAGAAATCAACAACAGTCACAAAACAACCACCAACAACCACAGGCACAGAAAAATCTACAACTAAAGTAACTGAAAAAACACCAACTCCATCAAGCACACAAAAACCCACAACTTTAACCACTCAAACCCTGATAACAACAACAGCTACTAAAAAACCCACAACAACAACTTCTATCACTGAGAATCAACAACAGTCACAAAACAACCACCAACAACCACAGGCACAGAAAAATCTACAACTAAAGTAACTGAAAAAACACCAACTCCATCAAGCACACAAAAACCCACAACTTTAACCACTCAAACCCTGATAACAACAACAGCTACTAAAAAACCCACAACAACAACTTCTATCACTGAGAAATCAACAACAGTCACAAAACAACCACCAACAACCACAGGCACAGAAAAATCTACAACTAAAGTAACTGAAAAACACCAACTCCATCAAGCACACAAAAACCCACAACTTTAACCACTCAAACCCTGATAACAACAACAGCTACTAAAAAACCCACAACAACAACTTCTATCACTGAGAAATCAACAACAGTCACAAAAACAACCACCAACAACCACAGGCACAGAAAAATCTACAACTAAAGTAACTGAAAAAAACACCAACTCCATCAAGCACACAAAAACCCACAACTTTAACCACTCAAACCCTGATAACAACAACAGCTACTAAAAAACCCACAACAACAACTTCTATCACTGAGAAATCAACAACAGTCACAAAACAACCACCAACAACCACAGGCACAGAAAAATCTACAACTAAAGTAACTGAAAAAACACCAACTCCATCAAGCACACAAAAACCCACAACTTTAACCACTCAAACCCTGATAACAACAACAGCTACTAAAAAACCCACAACAACAACTTCTATCACTGAGAAATCAACAACAGTCACAAAACAACCACCAACAACCACAGGCACAGAAAAATCTACAACTAAAGTAACTGAAAAAACACCAACTCCATCAAGCACACAAAAACCCACAACTTTAACCACACAAACCATGATAACAACCACAGCTCCAAAAACAACTATGTCAACGACTTCTACCACACAAGAACCAACAACAGTGACAAAAATAACGACAATAACCACAAAACAAAGTTCAACAATATCCACAGCTTCCACTGAATCCATAACAACAACTACACTAGAAATTGTTACAAATACAGAGGTTAAGACATCACCATTAACAGACCATCTGCGAAATATCACAGAAGAATCTACAACTAAAGTCACTGAAAAAACACCAACTCCATCAAGCACACAAAAACCCACAACTTTAACCACTCAAACCCTGATAACAACAACAGCTACTAAAAAACCCACAACAACAACTTCTATCACTGAGAAATCAACAACAGTCACAAAACAACCACCAACAACCACAGGCACAGAAAAATCTACAACTAAAGTAACTGAAAAAACACCAACTCCATCAAGCACACAAAAACCCACAACTTTAACCACTCAAACCCTGATAACAACAACAGCTACTAAAAAACCCACAACAACAACTTCTATCACTGAGAAATCAACAACAGTCACAAAACAACCACCAACAACCACAGGCACAGAAAAATCTACAACTAAAGTAACTGAAAAAACACCAACTCCATCAAGCACACAAAAACCCACAACTTTAACCACTCAAACCCTGATAACAACAACAGCTACTAAAAAACCCACAACAACAACTTCTATCACTGAGAAATCAACAACAGTCACAAAACAACCACCAACAACCACAGGCACAGAAAAATCTACAACTAAAGTAACTGAAAAAACACCAACTCCATCAAGCACACAAAAACCCACAACTTTAACCACTCAAACCCTGATAACAACAACAGCTACTAAAAAACCTACAACAACAACTTCTGTCACTGAGAAATCAACAACAGTCACAAAACAACCACCAACAACCACAGGCACAGAAAAATCTACAACTAAAGTAACTGAAAAAACACCAACTCCATCAAGCACACAAAAACCCACAACTTTAACCACTCAAACCCTGATAACAACAACAGCTACTAAAAAACCCACAACAACAACTTCTATCACTGAGAAATCAACAACAGTCACAAAACAACCACCAACAACCACAGGCACAGAAAAATCTACAACTAAAGTAACTGAAAAAACACCAACTCCATCAAGCACACAAAAACCCACAACTTTAACCACTCAAACCCTGATAACAACAACAGCTACTAAAATACCCACAACAACAACTTCTATCACTGAGAAATCAACAACAGTCACAAAACAACAACCAACAACCACAGGCACAGAAAAATCTACAACTAAAGTAACTGAAAAAACACCAACTCCATCAAGCACACAAAAACCCACAACTTTAACCACTCAAACCCTGATAACAACAACAGCTACTAAAAAACCCACAACAACAACTTCTATCACTGAGAAATCAACAACAGTCACAAAACAACCACCAACAACCACAGGCACAGAAAAATCTACAACTAAAGTAACTGAAAAAACACCAACTCCATCAAGCACACAAAAACCCACAACTTTAACCACTCAAACCCTGATAACAACAACAGCTACTAAAAAACCCACAACAACAACTTCTATCACTGAGAAATCAACAACAGTCACAAAACAACAACCAACAACCACAGGCACAGAAAAATCTACAACTAAAGTAACTGAAAAAACACCAACTCCATCAAGCACACAAAAACCCACAACTTTAACCACTCAAACCCTGATAACAACAACAGCTACTAAAATACCCACAACAACAACTTCTATCACTGAGAAATCAACAACAGTCACAAAACAACAACCAACAACCACAGGCACAGAAAAATCTACAACTAAAGTAACTGAAAAAACACCAACTCCATCAAGCACACAAAAACCCACAACTTTAACCACTCAAACCCTGATAACAACAACAGCTACTAAAAAACCCACAACAACAACTTCTATCACTGAGAAATCAACAACAGTCACAAAACAACCACCAACAACCACAGGCACAGAAAAATCTACAACTAAAGTAACTGAAAAAACACCAACTCCATCAAGCACACAAAAACCCACAACTTTAACCACTCAAACCCTGATAACAACAACAGCTACTAAAAAACCCACAACAACAACTTCTATCACTGAGAAATCAACAACAGTCACAAAACAACCACCAACAACCACAGGCACAGAAAAATCTACAACTAAAGTAACTGAAAAAACACCAACTCCATCAAGCACACAAAAACCCACAACTTTAACCACTCAAACCCTGATAACAACTACTGTAAAACCATCGACAACCACAGAAAAGCCCAGAACAACTCCATGTTCCTGCAAATACTTCAATCAGACTTTCTCTCCTGGTAAGAAACTACTTGCTGTCATCTACAGATTTTTTATTATATCGTTATCACATGTTTACCCTAGTCACATTTGTAATTAGAATATGACTATTCTAATATGGACAGATCAATTATTTCATAATTTCTTGATACTTATAAGAAATATGTGCTCTTCAGCATTACTTCTATCTCCAAACCCACGTTCACAATGAAGCACTCTACTTTTTCTTAGTCAAAACACCCTTGTAAATCATGTCCAATTTGTACTGATTCACAAGTTTGTTTTAGAAGTACTCTATTTGAATGCATATTTGATCATTACCATACTCATTACTGGTACTCTTGGTAGTCAAGTACTGCAGTCCCAATTCTGTTTATCTGTGGTATGTGTATGTAATACCACAATATCAGCTTGTAGAGTTATTCTAAAGCTCAGCATTAACTATATTCTTAAGTGCCCATAGTGAAAAAATAAGTGTAGAATTGTCATAAGCATTGCATTAGGAAGATCGCAACTTGTTTTTGTCCTTTTTTTTCACACAATATCTTGGTTTAAATTTCTAACAGGTAGCTTCATGTACAATGAAACTGATGGAGGAGGCTGGTGTTTCACTGCATATTGCAATTTAACATGCAGTGTAGAAAAGGATGTCAGACCATGTCAATCTACAACTCCACCAAGTCTTTCAACTATGACACAAAGTGCTGGCTCTACATCACACAGTTGCTTGACAACCAACACAGTATCTACTGTTAAGCCTCCGAAAGACTGTTTATATCTCAATCCACCTAGAAAGGTATCTCAGTTCATTTATATTGCATACTTAAAGGTCACCGCATCAAACTATGTGCTTTAGGCTATGCTATGTGTTTTGTGGTTAATGCACAGTAGTTCAGACCAGTCATCATACATAAAAAATACACAGATTTTTCAGGTGATAACAGTAGCAGTGGGTGATAGTTTATCGCAATACAAAATATATTTCTCAGTGTTTTAAAATCTCATCTAAAACATTGTTTAAATGTTGAATTATATACAAAATTTCCCCAGTAGCAAGATTCAAGTAAACAGTAACAGCCATTATCTCTTTAAATTTTGGAATTATTACAACATTCAGCAAACAAAGATTACATTACAGTTATTTAGCAGACACTTTTTATCCAAAGTGACTTCCAGTGGTTAGGCAGTAGCGTTAAGGGTCTTCCCTAAGGACCCAAATGAAATATGTTATTATTCATCCCCTAGAGACTCTAACTCTGGTCCTCTACATGGGAGACAGATGCTAGACCAACTGAACTATCCAGTCGTTTAGAAAATGCCGGAAAATTTTTCTTGGTGGATGGTTTGTTTGACTTTTAATGTTATTTATTTATTTATTTTGTGTGTGGGGAACATGTGGCAGGGTAGAGTTTGAGACATTGATTGTGCTGTGATGTATTAGTTTCCAGGTGGTGAAACAAATTTATGTTGCTGCCACTTTTTATAGCAATGGTTTTACAGAATATTTCGCTGGTAACCAAGTTTTGCTTGCTAAAACTAAAGCACTGTTAGATTAAGATCCAATTCAGTATTTCGGTCAAGCCAAGTCATCCATCATGTTTCTTTCATGTCTCTCATGATACAAAGCTGCACATACACAAGAGAGTTTTCTGGATGGGTGGGGTAGTGCGTTGTTTAATGTGAGAGGGGCAACAGGAGAGAGTGTGAGTAAGTCAAACTACAAAGTAAATCACATGTAGACACTTAAAACATAACAATGGGAATTTGTACCCGATTGCTATGATATAGCCATTAAGTACATCCCACGTTAAATGACTTGGGATACATAGAGTATGTTCAATACATTGTTCACCTCTAGATGACAGTCACAACACAATTAGGTAGCTCCGTAGCAAATACTATGTATCAATTATGTCAGCATTAGAGAGTATTTATATTTCATAAGACAAATGAAAGAACACACTAAGAGATTTTTCTTGAATGGGAAAAGGTTTTTGCTTGTCTCCTAATTGGTTTTTGTATTTGACACATTTACCAATTCCAAAAGTTCTCCAGCCTCAAATTCCCAAATGACCCAGTCTAACCAGCATAAAGGCTAATGTTATGTTTAATATTTTTAATCATGATAATAATAATAATAATAATCTTAATAATCTATCCATGGATACAGTGATGGAGCATCTATTGTATATCACTGAAATTAGGGGGTTTTGTTTGTTTTTAACAGTGCTCACCAGAAAATGTGACAAAACACAATCAACGTGCACTTATTAATTAATCATAATCACTCATTGTTGACAGGTGGACAGAAGTTCACTTTGTCAGCAAAAATGTTCCTCCTCTGCATGAAAATATTGTTCATCAAAGACAATACAGGAAAGTTCGCTCAAAGCTTAACAACAACAAAGATCCTATGAAATCCCAGGTCTCAGTTTTATAATAGTTGCATACACGTGGGGAGCTTAAAAAGTATCTTACACTGACTGTTTTTTGATAAACTTACTATTTTGCTATTTACAGAATGGTGAGTCCTGGAAACCAGACAAGTGCAGCACAAAAACATGTGTAGATGGCAACGTTATCGTATCACATGTACCTTGTGATCCAAAGCCCACTCCTGTTTGTGAGAATGGGTACCAACCAATAAGGGTTTATGATGAAACAGGCTGCTGTTTTCATGAGGAGTGTCGATGTAAGTCACATGGCTACATACTGTAACTATATAAAAAATGTGTTATTTTTTCAATGATGTAGCACAGAGTGAAATAATTCTGATGATATTTGCAGGTATCTGCTCTGGCTGGAGAGATCGTCATTATGTGACATTTGATGGTCTTTATTACAGTTTTCAGAAAAACTGCACATACGTCTTGATCAAAGAGATCATTGCAAAGTACAATTTTACAGTTCTTATTGACAATGAAAACTGTGATGCCTCTGGAACTGTGACCTGTCCTAAAGCCTTGATTGTGTATTACAAAAACTATGAAGTCATTCTCACACAGAAAAATAACCCAAAAGTGGAGAACATAGTAAGAATTGCCATAACACACACCTTAGATATCCTTATGTATCTGAATAAAATGCAATCACTATGTTTAACCTATTGTTCTCCTCTAGGTGTACATAAATGGAGAGCGGAAAATTCCAAGCTACTCGAATAAAGACCTCACCATCACAAGCACAGGAATTGAGCTTCTTTTAACGATCCCAGAAATTCAAGCTGTTGTGATGTTTAAAGGACTTTCATTCTACGTTGACTTACCAATGTCACTTTTCTACAGCAACACAGAGGGACACTGTGGTAAGCTTACAATTAAAATCTGTTAAAAGGTAATTGATAATGTACATATACACTACCAATCAATGTGTAATATAAAGTATCAGGGATGTTCTTATCTGGGAATTTAGGAACTTTTCCAATATGTGAGGTTGTAATATTTTTAATGTTTCCTTTACAAGGCACCTGTGACAATAACACCAAAAATGACTGCAGATTGCCAAATGGCAAGATTCACCCATCATGCTCTGACATGGCATTTGAATGGAATGTAAATTATAAGAATAATTCATATTGCAAGAAACAGCCACCACCAACTACACCTCTACCTACACCTGCACCAACTTGCTATCCTGAGATGTGTGAAATTCTTTACAGCGAGTAAGAATTTACATAATAAAATAATTACAAGATGTTAAATAAATCTGCATTAAAATGGACTGAACTGTTTTATTTTGTACATTAAGGGTGTTTAAAGAGTGCAGAGAAAAGATATCACCGAAGCCGTATTATGAGGCCTGTAAATTTGACATTTGCCACATGAAAAACGGTACCATGGCTTGTCCCAGCTTGGCAGCGTATGCCTCGAGATGTGCAGATGAATCTATTTGTGTAGCCTGGAGAAATGCAACAAATGGACAGTGTGGTATGAGAGTTTTGGTTTAGCAAAAAGCAATCTGCTATGTTTTAAATGTTTTTTGTGTGGGAAAGATGATGTTAATTCTGCCCTCTGATCTTACAGACTATCAATGTCCGGGAAACCAAGTCTACAAGCCTTGTGGGTCGACTTTCCTACCAACTTGCAATGCAAGGTAATCTCTCATTTCTGTTCATGAGGTCTCATAGCTGGAATGAGGGGCTGTATACTTAGATTAAGCTGGCATTTAATATGATTAGTTACAGTCTCGTGTTAATGTACTGACATTTTATTTCTTTGGGTAGCTCTAAACACAAAGTACAGCTAAGATTCAAATTTGTACATTCAAATGTGAATGTACAAAGTAAGACTGCAAAGCAATTTGCATATAATAAGTGCCTAACTCTTGCAAACATTGGCCCAGTTCCTGTTTCTCTAAAGAGATGAGTTGTTTCCAAGGAGTTTTTGGTGAATTATTTACAAATCAGTGGATATGGACAGCAAAACCTAAGACATGGATGTCCTGTGTCTTAGCAACAGGGTGTAGTTCAATTTATGTCCACCACTTTCATTATTAACAAGGCTTTTCTTTTCAAAAGTATAAAAGAAAAGTATAAAACAAAAGTATTTAAATTGAAAATGGTAGATATTTGATTGTTATCATTAAACATTTCACATAAAACCCACAAGTGTGAACCTTAGTAGCAGCTTATAAGGAAAGGATCATTAAAGACATAATTTTTAATCATGATTAAGATTAGCATTCATTCCTAAAGCCATTTTATGTCCATGAGAAAAAAAAAAGATAATTTATTTGTAACTTTGTTAAATGTTGTCATTACTGCATAATTAAATGATCATTTGACATTTACCTTTATTTCTGTTAATTGTTTTCATATTAAGATCAAATGAAAAGTATACACAGGAATGCCAAGGAGAAGACGGTGACAAGATGGCAGTTTGCAAGGCATCTAAGGAGGGATGTTTCTGCCCAGAGGGAATGACTTTGTTCAGTAAAACCTCTGACACCTGTGTCTCCAGCTGTAAGAATATCATTCAATCTATAAAAAAACAATAAAATGTTTATCTTTTAGGTTGAATACTCAGGTAAACTGTTTTTGGTTTATTGTTGTTAAAGGTTGTTTTGGACCTGATGGCCAACCTATACAGGTAACATCACAATCTATTTTTATTGATTTACAATGTGTTTTTGCCTTAATAACATTTTCTTCTTTTTTATCTTTCAAACAGCCGGGTAAGAAGTGGAAGATTGGTTGTCAAGAGTGTGCTTGCGATGAAGAGACTGAAACTGTTGAGTGCCAGCCTCTCATATGCCCCACTGACAAACCAATACAGTGCACCAAAGAAGGCGAGGTGCTTGAGATTCAAACAATTGACTGTTGTAACAGACAGACATGTGGTGAGTGATTTTAAGTATCATGCCAACATTGCCAACACATATGATGTAAAGTATGTCTTAACAAACAGGTATGACAATAGATCTAAAATTTACAATCAAAAGGAGACTCCAGTAAGTATATTCATGTGTGTATCTGTGTTTATAGCATAAACATCTTACAGAGATACTTATTATTACTAATTATTACTAATTTCATTCAAGAAGTTTGTTAAAAATCACTAATATTGGAAATATCTGATCTTTTAACCAGTGTGTGATAAGAATCGCTGCTCATCAAAGACGTGTGAATTAGGATTTGAGTTGAAGGTCCGTGTTTCAAATGAAAGCTGTTGCCCTGTCTACAGCTGTGGTAAGCCATTAATTACACTTAATGACTGCGAAAAGCGTGAAAGACTTAAAAACTAAACTCAGCTTTAAGGTAATCATGCTTGTTTGTATTAATTCCTATAGTACCCAAAGGGGTCTGTGTCTACAATGACACTGAATACAAGGTAAGAATAAATTATTTAACTTACATAAGGATATTAAAAAGAGAATACTTACTTGTTTCCAACAGTGTTCTCATTAATCTGGCTAATACTCCATATTTACAGTCAGGTAAATCTTTCTTCAAAAGTCCATGTGAGCCCTGCAAATGCACTGAAAACCAAGATCCCAGCACCAAGCTCAACACCTACAAGTGTGAGCAGAAACAGTGCAACAAGTCATGTGAAGAGGTACTTCTACATTTAATCAGTTAAAGTTAAAGCAAGATAAGTTAGACATTAAACATAAATATTTCAAATAGCAGGATATGCTAAATTGATTCCTTTACAAGAATGGTGATGTTTTTTTGTTTTTTTTTCTGTTTTTGTAAAATTAAGTCAAGCGAACAAGCAAATCTGTTTTTCACTTAGATTTTTTGGTCTGGTTTTAACTATTACCATTTCTGCCATCATAAAATTCTGTTTGTATGACTTCTGCTCATCAGTTAATGTACCTTGTAATGTTTTGATTTTTTTTTAACTCAGGTCAGCTTATATACAGCTCAGTGTTTTAACATATAACAGGCATAACAACAGGTTGAGAAAGACAAATAAGCTCTTATGTGCTTTCTTAAATATTGTAACTATGCAACTTTCTATTGTACAGTGAAAGTAAAGGAAACACCAAGTGAAATGAAAGTAGTTTTGGATTACAAAGCAATACTTCTTATGGTAATGTGATAACTCTTGATTTTATCTGTGATCCAGGGAACCGAGAAAAGTGACATGAATGGAACCTGTAAGTATAATTTAATCAAAGAAAATTGAATTGTGCAACATTATTTTTTAGATTCAGTCATTTTACATAAACGAATACAGTGCTTTGCCAACCTGATCCACATATCTTAGAATTTATTTAATGAATAATCTGACATATAATTCTTCCTTTGTTGTATTTATTCTGGTCTATTTGAGTGTATTAGAGTGCTTTCTTTTCTCCTTTTTCTGTTACACAGTTTGTGTTAATGTTCGCATTTAAAAACGGAAAAGAACACCTAATGGACAGGTTTCAGTGTACAGCATATCTTAAAGTTTTTCAATACTTTTTTTTTTACATCTGAATTTTAGACTTAATACAGGATTCATGTCAACACAAGATCTTAACATAACACTGGTTTCAGGGTTTCCCACACACAGACCGATTCTGTCTCTCCTCCATCACTCATTTTTTAAAGTGTGAACGCACGTGATGTCGCTGCTGATTTGAAAATATCCCACATTTTCCGACACTTGCCCACCTCCTCCTCAACTGTCTCCCGCCTTTTATCATTTTATTCTGAGTCCATTTTGCCACCATGTTTCTCCACATCTCAGCTGTTCTGCCTCTGCGACCTTTTTTCTTGTTCTTTAAAAAAATATATTACCGTCATTGTGACCAATCTGCACTATTTGCAAAAAACTGAGGAGCACAAATAATTTTTTCTGTGCACAGCTAGTGTCAGGCAGACCAATCAGCCACACCAATGTAATGTATCATGATTTCTTTTTTTTTTTTTTTTTTTTTTTTTGACAAGTAGGCTGTCAGGCAACTTTCGGGCCCAGGCCACCAGGAATCGTCTCTAGTGGGCCAGTCCGGGGCTGCCATATGAACTAAACGTTACTAATGAACATCCTGCACCCTGAAGCTTAAATTTATACTCGTGCTTCATCTGCGTAAAGGTCAGTTAGGCCATCACCGCCGTAGGTGCCGTGTAGGTCTGAAGAGGCTTAACGCACACCTATGTCGTAACCGACCTTAGGGCAGATGTCACGTGAGTATAAATCCAGCTTAAGTTAACGTTGGTTATGCAGCAAACAATGCGTCTAAGATGAAATGTGGATATATTTGACAAGGCTACGGTAGGCTATATGCCCATAGTGAAATAAAAAAGATTAGAATGCAATTATAAATTATTATTATTATTTCAATCACTAAATGTTTTCTGCTTCAAGCCAGATGAGTACTGAAAAATTTTTCCTTGTCCAGAGGAGGTGGAATAGCTTGAGGAGGTATAGTCAAATAGCTGTGGCTAGTAAATGTTATTAAAGGGTTATTTAATACTGTATATAATTTCAAATGTCCTGGGGCATCAAACAGTGCTGAACAACTCAGGGCTGTTCAGGATAGACCAGGAGGACAGCAGCCAAAATGCTGCTGTAAGACAGGCAGCTGCTGAAACAGGTGAGGTGGAAAGTGATTAGGTCTCTTAGTTCTCTCTTCTCCTAAAGAACTTCTTTTAAATAATTAAGATTGAGCTGAATAATTTGAAATTATTCTTGTAGATATATAAAATTGTCTGACTAGGTGACTCAGAAGAACAATAGATGAGCATACAGGTGTGTATTTAATATGACACTCAGAAAGTGTGTGTTTGAACGCCACCCACTGCACGCACTTTGCACACACCCTGATGACTGACTCCACCCACCACCACGATATTTTATTCCCTCATCAGCGCCAGGGGAGCACTCCAAATAGCCACCTGGTCTGTGGGAAACACTGCTAGTCTGAATCCTCCAACAGTGAAGGCCACTTAAATAATTCACCTGCAGATATGTGTTCCATGTGAATGTGTTCATATGTCATCTGCAGGTACTCCACGTCGCTGTCAGCTAAACAAGAACACCACATACCTGAAGACAGAGAACTGCACCTCAACTGTGCCGGTGGAGCTGACAACCTGTGAGGGATCCTGTGGAGCCTCCTGGTCAATGTGAGACTCATGATAATGTTTCTGGAGAATATGTCACACAAACTGCTCAGTCATGCTAAACTCACCTGTTCAGTATTAATGTAAAGATTCATTTTAAATGTTTGCTTTTTGAGAGCAAGTATCTAACCCGTACTTCTCCTTTACTTACAGGTACTCAGCAAAGGCAAACAGTTTGATGCATTCGTGTACCTGCTGTCAAGAAATGGCCACCAGCCAGAAGGAAGTGGAGATGAGTTGCTCTGATGGCAAAAACATCAAACACACCTACATTTCAATAGACAAGTGTGGGTGTCAACTTGCTGAATGTAAAGAGCTCACCAAACATTAATGCAGAACATGTCAAAGGTAGAATTAAAATTAACATGTCATGCTGAAAGCTAATTATTCTTTTCATAACTTCTTAAAACTTTGCATTTCAAGACCAACAAAGACACACTCATCTGTATTAAGCAGATCCAAATGTTTAAAACTTGTCAAACAACTGTACTTTGCTGGTCAGAAATGTCCTTAAATAGTTAAACTGGTTATTTGGGCTTTTACTATACCTGTCAACACTTTTTGTGTACTGTCTGTGTGACAGTAATCACTATAATGTGATGTTTCAAACTTCTCTCTTTAATGCCATTAAAGCTTATATTCATGATCATCCCTGTTTTCTTGTGTTTTTATTATTTTTATTATTTGTTGACACAGTGGCACGTCTCTGATAAATGGAGATAATGGGTTAGATCCAGCAGCACACTGAGATTCTTGACTTGCTTAAAAGGGTGTTTACTGACCTTAAGCCCCTACTCCTTGTTACCAAACAAAATAATCTCAGTTTTATCCTTATTTAATTGGAGGATATTTTAACCCATCCTGCAGTTTACTTCTTCTAAATGTTGTATCCTTAAAAGGTGATAATGGGAAGAGTGAATGAATGAAAAACAAACGCAGTTCCCGGTTCACACATCTGCAATAAGTCTTAGTGCTTTGAATATTCTTTTTAGATCTCTAAGTAATTAATGTCTTTTTACACACCAAAACCATTTTAACAGTGAATACATGCACCATAATATATTCCTCTCTGTCAAAAATAACGCGTTAACAGAAGTCACTACTTTATGTAATGAATTGTGTTAAATTTTTTTATTTTTTTTTGCATTTAACACATGCGCAGCATCTGTCATTAATGATGGTGAGACATGGACATATATAATATTATATTATTTTAACATTTTAATTAACATGTGACCCATGTGGTTTTGCACATGTGAAAAACATTTTCCTGCAAGGGTGAGGACACTTATGATTTTATCAGTGTGTTTTTAAAGATGCTCAAGTTTGTCGAGGGAGGCATCATGGTGGGGCGTATCGGTTTCATGTGTCAGAGGTTGATCAGCATCCTTATCTCTGACACATTTCATCCGGTTGGTGAAAACAAAAGAATAAATAGATGAAATTTATCATCACAGTTAACATGTTTACATTGTTAATATGTGCTCAACTCAGTGTCAGAAATTGCTTCTAGCATCTGTGTCCACATTATAACATATGAGGAAAAACTTTTTTTTCACTCCAGTTGGCTCCAGAATGCTTCACTTGTTTTATGACCAAACAAAACTTTGCAGAGTCATCTTCAGCTTCCTCCTTTACACAACATCTGATTTCATTATCAAAAGAAAAGAGCAGAAAGATTATTTTGTTAACTTGCTATCACAGTGAAGAGCTTCATTTGTCAGAGATTGATCAGCCTCTTATGTATAAAGCTCCATGAATAGTTATCTAAATTAAATTTTTAGAAACATATTTTAGAAAAAATATTTTAGAATTTATTTTTCTTTTTCGATAAAATCAGTTATTGTTTTGTAAATGTTTTATTTATATGTTTTTGCTAATAACACACCTGTTTGTCAGATAAACTTGTTACACACTTTTGCTGTTTCTTATGTTCTCACAGATCATAAAGCAAGGTTCTCTTATCACAAACATGGTTCACCATTTTAGCTAAATGTATTTTTATTATAAAATGTGATCACTTGGGTGAAAAAAAAGTATATCAAATGCTGTTTTTGGCATCACTAGTGGTGTGAAACTTTTATTTTGATATTAGATAGACATTGTAAGTCTTAGATTAATATATATAAAGGAACAGTACTCGGGTTTAGGACTCATAAAATAAATAATAAATAATTATGAAATGTTTGTTATAATAGCAACTTGGAAGCTTGTTAATAATAAGTTCCAACATAAAATGGGCCAAATTTGATTTAAACGTGAGAAGGTTAATGAACTAGAAAAAACTGGACTGAGGACACATGCATACATCTAAGGCAGGGTGTTCATCCTGGATTGCCAAACATCGGTTTGTGAGTCAATGGCAAATGTTTTGTCAATGACACATTGATTCGTGGATTTACTTTATAACAACACAAATATTCTTAATTTGAATGTAAAACCCACATTTCCAAATACTTTTGTCCAGTGAGATAAGTGTGTAATTCTCTTCTTCTTTTTCTTCATTTTCATTTAATGTGCTTTAATATAACTCATGAACTGTGCTTTTCACTTTTAAAGACTTATGTTATTTGAATGTTTAAGATAGATATGGCATAACGAAGCTTGAAATAACAATGTTTCAGACAGATGGAGTGTTGTTTTATCTAACATGGGTGTGATCTTAATAGAGACAAAAAACACAAAGGTTGACACCCAGAATCTTTTGTTTACCCCTCCTAAACTGCAAACACCCAAAGGACTATATTACATGATGTTTGTAGTGAGGTACCAGTTGGCTTGAATATCCATCACAGGACTGAGACAAATCAAGGACTACAGGAACAGTCAGGATGCCTCTTGAATGGGTGATACCATGGCTCAGCCTGTGTCTTGGACTGTCAGGCGCCACCAACAGTATGCTACAGGGACATGATAACTGTGTGTATTATTGTGTTCAGAAGAAACATTATCAAACCATATCAAGACTTTTACGCTGCTCGAGTATAAATGTCTTTCTTCTTTTTCTTATAGATCTGACAGGGACTGAAATGCCAGTGATTACAGGTAAGAGATCTTCTGAGTTTAAGAAAAAAGAACAAATAAACTGTAGTTTGAACCATCATTTAACAGTTATTTTTATCCCAAAACCTAGAAGTGAGACATTCCGACAACAACCCGTTCTGCAGCACATGGGGAAACTACCACTTCAGGACGTTTGATGGGCATTTTTTCCAACATCCCTCGACTTGCAACTATGTCCTTACATCCCAGTGTATGGCCAGCTACGAGACTTTCAACATTCAGATCAAGCGGCAGCAAGTAAATGGGGTAACCACCATCGAGAAAGTCACAATGAAACTGAGTGGGACCGTGGTGGAATTGGCCAACACTTCGACCATAATTAATGATAACTCGTGAGTGTGTGTTTTATTGATGAGTTGTTGTTTTTTATTACCAGCTAATGTACTGGTTTAACTAGTGGTCAATGTCTTAAACTCATGATTTGTTTGTCCCTCTTTAGTGTCTCCATTCCATACAGCAAGGCTGGCATTGAGATTGTGAAAAGTAGAACTTATGTTAAACTTAAAGCATCGCTGGGTCTCGTTTTAATGTGGAATCAAGCGTCCTCTCTCTGGGTAAATTTGTTAATGTCTGCTGTTTTATATACTGTGCACAACCTGACCAAACTAATCACAGAAGATCAATTATATGCTAAAAAAGTTAAATTAAAAAAGTTAAATAAAACTAGTCATTACAAAAAATGGAAAAAGCACTACAAGGAGACAACATTCATTACTGAAACACAAAGATAAAATTTAAGAATTCAGTAAATCAGTGTTTGAAAGTTCAACTAATTCCTGTTGAGATGTCCTCACTCTAGACTGAAACAAATTATCAGATGTTATTTGAACTTTTGTGGATGGTCATTGTTTTGAGTTTCTGGGAAGTGAAAGTTGGCAGAACAAAGGGTGCCGGGTGTAAAGCACTGCAACAATATCTGATGTCTGTATCTGATTCTGATCTGAATTTGAACAAATCTAAGGTGGAGCTGGATGCAAAATTCGAGAATCAAACCTGTGGTCTGTGTGGAGACTTCGGTGGAGCACAGCTCAATGAAGAGTTCATCCAGTCTGGTAAATACTGAATGCTGGAGCAGAGAATAAACTTACATGCAAATAATAATAATAAAATCCAACTTTTTCTAAGTATCTGTATCCTCTGCTCTGCTCTAAAAGGTCTTGAATATGATGCTGAGAAATGGAAAGTTGATGGTCCCACTGAAACCTGTGAAGAGATCAACACTCAAGTCCCCCGCACTTGTGAAAATCAGGTAGGAGAAGCTTGATTGCCTTGTCATGATCTAACACTTCAAGTGTTATAATCTGAATGCATGATATGCTCCGATCCCCAGACGGACCTTTGTAAGAACCTCCTGACTGGACCTGCATTTCTCAGCTGTCAAAACCTAATAAATACAGACTTATTTATTGAAGCCTGTATGAGAGACATGTGCAACTGTAACAGCAACAGCACTTCATGCATCTGTTCAACTGTGTCAGAGTATTCCCGGCAGTGTGCTCATGCAGGCGGGACACCACAACAGTGGAAGACCGCACAACTGTGTGGTAAGAAGTGAAATAAGAAAATTTAGAAAGAGTGATATTTGACAGAAATTTCCTAAAAATGATTGTATTTTAATTTTAATATTCCTATTTGTGTTTTAAATAGGCAAACAATGCCCTTTTAATATGGAATACATGGAATGTGAAAGCCCCTGCATTGACACCTGCAGCAACCCCCAGAGAAGCCAGACGTGTGATGAGCACTGCATAGATGGATGCTTCTGTCCATCTGGTAAGTTTACCAGCTTTGGAAATGATTGTTTGTTATACCTCCACCGAGGCGGAGGTCGTGTATTTGGCGGCGTAGGTTCGTCTGTCTGTTAGCATCATAACTCAAAATGTTATATATGGATTTTAATAAAAATTTCAGGATATCTCACAAATGGAACAAGGAACAAGTGATTAGATTTTGAGTCTGGATCCAGGGATTTTATAAAAGAATTCTTTACTATGGGGAGATGGGGACAATTTTACCATTAGAGCTTCTAACTCAAAAAAATGCCCACAGTCATTGGCAAAAAAAAAAAAAATTGGTTGAAGGTCTACACTTTTTGGGTTCTTCTAGTTTTTGTTATCAAATCATCAAGACACTAGAACCAGCGTTGTGCATGAAGGCATTGAAAGCATTGACCTGAACTGAACAAAAGTTCATTTGTAAATAAAGAACTTGAACATGAACTTGTTCAGATTGTCCTGTCCTGTTAACAATTACTGTCTACTGTACATTTTCACCGGCGGTGCTCTGACTTCACACTACCTTAACCACGATGCATTACACATTCTAGCATATCAGCAAAGCAACGTTGGTGCTGAAGTGTAGGTGAAAGGAGAGAAGCTGTAGAATCAGCATGTGCATCACATGGTTCATGTGTTTATACATATGGGAATAATACATACTATCTGGAGAAGATTGAGCTAACATTTTTATGCAAGTTATGTCTGCCTGCATTTAAAAAAAGGTAGAACATCAGCCTCGTTGATCTCTAATTTGAAGATACATGGAATTGAAGCATCCATCCAGCTGCCCTGCCAACTGCCCAAAATGATCCAGATCACACTGCCTGCAGCCTTCAGACTTCCCAGCAACAGGGTATTTGTTTAGTTACAGGTTTCTCAAGTTCAATCTTTCATTCTCACTTCTAACTTAACCAGAGTTTTTAAAGCTGTTAAAGCATACTCTACAAAAAAATGTTGATTATGAACTACATTTTAGGATAGCAGTAAAGTGATCCTTCAAAATTCATATTGTAGCATCACAGGTTGGCTGTCGTATTCCATAACTGTCACATGAAGGATGACTTCTTCTTTATTGGAACTACATTAAATCATATTGCCCCTGTTTAATTAAATGAAAATAGCAAACAATGAAGTAGAAGCCAGTAGAATAAGTGATAGTCTTCAAAGAACAAAAAAGTTCAAATTAGCAGGTGATGAATTTACTGTTGTAACAATGCCTTTAAATATAATAAAATAATTTTGACATGTTACGTAGGAGTTGACGTGGGAAGTGCAAAACAATATTACATCCAGTGAAACACTTTTACAAAGATGAATCACAGATTTTGGTGTAACATCTATCTTTGTAATTGTGTTTCAGTAAACTTGTAAAAGTTTCACTGGATATAAATTTGCATAACAAAAGTGTAAAAGTGTTTCACTCGATATAATATTGTTTTGCACTTCCCGGCCACCATATTACGGAGACCTGGCTTCAGTAATAGTGACATGGACTGATAAATTGAGATTACTATTGCTAGTACTTCCAAAAACAATACTTTAGGGCAAAACAGTATGTGCTGATATGAACCATGAACCGCTAGTTTCCTCCTTCACATCTGAACCATAAACAAACACAACAAGAGCGATAGCGACAGAAAAGCCAATCAGCTGATTACTGACAGCCGGTGTGATGATTCACAGAACAGTAGTGGGAGGAGGAGAAGGCTACGCAGACAGCAGAGACATTTGTACACAACTGCAGGAAAATGTGTTATTATTATTATTATTATTATTATTAGTATTATTATTAGTATTATTATTATTATTATCTTAAAAGCAGGAGTGTGGGTGTTGAACCCATCACAGAGCAAAGTGTGGTGGACAAGAGAGCATCGCCGTTAATGTATTATGTAAAAATGTAAAAATTTATGTATTATTTTTGATAATATTATTTATGCGAAGTTTTAGTTCATAGTGGAAGTTATGGAATCTAGAACAGCTGCCACCTTGTGATGCCACAATAAAAATGAGTTAAGGAATTTTACTGCCATCATAAAATCTGGTTCATAATCAACTTTTGTTTGTTTGTTTTGTTTTATTTTGTTTTTATTTACAGTATGTCTTAAAAACTCCTAAAGGGGTAAATTAGACCTGAGAACGAAAGACTGAACTTAAGAAACCTGTAATTAACCAAGTAAACTGTTTCTGGGAAGTCATCCCCTGACGGCTGCAGGCAGCGAGACCTGGGTAGTCTGGGCTGTTGGCAGCAGTTCTTGACCTTTCCTCCATCCATCCATTCATTTTCTGCCACTTATCTGGAGTTTGGTCGTGGGGGCAGCTGCCTAAGCAGGGAAACCCAGACTTACCTTTCCCTGGCCACATTCACTAGCTCATCCGGGGGGATCCCGAGTTGTTCCCAGGCCAGCCGAGAGATGTAGTCCGTCCAGCGTGTCCTAGGTCTTTCCCGGGGCCTCTTTGCAGTGGGACGTGCCTGGAACAACTCACCAGCGAGGCGTCCAGGAGGCATCCTAACCAGATGCCCAAGCCACCTCATCTGGCTCCTCTTGATGCGGCGGAGCAGCGACTCTACTCTGAGCCCCTCCCGGATCACAGAGCTTCTCACCCTATCTCTAAGGGAGAGCCCGGCCACCCTATGGACAAAACTCATTTCGGCTGCTTGTATTTGCGATCTTGTCCTTTTGGTCACCACCCACAGCTCGTGACCATAGGTGAGGGTAGGAACGTAGATCGACCGGTAAATCGAGAGCTTTGCCTTTTGGCTCAGCTCCCTCTTCACCATGACAGACCGATGCAGTATCTGCATCACTGCAGACGCTGCACCGATCCGCCTGTCAATCTCCTGCTCCATCCTTCCCTTACTCATGAACAAGACCCTGAGATACGTGAACTCCTCCACTTGGGGCTGGACCTCATTGCCTACCCAGAAAAGACACTCCACCCTTTTCCGGCTGAGAATCATGTTCTCAGATTTGGAGGTGCTGATTCTCATCCCAGCCGTTTCACACTAGGCTGCGAATCGCTACAGCGAGGGCTGAATATCACAGCCTGATGAAGCCAATAGAACCACATCATTCGCAAAGAGCAGAGACCCAAACCTAAGGCCACCAAACCAGATCCCCTCAACACCTCGGCTGCGCCTAGAAATTCTGTCCATAAAAGTTATAAACAGAATCGATGACAAAGGGCAGCCTTGGCGGAGTCCAATCCTCTCCTCACTCTGACACCGGTCATACAGGGACTGTACAACTTGTATAAGGGGTCCGGCACTCCATACTCCAGTAGAACCCCCCACAGGAGTCCCCAAGGGACAGTGTTGAACACCTTCTTCAAGTCCACAAAACACATGTAGGCTGGTTGAGTTAACTCCCATGCCCCCTCTAAGACCCTGAAGAGAGTGTAGAGCTGGTCCACTGTTCCACGACTGGGACGAAAACCACACTGCTGCTCCTCAATCCGAGGTTCGACTATCCAACGGACCTTCCTCTCCAGCACCCCTGAGTAGAACTTACCAGGGAGGCTGAGGAGTGTGATCCCCCTGTGTAGTTGGAGCACACCCTCCGGTCCCCCTTTTTTAAGAGGGGGACCACCAGTCCAGTCCAGGGGAACTGTCCCCTATGTCCATGTGATGCTGCAAAGGCGTGTCAGCCAAGACCTAGCCAGAACCAGAGCCCTATGGAACTCTGGGCGGACCTCATCCACACCCGGGGCCCTGCCACCGAGGAGCTTTTTAACCACCTCAGTGACCTCAGCCCCAGAGATGGGAGAGCTCACCAGGGTCCCCCGACTCTGCTTCCTCATCGGAAGATGTGTTGGTGGGATTGAGAAGGTCTTTAAAGTATTCCTTCCACCGCCTCACAACATCCCGAGTCGAGATCAGCAGCCCCCCCATCCCCACTGTACACAGTGTTGATGGAGCACTGCTTTCCCCTCCTGAACCACCGGATGGTGGACCAGAATCCCTTTGAAGCCATCCGAGCAAGTCCAACGACACGACTACAAAGTCGATCATCGAATTGCGGCCTAGAGCGTCCTGTTGCAAAGTGCACACGTGGAAACTCTTATGCCTGAACAAGGAAGAGATGGTTAAACCATCAAACTGCCCATTTATTGCCCATACAGGATAAAAAAAAGTTTTCTGAATCTGAAACTCTGCCCACATCGAAGTTGGCCATCTAGAATTTTAAGAAGCTGTCCTCACATCCAACACTCTCCAAGAGTGTGAAGCACAGCTCCATATTTCAGTGAATCTTTGCTTTGTACCCGGATGTTGTCTCGTCTTTGTTTTTATACATCTTGAGGCCCTTGATGAATATCGAATAGTGTTGTGTTTTTATGTGGAGGTTTTGTTGCTGCTGCTAGTCAAATATTATCATTTAATAATCATGTTGCTGAGCAGCTGACGTCAGCTTACTGCCAACTTGACTCCATAACATATTTATTTCTCAACCTAACTGTAACAAAGTCAAATGTTTTTTATTCTGTGTAAAGTTAATGAGACAGAAAATTTTATCATTTCAAAAACAATGTGCATCATCAAAGATCACTGAGTTCAAATTTTTTCTAGCACCATGCAATAAGCATTTGTCCATGAAATACCAAAAGTTTTCCAAAGGTGCCCTGTCTCGCAAGAATGCTGATCATTACATCCCGTCTCAGTAACACAATATCTTGGACATTTAGTTGATTTGCTATGCAACATAGTTTGCCATGAAAAACCTACATCCAACATGCTTAAAGATAATGCCTTTATTCTTGAATCTTCTAGGGCTTTTTGACATTAGTTTTGTTTTGAAATTGACTTTATTAGCCCACCATATGGGAGTATCGCGTTAGGGATCACCCGACATTGTCCAGCCTGGTCCCACCCATCTCAAGAGTGGGTTTCAGAATTTAAGTTTAGTAGAAATATCTGACTTAAATCAGTAACTTTAGTCAAGAGATTTTTACATATAGATTTCAAAGTATTGGTCAATTTTTGTTGTGTTTTTGTGTTTTTTTTTTGTTTGTTTGTTTTTTTGGTGTGTTTTTTTGTTATCACGCACTAGGTGTTACTTTACACTGGAATCCCTGCCTACTTGAACAGCCCCACCCATCAGACACCATGCAGCATGGTGTCTGACGTACTTCTGCCCTGATGATGGTTTATTTATTGGTTGATTTGGATCTGAACTGTGTTAGCAGCGAAACTCCAATTCAGAGACTAAAACTGAGGTAAAATCACATCTAGATTAAGGACGAAAATCTATTTTTGCTGCTGTTTCTTTTCACTAAACATTCCTTTGCTTCCATGCTGGTATTGCTGCCTATGGATGAGTAATCCTTCTAACCTCACTTCAAAGAAACCTACTACTCCAATAACATGTCAAAATATTGTAAAAAATCTATCTTTGCGAGTGCTGTGTATTGTTCGTACATTTCTCACTTTTACAAGATCTGAGTTGCATTTAGTATATTCATTTTTACTGTTTCTCCCAAGGGACGGTCTTTGATGACATTTCAAAAACCGGATGCATCACTATTGACCAGTGCTCCTGCTCTCACCATGGCCATTCATACGAACCTGGGGAATCATATTTTAAGGCCTGTAGAAATTGGTAATTTCTTCAATATTGTCTCTCAATTAACAAAATGTGCTTTCATGATGGTACATCTGATTAAACATAAGTCCAACTAAACTGTGTCTGTTTCCAGCACCTGTGTTAGTGGTAAGTGGAACTGTACGGATGTGGACTGTCCTGGTATCTGCTCTATCCTGGGTGGATCTCACATCACCACCTATGATGATAACTTATATACTTTCCACGGAGACTGCTCGTACGTTTTATCCAAGGTGGGGAAATCAAACTAGGAAGTGCTAAACATAATAATGATTGTAACAATTAAAAAGATTAATCTTGTAATTCACAAACTGATTTATATCCAATTTAAATAAGAAATTATTTTCTAATTAAGTGTGTTTTTGTCTTCTTAATTTTAGGATACTAATGGGACCTTCAGTATCCATGGTGATTTGGCCAAATGTGACAAATCAGATAAATCATCTTGTCTGTCTGCTGTCACTCTACTATACCTTAAGGATACGGTAAAATATGTACATTAAAAATAAATTATAATATTCTTATATATTCTCATATATTATTATTACTACTACTATAATAATAATAATAATAATAATCTGTTGGAAACAGAGTCTATATCTTTACATAACAACTCACTTTTTCCTGCAGATGATTGAAATTAAAGCAAATGGAGAGGTCCTTCAAAAAACACAATTGTTTAAGCTCCCTCTCCTCCTGGGTAAGTAAATAGTTCCTTATAGTGAAACCACAGCATTCTACTTGTTTACTTAACATTTGCTCAGTGGGGTTTTTTTCTCCTCCACAGATGACATTACAATCTTCAGTCCATCTACATTTTTCATTGTGATCCACACCACCTTTGGGATTGATGTTGAGATTCAGCTCGTACCTCTTATGCAAGTCTACATCAAAGCCAATGTTTCCATGAAGGGAAAACTCAACGGTGTGTTTTACTTTTTAAGATCTTTTCAAGATTGTTTTATGTAAAGTTTAAAGTATCGACTTCTTGCAGTGAGTGTTTATATTGGCTGTTAAGTTAAATTATAATGTTATCAATTTAGGTCTTTGTGGAGATTTCAATGATGTTCAAAATGATGACCTCAGAACTACAAGTGGACTGACTGAGGGAACAGCTGTGACATTTGCCAACACATGGAAAGCCAAACCAAACTGCCCCGATGTGAAACCCACAACTGATGATCCCTGCTTTTTAAGTATTGACAGGGGTAGGTCAGAAACATCATGGTCTATACTTTCATACAAGTCTCCACATTGCTTTACCAATGGCTTTATTTATTTATCCTTTTAAATTTTTTGCACTTCATTAATTAATTCACTCATTCATTCATTATTTCTGTCTCTCTATCTAACACAGAGAATTATGCCAAACACTGGTGCACTCTTCTGTCAGACCCACATGGGATTTTTTCATCTTGCCACTCTGAAATAAACCCGGCAGAATATGAAAAAGTATGTAATTATGTCTTTCCATATATATCTACACTTATTTGTCTAATGATTTTTAAAGCTGTTCATTCAGGATGTTGTTGCATCTATTTGCAGTTTTGTGTTTATGACACTTGTGCCTGTGGAAAGAGTGAGGAATGCATGTGTGCTGCCCTATCTGCCTACGTCCACGCATGTGCCGCTGAAGGCGTCTCACTGAAAGGATGGAGGGAAACTGTATGCCGTAAGTTTTACCCAATAAATAAACTGGGCATAATTAAGTGTGGCTTTGCTTTTAAAATTTCCCCACTTAACTAGCCAATCCCATCTTTTTTCACAGAGAAGTACACGACTGACTGCCCTTCTAATTTTGTGTATAAGTACAAGATGACAAACTGTGGTCGTACCTGCCGCTCTCTTAGTCAGTCAGACTTGACATGTGGGGTTAATTTTACCCCGCTTGATGGTTGTGGCTGTGCTCGTGGTACTTATCTCAATGAGAAAGAACTGTGTGTACCAGCCTCACATTGTCCTTGTTATCTTGGAGATGAACTGGTACAGTCTGGAATGAAAATCAGAGTCAACGGACAAACTTGGTGAGTCTTTGTCGGTTTCTAGCCAAAAATAAACTTTTATGTTAATCTGCTGACATCTCAGCTAGTTATTTTATAGTTGTCAGATAACATGAAAATAGAATATAAAGAAAAGAACAGTGTCATGTAAAAAATGCCCTTAATGATTTTCAATGTCATATATATATATATATATATATATATATATATATATATATATATATATATATATATATATATATATATATAAAAAACTACAATATTATTTTTTAGTCCATTTCTTCTTGACATAGCAAAAAAATTCACCAACTTCACCACTGAAAGTTAGAAAATAATCAAAACAAAATGTGTTTTTTTTTTAAAGAAATTCCACAATCACTGAAAGAATATAGTGACTAATAGTGCACACCTACTATAATAAATTCCTTTGCCATCGGAAGAGAAAACAAGGTCACCAATATATTACTGTACCTTATTTAACTCTTTGACATTGCAAAATACTTTTTCGTGGTCAAGCTTGTCTAAAATATCTGCAATGCGGAGGAGTAGCCCTCATTTCCCCAATTTTCCATGACCAGAAGTCACAAAAATAAATTCCTCAATGAATATTAGTTGTCCTCTTAATGATCAATCAAATGAATCAAAATTTGACATATGAAGTCCTTTTTGAACTAAACAAAAACAGCACAAATTAAAACAAGGTGCCAAAATATAAATTGAATAACTATTTATAAAATTCTACATTTATAAAATCAAATGCACTTTTATTTCAACCATTTTTTCCATTTAATTGTTGCTAGTTCCACTTTTAATACAAAAGATTGGGATTAAAAAAAAATACTATCTGTATCATGAGAAACTGGCATCCGAATTTATGTTTATTTCTTGTTTATCTCTGATATGTTCATGAAGAGTTTTTATTAACATCAAGGGAACCCAAAGTCAACTAACTCTACATATTGCTCCTTCAAAGAATTAAATAACTGTATTCATAGGACAAAGATAAAAGAAATCCTGAAATTAATTTCTCTTCTTTGCCTACTTTACTTTTCTCTGCCATCTTATTGTGCCTTTCAGCTCATGCAATAGTGGAGCACTAAGCTGCACAGGAGAGCAGATAACTGAAAGTAGGTACATGCAAATCTGTCAAGAACATTATTAGATAAAAAACAAACAGTAGTTTCCCCTTTAACACACTATCATTGTCATCAGCTTGTAACGAGCCAAAGGTTTTCTTCAACTGCTCAAATGCAAAGCCAAGTGAGAAGGGATTTGAATGCCAACGCACCTGCCAGACACTGGACACAGAATGTGTAAGGCTGAGATCTTGCTGTTAAATATAATACACACGTATGCTTATGCAAAAGATTCACATACATGTTAAATAAATTGCTATTATGCTGTATAGGTAAGTAAACAATGTGTCTCCGGATGCGTCTGTCCTGATGGCTTGCTGTCAGATGGTAAAGGAGGTTGTGTGAAGGAGGAAAACTGTCCTTGTCCATACAATGGAGAATACCATAATCCTGGAGAAAATATAAATGTGGGTTGCAATAAATGGTGAGTTTTAAAGTTCATGCCAAAGTCTTGTGTCACGTCACATTTTTATGTGCCCTTTTGGAGTTTACAACATTTAACTTTCTATTTCCTAGCACGTGCAAAAACAGAAAATGGGAATGCACAAATAATGATTGTGGTGGAACCTGTACCGTATATGGAGAGGGCAATTACATCACCTTTGATGACAAGAAATATGCCTTTAAAGGCGACTGTGGCTACATTTTCGCCCAGGTACAATGTGTCGTTATGTTTAGTTGTTGTGACTTGTTAAAATAACTCTTTTGATACTGACATCAGATTATTTGCAGGATTACTGTGGAGATGATATGAATGGCACCTTCAAGATCCAAACTGACCCCATGGATTGTGATCAAACTGACAGCACCTGCTTTAAACCTATCAAGCTCTTCTTGGGGGTACAAAATTAATAGATATAGACGAGCACTGCATAAAATATTCAGAAGTACTTATCTCACAATTATGACTTATGATCTCATAATTACAAGAAAGGTTGAGGTGGCTAGTCGTTGCTGCATTCAAGAAATCAAGATAATCTTGATACCAGATTTAGAGTAATAAGTATTAACATGAATATCAGCCTAAGTGTGTTGCTTTTCAACAAAATAACCATAAAATTACATATGTTAAATGGATTTCAACTTTTTAAATAGATAAAATGAAGCCCTGATTCCAAAACGTTGGAAGAAAGTAAATAAGATCATTAACTACTTAAGAACCACTACAAAGCCAGTGATTATGAGAACCTAAGTGGTAAAAATGAGATATTGTGTTGCATCTTTTCTTTTCTGGATTCAATGCACTTCCTTTTAAAAAAAAAGTTAAAGTAAAAAGCACTACTATGTACACTCAAAAATATTTTTATTTAATATTCAGTATGATTTGGAAGGTTTACATATGAATATGTTTTGTTTCTTTCAGAATCAGGAAATTGATCTGTCAGCGGAAAATGTCAAAGTTAAAAAGCAAAGCACAGGGATAGACATACCCTGGACTTATCACATTATGGGTTCATATCTTGTCATTGAAGCAAAGAATGGTCTTGTTCTCATTTGGAATAAGAAGACAACACTCAAGATCATACTCAACTCCAAATTCAATGTGGGTGAGAGAATATAGAGATTATTGGATGAAAAGGTGATATGGATTGCATTTACAAATAAACCTGTTTTCATTTTATCTCAGGGTAAAGTCTGTGGTTTGTGTGGAAATTTTGATGGTAGTATCAAGAATGATTTAACAACAAGAAATAATGAACTTGTGATTAACGCACTTGAGTTTGGAAATAGCTGGAAAGTGAACCCTACCTGCCCGAGCGCCAACACAACAGAAACTCCCTGCAGTCTGTGCTCACACAGACAATCATGGGCAGAAAAACACTGCAGCATTATCAAAAGTCCAGTGTTTGCAGCCTGCCACTCTAAGGTAAGATTACTTCAAGATAAATGGCACATTTCACACAATCTCAAAGTGCATGTAATGAATGTACCTAGTTACCTGTTTTATGCATGATTACATATATAGAACATAATCCATGCTCTGCTTGCATTTACAATGACTTTTTCTTTTCATATAGGTGCCTTTCCAGAACTATTATGATGACTGTGTGAGAGACACATATGCGTGCAATCCTGGGGGAGATTGTGAATGTTTTTGCTCAATCGTTGAAGCCTATGCAGCGGCCTGTAATGAAGCAGAAGCCTGTGTGAAATGGAGAACTCCCAAAATCTGCCGTAAGTACTTTATTTTAGTAGACTAAGAAAAACCAAATGAAAAGGGTAAAATCCTAATTACTGTCATAATCACCAAACTGAGTCGCTACTGAAATGTCCAGGGGAATTAACTATAATTGTAGCTGACTTGTAAAACAGATTAATTCTTGTAAACTGTAAAAGATTTTATTTAAAGAATAATTTGTTTGCTTGGCTCAATACTGTTTCCTGTGGCTCCAGAATACAAATTTGGACTAATTAATATTTTACATCGGTAGCTATGGGCCAGTTTTAGGTGTAACAACAACTAACAATGGAGCTCCCAAATTCCACTCTTTTGCCAAACAGTTTTTAGAGAGGATGGGTCTTTAAATAAAACTATCTGACACATCTAAGTAATTATCTAAAATATATAAAATAATTTCCAAGAATTTTGTTTTAATTTCAAAGATAATTTCAAAATGACTTATAAATAACTTTTAGACTTTCTCTGTAATTGCTCTGAATTACTAGTCCTCTCTTTGTCATATAATTTATTTGGACAACTATAAAAAAAAAAAAAAAAACTAGAGTTAATCTCATTTATACAAAAGATTATTGTCCTGAACAATTTTCTTATTTGTACACATCTCAGATTATAAAAGTACACCAGATAGAAAAACAAACATGTTTTCCATATGCCAGTCAAAAAGAAAACATGGTTACCAGGTTAGAAAAGAAAAGAAATAAAAATAGGAGCAATGTACCCAAGTCAAAAATCTAATTATTTTCCTTATTTGATCTTCTAAAAACATTTTTTTCGTTATTTGTGAAACCAGGAAAAGATTGCAGAAACTGCTGGCTTGTGGTTGGATGTGTGCTCATGTTAGATTTATTTTAGCAGTTTTTCTTTTGTTACCTTTAGTCATGTCATATTTACATACTTCAGCGTAGATATACAGTATGTAGATTGCAAGCTTTGGTTTAGCGAAAAATATTCCACGCCAACGACAAGTTATGTATGTAACGCAGTGGCATAAATTGTTTACTTAAAGGGGCAAAAAGCTAAATCGTTTCACTGCAAGGTTTGTTGTTGTGCACTGCCTGTAGACCAAAACAAAGTATCATGAGCCACACCGTCCTCTACCTCTTACCCCACCCCCCACTTGCCTCATCTGTGTACAAATATGTGAAGTGAAAACACACTGAGTAAAACAATATCACCATTTTGAGGAAAATGTTAAATTATCGTATAACATCTATGTTGTTATTTACTGTCCAGCAGAGGAAGAGCTAGCTCTGAGCCAGATTGTGGACCCTTTAGCTCTCGCAGTGCTCTTCTCTTTGGAAATACAAGGACAATGTTAATCTGGGTTATGCCACTTTCTTTATCCAGCAACTTCTTTGTCAATGACTAATGTGTTTTTTAAATGTAATATTGGATTTCAACTTGTATTTCATAGTGCTATTATATTTTTCTTTGTTTGTATGTGTTTTTTCCTATTAGCCATATTCTGTGATTATTACAATCCTGATGAAGAGTGTGAGTGGCATTATGCACCATGTGGAAAACCATGCCTGAAGACATGTAGGAATCCTTCTGGGACATGCTACAATAAACTTCCAGCCTTGGAAGGTAAGAATGATGAAAGAGTGTTTGCATTTTAATGTTGTAATTATTCATCAAAGACTAATTACTTAAATGCATCAGATTTAAGTTCAACTAAAAACACTCATAGTTGGTTAGATGGGTCAAGGCAGACTTTCTGTAAGCTACCTTTGCAATTTACCATAACATTTAACTTCGTAAGGTTGCTATCCAACTTGCCCACCTGAACGACCTTATCTGGATGAAGATATCATGAAGTGTGTGGCGGAATGTCCATGCTATGATGAGGAAGGCAACCGTTACAATGAAAGGGACCCCATGCCTTCAAATACAAACTGCAAAAACTGGTAAACTATCAATAACCATGATAATTCTGCAGTTTGTGTAAAGGTTTATGCATTACTGAACAACAAATACAAAGTTAGATATGTGATTTAATTTAGTTAATTAATTAATCTAAGATAAACCTATATTATCTCATTGAATTCCAGTGTTTGTTCTTCATCAAAGGAAAACTGTACCTATAATGTCCATGGTGAGTAGAATGAACACAAGAATAAACAATATTTCATTAGCTGTTTATTGTCCAAAGAGGACAATGACACTCAGAATAAATAGAAACAGTACGGATATACTAAGGAAAGATTTTTGTAAGACTTTGACCTGATTTTGCAGCTTGTACCTGTACCTATAATGGTACTGAATACAAATATGATGAAAAAATCTATGACACACATGATGGAGATGGCACCTGCTTCACTGCCATTTGTAGAGAAAATGGAACTATTTCCAGGATAGTGAAGCCTTGTACCACAACAACCCAGATACCAACATCTACAACAGCGTTTGTGTTTACCACAAATGGTAAGAATAAATTCCACTACACTCCGCTGGATCATTGATTTACACTTATAATTATTTTGATGGAAACTTGATCACTTAAACTGACATGGTTGAATTGTTTGTTCAACATTTTTTTTTTATCAGAAACAACCACAGCGCTGCCTGTCACAACAACTCATGTCCTTCCTACCATTACAACTGAAGCTATTACAACAATTCTGACTTTCTCAACAAGCACTCATTCAACAAAATTGAAAACAACAGTGTCACTATCAACAGGGTTCCCATCTACACAAATACCTACAACTACCACAACCACTCAAATATCACCAACAACAATAACACAAAAACCACCCACAACAATCACAGAAAAACCTAAAACAACGTATGAAAAACCCACAACAACTACAGCCACATCCACAAAGATAATCCCAACACCGACAGGAACAGAGAAACCCACAACCACTGGTCCAACAGGAAAGACCACAACCAAACTAACAGAAAAAACACCAACTAGCACAGAAAAATCCACAACAACCACTCAAACCCTAATTACAACCACAGCTACAGAAAAACCAACAACAGTAACTTCTACCACAGAAAGGCCAACAACACCAACGCCAACAACACCAACACCGACAACAACAGTCACAGAAACACCTACTTCAACAACTCCTGGCTGCTACGTTTGCAAGTGGTCAGATTGGATCAATAATCATTACCCTGGGCAAACTCCAAATGATGGAGACTATGAAACATTTGAAAACATTCATAATCCAGATGGTAGTCAGTGCAAAACCGCTCTGGAAATAGAATGTCAAGCTAAAGGCTATGAAAATACCTCTTTGACAGACCTAGGACAAAATGTAAAATGTGACAAAAAAGATGGACTGATCTGTCATAACAAGGATCAAATACCTCCTAAATGTTTTGATTACGAAATACGGGTCAAGTGCTGCATGTATATTTGTGGAACTACAAAATCAACCACCCCAGTAACAACAACGGCCCCTAGAACTAGTACAGTCACAGAAGGATCTACCACGAAAACCATAACTACAGAAAAACCTACAACAACAGTCACAGAAAAACCTACAACAAACGTAACAGCAAAAACACCAACACCAACAAGCACAGAAAAACCCACAACAACCACTCCAACCCTAATTACAACCACAGCTACAGAAAAACCAACAACAGTAACTTCTACCACAGAAAGGCCAACAACACCAACACCAACGCCAACAACACCAACACCGACAACAACAGTCACAGAAACACCTACTTCAACAACTCCTGGCTGCTACGTTTGCAAGTGGTCAGATTGGATCAATAATCATTACCCTGGGCAAACTCCAAATGATGGGGACTATGAAACATTTGAAAATATTCATAATCCAGATGGTAGTCAGTGCAAAACCGCTCTGGAAATAGAATGTCAAGCTAAAGGCTATGAAAATACCTCTTTGACAGACCTAGGACAAAATGTAAAATGTGACAAAAAAGATGGACTCATCTGTAATAACAAGGATCAAATACCTCCTAAATGTTTTGATTACGAAATACGGGTCAAGTGCTGCATGTATATTTGTGGAACTACAAAATCAACCACCCCAGTAACAACAACGGCCCCTATAACTAGTACAGTCACAGAAGGATCTACCACGAAAACCATAACCACAGAAAAACCTACAACAACAATCACAGAAAAACCTACAACAAAGGTAACAGAAAAGACACCAACACCAACAAGCACAGAAAAACCCACAACAACCACTCAAACCCTAATTACAACCACAGCTACAGAAAAACCAACAACAGCAACTTCTACCACAGAAAAGCCAACAACACCAACACCGACAACAACAGTCACAGAAACACCTACTTCAACAACTCCTGGCTGCTACGTTTGCAAGTGGTCAGATTGGATCAATAATCATTACCCTGGGCAAACTCCAAATGATGGGGACTATGAAACATTTGAAAATATTCATAATCCAGATGGTAGTCAGTGCAAAACCGCTCTGGAAATAGAATGTCAAGCTAAAGGCTATGAAAATACCTCTTTGACAGACCTAGGACAAAATGTAAAATGTGACAAAAAAGATGGACTCATCTGTAATAACAAGGATCAAATACCTCCTAAATGTTTTGATTACGAAATACGGGTCAAGTGCTGCATGTATATTTGTGGAACTACAAAATCAACCACCCCAGTAACAACAACGGCCCCTATAACTAGTACAGTCACAGAAGGATCTACCACGAAAACCATAACCACAGAAAAACCTACAACAACAATCACAGAAAAACCTACAACAAAGGTAACAGAAAAAACACCAACACCAACAAGCACAGAAAAACCCACAACAACCACTCAAACCCTAATTACAACCACAGCTACAGAAAAACCAACAACAGTAACTTCTACCACAGAAAGGCCAACAACACCAACGCCAACAACACCAACACCGACAACAACAGTCACAGAAACACCTACTTCAACAACTCCTGGCTGCTACGTTTGCAAGTGGTCAGATTGGATCAATAATCATTACCCTGGGCAAACTCCAAATGATGGGGACTATGAAACATTTGAAAATATTCATAATCCAGATGGTAGTCAGTGCAAAACCGCTCTGGAAATAGAATGTCAAGCTAAAGGCTATGAAAATACCTCTTTGACAGACCTAGGACAAAATGTAAAATGTGACAAAAAAGATGGACTCATCTGTAATAACAAGGATCAAATACCTCCTAAATGTTTTGATTACGAAATACGGGTCAAGTGCTGCATGTATATTTGTGGAACTACAAAATCAACCACCCCAGTAACAACAACGGCCCCTATAACTAGTACAGTCACAGAAGGATCTACCACGAAAACCATAACCACAGAAAAACCTACAACAACAATCACAGAAAAACCTACAACAAAGGTAACAGAAAAAACACCAACACCAACAAGCACAGAAAAACCCACAACAACCACTCAAACCCTAATTACAACCACAGCTACAGAAAAACCAACAACAGCAACTTCTACCACAGAAAAGCCAACAACACCAACACCGACAACAACAGTCACAGAAACACCTACTTCAACAACTCCTGGCTGCTACGTTTGCAAGTGGTCAGATTGGATCAATAATCATTACCCTGGGCAAACTCCAAATGATGGGGACTATGAAACATTTGAAAATATTCATAATCCAGATGGTAGTCAGTGCAAAACCGCTCTGGAAATAGAATGTCAAGCTAAAGGCTATGAAAATACCTCTTTGACAGACCTAGGACAAAATGTAAAATGTGACAAAAAAGATGGACTCATCTGTAATAACAAGGATCAAATACCTCCTAAATGTTTTGATTACGAAATACGGGTCAAGTGCTGCATGTATATTTGTGGAACTACAAAATCAACCACCCCAGTAACAACAACGGCCCCTAGAACTAGTACAGTCACAGAAGGATCTACCACGAAAACCATAACCACAGAAAAACCTACAACAACAGTCACAGAAAAACCTACAACAAAGGTAACAGAAAAAACACCAACACCAACTAGCACAGAAAAACCCACAACAACCACTCAAACCCTAATTACAACCACAGCTACAGAAAAACCAACAACAGCAACTTCTACCACAGAAAAGCCAACAACACCAACACCGACAACAACAGTCACAGAAACACCTACTTCAACAACTCCTGGCTGTTACATTTGCAAGTGGTCAGATTGGCTCAATAATCATTACCCTGGGCAAACTCCAAATGATGGAGACTATGAAACATTTGAAAATATTCATAATCCAGATGGTAGTCAGTGCAAAACCGCTCTGGAAATAGAATGTCAAGCTAAAGGCTATGAAAATACCTCTTTGACAGACCTAGGACAAAATGTAAAATGTGACAAAAAAGATGGACTGATCTGTCATAACAAGGATCAAATACCTCCTAAATGTTTTGATTACGAAATACGGGTCAAGTGCTGCATGTATATTTGTGGAACTACAAAATCAACCACCCCAGTAACAACAACGGCCCCTAGAACTAGTACAGTCACAGAAGGATCTACCACGAAAACCATAACTACAGAAAAACCTACAACAACAGTCACAGAAAAACCTACAACAAGGGTAACAGAAAAAACACCAACACCAACAAGCACAGAAAACCCCACAACAACCACTCAAACCCTAATTACAACCACAGCTACAGAAAAACCAACGACAACAACTTCTACCACAGAAAGGACAACAACAGTCACAGAGAAACCTACAACAAAAACAACAGAAAAAACACCAACACCAACAAGCACAGAAAAATCCACAACAGTCACAGAAAAACCGACCACAACGACCATAATCACTAAACCTACAACAAAATCCACAGCTGCCACTGAATCCACAACAACAGAAGCTACAACTACTCCAGAAATTGTTACAAATACAGTGGTTACAACATCACCATCAACAGGAAATGTGCTCTCTCCTACTACGACAATCACACAAAAGCCTACAACAAAAACAACCCCAGAAACGATCCAAACAACTACTTCTACCACAGAAAAACCTACAACAACAGTCACAGAAAAACCTACAACAAAGGTAACAGAAAAAACACCAACACCAACTAGCACAGAAAAACCCACAACAACCACTCAAACCCTAATTACAACCACAGCTACAGAAAAACCAACAACAGCAACTTCTACCACAGAAAAGCCAACAACACCAACACCGACAACAACAGTCACAGAAACACCTACTTCAACAACTCCTGGCTGTTACATTTGCAAGTGGTCAGATTGGCTCAATAATCATTACCCTGGGCAAACTCCAAATGATGGAGACTATGAAACATTTGAAAATATTCATAATCCAGATGGTAGTCAGTGCAAAACCGCTCTGGAAATAGAATGTCAAGCTAAAGGCTATGAAAATACCTCTTTGACAGACCTAGGACAAAATGTAAAATGTGACAAAAAAGATGGACTGATCTGTCATAACAAGGATCAAATACCTCCTAAATGTTTTGATTACGAAATACGGGTCAAGTGCTGCATGTATATTTGTGGAACTACAAAATCAACCACCCCAGTAACAACAACGGCCCCTAGAACTAGTACAGTCACAGAAGGATCTACCACGAAAACCATAACTACAGAAAAACCTACAACAACAGTCACAGAAAAACCTACAACAAAGGTAACAGCAAAAACACCAACACCAACAAGCACAGAAAAACCCACAACAACCACTCCAACCCTAATTACAACCACAGCTACAGAAAAACCAACAGTAACTTCTACCACAGAAAGGCCAACAACACCAACACCAACGCCAACAACACCAACACCGACAACAACAGTCACAGAAACACCTACTTCAACAACTCCTGGCTGCTACGTTTGCAAGTGGTCAGATTGGATCAATAATCATTACCCTGGGCAAACTCCAAATGATGGGGACTATGAAACATTTGAAAATATTCATAATCCAGATGGTAGTCAGTGCAAAACCGCTCTGGAAATAGAATGTCAAGCTAAAGGCTATGAAAATACCTCTTTGACAGACCTAGGACAAAATGTAAAATGTGACAAAAAAGATGGACTCATCTGTAATAACAAGGATCAAATACCTCCTAAATGTTTTGATTACGAAATACGGGTCAAGTGCTGCATGTATATTTGTGGAACTACAAAATCAACCACCCCAGTAACAACAACGGCCCCTATAACTAGTACAGGCACAGAAGGATCTACCACGAAAACCATAACCACAGAAAAACCTACAACAACAATCACAGAAAAACCTACAACAAAGGTAACAGAAAAAACACCAACACCAACAAGCACAGAAAAACCCACAACAACCACTCAAACCCTAATTACAACCACAGCTGCAGAAAAACCAACAACAGCAACTTCTACCACAGAAAAGCCAACAACACCAACACCGACAACAACAGTCACAGAAACACCTACTTCAACAACTCCTGGCTGCTACGTTTGCAAGTGGTCAGATTGGATCAATAATCATTACCCTGGGCAAACTCCAAATGATGGAGACTATGAAACATTTGAAAATATTCATAATCCAGATGGTAGTCAGTGCAAAACTGCTCTGGAAATAGAATGTCAAGCTAAAGGCTATGAAAATACCTCTTTGACAGACCTAGGACAAAATGTAAAATGTGACAAAAAAGATGGACTGATCTGTCATAACAAGGATCAAATACCTCCTAAATGTTTTGATTACAAAATACGGGTCAAGTGCTGCATGTATATTTGTGGAACTACAAAATCAACCACCCCAGTAACAACAACAGCCCCTAGAACTAGTACAGTCACAGAAGGATCTACCACGAAAACCATAACCACAGAAAAACCTACAACAACAGTCACAGAAAAACCTACAACAAAGGTAACAGAAAAAACACCAACACCAACAAGCACAGAAAACCCCACAACAACCACTCAAACCCTAATTACAACCACAGCTACAGAGAAACCAACAACAACAACTTCTACCACAGAAAGGACAACAACAGTCACAGAGAAGCCTACAACAAAAACAACAGAAAAAACACCAACACCAGCAAGCACAGAAAAATCCACAACAGTCACAGAAAAACCGACCACAATGACCATAATCACTAAACCTACAACAAAATCCACAGCTGCCACTGAATCCACAACAACAGAAGCTACAACTACTCCAGAAATTGTTACAAATACAGTAGTTACAACATCACCATCAACAGGAAATGTGCTCTCTCCTACTACGACAATCACACAAAAGCCTACAACAAAAACAACCCCAGAAACGATCCAAACAACTACTTCTACCACAGAAAAACCTACAACAACAGTCACAGAAAAACCTACAACAAAGGTAACAGCAAAAACACCAACACCAACAAGCACAGAAAAACCCACAACAACCACTCAAACCCTAATTACAACCACAGCTACAGAAAAACCAACAACAGTAACTACTACCACAGAAAGGCCAACAACACCAACACCAACGCCAACAACACCAACACCGACAACAACAGTCACAGAAACACCTACTTCAACAACTCCTGGCTGCTACGTTTGCAAGTGGTCAGATTGGATCAATAATCATTACCCTGGGCAAACTCCAAATGATGGGGACTATGAAACATTTGAAAATATTCATAATCCAGATGGTAGTCAGTGCAAAACCGCTCTGGAAATAGAATGTCAAGCTAAAGGCTATGAAAATACCTCTTTGACAGACCTAGGACAAAATGTAAAATGTGACAAAAAAGATGGACTCATCTGTAATAACAAGGATCAAATACCTCCTAAATGTTTTGATTACGAAATACGGGTCAAGTGCTGCATGTATATTTGTGGAACTACAAAATCAACCACCCCAGTAACAACAACGGCCCCTATAACTAGTACAGTCACAGAAGGATCTACCACGAAAACCATAACCACAGAAAAACCTACAACAACAATCACAGAAAAACCTACAACAAAGGTAACAGAAAAAACACCAACACCAACAAGCACAGAAAAACCCACAACAACCACTCAAACCCAAATTACAACCACAGCTACAGAAAAACCAACAACAGCAACTTCTACCACAGAAAAGCCAACAACACCAACGCCAACAACCCCAACACCGACAACAACAGTCACAGAAACACCTACTTCAACAACTCCTGGCTGCTACGTTTGCAAGTGGTCAGATTGGATCAATAATCATTACCCTGGGCAAACTCCAAATGATGGAGACTATGAAACATTTGAAAATATTCATAATCCAGATGGTAGTCAGTGCAAAACTGCTCTGGAAATAGAATGTCAAGCTAAAGGCTATGAAAATACCTCTTTGACAGACCTAGGACAAAATGTAAAATGTGACAAAAAAGATGGACTGATCTGTCATAACAAGGATCAAATACCTCCTAAATGTTTTGATTACAAAATACGGGTCAAGTGCTGCATGTATATTTGTGGAACTACAAAATCAACCACCCCAGTAACAACAACAGCCCCTAGAACTAGTACAGTCACAGAAGGATCTACCACGAAAACCATAACCACAGAAAAACCTACAACAACAGTCACAGAAAAACCTACAACAAAGGTAACAGAAAAAACACCAACACCAACAAGCACAGAAAACCCCACAACAACCACTCAAACCCTAATTACAACCACAGCTACAGAAAAACCAACAACAACAACTTCTACCACAGAAAGGACAACAACAGTCACAGAGAAACCTACAACAAAAACAACAGAAAAAAACACCAACACCAACAAGCACAGAAAAATCCACAACAGTCACAGAAAAACCGACCACAATGACCATAATCACTAAACCTACAACAAAATCCACAGCTGCCACTGAATCCACAACAACAGAAGCTACAACTACTCCAGAAATTGTTACAAATACAGTGGTTACAACATCACCATCAACAGGAAATGTGCTCTCTCCTACTACGACAATCACACAAAAGCCTACAACAAAAACAACCCCAGAAACGATCCAAACAACTACTTCTACCACAGAAAAACCTACAACAACAGTCACAGAAAAACCTACAACAAAGGTAACAGCAAAAACACCAACACCAACAAGCACAGAAAAACCCACAACAACCACTCAAACCCTAATTACAACCACAGCTACAGAAAAACCAACAACAGTAACTTCTACCACAGAAAGGCCAACAACACCAACACCAATGCCAACAACACCAACACCGACAACAACAGTCACAGAAACACCTACTTCAACAACTCCTGGCTGTTACATTTGCAAGTGGTCAGATTGGATCAATAATCATTACCCTGGGCAAACTCCAAATGATGGAGACTATGAAACATTTGAAAATATTCATAATCCAGATGGTAGTCAGTGCAAAACCGCTCTGGAAATAGAATGTCAAGCTAAAGGCTATGAAAATACCTCTTTGACAGACCTAGGACAAAATGTAAAATGTGACAAAAAAGATGGACTGATCTGTCATAACAAGGATCAAATACCTCCTAAATGTTTTGATTACGAAATACGGGTCAAGTGCTGCATGTATATTTGTGGAACTACAAAATCAACCACCCCAGTAACAACAACGGCCCCTAGAACTAGTACAGTCACAGAAGGATCTACCACGAAAACCATAACTACAGAAAAACCTACAACAACAGTCACAGAAAAACCTACAACAAAGGTAACAGAAAAAACACCAACACCAACAAGCACAGAAAAACCCACAACAACCACTCCAACCCTAATTACAACCACAGCTACAGAAAAACCAACGACAACAACTTCTACCACAGAAAGGACAACAACAGTCACAGAGAAACCTACAACAAAAACAACAGAAAAAACACCAACACCAACAAGCACAGAAAAATCCACAACAGTCACAGAAAAACCGACCACAACGACCATAATCACTAAACCTACAACAAAATCCACAGCTGCCACTGAATCCACAACAACAGAAGCTACAACTACTCCAGAAATTGTTACAAATACAGTGGTTACAACATCACCATCAACAGGAAATGTGCTCTCTCCTACTACGACAATCACACAAAAGCCTACAACAAAAACAACCCCAGAAACGATCCAAACAACTACTTCTACCACAGAAAAACCTACAACAACAGTCACAGAAAAACCTACAACAAAGGTAACTGAAAAAACACCAACACCAACTAGCACAGAAAAACCCACAACAACCACTCAAACCCTAATTACAACCACAGCTACAGAAAAACCAACAACAGCAACTTCTACCACAGAAAAGCCAACAACACCAACACCGACAACAACAGTCACAGAAACACCTACTTCAACAACTCCTGGCTGTTACATTTGCAAGTGGTCAGATTGGCTCAATAATCATTACCCTGGGCAAACTCCAAATGATGGAGACTATGAAACATTTGAAAATATTCATAATCCAGATGGTAGTCAGTGCAAAACCGCTCTGGAAATAGAATGTCAAGCTAAAGGCTATGAAAATACCTCTTTGACAGACCTAGGACAAAATGTAAAATGTGACAAAAAAGATGGACTGATCTGTCATAACAAGGATCAAATACCTCCTAAATGTTTTGATTACGAAATACGGGTCAAGTGCTGCATGTATATTTGTGGAACTACAAAATCAACCACCCCAGTAACAACAACGGCCCCTAGAACTAGTACAGTCACAGAAGGATCTACCACGAAAACCATAACTACAGAAAAACCTACAACAACAGTCACAGAAAAACCTACAACAAAGGTAACAGAAAAAACACCAACACCAACAAGCACAGAAAAACCCACAACAACCACTCCAACCCTAATTACAACCACAGCTACAGAAAAACCAACGACAACAACTTCTACCACAGAAAGGACAACAACAGTCACAGAGAAGCCTACAACAAAAACAACAGAAAAAACACCAACACCAACAAGCACAGAAAAATCCACAACAGTCACAGAAAAACCGACCACAACGACCATAATCACTAAACCTACAACAAAATCCACAGCTGCCACTGAATCCACAACAACAGAAGCTACAACTACTCCAGAAATTGTTACAAATACAGTGGTTACAACATCACCATCAACAGGAAATGTGCTCTCTCCTACTACGACAATCACACAAAAGCCTACAACAAAAACAACCCCAGAAACGATCCAAACAACTACTTCTACCACAGAAAAACCTACAACAACAGTCACAGAAAAACCTACAACAAAGGTAACTGAAAAAACACCAACACCAACTAGCACAGAAAAACCCACAACAACCACTCAAACCTTAATTACAACCACAGCTACAGAAAAACCAACAACAGCAACTTCTACCACAGAAAAGCCAACAACACCAACACCGACAACAACAGTCACAGAAACACCTACTTCAACAACTCCTGGCTGTTACATTTGCAAGTGGTCAGATTGGCTCAATAATCATTACCCTGGGCAAACTCCAAATGATGGAGACTATGAAACATTTGAAAATATTCATAATCCAGATGGTAGTCAGTGCAAAACCGCTCTGGAAATAGAATGTCAAGCTAAAGGCTATGAAAATACCTCTTTGACAGACCTAGGACAAAATGTAAAATGTGACAAAAAAGATGGACTGATCTGTCATAACAAGGATCAAATACCTCCTAAATGTTTTGATTACGAAATACGGGTCAAGTGCTGCATGTATATTTGTGGAACTACAAAATCAACCACCCCAGTAACAACAACGGCCCCTATAACTAGTACAGTCACAGAAGGATCTACCACGAAAACCTTAACCACAGAAAAACCTACAACAACAGTCACAGAAAAACCTACAACAAAGGTAACAGAAAAAACACCAACACCAACAAGCACAGAAAAACCCACAACAACTACTCAAACCCTAATTACAACCACAGCTACAGAAAAACCAACAACAACAACTTCTACCACAGAAAAGCCAACAACACCAACGCCAACAACACCAACACCGACAACAACAGTCACAGAAACACCTACTTCAACAACTCCTGGCTGCTACGTTTGCAAGTGGTCAGATTGGATCAATAATCATTACCCTGGGCAAACTCCAAATGATGGAGACTATGAAACATTTGAAAATATTCATAATCCAGATGGTAGTCAGTGCAAAACCGCTCTGGAAATAGAATGTCAAGCTAAAGGCTATGAAAATACCTCTTTGACAGACCTAGGACAAAATGTAAAATGTGACAAAAAAGATGGACTGATCTGTCATAACAAGGATCAAATACCTCCTAAATGTTTTGATTACGAAATACGGGTCAAGTGCTGCATGTATATTTGTGGAACTACAAAATCAACCACCCCAGTAACAACAACGGCCCCTATAACTAGTACAGTCACAGAAGGATCTACCACGAAAACCATAACTACAGAAAAACCTACAACAACAGTCACAGAAAAACCTACAACAAAGGTAACAGAAAAAACACCAACACCAACAAGCACAGAAAAACCCACAACAACCACAGAACAGCCCAGAACAACTCCATGTTCCTGCAAGTACTTCAATCAGGCTTTCTCTCCTGGTAAGTAATGACTTGTTGTTAGATCTTCATTATATCATTACTACATGTTAACCATATTCACATTTCTAATTAGAATTCCACTTTTCTAATTTGTCTGGAACAATTATTTTGTAATTCCTTGATGCTTTCAAGATATATCTGCTTTTCAGCATTACTCCCACCGCAAACCCACATTCATTATTAAACACTCTACTTCTTTAGTTAAAAGAACCTAGTAACTCAGGTCCAAGTTGTACTGATCCATAAGTTTGTTAAGAAGTACAGTATAAATATCTGAATGCATATTTGATCATTACCATCTCCATTACTGGTACCTTTGGTAGTCAAGTACAGCAGTCCCAATTTTGTTTATCTGTGGTATGTAAATCAGCTTGTAGAGTTCTAAAGCTCTAAAGCTCAGCAGTAACTGTATGCTTAAGTGCTCATTGTGAGAAAATAAGTGAACAGTTGTCATTAAGCATTGCATTAGGAAGACCACAACTTGTTTTTGTCTTTTTCACACAATATCTTGGCTTTAATTTCTTACAGGTAGCTTCATGTACAATAAAACTGATGCCGGAGGCTGGTGTTTCACTGCATATTGCAATTTAACATGCAATGTAGAAAAGCATGCCAGACCATGTCCCTCTACAACTCCACCTCCAACTACTACACGAAGTGCTGGCTCTACAACACACAGTGGCAAAACAGCATCTACTGTTAAGCCTTCTAAAGACTGTTTATATCTCAATCCACCTAGAAAGGTATCTCAGTTCATTTATATTGCATACTTTATGGCAATACACAATATATTTCTCAATGTTTTAACATCTCCTCTAAACTGTTATGGAAACATTGAATGATCATAAATAAAATGGTCCCAATAGCAAGATTTAAGTAAACTGGAACAGCCATTACCTCTTTAAATTTGGAGCTTTTTAAGACATTCATCAAACAAAGAATATTTGTTTTTGTGGATGGTTTGACTTTCTTTGTTTGGGGGGGGGGGGGGGCATGTGGCAGTATAGAGTTTGAGACATTGATTGTGCTGTAGTGGATGACATTTGACGTGGTGAAACAAATTTTTGTTGTGGCCACTTTTTATAGCAATGGTTTTACAGTATATTTTGCTGGTAACCAAGTTTAGTTAAACATCGTGCTTACTAAAACTAAACCACTGTAAGATTAAGATCCAATTCAGTTTTTTAGTCAAGCCAAGTCATCCATCATGTTTCTTTCATGTTTCTCAAGATACAAAGACACACATGCACAGAAGAGTTTTTTTGGGTGGGTGGGGTAGTGTGTTGTCTACTGTGAGAGGGGCATCAGGAGAGAGTGTGAGTAAGCCAAACTACAAAGTAAGTCACAAGTAGACACTTAAAACATAACTATGGGAATTTGTACACAATTGCTGTGATATAGCCATTAAGTACATCCCATGTTAAACAACATAGAGTATGTTCAATACATTGTTCACCCCTAGATGACAGTCACATGTAGAATTAGGCCGCTCCTTAGCAAATACTATGCATCAATTATGTCAGCATTAGAGAGTGTTTATACTTCATTAGACAAACAGAAGAACACACTGACAGACTTTTCTTGGTTGGAAAAAGGTTTTTGCTTGTCTCCTAACTGGTTTTTGTATTTGATACATTTACCAATTACACAAGTTCTCCAGCCTCAAATTTTCTTCAATTTTTCCATGGATACACTGTAGAGCATATACTGCATATATTTGGATTTTTTTTTTTCAGTACTCACCAGAAAATGTGACAAAACACAATCAACGTGCAACTATTAATTAATCTTAATCACTCATTGTTGACAGGTGGACAGAAGTTCACTTTGTCACAAAAATGTTCCTCCTCTGGCTTGTTTAGCATGACAATAATGTTCATCAAAGAAACTAAATGAAAGTTTCTCAAAGCTTAACAAGGGCTTAATATGTTCAATAGACACTACCGTTCAAAAGTTTGGGGTCACTTCCCTATTGAATCCCATGGCAAAGTGACCCCAAACTTTTGAACGGTAGTGTAGATTGTATGAAATTCCGGGTTTCAGTTTTTAAAAAGTTGCACATACGTGGGGAGCCTAAAATCAAAATATCTTACACTGACTGTTTTTTGATAAACTTACTATTTTGCTGTTTACAGAATGGTGAGTCCTGGAAACCAGACAAGTGCAGCACAAAAACATGTGTAGATGGCAACCTTACCATATCATATGTACCTTGTGATCTAAAGCCCACTCCTGTTTGTGAGAATGGGTACAAACCAATAAGGGTTAATGATACAACAGGCTGCTGTTTTCATGAGGAGTGTCGATGTAAGTCACACGGCTACGTACTGTAACTATATAAAAAATGTGTTATTCTTTCAATGATGTAGCACAGAGTGAAATAATTCTGATTATATTTGCAGGTATTTGCTCTGGCTGGGGAGATCCTCATTATGTGACATTTGATGGCCTTTATTACAGTTTTCAGAAAAACTGCATATACGTCTTGACCAAAGAGATCATTCCAAAGTACAATTTTACAGTTCTTATTGACAATGAAAACTGTGATGCCTCTGGAACTGTGACCTGTCCTAAAGCCTTGATTGTGTATTACAAAAACTATGAAGTCATTCTCACACAGAACAAAAAACCAAAAGTGGAGAACATCGTAAGAATTGCCATAACACACACCTTAGATATCCTTATATATCTGAATAAAATGCAGTCACTATGTTTAATCTATTGTTCTCCTCTAGGTGTACATAAATGGAGAGCGGAAAATTCCAAGCTACTTGAATAAAGACCTCACCATCACAAGCGCAGGAATTGAGCTTCTTTTAACGATCCCAGAAATTCAAGCTGTTGTGATGTTTAAAGGACTTTCATTCTACGTTGACTTACCAATGTCACTTTTCTACAGCAACACAGAGGGACACTGTGGTAAGCTTACAATTAAAATCTGTTAAAAGGTAATTGATAATGTACATATACACTACCAGTCAATGTGTAATATAAAGTGTCAGGGATGTTCTTATCTGGGAATTTAGGAACTTTTCCAATATGTGAGGTTGTAATATTTTTATATAATATGTAATATGTTTCCTTTCACAAGGCACCTGTGACAATAACACCAAAAATGACTGCAGATTGCCAAATGGCAAGATTCACCCATCATGCTCTGAAATGGCATATTATTGGAATGTAACTCATAAGTATGAACCAAGCTGCAAGCCCCCGCCTCCACCTCCATTTCCACCTCCACCTACACCTCCAGTATCTTGCAATACTCAGATGTGTGAAATTCTTAACAGCGAGTAAGAATTTACATATTAAAATAATTACAAGATGTTAAATAAATCTGCATTAAAATGGACTGACCTGTTTTATTTTGTACATTAAGGGTGTTTAAAGAGTGCAGAGAAAAGATATCACCGAAGCCGTATTATGAGGCCTGTAAATTTGACATTTGCCACATGAAAAAGGTTACCATGGCTTGTCCCAGCTTGGCAGAGTATGCCTCGAGATGTGCAGATGAATCTATTTGTGTAGCCTGGAGAAATGCAACAAATGGACAGTGTGGTATGAGAGTTTTGGTTCAGCAAAAAGCAATCTACTGTGTTTTAAATTGTATTTTTTGGGGAAAGATTAAGTTAATTTTGTCCTCTGATCTTACAGAATTTCAATGTCCAGGAAACCAAGTCTACAAGCCTTGTGGGTCGACTTTCCTACCAACTTGCAATGCAAGGTAATCTCTCATTTCTGTTCATGAGGTCTCATAACAGCTTGAAATGTGACAAGTGTCTGCAACCGTGCTAGCTGGAATGAGGGGCTGTATACTTAGATTAAGCTGGCATTTAATATAATTAGTTACAGACTTGTGTTAATGTACTGACATTTTATTTCTTTGGGTAGCTCTAAACACAAAGTACAGCTAAGGGTAATGGAAAGGAGTGTTTCAAGTATCTGGATGAGTTCCGTTTCTGATGTTATGAGTGCAATAGATTCAAATGTGAATGTACAAAGTAAGACTGCAAAGCAATTTGCATATAATAAGTGCCTAACTCTTGCAAAGATTGGCCCAGTTCCTGTTTCTCTAAAGAGAGGAGTTGTTTCCAAGGAGTTTTTGGTGAATTATTTACAAATCAGTGGATATGGACAGCAAAACCTAAGACATGGATGTCCTGTGTCTTAGCAACAGGGTGTAGTTCATTTTATGTCCACCACTTTCATTATTAACAAGGCTTTTCTTTTCAAAAGTATAAAAGAAAAGTATTTAAATTGAGAATGGTAGAGATTTGATTGTAAACATTTCACATAAAACCCACAAGTGTGAACCACAGTAGCAGCTAAAAAGGAAAGGATCATTAAAGACATAGTTTTTAATCATGATTAAGATTAGCATTCATTCCTAAAGCCATTTTATGTCCATGAGAAAAAAAAGATAATTTATTTGTAACTTTGTTAAATGTTGTCATTACTGCATAATTAAATTATCATTTTATTTAAGTGACATTTACCTTTATTTTCATATTAAGATCAAATGAAAAGTATACACAGGAATGCCAAGGAGAAGACGGTGACAAGATGGCAGTTTGCAAGGCATCTAAGGAGGGATGTTTCTGCCCAGAGGGAATGACTTTGTTCAGTAAAACCTCTGACACCTGTGTCTCCAGCTGTAAGAATATCCTTCAATCTGAAAAACAATAAAATGTTTATCTTTTAGGTTGAATACTCAGGTAAACTGTTTTTGGTTTATTGTTGTTAAAGGTTGTTTTGGACCTGATGGCCAACCTATACAGGTAACATCACAATCTATTTATATTGATTTACAATGTGTTTTTGCCTTATTAACATTTTCTTCTTTTTTATCTTTCAAACAGCCGGGTGAGAAGTGGAAGATTGGTTGTCAAGAGTGTGCTTGTGATGAAGAGACTGAAACTGTTGAGTGCCAGCCTCTCATATGCCCCACTGACAAACCAATACAGTGCACCAAAGAAGGCGAGGTGCTTGAGATTCAAACAATTGACTGTTGTAACAGACAGACATGTGGTGAGTGATTTTAAGTATCATGCCAGCATTGCCAACACATATGATGTAAAGTATGTCTTAACAAACAGGTATGACAATAGATCTAAAATTTACAATGTGTGTGTATAGCATAAACATCTTACTGAGATACTTATTATTACTAATTATTACTAATTTCATTCAAGAAGTTTGTTAAATATCACTAATAATGGAAATATCTGATCTTTTAACCAGTGTGTGATAAGAATCGCTGCTCACCAAAGACGTGTGAATTAGGATTTGAGTTGAAGGTCCATGTTTCAAATGAAAGCTGTTGCCCTGTCTACAGCTGTGGTAAGCCCTGTTAATAACGATAATTTAATTACACTTAATGACTGCGAAAAGCATGAAAGACTTAAAAACTAAACTCAGCTTTAAGGTAATCATGCTTGTTTGTATTAATTCCTATAGTACCCAAAGGAGTCTGTGTCTACAATGACACTGAATACAAGGTAAGAATAAATTATTTAACTTACATAAGGATATTAAAAAGAGAATACTTACTTGTTACCAACAGTTTTCTCATTAATCTGGCTAATACTCCATATTTATTTGTACACAGCCAGGTAAATCTTTCTTCAAAAGTCCATGTGAGCCCTGCAAATGCACCGAAAACCAAGATCCCAGCACCAAGCTCAACACCTACAAGTGTGAGCAGAAACAGTGCAACATGTCATGTGAAGAGGTACTTCTACATTTAATCAGTTAAAGCAAGATAAGTTATAGAGTCTACATTAAACAACATTAAACGTTTTTCATTAGGTCAAGCAAATCTGTTTTTCACTTTGGTTTTAAAAATGTATCATTTCTGCCATCTTAAAATTCTGTTTGCATGACTTCTGCTCATCACTTAATGTAGTTTTCTTTTTTGTTGCTTTGTTTTGTTTTGTTTTTAAACTCAGATAAGCTTATATATAGCTCAGTGTTTTAATAAAGGCATTAAAACAGGCTAAGAAGAACAAATAAGATCTACTGTGCTTTCTTAAATATTGTTACTATGCAACTTTCTATTGTACAATGAAAGTGAAGGAAACACTAAGTGAAGCATTTCATTGCATTGTTGACCTTATGTCGAACCTGGATATGACAAATAAATAATCTTGTAATCTTGTAAAATGAAAGTAGTTTTGGATTACATAGCATTACTTTTTGTGGTAATACGATAACTCTTGATTTTATCTGTGATCCAGGGAACTGAGGAAAGGGACATGAATGGCTGTTGTGGAACCTGTAAGTATTATTTGATCAAACAAAATTGAATTATGCAATATTACTTTATGTTTTAGATTAAGTCATTTTACATAAATAAATACAGTGCACTCGCAGCCAAACTAATTAGAAAGCCCCACGTCACCTGTGGCTGCAATTTAATTCACCTGGTGTGCCTCTTTACTGCCACCCAGTGTGATAATACAAACTAAAAAATGCAAGTGACACAAAAAATAACAAATGGCTGCTACACATATAACAGTAGTTTCAGAGTTTCCCACGCACAGAGCAATGTGTGGCGCAGCGCCACAGATTCCGTCTGTCTCTCCTCCATCACTTGTTTGTTAAACTGTGAACTCATGTCGCTGCTGATTTGAAAATATCTGAAATTTTCTGACACTTGTCCACCTTGTCCTCAACTGTCTCCCCTTTCATGCGAGTCCAGTTTGCCACCACAGCATCTCATCTGTTCCACCTCCGCGTTCTTTGCTCTTGTTATTTTTTAAAAATATTACTGACATTTTGACCAATCGCCACTATTACACACTTTGACAACTGACAAGCACAAATTAATTAATATGGTTTTTTTGTTTTGTTTTGTTTTTTGTTTTTTTTGTTGTTGTTGTTTTGTTTTTTGTTTTTTTTGTTTGTTGTTGTTTTTTTTTTTTTGGACAAGCCAGTCAGGCCACTTTGGGCCCAGGCCACCACCGGGAATTGCCCCACTTCTCCCGTGGGCCAGTCCGGGACTGCCTTATGAACAAAACGTTAATACTGTGTGGTTATAGATGAAATAAGGCTATAAGCCCATAATAAAAATAAAAAATACACATTTATAAATTATTCTTATTATTATTTCAGTGACTAAATGTTTTCTGCTTTAAGCCAGATGAGTATTGAAAAGTTTTTCCTTGTCCAGGGGAGGTAGAATAGCTTGAGGAGGTATAGTCTGAAAGTTAAACAGTCAAATGGATGTGGCTAGTAAATGTTATTAATTAGTAGCTTACTGTATATAATTTCAAATGTCCTGGGGCATCAAACAGTGCTGAACAACTCAAGGCTGTTCAGGATAGACCAGGAGGACAGCAGCCAAAATGCTGCTGTAAGACAGGCAGCTGCTGAAACAGGTGAGGTGGAAAGTGATTAGTTCTCTTAGTTCTCTCTTCTCTTAAAGAACTTATTTTAAAGAATTAAGATTGAGCTGAATAATGTATTTTTTTTCTTGTAGCTACAAAATGATCTTAGCAGATGACTCTGAAGAACAACATAAGCATTCTTCTTTTCCTTTTGGCTTTTTCCCCTTCTGGGGTTGCCACAGCGAATCATCTACTTCCATCTGACCAAGTATGGAAGTCGTAGAATGTATTCGCACGTTCCTTTGGCACGTTTCCTTTTAAGCCAGATGCCATTCCTGATGCAACCCTCTGCATTTATGCGGGTTTTGGACTGGCCCTCAGAGAGATCACTGTCTTGTATCCCGCTTGGGGCTGCAGATGTTGAGGATTGAACCAGGAGTCATACATGCAAAGCATGCGCTCTACCACTGAACTGAGCTACATCCCTGGCTAAGAACAATAGATGAGCATACAGATTCATATTTAATATGGCAGCTCAGAAAGTGTGTGTTTGAACGCCACCCACTGCACACACTTTGCATACACCCCGATGACTGACTCCACCGACCACCACAACACTTTATTCCCTCAACAGCACCAGGGGAGCACTCCAAATAGCCACCTGGTCTGTGGGAAACACTGCTAGTCTGAATCCTCCAACAGTGAAGGCCACTTAAATAATTCACCTGCAGATATGTGTTCCATGTGAATGTGTTCATATGTCATCTGCAGGTACTCCACGTCGCTGTCAGCTAAACAAGAACACCACATACCTGAAGACAGAGGACTGCACCTCAACTGTGCCGGTGGAGCTGACAACCTGTGAGGGATCCTGTGGAGCCTCCTGGTCAATGTGAGACTCATGATAATGTTTCTGGAGAATATGTCACACAAACTGCTCAGTAATGCTAAACTCACCTGTTCAGTATTAATGTAAAGATTCATTTTAAATGTTTGCTTTTTGAGAGCAAGTATCTAACTCGTACTTCTCCTTTACTTACAGGTACTCAGCAAAGGCAAACAGTTTGATGCATTCGTGTACCTGCTGTCAAGAAATGGCCACCAGCGAGAAGAAAGTGGAGATGAGTTGCTCTGATGGCAGCAAAATCTTGCACACCTACATATCAATAGACAAGTGTGGGTGTCAACTTGCTGAATGTAAAGAGCTCACCAAACATTAATGCAGAACATGTCAAAGGCAGAATTAAAATTAACATGTCATGCTGAAAGCTGATTATTCTTTTCATAACTTCTTAACACTTTGCATTTCAAGACCAACAAAGACACACTCATCTGTATTAAGCAGATCCAAATATTAGAAACTTGTCAAACAACTGTACTTTGCTGGTCAGAAATTTCCTTAAATAGTTAAACTGGTTATTTGGGCTTTTACTATACCTGTCAACACTTTTTGTGTACTGTCTATGTGCAATAATCACTATAATGTGATGTTTCAAACTTCTCTCTTTAATGCCATTAAAGCTTATATTCATGATGATCCCTGTTTTCTTGTGTTTTTTTATATATTAATTGGTGTTGCCTTTATACATCGTTAGACAGCTTGATGAGTCACCTTTACTACTTTTATAACTTGTAAGGAAGACTCATAAGGATCATGCATTTGAAAAATGAGAAAAAGCTAAACATGTAAGTTGTGCCCCTGCCCAAATAATAATGAAAAATAACCCCCTTAAATATTCTCCTTTTATTCACTCTTGTTTTGAACTTCAAGTGCTGCCAGATGTGTACCAATCACACTGACACCTGATTAGCACCTAATAGTCTCCCCTCCATCCACCTCCATCTGCCCTACCCACAAGCACACCTCCTTCCACCATCACCCCTCCAGTCTCCAACCTCACATCCATGCAAACTCTCACAAACCCACATCACCCTTAACTGTGGTGTGAGAGGACCACATTGCTCTCACCTCCTCCAGTTATGCATGTTTGTGAATTGTGTGTTGTTTGCAGTAACAACTGAGTAACCACACTGTGCTGAGAGCGAGGCCACTCAAGCAGCCCCACTCACCATGCACTATGTGGCATGCCCCCCCTGAAGTTGCTTGTGTTTTGTAAGTGTTTCTTGTGTTTTAAAGAATAAAATAGAATTTAAAAAGTACAATAGAATTTAAAATAGAATTTTAAAAGTACAATAATGGCAAGTGGATAAAGCAGCAGGTAAAGCATGTGGACTGTGAGCAGTTATGGACTTAATCTTAATTATTTAGGGCTTTGAAGAAGTTTCTAAAACCAGATACTAAATACCAAATATTCATTTTTAACATCTTAATAGCAGTTGCAAAGAAATTACAAGAGCTGATGAAAGGGAGACTGTAAATGGCAACACATTTTGGGTACTGACAGTCATGTAGTTGGTCTCAGACATTTAATAAAAAAGTAGAGCTAACTGTGCTTTCTTAAGGTGTTCTGGTTTCCTCCCAATGGCCAAATAGTATGTCAGGTTAATTGGTAAATAAAAATAATAAATTAATAAATAAAGAGAAAAAAACTAACAAAAAAATAAATATATAAATACATTACTGTACAAAACAGAAAAAGCATTAACTTTGTAGTAAACTGTACTCATACACAGTAAATGCAAAAGTCAACCTTAGAATAATTTTTGACTTTGTGTTTTATAAAGCTATATTTTATTTGTTTGTCGGTGCGGTGCCACCACACTAAGTGGAACTATTGGATGAGGTCTTTATGCTACCGGAATTTTTTTAGTGTAACACACGGCTCGGCAGTCATGTCGGCGCCCGAGTCAGATTGTTCAGTGTTAGAGTAGTTAAAATTCAGTTGAAAGAAACGCGCTCTGTTATTATTTTGGTGAAAAAATAGATTATCTGGAGATTATGCCTTTAGTTCAAACGACGCATTTGTTGCAGTACTGACTAATTTTGAGGTAAAGTAAGTTTATTGCCGACTTCTCTCCGAGCTTTCACTCTTCTTCTATGCTAACATTGGGCCGGTTAGCTAAGTTCATAGGATAAACCCGTGAATATAACTGTTATTTGCTTTTGTGTAAATTGCACGAACGTCATATAAAAGAGGATAATAAATGTGTCATATATTTATGGCATTGTGGTGTTGTGAACTGAAATTTATGCATGATTGCATCGCACACAGACCTTATTATTTTAGTGTGGTGAAATAGTCGTCTCATTTTTGCTTCCGTAAATGTTGCTTTTGTTAATTCGTTGACTACAGATCAAGGGACGGAAAATACAAAAACAAAAAACCTACAGATTGAGTAACAACTGAAAAGTTTATTGTAGTAGTTTTATTAGTTAGCAAACGCGTATAGTCTTTTTAGTCTTTAATCTTTTATTGTTTTTTTTTTTTAAGTTATATATCTGTTTTGTCAGTTATCTGTTTGAGTCATGGCATCTCTGTCAGAGGAGGTGCTGCTGGTGGTGAAAAAAGTTCGTCAGAAAAAGCAGGATGGTACACTTTATCTGATGGCTGAACGAATAGCCTGGGGTCCGGAAGGCAAAGACCGCTTCTCAGTCAGCCACTTATACTCAGATATCCGCTGTAAGTCCTGGTCTGAATACCCTTCACAACTAACCCCAATATACCTGTTTGGCGGTGTTTATTTCAAGCTACACCTTGCTGTTACCTTGGGTAGGTCAGAAGATAAGTCCTGACGGCAAAGCCAAAGTTCAGCTCCAGCTGGTCCTGCACACCGGCGAGAGTTCCACATTCCACTTTTCCAACGAGAGCACCGCACTCAAAGACCGAGATGCTGCCAAGGAGCTGCTGCAGCAGCTACTGCCAAAGTTCAAGAAGAAAGCAAACAAGGAGCTCGAGGAGAAAAACAGGTGAAAATGTTGGCAATCTTCTCCAACTTTTAGGTTTATCAAAATTATTACATGATTACCTCATCATTGTTCTTTGAACTCACCATGATTATTTTGCATAATACTTAGAATAGTTTCCATTCACTTGCATAAAAGCATCTTGACGCAACTAAAATAATTTTTATCGTAGCATTGCTTAAGGGAACTGTGTGCCCTCTTCTGTTATAAGTAATAACACCAGTTGCATATCTCAAAATGTGGGACTTGTAACACTCAAACTAGCTACATTTGATGAGCACCCACAGGCATGTCATGAATTAGTTCCAGTGCCAATTGCATTATTCACACACCTATGTTTGTCCAAAATAACTTCCATATCTGTTTGTCAGATTTGCTGCAAAAAAAAAGTGTTGACTGAAATTTCTGATATCACTAAAGTAGAACTAAAATTGTCATAAAATGAACTTTAAAAGACATTTAAATGATTAAATGCATATTTTTGTATGACTTTTGTCAACAATAATGCTATCAGAGTGACAAGCCTAATTCTCTTATTTTTTATTATTTAATTATCAACAAAATGCATTCAAAATAAACAAAAAAAAATATTTGTTATAGTATAGTGATATTTATTTTAGCTTCCTCTGTTTTTTTCAAAACACTTAAAGAATGGTAACATGTAGTGGTGTTTAAGTTCACTGCTGCCAAGAATTATAGTAAAAATAAACTTTCTTTTTAGTAAAATAAAAATGTTAAAAATATGTCTTGTACACTTCCCTTGTCCATTGTACTTGTACATTGCCCTTTATCATTTAACCATTTTAGCATTAACTCTAAATGCAGAATAACCCTTTGGGGCCACAGAGACCCAAAGGGTTTAATAAAGTCATATTCCCTATTTCCATATCGGTTGTGCTTTTTCAGGGGGAAAGAAAAAAAAAAAGGGTCCTTGTTTACTCACTGCTGTTTCTCATAATTCCCTCATGCCAATCAGAGGTAACCTAGTCCTGCATAAGTGACTCCTTACACATATCATGAAAATCTTATGAAGTATGACAACAACGTTTGTTTGTGTGGCAAGTTGCGCGATACTGCTGTAATGTGTGCTTACACACATATAGGTCAGCCCATTTTGCAGTTGTAACTACCTCCCTTGCTGGCTCAGAGGTTTACCAGCAGCAGATTAACTTTGATATCTCGTTGTTCCTCTGAATTTTCACACAGAATACAATCCATAACTAAGAGGCATGACTAAAACGACTATAAAATATGTGATGTTAAGTCTGTATTGAAGCTTAGATGTTCATAGTTGACCTTTTGACAAGTGTCTATGACTGAATTAATTAAGTTTAAGATTTCCTGAATTTGAATTTTTTATTTTACGTCATTTTAGGGTGAAATTGTTGTTTGCTTGCATAATGTTAGACAGGCAAGAGCTTCTAAAATTTAGACCAGTCTTGCTGACATAAATGGGATTGGCTAAGTAAAATTCAGCAGACATAAGGCAAGGCAAGTTTATTTGTATAGCACATTTCATGTACAAGACAATTCAAAGTGCTTTACATAAAACATCACAGCAGGGTGCAGAAAGCAATACAAGTGCATTAAAAAAACAAAGATTAAAAGAAATGCAAATAATTAAATAAAAACAGAGGGAAGATGCTAAAATAAAATAGATAAAATGCAAGAAATAAAGTTCTAGTGTGGGGAAAGACAATATTAAAACATGATTCCAGCTTAAAAGAACCAGATGTAGATGTTTGACTTCTAAATAAAAACTATTGGAATGCAGCAGAGAACAGGTGCGTCCTTAACCTGGATTTAAATAAACTGAGTGTTTCAGCTGATCTGAGGCTTTTTGGGAGTTTGTTCCAGACATGTGGAGCAGAGAAGCTGAATGCAGCTTCTCCATGTCTGGTTCTGACTCTGGGAACTAATAAGAAACTGGATCCAGATGACCTGAGGGTTCTGGCAGGTTCATACTGGGTTAAGAGGTCACTGATGTGTTTTGGTCCTAAATTATTCAGAGTTTATAGACCAGCAGCAGAACCTTGAAGTATATTCTCTGACGAACCCGCAGCCAGTGTAAAGGCCTCAGAGCTGGACTGATGTGGTCCACTCTCTTGGTCTTAGTGAGGACTCGAGCAGCAGAGTTCTGAATCAGCTGCATGTGTCTAATTGATTTTTTTAGGTAAAACCTGTAAAAACACTGTTACAATAATCAAGCCGACTAAAGATGAAAGCATGAACTAGTTTTTCCAGGTCCTGCTGACACATCAGATCTTTTACTCTTGATATATTCTTAAGCTGATAGTAGGCTGATTTTGTAATGCCATTAATGTGTTTCTCAAAGTTAAGGTCTGGGTCCATCAATACACCCAGATTTCTGGCCTGGTTGGTGGTTTTTAGTTGTATAGACTGAAGCTCTGTGGTGACCTTTACTCGTTTCTCTTTGGCTCCAAAGAAAATCCCCTCAGTTTTGTTTTTGTTTAACTGAAAAAAGTTTAGACGCATCCAGTCATTAATCTCCTCAGTGCATTTACCAAGAGCCTGTACAGGGCCTCGGTCTCCTGGTGACATTGTAATATATATCTGTGTGTCATCTGCGTAGCTATGGTAACTAATTTTGTTTTTCTTTAAAACAAAGACAGTGGTTTCAGACAACAGTGGTTTCAAGTTTCAGTGAAAACCTTTGGAGTCTGTCATGCTGCAAAATCTCCATCAGCCAGACTTGATAGACATCTTAAAAAATCACCTGCATTTTGATGCATTTATTTGCACCATTAAGTAAACTTTATGATTTTAAAAAGCTATTTCAACCTTTAGTTTTCTGTGATATACTGACAAAAGATTTTTGAGCCACTGTCATCTTTCACATAAACATCCGGTGTGATTTTTTTTTTTGGGTTGTTTTTGCATTTGGAGCAACTCAGTGTCATTTGTATTTGTTGAAAATGAAACACACTGAATGTTCAAAGAAAATTACACTGTCTGTACTTCTCAAATCAGGGGCTGCAGATTACATTATACAAGTATCGTAATGGGTTAAATACAGTTTTCTGCTTTTATAAGCATTGTAAATTAATGCCTGTGCCCCCATGTTTGTCTATACTTATAACTTTAATACAAAAAACATTGACTCTATAATAGTTTGTGTATCTTGGAAACATTAAACCAGTGTCCGCATCGCTCCAGTTTTGAAAGGTCGAAGCTTACGCAAGTCGCATCAACTCATAATGTGTTAGTTTAGCTGAAGGTAGGTCAGTTGCACTTGTCATGTCACTGAATGCTGATCTCACTCTTTCATTATCATGTTTGTATTTGTTCATGCAGGATGCTACAGGAGGATCCTGTGCTTTTCCAGTTATATAAAGACCTTGTGGTGAGCCAAGTTATCAGTGCTGAGGAGTTTTGGGCCAACCGGTTAGAAGGCATAAACAATGCAGAACCTGCACCATATATCAACAAACAGGAAGTCGGTATATCTGGAGCATTCCTGGTAAGTACGTCTATTCTGGCATAGCTGCACTTTTATGCTTCCTAATGCCAATTATCAGCATTAACAATATACTGATGTATCTTAATACACCTCATTTTATGCTTTACAGGCTGACATTAGACCCCAGACTGATGGTTGCAATGGCTTGAGATATAATCTGACAGCTGACATTATTGAATCCATCTTCAGAACATACCCTGCAGGTATTCAGTTACATATTACCTCATAAGTTAGCCTACAAACTGTAGCAGTGTAGAGGATGCACGCCAACATCATTATCGCACAGAATTGTGGGAGAAATCGCCATTTGGGTGTCCTCGCCAACTACCTAAATCGGTTCAGCAGTGGCTCTCGTCTTTTTAATCTCCGTCTTATTTCAAATTTCTGACGAGTATTTCGTCATTTATTTTTCTCGAGTTGTGTCCTCAGCTGCAGCAGCAGCTTCGTGATCATTGCCCAAAAAGAGAAATTAACTAGCAGATTTTCATCCTCTGTTTTCGTCTTGGCACAGTGCAGTGAATACATTGGATAAACGCATCCCAGAGAACAGTGAGCTTCTGCAGAAGCTTTTCCAGGTGATGTGGTTTTGGTTGACCGTGGATTGAATATAAAGGACAGTTTGGGCTTTATGTAAGCAGAAGTAAAGATGGCTGCATTTACGCGTTGGGAAGATGAACGGCATGACGAGAGAGCAGGTGTGGTGGCAGCCTACTCCTGAGAATTTACATAGAAAGGATTACTGGCTACAGACGCAATAAGTATGTGATTTTAAATGCAGCTGTACCGATCTGAATGAAACTCTCAACGTGCAGATGAGATGCACTTTCCTCCACCAGATTGTGGTAGTTTGTTTTTCTCTGATTATGAGACCCAGTGCTGTTCTGTCAGTCACAATTTTCAGGATTGTTTACTCTTTTCAGATGTTTCAGGGTAGATCTGGCGTCAGATCCAGTAAAAGTTTGGGTTTATTTCATTGTTCTTGTAGAAAATAAATATAATTCCTTATGTTTTTGACTGCTTTTATATTTTTACTGCTTCTTTTGCAAGATGTACTAAATCAAGCCTATATATTAACAAATATGTTTTTATCTCTTATAACGACCAGAATATATGAATTGATCAAAAAAAAGGGTCCACACAGATGAACAAATAATGTGTTTGATTTCAGAATTAAAACATCAGAACAATAAATGTTTAATATTAATGATGATGGTGTAGTTGCAGGTTTGTAGGCTTGCAGGTTTTATCCATCCGTTTGTAAAATGGCTGCATGAATATTTAATCATCTGTAGTTTTTAAATTCATGGCGGGTGTAGGAACATGCACCTAACACAAGGTAAACACCGACTTCTCAGACTGAAAAAGGTGGCAATGAATCTAAATGTGAACTTCATTCATTGTTCAGCAGATTGTAACGGTCTAAGCGACCGCATAAACTAATTAATCGCGATGAGGCCGTTTCTTTTCAGCATGATTTAAATGTATATTTAACACAGTTTACTAGTAAGAAACCTGAAAATATTGATGTAAACAGTATCCGGGTCCCCCCAAAATGGCGGAGAAAGCCACGGCGACGTCACATGCACATTTCTACTGGCAGACAAAAATAAGACTATTACAAGCTCAGGTTGTCATTAAAACAAGGAGATTGTAACAGTGTCAGAGAGGCAAGGGAGCTTGAAGTGAATGTTTTTACACTAAGTTGCATTGTTCTTGCAGTGAAGCAGAAATATAGTGAAAATGTGCCTCATAACCTGACGGAGAAGGAGTTCTGGACGCGTTTTTTCCAGTCCCATTATTTTCATAGAGACCGCATCAACACGGGAACACAAGATATCTTCTCAGAATGTGCCAAACAGGATGAGAAAGGTAGGTGTTTAAAGCTTGTAAATGTCTTATTAATGCAAAGTAAATTATTATTCCACACATTTGTGTACTGTTTGTCATGTGCAGGGTTAAAGTCTCTGGTGACTCAAGGAGTGAAGAATCCTTTGGTTGACCTCTTGTCGTTGGAGGATAAAACATTGGATGAGGTGAAATGATTTGCCAGCCCCATTTTATTATTTAAAGAACTTTATTTTCCCCTTACCTCATTCAGCCACATATCTTGATTTTTTTTTTTTTTTTTTTTTGTGACGCAGGGTTATGGAATTAGCACAATGCTACCCTCAACCTCTAATGCAAACAGGACAGTGAAGGAGAGCAGCAACTCAGCCATTATAAAACGGTTCAACCATCACAGCGCCATGGTGCTGGCAGCAGGCTCCCGCAGAGGGTGAAGAACATCATCTTCTACTAAAGCAATAAAAACCTGCTCATGTCGTTATCTTTTTCAAACACTATCCTGTTTTAAAGGGAGATGCCAGCTGACCAGGCCAGTGAGACGAGCAGCACTGATGGAAACTCAAGGGATTCTGACTTCTTTCAACCTCCTGTTAAGAAGGTATGATGGCTCTGTTGCTGTGTTGCAGAGTTTCTGCAAAATATGTTGTGGTAATATGAGTTACTTTGCTTCTTTCATAGGTTAAATTACAAGAAGCCATAGAATATGAGGACCTGCAAAGGGAAAACAGACCTAAAACAGTCTCGTTAAACCTGAAGAAGTCAGACAGGTACAGTTTTTCCACATTTTAGTTTTTTATTTCCATATGAAAACTTCAAAATTATTAAATTAAGATTAAAGTACAAATAAAAGTTAAAATTATTTTGCCCTATTTAAGGTGCAGCATGTAATAATACCATTGACAGAAAATGTAATATATGTCTTTCAAAATTGTTTCTATTGGTATCTAATTACTAAAATAACTTAGCAACTTTTTTTCCCTTAGAATGAGCCATTTATATCTACTTGCTGTGGGTCCACATGCATGGCAATGGCCATATTTGTGCCACTGTTTTTACTTTGGTGTCTCTGAATGGACAAACAGCTGCTTGTGAAGTAGGAACCCTCTGAGCTTTAAAACTTCTGCACTGTCTTTGTTTGATATGATTAAATCTGAAGCAATCTATTTGTATCACATACCAATCGGTTTTGTTTTGGTCCTACCCTGTCTTCTGCTAACCAAAACTTCTTCTAAATAAACTTTATTGAGTAAACAAAGAGTGCAATACAAGCTTTACCATAAAGGTGGGATTATGTTACGTTGACGTAACCGGCATGCACAGCAAGGATCATTTCCACCACTTTTGGAAAATGTGTTTTCATGCACACTGATCGGAACAACAATCGGCATGACACACCCCCTTTTTATCAGAATAAAAATTTGATCTTAATGAACGTGATCGGATCATAATCTTCCGATTGTTGTGTTTCCATTAAACATTTCGATTCCGATCAGACTTTAAATCCTAATACTTGTGTCCATGTAAGCATGATAAACATCGAAAATGCTGCACAAGTACTTAGGTGACAAAGACAAAAAGAAAGCTAATGGCTAACTTAATGTGTCACATGTAATCTATAAAGCAGCTGATAGACCTATAAAATACTTAAACTAAAAGGATTTTAGTGGAGTATATTTAGCATTTAAGCAGATTTTCATTTAAAATGTGTTGGAATTGTCTGAAATGAGATCATATCTATTTGTTGTCTGCTTCTGTAAAACCTTGTTTAACCACTCTTCAGCCACATGGATGAAGGCTACTTGTGAGTCTCATCTCCTCTGGACAAAGCTCTCATTTTCTACAGTTTCATAATAAAAGTTTGTAGAAAAGGTTAACAGAGGATCAGATCCATTGTCTTCCCTGTTTTTGGCTTAAACTGAATACTACAATGTCATATTTTACTATGCTTTAGTATGGTGTTATCATTCTTCTCTCCACCTTTTTCTCTTTTTTAAATAAGGTACGCTCATGGTCCTGTTCCACTTCAGTCCCAACAGTATACAACCAGCCAGGATATCATCAACTCAGTCAACTACATCCGACATGAGATGACTAATTACAAACCCAACCTCACTCAGGTTAGAGCATTGCCGTATTTCTAATGCTTTTAGCTGTTTTATTTCAGATGTGATGTAAAAATTCTGTCTTCTATCATGTCTTTATCTGGTGTTTTAACTTACTGACCAACTTAAACCCAATCTAGTCAACTCACATTAAAGGACTAAGCTGATGTTCCAGATTTTGATTTGTTTCACAAAGTCATTTATGAAGTTATCATTTGAAAGTGTTATTAGTTATTTTTTATTAGACTAACTTCCACTGATCATATCAATAAGCCCCTACCAGCAGAGGCTGTGAGTAAACTCTGTCAAAAGCAAGTTGAGGGAATAGCAACAAGTCTTTTTAACTGAAACAAGCTATCAACGTTGGTTTTTGCTTCCAGTTCTGCTGTATTTGTTGCTATAGCAACATATACACAAGTCTCTTTACAAGCCATCTTAATGCTGTCCAGAAAGAGTTAGTCCAAGGTACTGTTGATTTGTCATAGTTTGTTTTTAAATGTTTTAAAATTGTTTAAAGTTTAATCTGCTAACGGGCCTCTGATGATTGATTTGTAAATGAATTGTTACAGCTTCACTGAATTGTAAAGATGAACATTTTAATTGCGGTAGTCTTCTTTGCAGGTGTTGTCCAGCTCAGCAGCAAGTTCTGCTATTGCATCTGTCTCTCCAGGAGGTATCCTAATGCAAGCCGGTGCACAGCAAGCCATAAATCGTGAGTGTGTGGTGCATTTTTTATTAAATTGTTCCTGCTTAAGCTGTTGCTCTGTTATAATTGCTTTCTAACCCTGTGCTAAAAAGGTAATGAATCATTGTATGAAATAAAAAAGATCCTTCTTATCCACTCTAAATCTGCCGTCTTTGGAGCAAGACTACTCAATTCGGTCTTACGAATTGCTCCTGCTCCAACAAATTAAATGGATCCAACAGCTTATGAAGTTCTGCACAATGACTTATTGTCATTCATTGAAAACCTGCAGGACTGTGGCCCTCACAGGACTAAATTTAGTAGCCCTGCTTCAGAGCATTATGTTATTTATTGTGCTTATGTTGATTTTTTTTTCTCAGAGATGGTACCCACTGATGTTCAGAGTGAGTTGAAACATCTTTATGTAGCTGCTGGAGAGTTATTGAGACACTTCTGGTCCTGTTTTCCTGTAAATACACCATTTTTGGAGGAAAAGGTAACTAATATTTAATGTATTTAAAAGTAATTTATGTGATAGCAACAAAAGAAAACCTGTTTACTTTTCTAATTAAAATAGTGACCATAAACTACTCTACATAAATGATCCCATTTTTGCTTTGTCTGTGTCTCATTGCAGGTGACAAAAATGAAGTCAAACCTTGAGAGATTTCAAATGACTAAGCTTCGTCCATTTCAAGAGAAAATTCAGCGTCAGTACTTAAGTACAAATGTAAGTCAGGTATTTATAGCAGCACAGAGGCATTCGTGAGGTTGCACAAGTATTAAATCTTTCACTTTCCCACAGCTTACAGGACACTTGGAAGACATGCTGCAGACTGCCTATAGCAAGTTCCACATTTGGCAAACCCGGCGGATGATGAGGAAAACCTGACCTGTGGCAATTTGACATGAGAGACATAATTTATATGGACAGATGACGTGTGAAGGTCCTCAAGACTGCTGTGAGGAGACCACACACCACAGCCCAATGGAGCATAGCTCACAAGGGCTTAATAAGGAGGATTTAGTAGGAAGCTGCTACAACCCCAAATGTTCAACAGCGACTAATTGCTTCTCAGTCACAAATAACTGTAATTAGTTTTGTTATCTTTTCTTTGTTTATTTCTCAATGGTTAGGAGATCTTGCTGTAATAGTAAGCATTTCCACAATTATGTAATATGACCAAACTTCAGCTGGAAAAAGGGCTCTCAGGATATCTGACTGAGGTGAGACGCAAGCAGAGGACAGTCAATGTTTCGTCAGTCCACAGAGCAGGAAAAGAGGGCTTCGATGTACAAAGAGACCCTCTGAAAGATGGGGTGATATGTGGAAGAGTGTACAAAAAATCTGAGGCAGGAAAGGTCGTGAATACAGCAATACTTAAGACATTTCACACTCTATTGCTTTACTGTGTGACTGAAATCACACTGTCACTGGTTTGTAATGTCTGCACTGAAGACAAAATGTAAAAATTAAAGTGAGACTTTTGTTCCGCTGTGTATTTCATTCAACTTCTTGTACTCCAGCTCGTGTTTTATGTTTTATGTTACGTAGGTAGGTGGGCAGTAATCCTATTTGTTACAAGTTAAATTTAGGAGACTGCTGTGGTGAATTATAAACTACAGCGTCCAGGTTTCCTGCCGGTTGTCCGCTTTATAAATGGTGGCAACATGATGAGGTTGTTTCAGTTTTGGTTCCTATAAACCGAGACGTCCGGACCCACCGCGAGGACGCTGATTGGTTGATTACAGGAAGCGTCCTCCCATCAGCTGAGTGGAGCTGTCACGGGTCAGCTGACTGCCGTCACAGTGGCAAGAGACTGACCGCTCACTTTCTCCACAAAAAAGGCGACAAACCAGGAATGTGAGTCAGGAGTTTGGTGTGGTTTTACAGGCGGTAAACGCTGGAGTATAGGTCAGTCCATCTGGTGAGTTTAACAAACAGCGAGAGAAACTCAACGCGCGAGTGAACGCTAGCATGCTTGCTAACATGTTATTGCAGCAGTGCGAGTGAATGTGGATCGAGTTGGATCTGGAGCATTCCTGAGATTTATCTCAGTGGAAATTATCTTGAATACCAGCGAGTGTTTGAAAGTAAAGTTTTCCACGTGATCTCGTTCTTTTTAACAGAAACGTTTGTAGCGGCTTTAACAGACGGGTCTCGTGATGCAAACGGTCACAAATCAGCTGCATCTACACAGTTTCCCGAAAACTCCCACATTACAGCGTGTTCATTGTAACATGGCAAATATATTTCAACCTAGACTTGACCAGGAAATATAAACTTCTAAGAGAGCACAAAAGCTGACATTTAGTCAACAATTTATATGGACGTTGACAAGTTTTGTTGGCTTACATCTGTCATTTTCATGTTTTTTTGTATTGTTTTTCTGCTACTGTTCAAAGTAGTACCAAGTTAGTGAATATCCTTGGGCCAAAATACTGTCACAGCACAGTGCTAACACATAGAGGGACTGAGGTCAAAGTAGAGGGGTGTCTCTTAACTTCTTCTGAATTGGTTTGCCCAGAAGCATGTGTTCCAATAATTAGCATTAACATTTACAGTACAGTATTTTGGATCACTCAACATAAGTTACAGCCTTAGTTTTACTTCTGCTTCCTCATGAATTCATGTTAAACCACAAGTAAATCAAAGCCAAACTGTATTGTGTTATGGAGTATTTTGCTTAGAGTGGTGTTTTGCCAGTGTTGGTATTTTCTTGCTAGTAAATATTAGAAAAGCATCAAACTCTGCCAGACAAAAAAAAAGTAATATCAGCACCAGCTGATGTTTTACACAATCTGAGCTCTGATGAGCTTTTTTCCGGGCTGCAGAGTAAAGTGGAATCACGACTGGTCAATTTTAGAGGATAGGTACGCCAGTGAAAGTCATGTGATGCCTGAAAGCTGAAGGTTGTGGTATGTGAAGATGCACTCTTGGGGTCTATAACATTTATGTCTTCATACACTACTGACTCACTCTGTCTGGTTCAGTTGTCTGTGATCACCATTGAAGATGCCTCTTATACCAGTTGTGCCAGACAAGCACAGTCACGTACTGGCGGAGTTTGATTGCCTGGATCCACTCCTCTCCGCCCTACGTTTGGACTCTGGCAGGCTCAAGGTAGTTTCTGCCATCTCATCACATCTGAATCTATAGTTTAATTTTAATTACACTGCTTTTCAAAAATGTCATCTTTAGTTAGTAGGAAATGATAAAACACCAGATAAGATGTAGATTAAATTTCCTGCAGCTACAGTCGAGGAAGCATATGAAGCTGTAACAATTTTTAAGAACAAGATTGGTTAATGTTTTTTTTTTATGTTACCATTTTGTGTTGTAGTGTACCTGTTTGGCAGTGTCAAGGAAGTGGCTCGCATTAGGAACATCAGCTGGAGGGTTACACCTGATTCAGAGGGAAGGCTGGAAACAAAGGCTCATCCTCACTCACAAGGTGTGACTGAAATCCTTGAAACCTTCTTTTTCTCAGCAAGTAAAATGTTTTTTGCTTCTCTGATGTTCCTTGACCCTCCAATGTTGGTTGTTTCTTATGTTTCTTTTAAGGAAGGGTCTATCATTCAGGTGGCGTGTTGCCCTCATGATGAAGACTTCATCGCAGTTGCAACAAGGTTTGTCCATACAGTAAAGGAATGTTTTCTTTTTTTCTTGCCTTTGAATAAAATTAATCTTCTTTTTTATGCTTGCATTTATCTATGATCTTCCAGTCAGGGTCTAGTGGTGGTGTGGGAACTGCAGCTGGAGCGGCGTGGTCGTCCAGAAAGAGTCGGTGTGTCGTGGGAGCACAAAGGCCACAACATCACCACTCTGTGCTGGGATACCAGCACACTCAAAGTCTTTGTTGGGGATTCTGCGGGCAAAGTGTCTTTTCTTCGAACAGGATCCTCTAAACTGGGCAAGGTGGGAGGGGTTTAACAATCCAAAATGAAAAAATTATGTTTAATATTGTTTTTCATTTGCATAATTTGGTTTACAGCAACATTGGTCATTGGGTATTAGAATATCTTTCTTCTATTTTCCTGTGGCCAGTTGCTCCTGTGTTTTAGTCTTTAATGCTCATTTTATTTTAACACATTTTAAATCCACATGACTTTTAACAATACTGTTTCTTGTCTCTAGGGGTCAGCATTTGTTATCTTTCCTGTCCAGACTGTCACCACTGTTGACTCTAAAGTGGTTCAACTTGGGTATCAAGATGGCCGTTTGCTTGTGTCTTCCCTGAGTCGCTGCTACCTCTGTGACACAGAGAGGTGAGGTCCATCTAGGCTCAGTTTATCTTGTGCCTCTATTATTCCAGTGCTGCTGTAACATTATGTGTTTAAGTAGGTCAGTTTTACAGCTAGAATGTTAAAATAGCACTTTACAGACTAACAGCATACATCCTGCTGGAAGAGTCCAAACAAACTGTGCAAGAGTGGAAAATAATATCAGTTACCCTATCAAGATAATCGGAGGCCATACAATGTACATCAATTTTAAATTAACATGCTTGCATCAAATTATCCATCTATCCACCCATCCATCCACCTTCTACCACTGATATGATGTTGGGTTACATGGTCAGCAGCCTGGACAGGAAAGCCCAGAATTCCCTCTTCCAGCCACTTCTTCCAGTTTGTCTAGGGGGATCTCAAGATGTTCCCAGGCTAGCTGAGAGATGTAGTCCCTCTAGGAGGGACACACTCCAGGGTGGTGCCCAGGAGGCATTCTAACCAGATAACCCAGCCACCTCATCTGGCTACTCCAAATGCGAGTGAAAATGCTGATTTGTGCTTTTTCTCATTCAGAATTTGCTGTGCACTTTTCATTACAAAGGGCACCACACCGCTACATGGAAATATTAGTTTCCCCTTTTTTTTTTCTTTAAATTAATCATTTTCCTCAGTCATTATCATTGTATATTTGAAATTAATTTATTTATTTTATAATTTGCTGCCTAAAGAAGCATTTGTTTCTGTTTTTTTTTTTTCTCTCTCTTTCTCATAAAATGATTATTGTTTTAGGTTTCAGTTGATGAGTATTACTTTGCCTCTGTCTGCCTTCAGGGAGAAGTTTTGGCGTGTTGGAAACAAAGAGCGGGATGGAGAATATGGAGCCTGTTTTTTTCCTCAGAACAAGGGACTATTAGTAGGTCAGCCCCCGCTGCTGTACTGTGCCCGGCCAGGATCTCGCATATGGGAAGCAAATTTTAATGGTGAAGTTCTGAGCACCCACCAGTTCAAGCAGCTTCTGGCATGTCCTCCTCTACCTCTGATCACTTACAGGTAAGTTGTGCTCTCACTTCTGGAACTCCTATAAACAGCAAATCTCATAATGTGCCTGTTTTGCCTGCAGAAATGAGCCAAACTACAATTCGCTGCAGAGGGGTTCACAGTCAGTCGCCTTCCCTAAACTGCTTTATTTTGGGTAACATGAATACTTTGAGATGTTTTACCATCGGTCCAAAGACTTACTGCTCATGAGCTCATCACATGACTAACTTGAGACTTCATTTATTCATGTAGAGACCAAAACCTGCTGAGCTGGACTGATTCAGCCATTTATATCTTCACACCTCAGAATGGACAAGTACTGCTGTGGACTGATGTTAAAGGTGTGTGTTTGTTGTGTTCTCCCAAACTCTCAGCAACAATATTCTGGAGTAACTGATCAGATATTGTTTTTTCCATACACACATGCTTTGCATTATCAGATAGACTAGATATTATCCTGTCACATGTTCCAGATCAATTTGTAAGATTTGTCTAGCAAGACTTTAAATGTTCATGATCATAAAAGGCAGAATCTTAAATGATTACAGGTTGTTTTTAAATCAAGGAAGTCATCATTTTCTCAGTGTCCTCTGTTTTTTTTGTTTGTTTGTTTGTTGTTTTATTTTAGATTTGGCCGATGTTGCAGTCTACCGCAATGAGCTCTTCTGTCTCCATGGCAGCGGCCGTCTGTCCCACTTCTCCTTGTTGTCTGCAGAGCGCTGTGTTGAGCGTTTGCTGCGTAGAGAGTCCTGGACTCTAGCTGCTACCATCTGCTGTATGTTCCAGCATGCAATCACCACAAGCAGAGTAAGATGGCGGCTACTGCTATGTTAACTAGCCTCACTTTTTTTTTTTAACTTAGTTTCCACTGTGTTTTTGGCCTTAGTTATCCACCATATTCTTGACATCTTGTTTGATGAAAGAGAAAGCATCTAAAAACAGAACATAATCTCATGAGGTTGGTATTAATGAATCATTCCTGGTGAATTTAGGCCAGGAAGTCCATTCCCATCGACCGCCTCGAACACCTGAAGTGTCAGCTCAATTCCACTACCCATCCTGAACTGATCGGCCAACTGGAGGAAGTCATCACAAAGCTGGAGCCTTTGGACTCCGCCTCCAGCAGTCGTAGAAGCAGCATCTCCTCACATGTAAGAAAAGCATCTTCAAATCTCCAGTACAAAGAGTTAGTTGCATTTCTAAGATTTAACCTGTTTCGATAAAATGAGCTAACATTAGACATTTTAATCTCTCTAGTATGGCTTCTGTCTCCGCCCAGAGTTGCCCACATAAAGAACATCTCAAGATTTTATTTAATTATCATTATGCAGCAGCATGTTGTATAACAGAATTGCAGATGTAGTTTCTTTATTCTTCTTACTTTTTTTATATGATGATTCTCTGAAGTAGAGCTTTGACGTGAGAAGGAGCATTTACACCTGTGTTAGTTTATCATCTCAGTAATCCTTGATTCGTGGTTATCCAGGAGAGTTTCAACGTGCTGGACTGTGGAATCTATCGTGTGATCAGCCGCAGAGGGAGCCAGTCGGATGAGGAGACGAGCTCCCTCATCAATCAGTCCATGTCAGAGGAGGAGCGACTCAAAGACTTCAGTTTTGTTCAGGAGGAAGATCAAGTGGATCATGGTAAGAAGCAGACTTTACTATTTTAATATGTGGTTATTATTGATATTATTCTTAATCTGTCATTTTATAATGTGCAAAATTTCTTTTTTAGATTAAATCATTTCCATTTTTAATGCCTGCTTGTTTTATTAAACTTTTGTGGTGCAGAGTGATGTGAAAAAAGCTGTTTTCAGCTGCTCATAGCTAAAAGAATTTTCCCTGAAGAAAAATTTAAAACTATAAACTCAACAAGTAAAACCGTGACCATGTAACACTTTAATCTTGTCTCTTTATGTACATGCTGCTTTTCTTTCATGTGTTCTCTCTCAATATATGATTTTGTATTTGTGTTTTGAAGCAGGACTGAAATTCTTCCCTGCTTTTTCTGATATCTGTGTTAAAAAAGAGTGAAGTTATTTTCAGTGTAACACTATAAAAAACAAACAAACAAAAAAAAACATGTAGATTTGAGGAAATTTGTAGTAGCTGTAAAGAAGCTTTAGTGACTGATGATAATTTGACTCTCAGGCTTTCTCTGTATTAATCAAATCAACCATCATTCTAAAACCTTTTTGCTTTTTAACACTAGAATGAACTTTCCAAAAAGCAAATTTAATCCTAAGTGTTGCTCGGTGACTGCATCACTGTTTGCTGTGAAGCTGAACAATCACTGTGCTGATTTCTTGTTAACACTAACTTTCTCATCTCTTCCACTACATCACACACATCTATCACCATTTTTTTGGGTTTTGTTTCCTGCAGAATTTGATTTTTTTTACAGTGTTGTCTGGCACATGTGCTCCCTTTGCTTGTGTTATGTCCACTGCCTCTCATCATTCCCTTCCAGCACTCCATCCACCTGTGTTTTTCCTCCCACTCTGGCTTCCATCTTTATTCAGATTCACAGAGCAGTGACCGCATGGAGGCTGATCGGTCTGAGCAAGGCCTGCAGTTTCACCTCCCTCTATCATTCCGCCCCAAACCTCCCCGCATCGCACTGCAGGCTGTCAAAGACAGGTGAATAAACATCCAAAGGGAAAGAAAATCAACACGTGCAAATAACTTTAAATCAAAGTATTTTGCAGCAGCTCTTGCGTAGACATATTGCTTTGAGTTGTATGCAAACACGGAATAAATTATTTATACTTCTTCTTTTGAGAATTGAAACCCAGATGCAGCTGTGCATTCAGACAACTTAGTTCCCCTTTCCATTGAAGTCCCACATCTCTGTTGTGTTGATCACATGTACATCTGTGGAGGCACATGTCATCTCATGTTCTGAGCATCACTCATTTCTCCTCCACATGAAACTGTTCTGGTTGCCTTTTTGATTGTTGCACTGTAAAAGCCATTTCCCCAAAACTTCCCAGGTTCATGTTTGTCTTATCATTCCTCCTTTTTCTCTAATCAGTGTTTCTAGTTTTGTCAAGAAGACAACTGAGAAGATCAACACCCTCCAGATGAACTCTGAGCTCTGGCAACGGCCTGAATTCAGAGAGAGTGGGCAGACTGAAACATTAGCAACCACTTGTCCTTACTCGGAGGACATGGAGAATGAGTAAGTAGAGACCTTTTTAAAATGGATTGTGACCATTTTAAAATGTATATGGATATTAAACATGTATTTATGCTGTAAAGCAGCTGTCACAAAAAAAAGAATCAGCTTCATATTCTTATTTTCTTTGACTATCTTGACCCAAAATGAACAGATAAAACCAGCAATTTACTTTTGTCATTGTAGAGTTTACGATGAAATGTCCAACACAGAGGCCGACATGCAGGAACTTCGGTCAGCAACAGAGCGAGCTGTGTACGTCTTGGAAGATTTAATAATCTTTTTTTCTGTTTGAAGTTGGCACCAAATGTTATCCTGGTATTTAAATGTTACTGATTTCCCAACATCAGTTCACAGATACAAGATCCTTTGGTGCTACTGGATCCAAGCTGCCTGGGAGAAGCTCTGCTGGAGTGGCTGCCAGTGCTGGAGCGCATACTTGGACCAGCAGATCTCGGGTCAGCTGCTGCAAGTGATTCAAACCTGGATGGCTCAGGAGAAGAAAAATGGGAGAAGGATTATCTAAACACGTGCTCAGAGCAACAAGGAGAACCCACAGAGGTTGTTACAGAGGAGCGAAAAGAATCTCCTGAACTTGGAGAAGAGGAGGCCCCATGTGACAACCAGGAGAGATTAGACTCTGTGGAGAATGTTACCACATGTGGGAACCCTCCAGAGCCCATCAGAGTGGTGTCACCAAAAGCTGTACCATCAGATCTACTAGCTAACCTCACTGAACTGGCCACACTCTACACAGAGCTGAGCTGCTTTAGAAACCAGAATGAAGCACTGGGATGCACAACTTTCCTACGTCGCTTCTTCTTTCTGCTGGACCAAGAGCGTGTGAGAAGAATGTGTCTGCTGTGTTATCAGGAGCAGCCCGAGATGAAGAGCTCCTTTGTTGAGGCCATGCTAGGTCAGGAACTTATCCTTAAACAGCGTTGCTCTTAAAATATAAACACATTCAACATGATCTTTTATATCTTTTTTTAAGGGGAATAATCTACATATAGGGCTGGGCGATATGAACAAAATCTTATATCTCGATATTTTTTACCTGAATCAAGATATACAGTATATATCTCAATATATTTATTTATTTATTTTTGTCAAGTAACCAAAGAGACAGTTCTAATTTACAGCCTTCAGTGCTAAATATACTTTTATTTAGGATCAACAGCACATGTGCATTAAAACAGCTGACTGAAATTAAAGTATCTTTATATTAAATGCTCCTAAAACAAAATAAATTAAAAATACTTTTCAATGACCATAACAAAAATACAGCTGTGCAAAATGCAAAAGAAAAGATGCTTTTAACTCAAAACAAGCGATTTCGATATAAACAATATTCCCTCCTTCTGGATTGCGTCTGATGAAGTCTCGATATATTTGAAAATCTCGATATATTGCCCAGCCCTATCCACATATAAACATTATAAACATAAAATAAAGATTCAATGCCTCTATTATTTTTTCAAATAGAAACAAAAAACAGAATCTGGTCATTTTCTGGACAATAATTTTATGCTAAGATTGATAAACCCTAAGTGATGATTACATTTAAAAGTGAGGCTCCCTCCTGCAGCTTTAATTCCTCAGGATACTGATTAGTTGCAAAATCTTAAAAGTCTTACTGTTCCCTTCAGAGCTCACTCAGTCCAGTAAGGTGGTGGAGGTTATTCAGAAAGGGGATTTGCTGAAATCTCTGCGAAGTCTGAGAGAGCTGCAGTCCTGGGGTGCACCTCCTCTTCTCGCTCACTTGCACAGGTAAGCACTTTGACTTGTCTCTGACATGACCCAATGAAAAATGCAGTGACTTCTTCTTGATCTTCAAAAGAAAGACAAAGAGAAAATGTTCAGAAGTAGACCATCTTCTTATCAGCAGAAAATAATTGTCTCTGAACTAACTTAAAATCTTTGTAAGACACAAACAGGATGGTGACATCTGAGCTAGTAGGAGCATATATGTGCGTTATGTAGAAACCTAAAACCTGACTTTCAGCTCTATCTAGAAAAGTCTTTCTATGATGACAATTTAGAACGAGTAGTGGACCTCGGGAAGTAAGTGTTTTCTGTGATGTTATCCAGGCTGTATGACAAGCACGGGGAGGCGGCTGTGCGCTCATTTTCCCAGTTCTATCCTATGATAACTCCTGCCGATGTAATGACAATGGCTCAGCAAAGCCACTTCCTGGCTTATTTGGATAATCTGGTCCAGTCGCGAGCTGAGGAGCACAGGTACGTCTGCAGACTCATGTTGTCAGGTGAATAAAAACTCTGTGCTCACTTTATTGCAGAATTTACACTGATTTTTTCTGTTAGGTTGTCATTTTTGCAGTCCCTTCTTGAACCAGAATCACTGAAACAGGATTGGCTGGAGCTGGCACTTACCCATGATGCACCTCAACACTGCGATACTCTGACTCCTGATGGACAGCCCAGGTCCAAAACCGTTAATATGCAAAAATACAAACTAATGCTTTGGTGTAATGATCATTTCAACCAATGCAGGTTTATAAGTTTGAACAAAATATGACAATGTTTTCGTTGTTAAAAATTTACTTAAATCCTCTTTTTTTGTTTTGTTTTTTTTTTTAAGCCACAGCAAAGTTAGATGCTGAAGTGAGAATTGACTACACGCATGGATGTAATTGTATTTTTCCTGCTGCAGGTGGCATTCGCATTGTTTCAGTTGGGGTTATGGACGTCTTCTCTCTCTGCTGATTCGTCTTCCAGCAGATTTCTCCTCTAAGCAAAAGATGGCCGAAACCTGCCACAGTCACGGGTATTTCTAATTGTCACACTGAGAAATATGCATTTTGGGTTTTTAATGTTTAGTATTGATTTCTACAGTTTTTATATGTTGTGTGTGTATCCCTCCAGGTACTGGATGGGTTATCTCCACCTTTGCAGCGAGCTGCAGCGTCGCACAGAAGCATTCTCCACCATCTGTCAGCTTGATGACATCAGTCTGTTGGAAGAACCTGATGGTAAAATTGTTCCTACAAAACTTAAAAAAATTATTCAAATTAAATAAATATCTTATGGTTTGAGGGGATACTTCTAGTTTTATGCCAATCTAATGCACAAGTAACACTGAATCAGCAGGTTGTCACAAATCAGCAGATGTTGACCAATTTATGTACTATACTCATAAATTGTACAATCTTAAAAATGGTTTCATCAACAGCCACTCAAATTTTGCATTTTGCAGGTTAAGACACTACATACACTAGTATGGGCCTGATATACTAAAAGTTTGCGTGTGTAAAAACATACAAACTTGATAGCACACACAAAAACATGCTGCAGTTACTAACCGGACGCCCAGAGGATTGCATCCCTTTAATATAATAATGTCTGTGCAATTTTTTTAGCGCATTTGCCCTTGATGAATATGCAATGTGGATGTCTCTGCCAGAAAGCACAAAATATGGGGAGAACCAGATGCAAAGAGATCAACATAGCACACACATTGTGATTTACCAAACATGGAAATGATTGGACTGGCTAATTTTGCATCTATATTTAGCATCTCTAAAAAGCAGGTATTAACTGGCACAACTTGATGGAGAAATGGCTGCAGTTATTTTTTCAAGAAGACGGCTAGACACCTCAAAGGCGCCGGAGAGACCTTATCTTTTCTTATTGTTTAAATATATTTGAATGCCAGAGCAAAAGATTATTGAAACAAGGCTGTGTAGCTGTGTTGAACGCTGTGTATTGCAGGATGGACTGTTGCTGCTGGGCTCTGGTTCTGCTGGTATTGAGAGCACTCACCACCGCCTGTTCCTCATCTTCGATTCCTCTCTCAAGGACATTAATGACCATCGTCAGTCCAGATACAGCACTGACCAGCTGCCGAGTGTGCGCTGCAATGCGCCCCATTTGTGCACACAGTTTATTTCATTAATAAAAACTATTGTTTTTGTCACACACTTTGCTCTGCAATCAGCTTGTCAGGACCAGTCATCTGCTCCTCACTGAAAGTGAGCTGCACAATATTGGTCAGATGCATCCCCTGTGCCGGCCACCGCCTGTGTTATTTGCAGAGGTTTCATTATAAGCAATTTGTTTTGGAGCTTCATCTTATATCTTGTCACCTCCTCCTAACCTCGTCTGGTGTTCTTGTGGAATGCAATCTATTTGCATGTGTAATTTGCATTTTGTCCTCTTTATCAGGGATCTTAGTAAGTCATGCCCTATGTATACTGTTGTGTTTCAGGCGTTCAGCCCCAGACCTTGGATGAGTGGAAGCTCCTGATCCAGCTGTCTCAGCAGTACTGCAGAGGTGGAGACTCACAGCAAGTTACAGATGTGAATGGGAGCAGCTGGTCCAACGGTTCAGCAGACTGTGAAGGAAAAATCAGCCCAGAGAGTCTTACCCTCATGCTGGCTCGCACAGTCGGGCCTGACCAGGCCTTAGTAGTGCTGGAGGAATGTGGCGTGCAGCTGGTCCTTTCAGCCCACTCCAAACTGGTGTGTGAGCTGCTGAGAGTGGCTGAGAAGAGACAGAGGTGGGTCCAGCTGTTGATTGAACTTTCAGATCAATATAAGATCGGGAAGCAGTTCAAATGTATGCATCAATAATGTCACCTAAGCACACAAACAGAAATTAAGCCTTCATGTAGCTTCTGCCTACTGTGGGGATTTTTTAAAAATTCTTATTTAACAATCCTGCATTTTTATTATGCACACTACCATTAGACTAGTGGTCTGAAGAGTGTGACGGATATCTTTGTGTTATGAAAGGTACTTTTTGATGTGTAGACGTTTTAAAGCATGCGGGATTCTTCTGGTTTTTTTTGTTTGTTTTGTTTTTGTTTTGTTTTTTTGTTTGTTTTTTTTTCTCATTTGTATTTTTTTCTGTAATGGTATGTCAGGAGGGATTCGTCTTTCACTTAGAATGACTAGAAAAAAAATCTTTCATTTGTTTTTTTTGTTTTTTCAGGGCGATGATCCAGACGATGCTCGAGCGCTGTGATCGCTTCCTCTGGTCTCAGCACGCCTAACTTCAAATCTGAGCAGCGATCATTATTATAACACTTACTGTAAGTCTTCCCACCAACTGCAGTTCAAGCTGTGACTTAATTTATACACTGTGATGTTAACCAAAGCCCAAATATTAAAGTATACGTATTTATCCTTCAGTGAGAACAGTATTATCTGTATGACTTGTCTTCATTTTGTTGACTTTAAGCCTTTCCATATTCAGGTGTAGGTCCAAATGGCTGGTGTTTATTGTTGTTGTTAGATTAATGTTTTGTGCATGCTCAAGCAATCGGATATCTCATGTCATATATCTTTGTGATTACAGGCCAAATAATATGTAGATGTTCCTGCTTTGACAAACTTGCAATAATTACAATTTTTAATGTTTTAACCAGGTTGCATCATATTAATAAAAGCTGTTTTTGTGAAACCTCTTGTTATTTTTATTGTTTCCTTATTTTTAAGACCAGAGTGAATATGACCACGCCTGTGGGTTGTCTTTTGTTTCCATGTATAAATATTCGAATCACGAGTGCATCACCAACAGACACAAAAGAAGGTAACACACATCTGCTTGATACATTTTTTCCATGAAGGCAGCAGCAGAGGTTTCAGAGATTACAAAATATGACTCAAATGAATTTCATGAAACCTGCTGCAGAGCTGGAGCATGGATGTAAGAAGAACTTATTGTGTTCTGGATGACTTTATTTAGAGCTGCAAAATCCGGCATTGGCCTTGGTGGACAATTAACTCATTAATTCTGCAGTGAACATGCAAACATTTGAAAGCTTCACTCATTGCATTCACTTCACCAAAAAGAGAAGGCCAAGTTATCCTTAGCGTCTAGCCATGTAAACGGGTTTGGTTTATTTGAGGTTTTGAAATCGCAAACTGTCTTATTAAAGAATCCACACAACCAGAAATAATTTTAATAGTCTAAAATAAACTGTCCCTTTCTCATACTATTTGGAAAACATGTTTTTTTTTTGTTTTTACTCAATTTCTTTAGTTCTTTTAGTTATTTTTTTTTTTCTCGGAACAGATTATTCCTCTTTTTCCAGCACATGCAGTTAGAAGATGAGAAATGTAGGTCAACAGAGATAAAACTAATAACAGAGTAATGAAATGGGATTGATGACTCATTCGATGCTATCACACACCTGGAGCATCAAAGAGGTGAGAGCAGGCAGAGGAGGGAAGTTCCTGCACTTTCACATGTGATTATTTCAGGCTCACACTGGCCAAAAACACTTTTTCAGGCTCTTGTTCTCTGTTGTGATTTAACTCAGAGCTTAATTCGTTTATTTTTTTGTATCCTCGTGCTCTGCTCATCATCATTTCCCAAAATCCCTGCTTCCCTCTTCTTCTGGCTCTTCCAGATGTCCGTCACTGGCATGTGATGGTCAGGTTGAAACTTTTAGCATATGGAAAAGACGTACTTGTTAAAAAACAAATAAATAAATCTTTGTCATTTTTAAATTACATCCACCTCTAAGATGAAAACAAAGCCTGACTTTTTAAACTCTGACTGCACCAACATGTATGTCAAACATTTCAGCTGCCTTTTTGGTTAATTGGTTTGCCACAGTCATCCTGTCTCTTCTTTCGAGGGGACAGACAGAATTTGTTCATTTATTTGAAATGTTGATTTGACAGAGGGTTTTCATCATGGGCAAGAGGACAGAAGTAAATTTGATTTGAAAGGTTATTAGGTCGAGTTCAGTGTTTGATGTTGCCTTCTTGTCACCAGAAGGACAGATAAGGAGATTCTGCACATACCTGTTGGCTCCGCTGTCAGTGTATACATAGCAACCCCAACACTTGGAGCCAGTCGCACGCTGGCTCTCCAGATGACTCACAGCGAGCACAGCAGTAAGATACTGTGAGCGTGATTCGTTCTTTTAAGTTTTCACAGCTGGAACAGATTGCAGGATCGAGATGGACACAGCACTCCTGGTGAGTTTCTGCTGTTTCTATCTTTTCATTCAGTTATTCATATTAGTTAAATTTGCTGTTTGTTTTTTCTTTCATTTAAACATTGACTTTGACGTGTCGTTTCAGCTGTCGGCCTCTCTGGTTGGACTTGCTCTCATCCTGCTCTCCTTCCCAGAGCACGCTTCATTAAACAAATTACTTAACACCTCAGGTAGAAATTCTGTTTGATCATTACTGGTACAGGCAGGTATTGAGGAGCTGCTCTAACTGCATTTTTGTTCTCAGGAACTGTGTATCTTGGGTCAGTGTATGTTGATGAAGCTCTTCAGAGGGCGGCTGAGCTGACTGATGTTGCATATGCCCACACAAATGAAAGGTAAGATGATCTTTGTTGGTCCAGCATAGATTTGGAAATATCTCGCACAATGACTCACAGAGAAACATCAATGAAACTTCTGCGCTAACAAAAAGAAAAGCTGATCGGCTCAACGATTTCAGGGTGAAGAAGTCTTTGTCAGAAGGAGCTTTGAGACCCAGTGACCTGCTGGCCCAGTTTAAACAGATTGAAACCAGAACCAGGAATCAGATCAGGGCTGCTGAACTGCTGGACAACACAGTGGAGCTGATCAGAGAGATGGTCTACACCAACACTATGGAGCAGCCCAAGCCTTACGGTAATAACACGATTATAACACAATTATAAGATTTATCTATTAATATGTAAAACGCATATCCCAGACTATTACTCTGTAATTCAGTCCAACATGTGGCATCACCTCTTTTCTTTATTCATGTTATTTGGCTACTTTCACACATATTTTCTGTATTGAGGTCCCACAGTAAAGTTTTCAGGGATTCAGTTCAAATTAACGGACCATATTCTCTGTGTTTACTCTACATGCCTTCAGAGCTGCTGAGTGACAGAGATGTGGAGAATCTGCTGCAGGTGACGGGCTGCTCCGCTGAGTTGCAGACTCTCAGCTGTCAGACAGACTGTCTGTCTGAGCGCTACAGATCCATCACAGGAGAGTGCAACAACAGGTCAGGGCTGATATAAAAGCATACAGTAACAAAAAAAAGTGATGCATTTATAGATTTTATCATTGATTTTACTATTTTTCTGTGTTGTCTGCTCTTTTCAGACAACATCCAAGATGGGGGGCTGCAAATATCCCATATTCACGCTGGTTGCCTCCAGAGTATGAGGATGTGTGGGGGACACCCAAAGGATGGGACCCCAAACACACCTACAATAATGTCAGCCTGCCTCCAGTAAGAGCCCAGCAGCATCTCTCAGCCACTCTCTGTCCTGTCAGCTGCTGTTAACTCCACCACCTCTCCTTGTTTGTTGTTCAGGTGCGGCTCGTGTCGCAGGAAGTGCTGTTCACCCACAACCACAACATTTCTGTGGACACCACTCTGTCCCATCTACTGGTAGACTGGGGCCAATGGATAGACCATGACATGGTGCTGACACCTCAGAGCCCCAGTACGGCCGCCTTCAAGACAGGAGCTGACTGCACTCACACCTGCAGCCGAGACACCCCCTGCTTCCCCATTCAGGTGCATTGATTTTAATCCTGCCTTTAACAGTCTGTTTATTTTAGTTTTAAATTGTAATCGTCTACTAGAGAGTGTTTAGTACAGCTGGGTACTTTATCAAAACATGCATGTCCAGAATAAAAGCTAACTTTGAACTCTTCTTTTGTAATGTTTAAGGCAAAGTAATGCATTTCTTCTGGCCTGTAAAGTGCATGTTATCTGTGTGTTCTGACCAAGGCTTCAAGAAAGAAACTATTCCTCTGCTAAGAGTAAAATTCTGCATGAAATCTGGACTCTGGCCTGGAATGACATACTCCTCATTTTACCTTTTAAGCCACAATTTAACATTTTCAAGATGTATTACTTTAATTCTTAGAAGCAGGTTGATAAATATAAGTTTAGTGAATAATTGACAATAAAAACTAAAGGTCTGATTTCTTAAAATATTTCTTTTTAATGTTTCTAGTTTCTTAACAGTTTTAGAAATGAAAGGTTTTTATTGACACCCCTAAGTTTTCCAGAGAATTATCAGGTTTTAGAGGGCTGTTCTAAACTAAACATAACTCTGCATGGTGAAAGGTTAAAAATGTTAAAAGTTTAAGAATGAGTCCCCTCTGAATTGTCTACTCAGCGAGTTCAATGAGAACATTGTTGTTTCCCAGCAGTAACAATGTAAACAAGAGACTTTCTTTCCAGATCCCCCTGTCTGATCCTCGTAATGGAATCCAGAGCTGCATGCCTTTCTTCCGCTCTGCTCCCAGCTGTGGTGCTGGAGTACTGCCTCATCGGCTCCGAGAGCAGCTCAATGCCATCACCTCCTTTGTGGATGCAAGCATGGTATATGGCAGCTCTGCCAGCCTGGCCTCTGCTCTCAGAAACCTCTCCTCTCCTCTGGGCTCCATGGCCATCAACTCCCAACACTCTGACGAGGAGCTGGCACACATGCCATTCCTGCCTCGCCTGCAGGCTCACCTGGACCCTTGTGGCCCCCGAAACGCCAGCACCTCAGGGGTATCGGACAGATCTGTGCACCGGGAGAGCACTACATCATGCTTTCAAGCTGGTGAGTGAGTGAATGAGGATAATCATCCACTTTCTGCAGGCTTTACAGCAGCTGCTGTTCGTGATTTCTGTTTCACAGGTGACTCCAGAGCAAATGAACATCTGGGACTCATCGCACTGCACACGCTCTTTCTGAGAGAGCACAACCGACTGGTCAAAGAGCTGCACCTGCTTAACCCTCAGTGGAGCCCCGACAGCCTCTATCAGGAGGCCCGTAAGATCATAGGAGCCATTCATCAGGTATCTGCACAGTTTCAGCTGAACATTTGTTCACATGACACTTTGATTTTCTCATCACTCCAAACTTTCTTCATAATCTTTCTAGATCTTAACATGGGAGCACTACCTGCCGCGGGTCCTTGGTGAAAGTGCCATGTCTAATCTGATGCCTCCCTACCAGGGCTACGATCCCGACATAGATCCCAGCATCGCTAACATATTTGCAACTGCTGCATTTCGTTTTGCCCATGTCACCGTGCAGCCAGTGGTAAACAGGCTGGGGCCAGGATACATCCTTAACTCCCAGTATCCCCCATTGCCACTTCATCATTCACTGTTTGCCTCTTGGAGGGTTGTACAAGAAGGTAAAACACAATGTTCTCAATCTTGAATTATGTCTAAACTTTTTTTGTTTCTGCACTACATATCATTTCTCATGATGTTGTAGGTGGTATCGACCCTGTGCTGCGTGGCCTGCTGCTGTCTCCAGCCAAGTTGCAGACTCCAGGTCAGATGATGGTGGAAGAGTTGACAGAAAGGCTGTTTCAGGCACAGGGAGGGATGCCTCTGGACCTTGGGGCTCTTAACCTTCAGAGGGGTCGAGATCATGGACTACCTGGTAACCAGCTTTTCTTACAAACAAACAAAGATTCTTTAAACTGACAGATTTTTTTTTATTATTACTTCTGTTGAGATTTTGATTATTTTATCATCTTTAAACAAAGAAAGTTCCCTGTGCCTAATAGATGGATAAAGTGATCCATATGCAATTAGAAAAAAACACTACAGGGATTTAATTTCTTCTTTATTTAACCAGATAAAAATCTCATTGACATTAAAAATCTTTTTCAAGAGTGACCTGGCCAAAAAGGCAGCACAACCTCAAGTTTATAATAAACCTTTAATACACTTCCATAAAAACTCCTTTAGCTTTAACCTCCTTTCCTCTTCTCATCCATCAGGTTACAGCTCATGGCGAAGGTTTTGTGGCCTCTCTGTTCCCAACACTACATCAGAGCTGGCTGAAATTTTGGGTAACTTTACTTTGGCTCACAAATTCCAGCTCTTATACGGGACTCCACACAACATTGATGTGTGGGTGGGGGCCATCTCTGAGCCCGCTCTGCCTGGAGGCCGAGTCGGTCCACTCCTGTCCTGCCTCCTGGCCAGACAGTTCAGAGCACTGAGAGACGGAGACAGGTAGGAGTAAAATGAAATCTAAATTGCTATCAGTATCAAGAAAGAGGTTATATTTAAATCTGTCCTTGCCTGCAAAGGTTTTGGTGGGAGAGGAAAGGGGTATTCACCAGCACCCAGAGGAGAAGCCTGCACAACATCTCTCTGTCTCGCATCATTTGTGACAACAGCCACATCAGTCGTGTCCCCATGGACCCGTTCTCACACACCAAGAGCCCAGAGGACATGCTGACCTGCTCCCACCCCCTCATCCCTCACCTTGACCTCAGCCCCTGGAAAGAGCCAGACACTGGTAAGGAAGTAAATAAAACAAAAAAAGAGGGGTATGTCAAGTATAAAAAATCTTAATTGTTACATATATTTTTTATGACGTCTCCCTCAGATCCCAGCTGTGGTCCAATACCAAGGATTCAGTCCGGCTACTCTCTGCTCTGCAACTCTATGATTCTCTATCAGTGTCAGTCTGGCTTCAGGCTGCTGGGTTCTCCGTCAGTCAGCTGTGATCCAAACAGCCAGCAGTGGAGCTCCCCTCTCCCAACATGTCAAGGTACAGAGAATAAACTGGAGCCTGGTAACGTGACTAGAATGGATCATGGTTTCTGTATGCTTTCATGATACGTTATTTTCATTATGCAAAGAGGGATCTGTTTTTGTTCTCATTACTGTTATGAATAGGATAAAATATATGTACTATCATAGCAGAACAAATCATTTTATTTGTGCTGCTTTGAATTTAATCCAACAGCAAACCATCTAACCGTACAGATTTCTCTAACTTACTGTTTCATATCATGGTTGGTTTGTGTATGTTGATGCTGAAAATACAAATGAAAAAAGTTAGATCTTAACCCTGGAATCGGCCGTTTCAAACACTCATGAAGATTTATTTCAAAAGCATCACATGATTTTCCTTTGTCAGGAATTGTAATGTCTTTTACCCTTTCATTGGTACTTTAGTCATCCATGTCTATGGCAGTACCAAAATGCTTTCATACTGAGCATTCTTAACTCATAACACATTTATCTTTTTATAGATATCAATGAATGTGAAGAAATGATTTCTCCTTGTCCACAACACCTGGAATGTTTCAACACAGCAGGCTCCTTTATTTGCTCCGGTTGGTTCAGATCGATTTAAATAATTGAACATGTGTAACACATCAGACATGTTTTTATGGTTCTGACTCTTGACATCTGCTGTGATCCAGAGCCATCTTCGCTGTCTGTTGTCTCCATTGTCGCTGCAGTGATAGTAGTGATTGTTGGCGCAGCCGGGCTGGCGATGATCATGATCTGTTATCGAAGGTGAGCCACTGAAGTTGGAAAATAGTCTATTTATCTGCACTGCCTTACCACAAAAAAACAAAATAAGCATTTTCTTTAAGGATAAAAGGAAAAAAAAAGCCACCACCTGACTTTAAATAAGCCTCCCATTGTAAATGCACTTGAGTAATAAATATATTTTGCTGGAAAACGGGATTTTAATCTCAAATGATGAGGTTAATAGCTTCTTAAAACATCAGTGTGAGAAAATAAATTGGTCAAGGCCAAAGTGTTACTTCATTCAAAAGGGTCAGATCACAGATTAAAAGAACTAAGGAGATTGTAGTAACTAGAAAAACTGGGTTAAGAACTACTCAACTCATTATTAAAACCTGGAAGGACATTCATAAGTTATCGTTATAAAGGAAGAAATTAGGTTGGAAGGAAATTGGAGATTACCTGAACAAATGGTGAAATCGAACTCGCAGATGATTATTTTCACACAAGTATCGGGAGTAACTGGCTGTGTAGCCTTAAGAAAAACACGTAAAAGTGAGGTAAACAAAAGACTTAAGTTTGTTAGGGAGCATTGGTCTCTGGACCAATGGGAAAGGGTTATGTCCTCTACTGAGTCCAGGTTTAGCCTGTTCCAGACTGACGGGAACATCAGGGTAAGAAGGGCAGTGGATGAAATACCACACCCAGACTGTCATCAGTTTAACATCTGGCTAAAAAAGGATCACTGTTCTGGATGGAGATAAATGTTGTGACATTGCATAAGCTTACTCAAACAATGCCATGCCTGGTGTGTGTGTAGTCACAGCTTGACATAGGCTAAGAATATTAGTGTGACTCCTTTTTTTGACCAGGCAGTGTATGTAGTAATGCCATAAATATTGAGTGAATTATCATGATTACTTTTTAAGCATTACAGACAATACATCGTAACTAAGCCTTTAATGTAAATTGAAATGACTGAATTTGTTCTTTGCAGATATTTTCCCAAGACAGAAGAGCTGATCGCTGCAGAATGTTGCCAGGGGAACGGTTGAAGTTTTAATTTTCATGTAATATCTCTGCATCCCTTTGGTTTATGTAAAGAACTTACTGTACTATTTTGTCCTGTTAATTTATAAAAAGCTATGTCACACCAATGCTGAGCACATCAGCGCTTAGTTATTTAAGCATTGTTGTAGATGGATATTGATCAGGATAACTAAACACATTCAACCTGTAAAACATGGCCAACTTCACATTTTGTTCCCTAACTACACATCATGATAGAGCCCAGCCTACGCATTTGTAAACTCCAAGCCAAACCGTTTCAATCCGGAAACTAAAGCCTTGTTTGTTCCTAAAACAGATTTTCAGACCATAAGGCACCTTTGAGCTGGTCTTAGTGTTTCCTCTGTGTTGTTGAGCCTGATTTCTGTAAACAAACTGTTGGGCAACAGTGGGTGTGTGTCAGGGTGGCCGAGCAGTTCCCAGTAATGGCCTGAAAACATATCAGTGACATTTCCTGAGTGTTGTGCTGGGTTAAAATTAATGACAATGAGATGAGTCATCAACTTTGTGTACAACAGGGACCTATAAATAACACACAGTACAAAGGTGAGAGTCAGGCTACAATGCCTTGCTTTTAATGGAGTGTTTACACAGATAATTTTCATTACACTGAGGTTGGAAACCTCAAACCCATAATATGGCTATAAAGCAGTTATTGCACATTCTAACTTTAGATTCTTACTTTTTTCCATGGCATACTTTTCTGTATAAGAAAAAAAAGAAGTCCATTGATAATAACAGAGGTATATGTTCATTCTGTAATATGGCTGTGTTTTATTATGTTATTTATGGCTTTCACTGAACTGTTCTTTCAGATGTGCAGAACTACATTAAAACATTCCAATAATTTGTAATAAAGCTTGTTTATTCTTTTTCTACATTATAAAGCTCTCTCTATTTTTATTGTGAAGGTAAAATGATTAAATAATAATACATCTGATTATTAAGAACAGACCTAACAAGAAGCTATTTATTCCAAGAAGCTGTAGATAATTCATTTATGATGAGGCAGAGCCAGGATGTGCAAGAATGTATTAACATTAAGGCCATGCTGTGACAAAGTCTTGACTATGATGTTGAAGCTGATAAGTGAATGGAGCAAGGAGACGCCACTGAGCACTGTATTTGTGTAAAAACAAAGAAAACAACTCCAGTCATTGCTTCATGGAAACAAAACTACATTGCATAGTTGTAACACTTGAGGTAAGAGACCAACTAAACTCCCTATATTGTTTAAACTGTGTTGTATTTTGTTTTAATAGTAGTGTAACACACTAATACCTGAAACATGACACATGTAATCTATTGTGTTAACATGAGAGATTTTGTGCTCTCCATTGGAGAGATTTAGTTCACAGGATTAAAAACAAACATTTTCTACACTAATGATGACAGATACTGGAGGACAGTAGTCAGTTTCCTGGGACGTGTTATAACATGAAAAATGTATTTGATTTTAGTGGAAATATAACATTTTTTTATATAAATATTTTCATGTCTTTCCTGCAATGCTGGTTTGATTTTGTCTGATTGAATTTCCAAAAAGTGGCCCATTAACAATTTTCTGCTTCCCTTGTTGGCTGAGCTCTACTACTAAAACTGATCTAAGACCTGTGTGCTACCAAAATCACCCCAGTGTTGTGAGGGTAATCGGAGAGTTCATGCTGTCCTGTTAGTTGCCTCAGTGGAGTGTCAGGTCCACTAGCCCTGGTCAGTGAGGTAGAAACCTAACTTGGCCACAGTCATCTCCCTGCGAAGACGCATCACCTCCCAAAACATCTGCTCAGCTGGAAGATGACAGAACAAAATACAACATGTCAGCTCCCAGATCAAAATCTGTGATGGTAAAGTAAGACACAAAAGTGGGATGTCTGTGTTATCTTACCATCATGTCTTACAAGGCCCTGCTGGATGTACCGAATATAAGTAAAAAAATTGCATACAGCTGTTATCTAAAATAAAGAAGACAAATGAACATTTAGCTGCCCTTAGTAGTAACAAAATGTTTGTAAAAAAAAAAAAAAAAAAAAAGTTAGAAAAAAGTATAGCTACCCGTGCTCTGCATGAGGGAGAGATGTAATAGTAGTTCCCCTTGTCACCCAGTTTAATGCGATGTCTGCAGAGCCGCGACAGACCACTCAGTGCACATTTTCTACAAGGGGAGAAGCATAACTATTAAAAAATTACAACACATAGATCCACACGGTCACTATATTATGTGAGCAGATACAGAACATAAGTTACCATTCGTCAGATACTCAGCAATGACATCTACATAACAATGAATAAAGCTACAGGACAGCACATTCACGATGGAAGCACACTTCAGAGGACAAACTAGTAAAAACTTTCAGTCACAGAGAGTTAGTCAGGAAAGAGCGTTTAGGCTGTAGTGATGCAAACCCATAAACATGCAAAGCCTCATTTTGTTCATTGCTTTACAGATTTGTTTTATAATCTTGAACACATCTGGATGGGCAGATCTTAGTTCATGCTACAGTAACATGAGTTAGTGGAAAGCTGAATGGGTGACTGATTTCCTGAAGGGACTTACGTCTCTACTGCAGCTCTAAAGCCACTGGAAAAAAAAAGATTTTAGATCAGTCAGTGATTAGAAAGGTGCCCAGTGATTCTGTCAGACAACAGTGAGCCCATGAAAAGACTGATGATCATAAATCCCCGGTGGATGAGTGGAGACCAAAGAGAATAAATGGCCATTTTTGATTTGATAACCGAGTAGTAAAAGAGAGGACAGTAAGACTTCATTACAGGCATGATAACTCACTTAGGGCCTCCACATTCTACAGCAGAGGCTTTAACCATCGGTAACGCTGACATGGCTACAGGCTCAATAGTCAGTGAGTTGTTTTCCACTGCACTCTGCACCAGCTGGGACAGCTGTGAAGAAGAGTGACAACAAGATTAATATAACCCCACATATTAAGATTTGAATGAAGAAGTGTGGTGTCTGACCTCTGATCTTGTGAATGACATGCAGGGTCCGATGTCTTCTCTGTAAATGCGGCCTAAGAAGGCAGAGCATCGGTCCAGACTTGGATGTTCCCTCCACATCAAAAACTCTGCAAACAGAATCGAGTCCATCTGCAGAGGGAGGACAATCAATCACCTGCTGAGTCAGTGAACTGCCTCTCCATCACACAGCTACCTCTTCATATAAAGTTGCACAATATTATTTAAAAAATCCAGTAGGTAACATCACTGTGGAACTAAGATGACGTGACTTGCGATATATAAGCAAATATTTTAGTATAGTGATGACCTAAAGTGTATTAAGGAATACATTTCATTCGTAGAACGTGGACAAAAGATTATGTAGCCCTCATTATTGTGCTCGTTTTTATAACTTCAAGGTGACATGTCTACAACTGAAAAGATCTAGTTTACCATTTATTGCTATTCAAAAAGTATTTTAATATACTGATTATGTTACTTTTAAATCATGCAGGGACGATTCAGACGTTTCAGGAAAAAAATTCAGACTGACTAAAGACTCTTCTTTTACAAGAGTCTAAACTCCAAAAAGATGTTTACAGGGGACATACACTTCTCACAAAAAGTTGACGATTTTCAACTTTGGGGTAATTCCTGTATCACAAACAATTAATTAAAACAAAAGCTTACAGCAGTGGTAGTTACATCACCACACGTAAATGTCAATATCTTAATAACATGTGTTAGGTGACGTCTTGGTCTGATAATGACCAAATGTGAACAGTATGAGGAGGAGGACTGTTTAAATACAAGCTGCCATTGAACCAGAACGTTTATTGGTCATTTCATGGTTCAGACACTTATTTTGTTAGTGTGGGATTTATCACCTTGTTAGACTCCATGTTAAAAAGTTGTGCAAAAAAAGTTCAAAGTCAAATTAAGTTAATCTGTAAAGGTTCACTCTGACTTCATACAAAAAGCTTAATATCCCTAATTCTCTGCTTCACAGCATATAGGCTGGTGTCTATGTTGGCTACCAACTCCGAAAAAAAAAGAAAAAAAAAATATCTTTTGTCTTCTATTTCAGGTTGTTCTGGCCTGAAATCCATTCAGTGATAAATGAAACATGATGTAACAGAACACTCTCAGCTCAGATTAGTTATCCAGTTACAAAGTAGAAAGTTAAACTCATTATCTTTTTGTTTTGATTTTACCAGCAAATTCTCATCACTTACAAAAAATGAGCTACTAAATATCTTCCAGTTCATGGTCTGATGTTTTATTACATCAAGAATGAGTCATGATAGATTTTAAGTGTACTTGACAAACTTTACCCACATTCCAGACAATGAAATGTGATTCATGTCAGCGTTTTCTTTCAGCTTTCCCGTTTGTTATCAATATGCAGTTTTAGTATGCAGACACATGCAACACTGGAACCTGCTACTCCCCACAAAAAATAAATAAATAAAAATCTTGTTACCAACATGTTACGCATCAGTAAAACATTGCTCATTTTTCAACAGAAGCATCTTAAAAACTAAGCTACAGAGGGATGTACTGACATTAAAAGCCCATAATGTATTGAGCTTATAAGTGAAAGAGGAATAGGGATTTTATTTCCCCTCAAACAAACCACAGGCTGACCAATATTTTAACATTCTAATGCAGCATTTTTACATCCTGAGGCAGTTCAAGACGGGTCGCAACAAGACTGCCAACAGCAGGAAAAAAAAAAAAACCCCTGTTGCTGAACTAAATTACTTCACCAACGATGCTGAATTTAATTTGTGTCAAATCCACTGGCACAAATCTGCAAACTCAATTTTTAAAAAGGGCACACCTGTGGAACAAAGAAGTGTTGAGTGGCTAACTCCACCTCTAAACGTCTGATTACCTAATGTTCATTTACTCTTTCTTCTACTTGTATCTAGAATCATGTAAGATGTCTACTAACATGACAATAACACTTCTCAGCTGAAACAAACACAAGCTTCATATGTAGATAACCAAAAGACATCAAGAATGTGATGGGTTTTAACAGACAGCCTATACACATTTATAGTGACTCTGATTCCTAGAAGATCCCCAATATTTAAAATAAACATTTGGTCCTTACTGCAGTCATTTAAATGTCCAAACACTAGACTGATTTTCTCCACAAAGGTCATGCTCCACTATGAAAAAAAAAACTGCTAGAGATTCACAAATGCAGATAACAACACAAAATACTTCTGTTAGATTTGAGAGATTTACAAGGCAAACCTGAACAGATTCAAGTTACCTGTGAGCTGTCAGTGCTCAGGCCCTCCCCTTGCTCCTTCAAATGAGGGCTATATTTTACACTGACAGACTGGCCAGGTAGAAGGCAGAAAATCAGAGAAAGGAGAGCAGGAACAGAAGGCTGAGAAAGGCAAAGACAGACAGGAAGAACAAGTTAGGGAAAAGGTTAGTTGTGAGAGAAAATAAACAAAAAGCAAAGAGAACTTTGGGTAGAATGACTATAGAAGAGAATCAGAAGACAGGAAAAGAGACACATGTATAGTCTTTACTCGGTTTACCTCTCGGTCCTCTTTAGCCAAAGGCTGAATGGAAACAGGGGAATGTTCTGGTTTTCCCGTTGAGGTTGGAAAGGCTCCGCTGGCACTCTTGTTGCGGATGTGTCCTCCAATATGTTTGTGTGCTCCCCTGGTACCTGAAGACTGCAGCTGAGGATGTAGCTGGCGGTTTGGTGAAGAAGGTGTAGATGTCAACACCAGAGTCTTGAGTGCTGTCACCTCTGCTTGTAAAACATCAATCTGAGAACCAGATACAAAAATAGAAACGGGGAAAAAAATGAAGGAAAAATTCTTTTTTTGTTTATAACTATACACAATACAATAACTAAATAAGGAAAATGACTAGAAAAAAAAGTTATGGTAATCACTTTGCGCATCACATTTCCAACTAGAATAATAATAAAAAGAAAGTATTTCCCACACCTTCCCTTGAGCTTCCTTCAGTTGTTTCTCTGCTGCTGTTTGTTTCACATTTGCTTCACGCACCATCTTATGAGCTTCCTGTTAAAAAGACAGAGTAAAAAGTCTGGTAAGCCTGACATGCCGGCTGGTTTGGTGCCCAGAAACACAAGCGAAGTCTCTGTCAACAGAGTGTCGGCAAAAAAATCTTCTTCTTCTGCTATAGCTAATGCTAACCTCTTTACGAGCTACCACTGTTGACTACTATCACACCAAAATGTCCTGCTTGTATGATTCTAATCGTTCAAAAGAAAACTTACTACAAACAGCTTCCAGTCAAACAAGGTGGATGGCGCATAATAGTTGCTACTTGTGTACATAATAGATTAAATAGTCCTCTTTCTATATTTGCTTTTTATGATTACTTTCAGATGTTTAGGGCCGCCATTTGTCCATCTTTGCATGTTGATTAATACTTGTTGGGAAGCTTGCCTTGCACTTAGAATAACATAAATTCACATCAGCATAATTTTTTTTAAATATTTCCTGTAGATGTTACCAGTTGAAAGCTTGATAAAATAAAATGATAGATTGTCTTCTATAAATTTTCAAATGAATGGATATTTGGCATTATTTTGAACATTTAAAATAAAATTTTATGGCTTTGGAGGGTTTCTATTTGATTTGGTGACTACACATTTGTAAGAAAAACACTGCGCCTCAAAGTTGGTTTTAAAACTTGCTTTTGTGCCCCCTGAGTGATGCAGATTTAAAATGCAGAACATTTGCAAATTTCAGCAGTAGTCAAAATTTCACCGCACTCAGCAGTGTTAATTACAGCTGACCTCAAACAGACTGGCAGTCAGCTCCTCCAGCTCTTGCTCCAGCTGATTTCTGACTTGTGAAAGACGCTCACACTCCTTGTCTTTTAGTTTCAGTTCCTGTGATGTGAAAAAAATATTGCAATCACACTTAACTGGGAAGAACATTTGCACTGTCAGGTTTTTTTTTTCAGACCGCCTTTTGTTTGTCTATGAATGCAAACATGAAGTAGGTTACAACACCCTCTTTGCAGCATCCAGCTGTTCCCTGAGGATCTCTGACCCTTTTTCTCTTATTTCTTTTTCTCTGATCTCCAGTGAGGAGCTGCGGAGCCGAGAGAGCTCGCCATGCGATCTGCCTGGGGTGGGCCTGGCATGGCCTTCTCCCTCCACTCTGGGTTCTGGCTCTGGATCCAGATCTACCAACCTTCATAAAATCACAAAGATATATATAAATATAGAAACATTGACAAAGATAAATATAAAACTGACAAAAAACAACCCATCAAAAGCTGATTATAAACCTTTTTTTCAGATCTACTGTAAAGTTACACATCACCAAGTAGTCTAGAACAACAGACTTATTTTGATTAACTTTTATGACCTTTTATGTCATATACAATAAAATTCAATGCTTTAAACTCGGAATTCTTTTTATTTTGTTTTATTTTTGTTATGTTTCTAGTTTCTTGACAGGCAGGGAGATAAAAGTTTTTGCTGACAGTCTGACATTTTCCGGTAAAACCTCAGATTTTATAGGACTATGTATGATGGGCTGTCAGTTATGGTGCTTTTAATTTGAAGGTGTCACTCTGAGCCAAACTGGTCATCCACCACTATTCCAAAACTAAAGCCATAACAATCATACATGCAAAATACAAAGGGTGCGCTGTTGTTTTTCATGTACGACAGTACAATTTCCTCTGTTTTATATTGGTATATTAAAGTTTTTCCATAAAAAAACGTATTTTGATGTTCACAAAAATTATTACAACCTAGTGGTATTTCTACCATGACCAGTGGTTCGTGACAGTGAACAACTGTTCAAAAAATTAACAAAGACTCTCTTACAAATGTCCTTGTAAATTAATGTTAAGTGTAACAGCTACCAAGCCAGCATTCACAATATCAGAACTCTGGATCTGAACCACTTTTATTCAGATTCAGGTATTATAAAATTGATAAAATAAAAACATTATTAGCAACTGTATTTCATAAATTTCAGCTAAATCTATGTGATTTCCAGCTAACTTTTAAAAAGCACCTGCATATGCTCTGTTTTTAACTACAGTGTTTCTCAGAATCAACTAATCTTCCTAAACTAATAAACTACTCCCACTGAGTTACAACTAAAGCAGCACTTCAACTGTGGACCCCAGAGGGACCCCAGACCATAGTTTGGGACTCTTTGGTACTGCATTAACAATCCCAATATCTCTATTTAATCAAAGCTTTACAAATACAATTGTTACTTTTATTCCCGAGATAAATACCAGCGAAGCTAACTACCTGGAGAAGCTTTAGCAAACTAAGCTAGTTAGCTACAACTTTTAAATACAGAGGTCTATTGTCAGTATCCGCCCTTACCCCACCAGCAGTGTCCAGGACAGAAGATAAACCTCCCTCTGTCCACGCAACTGTCAGCTTCTCCCCTCCACCTTCCTTCGACTGCTGCAGTTGTTGAATTGACTACAAAAACTGTAGATCTGGGCTAGCGTTCCTGGGTTTCAGTGAAACTACACCAGACGTTTTAAAGCACAGCGGAGGAATGCGGACGCTGACGTAAACAGCGGCAGCGGTGCAAACGGCGGCAGTGGTCACAAAAATACGAAGAGTGGAAGCACGAGTGAAATGCCAGCTTGTTTTACCCCAGGAAAATCACTGTTTCCTTATCATTGTTTCGAAGCAAAACAAACCTACTGTCTTTCTGCTCTGTTTCTGTCCCCCTCTCTCAAAAGTCACATGACAGCGCATCCACTCCCAACTGCCCGTCAGTCTCATCCCATCCGGAGACGGTAACGTCAACACCATGGCTCATATGGGGCAACATTTTTAAGTACAAGTCAAGAGTCTGAACAAAACACAACCCTCAAACGTTTGCACAAGAACAAAACCCATAGAAGGACCAACAGTCAATATCAGGACAGGGCATGATTTTTGTTATCTTATTCTATTCAGTAATTATGTGGCCTGAACTCATGTTTCTTGGCTTGAACTCTTAACTTAAACATATTTCAGGGCATAAAATGCCTCATTCCTAGCACTGTGAACCATAAAGGAGTGGGGTTTGGTGTGTATGCAGGTCACAACAAATGAATTACACTTCAAAAATCAAAGTTTTGCTCTTTTTTTCTCACTGTTGTGTCTGTACATTGTGATTTTGTAGATATTATTTTCTGACTTTTAAATTTAGTTTCTGCAGTTTCTTATCCTACTATATAATCATCCACCTTATTTGACCACTAAACACCTTCATAATTTTGCAGTTATAACTGAGAACCTGAGCAGATTAGCAAACCTGCTGGTGATTGAGGGGTTTAAGAGGATTTATCAGAGTTCTGCTCACTCCATTGAACCTTCTTCTCTCTGTGTCCTCTCATTTCCTGTCATAAATCCTCTTCACCTTTTAGGCAAAAAGTCAAACTAAGTTACATCAAACAGAAACATTTCTTCTGTTACTTCAGAAAGTGTACATCCATCACAGTGAGCAACAAACTTAAAAAAGTTTTGTTATTGCCAAGGTTGAATTATATATATTTGCTTGTAACAATACACTAATCTATAGTAGTACCTGGACACAATGTTCTTGTGGGGCCATGAAAAAATACTTGTATCCCTACATATTATATTAATGTCCTTCTCTACTGAGCAAAGAAGATAAACGTTAGCTGGCTTGGAGCATCCAGACCTTTGTGGCTAGTTTTTTAACTAACAAAGCCTTTGACCCACACAGGTAAGATCAGACTTTTTGCTGCTGGAATACTCAGGATTGCGCGCATACTTACTGTCCAACAACACAGCGCTCCTCCTCATTAACCCTGCTGGACTTGTGTCTGACTGCAGGCACTTCAGGTGTTCCAAAAAAGACTGGAGAAGAGTAGACTGCTATTCCAGATCTTCCTGACTTGAGAATTTCATATCCTGGGTTTGATGACACTGAAGACGGTGTAGATGAAGAAATGTGGACGGTATGAATTCCCTCAAAGGCATCCATGTGTCTCTCTTGGGCAGAAACACAGAGTGGTTGAGGATGACCTTGATATCTGTTGGTATCAACATGTAACAGAACAAGAGTACAGCATTACACATAAAAACTCAAAGATATCTTTCTTTAGAAGTACAGTACGTCAGGCTCTTTTTTATGCAGCTTGTCAGGCTACAGGAATCTGTTTTTTTTATATATATCTGGAGTAAACAAGCTAACTATCACATACTGTAGAGTATGATAGTAAAACAAATATAGAATGCCTTAAGGATATAGAAATTGCCAGAATACACTCACCAAGATGGACAAAACTGATTTCCAGTTGCCAGTGCACAAAAATGTCTGCAAAATCTGTAGAAATACTGCTTAAATAATCTCTATCTTAAGAGTTTAGCTCACTAAACTCCTCGCACTTCGCCCTGCTGTTGGTCTCCTGGTTAGACAGGAAGGGTTAATCACTAACACCTTCTGACCAGTAACAATTCAGCTGTACACATTTTTTCCAGTGGAGGGGGTCACATACAGTCTCACCTGACCAAGAGTCAGGTACCAAGCACCACTTTAAATTGAAAAACACAAAAACAAACATAAATCATCCTGAACTCCAGAGAGGAGTATGTGTCCAGATGTTTGATGTTTGGTGCAGTAATATGATTATTGATATCTGTTTAACTTTAAACGGATAAATCAAACATTTCTGGTATTTGTTCCACAGAGTCAGCTCAAATCTAAGCACTTAACATTTACGCCTTAAAACCAGCCTATTTGTGGCAGTACGAGGACTCTGCAGTGCTTTGCTCAGATTAACAGGACTCGGCTTCACAATGCAGCTTTGTTGCAGAAACAGATTAACACATCAAGTGACCGGAGGTGCAAGAGTCTCTCGCTCTTTTTTTTTTTTCCTTTCCTACTTTTCTGTATCCAGCATTCACCCTGGACGCTGCCCTAACACATCTCAAGCTACATCAAGTATGATGGCCAGGCATTTTCCTTTTCAGAGGTAAGTGAAGGATTGTGAGCTTGAAATGATGAATTTCTCTGGTTTACCTCTGAACATTTTACCTCAGACTTTGTAGTGTATTAATAAAATCTGGGAAAGTGTTCATTTAAATAATTAATAGAAAAAAATTTGAAGAAGATAAGTTGATTTATAATGGGAACAGTGCTCTGTTTCTTAATGCAAAGAGATGCAAAATTCAGTCTCATGAAATGAAGAAGTCCTAAACATACCAGAAGTAAGCCTCTTGTTTATTTATTCTAGGTTTGTGGCCATGTCAGCCTCATGAGTTCCAGGTTGATCGCCGAAGCTGAGCTCTGGTGAAGCCAACAAAACAAAAATACAGCGGCTTCCTTCATGTCAGACTACAGACAGACTGCAAGTTGGCCAACAAGCAGCAGCAGTAATGACAGTGACATACTCCCGTAGAGTTGCTGATGCAGGTCTGGGGACCTTCTTTCACCTGCTTCTGCGATGGAAGGGCAGCATCTATAAACTGCTGTACAGAGAGCTCATCATCTTCACTCTACTCTACTATTTCCTAAGTGTGGTTTACAGGTAAACCATTGACAAGAAACAGTTTTAGAAATTGTTTTAGAGCAGTGAACTCCTAGATGATTCTGAGATGATGACATCTGACTTACTGAGTATAAAGATTCTTACTGAATATACTTTTTAAATGCAGGTCAGAACATGGTTGTGCATCTGTATGAGGCATCCTTATGGCCAATATTTTCAAGGCTCAGTCCCTGCTTATGCACCACCAACAAATACTTACATTTACCTACATGTACTATGAAAAGCAATGCTTAAAACCTTTGTATAGAAAATTGTTTATTGTAAAACATTCAGTGACCTTTAGTTGCTTGGAGTGGGTTTCATGTGGTTATTTTTCTCTAGAATATCCCCAACATAAACTAGGAGGATTAGGTGAACTGGTATAGACTGACCCACAAGCCTTATACATGGCCCCTTGCTATGTTACAGTTTCGAAACAGGCTCCTATACAGGTGTAAAACTCTCTAGTAGTTCTCATGAAAACGTGTTTTGACACAAGAAGTGAGCCCTTCAGGCAGAATTTCAACACAGGTTGAGAACTATTGCACGACAACCCAAATCATGTTAGATAAAACAGTGTGGCACAACCTATTTGTCACAGTGCTCACCTCAGTGCTTTTAAATTGAGTTGTACTTTGTACAAGGTTTGTGCTAAAGAATGACCAGAAGAGGCTGTTTGAGAGGCTGTCCATATACTGTGACCGCTACGCCGAGCTCATCCCTGTGTCATTTGTATTGGGTGAGTCTGGGCTGATTACTTTATGTTCTTGGATTCTATTGTTGGAAGCTGACATTTAATTTATTTCTGTTATATTCTTTAAAACATTTTACCCAGGTTTCTATGTGACCTTGGTTGTATCACGTTGGTGGGGCCAGTTTGAAAACGTTCCCTGGCCAGACCGTTTGGCAGCATTAGTGGGAGGCCATGTTCGTGGAGCTGACGAAACCTCCAGGTTGACCCGAAGAACCTTGATGCGCTACATTAACCTCTCTGGTGTACTCATCTATCGCTCTGTCAGCACAGCTGTCTACAAGAGGTTTCCAACCATGGAGCATCTGGTGCAGGCAGGTATGGCATGGTGGCGAAACCAGCTTAAAGCCAAGAATTCATACGGATTTAAAGCTTTAATCTCAGACTGACTCATTTGAAATCCTAAAGAAGATGTGATGTAATGCTTCTGGAGGAGTGTACAACACATGTACAGTGTAACATGGCTGCTTTCACCTCCATGCTGTGTTTGCCTGTCTCAGGTTTGATGACATCAGAAGAGCTGAGGCACCTGGAGGCTCTGCCCTCCCCACACAACAAGTTCTGGGTGCCCTGCATGTGGTTTGTCAGTCTGGCTCTGAGAGCACGCACCGAGGGGCGCATCAACAATGACGTGGCCCTCACAGCCATTCTCACTGTAGGTGAAAGTGTGCATCTGACTGCAGGCCAGAAATACCTGAGCTTCTTTTCTGAGGTTTTGTTTGACCTTCTTTATGTCTCTCTGTTCAGGAGCTGAACAGTTTACGGGCGAAATGTATGAAGCTGTATGGTTATGACTGGATCAGCCTGCCTCTCGTCTATACTCAGGTTCTACTGATACTGGATTCACTGAAATATAGCTGATGACTTCACAGTAGAACATAGTGATAGCTTACTAAAACTGTTTCCTGACTGTCTACCTGAAATAATTAACTCAATCAAAATGTATTTGATTAACCAAAAGACATTGACTACAAAAAAGTACTTTGTTTTCAACTAAGGTGGCAACAGTAGCAGTCTACAGCTTTTTTTTGGCTTGTCTAATTGGTCGTCAGTTCTTGGATCCGGCTCAGGGATACCCTGGTCATGATGTGGACTTCTACCTGCCTATTTTTACTCTGCTGCAGTTTTTCTTCTATGTTGGTTGGCTAAAGGTGAGGCATAACTAATACATCATCTTTTGTTTTCATTTTTACATTCTGAGCTTCTCTGAGATGGTATTTTGTCTCATGGTTTCAGGTGGCTGAGCAACTCATAAATCCTTTTGGTGAAGATGATGATGACTTTGAAACCAACTGGCTTGTTGATCGCAACTTGCAGGTGTGGATCAGTGCCACACTATTTGCTCTTTATTTGTTAGGGGTGATAGATAGAGGCTGTCTTGTTTGCGTTGCAGGTGTCTTTGTTATCAGTGGATGAGATGTATGACAGCCTGCCACTGATTGAGAAGGACATGTACTGGAATGAGTCTGAACCGCAGCCCCCTTACACAACTGCAAGTGTCGAACACCGAAAACCCTCCTTCATGGGTTCAGCGCTGGATATCAGGTAAGGTTTTTTCTTCTCTGGAAGGCAACTCTTGAATATTTCGCATGGTTAACCACTTTCTTGATCTCCCCCAGTGTTCCTAAAGAGGAAATGGAGTTTCAGTCCAACCTTGAGCAGATTAAAGAAAACGAGGAGGCCAACTACTCCACCCCGCTGCTTGGAGGGCTGGGACGTCTACTTGGGGTCCAATCCCCTAACTTTCCCCGCTCTTCTCGGGTCTCTCTGCTGCGCCGCCGTCCTGGAGCTCCGCTAAGCCGTTACCCTCTTTACCTTCACCCAGAAGCACCATTAACTCCAAGTCAAGCTCACCAACCTCCGAGCCAGGAACGAGATCCAGACTACGCCTTCTCCACCATGCCCATGTATGAGAGACCAGGTTTCTACAGCTGCCCACAAACACCAATCCACTGCGTGCCCCCTGCAATGCCACGCCCTCGGCCTCCTCGACGAACCCAAAATGAATGGGATCGCAGTTGTAGTTCCATGGCACCCCCGATGGTGGGCTCACAATTGCTACCTCCAGACACCCCTAACCACCTCCCACCACCACCATCCTCTGCTTTCCCCTGGCTGGGTGGGGATGGCGAAACGCAGAGTGCTCAAACATTTTCTTTCCCTGACCCTCCACCTGAACTCTGTCCTATATCTAAACTCAGGCCAGGACACGGCCTGCTGTCTCGCCGTCCTCCCCCTCCTCGCCTCACACTGGAACCCCTCCAATCAGCTGACAGCCAGCCTGGACCCCCAAGTGCTCGGGCCACAGGAAGTGGAGGAGAAAGAGTGTTTTCATTCACACCCCCCTCTAACTCAGCAGTACCAAATCCCAGTAATCCTAACAGCAGCTCCAGCAGCATTAATGCAACAAGCACAAACATCACTGGCACAACAGGAAGTCTCTGCAATGGAACAAACCACAGTGGTTTTAGTAACCATGGGAACTTCAACTCCAGCATGAGGGCAAGCAATGGCGGCACCAACAGCGGGCTGAGCAATAACATGAACACTGCAGCACCATCACAGCAAGAAACCAATCAGCAAAACTCAGCCAATGATTCAGGAATCTCATTGGCTGAAGGGGACCTGCTGGGTGTTCTGGTGGATGGTGGGGTGAACAAGGCAGCAGCAGGAGGAAGGGAGCAGGAATGAAGGCAAGGCCTGATCCTAAACAATAAAACAGAAGTGGACATAGTAACCATGATGTCGCTCATCCGTTTAAGAACGTACGTACTGAAGCTTAAAGCTTGACATCATGGGTTTTGAGGATTTTCTTTCATTTTTTTTTTTTCTTTGGAGCCACAATTGTCCATTTTAGGACAGGAGGGAAGATGGAGTCTGACGTTTTAGACTGGGGGGAAATGTATATTGGAAGTCTATAATCTATTTAATTAAAGAAATATTTTTAGAAGGACAAAGTTATATGAAATAATGATGGTGTGACCTCAGCTATGTCAGGGAAATGGGGGTAGTAACATTAAAATCATGATAAGCTGGTTATGGTGGGGTCAAAAATACAAAATGATTACACTAAGCTACTTCCTTCTCCTATTCCTGACACAATACCTTAGTATTTTGCTTTCGGGGCTTTACCAGCCAGTCTAAAAGAAATGGTAGGAGCTAATCTGAGGGTTTACACACACAAGATTATACAATCCATTTAGCTCAAAGCCAAGTAATGACATAACACATTAGAAAATTCATCAAAGGACCAAACTATGGTGTCAAGCTGTTAAAAAAATGAACACCGCAGCCCTGAAGGGATGACATCAGCACAGTTAAAAGGTGCCACAGGGATTGGTAGACAGTATGGTTGTACAGAACTGCACAACCAGACTGGTAAATCACCCGTGTGTAATCTGAATTCACCTAACAAACACAACTAGGACAGGGGCTGCAACATAATGAAATGAAATAGCAATCCAGTATTTTCTAAGAGATAATGAAATTCTCTATAATAATGTCCTGGCTGTCCCAAAGCCAGCCCCTAGTGGCTGTCAGCTGTACTGCATATCCAATCACCTTATGGGTTTCATGTTTGAGCCCAAAAGGCTACTTCATCTTTTATTTATAGTCTAAATATATAAATATATATAGTCTGGTTGAACACAGTAGTCTTGAACTGGACTATATTCATTCTAAAATGCTTCATACCCATCTGGAGCCAACACACACACAAATGAAAATTATTTCAAGCAATGACTTATTCCCCATTTCCTAAGCTCTCTCACAACTGTTGTGTGGAAAACACAGGGGAAAATAAGATTCTAAGCTTTCCATTTTACTCTGAAACTCAGCAACAAGAAGCCAAACTGTGCACATTCTTCAATGCTTAGTTTTATCTTCATCAGCAAACTATTAAATATCAAATGACATGTCTTCTTTTATCATGTTTTTTCAATAAAAATCAATACCAGACATTGCATAATTCTGCTTTATTCTGTCATTATACAAGCATGCTGCATGTAAAGTTTGAAAATTAAAACTAGAAAGATTTATAATAAAATAAACACCTGCAAAGAGACACATCCTGCGTAATAAAAACAATCTTCAACGACAAAACATTTTAACTCATACAAAGTTACACAAAATACATAACTATGTCACTCAAACTAAAAATAAATGTCTTTCACTGATGGTCATTCTGTTAATGTGTATAATCTCATTTATTTGCATCATTCTGTGCACATATAGAAAAAACTAAGAGGAGAAGGGAACTAAAGTATTTATAAAACTTAATGTGTTTTTTCTATAACTATTTATAGTCTACATTATACTTAAGAACATGCTGTTTATGGCTGTTTTCCAAACTTTTCTGGCTTGTAATTCTCATCTTTATGTCACCTACTACTGGTGGTTTAAAGCTACTGTGCAGATGAGAGTAGGGTTATATTAAGAGAGGCTAAAGTATTGAGCATCTTACAGTTAGAAAAAAATCATTTTGTGTAACATATCCAGTTTTCCTCAAATAACAAGAGAGCTATTAAATGCAAGTGATCACAATTTGACTCATTGGAAACCCTTAAAATATTCCTTTTGGACACACTTATTGCTCAAAGAGAAGAACATTATTACTTTGAAATTCAGTAATATCTATGCAAGGACACATAGCTTTAATTAAAGGTTTTGTCCAGCATTTTATTTCTATACACAATTTAGTGTTTGTTTGCAATGGCTAATTTGTGTTCGTAAGATGAGGTCAAATGATGTGAGGTCTACAGAAGTCAAGAGGTATATTTGAGCTTTGCAAACAGCTAACGAGCATATATAACTCAGCAGCAATGGCAACATATGCCATAAATACATAGCTGGCATGCAGAGGTGCGTGGACAAGAAACTACATTTAACTGCCCTCCTTGGCCATGGTGTGCTTATCAAAGAGGTACTCCGCCATGCCATTCTGAGGATCTCCCATACGCCGCAGGCTTGAGATCCAGTCTGCCAGCTGTTTGATGGATTTTACCTGCTCATCCAGAAAATGCGTTTCTATAAAGTCACACATCTGTGGTGGGAATAGAAACAGAAAAAAAAAGTTGCATCATATTATGCTGCCAGATGCCGTACTGTGTGCCGTCTAGGTTTGCTCCTTACATGAGGATCATTGTGTTCAGTTGCAATTTTCTGCAAATCTAGCAGGGATTGGTTTACGCTCTTCTCCAACTGTAGGGCACACTCCAGAGCCTCCAGGCCGCTCCCCCACTCATCCCTATCAGGTTTCTAGAACAAATGATTCATGACAATGAAATAATAATCTATTTAAAGCAGAAAATACAATGCACTTGCGGTTTTGTTCCTGGAAACCATTTGTCATCTTATAAAATTTCACCAACAAGACGTGTTATAAGAAAGCTTTGTTTTGTGTTTTCTGCAAACAAAAGGGGATTAATGCAGTTTCCTATCTCACCAAAGCTTTATTTTTATTCATTAGAGAAAACATCCTCACATACCCTGATGTCCTGCAGAAAAATTCTGCCTCCACGATTGTTCTGCAGACTCATAAGCTTCTCTGCATGCACACGCTCCTCTTTGGACTGTGTGCTAAAGAACTTTGCAAAATGTGGTAGAAATTTATCATCCCTCTCAAAATAGTATGCCTAAAATCCAAAACAAACACAGGAGGAGATAAATAAAACACTTATTGTCTGAGGAACATCAGTTACCACACATGACACAGCCAGCTTTAAAGTACTGCTCACCATAGAGAGATAAACATAAGAGGCATACAGCTCCAAGTTTATCTGTCTGTTAACGGCAGCCTCACAGTCCTGGTGGAAGTTCTGTCGGATTTGGGAACTCATTTCTGTGTTGAATAGAACAAAAATAAATAGGTAAATTATAACATTTATAGGTGAGTAAATGTCCTCACACTGCCTCGAGGGTGAAATCTAAGCCTACATATTTTCTATAAAGTTGATTTGTTGTTGGAGGAATCTTCAACATGAAAAACATGAGAAACACGATACACAAACAACTTCTGGGGGCGTGTCATGCAGTGCATGGTGGCCATGACTGTTCGAGAGGCCTCGCTCCCAACATGGTGTGGTTACTGACCCTCAATTTTAATGGCAAACAATATGCACTTCAAAAACATTCATGAGCGGGGAGGTGAGGGCAATGGGGTCCTCCTGGGCGTTGTGCTGGCACTCTGCCTTGGGGTGGGGAATAATCTCTCAAGGACACAGTCTTTTGTTTACATATCACTATGATATAGTAGAAAAAGTGTGCTGTCATGTAATTTTCTCAGCTTAGCACATCGTTTTCTTAATCTTATTCACCTGTATCTTCTTATTTATCCTTGATTTAACTGACTTAACTGGAATTTCTATAAGTTTTGTCTTTACATTTAATTAACAAAAAAAAAAAAAAAAAAAAAGATTGTGAACTTGCAGATAATTGAATCCAAGGTATGTCAGGTCCTATGCACATCCCAAGGTTCAGATGAGATCCAAAATAATTTACACTTAACAGTTTTAACCCTTTAATAACCCACTTCATCATAATTTAACAATACACTAAAATGTGATCTCAGCGGGCTGTTTTGGGTGCATTTGGAAGGCATATCAATCCAAACGACATGAACTCCATCTTATAAAAATGCTCTAGGAGAAATGGATAACCTAATATTACACGCCTACTAACTTGCAGCTGGCAAATAAATAAGGTCAGTGAGGAAAATACTGCTAACATGTTGGATAACGACAACGATAAAGGGTAGACTGCACTTATGACCATTTATCAATGTACTTCAACATGTCAATACCGAACTACTTGCCTGGTAAACTAGTTAGCTCGACATAAAATAAAATAACTCTTCATTAGTTATAAACAGCATAAGTGAGAACCTTAGCTAGCTTGTAAACAAGAAAACTGTTACATAAACGTACCTGCTTTAAAGACTGCCCACTTTCCACTGAATTAATTACAGCTCACCGTGTGACAGTCCGATGTTAACGTTAAATTTTCAAAACAAACGTTAGTTCATTTTCAGTTGTACAACGTGACTGTCAGCAAAGACGCTGCTAACAAAACTACGTCAGAAGGTCAAACTGATCTCGATGCTGCATTCGAGGACCCTAGGAAGTCTCATCGCTACATATTGCATAATAAGCAAGGTAATTTTAGCATCTTCGAATTATTTAAACAATGACAGATAAATAGTTCGCATATGTTTGTATAATATAAATCTACAGTCTATTCATGCACTTGAAATATGCATTTTAAATTATGCACTTAATGTAATAGTTACTACAACCGGTTGCACTTTACCTTTTGTCAATACTTTGTAAACATTCACACATTTTCGAAGCAAAACTTACCCACTCTAGGTTACCTTGAAAGCAGCATATTAGCGATAAATTAAAAAAATAAAAAATAAAAAAAAGTATATACAAGTTTTCGCGTGCTGATATTTCTCAAGTCCAACAGCAGTAAAAAAAAAAAAAAAAAGAAAAAGATTATAATAATAATGTTAAAATTCTGTATCTATGGTCATCCTTTATATGTTTTAAATACAACTTCTCAGACCACAATTTACTCTAGTAACAAACTGAAATGCCAACTGCTAAATGGCAAAAATGCAACACAAAATTATTTTTATAGGGCACACCTGGATTTAATTAAGTTCATTGTGTTAAAAAAATATTGTCAGCTGACAATATTACTCTATGGTGCACATGGAGCCTTGTGTAGTAGTGGAAAACAAGAATAAACGTTACAAATTGTTTACTACAAGTTGTTTTCTTGTAGTTACAATAAAAACATTTGTTTTAGGTAAAGAAAAAAAGAAAAAAGGGAGAAGGAAAAAAAGTAACTTTATTAAGAATAGTCAAATTTTATACAACAGTGTACAGTATCAGTACTGTATCAGTATAGAAACATCACTTTGCTCCAGCTGGAGGCGAATGCCACACTGCAGAGCTGGTGCGTTTAAAGTATCGAGGCTTGCTCTTGTAAAATATGTTCTCCAGTTTCGGTGGCTCAATAATCCCAAAGAAAGAATCTAAATCAGGAGGGACGAAGTATTGCTTCATAATTAGCTGCTTCAGATTGGGACCTATAAAAAGGAAAACAAATCAGTTTAGACCACAAGGTAACACTGAAATTAATCTAATTAAGAATAAGAACAATTTCACAAGTGACAAACATTAATTGGAGAATCAGTTAATGACGACTTTTTCTCTGACAGAATTATTAGCCAATGTCATAGAAAGAAGAAAATAAACTATATATATATATATATATATATATATATATATATATATATATATATATATATATATATATATATAAATATGAGGTCATACACACCTTCCGCCCAGGACGGAATTGGTTTCCTTGGGGCAGATTCATCATCTGTGGAGTCATCGCTGTTTTGGTCCATGCCATAATCATCCTTACTCTTTAACACAGCCGGAGGTTTACTGGCACCCTTTGGAGTAATGATGTATGATTGTGGTGAGGACTGCTGCAGGAGGATGAAGCATATTGAGGTTTCAAACTGATGAGAAACTATGTGTCATGTTTTTAAGATATAAACTGATCTGTGCCAAAAATTCATCATTGAATTATACCGTAAGATCCACCGTCACATTTAGACCACCACCGTTTCTTACAGGTGTGCTTAGTACTGAGCGCTGAAAAGAAAGATGTAGGAAAAAGAGGAAACAATAAGTTTTGGTAAACCAGCTGACAATGACAAACATCTCATCTGGATTCTCATCTTAAACAAGTATTACAATTATGAATGAGTGACAATTAGAAACAATTCCTGATAACTAAATAGTAAATACAAAAACACAAGTTCTCTAAAATGTAGTGGTGAGAAACACTTTCATTGAACTGTGTCCAAATATTTATGCAAGGCTTAAAAAATAAAAAAGAAAATTGAGTAACCAAAATGAATTCTTACCTCAATATCCACAGTCACATTCAGGGCAGCAGAAGTCTTCATAAAAGTTTAGACATGAGAGAAAAACGAGGAGAAAGGTTGAAACATGGTACATTTAAGTACAACCTTACTGATAAAGATATCCAAACATGAAGACACAACAAATCAAAGCAACATGTTTTAGTGATCATTTCATGATTCCTCAAAAATACATGTGATGCTCACTGGTGATGTTTCCTGCATTAAATAAGAGAAAGTCATCTCCCCCAAACTGTCTATGGTCTCGTAGTTCCTATTCATTAATCACAAAGGAAAATTACAAAGTATTTTTCATTTAATTTGATTATTTTCACCATGCTAACAAATTTAGCCTCCCCTGCATATCCTATTATAAATGCCAATGTCTTCATTTCCTTCCACATGTTTCCTGTTTTGTCAACTGAGGTAATTCCAGAAAAAGAAATAGTTTTGCACACTTTATACACAAATTATCTATTTCAAGAAAATGCAAATCCCATCCATCTCCATACCATTAAAGCAAAAAGAAGTGCTTTTTTTTATACCTTTGGTATCATTTAACACCATTACCACACAGTATATAGTGAAGTCTGAATCAGTACAGGATTTAGTCCCGATTCTTTTATTTATTTTGATCTTAAAGCTGAGACCAGATGATCTTTTGTCCTTGTTTAACTGTGCCAGTTTAGTTGAGGTTAAGTATTAAGTTTCTACAGTGCAGTGTACCTGTGCATTTGCAGCCTGTTTAGCAGCAGCTTCTCTCTGCTTGGCTTCTTCTTTCTCTTTAAGAGCCCTTTCTTTAGCAGCAGCCTCTCTCTGCTTGGCTTCTTCTTTCTCTTTAAGAGCCCTTTCTTTAGCAGCAGCCTCTCTCTGCTTGGCTTCTTCTTTCTCTTTAAGAGCCCTTTCTTTAGCAGCTAGTCTCTGTTGCTCCTCCTAATGGGGGAAAGGGAACAATTCATTTAGACTGATGACACATCAGAGACAGATTTCAAACATTTTGGTCACACATTTAAATTTCTTACCAGTTTTCTTTTTTCCTCAAGTGCCTTTCTTTTCTCCTCTAGCTCCTGCATCTCTTTCTCTCTTGCTGCTCTCTCCAATTCGCGTTGCAGAGCAAGAGCTTTTTCTTTCTCCATTCGCTCCCTGTTTAAAAGAAAAAAAAAATACAGAGCAAATGAAAACACTATACACAGTAACCCATTTTTGTGGTTACCACATTCAATTATCCTATGCTTAATAATGTAATTCAAAGTCTTTTTTATGACAAAAGCAAAGCTTGGTTCATGCTTGACAAAGTTGGCTACTGTCAGGTGTGCAGGAAGGTTTGATTTCAGCTTAAGCTGCATTGCTTTTATTTTGATTTTTTTTTAAATTCATGTACACAATGATGCAACACATAAAATAATATGTGCACATTGTAACAAGCAGGTTACAAGAGACTTTATCCCTCAAAAATGTGTGCTCATCCTAAAAAAAAAAGAAACAAAAAAAGAAAAAAGGGCAGAGCTCTCAGATGTGGACTGGATGGCAGATTTTGCATTTGCTGTTGATGTTACTGCACTGATGAAGGAACTGAACACCAAACTGCAAGACAAGGCCTTTTTGTTCATGAAATGCACAGCCTGGTGAAGGCTAACATGAGACAGTTGCAGACTCTTTACTATACTTTGGGAAAGTTCCGGATCACTGCCTGGATACAGGAATTTTTTAAAGGATTCTCTACAGGCATAGGGCAGGTGTAAACATCCAGAAACATCCGTGAACTCGGTCACATCTGGGTCTTTCGCTGATAAAAACCAAAAGGTTGCTAAACTGTGACACTATTGGATTGTCAGCGTTGCTCCTCATCGATTTCTCTAATTTTTGTAGTTTCCTTTAAATATGCTGAAAGGTTGTGTTGTGGTTGGCAGCCATAAACATACTTATTCAACAGACAACAAGAGATCATTCTTTGAACTACAGAAAAAACAGATGCACAGAAAGACGTGATAACTGGCTAGCGGCCATCAAGCTAGTTAATGCTGACGATCTTGGAGTCATTTGTTAATTTTGTGACTGGTGACTAAAACATTTATTATATTACTGTTTAAATCTTTGTTTCGTGTATAGATGCCAAAAATAAAATGACTGGTTCCAGTAATAACAAATGCTTGTTGATGGTTTTGTGACGTTCTCAATGTTTCTTGTTAGCAGCTCCTTCACAATGTGACAGCCGACAGACACGAGGGCATTCGTTCAGTCCTACTGACTCTAGCTTCGCTTCATATCTTTTTCTAGCCTTGACACTGAGGGGATCAATATAACTATGACATTATGGCTAATTTTTCTATCAAAAACTAATGGAGAAAATTTAAAAAACTATATGAGAACAGGTTGCACACTTCAACACAACACTGGTATGATATGGTGCCATTCATGGTCATGTGACCACTGGGTTGTGACATAGATTTGTGCCTGCCCATGGGGAGACAGAAACTCTAATGGCAAAATGATCCCTAACTCAAAAACTAATGCCCACAATCATAGGCGCAACCACACAAATAAAGAAAAATCAAAGTTCATCTGACTTGCAATTAGCTTGTAAAAAAAGGTAATCAGTAGCGACAAAAACAACCGGTTCCATCTGCATCTGCAGACTGAGCTGAAGGTTTTCATATGATGTGGTGATATACACCAGGGTTTTACAAAAGCAGAGACAGTCTAGAAGTGTTTTAAGCAACTATGAGTTGACCTGGAGTCTTTATGAGATGCATTTAGGCTAACTGCAGGGCATAAGGCTCAATTCGGATTTTTTTGTGAAATCCGATTTGAGACTCCGTCCACATTTCCAATTCAATGCGACTTGTATGTGATCTCGTGTATGAACACCAAAAGTGTCCCGCATGCGTAGAAGACACGACGACGTGACTGTGAGTGTGACGTCTTTGTGTTTGCGGAAGTAAACATCGACGTTAACAGCGGAGCTTATGTTGCAATTTTTAATTTATTATCCAACCGCAGCCAGCACATTTTCGATGGCATCATTTTAAGGAGGAGATTGCAAAAGAGGACAGCCAGATTTTTGGCCATGGCATTTTGTGGAGCAGTGGCAGCAACGTCTTTACAGAGAAACGTGTGGGTAAGGAGTCGCAGTCAGGAGTGATGTGAGCGCCTTTACAGATAAGAGTTTATAAATATTTATGTGTATGACGTGTAGGTTGGATTAATGCGACCTGGCTGTTCAGACTGAAGTCGCATGGCAAAAGATCAGATATGTATCGGATTTAGGACCACATATCCAAGTGGCCTGGGTCGCATTTGAAAAAAAATCGGATCTATGTCATTCAGACTGTCATGAAAAGATCAGATACAGGTCGCATAGGGGCCAAAATAAAAAATCAGATTTGGGTCACTTCAGCTTGCAGTGTGAACCTAGCCCAAGTCATCTGACAAAAATAAAAGAAATGTGTCTGAATGAGAACACCTTATTAATTCAGCATTATTTCACTGACTAGTAAAAAGAAAAGAAGCAAATTGTGAAAATTTGGAGCTTGTGTAGCTTGCCAAGGCCCCTCTTACTCTAATTTAATATAGGTTAAAACAATATATACAATATTTCACTTTGAACTAAATTATTGGGGTCTGTTAGTCCAGATTTAAAAGCTTTGATTTAATTCAAACCATGTTTACATGTATTGTAAAATTTGGTTTTGATCAGACTACTATTTAATTATTCTGTAATCCTTTTGTGTGGAGTGTCATCTAAACACTGTTTTTTTTTTTTTTTAAAGACTTATTTGTCTGTCCGTCCACTTTCTATACCACTTAATTTAGGGTCATGAGGAGGTCGGAGCTTATCGCAGTCGCTACCAGGATAGCCATGCTAATTCTAGTTAGCTAAGTTTTGATTGTGACCGTTGTTCAGTACATTCTTAATGAATTTAACAAAAGAAAACACACAAAGAAAAGACAATGACCTTTCAGCAGCAGCCTGTCGTTCTCTCTGCAGCGCCATCTCCCTCTCACGCTGCTCCTGCTTCATCTTCAGTTCCAGCGCTTTGCGAGCTTGCTGCTCCTCTTCCTCCGCCTTTTTCTTAGCCAGCAACTCCTGTTGTCGTTTTTCTTCTTCCTGAAGGTTTAAAAAACATACAACATAAAAGACTTCTGACTAAATATGAACACAATGTTTTCGTCTTCTCATGTGGCAAAGTTACATTTCCCTGATCCTTCAAACACGACAGACACAAGTATTTTGTAAAATAAAGAAATTCATTAAAAGGTTGAACAGATGCACCGGCAAAAAAAAGCATAGATGAAACACAAACATTGTCTACCTGCTGAAGTTTCTTCTTTTTAGCCTCTTCTTCCAACTTCTTCTTCAGTTCCAGCTCTTCTTGACGCTTCATGGCCACCTTTTTCTTGACCTTCTCCTCAGCCAGGCGCTAAAGGTGGTAAAATAGTCAAAGATCTTACTAAACAAGCCTTCAGGTCAACATGCAGATTCACCAAACCTGCTGCTTACCTTATCATTTTTCCCATCAATCTGAGCCATCTTTTGCTCAATTTTCTTTTTCTTTTCTTCTTCCCTCTGCTCTTCCTTGACTCTAGCCTCAAGCACCCTTTTTATCCTCTCATCCCTCCTCCTGGAGCACAAATGTTCCAAAAAATAAATAAAAATTAAGAACTCATTTTATCATTTGCTATAAAAAACTACTGAAGTTGCTAAGTGTTAACCTCTTCAGCTCTTCGTGTTTCTTCTTTTTCTCTTCCTCCATTTTCTTCATCCTTTCCTCCTCTTGTTCCTGTTTCTTTTTGAGGGCTTCCAATTTGAAAAGCTCTTTTGTCTGAGAAAAGAGAAAACAAGAAAAGAATGAGGTAAAACAAATTTAGGTACTGGTTTCTGTCATCAACAAAATGCTAATGCTAAGATGCAATAATGTTAAATGTAGTTATTATCAAAATATTTCAAAGTGGAGTGCATTAATGAGAAAAAAAAGCTGCAAAAATAAACACAGAAGCAATGTGGAGATGACCTGAGAGGACCAAGAAATGTGTCACCACAGCAGAGTTCAAAAGCCAAGAGTTGCTCTAATTTCTTTTGAAACATAATCGAGTGTTCAGAGCAGTGACGACACCCAGAGTGATAAACAACAAACTTTACTAAGAGTTTTAGGGAGAGATGATTTTTTGATGTGAAGTAACATAAGTTAGTAAATGAGTGACTCACTAGATCAGAAGCCAAACTAAAAATGTCTGGTTCGTGTCTACAGCAGCCCCTTCCACACATGAACCATGTGTTGTCGCTCAGTTGCTGTCATATATTTCCACCTTCCAGGCTCCATTTTTCTTGTAATAGAGTAAATTTAGATTTCAAATTTTCAGTAACTTCCCTTGTTATGTAGTCCTTTTGTCTTTTTTTTTTTTTTTTTTTTTAATAATTCACTATTTTTGTAAAAGAATCTTTTCTAAACTGCATTTACCATAAGTTCAGATGTGGCAGTGGGAAAGGGGCTTATCTAGAGTTTGCACCAACTGACATTTAATCCAGTCACAGTGGGATTATTAGACACCAACAAATTCCCACACACATGTAATGCCTCAACATTACACTTACCACAATACCACTGCTTTGCTGTGGAGGGACAAACACATTTATTTTTTGTTTTAAGTTGCTTACTTCAATAACAAAAACAAGAGCCCATTATATTAAAATGGAAAGAACATGTCAAAGCCAACAACTTTCAGTCAATTATGTTCGTGGTGTTGAAAGTTAGAGTAGCTGGGCCTTAAGACTGCAGAACTTTCATGGTTTGTCCAACTATTGGGGAAAGTTAGCAGCTCTGTGGCGAGTATCATGTCTCTCCATCTGTACGTGATAAGCGGTCTGAATAAGCGGTGGTGGTTAGATGCCACTTAGGCCTTTGATCGTAACCATGTCATCTTTAAAAAAAAAAAAAAAAATAGCAAGTGACTTTGCTCCATTTCTTTGGCTTCACTTTGGTTTAAAAGCAAAATAATCCAAGTTACGTGATTTTGCATTCTTTTCATACAACCATGTCTGCCATGACGGAGCAGCTGCTGCACGAGCACATTACACCCAACTCAACACCAACTAACAGTGTTCAAATTTAAAAGCAGTTTTTAGCCCTTCTTATGAAAAAAAATTGCTTTTGTACAAACTGTTAGCAAATATATCGTTAATATAGATATGAATATATTCCTCTAAATCTTCACGTATTAATGAAATATATCCTAAATCTTAATGGAATAATAAACGTCCATGTAAACATAATTAATGTTGTTAGCTTGCACCGTGTTAAGGGTGTCACTTACTTTAGAATCAACTTTAATAGGAGTGGTGTGTTTGATGAAGGATTTGATGACAGCAGTCCGGCCGAGAGAGTTTGGAGTCATCATCAGCATCTGATTCTTCTGCACAGTGTGGAGGAAAGATTTCATGCTGGGCTTCATCACCTACACATGAAGGCGAAAGCAAATGTTGGAAAAACAAGAAGGAAAATCTATATATACACTTTTTTAAAAAAATTTCCCAACCACAAGAAGTTGTTTTTGTTCTCGATCTTACACTTTGGCTTTTCTTGGGAGGAGAAAACCGCTTGGTGGGACTGTATTCTACAGTATCTGGACTTTTGCGTTTAGTACTGCGGCTTGATCTAAACAGAAAAAAAAAAAGACAACACAGTTTAATTACAGGCATCTGAAAATCTGAACATTTCCCTCTATCATTTAGGATAAAAACTGAACTTTTGAGTGTATGAGGCTCAGGACAACAGCTTATCACAATATAATGCAGCACGTACACACCTTCGGACAGCCTGGGATGTTTGTTTCTCAAAGGCAGCTATAAGACAAATGGTTGCATTTGTTAGAAAGCAATAACCAAAAAAAAACAGCAAAAAAAATAAAGAAAAAAAAAAAGACCCATACCTGATTTTTTGACAGGAGTGCTCACTTTTGGCTGATTGTAAAACAATGTAGGGGTCACCAGTTTGGGAGCGTTTGCAGCCACAGAACGAGTAACTCGTTCAACAGATGCACACACTTGCTGATTTTTTTGGTTCTTCATTCATTTAAGACGGAATAGAATAAAAAAAAAAAAAAAAAGGAAAATTACAAACAACTTAATAAGAAAAACTCCATTCAAAATAACAAATTTTGAGGCACTTAAAAATTAAAAAGGGAAATGTCATTACCTCAGAGCTTTTCTGTGCAACATCATCCTCAGGTTCATCCTCTATTATTCTGTGGCAGTGAAAAGTGTGTGAATTTATGTAAAAAAAAACCTCACCAAGAATGAAATACAAACCTTGAATTATGGAAATAAAACAGTTAACAAATTGGGTGAAAAGACTAAAACAAGGAACGTGTAATAAAAATCAGGATTTTATGTACAATTTTGTGCCACATAGCTTCACTGTTCTCATAATACTATAAAAAAAAAAAACATTTCTAATGAGTGACAATTCCTACCTCCAAAACATTAAAACAGCTTTGCAGATTCATTCCAACATCACAAATAAAGCAGATTTAATCATGTATTTAACTGATCAATCCAATCTCTTGTTTAAAAGATGAATTGGTTCAGATCGTGCTGTTAAAAAAGGGGATCACTGTCCTTTCTTCAGTCTTTAAAAACGCACTATGAACCTTTTGCAGTTTTCCCAGTGACACCAGAGTGTTTATATATGTATTCGCTAGCTTGTGATGCGGTGCATAAAGTAAAACTTGGCTGCAACCGTTGCATGATGCCCCGGATTAAAAAGCTCTATAGTGCAGTTTCACAATTTGTTATACAATTTGGTTGTATGGGCTCCTTTTGTAATGGAAACACACAAAATAGTTACTCTACTGTACTGCAGGGCTCAGTGGAAACGGAGCATAAAAGGCCAAGTTGATTTTTTTATGGATATTTAGGTATGTGTATAAATATGGGTGGCTTTAAATTTACTTACACTTTTCCATCCTCCTCAAACGCAGTGTCCCCTGCTACACAGACACACAAAAGAAACAAAATTCAAACAGTTTTCAGAAAAATCCAAGTGAGAAAGAATTAGTAAGTCTTGTTTTCACTTAAATTTAGCCCTTACCATCACAGTTACTGCTGCTTGTTGAGTTGCCCATGCAGTTCGCCTTCCTCTTCAGCATAGAGCGGCGTGAGGCGCGGCGAACAGACTCCTGAGTCATACTGTGCCGGAGACCAGCCAGCGAGCGACGTAGTTTAAGGGAGTACCTCACAGAGCTCTGCCTTGAGCTTTCAGTAGTTTCAGCTATTGTAATCTTAGTAGCTGTGCGTCCGAGAGAAGCATCTGCGTTCTTGGCGAACTCAGCAGACCTGCGCTCTTCAGGTGAGATGCTGACGACCACCTCAGGTGCTGGTATCTTAGGTGTACACTGAGCAGCACTATGTGCATCATCAGCTTTATTTTCAGCACTTTTCTCCTTGTTATTTTCCCCCACCTCTCCATCCTCTACCAGCTCAGGCTTCTTATTCTCTACCTCTTCAGTTCTGTCACACCTGCGGGGAGGTGATTGGCTCTCAACATCTGCCACCTCTGGCTTTGTCTGTTTGTTTTTGCGGGTGGTGCGTTTCTGCTGTGTCGTGTTGCTGGCTTCAGAGCTAGAAGCCTTGGGGACGGGTTCTTCTTCAGCAATCAAGTTCAGGGATTTCACAGAGGAACCACGAAGATTGCTGCGCTTTCCCTTTGAAAATCTGTATGTTAGATTAAAAACATAGTTATAGAAAAAAAAAGAGAGCAAGTTTTAAGTTTTCAGACCCGAAATTAAAGCAACAAACCGTCGTCTTGCTTGATTTTCCTCCTGGCGCCCTAAAGAAACACGCTTCCTCCGACTATTTTTTTTCTGTGATGGTGTTTTTGGCATCAACTCTGGTTCAGCATTAAACTCTCTTAAATAAAAAAAGAGAAGATTTAAAAGAAAGGGGACAAGGAAAACTTTATTCATTATACTTATCTGGCATCCAATCAAGCCTACCTTGAGAACATGCGATTAGCTTCTTGCTGGATCTCCTCAAGCCAAACCATGTGGACCTCATCGATCTCACTGATGAACTCCTTTGCCTTGCGATCAAACATCTGCATGAGGGAGCGAACTGACACCAAAACCGAGCTCATGGTGGCAGCCTGAGGAAGAAGTCAAACTATTAAACTCAGGAAAGTTGGAAAAGACTTGACATGACAAGTAAGGTAAGTCATTCCTTATGTTTATCATCATTGCTAAACTAGATCTTTTTTAGACTCCAGTGTGTATTTTAACAGTGTGTGCTTCATGTATTTACTGTCTTTATATCTAATTACAAGTATTGTTTTATTTTAATCAAAATAAAAAAGCTGTATTGTGCCTTTAAATAAAATAAATAAAAACCCACATAATACATACAGTTGCTATTTTTAGTGTACACAGACATTGTTTTTTCCACTGGGGAAAAACATGTATTAAATGTGTAACATCAGTGGGTTTTGTTAGGGTAACCAAACATCCTCCTTTACCGGACGTGTCCTCTTTTGGAGAGGTAAAAAAATGTCTAGTCTGAATTTCAAAATTGTCCGGGATTTTGCTCTATTTCAGCCTTAAATATGTTCACATCGGATTTGAGTTGCATTATCCACTCTCAGACTAGTGATGTGCGGATGTGTTTTGCACCCATATAGGGTGAGAGGTTTCAGCTCCCTCACTTTCTCTGCAGTTTAACACATTAATAAGACGAACTGAAGACCAAGTTTATGTTTTGGATTAATGGCATTGACAGCCTCGGGAAGAAGCTGTTCAGGATTTTTAGATCTCAGTGTCCAGTATCCAGTAAAGCTAGAAAATGCAGCAACATAAATGTAAATTCACAGACAATCTACAGAAAGAATTCCCATGTTCGTCTTGGTGGTGATTCATGGGAAGCTCAGTGCATGTTCTGCATATAGACAAAGGTTTCTTTCCCTTTTTTGTGTTTCTTTGTGCTTATATATATTTATTACGTTATTGCTTTATAAAGGGACAAACACCGAACAGAAAGACACTTGGTGAAACTTTCTCTTCACCAGACTGTAAGTGACTGAATGCCAGAGTATTTTCAGCCCTTAAAAATTGTTGTTTTATGTAGCCCAGATAATATAAATTCAGTGAAAATGTAAAAAAGATCAATGTGAAGTAAGCTTCTTCATCATACTGCAGTAGCACTTAATGTGCACACATTTGTTTCTATCCACATGGACAGATACACGGATAAATTGCCAAGCCAATATGAACTGATGTTAGCCAGCTCTACGCGTCTCCCATGAGTATGGGTACAGATCTAACGTGTGCTGTATTTGCATTTCAACCTGATAATAATGCGGTCATTGCTGACATGTCCGTTGTTTTAGTTGATTGGAACAATGCAGCCGCAAAATAAATGCTAACATCAAAATCCCCGAGCTTTTGGGCAACGAAGTGTGCAAAGTGAACCCAGAGTAGCATGCTAGCTTAGCCAGGAAAAGAAACAAGAGCCGGAAGAAAACAAGTAAACGTTCAAAAGGTAACGTTAAAAACCTCAGAAGGACTTTGATAGTACATCATTTAATTTGTGCTTGTTTGGTTCAATAGAGATGAAGATTACGATCATATATAGCCAATCAACTATGTTTAAGATAACAAACGTTACAATATTAGCCCGCTAAGTTTTGTCGTAAAAGCCAACAGTCATATGTGACAAAATATTTACCTTTGTTGTCAGACTCTCCGAAAGGAAATAGAATGCTCGTTCCTCCGTTGATTTTAAAAACTAAATCAATCGCATACTTGCATAAAATAAACTCGCTAAAAATAGGTAATGCCCAATTTTATGTGGAAATACTTATCTACGTGCACAACAGCTTTCCTCTCTAGTGACCCGCTGAAACCGTTTATAACTTGTTCAAATCTTAACAACCAATCCTGAAGCTCGACAGCAACAGAAGCTGTTCGATTTGTGAACGGAGATCTCTGAAAAGGCGGAGCATAATTTGGAAACAATAGAGGCGAATGGTGCGTCGAAGACACGTGATACGAAAATGTACAAACCCAACTGAGGTTGAGGGCGGAGTTACTGAGTGACCAAGATTTAAATCAGCCAATCTGTATCTGGGATGATTGGTTCTGCTCCGCCTACGAAACGTAAACGCACGTCGCAGACGGCAACAAAACAATTTGTATTTATTTTATTCAAACCGTTTTTGTAGTTTTGTGGTGCGTTCACGTTGTCTCGGAATTCCGAGCAGTCGAGAATATGTGACGTCAATACCACGAAGTTGGCGTTCCAGTTGCATCAACTCAGAAATCACGGACGCCTCCAAAACAGCCAATTTGTGAGCATATAGCCGTATAAAACTAGAAAATCCCAAACCTAATGTAAAAATGTGCACAATGTGAACATCAGCCAATTTGAGTGATAATGATTATTAAGCCACACATACTGCAGCGATTTTTCACAAACAAACCCGCCCTACAACGTAATTTTCAATAATTACTTACTTTTGTTTACACTAGAAACATAACGGACACAAAGGGGTTTTAATAAAGACAACAATGGGCTACAAGTGTGGGCGCAGCCATCTTTAGGTCTGGAATTTCAGGTTCCTCTGAATGTGCGTCCGCACCATTTTCGCCCCGGTTACCCGGCGGCGAGCTGGGTGGGAGGAGTTATCACGCCTTTTAAACCAGGCGATCAGCGGGCATCAGCCGGTTGACCCGCTCAGATCCGACGGCTTCTTCGACGAACGCCCCTTTTAACCACATCGGTGTCAAACAACACTTTCTAAGTTCATCTGCAGATAAACTTAGAAAATGTTCCAACTTGAATAATGTTGATGTTTGGCCTTTATTTGTTCGTTGGGTAACTTCGCATTATTCCTCAAACAACTGCTGATATTATTAATCTTTTCAGTTGCTTTAGCAAAGTTATGTTATAATCCAACTAATTGTTATATGTGAGACCTTTAATGAACAGTGTTGCACTTTGCAGACTACAACCTGAAAGAAATAGAATAGAATAGAAATACTTTATTAATCCCTTTGGAGAGTCCTCAGGGAAATTTGGGAAATGCATACAAAATTATTGCTTTATTATTAACTTTATGATAAATTTCACCCATGCATTTATTTGTTTATTTATTTGTAAAGCCTATTTCAACCACAAACTCCTATGCTGCCTTCGCCTGGGTCATCGCCCAGTTCAAGGTGAAAGAGCAGACCCACTAGGGTCTAAGGTCCAGTGTATTCACAGAGCTGTAGTAAGGCAATTGTGATTTTTTTTCTTTCTGATTTTTATTTTTGCATTTACCTTATTATCAAAACAAAACAAGCTGTTAAATTTTTTTTTACCCCTGCTCTTTAAGCTACAGGCAGGTTATATTAAAAAAAACATGTCAATTTGCCCTTTTATCAGGTTTTATACAATTTATTCGTTTCTTCATAGAAATGGCATCAGAAAAAACTGTACATTGAAATATTAAAATAACTTGCATAACATGATTTTTGGTTCTTAGTAAATTGGATAATTAGGAGGATTGCTGGTCCTGTTTCAGAGAGGCCAGCAGTAGGATGTAGGATCCACTTTACATACACAACCAGGCTCTCGAGGAAAAGTTACTGGCTGCCCTGAAATGACAGATGTGCAGTGTACAAGTTAGCCAGGATTGGTTTAAGGTTATGCAAGTGTCTTTTTGAAAAGCATCTTTTAATAAAATTCGAAAGAGACTGAATTCTTTTAAGTATTTGCTAAGCAAAGTATAAACTTCATATACAACAATTACATTAATGTACAACCCAATATTACATAAATAAGCTTTACTGCTGTATTTGCACTGCTCCTTGCATGTTACCTGGTGTGAGAGGGATTTTAACCCCAGATGCCTTCAGGACAACTTGTAGATTAGAGAGCTTAGTGTTGGCAGCATTGCCTGTATGTTCCCTTAGAATGATGCACACTTCATTTTTCCTGAGCAGCCAATCCATCTGACTGCCCAGATAGTTCACACCACGAACACAAAGCTCACAGATGTCACCAGGAAGCAGGGGGGAAAAAGCCAGGCATTCCTTCTCAATTCTAGGAAAAAAATCATCATATGTAAAGCTTAATAACTACAGTGCTGTGGATTGTATATATTGACATGTTCTTGTACAAGGTTTGCTGGGAGGATCGATAACTGACCTGAAACCTGTATAACCAAACAGCACAGCTTGCAGGAATCCTCCCATACCTGTGAGAAAGTTGACTGCACCAGAGCCATCTGATGATTCACTCCATACCTGTGAAAAGAATATATATTATACATTCACTGAGTAAATGCTGGCATTATGGGAGTGTGTGGTCACTATACCTGGAACGGCCCCTGTATGTTCTTGTAGCACTTCTCAAGTAAATGCTGAGCTTTGTCAGCCTCTCCCAGCTCCAGCCAGCCGACTGCAAACATACCCTGATAAAGCAAAGCTAAAGCATCAGCGCCTGCGTACAGTGATGGGCAACTGCTGAATGTAGAAATCTGAACCACAAGCAGGGTGTTATTTCTTTATTAATTTGCATGATGAAGTTGTTCACTGAGAGGATGCTGAGGTAGGAACTACCAGGCAGGAAGCACAGAGGAAGACGGGAGTGGAAATGTTTGGATTTCCATAAGGGCTTGAACAAAGTCAACTGGACTTCGATATCTTGGTTCTTGAAGACGTTTCACCTCTTATTGGCTGAAATGTCTTGAAGAACCAAGAAATAAAAGTCCATTTGACTTTAGTCTGGCTCTTACAATCACCATGACCTGACTGATAATCTACACATACATAACATACAGGAGTTATGAATGTCATGAAAGAGGACATGAAGTTTGCTAGTGTAAGAAAAGATGATGTAGAGGATAGTGTTAGATGGAGGCAGATGATTCAGATGGGAACAACCAAAAAGGAAAGTTAATGTCTTTAGCTGTATCTATAACTCACTTGTTTTCAGTGTTTTGTGAATCATTGAAATCCTAAGTTAAATTGAAAATGGTGCAAAGAAAATATCAAGTGTTGACATTGTCAGATACTGTTTACAGATACTGTTGATTTTTGAGGATGAAAAAGTTTGGATAAGGGTAAAAAAAAGTCTGAAATAATCAAATAAGCTTAAAAAAAACATCATGTCATCAAATTATTAATTGGGTTGATTAGGGAGTAACATAACTGAAAAAAAATCCTCCTAGTAAAGCCGACTATCAGAGGGAGATGACTTCATTACTCTTTGAAGAACTATGTCAACAAAAAATGGTGAATTCTATTATCTAAATCGCATTAAATCATTAAATATGTCAGGATAAAACTGGCATATATAAACTGCTATTCTGTGTAGACACTATTATTGCTGAATGTTATAAACAGTTTTTTTTTACCAATTTACCGGCATCGAAATTCCACCTGTTTCAGAGTATATCACTTATTAATCCAGTGGTTCCCAACCTGGGGTACGGGACCCCCCAAGGGGGTCACCCAAAGAGCACAGGGGGTCCCTGAGGCTTTGAACATTAGAGCCATTGTGATTAATGTCCACAGATTGTCCCTATTTTAAGGAAAAAAAGTATGGCTGTATGTTATTCATTTAACTTAGCTTTATCAAAGGACAGGACTCAACCAGAATACATTATATATGGCGAGAATCTCACTTTTGAAAACCTAACACCAAGCATGGTTTCAGCACAGGGTGGAGCAGGGGGTCCATGGCATTTTAGTATATGCATAAAAGGGGATCCCAGAAAAAAAGGTTGGGAACCACTGGCTAATTCCAGGCGGAAGATATGAAACTACATTCATAGATGGATAAAATATTCAAACTGCTAAACTGGTATGCAAGAAGTCCAGATCTGTAATCCACTAAAAAACCTTTTTATATATTTTGAAACAAAAAAATACAACAAATGTGGCCCCAGCCTGTTCGGTAGCTGTAATCCCATTTCAAGCAAGAAAAAGCAAAGACTGCATTTTTATTATTATCAGCTGGTCTCTTCATGTCCCAAAGGCTTGAACTGCAGTGTAAACATATTCCTATCCCAACGTTAGTGTAGTTTTACACTAACATTGTTGTAATTTTATTTACTTATTTATTTTTTTGCTCATATTTCTAAAGATTAAATGTATTATCAACAGCAGCTTTTAATTAAATACATAACACTCTTTCTTACTTACCCATGTCATGGCTGGACCATTTGGGTCTGTTACTGGCTCATAGGCTTCAAGATCATTCCTTCTAACCTGAGGAGACATTGACACTCCAAGAGGATAACCCAGCATCACTGTGTCTGCCTGCTTCACTGCTTGTCCTGTGTGACAGCAAAAATCATTTAAGGAAGTCATCTTAAGGATGCTTGGTCTCCCACACAGGCCAGTGTCAGAGAAGCACAGGCATTAACCTTTAGTGTAGCCTTCATACTCAGGGTGGTACTGGGACTCTTGATCAAAAAGTATCTTGATCTTGCTGGCCACTTCTTGCCATTCTTTTGGTGCAGGATGTTGGAGGAGATCAGCCAACTCAACAGCAAACTGCAGACTAACAAGTGACAAATGTTTTGTTTTACCAGTTTTCATTACATTATATGCATAATAAAGTAACACTAATATTACTACCTGAGTTGGGCCACTGTGTTTGTGTACACAGAGTTGTTGACATTGTAGTAATATTCATCTGGGGGCATGACACCTGAAACCAACAGAAGTAAAGATTTTGACTATATGTGTTAAATATGATATTAAAATATATAGTAATGAATGAATATATATAATAGATACAGACATTCATCTATGCTTAGCACAGAAAGTAAGGAATTTTGTGTTTGGTTGATTATTCCTCCCCTTTAATGAAACCAGTTGGTATTTTATTATATATATCATTGGAAAGCCCGATTAGTTCCCTTTACAAAAAGGTATAACTTTCAAGGATCATGCTTGTGTAGAATGAGAAGTTCAGCTACATGTGTGGGTAGTGCCCCCTAAAAATATACCATAATCCCCCACAATATTCTCCTGCTAGTATTCAGCAGATTTAAGTAATACCAGCTGTGTGCCAGTCATAGATGTATGACTGGCACCTAATTGACTGACAGACATACTACGATAAATTCTAATGCCAAGGGGGGTGATTCCATAGTTACAGAATCTGGGATCTAAATTCATCTTCCCAACACTTATGGGATCAGTTTGGGTGTGCTGTACATGCTACTGACCCAACACAACCACACTGGTTGACCTTCAATAACTCCTGTTAAGGAATGGGATGGCATCCTACAACAAAATGTGTCCAGGCTGGTGACCCGCATGAGGAAGATGTGCCAAGCTGTTGTGCTGTGTATAAATTTTCCTGACACGACTGAGGCCCTTGACAATGTAAAATGAAGAAAAAGAAAGAAGAAAAAAAAAACAAAAAACAAACAAACACACACACACACATACACACACACACACACACACACACACACACACACACACACACACACACACACACACACACACAAAAACAAAACAAGAGTGAATATCAACTGGAGAATATTGCAGGGAATTTTAGCACATTCTTGGAGCCACCACCCACACATTTACCTGTGTTGCAAAGATAAATGTGACTAATCAGGCTTTCAAACAAAAATATAATTTGATTTCCATAAACACTCGTTGACTATACAATTTATGTTAATTAAACCCTTGAACTTCTGCAGACTCGGAGAAGAGCAGTTTACTCACGCAAGGGAATATAAAGACAAGTGCTTTTTGGAATACATAAAGGCAGTATAAATTTGGATTTGTATTTTTATGCCTACTCTAAATCAGTCATGATGAAATTGTATGAAATGACTGAGTTATGACCACAGATTATATCAAGTGAACTTCTTACAAAATGTATGTGGCCAATTAGTGGTTTAAACTTTTTAAAAATGATGGTAAAATCCTGTAAAATCTAACAATTTAATATCACTTTAGACTGTAGGTTCTGAGACCATGATTCTAAGAAAACAGATTTAAAGGAAATAGATAAACAGGAAAAAAAGCAAAGCAAAACATAAGTGGGGTTAAAAAAAAAAAGATTTCAGCATCTTCACTTAGCTAAATTTGGCCTCAGCATTTGTGGATATCTGGGTCATCAAGCTTTTTTTCTGTATTTGAATATACTGCATGATGAATTTCTTCTGGATTTTACTGCACAAGTAAAGGGTAAAATATAAATAAGAATAAGAATTTAAACAGTAGCAGTTTGTAGACCTCTAATAAGTACAGCGTCCTGCTTTCTTTCTAACATCGTTTCTTACCTAGGAGGTGATATTTCTGGTCATCAGGGTGCCACGTTACCCTGGAAACCCAGTAATCAGCCACCCCGTAGATCACCTCACTGCCCCGACCCTCTGTGAACATGGACAGATCCTACAACAAAGAGCTCTGTTATCATCACAAATTCAGAAAATGTGGTTGAAGGAGGGGAGAAGAGGAGGATACCTCAGAGAGATAGAGATAGTGTTGGAAGGCCAGTGTGACATCTCCATTGATGTGAATCTCTTGTTGTCCATAAATGTCCTGAGGACACACCTCTCTCCCTGACACAGCACTCTCCCATGGGAACTTCAACCCCTGTAAAGATAGCAGAAGACTTGTTTATTATCAAAATGTGGGACCAGAGCCACAGAGAGTTCAACCAGCCAAAAATGTATCACACTGCTGTCATTTCTCATCTGCTGCTGGTTTCAGGTTAACATTTAGCTGCAAACGAGATTTGGTGCAGTAGTACTACAATAAAGATCCAGTAGTTTTTCAACAGCAAAAATGGTATCAAAGCGATCTGGACTCTTATCTGCAGGTACTCAGTGCAATCTAATAGACAGAAGCAAATCAAGTAAAGGAAAACTGCACATACCAAGCTAAGCTACACACACAAAAAAAAGGAAAGAAAGAAATGAAACCGACTCCTCCAGGCCCTCTTTAAAGGGAGCTCAATAAAAACCAGGCACACTGAATGCACCATGCAGAATAAGCTAAACCTATTAAGATACTGATCTCTTTCCAAATTAGTGAGGGAAGCTCACCATAGTTCTCCTGTTTATCTGTCAAAGTAAATCTAATTTTTCCACATTCATTGACCATTTCTACGACCCTACATTTTGTTAAAGGAATCTTAGCTTCTTTCCTACCCTCTGACAACAGATTTCTTTTGTTATGAAAGACCTTTAAAAACTTTTAGTTTTGTTCAAATTTGTTCTGGTTTTAAGACGGCGTGATATCGCAGCAAATATTTATTGCTAATCCAGAAAGATTAGCTCTTTCCAATCAATATGTTGATAGTTTCTTGAATAGCTGTTTCAACAAACGGTTTAATTTTCCATGTCTGTGAATGACTTTAGTATTTTCAACAATGCAGTTTTCAGTGTTGCAGAACTGAAGGGGATAGACAACAGCTCTGATTGTGACACCAGCATATTATTCTGATCCTCATACCTTGTAGCCCTGCTTTTTGGCATTGTCTTTGGCACCGTCTATAGTCCTCACTCTGTACTCCAGCACTGCTCGGGCTAGCTTGGGGTAAAAAAGAGCTATCCCAGGATACATCCAAATGTCCTGTTACAGGAAGACAAGGTGGTGTTGTGATACAATTTACAACCCAAAAAAAAAAAAAAAAAAAAAAAAAAAAGCTGCTACTGGCCTCACCTGGTCCCAGAAAACATGACCCCAGTAATCCTGACCGTCTCCACCATTAGAAAGCCCACCCGGACTGACCCCACCAAATGAGCTGGAGGAGTCATGTATGGATGGGAAGGCACTGAGGAGGTAGAACATACAGCCAATCAGGGCCTTGCAGAGGCTCTCTGACCCAACTACCTCCACTGTGCTCTGCAGCCACAGCTCTTTCCAGGCCTTCTCATGAGATGGGCGCAGGTTGCCAGTCGCCATCAGGTTCAGGCCCTCATCAAAACTGGCCTTCGCAAAGTCTAAACTATTAGCCACAGCCAAGATGAAGCCCCAGCGAGCCTCACTCTGGTCAGGTGTCAGCGTCAAAGTGGAGGGTATGGGGATCCAGATTAGGTGCACTGTAGGACAGGAGCCACCTGGGAACTCTGCTGTGGTCGTTTGTCCTTGGATGTGGCTGGTGAAGAGGGGAATGTTGTTGTTATAATAGGTTTGCACGTGTACAAAGTCAAAAAAAAGATTCTCAACCTTACCTTCCTCCTCTGTAATCAGGGCCATACTTGAAAACAATGTCTTTGCTCTGAGGGGTGAACGAACTGTCTAGATTAACAATGACTGGTTGCTCTGAGGCCACATGACGTACCATCAGAACCTCCATCACCATGAGGTTAGGGTAGAATCGGTGAGAATACAAAGACTGTGAAACAGTAACCCTGGCTGAGCTGATGGTGTGGGTGAAAATGCCTGAAACAGGATAAGAAAACCAAATGAAGTGAAAACAACGTCTAACCACAGAAAACTCACCAGAGCTGAAGACTACCTGTGTGTGTGTCTAGGCTGTAGGTGTGTCGGGCAGGTTCTTCAGTCTCAATCCTCACAGCAAGTGGACAGGGGACATCAGCTCTGTGGCAACGTCCACCTTCCCCGTTATAAACACTACCCATGTGCATGATATTGTTGTACACCCTCCAGCCCAGAAGTCCATTTGCCAGTGGAGGAAGGAAGCGCTGATCACTGGGTAGAGTGTCAGTGGTGAAGATGTATGGGTCCAAGTCACAGGACATGGTAAGCAAGGGATCCTCTCACAGTTGCAGAGGGTTGCAGGGGGTCTTCAGCTGAATGAACAATGATTGTACTTATTACATGGCGTGAAAACATCTGTATTCTTACATGCCTAGTTCACAGAGCAAGAAGAGACATTAGATCATTACTGGCAAGCTATCATTTCACAGGCTCCTGTCAGAAAAAGGCTATTTGTAGACTTTGTACTTTAACACACTCTGGTCACAAGACGTGTCCAGAAATGCCACGCAGGTAGCTTAGGAGTTACAGTCAAACAACAGATGAAGAAAGAAAGTACATATGACTTTAAAAAAAAAAACAAAAAAACTTTTACTTATTACAAAAAAGTCTGAATTTGTTTTAACACATTCACACAAGTTCGGTGATGAAGCAAAGCTGAGTTGTTGCTTCAGCATCCTACACAAACATCTCTTACACTCTTCACTTCAGCACAGTGGGAATGTTTCAGCCTCACGTGAACAGGAAGAAGCATCTGTTTCTGCAACAAAGAGGAATGCAGGGAAAAACCCACAGTGCAGACACAACCTGGAAAAGTTCCCGAAACACTTGTTATGTGCAGCTTAACTTGTAGAATCACAGCTTACGTGCTCTAATTTCTGTCAGAGCTCATATCTGCAGAGAGAAAAAACTCCAAAGTAGTTCATGAAGTGGAGCAAAGTTATTTTGTGGTATCTCAGTTGTAGGAGGAGGCCTTTGCAACTTTTTGTGCTGCACAGAAAATGTGGACTTGGCTTTGGTCTGCTTAAAAACATGGCATGGATTTAGACTATGTGGAGGATAACATAGTCTGCCCTCATCTGCACATTGGATTCACAGAAAGGACACCACGCTCTATGTATTTTAAATCAGATATATGAATTTACCCTTCTGTTAAAACCGGACTTTGGTTATGTTACAGGCTTAAAATGCTGCCATCTAATGCTTAAATGTTTACAGTTTAAGCAGCAAGGCTATTTGGCTGAGGCTGTGAACATACTCTTCAGGTCACAGGAAGTGTTTATGTTATCATCACGTCATTCTCTCCAAAATAAATCATGTCAGCTCCTTCCAGCTATTTAGTCAGCCTGAACATTTCTCCGTTTTTCTTTTCGCCTGTATGGTTGCAGCTTGTTGCTGCAGTGAAATTATATTGACTACATCTTCATTTTTATTTTAATTTTCTATTTGTTCTTTTTCTTGTTTTTTTCTGTCCCTTTTTATAATTATTCAGTGAATATTGTTTTCTGAAAAACACTTAATTCCAACTGTTGTAATATAATTACTAACATCTTGTCTCTCTATTGGCCAGAAGAAGGGTTATTGACCATCGACTAAATCTGATGAGTCAAAGCAAGGCACCATTTATGTTTTTATTATTTTTAATGTGTTCAAGCACATGATGTCTGAGCAAGTGGGTAGCTTGATTCACTGAACCACAGTTGATGCACAAAACATTTTCAAAGGAAGGAAATAGATTAAACTTCATAGGACAGATTTACCCTGCAAAACTGGAAAGACACATTTTCTTTGAAGAAGCATTTTATTCTAATTAAAGCTTGATGAAAGTGTGGAGGAAAAGTCAGTTGAGCCACAACAAAAGTATGGGGGTTAATCAATGAGTGTGGCACATAACAAAACAAGAGATGCACACAAGAGATCCTCAAACTATATTTTCTCTTAATTGAAGGATACATATGCACACTAAGGTAATAGTCAATAACTACTACAACAGTTAGCAAAATTACTGTAATGTCGGTCGTCATGATGAGGAACTGCATAAAAATAAACCAGGATTAAAAACTACAAAAACTGATTATTGTGTAAAAATTTGGCTTTGAAAATATTTAATGAGAAGGATAAGGCCATTTAGTTTCCATTTGGGTGAGAACTACATTCACACTCATTTCCAGCACACGATCTGTCCAAAAACCCTGAAATCTTTCAGATGATCTGCATTAAGTCTCTAAATACACTATAATTTCATTATATTGATACCAATTAGTCTTACTGCAAAGCTTGAATCAGTGAAAGTCAGCTGACATATTTCAAAGAGAACAACTGAGCTTGGGGACACAGCTGTTCAAAGTTTGCTGTGGTTGTGGGTGAGTTTTCAGAAATATCCACAGTGATGTTGGACTGCAAATCCTGGACAAAACCTTTGAAAAATGTTAATTTAATCATCTTAATGAAATATCTTGCTACATAAATTATATGACGTGGACTCTGGGACTAATAATTGAATCTACTTTAATACTCAAACCAATTTAGCTTTTACTAATTATTCTTTAATTGCACACAAACAGTTATATTAGTCAAAATATGGCAGCATAGCAACTTAAGGCTCCGAGGTAGTTGCCTACTTATCTAGATACAGATACCCTGATTACAAATCTGTTAAATCCAGCTGTGAATTTGTACAGTCAACATTGTACAGCTCTTCAGCTTCACCACCAGCTTGACTGCATTACATTGGTTATTCCTCTTGGTGGCACCCATGAGCCTTTTGTGCAGCATCTGGCATCATGCCGGGGGTTCAGGCCACAAACCCTGGGAAAAGCAGTGCTTTGACCATATAAGGCTGCAATCCATCCGCTTCCCTCTTCCTCCCCAGCTCCCTTCCTCTGCCTTTCTCAGACCTGAGGGATATTTACAGAGAGAGTGCCTCGGCCAGCCTGCCCTTCCTTATTAGGAGCTCAGCTTGTTGTCGGTACTTTTACCCTGCAGGACAGTGGTCCATCTCTCCTCTCAGATGAGACAAACAGATGGATGGCTTGTGTTAACTACAGTTTAGTGCCAATGGACAGGAGCTGAAAAGATACCAGGACTTGCACAGCTTTTTCCCAGATGTTCAAGTGCTCATCCATCATATACTAATTTCTGTTACGTCCCTCAAGCTTGTGATGTATTGCCCACCTGAGAGAAGCAGTAGATTAATGTAACAGTGCAAACATACTGTAAATACATCTGTGTAGCTGTTTCCTCTTTTAAGTTCATGGTGTGTTAGCATTGCAGTGTTGTAGCTGTTTTTTTTAAGGGGGGTGGGGGGGGTCCCAAGTGATGTAGGACATCTGGCTACCAGCAAAATGAGAAACTGACTCATTGCACATGGATGATACTGAACAGTGGTGGTGAAATAAAACAAGCAGGTGCTCAAAAAATAAAAGTGAGCAACTTGATCGTAAGTGCATGATATAAAGACACCAGGAAGCCATGTAAGAAATCAGTGTTGCAGATGCATATTTTTAGGCTGCTTCAGAGTCAACTTTACTTTTTGGTTTGTGTCAAAACATTTGTAAATGAAGATGAACTAGTGTAGACAATAACCAAGCAGTTGTTACAAACTTTTTTTTTTAAATAAGGGTGCAGACATCCATTTAATATATTAGAAAACCAACATGTGAAGCAAGGCTACATGGAATTTTACTTCAGACGGCTATTATTCAAGACTAACATTTATATACACAACCATGCTTCTTTGCAAGAGAGGAATTGACAATGAAAAACTATGAAAATATCTTTTTCAATGGTTACAGCTAAAACCATGACATATTAGGTCTGGACAGAAGAGCCATTTATTTTTACTGTGCAGCAACCTCTGAACTTCAGCAAAACTGCCCCCTTGACTCAGAGTGGAGTAGCCATGAGAAGATGCTGCTGCTGCTGCTGAACGAACGCTGTCTGTCTGGAGGACGGGCAAAGCCTCGCAGATCTTTTATTGCTTTGCAGAGAGTAAAGTGCTGTGGTCGAGCGACCAGGTCCATTCTTAAGAGCATGGAGTATGTCTGCAGAAAAGAAAGAAAAAAAAAAAAAAAAAAAAAAAGAAAAAAAAAAGGGAAGGGGGAGTGCATAGGTGGAGGAGAGGTAGGTGGGTTCAAACACTTGCACGTGGAATCAAAACAAACCCATCAGAGCTTCAGAGACTTCCCCTGCCACCAGGACATTGATGAATGTAAAGGCAGAGCCTAAAACGTGCTTCAAAGTCGAGTCTCTAAATACATCAAAACATTTTTAACTTGGAAGTGGGGAAACTTTGAGTGAAATGTGTGGTCACTTAAGAAAAAAAAAATACAAAAAAAAAGGTGGGAGCATTAAGACAAGTCTTGTGCTCAGTGAATGTGCATCAAGAAAGTATGGATGCATGCATGGGACTGTGTGTGCATGTTGGCGCCCCTCTGACCCACAATCGTAGCACATCACCGTCGCGTTTTGTTGCTACAGTGGAAGCCTCTAGTCGTGACCACAGTTCCTCCTACGAACACTGAGAATTAAAAAAGGCACACAAAAGACACTCCAGCTGTTCATAAAGAGGCATCACAATCCAAGTATAGCTGTAGTGTTCATGTGCGTAGAACATTCAGCTGCTCCCCCCTCGCTCTCTTGCTCTTTGGCACTGGGAGGAATGTATGGAAAGAGGGATGGACAAATGGATGGATGGAGAGGAGGGGTTCCCTGGAGGTTTTCATCTATTTGGAGAGTTTGCTGATGACACGGATCAGTGCTCCATTTTCATCTTTAAGACGCTGGTTGTCCGCTCTCAGGTCAACCAGAACCTGGAGGTAAAAAGTTAAAACACATTCAAATAAATCATTTTTACTGTAATATTTCAGAATCTTATGACTGTAAAGCTTATTTTCATCTCAATGGCTTATAAATTCCACACTAGACAGTTCTGCTGTAGTAGATAAGCACAAAGCTTTACATGAAGAGCCAAGCCTGCATGTAATGCAGTGGCCGTTATTAAATGCGCACAACAAAATGGCACATTAATCAACCAAAGACAGGTTCAACAGCAACATAAAAAAGCACTAAAGAGCAAGGTTTATTTATTAGATACAAAGCTGTTCTGTGCTACCAAGACACGAAGCAGAACAGTTCATGTTGTTGACAGGATTTAAACCAGCGTGTCAGTGATCTTAAGTCACAACGATCTCATAAGTTTGGTTATGAAATACTACAAACCCACGTGTGTTAAAATGTCACTACCCAAACATGCAGCTATGTTGATGCAAATGATACAGTGCAACAAGAAACCAGTCATTTGGAAATAAATACAAATAAACATAAGTGATTTTAATAGTTTGCAGACAAATATTTTTCACCTCAAGAGATAGTACATATTTCTCAAATAAACCAAATCTGCCTGCTTAAAATCAGAGCATGCTAATAGAAAATACTGATTTTTTTCAATTTCTGAAAATGACATAAGATTACTGTTGTTACATCTGGACAAGGAATAAGCAGCAAGAGGCTGCTAGTCAGATTAGGTCAGAAATGAAAACATCTAGGTTTAGTCATTTAGAACAACTATCCCACCAGAACCTTTACCAGGATGTAACCAGATGTTTGGGTGGGCTTCTGATCTGAGATTTGCCATAATCCAGATCTTTATTGGTCCTTATTAAAATATTTGTGTCTGTTTTGTTCAAAGACAGGTCACCCAACACGTATTATTGGTCAATCCAAAGCTAAATTTTCCAACTCCTAGCCTCATGCAGCCAAACTGGCAACAACCAGAGTCAGAGCCCAAGCATAATTTGATGAACTACAGCTATAGTCTCGTTGATTCTCTACAAAACCATGACATCTGGCTACTAGGATTTTTTCCGACTGCTCGATTCTGGTGTAGAACAAACTTTAATTTATCCCAATTGTCAATTCAGACAAAGGCTGCCACCCCACCACAGCACTTTCCAGTTACTTTTCTATACATTTTCCCCTCAAACTATGATTGTAAAAAAAACAGTTAAATGCATGTTTATCTTCCCTTATTGTTTTTACTTGGAATATGACATTACAAAGTGAATAATCTTATCTTGTATTCACAATCTTTATGCTTTCAACATCTCTCAGTAGAAACTTGCAGAACAGGTAGAGCAGATACCAACTTGACAACCAAATTAACTCATGAGTCATAAACACCACCAGCTGAACAGTGAGAAACAACACTCTGCACCACGCTGATGAAACTGCACAAGCTACAGCCAGGCTAAATCAAGCAGAGGCATGCAAAGTGTAGGTGGCCATGATAAGACTCACTCTTAACCTCTCCTCACCTTTAGCTCCTCCTCCAGCTCCACCATACGCCGCTCCAACATCCTCCGGTCCTGGTGCCAGGGGATTGTGAGGGTGGGAGGGGAGCAGAGGGAAAGTGATGTAGATGATAGCACAAAAGTTGAGTGAAAACAAGTGAAGTGGTTTGAGTGGGGAAGAGAAGAGAATGCATCAACAGACCGCAGGGGTGGCAGTGGTGAGGCAGATGAAGCTACAACACACATCAGTAAAAAGGTGCATTACCTTTCTCTCCAGCTCTAGCAGGGCTGAACAGTCACTGAAGCGCTCTTGTCTCTGTTGGACACAGTGAACTTTGTTAACAAAAGATATGCTCATGCAGTCAATAGGAGGCCTGATTGTAGAAAGACTTGATGATTAGCAATGAAGCAACTGGAAACATGGATGAAATAAGTCTATATGATACTTATTGTGTGTGTGTTACCTGTGTGGCCTTCTCCAGGTCCAACCTGGTTTGACTGATAATCCTCTGAGTGTCCTGAAGTTGAGACTGGAGCTGGCTGTTTTCTCTGGAGAGCTCTTCAAATAACTGAAACACAGGCAAAAAAAAAAAAGGAGGATTAATGATTGGGACACATACATAAAAACATACTGCACAGCCTCACTATCAGCTCTGTCTGCTGACCTTCTTAAAATCCTTTGTTTCAGAACCCCCTCCCTGAGTGTCGTTAGAAAATGTGTCCAACCTGAGCAAATGAAGAGATCAGAGGTCAGAGTGTCTGCCATCACACAGACCGTGCAGACAGATGTTGGATCAAAACGGGGTCAAAGGCTGGATTCATACTTTACCTGGAACTTAACAGTTGGTCTTTCTGTAAAACAGGAAAAAAGCAAACAATTATGGTGGCTGTCTCTGGTTACAGTTCCTCTGAAATTAGAAATAAGTGCAAGCACACACCTGTGGATCCAGCCCACTCCCTGAGAACTCTTCCTCTCCATTGGGATCATTGTCTTCACTCTGCAAATGACAGCATAATTTTTTCCTTTAAAAAAAAAACAAAAAAGTCAAGGTGCAGCAACTCATCTCATTCGTCTTTTCCTTTAAACCGCGCAGCAGCAGTTTTCCAGATGAGAATATTTTCAGCGTTTACCTCCCCGGTCCTCTGTGCCTTCCTCCTGGCCCGAGCCTGTCTCCTCTCCCTGCGTTCCCTGGCCCATCGCTCCGTCTCACTCTCTTCTGTGCCGGCTTCAGCATCTGGAACAAAACCAAACAGCAGTCTTTAAACTATATTAAATACAAGAAATTAAAAAAGGCTCTGGAGTGCTAGGTTTTGATCTTAAAAAAAAAAAAAAAGTTGAAGAGTTGGTAAGTACCTTTCTTGTCAGAAGTCTGAGGCCGTGGCGTGCCAGCTGGCTGCGTGAGGCCCAGCAGGTCTGACTTCTGCAGACTGGCAATACGAGACCTCCAGCTCACTTCCTGCAAGCACAGTGACCCCCATGATATGATGTCACATGACATTAAGTTAAAGCAGCAGCCAACAAGCCTGCAACTCTGATATATGGCCTCTCACCCCCTCCTCTCCCTTCTTCTGTTTAACTTCCTTCTCTTTCTCCTTCTCCTCTTCCTCAGTTTTTTCTCTCCCTTTATTGTCCATCTTTGTGGTTTTAATGGTCTTCTCTGCCTCTTGTAGATCCGTTAGTGTCACCCCCTTTACATGAAAGAAAGCAGTCAGGAACCAAACAGAGAACCCATCAGCAGCTCAAAGACTTGAACCTGTAGGAAATAATGAAGCAGGTATACATGCACCTGAGTGGAGCGGCGCGACTGCCGTGCATGGCGGGAACGAGCTTTTCTCTGCGCCTCTGCCTCCTCATCCCGCACAGGTGTCAGATAGGACCTACAGGAGCAGAATTTCAGCTACTAAAGCTGCAACATCTCCATCGAGCCAAATGGGTTTTTACTCACTTGCGTCTCTGCTTGGTTTCCTGTTCACCTGTAGTGGTGCTCTGAGAGTTAGAAGTGTTGATGGATAACTCATCCTTCTTTTCTGTCCGTTCCTGAGAATTTCTTTAGGAGAAGGAACAAAACAAAGACATTTTTATTTCGAACCAGAGAGGAAATTGTTTCAGGTAAAATGACAAAAAGCACAAAAAGTTAAAATACCTCTGAGCTAAGACACTATTAAGGCGGCTGAGTCCAGCAGAGCTTGTTCCCGTACTCGATGAGGTCATGGTGGGGTCATCCAGTCTCTTTCCATAAGATGAGCTAGTAACAAGACAAACAGGTGGAAACTACAGCATCTTTAACAGACACATGCACACACAAACGAGGATTCGCAGCTTTGGCAGGTGGGGTGGGGATGTAATGATCTCTGATGCAAAACAAGTACAAGACAGGTGGTGAGCAGCGTGACTAACCTGCGAAGCAAAAATGGGGTGGAACTTGTGAGCTCATTCACTGACTGACCATGAAGGCGTCGGGTGTAAGAGGAGCTACGGCTTAGCCAGCTAAGGGAAGAGACAGGGTGACAAGGGCACGTATGCAGTGACTCGGATTTTGCTTTACAGAAGTACAGAACACATATAAATCTTAAAGCCCACCTATTGGAGTTGTCAGAGCTGTTATCTGGAATACTTAAGAGTCTCCGTGTTGGAATTGGTGGTACTCGAGCGAGCCTTGGCTCCTGAAAACGAGCCAGGGAGATCTGTTTATCAGTTATTTATGCGACTCCATGAGTGGAAGCTTTAAAAGAAGCCTTTATTTGGCTTGTCAAGTTCAAAGTAATAAAATAATGACTGTTCTTTTGTAGGTGCATAAATCTTTAAATGTCATGCGCGCTTGTGTACCTTCGTGTCGGCCTCAGTGCTGAGGCGGGGGCTGGAGGCAGATCGGGTCATTCCCAGGCCAGACTCTGCAGGTCTGCTGGAGTCTTGGCTGGAGTCGGAGAGTCCAGCTGAACCCAAAGTCACAGAACTGCCCGCTTTCCTCAGAGACGTTCGCCATGAGCCTGGAGCTTCAGTGGCTGGAGGCTTGTTTGGTTCCTGCTACACTCGCAACATTTAAAAAAAACAAAAAAAACAAAAAAAAAAAGAAATCACAATTTTTATCCTTCTGTATAGCGATCATAAAGCAAAATAAATATTTGTTGCTCTCCAAACACACTACCTTTTTCACTTGGCTTGCAGTGGTGCTTGCTGACATGGAAGTAGAAAGCAGGCTGGTGGTGTTTCGTTTGTTGTTCAAGTTGTTTATGATCTCTCTGTTTTTTGCTTTCTCTGCAACATACGAATATGTCAGCAACAATAAACGCATAAAAGACCTTAAAACATATTTGCTCTGAAATACACAGTTGTGTTTTACATGCAGATCAGCAGCAACTCCACAGTCTCAAACCAGCAGCAGCTCCCTTTACCTGACTCGGCATCGCTCTCAGACTCGCTCTCCTCCTCTGAGCTGGAGCTGCTAGAGGCTTTCGCCTGGCTTTGTCCCGTTTGGCCTTCCTCCTCCTCGTCCTCAGCTGGACTGCTCTGCAGCGCAGGAGGCGAGTGCTTCTCACGCTCATGGAGGCCAATCTTCTCTTTGCTGCTCATACGAGAGATAGAGGTCCTGCAGGGGTGGGGCCAAGGTAGGGTGGAACAACAGGTGGCATGCAGGGAGCTGATCAGTGAGGGCAATCATTCCATGTGCAGCCAATTAGAGCGAGCATGCACCAATCAACACAACATCAGCTGGAACGGTGGGTCACTTTTTGTACACTTAATGTATCAAACTTTAACCTGGCACTTATTTAGCATCATTTATACTGTTTTCTCTACTCCCAATTTAAATATCAACAGAGCATCAACACCAATGACAAACCAAAGTTCTCAGTGACATACTACATACTAATGATAAACATGATGACATAGTTTATATTAACATAGGGCACTTTTTGCTATTAATATTCAGGTTAGTTCAGTCACCCTGTTAATTTACTTTATGTTGAACCTGCTCCAAATGAGATTATGCTCAGTTCTGGCTTTAATCAGTTCCAAAAGAAAAAAAAAAAGATTATTTTCCTACTGATTTACTCCATAAGCAGTGTTGGTCCTTAGCTGAAGGAATAAGTCATTTATGGAGCTGTAGGATAGTAATGCACTTGAACATGGTAGCCAAGTCTGTTTTACACTGCTGATCTTTCCACAGAACACTCTGTATGTTCTCATGCACAGTAAAGTTGAGCTATGGTTGGAGCTCAGCCATTTTATTAGAGAACGGTCTTGATTCCATCAAACAGCAACAGAAGAGGAATTTAATTTCATAGTATGTCCTATTATGCTTCCAGCTTGTTAGTACTGGGCTGTTCCTGGTTGGCTCATTATGTCTCAAACCATAAATGCATTATCTGGACTTTTCTTTAATGAGATTGCTGCTATCCTTTTCTTTGCTGCTTCTTCTGTTACCTTTGTTTCACAGCTCAGGACAGGAACTGTGGAAATCATTTAACATCAAGTCAAGTTAGAGCCCCACCGAACGTAGACATGCAGGAGAAATTCAACTTCCAGCTGCATGACCTGGATGTGTTAGTATGACAATTTAAAAAAACTAAATTCAATTTAGTACAATTTTATGTTGACTGATATCCATATATTCCATGTATTTAAAAAGTCCAGTTTTAGTTGCACAAATGCAATAATTAGATTTTTTTATAATGTCATGTGAACGGACAGAATGATTAGATAAGCTGGTCTATTGGTATTAATCACAGAGAATTAAATGCTTAATCCACTTTTTGTTTGATACGGACAAAATCATAGTGATTTCCATGTATCCCTCATCAAAGGATGGACCTGAATGCACTTCCTGAGTATCATGTTTAAATAAGCAACATAAGCGTGCCCTGTCACATGACACACGGGACTTTTTTTTTTGTTATAATGGAAAAAAACAATCACAAGGTCATTAGTGAAAGCTCTTTTTTCTATGTTTAAATATTTCTTGGAGGAGAACTATAATCAGTCGAAGTACTGATTGTTTCTAACGTGCCTTCTTTTGTCATCCTGTTTAGTACAGGAGCAGAAAATAATGAGCAGCTCACACAGAGGTAACTGTCACACTTCTTGAGGCTTTCTATAATCGTGTATAAAGCTGGAAAATACTGTTCTGAACCATTTTGCTAGCAATATTGGACTTTGGAAAAAGTCCCCCCTCCCACAAATTTTCTGTGCCCTCAAACAGCCAAAAAAAGAAAAAGGATACTTCTGTGTTTATAGATGTCACAACAGCGGATATTACACAGAGCTCATAAGAGCACGTATTTGTAAAAGGCATATATATTTTTATTTAATTTAAAAACTCTTGCTTGTCATTTTTTAGTTATTTAAAGTTCCAACTTACATTTTAAATCCTAATACACCATCAAGCAACAGCTTGCAATGTGAAAATCTAGGGTTGTACTGATTTAGCCCCCCCCCAGGGTCGTCTATTTCCTTCTCATAAGTTCTTTGTTTTTGAAGTCAGGATGAATCCACACACGTGTTCCTTGAGTGAACAAAGTTTTAGTTATCCCTACGTTGAACAATCCCTTCATTATATAACAAAAGGAAAAGCTTTCAGAAATAAAGGAATAGCATCAGTTTCTATAGGTCAGGTTTTAATTAGAAAGAGAGATTTATAAAACTTATAGGCGCTTAGTTTTGTTTATCTCACTTTTAGTTTTAGTGTAAGGCAAAAAAAAGCCCATTAACAAGACTTTGAATGTAACCTTTCTGCATCCTGCATTATTATCATTAACACTGACGTCATGATAATTTAGCACGATAGTTCACTGACTTTGGAAAGCTCATGTTTATTGCTTTTTTCATGGTGTGCTATATTTACCACACAAGTTCAAATTAGTGTTGAAATGCAGCACCAATCATTTTATCTCTATTATCTTGTTTTCCCTCGTTCTCAAATCTTTAGAAGCCAAACTTGTAATTGAAAATAAAATGTGATTAAGTGCACAATCCCTCCTCTGCCTCACAGGGATCTGGTCCAGGTGCCTCGCATCCTCACACACACACTGCTCAGAGACGACTGAGCTACACAAAACAGCCACTCTGAAAAGGTTTTTAACTTCACTACAATAAAAGATATATATAGAGCCAGGAGTTAAATACTAATTCTGTAATTTGTCCAGTATTCTAGACGCTTAGGGTTATCAATGAAAGATCAGCATTTATCATAGAAATATTTGGTTAAAAAAAGTATACAGTGTTTCATCAAATAATTCCTCTTTTACCCAATTTTTTAACTCCAAGCCCCATTACCCATAATGTCTAAGATTCTGTCCACATATGCTACAAAACAATTAGTATCCAGTGTGACAGCGAGACAGAGATTGTCACTGAACACTTCACCCATCCAAGTCAATGTCACTGGGAAGGGGTAACACAGTTCAAAGGAATGGGGAGACGGTTAACATCATTCCTGCATGCAGACAACTGGAACAGGGATTAATGGGATTCAGCTGAGGATGAGCATAGCATGTACATGTACACACTGATATGCACACACAATGGCACTGACCTGCGTGTGCGAACTGGTACTATGGAGATTGGCGGACTGGTCTCAATAACAGGAGTCTGTTTCTCTTTCTCGCTGCGTAACTGAAGAGGAATATAAACAGACATAAACACAGAGAACATTCGCTGCTGCAGCAGCATCAATCATATCAGGTTTATCTAACCGGGTGAGATAGTCGGGGAGCCAGTGTGAAGGCAGACTCACAGCGTTCTGTTTCTTCTGTAGCTCCTCCAGAGTGTCCACGAGGTTCTCATCTGCAACATCTAAAGGTGTTTGTCCCTACAAGGACATCAACAGTTGAGACACGAGCTGAAGCTTCAATCAAGATTTAATGCCAGTGGAAAGGTTTGTTTGTCTTGCCCTCACCACGTTGTTGACAGCACCCATATCGCACATGTTGTCAGCAAGCAGGGTGCACACCTCCTCCTGGCCCCAGTGAGCAGCTGCATGCAGGGGCGTCCACCCGTCTATGTCCCTGCTGTCCAGGTCTACTTCACACTTTAACAGTACCCTGATTGAGGTGAGGAAAACAAACAAGGAGGGGAGGGGCTGTGACTGGAAGCAGTCCGCCTTGGTGCAATACCAAACTAAGACAAAACCCAACGAGCCCTCACTGCTCTACTGTGCACACGTAACACTCACTTCAGGACTTCGATGTAGCCTTTGGCAGCAGAGACATGCAGAGCCGTCGCCTTGGTGTTTGAGTGAGGTTTGAGGGTGCCACCTCCTTCCAGCACCGCCATGGCGTCCTGCAGCATGACCCTCTCCTCCTCCTTTCGAGCCATGTCCACGTCAATTCCTGTACCACAAATGCAAAGGAGGCGGCATGCAAAAACTCAGACTTTATAAGCAGTTCAATTAAATATATATATAATAAATATTCATCGTAAATACTGTATTTGAATATTCTGCACCCTTCACCACAGTGAAAAACTAGACTCGATGGAAAAACTGTTTTGCTGAGATCTACTTATGAGAATGATGAGAAAACAATAACTGATGCCAAAGTGGGAAATATACTATGCTGATGACGTGTTTTCAGCATCATCAACCAAAGCGAATCTTCTAAAAATCCCTAAATGAGGTCTGTTTTAATCTAGTAATTCAGGACATAAGGGTTCATGAATTGTGTTGGTAGAATTTGGTATTAAAAGAACTGTAAACAAAAATGGTAAAGGGTACGTATTTTTGAGCACTTTACTGCACCTGGAACGGTACCCAAAGCGCTTTACATCATACATCACATTCACACACACAATCACACACTGATGGCAGAAGCGGCCATGCAAGGCGCTCAACCACAACCCATCAGGCGCAACTAGGGGTTTGGTGTCTTGCCCAAGGACACCTTGACATTAACTCGACTTGGCCGAGGACTGAACCGGCAACCGTCGGGTTACAAGACGACCGCTCTACCTTGCTGAGCCATGTCGCCCCTATGTGTCAAACTGGTAAAGTTTATTATGTACTTCTTTAAAAAGGACAGGAAAATTAGTTTCTTTACTTCTACCGCCTCCTTTTCAGACGCTTTGTCTTGTCCTTTTGTTTTTTTCTGTACATGTTTGTTCCAAGTCGTGCTTGAAATAAAATAAATTTTGACTAACTTTATCATATATGTTCTTTTAATTCCCCATAATTAATTATCATGCATATTTACATTTCATCAGGAAAAAATGAATTAATAAATGAATAAATAATTCATACGCATCTTAACACGAAATGACCCATAGTTCAATTACTAAAATTAAACAGCTGCTCTGATTACATCATTTTATCTCCATCAGCATCTATAGAAACTGATATTAGTCCAATTTTATCTTGAAATCTTTCATTTCTTACAGTCAGACCTAGGAAATATTAGTAAATACTAACACAAAATAACCCACAAGGAGAGTTTATCTAGAACACTGGTTCTCAAACTGGGGGTCGTGAGATAATTTCAGGGGGGTCGCCTACATTTATTAAATAAATTTGGTATTTTTACCAGGACTGTCAAAATTATACCATTAATGAGGAGATAAACCTTTGAAATTAGTACCTTAATATTTAACACATAAACAACAAAGTTCTTACACGTCACATTAAAAATCAGAACAACATTATCACTGCGAGAAAAGCTGATTATAGGCATGTAGGTGTCACAGCGGTAAACCACTAAAAACCAGTTTACTCTCCTTATTTATGAAGATTTTGACAGTTTTCCAGCCATACAATGAGTGGATGGCTGCAGTATACTCACACAATTATACTCACACAACTTATGTTATCTTGGGGGTCGTGGCAAAATGACTTTTTAATAATAAATGTGTTGATTAAGCAGGTCTGATTACTGTCACATGGTCAGGCATGGACAAGTTAATATAGTTTTCATGTACATCCACAATTTAATCAGACAGACAGGATTAAACTTTGACACACCGCTTCATGGGAAATGTTTTGACATTGCCCACCTTGTTTTTTTATTTCAGCTTTGAGCAGCCTCTCCATAGCATCCTCTGTAGCAACATCAAGAGGAAGCTCTCCTTCACTGTTTACTGCTCCGACGCGAGCACCATGTTCTATCAGGTACCTTAAAAAACACAGAAACAAAACCACTTAGCAAAGTATTTATTTACATTTACATTGCTGACCTCTAGATGAACGCGAGCTCTCACACACTCAGTCAGCACCACTGAAAGGACCGTGTCATGTGACATAGGGATGGTGGTCAGCACTCACTTAGCAATTTGGATGAAGCCACAGGAAGCTGCAGCGTGCAGAGGAGTCCAGCCCTCGTTGTCCCCTCTGTTGACGTCACTCCCGCTCTCCACCAGAAACTGCACCATCTCAGCATTTTCATCAATGCAGGCCTGATAGAGGACAAACAGCCACATGATGGATTACGGTTTGAGTGTTTACTGCTTCTTGTTTGTTTCAATAATCCTTTCTTTCAGCACAACTTAGCAATTGGAAGTCAGACTGGTTGCAATTTCAGCACAAAAGAGAAAGTCTTTGATCTGCTTCACTTCAGTTTGTTTTAAAAAGCAAAACTCCAGACATTTCCACAATCTGTTTAACTCAACGAAAGCACCAGAGTAATAACAATGACTTCTGCTGTAATGACTTTCTGCAAAGCGGGCTGCTAAAAAGCCCTCGAGTCTTTTCCAAAACAGTCATTTTGTGGCATGAGTGAAACATTGAATCTATTTAGCAGCTTTTCCCGAGGCGAGGTCTAGCAAAGATCTCTGCGTGATCCAACACAAGTCTTAAGATAAATCGCATGAGGACCTCATGAGCTTAGGTTATGTTATGATGCTTTAATCTAAGCCAAAGTCTACTAGACCAAAAAAACCCTCAGAAGGTAGGACCGTCCTGTGCCATTCCATAAAAAATATTGGTCATATTCAGCTGAAAATGTTGAATCTATTATCATTTGTTCAGGTTTAAACACCACATGAGCAGTGCATTTGTTAAAAGTAGCTACACTTGAAAATGTTTCTGAAAACATGACTGTCAGGTTAGACGAGGTTCATGATGCGTCATGATTTCAATGTATGTGTTATCGATCATATTACTGACCTTGGCTTACGATCGCGATGGGAGTGTATGCAGTGTAATGCTTTGAATTAAATAGCTGTAAAGTATGGAAGCCAACGTTCCAGTGAGTTTAAGCTTCACACAGAAAGAATAATTATTCTACTTTTTGCTTATATAATCACTTGAGTTGTTCCAAGTTAAGAAAAAGTAAAACTGAGAAGCAAATGAACCACAAAAAAACCAGAACATACACGCAGAATATAATTTCAGACCTGATTCTTTGCCATTTCCACTGAAATAAGATATAAACCAATTACAACTGCAGGCGGTCACAGCTGCTTCCACAGAGCACTGAACACAGGAAGCGCACTTAAGCTGTATTACCACAAAATATGATACTGTTGCCCATTTCTGCAGGTAGAGAGTTTTTATTTGTGCTTTAGAATTAACTTATTTTGAGCATTGCTCCTTGAATTACAGCTTTCTCAATTCAGATCATTCATTTTTGAGCGCGCTGGTTTGTAGCAGCTCACCGTGTCAAGCAAACGTGAATGGCTGAGCTTAAATGTTTGTAAAACAGTCACAGGTGGAAGTTGTGTGTCATGCCCCCCCCCCTCCTCCTTCCTGGAAAGAGTAATTGAACTGCTCCTACTATCTAATTTAAAAAAAAAAAAGAAAAAAGAAAAGAAAAAAGACTTATCAAACCATTTTCATTTACTTGGAGTAAAATGTACTAACCAGACCGGTTCGCTTTGCCAGGAAAGCCGGGACATTATCTAAAACAATGACATTATTTTACTGGCTTTAGCTCAGTTTAAAGATGTGTATAATGTGGCTTTTTGTGTCTGTCTGTAATTAAGTCAGCTGAAATGGCAGAGTAAAGAAAAATAATTTTTTTTTTTTCAGTGCACCTAAACCCCAAGTAAGTAAATTGTTCCCAGAGATATCAAAGTCAGTTTTTATAAATTCTTCATATAAAGGGAATAAAGTAATAATGAAAATGATCATCATGGGAGAAAGCACCGTAGAGAAGAGCCTCGGCTGAGTTTCTTGATCCTTAATCTGTCATAAAATATGGCGCCATTTCACAGTTTATATAGTAAAAATGTTTATTGTGTTTGGTCATTTTCAATATTTTTGTAATTTAGTCTCTCTGTACCGTCACAATTAATTTGAATGGAAGAAAACAAAATGTTGTAGCTTTAGTTCAAAGGCCTAAATTTACTTGGCTTAAATGGATTTGCACTAAAATACCACAAATTATGTCAAATCCTGTTAAAGCTGGGAAAATTGAAAGAAAAAAAAAAAAATCAGAAATGCTTTATTTAACATTTTTATTAAACCTCCTAAACAACAGTTTAAGCAGCTCTGAAACTGATAGGTAGACGTTTGAGGATGAAGATGTGCTTCTATCTTTAAGTTCTTGGACCTCAGTCTAGGTACAGTCCATATCTGGTATCGCCAGAGGAAATGTAGCTCACACTGGCATCCAAAGACATTATGAAGTAGCTGCTTCAGATTCCCAGATGTTTTAGAGACAGTCAGCTGTTAGACCTCTTGTAAAATCTTTCTTTGTCTGGAATGAGTCTAAAAAAAGAGCATCATTCAGGCTTTAAGCAGCGCCAGGATGAGCTGCTCCCTGTTCTCATCAGGCAAAAAGAGAAATCAGGGAAATTAGCAATTTATCTTCTGGTGAGTATCAAAAAAAAGACTGGTTTAAATAACACAGAAAATGAGCAAATATGCATATTTGCTCGGCTAAAAATAGAAAAAAGGATTGTATGTATCCCATTAGGAAAAAAAGCCCTCTTTTCATTCTTTTTTGGTTGACTGATCATTGTGGCTGTAACCACACAGGAAGTTTTAAGAAAAGCATTTGTACTCAAGTAAAAATCAATTAAAGAGAAAAACAACTCAGAATGTAGAGACATACTAACAGCTCGCTGAGCCACAGACCACTGTAACGCTTGAAAACATGCTAACGGTTACCAAAACACAAAGCACAAAGTCCACAACATGAGGACGCTATTAGCTTTCAGAGTGTCTGCTCATAAACCGATGTATTGGACAAACAGAATTTTGACCTTCTCACGACACCAGATGAAAAGTTAGGGGATCACTGAAGTCAGTGCAACTCATCTTGGAGGGGATGTAGACATCTGCACCACATTTCAAGACAATTCATCACATAGAAGTCAAGAAATTTCACTGGAAAACCACAAATATCAACCTCATGACAAAGCCAGAGGACCAATAAAAGACATTAGGATTCATCCTCTGAGATGCATTTTAAAAATCTACAGTATCAGAGTTGCTAAATTACTTGATTTTCTTACATTTACACAAGCATTTACCTTTAAAGACCAATCTTAAGTGAACGCTAGGGATGTAATGACAAGCAATTCCTATGTTATAAACAAAGCATGGTGTATGGCGCACTGTGTGACTTCAAACACACTTTTATCTGTTCAAAAAGACGCAGGAAAAAAATCAAAGTCAGAAAGAAAAGCACAGGAGACAGAAGCAGACAGAAGGATGCAACAACTACTGATGCAACTACGTCTCTCTCAACATTTTTTTTTTTAAGATTTTCATGTGCATTGATGACACAACGGAATGGGAGTAAAATACACTGAAATCTGTTATCAACTGTCTCATTTATTCTGAGAATCTGGTCATTTAGTCTGCGTATGTCCATGTGTAGGCTATCAGCAGATGGGATTATTCCAACCAAGTAACGTGTTTTCAGCCAATAATTATAAACAGCTCCTCTGCAGAATGGTACCTGCACAGAATGTTGTCCATCAGGTGTGACTTAAGCCACTTTGCTTTTTAGCTAAATAAACTAATCACAAAGCTGCTACAAGCTTGCTACATTCTTCACAATATGAGATAATTAGTCAGCCAGCAGGAGGGTAAAACCTAAAACATAGTCACTGTAACACCCCAAGATGAGGCTTGGAGTAAATTCCAGAGCAGCAAGAGCCAAAACCAGCATTCACTCGCTGCAGAAGGGGAGCTCGCTGAACAAGTGGGTGCTCTAAGCTGAATGAATGAACAGAGGGGCACTTCTTGTCTCCCCCCATATGCTCTGGAGGTGCACACACAACCTCCCAGCAGACTCCTTCACTGGGTCATCAAGTGACTCATTGTGGAAATTGCCTTTGACAACAGCAGCTTGCGCTGTTTGAGGAATGTTTTCCATTTCTTCATCCGAAAACCCTGGAGTCTCCTCCATGGGGAACTGGCAAAGGGAAGAACAGAAAGAAAGAGAAAGAAAGCAAGTCAAGAAGAGGAGGAGGGTGTTGTGGGGAGGACAGAAAAGCTTTGGATGAAGAGGATGGAAAGTTTGGAGAGTGTGGGCCTATATTTAATTCATGTTGCCAGGCAACAGATGAGCAACAGGGGAGAAAGGGATAGAGGGCAGGACAGAGACCATGCTGAGTGACAGTCCCACAGAAGGATTGACCAAAAGGTGACCATTTACAGAACATTTAACTCACTGATGTCTTCACTAAAACGAAGTGTCGGCATGACATACTGCTCAGCACATTGTTATATTATTAAAATATCATATTTAACCTCATCTGGCATTGCCTTTACTTTGTGGAATGGGACATCAATGTGTTTGACACCCTTTGTCATAAACGTGGAGGAAATGCTGCATCACAGAAGGCTTTTGTGACAGTGATGTTGTCCAGGCTGAGCCTCTGTGTTATGACTGAAGTCAAGAGGAGGGAGGGACATAGAAGCTGCGAACATGCTCAGCAGAAGCGAAGCGATTGGACTTAAAATGCAGCAAACTGAAATAATACATTTTAGGTGACAGCGTCGTCTCTGATTATAGCACAGTTCCTAATGCTCCCTGCAGCTATTTTCCTTGACAAAATTAGACCTGTTGAGCAGATGATGAAAATCCCCATATTGAAAAAAAAAAAAAAAAAAAAAAAAAAAAAAAGACTCCACCAGGGAGTGTCTGACGCAAGCCTGCCAGTTAGAGCCCATGAAAGTATAATAATGACCCCCAGAAGCTCTAGTATGACCTCTTTTCGTTGTCTACTGTATGCTAGCAAAGGAAACTACAACTTACGCAGACAACAACAGTGCAGAGCCTCCAAACAGCCTGAAAAAGTCCACTCTTCCAGTCGATATAGGCCAGTATATGGTAGCGTTATGAATTCTGTTCAAACTACAGAAGCTGCCACATTACATATAACGCAAAGTTTACTCGGTTTATTAGAAAGCAGTACTTTACCTAACGGCTTAGATAACGTTAATGCCTCTTCTCTGAGGATCATTAAAGGATCACCGTCGTTATGTGACTCTTAGCAGCAACACACTGCGCTGTGAACTCAGAGGCAAACAGATGAACTCTGCTGTTAGCGGATAAAAAGTTTAAAGTTCCCACCTGGTGAAGCGCTGTCAGACCGTCTATGTTGGCGTGGTTGATGTCAGCTCCCTGTCGGAGCAGCGCTGCCACCTCCTCCCGGTCTCCAGCGGAGCAAGCAGCCATAAACTCAGCTCCTTGAGCGAACCGTACTTTCACCCGCCGCGTCCCGGAAACGACCGACGTTGCCTTGGTCTCCGATCCCGTCCGGTCCGTTTCCGAGCCCAGCCATCGCTGAAGCTGATCCTGCCTTCGTTGTTTGGCAGCTTCGGACCGGGAATGGTCTGTGGCCGCCATCTTCCCTGGTCTGTCCCGGACAGATCAGCTCATGGTACGAGGAAAGAAGCGGAGTGCAGTGTTTGGATTAAGCCTCCCTCCCGGGCTGCGCCCCCTGGTGGACAAATGATGTCGTAAACTCCAACGCGAACTTCTGCGACTGAGTGGCAGCTCTGTGATGCCTTCAGGTGCTGCTCGGAACTTTTTAATCTTGAAGCACTAGTGTCTCTTTTCCAGCACATTTCCGAAGAATTTTCTTTATTTTTTCCCTTTCCCCCCTCATTTTAAAAATAGATTGTCTTTTCTCATTTTAAAAATAAATACAAACAAAACAGCTCTCATATTTATATTATAGTCCAGAGCAAGAGACTATATATATATATATATATATATATATATATATATATATATATATATATATATATATATATATATAACCCTACCAGATATTTTCAGGAGAGCTACGTGTACCCCTGGCATACCACAGGCAATTGGCAACCATGAAGAGGCCACAAGGGAAGCTGCAACAGTTAAATATCTGCAACAAGTAAGGCAAGTCCTGAGAAATCAGGTCAATGGCAAGTACAAGATCTGGGCAGTTAACAGCTATGGCCTGCCAGTGATCAGATACTCGGCTGGGATAATAAGCTGGCCAAAAGGGGAAGTTCAGGCCATAGACGTGATGCATGCATGGAGGGTTCCACCCCAAATCAAGTGTCCAGAGACTCTACACTAAGCGCAAAGATGGAGGCTGAGGACTAGTGAGCATCAGGGCCACTATCCAAGATTAAACATCCAATGCATTAAAAATACATTAGGAAGATGGCACCAACAGACAGCACTTAATGAATGTTTCAGGCAGTAGTCACAGGAGGAAAAGGAGTTGAAGGACCCATTGTGGGAGGAAAAGCTTCGGTGTGGGATGGACCACTGACAGATAGCTGAAGTGGCAGATATGAACAAGTCCTACCAATGGCTAGAGAGGGCTGGACAGAAGGACATCACAGAGGTGCTAATCATGGCAGCACAGGAGCAAGCCTTGAGTAGCAGGGCCCAGATCTACCACACCAGACAAGACCCCAGATGCAAGCTGTGCAAAGAGGCCGCTGAAACTATCCAGCACATAACAGTAGGGTGGAGGATACAGGCAGGAAAAGAATACATAGAACGCCAATACCTGGTAGCCAGAATATTGTACAGAAACATCTGTGTAGAACATAGACTGAAGACCTCTAGGTCACAATGGGAAACACTTCCCAAGGTGGTGGAGAACTGATAAAATGTAGTACCAGCGGTCAATGGAGCACTGGGGGCCATGTCCCCCACCCTGGAGAAGTGAAGTGGCTCCAACAGATACCTGAAGAAATAACAGACATCACCATCTATCTATCTATCTATCTATCTATCTATCTATCTATCTATCTATCTATCTATCTATCTATCTATCTATCTATCTATCTATCTATCTATCTATCTATCTATCTATCTATCTATCTATCTATCTATCTATCTATCACAGATTTGCTGAAGATGACCTAATTAATTAAATGAAAACAAATGCAAATGTGGGGCATACAATGGTATAATGATGGAGGGGCTTTTAACAGTCTTCCTTTCCAAACTGAAAAGCAGATCTTTTGATTTCACACTGTTAATGTTAGTACTGTAGTTACTTCCCACCTGTGTCCCACAACACATAAAGTAAAAGATCAGCATTAACTCTGAGCTTTACACTCACAATTCATTCAAGAATGAAAAATGAAATTTTGTTGTGTATACTGATCCTTCTCTGTGGTACATGTCACAGTTTATTTTTAGTATCTAGTTAATCTTCATCAATAAGGCATCCTCAACATCATGTGTCTTGAGTCATCTGCTGTACACCCTGAACACATGACTGCAGAGCTACTCACCTCTCCAACATCATTGTGAATTTAACAGATGACACAGTGGTCATAGGTTTGATCTCCTGCAGTGGGGAAACAGCCTATCTGGAGGAGGTGGTGGTGCTGTCCTCACGGTGTAAGAACAACACTCTGGACCTGAATGTCTCCAAACTAAAAAGCTAGTAGACTTCAACAGAGAAAAGCAGAGGTCAACGCCTCCCAGGATCTATGGGACCCCGGTGGAGAAAGTCAGCAGCTACAAGTACCTCGGTGTTCAGGTGTGGACCGGATGTGGACCACCTACATCTCCACCTTGGTGAAGAAGACAAGATGGGTAGATAGCGCCTACAGCACCTTAGATAGCTCAGTAAATATACAATCTTCACAGTGCTGCAGAAAGCCCTCTACACTTCTACAGGAGAGTCTGTGCTCTTTGGGAGCATCTCTGGCCAGTACAGCAACTGTTCCACACAGGACAGGAAAGCTCTCCACAGAGTGATTCCAACAACCAAGCAGTACTGCCAACCCTCCAGGGCATCTACAATGGGTGATGCATGACCAGGGCCAGGTGAATCATTAAGAATATTCACCACCCCTGCAACTGTATGTTTCAGTGGCTGTCCTGAACAAAGAGGATGAGGAAGAGCTTCTTCCCCAGTCCATTGTCACCCTCCCCCCACCCACCCCCTTGTATCTGTATTAATGCATTATATCATACTGTACATAGTGCATTGATATTTAAAATTTTCAAATGCAAATTTTAAATAATTTATCTTGTTTTATTATATATTTTATCGTACACAAAAACAGTACAGTCGTAATGTAATTTCACTGCTACGGTACATTTACATTTGCAGCTGACAAAGCAGTTCTTGAAAGATCGAATCCCAGTTTATATCATGATCACATAAATAAAATGCCAACTAGTGACATCTTAAACACATTATTGACTTTGTTAATACGGCATTGAATTTTAAGTGACAAGACGTGACTTAATCACACAATGAAAATGCAAGAAAAACACTTAACGAGAAGAATTTCAGCAGGTAAGTTATCACATGTAGAAAAAATGCAATTCAATCAACAATGATTTTACGATTAATCAAAAATCAAATCCATTAAAAATGTAATTTTAACATCAAACATTCAAAACGTGATTTGAAGCAGCAATTCAAAACAACATAGTTGAAAAATGAATTCAAAATAAGCTGAAACTTGAAAATCAAGATGGTGACATTGTGTGACTGGAATAAGCATTTGGCTTTTGACACATAAATTATTAAGATGTGCATTAATACATATGTTAAAACAAACATACAGTGAGTTTTTATTCTACACTAGTGCATTGACACTTGCATCATGTAAATGGAGTAACTACTTGCAGCAAACCACCTCCCCTGTTTTTTGTCTTGTCCTGTGCTTCCTGTGTGCCAAAAGTAACTTAAAGCAGGACATCGCTGCTACACCCCCGGTCTGACTACATTCCACTTAAGCATAAACACTCGCTTTATCTAATGTGCTACTTCGAGTCTGTTTTTTCTTTCTAACATCCTGTAATTCAAGTTTGTGCATGACTGACTACACATGTAAAGTTTACATGTCCATCTGTAGACTTACTGAACGCTGCCTGACTGTGGTGTAGCCAAAGAGTTATTTCAAGGTCAGGCAATTATTTATCATCCAGTAAGTGAGAATATAGTAAATGATCCTTGTTTTTAAACACTGGACAGAGAGGATGGTTAGATTACAAAAAAATGTTCTCTGCAGCTTAAAAATATCTCAGTGTGAAGGAAAAATCAGACACTAAAATCTGATTTAAGTTCTTGCTAAATATTTCTGCATTTAGAGTAACCACACTTCTACCAAAAACTCTTTGATCTGCTTAATGTTTTATTTGCATTGCCATCCCGTCCACTGTCAAGAAAACCTCTGTGCAGAGTGAAGTCTTGTTGGGAGAGGCTGGATGGATGACTCTTATCAGGTGACATCCCTCCAGTTTTGAAGGAGCCCCGTAGATCCATGTTGATACAGAGAACTCCAGACAACAGCTGCTTCTTGTAGTGATCGAGACGCACAAACACATCCTGGACTGAAGGGCTGCTCTCATTCACCCAGGTGGGAAACAGGCTGGTGGAGCTGGACCTGGATGGGAGGTACTGGTAGTTGTGCAGCTCCAGCTGGCAGAACAATCTATTGGGGGAATTTAACAGGATACAGAGACATGAATGATTTAACCCGGTGTTTCTCAGTCCTGATCCTCGAGACCCACTGCCCAACATGCTTTAGGTGTTACCCAACCTCAACACATATGATTTGGATTAATTGAACTCCATGTCAAGGGTTTTTGTAAGCCTGTTAATGAACCATTAATTTCAACTAGGTTTGTTAAGGTGAAAAATCCAAACCATGCAGGGCAGTGGGTCCTGAGGATCAGAACTGAGCGAAATGTAGCCATGTTCATATACTGCTGATTGCTGATACAGCCAATCAGGTGTGTACAGATGTGTAATTATAACTGTGGCCTTTTTAAGTTATATGATATTTATTAATGACTAGAACTGTAAACTCTACGGTGAATTACCTGGCTGATACATGTTGGGAAAAGCTTCTGGAGGCCTGGCGAAGAATACGCTGTAGAATCTTAAAAATCTGCTCTCTAATCCATCCCACGTCTTCCTGCACATCTGGCAGCCACTCCAGGAGTCTACATATGAAATGCATAGTTTTCACTCAAAAGACAGTAGTTATATTTAGTGATAGCAAGGTAGTACTAGTACCATTACTCGCAAAGGACTGTATTCAAAGCAGATAAAATACAGTTTGAAGGCATTCAGTTAATAATCAATAAAACCTTCTATGAATAAGTTTAATGTGATAAATATATAAAGCTTAAAGTGATGCATAGTGCAGGATCTATTACTGACAGCAAAGGACCACATTTATTTAAGTGACACAGCACCTGAGAGTCAAGGACAAAGCAGACTCCAGAGGGAGCGTGTAGGGCAGCATCATGGCTGAGGCCATCCTGACGGGGAGCAAGTTGCCTAGCGACTGAACCAGGCTCCTCCTTTCCATGCAGGCCTCAACTAGGGCTGCAGAGGGAGGCAAAGACACAGAATTACCTCCTTTGTCCCAAACTGCTTATTAACTCTACAGGAGTAAAATGTTTTGATGACATTAATAGGATTGTTCAGTTCAAGGAACATTATATTTTCTTTGTGAATAAAAATATTAAGAAGTCATTAATGCACTTAGAAATCCACACAAAAGTTGTTTTCTTCATTAATTCATATGTAATAAACTAAGTTATATAGTGGAAGTCACTTAAAACATCTCACAATAATACTTAAAATTCATACTTCAAATTGCTGACCATGTTTAAAAGTACTATTTACTCTTCTGGATTTCAAATCTATTATTTCTATGGTCTAAGCAGTCACTAGTGTCTTAATTACACCGAAGAACATACTGGAGAAATCTGAGTTAGACATATTCTTTCTAATATTTAGTTGATATTTACTTTACAGTGGTTAAGTTCATCAAACATCAAATAAAACCTTTGATTTTTCTACTTAAATAAACCCATTTTCTTTTCACAACACATCATGTATAATGACATCTATTTGTTTTCCGACACTGATTGAAGGAAGTAGTTCCAAGGACTAAAACAGAGACTATGAAACATGGGGGGAAAGGAGCTTACAAAGGAAAAGGGGTGTCAAATGCAAAGCTGTTCTGATATCAAAAGGGGGTCTGCATAAAATTAGAAATGTGGTATGTGATAAATTAGAAATTAGAAATGTGGTATGTGATATTATTGCATAATATTGCGAGCACAATATGAATTATGATATATAAGAAAATACTTTAATACATGGAGCTAATATAGGTATATAAAAGAGGACTAATTCCACTTCTGCACCTGAGGGTGCTTGTTAGTTGTAGAATAGATCAGACCCGGGTCTAATCTGTATGAAGGAAGGTGATTTAAAAGCTTTGTTTTATGTGTTGAAACACATCACAGAGCCTCTTGTTTCTCTTCTTCCACATATGTATTCCACTTTTAGCAGCTTATTCTTACAAACTATCAAATTCCATCTTCCTTTGCTCCTTCCGCACCTCCCTCTCAGGTACTCACAATTTTTACTCTTCCCTTTGTTACAGAAATCTTTGATTTAATAAAAACATTCAAATATTCAACTTGCCAATTAGACCCCTTTCCTACTGCTGTTTTTAAAGTTACTGTCTATTCTCTGGCTCACCTTATTACTTGCATTATTCATTTTTCTCTTGTGACTAGAATTGTTCCATCTCTTTTCAAAACAGCAACTGTCAGTCTATTATTGGAGAAAGCTGGTGCAGATCCCAAATACCTTAATAATCGCCATCCTATCTCCAACCTTCTTTACCTTTATATGATCCTTGAAAAAATGTTTGTTTCTCAGCTCCATACATCCCTCATGCAATAACCTCTACGAACAATTCCAGTCCGGTTCTCGCCCTCTCCATTCTAATGAAACTGCTTTAATTAAAATCACTAATGAGTTCTTTCTGGCTGCTGATTCCGATCTGATTTCAATTCTCCTTCTGCTTGACGTGAGTGTAGAATTTTATACCATTTCACACAACAGCCTACTGGACAGACTATTCAATTTTAAATCTTTCATATCCCACACAGTCCCAGTCACCACAGGTGTATTTTCAGGAAACATCATATCCTAGTCCACTGTTATGCAGATGACACCCAGCTCTACATTTCCAGTAAACCTGACTCCACCCTTCCTCTTTCATCCCTCTCTGACTGCCTGACATGCAATTTTCTCAAATTAAATACTGACAAAACAGAAATGTTGCTTATTGGTACAAAGTCCATTTTAACCAAATCTAGCAGTTTCACAATATCCATTGACAATTCCTCTATCTCTTCCTCCCTTCAGGTTAAGAGCCTGGGTGTCATCCTGGATAGCACACTCTCTTTCACTTCCTATATCAATAACATAATCAAGTCAGCTTATTTTCATCAATGCAACATCAAGCTTTTACGTCCCTCCCTCACACCTCACACACTGGTTCACAGTCTAGTAGTCACATCTCGACTTGACTATTGCAGCTCCCTTTTGTACGCTATCCCCCAGAAAACCCTCCATAAACTACAACTAGTACAAAACACAGCAGCTTATATCATTACAACGACAACATCTACTTCCCACATCACACCTGTACTACAGAAACTCCACTGGCTCCCTGTCACATATTGCATTCAGTATAAATTAATCCTATTAACATACAAGGCCATTCACAACCTCGCCCCTTTATACATTTCTGACCTTCTCCATATCGTTGCTCCCATCCATATCCTCAGATCCTTTTCATATATTCATCTCACTGTCCCTCCTGTTTGCCTCAGCACAGTGGGGGGAGAGAAGTCAGCAACTCAACCTGCCAGCTGTAGAATTCACTAGCCCCCAAAATCAGTTCACGTCAACTCTTTAAGTCACAGCTAAAACCCACCTGTTCAGGCTTGCCTTCTCTCTATGAGTGGGCAAGTCTGGACAGTTTCCTAATCAGTTGATACTTGTTTTGACATTCATGCAATTTTTAATTGCATTGCCTTTATTTATTTATTTATTTTTTTTTAAACTTTATTTATAACTTTTGCCTTTATTTATTTTTTATTGTATTTTTTTTACCTTGTTTTTATCTGTACAGAGACCTTGAGTGTCAAGAAAGGTACCAATAAATGAAAAAAATTATTATTATTAACATACAGAAAAACAGAAGTTTGTCTTATAGGAATGAAGTTTTCATTAATAGACCACTGACTTTCCCATTTTCATTCTAAATCTCTTTGCAATATTGTCTCTGATATTGTACATGTTAATATTACAATAGCGAGACATTTTAGATATATTTAGTTTAGTCATTTAAATATATTTGTGACATAAACTGAAAAATAAAGATGAAGAGCAATCACTGTTAAATCTGTAACATGTAATCTTGACTTTCAGCTACACTACTTTAATATATTTACAAAACAAGCAGATAAATTTTTTTGCTCTGATGAAGTACCTGTTATAAATAAGTCTTGACTTAACCAGAAAGCAGTGACGAACAAACATGATATAGGTTGATGTTGTAGATGTAATTAGATAAATTGCTTTAGATCTCATGTGTAAGTCTCCCAGTTCTGTTACCTTTGTGCAGGGTGGGTGGAAGACACTCAATAATATGCTCATCTAATGAGGAGCTAGCATGAACACCCGCTGCTTTCTCTTCCATGTGTGACTTGTCTTCGGCTTCCTTTTTATCATCCTCCTCCTCTTCATCACAATCCTCATTTACTTCCCCACTGGCTAGCATGTCTCTTTGAGGACCATTGAAATTAAGCAATCCTAAAAGTAAAAAAAAAAACATGCTTTATTTGATTATCTATCTATAGTGAGATTATTTGCATGACCCTCAAACAACACAATGTTTTTTCTCAACCAAATTAATTATCCATCAAGCTTATATTAATCAACATATTCCCACATGCTGATTTAGTAAAACTATGTTGATTCCTGTGCACACTGATAACCACAGAAAGGAGATTTTCTTTATCATTAGGAAAGGAGTTTATTGATGTGGTGACATGGTCACAGGAAGCACACATTCTGATAGTATATCAGGGTGATAATGTGTGTAAATACTAATATATTCTGATCATGAGACAAAAAATCAATAGGTTAGTAGTTTGCATGTTAAACACAAACAACTTTTGAAGAAAGTTGGAGAAAGTTAAACTCTTACCATTTCTCTCTAGAAAGTGCAGAGCGTCTTTATATCCCTGTTTACACATGGCTTTCATAACCTGCACACAAACATACATTTATCTCCGATGACTTAAAGAAGTCCAGTAAGTTCACTTCTGTGAGGCAATCACTTTCACAATCAGTGGCTGTTTGTGTGTTTTTGTACATATGTGTGTCCAGAGGGCTGTAATCAAGAAATGGCCTACCATTGGGTCGGGAGGGAAGAGTGCCCTGGAAACTCTGTAGAGGTTGGTGAGGGTGAACTGGATGCTTGTGTTGGTGAAGCGCACTTCATGGATGTTGGTGGAGGTGTCTCTGGGGCAGATGTCGCTCTCTCCAGAGAACGGGGACACTGTGATGGTGTTTTTCAGTTCATATTGAGGCAGGTTGTCTGAAATTCCTCCATCAACATATCGCTGAGTGATAAAAGACAGATTTTAACAACAAACAGAAAGTGATCAATAGCTGTTTAAAGTTTCCAAAATTGGAAGTGACAGATATTTATCCAGACAGTTTCTAATTAAAAAAGGCTACAAAACTGTGGGATCATGTTCTGTTCAATGATAAAAGTCTGTTTTAATTAAAGCTTAAGAAACCTTTTACTTGAAGAGGCAGTGTGTGTCAACAGAGAATGACATCAGGTTTTGAATTTGAGCCACATGAGTAAGAGTACAGAACAAACTCAAAACATTTGCCAGTATGGTCACATTTGGCTCTGCCACTCTCATTTTGGACACAAGCCCTGCACACACACCAGTGTAAACTTTCAAAACTCATCACAAAGGCCACAGAGGGAGTGGATGAAAACCTTTAATCCAGAAAAATGTCCAGCATAAAAAGTGGAAAGAACGTACAAGTTCCACTTTCCCCTTCAATGTGAGATTTCTGACAAACACTAACACCAGTGGAATTTTCTAATCATTGTTTACACATAGGTGCCATTCAGAACAAACACATTCTTGAGGAAGGGAGGGCTGCAATTGGCACAGTTACAAAAAAAGTTGCCTAAAGCAACAACATCAATTCATACACAAGCAAGGTGGACTGCACATTACACCTCTTCAACTATAGTAACTTGTGCATGTGTGATCTGTCTTTCTAAATCTATACAAACCCTTTTAGTTTATTTAGCTTCATTAGACTACAGACAAAACACTGGCAACAGAAGAAAAGTGCACATAAGCTGAGAAGTGAATTTACTCACTACTCCTTGAAGTGTGGGAGGAATGAAGCCACAGTAGACTGGGATGTAGGCACTGCAGACACAGGCCTAATAAATAAATAAATAAAACAAAACAAACAAACAAAAAATAAATAAAACAAAAAACAAAACAGAAAAGGCAAAGATTATTAATAAGACATAAAAATAACTAAAATATATTGATTACAAGCACTTAATTTAATCTTAAATATTAACACAGACATATTCTCTATTATTAATTAATGTAAACATTATTATAATTATTATTTATTTATTATTATTATTATTATTATAGATAACAAGAAGATAGCAGTGAGTATTTATTGTATACACTATAAGCATTTATGGTGATACAGCAATGCAAAGCAAAAATAATCACAGAAATTGGAACAACATCCCTTCACTTGATAAAACTTGGGAAAAAACTGTCAGAGGAAGTGTATATACCTGTATCACCTCCTCCTTGCTGTTGAATTGAGACACCAGGACATTTTCTCCATCTGAAACCCGGGTGAGAGAGATTCCCAGCCGTCCATTGGCTTGATGGTGACAGTTGTCTGGCAGAGTGCGCCTCATCATGTGACGCACAATCTTCACCAGGTTAAAAGAAGGATGCATGGGTCCAAGGAACCGCTTCCTTGCCTCTTTGGCTACCTCAATGATACTTGCACCAGCATCTCCTGGGAAACATGTTTTAAAAAAGTATGGGTACTGCTGCTATCTCCATGGGAGCTCATTATCATGTACACTGACCAGAGATGGAGAATAATTAATACCATGGTCAGTGTAAATTACCATAATGATGTAAGATACATCAGGTTTTGTGGCAGAATTTAATTCTTCATGCAGCTTTATTTGGCTGCTTTATAAGGTCAATGAATTAGAGCAACCTCTAATAAGATTTCTGAGTAGGTGTAAAGAGCAACTATTACTGGAAAGCAAGTCTTACAGGACAGTCTACAGTGATTCTATTGCAGAATACTCAAAAGGACTCCTTGAAACCTTTACCCCTACAAAATATACTCGCAAGAGCCTTCCATTAAGAATGTTTTTGCTTTAAGGTGGAACTCTGATTCAACAAGGGTTTAGTTGTTATTTAATAAACATCATTAAATGGTTTATTCAAGGATGTCAAACTGGTTCTGTGATGGTATATAACTAGTAGAATTGCTGAGAATGTCCACTTTGTAACACCTTCAAATAACAATACTTTCTAATTACAAAAGTAATAGTTTCTTGTGTGCAATTTATTTTACTACAAGACAGTTATGCTGTGAACAGCACAGGTAATTTAACCAAATCTTACAGCTTAGCAGACTTTTTATCACTCAGAAGTTATGAAGTATCCTGTACATCCAGAGCAAACACTTAAATACCTAGTAAATACCTACCAAGACATACTCCTGTGACCAAAGCAGTGGCGGTGAGTGCGCCAGCTGATGCCCCATATATGTGTTTGGCGTTTTGTACCAGAAAAGGAGCCTGCTCCAGCAGACAACTGGCCACACCAACGTGGTAGATACCGAGGAAGCCGCAACCTGCAAAGGAGATGTTCCACGGCGAGTCTAAAGGGAACATGGTGATCGCTTTGTGTCCACAGCTGTGTCCAGTTAAGGATAAGATCCACTTTAAACAAAAACAAAAAAACGTTAATAAAAGTGCTTTAAAAGCTAGAGATCGGTCAAGTTGGTGGCTCCCAGCTTGTTGTCTTTAAGAAAGTGGACTTTGCCTGCTGTGAAGTCACTTTCTTTATTGTAGGAAACGTCGTCAGAGTTTACATTACTTAAAAATACAATAGTTCCTCATTGCTAAAAGTTAACTCTGTAAGTAAATTATTATTAAATAACAATCCTGAGCTGCTTAATATAGATGTAGTAAACCATGGAGACCTGTTGTTATTTCACACCGAGGGCGTATGATAGGAAGAAGGCGCAGCATTAACCGGTTTATCCAATCATAATCAAGACCGCAAGTGAAACTGACCTATCACAATAAAGCAGGCGACTATTTGACCAATGACTGTCCGCTTCGCTGACGTCGGTTTAAGGTCGCTTAAGGCTCCGAAAACTGTCAAACTTTTCTCCCCAGATGGAACTTCGCGTTTTGTTTTCTTGTTGCTAAATTTATCTACGTGTTTTGTTCATATTTTTGTGAAAACAAAAATCTCGAGAGACCCCAAGCCTGGGTTTCATTGGGATTCTCTTTCACAACAGGAAACTGAATGTACTGCTTTTTGCAATGGCAAAACTAAATTGGTCAGGTCAGTCACAGGATACTTGTGTTGATACCTTTTTTAAACAAATAAATTTGTAGTAATTTCAGTTTTGATAAAAGTGTTGAAATACTGATGAAACCATAGATACCAGCTCAAATATTTTATAAAAACACAATCATCAAATACTGAAATGTTTCCCTGTAACTCCCTGGAATAAACTGTTCACAGAATTAGACTAGTAAATACCCAATGCTGTGCGAATGATAAAGGTTAAGAATAGTACATTACGTGTGTCCTAGGGTCAAATTAAATTGTGAAACCACCAGAAACGTCATGGTCCTAAAAAGGAATGTTCCTTGTTTTATCAAGTATGAGTCAACTAACTTGTTGTCAAGAAACTGTTCCAGGGATGTGACTTGAGCTCCACGTAAAATAACGTAAGCAGAAAAGTTATATAACAGGGCATGACTTCAACAATGAAAGCTCCTCTGTGGAGAACAGGGTTTCGCTGTGGCATAGTCAGTTTAATACAAGGATAGATGCGTGCTTAGTTCTAGTTTTACTTGCGATAAAAACAAAACATGGTTTAGCAAAAAACAAAACAAAAACAAAAACAAAAAAACAAACCAAAACTGAACAAAACAAAAAGTAGTGAATCAGACTGCACTGAATCAGTTTAAACAGCGCGACCCAATGGCCGAGTTGGGACTTGCATCGACATGTTGACACAACTGTCCCGCCCCGAGTTGAAACTTTGGCGGCGCCACCGTTAAGGCGTTTGTTGTTGAACACAAGATCGACCGGAGGGGCGGGATGTTCACTTCTACACTGATACTGACGATTAACTCCTCCCACCTTTAACCGGTATATAATGTAAATAAAACCGAACGACAAGCTATGACGCAACGTCTTCGCTTTAAAATCTTTTGGGTACCAGGAAGTAGTGTTACAGAGAGGAGAATAATAAATCCCGTGACCAATATTTCTTGGGTATTTATTGTATTACCCCGTGATAGCCAGTCAACAACACAAGTAACTTAATGTAGGATAAACTTTTGTATTTATAGGTGATTTCCTCTCTTTTTTATTTTTAAATGTTAATGCTACACTGCTTAGCTTGTGCTACTGTAACGGTTACATTTAATTACTGCTTTAAAATTAGTTAATACTGGACACAGCTTGTCATGGCAGCCATTTAGCGCTACATGGCTGTAATGAACTTAAACAGTCATGTTACGAATAACTACAGCCATCCTGTAAGAAGCCTCAATAGAGTGCGGATCTTGTCTAATAGGTAGCTCTAAAGTATAGTAAACTATCTTCAATGGAGAAAAACATCGAAGATGACGCTGCTCTTGATGAGGAAGGTGAAAACCAGGAATCCTGTTTGATTATGAAACCACAGAGGTCGAATGATGGAGAGGCGAAGGTTACACCTGCACGGAACCCATCAAGGACAACATCCATACCTCCAGGCATGGCTAGAAGGGTCTGTGAAACACTAATGATTAGGGATAACGAGACTGGACCAATATCACAACATGTGATGTCTGAGTTTACTGCACAAGAGGATGAGAGGGATGCTACTTCAGTGTCTCCTTCCAGCTTTGTGGACACTTTTGATCCCTCCATGTCAAGCCTCTCCTCATCTTGTTCCACCAGTCTTCACCATGGTTCCTTTTCATCATCATCCTCATCGTCCTGTTCCCCCGTCTTATCTCTGACTCCACCCTTACCTCCCTCCGTGGAGCTCTCAGCTGTGTTGACCGATACAAGGCTGACCCTTGATGTGTACCGCGGAGGAGCAGCTGCACTGCCATTATTATGGGGGTCTGTTCCAGGACAGCTGACCGGCCTACAGTACCTGAGACTGGGCTCTGAGGATAAACCAGGTCTGGATGAGGCACTGGACGTTTTGCACCATCTGACAGAGCTACGTTCACTGGCCGTTCGGGGTACTTTTCACATTCATTTAATCTGTTGTCACCTAGGTGTTTGGATGGTTTAAATAGCATTATTTCAGTTTTAATTCTCAGCTTTAGATTAACTTTTATAAATTGAATAATGTGTTGACACATTGTATTCTGGGTATCTTCTCTTTCCCTTGCTTACAAATGTGTTTTTTTTTCTTTCTAATTAAAGGGCACCGTTTTTATGACACACACGGTGAGCCCCTGCTTGGCCTCTTAACCACTTTGCCCACATCTGTGTCCTCCCTCTCACACTTGGTACACCTGGATCTCTCTTTCAACCAGCTCTCCTGCCTCCCACAATGCCTTTTTAGCCTTCCTGTGCTATCCTCATTGCTCCTCTGTCACAACCACATCTCAGCTTTGCCCTCTGACATAGCCCAGCTCTCCTCCCTAACTTACCTTTCCCTCCTGGGGAACAAGTTGACGCATCTTCCCAGAAGTTTGGATCAGCTGGAAGAACTGCAAACACTCGATGTGTCACATAACCTCCTCCAGCAGCTACCAGATGAAATTGGGTGTCTGTGGAAGCTTGTTAAACTGGAATTGTCCCATAACAAACTGAGGCAGCTGCCAGAGAGCATGGGTAAGGGTCTAAGGGTGAGTGAGTGTGTCAATAAAAGACCACCTGAAAAATAAAAAGGACACCTAGTTAGATTTGAGTTAAATTGGTGACTGGAACAATTAAAAGGATGTAACCCTTGTCTTCTTTGGTACACAGGCTCTCTCCTTTCTCTCAGGGAACTTGTTATCTACAGCAATGACCTCCGCCTGATCCCACAATGTCTGAATAAACTGCCTCTGCTTAAAATAGATGTTCGTGACAATCCTTTGGGAAAACCTCCAACACCGCCTCCTCTCCCTCCTACACCTGGTGAGTATATAAAGGAGGCTTGAAATTGATTAATGCTCAGATTATTTGGACTTCATATGATATCAGTGTATTTCTTCTGTTCTCTTAACAGATCAAGCTGAGACAAAAATTCCCGAGTTGCACCTTACGTTTAATCAGCACAGGTACAGCATCACTGTAATATTAGCTAATGTTTTGAAGGAACATTATCAGTTATGTAATACATATTGTACGTCATTTTCTCCCCAGTTTCTTTGTTTCGTCTGCTGGGTGTCATGTGTTTCTCCCAGGGGGGGCTGAGCTGGTGTTCCCCCCAGGGTGTATGGTGACAACTACTAAACTGAGGTGGGCCGAGAAAAGGCCAGACAAAAAGTGGGTGTCGCTGGAGGAACATGACATCCTGCTGAGTCGTCCACTGGAACTTTGTCCACATGGAGTTAAATTTCTAAAGGTATAAAGATAATTAGATAGAAATGGTTTATTAAACTTCAGTTTACTACGACTGTGGTGAGAATATTGCACCCCAGAGGAAACAACTGTGATGATGCTGCAGTAATGTCAGCATCATGGGTCGAGAGACAAACTGGTCAGAAACTCAGTTTAAAGACCAGGAAGGCATCAACTATTAAGATACTTTATGAGAGTTTTTTTTTTAATTAACTTCTCAAAATCCCAATTCCCCAGAGACCTGTAGTTTTATATACTCTTAAAATGAATGTGTATTTAGTCATCTGGTATGACCTTTAACTGTTAGCCCACCGAGGCTGCATGTATAAAACCGTCAAGTATATGTATGCTTCTCTTTCATAAATCCCAATATTTTTATACTGTATGCATTTAGTGCTTCTTTGCATTGTCACTGATAAATTAAATGAAATACCCACTATTATAAAACCACTGTTTGTAGCCAAACTATACAGGGATGACAATAAAAGTAAGTGTTTTTTTTTTTTTTTGTATCTCAATAATGGGCCCTTAGGCCCAGTGTGGAGATGCCTTTTTTTATTCTCTCCAGCCACATCTTATTCCCCTAATGTTACCTTTCTCCTGTATCTAAGACAAAGGAGCGCTGTAGAAAAAGCTGCTGCCTCAGTATGCCTGATCCTTTTTGTGTTATATGTTGTTACTGTCTAGTCTTGGACGGGTTGTACTGGAAACACAAATTTCCCTGAGGAATTCCAAAGGGATTAATAAAGTATTTCTGATTCTGAAGTCTAATGTGTTTCTCACCAACTTACAGCCTGTGGAGGTGTGTGTGCCATATCATCGGACAAAGAGAGGGGAGGTGGTGGTGCGGAGATTTGATGGAGAGTCATGGAGTACCCTGCCCACTGATCTAAGGAGAGGAAGCGAGAGCCATTGCAGTCATCCTGGGGGGCGTCCAGCCAGGGTAAACCATATGATCTCCCACTGTAAAAGGATTTTTTCTTTCTTCGTGGCGTTAGAGATTGCTGTGGTATTGGTAAAAATAACCTCTTCTTATGCCTATAGCTGGCGTGCTGCTCGGTGAGAAACTTCTCCTGGTTTATGGCAGTGTCTCGACCAGTACAAGACAGTTGCTGTGTCACACCAGCAGGAGCCCTGCTGGTGTCCAGTTGTGACCCAGGCATCAAGCTCAATTTCCCCCCGGAATCCACCGTGCAAACTCGCACAGTTACTTTACAGGTAACAACAGCTAGTAATGGTAGTATGTCTGAAAAGAGCATCTATCTGTTTGCAAGAGAGATTGCCTGACTTCAGTGTGTGTGTGTTTCTTTCTCCCTATAGGTGGTGCAGGTGTCTGAGTTGGAGGTGCAGACGGTTTGCGGTGATCCTCAGGCCAGAGTCAGCCCACTCCTCTGTCTCTCCCAGACTCCCAGCTTACATTTCCTGCAGCCAGTCAAAGTTCAGATCCCTCTACCACCTGGAGTCTCAGGTATTTACAAACTGTCTAGATTCCCATGCATGCATAATAACACAATATATTAGGCTGTATTAAATAGTGCATCGCTGCTGCAGGTCACACAGCGGATATGTCACATTTGCATCTGTTCCATGGAGATCCCACTGCCCAGACATGGACTGACATCACGCCCCAAGTGTCTCTCTATGTCACCCACTTGTATGCCATTTTCTATATTACACACTTCTCCTGGTGAGTCCCTGTGCTGTCTTAAATGATAAGTGCTTGGTATTTTCCATAATAGTATCAAACTCTGCATTTTCTGCACCATAACAGGTACTGGCTGTGGTACACCACACAACGCTGTATTAGTGGAGTAGTCAGGAAAGTCTATCAAAGGCTAAAACAGTTCAAAGTGCAGTTCCTTGTCCTCCAGCGGAAGACGGACCCCTCACAAGTTCTCCTGCAGTGTTTACCTGCAAACAAGGTTGAAATACAACATTCTGCTCTTTTATTGTGGATTTAAACTGTGGAGACTCTATAAAATCCCTCATTTATCAGCCTTACATTGTGTTAGCTCATGTTTGATTGTTTTAGATCAAGCTTATTTCTTAATGATATGAATGAAACATAGACGCTAACCAATTATTGTGGTGTTCCTGCACAGGTAGACAGCAGAGTGCAGTCTTTGTCAGAGCAATATGATGGACCTCAGCCTTCAGACCTGTGTGACCTGCTGGAGGGAGAGCAGTTCTTTGCCGGCTTTGAGAGAGGCTTAGATATTAGTACAGGTGGGAAGTAATTGTATATAAGATGAAGTTACTGGTATGCCATTTAGCTTAAGTGGTTGAGTGGCTGCTGCATGTCTTGGGGCTACAGCTTCTTGACACAGCTGGCCCAGGTTTAAATCGCACCTTAAAGCCCTTTGTTGTATGTCACCCCACCTCCTCCTTCCAGCATTGCCTTTAATACTGTGTATTAAAGGCCACTTGAACCCATAAAATCTTACAAAAAGAATGATAAAGTCATAAGGTCATAACATGTGCTGCTTTTCAATAGTTTTTTTTTCCCAAAACAGGTTTATTATAGACTTTTTGTGTTGATTGTCTTGTTTTATCCAGAAAGACCAGACTGTGTGGAGGGGCGACTTTGCTTTGTGTTTTACTCCAGCCTGAAGAATCTGAAGGAAGTTTACATCTGTCCAGCTCAGGATCAGAAGAGACCTGTGAGAGGACAGGTAAGACATATTTAACAGTAAATAAAATACAAATGTATGTAAGATTTCTTATCAGATGCTTCAAACTTCATAATCGTCTATTTTGTTGTATATCAGTGTCTCACATTTTAGTATGAAACTGATACATCCAGCTTGTCAATATTTGCTGAATATTAATTGAGACTGCACAAAATACATAAGCAAAATTGTATGCAGGTCTCGCCTCACCCCTATTAGATTAAATTAGACGACAACCATAAGGATTTAAACTGGTTTGCTTGAGAAAATCTTCATGTGTTCCTTGTACTGTGCTTGCTTCAGATCAATTATTGATACAGTTTTTAAAGAAACTACGGAGTCCAGGCTGGTTTTAAGTAAAGGGTTTTTCTTGGAAGCTAAAAAAAAGAAAAGAAAGTAAGACATCCTTTTTTCCCAGAGATTCCTGCCTAGAACAACTTTAACTTTAAAACTGTCCACAGTGGGGTATGAGTCAAATGACCCTTTGCACTTGTTTACAGAAAATGAGCCACAATCAATAAGTTGAATTTTATGAACCTTGCTGTATATCACTTCCAATCATTTAACCTGTGTGTATTCTACAGCTCCAGTTCCAAAAAGGTTTGCACACTGTGTAAGATGTAAATTACGAATATAAAGCACTTGAAAATGTCATGAACTAGTATGTTCTGCCCAGTAGAACACAAAAACTAATCAAATGTTGAAAATGAGACATTTGACTAAAATTATTAGCTTGAAATGATCATATCCTGAAATTTGTGGCAGCAACATATTTTAAAATAACTGGAAGAGAGGACCTTGTTTAACCCTTTTCTTTACCAACAATCCCTTAACATCTGGGAACTGAGAAAACCAGTTGTTAGACCACTGGGGGAGAAATGTTGTCCCATTATACAGGTAGATTAGAGCCAGAACTCTTCTACTACAAAGTCCTGATGTTGTAATAGATGCTGTATGAGGTTTAGCATTGTCTGGCGAAAATATGCAAGGCCGTCTCTGAAAAGTCATCATCTGGATGAGAGCATATGCTGCTCTAAAACCTGTTTGTACCTCTAACCTTTTTAACATTGATAGTGCTGTTCTTAATATTAGTTCCATAGCCATTACTGCACCTCGTACCATTAGAAAGGCAAGCTTTTGAACGGAGTGCTGATAACGACCTTGATGGTGTGCGTGCCTGAGGTCACAGGCATCAGATATTGATTTTTGACCACATCTCTAGCACACAAATGTCTTGAAATGATCTGAATCTTTTGATATCTTCTGCAGATAGTGGAATATTTAAAGGCCTCACAATTTTATGTTTATTTTCTTTTTTCTAAAATTGCTCCTCAGTTTAGTTTTTTTGCAGATGGCTAAACATCTGCCCAATTTTTCTTCTGAGAGACTCTGTCTCCGCTCTTTTTAAACTCAGCCATGTTACTGACCTATTACCATGTTACTCCAGCGGTTTCTCTTTAGTATCACCTAACTTTCCAGCCTTCTTTTAAACTCCAGTTTCAACCTTTTTGACATGTTCAACTCTGGCAATTTTAGGATTTGGTACTTATTTTGAATCAAGCTGTTTGTTTGAACAACACACTGAAATTGTGTTTTGAACCTCTGATACAGGTATCCTTTTACAGAGGGGAGCTTCCCAGCAGTCTACCCGAGGAGGTGGCCAGAAAGAGAAAAGGACCTGACAGCCAATGGCTTGCTACTTTACCACTAAGACTTCCTGTCAGTTGAAGTAACAAATCAATGTTTTTTCTTCCTCATTTGACACAACACCAATTCTTTAGTATAATATCGATATGATGTATTTAATCAAAAGTATTTATTGCCGTTACTTTTCATCTGTTCTGTCTATACACTTATACTAACGCTCCCACTTATTTTGTTGCTATCTATGAAGTTGATCACAACAAAACATAAGAAATTGTCTATTTCTCTTGCAGGCTTTAAACTTAGACAACAGTTTTATCATGGAGGAGTTCCAGTGTCCTCCTCTAAACCTGGGTGACCCTGAAAGTGGCTACCTCACAGAATCCAACCTGCTGTCCATCTCCCTTCAGATTGGACAAGACTGGCGTGTTATTGGCATAAATCTTGGCTTGAGCTACCAAGAGTTGGACCGCATTCAATACAAATACAGGTAAGAATTAAAGATCATTCTCAGTCCAAATCATTTTAGAGTAACCTTTCTTTTTTTCTCACGTCATGAAGGCCATGCTTATATTGCATGCACATGTTAGAGCATCATCCACATGAATTTCAGGACACAAGGATTCCCAGCAGAATGTTGCACTGTAAGGAGATGTTTAATGTCAAGAACTTCACTTGCCAAGTGTAGCTTGAAGATAGTCCCTCAATAGATTTTGATATCTTTAATGGAAAAGTAAATGAAAAGCTTAGGTTTGCATGCAATTTAGTGAGGATGTCATTATAATGTGGGTAATGTTTAAATACAAATAACTACAGTACAAACTTTAACACCACCTCAACCAGATTTATCTGGTTTACATGTCTGTGAAAGAGTATAAAACATCTGAAATTGCAGCAGAGATTTGCTCAGAATTTATATTTGCATTTTGCATGCTGCATTATGTAATCAGTACACAAACAGAGCCTCAGCCAGAACAAGACAGAGTGGGGTGATATATAACCGCAGAGGAAAAACCGCAGTGGGACAGAAGGAAGGGAAACGAGAGAGAATTTTGATTGTTTTAATCTGCACTGTCAGCCATCACTGAGCCATCTGGGACACTGCAGGAGATTACACACAGACTATTACTCATCTGGCCCTCCCCCTTCTCCCACACTCAGAAAACCTCTCATGACGCAACCTGGAGGTGGGAGATCACCCCCCACCCCCCTAAAAAAGAAGAAAAAAAAGCTATATATATATATATATTTATATATATATCAATTTCACATTTATATTTGTTTTTGATCATTTGTGTTTGATAGAAGATACCGTACCTCGAAATGTTTACTTTTCAAAGATATAATGCACCAATACATGATACATATGTGAAGAGTATATTAGAGATATTTTACCAGCTGTAATAGCTCCAGAATTTGGTTAATGACATGGTGGCAATGTGGTAATCACTTATATTTCAAAACGATAAATATGTTTAAATAAGTAAGTTTTTTTTCTCAGGTATATAGGCCAGCTGGGGCCATATAATGTAACATTTTGTTTATAATTTGCTCATCAGGGACAACCTAGGTTCCTTGGTGCTGGACATGCTGTTTCATTGGGCTCGAGGACAGAAGAATGCAGGACCTGGGGCAGTGTCAAGGCTCATGGATGCTATGATAGAAAGCGGCCGGAGAGACCTGGCAGAAGAGATCGAGGACATTGTTAACATAGGAAGGAGAAAGTACTTGGAGTCACTGAGGAGAGTTGGCCTGGAAGCAGAGAGCTCCTCTCACGGTGAAGCGCAGCAGTAGATAAGAGCTCACTGGACACAGATGGCTGATTTACACTTGAGTAACCTGTTTGTTTACTTTTGGGCACACGTCTCATCTGGCTCTCCAAACAACTGTCCTGGTGCACGAAAGCCTTTCTTTGAGACATAAAAACCAACCACTAGCTGGTGAGGCCTTCTAAAGGACAGGAGGAAGGGATGAACTACATGTCTAATGACTCAGTCTTTTGACACTTTATAGAAATAGTTTTAGAATGTAACGTAATGCAATAAAAGACCATTTCTGCCAAGAAAACAAAAAAATTCTACAATGGTCTAAAAATAATAACATCGGATAAAAAAACTGAAAGCCTGTTTGCTGGGGACTAGTGTTTTCTGAGGACCTGTTATAATTTATTATAATTGTGATCTTGAGAATCATGTCCATATGTAAAGCCAATACTACAAAGCAAATTGTCATATTTAACCAAACTTTTTGTACTGGTTTTTTTCTGATTGGAGAATACACCAAAACTTTATATGAAAGTTTTAAATCCTTTTTTGACTCTGAATTTGAGGGTCATTTACACAATGAAATTTGAAGGATGTAAGGCAGCGTGCAGGAAGGAACTTTAGTAATATATGGCGACCGATGAACTGAAATTATTTTAAAAGATGTTTTATCCTGTGTGAAAATCACGAAGTCCTTATGTAAATTCTAATAAAACAAGGCTTTCTTATTTTTTTTTCTTTATCTTAAATGCTGTTAGATTGGAGGAACCTTTTTGTACTAGATCTCTTCTTTTCTGTGCCTGTACTGCAGGAACTCAGTTTTTAGGCTCATTTGTTTAGGTCTTACCTCAGAAGAGGTATTCACCTAGCATAAAAATAAAATCCTACAGAGACGGAGTAAACATACTGTACAATAACTGGCTGAACACATGGATGCGGCACCAGCAACTAGCAAATAAAAAATGTAAACAATGGTAAGACATTGAAACAGCTCTGGATGACCTTAAAACATTTCTCTAATGGAACAACAGTGGAACTATTAAACTGCCTGTTCAACAAAATTATAATGAAGCGTAAGAGGCTATCTTCATAGTTGATTTTTTCCCTTTCTTCCATTGGTTACTGAGTAATCAGTTTAGCTGCAGCACAAATTCAGCTGATGTTCTAGGTATTGCATCTTTGTAATATATTTATTATCGCTGTTTTATTGTATCTTATGAGTAAAACTAATAGAAATTCTGCACATCAGCTGCTTTTCTTTCATTCATCTTTCAGTGTGTGGTGACTCATTGCTGCTGCATGTTTCCCCTCAACCCCAATATTGCAACTGTTGTAATTTTTTCTATTTTTATGGCCAAGGTCATTACGTTGAGATGAATCGTCACCATGACGTGGGCTCCCATCCCCCACCCTACACCTTTAGTACACGTTAAAATAGGGGGGGAGAGAATGTGTATTTCTACTACATACCACTAGAGGACCCTTTTAAATCCCCTCTCTACTTTTTATTTCTCCACTGAAGCCAGGCTGCTCCCCCTCCCTCCCTGGATTGCTTGCCTTCACTCACACCTCCTCCGCTGTTCTCAAATACTAGTAAACCCGGTAGGTTAGCTACTGTCGGTCTGTCAGCCAAAGATCCAGATTCTAACCGGTTTGATTTCAGTCCACAATCCCACCAGAGGAGACAGCGGAAACGACACAGTGTGGTATGTACATAACGGGATGCAGTAACCGCATTGTTAAGATTCTGATCCACAGAATACCTCTGTGGCTTGAAACCGGTGAATCTCACCTGGGAATATTAACACGAAGGCGGCTCGTTCCCATTATTGATGTTTGGAAGATGGAGAGGGGGAAAAAGCATAACCGGTAATACGAAGCTAGGATGCAGTAGCGTGTCAGTTTGTGGCTGAGTGACAGGAAGCAAAATTTCCCTCATTTTCCGTCATGTGGCAAGTCAAGCATTTTTATCCTGTAGTGGGCTCAAGATGTACAGTTAGCGGTAACGTCGGGCCTATTTTCGGTCGGTTCTATAGTTACGAAGCGCGTCTTGGAAACCGTTATACCGAGGCCGTGACGTGCCTTGTCATATTTTTGCTGTAAACCGTATAACCGTTATCAAGACACAGACATATCTGTGGCTTTGTTACAGAACAGGGTGTAACTTAATCTTTATTGTTTTGTATGGACATTTTGGCTCACTCGGTATTGGATGCTACCACCATAACCGAGTCAGGTTCCGTAAGTCTCTGCCTGAGACCTTCTGGGGAGCGCTGTGGTCGCCTTCTGCCGTCTCCCTTCCCGTGTTAATTATGTGTGCTGGGATGTTGGTAGTGGAGGGATAAGCCCATTTAAACTGTGCCCACCTCGTTCCTCATTGGTGGAGCAAACTGAAGCTGAACTCAAGTAAAACATCTGCAGTGTCACCTCTGGAGTTGAGGAATCGTAGATGAGAGGACAAAATGCAATGGAAATAAGCATTGGAGAACATTTCTATTGTACCCACTCTTCAATGGTCTTCAGCATCCATTAAGAGGCCTCAAACACCTCCCAGGAATACACATGGAAGCAACTATCTCATGGGCAGGATGTCAAATGGGCTTACAAATGTGTAGAAATGCGTGCTTTTTAAAATGAGTTGACTGGTACAGGTTAAGATGGGGCCAAACAGTGTAATAAAACATTCCTGCTGCTTGGAAATAATTGATGAGGTGAGGCATTCTTAGGTGTTTGGTGACATCCTGTCCTTTCCAGTGAAGCTATTGTATCTTTAAGACCAGTGCTTACAAAACAGTTTTACTCATATTTGGAAAAAACAAACAAAAAAACAACAACAAAAAAATAAAACAACAGTCTTGTGATATATATATATAAATAATTACAAGGCTGATGTTTTTGTCTAATACAAGTAATTACTGTGTAAATATATTATTACTATGTGCCCACCAACTCTTGAATTGCCTTCAAGTGTGCCAAAATCCCTAATACAGGGGTTGCTAAATGTCACAGGTATGTGTTCCCTGGAGGAGAATGAGGTAAAGCTGTGCAGATAGTGAGAGTCTTTGCTCCTGTGTGAAAGTTACACATTCAGGCTATTTTATACTGTAATCTCCAAACTGTAACTATACACTTCTATACTGAATTGGTTTGATTGTTTAAAGACTGGGCACCAACAGTGGTATTATTTTCTTTAATAATACTGTAAGAAAACTGAGATGGAGGCGAAACAGAAGATAAGAGAGAAAAGCCCCACTGACTTAAGAAATCAGGCCACTAGGGATACCTATGATGTGAGAAGAGGGACTTCAACTCTACACCACTCCTCTGCACAAAAGTGTCTTTTTTCACATGAAAGCCAGACTCAGACTGTTATATCTGATCTGCAACAGGTGATTACAACAGTGTACTGTTGTGCAAGTTTAATGGCAGCAATATGAACTCAGAGTAGGGCATCTGTAGCAGAAATACCCAGCTGTGTCCAGATTTCACTCCTCTGGTTGTAAATAGAGATTGGGAGTGAGCTTTCATAAGTATGTATTAACATGATAATCCTGATGATGTAGGGAAGAGGAAAAAGTATTCAGATTTTTCTGTGACACCACAAAATTTTATTCCTTTTTCCTTCATGGCTGTGTAAGTCTAAAAACGCAATGTCTTATAAACTATTTTCAGAAAACTATTTCAAAACAGCAGTTGTCTGTATTGCGATGAAAACTACATGCATCACTGTCAGTGGAGAGGATTATTAAAAATCCTTTTAAAAATAATAATAATAATAATGCAACAAGCATCCACACATTCAGTCATGAAAGTAAGTCACTGAAGTAGGACACAAGCAATTCAAATAAAATAAAATAAATACTCCAAGTGGGATGCAAAACTGAACAGATGGAGTTTTACATTAAATTTAGCCTCAGTGCTCCTGCATCCAACTCAACATCTGATTGAGTGCTGCAGAGACACTCTTGTGTCTGAAACGGTCCCCAGTGCAGGTCCCCTGTTCATGGCTCAGAATTTGCAGTGTGTTAATCAAACCAGTTTGTGTGAGACAGATGGACTGGTAGGAACAGACTGCACTGAGCCGATGCAGAATTTTTCCTCTACAGCAGTCACATGTTCATCTCCTTGTTCCTCTTACTAAACTCACTGCTGTTCAGTCAACAAGACCCTGGTAGCACTTGAGCACAGAGGAGCGACTGAGAAGCTGTGATGGATAAGATTTTAATTTTTCTCTGACTAATTTGAATGAAAGGAATATAATTTGCATTCAGTTTTGCATTGGAAATAAACTGGGCAGGATTTATTGAAAGATTTACTTTCTGTTGGCCTAATTTTATCTGTCTGCAGTTATTTGCATCATTGAGACATGCCTCGTGGTATATCATCTGTCGTAGCAACTAGCTACTTTTTATTTTATTTAATTAATTTTGACTCTGATCCAATTTGCATCTCCAGTGTGCTTACTGATATGTAAGTTATCCTGATTTCAGTGCATCTTTGAACTGAGCACAGGTCAAACTAGTGGAAAAAAGTTAGAATATATGTTCAGATACCAATTTAAATTTCAAATAAGAAAGCTGCTAAAAATAACCAACATGACCCATTTCCTACCAAAATACATGACAATAAATAGGTCTATAAAATGAATGAAATTTTTTGTTTATTTATTTATTATTATTAGTTTTACATGATTGTTTCTCATAAAAGATTATGCTATTCCAGTTTGTGCTGGCCTACCTTTGTGGGTTTACATTCAGCATTTAGCTTAAAAAATGGGTCACAAACCTTTTATAAAATAAAAAAGTCAGTTAGGGATGTTTCACTGCCTTATTGTTCAAGTTTTAATGATGAGCAAAGGTCAACATCTCGACTGTGTCTCTGTCAGCATCTGCACTCTGAACTTGCTCTTCAATCAAATGTCCAATAGCTGCTTGAGTCGGCTGGCTCAAGCTAAGTTCAAAGTTCTGCAAAAGTTGCATAATCACCTCATCAGTGCTTATCAGCTGTTGTGATAAAAAACAAAAAACAAAATGTGAACTCTGTACAAATGTGTGTATAAGAAAAGGAGATGTTTTAAGCCACTTATGGAATAATGTGATATGTGATAAAGATGATTTTTGGGTCATCATTCCCCATTAACAGTTTTATTTTATACAACCTGGTAATACAAATAGCACCTGAACAGTAGAAATACAACATGTACTGCATTTCCTGACTTATTCTTTGTCATTTTAAGATGGAACAGGGAATTCCTTGGAGATTTAGTTGATGAGCAATGCTTTTTGCTGTGTACACTACACACTAGGGTGAGTTGTTTTCATACAGAGTCCAATTGTCATGACAAGATACTGCAGACAGACTAAGCCTGGGGTTCAGATAAATGTCCTGTTGTAGACAGAGATGTATTGAGTGAAGATGACATGTAGTTGGTGGTACTGTAGAGAAGGATGAAGATGTCAATCTGAAGACATGTCTCCTTTTTTCAACAAACCATTATTTTCAAATCTAAAATAGAAATCATTGTAGATTAAATTTATTTGTTGGAAATGAAGTTGGTACTGGAAAAGGAACATTCAGCTAAAAAAAACAAACAAAAAAAGAAAAAACAACTGGGATAAGTGTCAGTACTGGGAAAGAGAACAGAGGAAGATGAAGGTGGACTGCGATGCTCCAGGCAGCTGAGAGGGGAATGTTCTCCCCTTTCCACCCCTGGAGCAGCTAGTGGAGGCCTCAAGTCTCCCATCCAAACTAAACACAGCAGACTGCAGCTGCCTTCAGGTCCAGATAAAGTCAATGGAAACCTAAACATCCACTCATGCTGTGGCACCTCACAGAAAGAGGATCTGAGGAATTCGTGATTCTGCTGTTGCACACATATGTACTTTACTGCGAAACCCACCAGTCAGCAAAGATGTGAGAGGAAAAAAACTGTGTTTGGGAGTCGTGACTCGTGACTGAGGGAAATGATGGGGGAGGGCTGGTGTGAAGGAGAGAGGAGGAGGCGGGTTGCATTCACGTAGGCAGGTTGTGATTGGTGGATGAAGGGGGTGGAGAGAAGGAAATGGGAAATTGGAAGCATCTTGTCACAGTGAGGGCACTCTGTACCAAAAATAGGGAGCATCTTGGCTTCATCAAACATGTTCTATCTATTTCTAAATAAATACTACCTTTTATCCAACAGATTTGACTTATCTTTTATTCCCCTACTTTCACAGTGAAAGCAGTTATAAATAAAGCATGACTGTTCAAGGACACTCATGCCACGCAGATGTTCCAGTGTCCATAGATTTGTTGAACAGAAAGTAATCCTTCAACAGCTTTATTTGGAGGAAGCTGTTAGCACATTTGCAAAAATGTGCAACACTATGACAATATATTTTATGCCACTGTCATTGTTTTAAACCCACATATACCCAATATTATCTCAGGATGGCAAAGAGGTGATATGCCCATCTTTTGAGGATCAGTTCCAAAGTTTAGCAATCTAACTATTAATAAAACATCCGATTTTTCTTCATTTAAGTACTTAAATACTGTATGAAGTTCTTCTTTCTTTGTATTACATGATAAAAAACTAAATATCTTTGGGTTCTGACTGCTGGTCAAACTGAATACTGTGGACCTGCTACGTCAGGGTTGTATTTAGTCTGAGCCACAGCACAACTGGAGGGGAAGTATGACTTATTTTGACCACAGTACATCCCACAAACACTGGGGAAACTTGAACACAGTGTAATGCATTGCTTCTACACCATGATGTTGCTATCTCTGAATTAGACTGTAGAAATGGTATTACTTAGGGACCTGATGTTCACCTTAAACATAATTTGGAGTTATAAGCAAAAGGTTTTTATCTTTTATCTATTCCATTAGAATATGTTGCTTCTTGTGATCAGAAAGACTTTGATTTGCCTTTCATTAATCTCCCAGAAGGATGGCATGTTCATTTTAGTGAGGAGAGGCTTCTGTGATGACTTTACCTCTTGGCATGTGTTGGTATAGAGCTACATTGATAGTTGTTCTTGTTTGAACTTCTCTTAAATCCACAAAGATGCCAGATGTTGTTTGCCTGGTGCTGGGGTTAACCTTTGTCTAAAAATGGTCCTATATTTTATTTTATCTAAATTAACACAACATACCAAAAACATTTAATTTGTCATTATAAATAACCGTCTACTGCACTGTGTGTAAACTCATGTAATTCATTTTTACTAATTTATATTTAATGTGTCTCAAAATTACCAAAATGTTGAAAAACCTGTCAGCTCAAACTTCCTTATTCATTAAACACTAAAAAAAAGGCCTCGTGTAAGGTTACAGTTTTGTAAAAGCTCTGTTTGGTGAGAAAAGAAAGAAACCTTGTTAGTTGAAATGTGACCTAAAAGGGTTCATATTGAACCGCCTGGCTCAATGTGGATATATCAGCAGTTGCTCAACAGATTGTTGTTTAAACTGAGGTAATATTGGCTCCATGCAGTCAGGCCTGCAGAGTAACTGATCTTTCACTGTAAAATAAGAAGCTACTTTTCAGGCAATTCTTTTATGTGCCTTTTTAGAAACAAACAAAATTGCTTTTAGCTGTTTTTGTTGGGGGTTGATCGAATTTTGAGGATTGCTACCTTTGACTGAAATGGTCATAAGACATGGTTAATAATCTAATCATAGCAATTTGGGAGAAAGTAACTCATATTTAAAATCTTCAGCAGCTGCTTTAGCCAGATGATATAAATCATTGTTTTAGTTTGCAGCAGAATGTTCCATCTAAAATCTTCATAAAGGCAACATTGCTTCATTGTCATTTGTGCTGATGGTTTTCTCTGTCGGGATTTTTCTCCCTGAGTCTCATTGAAAGTGTAAAAACTGAGCTGGCCCTTCTCTGCTGTTTTACAGAATTACAACTAACAAAAATAACCAAGAGAGAACCCAACCACTTAAGATAAATGGCTGACAAGCAGATCAGGTAAGGTTGAATGTGATTACAAAGGTTTGGAGCAAGTGTTTTTTATTTAATCTAATGACTTTCCATGTTTCCTATTTTTATCTTTGGCCTTTTCCTTCATTCAGTTTGCCTGCCAAATTGATCAATGGGGGGATTGCTGGCCTAATTGGAGTGACCTGTGTGTTTCCCATTGACCTGGCCAAGACTCGCCTACAAAACCAGCAAAATGGATCACGCCTTTACACCAGCATGTATGAAGTCACACAGCCTTGCTGCTGCGCTGCAGTCAGAGTTGATCAGAGGTACCTCCGAGCTCGCCAGGCAGCTGTTTGACTAAAACACCATATGCTTTGTTTTTGCATTTTAGGTCAGATTGCCTTATTAAGACCATCCGGTCAGAAGGGTATTTTGGGATGTACCGAGGTAAGCTGAAGACTTTTCTTAACTTGTAGTTATGTGTTCATTTAACTGGAGTATAAGTCTGGCGTAAAACACTAAGAGCATTTTTGCTGTTAGCTGGTGTAAGATCATTACAGCCAGCTTTACCATGAAACTAGACATCAAACACATCAATGCTAACAATTTATAACCATAGAGATTATTATGTGAAAAAGTATTCTTAAGTAAACCATCTGATTTTCTTTCTTGTACTTTTACCTTTCTTTTTCATGTCTATTCAATCCTCTTAGGAGCTGCGGTGAACTTAACGCTAGTCACGCCAGAGAAGGCCATCAAATTGGCTGCTAATGACTTCTTCAGGCATCACCTCTCAAAGGATGGGTGAGAAATGAAAGTGCTGACACCCTGGCTTACACACTCCCACTTCCCTCAATTTCATAACTGGCATGTTTACTAACATCCATATAACCTGACACATTAGCTGTCTGCATTCTTACCAAGGCTCCAGTTAACCCTTCACCTTTCTATCATCTTCTCAGAGGCACAGATCGTTTCATGCTAATTTGTTAACTGCATTATTTACACATACAGTTGTTGGATGTGCGCCAGTGGCAGTCCTGTATGAAATCACGTTACCGTGTTGCACTTAATAGAATCACATGCCAAGCATTAATAACCTTCATCTGGTGCTGCTGAAAACAAGCACCTATTGTCCACCCTGGGAACTGCATGGTCAGATAAACCTGAAGCTTTCTGGGACATCTAACTCCATCACTATGGTAACAAATGATGAATGATTGACTTGTTTGGTCCCACTGCTCTTCTTGTGAATTATTAATCAGCTCTTGCGTCTGATGTTATGGAAGACAAAGATTAGCATCACCAGCAACAGCAGTAACTGCTGCTTTTTCAAGGATTGTAGAAATGAAATGGTCTCACTCTCTTTTCTTAATGTTCGCTCACTTTGTCTATTTTTTTTCTTTTATTTCATTTAGAAAACTCACTCTGTTCAAAGAGATGCTGGCTGGGTGTGGGGCAGGTACATGCCAGGTGAGTGGGCAAAGTCTGCTTTAATTGCATCTCCCTGTTCTCCTTCAGCAGACTTCAGCAGATCATGTATGGCTGAGTCTCCTCCTCTGCCTCATTTGTCTGCTCCTGCAGCTAGAATTAGCCACCACTGCACTTCAACAGGACTCGTTAGTTAGAAAAACACGGTTGCGGTGTGTAGATTGTGCTATCGTTCATCAGAGCATGACCTGTAATGTTCTATTTTAATGAGTGATTTCCAATCACTGTAATGTTGTCCTGTTAGCAGGAGTTACAGCAGCAGCTATGCGTGAGTGATCAGATAAGACGTTGTGAGAGTGGTTGACCATGTGTGCTAAGTGAGTGAGTCAGAGGGAAATTCCTGTTGTCAATGAGGGCAAAGGCTTCAAGCCTGAGGAACATGATTAGATTAAGTGTAGCAGACCTTGGATTAAGATTGCAGCTGAGAACATGGCCATCTCACACTTAATCCAGTTAACTAGTTACTATTGTATGACTACAGAGAGAAACAAGACTTGACATTGAGCTAATGCTTGCCAGAAGATTAACACTGGACACACACTTTTCTGATCACACTCAAAATGAATCAGTCTTAAACTCACAAAGAAAAATTTCACAAAGAAGAAAAAAAAGTCAGATTTTTTGTCACAGGGTACACATGTGATCGCTGCATTTGACACCTTATTTTGCTTTGGTTGCAGGTTATTGTAACAACTCCTATGGAGATGTTGAAAATCCAGCTCCAGGATGCTGGAAGGATTGGTAAGAGGACATTAAATACAGCTGCCAATTTTGACATAGACTGAGGTGTTAATGATAAACTGGAGAGAGAGAGACCCCGTGTGGACGTGTCAGAGATTACAACTTTTATCCTTATTTCTTTCTTATGTTTATGAATTCATAATGCCCACACACATATACCCTTTGCATTGAGTGATGACTATATATTGGAGATGTTTCTGTAATTATTAATGTTGTGCTTTTTGTGGGGTGTAGCTGCTCAGAGGAAACTCATGCCAGAGACGGTGGCAGCAGGTACCGTGGAGACAAAGTCCCCCACGGCTATGCAGCTTACCAGACAATTACTGAGTGAAAAAGGCATTGCTGGACTTTATAAAGGCCTTGGTGCCACATTGCTCAGGTAAATCTGATTTTGCCTGAAGGTGATAATTTTGCTGTAAACTGTGAATATTGTTCTTCTTTTTTTTACAACTTATTGTATGTTTTTATATAGGGATGTTCCTTTCTCCATCATCTATTTCCCCCTTTTTGCCAACCTGAATAACCTGGGAAAAAAAGACGCAGAGGGCCCAGCTCCTTTCTATGTGTCGTTTATATCAGGCTGTGTAGCAGGAAGCACAGCGGCTGTTGCAGTCAACCCTGTTGATGGTGAGCAGAGCTTCTGTGGGGACGTTTTCAACAATGTTTACACTGATGCTACATGTTTTATACTAACCTGAGCTCACTGCGTTGCAGTTATAAAGACCAGGCTGCAGTCACTGAACCGAGGGAGCACAGAGGACACATACAGCGGAGTGACTGACTGTATCAGGTGACCTCATTATGTCTTTACAGCTAAAGCATGTGTGAGGCTCCTTGTACTGTGTAATTATCATCATCATCATTATCATCATCATCTCTACTGTCATGTAACTAATACTAGCTGTAAGTTTCAGTTTATGTATAATGTGTTGTTTTTTTTTTTTGTTTGTTTGTTTTTTTTTTGCTCTCTAGGAAAATCATGCGCAATGAGGGTCCATCGGCCTTCCTGAAGGGAGCCTACTGTCGAGCCCTGGTCATTGCACCTCTGTTTGGCATTGCACAGATGATCTACTTCCTGGGTGTGGGTGAATTTGTCCTCAGCCTCTTGCCTAAAAAAAACAACTAAAGAGCACATTTTTTCTGCCATTCCCTCCCATGATGGATCACATCAACTACAAGGATTCATCTTATCCTGACACAATTATTTTGGGGGTGGGGTCAGTGCACGACAAGTTATTTAGTTTTTGGTTAGTTGTGTTGAATGTTTAGAGTTCAAGGGGAAGCCTTTGTATGCCAAGCTGCCTGTGGTGACACATTGAATTCCAGTTGGCAGATTCCACTTGCTCTCTGGAAATGAAGCCACATTTATCAGTTCAGCATTTTAAAGGAATATTGCAGCAACATGTTTTTTTATTATTATTATTATTTTTAACAAGATTGTTAAATTTGCAAAGTATATGGTTGCTGCAGGTTTGCAGGCCCTATAGTACTTAATTTTTAGACCAAATTTTTAGACATTATAAACCCCCAGCAACCCATCTGAATTCACAATTTATGACTATCCTAAATTGAAAATCAAAAGCACATTCCTCACTTAAATTTTTGGTAACTGTACGTCTGGTCGAATACTTTCTCAGACTTTATGTATTTAAAGCTAAAATACATAGTATTAGAGAATAATTCACTGTATGAGCCCAGTTAATGTGTTGATGTGATACCAGCACAATCCCTATGATCTTTCCACTTCCCTTCCTGTACAGTAAGTGGTTGTAATGAACTCACCCATTCAGCTCTGAGCAGACTTTGATTGCCTTGTCTTTTCAAGTAGATCAGGTTCCACCCCATATTTAGTGCTACCACAATGGTTTGACTGTTCTGCCTTCATGAAAGATGCCTCTGTTTCCTGGTTACACACCGACTGAAGCTACAGTTTTAGTGTTTGAACATCATGGATTGCTGCAAACTACATGTTTCCATTGTTTGACCTGGAATCACAATCAGAAAAAACACAAAACATTATGCATTTTTTGACTTTTAGATCTTTAGATAAGTAAAAAAAAAAAAAACAACACCACAATAAGTGAGGTCACTACAGTTTTTTTTTTTTTTTTTTTTTTGCATTTGTGCACGATGGAAGATGCCTGCTGTTACATCACTGATTGGACTGTAGGCTAAAGTGCAGCATGCAGCAGCAGTTTTCTGCCGTGTGTTATTTATTGTGGATTCAGAGGCATTAGTTGCGAGCACGGACAGGTTGAAAGTAATTTTTATTTATAAACCAAATGAGTAAAGCTAACTAATAAGTCAGACATCTTGAGTTTCAGAAGGTGTTCTGAAACTCCTGATCACAGTCATCCATTGTGGAGCGGAGTATTTTCCCCTCTTAGATACAGACAGGGTTATTTTTGTTTACAGATGAGTTCACACTCAATTTTAATGCTTTGTGCAAACTTGAATTCAGTGGCAGGACCCAAAGAGCTTATGAAAAATCATTCTTTATCAGAAAAATCAAACCACTGTGTTCTCAGTGTTGTACCATTTTGACCAAACATTTCTCCATGTTTGCTTTAGAGGTTTTATTTGCTTTAAGCTGTCAGGAAAAAACAGCCCTGCCGTATCTTGTTTGTGCATCACAGCAACACTGAAGCCCTGCCATTGGTTTATCTTGTCGGAGATCAAGGTGACTTTGATGTGGATTATCCAATCACATTCCTTCCTTGCTCCCGCTGGTCAAGCAGCTCTTTAATTGTTCTGTTGCAACTGTGGATACACAGTGCAACTTTTTGGTGTAATATCATTTGTGGGAGTGAACTTTACTTATCATTCCTTTCTGGAGGCAGTATAGCACTATGTATTTGTATGTGTTGTTTTTTTTTTCTGTGTCAAACTGTCCACCTTAACTATATTGTACATATGCAGATGATATCAAACTTTGTTTTAGGATTTATTGTTTGGTAAATGATGGCTTATTTGCACACCTACCTCTCCACCTCCCCTCATGAATCCAAATTGTAGTGATTTTATGTTATGATGATGTGGACATATCACATGAAGGAACAGAAATGCAAAAAGCATCATTTAATTTTAAATGCAACATATTTTGGAGATTTTTTTTAACTGTCTGCCAAGGGGAACACTAGTATAGATTTTCTTAGATTGTTTTTCGGAGGCGCCATTTCTCCTGAGCTGTTGGATAAATCTATGTGCGAACCAGTTCCTTACTGCTGAATCCCAGGACCAAATGAAGAATCTTAATGTTCTTAGAAATGTAGTTTCAAATGAATGAGTTATAGCAGTGCTTGTGAAAATGACATGAAATGTAAAACCACCCTAGACAAGCTCAACAGAGTTCATGTTAATGTAAATCTGTCTGAATGGTGCTCCTTCTATGACGTAGTTGCAATATGACAGTGGCAGCACCAAGACCAAGGCTGCACTGCGTGAATCACATGCAAGCTCTTCTCAGCATTGCCAGTGTCTTAACTGAAAGCCATAAGTCAGAGAAGGACTGCTAGGCATTGACTGGCAATGATGGCAGATGACAGGCTGAGGTACAGGAAATGGCAAAAAACATAGACCCTCCTACTCTTGTGAGCTTGGCTTTATAAATTACTGTTGAAGTTTTTTTTTTTGTCTCTGACGTTCCAACTTGATTTTGTATATGCATATGTAGTTATTGTGATCACAATGCCTACGTTTGTGTTGCTGAGAGCATTATAACTTCTCACCTCTCACCCCTCCCTCATTGTCTTTGTATTGTTTTTTCTATCTGTTTTTGGTTGAATTTTGAAACAAGTGTCGTGCGAGTTGTTTTGTTTTTGCTCAGCTGTGAATTTTCACCAACCTTGTGCATTTGGTTATGTATGTGCGTGTGTGTCTGACAGTGTAGTGCTGTAGTTGATGTGTAGTTGTTAAGAGTGACTCTACGGTATATTTCTCTTTGATTGTCGAGCCCCCTGCTCTCTCCCTCTGTGTGTTTGTCACAATCCTCTGCCATTTACTCGAGCCAGCATCCACCGCCGGGGTGCAGGCCAATGGAGAGGAACTTACAAAACACCAAAATGTTTAATTTAAAGTGTACACAATCAAAGAAAGCACAAATTATTATTAGGCATAAAAACTACATGGCCCTCTGAATACTTTTGGAAACTTATATGCTGATTTATGGACACAAATTGTAGTAATTATTTCTGTAAATCTTGATTGAAATATGCTTTTTAGTGTTAGAAGAAATGTTTATCTATGACTGTAAAACTTTAGGGCTGAGACAACAGGTCATCAGAGACCCACACGATGGTGTCCACTGTTACCCATCAGCAGATAGCCACAAAAAATATATTGCCTACATATTCTATATAAATCAAATATAAGAATGTAACTTAGATATTATGAGATGTATTATAATTATGGTAAAGATTTTATTACAGTTTAATCTAAAGATTTGTGCTTTACATGTTCACAGAAAAATTCATGAACCAGCTCACTGATATGCAAAAAGCATAAGCCACACAGAAACACATAGTAGAGGAAAATCTGTTAACACTGAACACCACCAAGTAATCACAACATTACACAACCTATGACTAATGCAACTGGGAAGGTTGGAAGGCCTTTTGGGGTCTGAGCTCATCTCACGTCCCTGTTCTCTTCCTCCAAGAGGAATTGTGCAATACAGCACTTTAAAACAAGGACCCACCCAACCTGCTATTTACAAAGTCTCTCTATGACATAGAGGGTGTTTATGAATATGTGTGGTGAATGACACTGCTGTCCTGGACATTATTTGCAATGCAATTGAAAAAAAGGAAAAAAAAAATTGTGTTCCTTGCCACAATTTATCGTTCAATAAAGTGACTGTCCTTAAACTGCCTGATATAGTTGTCTGTCATTAGCTTTGCACTTTTTTTTATTACACACTCATCTCAGTTTCTTTTGCAAAGGTGCAGTTATTTTTTGACAGAAAAACAAGAACACTAACAACACTGCAGGTTTGTATGTAACAAGGCCGTGAAAACTAAACCACTGAAGACAGCAAGGACAACACTGTGACTTTGGAAGGCACCTGAATCTCCAAAAACAGAGCAAATCTGGGGAGATTTGTTCTAATTTTGGAGCCACTAGGTGTCAGTGTTGGGCTGCAGTGAATCTGTAGTCCCCAAAGGTGGGAGTGGAAAGTCAGCAGTAACACACTACAGGTGTATGTTCATTTTTGGGTGGTTTGGCAGTTAATGACATGCTCTGGTCTTTCATGGAAGTTTATTTGTCTTGCTGCTGTGATAGAACATACAGGCATGCATGTCTTTGCTACCTGTGATCTTTGGGTTTTCACTTGATAAAAAAGTCATGTTTATTTGTTTAGAACTTGCATGATAACATTAGGAAAACATGTTTTTCACTTGATGTTTGGTATTTTTAACTCCTGCATGTTACAGCAGAACTCCTGTTAAAAAGGGTTCATTCATTATTAATCTTTGCCATTTTATTTATTCAGTGACGCTGTTTATGGCTTAAGTTTCCAGATACTATTTTGCAGAGCCCTGCAGTATAATTACATCATAGCACCTTCATGTAACCCTGCACAAACAAATACGCGCATCCTGAAGACTTTCTATATGTCTCTGGTTTTCTACCCAGATCTTATTTCTGCCAGAGTCAGATTTCATATTGGATTTTGTGCCTCTTTGAGAGACTCCTTTCATCAGACTATCTACTCCAGTGTTTACACACACAAGAGATTAACTGAAGGCTTAGTTTACCACAACAAGACTTTGAAATGTAGAAATAAGCAGCAGCTACTGTTCCTGCACCCTCTCAAATCCTTTTCATGTGTCATGACTTAAGCTTCCACCGTGAACTATTATTAGCATTTTCCTGCTCCCTTGCAAGAAGAGGAGGGGAGAAGGTGGAGGAAGAGGTAGTTAAGTTGAGCTGAATGATGGAGGAAAGGCAGGAAGCAAGAGGTGGAGACAGCAAAGGACCATCAAGCGAAGGAACTGGAGGAAGGGAGGGGATGGTGGTGATGTGTATTTAGGTCACTAAATCAATGGGAATCAGGTTTTTGAAGGGGAGAGAAGGGGGTATTTATAGATACCAGTGGAGACAGATGCATCAGTGACAGGCACAATGTTGCTTGGAGCAGGAAGTGGAGAAGGGGAACTGGGATTAGAATGTGGTCAAATTGGTCTGCAGAGAATTCTCTCAACAAATAACAAAAGATGTTCAGTCGTGAACAAATAGCATGGAGCAAGGTGCAAAACAAAATATGATCAAATGTAAATCGCTACAGGATGCTCTGAGTAAATGACCTTTCCAGCTTTATTGACAAACACAGGCAAACTGTTAGTGTTGCAAATGCTCAAAGCATTTGCATCTACGGCGCAGCTCTACTCATATCCTATTGAATTTCTAATCTGTGATATCACTGAGCCACATTATTGAATGGGATATTAGACTTCTGCTTTGGAGGCTTGTGAGGAAAACATGCATATTTATGGCTTGAAATACAATAAACAATAGTAAGAGACACTGCTAAAAAATGAACTGAGAGGGAACTAGTTGAGCTTTATATCGTGCATTGATTATACAACATCTATTTTAACAATGACCAAGTGGTAAATTTATTGATGCAGGCTTAATGCTGTAGTTTTAAGAGCTGTCATGCTTATCCCATTTGTTCTGTAATGCTCCGTGTCTCTGCCTACTAGCTTCTGGCAGGAAGAAGTTCCATCACAAATTGGAAATTTGCCCAGAGAACACGGAGAAAAATAATTGAAGCAATTGTTTTAAATTGCTTTCTAACAGGCTTTTACTAGGACTGTGTCAAGGTCAGGGGCAAATTGGTCCTTCTTCACTTACAGGGTGGCCATGTGTGTGTGATGTAAGACAGCTTGAATACTGAGTACAAAAAATCTACATCTCATTACTGCAACAAATTTATGGATTATTTGCATAACAGCCACCTCACCTTGTATCAAAAAGTAGATTAAGATGCACCAAATGACTCATTGAAAGCTCTTAAGCTCTGCCCTGTGCTCAATAATTTGGTCTTTAAACTTGAACAGGACAGTAAAAAACTATATTAAATGGGACAATGGCTACGAATCAGGTGGACGTGAAAGACAAGACTAGATGGATTTTTACTCATTATGTATTTTATCAATGTTTGCAGACAGTGAAGCAGAATGCTCACAGCATTTTACAAAATGAACTATTAAAATGTAACAACCAGACTACAGTGTTGTTTTTTATGCCAGTTTGATACCATGACAAAGAAAGCATCATTATCTTTGTCATTTTATAAATTTGCTTCAGTTTAATGACCTAATTGTCATTTATGCTATTTAAAAAATGAGCAAAATGTAGCAGTTGTGAACTCAATGTGTTTTCTATGACAATTTATGGATGATTCAGTTTTAATTTTCTTCTCATTTACACTGAAAACCAAAGATGAATATTTTGGGTAAATGTTCCTGCTGTGTAATATGAGCAAAGTTTTCAATATGTTTCTTTTTTTTCATAAAAAAACAACAATAAGAAAAACTTACAAGAAAAAAACTCACCAGTGTTGTTTTGAGGGAGGCATTTTTTTTAAATATGTAAATACGGAGCATACAAAAAAAGTTATATTTGCTTTTTGGTTTGTTTCAAGAGAAATGGGAGTGCATCAAATTTTTAGTAGAGGATTTAACATTTTACTCCCACCTTTTCCTCATTTAAAGATCAGTGTCTCTAGAGCTGAAATTATTTCCAGTCAACCAGTGCAGCTGATTTAAGCCTGAATCCCATCAGCAGGCGCTCCCCATTACAGGCAAAGGCATAATTATGAAATGATCAATAGATGCACAAACTGATTCAAGAATCACGTGTGGCAGCAGAGCAAACATGCAGCGGAGACTTTACACAGCTGCAAAAGTCACTCTCCCCATTTTGTCCTCTGAGCCACAGCACGGTGGCTGTTAGGGAGCCAGAGAAGGAGGCTGGGAGAGAGGGAGCGGAGAGGGAGGGAGTACAGTGTGAGTCTCAAATTGGTTAGCCTACCTATCCACTAGGAGGAGAGGAGAAGCTGCTGAAGAGCAACAAAACAATAAACAGCTACTACTACAAACCACATCAGCGGAGTTCACGACACACACCAGAGGAGTACCAAGAGAAAAAACTGAGACAACGCCATCGTATTTGCCTCTGAGCGAAGTAACAGCCATGTATCTAAACAGGGAAGAGGACAATAGCAAAGGTAAGATCCTGTCAAGGATTTCCACTCTTTGCGAAGAGCATCCCGACACTTTCAAGGTGTTTCATTTGTTTCTCTTGGAGGTGACTGCCTGACACAAAAAGGTGGGGATGTTCTGTCACCCACCCTCCGATAATGCATCTTTTCAAACCTTTATCCTTTGGCATGTTAGTGAAAAGTGTGGGCTGTCATTATGTAATATCGGTGCAGTTAATTGCCTCCTAGGAGGATGCTTATCTGTACCCCGATCCTGCTTCTATTAACCGTGGGCAATCAATTATGAACCTGTTGTAGACAGACACTGTCACATGCAGGGATTTCTTAGTGTGCACTGATTGCTTTGGGTTTGTAATGTTGTGGAAATTTGCATTGGCTACTTAAGGGCAGCATAACACAAGGTCAAAGCCTTAAGCTGCGATGAAACCTCAGTGTAAATAGGTTAGAATTTGCGGTTGCTCCACAGCGTCCGACGTCTTTTAAAAATACTAACGAAAATGGGCTGCTGCTTATTGCTTAAGAAGAGATAACAGTGCAGCAGCGAGAGGGGTAAAGAGGGTACAAAGGAGGAATATTTGAGTAATCTCTCCCACGTGTTTTTGAGGCGTGATTCCCCCTCTCTCCTCGGGTGCTCAGAAACACACTCGACTCGCGTCCCCCTGCTGTTACCATGAAGCATGAATAACTCTCCCGAGCTAAGAGGTAATGCTAATTACCAGCTAAAATCTTCAGGTTATACGAGAATAACACCTGCTGCTACCGCGGACCGGTGGAGGAGGGAGGGTGGGAGGGGAGGAGGAGGTGAGGGTGGTGTAAAGGAGCAAAGAGGCAGAGTGGGAGGAGCCGTTTTTGTTCATTTCACTGTGATGAGAGATAACGTGATCTTACACGGACCACTACATGGTACTGTACTGAGATGTGTGTGAGCAGCAGCAGATGATGATAATGATGATGAAGATGACCATGGTGACTGCTTTAACACAGGGGAGATCACTGCATGTGTCAGAAACAGAAACATAAACTAAGCTTAGATGGAGTTAAAAAAAGATACCCAAAAGTTCCAGCCTTATTTATTTATTTATTTATTTATTTATTCATTCATTCATTCATTTAAATTGATTTTTATTAGGAAGAAAAAAGTCTAAACTTTAATGTGACCCTTGACTAGTTTAGTGGTTTTCAATCTGGGGTCCCCCACAAGGGGGTCCCCCTAAGAGCACAGGGGGTCCCCAAGGTTTTGAACATTTAGAGCCATTGGGAACAATGTCAACATATTAGCCCTATTTAAAAAAAAAAAAAAAAAAAAAAAAGAACATTATATATTTTTTATTTAACTTTGGTTTATGGGTGGACAGGACTTAGCCAAAATACATTATTTATGTTGAGAATCTCACTTTTGAAAACATAAAGCTAAGCATGGGTTCAGCATGGGGTGGGGCAGGGGGTCCATGGCTTTTTACCATTTACATGAAAGGGGTCCCCAAGGAAAAATAGGTTGGGAAACACTGGACTAGTTCATATATATATATATATAAACGCTCCTGACCTCCAAAAAAGAATCCCACTCTGCCAGTGTCATGTTGCAGCATAAATAAATATGGAGATATGTAATTAAATTACAGAATGAATGCTACTGTAATCAACTAATTACTGAGAAAAAAGTCATTAAATTGCTCTAACTAATCAAAATGTAACTACAATAAGGTTGCAGTTGCATTGTTTTTAGTAGAAAGCATTTTTATCTTTTTAACAACTCTTAATGCTTTTATCGTGCAGAAATAAGTGTTGTGGGCATATTTTCACAACACAGGTAAGCAAACACATTTGATTGCTGCATCATAAAAGGTTCAGCTATAGGCTGACAATAAGCTGTAAACAGTCTATTTAGACTGCCTTCAGATGTTAAATATTGTTTTTGGTTGTTTCTCTTGTTTGAATTTGCACCACCACTCAATCAAATCATAAGCACAGCCTGAATCCGCCTGCCTGAGCCAGCCCACAGTACCAAGATACAGTATAAAACCATGCAGTAAAAACAAGAACACGTTTCAGTGCTAGATATTCAACAGTATTTTTCTTCTAAGACTTTCATTTTAAATCTCTGTTGCCTATCTGGGAATATTTATTGGAAAACGTATCAAAAGTTAATCATCAATCAAGTTAGATTGCTTTGATTATATAGTCAGACAGTTTTATTGAATTGTATAGAAGTATATTAGAAAATCCCACTTAATACGATTTATTACCTCAGTCATAAATTTATGATGAGTTTAAGCTCTCATTTACATTTAAAAAGGCTTCTTTAATAAAACACAATGTTCACCGTGTCAATATTTGTTCCCTTGAGTAAAGTAGACAGTAAAGCTTGAAAAGCTTTGGCTCCCTTTTGATTGACAAGTTTACCATGTATTCCACAAATGAGTAGGTTATATAATGATTGATATAACTGCTGCTAATTAATAAAGTTTATTAGTGTCCTCAAACTGAGTTCTCCTCATCATGTTAAAAAAAAAGAAAAATTGTGAAAGATCTGAGTTTTCCTCCTATGTACATCCTTCTCTGTGGCACAATCAAAGAAACCATAAGTCTGATTTGAAAGCAACATATGATGCAGGAATAAGGAAACATGAACATAGAAACTAATGTTAGTAGTAAGCACTGGCCAAGGCTGCAGTTGCAGCTAATGCTGAAAATAATTAGTTTAGCCTTGAGTTAGGATGAATATTTGTACAGAAATGTTTGTGTGAGTCGTCACCTTTTTAAAATACCATAGTCTGTAATTCTTCTAGCAAATAATTGGCATTTTCTAGTGTATTATCAGTTGAAGCTAGCTGGCAGATGTTTTATTTTCATTCTCTTAAGTATTACTATTCTACTTTTGTATTTTTTGGTTATAATAGGATGTCGCTTCCTGTTTCAAAGTCATGCGGAGGCATGTTAAACTTGCTTTCAAATGGCAGAAAATGGATAACTTGTTTGCTTTCAAAGAAAAAGAAGTCTTTTTAGCATAAATCCATAACTGTTTTTTAAGCTCTTGGATGAGGAATCGTGAGTCTTTTGAAGGACAACTTACCTTTATGGGCTTTTTTTCTGGCAGCATTTCCATTACAAGGTCATTTAGTTTGTTTTTCAGCTGTATCGGCTAACAGGGAAAATTGTTGTGTGTATGATGGTGATTTTAAATTTTTTTCCAGCATTTTTCTAATGGTGTGTTCTGGTGCAGCATTTATGCATTTAAGCAAACACCACAGACTGATGTTATCTGAACCAAGGACCATTTGGCTGCTTTGTCCGGATCAATGACAATGGAAGTGACCAATGACATGTATGCATGATGATTATGCTAAATGCTTGGGAAGCTCCTACTCATATTTCAGAGAGCAAAGAGCATAAAAAAGGAGTCTTAACTATGACAAATTGCATATTGATACATCTAACCACGTGTGATTTCTAAAAGGCGGGACTTCCTACTTCCTGAATCGTGAAAAGGTTCTTGCTGTCTGAAACCAGTGATGAGAAAATGACTCTGCTTTTCTCTTGGTTTGTGACCTCTGGAGACTTTTTTTAAGTTAGCTTATGGTCATAAATGCAAGTTTCACTTCACCTTTTGTGAACTACATTCCCATTTAAAGTGAAATAGATGATGAGGTAGTTTATATATTAAGGTGTAGGGCAGTTTATATGCAATGTCTAGAATATACAGCCTTGTGATAATGGAAGAGAGAACCCAGGGGACATGGAGAACAAACTAAGCTGCAAACTAAACTCCATATTTGATTGACACTTTTACTTGATTCACATGAGTGGGTGTTTCCTCACTGCAATGCTGTAGCCTTTAAATTCACACTGCGTCTCAAGGTGGAGTGGCAGGGAGAGGGAGAAAGGTCTACCAGGGACATATTGATTATGGCCTCATAGGATAAAGGCAGGCGAGGACAAACACGTTGATCATATGTGAGCCTGGCATCCACACAAGCACTGTGCTCCTGTCAAATAGACATCTGACATGACACTGAACGTGCACTCCTACTGATACTAAAGAGAGAGAGAAAAAAATTATACTAGTGTATAATTGGGATAGTGTGACAGCCTGCCATTGTCTCCTCAGTCTGATGGTTGAGTATTTTTTATTGATGCCCTTTAGAAAACATTCAACAATTATTTAGGCGACTGATGATGGTCAGAATGCTGCTGTGTGAGACCAGCTGTAAATACTCATCAATTATTAGTTGCAAATTAGGTTTTTCGTCCAGTTAATCTTTTAATGTTTACATGCAGAATACAATCTTAAACTTACTTTTTGAAAAGTGTTTTTTTTTTTTTAACCTAAGAATTTTTATATCTTAATTAAGAGCAATTATACAAACTCGACAACATTTCTTCTTTTTCTTCTTTACTAAAATTTCTTAAGTAACAGTGTAATTCATTATACTGGGTTTGTATGCAGCTTCTCATATGATAGTGTGTGTTTTTCCATTTTAACAATCACCACTGAGTGTGAAAGTGAGAGTGCAGGCAGCTTCATCACCCATGCGCAACCAGAAAACTGCCCCTACTTGTGAATACTCTGTGCTACACTTCTATTCCCTCTACAGCAAGAACTTCAGCAATGGAGGTTTATTTCTCCCTTGCTGGGCAATTTTGAACTTTACAAGATGACACTGACCTGTAAATGAAGAACTTTCCAGCTTCAACTATTGATGGCTTTTTAATGAACTGACTGTATGGATTTGTAGGACAGGTACAGATGCCTTTTCTGAGCGATTGTACTGAGGGAGTAGGGTTCAAATACAGGTTGGGTTTTGGTGTTCCAAGTTCAGGAGGGACTCTGGCTTCATTCATTATGGAAAACATTGCTCTGATCAGCAAAAAGCTTAAGGTGGAGCAGTGTCACCTCATTACCTTATCCTCTGCTGTCTTTTTGCAGAGTGAAGTTCAGTGTAATACAGGATAAAACTCAATACAGTTTACATCCGAACCTAATGAAGAAATCACTGCAGACCGCCACTTGTTTGCTTTCACTCCATAAGCTGACATTTTGTTTTCTTCCTTTGTTTTGCAGAGCTACGTCTGGCGATAGAGATTGTACATCAGGGAAAAATTGCCTTGAATTTATTTGATATGTGGTCCAGTTTCTGACAAACCCCTCCACTATCTAAGACTTGAATATGATTTATAGTAATACCGTCAGCTTCAGTATTGATTTAAGATGATGTTGGCCTTGATTTTGGGCTGGAGTCCAAACCCCTGTCCAAGGCTCCCAATCTAAATGACTTAGGTATGACATACATAACCTGCACTTAAGAGCTCCTCAGATGGACTTTGTTTATTTATTATTGCATTTTGGTCTCCTCATTGATAAAACTTAAGAAAAAAATGTTTTTCAGCAAACAGAAGGGATCATTTTAAATAGAGGAATAGCACTGATCTGACATATTTCAACAACTATTGGAATAGAAGATTTACAGAATAAATGTCATGTAATAATGTTGATGATCCCGTTACTTTGAATTAGGTACTATTTAAAATGACAATTAAACATATATTGTGCTAAGATACACTGTCGAAGCTGTGATTGGAGCATTTTTATCAATGTGATTTATTGCAGTACCTGATTATGGAAGGCCTTCGTAGTGCTCCAGGATTTGACAGTGCTTGGTTTGATGGCGTCTGCAAATTGCTGGTATGCATCAAAGGATTTTTAACCGCTCAGGAAATTAAATGCAAAATGGAGGGGATTTGTGAGGTGTCTTTAACATGGTATGAAGTGTAAGTGTCAGCAGAAGACTGTGAGTCCCTAACCTCTTTGTTATTATTGCCCTGTAGAAATTGATGATGTCCCTCAACTTCATGGCTGTTTTACTAATGTGGAATGGGAAATTATTTGGAGTTATGCTGTGGCAGTCTTGTGATGTCCACGCCTCTTAGAGAAAGATGAATTGAAAAAGAGCTGGATGCCCGGAGAAGGGGAGTCTGGCTTAGCAGCTGTGCTCAACAAGTCTCTATTTCTTTGATCAAACTTTAAAAGAGGATTTCTGGCGATATTAATTCAGGATGTCCTGAATTTCCTTGCCTAAAATTGTTCAAAACACAAAACAGATGCAAGCTGTTGTTCTGTCACACAGTTGTATTGATATCAGATGCAAAGCCTGGATTAGATACAAAATACTCAGGCTGTGTGCATCAGATTGGTGAACACAATCACAACAGAGACCTTTAGATATGAAAGGTACACAGACTGGTACTGGAATAAAGCCTTTATAAAGGGCGCTTAATCAGCTCATTTGACATTTAATGGATCAGTCTGTCATTTCAGCCTAAGTTTATTTAGCCTTGAATGGATAGTTAAATGGTTAACAGCTTCCTTTTATAATACAGACGGGTGTTGGGATATAAGCCATTGGGAAAATCTCAAGGAACACTGGAGTCAGAGGAACAGACTGCAATGCTAGGCAATTAGATGCTTTTGTAGGAACACCTGCAACGAAACGTGGATTTGGACCTGCTGTTTCACTGTTCTTCAGAGAGTGCTCATCATCCTCCCCGTTGCAACAGGAAGCCACGTCAGCTGATTAGAGCAAAGTCTAATCACACTTTGAATTGTGCAAATTGCACTGCAAAGAAATTACATAGCATTTCTAAAGAATATAATTTTTTTTTCCTTTATTTATAAACCTGCCACCTTTTGAGAATTTGACACTTATGTAACATTGAATTAGTCATAATGTAAAGAAATAATAAATATAAGGCAGGAGACATAACCCTTCGTGTCTTTAATATATATTTATAGACTGCTTACAGATTACGATGGGACGAGGTGTTAGAGTTGACCATTTATGATCAATCCTTTATAAACGAAGTTTTGTTTTTCTAATAGAAAATATGCATACCATAAGAAAGATGCTAAGATCCATATAGCAGACTTGTTGACACAGCTTCTTAGTGCTGGAGTTATTTTTATAGTAGATTCTCTCAGCTGACTAGATTGCAGAGGAGGGGGAGGTCTTTCATTTCTCCTTTCTCTGCCATCCTCTGTCCCATTCTCCTCTCTGTCTCGGGGAGAAGGAGAGAATGGACCACGGCGGTTAACATCAGCCGGCCAGGGAAGAAGTGATAGGAGGCGAAAGCCAGAGAGGCAGACAATAGTGTGGAGGCGAACAGGAAAAGATGGAAAGAACAAGTGAGACAGAAGGAGAGAAGAAGCAATGAACAAGCCCTGGAGTGCTAGGGAGTCAAGGTCACTCAGAGGAGAGAAGGCCCTGTGTGAATATGTCTGTGTGAGTGTGTAAAAGGGAAAACTGTGAGGATGGGAGGTGTATGTAGTAAAGAATGATGGGTTGGTAACAGCAGATTGGCTTAGTCTGGGATGGGGGATGAAGGATGAAGCATAAGAGACTAAATAAATAAAGTCAGTGATGAAAAGAGCTCATAATGTGACTTTGCAACACTTGCTTAATATTCCCTTTAATCCCGTAATTATGGCAGAAGCAGTTTAACGTCTAACTTTTAAAAGGTTTGACTGAAATTTAGAGACACTGGTGCCACCTTTGATCTCTTAATGGTTAACAGATCTGGGCGTAAGTCAAGTGAGTGTTTACAAATCAGTTCTTCTGAGTCTTTTTCTTGTATTCTGACTGTTTTTTTGTCCTTTTTTAATTTTTTTTTTTTTTTACCACTCGGTGATTTCCACTGTCTCATTGCAGGTTCCATCATGCATTTTGTTAAGTGTGTGTGTGTTTTGAAAATTAAACACTATATCTGAGCAGGTGTATCCTCCCACCCATTTCTGTCCTGAAAGCAAGTTTACAGGGGAATTTGTTCATCTTTTGAATAGTGATGGAGAAAGGGGGACCATTACGTAATGGATAACCTGGTGCCTGTCATTTGAGGATCAAGTGTTTGGTGGTTTGCTGAGAACATTCTGCATTTGTATATTCTATCATCTCTCAGAATGTGATTACTGCAGTCTCTTTAAACATATTAGGTCTGTTTGCATCTCACACCCAGGAGAGATTATGCTTATGAGCAGTTGCCATAGCGGGTTGGAGCGCCATTAAGCTGATGTGAAAGATCTGAGGTGGCTCGTGTGCTTATGACATATTTCTCCAGAGCAGTTCTGTGTAGAGTCATGATGGCACATGATCACTGTTTGCTGCAAGTCAAGAGTTCACCCTGCATGTGGCCTGTGAGGTCACTCTCAGCTCTTACTCCTACTGTTTTACTGAGACTCAACAGTAATGTGTTCATGCTCTGTAGATGAATTGAACTTTTTAGAAAATGTTCCTTTTTCCACTCTGACAGCTAAAATGGAGTCATCACTAATCCTCACATTAAACCTCCAGTGGTCACACAATCACATTCAGTTGAAGATTCCCAGGGAATTTTCTGCAAATTATTCTGTTGACAGACATCATTACTATTCCAATGCATAATTAATCTTTTCACACCATGATTTTACACAGATTTATATGAATAGCTTCTCAAATAATGGGGTACAAGCTATAGACTGTCATGTTTTTCTTCCTGAATAGACCCTTTAGAAGCTGGTCTGCAGTTTGAGATAAATGATCTCTAAGTTTTACATTCATACACTGGGCAGCTGATACATACGGACATAAGAAACAGGGTTATAACATGCAACTGAAATCCAAAAGCTGGAACCATTCACCTCCAAGGTTATCCTTTAAAGGAAAAGTATGCAAAGTCATTAAAACTACAGTTCAGCCACAGATAGGTTTTTCAAATGGCCATTTTCTAGCCTTGAGGTTGTCTCTCACCCACCACTGTTGTATGTTTTTGAAGTGAAATACAATGAATGGATTTGAATTAGATCCTGAGGACACCACGCATGTTTCTTAGGAAAAAGCCATGCTGTCACTCAAAGCTGTCTCAATCTTAATAACCTATATCTGTAAGCATTACAATTTAAACAGCAGAGTTTTATAAAGACAGTGTCCAATGCATAGCCGCCATGAACAGTAAATTCAGCTACAGAGACAGAAGCTATTTTGTACCAGGGCTATAAATATGAATATGTGTACTTATTTAACAGAGTGGAAGTGGTGATTGACTTTCTTTTGGGTCCAGCTTTAGGTGATTATTTAAGGTTATCTGGATTATGCTCAAGTAACAATAAAAAAAGGATAAAATACATTTTATTTCTAATTCTGACATAAGTACATGGAACAATTGCTATTTGAATATACGTATGAGAAAAATATGAGTAAATATTACTTATTTGATGGAGTAAACATGCTAACAGGAATGCAGACAGTTGCCTCTCAGCATAAAGGAAACAACGAGGAAAATCTAGCCTTGCCCTGTTCTAAATCTGGCTCCTGCCACCTGCAATGCTCACTCACATCTTGTCAATTCAATCCAAGCATAAAGTGTGGAGACTACAGTTTGCCATTATATGCCTCACACTATTTCTTGGCCATTTTCAATGACTTCCTAGACCCTCTGCTCTTTGCCACTCAGTTGGTTCTGTCTAAGAAATAGTCCTAGTAGAAACTAAAAAGTATCTGTATTTTTCTTCATAAATGAGTTATGAAGAAGATTTAATGTGTTGTCTAATTTATTACAGCATGTTCCACAATTTTAGTGTGTGTGCTGGTTGCTATAGAGCATTAATATCCTTGTTTGTGTGTGTGTGGCCACACTGTCTCTTGGTATTTAGCATAAAATCGCTGTGATTTTGTGTGAAGCACCCTGTATCTGGCAAGGTAGTCAGACTGACAGATTGAGCTGCATGAGTGCCATCTCTGTGGTTTGGCTGCCTAAGCGTTTCTCCATCATTTCTCTTCTCTTCCCAAACCCTTCTTCAGTAGTGACCAGCAGGGCTAGGGATACATTTTCTCTAGTTAGCATTCTCTAACTAAATAGATATCCCCTCTCCATGGCTTTAGTCCTCTTACTATTCCATAACTGTAGCCATTATAAATGACTGATCAGTCTTCTTGGATGGTAGCGCCTATGCTCGAGCCAAGGGGGTAGCTTCTGACTGTGTGAGGTTAAAATGCCAGAGATGGCAGCTAGCACTGTGCGTGCCCTTGCCTTACTCTCTTCCATTAGCAGCTTGTGGCTGCATCACGATTGGTTAGAAAAACCCACATAATGTAGATGATGAGAGAGAGAGAGAGAGAGAGAGAGAGAGAGAGAGAGAGCCATTGTTCTGCAGGATTGGGGTGGGTCATAAATAGGATTCATTATGCCTCTGTGTGGGCTATTTTCACACATTTGTAGTGGAACAACAGTAATGATATTAAGCTAACTTTAAAATCAGTAATCAGTACGCTCATAAAAATGACATGATATTAAATACGCTATATTAGAAAAATGTCACATGTAAGTGGAAAAATTTAAAAAGTCATGATTAACATCTGTCTGTATCTAAGGATGGAAACTGATATAATTTTACCGATACCAGTGCCACTGATGATGTTTAACTGTGCACTTTGTTATAAATTCTTTATTTGATAAAAACTTTGTGTATGGGGAGAAAGAGTACACTTTTACACATTTTTAGAATCAACACATCGTCCATCCATCTTCTATTCCTGCTTAATCCAATTCAAGCATGTGGGGGGAGTCAACACACTGTTACAGTAATTTAGAATCTGAACACAACAGAAATTATTGAATATTTGTACAACATTGTTCTTCTTTCATTCATGTTCTCTTTTTCAAAGAAAAAAATCTGCTACCAGATATATCATAACAACATGTTTACCGCTCTGAATTTTTATGCTGCTTGGCGAGGCAGTATGTCAAATGCAAGGATTCCTGAGAATTTAAGCTCACAGGACATAGAAAGCTGTGTTAGCATGTTGCAGAGGATACTTGACAATATTTATTGCCATTTGTCTTTTCTGTATAAGAAAGTCACATGTTGGACCATTTCTCCCTCTCTGCAGTGACTCCTTGTTATTGCAAGTTTCATTATTTTACAATGTACTTCTTACAGAAAAACATGGCTGTGTAGCTTAAAGGAATTGCTTAGAGAACTTTATATCGATAGATCAGACAATTTGGAACCAGTTCTCCACTGAAATGTGCTCTCCATTGCTGTCTGTATTCTAGCCTTGCTGAGAATGGGGTGGGGTGTGAGGAGGATGAGAAGTAGAAGCAGGTAACTGAAAGTAATGAGGCTAAGTTGGAAGGACAGATGACGTGGCAAAACCTGACACAGACAAAAGAAATGCATAGTGCCACATCTCTGTTTCCAAACATGAATTTATGTGGCCGATCTTGAAATGAAAACATATGTATATGTACAACCACAATTCCCCAAAAACGTCAGGATGCTGTGTAAAATGTAAATATAAAAACAGAACTCATTGGTTTACATAACTCATATACCCTTAATTCTATTCCCAGTAGAACGTAAACAACATATCAGATGTTGAAACTGAGACATTTAATGTAAAATATTAGCTCACTTTGAATTTGATGGCAGCAAATCTCTAAAAAGTTTGAATAGAGACAACAAAAGGTAGAAAAAAGAACTGTCAAATCAAAAACAACTACAAGAGCATTTAAAAAACAAAACAAAACTAAACTAAATAGTTTATTTGACAACAGGTCAGTAACATGACTGGGACATGACATTACAGAGAGGCAGAGCCTCTTAGATAGAAAGATGGGCTGAGGTTCACTATTATAAAAAAACTGTGTTTAAAAATTGTGGAAAAATTCCAGAAAAGTGTTCCTCAATCTAAAATTGTGAAAACTTTGAAGATCCCATCATCTACGTTGTATAATATCATCACAAGATTCCGAGAATCAGAAGTAATCTCTTGTTTTTGTGCACAAGGACAAGGTCAAAGGTCAAAACTGGATGTTTTTTATTTTCAGGCTCTCGGACAGCACTGCGTTAAAAACATGTTTTCTACTGGAAATCACTACATGGGCTTGGAAGTGCTTCCAGAAATCCTTGTCGCTGAACACAGCATCTTGTGCATTCTGCAAGTTAATGCTCTGTCATGCAAAGAAGAAGCTATATGTCAACACAATCTCTGGGTCAAAACTCTTCCGGCAAAGTGGGAAACTGTTCTGTGGTCAGATGATTAAAAAAGCTAAAATTGTTTTTGGAAACCATGGATGCCGCAAAGAGAAAAGGGACCATCCAGCTTTTTATCAGCATCTCTGATGGTGTGGGGTTACGTTAGTGTTTATGGTGTGGGCAGCTTACATCTGTGAAGGCACCATCATTGCTGAAAAGTTTTAGATCAACATTTGCTCCCACCCAGATGTCTCTTTCAGGGAAAGTCTTCCGTATTTTAGCAAGATGGTGTTGGATACTGCATTTATCACAACAGCATGGCTTCACAGGAGAGGGGTCTAGGTGCTGAACTGGCCTGTCTGCAGTCCAGTCCTTTCACCATCAGAAAACATTTGGAGCATAATAATAATAAAAAAAAAGACAAATAATGTCCATCAGACAAGAATGAATTAACATCCCTTTCATTAATCTCCAACAACTGGTCTTCTCACTTCCTAAAAGTTTACAGAGTTGTTAAAAGAAGACTGGATGCTACACAATGGTAAATATCGCCCTGTTCCAACTTTTTTTTAGCTGTGTTGCTGCCATCAAATTTAAAATGAACTAATATTCTCCATTAAATGGTAAAATGCCTCCGTTTCAATATCTTAATGTTGTTTATCTTTCTATTGGAAATAAAATATGGATTCATGAGATTTGCAATCATTGCACAGTGTTTTAACTTCTCAACTTTGCTGGAATTGGGGTTGAATGTGTGTGGTTGCATGTGTGAGCAACTGAATATTTTCAAAATGACTGAATATTTACGATGAACACACATAATAAAGAAATAATAACATCAATAGTTGGCAGAGTGGCATTTATTTTGTTCTTTCTTTCTTTCTGCCTTTCCATCTCCAAAAATGATCTGGATTACCTGATTTTTGCTGCTTCTCTTGATGCTCCCACCAGTCATCTAACTTTTTTGTGGTCACAAGCTTATTGTCCTATGTTTGGCTTGGCAGTGGCGTGAATTTGTGCAGTTGGAAGAGCACAATGAATTGGATGCAAGCTATTGTGCATGCATGGGAGTGAGCTGAAAGAGCTCAGCCCCAGACTCAGTGGAGCTGAGACACAACAGATTGGGCTAACTCGCCCAAGCATTACATTTCTGATTGGTCTGGGTTTCAAAGCTGAAATGTGCCTTTTGTGGCACTGGCACACAGATATGACACACTGCAGAAATATATCTCTTAACTCATGCTAACAGCATCACAATTTTACAACCACAGGTCACATTTCTGTTACACAACATTCATTGATTAATGCCAACCGCCTCAAGACCCTTTTCAGTGATTATGACTCTCAGGCTTGGGAGGGTCCACTGATACCCTTAATGAGTCATAAAAAGCGAAGAATTATACACTCCAATAGTCTTGACATTGGGCGATATTTCAATATTTGGCCACTCACTCTCGTAGTCTATTTGTCTACAGAGTTTGCACATGCTCAAATGCCCTCAGACACACATTTGCACAAGTAAACAGAGAAATCTTGACTTTCTATTCCCATAGTGCGTTTTCCATGCGCTCAGGATATTTGGGTATGGGCAAGATCCTGCTGCACAGTCCGGAAAAACAAACACACAGGTCAAACAGAGAGATCCTGAAACACACTGTAATTTAGTTCAGGTCGTCACCACCAACATAAGCGTGGTGATTACATAATAAAAAACAAGAGAGTATCATACATTGTCTTGCCTGGGGTGCCAATTCCTCGTTGATAGTAGTACTTGTGAGCTGCTATCCAGTACAAGACTGATTGTGCTTAAGTATGTTCTGTTATAAATTATTCCCCCCATGATGAAGGATGGGGAATTGCTGTGACAGTGACACTCTAAATAATCTCATTTAGATCTTTACTTGGTGAATTTGACATTAAAAAGGGAAAATGCATGTGGGCCATAATAGTGAGGATGTGACTTTTCCTGGGGTCAGTGTGTTCTTTCCTTGTTTCTTTGTCTGTTGTCCCCTTAAAAAAAGAAGAAGAATAGGGAAAAATAAGTCTTAAGTATGTAAAATGGAAAAAGGGGTAAAATGCATGTATGAGAACGTCTGTAAAGAACTAAAACATAATGGGAAATGTGTTTATTATAAGGATTGTTTCAGAAGCAGGATTACTTAAAAATTCCAGTTAATATTTGATGATTACTGCTGTGTGAGATCCCCCTCCGACAAGGCTCTGACTGTGGAAAACATGCAATGACTGCACATCAGACATGGCTGTGGGTTGACAGGCATGTGGCTTCCAGCTTATTCTGACCGTCTTCTTCCTTTTCCAAGTGCCTGACAAACCTCATTAGGACTGTTCACACAGGGTTTATTGACATGCAGTATGTACAAATAGAGTCACAAAGCATGAATTGTCAAAGGCTATATAGCAGAATCTACACATGGCTCTGTAGCACCTAGAATGTAAACACAGAGTGACACATTTGACTCATCTGTGGTATTTTCTGCCAGCTCCCTGGGGTAATTTTACATATTGGTGTCCAATTAAAAAAAATGATAGCCTCTGGTTTGAGAATCATTCTGCATTGACAGACTTTACAATCACACAAGATTCAGTCCATATATGAGGCTATAATCAGTCCTGTCTCCTGAAATATTAATGAAATATAATATGCTGTTTGTCTTTAAATATTTAACTTTGTGGTATATTTGCATCTCATAAACTCCTGGTCAGTATCACTTTTGATTACCTACAGGAAGGGAATGGTTCTCATGACAGAGGAGCAGCTGATGGCTGGGAGAGGAGAAGTAGTATGAGCTTGGAATTGCTTCAGGAAGTTTAGTAAAAAAAAAAAAAAAAATGCCTCTCCTTTCAGCTGTTCCATTTTCCTCCTTTCTTTCTAAATACAGCCTGCTGTGCTCTGTTTCCCACTGTTTATTACCCACCGTTTGCAGCAGCACTTTGTGTAATGTGCTCCAGACTGATTTGACAGTCTGGACGTGGACCATAAAATACCCCCTGTTAGTTTACTATCTACCAAGAGATCCCAAGCAGGTATTTGGAACCTTCTGTGTTTTTTGTGGAACAGTAGAAGAAAATGAAAAATGAATGGATGGAGGATGGGGAAGGTGAAGGAACAAAGAGATTAAATTTAAACTCCTAAGATGTAGCTTCCTCATATGAGTACATATTTGGTCATCTTTACCATAATACATAATAACTGGACCTGTTGAACACTTACACTGCCATTTGGTGGTGTCAGAATAGATTTTATGTATAATGATAAAGGTATGTATAATCATAAATCATAAAATTATATTTATTGGTTCCTCTGAACCCCAAATATCTAGAACAAATATAATGTGACAGTGACACTCATGAAATGTAGCCAGACTCTAATTATTCTAGATTTTGTTTAAACCATGTGGGAAAAATTACAGGAAAACAACAATTCCTCTTAAAAGGATGCACTGTTTTTAGAAAAACTAGTTCCAGTCAGAAATGAATTATCTTGAGCCTTCAGTGCTGACCTGAGGTTATTGCTGTGCACACTGATAGAAAACAGAAATCCAGTACATGCAACCATTGCTGTTTCAGTGATGTAAGGCATTGCTCTTGGATGATACGATGCAGTATCAGACATAGTTATTATTCCACTTGTTGAATGATTTATTCCACTTGAGTTAGGATGGAGTCAAGCTGACTGTTTGCCTACAGATGTCCTGCTCTGTGTCATTCACACATAAGCAGAATATGTAGCATAATGGTTAGAAAGTGCTATAACTGCAAGTTTATCCAAAGATAACCACGTTTAAGCTCAGATATAGACTTTGCCAATACATATCCACAAGGTGGCAAGATTTTATCCCTGGGTGTTCATGCCTAATGGGAGTTTACCTTGACTAAGTGCTGTGTAATACTTCTATCTTTACATGCATCTCTCGTGATCAGTGAGCAGCTTTTCATGCAGGTGTTTCTGCACCCAAACAGCTTTGAGGATCTGCTGTGATCAAATTGCCCAAACAGCTTTGAAGCGGTGGTCAGTGATGCATGTGACTGCATATTCATTGTGGTGTGAAAACAACTCTCCCTGACTGCATTCAGCAGCAACAACTTCAAGTCTGTGCAACCTGCAAAGGTTTGCTGTTTAGGGCAAACAGCACAGACAGTGAACAATATTTATTGTCTCTGTGGTTGAGCACAAATTCCTTTGCTCAGCAGCATTTGCAGTTTCTTACAGAAAATCAAATATGTGTCAAGAGGCAATACAGTCCAAGCAAGTGTAATTTCCAGCTTAGTCTTGACACGTTCTTTATTCATCGGTTTCATGTGGGATTTATAGAAATGATAAAACAGTGTTTGTTTTGATCAGGAGGCTCGGGAGGAAGAGCAGTTGTCTGCCAATCGGAAAGTCGGTGGATCGATTCCAGGCTTCCCCAGAATACAAAGTGTGCTTGGGCAAGACACTGAACCCCATATTGCCTCCCATTGTGTCTATTGGGGTATAAATGCTTTTGATAGGTCAAAGGATTTAACAATATGAGTGTGAGAATGTGACATGTAGTGTAAAAGCTCTTTGAGTGGTCAACATATGACTAGAAAATTGCTTTATAAGTATTGTCCATGTACCATCAAACCGTAACTTACTCAGCATTCCTCACTGTTTCACCTTGGTTTTAGGAAGAAATTTAGTTTGTGAAATAAATAAGCTCGCTCTACCTGGTTTTTTTCTGGCTTTGCAGTGAAAACCAGGCTAATAACAAGCTCTGAGCATCTATAAGCCTGCATGCCCATGCTCACTTACTGTCTTCCTCCAGCCAGGCTGTATAACCACGGCCAGCCTTAAGTATGGTCTCCAATCCCCCTCCCCCTCAACAGCCCCCAGTCTGCCAGACCCCAACTAGCACAGCCTGGAGGTAGGGCATGCTGGCATTCCTCTGTGCTGGATTTTTTTTATTTATTTTTTTTTTACTTGCTCTTCTAATCCTGTTTTGGGCACTGCTCTTTGAGCGAAGGTTTGGACAATCACTCAGCCCAGATGCACAGAGGGATGCCATTCTAAATTCCCGCACCCCCGCAATCTTTACGTATTATTACATCATCTCCTATGACCACTCCACTGCTCAACCATACATCACCCAGAAAGATTCTGGAAGTGGCACCAGTCGTTGCTGACAAGGATACAACGCTCCAGAGGGGAAGCACTAATCTTTCTATTGTGTGCTCTGTGCCATTCTCCCTCCTGTTCGTCGTTCCCATTCTTTCTTGTCTCAGATCCAATTTTCTCCATGATCGTGAGTCCACTCAGGAATCCTCCAGAACATCTTGGTGTATCACCCTGTATCCACAGGCTGAGCATAGCTGAGCAACATCCAGCTATGACACTAATAGGAACAGACACGTACCCCCTACACACATACTCCCCCTGAACCTTACTGTATGTTTCATTTGTGCATCACTTGGTGTTGACAATTTATAATGCTGACCACTTTACAAATTGCCATTAGATAACAAGGGAGGTATGTAAAAGCACTCCATTAACTTATGAATAGCCACTGATTTGCAAATACAAGGGGCAAACATACTCTTGAAATGTCACAAACCTTCTAAATGCTTGATTCAATAATTATTTGACTTTTCCATTATAATGGCATGTTTGGGCATAAAATTTTAAAGTAGACGGTCTGTGATATAACACACACTTTTTCCATGACACATTATGAAACACCTTAATGTGATTTAGATTTTAGATTTAGGTTTTCCAGTGCAGGCAGTAGATGTTGTTTAAGTTACTACCTCATCTGTGGGCTTGACAACAATATCTGCGTTTCCCATTATATCTAATGGGAAGGTGTGTCCAAACATTTGACTGGTGCTATATACTGCACAAAAAGTAGCAGCTTGAAAATAATCTCAAAGAAGAGTCAATTCAAATAAAGGTGAATGCAGTCATACGGTAAGCAGGGTTGCCAGGCAGTACTTAACCCCAGAGATGCTTGAGCAAAAGTTAGTAAAGCTCATCATCTAAAAACGAAGATTGTTCATGCTGTTTCAGACTGAATCAAAACAATGGACTAGCAAACAGGACGACATTGCCTTCCTTAGAAACAGGCTTCTACCTGACAGAAATGTTCTCTTAACTTTCTTCTCAGTTAAGAAATGGAATTATTTCTTAAGTGAAGTGATTTGAAGAGCCAGGAAGGCAGATGTAGAAAGACCTCTGTTCAATACAATCAAATCTGATTTAGAAGAAACCTCTGTTTTGAGACCGTTTGTGAAAGTGTTCTCAAGAGCCCTTCAACTAGCTTAAAGGTCAGGTTGCATATAAATCACACAGCTGCCCTGTTTGTCCTTTTAGTAATCTAAAAGACCTGGTGAAGACATGGGCCAGAGAGGCTGCCTGAACAGCATAACTTGTTCTCTGCCTATTCCATCTGGGCCATTACATATGACGGGAATTATAGCTCCTTGAAGCGAATTAATTAATCAACTGTGGCTCATGTTAGATCAGAGGCTTAGTTTTTTCATTCCAATTCCAATGAATAATAGTTGCTGTGCCAGTGAGATTGTTTGTGACAAGTTATTTTGCATGTTGCCAGGTCAGTATTGTGTGCCCTCAAGAGGGTGTCAAGTAAATTGAGAAAGTGATGGAAAGCCAAACGCTGCTGCTTTCCACATTCAATTATATATTTTAGGCAGAAATATTGTGTTGTTCATTATTACTCTGCCAGAAAAGACATGTCCGTGTATGTGATTTCTAGACTTAAATATTTTTTCTTGTTTAAAACTCACTCTTCCTCTATTATTTTCCCCCTCAGCTATGCCAGCAGTACTTTGCCAAATGACATCCCTGTCATGATGTTATGGTGATAATGTCAAGTAGCTATGAGAGCCCTGCATGTGTATTACTGTGTTTAATGGCAGCAAAGCCCACCATTAATCCTCTGCTGCCCTGCTACTGAGATGAGAAACTCCACTGTGTTGGTGTGACAAACTGTGACATGCGTGGTACAGTAGTGTCATGACCACTCCTTATCTATAACACAGAGGCGATATTGATTGCAACACAGCTCCTATGTGTGTATCTCTTTAGCAGTTAATATTAATGTGCTTGTGAGGAAGAATTAAGACATGCTATTACAATGTGAAGCTAGGTTAAATATCCTCAGGTGCTGTGTAATTGAGTTAATGTAGAAGGAAAATTACACATTGCTCCTTGCAGAAGTGAAGGCCATAAGGACCAGTAGCTGTGGAAAACTATATTTCCCATGAGTTCCCAACTGTATCCTGCTGCAGGCAAGCAGCTGCAATGGCATCGTCAATAGGTTTCTGTTTGCTGGGTACTACCCAGCTGTAAACTGTTTACAGTCATACACGAAAACACATCAATGAGCTGTCTAGAAACAGACAGCGCATTGAGACAGCTCTCTAAAATAACTCCCTGCTTATGGAGAGCAAATTAGGCATATATAGGGGCTACTGTCTGCTAAAACGAAAAGTAAATTTTGGGGTAAAACACCTGCTTTTTCATTTCTATCACTAATGATTAAATGTATTGTTTTGGAAGAAAAGGCGTTTTCTGCCTGAGGAAGTGGATAGGCTACATTAAAACGTATGCGGTAGGACATACAGTACCAGTCGAATGTTTGGACACACTTTCTTTATCCATTCTTTTTGACTGGTACTATATTTAATTAATTTAATTTTCCCTCTCTTTGACTTTGCTTGATGCTAATGAGGTTTTTTTTTCTGTGGCGTCACTCCAGCTGGAATCTAAAAGCAGAGAGGTATTTAAATCTCTTGACACCAAGCCAATACAGTGTTGTCCCTGGGGCCTCTGCTCAGTCCACTGCACTAAAGAAGACAGGAACATAGTGGGGCCTATAATGCACAGCACACTGATGAGAAAGGTCACCTGTGGGGGGGAGGTGATTCTTAGCTCCATTTGATGAGAGCAGCAGTCACTGAACAAATACAATGCACCATGTCATGAGGCTACCATGCCCTCACCTCCTGTATTCCTATGAGCATATAAATTTAAGTTTGGCAGCCTGTTGCACGCACTGACTATGGACCCATTATTTCTTTTATTGTAATCTTCTACTCTTTCTCACTAAGCTTGCACACACTTGTTCATCATCCCCTCATCAGCCACTCCTGACACCAGTTGTGAGAAGGTTGTGGTCACAGGCTGGGCAAAGTGTTCACTCATCACAGCAACTGAAGTTAGTCACTGTAAGGATTTGACTCTATTGAACATGACTTTAAAGACAAAGGAGTACAAAGACAGGCATATAGACAGAGAGACCCATAAGGATGGCATTGGGCCACTTAAGGTCTATTTTTAGTGGCTTTTTATGGAGTCTAAAGGGAGACAACTTTGGCTGGACAGTGGCCGAGTTAATATTGTAACCTCTAGCTAGAAGCTCTGGTTTGCAGGGTTTTTACTGCCTGATCTGCCCAGACAAGTAATAAAATGCTTTTTATAAGCAGCCTTTAATTGAATGAAGAAAAGCAAAGGTGTCATGAATCAATTTATTTATGACAAATGGAGTCTGACTTGTATTTTCTTATAAACTTTGCTTATTAGATATGTGTCTTTTCTGCATGTGAATAATCTTGTAAAGAGCCTCAAACTAAGCTCATTGTGTAGTTTTGTTGTGTCTGATGAGATTTCATATAAACCATAACGGATATGCTGAGACTAGGCTGCTTCACTGTCATTTAGCGTCATTCAATTAAAGTTGCACTTGTCCTGCCAATACTTTAATTACACCCTCAATAATTATTTTCCCATTTTTGAATGACAGGGAATATTGAGGCTAATATTTTTCATGTGACAAGACAGATGAGAAATTAAACATAGATATAAAAGTACAGAGGTGTGCATATACATACACATTTACAATGAATACGTGCGACTCTGCAGCCTCAGGCAAAAACAATAGACTTTGACTTGGATTAGATTTTATAATACCACCCACATGATACATCTGGAGCATCCGAGACCTCTTTGTCTTGGTTGATGTCACCAGCAGTGAGCTGATGATGTGGGCAGATGGGGACTGTAGGCCTGTATGCATATGCACAAGCTTCACAAATTGCTTCTCAATAGCATTACAGTTGAGTCCCACTTCCCTCACTCCCACTCTGCTTTTTCCTGCACTGCTTTTCCTCCACTTTCTTGGTTTCTTCACGTCCTGAAAGTGCAAGGGATCCCACTCATGCCACCATGCTTAAGCTGTGTCAAGTGGAAAAGTATGTGGATGTGTGCAACTTTGAGCACGTGTGCTCAAAAGCTGCATCTAAAAATCAACTTTCAACACAGATGGTAAAGGGGATATTTATTAAATTAGAATTTGCAGTAGAACACAGGAGATAAGAAGGTAATGGACAGTTAGCACTGAGTGGGTGTTGGAAGTCAGATGAGCCAGGATTAATGCTTGGCACGCATAAATATATCCATTTTGAGCCTTGATGAGAAAACATAAGAAATGGGAGAATCAGGCAAGAAATGTCTGTCATGCTTTGGACTTTAGGCGTGTATTAAAGTGATGTACAGTACACATGACTGTAGTAAGTATAATACCAAAATATTCTCACACCATCAATTGAATGTTCCTATATGTGTTTGCAGAAACACACTGTATATTACCAAACTATGTGACATGGGGGAAAAAAGTTATTTTGGTTTAAAAGGATTGTTAAATAGTAAAGGGATGGTACTGTCGCTATTGTGATTTTTCTTGGCAACTTGCAACAGATTAATTCTCCACCTGCCGAATGTCACACACTGGGTGTGAATTGGTTACTCAAGAAAAAAAATTACATAAAATAAAAAAGTTAAAGGCTAATTTGACCAAAATTATTATAAATAGTTACATTTGCTATTAATATTTCAATAATATAGCTGCCATAAATTATTTGGTGAGCATATTATAATACTGAAAACCTGATATTGCAACTGTCCTGCTTTATTCCATCTCTCTGCTATATTCTGGATTATTATGGGGGAATAGAGATATTGCCACCTCATCTCCACTAAATAAATAAATAAATAAAGCCCAACCAAAAACAGTCAAGAAGTATTATTTTATCTTTATTTGGCTGCGATTTTGAAAGTTGGTGCCTCCTAAAAGAAAGTGAGCAGAAGTGTTTGGAAAGATCAAAAAGAAAATTTAAACAGCACAAATCATGTTTAAAACTAGAAGTAATTGGCGGCCAGGAAATATTTAGAGCATGTTTAGTCAGAGGGAGGGAAAATATAATTTTAGGGGATTGTTTCACTTCAAAAAAAGCAAAAGCAAGAACTACAAGATTAAATGTTTGTGTTTCTATGTGTTGGATGACCCTAAGGAACAATCTAAACAATGAATTGAAGCAATGTTCTATCATAAAGCAGTTCAAGATTGATTATAAACACAACTCTTGAGAGATACAGGGAAAAGGATGTTATATATATATATATATATATATATATATATATATATATATATATATATATATATATATATATATATATATATATATTCATTTCTACTTTTCCTTTTTTCTTCTTATTTATTTACCTTCTATTTTCTTGTTCTTTTCTATTTTATGTACAATTTAATGAAGGTTAGTTAAGGAAAGTGATTTTTTCATGACTATGGAGAAAGGCTGGGTTTCAATAAGTACAATTTTTTCTCATTCCTTTTCGGATGTGTATTCTTTCTTTTTTCTTTTCTTTTCTTTTCTTTTCTTGCAATAAAAAAAACTACTTGTTTATGTAAGCTATAGGTGAAGAGACAAATGAATTCATTACTTATTTTGTTTACATGTTTGAAATAAATACTTAAAGATTAAAGTGTTTTTACTGCTGTAGTGTAGAATTCAATTATTAGCATCTCTGTTGGACTGTCTAAAGCTCTTTTTATACTGGGCATAAAACCCACTAACACTCGCTAACTTCTGGTACTTGAATGCAACAAAAAATAGTTTAATCAGTGTTCAGTCCTGTGTTGAATGACTGCTGTATATTCAGGTTTTAATCAACTCCAGCTCAGCTTGGCATTAGTGGAAGCCCCATACCTAGGTGTGCATGCTAATTTTCACTGAGGATGTTGCATTTGGGCAATAAAATTGTCATGGCTCACTTTTTGACTGACCATAATGTCTCACCTGAAGGCTTTGAAACTGACAGCAGCCACTTGTGGACGTCTTTAGAGTTATGGGCAGAATGTGTTAAAGAAAATTGTGAAAAACAATTTTCATTTATCAAAAAGAAAGTGACATAAAAACAAATAGGCTTACATACTGTACAGAAACTAGAATGTTGCTTCTCAATTCCTTTGTTAAATGTGGACAGTATAGTTTGGACACACTTTGTCCAAACTTTTGACTGGTACTGTATGTATATGATAATGTCAAAGTGACCCCTGTATTTCCATCTCTTCATGGATCATGATTTGACAACAATTGCTGACTCTTTGCCTTTGACCTTTTAGTCCTTTATGAAAAATTGGTAGTGTTACAAATATATCAACACTAAGGATTGCTGAAGGTCACCTTAGATAATACTGAACATACTGAAAATGTTTGGATAAGTGCTCTAAGACAATACAATGTGAGCCCTGACTTTGCTTAGATCAAATAGAGAATGTACAAGGCAAAATAATAGCCGTGAACCTGGAATAATGGTAGGCTATGGTTGATTTAGTTTACAGCTCACAAGCTCATTACTAGGATGAGCACTAGTCCACCTCCAGAGTATCAAAAGCCACAATGTGGACTTTAATCAATACTGTCGAGGCCACCAGTGGGACTTGTAAATAACAGCTCGTTTGTAACGTTGTGAAGCAGCTTTAAGACCACGAAGCTCTCAGGCCACAAGAAGCTCATTCAGCTTGATCAGGTGTCTGTAATATAAAACAACCATTTGTCCCAATGTGACACAGGTGTGCAAGGTGGGCAAAGTGCTTAGAAAATATAGTGACATCTGAAGGGGATGTAGTCTTGGTATGAGGAACAAGAGGTCAAGAGGTACAATTGATGAGAAGGTGGTACCATGATTTATTATCCACTCTTTGCAGATAGATAACTAACTGATAAACTACACTGACAAATACCAACTCTAAGATAACATCCAAGTAAGGGGAAGAATTAACCTTTGTTAAAGTAATGTTTGTAGTTGTTCTGTGATATATGACTGTAATCCATCATCAGTGTTTGCCTCGTGTCAAGGCAGGGGCTCTTATAACCACAAGCTAACCTGCTGGAAAGCAAGGGAGTGTCTTTTGTAAATGTAATGTTTGTATGTGGTTTAGAAATATATTTCAGTCTGACCTTATAATTCATTCTTTTACGGCAGAGACTGACAGATTATGAGATACTGTAGATCAGACCACATAGAGTGGCGTGTATCGAGGTTCATGGCTGGTGAGGCACTTTGGGGTCAGATTTATAGCAGCAAAAGACGATGAATAGAGCAAATCTGCTTCATTCATTTCCTCTAAATAATTCATATTCATTCAAATCAAATTAAAATAGAGGAGTGAACACAAATTCAGTTTTGATACTCTGTTAAATTCTTAGTTATTTTTAAAACTTGAAATTCTGGTGATTTGCTCATCAAGAGGATAACAAGAAAATGTGGAATAATTCACCTAAGTTAAAAATTTTGTTTTCAAATACTTGATTTTAGTCTTATCTATTTTTAAAAAGAAAACTGACATCCATTTGTGCTATTAGCTTTCTTTGTATGCAGTCCATGCAGCTATCCACCACATAAAGATCTGTTACTTGGTTGTAAAAGTTCTCCTTATTTTCTTGTAGTTTTAAAAGTCTCTCAGCCTCTAAAGAAATAATGGACCACCCAAGAGTTAAGTATTTCTGTCTTATTCCACCTGTATAGGTGATTTCAGTCTTTTCATTTTAGAGGAAGAGAATCAGGAGGGCAGCAAAAAAGCAGGAGAAAAATGAAGACGAGGACAAAAACTGTAGAAATTGCGTGAACTTTTGAAGAAAGACTATGTGCAAATGTTTAGGGCATGTTGTGCTGTTGGAAACATCTTTATAGTGATGCATTACTGCTGCTAAACGGTGTCCGAAACTGACTTCGGCTCGCGGGAGTGAAGGAATTGACTTAGCCACGGCAACGCAAAACACACATGAAAGTATGAGTACGGCAACGTATGACTATGTTTGAAATGGACGTAAGGGAGCATAAATGGGCCTTAAGGCCTTATCTAAGACAAGGGAGAAATACATGCTTCATGTTAGCTGTTTCACTTGATCAACCAAAATGAAAGGAAAACTAAATGAATTTCTTTTTTCTTTGTCAGTTTTATTTAAATTTTTTTTTTATATATTTTTTGTCATTGTGTTCAAATTAACTTCAATCAATCAATCAATCAATCAATCAATCAATCAATCAATCAATCAATCAATCAATCAATCAATCAATATACTGAACCTGAATAAAATGATGGAAATCTTGGTGCTGACTTAAGTATATTAAAACTCATTTCTAAATCAATATCTATGCCAAAGGGACCAAGCTGGAAGAAGCGATTGATGGACGTCATATTTAATTCTCCCATTAGCTCTAGTGTTGCTTCTTATCTTAATATATCTGTTTGTCTGTGCAGTAGCGCTTTTCTTTTTACCATGCCTTCCAGCATTCCCTTTTGTGCCTTATTTAATTTTTTTAGCCTTTCTACTGTATTTGTATTCAGTCTCAGCTGATATCCTGCACTTTTTGTATACCTACCTGTATTTTTTTTAAAAATCTTTAATCAGTTTTTTTTTATTTTTTATTAAAACTCTCTTTTGGCTTTTACAACCTGCGGTCTGTGTCCTGCATTTAGCTCGTCTTTTAAACTGCCACACAACAGATGGTGCCATAAGAGGTGACACCATGCATGTGTCACATGATGTCTTGCCAGTCAAACTGCAGCCCGGCTTGTCACTGGGTAGAGATGGATCTTATCCCTCATCTGAGACAGTTGTGGTTGGCAGTCCTCTTATTTTTGCTGTTAAACTGCTTCTGTGACTGCATAGAAGTGCTGCAGCTGAGCCACCAGGAGCATATGGGGGTCAAAGAACCAGCAAAGCTCTCTGTAGCCTACAGAGGATGCAAGAGACACTCATGCTCATCACAGGTGGTCACCACCTGTCAGAATTTTGCTGATTTGACACACATTCCTGTGATTCGTTGCACATGGAGTTCTAGTGTCCATTGTGGAAACATATTTCTAACGCCACCCCCAAACGCTCCCAAAATGCCTCTGTCATTTGCTTGTAATAGGTTTTTGCAAAGTTTTATGTATGGATTTTCAGTTTTTACCACATGACGATGGGAAGTTTTGGTGGTAGCATTCAGAAGGAACAATATAATACAAGTAAATAAAACTCAAGGATGTTGTGAAACATAGATTTCCTTGAATTCATGTTATATGTATTTATGTATGCTCTTTTGCTGCTCACTAGTACATTTAACATGTAAATGTCCTAAAAGAAAAAGAAAGAAAAATGAAAAGATACAAGATGTAATTGTATATTCAGTATGTGTATTTTGTTTTAATAAGTGATTCCATATTTCTGTAAAATACCTACCTTACATCACACTATAATACAAACAAATTAGCAAAGAATTGATAGTTTTGATTTTGGTTTGACTCGACTTAATCTTCAATACACCCAAACTTTACAACTTAATAGGTCTGTGCTTATGGCTTGTTTTGATAGCACACTGACATATACCATGCACATTTCTTTAGCTGTTGTTTTCTTTCAGCATCCTGATACAGAGAAACTGCACTTCACAACATATTCTTCCAGCCTGGGGCATTATGTGACAGCTTTGTTTAGCTTTATGGTACTGCATCACATGCCAGCAACTGCATATCAACATTAGCCATTCAAGCACTGTTCCATCAAAGAAATTCAAGAGGACATTGTTGGATAAGTGAGGAAAAGAAAGTAAAATGGGGTAAGGGGAAGAAATAAGACAAGAGTCAACATTGGACTGACTTTTACTGGCTGGAGAGAGCTCAGAGAAGAGACAGAATGAAAGACAGATGCCTGATTAACCCTTGTTAGGAAATGCAAATGTGTGAAATTCATCCTTTGTTCAGTGTTAAAAACAACCTTTAAAAACAATGCATTTAGATAATAACCAAGGAGGAAAGTTTGACTCATTTTACATATGCTAAAGAATTGCCATATTTCTTGTCTCAGTCCATGCAACAAGTGGTATTCATTGCTGTACTGAATGAAGTAGAGACCTGTCAATTATCAGTTGTTAATGCTACTAGAAATGTCAGAGACGAATGCTTACTTATGCTTGTTGGACATCCTGCTTGAAAACAACCCTGTAACAGGAATAAAACATGCCAGAGCAGCAGGCAATTTTTAAGAATGACACAGCAATCATAGCAAGTAACTACAAATTAACATGCTAAATATCACCTTATAGGTTTGTCAAATGCATCATTTACCTTGAATCATAATCATTCAATTTTCTATTAAATTTTAGGATTCACCCTCATATAGTTTTCTTTCAACTGAGCAAAATAGAAATATTTAGTTGGTTCTCCCTCATATGTATGTGCTGTTTGCAGTTATTTGTCTTGAGACAACTGGAAAACAAAAGCAATAATCTGCTGTGTACACTTCAATCACAGGGTAGACAGAGGAAATTTGCAATGCCTAATATAACAGTAGGCAAACAAGATTTTGCTGACACACACAGTTTCTGCTTCAGAAGCAAGACTGTAGAGAATTCTGAGCGACATCTAAGAATTACCCAGTAGATCACAGGGTACAAATACAGCTAAATTCAGACTCAAGTGCAAGAAGTGGGCACTTCGGACTGGCAATTAGGCTATGAGCTTTGCACTAAAGGCTTCTGAGACTGCCCTCATCACCTCAGTCGGAGCATGGCGATGCGGTCTGGCAGTTTTGCTGACTGGACAATGCTCCAGTTCCGTCTGTCCAATTAGCAACATCCTCGACCCCTGAGGACTGGACCCGTTTCTGTCTGCCTTTGCTCACTGCTTGTGAACCACACCACCTTCATATGCAGCACCCCTCTGTTTAACCACAGCAATGCATGTTACACCCAATGTTGTGGTGCAGTTCATGCTAAAGAGTGTCTCCGTGTTGTTAAGCATCCACATTTAACCTCTTGCCTGATTTGGTCTTTGTTGTCCTCTTCAGTGAGAAGGGTCTATTACAAGCTCATTTGCAACATCATTGGCACTACTCACCCCAGTACATAGTGCCATTTATTTTCTCTTTTATGTGCATATAAAAGAGATAGCCACTGAAATCTAAAACAAACAAGTGACTTTCAAGTTCAAGAGTGCTCTGACTTCTAAAGGCCTTTGATCAAATGGTTCAATGGCTTGTTTGCCTCACTTGTCAGTTTTGCAGAGTGGTGCTGTTTTAGAAGTGATTTGCTACCCTCCATCTGGAAAGTTCCCTTTTTCAATACTTGTGTGAGTTCATTACATGTTATACTACGATCTTCCTGTTAACATATTCAGCATGCAGGCACTTATTTAACCTTTCATCTTACCAATGGTGTACATGCTGGAGTATTTTAAGCTAAAAACTTTGCAAAGTGGGAAGGATACATTTAAAGCTTTTCTCAAAGCTGTATATTTCGTAGGTTTCTCCTACTCCAACTATTTCATTTTTTCTCTGCAGCTTTAGAAGATTCGCAAATCTCCCTAATATCTCAACACAGTGTATTGTCTTCCTTTTATCCTTCTGTGTACCCAGCACACTAAAGCTCCTGGTAGAAAGAGAGGTATCTTCCATGAAATGGGAGACAAAGTCCAGCTGTCCATTACATGGCCTCTTTAGATGTAGCATTTTAGCTGGAAGCTCTCATCTCCCATGGCCCTTCTGACTGACAAAGCTCATAAACCATGTAACCCTCCCCAACCACCTACCACCCTCATCTTCTGACCTTCAGAGAGAACACAGGACGTAGGACCCTCCATCAGCTGTTGGCTTTCACGTATCCTGACACACATCCAAACATCCATCACTGAGCCACAAAGCACTGCTGCTACCAGATGCTTTTAGCCTGGGAACAGTCCAGCTCTCCATGTTAAGATTCATTGCTGCCCCTGCTAATATCATGCTTTCTAATGGACTCAGCTTGATTGAACTTTGTCTAAATATACAAATAAGAGTATAGTTGCTATTTCTATACGTCTAAAAAAAGAGATATTCATTCAGAAGAGACTGAGTTTCACTGGCTCTCTCCTGCTTCGGCCTTACTATTAGCAGCATCTTTGACTGAAGATAAAGACAGATAAATAATGGAGGACACTTGTAATGTCTGTATGCTGATTAAATCTTTACAATCAGAGCAAGATCAGTAAAGTCGGATCAAGTCTTTTTGAGTCTTGGTTATTGGCGGTTTTCAGGAGATAGACACAGGTAATGTGAAGTACAATTGGGATTTCTTGTAGGCCTGGCAAATTTATTTTCCAGCTCTAAAGTGCATTAACCATACCAGTGAAAGGTGAACTGTAAAGTTATTATTATCTTTTTTTTGCCACATGTGCCACTTTTGAGTCAGTTTATTGAAAATTTCCAGGTTTAGTTCTTTCGTTTCACACTTCTTCACTTATCTGCCAAGACATACACAAATGCACACACTCACACACAACAGAGAGGAGGAAGACTGTTTGCATTATAGCATGGATATGTGTAACACAGGTATTTGAATTTAGAAAACTAATGAGGAAATAAAATGTCAACATCTTAAAAGTAGAAGATAATACTTATTATGACTTGAAACGGTAAGTAAGAGCAGAAACTTGTTTACAGTTAAACTCCAGGGCACCAGTAAGTGTCATTAAATCGCCATCTGGTCTTAAAGGGACAGGAACATATTTCAGATTGAACAACCAGTAACATACATACACTCGATATAAGTGTAATCAAAGAGAATAATGAAAGCACACAAACTAAATTACTTTTATGTTTTGTTTGCTTTCACTAAATTTGAAGGAGTGTCTGTTATCTACCTCTCATTAAGTTTTATGTCAATGGTTTTTGCTGTTCTGTATACCTTTTAGTTTTTGAGGTGGACTTTAGCTTACTTCAAAACGTTAAGGGGAGGGAAAGCTGTGATTTCTCTATATGAGACAGTTTTACTGACTCTAGTACTTCTTTCTGAGCTGCTCTGTTCCCAAAAGGCATAGTGAGGAGGAAAATAAGTCAAAGATATGATGGAAAAATGACAAGAAAAGGCCAGTTGTGACATGCAAAGGAAGGGGATGAGACAGGCATTGGGGAGAGGACAAGCCCAGTTACTGAAAGCAAGCCACAGCTGTTTGCCAGCGTTTGTCACAGAGGAGTCTGGATATATATTCCGACAATCATTTATCACTGTATATTTTGGAATAACAATTGTTAGAAGGAAATCACAAATTTGAATACATTAGCATCTTCCTACTGTGCAAACATCAAAGCTCAATGAGGCTGTGTATGCTGGTCTTCCAGAGTGAAGCAATTTGAATGTGGTGAACGAGGAATCTAAAACAGTGTTGATGTGTGAATCCTCTCTGAGACATGGGAGCAGCAGTGGATGATGTTTTTTTTACGACTCTTTCAGAGCCACCCCTCTCGCTGGGCATATACAGATACCCATTAATCATGAGCTCTCTTCTATTGTCAGCCTAGCCAACCCTCCCCCCACCCTTCACTTTCAGCCTGTCACTTAACAAGCTGTGACACCATGACAGTGACATGTACACAGCTGAGTGATGCCTGGCTGAGGTTCTTATTGGAAAGGTATTGAAATGCTCCGGCATGAAGAGGGTAGCAATGAGATTCTATTTCTCAGCTTCATATGGCAGAATGTAAAAGCAGCAGTCCGGCTCGGTGATTCAATTAAATGTGCAAAGAGGTAGGCTTGATTTTAGGGTCACCCTCGCCTTGACAATATTTACAGTGGCAGACAATCAACTCATCCCATGTTTTTATTTTACACACGCTAGAAAATATCCCCATGTTTGCAAAAAGGTGTCACTTATTTCATTCTCTCTTTCCACCTCTCTTTGTCTGCACGTGTGTGTTTGTGTGTTCAGGCTCAGTGTCCCTCAGTGTGTTCCTGGTCTCCCTCGCAGTGACAGTGTGTGCTGTTTGGCTTGTGGCTCTTTGTGGCGTCTGTGGATGGTGTCAACGCAAGCTGGTGAGTTTGCATACACACACACACATGCACACAACATTCTTTACTCATCAGAGACCTTTCATAAACACTGAATTTATTAGAAAAGGGCTTTGACAATCAAGTGGAGTCTTTCTGAACTCAAAATTTATCATTACTTAGCAGTTGTTAATAAAGACACACATTAATCTGAGACAGACAAATTTTTCACATCAAATGTACCATTACAGCTATATATATATATATATATATATATATATATATATATATATAGCTGTACACTAACACTAACTTTTCATGTTCAGTAGTTAAGATCATCATTTTTGAAATATTGAATAATAATCACCAAATTAACATCAAGAAGATAAAGTAAAAGTGCTTTTTCTGCAGATTAATGCTTTTTATAGCTAATGCATTATCATATATTACTGCATTAGGCTGATAATATGAATAAATCAGCATGTGAGTACTTTATGTCTGTAGCTAGATGAGTTTAATTCGACCTTGATTCACAATTATTTACACTTGAGCAGTGTAGTCCTTAAACTAAAAGGGAGAGAGTTCCAGAGTTCTGGTGCATTTGCTGAGAAGTCTCTGTCACATGTAGTTTTCAGCCTCCATGTGGCACAACCACCAGGCATTGGTCACGTGATCTTATGGACCTGCAAGGGACATACAGATGTAAAAGTAATTTGATGTATGCTGGTGCTTGACCATTCAGAGCTCTATAAGTGAGGACCAAAGTCTTGAAATGTACACTGGAGTGGATGGGAGCCGATGGAGCCGGACAAGTAGCGGAGTGACATGAGACATCTTTATTCTGAAACTTGGTTGCAGCTTTGTTTGGGCAAGTGAATAATGAGTTAAAAAAAGCATGAATTTCCAGTTCTGCTCACCAGTTACAAATGGTCCAAGATGTTCCATTATTAGTGTTGTATGCTTTTTAGCAAAAAAGAATTTCAGTTTTTCTTCGTTAAGTTGGAGAAAATTTTTATCCATCCAGCTTTTTACACAGTCTAAGCAGTTTCGAATCCTAACTGGCTTAAAAGAAATGTAACTGAAGGTAGTCTACGTAGCAGTGGTAAGAGATGTCTTAAAAAGTGCTCAAAATGTGCTGAAGAAGGAACATGTACATAAGAAATAATAAGGGCCCCAAAACAGAACCCTGTGGCACACCAAAATGAAGATGGGTTAAGGAAGACCTATTAGTTGAAGCAGCCACACAGAATGAACACTCAGATAGCTATGAAGCAAACCACTGAAAGGCACATCCCAAAACAGTGGCCCAATCCCTCAACTTGTCAAGCATCATTACAGACTCTGAGAAGAGCTGTCTCCGTTGAATGTCTCGAGGAGTCAGTCCTTGTTGAAAAACAAAGAAAAAAACAGTCCAAATGAATTCAGCTGCACGCTGCAGCACTAATGGAGGTATCAATTATATCCTACCACAGCTCAGTAGTGTGAATCAGTGTTATCTCCCAACTGACGAGTATATTTGAGTTCCTGAAAAGATGTCCTTGAAAGCAACATGTTTGCATTTTCCCATGCTCATATGGATGGCTCACCATCTTTTCCCCACAGTATTTTGTGTGTGAATACCAAGGAGTTCTCACTACTGGGAAAAAACCTGGTCTGTATGTTTTAGTGTAATAACAAAGTGTAACAAATACACCAAATGCCAGACTTAGAGAAGTTTGTACCTAAATACACGTCAGTAGTCACTCAATGCTGAGCAACTCCCTGTAATCGCAACATTTTCACCTGGTTTTTTCAAGCATGAGGTGTTCATGGCTGTAGCATACCTCTGCTTCCATCTTACAAAATAGATAAAACATTACATAACGCTTCCACATTTTCTTGATAGCTGAGGTAAGACAATTAGCAATACATTAAGTGTAGAAAAAGAAAGGTTTTCATTGTTAAAAAACGTTTAAACTCACATCCGTGTTTGAATGCAACAAAATACAGAATCCAGGAACACAAACACGTGAACAAAAACAAAGGGAAGGCAGGGTTTATGGTCTTTTCTCCATGTCTCTGTGGTATTTTTGTATGTTTTTCCAACAAGCGGTACTGTTGCTGTGGCAACTTGCCAACCTTGCAACACTATTTAAATGGCCAGTACACCAAATAAAATAGTAACAAAACATTTAAAATGACTAAACGTTTTCTGCATGCAAAATCATTTATTAATATTTTGTTATAATAATAAGAAATTTTATTTATAACGCACTTTACATTTTAGAAAACAATTTCAAAGTGCTACAAGTTAAACTGAAACTTGTATTTATTTTATTTACATTTAGAAATTGTACAGCTTCTGATTTGTTTTTACTAAGTATTACCAAGGATTCCACTAATGTGCATGTTTTTGGACTGTGGTGGAAGCTGAGGTGCCCATACATACACAGGCTCCAGCCAAGAATAGAACCAGAAACCTTGTTGCTCTGAGATGACAATGCTAAACACCACAACACTGTGAAGCCGCCTCAGATTATCACCATCCATAATTCATGATCAGGACATGTCTTTCTTGACATTTACCCAGTATTTGTTATTAATGGCTTTGTTGATATGATAGAGTAATCGTGAGGTTTTTAATTTACATGTGTATGACTTCAGGTGTTTGTAGCACAAAATGATGAAAATATTAGTTTCTAAAGACATGACTGACCAAGCTGTTTAGAAACAGACATAATTAACAAGAAGTGACAAATGAAGAGCATCCTTAGTAAGTATGCATAATAGGCACAGTTGTATCAGTGCACAAACTACAACATGAGTAAACTGTGCTGATGCAGCATCGGTACAGTTATCTCATTGAGAAGGAACACATCACAAATCAAAGAGACTGACCTCTGACAGAGCGCATGTCATTGTGATTATGTGGTATGAAATGTGATTGATTAAAGGGGAGCAACCACTCACTACACATACGAAGCTTTAAGCTTGAGTGCCTCTTCACTTGACAGATTCTTTTTAGATTTGCATGCCTTTAAAGTTAATTGATTTCTGACTTATCCTGCCCTTCTACAATGCAGGAACATGGGCCATTTATTTAAAGTTTAATGTTGCCTCAGACTCCTCTTGAGCTAACCTTCTTAATGCTAAATAACCTAGATGGCAGGCTCCACACACCACAAGCTTCACTTCATAATATCGTTTGCAGAGTAAGGTGACTGTGCCTAGATCACTGATGTCATTCCAACATACATTGGAGGAAATGGTCCATGCTGAAATGGGACAGTGGCAGAACACAGGTGTTCTGTTGTTTGAACATTATATTTGATATTTCACTTTAAAATAAATGGAGCAGTGAATGACTCCCAGCTCCCTGCTGTGATGGAGGTAGTTCTGCTGCCAGCATCATGGCAAGTCCCTGAGGTCCTCAGCATTTGCTGAACATCTATCTTATTTTTATCCTGTGAAAGTGTAGTAAAGCAGACACAGAGCTGCAGCAGGTTGAGATAAGGTAATCTTTGGGCCTTGTGACCTGCTTAGACCAAAGGCAACTTTATTAAAAAACTTTCTTCTATTATGGCTTTTCATATCAATGCATCTTTTCCCAGTTACCTCAGGGTATGTGTTTGTGCGTGGGTGGAATTAAGATGATAATTAACGGCTTTGTAGTCTTCAGACCACTTACTTTGGGAAAAATGTCAGCTGCCCACTGGTGTGAAACTGCATTAAATGCAGCTGCTTAATGTACAAAATAATTAAGTGTGACTGAGATGAATAGCAGCCATATCGATGAAGAGAAACGTGTTATTGATGACACGCTGGTTTTTGACAAAGCGCCAATACACATTTATCTCATGGTCATTAAAATGTGTGTTTTCTATATGTGTCTCAAAACCATAAAGGCTTGATAGCAACACAATCTCTTCTTCTAAAGAAAACTAGGGTTAATAAAATGGTCTTCTCTACCCTACTTTCCTTGATCTCTTTATATGTGTTTTTCTCCTTGGCAGTTCCTTATTCCCCGAGTACATGATTAGAGTGTATATACAGTATAATTTGCATAAACACTATTGCTTTCAACTAAGACCCTTTATCATTGAAGCCTACTATATCTAGTATAACGTAAAGACATGCACACTGGCATTCTCTGCATAACATATTCTCACTAGGTAAGAAGTACTCACTTTATATTGTTAATTTTATTAAAGCCACCACAGGCCAGACCACGTCTAAAGCTTTTCGTTTTTGATATTTCTGAGTATACTCTGTGACAGTGTCAGCTTTCATAAGAACAAATGTTTGCCTGAAGCCTCACGTGTCAGTTGCGAGTGGGCCCATGCCAGTTGTGGTTATGATTCATAGGTTAATAGACAAGACATTTTGGTTGAGTGTTGCTTTTGGTATTTTAGCTTTGGCAACCAGTACAGTGAGTTTAATTTTAAAAAGTCCTCATGTGCAGTCAACCTGAAGCCTCGTTCCTGCTCAGCTCCCTGTTATTTAAGTACCCACTGAATGCGCTTCCTTTTGCTGCCAGTTTGCTTTATTGCTGTTTATAGATCCATCAGCATTACATTTTTTACAAGCATGTGGCTCAAGAAAATATACACTTTTCATTTTTTTTTAAATCAGCTGATTGTGTTTGACTTTCTCTCAGTGCCTATGATTATAACAGTGAACCGCAATTTGTAATGACAGACAACAAAACAAAAATACAAATATTATTAGTATAAGCTCCATAATACGATTATTGAGCTCCTGTGTAGTGGGGCTGATGGGTGTCAGCAGGGGCTTGTGTTGTAGGTGGTGGGAGAGATTTCAGATATGAGAGGAGGTGCAGCTAACATCTGTTTGAGCAGCAGTGGCTGTTTGGCACTCAGAAACCCTACGCCTGCTCCTATGAACTCAATACTGTTTGATCCATGACATAGATGTGAGTAAGGTAGAGATTAGATCTGACCACAGTTATAGCCTGACTCCTTCTCTGTTGGGTTTTCTTTTCAATATTTTGCTTGCATTACCAGTCATTGTTATGGTAATGATAGTAATTATGTCCATCAGAGGAGAGATAATTTAGAAGTTTAAAGCAGAATTGTCACTGGCATTGGGGAAATTATAATAGCAGCACATAATGTGGATCTGCAGTCATGATGTGAAACACAAAAATAGGTGTTGGCTGTCTTCTCAGTTGCCTCTGTGATTATATACTATAAAATGCTATAGAAGAACACAGATATGTAAAAACATTTCTTTACAAGCTAAAAACAAAAGATTATTGATGATTTAGCAGCAGACAACTATTTTAATAGTGCACTCCTCTCTAATTATGATGGGATGTGGGTAATATTGAGTGAGCATGTAAACTCTTGCTGGCTGCTAATTCACAGCAAACAAACACAGCTGGGTGTTGGAAGGCAGTGCACTGCCAGCCGAGACAGAGAGAGTGGTACTTTTAACTCTGTCTCCTCTCATGTCGGGTTCCTACAAGAAGACTCTCGGTATCACCCTGGGCAGTCCAACACAGCATCTTTTTTCACTTATCTGCAGCTGCAGAGCAAACAATAAAAAATCTGGATTCCTCCTTATTGAGCCTCTGTAGCTTCTTTTTTTTTGCTTTATTATTCAAACATTGTAAAGTTTGAACAAATAACTAAATCAGTACATAAACACATCTGGATCAGTACAGTGTGAAGACTCAGCCTATTTTAGCACACTTTCTGATTATACATATATATATATATATATTAGTGCTGGGCAATGATTTTTAATCACGATTAATTGCATGACAGTTTGCGAAAAAATGTTGCGCAAAATGTCTCTTTCCTTTAAAAGAACGCCTACTGCGATATAAAGAAAATGCAGTAAATTTTGGTTTACAAACACTACATCAGGGGTCTCTAACCTGCGACTCTGGAGCCGCAAGTGGCTTTCTGTACCTTCCACAATGCCTCTAAATACGTGACAAAAATTTTTTTTAATTTATCTTCCTTTATTTTTATCTTTTTCTTTTACTTTGCATTATTTTCCACAAATATCTACATCACCTAGAAGAAAGTCTGTAGCTTTTATGTTTTTCTTTATTTTAAAACCTAAAAATGGAAATAAAAATGTGGTTTTTCAAAAATATTAAATATCCTATGGTGGCTCTTCATTAAAAATATATATATATATCAAGTTGCCTTTTTGAAAAGTCTCGTAACATTTGCGGCTCTAAAGGAGTTTTATTTAGTTGGCTGAGGGGAAATGGCTCTTTGGATTGGAAAGGCTGCAAAACCCTGCACTAAACAAATAAACAGATTTAGCAGCAGTTTTCTCTTTAAACAGCAACAGATAAAATATTTCTTCATATATATTTATAAAATCAAATATTTATGATAAAGAAGGATGAAGTGTTCAGGATTTACTAATTAAAAGGTAAAAAGTCAGCAGGATTAATTTAAAGCTGTGAAGCTGCTTCCTTCTAAACACAGAAGGAACAATATGTGATGAATATCAGCATCAGGTGAACAGACAGAAAGCAGGATTAGAATCTCACCGCTTCTAGATGGTGAGGAAAGAAAAATATTCACAATATGAACAATAACTTCCATCCATGCACTTTTAGTGCTTTATTATCAGATTTTTGGCCTATAAATTCTCTAACCTTTCATTCTTAAGTTGACTGCACCTGCAGCCTCCGCTACCAGGACTTAAGGGGTTAACATCTCATTTCCGGGTGTAGCGTCAGGCATGTGAATGCAACTATAAACTATAAACGTGTGTGGTATCCACAAAAGTCCAGAAACTCAGCTAACAGCTTAGCAAAACCAATTCAATGACTAACAAACACAGTTAAGACAAAAAGAATTAAAAGAGCAGGTACATAATGTCCAAAAAATATGTAAACACAGATGATATCTCAAGAACACGAGCAAATGGTTCCTCTTCTGAAAGCTCACATCTCACAGATTCCACAGCTGGAAGTTTCATCTGGCTATGATCAAGATTCACCGAATCAGAAGCAGAACAAGACCCGATTTAAGCTTCACATTTGTTTTTCACATTTCTTTGCTGTCTTGCCTAAATTATTAAAAAAAAAACAAAAAAAAAAAAAAAACAAACAAAGAACAACAAAAAAAAACTTTACGTGCGATTAAAAAAAAGTTAATGCTGTTAATTAATCGTTGTGTTAAAGCGCGATTAACGTGTTAACCTGCCCAGCCCTAATATTCATTATATATATTTATATATACCACAATATTTGAAATAGTACAGGATAGCTTGTCTATTGGCATTCTGACAGAGAACCCCTCAGCTGTTATTTCATAAATTTTACTACTTATTTTATGAGCTAAAATCATCATTAAATACTTGACATATATGATAGTTTCTGCTCATGTTTAAAGTGATGGTATCAAGGAATCTTTATTTTGAGACAGCTGACTCAGAAAGTGTGCCAGAAAGGTGGTGCAGGTGTCGTGGTAGCTTTCCAGTGTTTGATTGAAAGTTTCTTCCCTATAATAAGGACACTTAGAGTCAAGTAACTTGTCTGGGTTTATGATTTTTCTGCAGTTAAAAGTATAGAAAACCAATACCTCTTTAAAGCATCTGCACTGAAGTAGCCTACCAACTTCTTCAATATACCTTGAGCAGACTGAGCTGTCAATCAGTCTCAATCAATGCCGCCTAAAGGGGGTCCAATAGGCTCTTCTTATAATTTCTTATCTTATAATTTCTAATTTCTACAACTTCTTTCCCAACCACTATCTGTAAAATATTTCCCCTGAGAGGCAGCTGTCTATTTGTGGCTAAAGCATAAAATTTTGGACCTGCCTCTGAGGTTAAAAAACATTGAGCTCTATGGATGAGAGGGAAAGCAAAATTGTAGAATAATAAGTCAGACACTCTAAGCACTCCTCAGTATTTGCAGGTTCTTATATTTTCTAAAGAACAGATCACCAATGAAACTGAATTGTTTAAAGCAGTGCAGCAGGATTCAGACTGGGAGGGTGGGGGGTCAGTAGGTAGCTGATTTTAAACAGCACTGTTCATTTTTATGATGTTTAACTTGTTCCACATGCAGTGGAGAACTACAAAGGAGACCATATCTCACATCTCGATCAGCCTGCAGCTTGTCTAACATGAGGTCAAAGTTTATTTTAATCAATTCAGACAATAGGAATGTTTCTTATCTTTTTATTTGGACTCAGCAAAAGTATTCTGCTTAGAGCAGGGAATCTGAACAATATGTTTAAAAGTAGGGTAATAATGTCAGGTTTTCACTTTTTAACTAAATGGAGGGAGATAGAGCATTCAAGATGATAATAATGAAAAACATGTTAAAGGAACAGTTGTGTTATTGTATTAAAAAAGTTGACTCTTGGCTAGAAGTGGGAATGTATTACTTACAGTTTTAAGTCCAATGTTTTGTAAAAGTACAACAACCTAACTTCCTCCTCTGCTCCTGTCATGATTAAACCAGCAACTACAGGGCTTTGCTACTTGAATTTAAGCTGGTTATTTTGGGGAACTTCTCAGAAAGACAATCTCCTGTGGAAGGATTACTGTAATACTGTCTTTCCTAATAAAAGACACCTGAAAAAGACTTCACTGTAATCACGTTTTATTTGCAGAATTAATGTGAAGTGCTGGCCTGGTTTGCTCCACCAAAATGAGAAGATTGTGCAGCAGGAAAATCCAGGATCAAAATTGCATGTGATAAAGATAGCTGAGAGGTTCTAGTATTGATAACAGCAGAAATTTCTACACATCTTTTAATAATGTTGGATCTGCTGCTTCTCAATCTATCAAAAAATAGATAAGGTCTGGGGATCACTGATTCCTATGAATTTTTATTAGTACCAACTGATTAATATTTTAACACTACTTCGTTTCTATCAGGTTCTAACATTGTTTAGGTAGAAGAAATGGTGTGAATATTTGTCTTAATTAAATAAATTTATGTAATTAAAACAACTACAGTTATGATAACATTTCTTTGGATAGATTTAGATAAAAACAAACACAAATCAGGATGGTATTAGTGCAAATATGTTATCTGTTGTGATGTAGGGCTGGGCAGATTGATCTAAATATCGATATTATCGATACCTAGGTTAGTATTGGTATCAGTCAATACCAGTGTGATAAGATCAATATTTTTCTTGCAAAGTGCTTTGAGGGGAAAAAACAAAACAAAACAAAACAAAACAAAAAACCCAATACTAGGTTTTACTTTTGTTTAGACAATTTGCACTGTTGACTTAAATTTCCCAAACAATTGCTTGTGATAAAAGGGAGTACCAGAATTATTTAATTATTTTGTTACACTGTTGATGTTATTATTTTATGTTGTTTACAAATACAAAAATACTGGTTCTGCCATTTATAAAAGATGTATTTGACAATAATCTTTATACTATTCAATTATGATAATAATAATAATGGTAGATAATTAAAGGAAAGCTCATTAATTTTGAATTTTTAAGCAAAACATGTCTGAATCGATATCAGTGTTGGCGATACTTGCCCTGGATTTACTTGGTATCGGATCAATAAAATTTGTGGTATTGCCTAGCCCTGATGTGATAGTCTGACTAAGCTCCTGTGCTGGGATTTGATAGTTTGTAACATGCTCTTCTGCAGTTTCAATGTTGAAAATGTATCTCATAATTGATTCATCATATCAGTTGGAGTTATTATGAAGTAATGGCTCAATGCCAGACACCACCAAATCCTGTGATCACTGAAAAACCCACTTTAGTGCAACAAAAGCCGGAGGGGTTGGATTGTACACTCTTTCATTGCTTTTTTTAACCCACATTTGGGGTATTGACATGATTTTCTTCATTGTCTCCTGTGTCATGTTGATAGAGCTGCCGAGCTTTGTCATATTAATCACTGTGGATTTCTGCTGCCTCCACACCTTCTTTGAAGATGGAAGCAGAGTTATCTCTTCTTGTGAATGAGCTGGAGTGATGGTGTAAAGGAGGTGTTTTTGAAGCCATGTGTATGCATGGAAAGGAAGATGTGTGCAGAGTATGCGACTCCCTCCTGTCTTCATATCCAATCCACTTGGGACTGTCTGTCACTCATTGTTTCGCTCCCTTCACTCTTTGCACCTGTCCCTTCTCCCATCCCATTGTTCCACAAGATGCTCTTCACTGTCTTTGTTTTCCCTCTTTCTGGTAGCTTCTTTTTTTCTTTTCCAATTTGATTTCCATTTTCAGCTCTCACTCCTCAATCTGTGCTGGACTCTCACTCATCCTTGGGGTCTTCCCACCTTCCTGAAAATTTTACGATTGTGCTGAATGATACATGAGTTTTTCCTTTGAAAGTTTGTCCTGGCTTCACAGTAGTATGGAAATAACCTTGCAAGAATATTTGTCATGGTTTGCTAATGTGCAATTATTTAGATGTAGAAGAGTCTTCCTTGTGGGCATGTTGCGTTTTTTTTTTTTTTTTTTTTTTTTTAGCTCCATTGATATTAGTGTAAAATGTACATACAAGATTTGTGTTATAAATTTGCATTGGAACTTATATTTATCCAGTTTGCTTGTCAGGCGGCAATAATATCTAATAAAAATACCTGAATCTCAATATAAAGAATCAAAATGGTCTCCTATCATGTTCCTCAAGGAGTGCAACACATGACATCTGGATGTACAAAGAAGTATTTCCATGTTTTTGCCTATTAATCTAGAAGTTAATGGGTAAATTAGAAACACCCCTCCCTTACGCTGCTCTGTTTTACTGGTCCTCCTGTCAATGTTTATTCATTTGTTGACCTTTCCATTTCAGATGAGTGCTGATTATACAAGAGATGAGAAGCTTTGTGTCTTTGTGTGTAATGGATAACATCAGTGGTGCCATTGTAGGCTTTATCATTTTTTCTCAGCAGGGCTTTTGTCAACTCTGGCGTTGTAACAGTTCCAAATGCATCCAAAGTCCCAATACACAAGAAGTTTATATCAACTTGGACACAGGGTTCTAAAGCTCAATACTGCATACAGTATGTATGGTCTGAGGCACAGCTTGAATTTATGTACTACTGCATTGTATTGATAGACTGGAGTCAGTAAGAACCTCCTGCATAATCTCTATCTGATTGTCTCTGTGTGTCTTTGCATATTTAGTGCTTGGATGCTTGGATTTGTGTTTATATAGTCAAACTGTGAACTGTGTGTTTATATGATGGTTAGAACTGTTGCCTCATGGCAAAAAGGTTCATGGTTTAATCTGTGTGGAGTTTATATGTTCTCCCTATGTATCAGTGCGTGCTCTCTGGGTTCTCTGAATTCCTCTCACAGCACAAAAAACATGCATGTTAAGTTGTTTGGATATTCTAAAATGATGCTAGGAGTGCGTATGTGTGGTTGTTTGTAATGGATGGACTGGCAACCAGTGTGTACCCAGCCCCATCCAATGGCAGCTGGTTATCAGAATTAGAATCAGAAATACTTTATTAATTCCAGAGGGAAATTGCTGCATTGCAGTGCTTCGTAAAACAATGACATACAGTGAGAGAAAAGGATATAGAAAATAGAAAAATAAGTAATATTAAAATAAGGTGTTAAAATCAAATAAAAATAATTAAATAAAATTTCAATAAATAATTTAAATCAAACATAAGAGCAATAAAACAGAATATGAAATACAAATATTACAACAAAGACATTAACAAATAGATAAATATTTGCAGATGGTTATGGCTCTGATTTCTGGTTCAGTGCAGAGTCATGGAGGTTGATGACCACAGGAAGGAAGGAAGGATTTCCTGTGGCGTTCCGTAGTCCAGCGAGGTGGGATGAGTCTGTTGCTGAATGTGGTCATGAGGTTGTCCAGCATGTTGTGGAGAGGGTGAGAAGGGCTGTCCAGTATAGTTCTTAGCATGGACAGCATCCTCCTCTCTGACACCACCCTCAGAGAGTCCAACTCCACACCTACAACATTACGGATCATTTTATTGAGTCTGTTGGTGTCAGCCTTCAGTCCGCTGCCTGAGCACACAACAGTATAAAGAAGGGCACTGGCCACCACAGACTCATAAAATATCCTGAGCATCCTCCGGCAGATGTTGAAGGACCTCAGCTGCCTCAGAAAGTAGAGACGGCTCTGGCCCTTCATGTAGATGGCATCAGTGTTTTTAGTGAAGTCCAGCTTATTGTCAGTGACCACTCCAAGATATTTGTAGTCCACCAATGGAAACAGGAGCCACTGGTGGTCTTGACCTCTGCATGTCTACAACCAGTTCCTTTGTTTTTGCCACGTTGAGCTGCAGATGATTCTACTCGCACCACCTGACAAAGTTGGCCACCTGTTTTCCTGTCATCTGTCTTAATTATCATTCTCTGTGACGCAGCCAACCACTGCAGAGTCATCAGAAACCTTCTGAAGGTGGCAGGTCACCGAGCAGTAGTTGAAATCATTGGTGTTAATGGTGAAGAGAAAGGGAGAGAGGACTGCCTCTTGTGGTGGCTGTGCCATGGACATAAGCTGGTCCAGGATGAGTTTCTCAAGGGTTTTCATGACGTGGGACGTCAGGGCCACTGGTCTGTAGTCCTTAAGAATGCTTTTTTGGTAAAGGCATGAGGCATGAGGCATGAGGCATGATGTCTTCCACATTACTGGAACCCTTTGTAGATCGAGGCTCATCCTGAAGATGTAATGGAGAACACCACAAAGCTGGGTGGCACAAGTTTTAAGGATCTTGACACCATCAGGTCTAGCAGATTTGCCAGTGTGGAGTCTCAATAGCTGGTTTCGGACCTGGTCCATAGTGAAGGTGACAGATGAGGGAGGAGGTGAAGTGTTGGTCTGAGGTGAAGGTGGAGGGGAAAGTGAAGTGTTGGTCTGCAGGGTATAGGGAGAGCAGGATGGCTGAGAGGTGAAGGAGGTGTTAATTGTGTGATCAGAGAAGACTGAATAGCAAGGGGAAGGGGGAAGGAAATAGATGTGAGTGGTTAATGCTCCAGCTCCCTGTGACCCTGAATTGGATAAAGTGGGCATTGAAAATGGATGCATAGTCAAGCATTACTATTTATTACTATTCAAGCATAAGTCATTTATGCTGGGGTTGGGTTTGACTAGCATACAGTACTAGTCAAAATCTTGGACACACTGTTCTTTTACAGCTCAAAAAACACATTTTAGGGTGCACTACCCCTTTAATGGGAAAGTGTCCAAGCTTTTGATTGGTACTGTATGTCTAGTGCAGCTTGGCAGAGTTTTCATGGCTAGAGAAAGTGGAAATTAATGTTTTGCCATGGTCTTGCATAATCATCCTCTGTTCTCCAAGTCTGCATTGTCTCACAAAGGAAAGCAACTGCCATACAACTTTCAGCATAACCACTCTAAGTTTGCTGGAACTTGTGAAACAGCTTGGTTTAGGTTAGAATTTAAGTTGTACTTGTGTGTTTGGTGTTATAGGTTGAGTTGTTGTTTAAAACTAGATCAAGTATGAAACTGCTGACGTAGGGAACACACTGAACCTAAATCCTCCAAAGTTGGAGATTCATGCCTAGCCACCAGCAAATAAGCTTACAACAGTTTATTGACCTCCTACCAATCTTATATCCAAGCCTAGCCAAGCTGTACTATTTCAGTTGAGGTGTTGAGTTTTTCTCCCACTGTTTTTTGGAATGACGAATCCTCCCCTATCCTCAATGTGTATCCAAGCATCGCTTTCAATGTTGCATTCATGGTATTTGTGTGGAAGGACAGCTTTAGACTGATCCCCTGCATGTTCCTCTTGTAGAAAAGTGTCAATAGAGATTATCTGCAGTGTCACACATGTGAAACACCTTTAACTGTAATGAGCTTTTCCAGAAGAATGCACACAACAGACCTTACCATTCCCATTATTTCCATGGTTACTGCAGGTCATGCTCTAGCTATTTGAAATCAGGCCTGTGCTGGACTTTCCAGAATCTTCTCTCCAGTACCCAGCGGATTACCTTAAGGAGGCAATTGCCATGTAAATTTCAGGGTGGTGCAAATGATTATAATAGTCAGAAATGGCTCTTCACAGCAGATTTTATTTGACTTTGATTAGTGTAATCAGGGTACCATGAGGACTGATGGCACAGTGTTCCTGATATAATAGGAGAGGCATTTACACTTTAAATTAGTACAGCAAAAACACAAATTCAAAGGACAAATCTAAGCTAACCTTTTGTTTTTCTGCTTCCTCTGTCATCCCCTCCCTCTGCTTGGCTCAAGGGGAAGAGGAATAAGCAGGGAGTGGAAACAGCAGACACTCCAGACTCTGCACGTGGGCGAGGGGAGAAGAAAGCCATCAAGTAAGTGCCTGGTTACTGGTTGGGGTAGAATAGTCTGGTGATAATGAACTCCATTTGGTTCAGCTTTGAGTCCCTCGATGTACACTGCACAAACAACACAGAAAATGAGCCCCCATTGTTTTATCTTGAAGAGCACAATCTCTACAAGAGCATGTTTGGGGAGACAATAAAATGAAAGGTTAATGATTTAATCAGTCTAGATTAAATCTGCATCATCCTAACTGTGAAGCTCTGGAGAAAGCTGCTTCTGTATTTATCTTATAAGTTGTAAGATCTTTTTAAATGCCACAGCTCTGCATTGCAGAATATTGTGCAGGCTCAAGGAAAATGAGGAAGACTTAAGCACTCATTGTGTTTGACTTGTTCAGGATGATTTCTTACAGGGTCCAAAATCAGGGCCCAAAATCAGATTAAGGCATTTCATCTTTTTGATAAAACAAGGCTATAGGTCAGTTCCAGAAAATGTCAGATTTTTACTGCTATCTGTGCCACTGTATTCAATGAAATACCTCTTATAACCTACTCATCCCTACTTCTCTATGGCTTGATTTTGCCTCAGCTATTTTTTACAGTGCTTTTCTTTTTCTTTATTTTGTATAGTCAATTTTAAGTACTAAAAACAGGCTTCTTTTTGTAAATGTATTTTGACTTGGGTTCTTCAATATCCTAATTTTTGCATTCTCTTTCTCACTGGCTCCAGCAGCATTGGTGTGCTCTGTTGGTCATTTCAGCTTCAACCTCTTCCTTGTTATGCAATGTCTTTCTCTCCTGCTCTGTCTGTGTGCAACAGCTTTGACCACTTCTGTGTGACTTCTATGACATTAGTGAATTGCTCAGCCGTTTTCCTTCTCTACTTTGACTTTTTATCTCTTTTCCTTGTGTCTCATGTTCATGCTTTCACAATGCTCATGCCAAGGATGGGGGGCAGACTTCTTAATGTCAAACGTTATTCATGATTTGTGTCATTCTTGATGAACAGAAATATAATCACATGCTGCATATTTTAATTAGATTATGATTTTTTTTTTTTGCTATCTATCTCTCTTTGTCTTTGCTAGTGTGCATTGCTTTATGAAAAGCTCCTGTGATTGCCTTTTTTCCCTCCAGGCTGGCCTGTTTTTATTTTTAAATCCAACCACTACAGTGACTTGTGTACTTCAGGTAGAAAACGTGACTTAGATCTTGGCCTGTTTTGTTTCAAACCCACCTTTGATGCAGCTGTAAGAACAATCCTCATCCTCAAGTTAAGCCCGGCATTGTCTCCACAAGGAGGAGCACCTGTTGCGAAAACTTGGTTGGTACCAAGGCTGTTCGTAGTTTTGTTTCTCTGACCTTTCTCTCTCTTTGGCCACAGTGATCTAGACAGAGACTTTTGGAATAACAATGACAGCAGCACAGTGCAGCAGAGGTGGAGCTCATATCCGCCCAAGGAGTTCGTACTAAACATTTCTCCCTATGCCCCATATGGAGATCCTCGCCTCACGCTCAAGTGAGTCTTGGTCCAAGTCTGGTAAGAGACTTCCCCCTGAGCAGGGCTGTAACGAGGCAGGGGCAGTACCAGTCTCGCATTTCCTTCTATTCTCCATCTTCCTCCTTTCTTTGCCATCCCTGTCTCCCTCTTCCCACTTCACACCATCCCCTTTCCTTTCTTAGTCACCACACTAGTCGCTCATCCATTTGAAACATTGGATATGGATGGTAGTTGTTTTAATAATCTCGATTATGTTTCTATCCCTCAAAACAGAATCCTCTCATGGGTAATTGGGGATATTTAGCCACAGGCTTTTTGAAAAAGCCCATTTCATAAATGTCACAGCTTTGCAATCTAACAAAGTGCACATTTGCAGACCTGTATATGTATAATGTCATTTCTATCATCACTAGTAACAACATCAACAATAATAACCCCTCCAGTGTTGTTACACTTGAGGGCAGAGATGATTACTAATGATTAGTCATAATTTGGTTGGGAAATGTAAGCATAGGAAATGCCACACACGCACAATACAGAATCCTAGGAAAGTCATTTGGCTATTACTGCAGTGACAAAGCAGCACAGCTACATAATCCGCCTTCGGCAAGTTTCTGCTGCTTCTCCTCATATTGTGTCACCTTTAAATGAAGCACATGTTCAGACGCCCCCTCACTCCCTACAGCCCTGCCGATCCACGCTAACTCCTGACTTCTAACCTCTCACCTTTCTCCCATGGAGTGACCATGGAGACGGACAACCCTCATAGCTTTTACTCTCCAAAAGTGTGCATACCAACCTAACCAACCTTTTCTATCGTCTTTGTACCCTCTCGTCCTTTGCTTGTGTTAACTGAAATCTGCCGGTTGTTGTTGCTTTCGTTGTGGAGGGTTGACCGTTGCACCAGGTTACAGTGTGGTGCCATTGCTCACTGTAGTTCACATCCATCTGTGGCTTTTCTTCAATTCCCATAATGTGTACTGCACTAACATTCACTTTAACTGCATCTCCTGTCTATCATTTTGGGAGACAAGATAACAGTGTTTTTCTTTTTTTTTTTTCTTTTTTTACAATGAAATTCTTTTTTTTTTCATTCACTTGGTACTTGAATCCAATAAAACACTAGCAAGGTCATACCTATTTTCCTCTGGGCAGTGAAAGGACTATAAGCTTAGACATCCATCTACCAAGCATCTGTCTGATAAAGAGTCTAATAACTGGTCATCTTTACTAGACCTGGTTTTGATGAGTGTGTGTTAGATTGCCTGGAGAGAGGAAGCAGTAGTGTGCTTATAAACGCAGTGGATGGAAACTCTGCCTTAGGATGATGGCTGCTGATCTCAGAACGCCAGCTTTAGACCTTTTGTGTTTCTGTGCTGAGAGGTTTATTCTTTATAAAGCTCTCAAGGTTGTCATGTTTGCTCATAAATTTGTTTTTCAGCAGGTCCTGCCTTCACATGGAAAAAAATAGGTGGACTTTTCCCTCAACAAATGGGAACAATGATCTGCACTTTCACTTGTTTGTGAGCCAGTAAAAATACAGACTTTCAATTAAAACATGACTACATTATAATGATAATTCACACAAGGAGAGGCAGGAACAACCTCCTGACTCCAGCCAATAATATGTCGCTAAAGCCAACAGACAGCTGGGAAATCATTTCCTTTTAAAGATCCTCTTGAGATCAGCAGCTTTTAGTCTCTGTAATGACACTGGGCCTCATTTAGTCCATCTCCTTGTTAGAGTATTGCTTTGATTTGAGGTTCATTTTGAGCACTTTCTTCACACAGGTTGGAAAAATGGTTGTAATGATATGACACAGGCCATTTTTCAAATTTTGTGTAATCATATTTAATCAGTTTGATAAACTTGTGACTATATCTCTTAAAAATTACTTGCATTCTCAGCTCAGCTCAGCTACAAAACATGACTCAAACCTGAAGTTCTAAATATTACTATGAACATGCTTAAAGATTCATGACCCTATATATTTATGGCTTTCTAGCTGTAATAAAGAGTAAACACATTCACCTTGTGTTCGGCTCAGTAAATGAGGCTCATATGTCCTGCGTTGACCGTCACTCTGGCAGCGTCATCCATGCTGTTGTGATTGATGATGTATCCACGTGCAGCATCATGCCACTTGGTCAAAGTTAAATGTGAAAGGTGACCTTAATGGAAGTTTAGCCCCCTATGACTGCACACATACACACCAAGAGGCAAATTTAAAGTGCCTCTTGCTTTGTGTGTCCAGGAACAGAGGAGCTATGCATATTAATGAAATGTAGTCATGTCACCAGAGGGCACTAATGTTCTTTAATTTTGATCATCACTGCACCAGTTCTGAGACGAAAGCTGAGCTGACAGCTGCTTTTAATGTGAGTACTGATTAATTTCGGTACCTTGGTCCTCTTCTGGAGGCCAGTATGATTAGATCCTATGTCCTATGATACTTTCCTTTTTCTAATGTGGTGCATTTATGTCACTTCAACCTAATAAATTAATGTCCCTGATTCTAAGAGGTGTTTAAATGATAAGCTTATATTTCAAAAGTCAAATTGCACTGATCAAAGTCCAAAAGTAGATTGGACTTTTATAGTAATGGGCGCAAACTTTAAAAACTGTTCATAACATCTCACATAAGTTGATCACTTACTTATGAGACACTCCCATTATTTTAGCACATCCCAAGGTCCAAGTATAATAATGAATGACAAAAAGAAAACTAAATGACTAGTGTCTGCACACTGTAGCCATTGAAGTATTAGTCCTCAAGGCCCAAAGGAGAAACTTGTTGCTGGTTTTCCACCCTCCACAGGCTCCCTCAAAATTCCCCCCCTACTTCCTCTCCTTGCCTTCCTCTCCTCACCCCACTCTTCCTCCACACTGGAGTCCAGACCTCTTTCATCCACCTGCCTCTCATTTGGCCTGGAAAACTAGGCCTGCCCCTTCACACACTCTACTGATCTGTCTCACCTCCTTAGACATGTGGTTGCTCAATCTATTTTCCTGTGTGTGTGTTTGTGTGTGTCTTTCTCACGCTCTGGTCTTTTTCTCCTCTGCCTGTCATTATTCTCCTTCTCCTGTACCGTCTGTCTGCTGTGGGATCTCTGCACCCTGTCTCTTTCCCTTAGTGGGGCAGTGTCAGGGGGTCAGAAGGGGGCAGCAACTGGGCATGGGGATGCTGGGGGGGGTCCTTATCGCAGCGACAGCGTGAAGAGCATGGTGACAGAGGGAGCGAAGGCCGGGATGTGGCAGACTGTCCAGGGCCACATGCAGTCTGGAGGATTGAGACCCAGCAAGTGAGTTCAGAACTGAAGATCGAAAAAAGCAACCATTTCGGTTACATTTCAGTTGCAAAGACACCTCACTCTTATGCAAATGTTATACTTTCAAGTTTTTCCCTTAGCAGCTGCATTGATTACATGAATGAATCCATTCTGAGAAGAAACACATAAACAAGTCAAGTTCAGAAAGGAGGGTAGTGAAGCTTAGGTGAGAAGACGAGCGTGTGGGTACCACTTAGGGTGTTAGCACTGGGGGAAACTTGAGCTCTCATCAGCAAAAGATAATAATAGTTACACATGCTGTATCACACTGACCCAAACCTTCAGCTGACACAGGTAGCCCAGCTGCATGGTGCAGTTTCCTGTATGAACCTGGCATAGTATCATTTATTCATATAAGGAATTGCTTTGGCTCCAGGTAAAGAATGCAGCACAAATAGTGAGTCACAAACTGAACCAAAGTATGAAATACTGCTAAGTCAACTTTTAATAAATATCTAGGCTAAAATATAAAGATTTTGTTGATGTATCCCACAGCCATGACGTCCGTAATGTTGGGTCTATATTCGGCATGCTGTAAATGAGGCAGTTACAAACTGGTTCTTTGTGATTTTCTTCACCTTCCATTGGCACTTTGTGCCTGCGATATCTTCCTCCACAACACATTTATGCTCATCACTACCTCACTCCCTCCTTCTCTTCTCCTCTCATCTTTCTTTTTGCCCCCTGTCTATAATTGGATTCTATTTTCAGGCTGCTATAAGCGTCTGTGTCTCTTGTGTTTGTGTCTCGCACCCCATTTTTTTGTCTCTCCTCCATCATCACCCTCTGCTCTTATTCTTGCCATCACTTTCTCCATCTTTCTGTCGCCATGCAAAATCACTTTGTGCACTTTCACATCTTTCTATTTTTCCTTTAAACTGGTTAAGTTCTGCAACACCTTTCATTGTTCTTCTTTTTTGTGACTAAATATGATGGATCTCTCTAAAAGTTATGTGAGATGAGGTAATGCAAAGTGGAGTAAACTGCACCTAACTGATGCAAGTAACTCTCTCATGACCTGATTCTGGTTGTCTGGGTTACACAGAGATCTAAGAGAGGAGGATATATTTAGTCAGTAGAAGAAAATAGAAAATGAGATGATGAGAGGTACTTTAGAGACTTGAAAACACAGAAACTGTGTATCTAAGCAATTAAAAACAAGTGAATAGCACAGTATGATCTGTCAGATACATTCATGTGAATGACATTTTAGGAAAGGCAATTAGCCAATTAAACAGCATTTATGAAGGGGAGGAGTGGAAAACGGGAGGCTGACAGAGGGAGGGCGTCTGTAAAACTTGGTTGGCTGTTGCGATGTCTCTAGAGGTTCAGCATGTATTTAAAAGACGAAAAATACTTAGAGAGAAAGGAAGAGAGTGTCAGAGATGGAAATGTTGACTGGCGATTAGAGGAAATGGGGATCTCTCATCAGACCAAAAAACCGATATCAGGGAGGCCCGGAAGCTGCAAAACCACGACCAACACGCCTCGACGCGGTCACGTGGCACAGAACCGCTCCACGCCCGTACGGACAGTGAACATCCGGCCGCTGCCACTGCGAAACATACCTGCATGCAAACAGCACTCTCAAACTGCGCATACACGCAAGGGCCAATCACGTCTGACGCAGACGCACAAGAGCAGCTCACAGTCTACACACGGCTGCTCGACACAGCCCCAAGAGCAGAGCACAGCACACAGCGATCATCACTCAGGCTGCACCTTCTACTGCTATTTCTGCTACTGCTGTTACTGCTGCTGCCTTACGTTGCTCTCTTTCTCTCTCCTCCTCCTCCTGTCTCCACCTGCTAACACTCCTCCCTCTGGCTCCTCTACTTTGCCTTCAAATACCATCATCCTTCTTTCTTCTTCTTCTCCCATCCTAAAATCTTCAACTTCCTGTTTGGATGAACTTTCCTGTTTGTATCCTGATGTCAACCTGACTTCTCCTGCGCCCCACGACTGCCCTGTACCACCTTGTCTGATCTCTGATGATTCTTTACCTCTTTTCTTCACCTCATCCTCTGACCTCACAACATCTGACCAACTCACCTCTTCTTGCCTCGGGTGTTCTTCCACCCCTCATTCTTCCTCTTCTACCTCTGACTCTTTTGCACCTTCTCATAATCCAATTCTCTGCCGGCCATGGCCTTCTACACGCTCTCTTTCTTCCCTCCTCCTCTGCCCTCCCAGCTTCGGGGATCCAGTCTTATCCTATGCCTCCACTCTGGAGCACATCCCCTCTGGGCCAGCCCGGCCACGGACGCTGCTACGCCAGCAGAGTCTTCAGCAGCCTCTCATCCACCCTTCAGGCCCTGGTCTCTGCCACCCCCCCGCCACATCCCAGAGTTTGGGACAATTACACACTGCACCTGGACAGCCTGGGGGAGGCGGGGGTGCTGGGAAAGGAGAGGGAGGTGGCAGCAGAGGTGAGGGTGGGAGTGCAGGTACACGAGGCGGTCCGCAAGGTGCACGGGGCAGCCCAGCAGGAGCAGGTGCCTCTCGCTATAGGGGAGGTGGAGTAGGAGGGTGCTCGCGTGCAAATCCCGGCAGCTGGGATTACATGATGGACCAGATCAAGAATCGCGGCCTGGATGTCAAGTCCTTCCTGTGAGTCTCAATAAGTCTTCATTCATATCACAGCTTTTTTTTTAAATGACACCTATTTAGGCCTATGTCTTCCTGTCTTACCATATATATAACTCACGTTATAGAGTTATTTTAAAGTTTGTGTAATGTATGTCTTAAGTGTGTAGTGCTTTAAGAACAAATAGTTTAATATGAATCTGTTCCTGTACTAATTTACCTGCATTTAAATGCATTCATGGGGGAAACAAAACACAATTCCTCTTCCTTCAGGTGTTTTCTTAAAGTTTGCCTCTGACATCTAGGGAAGGATATTACTTCTGCCAGTCAAAATGTGTACAGCATGCTTGTGTGTATGCATATGAGAAAGTTCACATGTCTGTGAGATTGTTTGAAGCTGAGTTTAGTTTTTGCTGTTGATGTAGTTTTGTGTAAATCTTCCTGTACAATGAGGCAAGGAGATGTGCAGCGTACAGTTACAAAGCCAATTCAGTCCATGTTATAGCTGGTAATAATGTAGGATGATGAAACTAAATGCAAATAAGGAAGCAATGAATGAGCTTATATGAAAAAGCTATTAAAAATGTAAATGAGCGTAGAGTTATGAAAGTAAATAGGCTGTTGTTTTTAAGCTCTTAACAATGTGGTTGTATTGGAGGTGGATAAAAGCCTTTATTAAGGCATCATATCATACTGAAATTAATTATCTATGTTTATTAGATTTTATTTAAGAGGCTGGAAATACTAACTAAATCTAAGTGTTTAAATACAATATCATTAATTGCAGCTTTCAACATTTCCTGATATCAGTGCATAGTGCCGTGTCTCTGAAGAGCTGTAATAAAGCACAAACCTTCTTATTGAGCAGTCTGTTAAATAAACATTGGTTCTATTTTTAGAAAGTCATGTGGATGAAAAATGGCAAGGAGGTGCGACATATTGTGGGCTGCTTCCATCCCATTCTGTGGGAGAATTGTTAAATGGATACGCTGTACGCTCTGCTAAACAGTAACATCTGTTTTCATGGCATTCGGCCTGTCTGCTGGAGTTGTCTGTAAAGAACAGAGCTAGTGGTTCTACTTCATAATATTCCTGAGAAGGTGTCATAAAACATCACAATACATTTATAATGGCAGTATCTTATCCAATTAGACAATGTTATCTGTGAGTCATCCCTTCAAATGACTGCTAAATATCCCACTTAGGAAGCATATAATGCATTTCTATTCATATTGCATGTGTAAGTGTAACTGAAATGGCACCTTTTTCAGGTGTCACTAAAACTTTTTTGCTAATAAATCATTGTCTGGTGCCTGTGCTGTCAGCCTGCTGATGTATGTGCGACTTTGTGTACTTCACACACCCTGACCACGTCACTGTGCATCAGTAGAAGAACAAGGGTTAAGCAGCTGTGTGTAGATTTGTGTTAACCCTGACACATTGATCTTATGTCACCAGCACCATTACTTCTGCAACATATTGTTGCTCCATGCCTAGAGGAGGTGGGGAGGGCAGATAAGGGAGACAGAGGCTGATGAAGGGATGGATGAGCAAGGACACTGTCTAGGTGCAGCATGTGCTCAATGTGCACTGAATCAGTTTTACTGTAGCTTTTCACCATTCGTTTCTCTTTTTTATGTCCTTTAAAGCTTCTCTGGGCATCACAGCTGAACTAATGCCAGTGGCTAACCAAGCATCTGCCATGTACCACACCATGCAATCGCCAAGGTCACTGACAATATCGCTCATGATCGTCAGCAGCAGTGCTCATCATTGTAAATGTGACTTTGAGGTCATTGTTGGTGTATTTCCGCCTCTTACATCAACACCTCTTATGATTGATGACAGAGAGGTCCAGTAATAGACTTGACCCATTGTTCAAGATTGTTAATTTTGATCTTGGCCAGATTTTCTTTCTGGGTGAATTATTTCTCAATGACTATGCTGATGTCATTGACACAGAAATCTAGCCGGTCAGAAGGTATGATCAAATGGATCCCTTTGGAGAGGGTATTCATTCCTATTTTTGGCTTATAATCAATAGTTTATCTCAGCGTCATTTTTGTCTTTTCCCTCTCTTGCCTCTGCTTCCTTGACATGAGGTGCATTAAGTGAAGTGGTTTAGTAATTATGTTGAGTGTAAATGCTTTTCTTAAAAGGGATAACAGTGCCAGTACACGTATAAGGACCATATTTTTTTGTGTCAATTTTTCAATTCACCTGAAATGTTTCAAATTAGACATTCAAAAAGTATGGCTTTAAACTTGAAACTTTCAGCTTTAATTTGTATTCACGTGTAAACTGAAGGAAGTAATTAAAGTTACAGCTATTTATAGCAATTACAGCTCTTCCATATGTAACCCCCCCCCTTCAGTGACTTGAATGCAATTAGACAAATAAACATAGCTATAAATAACATGTCAATATTTAATTATTTGAAAATTATCCTTCACAGCCAATGACTTCTTAAAGCTGGGAATTCATGGACATGGCCAAGGAGGGTGTTTTGCAGCACTTCACTGCAACAGTCTAAAGTTGTTTGTTTCTGTTTTAAATCAAATGAAAAGCATCTCGGTTGGGTGGAGATCAGGTAATGCAGCAGTTGCAGATATATATCATATATCACTTCTTTTCTTTAAAAAATATCTGGGATGATTTTTGTTTAAAGTTTTGGATCATTATCCGTCTGCACTGCAATATTGTGCCCAACTGGGCAAAATCCAATATCGTCTTTTTGCTCTTTCAGTCTTATAAACGGTTTGCACCTTGTGGTGAAACTACTGTAATTGTTCTTGTGGTGTCTTCTTTTCATGATAGTCATGGGCGATGATATGTCTACTTTCTGTAGAACTATCTTCTCTTGGCTGAATGCTTTGAAGGTTTTTCTTTTCTTAATACAGAAATAGCCTGCAATCATCCTCTACTGTTGGACATCCAGGCCTTTTTATGTTGCTGAGCTCATCAGCACATTTTTTAATTCCCCGAATGAACCCAAATGTTCCTGCTGTCCTTTTGATTTATTTTGTTTGTTCAGCCTAGCAATAGCCTTTTTCACTACCAAGAGCTATGTTGACCATCCAGGGTCAACAGCAACTTCCAAAAACAAATGCTACACTTTGAGTTAACACTTGACTATTTACCGTTTTAATGGGTAAATACATAATGACACAATAGGCTACATGTACTCGAAAAAGACAATTTATTTATTTCTAAACCCTCCACACAATTTTCATGTAAATATGATGTCTGATCTTAAAACCTTTATTGATTTTTATAAATCTAGCTTGAATACACTTAGGTAAACAGCTAAAATAGTAAAAAAAATTGTGCTAGGAAGATGATGATACACCTTAATGACTTCTGTTAAACTACTGAGTATCAGTAACACCAATCGTAAAATGACCTAATTTTTGACAGGTGGTGTCAGTGACTTTTTTTTAATCTCAACAAAAGAGGGTTACCATACATACGATTTAGGAGCCCCTAGTGCTGATGTATAACAGCAAGATCATTAAAAAGACTTTGAGGTGCCGCAAAGTATTCGATGGCGTGTGAAAGAGATGAAATAGCCAAGTTTAGGGTGATATCTCTCCACAGCTTGGCAGCACCACATTTTCTCAGCAGAGATATTGTAACGCAGTCGGGGGCTTAAGCTATAGAACCGTGGGTGTAGATGACAGAAAGGCAGGAAGGAGGCAGTGATGAGGAGGCAGAGAATTAAGTGTAAGGGGATAGGGATGAGGGGGGAAAAGGGGATTTGGACAACTCTAGCCGAATAGAGAAGATGAAATGAGAAGAGTGAGAGAGCAGTGACCCAGAAAGCAGCGACACACACGTACACCTCCAGATACTCTATTGCTCAAATAGAAACAATTAGTCCAGATCTGCTTAATGAGGCTTAATTAAATCTTAACTCTGGAGAAAGACGGCTTGCATGTTCAGTGGGAAGGGTGAATCTGGAGGGAAAGCAGAAGGCAGGTAAAATAACTAGATAAATTACTGTGTGTGTGGGTTGTGTGTTTTGTTGGTGTGGATGCATCAACACCTTATACTCATGTGGAGGCTGATACACAAGCTGCTGAATATCACATCCATTACGAATCATTAATTAATCACCTTGTTGTCTGTAGGATATGAATACAGACTGTACCTGTTGTCGGCACAGTTCGTTAAATGATTATGTCATTATTAATCTGGCCTTTCACTTTAAGGTATCTTCTTAATATCCTTCCCTGGACAGAGTGCTTATTGCTGGGATGTTTTGTGTCTTTTTCAGACTGTTTTCTCTGTTACTGCTGCTTCTGTTTACTGTCATTTGGTCACTTATTGTTCCGCCGCCTCTCAGCCTTCTGTCCTCTCTGCCACCTAAAATGACCTCTCCTTCTCCTCCCCCCCCCCCCCCCCGCACCACACTTTCTTCATGCTCGATTCCTCTATCCCTTGCATCTGTGCTCTCTTCTCGCTTCTCTTTCTATCTCTGTTTTCTATCTATTGTATGTTTTTTTTTTTATGGGGAGCCAGTGAAGGGAAGCTGGTGGTCCTGGCTTTGGCCATTGGTGTGGCAGAGCAAGATGACTTTGCCAATATCCCTGACCTGCAGGAAACAGCGCAGGCAGCACCACCAACCAATCAGGAGCCCCCTCCTGAGAAGAGGTACCAGATATTGTATGAGAATGCGTGTGTGTGTGTGTGTGTGTGTGTGTGTGTGTGTGTGTGTGGGTGGGTGTGTCAGAGAGAAAGAGAGTGAAAGAGCAGGGTTGAAGTGATAGGATGGGAAGGTATTAAAGTGAAATAAAGGGTTGATTTTAGAATCTGTGTGGAAAAGAGTAGTTTTGGTTGGCAGTGTTTTCAGTGAGTCACTGCACTTAAGTGTATTGTGCCACAGACCTGCACCTGAAATAGCAGCTCACCACTCTGTTACAGGAATAAAAACGAGAGCTGACTATGAAACCAAATGTTGGAAAAACACTTGTGTAATGCTGAGATGAGTAGAAAAGATAAAAGATTGGGGTAGTTTGCTGAAAAGCAGTAATGAGCTCATAAATCAGTAGTGAGATGCTCAGTGGCACTCCAGTCATTTTTCACTCTTAGTGGCAAAATTTCAGTCAGACAAATAAAACTGATCTTCCATACAAGTGTTTTTTTTTATGACCATGGTAATTATCTCTCTTGTCATAATGGCATTTTCCTTCTTCATTTTCTTCTCTAATTTTTCTTTTGTTTTTCACCTCTGCATTTTTGAGACCTCCTACTGGTAATTGTCATATTTCCCTTGCATTTTCTTGCTTTTATCAGTTTGCCTCTTTTTGTTCTTGTGTTCTTCTTTCCCTCATGCTCATTAGCTTCCTTCAATCACCCTCTGCTGCTCTGAGAGTCTCATCTCTGTAGCTCCACAGAGGGGCCCAGAGAGCTTCCTCATTATTCCACAACATGTTAGTCACTTACATAAACATGCAGCTAAAAATAAACCCTTTCCTTGTCAGCCAACTTACAAACTAGAAGTAAAAAATATTTCCTCTAATCTATGAGGATGCACCAGCCTTGCTCGCATCTTCCCATCCACTGAAATAATTGGGTTTGCATTCTGTTGAGGAATAGGACCAGTTTTAATAAATGAATTCAGTGGGTGTGTCTTGTGAGGCAAATGGCTCAAGCTACATGGCAACGAATGGTAGCTAGATTATTTGAACCAGCATGTAACACCACAGCAAAATCCTGTGTTTTCTCCCGCCTCAGGCACATGCGACACACTCAAGTTTTCCCTGCAGCTCTATTAGGCAGTTTTGACCTCACTTTGATTCTGTGACAAACAGGAGACAATTTGAAGATGCATAACATGTCACACCTTAAAACCAAATGGCAGAGAAGGATGAATAAATTCTGATGTACTCGTCACGCTGATTATTCCTCTTTTACAAGTGTTTTAACAGTTTGACACATGAATAAAAACTAGGTCTCCACTACCATACAGATGGAAGCTGTTTTCTTTTCCAGACTGCACAGCTGCAGACTAACTCTCCACTCAGGACCAAATTGTCCTCCTTGAGCACATATAAAAAGTAAATGATTAAATAAATAACTTTATTTTTTTTTTACCATTATTGCACCACTATGCCAACAGTGAGATTGTGTATGTGTGTGCGGATTTTAGAGTCTTGTCCCCGAGCATTCTTTAACCAATGTTCTGCATCGAGTCACAAACACACAAATGCTTTTGTGAACACCAAAACTATCTCCATTGTTCAGGATTACAGTGAAACCCACAAAGCCGCGAAGGAAAGCAATTTTTCTGTGTAATTTGCTGTGCACACTACATCTGGCCTTTCCGACTTTTTTGTGTTCACCTAGAAACCTCCTTAAATGGGTTGTGAAATCTGTTAATAGACTAAACAGCAAGCAGAAACCAGCATGTGGCCCACAGGATCCGTCTTGTGATTAAGAGGGGCTAAGTGCGTTGTGGTATTTTCAGGATTAACCTGCAGTTCATTTAATTTCTTTCTTTTAAAACAGAACTAGTGGCAGTTTACAGTCTGTGCACAATAGAGAACGAGTAAAGATTTGACTCTTTTAAAGGCTTTGAGATTGTTGACATGTCTATTTTTTACCTGAGACATAAACTAATTCCGTTTGAGCCACTTCTTGTTTTTTTACTCAATATGAGTAGTACATGGGGGATAATTGGCTGCTAAATTTAGAAGCTTAAATAAATGTTATATGTTGTTTCTTAGAAATATCGGTATATGCGTGCTGGGCGTTTATTGCACCCTGTTATTCACAGATGTCTAAACATGGTTTAGTATATTGTTCATTCTAAACAAGGCTCTCAAGTAGAAGAAAAAATCTGCTTTTCCATTCATCTCTGGCCATCTACAACATGTGTACAGCCATATCATCCTATGCATTCACACATCACTCATTTTTTCTCCATTACTTATGTTACACCTGATGTATTTATTATTCTTAGTTTGAACAACATGTCACTAGGAAAGCCAAACACAAAGCCTGTGAAGTTAATGTGATTAGTTAATGTGGCGTCTCATATGTTAAAACCATCAGTGCCAACATCAAAGTGAATTCTTTCTGCTCCTGATGAATAGCAAAGAGCTGCTTTGTGCACAACTAATATGAGTTGCCCTACATAAGTCATACAGCCAGTGGTAGCTTAGTAGCCTACATAGATAAAATACAAATGTCAGTACTTGTATTTGACTCTTATAGCAGTAGATATAGCTGTGATGCATTATTAAAGGTTTCTCCAGTAGTTTTTATTATTTATAGTACGTTATCAGTAAACAACAGCAAGTTGCACAATTTCTCTGAGATGCAAACCACAGCAAAACTGAAAACGCAACCCCAAAAACAAACATGCAAAAATAAATAAACGAAACAACAACAACAATAATAATAATAATAATAATAATAATAATAATAGAACCCTTATTACATTTAAATCACTTCTTTACGTATCATAGAATTTAAAAACATTGTCCATGCCTGCTCTTCGCATGTGGGTTGGAGCCCACCCTACTAGCTAGTAGACCAGAGGCAGGATACACCCCAGACAGGTTGCCTGTCCATCACAGACATAAAGAAACTGAAGGGAGAATTCACTTCAGTAAATAGCATCAGAGAGTTAAATAGCTATCTGATAAAGGCAACAGCAATGTGCAGTGTGGACTGTTTCACATTCTCCTGTACAGTAACAGTAACAACAGTAATAACAAGGTATGTAGTATAAAACACTCCTCCAAACAAAGTTACACAATTTCTAACCCAGAAAAGAGGGGAGCAGGCAGTCAGATTAGCACCAACAGAATACATAATATAATCATCAGTTAATATCAACAGTCCTCCAAAAAAGGAAAGTTTTTAATTTGGATTTAAAGGTGTCAACAGATGTGTGTATTTGAGTGCAACTAGTAAAGAGTTCAATAAGTGGAAGTCTGTGATCTGGTTATAGCTAACTGTGGATTTTAGTGGTTGATCAGATCAGTAAAACCGAGATATATGTTTGGGCAAAGCCATTTAAGGATATAAACGTGGGAAGTACGGTTTTAAATCAATAGGAACTTTAAAAGGAAGCCAATAAATGGCAGCAAGTGCAGCAATAATTAGTCTTGCTGTAGCAATATGAATTAACTGGAGGCAATGGAGGGAGTCCCGACTGATACCTAAGTACAACGCACACTTAAACAAAAGCACACATAGCCTTTTGTAAGTCACTGGAAAGACTGTCTTAACTACCTTAACATGGAAAATCAACACTAATCAAAACCTCACCATCATCAAAATTAAGGTTAGAATAAAATATTAATCCTATTTTGAGCTTTTGGGGTGATATTATCTGAAAGATTCCCAAGACTAAAAACAATAAAAGTGAGAAAATTTGGGGGGGACCAGAATGACCCCTAGTTGTGGTCATTGTACTTAAGGAAATCAACACAACCGAAAGAAAGAAAGAAACAAACCAAAAAATACACTTCAGAATTCATGACAGCACGAGAAATAACAATATATTTAAAACGGTCAGAAAACACACCAATTTAACAACAATAAACAAAAACACAATAACCTTTCACATAAGCACAAAGCACAATAAAACAAAGAAAAAAAATAGGCAACTAAACAGAACCTTTTTACTAAACTCCCGAAACATTTTGTGTACTTTTATTGTGCTTTTGGTTTTCTTGTGTTTTGCACATCAAGGCAATCATACCTGAAATGACCAGAATAGTTCAACATAGCTTCAGCTGTGCTTATATGTTTGTATCAAAGACATTTTTAATATCACTTGCATGGACCATAATAATGCCGTACATGTAATTTCAGTTTGATGTCTGTAACAATAAAATACATCAGACTTAAACATTGTTTCGATGACTTCAGACTTAAATTGTGGTTGGTTAAGTAAAGGACCTAAGTCCTTCTTCTACCACTAGAAACAGCTGTTCTGTTGGAGTTGCACTGATTTTAAACTTAACTTTTAAATTGACTATTCATTAAAATAAAATGTATTTAAAGTACTTGAGGCAAAAAAGAAAGAAGAAAAAGAAAAACAGCAGAGTTGAGTGTTAATGCTTCACTGTTGCTTGGTTATAGTTGAAGGCTATCCAAATAAACACACTGCATTCCCCACTGGCCACGAGAAGGTGTTGTAGTGTGTGATATTCATTATTCACTGACCTTGTGTGTACGATGACTGGGTGAAGTGAGACAGGGGTGGACAAACAATTTGAACTACAGCATAGTTCATGGTAAATAAAGACTTTCAGACCAAGGTTGAAAGACAGCGAGGAAAGGTTGTAAAATGAGATGTTTATGTACCAGGCATCCATTGGTTGTGGTTTTTAAAAGGCTTAATTAGCATGCCAGAGTGACTTGTCCATGCCTCATTGGTCTTCACTCATACAATTCAGTTGTGACTCAGTGAGCATACACTGTAGGTTCTCTTCAACTGCTCGTTGCTGTAAAGAGAAGCCACAATCCCTGAGCGCTTTCAATCTAGATCTCTTTCTAAGCTGCAAGTTAACAGTCCAATGAGGATGGAGGTTCAGGACAGAGGAGGTGGGATATATCCTTGTGCAGCATTAACATTCAATCCACTTGCCTGTGGTCTTTCAATTATTCATGCATGCATGTTACATCATTTTGTGTAAGCCAGTGGAGATTTTTTTTCCCTCACAGATATTAATAGACATAGTTGTATATTTCTGTGCCTCAAAGAAACGATGCACTTAGAAAGCTTCTCTGTCTGGTAATTGCCATGTGGGTCATATATCGCTTCATAATTTGTGAGCTTATTATAATGCTTAAGTTGACATGAAAAACAAACACAGTAGATGGTAGTTATTACCCCTTAAAGCTAAATCAATATAAGTGTGTTATTTATTTAAGTTCTTGACTGTGTGTTTGTTACCTCGTGGCATTATTCTCAAAGGAAGGAGTTGTGGTTGGTGGAGGGTGGTGTGTTCAGGTTCTCATGACTTTCGGTCATCTCGAGGTCACATTTTACAAAGCCCTGGGCTACAAAACATAACAACATTTCAGAAATGACAACAACGAAGCAAAACCCAACCTTTCACAAAAGGTGTTTTGCGAAATGTTTTTCTTTTTTGTATTTTTCCGAGAAGAAGATGTTTTCTTTCTTGTTTTGTGAAATGCTGCAGAATTTATAGTTTCAGTCTTGTGTTTTATAAAATGTCTTTTTTTGTTTTGTTTTGTTTTTTGTGTTCTTCGAAGAAAGCATTTTCGTTTTTGTAGGATGCTTTGTGTTTTTCGCGTTTGTCCTTACTTGGAAAATGTATAGTTTTCTTCTGTCATTGTTTTGTTAACTTTGTTTAGTATTTTTTTTTTTTGTGAAATGTTATATTTTTTAATTTAACATTTGTTTTGTCATTTTTATTAGAAAATTTTGTTGTGTTTTTGATTTGTTGTTGTGTTTTGTCCCTTTGAACGACTGTACTTTCAGATCATTAACAGAAAACTGTTTTGTTTTCTTTGAGACCAGACTAAGAAAATGCTGTTATTGTGCTTCAAGATTATAGGATCTGTGTGTGTTTTTACATGAACACGTAAAAGGGTTATGCTTTGCTGTGGTAGTCTGACACAGGGCTTTACAGGCGCAGCTAATAAGCAGAGTCTTCAGGGGCTCTGCCTAAGACTAGACTGTCCCTGAGGCTTTGGCTCCCAGCGGCCATTGCACTCATCCTCATATCACATGGTGAATGTTGAGATGCATTCAGTTACATGCTAAGAGAGTGAGAGAGCTGATAGCGTTAATGCATAGAAAAATAGAAGTCAGAAGGATGAGGCGGAGGGGAGAGTATTCATACATCCAGATATACATCCACAGGTCAGTGGAGAATGGGAGAAAAAAATCATAGTGCAAATCCATCTTCCTTCAGTGAGAGTACTTGGAGAGAGTACTCACTGTACTCTTCACATTCATGCATTAGAGCTGAAGGCAGCACTTTAGCCAGCAGGTACATGCTGGTACACATGCTTGTCTCGTACATCCCGATAGATGGATGGCTGACGGGTAGATGGGCTATTAGAAACATTAACCTGGGACTTCTGTGTTCTGCGTCAGAACAGGTGGCATATGTGCAGCAGCTTCCACCTCAGGGGCAATCACAGAAATGAATCAGGATTCCAAGCATTCGCTAGACTCGTGTTTGGAGTTTCAATGGACCTTTAAGAAAATGTTTTGATGACTTTGCTCTACTGATATTGCCTGGAATGATATATTAATTATTGTAACTGAGCTGTGAGGTATAAATGCTAAATTGCAAAGAGTATTGGGAGGTCATTAAAGGGAGTAAAATAATAAACTGTTAGATTTCCTGTAAGCTTGTCTTTGGTATCCACAGTAATCATGTTTGCCATTTTGACTGTATGCTTGGAACTTTATTGGAACTAGCAAGTGATATTGTCATGGTTTTCTATTAACATTTGAAGTTAAGTGAAAGAAGCATGTACACAGACTGCAGTATTTAGTACCTAACTTGCTACTTAATCCTGAAATTTGATTTTAGTAAATGACGATATTTAGCACATATTTATATTGCCAACATGCAGGAAATAATTAGTGAGAGTGGGAGCACCCCAATTTTTATATCACAGCCAAATTTGTGGCTGTAGCCTGAGAAGTGAGGCAACAGGGATGGTTGTCTGAGTCCTGTGTGAGTGCTGATTTGTTTCATGTGGATGATGAGATATGTAAGCTTCAGCCTGCTGTGGTTTTTACTATGACCCAAAGAGGTATGTTGCACGCCTAAAGGATGATAGATCTAGTGGGTGGCTAAGAAATTGAATATAGACATTGAAATACATCACTTCATGGTCTCAGGCGAGCATGTTATTTGAGTGTGACATGTTTGCAGAAGGGTGGGGAGTCTGAATGTTTAAAAAAAAAAAAAAAAAAAAAAAAAGAGGGGCTGGGTTGGGCTCTCTTTCTCGCGTCTCTCTCCAGCCTAGAAGTGGAGTGTCTTTCCCCCCATTCCCCCTCTCTTCGAGCTGCTGGCCCTCGGTCAGGTAACAAAACAGGATAGTATCACAGGACGGTGAAACCCAAAGTGGCCCGCCTGCCTCCATATGTCCGTTCATGTGAATGTGTGTGTCTGCGAGGCTCTCACCCGTACCTGTCATATATCCTATATCTTATCTTCTTTGTTCTCAGTGTGTTTGCCTGTTTGTTGCACCCCTTTGAACACACCCTTCCCTTGCGCCCACTCCTAACAACCTCTTGTCACACACACCCCAAAACCCCATATGTATGGTCTGTGTTTCAAGAGTCGTTGCTATGCCAACAGCCCACTTTCTGTGTCTTAGCTGTGGGAGAATCTGATCTGAGTCCACTCTGCCTCCCACTGGATACTGTAGACAACTGCAGGTTTTACAGAATCATATCAACCATATCAGCCAGGTTGGACAGAAAAAGCATTGGCACCAAAATATAGCAGTTGTAACTCTACCATCTGCCACAATTAATATAGCCTTTAAAATAAATTAAATAAACTGGAATCAATCTTCATGTTCAATTCATGATATTATGTGTGATCTGGAGATGGAAACTTATTTCCTCCAACAGAGCTGCAGCCTCTTTGTTTAAATAGCCTGGAGGCAGGGAGCAGAGGACCACCTCAGGTGCTGTAGAGGAAGGCTAGTAGAGAGGCCGTTCCCCTGGCTGCACTAGCTCTTACCTGAGAATGCACTGAATCCCTGAATGAAGCATGAAGGAGAATGAATAATTGAAGATGTTAACTCCCCCATCGATACTTGGGAGGTGGAGGAGGAGGGAGGTGCCATGCTTTACTTTAATCCAGACGAGTCTCTCCCTGCTGTAGAGTATATCATATCCTAACCCAGCCTTTTTCCCTCCTCTCACACGCATTGCCTGCAGTTTAGTCTGTTGAAGCAAAAAAAAAAAAAAAAAAAAAACAGGCCCTATGATAATGCAGTTACCTTCCTTGGTAACTAATGCAACTAACACCAATTGATGAATATTCCCTTCCCTTCTTAAGATGGTTAACATCCCTCCTTCCCCCCCGTCTCGCTCCAGTTCCTTTGCTGGTTGAAGTGAAGTCTGTTTGCTTGTCTCGTTTGCTTGCTTTTTCTGTCTGTCTATTTGTCAGTATATTTTCCCCTGGTTTTGTCCTTGTCTTTTGCAAAAATGCACACATTATTGCATTCAGCATCAATTCTCATCCAAATTTGCAGTTCAGCGCGGCCAACAAAAACTTATCTCTCGGTGAAAAGCTCGACAGACAAGGCTGGCCAGACAGACAGACTATCTATGGGCTCCTTGTTTATGCCCGTCCAAGGCATTGCCTTCACTCTAAGAGTGACAACTACTTGCATATATTATATATGCACATGTAGCCAATGCCAGTTTGTGCTTTGGCCCCTGTGTCCCCAGTCCACACTTTTAGAGTGTTGCGAAATGGTTGGAAAATCAGGTTAGCTTTATTAATAACTTTTATCACCTGTAGTTACTTTATTTCTAACACTGCCCTCTTTTGTAACACTCTAAATGTGCTCTTCCTATGTTCTTACTATTTGTCTACGTTTTTGTTTTCAGTGATAATTTTGAATGGTGTGTTACTTTATTTTTCTTTCATCATTTATTTTGACCTTTCCTCTTAAAGAAGGATAGTTCTTGCTCTTTATCCTGATAATCAACTGTATTTATTGTCTTTTTCTTTTTTGTGCTCTTTTTCTCCTTTTAGCATGTTTGCTCCTTTGTCTCCTGATAGAGACTTTGTGTGTGTGTGTAGCTCTTTAGTTTTGTCTCTTATTCTTTGATACATATCAGACTGACCAAACTAAGCCTCTCTTATGTTTCCAGGCTTTCCTTCCCTCATTCCCTATCTTTTCTTGCAGCTATGTTTTTTCTATCTAATGTGCTGGTGTTTGTAATGATGTCACTCTCTCTTTGGTTTTGGTTTTTGTACTGCATACTGTTCATGCTGTTAATATCTGCAATATCTTATAATACAGAAAAATCATTTTAAGCTTGCTTGTGTATTTCTCACATTTCTTTTTTGAACCTTCTATATTATCTACAGTCCTTATGATTTCTGTCAAGTGTGTGTTTGCAACTTCAGCATCCTCTCTGCATTTGCTTATTTTACTCTTTCTCTGTTTTTTTTTGTACTTGTTTTTCTTGTTTGTTTATTGCCTAATGGTGTTGAGTGTTCAGCCTCTCCATGTGCCTTAACCAGTCATCTATATGGAATGCTGTGTGTCCAGTGTGTCACGTTACATTAGCCAGGATTTTTGCATTGGACTGTTTCTTGGTCTGTCTTTTGTCATGCTTTCTTTAATCTCGTAAGATTTTTCTCCTTTAATTTTCTTCTCCACTTTTGCTGTTTTTCTTTTATGTACACTTTGTGATTCTTGTTTTTGATGTATGAACATAGGGATTTTTCTCCCAGAGTGTTTATCCCACATGTTTTTTCGACCATCCTCGTGCACAGGAACTAAACTTAACATCTATTAACATTTGTACTTTAGTGCCAGCTGCGCCACGGGAGATCTCTGCTCTCTCCTTTATTGTTCTATATATCATTTGTGTTATTGGTGCAACTAAGAGACATTTAAACTCACGTCTGTCCTTTACATGATGCTGTACATGTCTGTCCACTGTTGTTATAGTAACGTCATGTTGCTATAAATGTCATTATACATGTGTGTCTCATCTTCAGAGGAAATAAATGTTGATCTGACACCCTCCAGAGATTGGGGATAACAAACTGGTTTTAATCTATTTAAGTTTAGTGGCGCTGTTTTGTGCTCTTACTGAAAATGTGTTTGTTTATTTGGTGGAGCTAACTTTTTTTGTTAGAGATGTGGATGTGTGCCACACTGGATGTATCTATAGTCATCTCAGACTTCAGTTTTCATCAGACACAGCTCTCTACATCAATTGTCTTCAGTTCTAGTGCCCATAATTTATCTGTGGAATCTTTGGCAGATTTTATTTGGCTTCATTCAAGATAGCCACAGAAAGCACATTCAACTTTGAAGTGACATCTATCCAAAGTAAACTTGGATGGAATTGATAATTTTAGACAGCCAGTTTTCAACAGTTAAACAAGTGAAGGCTGGACTCCCTGTGTGCTCAGACATTCTGCCTTACTATAGATAAGTTAGCCTCTCAGCACACATCTTCACTGTTTTTCTTTGTCAACCTGAGTTTTTGCTTTCAGGGGCAACAAGCCAGCTAACAGCCCCAAAGGCCAGCCTCCAGATGCTGATGGACACTCCTCCGTAACGGACCTGGCAAACTCTCTCACTGGAGACATGGTGATGGTAAGAAGCCTGTTCCATTTCCTATTCATCCTCAGTCATGTTGGTTGACTGGTGATCTGTAATGTACATGTGGAATTTGATACCAACACCATGCTCTTTCAGTGAAAGAGAGTCTTGAATGTTTAGATTTCAACACTAAGGTCACTCTGGAAGATTCTATAAAAGAAGCATTCATCAAAGATAGTCTTTGTAAACAAGGATGGATTGGAGTGCACCACTTTTTGCCAAACTCTGTCACATAAAGTCAGTTAACAAAAGAAAACATATCTTTGATCTTTTAACATTCATAATGTATAAAATTGTCAAAAAATTATATATATATATATATATATAATAAGTCAGAGGCCTTTGAACTATGCTCATTGTCAGCCAATGTTGTACAGTAAAATAAGCATAAATACACATTTAGAGACAGTTCAGTTCAGTCAAGATTAAGACAGCTGTTTGCTGTCGTTGACACCTCTGTCGGATAATTACTGCATTAGGAGCTTTGGCCATAACTGACCTTGGTTTAATCATATACTGTTTGAAACCATGGTAACAAAGGTTATGTTTCAGGAGAGGAAAACCTCTTACCTCTAGATTCTAGACTTTCCTTCTTGTCAAGCCTTTAAGGTTGGTGATGCTCCCTGAAAAGGTCTGGCCTGAATAAACACATTACAAGACAAAGTTCTTAGTCTGACTTTAGTCAAGTGTGCTTCAATTTCCAGGGCAGGAGTTTCTGACAATAATAAAGGTGATCTGAAAGGTTTAGAAACAATATTCAAGTTATTTTTTATGTTTACGTGCTGTTTGCCATGCAGTATGGTAATTCTGAGTCACCATGTAGGAATTGTGTCGCAAAGTCATTTTTAGTACAAATTACAAGGTAATCTAAAATTGGAAATTGTAACAAGGGAGCCACAAAAGACAGAAAAAAACACTGACAGTTCCCACAGAGGCAATCAAGTAAGACAAGTCATCCAAGGTGACTCAGTGATAAATTAGAGCTGGAATATTTCTTTTCTTCACACTAGCTCTGACTGATAGTTCTAAAATTCATATTGATGAATGCTGACTGTCTTTGTCATTTTAAAATTGTTACTCTGGCATAAAAAACAAAAATCAGCAACCTAAGGTAATTTTTGGAACAAGTGTTTTTATGCAAAGACTTCAAGTTGGTCTTTTTTCAAAATGTCAGCTGTGGCTTTTGCACAAAGTGGTTTAATGAAGAGCTGGTTCGTTATCTCCACACAAAGTCCTACATTCTTTGTTCCACTTTAATGCTTTGTTAGTGGGGGAGAAATACACTTAAAGGACAAGGACAGAAGGTGGAGCCACAGGAAGAAAAGAAGTGACTGTCAAGACAGCTGCAAGTGTAGAATGCCAACCATGAGCTGGGCTTCTCTGACTGTTCTCTCAATGCCTCTCACGCAATGCTCTCTCTTCTCTTTTTTCTGTTTGTCTTTTGCTCTCTCTTTCACTTTCTCTGTCCGCTGCTTTTATCAGATAGTGGCCTTTTAGTGCACAGCAATGATAAAGCAGTCAGACTGACTGTGAGAGAGAATCTGGGGGTCTAAAGCTCGCTATCTTCAATCTGAGCACCTCCTGCCTCTTAAGGATATTAGTAAGGAAATTAAACTCTCTCAGTCTTCTTAACATCAGACCAATCTCTGCCTCTGAGCAGCTGCTCGAGTATGCCGTAATAGAAATGCAGCTCTAAAATTTCATCCTATTACAACTTCTCTCTGTCAAAGTTTGTGTGCATGTACTTGTGATACACAAAGTGTGTGCCCTTGGAGTTAGCTTTTCATATGAGTGGCTGCCACTGTTGAATGTGTGAGTATTTGTATTCATTTGTTAATATTTATGGCCTGCAGCTATCTCCAGGTTCTGAGGACGATGATGGTGAAGGGCCTATCAGTGAAAAGCTGGGCCGGATCCAGTTCAGCATAGGCTACAGCTTCCAGAACACAACCCTCACTGTCAAAGTTCTCAAAGGCCAGGACCTCCCAGCCAAGGACTTCTCCGGTACCTCGGACCCTTTTGTCAAAATCTACCTGCTGCCTGACAAAAAGCACAAACTGGAGACCAAGGTCAAGAGGAAGAACCTCAACCCACACTGGAATGAAACCTTCCTCTTTGAGGGTCTGTCTTGTTACCAATCATCCAACCACTGTTGCAAATTTTATTTTTTTACTCCATTACATTATGTCATGCAGAAAAATTATTTTTAAAAATGTATTTATGGGGGATCAAGCCGTCACATTAAGCAGCATAATTTAGCCACAAAAATTGCATTTTTGAAATGGTAAATGTTTTGGCTTTTATATTGCCATTAATTCTTAAGTACATCCAACAAACACTTTACAGTGACTTCTTTACACTCAACCAATAACACACCTACACCAGTGCTGGCTGAGCTGCCGACATGACCCACAAATTGTTCGGTGTTTTCACTCACCTGCAATGAAATGAAAAGCTGCTGACTGTCCTGAAACTCAAATCATCCAATGAAAATGAAAAATGGTATACCTTCAGCTTTTTTAATATTTATACAACAGATTGAGCTATTTCTAAAATCTGTAATTTTCTTTATGGACCCATCATTACAAGAACGTCTGAGTAAGATTAAACTACCTGTGGCCTAAAAATTCCACAAATATTCAAGAAATCCTTCTTTTTTACTGACCAGATCCTTGAAACATATATATATGTTATAAACATCTAACATAGATATTATTTATGTAAATCACATGCTAAAGCCTCCTTTTTCAAAACTTCCTTTTTTTTAATTTAGTTCAAAATGAACAACAAAAGCAGAAAATAAGACAAAACAAAAACAAAATTAAAGTAGTGTCACACAGAATTCAATTTAATTCAATTTAGTTCAATTCAGTTCAATTCAATTCATTCATTTATTTATTTTCATTCATTCATTATCATTCATTCTGACCATGATAATGAGCAACCTTAACAAAACCGAATGAAAATGTTAGCTTTATGCTAACTTAGGCAGTACAGTTGACTTGGTTGTCGAGGAAAAAGCTGGCAATTGAATATCCCTTTTGAAATCTTTCTCCTTCTGGAGCTCATTCCAACGGTGGAAGGCTAGCGTGATGTTTATCACCTTTTTGTATCACCTGGTCACGTTGCCTTTTAAGTCCCCTTTTTTGCTTTTTCAAAACATCTCCCATGCTGCTGCTGTATATGCATGGTCATGCATTTTTGTAAATAACAATTTCACAAATTTATCTAGCTTGCTGGGGTATTAAGCTACTCTCGTTTATTTTCTTGTACGTTTCAGTAATGCTGGCTCGCAAGGAAAACGCGTAGTTGGTGCTGCACCTTTGCCTCCAACTGTTGTTTTAAGATTGCAGACTGTCATGGTGCTTCCCTAAAGGCGGATTTATACTCACGCGGCATCTGAGTCTGTGTCACCGCCGTAGGTGCTGTGTAGGTCCGCAGAGGCTTAACGCGCACCTCTTCCAGACCTGACGTGCACTTCTGTTATGCAGACGGTTACGCGGCGGTACTCCCTTGTGATTGGTCAGTTTGGGATCACGTGTTGCCTGATCTCTGGATTTTCAGAAAATAGCTACCAAACTGAAGTAAACCATCAAAAGACGTGGTGAGTTTACCAGCTGATACCACCCCTGCTGCCACCTTCAGATTAGGTGGAGAAACTGCAACACAACACCAAAACAATGCATACCCCCTACGCTTGAGTGCGATAGCAAACTTAGCAGCGTCAGCCACACAGTAGCTGACAGCATGCAGACGCCGCACGAGTATAAATCCGCCTTAATCACTAATAGCTTACCCGTCATATATATGAACAAATCTAAAATTCTTTTTAACGAGAATGTTTCAGATCATTAGCGGAAGTCATAATCCACCAACACACACATATACATGCAGACATTGATTTTGACCAGTAAACAACAAAAAATGTTACACAATGTCCCTTTAAAAAAGCGCTATAAGACTTGTGTGAAAACTCATAAAAAGGTGTGAAGAGCATCCTGTATGGTTTCATTATAACCACACACACACACACACACACACACACACACACACACACACACACACACACACAAGAATGTTGAAATAGCTCAAACCCTTTCCAAAGGCTGAATAGTGTGTGCTCTTGAAAAATGAATGAGATCAGTGTCTGTGACAAGAGTACTGTATAATGATCCCTCTGGGTCATTTCACAGAACACTGACTGGTCCAGCAGCTTTGGAAATGCACTTTGGCCTTTCCCAAATTCAGCCCTGTTAGCATGTTGCACATTACATTACCCTCTCTGTACTGTCAGGAGCACTAACATTACTGTTTTTCATTCTTCATGACTTAGCTGTGCCTGGCTCCCCCCTGAAGTGTTATCTGTTCTGTGTCTGTTTTAGGCTTCCCTTATGAGAAGGTGAGAGAGCGCACTCTCTACCTCCAGGTGTTGGACTACGACCGCTTTAGTAGGAATGACCCCATTGGAGAGGTGTCAATTCCCCTGAATAAGGTGGAACTGGGCCAGATGAAGACTTTTTGGAAAGAGCTCAAGCCCTGCAGTGATGGCAGTGTAAGAGATAAAGCAATGACCATGCAGCAGAACCATGAGAATCTGCTCTTTTAATTCCAGTGTTATTAAATAAAGCAACTTTGACACATTTGGTGACTGTTTTCAGCATGGGAACCTGATTGACGTAATTTTTGGGTGAGCAACATTTTCGCCTAAGCAAGCCTGGTCACTGGACCATTTGTGTTTGGCACAAGGGGTTAGAGTAGAAAGGGCAGTGATGTAAGATTACACAACAGGCTAGTGAGTAATCTAGAGTTTGATATCCTCTGATGAAATCTGATATTAGACCAGATGATTCATGCACCATTGTGTTTGTGTGTGTTCCTCAGGGGAGACGAGGAGACCTGCTGGTGTCTCTCTGTTATAATCCCACAGCCAACACCATCACTGTGAACATCATCAAAGCGCGCAATCTGAAAGCCATGGATATCGGGGGCACCTCAGGTAGCGAATCCTCTGTGTTTGCTTAGTCTTTTTTTTCTAACCTATATTTACTATTCATTTGCCCTTTTCATGACTTTGGAAGCTCTGTGTCTCTGTTAACAAACATTTACTGACTCTGTGCAGGGAATGGTCACTGTCTACTGTAGATAGCTGCAGCAGCAAGGTGACATTACATCCAGCATCTCTTTGTTGACCTCTCTGCCTGTATATCTATGAGGATCTTGAGACTCCCAGCCAAATGTGTCTCAGCTCTGTCTGGTGGCTGTTTGTTTTTAAAATATCCAGTCTCACAGAGAAGGGCTTTCTTTGCCATATATATTATCAAATTACAGCTTCTTCAGTACTATGAGTGCCACCTACTAGAATCACCGAAAATAATAATGCTCCAGAATTGGTAGTACAAATCCCAGGCCCTATTTCCATAAATACTTCCTCATTTGTACGTTTCCTAGCTCAGGGAATAGGTTGACCTTGAGCTCAAACGAGATATCTGCCTCCCTGCTGCCTTCACTGACTTTCACAATTAAGAGGGTAATAGCTAACTTGATCCCAAAAACACCATCCAGGAGAATCTTCATTGTCCCTCTCATGTAAAATGCTGCTGTTTGCATCCATATTGCAGATCCCTATGTGAAAGTGTGGCTTATGCACAAAGATAAGCGTGTGGAGAAGAAGAAGACAGTGGTGATGAAGCGCTGTCTGAACCCTGTTTTCAATGAGTCCTTCCCTTTTGACGTGCCCGCTCATGTGTTGAGGGAGACTACTATCATCATCACCGTCATGGACAAGGACAGGCTCAGCCGCAATGATGTTATTGGCAAGGTAATGTGTCAGGGTGCTATCTGTGTAGTAGCTCTCACTTACAGTTTACTTCAATTCTGTTCAACTTCTTGAAGTGCTGCAATGTAAGTTCCCTCAAGTATTGCCATTAAATATCATTTAAAAGTACATCACCTGAGCATTTTTAGACTTGATACTTTAGTTTGATTGCACTACATATACTGTTGAACTTTTAAATTAACTACATTTCTCACAGATTTATATACCTTGTAGCAGTTTAGAGCATTCTGAAATAAAGATTAATATAAAATGGTTAACAGTTATACAGGAAGTTTACCTGACAGTAAATGACTTTATTAAAATCTGCCCCTTTTAAAAGCAATTAATTATATTACAATGAAAACATTTTTTATTGTCTTTAAGTACATTTAGCTAATTTCGCTTACAATATTTGCTATCACTTAAATAAGGTTTTGAAAGTAGACATTTTAACCAATTAAGTAGAAACTAGAAACTAGAAAAATGTTTGCAAGAAATACAATACTCAATCCTGAATACTTACAAAGTTATAATGGTAATTTGGATGGAGTAATGGGGAAATATGCAAGTTATAGTAAATGAAAACATTTGAAATAAGGCTATTTTCCAGTTTAAATTATAGTTAATCTAGTTATAGCTCTTGACAAATATCTCCATGTGCACTATTCACTCCCAAAGCTTAGTACTTGATATAGCACTTCTATGCTTTAATAACTTCTGATAGTGAAGTTGAGTGAAGGTGAGTTTAACTTGTGAAATCTTTGCTTATTCTTCTGATGGAAAAGTTTCCAGCTCATTAAGGTCTGATGGTTTTCTCAATTGAATTGCTGACTCAGAATTTTCCCAAAGATTTTTTGTGGGTTTCCTTTGAATCTATAAAGCCAGTTAGCAGTTTTGCAAGTTTCTGCAGCTTCCTTCAACACAGCTGAATCTATACCCCTTCACCATGGCGAGAGTATTATTCTGGACATTAGACTCACCTTTCTGTCATTCATTATGTTTGTTCAATGTTCCATCTTTCAATAGATAAAGGCTGACTTAAAAGGGACACTCAGCTCTACAGAAAGTCTTATTCAGAAACGTTTGAAGTCATAAATCTTTACTTTCTTTGGACAGGTGGAATAATAATTACTACAGCTGGTTTCTTTAAATTAATTAACAGAGAAATACATTTCTAACTTTATCAGTGATGCAGCCTGTAAGTGCACGGTGACCAGCATTCTTGCTTCATTTCATTACACTCATTGCTGCGCTCCAAAGATGACACAGCTCACTCTAAAGCAGGTCATACTAAATACCACTTTCAACCTGAACAAAGCAACATTAAGCTAAATGACACCTGTGTGAGGATATTACTTTTACAGAGAGATGAAGATTGCAACAATTTATCCTGTGTAAGGTGACTTAGAGAGGATTTCAGTAAGTGTTCTTGATCGTTTCATATTTTCTTTCCGCTTTCAGATCTACCTATCATGGAAGAGTGGACCAGCAGAAGTGAAGCACTGGAAAGACATGCTCGCTCGGCCGCGTACTAACGTCGCCCAGTGGCACGCTCTCAAGGCCTGAAAGCACCGCCCAGCTTCCTCCATGGCCCCTTCCCTTCTCCTGCCCCCCCAACCTCGCCAACTACGCCTCTCTCCCTTCCTCCTGCTCCTGTCCTTATGCACAAGACTGACTTGCTGCCAGGCTGCGAAACACGGGTACAATTAGCCATCTGCTCTCTTAAACCTTTAAACTCTTCTCTCTTTTATTTCAAAATCTCAATTTCCTCGCCCACTCTTCTCTTCTGTTCCCTTATTTTGTGCAGTCGTGTCTCAGTTTCAGTGTCTCACCACTTTGCCAATGGTCCCCCTGTTTCTAACTGTCTGTATGTCTGTCTGATCTTATGCACTTTGTCTATGGAGGTCTGATCTTTTTTTTTTTTGTTGATCCCTTAGTTCTAAACTGCACTGCAGCCCTGACCCATTAAAGGTGCCAGTCCCGTGGGATCACAGAAAATCTTTAGTAATGATCTTAACTTATTTAATCCTACTGTATGAATACTCCAGGTACACAATATTATTCAGTATGTACTATATGTACATATACATATTGATATATTAGGATTATATTGGCAGAACTTTCCCTCTACACATGACTAGTAAATAGTATGTTATCCATAGCCTGTCTGCTTTTTCCCACCTTCTCTGTCTCTTCATTTGTCTCCTGCTCCTCGTCATTTGTCTCAAGTGTACTATACCACCCCCCCCCCCCCCCCCCCATTTTCAGTCCTTCTTCCTTTTGACTCAAAACTGGTTTAATGTTCAGCTGAAGTTGTTGAAAGCACTCAATACTCTGTTTGTGATGAAACCTTCTGAAGTCAAGATGGAATTGCTGATCCTGCTGTTTTTTTTTTTCTCTCTCTCTTTTCCTTTCTTTTTTTCCTCTCTTTTCTTATTTTTCTCATTGTTAACCCTTTCTCTTCTTCTGGCACAATATTAGAGAACTACTTCCTTTTTGCCCCCCCCCCGCTCCCGTTTTCTGGGGCCCTCCCCATCGTCTGTGCGCTGTGGGTGCTGTGCTGTAGCTCCAATAAAAATAGAGATTTAAAAAAAAAAGAAAAAAAGAAAAACTGGAACTGGGAAAGCAGAGACACGAACTCGTGACATGGATCGCTCCTAATTTTTCCAGACAAACCAAGCCCTGACACAGTGAGAGAAAAAAGAAGAAGTGCAAAACAAAGTTAAATGCAAACAAATCATTACATCCTGAGATACTATGATGTCACTTTTCACAGCACTACCAACTGCGGAAACTAATTTTAATCTTCTACCAATGTTAACATGACAAAAAAGCTAAATTTGTGCTGTTTGTGCAAATGCATTTGGATTTGTGCACATACTTCTTTGTGTTTATTGATGCTATGAATTCTTTGTGCTGCCCTGTGCTATTGCTTTGTGCTGGTGGGGCATCAATCTCCACTGGGTTTGACTGTCTGGTGCGTTGCGCTAATGTGTGCCTGCTGGTGTGTATATGTTCACAGCAGCAGCACAATTCAAACTCTGCAAAAATCTTCTTCTCTTTTCTCTTTCTATTCTTGTGCTCTTCTTGCTCTTCTTACTGCCATTGTTTCCCCATCCTCTACTGCCCTGCCTTCTGAATGAGGGCATGGGGAAGTTCATTTTGCACTTTTTGAAAATGTAATAACAATAATAATGATGATGATGATGATGATTATAGCTGTGGTGAAAATCAAGGGAGGAGAATCTGAAAGGGTGGGCAGCAGTTGGAGAGAGGTGACGTCTGCTCTCTGATTTCAGGGTTTGGAGATGAGTTAGAGGACACAGAGGATGTAGGGCTCTCATCCTCCTCTTCTTGTCATATTCTTTTTCTGTGTGTAATTGTGTGTGTATTTGTATGGCAGCTACCAGACTCCTGGTGGCAGACTGCAAGTGTTTAAAAAGTCAAGCCAGGATTGAGATACCAGACTTGTCTGCTTGTTGCATGGTGACCAGTCGGCACGAAAGTGTAACTGCACAATATGTCACTCAACAACAAGCGTGGTAGCTTGTAAGCAACAGGCTGCACATTGTGCACAAATTGCATATCTGGGAACAGTGGGATCAACCTGCATTTGGATTCAACACTGACAGTGAAGTAAGATCACAAAGATTTTCTTGGAGTTTTTGTTGTACTTCACAGGAACTATGAATGGGTGTGATATTAGATGATGGCCTGATCCCCCAGTGTGAAATACAGTAGAAGCAGATTAGATATTATCTCTTTGCAGAGTGCTTGAAAGCACTACACTGTACAGTACTGGTAGTAGCCTGGCTTGTATAAGACATTCAACTCGGCATGATATTTCTGTAAATCAAGCAATCATAAACCAGGAACACTAAATAAGTCAGTCATTTAGAGCAGCTTACACAGACATCTTTTCTGTCTTAGAATATCTTCTACTGTAACTGTATTTATTTTCAATTTTATTAAATACTATGGGGCATAATTATGTCTGTTAATCAATATTTAATTTTACGCCAACAGATCAGGGTTTATTTCTAAATGACCATCCATGTTTCAAACTTATTTCAGATTAGACAGCCTTAGCATGCAGATAACAAGCGCTTTCTTTTCTGGTTAAGATTGCATAAGTTAATTTTACGCAGCATTTGCAGTTCTTCTGGTGCTGGTTTTCATTCATGATTAAGATAATATAAAGATACAGTGCGATTGTGCTTTGATCTGTACCAGGTTCCTTGTTACTAAGTGTCTCTGTAAGCTGGTTTGAGCAGCATGGTGTGCTGTGTGTTCTGGCCAATGTGTTTCATGTGAACCTCATTGCTGGCTGCTGTGATGCACTGATCCAGTCCAGCACCCTTCAGAACAATTGGCCAGCCATGGAACAGGCCCCACTGTTTTGACAGTCACTGCCTACAGTGTCACACCACATTATGCTCCCATTAGGTGGTGCTTTCTTGTACCTGTGAGTTTCTCTATCTGCATGCGTAATACTTGCTAAGATTAATCCAACTATTGGAGTTTTATCATTAGTAACCGTGTACAGGAAGATATAAGCTCACATTTTATCCTTGAGACAGTCGGAGGAAATTCTCTCAGTCAATATACACTCACTAATTTACCCAACATGCATGTCTTTGGACACAGAAAGGCCCTGAGGTGACGAGTAAGACTTTCTGGCTATAAGGCATCAGTCTTACCTGGTTTGTCAGTCAAAGATGATAAACGATCAATGCAAAATCACTGCTGAAGCTGTGAAAACACCATATGCAGCCAATGAGTCAACACCAGCTCCTCAGCTTTTTCCTTTCACCAAAATTCCACATTTCTCAAGGAGTGATGAATGGCCATGCTACAGGCGTTGATAAAGCTTTGTCATTAGCAACCCTGTAAACTTGGGTATATGTCTTTATTTTTAGCACAGTGTGATGGCAGTGGTCCTAGAAGGCAGACTTGAGGCTGGAAGGCTTCAGGGTTAGGATTTTAAAACTTTCAGTACAGAGTGCTTTTGAATACAGATGACCTCTAAAATTGAAATCCAATGCATAACACATTCTCTACTGCACTATTTGGGAAATGAGAGGCTACAGGGCTAACTGGAGTTGTGAAATTCTCAAACTACAGCTTTGATGAAGATTTGTAACAACTACAAAAATAAAAAGTCTTCTCTTTTAAATCTCCTTTTACATTTCCTCATCTGGTCATGTTACAAGCCAGGGGCGGCGTGGCTCAGCAAGGTAGAGCGGTCGTCTTGTAACCCAAGGGTTGCCTGTTTGATCCTCGGCCAAGTCGAGTTCATGTCGAGGGCAAGACACCGAACCCCTAATTGCTCCTGATGGGTCGTGGTTGAGCACCTTGCATCAGTGTGTGAATGTGTGTGTGAATGGGTGAATGTGATGTATAATGTAAAGCTCTTTGGGTATCATCCAAGGTACAGTAAAGCTCTATATAAATATGGACCATTCTCAAGACCACAAACTCAGCTTTTACATTGACCAAAGACAATACAAAAATTAGGACTGCATCATCATCACCAAATATTTCCTGACTGCATAAGGTATTTTTTTGTTAAAAAAGGCCTTAGAAGAGAGCATAGGAGTGAACTAAGAATTAAATACTTAAAGCAGCAGCACTATGGAAATTCAGCAGATTTTCACACTTTGGTGCTTTTTAAAGAAGAGTAATTCTGCCTCCATCTTGCATCCTGTCTCTTCTCTGAGCTCTCTCCAGCTAGCAAAAGCCTGTCCAATATTGACTGTTGTCTTAATTTTCTTGCTTTGTCACTTTCTCCATTTCTTTTCCTCACTTCTTCTGGTAATGTCCTCTTATGTTTCTTGCTTAACTGGCCATAGTGGATGTCCAAAACATCCAGTGTTTTGATATGCTGGAGTTATTGGAGTGTGGTGCAGTGCCATAAAGCATAATGCAGCTGTCACATGATGCTCTGGGCCGGAGCACATAGTTGTAAAGTGCAGTTTTCTTTCTTAGCATCCATTCCATGCCTCACAATTGGAATGCTCTGGATGTGACTTCATCGGAAGCTCCTTTTGGACTCCTCCAACCAGGGTTGGCTGGGGACATGCCTGTCAGTGCCAGGGGGGGCAGATACCATTTGCCTATATAAGGGGCTGGCACTTAGCAAGCAGGTCATTAAAAATCCTTTTCTCACTATGAGCAGACGTTCCAGTCAATTTCTCTCTTGACCCAACTGTCCCCCTCTGTACTTAGCTTGCCTGTCCACAGACATGAGTGCAAACTCAACTGCTGGGCACTTCGTTCCAGGCTTGCACAGTGTTTCTGAGAGAAAATTCTTCTCACAAACCTGTTGCAAAACAGCGGTGTGAGCTGTTTATTGCTATGGGCAGCAATTTGTAATGGTGTGTAGCAGAGTCTTTTAATGTAGTGTTGATGTTGTATGTTTTTGTGTTAAGCGTCCTTGGCAATGTAGTTTCCCCCCTCAGGATTAATAAAGTTATCTTATCTTATCTTAATTTTTTCTTTGCTGACTTGAGTAGCAATACTCTTGATAACAATACCACAATTAGCAATACTCCTGGTAGCAATTCCATAAGTAGCATTAGTAACAATGTTTACCCAGAGCTAATGCTAGACCCTACAGGCAATTGTTAGTGGACTCTGAGTAGCAATACTCCCCTGTGCTAGCTACCCAGAGAGAAGCAGCAATGCTCCTCTCACCTAACAACAACAGGTTAGCCGTGGTAGTCGTCACCAACCGCACCCTAGCTCCACAGCTAAACTGCCCTGCTAAGTGAATGGATACTAGCAAAGTACCCACCGAAGCACAGGAGAGAACACAGATGTGAACCTGCTATAAATTTTCATACTGGAATATTAACACATATAGCTCCTGAGTTTTTGGGGGTGTGCTTGCACTGTATCCACTTAGATCTCCCTCAAGATGCTTTGTCGTCGTCTGGCTCATCAGATGAACAAGTCTGATGGCGACCCAAAACGGCGACCTCGCAATAATGCTCGCCCCCGATGCAGAACCTGGAACAAGCTGATGTAAAATACTTGATGCTGTTGATCCCTTACCACTGGATACAGTCGACAATGGTCTTTTGGCAGGTCCTCTGGATTTCCTTGTGTTGGGAGAGGATGAAATTGTGTCAGAGATAAGATGTTTCGAACTTGCGTCCGATGCATCTCATCTCTGATGAAAATGAAGACGATTACCCACCTTAAAGACCCTCTACTCAGACTGAAATCCCGAAAGCTAAAGAACGGGGAAACAGCTTCTACCATTTTTTTTCCAGAACTGCCTGAGGAGCTTGCTTTTTCCTGGCGGAGCAAGCTCAACAGAGAAAAACATCCAGTGAGTGGGAGCTCTGTGCTCGACTGTGAGGGAATGGAAAAGTCCAGTGTACCCCAGATGCCCCCAATGGGAGCGCACCTTCACCCAAAGACTTCCATGTCATTGGGGCTACCCGCCCTACACTCCAGCATAGACATTTTTCAATCCAACCTGATGGAGAAATCCTATAAGGCGGTTAAGATGATGGTCGATGCACTTGATGCCTCATCCCTTCTTACAGCATATCAGGTGGAGCTGGAGGAAGACATGAATTCTTGATGCTGCGCTGTGGGGACGAAGTGTGTGTTAACACCATTTACTGTCTTCACCTCCAAAAGGTGGTGATCCAGGTATAGGGAAGAGCTGAGGGGCTGATGGTCCTGCAGGAGAAAGTATGCTGGCTAAACCTCAACACACTCTCGACCAAAGAGAAGGAGGACCTCCTCGACATTCCCAGAACTCCTGAGGGACTGTTAGGTGCAGCTGTATGCACAACGCGAAAGAGGTGCAAGGACAAGAAATGAGATGACAAAGCCCTAAATCTGTCTCCCACGGCAGTGGCCAGTGCCCACTGACCCAGGACCCCTGACCTACCATCAAACCTGTGTCCAGGCTGTGGCGTGTTTGCCCCCATCTTTCAGAATCCCCAGGCTGAGGAAAATGCAGCCTGCTGCCCAGGCACCACCACCATGAGGCCCCACTGCCAAAGGCAGAAAAAGCCTAAAGGCACACGCCCTGATCAGCTGCTGCCAACCTCCACTCAGACTGTGTAGAGGAGGAAACGGTTGACCTGATAATCGGGATAAGAGTGTGTACTGGATTCGCTCTCTGCAGTGAATTAGCTCCTAGATGGGGTCAACCAAGTTTGGCGCATGAACAACAGAATGTTTGAGCATAAAAAAAGCAGAAACTAGTCTAAACAGAGGTGATCCCTCTGTGACCCCCAGCCATGTATCAAAAGCATTTTGGTTTCACAAAATGGATTAAAATTTCGCAAACTGTTGCATCCAGGCATTCTGCCGGGGGTGCAGTTAAACATGTTGCAAAACATAACAAAATCATTAGCACAATGGGATTGGGTGTCTCCTTTCCTAAAGGGATTGAGACCTCTTCCCTACATAAACGGACTTGCCGAGGACCAAAGTCCCTGCGCATGCATGCTGCAAAACGACATGTTTTGCAATACTGTGCCACAAGAGGACGATCTGACCCCACAAATCACAGACTAGCCCGCAAGTCCTCTGTTACTAAGAATGGAGAGGTGAAAAGATTGCACAGACGCAAAGGGGATTCTGAGCATAATAAACAGAGGATACAGACTGCTACTCACTGTATCCCCCTACACATTGGTTTATCTTAACTGACCTTAAGGACTTACATTTTTATATCCTGATATATCCGCACACAGGAAATACCCCAGGGTTGCATTTCAAGAGAGAGCAGAGCAGAAAAGTGATCACAACAGATGCCTCACAACAGGCTGGGGCCGCAACCTGGAGGAAGTTCTACCTGGTGGGAAGAACTGTGAATGGAACAGGTTTCAGGTGGTAGAGCAGGTCGTCCAATGACTGGAAGGTTGCATCGCTGCTGTATGAAAGTTTCAGTTTCCAAGAGGCCGCTGGTGCACATCAACTGCCATGTTTCCGTCAGTCTGTCCCAGACAGGTTTTTGACAATAAGGCCATCCAGCGCAAAATCTGAGGGCTCCAGGTTGCAGCTAGATTAAGCTTTCCAGTATCTACCTTTAGTTACTTTACTAGAATCAAACTTGGCATGCCTCCTGTCCAGTTTTCCTTGTGAAGGCCAGCTCTCATTTTGCATGACAGCAGAATCTGTCATCTTCAGTTCTCAGAGTAGCATGAGTGAGTTCCATCAGATCCCCCTCTTTGCGCTTTTCATAACGAAGAAGAGGTAAGCATTTTTGAATGACCTGCCTACGAAGTGCCAGCCCCTTATATAGGGGAAGAGTCTCACCTAGCACTACCTGGCACTGACAGGCATATCTCCAGCCAATCCTGGCTGGAAGAGTGCAATAGGAGCTTCTGATGAGGATGAAACAAATGCTAAGAGTGTACTTGTCTGTGTGCCATAAAACTGAGTCAGAAGCACAGAGTTTTAAGGTTGGAAACTTGCACCTTATGTAAACTTCAAAAGCCTCAAATTTACACACATGAATTCATTAGGTAAATTAATCTCTTTAAAGTTAAAGAACAGAACAGGTAATAACAGATAATACTAAAAGTCATTAAAAAGTCCACACAGTTATTTACAAAATGCTCTGTTATGTTCGTTACAGTACCTGTAATTTCACAGCATTTTTACTTTAGAAAACACAGCGTATCACAGTTATGTATAAATCAGCAAAAGATTGCACACTCTATAAAGTCGCCAGAAGTCCTAAACATTATGGTCTCATTGCCAGCAGTCAAGCAGCCACAACATTAAAATGGATGGTAAGCACAGAGCCAAATAGTATAAAGGAGAAAGCAATTTCCAAATCCCACTTTTATTATACCGTCACCTGTCTCACACTTCTAAATGTATTGTGTTTTCTTGGCAGAGTCAGCCATGACCTTCAGCAAGCCAGAGCTCATGAATATAACAGGACAGCTTCGCAGATGCTCCCAGTCAAAACTATTTTCAGATCAACTCCCCTTAATGTGCTGGGTCTCCTTGTGTTCAGCCCCAGCGCCGTTTCGTCATTGCATTCAGTCCTTGGCAGAGCCAATGAGCAGGTGCAGGTACTGATAATTAGCGTTTGAGTATAAAAGTTTAATTCGAGGTGACAGACATGACTCTCCACAACTTTGCTGCAGAGTTAAAACACATAAATCTTTAATGCCATGCTAATACAACTCCACTTTTCCCTATGTTTTGATCGTTACATGGAGCTGCTGTAGTTGTGTTTGTGGCTGGTCAAATGACATTTTTGTCCAATGAGGTGGTCCAGACTGAAAAAGCTCATCAACTTTTGGTTGACAGTTGGTGCAGACTGTCATGTTCCCACAAAAGCAAGAGCCTCATGACATACAATAATGTTTCCTTTCAGACTGACGTAAACTTTGGTGAAAACTTTTCATTTATCAGCAACAGTCAGTTAATTTCTGCAAAACTAAGGTTTAAGTTGCTAAACTTAAGATTCAGTTTAATGTAGTGACACATGAGATCCACCTCTTAACTTTTACTTTCTTTGAGTTGCTGTTTTCTGGGTGTGCAAAATTCATCATTGTCACCAGTAGCCTTTCCTTCTGTTTGCGTTATAAATAACTTGCAGCTCTGTTGGCTGAAGGGGTTCTAGCTGTTTGCCAAGGGATTAGCAAGATATTCTTGTGAGCCTTATGATGTTGCTTGTCCTTGTCATACACTCTTCATTCCTTTCTTATTCTTTCATTCTAGTTTTCTTTGATGCATATGGCTTTCTTAAGTTAATCATCAATAACTCACTCTATTGGAAATGTGCCTGTTTTGCTGTAATCTTTGCAATATTATGTTAAGGGGGTTGTACATCTTGCAGAACTTATGGTTTGTGTGTGTGTGTGTGTGTGTGGATTACTATCAAGCTGTAGTAATCTTATCCTGGAGGGGCTGCAGTTCTGTATATGCTTTAAGCTGAATCATATTGTGATGCCTGAGTAAGTCCAGAAGTCATTGGTGTCACCTTTATCTTTGTCCAGCGACTTTTTTATGTGTGGATAATCTCTTCTATCCCTGTGCAGACAGACCTCGCCTCCTCCAACTCACCCTTTCATGTGTTTTAAGCAAACCAGTGTGTGAAAACCAGTGTGACTTCTCCCAATCAGGGTTTAAGTAAGCTTTGTTTAAATAGTGACTGAATTAATATGAAAACAATAATGAGTAATAATATATATTTTTTTCCCTTCTGTTCCCATTTGACTGTTGGTCAGTGTGTGTGTATGTGTGTGCTTGGTGTTCTTGTGTTGTTTTTATTTCTTTATCAAACCGTAAGAAGAAAATCCTTATGTTTTTGAAAACGTTATGTAAATATTGTTGGTGAAAAATTAACATTTGTTGTATACCAAGTTTTCATTTGTCACTTGAAATGATGAAGAAAACAATGATATTCATGAATAACAGTGGTGATGTTGATGATGCTGAAGCTGATTATACCTGCCCTTCTTGAATAAGGGCTTTTGATGTCTGCTGTATTTTTGTTGGAGGTGTTGTGCAGTCATGGCAAGACAAAAGGGAAGGAGTGATACCCAACACATCCCAAGCTCACTGTAGCAACACTGCCACACCCCTCCCACACCTCTAGGAAATTGACAAGCTATAGCCTGTTTTTTTTTTAAATTTTTATTTATTTTGTAACAACATGAACATAATTGCATTGTTATTACAAGCCCCAGAAACAGAGTGCTACTGGTTACACTGTGAGAGAGGACTGTGCAGTCACTCTGCCCGGGTCGCTTGGCATCACATCTCACCCTGTCTGGTTATAGGCTTGGGGATTTACTGTAATACCATTGTGTTAGACAGGATTGGCCCTGTACTGACACTGATGATGCTTTCCTCATTGAATTTGGAGTCATTATTGCTGCACTGGGGGCCATATGTGAGGAAGTATGGAGGAGGTAGTTTGTTTCAAGTAGAAGTAAGCAACCCATCAATCTGACCCTGTAAAGACAATTTGCATCTTCGTGATTCAGCCTCTTATTATGCAAAACTGACTGACACTAACTTGCCACATAATAGGCTTGTCTCTTCCTTAGTGAAATATTTGTAAGAGCTTTCAAACTCCAGCTTGGGAAGCCTGGGATTAGTGCAAAAGCTGAACTATAAACCTCTATATGATAGACCTAATAGAATTTTTTTCCATCATTCAAAAATGAGAGAAAAAAATAGTTTTTTTTCCAGTATGACCAAAACAAGCCATCTTGACAAACATGTATACAGCCTATGGTTTCACACAAAAATGAGGAAAAAAACCACAAGGCGGAAGTCTAGCTACTTTCATCACAGGTGTCATTACACCTATGTCCTAATTTTCCATATGCCATCTTCTCATGCATTTTTTAGAACTTTTAGGACCATTTCTTCCTCTGATGTGGTTTAGCAGATACTGCCAGCAGCTGTCTGCAGGAAAGACAGTGCACACATTTCTGCCTTCATCCGTAAGGTCATTCCTCACAGGGAGTCCAACGTGTAGTCAAAATGTCCAGTGGTACACCAAAAATAAAGTGTGACAACTTTCCACAAATCCAGACCCTGGTTGTAAATGTGATGCAGGCAGAGTAGCCTCTAACTCATGAAAAGATGTGGACATTTTTAATCAGGGAGGTAATAAGCAATACATTTAACTGACCTAATGCCATACTCTGAAATGTTACTAAACTGAGAGTGGTTCTTTGCATTGAGGGATGTCAAGGGTAACACTCCTGTTTCTTCACCTCCTGTCTCAACTTGCCGTGGCCCACTTCTTCAACAAAGAGTGCTCTATCTTAAAACACACAATTGTGATGTGTACAATCTAATTTAATGTATTTATTTATGTATTTTTGCCAACTTTGTATAGTGTATAAATATCTATAAATATATGAAAAATGACAGTACTGTATAGATTTTAGCTGCCTGGTAAGGTTAATAGTATATACTTGGTAGACTAAAAGAAAAAGCGTAGAGCTGTTCAAAAGCCAGTTACTGAGAAAATGCTTTCTGTAAAACCTGGTGCCGCTGGCTCTTTTTATATTCTAAGTTTTGTTTCTGGTTTATTTTTTTATTATAGCCAGTGGGATCCAAAGTGTGTGTTCTTTTCGTCTGTTCGTTCAGTTTATTTGCTGTTTTTTTTGTTTCTGTTTTTTCTCAACAAGACACAGCTAGGTTCTGGCAGCCAGGAGAGTGCAGTGGAACGCAGACTGGAACCCTGTGCAGTAGTGTATGTGTGTGTTAGGTGTGTGTCCGTTCATGGTAGTAATAGTGCTCTCTGTGCAGTGCCTCCCTCCCCCCTCCTCTCTCTGATGTAGATTGTCATGTGGTGCAGTGTGAGTGTGTGTTAAGTTGCTGAACGACTGTGTTTGCTGAAGCTGGCAGATGCTGTCCTTCTCTCCGTGTGCATGTCTCCTTGTGTCCACTCTGTTTCTTCATTACAACACTTAGTTTTAATCCCCCACTAAGTATAGATTTCCACTTCCTCTGCTCGATTGTTCATTTACTCTTCCATTCTGATGGTAATGCACACACTAGAGTTTAATTTCCCAGTAATCCATTCTCCCTCATCTATCTGGGACTCTTTGTCCATTAGCATCTCCCATCCGCCACCCTTCACATGATTAGAGAGCACCTTGTTTTTATACAGAGCTCTGTGGACCAGAGAATGATTTAGCACAAAAAGGAGGGGATCCATGCAACTCATCCCAGATCACATGTCCTCCCACTACAAACTCCAAGGAGAAGGATAAAGTTAGGCTACTATTGTAGCCCTGGTTTGCTGAAAACTGAGTGAGGTATCTCACTATGGGAAGCGCCCTGTAGCATGACCAATCACTAAAACTCCATTATCACCAAGTCTGTCAAAAACAGACCAATTACATGCCTGACACGGGGGCTCCCATCCCCTTTTACAAGTACCTGCAGCCCTGTGTCAAACATTCTTATGCGTATTTCTTACACATGCCCATGCAAGAAGGGAGATACCTCATTCAGTTTACAGTAAACCAGGGTTACAATAGTAAACTAACGTTCCCTTTCAAACCTCGCTCAGTATCTCACTATTGGAGATGTAGCTCACTCCTGAATTGCATGCTCCAAAGTGTAACTCCTTGAATCATAAGCAAGTCGACACCACATGCCCACCGTGATGTTTGGTACATAGCTAAGGAACCACACTGAGGATTGAGAATGCAGTCACATCCAGGCAGTAATACCTGATAAAAGTGTGCAGAGACGCCCAGCTTGCAGCATCGCTGATATCTTACACAGAAATCCCTTTAAACAGGGCCCACAAGGTAGAAGTATTTTTCGTAAAAACATATGCAAGTTCTCAGGAGGTTGCAGGACACAAAGGTTACCCTTCCTGAACCCCTTAGTCCTATCCAAATAAATGCGTAAAATTCCTACCAGACAGAGAAAATTCAACCATTTATCACTCTTGTTAGCAAATGGTGGAGGATGAAAAAACTGCTACTACAATGAGGAGCACCTATAAGAGGTCTCCCTAACCTTGGGCAGAAAGACAGGGTTAGGACATGGCAAAACCTTTTCAAAATCTGGGTGGGGGGGGACTGATGTCAGGCATGTGAAGACAGAGTATGCATATGGTATGCTCATGCGCGTGTGACGTATGCAGAAATTAAGAAAAAGATCTCTTCTTTTGCTGATGTTAAAGCCAGCAAGAGATTAGTTTTAAGAAATAACACCTTTAAATCTGCATGTTTTAGAAGTAACCATACTTTAAAACACCTAAACAATAGGAATGGCTTGTTAACAAGCTTGCAAAGAACTTGATTTATTAATCTGAATCAAGTGTGTTGGAGTTGGAACACGTGTAAGACATGCAGGGCAATGGGTCCTGAGGACCTGGATTGAGAAACACTGATGATTAGGACTCAGATCCTATGATGGGACATAAGTCCTAATCACAGGCCGCATCCTACATGCTCCTTTCAGTAATCTCTTTATTAGGGCATGCTGACTAACAGGTGCATCACCAAAACCCACATGGCAGGCTGAAATAGCAGCCAAATAAACCTTAATGGTAGAGAAGGCATTCCCATCATTCAACAAATCTTGCAGGAAACATAACACATCTCCACACTGAAAGTAAATTATGTTCTTGTTATGATGCCATCTCTCAAAGTTGTGCCACTTGCCATCATTAAGAGAACACCTGGGTGGTGCTCTGGTGTTCTGAATTACCTTAATTACTTTCAACGGGAGACCAGAAGCATTTAGATTCATCCCTTTTCGTGCCAAGCCCAAAGAGCTCCTCGGGCTCAGTAGGAAGTGTTTCAGAGCTAGGAACACTGTTCATAACTCCTGGTAATTTATATGTGCAAGACAGAGCCCCAGGGGCCACATGCCATTGACGGCTCTCCTCTCGAACATGGCCCCCACCCTCTCAATGATGCATTCTTGTGGTCTCCTTCATAACTACCATTCCCAACATGACACCAGCAAAGAACACCTTTGGATCTTTCCAGTAACAGAAAGCCAGCAGACACTCGGAGGAGACTCTTACTCTCCATCTGAGATCGTGTATTGCATCCAGCTGCAGGGAAGACACCCAGCACTAAAAATCATGAATCATCAACAGTCTTGAGGAACGACTGATATTACCGAGGCTATCAGCCCCACAAGGTGCATGCAGGTTCTTAATGAGAAACAGCGAAACAGTCTGAAGTGTCGGTGAAATTATTCCACTCTCTCCACAGAAATGCCTGAAGGAAGACAGAGTTTAATACTCTGAGTAGGAACCAACCCAGTCAATGTACAGCCGGGCTGTCACCAGCTTACACACCCTGTGCAGATTGACCTTGCGGTTGGCCTGAAGGCAGTAGGCTGAACACCAATTCTGGTGGAGTTGCTTGGACACGATGCCTGTGCAGGAGGCAGTATAGCGTCTCCATTGTCATAATTGTTATTATCACTAAGGAGGTCCAAATTAACGTCCTCTTCATCTTCCACTCTGTAGCCAGCATCTTCCTAAGAATCAAGTAGTTGGTCAAATAGAGGAGAAACAGTCATATTGGGCTCTTTCACCATGTCCCCCCAGCAAATGCTTGTTGCAGGCTTGTAACCCAATTTAATGCTGGCTTCACAATGGCTTTTGAGGGCGCCAACACCTGCAGGCAACGTTGCAAGATCCAGGGGGCATATTGCAGCAGTGTTTGCAGGAGCTTGGTTCCACCAACAATGCCTAAACATGCATTACACCCAGGCGAGCGATGCAAAGAGCATTGGGGCTCTTCCCAGAGATGGTCAACCCACAAGCAACCGGACAAGGTCTGGACACAATGTCCTTCACCTTGCCTTCACTAAGGTTTCCCTAAGAGAAACTGGCAGTAGCCATTATGATGGCACAGTCCCAAGAGTTCATACTAACAGACAGAAAACCACAGACAAGCTAAACTTGCTGCCGGATAGATCTCAACAGGAGGTCAGCCACAACACAATAATAGCCACCCGTGTATTACACTATTTCTTGACTAAATAGAAGTATATCCTAAAACCTGTGTTCAGAAAGTACCTTGGCGGCTACGTTGGCAGACAGTTAAGTGGATAATCCAGAGTCAGGCTAGCTAAGCAATTCAAGTGATCTTCAAGAGAATGTCTGGCACTTATAAAGGGGGGTGGGTGCACCACTATTATTAGTGGTAATAGAGCTTCCTTGATTGGTTGCATCCACCAGAGGGCGCTTCCCATAGTGAGATACAGAGTGGGGTTTGCAAGAGAACTGTCAGCCTCTGCACACAAAATCACAAAGCAACCGTATTCAAAAGTCAAGCACGGGCATGAGATTCAAACCAATGATGTGGCAGCTTCACTGCAGCCTGTTTGTAGCAAAAAGCAAGAGAAAAAGCATCTTAAAGATTGGACCAACCACACAAAAAAGTAGGGATATGTGCATTTGTAGTGGACTAAGATTGCCCTCTCTTTCCTGCACCACATTTACTACTTAGTATTCCAACGTGTTGCTTGGTTGCTCTGTACATATCTGTGTAGTGCTTCTGTTAATGTCCCTGTAGTAGTATAGTAAAGGGTTCTTACTGGGCAGCCTCAACAGACGTCCTCTCCCTTCTGTCCTTGTCTCATTCCCTCAGAAACTTTAAACATTCCATCTGAACCTTGCAAACAAAACTTTAAAGATGATTGGATCTCATTGGGAAAAAAGTGAAGAAGGACTGAACCGCAGATGTTTCTACTGGAGCCATGAAAATAACCAAGACATCTTGGTCATGTCCTCTTGTGATCCTCAAACCCTTAAGTGGCAGCATACTAACTCTAATGACCTTCATGCATGACCTTCTGCTCCTTCAAACCCGCCTCCACTCTGACCTCACCTGACTCTAAGAGGTCAGTGCCTGGTTTGAGGGGCTGCTGAGAGGAAGAGAAGAGTGTGGTAGGGGAGGAGGTGGGAGAGCCCTGGAATGGAGCAGAGTGGCATGTTTCTTTGGTCGCACCTTGGGTCAGGATGGAAGGAACTGAGGACGTCTCAGGGTTTTGCCCAGTAGCACTTTGGTTTTGCGTTCCATGTTTTTTTTTTAGCCTCTCCTGTTTTTTGGCCGAGCAGACTGTGATCTTACTGGTTGATTTTCTTGTTCTCCTCCACTCATCAGTGTTTCAAAGTGTGTTGGGTGGATGGAGTCTTGGAGCTGAGCTCTGAATTTTGTTCCATATTAAAGAATCTTTTATACTAGGTCTGTGTCCAGAGACTCATTGATCTTATTATTATTGTTTTTATTTATTTATTATAAGGTTATTTGTTGAGCCATATTATTCCCACTTACTCTTGAGATATACCACATAGCAATAGCTTTATACCCTCTTTACATCTTATTCTATAACTAATAATAAAATGTCTGAACCTGAAATCTTTACTAGTTTAAATGTCAGTTTATCTCCATAAATGCCACCAGTTTGATGCAGACTCAAGTAACCCAACAACCATAAATTACCTATCAATTTTGTGCACATATTATGGGTCATTAGTGGATAACTACTCATTTGAATGTTCAACAGCTGTACTTACAGTGCTACTATGAGGGAGACCTCTTTGGCTGAAAAAAAATGGTGAAGTGTGAGTCACTGGATATCGAGCCTGCCAATCACCATATATTTCATGAAGCATTATCACAGTTTACATCACAGTATCTGTATGTTCCCAAAATCTCTAAACAGTTTTAATCTTATTTTCTTTATTTTAAAGGTTTTTAAGTGGTTTCAATAAAGCAAGTGACACCAGCTCCTCCTTTCACCATGGACAGTGACAAATGTAAACAAGCCGTTGTGATGTTATCTGCAGCTATGATGTAGTAATATTTGTTTTGTGCTAGAATACTAACAAGAAAACCGAGGCATGGAAAGCTGTCCTTTTTCCTAACAAAATTCTTCAGATGGCACTATTTGCCTCTGCATTCATGCTCTGTTAGTTTCTCGTGCCCAGTCTGCTAGTTCTAACTTATATATATTATAACTCAAAGATATTGATCTTTGAGGTCTAATTAATATTAGAAAGTTAGCACCATAAATGTTCAATGAGACTGAAAACTGTCACACATTAAACTGAGGCAACCATTCTCTTTACGCAAGTGAGGTATTGTTGTTTGGAATCAGGAGGGGGAACTTCCCAAACTCTTGGAAGCAAATAATGTAAGCCTTAGTGCCCAATATAAGGAAGCAGTCTTACATAACAATTAAAGGTGTTTTCACATACTAATAACAGTCGAGCATATCTTTCGATGCTTTCAGAATTTATGGCGCAGTTAGACCATCATTTTAATTCTAATTTAAAAATGCTAACGTAACATCTTTTGCCGAGAAAGGCGACAATTTTCAAAGTGTTTGCCTTTGAGGCCAATTAAAAATGTATAGTGTAAAACTTCTGCTCTAAGCTATACATTAGTCGGCATGAAAGAAAATTAATCCCACGGCTACATGTGATGGTCTGGAGAAACATTTCCTCTTATTTCAGGGATGATAATCTCATTAATTACCTACAGTGCTATTTGTACAGTTTGTTTCACTTCTAATATTTTGCCCTTCAGAGCAACAGTTGTGTTTTTCAAGTTCCACCTACCAGATGTCTTTGCATAAACATTTAAAGGCTTTCCAGAAGCATCAACATAATAGTAAAAAGAGCCTTTCGTTAATTTAATCTGTTTCTCATCATGTTACTGTGAACAGTCTGGCTTGTAAATGTCAGGAAATATTGTAGCTTTGCCTAGAAGTATCTTATTTTCTGCACAAACCCTCCTGGTCTCTCTCCGTACATGCACCAAAGTCAAGTGAAACTCAAAATGGAAAAAGATGACAGTGCAATTTACTCAAAACCGTGCATGCCAGATTTGCCTATTAAGTACAGAAGTCAAAAAAGAGGCAAGACAGAGATAAGACTCACAGCAGTGAGCTAGTGATGCAAAGAGAGCGCCTCTGAGGCCCAACACACAAAGGAGAGTATGGGTGACTGAGCTGTCTCTTTATGTCCTTAAACATTAATTCCATGCTATTTTATGGCAGACAAAGAAACAGGTTATTGAACTGACACAGAAACCCTTGAGAGTTGGCTCCCAGACAAACAGACTATCTAGAGCTGGGGAATAGACACAGTCGAGCCCCTGCAGACAGGGCCCAGGTTACGTCCCTCCCTGAACTAGAACAGACGGCTGCAGGCAAGCCAAGCGCATCATCTCGACGGGAGACCCTCGCTTACATCACCTCCATCTATTTTTAGAACAACTGCATCCACCTTCTTTCTTGATTTAGTCTTTTTTTTTTGTCCCAGCAAATGGCTGCAGAAAGTGCAGGTTTTTTTTTTTTCTCTACTGACATTATTTCCATGAAAACCTTCATCATAACTGATTCTTGCTACAAAGTAGTTATATTATGTGTGAAATATGCAGATGGAGAACAAATATAGATTGCTTTGTTGCCAGGATGAACAATCAGAGGAGAGCTGAGAGTCTCCAGGTTTTCATTTAATACAGAGGAAAGCAGGTGCTTCCATCAGTTTCCCATTCTGACCGTCACACTGAAGTTGTTTTAATAAGTCACATCATCTTGAGTAATCTTTGACTGGAATGAAAATAGGCACCCAGTCTAATCCTGCTGTGTGAATCCCTGTGAATTTATAATTAGAAATGTCAATAATGTGCATGTTGTGTTTAAGAGAAAAGAAAGAGGAAATGAGCCTGTCAGTTTCAATGATGCAGGCGTTTCCCTGTAGTTATTTTTCAGAGAAGATGAACAGTTCAGAACTTGAAATGACAGCATGTCAAACAAGAAAGGCTGTGCAATGTACAAGCAGTAGCTCGGTAAAAACAGGCTCTACCAGCTGCCAGTATTGGACAGATGGAAGGAAAGAAGCAGGAAGTGATGTAGCAGAGGTGAAGAAGCAGCGTGAGTCTAAGGAAATTAGATGACAAGAGAAGAAATGGGAGGTGAGAATTAAAGGAGAGGTGTGGAAGTGGTGTGACCATGAGCAGCTTGTCATAGAAAAAGAAAAAAAGATCAAGTTAGATATTATATTGCAGCTCATTCTGAATACCGCATCTCTATAAAACAGTGCAGGAAATTATAGCCGAGGTATAAGAGCATGTGGGTTCAGAAGTACAAAACAGGGGTATGACATTCATTAATTATGACTTTGGTTAAATAAAACAGTCCCCTTGATTAAACATTAATTAGTAAAAATATTAATCTATGGATGTTTACGGTGAATCAGCGATGATGCATTTCATCCGTGTCCTAAACACACTGGATGTGCTAAATATCCTAAGCATTAAATTGAGATGCCCATGTCGATTTGTGTGTGGATGTGTATGTGTTGTTCAGAATTTTTCAACTGCAAACAGCAGTGGATGATGACTCTTGTCTTGGATGGACATTTTTTATCAAGATGTCATGCAAATTTCAAGCCATCCATCATTTTTATATAACGCTTGACTGAAGTCAGAGCTATGGTGGCATCACAATGCCATCCTGTGGCCACATGGAGGAGCTGTCAAGGCAGTTTGAAATCTTACAATCTGTGTAAGATAAGAACAGAATTTTACATAAAAAACACAATCAAGTTTTCTTTTTAAATGACATATTAAAATCCCTAACTTTAACCAAAAGGGTGAAAAATACTAAATTAAATTAACAGATGGGACCACACTGGAGATGTTGGGCCACATTTAGTGAAAAGAAAAAGAGCAATAATACCTTCCAATTGTCAAGCAAAGTGGTGGAGGAGGGATGGACCTGGGTACCTTGCAGTCAGAATCAAACATGACTATCTCTGTATCCTAAAGTATTCCAGAGTCAAACCTGGGAACCTCCCTCTGATATGTAAAGTTTGCTGAAGCAAAATAGAATTAATGCAACTGGGCCCAATTATAATCTAGAGTTTAATCTGACTGAAATGAGGCAGAACCTTAAGAGAGCTGAATAAACAAACACCTGCAAACATTAATAAACATAAGCAACACTTTAGAAAAAGAAGTGAGCCAAAATTTCCCCACAACAGTGTAAGAGACTGATATCTTCATACTGTATACTTCAAGTTAATGAGGGAAAGATACAAGTTATAATAGCAAAAGTTTGGTCAAACATAGTTCATAAACATAATGTAGAATAAAAAATATATATAAATTGGAAAGTAGATAATGTATTCATATGTGTTTAGGACGAAATATGAAACAAAGATTAGAAATTTAATTTTCCACCTGAGTCACTATCACCTGAGTGTGTTAATCTATGTTTGCAGAGGAGTTTAAATATAAAGGTGAAGGTGCTGATGAATGACTGAAACACCTTCCAGCACTGACTGGTACTTTGCTGAATCCTCAAACAAAACCCCACTGAACAAAAGCATGCTACTCTCATTGTGGAAGCACTGTGTGTAAGTACTTAAGAGGGAAACGAGTATGTATCTGTATTAAGTACTGTAAAAAGGTTCAATTTGAAAGTGATTTCTTTTCATGGTAGATTTTCTGCAACTCAAACTTTGCACTCTAAAGCTGCCTTTTTAAACCATCACAATTACTCATCAGGACAATTATTTAATCTCTAATCCTTTAATCTCCCAAGAAATCTTAGAATTTGGTTAAGACTGCCTCCTTCCTGAAGTCCCACAGGGCATATTTTATCTATGTATGTATAGGTAATTAATAACTCTATCTATGCTCTAATAATTTCCAGTATTTGTTTGTGTCTATGTTTGATTTGTACCCATGGAAACCAAATCTAATATGATCTAGTTTAAAATCCATTTTGCAGTTTACATTTGAATGCCTCTAATTAACTAGTGCTGTTCATATAATAAAAGGCTGCAGTCTACAATGTTTTGTGTCATTACAATACAGCAGAAAAGTAGCTTGATATTAAACAAAATGCAGGCAACAAAAGAGGGACCTTAACAAAATTCCCCTGTTAGATAACATTAAACTCATGAGTAGCAGCACTTCACTCTTGAGAAGACATGCTTTGCCCTTGTGTTGAATATCCTAGCAACAGAGATCTGTTTACTTACACAATCAGCACAACACAAAAAGCAACAAACAACCTGCAGGTATGGCCTGGGAGAAAGTTAAGTTTATCTCTATGCAGAAAATTTAATTTCATGAGGTCATTTATATTCAGAGCAAATATTCCAAATAAGGATGTTACTCTCCTCACTCCCACTGCATTTGATAGAGAGAACATTTTTATTTCCTACACACTGCTGTCAGATATTAAGCTAATTTTCAGTCTGTTTCACTGTCACACCTGAAAATAACACCATGTTTTCTGCCTTTATTTGTGATTACGGCAGTACCCACATGCCTGCAGGATCTTTTCTATCCATCACTGTTGTCAAAGAAGGTTTCCATTACAGCAGTCACAGATGGCTGAGCAGAAGAAGATTGTCATGCCGACTGTTGGAGCAACTGGCGGAAGACAACTGAGCAGCAATGAAATCTACAATGAGTCTTATAGGGAGTCTAATGGTGGAAGTACAGGTAAGTTAACATGTTAACAGGTAAACCCATGTGGGCCCCTAAGCAAGGCCCTTAACCCCCCCCCAACTTATCCCCAGGCATGAAAATATGGGTAAAACGGACAACCCAATTTCCTAGTTGGGATTAATATAGTAGAAATATATGTTGTTTTTATTATGAAGGTGACAGGAAACAGTTTTTATAGCATTGTTGAAAGTCAGATTTAGATTTTGACAGTCAGATTTTGGTTCTATAGTCTCAGACAGGATGACTGGACATGCCAGTGGGACAGATTTGACATCAAACCAAAGACCAGCTGCATACAAGCCCAGTTTGAACCTCACTGACAGCCCTCAGTTTGGGTAAGTGTCAAGCTGACACCTAATGCAAAATTTTCAACTAAGATGTGTATCAAACATATGAAACTAACTAATCTCTCCCTCTTAACCCCTACCCTGACCAAGAATAAGCACTCACATGCTCCCATGGTCATGACTCACATCAGATACAGACAGAAAATATCTCGAGGGTCAAATGTTGTTAATATCTGACTACAGGCATATGTGTTCAATGCAAACATGCAAATCCACAGCATGAGCGAATGCAATGGTACAAAAAGTTAGAGTTGTTACAACAAAGACGGATAAAGTCCATATTTATGTATTTATTTGTTTATTTATTATCACTCACCTATCCCATTGTTTCTTATTTCAATGCAGGGTCACAGAGCTGCTGTCATCCACTTCTAATAATTTCTTATACATTTCCTTAACCCCAGAAATTTACCTTCTTTTGATTTTGAAAATTTACATATCAGAAAACAGGAATGATGTAGTCTTTAGCAGATCGAAACATGATGTGAATTAAAGCTCTATTAGATTAGCAACAACTAATTGCCCTCCTAAATTCATAAATACAGTACAAACGTATAACATATCTCACATGCTCCTTCTTCATTTGGGATTGGCTTTTTTTTAATAAATAATGTCATAATATGGTGTTATTGTTGTTCATATGAACCTAGAATGGACCAGATGACATTATATCGAGTATATTTCCTGAAAGATAAGATGTCAGAAACTGGGTTTTTACATGACTGTTAGTTGTAAAAAGGTGAGAATAAGTGATCTTACTATAATCACTGAATGATAAATTTCCAGGCAACCGTGAATGAATGAATGTTAAGTATTACTTTAAGCTCAGGTGTGTTGTTTATGTTTCCATGCTCTCATTATCCAACAGTTTCTTGTCTCAAACTGAACAAGACAATCAGCTTCACGCTCACTCGGGATTTTTGCCAAACCTTATTAACAAACCCACAAACTTCCATCCGCTCTGGAGTCATTCAACAACAGCACCTGTGGAGAAAAGGGTACTTCAAAGTTTGACAATGGATAAAGACAACACTTGTTAATGCTCAGTGACATACATAAACTGTTTTCATGAATATGTTTCTGCAGACTGAATACCAAAGCATGTTTGTTTCCCATCCTCTCACAGCAACAGGTATAAACTAAGTAAAGTTTATTTAAAGTATTTAATACTAATATTGCAAATATATACAAGGTCGATACTTAAAAAACTAAATCAGTAAATAAAATGCAGGATGACCATTGCTTAAAAATTAATTAACATGATTGTTTGGGCTGCAGTTCTTCCAGACCAGGTGATGGGTTCAAAACCAAAGACAGGTTTCACTGAGGGGACAGACCTGCAGTTATACACCTTCAAGGAGAAAACCAGCAACACAGTGAGTGTTGTTTACTAAGGTTGCATCTGAGGATGTCCTGTGTTTGTATTTCTATGTTTGATATTTCTCATTTTTACCAAAATCCTTTAAGTTGTTATAATATCAAAGGCAGATATTTAAATCTCGTGTTGCAGGTACATAATTTGATTTCAAGTGTCGTCTATAAGAGGTTTTAATAATTCATTATACAAAAGCAACAATTTTTTCTTCTGTTTGTTCATTATTAAATTCACTTTCTGTCTGAAATGCTCTGTTTCAGCCACAATCTCCTCATAGCCTAAGTTTTTCTTCAACTTCAGATTGGTGCAAGTCCTGTAAAAGAGTCTACATAAGTCACTCAGGCCAGATGGAGCATTTTTGTTGTACAAAAGTCAATGTCACATTTATTCAGAACTCCAAAACCCCAGTTGCTGCTTTTTTAAACAGTGTTGATTGAAAGCAGATGTTACTGGATCTCCAGTTGTACGAGCCAACAAACCTTGAAAATATTCACTTTAATTAAAACTAATGCAAGACAGAAAAGAAGGAAGAAAATATATGTTCGAAGAATAACTGAATGTTTCATGGACCATCTGTCATTTTTGTAAATGATGGATTATATTTGACTGTTTATTAGGTGTTTTAAATGCTATAATCACATTTGGTCATTATATGTTTTTATTAGATGTTGTAACTGTTTAAAGTGTTGGCCAACATTCAGGTGGAACCTCATCAGATTTACAGCTCCATGATGAAGACTGATTTCATTCCTCTACCTCTTCAGCAGGTTGAGCCACACTGATTATAGGTTCATTCATTTTAAAGAAAAATGGATAATTTTGTTTAAGAATCTTATGTTTGTTCTGCTGTGTTTGAGAGTACGGAGGTGATACCTGGCCTGTGCAGCCGATCATGTCGAGAATCAGGATACACACGAGGAGTCGTCGCTCCTTTTGCTTGGCCAGTTAGTTATAACTCACCTTCATCAATCCTTTGTTTTATTTTGTTTTATTCATTTATTGTGAGTAAAGTACAAAAATATACATTATCCTCTATCATTTCCCAGAGCTCTCTCCTGCCATCACCCCAGACTAAAAGCAGTGCACCAACTGTGAAGACCACTGGAAAAAGGGTCACACTTTTTTTCTTCCTTTAATAGATATCATCTCTGTTTTGGGCGTCATTTACACTCCTTGCTATTGTCTCAATATGCTTTTAGGAACCCACTGGATTTCTTCAAAATGTTCCAAGAAATCAAGTTTTCCCTAAAACACCTTTTGAGTTGTCACACTTTATTACACATTATCAAATCACGTAAGTGTGTTTGGTACTTTTAGTGGTCATAGAACAATCATTCAGATGCCTTCTGTAGTGAAAGTGGCAAAATAAATAAATAAAAATTAAACTTGACAAATTTAATAGAGCTTACTTAAACCTAATTTTGTGTCATCGTGTGTGCTAAATGTAAATGTGCAGTCTACAAAGCAACCAGGAATTTAAATAGTAAAATACAGTTAATACAGTAAAAAAAAAAAAAACATTAGGCATCCATCTCTGCAATGTAATATAGTCAAAGTTTAGTGTCAAATTAAAGACTAAACACAATTTCCTAAATTATCTTTTACTACATACTATTGTATAAATGTACTTTCCACTATAGGGTGGATATTAAAAAGAAAAATATTCAATGACAAGACATTTATATTTCTAGGTTTTGTCATCCTGGTGATTTGAACAATCGAAATTCTGCTGACCCTGCCGGCATCATCAGTGCTAAAAAGAGCAGCAGCTACCATCGTCACAACCAGGACAGGTAAGGTACACTCATGTTGTTGCATACATGACAACCATCAGGCACACAACTAAGACTCACAAGATACGTTTTGATTCCACAGGTTCATCCTTTAGAGTTAGACCTTCCCACACCTTTGATGTCACCTGCATGGCTCCCCTTCATAGAAATAAAGGTCCTTGTTATTGCATCACTGTCTATCAATGTCAGTATGAGTCAAAACACTTGGTTTTCTGGGAGAAGCATTTGAGGATTTTGTGTTATTACAGTTGTGTTGTTTTATCAAAACTTTACTTTGTTCTTGAGATCCCTGTTTGAACTGAAAAGCTGCCTGTCAGTCAGCGGTGTGACTTTGTCTTTCAACACCTCACTGTCACCCCCCTACCCCCCTAAAGACCTCATACTAAAACATTTGGATTTTTCTTACCATTATTTCATGGGTCGGGCCTTTATAGGTTAAAATTGATTGAGTCCTTTGTTTGTTTTCTTTTTTTTAAATCTGCAAATATACTGCGTTTTCTTTCATTAATTTTGATGGTCTAGCAGGGATCACTCCAGACCTCTTGAGTCAGTGTCCTGCAGGTTTTCATTGCATCCCTGCTGCCACAAACCTGGTTCAAATGAAATAGTTCTCCAACAGCTTGTTGTCAAAGTCTGTGCCAGACTCTTAACAACCCACTATTTGAGTCAGGTGTGCTGCAGTATGGACATATTGAAAACCTGCAGGACACTTGCTCAAGAGATCCGGAGTTGGCGATCCCTGGAAGGTTTCAGGTGTTAATTTGGCACAGAAAGCATTCAAATATGCACTAAGACATTTTTTTAGTATTTAACAAGCAAGAAATTGTTTGATTGAGAAAATGACTGAAAATGTATTCACTCAAAAATAAGTCTTCGATTAAACTTCACTGATAATATAATTGAGGTTTGTGAAATACAAAAATGAAACACAACAGTGAAGAACATGAGCACAATCACATAATACAGCATATAATTGTAAAAAAGTCCCTTAAACTAAATTAAATGAATATAATGTATAATGTAAAGTGGTGTCTTTATCCAATTTATAAAGTGGTATAAGATTTTACCCCCGAATAAAGAACCAAAGAGCTAAACCTGTATTGTGAGCGTGGTTAAACTTAAAACTGCATGAGCATACACAATGAAAATTTTAGCCTTTTAGCATTAGCAAATCATTTTAAGGCATTGTTGTGCCTCAGAATAATAAAAACAAAGCTCCTGTGATAGCTAGAAATAACAGCTATGACAATGAGAAATGTCTTTTTAAAAAGGACATCTTTCTGCAACACTAATAACCAGTCAGTCTGTAATGGGTACAATTTTCAACTGCAGCTTTACATATATCATACATATATAGGGTTGTATGTAAAAATGATTGTGTTTTACATTTACCCAACAAGGTCAAAAAAAGAGCTTGTGAAAAGACAATGGATCTGACCTCTTGTCTCAAACTGTCAAAACATGTAGATAAGCTACTCCAGTAATCCACCATACACATTACCAAGAAATCATTAACATCGGAAAGAATTTTGTTTTTATCAAATTTATCTATGATATTTCACATCAAATTGAAGAGTTGTAAAAAAGAAAGCACTATCTCTGTTTATTGTAATATTTTACTTATGAGAAATTAAAACTCAAATGAAGCATATTAAAATTGTTTGTGATTAGCAGCACATGGCTGTCCTCTTTAATCATATAAAAACACACTGAGTTTTCTCACTCTGCTTTTTTAATTTAGCTGAGTTTTTGTTAATCAAATCATGTCATGACATAATATGACAAATTTGACCTAGTTTTAAGACCTAAGGCCACATGATTTTTCTTTATATCCTGAAGCATCAAAGCTTAAAACTTAGTTATTACACAATTGTAAAAAGGTGAGTTTGTTTTTTTTAATACATGTTCAGATCTCGCTGTTTCTCCTCTTTATTAAAAAACAGTGAACACAACGGATCCTCAAACTCGGGTGTGTTGTTTTTATTTCTTGACTCTTGTTTTCTGACTTTCTTGTCTCGAACTTAATGGCGCCACCAGCCTCACACCAGCTCTAATTGCTCTGGACCTTTGCCAAACCTGATTAACAAACCCACAGACAACAGCTTCCATCAGCTCAGGAGTCAATCAAAAACACCGCCTGTGGAGAAAAAGCTTCCTCCTGTCAATGCTGAGTGACATTCATAAATGGTTTTCACATGTTTCTGGGGACTGAATACCAAGACACATTTGTGTCCCATCCTCTCACATTAACATGTAAAGACTAAATAAAGTTTATTCAAACCATTTATAACATTACAAACATGTACAAGATCTACAATAAAAAAAAAAAAAAAAAAACTAAATCAATTAATAAAATGCACAATGGCCATTGTATAAAATACATTCACATTGTTATTTGGGCAACTGTTCTTCCAAACCATGTGGTTGCAACATAACTGAACAGTTATATTTAATGGTTCGACATTTTTAATGCTTATGTTAGTTTGTCTGGACAGTGACCTGTCTGACATGGTCGTTGGGGATTTGGGGGCTCCTCAGGGGATTGTGCTGTCTCCTTTCCTTTTCACCTTATACACCCCTGACTTTCAGTACAACACAGAGTCCTGCTGCTGCTACTGGTAGAAATTTGATTCAGTTGTTGTAGGGTGTATAAGAGAGGGAAGGGAGGAGAAGTAAACAACACTGGTGAACATGTTTGTAGAGTGGTCCGGTGTTCTAACATTTCATCCTACCCATCGTGATGTGCTACCTATGCCTTCTGCGCATGCGCACTACACGTAAACGTAATTTCAATATGCAGCAAGGACATAATTCCATGGTACCCTCAAGTCCGTAACAGCTGTAACCTTGTGTTATAAACTAATAACTTTAATTTCAAATATGTATTTTATGTACTGTAGGCCTATATTTAAATCATTTTTTATATTTATATATAATTATATATAAGCCTAATAATAGAATCTTTCATTAATTTATACTGTTCCCAGCCTACATGCCCACAAGTTTGCCCACATGGGCTAATGAGGGGCCCTGGGTGGGCCCCAAACAGGACCCAAATGGACGCTACAGGCCTTATATTAGGGACCTTGCTTGCCTAGATGGATTTTTGATGGATTTAGCTTAATCCAAACATTGTTTTACCAGAACTTTTGGGTTAACATAGGTTTAGACCCACAGCTACCACATCTTATTCATTTGCAGTTTTTCAAAGCTAAACATCCTCCTAACACAGCCAACATGAAGCTAAACAGAAATATAAATTCACTGCACATCAAAGTTTGCTGATAGGGGAGGTGTCACAAAACGCACACCTCTTTTTAGTCCCTGTCAGATCATTTTCATCCAAACAATACAATAACCACAACAACTCTAAAAAACTATTTTGTTTAATTACATTTGATGAAAAAGCTAAATATCTGTGTTTTTAAGAAGTTCAAAATATGAGCAAGCAAAATTGCTCAAGTTCTCTCCTGCTGCCACAAGGTGGCAACAAAGAGTATTACAGTTTTTCTCAGTCGCTTTGGTGCATTTGTCAGATAAGAATTAATATTTGCACAGCAGTTACTGCGTTTCTCAAAACAGTTAGTACAAACTGCAAAACCTAGTGGATAACCTGCAAAAGCATGTCACTTGCTAAATAGTTTATTCCTCAAAAGCAAGTATTTATGTCAATGAAACTGTCAGAGCCATCAAAATGAAAACTCCTGTAACCATTGAGTACGAACAAGGTACTCAAATGGCTCAGTCATGTTTTCATTATGACAGTCTAATCTGTAAGTGAAAAATGTCAAAGACAGCACTACACACTAGATTTACAGCTATATGAAAACTGCAGTATAGTTACATGTTATCTTTGTTTGTATGGTAACCAAAGACATGGCACAGAATACATTTGGTTCACATTTTCACTTTATATGCTCTTTGCCATCTTACAGTATTTTGATTTGTTCACAACATTATGCAAAAAATAACAAAAAAACAAAACAAAAAAGAAAAGAAAAGAAAAGAAAAGAAAAAGAAAACAAAACAAAAGAAAGAAAAGAAAAAGAAAAAAAAAACGCACTTCAGTGACATATGTATAACAAGCTTAAAGTAAGTACCAAGTCTTGGGGTAGTGTTGTGCACAACTGTAAACAAACTATAACAGTACATACATGTTATTGTACTGTATGTAACTAAACATATTAAAATCACTCCTGCATCAAGATGTTCCCGTCGGTCTGGCCACATATTGTCTTCGACATCACATTGGATATCATCCCTGTCAATGCAGCAAGGGAAGAATCTCCTCAAGTGCACATCCACCCTCTGCAGGACTCTGCTGTGATCTCATTGCACCCTGCGTCCATGGCCGCTAGCAGACCCATTAGAGTATGTGGACGCTGGTTGTACGCCTTCCACCTTCAGGCAAAGAAAACTCCTCTCATAGTGAAAGCTGAGGTTCAGCTGAGAGCAGTTCTTCAATTTGGGAGACATAACAGGAAAAATATTATAAAAAAATGTTTAAAATCTTCTCGACGTGGATGTAATGACTCAAGCAATGAAATGAGGAGCATTAGTTTTATGGCAGAGAAATGCATTAAAGCAAATACATGTCCACTAGCATTTGCAATTCAATCAGTCTAATGAGAAATGCTACTCTTATGTGCACAAATGACTTTTTGTTGAGGGGTTTGAACTAATGGTTGTAAGAAAGTTCAGTCTGATGTGAGAAATGCAACAAAGCGACAGAGAAAAACTAAGAATTTTAAAATATGAGCAAGCAAATTTTCTGCAACAATAGCAGTTTTCTTCTGCTGCCACAAGGTGGCGACAAAGAATCTTAAAACCTGATGCAGTCTGTAGTTGAGCAGAATCACTCGTGTTTTACTAAAGTAAAAACGACACTTATATGTCTGAAGTATATTTAGTGCATATATTATATTAATTTAGTTATTAAATAGGTATGTTGAATTAATAATATATATCAAAATAGATCATTAACATGACCATGTATAACAGTGACTTCTCAACTAAACTAAAGTGAATAAAAATGATAACTATAGAACAGAATAAAACACAAAAATCACTCCACAGCTGCACACTTTTACTAAAATTGCTCTATCAGATTGTATGAGAATACAATGATCTTGGGGGGTTTGGGGGGTCACCAGTAGCTTTTCAGTCACTTGAATCTTCCTGAGCTCTCTCAACAAGTGTTATCCAGTTGCATAGGCGCTGCCAGACATCTTTTACCAGGGCACGTGCCCCTGTGTTAATCATGCATTCCAGCTGTCCTTGGAATTCTGAGGAATTTTTACTGGAAATGACAAAGTGATCTTGTTTGTCCAAATGGTGAAAAAGTTTCAGAAGACCTAGATTTCAGATTTAAAAATGGCTTGACCAAGTCCATTGTTGTCATTATTAAACCATATGGTAAAATACATTAATTTAAAAATATCCCTTTCCCAGTGATCAATCATCACTGGGAAAGGGATAAAATACTGATACAATGTTTTTACTGTGACATTTAAGAGTCAAATGATTATCAGAAATAACTGTGATGAACTTCGGATAGACATACATCAATGGATTGCTTGGGGTCTGAGGACTATGAAAATGCCACTGTCTATCTGAAAAACTGATTGCAACAACCCTAAAAAAAAAAATAAAAAAAACCAACCCATAATGTTAACACCAAAAGATCTTGACCAAAAGATCAGTGTTCAGCATGCATGTTATAAGATGCAAAAGGAGTTTACAAGAGGTACAAAACAAAACATGACTCAGTGGATATTTACAGAAGAAGAATAAATTCCAACATAATTTTTTAACAACATATTTGTTGAAAAACATTTACAACCATTACTAAAATTCACATTTTTCTGCAAATACGAGCCATACGAGCCATTGCTAGCATGCTAGCAAAAATGCTAACTATGGCCATCAACATTTAAGATTCTCAGCATGCCATTTTACCATGTTTTACAGCATGTTAGCACGTTAGCTAGCATGCTAGCATTTTTTTTCTTTCTTTTTTTTTTTTTTCTTTAACTTGTCCTGTCCAGCATCGTAGCAAGCAAAATGATAATCTGGTTGCTGTATCGTGCTGAACAAATTTGCTCTGCCAAGGGGAGGCCTATGGGTAAGGCTCCTCTTGATAATCTGATTCATTTATTTATTTATTTACTTTGAACCACAGAATCTATGTAATCTTGCTGGACCTGACAGGAGGGGACAGAAAAAGATGGAAAATAGCAAAAAGAGCAAAAGGGAAAGAAGAAAGGAGACAAAAAGATCACAGACAGAAGGAAACGACCCTTCAATCCACACCATCACCAGACAACAAACTGTTACACCTGTACATCAACACACCAGAAAATTTCCTAAAACTTGTACAAAAACAGAAACACACACAAAAAAAAACAGAGCTGCTAGTCATTAAGAGTTTTTAAATAATAACCAAATCAAAAAGACATATCATGAAAGTAGCATAACAGCAACCAGATACTAATTCAGGAAAAATAAAAAAAAAAGAATTATCTCTTAGTATAAAAACCCACTGGACAACTCAGTGATTGTGTCAGCATGCAGAGCATGAGGAATAAGGAGTGATCAGTGATGAAGAGTGGTGAATGAGATCGTGCAAATGTGACCACACCTCTACAGAGGTCAGAGGCAGACCAGGGCAGCCCAGAGACCCGGGCCCTCAGCATCAGCCCCGGAGCACTAACCCAAGCTACCCCACCACGAAGACGACTCCAGCGGCAGAGGAGAGCCCCAGCAAGAGCCCCCCCACAGTCTTGGGGCACAGGTCCCAGGGGGGGACCCGCAACATGCCTAGGAGGACCAGGCCCCCCCAGACAGCCACCCGGCGTAGGCCAGCACACACCCCGATGTTCCAGCCGCACACCCCGGGAACCAGGGCGCAATCGACAATCGACACCCAGGGGGAACAGGGGTGTGAGAGGTCCCCAATACCCTCTCCCTCCCTGCTCCTGACTGTTTATGTAGTGTGTGTTGTGTGCAATTAAAATTGAGGGGCAGTGACTGCAATGAGCCGGGAGCCGGGCCACCTAAGAGGGGCCACTGCATGACATGCCCCCCAGGTGTTGTTTGTGTGTTGTGTTTCTTGTGTTTTGGTGTCTCGGTGCAATTCAAACTGAGAGGCGAGTCGCCATGGGGTGCATCCAAGGAGACCACTGTATGGCCCCCTCTGCTCCACCCCACATGGCTCCACGCCTCCCACCTCCCTACGTGTGTGTGTGTGTGTGTGTGTGTGAGACAGAGAGAGTGGGAAATAAGAGGGGTCCAGGGATGTACGTCCAGAGGGAAGCACACTTCCCTCTGGGCGTTGCTAGACATAGAGCCCCAGTAGAGCTCTGTGTCTAGCAACACCCCTGTCCAGCAGAAACCAGTAAAGGCTGTCACAGATATGGGCATCCAGGAAAGTAAAGCTGTAAGTTCTTACAACATAGTTTCTTTGATGAATAGTGGGAGGTGTTTAGAGCTTCGTTACTCAAGGTCTACGATAGATTCTTTTGGTTTTGGGTGCATTTAGGTTGTTTGCTGAGCCCAACACTCAGTTTCATGATGTCATCCCTCATAGACAAATGTAAGCCTTCCTTAAACCAACCACGGTTATACCATTGGCAAATTTAATGATGAGGTTAGTGTGATGAGTTGGAGTACAGTCATAAGTGTGCAGTGAGTAGAGTACCGGACTCATAGCCCAGATAACATGTCATAGTACAAAGCCTTGTGGAGAGCTTTTGCTGTACATGAGAGTTGAGGAGACGCAACCCAAAGCTGATAGTTTGTGTGTGGTTTGTAAAAAAAAAAGTTATAAATTAATTTGCTGGTGACGATGTACGCTAACACAGCAGCATCAGCACAAATACAACACATGATAGAAACATCTGAACAAGCTAAATTCTGCTGACCCTGCCGGCATCATCAGTGCTAAAAAGAGCAGCAGCTACCATTGTCACAACCAGGACAGATAAGGTACACTCATGTTGTTGCATACATGACAACCATCAGGCACACAACTAAGACTCACAAGATACGTTTTGATTCCACAGGGTCATCCTTTAGAGTTAGACCTTCCCACACCTTTGATGTCACCTGCATGGCTCCCCTTTATAGAAATAAAGGTCCTTGTTATTGCATCACTGTCTATCAATGTCACTTTGTGGAAGAATAAAAACACTTGGATTTCTGAGAGAAACATAAAATTATATGGGAAAAAATTTCACTTTTAACTTTCAATAGTCTGACAGCTTTAAGGGCTCGTTTTTCAACAAATCAAAAATGTTTTACACTAAAGTATATGAGGATCATATGATATAAATATTAATGGCTTGTCATAATTAACTGTAAATAAACAAGTAGCTGAAAGACTGCTGAGTAAGTTAAAAGTGACAGAGCTTTCATGATGTGTTCATTTGACACAGAAAGCATTCGAATGGTCACTGAAACTATTTTTTTTATTGTTTAACAAACAAAAATCAGTTGATTGAGAAACTGACAAACAAATTTATCATTTATTTTGATCATTTATTTATTTATTGACTTATTAACAGTAAATAAATGGAACAGAAAGACTTTTCTGACTGTCTAAAAAATAGACATGAAATTATTTTGATGATATTCAATCATTTTACAGAAAAATACAGAAATTTTATGTCTTGTTTATGTCTTGTCAATATATATATATATATATATATATACAAATTTGTTGTATTTCCTCTAAAAAATGTATTACTTTTTTACTTTTTTAGACTAAGAATGCATTCTTACTCATCTGATTTTTTTTACTGTTTTGTTTTTTAACTAATCAGTCAACTAACTTAAACACCCCCCCAAAAAAATAAAAAATAAAAAAATAAAAAATCACGTTAATGCTCAATAAAAGTAAGTAAAAGATATTCCACCAGGCTCTCAAATAACATTTTGATTGGGTAATAATGAGGGCCTTCATGTGATCAGTCAAACATTAACTTCATGCTTCATTAAAAATATGTAATTCTTCGTTAACTTGGTGAGCACATACCACTAAAAAGAATGGAAAAACATGAGAACCAGGTCTAAACTTATTTTGTGGAGATGGTTAAAATGACAACTAAAGTAGTTTATCCTTTTAGCATTTAGCTCAAGCACAGCAATAATAAAACCTAAAGATGGACGCAATCTTTTGTCATTTTTACTCAAATTGACAAAAACAGATACTTAGAATAAAACTTTGTAGTTTTATAAATAAAATACATTTTATTGTAAAATTTGAGTGATCTGTGTGTCTGCACTGCATTTCACCAGCACAGACAGAGGAGTCGAGCCACTGACACAAGAGTACAGGCATTAATATTCTAGCACTGAGATAAATATTTCACTCGTCAATGAGATGTGGAAAGAAGATACATGAAGAAAAGGGATTGAATTACATATGAGCCCCACATGGATAATTAGTGCAGAGATGAGAAGATGACAAAGACTGGGCCTGCTTCATACTGATGTAGAAAGGAAAGGTGTAGATATTGGATTTTAAAAAATGATTGCTTTTTTCTTGCTGTTGTTGTCTGTCTAGTTGCTTTTCCAAACCTCCCTCTCCCTTTATCCTTACCTTTTATGGTGAGGCACCCCTGCTATTAATCCCTCCAATAATTCTGCATGTCTCACACTCTTTCTTGGCACTGGCACTTGCAGGACTGCTTACACAACACTGGCAAGGGTTTCAGGGGCTTGTGTTTAGCATGTCTTAAATATTTTGTAAATCTACATGTGATAAACCCATTCACATGCTCAAACAGTCTTGCTTTATAAGAAAAGCAATAAGCCAAGGTGAGCTGGACTGACAAGCAGGCACTGAGCATAATGCATGGAAACACTACTGTGTGTGAAATGAATAGAGCGGTTTCAAACTCACTAGATGTGTTCTCACAAAAGACTCACACTGGCCTCACTTGACTGAATGTTTAATAATGGAAAATACTTGTAGTACAATCCTACTGTAACACAGTCATATACAATGTACAAACACACTCACTCCTGTGCAGCTTAGTGAGATGTCACAGGTGCTGTTAGTTTAATGAAATATAATGCCCAGATCATCTATTTTCACAGTTAACAACAGATTATAAACTAGTAGCACTGCTAAGAATGAGCTACATTTCCTATAAGTCAGCTTCTTTTAAAACTTAGTCTCCTGGATTTGGGATCATCTTGATGTTACAGGGGATTTTTCATGCCCCTTCATCTTGTCCCCCTGTGTCCCCCAGCTCCTCCCCATCTTCATACTCATAGTCCATCTGAGCCCTGTCATACTCCAGCTCCTCTCCTTCATACTCAAAGCCCTCTCCCTCACAGATCAACTCCTCCTTTTCATATTCAATCACCTCCTCATCATATTCAAGTTCAGCTCCATCATACTCTGTGACTGGGAGCTCTGCGCACCCTCCCTCTTCCTCCATCATCTGGACCTCTTCCTCTTTAGCATCTATGTCCACAATTGCTACCGTAGCTTCATTTGTTGCCTGTTTTGAGTTAGAGTTGCTGTTCTTCAGGATGCCGTGAATCACTGGCTCCTCTGCCAGCATTTCCGCCATGGCTTGCTCCTCTGCTTCTTTCTCAGCAGCCTTTCGTCGTCTCTCCTTCCGAGCTTCACGCAACTCCAAGAACTCTGCAGCTCCTTCCCCGACCACAAGGACATCCTCACCCACTTTTGGAGGTTCCTTGATCGGGTTGTGATCATAGGAGAAAAGGCGCAGGGCTTTGAGACGCTTCAGGCTGGGGATCTCTGATATTTTATTACGATCCATGTCTAAGATCTCCAAGGCTTCCATTCGCAGCAGGACTTTAGGGAAGGTTTCAAAGCGGTTTCCATACAGCCATAATCCCCTCAGAGCCTCCATGCGCCAGAGGTCATGAGGTAACGTTTTCAGTCGGTTGTCCCCCATCTGCAGGGACTTGAGGTGGGGCAAATCGTAGAGCTCCCGTGGAAATCGTTGGAAAAAGTTGCTCTCCATCCCCAGACATCTCAGATTCTGCAGGTTCCTCAGTTCAGGTGGGAAGTTCATCAGCCGATTACTGCCTACGTAGAGACGGGTGAGGTTGTTGAGCTGGCAAACAGTTAGGGGAACATCTTCTATCTTGTTGAAGTCGAGGGCGAGTGTCCGAAGACCCTGTAGCTGGGTGATGCTGTCTGGCAGTGTACGCAAGCTATTCCCACAAAGATAAAGCTTCTCCAGATGCATCAGGCCACAAACACGCAAAGGTAACTTCTTAAATTTACGGTAGCTCAGGTCCAACACAGGATCTCCACTCTCCAATAACTCCTCCACCCCCAGTGGAAGTTCTTCCTCTACTTCCTCTTCCACTTCTTCTTTCTTTGCTGTGATTTTCTCTTCTTCGCCATCCTTTGCACCATCTTCCTCGTCTTCCCCCTCACCCTTCCTGGAGGAGTTGCCCATGCTATGTCAAAAAGCCCTTGACTCCAAAGTGATTCAGAGCAGAGTCATTTGATGAGGCAGTGTCTGTGACAAGTTAACCCTCAGCCTGCAAGCTACTGTTGTTTTATGACTGAACCAACAGGCAACGAATGGCATCATGTTCCATGCCAATTTACACTCCTGCAGCCATTTCACAGTAGTTTACCAAGTGTCTCTTCATCCCTTCATTCACTGTCTCAGTAGAATAGTAAGCTGTGGAGTAGTAGTAATAATAGTAATAGTAGTAATAATAGTAATAGTAGTAATAATAGTAATAATAATTGTAATAGTGCTGCTGGTGGTTGAACTTAATGAAGTAGAGCTGAATATTGAGCTGTTATTGAACTCTTACCATCTCCTCTCTGACTTCCTCGAGGCTTTTTTCAGAGACAAATAGCTATCAGCTTTGAGTCACCTACGCACGTGCTCAAGCCTATCTGTCAGGAAAAGGGAAAAGAGCCACTTCAGGACACCAAACAGTCATTAAATTCTGCCCCTCTTCTTCCCTCGAGGCTGTCAGTGGATAAACTCGTAACTCGAATAAACTGTGTACTCTGTGACCTGGCCGGCGGCCAAAAAAAAAAAAAAAAGAGAACAGTTAATGGAAGTCCGTCCTCCAGTTAATGCAGCTGCTCCCCATCAGTCGCCCGGGTCTCCCGGAGTTATATTCCGCGCCAGAAAGAAAACTAACAGACTCTGCTCCTGATATTGTCCTACTCTCCATCAACGTGAAGAGTTAGTCAAATGAAACCTCCCTCCCTCTAAAACTGGAACGGGGGGGGGGGGGGGGGGGGGGGGGGGGGGGGGATCCACATCGCATTGTCAGTGTGTGTCTGTGTGTGTGAGAGAGAAAGAGTGTTGGCTGTTCCACAGTGACATCAATAACAAAAAAGTAGACTATCATCTAGCATTGCCCAAGGTGACTTTTAAAAATTTTTAATAGTACTTTTCAATGTTGTCTTTACATTGTATTATTTTATTATGCTATATTACTTTTAGTATTGGACCATGAATAGCTTGTTGTTGTTTGGAGAAACGAGGTGATACAAATTTCAAGATTTTTAAGCCTGAATTTGCCTGTCTGGAAAATCAGCAGTCATGAGCTCATCTGACATACCTTTGAGCATTAAAATAATTATGTCTTCAAAGTAGGAGGACATAAGCTGTTCAAAGTTATGCTAAACAGCAGTTAACAGGGATGTGAAAGTCAAGTTTAAGTCTGTAAGAACATGAAAGGTTTTCGTGAGAAATGTTGCAAGATAGTCTGAAATAGCAAATGAAAATACTATTTGACTGCAAAAGATATTTACAAAGTTTTAAGAGACAATGAGGTTGAGTTGTTGATGATCATCAGACTGGAAAAGGTTAAAAATGCTTTAGTCTCTAGACAGCCAGGATAGCTTGTAAGTAACTGAATTTTTCTCTCATCTTGGCTCATGTTCATGTTAATGTTTATTTGGCCACCATCAGGCACAGAACAGAATGAGAATGAGAAAACTACCACTTTCTAGTCCATGTGGACAAGTCAAAAGTCTGTTGTAAAAACATTTTCCTGGCAGATGTGATGTTAGGAGTTTGTCAGGAGAGAGGAAATGCTGCACAATAAGCTATAAACTGATGCCAGACCTCAAGTGTTAATTTAAAAACAAGAGCCGTAGAATAACTTTGATATTACTGAGCATCAACTTAATGTTTTCATAATTTAACTGTGTTATTTCATAGTTGTATCTCTACTGTTTGTTAATGTTAAGTTTTGAGCTGTTAAGAGTGACCAGAAAAGATAAGATAAGATAAGATAAGATAAGATAAGATAAGATAAGATAAGATAAGAGGACTGCAGCAGCAAAGTGATAACAGCATTCACAGTATATACAGTACATCATGCAAAAATCAAAAGAATAAAAACAATACAAGTGAAAGCTTGTATCTACAGTATAAATGTGTTTTTTTCTGCTAAATGTATAGTTGGATCTTACATGGTGTATTTACATTAGATGATAACTTTGAAATGAGAGATGAGAAAAAGTTCTTACACCATATCTGCACACTGTGATTTAATGATAATACCTGCCAGGAACACCTGGTGCTTAGACTGGGGCTACTTTAAATTCTGTTGGTGAGTTTAATATCAATCAGTTGATCATGACTGATGTGGTCCTTCTATGTTTTGAATGTAAAATCTTGAAACTGTCAGGCATCAGGCACATCATCCCCTCCAAAACACTCACCTTTAAAGTTTCATCATTTAAAAGCCAAACATCTTGCAGTGCACTAAAATACATGAAGTTTACCTGCACGTCAGTTGTTTCCTTAATGCATCAAATATTTTACTGTATGACAATAGCGGCCAGGTTTCCTGATTGACAGTGTGCTTTGTTGGTTGTGATTCTGATGAAAAGACTACCAAAGCTGCTGGGGTCAGATGTGCAGCCCTGCTGTCAGCCTGATGCGCCGTGGCAGAAGAAACAAACAAACAGGGAGACGAGCTGCTTGAGGCTAATCGTGTGTGATATGCTGAGGACATAAACAGCTGATTTGCAAATTCTGCAACTCAATCAAATGACCCTGAAATGACACAATGAGCTGTAAGCAGGAGACGAACAGAGAAAAACTTTGGGGAGTGAATGAATGTGACTGTTGAGGTTAATGTGTTGACCCCAGATGAAGCAGGCGGCAGCCTATGGGAAACATATGGCAGGGGATGGGTAAAAACACAGTGTTGTTTCCAGAAATTACCATTTTTCTTTAGATGTCAATAGCTGGAATGAAATATCATATTTAGAATATGCTGCATTATTTTATATATTAACTGGATAGAAAAAACAGCATCTAACGAGTAACCTATCTGCTGTGCACCCTGGGGGTTTAATGAGGACAAGGAAGGTATTTGATTGGAAAAGATCAACTGCAGCATCTGTTGGTGGACAAGGAAACTGCAACAGAATGTCTCCATGTGCAGAAAAACAGGTTGAACAGCATGTTGTTCCTATCAGCATAAAATCCCCTTATACCAAACCTTTAATAAGTTTTTTGTAAAAAAAATGTTTTGCTATATTTATTCTTGCCATCTTTTAAATGCTAAAATGCAGTCACAGAATACGACAATAAACGTCACCGCTGTGCTTGCTGCAGTTGTTTTGTCATGTCATAATTAAAAATCCCATGATAAATGTCTTAAATAATAAGTGATGTAATTAATTGAAATGTGACCTTTGACCAGATTTTTTGCATGTAGGCAAACTACCACAAGAGTGACCTGTAATACAGAAACCACTCCCATGCCAACCGGGCAGACATCTATAAATGCCATTCTGACCTGCAAGATTAAATTGAGGTGATTGTCATGTTATTAAAATATGCTCTTCGAAGAATGAATAAAGTGAAAATCATATTATTGTGTGTATATCCAGGATAGACTTAATTGGGAGCATCTCCTGACATAGTGACATAGTAGATAAGGATAACAGTTGGAGCTCCTGATACAGTGACTATCAGAGGGCAGTGGTGAAATAGGCAGTCATCTTGACCGAATATGCACAAACTGTCCCCAAACACTTATCAGAAAATGCCACACTGGATTTCACACATACAGAGCTGATCCATCAGCTCCCACCAAACTGTAACCTCATATCCTCCTGCGTAAGAGTCACAGAGGTTTTAGCCTGTTCTGCAAATGGGGAACCTGTTCCTATAAACTTGATTATTACAGACTTGAGATCATGTGGCTTTAAAATTTACAAACAGCAGCTAAAATGAAAGAGGGATAGCCTCAGTACATACAGCAGAACAAATTCTAAACATGTTGCTTCTTTACCTAAATTTCTTAGCTGAGCACCTCCTCCCTCCTTAGCACCCCCTGTGCTTTAGTGCAAGAATTTCACTCACCTTATCGTTCACATCCTGTATACGTTTGAAACCCAAATGGAGTCGGAAGGTAAAGTAGGTCTGAATTGGTGCCAGAAGGTAATCTAAATGGAATGCATCTATTTGCTCACTAATGCAGGTTTTACTCATCTAATCACTCCTGAGAGTCTGCAAAACAGAAATCTTGGAGATAGGTCATGTCCCTGAAGATTATTTTGAAAATTTAAGCACCAGTATGTAACATACTGTCCTTGGAGCATGCCTTTTCTCACCCCTCCCTTTGATAAAATAGTTGTGTGTGCTGGCCAGCTGCTGTGTCAGATGTCAAACAAAAGTGTTACCAGTCCGCCTTTTACCTACCTTATTTTATATTAATTCACAAATACCTGGTCAGATAGATTTCCTAAATTTGCACATCTAAACTTGTATGGTATTTATTGTGAGGTGTTTCAGTAAGCTAATTTAGATTTCTGCCTTTCTTTTTGTTAATTGAAAAGAATTTGACAAGTATTACAAAATGTACAAATTGTTTTTCTTTTGGTTATGAAAAATAAACATAATCATACATCAATAATATAAAAACAGTCACACATACCAGCAGAGCCATCTCTAGCCACTAATCGGTATGATTATGGTTAGGCGCACAAAGTCCATAAAGCATGAAAAACAACAAAGGGTGGGGGGTGTTGTTAATATTTTTCTGTATCTATTCACCTTTTATTTTCAAGACAGAGCTCAGTGAAAGATAGCATTTTTGTGCTATTTTTTTATTTTTTATTTTTTTTCTCTTTCTTTTTGCTGTCTCACAGCAGCTCCCCCTCCAGTGTGTGGCACCCTGGGTGGCCACCTACATGGCCTGTGTGAAGAACTGGCTCTGCATACCAGTGCAAACCTCCCCCACCCCCCACCAAAAAAATCAACCAAACAAAAAGAAAAGAAATGAAAAGAAAAAGAAAAAAACAAAGAAAGAAAAAGAAAAACACTCTACAGTTTGGTTAAATTGATTTGTTACATAGAACTGGTTATTTGTATATATTCTGGAACAACAGGCACACATTTAACCTATTTAATAAATATAATAAAAACACAAAAATGAAAAACTGTAATCAGATTATACATTAATTAATCATGATTAATCACCATTCCCTACTGTACCTGAAATATTCCTGTTCTTACTGTATTGTACAGAAAGAACAAGTCAATACTTACAAATATTTAATGTTAAGTGACCTTCACTTGGGTTTTTCCTCACTTTTTAATATTAGATGATCACTTTAGTTTTAATAATCAGTTCAATATTTCATAAAATCGAGACCTTAAAAAAAGGGTCTCATTTTTTTCCCCCTTTTCTGGCCAGCATCCCTTCCTGGCCCTCCATCAAAAATTTGCTAGACCTGAAGACAGCTGAAGTAAAAAATCTTTTTTACCACCTGTCAGCTACTTTGTTAGAGAAGGATCCTGCTTTGAAGTGTATCTCAGAGCATGTTCATAATTTCTCTCACCACATTCATGGCCCCTAAATGATCAGACCTGTGTCTCCAACATCTGCACAGCAGCAATGATTTAGAGAAGACGTCCTCTGCTTCCTTTTGCTGTTTCACTGTCTTTAGATGTCTGAACCTGATCTATCTTCATAGATGTGTACATGTCTGTCTTATGACTAGTAGCTTTTTACAGCTGTGTGCCTCATTAATACTGAAAAGTAATATGAAATAAAGCAAACAATATCTCGTTGAAATAGTCTGCTGTGATCAATATTTTACATTCTTCAGCTTTCTTGTGATAGTGACATGGGTCAGATTGATTTCAGACCAGTAAATATTGCTTACTCCAAAAACAGTATTTTGGGGGTCAGTACATATGTGCTGTATGAGCCATAAACTGCTAGTTTCCCCCTTCTTCAGGAAAGACAATCAGCTGATCAGATAGCTGGTGGGATGATTCACGGAACAACTCTGAGACCCGACACCACAGTTGAATAAAAGATTTTCTACATGGAGATTTTATGACTTTTTGCACATCTATATGGGTAGTCAAATACAACGCACACTTTGTGTACATTTACACTCTAATTACCTGAAGATGCGTGTAGTATCATGATTGGGTCTGATGTCTCTTGAACAGTGTCTCACTGATTTATCTCAAAGAAACAAGGCAGGACTACTGCAGTGGTTGATAGCAAAGTTTTACTCAGCAACATTTCCAATTAATGTTATTCAACAATAACAATAAATCCATCCCTGGTGCACCACACACAAAAACAGAGATAGAAACCAAATAAGATGCCCTAATAACCCAACAGAATGTGAAAAGGTATGAGATGCTAGCTACCCATAGTATCACAGAGGGAGGAGTTGGAACTGTAAGGAAGTAATACTTGCCCTCCTTCCCACTTGAACTTGTATCTTGCCTTGCATTATTTATTTCAACCAGCTTCTGCAGGAGACACTCCATAGATAACACCAGATCCTCCTGTGAATCGTTTTCCATTTGGACTCCATAATATTCAGGTAAGCAGTAATGATATCATGTTATTGTGACTGGCTGTTGGAATAGAGATCTGATGGAGTGGATTATTTAACAAAGAATATGGGAAGACAGTTAGAGAAGAGTTTTTAATTAGTTTGCTACCTGATGGGTCTGTAAGCCAGAACAAATGTGACCTGGTTAAGGTTCGGTTAGGTTAAGATAAGCTTTATTCATCCCCTAAAGGGGAAATTTCTTTACCACCAAACATCACATACATTCACAATGAGGAAAAACATGATAAAAACCTTAAATATGTAAATATATTAAAAACATGGTTCAACACACACACAACAAAAGCTACAGGTGTTCATAAAAAAATCTGACAGCTGCAGGAACAAAAAACCTTCTGAAGCGTTCAACAGAACACTGAGGCATGACAAGTCGTCCAGCTTTTTTAAATTGTTATTGTCATCTACACAAATGCTGTTCCCCCAACACAACACAATACAGAAAATAACACTGGCTAAAATTTCCTGATAAAAGACATAAAGAAGGTTTTTCTTCACATTAAAAGATCTGAGTTTCCTCAAAAAGAAGATTGTTGTCTGAGCCTTCTTGAAGACCACCTCTGTATTCTTGTTAAATTTTAATTTATTGTCCAGAACGCCACTGTTAAATTGTTATCATTGAATTCTCAAATGACAGTTTTTTTTGTTGTTTTGTTTTTTTAATGATGATGGTTTCACTTGTTTTAGTTTGGTTTTATTGGTTTATACAACAATATGTTGAAATGAATTAGCCTGTTGGAAAATTACAAAATAGTTTATAAGGGCATCTCAACAATCTAATAACTGGTCATTGGGTTTTACTATCAACCTTTAAGGTGTTGCCCTTTGCTTTAACTTCATTTCTCCTCAGCTGTCTTCCACATGTCCTAAGACTTTCTAAAACATTCTTTCCAATCCAGTTATGACACTGTGGTTTCTTGCACCTTCAGTGTGATAGTAAGCAGCAGTGAGGATGGGAGGTGGATGCCAGCAAACGGAGCCCAGTGAGCACAGAAGTGGGGGAGGTACAGGTGTTTACACCTGGGAGGAGGTGCAGAAGCACTGCAGCAGGAAGGATCAGTGGCTGGTCATCAGCCGAAAAGTTTACAACATCACTCAGTGGGCCAGAAGACATCCAGGCGGGTCCCCGGTCATCAGCCACTATGCTGGGGAGGATGCCACGGTAAATATGCTTCCAATTTTTACTACATCAGGAAACTACATTTCCTGATAATGCACTGTAGGAACTATATGCTTTTTATAGTTAAAGTGTTGACAAATGGCTGATGTGTCATGTTAGAAATAGGCTACATTTGTTGAAGTCCTTCCAACACTGTGTGTAATCATGTCTATTTAAGATAAATCAAGTAAACATCCTTCCACAGTCACTCAAACAACAATCCTTGAAATAGTTTTTAGCTGATAGTAGGCTAACTGATCTCATATGGCTGCTGAAATTCTGCTCTGAGTGATACCTAGATTTCTGGCTTGACTTTTAACTTTGCAGGCTAAAGTTTGGCAGTTCTTTCTTTTAAAACACAGTTTATTTCTCTTTAAATGAAGGAAATTTTGGAAAGTTATTTTATGTGTTCAAGGCACTTAATGACTGTTTGTGAGGGATTACAATCCCTTTGCAAAATGTTTATGTTGCCTGCATAACTGTAAATACATAATTGGTTTATTTGGAAAATATGAGCAAGTGAGAACATGAAAATGTTAAATTAAAGAAGCCCTAGAATACAACCCTGTGGACCTCCTCACAATATTTTTGTCTATTGATTACATGTCTATTGATTACTCTGTCTCTTTGATTGTGTTTAAACTAGAGTTGTAAGGACACTAATATCAACATCCTGCTTATCCTGCCAAACGTAAGGGGATTGGAAAGTATTTCTGTCTAAACATCATCAGATACCACCAAAACAGAATCCTAATTTTGTTTTTTCCTGCACAACCCCACCAATACCATCAGACACAGGACGTTACGCGATCTTTCGTGAAGATTGTTTTGAGCTGGTATAGGCGTAGAAGCAGCTGCATGTGCACTGTTGTGCTAACATTTACCGTTTTATTAACCCTACTAGCAAAAGAGAGACATGCCTAATAGGTAGGGCAGAAGAGGTGGCACGAATGCTGGCAAATTCAACACCAACAACCTTATAAAGTGTTTGGGTTACTATCACATTAAAAAGCACAAGGAGTTTGTTGCCTTAAAGAAATATCACAATGAACAGCAGCAACAGCCATCACTGGCAAATGTTTTTAAAAAAGAAATTTGCCAAGGAAAACCAGAAAGCCACGGCAAAACCAGACAAAGTTTTAGAATTTAGTCCTGGATTACCAGCTCGTCTGTCATGAAAAAAACGTTCACTGTCCTTTGTCCAGTTCCAAGAATTTTTATTATTATTTTTTTTTTTAAGAAATAATTTGATTTTAATGTATAATAATAGCTAATGAGTTTGTAATAATAATAAAAAGTTCTGTGTTTAACCTACGCTAGCCGATTGAATGATAGTAACAACAATATCATACATCAAAGTCTATAATAAATACAATTTATTTAAATGATAAATTTAATAGATCACTTAATAAAATAACACTGGGAAGTTTTAGCTAGTTTAGCATAGTAGCCGAGAATTCTACTGGTAGACCTGTTTGCAGTCATTTATGTTGTGGTCATTAAATGTAGTTCTGATACCCGGAAAAACTAAGGCCAATGTGTTAATGTTATTAATATTTTGGAGGATCTTGTCTTTTTAGCAAGAGATGTCTGTGCAGTGGTGTGAACAAAACCCTGACTGGAAGATATCATAACAGTTGTGGAGTTGTAAGAAATGTTTTGGCTGTAATAGACAAATAAATAAATAAACAAATAATATACCAAATTTGGTGTGACAAGTCCGAGGTCTTATCGTTAGGAGAGCAGAGCACTCAAGTATTTCTTCTTTTATGTGCTGCTTACATCTTAGCAGGCAGGTATGACTTACATGCTTCGCTAGGACCAAGTGGATGGGATAGTGTACAGAAAAATTCAGTGATGGCTAACCAAGTAGACAATACGGTGGTCAACAAACTATAGTGTAAGGCAACAGAGATACAATAAATTTGGTGATCTTAAGGAATAGCAGTCTTAGGAAAAAGAAACAGGTGAAGCTCAAAAATACTAAAAGCTCAAGGAGGAAATTGAAAAGATGTGGAGAATGAAGGCAACAGCGGTGGTAGTGGTAATTAAACAGCCTACAAAATAAGATATTTGCTCCAACAGAGCATTTGAACATCATCCGAGATCTCTGTCCAGAAGAGCACTGGCCATGGAACAGCTTAAATACCAGGACCCTTAGGCTACTAGGCCTCTGTCAGGCCTAAAACATACTTGCTTTTTAGTGCACGTACGCATTATTATCATGGCTTCCTCCTGTATTTTACGTTTGAAGAGTCATTTGTTCACGTCCACAGAAATTAACGCGACACATTTGCAAACTGCAATATAAGAGTAACCACTAGGGGCAGTATTGGGACCATTTTGACCAGAAGCAAGGTAAGAGAATCGACACCAGTAAAAATTGTTGAAAGTTTTGAAGACAGACACAGTATGCTTGTTTTATATAATCTATGATGGTGCTGCTGTCCTTTTTTGTTTTGCTTTGTTTTGTTTTTTTATGCTCCAGTCTCAAACGTATCCAAATACTAACCTCCCCCATTGTCGCCCTGATATAGTCTTGTTTACACCTTAAAAATCCAGCAATTCTGTTTCTCTGAGTTATTTAATGTGACTCCAGGCGGAATCCCTGGTTAACAAGCATGGTACACAAGCAAGTCAATATGCTCATAACTGAACCAGATGATTACACAAATGCAAGGTTAAAAAGCAAGCATATTGTCAAACTTGGAGGGTTTGAGCTTGGAATGGCAACTGTCCACATAGGGACAATTGTGGATTTTTTTTATATATATATATTAGTTATAAAGTTTTTCATTTATTAATTTAAAAGATTTTCTTTTCCTTAGGAGGCCTTCACTGCTTTTCATCCTGATCAAAAGTTTGTGCAGAAGTTTCTGAAGCCTCTTCTGATTGGAGAGTTGGCAGCGACAGAGCCGAGCCAGGACCAAAACAAAAATGTGAGTTTAAATTTATGTACCTGTAGATGGTCAGGCTACACAGTTATTTTTGTTTTGTCATGAGTCTTATGGTGTTCAGGAACATCTGAGATGCTTTTTCCTTGATTTCACAAATGTCACATCAGTGCATTACCTTTTTTAGCTTTACAGTACTGTGTTGTGTCTTCTCCACTTTCAGGCAGCAATCATGCAGGACTTGCATGCCTTACGCATGCAGGCAGAGAAGCAGGGTCTTTTTCAGGCAAAGCTTTTATTTTTCTGCCTCCATCTGGGCCATATAATATTGCTGGAAGCCCTGGCGTGGCTGATTGTCTGGTTCTGGGGAACAAGCTGGATCTTGACATTGCTCTGCTTGCTGATGTTGGCAACTGCTCAGGTAAAATAGGTACAGTAAATATGTGTTTGTGAAATTGTTGTTGCAGATCAATTATTTAATGTATACATTTTTAAATACTTATTTATCCTTTTCTTTTTCAGGTACAAGGTAGTTGGCTACAACATGACTTTGGTCACCTATCTGTCTTCAAAAAGTCTCGGTGGAATCATCTGATGCAGAAGTTTGTTATGGGATATTTAAAGGTAACCTGTCTGGGTTAAAAAGTATTTTCTATAAAGTATCCACAGATATAAAAAACACTGTTATCTTAGGGAGCTTCAGCTAACTGGTGGAATCACATGCATTTTCGGCATCATGCAAAAACTAATGTTCTAAGTAAGGACCCTGATGTCAACATGTCAAACATCTTTGTACTTGGAGCCAAACAGCCAGTTGAGGCAAGTATCTCAAAGCAAATATATTTTGGTTCCTTTAAATATTTGTGCAGTCATACCATCGATCCAACTCTACACTCCTTTGTCTTACAGTATGGCATTAAAAAGATCAAATCCATGCCCTATAATCACCAATACTGGTACTTCTTTCTTGGTATGTTTGTTCAGTCATTGAAAAAGAATCAAGTAAATGGCAACTTTCCAGAAAGATAACAGCTTTTTCTGCATGCTTTAGTGGGACCACCACTGCTCCTTACAGTTGTGTTCAACATTCAGATACTGAAAACCTTGATTTCCCGCCGTGACTGGGTGGTAAGATGCAAGTCTCTGTGTAGTTCAGTGCATCTTTTTTTGTTATTTTGTTATTTTATAATAAGATATTTATTGCTATTTTATTTTAAATTAATTTTAGGGCCATGAAATTAATAAAAAATAATAAATAGGAAGATGAATGACTCATGACTTAAAATTTCAAATGACATTAACTTCCATGTCTTTTGAAGGATCTGGCTTGGTACTTAGCATTCTACCTTCGCTACTTCTCCTGTTCTGTACCCCTCTATGGACTGTTTGGCTCATTGGTTCTCCTTACCTGTGTCAGGTACATGTTGTAACGCAGAATGAACACAAATACAAGGAAGTAATGAATAAAATGGTATCATGGGCAGATTAATGTATAATTAAATTTTTTTTATACTTCAAGTGCTTTTAGTCCACATTCATTTAATAAATCATATTTTATTGTTGTTAATCTTCCAGGTTTTTGGAGAGTCACTGGTTTGTGTGGATAAGTCAGATGAACCATATACCGATGGAGATTGATCATGAGAAGCACAAAGACTGGCTGACCATGCAGGTGTCTGTTCTATTGTAAAGTTTTAACTGTCATGAAATGAATGTACACTGAAGATGTGTAAGACACTGTGAAGGTGATGAGAACTTAAAAAGAACATATTGTGCTATTTGGGGTTGGGGTCCCTGTCCTCATTGTTCTCTATGGCATTGTGTGTTCATAAAATTCCAGAAAGCTAAGTTGACAGTTAACTCACATGATTGATCCTCTCACTTACATACAGCTACAGCTCCTCAATCTACTAGTCCAGTTTCACCTCCTGGTCCAATTTGCTGCACGTAAACCCCAATAGCACCAGTAACATCGAAGTCTGAAGTACCTCAACTTTTCTGTCTTTATTGAATGATGTATCCATGAACACAAGACAAGAGATGCTGCAGCATTTTGAATATTTAAGCATGTAAACCCATTCTTTTATTATAAGCCATTGAATGAGTATAATGTGGGCTGTTTTAACCTCCTTCCTTAAACATAAAACTCCTAAAAACAATGGGAAGCGGGGAAATTCCAGCTTGTTTAAACCTACCAGAGATCTATGATGCTATAAGAATGTGGGCTTTCCATCATAAGCGGCAACTATACTGTCACAAAACAGCCATTAAAAATGACTTTACATGAAGAAATCTCGAAGAGTAAGACTGTAAAGTGTGTCAGCTGAGTTGTTGTTGAGGCCTTCATTACAATCAACATGTAAAGAGCTTCCTCAAAATTATGCACTTAGATGTAATTTCCATGAAATTGTCTTCTAAATCTTTGTATCAGTTTCACTGAGGATGTGTCTAATTGAAAATGAAACTACATTGATTGATTCAGGTTTTCTATTTCCTACACTTTGCTTTATTGCTTATTTGATTACACCATGTGGTACAGCATAATGTGAAGGAAAGTCTCCATCCACATCCACAATGTAAAGGATAAGCATGCACCCCAGAGAGATTAATGTTTTAACTAATCTCTGTTTACTTTTATCTTGTCAGCTACAAGGCACTTGTAACATTGAGCAGTCCTTCTTCAACGACTGGTTTAGTGGACACCTCAACTTTCAAATCGAGCACCAGTAAGCTAAATGATCTTGTTTTTCTTACAAACGTTAAATCAGATTAACTAACCTGTAATTTCAGTTAAATTACAGAAAATGTATCATGAAAAGTGTTTTTCAGGGCCCTTCAGGGTAAACAAAACAGAAAAACTTTGCTAAAACGTTACTTCTTTTGGCCTTGAGCCTTTTGACCTAATGATCTGAATAAAGGAAATCCTGGTGTCTGCACAGCTGACAAAACCCTAATCCTTTATTTTGCTGTGTGTCCATTATCTCCTGTTTTTGTATACAGTCATAAATAAAACATTATTTCTCCTTGACTTAACACTGCATATGAATAATTTAAGTGAAAATAAGAAGTGGCTCTTGATGGCCTTGTTCTTCATAGTCAGCAGATGAATTAAACCTTCCTGAAATCTATGGCCAACTCCATGTTGACAGTCAGGACAAGCTTGTTTGTTCCATCAAGCTACAAACCACTCAGTCTCCATCCTCAGTGCAGTTTCACAACTTTTGCTGATCAGACCCACAACTGTAGTCTCATCAACGAACATGATGTGCCTTTAAAACTTGCTATACAATCATGGGTAAGCTGGATGAAGAATCTAGTGCTAAAAACTGAGCCCTGAGGTGATCCTTTGCTCACTGAGACGAGCTCCACACACCATCATTTTATAAGTGAGACTGTTTAACTTTTACTTCTGGGTGAAATGTATATTCTGTTTCCAGCTATAGTTATATGAAACATGCTAACCATCTTTTTGCTGACTGGCACTCCTTGTCCATTTTCTCTTTCATTAGTTTGTTTCCCACAATGCCTCGCCACAGCTACTGCCTGGTGGCTCCACAGGTGCGTGCACTGTGTGAGAAACATGGCGTTAGCTACAAGATGAAAACTATGTGGCAAGGCATGGCTGATGTTGTCAGGTAATACACTCGAAATCTTTTTTTGTCAGTACATACCACATATTCCAAAATTAGTTCGCTGCATTTACCCATCACTGGTTACAGGAGCACTGGGCTGCCATTTTCCAGCACCTGGGGAGCAATTGGGGTTATGGGTCTTAGTTAGGGGCCCAATTGGCACACTGGGGACATGAACCCAAGCTCACCTCTGTAACCGCTAGGCTATAATTTTATTTCTTTCATTCAATTTTGTTTGTTCGTTTGTTAATTTGTTTGTTCATTCATTCGTTTGTTCACCAGCAGGATGACCAACAAAGCTTAAACTCTTCTCTCAGTCTCACGATTCGATGTGCTAATTCAATAAACATAACCAGAACACAAAAAGAGAAGGATGTGACTACTTCAGTAAATTTATTTTCCTCTATTTGATTGACAGGTTGTTAAATGAATTGTCTTTTTGTCTACTTTCTTTTTTTCTTACTTCTTTTTCAGGTCACTGAAAATCTCTGGTGATCTTTGGCTTGATGCTTACCTCCATAAATGAAAAGATGTATGTAAAAGAGGAGTTATTTTTCTCTTCTTTTATTTTTATTTTTTTATTTTTTTGTAATTTATAAATGATTGTGCTTATCAGCAGCATAATTATTTTGATCAACACTCATGTGGTGTTTTATGTAAACAACTAAATATATATTTAAATTCAAATTAAGTTGTATGCTGAGAAATTACAAAGTCTGTATCACTATTGGAAGAACTGAACGATTGGATAAGCATAGGCATGGTCAAGAAAACTTTCTTAAATTCAGACCAAGCATCAAAAAGTAAATGTGGCATGGCTGTTATGGAAGACAAGCTGGTCTGAGTGTTACAGAAACTGCTGATCTGCTGGGATTTTCACACGCAACTTTTGGGTTTACAGAGAATGAGATGAGCAGCAGTTGTCTGGATAAAAATACTTGAATGGATCCATCCTGTTTTGTATTAATGATTCAGGCTGCTGCTGGTGTCAAAGAGTGGAGGATTAAAAAAATATCCTAAAAACCAATACTATTTCACCTAATATGGTAGCTAAATAACAGAGATATTTTTTCTGCAGCATCAGGACTAAACCTTTCACTAACAGAAACTGAAAGAAGCTTATTTAAACTCCAGCTTGTTTAAACTTCTCAGAGATCTATGATGGTACAAAAATGTCTCAGTAGGCTTTCCATCATAAGCAGCAACTATACTGTCACAAAACAGCCATTAAAGATGACTTTTTTTACATTTTTGACCCACGTTGTTAGGGGCCAGGTTAAGATAGCATTATTTAAGGACCAATATATTACACCAAAGGCAGTACATCCGCAATATATGCTTTTAATAATTTTTTTATTTATTTTATTTAACCTTTATTTAACCCATAAGAGCCCAACGTGACATATTTGTCATACAGTTTCTTAGACATTTTGCTTCAATTTATGATATAAACTTTGCTCAAAATCCTGTTGAACACAACCTGATACTCGTCTTCTGTCCCCTAATAGATAACCAGAAACATAAAACCATAATATAATATTTTTAATATATGACATGGCAATAAATAGTAGATATCCCCCCCAAAAAATGTTAATTTTTTTTGTTAAAGGACAAAATAAAGACCTCATATTTAAAAAATTGGGCTTTTCTTTACCCAACTGAAGCATTTCATCTTGAAAGGAAAGAAAAACATATGACAACACTTTAGACAGAATTATCAACAAGACACGAGTTATGTAAAAAATTGACGGCTATGTCTGAACTGGCCCATAATACATAAATCTGAGGGTGTTCCAAGCTTTGTTTGAGTTACGAGCTCCTGCCTCTTACTACGGAAAAAGATGCATTATCATTCATAAATGTTTTCTATCTTGTTTTTACGCTCTTCTTTCCAGAAATAGTGACTGCTTTTCTCTCTAACCTATTTTTCATCTGCCCCTGGTCAACCTCTGCCACAGCCTCAATCCATGTCATGCTCCCTTTCTCTTCCAGTGCCTGTAGTGTTGCTTGTATTAGACAAGCATGTTTGATCTTTCCATTAATGTGTGCCATTATTTCAGACCCTGCTCTTCCTCCTCTGCTCTTTTCTGACCTCCAATCTGTGTCCAGACTCGACTTTCTTCACTCCAGTTCAACAATAGCTTCTTTTGTTTACATGCATTTATAAATCAAATGCTCTCAATTGTTTCACCTAATACTAAGTTTTGTAGCCCTTTAATTTTTATGAGAGGAATTACGTGCCATTGCCAAAATGATCCTCTTTGGTACAAGTTTGTTTCTAGTTGCCTCACCTGGAAAATTTTCTTGTCCTTGTTTGTCCATGCTGCTAAAGGCTGCTAAAGGTAATTTCTTTACATTTGATTTGCATTTAGTTTTAGTTCCAATTTGGGTCAAATGTATAATTTCTCAGTTTACATGTTGACCTCTGAAAGCAGCACATTTAGGATGAACTTATTGATCATATCCCTCGGAGATCTTGGTGCAGATTTCAGGAGACAGGTGATTTCAGCTGGCAAGAAAGTTGACAGGTATGCAATGAGCTTGTTAAACTGTGTGCCATCACAGATGATGGGTACCCACTGTCCCTTAAATGTAATAAAGTAAAATAAAAAAAAGTAAATTAAATTACCCTAATGTGATTTTTTTACAAATAGAATAAATGTTTCACAAATCTGAAACTGTGTTTTCATAAATTTGTACACTGTGTACAATATTTCAGTCCAGATTTGAAAGGTATGGTCTAATGTGGTCTAGGTCCCCCAGAGGATTCTGAAACAAAACCCATTCAAAAATATGGGGGAGATTCACAAAGAGTGGACTGCAGCTGGAGTCAGTGCTTCAGGAACCACCTCGTGCAGACATATGCAAGACATAGGTTTCAGCTGTCGCATTCCTTGTGCCAAGCCACTCTTGAACAAGAGACAGCGTCAGAAGCGTCTCACTTGGGCTAATGACAAAAATGACTGAAATGCTGTTGAGTGTCCAAAGCTATGTTCTCTAATGAAAGGAAATTTTGCATGTCCTTTGGAAATCAAGGTCCCAGAGTCTGGAGGAAGAGAGGAAAGGAACAGAACCCACATTGTTTGAGGTGGAGTGTAAAGTTTCCACAGTCAGTGATGGTTTGAGGTGCCATGTCACATGCTGGTGTTGGTCCACTGTGTTTTCTTAGGTTCACAGTCAATGCAGCTGTCTACCAGGAAGTTTTAGAGCACTTCATGCTTCCTGCTGCTGAGCAACTTTATGGAGAAGCAGATTTCATTTTCCATCAGGACTTGGCACCTGCACACAGTGCCAAAGCTACCAGTACCTGGTTTAAAGACCATGGTATCCCTGTTCCTAACTGGCCAGCAAACTCGTTTGACCTTAACCCAGTAGAAAATCTATGGGGTATTGTAAAGAGAAAGATGTGATACACCAGACCCAACAATGCAGAAGAGCTGAAGGCCACTATCAGAGCAACCTAGGCTCTCATAACACCTGAGCCGTGCCAGAGACTGATGGACTCCATGCCACGCTGCATAGCTGCAGTAATTCAGGCTGTACACGCTCATACTTTTCATGTTCATACTTTTCAGTTGGCCAATGTTTCTAGAAATCCCTTTTTTTTTTTTGTATTGGTCTTAAGTAATATTTGAATTTTCTGGGATATTGAATTTGGGGTTTTCATTAGTTGTCAGTAATTATCATCAAAATTAAAAGAAATAAACATTTGAAATATGTCAGTCTGTGAGGAATGAATGTCTACATTATACAAGTTTCAAGTTTTGAAATTAATTACTGAAATAAATCAACTTTTTTATGATATTCTAATTTTATGACAAGCACATATAGTGAATCTGCGCACACAGATTGCAAAACAGAGATCACAGTTTAGTAATCCATGCAGATTTCCACCGGCTTTTTTTTCTACACTGCATTTGCCATGCCTGAGGCCCTAAATCCAAATGATTCTACCAAATAAGGGATCAAGAGGAATAAAGTTAATTTCTTTTAAGCTTTCAAGCCAAAGTTTTTACTGTATTCAGAATTAGAATCAGAATACTTTATTATTCAGGGGGACTGTTACGGCCGCCGGGCGTTGCTATGGCCCTCATTCATTTGGGCATAGCCCAAGTTTATTCTGCATTTATTCTTCTGCATCTGTTCCTTTTTTTTTTTTTGTTTGTTTGTTTTTTTTTTTGTTTGTTTTTGTGTTTGTTTGTTTGTTTCAAGTTTTGCCCCTGAGTTAAATTCTTAGTTGTTTTTAAAGCTTAATATTCTGGTGATTTAATCAATTTTAATACAGGCAGATCATCAAGAGCGAACAAGAAATGTAGAATAATTTGCTAAAGGTAATTTTTTTCATATATATATATATATATATATATATATATATATATTATTCATTTTTAGACTCATCTTTTTAAGAAAACTTCAATTTGTTGTCTTACAGCCGTCTATCGTGCTCCACAAAAAGATCTCTTTATTGATCTGTCTTATTCGACCTTTGTGTTTATTTTTAATCTTTCATTTTAGTTTAGATATTCCTCCATCTGTGCAGTCAGACAAAGTAGACCCGCTGTGGCGCACATGACTTGAGCAAACACTGCAGCAGCAGTAGCCAACTCACGTGCGCCCCCTCAAGGTGCGGAAAAGTGCTGTCTGCCTCACTTTATTACTTTTCTACGCAGTTTACTGTCCAATCAGCGAGAATTGTCACAGACTTACATTAAAGACATTGCACAGAGAAAGTCGTAGTGCATAATAAATCTTTCTGTAAACTTTATATTGGCGACATGCTGAGAAAGTGTGTATCACGCATTTCAAGGCTCGGCTCAGCTCGGCTCGTCTCTGCCTCATCTCGGGTTTCAGCCCTGTATTTGATCAGGAATTGCGTGAATTCAGCGATTTTGCTTAATCAGTGGACGAATATTAAAATTATATTATGTGATAATTATTAGTTTTCTTTTTTATTGCGTATGACAGGTGAAAGTGCCTAACCTGCCTCCCCTGACCGCACGTCACTGTCTTCTAGTTACTGTTATTATGTAATCTTATTCCGCGCTGCTGGATGGTTAACTCCCGAGATTATAAAGGGGCACGTGCCCTGGTACAAGAGGTCTGGCGACGCCTATGGTGGAGTGGTCTGTCACTCACAGTGTGAGTGAGAAGAACGACCATCAAAGAATTAAAGCTTTTCTGTAGGGACTGATAAAAAAGTTCATAATTTTTTAGTCATAAATTATTCCATAGACGTGAAAGTCAGAAGCAGCAGAAGCTTAGAGAGCAGAGATAAGATGAACTGCAATAACCTGCTCACTAAATAACAACATATTTTATCCGTAAACCCATCAACAGTGTTCCAGCTGATTGTTTTCCATTAAAACGTGAAAACGGCTCTTTGATATTCAGATAAGTATCTTGACCCATAACGCACTGGCTGTGGGCCAAATGAAAGGGAAAAAAAGTTTCCTGTCAGCCGATTGGCCAGAAACCCTCGAAAGATCTGCTCGAAGTTCGGAGGAAGGGGGTGAATGAGCAGAGCCTATCAGGGAGGACAGAGGTTAGGTTCGAGATATTTGCTTATTAATAGCATCTGTAGCAGGAGCAGACGAGAAGCGGACAGTTGATGTGACTGAAGTCCTGGGAGTGGAGTCCCAATCTGGATGCTGTAAGTTTCAAATATTTGTCATTTTCATGTTTTGTTCTGATAACTGAACAGCAGCCACCCTTAACCTGCCGTTATAGTTGCATAAATCCTCTGGTGACTGACAGTTTTAGGTTTGCAAGGAATTCAGTCAGATTTTGTTTTTCCCAAATTAACAACACTATTAATAGCCTATTAAGATAAACTTTTTCCTCGTCTAATTCTTCTTCCTTGAAAGCTTTGATTTAAGTAGGTTTAGCATGAATTTAAAAGAAAAAGAGAGATGAAAACATGAAGTCATTTCTTTCTAGAAGATCAGTCCATTATTAACCATCTCCAGAAGGAAAGATAAAGCATTCTTCTGCAGAACAATATACTTGGGTGAGAGAGGAGAATAGCAAAGATGTTGTTTTTAACTTTTTTTAACTAGCCATTCATTTACGGCCAGTTATTCCTTCAGTGTGCAGGTGGATTCAGCGCAGACACAGCAGCAGTGAGGATGGGAGGTGGAGGCCAGCAAACGGACCATGGAGAGGCACACAGCGGGGGAGATGCAGGTGTTTACACCTGGGAGGAGGTGCAGAAACACAACAGCAGGAATGATCAGTGGCTGGTCATCAATCGAAAGGTTTACAACATCACTCAGTGGGCCAAAAGACACCCAGGAGGGTCTCGGGTAATCGGCCACTATGCTGGGGAGGATGCCACGGTAAATATTATGATTAGCTTTTTTCAGAATTTCTCAATGTATCACAACTCATTGTGACATTTGTACTTTACAAATATAAGTTATTCATAGTCAAAATCAACATTTTGGATATCTACAATGGCACTCATCTATTTCACAATGGTTATGTCAGAGTTGCGTGGCGTGGAAGATGTGGAGTGAAGTGCAGGCTTACGAGGCTGGCAAATGCATGAACAAAGTTTTAACAAACAAAACTATATTAGACTACATGAACAAAACTTGGCATGAAGCCCACAAGACTAAACTTAGCCTGAACACTGCAATCAAACCAGGTGCACTAATGGCAGGAAAAAAAAAACACCGATCATGACAAATTATTCTGAATGCCTGTTCTTACAAAGACAAGTTGCATCACTTTTCATTCATTCATTCATTCATTCATTCATTCATTCATTCATTCATTCATTCATTCATTCTCTGTATCACTTAGTCCATTACGGGCCGTGGATAAACTGGAGCTTATCCCAGGCTTGACAGGTGAGAGGTAGGGTACACCCTGGACAGGTCACCAGTCCATCGCAGGGCCAGCACATAGGGACAAACAACCATTTACACTTGTACTTATGCCAAGGGAGAATTTAGAGTCATCAATTAACCTAATATGAATGTCTTTGGATGGTGGGAGGAAGCCGGTGTACCCGCACTATGCATACGTGGGGAGAACATGCAAACTCCACACAGACCTTTGTTCAAATTATTTTTTTTTATTTTGTTGAAGGTATTTAAGATTGTTAAAATAATCTAACTTTGACCTTTGAACAGAGTTTCCACGTGTATGTCAGCATGATCATTATTACATGCATCACCCCATGTCCTGGAAGATGCCTATGAATGTCATTCTGACCAGTCAGCATTTCACTGTAGTAATCAATATTGCTATTCTAAATTTAAATTAATCTTTGAAAATATTTTAAGTTAAAAAAAAGTAAGTAATTGAGTTGAGTTTATTACATATATATAAAAAATATTCACAATTTTCATCCTGCATTCCAAATTGTATTGACTACCAAAAGTGATATTGAGATTCTTTTCTCAGAAAATCAATTGTTTTATTGCAGACCTATCCTAATCTGATTCAGCTTTAAGATGTCAAAGGATTTAAAAGTTTCTCGAGTAGCTAGTGACTTACCTGCAATAGACAGCAGTCAGAGCGCTCTCAGTTTAAGTATCAAATAGTCTCCTGAAGGATGAGCCAAAGTTACTCACATGGGGACCACAAGAAATTGGAATTTTCACATGTAAAACAGCTCCAACCTGAAATCTGCACTGCAACTCAAATGTACATTATAATGCAGGTTTTCACTCCACATCAGTTTTGTATCAGTTCACACATTCAAGTCGTCCAGCTGCATATTACCTTTCATAAAAGTCCCAGTTATATGAAATTCTCAGATTACATATAATTAAGTATGTTGAACATTATCAACCTTCAAGGTGGAATTAGGGGAGATGCAATACTTTATGCCAGGAGTTAAATAAAGAAGCAAAGAGGCTTGCAAACTACAAGATTGACAGCCGATCACTACACTTTTCAAACAAGCACATTCAAGTAAAAATGATGAGATGATGAAAAGATTCATATTGTGTACAGTCTATGATTGTGGTTGTCATATCCCTATAAAACATATTTTACATTTTGAGCACATTCAAATAAAGATATTAAAGTTGTATTTAAGCCATTGGTAATGAAATTATGAAAAGCTTTATTCTGCATACAGTCTGATTGTGGTTGTCATGTCTCATGAGTTATGGCAGCAGGTGGAAGAAAAGCATATCATTCATTCATTCATTCATTCATTCATTCATTCATTCATTTATTCATTCATTCGTTCATTTATTCATTCATTCAACTTTCAATTCCTGAACTGGTAAACGAACAAACAGAACTCTGGTAGATTAAGTGAAAAAATGAGAAAGACAATATTATTTATATTTATCAGACTTGGTAAAATAAAAAAAAAGTAAAACCAGGGAAAAAGTTTATTTTCTTTTCCTTTTCAGGAAGATGTTAAGATGTTGTATATGCTTTATGTCTTCAGAATGTACTTCTAAAATTAAATAACTTTTTCGTCTCTGTATGCTTTTGGTTGCTGCATCATTTAGAGTTTTTGTTTTTGTTTACCAGGAAGCCTTCACCGCTTTTCACCCTGATCAAAAGTTTGTGCAAAAGTTTCTGAAGCCTCTGCTAATTGGAGAGTTGAAAGCGACAGAGCCAGGCCAGGACCACCGCAAAAATGTAAGACTTTAAGCCAAAGTCTCAGATGTAAGTTAGACTGTTAGCAGATCTGTTTGCTTATTCTAGAGTCTTACAGGATTTACATTTTGCAAGTGCCTGATCAGTGCATCACTTGTTCAGATAAAGAACATTTTTTCTTCTTCTCTGTTCCCAGGCAGCAATCATACAAGATTTTGACACTCTCCGAGTGCAGGCAGAGAAGCAGGGTCTTTTTCAGGCTAAACCTTTGTTTTTCTGCCTCCATCTGGGTCACATCATGTTGCTGGAGGCCCTTGCGTATCTGATGGTCTTGCATTGGGGGACGAGCTGGATGCTGACGTTTTTGTGTGCAGTGATGATGGCAACTGCTCAGGTTAATTGAACATAACTATATGTTAGTCAAACTTTTGCTGAAGTGATTAATACAAATTCTGAAAAGGCTAATTCATCCTCTTCTTTTCTAGGCTCAGGCTGGATGGTTGCAGCATGACTTTGGTCACCTGTCTGTCTTCAAGAAGTCTCGGTGGAATCACCTGATACACAAGTTTGTCATTGGACAGTTGAAGGTAAACTTTTAAGATGTTAGTGTATTTTTTATTGACAAACCAAATATTAAAAGACTGATTTCATAGGGAGCTTCAGCCAACTGGTGGAATCATCTTCATTTCCAACATCATGCCAAACCCAACATTTTTAAGAAAGACCCTGATCTCCACACGTGGAACATGTTTGTACTTGGAGCCACTCAGCCAGTGGAGGTAAGCAGCTCAAAACAAACATATTTTCTCATTCCTTTAAATATCCATACAGTTAAGGTGTTCACTCAACTCTGTTCTCTGTGTTACAGTATGGTATAAAAAAGATCAAACACATGCCCTATAACCACCAACACAAGTACTTCTTTCTGGGTATGTTTATTAATAAAAAAAAAAAAACATTATTTAAAACAAAGTGAAAAACGTCAACTTTCCAGGAAACATTTTGTATGTGTTTGTGTTCCAGTGGTACCACCACTACTACTTCCAGTTTTCTTCAACATTAACATAATGAAGACCATGATTGCTCGTCGGGACTGGATGGTATGAAGTCAGCTTCTATGGTTCAGTGGTTTATTTAAAATTTGTTCAAATCTGATAGGAATCCAGTGCAATATAAAAACAATCTTTATGAATAAATTAATAAATAAATATTAATCATTTGTGAGCCAGTTTCATCTGAGTCTTGAAAACATATTTACCTTTCCTTTTGAAGGATCTGGCTTGGTACATGATGTACTACTTTCGTTTCCTCTACTGCTACATACCTTTGTATGGTGTGTTTGGTTCACTGGCTCTTGTGACCTTTGTCAGGTAGATGTTCCTGTGTATGTATTACCAACATTACTTAATTATTTTAAAACCCTGAACAGTTAATTTTACTGTGGTAGTGTTTTTTTTACAGGTTTTTGGAGAGTCACTGGTTTGTGTGGGTGACTCAGATGAGCCACCTGCCAATGGAGATTGATAACGAGAAGCACCAAGACTGGGTGACCATGCAGGTACTTGATTTATCAAGTATTATTCTTTTTCCAGAACTGCCAGAAAATGTGAAAACACTCAATCTTAAAAGTTTTAAACCTTGTCATGTGGACATTAGCATGATTTAAAACTTGTTTATCATTGGAGGGCATCTTTCAGTGCTTCAGATTCCATCTGCCCATTTTCTTGCTTGTTTTATTAAGTATTATTCTTTTACCAAAACTGTCTTTGATATGCTGCAGAACCACCAGTTTTAAACCTTGTTAACATGTTAAATTACTGGAATGTTTCCTGGCTAAAGAAAACAAAAAAAAATCACACTGAATCTTCTCTTTAATTCAATCTGCCAAATATAGGTACAAATATATAGCAAGTGATGGATGTATTAACTTTCTTTTTTCACTCATCTTTTTCAGCTACAAGCCACTTGTAATATTGAGCAGTCCTTCTTCAACGACTGGTTCAGCGGACATCTCAACTTTCAAATTGAACACCAGTAAGACAAATAATAGATTTCCAGGAATAAACTCAGGAGTTTTTACCATGTTTTCAGACACACAGCTCTTCCAGTACCATGCCAGCTCTCAGCTATATAGATGTTGTGTGTTCATATTAAGATAATGATAAACTAACAATATATTGTGCAGCCCTACTCTACAAATACAAGAAAGGTTAATGATCCACAGGAAAATACAGAAAATTATTAGAATATTAAACAGAAAATGAATCCTAATCATAAACTGGGTTGAAATAAATCGGTTTTGTGGATACATTCTTTAAAACTTTAGGAGAAAAATGTGTGTTTATACTGAGAGCACTGAGAACATGGAAATAAAAACAAAAACTATGTTTAAGGGGTTGCTTACATGGACCTTATGTGAATATGATAACTACAAAACATAAATGTGGGCTTACGAATAAACATGTTTGATGGTCCTGTTCTGGACCATCCTTTTCATTTTTAACCAGAACTTGAGAGTAGGATAACTTTATTTATATTTATTTATATTTACGTGGCTTTCCTCTTTCTCAAGTTTGTTTCCCAGGATGCCACGCCATAACTACCATCTGGTGGCCCCCCAGGTCCGTGCTCTGTGTAAGAAACATGGGATTCCATATAAGATGAAGACTTTGTGGCAAGGCATGGCTGATGTTGTGAGGTAATAATAAGACACGTAGCAAAGTAACAATGTTCTGTGAGGCTATCTGCCCTCTTTCATTAAAAAAGTAATAATGGTTAGCTTGCATATTAATTTTAACTGATGTTTTGTCCAATTATTTTTTTCTTACAGGTCACTGAAAACCTCAGGAGATCTTTGGCTTGATGCGTATCTTCATAAATGAAAAGCTTTTTGTAAAAGGAGAGGTGTTTTTCTTTTCTCATGAAGCTAAAAATGATTATATCTTTGGACATTAAAAAATCCAATTAATATTGTTAATATATTTTCTTTTTTGTTTTTGTTTGTTTTGTAATTGTTAGCAGATTGGCTCAATCTTAACCACAATAAATGAGAAAACTGGAAGTGAAGAATTTCATGTCTGTTAAATTAAATAATTACACTGACATATAAGTGAAGATTAGAATGTTTTATTTTTCTTCTCTAATGTAATTTCTTCAAATGTGATTCTCCATTTTCTGTTTCTCTTCACAATAAACAAAGTTGACATTTCCTTCTCCTCTGGTGTAATCAGCACATTAATGCAGTAACAAACACAGCTGCACAAAAAAGAAGATAAGAAATATTTACAAAGTAAACTTTTTAATGATGGTCTTTTCAAACATTACATCCCACAATATTTACAACCACAAGAAAGGTTTTCCTAATAAATTCATTATTTATAACAGTGCAACAAATCTACAGCATTGTCTCTTTTTTTCCCCTCCAGTTTGTGCAATTTACGCTGCAAAATACCAAGTACCAATATCACCCTGTTTAAACATAAATGACCTCATTCCATTTGCAAAACACTTTGGCAGTAGTACCACATTTTTGACCCAAGTTGCTGTGGGTCAGGACAAGATAGCATCATTAATGGACCAATGAAATACACCACTGAGCTCTAAAGGCAGTATATCTGCAATGTAACTTTTTAAATTATTTATTTAAACCTTTATTTAACCAGGCAGAGCCTCATTGAGATTAAGATGTCTTTTCCACAAGTGTCCTGGCCAGGACAGCAGCAGAACAGTTGAACAGTTTACAAACATACAACACACATTCAAACCGGTTAAGGTTTTAATACAAAGCCAGAAGAAAGAATAAAATAAAATTGTTTAAAATCCCCAAGTCAGAACATCTACAAACTGATGTACCTGCCTCCAAATCATCCCATGTTTTCTTAAAAGCATCTAATAAGACCAGCAGGTCATGAAGTCACGTCATTCCTGCAGTTTGTTCAATGCAAAAAGAAAAAACCCACACACAAAATACATAAATAAAAATCCTTTTCCCATCTCAGTTTGCAGCCTTGGGACTGAAAATGAACAAAGACTCTAAGTCCTGCACTCTTCAGCTGGAGAAGAGTTGAGGTAGGAAGGAAATAGACCAAAACAGCTTTGTAAAGTAGAATATTCCAGTATCTTTGCCTTACAGACAAAGAGGATCATCCAACACGTCTATTTGTTAAACCATCGTTTTTTTTTATAACACTGTCATTATACATCAGTATTTATACCATAACCATAATCACTATTTGAACAAAACAGAATACCTTAAGATTGTAGGATATTACTGTTGTTTATACACCAGCAGAAAAACGTAGCAGAAGACAGACGTCTTCAGATAGATAGATAGATAGATAGATAGATAGATAGATAGATAGATAGATAGATAGATAGATAGATAGATAGATAGATAGATAGATAGATAGATAGATAGATAGATAGGTCCTAGTGAAAATGATGGAATCAAATACAGCTCCAACCTGTGCTGCCACATTTCACTTTTTTTTCTCATTTACAGTAGCCTTAAAACTTTAAAAACTCTGATGCCTGTTGTATGACGAGTAAATATTTCAGTGTCCTTCCGCACTTCACAACTAATTAGACTTCTCAGATAATCACTTTTATCAAAGCTTGAGCCCCTTAATTACCTGCTTAAAAATAATTTATTAAGGCTATTTATTTGACCATCACACCAGCCAAACATAAAGTCCACCGGGAATCCTCTCGAACCTCCCGATTAGCCACTCAGGCATTGTCATCAACACTCTTCCAGTCCATTGTTTCCCATTTCGGCGTTAAACGGCTTTTTGATATTCCGATGTGTGTCTTGACTCATATCGCGTTGGCTGTGTGCCAAATGAAAGAAAATAAAAACTCTGCTGTCCGCTGATTGGCCAGAAACCCTCGAAAGATCTGCTCGAAGTTCGGTGGAAGGGGGTGAATGAGCAGAGCCTATCAGGGAGGACAGAGGTTAGGTTCGAGGTATTTGCTTGTTAATAGCATCTGTAGCAGGAGCAGACGAGAAGCGGACAGTTGATCTGGATGCTGTAAGTTTCAAATATTTGTCACCTTTATCTTTTGTTCTGATAGCTGAACAGCAGCCACTTTTTACCTACCGTTATGGTTGCATGAATCCTCTGGCGACAGTTTTAGGTTTGCAAGTAATCCAGTCAGATTTTGTTTTTCCCACATTAACAACGCAATCAATGTTATAATATTTTTTTCTTCTTCTTCTTCCTTTAAAGCTTTGATTTAAGTTGCCCAAATTTGACTGCATTTGACTGCATACTGCAACATTGTTGGTTATCATAAAACTTTAATGATGGCATTGTACTTGTGATGAGAATTGTGCTTAAAAAAAGAAAAAGATAATGTGTGGGGTCCTTTCTTTCTAGAAGATCAGTCCATTATTAACCATCTCCAGAAGGAAAGACAAAGCATTCTTCTGCAGAGCAATATACTTGGGTGAGCGAAAAGAAGAAAAAAGAGGTTGTTTTTAACTTAATAATTTGAACTTCATAACTTAAACAGAACATGGTGACAGTGTAAGAGCACAAGGACATCAGCTTTAATACAATGTTATCATATATTGAGCCATTCATTTACGGCCAGTTATTCCTTCAGTGTGCAGGTGGATTCAGCTCAGACACAGCAGCAGTGAGGATGGGAGGTGGAGGCCAGCAAACGGACCATGGAGAGGCACACAGCGGGGGAGATGCAGGTGTTTACACCTGGGAGGAGGTGCAGAAACACAGCAGCAGGAAAGATCAGTGGCTGGTCATCAATCGAAAGGTTTACAACATCACTCAGTGGGCCAAAAGACACCCAGGAGGGTTTCGGCTAATCGGCCACTATGCTGGGGAGGATGCCACGGTAAATATTATGTCTATGATTAACTTTTTTTTCAGAATTTCTCAGATGTATCACAACCCATTGTGACATTTGGCATTATTCTGTATGTCTGTTCTTACAAACAGACAAATGACATAATTTTTCCCAGAACCTTAACAGTAAAAAGTTTAAAGAGAATAAATGTGTCTGAACTTTTGAGTGAATAAATATTCTAGGTATTTGGGAGGAAACCCTTTACATTCACATAATTTTATTATATTTAAAACAAAAATCCCAGAAAGGCTGAAATTTATATATATATATATATATATATATATATATATATATGAATTTATACACACAATTACAAATTAATAAGAAGCAACTTGCAGCTGTATATAAATATATATATATTTAAATATACAGTTAGACATAAAGATGATTATTGAGTTTGGTAAATTACAGATAAACTAAGTTTGTAAATGTACAGCTAATATTTAACTTCAAAAATGTGTTTAATTATGAGCAGCTTCATGCTTGTTATGTAGAATATTTTTACGATGGTCTTTGTTCTAATTTTTTTAATGAAAATGTTGAAGATGTTTAAGATTGTTGAAATAATCTAACTTTGACCTTTGAACAAAGTTTCCACGTGTATGTCTGCATGAACATCAATAAATGCATCACCCCGTGCCCTGGAAGATGCCTATGAATGTCATTCTGACCAGTCAGCATTTCACTGTAGTAATCCATATTGCTATTCTAAATATAAATTAATAATTAAAATTTAATGTGAATATCTAAAAAAAAAAAATTCTTTAATTCTCATTGTAAAACTGTGAACATCCATTTTTACTACATGGAGTGTATTTTGGATTTTTAGAGATGTCTGCAATATTTTTTTTTTGTTTTTTTTTATCTTATTTTAAGTAAAAATAGTAAGTTAATGAGCTGAGTTTAATACATATATTTAAATATTCACAGTTATCATCCTGTTGACTACTAAAAGTGACGTAATTCTTTTCTCAGAAAATCAGTTGTTTTATTGCAGACCTATCCTAATCTGATTCAGCTTTAAGATGTCAAAGGAATTAAAAGTTTCTAGAGTAGCTAGTGACTTACCTGCAACAGACAGCAGTCAGAGCGCTCTCGGTTTGAGTATCAAATAGTCTCCTGAAGGATGAGCTAAAGTTACTCAGATAGGGAACACCAGAAAGTGGAATTTTTCCATATAAAGCAACTCCAACCTAAAATCTGCACCGCAGCTCAAATGTACATTATAATGCAGATTTTTACACCAAATCAGTTTTGCATCAATTCACATTCAAGTCGTCCAGCTGCATATTAACTTTCCAAAAAGTCCCAGTAATCTGGAATTCTCAGATTACAGATGATTAAATATGTTGAACAATGTCAACTTTTAAGGTGGAATTTGGGGAGATGCAGTACTTCATGCCAGGAGTTAAAAAAGGAGCAAAGAGTCTTGCAAACTACAAAATTGACAACTGATCACTACATTTTGAACACATTAAAGTAAAAAGTTAAAGTTGTATTCAGATATTAAAATAATGAGAAGTTTTATACTGTATACAGTCAATGATTGTGGATGTCATGTCTCTTAATAACATCTTTTATTAAACTGACAGCTCACCAGGCAGAACTACACTACTGCTCAAAAATCTGGGACCACTTGCAAATGTTTTTCTTTTCCAAAGAAAAACACATGTCCATGCAATTCCTAAACAACTCCATTAATTTAATCAATCATTCTATTTGATAAACAATTAAAAATGCATCAGATTAACTTTTAAAGAATTATTTACATTTCTGCATAGAGGCCTGTCACAGGCTATCACTGGTCATCTGCATCAATCTCCTGTTATGGCTGCTAATTCAGGTTAATCAGTTTACAGGGCTAATTGATGATTAGAAAATCCTTTTGCTATTGTGTTACACAGCTGAAAACCATTGTACTAATAAGGTCTTATCTGAAACATCAGCTGTTTGTTTATTTACAGGCTCAAAATGGCCAGAAAGAAAGAACTTTCTTTAGACACCTGCCAGTCTATCAACCTGCTTAGAAATTAAGACTATTCAATATGAGAAATTGCTAGAAAACTTAAAATCTTTATGGCAGAATTACAAAGAAAATGCCAGGCTCACACTGGCCAATGAAAATAAAAAATATATATAAAAAAAATAGGATGTTAGAAGTCTCTATCAAGCCAATCCACCTTGTGGGAGATGCTTCAGGAGGCATGGGGTGAAATCTTGTCAGTTTACCCTGAAAAAATTAACATGTGGTTTGCCTAAGGTCTGCTGGGCTGTGATTGCTGCAAAAGGTGTTTTTTTTAAAGAAAAGTTTAAAGAACACATTCATCATTTTGATTAAAATCATTATTTCTAACTCAGACAATGTTAGCCTGTCCTGATTATTTGCTATATTAAATATTCAGACTAATTTCTTATGTATTTTCTTGGAAAGTGAGTAAATTTCCAAGTGATCCCAAAATTTTAAACAATAGTGAATCTTCTCCCCTTGTACTTTGAATGGAATCCAATCACTTAATTCCACACTAAAATCCACAAAACTGAATTTGGGAAGAAATATTTTTAAAAAGGCTTTTCCATTCCAGAAATAAAGTTCTTGTTCATCTAAAGAAGAAGTGATTTTCCCATTTTGAACACAAGGGGGCAGAATGCGCACATCAAACAGAGTTATGGAAGGAGGTGGAGGAAAAGTGTATCATTCATTCATTCATTCATTCAGTTTTCAGTTCCTGAACTGGTAAATGAACAAACAGAACTCTGAGCTACAGCTGTGTAAAATATGCTCTCTAAACTTGCTATGAATTGCATTTATGAAGACACTTTTGCTATTATTGTTTGGAATATATTTTCTCTTTTATTTAAGATGTTCTTGTATATGCTTAATGTCTTCAGAATGTTCTTTTAAAATTAAATAACTTTTTCGTCTCTGTTTCCTTTTGGTTGTTGCTTCATTTAGAGTTTTTGTTTTTGTTTTCCAGGAAGCCTTCATCGCTTTTCATCCTGATCAAAAGTTTGTGCAAAAGTTTCTGAAGCCTCTGCTAATTGGAGAGTTGAAAGCGACAGAGCCAGGCCAGGACCACCGCAAAAATGTAAGACTTTAAGCCAAAGTCTCAGGAGTAAGTTAGACTGTTAGCAGATCTGTTTGGTTATTCTAGAGTCTTACAGGATTTACATTTTGCAAGTGCCTGATCAGTGCATCACTTGTTCAGCTAAAGAACATTTTTTCTTCTTCTCTGTTCCCAGGCAGCAATCATACAAGATTTTGACACTCTCCGAGTGCAGGCAGAGAAGCAGGGTCTTTTTCAGGCTAAACCTTTGTTTTTCTGCCTCCATCTGGGTCACATCATGTTGCTGGAGGCCCTTGCGTATCTGATGGTCTTGCATTGGGGGACGAGCTGGATGCTGACATTTTTGTGTGCAGTGATGCTGGCAACTGCTCAGGTTAATTGAACATAACTATATGTTAGTCAAACTTTTGCTGAAACGATTAATACAAATTCTAAAAAGGCTAATTCATCCTCTTCTTTTCTAGGCTCAGGCTGGATGGTTGCAGCATGACTTTGGTCACCTGTCTGTCTTCAAGAAGTCTCGGTGGAATCACCTGATACACAAGTTTGTCATTGGACATTTGAAGGTAAACTTTTAAGATGTTAGTGTATTTTTTATTGACAAACCAAATATTAAAAGACTGATCTCATAGGGAGCTTCAGCCAACTGGTGGAATCATCGTCATTTCCAACATCACGCCAAACCCAACATTTTTATGAAGGACCCTGATATCCACACATGGGACATTTTTGTACTTGGAGCCACTCAGCCAGTGGAGGTAAGCAGCTCAAAACATACATATTTTCTCATTCCTTTAAATATCCATACAGTTAAGGTGTTCACTCAACTCTGTTCTCTGTGTTACAGTATGGTATAAAAAAGATCAAACACATGCCCTATAACCACCAACACAAGTACTTCTTTCTGAGTATGTTTATCAATTAAAAATAAAAAATAAAATAAAACAAAATAAAAACAGCTGTCCAGGAAAGACTTTGTATGTGTTTGTGTTCCAGTGGTACCACCACTACTTATTCCAGTTTTGAACTTCAACTTATTGAAGACCATGATTGCTCGTCGGGACTGGGTGGTATGAAGTCAGCCTCTGTGGTTCAGTGGTTTATTTAAAATTTGTTCAAATCTGATAGGAATCCAGTGCAATAGAAAAACAATCTTTATGAATAAATAAATAAATAAATATTAATAATTTGTGAGCCAGTTTCATCTGAGTCTTGAAAACATATTTACCTTTCCTTTTGAAGGATCTGGCTTGGTACATGACGTACTACTTTCGTTTCTTCTACTGCTACATACCTTTGTATGGTGTGTTTGGTTCACTGGCTCTCATAACTTTTGTCAGGTAGATGCTCCTATGAATGTATGACCAACATTACTTAATTATTTTAAAACCCTGTACAGCTAATCTTATTGTAGTTTTGTTTATTTTACAGGATTTTGGAGAGCCACTGGTTTGTGTGGATGACTCAGATGAGCCATCTGCCAATGGACGTTGAAAACGAGAAACACCAAGACTGGGTGACCATGCAGGTGCTTGATTTATCAAGTATTATTCTTTTTCCAGAACTGCCAGAAAATGTGAAAACACTCAATCTTAAAAGTTTTAAACCTTGTCATGTGGACATTAGCATGATTTAAAACTTGTTTATCATTGGAGGGCATCTTTCAGTGCTTCAGATTCCATCTGCCCATTTTCTGATGCTGATCTGGGGTCGGATCGCGGAGGCAGCTGCCTAAGTAGGGAAGCCCAGACTTCCATCTCCCCGTCCACATTCGCCAGCTCGTCCGGGGGATCCCGAGGCATTCCAAGGCCAGCCGAGCGATGTAGTCCCGGAGAAAGCACTCCACCCTTTTCCAGCTGAGGACCATGGTCTCAGATTTGGAGGTGCTGATTCTCATCCCAGCCGCTTCACACTCAGGTGCAAATCGATCCAGCGCAAGCTGAACATGATGGCCCAATGAAGCCAACAGAACCACATCATCTGCAAACAGAAGAGACCCGTTCCTGAGGCCACCAAAACGCACCCCCTAAACACCTAAGCTCCACCTAGAAATTCATGAACAGAATCGGTGACAAAGGCATCCTTGGCAGAGTCCAACCGTCACTAGAAACTAATCTGATTTAGTGCCAGCAATGCAGACCAAGCTCTGGTACCGGTCGTGCAGAGACCAAACAGCTCGTACAAGGGGGTTCGGCACTCCATGCTGTTGAAGCACACCCCTACAGCAGGGGACAGGGTAGAATGGCTTCTCCAAGTCCTCGAAGCTCCTGTAGACTGGTTGAGCAAACTCCCAAGCCCCCTCCAAGACTGTGAAGAGAGTGTAGAATGTCCACGCAATGCTGCAGAGGCATGTCAACCAAGAAACTCCGGGTGGACCTCATCCACCCCTGGCCCTGCCACCAAGGAGCTTTTTAACCACCTCAGCCCCAGAGAAAGGACAGCCCACGCCAAGGTCCCTCAACTCTGCTTCCTCTTTGAAGACATGTTGGTGGGTTTGTGGAGGTCTTTGAAGTGTTCCTTCCATCGACCCACAACATCCTGAGTTGAGGTCAGCAGCCCTCCATCCCCACTGTACACAATGTTGATGGAGCACTGCTTCCCCCTCCTGAACCACCGTATGGTGGACCAGAATCTTCTCAAAGCCATCCACAATTCATTCTCCATGGCCTCTCTAAACTTCTCCCATGCCCGAGTTTTTGCCTTAACGACAGCCGAAGCTGTGTTCCGCTTAGCCTGCCGAAATCCGTCAGCTGCCTCCAGAGTCCAACAGACCAAAAATGCCCAATAGAACTCCTTCTTCAGATTGACAGCATCCCTCACTGCTGGTGTCCACCAACGAGTTTGGGGATTTCACCACAAGACAGCTTTATGGCCACAGCTCTCTACCTTAACAATAGAGGCACAGAACACAGCCCAAGAGGACTCAAGGTTCCCCTCCTCACCCGGGACATGGTTGAAGCTTTAGATGCTTCTATAAAATAATGTTATTTTATAAGATTAGAATACAATATCAGTATTCAAACATTCTCCATTTATGATCTATTAAATTCAGTGTAATTGAAATGATAAGTTTCAAATGACTGGAATGTTTCCTGGCAAAAGAAACCAAAAAATCTCACTGAATCTTCTCTTTGATTCAATCTGCCCTTTAAAGGTACAAATATATAGCAAATGATGGATGTATTAACTTTCTTTTTCACTCATCTCAACATCTTTTTCAGTTACAAGCCACTTGTAATATTGAGCAGTCCTTCTTCAACGACTGGTTCAGCGGACATCTCAATTTTCAAATTGAACACCAGTAAGACAAATAATAGATTTCCAGGAATAAACTCAGGAGTTTTTACCATGTTTTCAGACACACAGCTCTTCCAGTACCATGCCAGCTCTCAGCTATATAGATGTTGTGTGTTCATATTAAGATAATGATAAACTAACAATATATTGTGCAGCCCTACTCTACAAATACAATAAAGGTTAATGATGCACAGGAAAATACAGAAAATTAAACTGAAAAGTTAATCCTAATCACCTTATGTGAATATGATAACTACAAAACATAAATGTGGGCTTATGAATAAACATGTTTGATGGTCCTGTTCTGGACCATCCTTTTCATTTTTAACCAGAACTTGAGAGTAGGAAAACTTTATTTCTGTTTATTTATATTTACGTGGCTTTCCTGTTTCTCAAGTTTGTTTCCCAGGATGCCACGCCATAACTACCATCTGGTGGCCCCCCAGGTCCGTGCTCTGTGTAAGAAACATGGGATTCCTTATAAGATGAAGACTTTGTGGCAAGGCATGGCTGATGTTGTGAGGTAATAATTCACAAGCAAGATATGTAGCAAAGTAAAATATGTTTGTCTGACCAGGCAGCAAAAAGTATGAGTGCTTTGATTCAATAAACAGAAGTAGAACAATAAGTGCTACTTTTTTAACAAGCTCTATGTTCTGTGAGGCTATCTGCCTTCTTTCATTAAAAAAAAGTAATAATGGTTAGCTTGCATATTCATTTTAACTGATGTTTTGTCTAATTATTTTCTTCTTACAGGTCACTGAAAATCTCAGGAGATCTTTGGCTTGATGCGTATCTTCATAAATGAAAAGCTTTTTGTAAAAGGAGAGATGTTTTTCTTTTGTCTTTAAGCTAGTGCATCTTTGCACTTTAACAAAATCCAGTTAATAGTGTTGGAATTTTCTTGTTTGTTTTTTGATTGTTTCTTTTTTTAGTAATTTTTAGCAAATTGGTTGGTTCTTTAGCACTATAAATGAGAAAACTGGCATTGAAGAATTTTCTTTGAATAACTACTATTTTGTGGAAATAAGTAATTACACGAACAAATAAATGAAGATTATAGTGTTAATTTAATTTTCTTCTATCTAATGTAACTTCTTCATGTTCTGTTTTACTTCACAATAAACAAACAAGTTGACTTTTCCTTTTCCTCTGGTGTAATCAACATATTAATGCAGTAACAAACACACCTGCACAAACAAGGAGATAAGAATTATTTACAAATTATTTTTTTTTAATGATGGTCTTTTCAAACATTACATCCCACAATAATCACAACCACAAGAAAGGTTTATATATATATATATATATATATATATATATATATATATATATATATATATATATATATATATATATATATATATATATATAACATAGCAACAAATCTACATTGTTTCCTTTTTCCCCCAGTTTGTGCAGTTTACCCTGCAAAATACCAAGTACCAGTATCACCCTGTTTAAACATAAATGACCTCATTCCATTTCCAAACACGTTGGCACTATAGTATCACATTTTGGACCCAAGTTGCTGTGGGTCAGGATAAGATAGCGTCATTGATGGGCCAATGAAATACACCACTGAGCTCTGAAGGCAGTAAGTCTGCAATATAAGTTTTTTTATTTATTTGTTTTATTTAACCTTTTACCTTTACCTTTTAACCAGGAAGAGCCTCATTGACATTAAAACAGTTTACAAGCACACAACACACAGTCAAACTGGGAAAGGTTTTAAAAACAAAATAAGAAGAAATTAAAAAATAAATTAAACACTTTAAAATCCTCAAATCAAACAGAACATCTACAAACAGATGTACCTGCTTCCAAATCATCCAACATTTTCTTAAAAGCATCCAATGAGGCCAGCAGATTATGAAGTTTTGAGTCTTTGTGCAGTACATTTAAGGCAAAGGGAGCAAAATTTAAAAAAAAGAAGAAGAAAAAAACCATTACATATTTTAGTTTGCAGCCTTAGGACCTAAATAATTAAATTTCAGTGAACAACGAAGACTGTAGGTCCTGAACTCTTCAGCTGGAGAAGAGTTGAGAGGTAAGAAGGAAGCAGACCAAAACAGCTTTGTAAATTAGAACATGCTACTGTCTTAGCCTTTGTACAGACAAAGAAGACCATCCAACAAGTTTATTTGATAAACCACGATGAGTAAGAGATGTCGAATTTGTGAAGGACCTCAAAGCTCCATGATACACAGTATCCAGAGCAAGTACACTCTGAGACAAAGCATGCACAGAACATCTCCTTAATCTAAAACTGACATAAAGATGGCAAGTTGGATATCATGCAGCCTGAGACCCTAAATATGTAAATGATTTTATGAAATAATGGATCCATAAGAAAAAAATGTGGAGTTCTTTGAAACTTTCAAATCATTTTATTTACCTTTATTTAATCAGCAAAATAAAAATAAAAAACAAAGCTCTAAAATACAGTTGCGTAAAAGTAAACATGATTTAAATAACATGCTTAAGTAAATTCTTACTATTTCAAATGTATAATTAAGTAACTAATATGTGACCTAGAAGAAGCAGACAGACAGAAATGACATGGTGCTTGAGGCTGGTTGGGTCCATTAAGATGAGGACCAAAATAACTGATTTGCGCATATCTGCTTCTGACTCAAATGACAAATTGGACTGTAAGCAGAGGACAGAGTTATCACATTTATGGCTCATTTAGTTATATTGTTATTGCATCGATGTGTTTCCCTTACACTATAGCTGTGATGGTATTAATATAATGTGTATGTCCTTTACTGTAGGCCTCGCAGTTACTGATGTTTTTGCACCCCCTTGAGGTGTCTGTAAGAGCTTGATGTTTGGCTCACATCACATAAGCCTGTAGGTTTAAATATCGAAGTTGTCAAGGTGTTTTCTTTGATAAGTACATATGTGGCTATGTGGGTTCATAAAATATTATGTAGCTTTAGTGTATGTTTTCATGGACTCCTGCGTTATAATGTATTGATTTCTAGGAGAATTAGCGTTAGCATGTTAGCGGGCTAGGCTAATAATTTTCCACTGGGTTTAATGTGATTAAGTTAGCACTAGCCGTTAGCGTTTCGTTATGACACCGTGTTTCATGGTGTTTTGCATAGAACGGTCTAAGTACCAGTTACAGTTGTTTAGATTGTGAGTGAAATTAGACATTGATATGATTGTCTATTTATTTTAGTTTCACAGACTATCATGGAATAAAAGCAATGTCTGTCTAGCAAGCAAATCATTGAGTCAGCTGTTTGCGTTTTGTGAGAACTAACAATTTTTTGTAGCAGGTCAAAGAATGATGAAATCATGATATATGCTTTACACCACCAGGACAAAGAACATTTTAGTTTGAGACAGAAATAACTTTAACATAATGCTGAATTTATTTTAATTTGCATGTGGGGTCTACTACACTATTCCAGGAAACAATTCAAATAGGCATAAATTACCAAAATGTAAAAGAATGACAACAAAGATATAAAACAAGAAAAAGGATGAAAAAAGATAATCAGATCATTTTAAAAGAGATAAGAAATGGAAACCCAACGTGACCAAAGGACATACTGCCAGAAAGAGGCACAAATAACCAGAAAGAGAAGTAGAATGTACAGAATGACCCTGCTGCATGTAATCTGATACTTCTGCCCCCTGGTAGATACTTGCACAACGATCATTTTGTCCCATCACATGGTAATGCATGTTTCAAGAAAATAATTTTTAATTTTAAAATATATTCTACATTTTGTTAACGGGGTAAATAAAGATTTTGATAAGATATAGAATAGGAAACTTATCAAAAATGGATACAAAAAAGTATGTATTGTGTATTCTGTACTCTCATTCAAATGTTTATTATTATTATTATAATTATTATTGCTTTTGTTATTTCATTTTCTTGTTTGCTATTTTCTTTTGAAATAGTATAAATTAATCACTTTCGGTTATGAATTATTTTCTGTGGACGTGTATTTCAGAAGCAGCTGGAGCGGCACAGATAGGATGAACTGTAATAACCTGCTGGTCATTAAATAACGACCTATTTTATTCCTACTGTAAAAACATCAGCAGTGTTCCAGCTGATTGTTTTCCAATAAAACGTTAAAACGGCTCTTTGATATTCAGATAAGTATCTTGACCCAAATCGCGGTGGCGGTGGGCCAAATAAAAGGAAAGAAAGAAAGAAAAAAAAAGCTTCCTGTTAGCCGATTGGCCAGAAACCCTCGAAAGATCTGCTCGAAGTTCGGTGGAAGGGGGTGAATGAGCAGAGCCTATCAGGGAGGACAGAGGTTAGGTTCGCGATATTTGCTTATTAATAGCATCTGTAGCAGGAGCAGACGAGAAGCGGACAGTTGATGTGACTGAAGTCCTGGGAGTGGAGTCCAAGTCTGGTTGCTGTAAGTTTAATGTATTTGTCATCTTCATCTTTTGTTCTGATAACTGAACAGCAGCCACCCTTTACCTGCCGTTATAGTTGCATAAATCCTCCGACGACAGTTTTACGTTTGCAAGGAATTCAGTCCCTTTTTTTTCCAAATCAACAACACAGTCAACATTATGATCAACCGTTCTTTTTCTTCCTTTAAATCTTTTATTTAAGTATGTTCAGGCCATATTTGACCGAATACTCCAAAAATGGATGCTAGTCTCTGGAATCATTATTGGAAATGATCAAGCTTTAAGGATGGCATTGCAGGTGTGGTGAGAGTTATAAAAGGACAAAGAGAGTGGAAGAGAGAGAGAGATCTAAAACATAAAAATAGCTGCTAGAAGGTCAGTCCATTATAAACCTTTTCCAAAAGGAAAGATAAAGCATTCATCTGCAGAGCAATATACTTGGGTGAGAGAGAAGAATAGCAAAGAGGTTGTTTTTAACTTAATAATTTGAACTTCATAACTTAAACAGAACATGGTGACAGTGTAAGAGCACAAGGACATCAGCTTTATTACAGTTTTATCATACACTGAGCCATTCATTTACGGCCAGTTATTCCTTCAGTGTGCAGGTGGATTCAGCGCAGACACAGCAGCAGTGAGGATGGGAGGTGGAGGCCAGCAAACGGACCATGGAGAGGCACACAGCGGGGGAGATGCAGGTGTTTACACCTGGGAGGAGGTGCAGAAACACAACAGCAGGAAAGATCAGTGGCTGGTCATCAATCGAAAGGTTTACAACATCACTCAGTGGGCCAAAAGACACCCAGGAGGGTTTCGGCTAATTGGCCACTATGCTGGGGAGGATGCCACGGTAAATATTATGTCTATGATTAACTTTTTTTTCAGAATTTCTCAGATGTATCACAACCCATTGTGACATTTGTGCTTTACAAATATCAGTAATTCAGTCATTCATAGTAAAAATCCACATTTCAGATATCCACAATGGCACTCATCTATTTCACAATGACTATTCTGTATGTCTGTTCTTACAAAGACAAATGACATCACTTACCAGTAAAAAATGTAGGCTATTTTCATGACTGTCTTTGTTCTAATTTTTTAATGAAAATGTTGAAGATGTTTAAGATTGTTCAAACAATCTAACTTTGACCTTTGAACAGAGTTTCTACGTGTATCTAAGCATGATCTTTATGTAATGCATCTCCCCGTGTCCTGGATGATACCTATGAATGTCATTCTGACCAGTCAGCATTTCACAACAGTAATCCATATTGTTATTCTGGATAATAAGTTAATCATTAAGATTAAATGTGAATATATACAACTTTTTTTTTCTTCTTTTAGAACTGATAACATCCATTTTTACCACTTGGAGTGTATATTGGATTTGCAATGGTTTATCATTTTGAAAATCCTAATTTAAGTAAAAATAGTTTAATAATAGAGTTTAATACATATATTCAAATATTCACAACTGACATCCTACATTTCAAATTATATTGACTACTTCAAGTGATGTCATTTTTTTCCTCAGTAAATCAGTTGTTTTATTAAAGACATCTAATATCCTAATCTGATTCAGCTTTAAGTGTCAAAGGAATTAAAAGTTTCTAGAGTAGCTAGTGACTTACCTGCAACATACAGCAGTCAGAGCACTCTCAGTTTGAGTATCGAATAGTCTCCTGAATTTCCATATAAAGCAAATCCAACCTAAAATCTTCACCACAGCTCAAATGTACATTATAATGCAGATTTTTACACCACATTAGTTTTGCATCAGTTCACATTCAAGTCGTCCAGCTGGATATTAACTTCCACAAAAGTCCCAGTTATATGAAATTCTCAGATTACATATAATTAAGTATGTTGAACATTATCAACCTTCAAGGTGGGATTTGGGAAGATGCAATACTTTATGCCAGAAGTTAAATAAAGAAGCAAAGAGGCTTGCAAACTACAAGATTGACAGCCGATCACTACACTTTTCAAACAAGCACATTCAAGTAAAAATGATGAGATGATGAAAAGATTCATATTGCGTACAGTCTATGATTGTGGTTGTCATATCCCTATAAAACATATTTTATTAAACTGACAACTCTACCTTTCAACCTTTTTCTATAATAAATTGCATCCAATCACTTAATTTCATGCTGAAATAAATAATTAAAAAAAAGAACTTGGGAAGAAATATTTTTAAAAGGCTTTTCCATTCCAGAAATAAAGTTGTTGTTCATTCAAAGAAGAAGTGATTTTCCCATTTTGGACACAAGGGGGCAGAATGTGCACATCAAACAGTTATGGAAGATTCATTCAGTTTTCAGTTCCTGAACTGAAATGAGAAAGAGACAGAAAATATAATAAATACAGGTCAGACTTGGTCAGAAAACAAAACCAGTGAAAATGTTTATTTTCTTTTCCTTTTCAGGGCTCATATACTTGTTTGGGATAAATTTGCTCTTTTATTTAGGATGTTGTTGTATATGCTGTGTATGCTTTTGGTTGTTGCTTCATTTAGAGTTTTTATTTTTGTTTACCAGGAAGCCTTCAACGCTTTTCATCCTGATCAAAAGTTTGTGCAAAAGTTTCTGAAGCCTCTGCTAATTGGAGAGTTGAAAACGGCAGAGCCAGGCCAGGACCACCGCAAAAATGTAAGACTTTAAGTCAAAGTCTCAGGAGTAAGTTAGACTGTTAGCAGATCTGTTTGTTTATTCTAGAGTCTTATAGGATTTACATTTTGCAAGTGCCTGATCAGTGCATCACTTGTTCAGCTAAAGAACATTTTTTCTTCTTCTCTGTTCCCAGGCAGCAATCATACAAGATTTTGACACTCTCCGAGTGCAGGCAGAGAAGCAGGGTCTTTTTCAGGCTAAACCTTTGTTTTTCTGCCTCCATCTGGGTCACATCATGTTGCTGGAGGCCCTTGCGTATCTGATGGTCTTGCATTGGGGGACGAGCTGGATGCTGACATTTTTGTGTGCAGTGATGCTGGCAACTGCTCAGGTTAATTGAACATAACTATATGTTAGTCAAACTTTTGCTGAAGAGATTAATACAAATTCTGAAAAGGCTAATTCATCCTCTTCTTTTCTAGGCTCAGGCTGGATGGTTGCAGCATGACTTTGGTCACCTGTCTGTCTTCAAGAAGTCTCGGTGGAATCACCTGATACACAAGTTTGTCATTGGACAGTTGAAGGTAAACTTTTAAGATGTTAGTGTATTTTTTATTGACAAACCAAATATTAAAAGACTGATCTCATAGGGAGCTTCAGCCAACTGGTGGAATCATCGTCATTTCCAACATCATGCCAAACCCAACGTCTTTATGAAGGACCCTGATATCCATATGTTGGACATTTTTGTACTTGGAGCCACTCAGCCAGTAGAGGTAAGCAGCTCAAAACATACATATTTTCTCATTCCTTTAAATATCCATACAGTTAAGGTGCTCACTCAACTCTGTTCTCTGTGTTACAGTATGGTATAAAAAAGATCAAACACATGCCCTATAACCACCAACACCAGTACTTCTTTCTGGGTATGTTTATTAATGAAAAACAAAGAAAATTATTAAATTAAATGAAAAAGAAAACAGCTTTCCAGAAAAAAAATTATATGTCTTTGTGTTCCAGTGGCACCACCATTACTCATTCCAGTTTTCTACAACCTTAACATAATCAAGACCATCATTTCTCGTCGCGACTGGGTGGTATGATGTCCGCCTCTGTATAGTTCAGTGGTTTATTATAAATTAGCTAAAATCTGATATGAATCGAATGCAATATAAGATCAATCTTTATAAATAAATATTAATAATTTGTGAGCCATTTTCATCTGAGTCATGAAGAAATGTTTTCCTTTCCTTTTGAAGGATCTGGCTTGGTACGTGACGTACTACTTTCGTTTCTTCTACTGTTTCATACCTTTGTATGGCGCATTTGGTTCACTGGCTCTCGCGACCCTAGTCAGGTAGATGCTCCTACATATGTATTACTGACATTACTTAATGATTTTAAAACCCTATACAGCTCATTTTACTGTGGTCCTGCAGAAATGCAATATCTAAAGATGGTTGTCACTAAATAAAAACACATTTCTTCATCATGGTGCCATACATTTTGTCAGCTGTGATACTTTTTACAGGTTTTTGGAGAGCCACTGGTTTGTGTGGGTGACTCAGATGAGCCACCTGCCAATGGAGATTGATAACGAGAAGCACCAAGACTGGATGACCATGCAGGTGCTTGTTTTATTAAGTATTATTCTTTTTCCAGAATTGTCTTTGGTATGCTGCAGAACCACTCTATATGATATATAGCAAGTGATGGATGTATTAACTTTCTTTTTTCACTCATCTTTTTCAGTTACTATCCACTTGTAATATTGAGCAGTCCTTCTTCAACGACTGGTTCAGCGGACATCTCAACTTTCAAATTGAACACCAGTAAGACAAATAATAGATTTCCAGGAATAAACTCAGGAGTTTTTACCATGTTTTCAGACACACAGCTCTTCCAGTACCATGCCAGCTCTCAGCTATATAGGTGTTGTCTGTTCATATTAAGATAATGATAAACTAACAATATATTGTGCAGCCCTACTCTACAAATACAATAAAGGTTAATGATGCACAGGAAAATACAGAAAATTATTAGAATATTAAACAGAAAAGTTAATCCTAATCATAAACTGGGTTGAAATAAATCAGTTTTGTGGATACATTCTTTAAAACTTTAGGAGAAAAATGTGTGTTTATACTGAGAGCACTGAGAACATGGAAATAAAAACAAAAACTATGTTTAAGGGGTTGCTTACATGGACCTTATGTGAATATGATAACTACAAAACATAAATGTGGGCTTATGAATAAACATGTTTGATGGTCCTGTTCTGGACCATCCTTTTCATTTTTAACCAGAACTTGAGAGTAGGATAACTTTATTTCTGTTTATTTATATTTACGTGGCTTTCCTCTTTCTCAAGTTTGTTTCCCAGGATGCCACGCCATAACTACCATCTGGTGGCCCCCCAGGTCCGTGCTCTGTGTAAGAAACATGGGATTCCTTATGAGGTGAAGACGTTGTATCAAGGCATGGCTGACGTTGTCAGGTAATAATAAGACATGTAGCAAAGTAACAATGTTCTGTGAGGCTATCTGCCCTCTTTCATTAAAAAAGTAATAATGGTTAGCTTGCATATTCATTTTAACTGATGTTTTGTCCAATTATTTTTTTCTTACAGGTCACTGAAAACCTCAGGAGATCTTTGGCTTGATGCGTATCTTCATAAATGAAAAGCTTTTTGTAAAAGGAGAGATGTTTTTCTTTTCTCATGAAGCTAAAACGATTGTATCTTTGGACTTTTAAAAAATCCAATTAATAGTGTTGGAATTATCAGTTATCTTTAGTCATTTTTAGCAGATCGGCTAATTCTTTAGCACTATAAATAAGAAAACTGAGAGTTTTCTTTGAATAACTTCACTATTTTGTGGAAATAAGTAATTACACAGATAAATAAATGAAGATTTGAATGTTAATTTAATTTTCTTCTATCTAATGTAACTTCTTCATTTTCTCTTTTACTTCACAATAAACAAACAAGTTGACTTTTTCTCTGGTGTTATCAACATATTCATTCAGTAACAAACACAAATGCCTCCAAAAAAACGGAAGGAGATAAGAAATATTTACAAAGTCAAATTTTTAATTAAGTTCTTTTTAAACATTACATCCCACAATATTTACAACCCCAAGAAAGATTTTCCTAATTCTAAATTAATTTTATCAGAGCAACAAATCTACAGCATTGTCTCCTTTTTCCCCAGTTTGTGCAGTGTAAACTGCAAAATACCAAGGTGACAAAAAAAATTACAGACCATATTTCACTGTTGTAAAAGATTATTTGCCAGAAAGTCTGAAATTAGATAAGAAACAGCAATAATATATGTTTTAATACTTAGTGCTGACTGGCATTTGCCAACCAGGGCTGAGGCTATTTCTGTTACTTGTAATAACACAGAGCTTGTTTTATCATTTCTGTAAACAGAAATATGAAAATAATTGGCCGTACATCAGAAAATGCATCCAACATTCTGGCACTGATTGAGAAATGCAACAATAATTATTTACTTAAGTAATTTAGTAAACATCTGCAATATTAACAATGAGCATAAACGTCCACCACACTGCTCATACACATATGTATGTTACATGCATGTCATGCATATACACACACACACGCACACACCAAACTGAACGTGAATCATCATGTTCCTGCTCTCAGCACATATAGCTTCAACAATTTGAGACATTGAAAAGAAAAGCGACAATTTGATAAGAAAACACTTGAATAACATACATGATAAAAAATAAATATGCAATTACAAACGTCCACTACATTTAATAATTTTCTACTGTAGATCACATTGAACAGCAGCCTGATTTAGTGAGCTGTGGTACTTCAGAAGTTTGGAGGAGGTAAAACGTCTGCATGGAGTGTTGATGCTTTACAGGTTCAGTCGTTGGACCCAGACTCAATCCTCTCCTGCCTCCGCTTCATGATCTCCTGCAGTTCTGATTCACCTCTGGACTGCTGTAAAGGAAACACACATGTTGCTGAAATGTTTTTTTTTCTCTCTGGAAATACTTACATTCTACAGTCATTTCAGACAAAAGGAAATGCACAGTCACACCATTGTGGCACTACATTTTATCTACTTATCTGTACATTTCAACAATAGTTATTTTTCTTTTTTAAATTCTGAGCCAGGCGCTGCCACCACACCAGCTCTCACATGACTTCAAACTTATTTTTTCATTTATTTAGTTTATTTTATTTAACAGATGGATATGTTCCTACTTTCATGTCAAATAGTCATTAAGGAAATTCGATCACTCATTTAATTTTGGTTTATTAATCCAAGTATATTATAAATGTACATATAATGTGATGAGGAGGTCTTGGGTCTGGAGAACCTGGGTTTAAATTAAATTGTTATTATTATGAATTATGTCAATAACAAATAAGTTAAAGTCTCTGACAGTCAAATACAAAAAACAGAATCGACAAATCCAAATAAATATTATTTTCAGTGCAAGATTTTCTGTTATTTTATTTTAAAGGCTAAGACTTGAGACCTAACAGATGTGTGTGTGTGTGTGTGTGTGTGTGTGTGTGTGTGTGTGTGTGTGTGTGTGTGTGTGTGTGTGTGTGTGTGTGTGTGTGCATGCCGGATGTAACCAACCTCTAGCTGTCCTTTCTGCACGGTGACTTGATGGTAGACACGACTGCCTTCCTCTCCACACACAGCTCTTAACTCTTCTTTGTTCAAGGAAAAGAGCTGGGCTCCAGTCAGGATCCCCAAACACTCAACAGTCCTACAGAAAGTAGTCAGACAAGTTGTTTACAAATTCATTTAAATACATTTATTAGAATTACAGTGTAAAAATGCTTCCAACAAAAAACACATTATTGTCACTAAAACAATAGAGACTGAAATGCACACATCCTAAGATACTATGACATGTTGGGACAAGTGAATCATCTGTCATTAATGGCATTTGTAGCAGCTGGATTCCTTTGAGCTGAGTCTATTCCAGCAGGTTATGTGAATACTGGCTCACTGGGGCATCGAATGCAGAAAATCTCTTCGATCGTATTAATTATTCTGCACTTGCCACAATAAATAAAGATCTGTGTCTTTCATAAAGGTTTACAATACATCAAACACCAACAGACAAATACTGTTAGACAAAAATCTTAAGAAAAATATTAGTTTGCAGTGGCTCTAAATACTGTATAACTGGTTTTTAATCCAAATTCTCAACAATAACTGAATTTTCAGTTACAGCAGAGCTTAAAGGTTAACATCATGCTGAAAGCCTCAGAAACTTCCACTGGGTCCTTGAGTTCATCTGCACTTTACTAAGCAAACTGAGAAGTTCAACCACTGAAAGTCAGCAAACATGTGATGTTGAGGCAGCGTGACTCTGTAGGGTGTGTGGAGATGTGTTTTGATTAGGTGCACTGATGAGCATAATGGAAGACTTACGGTTTTGAGAAATTTTTCGAATTAAGCCACGTGGTCACCTGCTCTGGGTTTGAATCAAAGGTGAGCGGGACATGACTGGCAGATGATCGCTCTACACGGATCTTTCTGGGTGGCTGATTTTTACTGGCAGTGATTTTTATCAACAGCTCGTTGTTGACCTCATCCATCACTGCAGCACAGAACCATGATAGAAGCAGAGGCAAGAATGAGGCAAATATTAGGAATTATTTCATGCCAATAGTTTGACTTTTTTTGTTTACTCACTTCTGTCTTTGGGCTTGTTGAAACTCTCTCTATGGCTGAGAGGTGCAGGTGGTGGTGTTCTGAAACCCTTCTGCACACACATGCATACACACAGACACATGAGAAAACAAGCATGTTATTCCCCCAACTGGTTTATATTTAGCCTCATTATGATTGATATATTTTTGACCAGAAGCCAAAAGTAAAATATGCTTTTTAACAGAAAGGGTGGGTGCATGCATGCTGCTGCAGTCAGTTGCTGGTGTATGCTGGAGGTAATAAATTTGGGAATGCAGGTATCATAATAAGTAGGAGTTGCTGATAGACTTTACACACAGTTTTTTTTTCCAATAAATTCAGTATGTGAATTATGAGTCTGTCATATTTTACACAACAATTACAAAACTTGTTTTAGGTAACAATAAGTTAGCTCATCACTTCACTCCATTCCACCTCATGCCACCACTGGTGATAATCCACTTTGAATGCAATCTGGCATTGGTTTCAAATCTCAACCATATGGTAAAGTAATCTTTTATATACAATATATGCTTACACACTGATGCTTCAGCAGAGATAATATATTATAATAATAATTGGCCACCCCTGAGAGTGCATACTATTTATAGTTTTTTATTCCTTTATATGTTAACTTCCTGATGAGTCCCGCTCACTATCAAGAGAGGTTTATCTGTTGTCTATGTACTTTGCACTTTTAACCCAAACACAGCAATTGTGATTTTACACATCTTCCAAAGGTCTGATAAATACATAAACCTTGATCCTTGCTGTTGTCATGTAATGTAAAGAGTTAGGTATAGTCAACACTACATTTCCCAGAATTCATCCTGACACTTCCCATCAACATACATGAGAAATAAAGATGAAGACTGGAGCCAAACAAATTGACAATCACATATCAGAGAGTATGAGAGACACAAATGGAAAAATCTGATATCCTTTGGCTCCATTAAATTTTGATGTATTGACTGTAGTTTTTGTACACAAACTGGTACACAAAAGGCTTGACCAAAGTTTGGCAGGTGCAGTGATTTTGTTTCACTTTCATTATTTTTGCAGAGGTAAGGATCAGGTGATTGTGTATTTTAAATCCCTACCACATATCAATGATTTACCCTTGATATATATAAACTTGATTTATTCATTTAAAAGAGCTTTGTAGTATAGTCGCTGTTTAGAATATGGAACTGAGTGCATCAGTACACTGAATAAATAGTGAGGGTTCTAACTCACCATGTGAAGCCCAAGAAAAAAAAAGTTCAATTATCATATTAGATCATTAGATGGAAATAGGAGTAGTTCTGCTTATTCAGGTCCCAGGAAATGTCACCTGGTTGTAGGGGCCTTCTGGCTCCTCTATCTTCACAACATCCAGAATATTAAACGGGACATAGCCGGTCTGCCCGCTGCGATTCCGAAGTTTCCACCACTGTTTGTCATCCTCTAGCACCTGCGAGGCACATTCAACATGTCACTCCATTGCTCACAATGGCTATTCAATCTTTAGTTATGACCACACCATATAAAACAGTTAAGATGTAAAAGTTAGTTAAATATATGCTACAACCTCAAGTATTTCATCCTGCAGCACTGATAGCTCGTTGGCATTCCGAGCTACAAAGTGGTAGCGAATTTTGGCATGTTTGCGAATGTTGGGCGTCTCATTGTAAGACCTGTTGAGACACAGAGTATCACAATTTATAATATCTTGGGTTTTTAAAGTGCCATGTAAAGGCCACAGGAATTGTGTGAATGAGTATACTCCTTACCCGTTCGATGAGTTTGAGGAAAGAGGTCTGTAATACTAAAGAAAAATAAAAAAGACATATCTAATAAAACAGTTACATTTTAATGGATTATGACGTGCAAACTAACAAAACATTTACATCATCAGCTGAGTGTTGCCTGTAACTGGGACTGGCGGGGGATGCAAGTTGTTCCGATGTTCCCTCAGTTTCCCATGGGGATGTCAGGAAAAGTTCTACTGGTGGTTCCCAACCATTCCGAAATTTTGGATAATAAGGAGGAGCGCACTGATCCCTGGGCCACTCTGCTCTGCAGGAGGAGAAATAAAGGGATGCTCAGAGGATGACCCTTAACATATTCAAGTGTGTAGATGGAACCAATGGCAACTGTTTTCATTTAGTGTACCTGGATTTGGTCCAACCATGCCCGAGCAGCTCAAAGATGGTCGTCTCTTTTGGCGTGAGGTGTCCCCGAAGGAAATCAACAGCATCTTTAGAAAGGTGAGGAGCGATAATTGAACGGGCCAGTTCAGGACTTCCACAGCTCTGCAGCACCTGAGGAGACATTTAGTAGTGTATAGGATTAGATTGAGACATTTGTTGCTCAGAAGTAACAAGATCCAGTCAAGTAATGCCTTAGGACAATAAACTGAACAGTAAAGTTCTGCTGACTTTACAACCAGCTATAGAGCAATTAATAAACAGCTTTAAACTACAACCAGTACAACCAACACTTAAACAGAAGCACCCTGAATAATATGCTGTTATTTATCTGCATCACAAATGCCCATTACACCTTCTAAAATACAAACTTTATTAAGCTCATTTAAGATGTATCTGTAGCTGCTGTGTGTTAAAACAGTCATGGAGCCAAATGTGAAGTATTTCTGCTTAATTTTTTTTATCTCAGCTATATCATCAAAGCTAACATGTCCAGAGATCACAGCACCATGTCAATGTGTTTCTGTCCAGCAGTATCTAAGGAGTGGCTAAATACTGCGGCTTGGGAAACCAACATTATGTAAGTGCAGCTGCACCTGTGTCAAGAGCTGAAAGCCACGTCGCTCCTGTCAGGTGAGAGTTGAGCTGAGCTGAAGAGGGTGTGGTGCCAGAGAAAATAAAGGCAATAAGAGGAACACCTGATAGAAAAAAAAATGCAAGTACTGGACCGTTTTCATTCAGTGGAGTCAAAGACAGCCCTGATTTTCCTTTAGTTTGGATGCCTGTGGTTTGAGCTCAGTCAACATTCAGTTTTTCCAAATTCAGTTTTCAGCACAATTCATATTGATACTGATTACTCTCAGTGCATCTCATACCCACTTTACCCTTCCTGAAATCACACATATTCTGACTCTTACCAGCTCCAGAGGGCCAAAGAGGAAATGAACCAGCTCAGAAGCACTTGGGTTCTGTATGTGTTTCTTCAGTTTGGCCTGCAGGGGGCAGAGTGACAGATAAACAGATGAGGCGATGAAGAGAGAGTTGAATGAGAAAGGTTAGGAGCTGTGATATCTCACCAAGAGGTTGAAGGCCAGCTTCAGTTTCTGCAGGCTGTCAATGAACTCTGCTTCAGAGGGGGGCTTGGCTCGTAGGGTCAGCATGCCCTCTGTAAACAAGCAGAGCAACATTGACCACACACAGACTCCACAGTTACCAGTCTGCCATGCAGATATGTTGCAAACAGGACACAAGTTTCACTTTCTGACCAGAGTTCAACATCATAAATGTGTTTTTCCCCACTTGTGCTAAGGACCTTAATGATACAGAAATGGTTACTTAATAACAGGTAAAAGATAAAAAGTTCACACTGGTCAGAAAGAGAGAAAGATTGTGCTATGAAGGAGTTTCTCAACCTGTGAAGCTGTATTATGTACACACACACACACACACACACACACACACATATATATATATATATATATACATATATATATATATAGAGAGAGAGAGAGAGAGAGAGAGAGAGAGAAAGAGAGACAGACAGATAGACAGACAGACAGACAGACAGATAGATAGATAGATAGATAGATAGATAGATAGATAGATAGATAGATAGATAGATAGATAGATAGATAGATAGATAGATAGATAGATAGATAGATAGATTGTATGTGAGTATTTTGGAAATACAAAAACATACAAATTAATCTACAAATCCTAAATGACTGTGTTCTCGAAGTTGAGAAACTGTTTCTATGAATCAAGAATTAATGACTTTTACACTTTTATCACCAAAAAATGTGAGAAAACTAACACTGTGGTTGTTTCTGCACAGGAAAAACACAGACAACACATTTTAGCATCTCATGTTACATGTAAAGTATGTCTCACTGAGATCACATAAAAGATTACATCACTGCTCGTTGGGGGGAAAAAAACACGAAACTTTCAGTAATATTACTTTCTACAATCTATTTTGAGAGTTTTGCTTTGTTTTGTACATAAATATTTCAACTTTCTAAAAATAAATAGACTTCAAACAAATTAGGAATGGAAATATAAGATCATCAGATGTGCTGATGTAACAGTTTAGTGTATAACATGTCATATCAACATTTTAAAGGAGTTAATGAGTAGCAATATTACTGAATCCCAACTGACAGCATGCTAAGCTGGCCACTGGTGCCACACATACATCTCTGGAGGAGAGTCCTGGGCCACAGGTAACAGTAACACACAAACATGGCAACGTGAGCAATATGAATATATTGTCACTGCATTTGTGCCACCACAACAGAAGAAAGGGAGACAGACCTGCTGGTCCTTTCTTCTTATTCTTCTTACTCTTGTTGCGTTGGTTGAGTTGGGAAAAGGCCTCAGCCGCCTTTTGCAGTCGTGACACGAAGACCTCTATGTCATCCAGGGCACAGTTGAGGATTTGCTAAAGGAGATAAAATATAATCTTCAAGTGTTATGATCTCATGAACAGAGCGGTGTAATAAAACGACAGGTGCTGGGCTGATGACAAACTCTCACCACATCCTTCTCAATGCGCTGGGCCAGCTTTTCATGTGACTCTGAGTCATTTTGTCCAGAAACCCGTCTCTCTAGATCCAATCACCAAAAAAGATTATGTGACTGTACAGTCATTAAATAACTCAGTCCTAATAAAAAAGTGATGTTTGTGTGTGCAGGTTCTGTATTCTCACCCTGTGTGTTTGGAGCGGCTGCCACTCGTCCTTTGGCAAAAGGTTGGGGATCCCTAGGAGCGGAAGGAGGGAGGATGGTCTCTCTATGACGTTTAATTTTTTCCTGGTTTACCCTAAAAATCAAGAAGGCATGAAGACATCAAGGTAGCTGAGTAGTTAGTAATACAAAATTTGGATGTGACTGAAGAAAAATATGTTTGCAGCTTTATTCTCACTTAAGAGTCTGAGGCCTCATTTTCTTTCCATGCTTGTTGTCTCCCATGGCACTGTCTATGTCTGCATGGACCATCTCAGCCTAGACGAAGAGACACATGATGTAAGACTGTGTTTTTAACACCTTCCCTGTATCTACAAGTTATTTAGACATCATCAAAAGATTAGATCATTTTTAGGGTTAGAAATGTTTGAATGGATGAAGACTTAAAAGTTCATCTTGTACCATTCCTTTTTGTCTGAAATCTAACGGATGACAGCTGATTGTACTTTTTAGGTGTTATATGCATTGTATTGAAATGGAGAAAGGTAGGGAGGCTTAAATAGCTAAATACCTCTGTAACTCTACAGATGAATTCCAACTCTGGTGATAATAATTATTTTCATACTATCTCTCTCAGTTTTTTTATATAGGGAGGCCAACACCATAGAACAGTAGCTGCTACAAAACCAGTAACCAATCTGCTTTAGTATAAGAGCTCCCTGCAGGAATAAGAAAGGTCAGTATGTAAAAAAAAAACAAAAAAAAAAAACATTAGAGACCATTTTATCTTTTATTGCTCATATTTATTTGTGCAGCATCTTAGATGCCTTCAGGAAATAACAAAATCATATTAAAATCTTATTAAATAAGGCTACATAATAATCGCTAATATTACATATTAATCACTAACTGCCTATAGAAGATGGTGGCATCTGAAATAGCAAGTTCATTTTACAATATTGAACTGTTACTTTTTTATTTTGTCAGTAAAGCTGATGCATAGTTGATCGTTTAAAAGTCAATTGATGCCTTTAAAATAAAGGATTGCCCTAAAACCCTGGGGTAAACCTGTTCTTGGGTAATTACAACATGTTTGTATAAGGCAGAACAATATAGACACATTAGCATACAGGTTCAAACACAAATTAAACTTGACCTAAAACTCCAACAAAACCACATGAATTTATGAACACCATAAAACCAAAAGCATCCAATGACTCATGGACAATAAAAAGAAACACACACACACACACACACACACACACACACTAAGCTATTCCTCTAACTTTCACACTCTGGATTAAAATGATATTGAAATCTTGTTCAGATACATATGATGACATCCAAAACAGCAACTATATCTTACTATATTCAACTCTTACTATATCTTGTTTTTGTTTCAGGTACCAAATGCATCACAAAATCTTACTGATTATTTTCTACCATGATAGTAAAGCTGATCCGTATGTGATCCTTCATTCACTGACATAGCATTATAATGCAGAGGTTAGTTTGATTTTGGGTAATTTCATTACTTTAGGATAATGCTCAAAAATATAAACACACAAGCTTCCAAGCCCAAACACAGCTAAAATCAAACCTAGAACTCCAACAACAACAACAGCATGTATTTATGAAATAACACAACTCAAGGCATCCCATGAGTTATGGACAATAAAAAGCATAATAATGTAGTCCTCTAACATTCATACTCAGACTCACCTCTACCTCATCGCAGTGGAAGAAGTGGATGTCAGGTTTGTGCTGCTCCTTGTCCTGACATATGAGCAGCAGCACAGACGGATAACGTGTCTGATTCAGGACTGTTTGACTCAAGTGGATGGTTGGGAGAGGGAAATTCTCCAATTCTTCCTACAGGAAAACAACAAAGAAGTAATGGCGAGAGAAGAAAAGAGCAAGAATCGTCCTGAGTGAGGTGAAATAATGATACAAATACTGTAGGATCAATGAGAAGAAGAAAGATATTAATGGAAGAAGTTTACAGCCTGAAAAGTATTCTTATTTGACTTTTAGTCCAATATGCCCAATAAGATGCCTGATACTCTAAATATTTATTCTGACTACAAAAAAGGGCAAATAAAGCGGTGCTTGAAATATTCCCACAATACATACGCAATGTTTTGTGCATTGAGGAAAATCCCATTTCTCTTTTACATATTTCTAACCAATGATTGAGGTATCTGCTCTGATCGCCCTCTGCAGCAAAAACTGCAATTACACAGACAGACAGACAGACAGACAGACAGACAGACAGACAGACAGACAGACAGACAGACAGACAGATAGATAGATAGATAGATAGATAGATAGATAGATAGATAGATAGATAGATAGATAGATAGATAGATAGATAGACGGGCATTCAGCTTCCAGAGAAAATCTTGTACTAAAATAACTTAAGATTAAAAATGTCTACATATAAGGGCATGCTCAGCAGAAAAAATTAAATAGTACAAGAGAGATAAAAATATGGAAAAAACTCTAAAATGTAACAATTCTGGATCTAGAGTGCAAAGTGACGAGTGTGCAGTTGTGCAAAATCACAGTGGTAGTAAGTCCAGGCTTTGTATTCGTTTTATCGTTTCCCCCGAGAGGTGAGAGTCACATGGCATGGGGCAGGGATGATCTACTTACTCTGTCAGTGGAGCAGGACAGTGACAGTAGTCTGTTAGTGAATCTGCTCCTCTGCCTGAAGATGGTGCTGTGCAGTGGATAATGTGTGTTGTCTATGATGGACAGATGTCAGGGTGTCCAGCTTGCTAATGACACAGCCTGCCTTCCTCCCTACTTTGTCCAGCCTCTTCTTGAGGCTGCCCCCCACCACCAGCAGACTGCTGCATACAGGAGATATGTATGTATGCGAGGGCACTTGCTACCACAGACTTGTAGAAGACCTGAAGTAGCTTCTTGCAGATGTTGAAGGGCGCCAGCCTTTTGAGGAAGTGCAGACGGCTCTGTCCTTTCCTGTCCTGCTTGTCATCCAGCTGCACTCCCAGGTATTTGTAAGTGTGTGCCAACTCCATGCAGTCACGAAAACAGGTTCTAGGGGTGTGGATTTTCTCTGAAAATCCCCACCACCATTAAACAGTTCTAGTAACTGTTTATCAGTCCTGTTCATCATCTGGGAGGAATTGAAGTTTATTTGTCCCAACAGAACAGCTTCAGCTCTGGGATGTTGGTAGAATTTCTTTACATAAACTGCTCCCTATTAGATTATAGTCAAGACTTTGGCTTGGTCCTTCCAAAACATTAACTATATCTGTCTTTAAGTATATTTTGAAGACTAACTTGTTTGCTTAGGGCCACTGTCTTGGTACACAAACCACTTTCCTTTGAAATTCAGTTCATAAACTATTGTAGCCTTTTGAAGTGACCTTTGAAGCACCTTAACTGCTTGCAAACATAATGTGTGGGCATAATCTTACCTGGGTGTCACAGTCAAGCAGCCTGACCGACTTATCCGTGACCTGCAGGAGCATCTCCTGGGTCCAGATTTTATCCTTTGAGTCCAGAAGAGCCAGTTTCTTAATTGCATCGTCCACTGTGACAATAGATTCTGTCTTGTCCATAATGAACGTGGAGAGATGCTGAGGAGAAAAAGTTAATAGTGACTTCAGCTTTATTGAAGGCAGTGCATACTTTGGAAAGAGACTGATACTAATTCCAAACACATTTAATTAAAAAATTTTAGTTAACAAGCTGTATTAAAGGAACAGTGTAGACTTCTAGGCTTATTTGAGTGCAAGACGATTTGTTTCCATGACAAAAAAATAAATAAATAAATAAATTAAATATGAATGAATAAACATCTTTCCAAGAGACCAAAACTGTAAATAAATACCAACTGTTATTTCAACTTAACACACTATCATTTAATATTTAAAGATTAAAATTATTTTTCTTAACTTCATTATTAACAAATATCTTTCTACTACAAATATCAATTTATTACATTTATTAGTCTTCAGTTGATCATTTTAGTTGGCTGAATCAATTACTCTCTTGTTTTATCTTATTTGAAAAGTACAATTTTGTCATTTTCAACTGCTGCAACCAGCAGGATGACTATATGTGATTACCTATCGAGCAAATTTGAAAACATATCAAGACTAAGTTTAACACCAACCCTGACCTGCAGCATGTTTCTAATTTGCTCTTTGTGGATGAGAAGGCTGATTGTTTTATTACAGCATAGTTCCCGTAAATTAAACGCTTCTTCATTGTGCACTTTTTTTTAAATTATTTTTTTCTTTAATTAGGTAATGTCCAATTAAGTGTGAAATTAAACAAAAAGGAACTATGGTATTGTCAGTAGCTTAAAGGGATTAATTCTCAAATTTAGCTAAACTCAACTGTAACTGGGTTTACTGTGATTCAAACAGGCCACTGGGACACTAACATTTTCCAGCTTGATGACTCATTTCTATTAACTGTTTCACACATACCTGTTTATTTTATTTTATCTTTTATCAACATTAACAGCTTCTACATTAAAATCATAATGAAATTATTTTAAAAATTTTTTATAAAAATGGCAGACTGCACTATCTAAATGAAATCAAACATGTCCAGGATTATTCAAAGTAAGATTTCTTACTGAAGACAAAAAAAGACAACATTTTTTTTGTTTAAATAGGGCTATTTAATGTAAGTAAAAGTAAATAACAATAAAGTTTATTCATCAAGCTTCCTGTTTTAACCATAAAAAGCCTAACCTGATCATATGGTGGGTGCGTTTCAAATCTCTTACACAACTTTTCATTCTATAGTGTTTTTGCTTCTACATATAACAGTTTTTAGAACACCTCAATCACATTAAAGTAAATATAGCAGTAAAGACTTTACCTCAACATGATACTGGGACGTCTCCTGCATGATGTAATTGGAGTTAGAGTATTTTTTTCGCTGCTCTGTGGACAATAAAAGAAAAAAAAATGACAAAAGATAAATTTCCAGCAATTTTTAAGTAAACGCTTTTATGTAAACAAGAGCGAGAACACCGACCAAAAGTCCACATCTTTTTGTTTCAGCAGAGGAACCAGACTGAAATGAAATGCTTTTGTACGGACTAAAAAGAATTGCAGGGCAATAAGGAAGTGATAAGGACCTGCAGTATGCTTATGGCTTTTTTTTTTTTTTTTCATCCTTACGGGAAAACTCTCATTCCCTCTGCCAACTATAGCATTCACTAAAACATCCCAAACTCTGTAAGATACATCTGTTGATCTTTTTGATTAGATAGAAAATCTCGTGATATTTTCTTATGATAGAGTAAAACCAACAGGGTAAAACTGGTGCCTTACATTCAATCTTTTTGCATTGTGCTGTGTCCAAAAAGGAAGAAGTAAAATGTTAGCACACCTTCGCGGTTAAATATTAAAACTCACATCAAAGAATGTGTGTATCTTAATTTGCCCTCTCACACATTATATGTTGCCCAACAGGACATTAAGGAGCCAAGGCACCTGTAGCAGCCACAGATTTACTGCAGGGTTAAAGGTCAATGACAACACCATGCTCAGTTCTTCACCTGTGGGACTTTATTCAATAGATCATAAAATAATGCAAAACCAGCTTGAAATGCAGTTGCCAAGCCTGGTGTAGTAGCTGAAATTATAGAATTGTCCTGTAGCGTACTAGCAATGACTATGGCATGTGTTAAAATATGAATAAATATGGAGCCTATTTAAGTAGCTATGAGGTGAGAGTCAGGGTACACCTTGGCCAGGTTACCCGTCCATAGCAGGGCCAACACAGAGAGATAAACAACAACTCATGCTCTCACTTACTCCCAGGAAATATTTAGACACCTATTACTTTAAACATGAATGTTTTTGTACTGTAAGAGGAAGCCGGAGTACCCAGAGAGAAGCCAAGCATTTACAAAGAGAACATGCACACTCCCCCTTCCTCAGCTAACACTCAAACCTCTGCTTTTTATGTTTTTTAGTTTAAAAACAGCTACAAATGTTTTCTGATTCACTAAAATGCCAATTTTTATCAACAAAGTACTCTTATTTGCTTACAGGACTACAACAGGTCTCTCCTTCCACAACTGGCCTGCCCTGTTTTAGTTTATTTACTGTATCCACCTCCAGTACTCAGGTCAGCACCCCCTTCAGTAAACAATGAGCTGTAATCACTTTGGGTGATAATTCTCTATAGGTTCATTATACTGTTACATGGATTTCTTACTTTCATGTTAAATAATGTGCTTATAATAAGAAGTTTTATGCTTTAAGAAATATTTTAGAAGCACTGAAATTTAGATGCAGCTTCTTAAAAGCAGTACATAGTAGAAATGACTTAAGATGAAAGGAGCTTAAATTTTGTGACTTGTTAAAAATCTGCAGGACACTTTTAGTCACTTCCACATCCATACACTGGAGCTAATCGCATTGAGTGTGCTGCTGGCTTATGCCATTATACTTGAAAAAACTGATGTTAAATGTGCCAATGTGCTTTTGACCTATTTACCAAGTGAATAGTCTGCAGGTAACAATTACGGTTAAATGAGAGCATGTTCCTATCAACTCCAATGCCGGCTCTCATATCACGTCTCTTTTCTATTTCCCACTTAAAAGAGTCAACATTCTGATTCCACACAGGGTTTTTCTTTCAAATTTCCATTTGTATACTTTATGGTGACTGCAACACAAAAGCCATGTTGTTTGCAGAACACTTAACAACATGTATGTCAAAGCTTTAAAGTACATTCCAATATTTGCCTTTTTTTCCTGATTCAGTATGACTGATTTGTTGCAATGACAAAGATCCCTCACAGTCTCTACATGTGCTTTTCAATGAAGACAGATTTCTAAAGGGGATTACTTTATTCCGCCCAAATGACGCAAGCAATTGTCTTTCCTGTTCCTGCCATTTCCTCTCTACTGATTCCTTCCTGCTCGACTCCCCACAGGCAAAACACAAGCATCAAGTGTCGCTCTGAAAGTTGAGCGCACCTCATGTCTTAATAATGACTGACATTTATGCCAATCAATTCACAGCGCCGAGACAGTTTGCAATAAGAGCCACTTAGCAGACAGATGGACCGATCTGCAGAGTTCTATAATGTCAATGACCAATGATAAACAAAGCTCCCTGGCAGATTATCAAACTCATACATGACCCAAGTCAATCAGACCATCCTATTAAACAACCTGAGGTTTGATATTTAACTTGCTCAACCCAAACCCCCAAAAATGACACCAGATGTTGCAATGTGATAGCTTAGTCTGAGTTATAAAGATCCAGCCACCATAAACTATAAGCTAGAAGATAAACATAAACATACATAAAATGCTAAATCAATCAAACAATAAGCAAATGTGTTGACACAAATTCATTGTATAATTTTACCCGTAACTACAGGACCCTTTTTAGATATGGAAATGTCTACCTGTGTCCATATAGATATGAAACCATAAAGTGTTGCATCAGCTTATCTCACAGCCAGATAAACCTGAAAGAAGAGCTATCACAGAGATTCAGTTTCATACAAAAAAAATACAAATTTAAGATAAAAAATGCAGAATGAGATTAAAGCCTTTTTGTTGGAATTTTGACCTGTTAATTCAATCTTACCAGGTTCTCTGGCTTCCTCCCACCGTCCAAAGACATGCATTTTAGGTTAATTGGTGACTCTAAATTCTCCCTAGGAGTGAGTGTGAGTGTGAATTGTTGTTTATCCCTATGTGTTGGCCCTGCGATGGACTGGTGACCTGTCCAGGGTGTACCCTGCCTCTCACCTGCTAAAATGCTGGGATGGGCTCCAGCTTACCCACGACCCGTAATGGTCTAAGCCGTACAGTCAATGATGAATTCAATCTTACCATAAACTGACAACTTACCTGAAAAAGACATGCTCTTCAACTAGAAACAGTGTGAAAAACTTAAAAAAAGACTCCTGGTGGTTTAAAGTCCAGAGATAATCTCTCCAATTTGGCCTCTTTCTGTTTCACCCCAAAGAAGCTGATAACAGATCAGGTGGGAGGACCTGACATCATTTGCATCACTTACCTGCTGAACTGCACTGAGAGAATGATGGGGAGATTTGCATATTGGAAACTGTTCTGCTTTTGTTAACATCCATGTTTATTCAGTAAGATGTGGGAAGCAGTCTATGGTCCACATTATCTTCCACTTTCTTGCCTCTTAGGTTAGAGAGGACAGGCTTGCTGCTGTCACCCTGCAGTGAGAAGGTAGTGGTGACCATCTGCCACACAATATGAGACGAGCCAGTGAAAAACAACACAGGCTCATCACACATTCAGCGGGATATTTTGCAAAGATCACAAGAGAGGGTGCACCCTGTGGATATTTGGAAGATTTGTGGTTCAAAAATATTTCAAAGACTACGATTTGCACAGTCAGATAGGTTGGGAACATCTTGCAACCCCGCAATACTGTCATCTGCCATTTGAAAGTATTCTATTTTTGGAACAGAGCAGCCATGCAGGCAAGACTGTTGCCCTGTGGTACCTCTGTGAAGACTTATATCGGAGATGATAGGTTGGAAAATGTTTCTCTTAGTGGCTGTGTGGAAGGAGGAGCTCGCAGGAACCAGTGAGCTCATGTCTGAGGCAATTACAGGAGGACCAGAACTGAACGAGGGGCAGAGTCTGCCCTTTCCGCTCCACTTTTCAATGTGTCTTTTATTCACCTGCAAGACCTAGGTATCCCCACCCTGTACTAACCACACTTTAAAAACAGGCACACCCTGCACTCCAGCATAGTGTATTTCACTCACACACAAACACACCCTAACACAAGTATGCAACAGCTAGAATAAAACACCACATCATACCACTACAAACTTACTGCTGATATAAATGGAACACTACAATAACACAAGCACATCCCTCAATTCAAAGTATGCACGAAAGACCAAAAGTCAGACATTAATGCATCTGCTCACATGAGAATGCAACTAAGTGAGACACACACTAAAGTCTGATGCATCTGACAGCTAATCCCAGCATGCAGCGCACAAATGAAGAGCTGGAAAGTCAAGTTCTCATCAGGAGGCCTGTTTCCCTTTCATGACCCTCAGTGTGTGACAAGAGATGTCACCGCACTGAGTATAACAAGGCCCCTCAACAGGACCTTGGACCCTTCTTATCGCTGTCCCTGTCTGTGTGAATGTGGGAGGGGGAACGTGCATGTTAACAGGAGAGGACTGTCCAATGAGGCTGCACAGCTGCTGCAGAAAACCACAGAGGGAGCAGAGTTTCCCGATTATGTAATTTGCATAACAAATTAAATTTTGTCATGATTTGTGTCCATAACAGTGCTGATAGTGCTGATTCACACAAATCGGCTATGAAAAGGTGTCAAACGACAAAGCCGGAGTTATTTATATATTTTTAAACATGATTCTTTTTTCCCCATATAAAGATGGAAAGTCCTTAAAACGGTAACAAATATATTACTTCTTCTCTAAAAAGCAAAAGCACATCAAAAAAATGAAATGAACTTAAATTAAATGGTGAATATTGTCTTTTTGGGGCCTTCTTTCAGACTTAGATTCATGCACATGTGAGGGGGGCTTGTGAGTACCTATAAATGCGGGACTGAATTAGAGTAAGCATGGCATCCTTGACCATTATAATGAAGCAACCTGTTAATCAAAGGTGGGGTTATGTGCTTCTGATGTTTGAGTTTATGGCCAACAATTACATTTTATAGATGTTTGTTTTACTACTTTTATTTTAAGACAATAAGATCATTTTTTAACAAGGAATACAAATAATGGTCAATTTAACATAAAAATCCTAGTAAACACATTTTTATAAAACTATATATTGAAAAAGATTATTGTAAAACCTCCTAAAGTTTCTTTAAGTTGTAAGCACTAAGTAGTAGATAGTGAATCAAAATAAAAATAAAGTTAATAATAAATATGTCTAAAAGCTCCTTCTCGAAAAAGAGCCCCAAATAAGATGCTGCAAAAGCTCTACAAATGTCCAAGAAGCTGCTCACCGTAGAGGGCCTTGGCGCTGATCTTGCTGTCCGATCTGGCCACTCCACTGCAATGACAAGAGGAGGAGGAGACGGGGTTACGCTGGATGCCCTTCATCTTTCCCCCAACACCCCTAGATATCAGAGCCACAAACCCTCCCACACTGCCACTTCTCATGAATACAATACCCCACAAAAATACAGGAGCAGTATAGAGCGAGCAAACTGGTCAGCACTGGATGAGATTAGCTTGAGATTCCGAGCATATGGACCAGGGAGAGAAAGAGAGGGAGTGAAATGTAGAGAGGGAGGTGGGGAGAGTAGGGCATGGGGGGGAGGCAGGAGCCCAGACAAAGCAAACAACTCTCAACAGACCTGCTCTGTGCCCAAAGTCCCTGACCCACACCACCTTCCACATACTGGGTTAGTGATTTGTTAGTTATTCTCTTGTGCCTGTGCAAAAGTAACTCTGCATGACACAATTAGCCAACACAGAGAAAGGTAAATATCTAGAAGGCAACCACAGGAATGTCTGTGAAACTCACTTGGCTTTCTTCGGCAGAGATTCTGGGGCACTCATTTTCAGGCATCCACCTAAATAAAGAGACAGAATAATCAGAGACAGAACATGTTTTCTTGATGTTGGATGAGGAAAAACCTTTTTCACCACAAGATTTGTCTTTTTTGTTTGTTTGTTTTTTTAAGGAGTTTGAACATTTGCTGCAGGATGTACTTTTTGATTCTTCTCTCATTTGACTTTGATGAACTCCGCAGTGTGTAAGTTTAATTTGTTGGCCATTTTCCTTTTCTTGTTCACCTTAAAAACTTTCCAAATTCAGCCAGTAACATATCCACAACTGGAAGGCCAAAGTAAACAGCCGTGGGACAAGAGATGCAGGAAAATTCTGTAATTTACCAAGCCTAACGCTGCATCAGAGCGAAAAACTCCAGCAGAATTTGCCATATTTACCACTATCTAATCCTAACTGTGGAGAATAAATAGCTGCCTACAAACAATGAGCCAGTGATACTGATGTTATTGAACCTGTTCAACAGCTTTCAGCTCCAGGTCTATTAAATTCATTGCAACAGAAATAAAGCACAACATTGATTTTTAGTCATGTTAACATACAGTTGCATTTCTCAGTGTGCCATTGTTAGAAACCTTTAAGGAATGGTGTCAGTTGATTTTTTTTATTTTTTATATATAATTTTTTATTTGTAACCAATGAAGTGAGACCCATGGTGTAAAGATATCCACAAAATGTTGGCACAAGAGGAACCCATATTTTACTTCTGTTAATGCATTTATAATTATTTTCTCCTGTTTGTAATTGTATATTATTATACATTATATGACTATAGAATCACTTTACATCATCTGTTCAAATCTATAAGCATAATCACAGTCTATCTATAGAAAATAATAAAATCTGTTTCTTTTGCATCTTAGTAAATTAAGAAAAAGACAACTGTAAAACCACTGCATTTTGTAACAGAGAGTAATCAAAGTTATTAAATGTTCACACTCAATAACACTGCTACATGAGCTGAAATGTGTTTACTTGCTTCTAATTTTGGAGCAAGACAGTTGCTGCTTTCCAACCTGGCATTTCCTCAGAAGCTACATCCCCTTATATTTACTTATCTGTGCTGATGTGAGGGTCATCAGCAATTTGTCAGCTCATTGTTTTCATGGTGTCAAAGCTTCACTGATCTATAGCGAAGGTAAATGTTTGACAGAAAATACTGTTTAAGGCTGATAAAACACAGTTGCGTACCGTTAACCAGCCTCATTAACCGATAATTCACATGCATTTACAGAGCATCTATGGATAAGGAGCTATAGAAGCTTTGTTAAGGTTGACAATAGAGGATGCAAAGCTGAAGTGTTTCTATGTCTTAATCAGTCCTTCTTCTATGCAGTACCAGGTGTCGGGCCTGCTCTGCTGGTAGTCAGGGAACCGGTCTAGGACAAAAGCAGACAGCAGGCTGATGTGTGCTGTGTAATTAGATCCACTCTGTTGATGATTATATCTGCAAAGCTGAAACTAATTTATTTAGTTGTTTTGTTCACACCCAGACACACTAACTATTTGACAATTAGCATGGTCACTAAGAAAACAAAGCCATTTGTAACGGAGCACTGCATCTAAATCTGAGAGATTAAAGGGAACAGAAAATGCAAGAACAAAGCCCTCCCACACCTTTCCTTCTGTGACTTGAGACTTTGACTCATCTGTCAAGACATGCACTGACAAGTTATGTAATGTATATCAGGTCTTCAGTTCTAACTGGGGCTGCTCACACCCTAATATTCTCCAACTGTGAACCCTGATAACATGCAACATAACACATTGGGTTCTATCTGGTTTCTTGTAAAGATATTTTATCCTTGCATTTAATACTGATAAATGTTTATCTGTTCATGGGTCATAGTAGGCTGCAAATAATGCTGGAAATAGTAATCACCTTATGTGACTTTTACACTACAAGGAGCCACATAAAGCTGTAAAAAGCTGAGTCAGTTTGTATTATTAATTGGTGGTTAGAGGTGAAGATCTTGTTTCACCAGTAAACATTTGACGTTTTCTGCAACACCACAAACTGCTGGTAACTGATCTAATGTCACTTAGGGACAATGTGTGTGCTTCATACAACTCGTCTAAAAATTTCTTTAACCTCATCTCTAACATTAAAACTTGTTTTGATACTCAACAGCACATATTGACAAGATATACTGTGTGTGATAGTTGTAGATGCATTCACACAAGCTTATCTCATTGCAGATCATAAAAATAACCAGCTTAAACAGATAATCTTTTCATACCTCTGAAACAAAGAAAGGGCAAATCACAACAGCTCTGACAGCTTGAACCACTGTAATGCCGCCCCATGGTTTGTACTCTACCACAACAAAGTGTATTTACTTTACTTTAAGTGAAATCTGCACAAACGATAGTCTTCCTCTTTCCGCTCTTATCTCTCTGGTCATCTCCTCTTCATGCTATTGTTCAAGGATCTGGCCGGCTGCCAGATTTCAGGAGGTAGACAGGGCTAAAGGAGGACAGACTGGGTGTCATGTGTTGTTAACCTTATGGCACGAGGCCTTCTGCACACCTCCATTCAGCCCACTACAGGGTGCTTATTGCTGAATAATATCCACACCTTTTTCCAGAGGTAATTACATACCATGATTCAGATTCAGTTAACTGTCAACCAGCAAAAATTACATCAAAGATGCACTGCAGAACAACTGCTCAAACAAAATAGAAGCAGATGTTGCTTGCGTTTAATTCTGTGCTTGTATTAGTTTAGATGCACGTAATAATCATTCCGCTTTCTGCAGAATTTAGACTCAGTCATCTGTTACTGAAGTCACGTGAGGTTTAAAACACCCACAAGAAAAACTGAAATACTAAAACAGTTATACAACTTTCTATTACGCATGTCTTATCTTTGATAACTTAGAAGCTGGGAATCTGTCATCGTTTTAGAAGCCCAACCTTAAACCAGTGGATTCAAGGTGGATTATATAAACACAGACAACGAAAGCAACCATGCGCAATACAATACACACACAATTCAAGCTCATATAATATTTTGCATCAACTTAAAGCAACATAATGCTGAAACACAATCCCCACTAGATAGTTAGCTTGTTTAAAAAAGCTCAACAGTACCTCTAACACACAACGACCTCCAAAAGACAACAATAACTAATGATTGGCTTGTAATAGTGAAATATTCTCAATATCAGAGCATGTGCCTATTAACAACCTCAGCAAGGACATTTGGCATATCACTGAAAAGAAAATACTGACAGGTATAACTGGTGTAATATCTCTAAAAGTATCTGATGTTGCTCTTGTATGAGCCATCTAGACTTTGCCCTGTGCCCTCTGATTAATCACTTAGTAGGAGATAACACATATCTGATTTTATGCTTTTCAAGCCATGAAGCCATTGGACCAAATCACTTTCCACTGTTGTGAAAGCCGATGATCATGTTGCTGTAAAAGCCCACTGTGATTCATGCATTAGCAGTCATTGCTTCTCATTTGGTTGTTAATGTGTAGCTTGTTGGGAGGTTACTCGCACACTCACTAAAACCAAATGACACCACATTCCTCTGACCACAGAACTAAATACTGTAATTGAGGGGGAGTGTGACGTAAGGAGATGCTGTAACAAAGCAAAACACCGTGAGGACCCCAAACACAATGCTTCAGCATGTAAATAACCATATATCACTGCATCATACAGCTTTGATCATTATTATCCTAACCAAACTTCTTTGGTAACAAAACAGCAATTTGTTGACATTTTTAAAATGCCTACAGTTTATCCTGATAATCTTTCAGTCTTCAAGGCTTCGTGTGGGTAAACTGTGGTTTATATGTGAGCAGACTACAGAGTCCTGCTGTATTTTTCTGTACTTAAAAAGTCATGACCGATTTTCTATATTGCTACATTCTAAACTGATTATGTAGCCCACAACATTATTTATGGTGCCTCAGTTTTTATAATCAGATGCAGGCTTTTATTGATCTTTTCTCCCTTTTGTGCAAACACAGACTGTCACAAAAAAAGGTTGGTTAAAAGACTCAGTACACCAACAGTTATTAATGGTGTGCACAAATCTTTTGACTATATACTGTTTTTTTCCCTCTCTCTCTTTTTTTCCCGTCCACAAACATACTGTACCACCTGCTTTCTTGCTTTTTTTACCGGCCAAGTAAACTAAACTATCTCAAATTCAGATTTATGGAGCGCAACATGGCTCCTGTGTCCTTCAACTCTGTTGCATGTTTATGCAAACAGACAAATATCTACACTGCATAGATTTACAGTGTGAACAAATCATTTTACATCTTTGAACCAACATAAACGTCAGTTTATTTGTGGATAAATGCTCCAAAAATAATTATTTATATAGCACAGAGAACGTCTAACACCGAAGATCGCAGCTGCCCCAGCGTAAGCGTAACACTGCATTTTTTTGCAGCCACGTGAACTAATTCCTGTAACTTAAATAAAGGTTACTAAACTGCAAGTTTAATGGCTTACACGTAAAAGCACAATCAGTATCTTTTTTTGTTGTCTGGGAACTTACAGCGGTGTTTTTCGGACTGGATGCTCGGATGGACAAACGTGTGTGAGACGGTGCCTGAAACATCAGCCTGCCATCTCAACCTGTCCGCAGTGTGCAAGAATCAATAGCTTCGTGGGGAAAGTTCTCGATGTCCGTGAACCTTGGTTGTCTAGAAGATAGTCCGAAGCAGTACACCACACCTACCGTGCGTTGTCAGTTCCCAGAAATCCAGCAACTGAGGCGACGCTGGCGCAGGTGATGGTGACTGGCTGTACAGGTAACTCAATCTGACAGAGGAGGAGCTACCACTGACTTCTTGAAAGGGTCGTTAATTGTAAACTTGTCTCATAAGTTACTGTGATGACTTAGAACACTTGAAGGTCATGCAACTCACTCATTTGAGTTTAAAAATCAAAGGTGGATGGAAATGAGTTGAGGGGGGTTCCATCCTGGTCCTTGCCCTGCATGATTGTTTTCACTGGATTAAGAAGTTATCTTTCTTTTAGTAGAAAATATAAGCAATCAATCTAAATATTTGTCGGAGAGAAGTTATTTTAAAATCTTTTAACAATCCTGTGACAAACAGATACCTGCAGATCTTTTGATGACAAGCAGGGAATGTCTGCTATAAACAATAACAGAGCCACATATGATAAGCTCTGGATGAAATTCCAAACATTTATTTGAAAAAGAAAGAAGAAGAGTGGAATAAGTTCTTAACTCTGGGCTTACTCTTTGTGCAGCAAAGCAGTAACTGGTCAGAACCAGTTGGATTCCTCAGAGTGACTGACTGAAAGAGGAGCAACAGCGTGGAACACTGCCCAGGTTTCAGTGTCACAGCCTGGTAAGAATGACCACTCTTAGTTTGATTGTAACTCCTGCAAAGAATGTCATTAACATAAAGCAGTTCTTGCTTTGGGCAGAACACATAAAGACAAACAATCATCAGGTTTGCAAAAAAAAAACTCTTAACAGACTCCTCAGTGGTGGGACACAATTATAAGGGCATAATAGAAATGTTTATACTCTGCGGCCGACCTACAGTCAGTGTTTGTGCTCGGCTGTTGCTCAAACACAGTCCTTCTGAAATGTGATTTGTTTTCAACATGGTTACTTTGGGAACCTTGTCATTGGGTTTGATCATTAACCTCACCTGTCAGTACTGAGAAATCACCTGTTTGAGAAATGTGAAGTCAGAAATGGTTGACTGACCAACACTTAAAAACTGTGTGCTGGGTCAGTACCAACATTATAGTAAACACTAACAGATCCAACTAAACTAAATTTATTTATGTTTTTTAATATTTCTTCTACTTTTTTTATTTTTTGTAGTGTAGAAGATCAGGGCTAGAATGTGATTTTCTTATTGGTATAAGTGTGACTAGTCACCAGTTTTAAGTTGCTGAAGCATTTTAACTTCAACTTAGAGAAAAACTCATTCTTTTCAAAGGCATGTTAAAAAAAATCTAAGGGCTGAAATTCATTATGCCACTGTTGGTTTTTCTTATTTTTATTTTTTATTAGTAAAACAAATCTGCCATCTACTGGACAGAACAAGAACAAAAACTGAAAAAAAAAATTGGAAAATAATTTAGAAACAAATGATAGGATTTTATTTTTCTGAAAATGAAAATGAAAAAAATGGAAAAAGGAAGCATCTGTTACTGTACCTCTTTGGTAAAAAAAAAAGAAAAAAAAAAGAAAAAGAACAAGAAAAAGGACAAGACAGTGATAATTTGTATCTCTACATTTAATCATACTAATTCTGTAATGAAAAAAATATCCAATCAAAATTTTTTATATAATAAACAATAAAAGACACCAGATGACAGTGATACCTCCTTTTTTTCTGCTTGTATAGTTGCAGCAAAGTGAAGACCAGCTGTGAGTTTGACCGCACCATAGAAAACAATGAAGATGACACTTCTTCATGAATAAACACTGAAAGACACAAAGTAGATCAATGCATTACAGTGTAATAAAAATGAATTGGCTAAACAAACAATGCAAAAATCAGACACGAAAACAACAAGATTTTCAGCTCATGCATAATCCCTGTGATTTATTTTTGGATGCACCTCTTCAGTAACATCAGAAGAAGAGATTGGATGATTGTCTTTGAATCCATCTTGGAAAGAAAATTTGAGGATGTGACGACATTCTACAAGGTCTACAGTATCAGCTAAATGAATGCAATCCATATCAATAATTTAGGCAAGTCCTAAAGGGAACCAGGCCTCATTTCATTCATGAACAATAGCATGAACAAAAGGAAAGCTCACTGCTGTCAGGCCATTCAAAACAAACATGCAGATGCTAACTACATCAACATATCTTGTCAATCAAAATAAATGGAGCATCAACTGCGGGTTAGTCTCCTCATGTAATAAAGAAGTGTTTTGTCTATGTTTGCCACTAGAGACTTTAATCTTTCACCCTGTCTATAATGTATGTTTATGTGTGACACTGTAGAAAATATATATAAAAAACAACTTTATCCATCAGGATTTTTTAGGTTTAAATGGACAATCTCAAAAAGCTGTGCTGTTTTTTTCCCCTTGTTTTTTGGTGTAGTGTGTGCAGGGGAATTGATCATATCTTTAAGAAGAAACTGTCCCTAGAACATACTTCTTGCATTTTAGATGTTTTGCCCACAGCAGTAGATCTTATACCATCCTCACTGAAGTTGCTCCAGGTGCTATGTTTTAGTGCTAGGAGATGTATTCTTCACTGAATATTAGACTATACCTCCAATTTCACATTAGATTAAAAGTATGACAGAACTCATTCTCTTTGAACCGATATATTTTTGACACACCACTCAAATTTATTTTAAATATGGAAACCTTTCTTGCATTACATTGGAGAGAATGGAGCTCGAGCTCTCCAGGGTGGTCTATACAATGTTATGTTAATGTTAATGTTTTCCTCTGAGATGCTATATATATATACTATGTATATGTAATTTTATCTAAGGTTTATTTACTTATTTTCAATTATCTAAGTTTGTGAAGGGACAAAATGGAGAGTAAAAAAATTTTGTTATCTGTGTATATATGTGTATGTGCTGTGTTTTGGTCTCTCTGGTGATGTTGCTCTAAGCAGGAGCTGCAGATTTGGACCAAAAGCCCAAGAAATCAAAACAGTGACTATTTTGTGATGTTGCCAATTTTTTGCAGTTTGCACCACACAGCACACCTCCATTTGAGCACATTCCTCATATTAAATTAAATTTGTTTCCCATATATTTTCAATGGTTTTATGCTGTTGCTTCAGCTCCAGCTGTGACAGAAAGATGACTGTTGGATGATGGAACATGCACCACAAACTGTGCTTGCCTTACTGGATGGGAACGTTGGAACTCATAATGTGGTAAATGTAAAGATGTTCTTATAACCAGTCACCTCTGTGTTTTATCATTTCATGACAGTAACCGAACAAAAGTAAATTTTGATTAAAATCATTAAGATTCCCAATTTAATATTAAATATTTTCTCTAAAATATATGAAAGTGGTACCAACCTGGCAAATCGGGCCAAGGTGCTGAAAGCTAGTACTCCATCTAAGCCATAGACAGCAAGTAAAACACTGCTGATGATTACGTCCGCCCGCATTATGTAGGTCTGCCACACCAGGAAGTATACCGTCAACAAAACAGTTGTTGACGTCACGATGAGGTGACCCACAATATAACCTTCGCTCTCTGTCAGATTGCCCTTCATACCTGCAGACATGAGCAGACAGTAACATAATTTATACTGCTGCCAATCACTTTTTTTAAGATATTACATGTTTTCTAGTACATTTTTAAGAGAAAAATATATTTTTAAGGTTCCCAATATGGGATCACAATATTTACAACATGTGAAAATACGGGGCAACAAAAGAAAAAAAAAATTAATATTTTAACCCCCTCTGTGAGAGACAACATGAGTAAATATTTCAACAGCTTATTCAGAATTCTGCTGCTCGAGTCCTCACTAAGACCAAGAAAGTGGACCACATCGGTCCAGCTCTGAGGTCTCTACACTAGCTGCCTGTCAGAGGATAGACGTTAATGTTCTGCTGCTGGTCTATAAAGCTCTGAATGGTTTAGCACCAAAATACATCAGTGACCTCTTGACTCAGTCACTGATATGGGTATGAACCTACCAGACCCCTCAGGTCATCTGGATCTGGTCTTTTATCAGTTCCCAGAGTCAGAAACAGACATGGGAGAAGCTGCATTCAGCTTCTATGCTCCACATGTCTGGAACAACCTCCCAGAAAGGCTCAGATCACCTGAAACACTCACAGAGTTAATTTAAATCCAGGTTAAAGACCCACCTGCTCTCTGCTGCGTTTGAATAGTTTTTATTTAGAAGTCCAAATCTGCACTCTTTCTTTTCTGATGTTTTCATTTTTCTGTAAACACTTTGAATCACCTTGTCATTAAATTGTGCTATACAAATAAACTTGCCTTGCCTTGCTTATCTCTGGGCCCTCTGACAACACTGAATAAATTAAACAGAAGTTTGGGGTGAAATCACAATGTGGGCTTAAGAATTATTCTGAAAACCATCGTCAGTGAAGACAGGTGACCACTGTGTTCAGCAGTTAAAAGTCTGCAGTGCTAAACGGAAAACACACAATATGCAGACATGCTGCTTTCAATGACCCGAGTAATAAATGGGATGTGGTGATATGCAAAACTGTGGCCTAAAAAAATACAAATAATAATAATAATAATAAAAACACATTTTTTTCTTTAATTTCTCATTCAGTATAAAATTGAGCAGAGAGCAACTTAAAAGTCTATCATTATGCAACATGTGTCTGCGTTTTCTTACCACAGTACAAATGGAGAAACTCCAGAGCAGCCAAGAGGAACAGTAGAGCAACATCACAGACCAGAGCGTCAGCAGGATACGACAGCACCAGGCCTGACAACAGCAGACACGTTTACAGCCTACAGTTACACCAAACACTTCGGATAAAACTTGTGAAAAAGTGAAACATGGCATCTCTCACTCTTTTTGATAATTAGCCCGAGAGTCAACAGGAAATAGAAGATGAAGTAAACACTCGTGAGGTTGAGCAGCAGCTGCAGAGTCACAGATGACAGCTGGGTGCAAGTTAAGCATCGTCATCATCACACAGACAGACTTTTCACTGAATTACAAGTTTTATAACTTCGGTATAAAACGTTCATTTGAATGAGATTTAAAGGATACTACACCCACGGACCTCCCTGCGGACAAACAAAAACAACTAAATTCGTCACACTGAACTTGAACAAGAATTACGTCGATTGTTTTAAAGTTTCTGTAGTATAGATAATCGATAACAGCTTTGAAAAAGTAAGTTTGAGGCTATAGCTTATCTATAACCATGGCAACGCGTCCACCTACCTGGTCCGGGGATCGCCATTTTGATCTCTCTCTCTCTTTTTACTGAAACTTTAAACCTGAATGTCGCCACCTGCTGGCTGGAAGATTAACTACAACCTAAAATGGTATTGAATAATGTTTAAAGTGGACATGACTTGTTCTGGCCTTGACACTGTCACAGATAGCCTATGGGCCAAATCTTCCCCCCAGCAGACTTAATATTAATCTGATTCAATTTTTTTTCTTTTTAAAAGAACAATAGTTTGAAATTTTTTTCTGTTGCACACAAAAACACACGCTTATTAAACTGGGTATACATCCTAATAAGCATGTAATAGGTATAGTCAATAATTAGAAAGTTCAATAACTAGCCACAAACCATTGTAATTTTTCTTCAGAGGTAATTAACAAGATGTAAATGCATGATATTGCTAAAGAAAGAAAGAAAGAAAGAAAGAAAGAAAGAAAGAAAGAAAGAAAGAAAGAAAGAAAGAAAGAAAGAACCCACTGAAGACCAAAGCAAAATGAAATGCAGAATGGATATTTCTTTTCACAAGTTTGATAAGAGAATATGTTCATATTTACTGGACTTTAACCTAACCATAACCTTGACCATATGAGGATCAGTTTATAGGCAGAGCGTTCTTACGATTTAATTAGCACAGTTCGCATCCACACAACATGGAAGATTAGTATATGTCTCACTTATACACATATATACAGTTACCCTGCTAAATGAGATAAGAAATACAGAATGCCAAAATGAACTGCTTTAACATAGCCAGCTGTTTCATTGTCCTCTGCAGCCTCTATCTGTTTCTCTTTCTTGCTTGTCCTCTTAAACAATCTGCATAGTGTGGCTGAAAGAACGGAGGCGTTGTTTGGGTTGAATGGAGGAAAAGCAGAGGGGTGGAGGGGTGGAGAGCGAGATGCTCCAGCTGTGGGGGAACAAGACAACACAACAGCATCTTACATGTGGGTGAAGGGGGGTGTGGACGTCCAGGCTGAGGGGCTGCACACAGTGGCATTGTTATAAAGGGTGTGTGTGTGTGTATGTGTGTGTATGGTGGTGGGGGGGTTGAATTCAGCTGATAAGGTTGAGAGAAATGGATCATTCCGTCAAATTGTCCCGTTGGGAAGCCTTGACACACAACAATTCTTTTGCTGTTTGGTGCTTTAAGTTAAGGGACTTTTTAAAATGTCAGTACAGGTTTTAAACACACCTTTCTGCTTGTCCCAGTTTCATAAAGGTTTTCATTAAAACATACATTATGACGTTCATTGCTTCAAAGATCGAATATCATTGACTTTAAAGTGTAAACTTATAACTGTGCTGATTAAGCATTAGAAGCTGTTGCTGATTTAATTATGTACAAGTTGTCAAAAATGGTCTTTTTATCCTGAAATCTTAGGTTTGATAGTTGTTTTAAAGAATATTAGAAGTTTTTTTTAAATAAAACAGAGGAAGGATAGAAAGACTAAGATGTGTTGAATAATTTTGATAAATGAAACATCAGGCTGCTGCAGATGTGTATAACAAAAAAATAAAAACTCCAATTCCTCCCCCAGAGGAACAAGGCATTTAGATAAAAGAGACACAAAACAACAGCAAAACATGCAGATGTGACTTTTGCTTTTACGTATAACTTCATGTTTTTCATTTTGAAGATCTCTATTGTTTATTGTTCTTAGTTTCATATGATCATGCTGTGGCCCAGTTTGCTTCTTTTGCTTTGTTTCCTTTTCTGTATTTCTTTTACATAGATTTTTTTTTTTTTGGTAGCAGTTTGTCATATTTTAACCTATTTGTTATTAAATTAAATTGTTTTTTGTTAAAATGTCTTCATTTTGCTCATCTTGTTTTAAGATTTCAAGAGGATTTTTCTCATCTCGACTGTTTTCATTTTACCATTTCACCTCTTTGCTTCTCTTTACACTCTTTCTGCATCTCATTCAGTATATTGTGTTCATCTTTTTGGAATTAATATTTCTGTGTTAAGACTACCCCCACTCCCTTTGAGTTCCCAGGGCTCTGTGTGCAATCCAAGGGGATGCACAACCTGCATCTGAGCCCTGACATGAAGCTGCTTTGTTTTTGGACATCATAGTTCACGTCCTAAACAATATTAGAATGTGGCCATACATTTTTATTGCTTTGCAGAATAAGGGGAATAAACTGGCCAGTATATTAAAATCGCTAGATTTATTCAGTCAAAAGTCCAGCACTGAAATATATTCAATAAGGTCTCATGAATAAAAAATAACAGCGACAAATTCTCAAATTTCAAAAGTTGGAAACATTTTATTTTTGCTTGGGCTAACTTTCTATCACCTTTATATTTTAAGTGATGTTCCAGGTTATTTTAGAAGGAAATATCCACGTGCAGTGTTACGCAAACAGTGTCCCAGCAGAAACTTGCATTTTTTTTTTCCGGGGTATTTGCAGCAGCGTGGCGCACATCCTTCACCTGCCTCTGCTCCTCTCCTCCGACTCTGTTGCTCCACACATCCTGTCTGGGAGGGAGAGGCAACAGAGGAACAGAAACAACTTGACGAATTCCCGAAATCTACTAAAGCTGATTTAACGCTCTTTCTTTCGATTTAAACATTTCAGTTTGGAGAAACAAAACCACAGTAACGTTTGTCGGGGTTGAATTTAAACTGAAGCCGAGTGGTCATAAAAAATGTTATCATATGGACTTCTATTGGCATTAGTTTAAAGAAGAAGAAGAAGAAGAAGAAGAAGAAGACTATTTGGTTTTAAAGTTGTAACAGAACCTACAGAATTTTTAGTGGAGACAGTTTGGCCGAAGGAGACGTAAATTACTAAGTTGGTGAATAAGAGAAAGAACTTCATCGCCAGCGGTGGATTCATATGAAGTGTAACCAAACCAAACCGATTCCAAACTGGATTTCGTGATGTATATGTGAAAGTTTCCCCCCATCCGAATTGCTTTCGTTCGGACAAGGGGAGACTTTAATGGATTTTTTATGTGGGACCCGCTAGGATGGACGTGGTAGATGAAACAGAAGCGTTACAGAGATTTTTTGAAGGTAAGAATGTAATTATCATTTGAGCCATTTACTTAGGCTATATATCCTATTAAACTAGGTACTTTTAAAAGCAGAGAGGTCTTCTTTTTTTTAACTTTTTTAGCCTCTCTGTATTATAAATAGCCAAATTAAGAAAAAAGTAAAATGTCATGTAAACTCTTGACTTCTTGACTGTGCTGCTTAATGTAGTTGTTAATTAAAAAAAAATCAAATTTAGTAAAACTGTTATTCACATAATTAGATGTTTTTCATTTTTCCATTTGTTTGCTTTTTCTCTTTGTGTGTGTGTTGTTGTTGTTTTTTTCCTCTTTTTTGTCATTGTTGGTTTTTGTCATGATTTTATTGGATTTTGGGGAAAACTTTTCCAAATATAATTTTTTTAAAAAACATTCTTTGCTTTTCCCCTTTAAAAACTAAAATGACAGGAATTCAGAGGTTAACGGGTGCGGGGAGAAAAGTGCTGGTGATGGGTAACAGATCTGGTTAAAGTGGGAATCCTCAGGATAGAAAAAAAATGGAGGAGGGTGGGTCTGAAAGGGTGTAGGAATTCAGTTCAAGATAAATGGTGTGTTTTGCAAGTGTGGCACAAACTGAGAATATTTTTAAGCAGTGATGTTATGCTGATATCATACTTTTAGTTACCTGCCTTTAATTTATCATCTTTTTGGTAACACTTGAGTCAAATGCTGAATTTTTAATCAGAGTGATTACAGTTTGTACATTAAATTAGTTAATTTCCATTAGTCTAATTTAAGTATTTCAATTAAAAAGCAAGTATTAAAAGACATGTCAGGTGCACATACAAAACAAACAAAAAACACTCTGCATAAGGCGCTATCTCTGAGGAGACTTTGCACTTCATAATAGTATACACGGAGTGCTGACTTAAATATACAAAGCCATCCATGACTGTCAGAGGTTCCTCGCCATTCTGACAGGAATTTAGTGTGTTTACATTCTTGCTTTGGGAGTAAGAGAGATGTTCTTACTTTGGCTTTATTTCAGCCACTCTCTCTTGGAATAAAATGTCAACTTGTCCATGAAAGGTACACAGTAGGTGCTTATTATCCAATTTACTTTTTACTTTATCTGAATTAACCCCATAGTTACATAATTTATCCAAACATGAACTCACAGAGTTCACTTTAGAGATTTTAGATTTTAGAGCTCAACCTTGTCAGTGGTGACAAAAAGCATCTAAATGATTTGATGAATAATCAGTAGAAGTTGTCGTTCATTTTCAACTCATGCACAATATTCAGTATTGTAATGGATTTCAGGTAAACTGTGTTTTAATGGGGTTAGTGAAATATGTATATGTTCACATTAATGTACATTCCTGGCATAGTCCTGGTGGCTATGAAAACACAATGAGGTGAGACTGGTGTTTCTCCTAAGGTTTTTGGCCTCTCACTTTGGCTCTCCTTGGCTCCATTAGAGTGACAGTGAGCAGACAGGGTGAGGAGGTGAAATAGTGCAGACTCAGGGTGGAGCGAGACCAGCCTGCTGAGAGAAGTGAACCACCAACCCTCTCAAAACTTGACCTTCTCCTCTCTGACTCACTTAGCAAACAGTCACTCATACAAAGGCCAAGTGTGCACATTCAAAGGATTGTAGCATCTGTCATTGTGCCGCAAGAAATCATAAACCAACCAAAGACTTGATTAAAATATTAGAAATTATGTTTGTTTTGCTTTTTCCAGCCTTATGAGATTCATTCTAAACACTGAGATAAGTGTGGATACAGCAGAGTCTACAGCTATGTTAGTGACCTGTGATGCTGCATTTAAACTTATCAGTGTTGACTGCATCCATTTTCATTATCAGTTAGTTTTTTAGTTATAGTAATGATTGATTGGCTGTTTGGTCTATCAAATGTAAAGAATAATCTAAAAGATATCTGGTTTGCAGCCTCATAAGATAAAGAAAAAAACCAAACAAAAGCCATTGCATTCTGAATTAATCTTCATAATCATTTGAATCAATCCATGAATTGCTATAAATTATTTTGCAATCCACCTGATGGTTGTTTAGAGTTTAAATCTGAGCTATACAATTGTAAATATGTTCTTGGGGAATATTGGCAACAGTTTGCATGTTATCACCTGAGTTGGTCTCTATATTAAAATTCCTGCTACTGCACTCCCACAGTCTTAAATAATGAATGGGAATTTCATCATGAAAAACCTGTGTAAAACAGATAAAGTCTGACTGGTTGCTCTGATTTATAGTTTAATGAATGAATTGTTTTTGAGCAACCAGGCTTGCTGTGCTAACAGGTGAGCATTGTTGAGTCTCACTCCTCACTGCCAGCTGAGAAATCTTCAGCCATTGAGTGTTGCTTGTGGTTAAACTAAACTTCAAAAGACCAATTCACCTTTTGTTTTGAGTGTACTCCACTTCACATAATAATTAAAGAAAAAAAACTCTAAGGAAGAAAGGATTTGTAAAAAATCAAATGAGATGTTTTGTTTCTTTACTTCTGTTACTTGAATATACATTTTTTGTGAGTATCTGTAATAACTGCAGGTGTTTAATGCGGATGTTTGTCTACAATGAGGTTGCTTATAAAAAGAAAGTGTCTTCTTGCATTGTATTGTGCATTCCCCAAAACTTTGCCTCACATTTGCGCTGTTTCTCTTTGCGTCCCTGTCCCAGCCTTGTTTCTCCTGTAATCTCCCTGAGCCAGGTCCACCGGTGCGACCAGTGCTTGTATGCGACAAGGGCTGTGTGTGGCAGCCTGGTACAGCCCTTTCTCATGACTTGGGAATAATCCTTATTATAACACTCTCTTACACACTCACATACGCAGTATTTTTAACACATAGGAATGCACGCAAAGACACACATACACACACTACTTACCCTGATCTGCGACTCTTGGGTCTGCAGAACAAAGTCTTTGAGCCCGAGTTGGGAAACATGTGAAAAATAAGACAGGAATTGTTCCTCTCATCTTCTGTTTCAGGTGTTGTCATCACAAGAACTTCAACATGCTTTGGCTACGTGCAGGTACTCTGCCACTCTGTCTGCTCTGCTTCTGGTTAGCTGTGATTTCTTAGTATCGACCTGCTGATGGGCTTTCTGTTCATTTTACGTATCAATGTATGTGTCGTAGCGATGAGCTTCACTCTTTTAATTTAACTCTGTCATGGAAACAAACGGAGAAGATCAACTCTCAGGCTTTGTCAAAGCTGTCTAACATTTATGTGGTGGTGATGTGACACATTCTGCTTCCTTTACTTTTTTAAATGTTCTTTGTAGGTACAATCAGCATGTTTCTACACCAGGATTAGTTTTCCACATCAGTTGAGATGTTTGCTTGTGGTCATTGTTTTGATTATATTAATTTAACAGAGACCCAACAGGTCATTCCTAAATACTTTTGTCTGCATTAGAATAATGTTAGATAAGAAATCAAGCTTGCAAAAAAAATAAATCAAAGTGCTTGGCAATACATCACATAGATTCCGTTATTTAGAGTAGTAAACTGCACAACATTGCACAACAATCAGCTTTAATGATTGCTGGTAGAATTTTTCTTTAATTAATTCTATTTATGTAATTTTTATTTTATTTTTTTATTGTGCATTTTAAGATGATGTTTCCATATTCTGTTTGCAGTGTGTATCTGCAGCTAAGGCCTTTAAAGTTTGTTTTCATTATTAGATATACTGTATTCCCTCTCAGTTCACCTTCTCTGAATGGAGTTAATTATGTATTTAAACCTCATTTGGTTGTAAAAAAAAAGGGGGAAAAATAGAGTTTATTACAAGAAGAAACTGTGCTTACATTCAGCCTTTATATTGTTACAGACTTTCTATTGGATCGAAAATAGTTTCTGAAGTTTCAAAGAAGGTAATTTAGTTAGTTCTATCTATTTAGCCTAAATTCAAAACTTGCATCAAGAGTCTTTGCAAACTGTGCAGAACGTGACCCACTTCTGGATCCCTAATTTGGGTATAGAAAACAAAAAAAGAAGAAGAAAAAGAGGAAGAGCAACTGAGGAGGATTTTCTCCTCCAGAACAAAGAGAGGATGAATAATATGTGAACTGAAAAGCCACATAGATTTACAGTAGAGATAAGTCTTTATGTTGTATAACATATAAAGATTACCACCTAAACTCACTGGACCTGAGCCACAAGACCTCCTCACAGAAGGAGACAGACATCATTATTATTGAAGGTAAAGCTGTATATTTTCCTGAATGATATTAGTCCAGTTATGTTTGATGGGCACTAACACACTTGTTCCTTTATGTTACAACCAAGCTATTGAAATGGTGGCATTACACACACAAACAAACAAGTGCGTGTTTGCATGGGCACGCGTATGCACACACACACACACACTCAGACTCCCCTCACAGCCCCTAATCTTTCCAAAGGCGAGTCTGTATCGAAGTCAAACTGACAATCATTTCACTGTTCCTCGTTGAGCACAGCTGGACAGAGAAAAACATAGAGGACAGGGAAATTTACACATTCAGCTCACAGCAAGTTAAGATGATTCAGTGATTGGAAGGATACAGTTACTTGATTTATGTTTCTGTTCATCTTCACCCAAACACAAAAAACATTAGCACAACCTGCCTTCTGTTTTCAAATTACACTAAACTGTGGTGTAAAGTTAGATGTGTACTCCTGAAAAGTGAGCACAGAGATACTGTTTTTAAAACATAAGTTAATAACTTATAAGAGAAGCTGTGTGGTCTTTCATTGTCCTCACAGTCCCGATCAGATTTTAGGCTAATGTCTCAGTCTCATGATTGTGGACTCACAACTAAATTCAATCCAGTTAAATTTTTATAGATTTTCATTAGTTTCATCCCCACTTCTTCTGATTTTAGATTATCAATGCATATGTATAGTTCAGCATTTAGTAGTAGTACATCTACTATGTATTGTATGTCAGTACATTCTCACTGTTGCCACGGTCTCTGCTCAGCGACCAATGTCCACAGCTTTTCTTTTTTCATCCATTTTTATGAGTATTCATATAACTTGGAAATACAGTATATGAGTTAGAAGCAGACCCCAATAAAAAAAGATTATCATTAACAGCAAAAAAAAAAAAAAAAAAAAACTGTAGAAAGTATTCACCATTAATGTGGATATTACTGCTTTCCAGCTACAAATTAATTTGGATAAATTGTTGTGATTTGTTGGTGTAAGTCTATCTTATGCTGACTTGTCCACAGTCTGAGGAGAAATGTAAAGCTACTAAAGCAATAAAAGACTACAGTAAATGTTGGATCTATATTTATCTGGTGGCTGAAAATATAATAAATGCTAATGTGTAAGCAGTTGTTTGCTAACAGGTTTGCTGCATCAGCTAGAATGGTGATGATTACTTTATATCATTATTTATTTATTATTCATTTAATTTAATGAGGACAGTGCACATTAATGAACACTTTGTACATCACATTGTGTAAATGTGCCGGAATTAGCTAAGAGCTATTTTCCATCCGTAGTCCTCGGACATTTACAGACAAGATATACAACAACAGAAATCATTTACAATATACAATATCTAAAAAACGATCAACAAACAATAAATCACACACATTAAACCTCACCTATGTTGACACAGGTGTTTATAGGTGTATTTATAGGGTTTATAGGTTTCTGTTACCTACTAATGAACAAAAGCAGTGGTAACTGTAAGTTTAGCTCCGTCTCTGGCTAAATATTTTGCCATTTTATGCGTCAGGGAACTAGAAGCCAAAAATATGTGCATGTTTTTTGTTGTTTGTTTTTTGGTTATCTCATCTTACATACATCAGTCCGAATATTCATAAAGCTTGCATTACGAATTTGTCATAAAGGATTCACTCGAATAACCGGCCAATTACTATTATTAATGAATTATAACAGTAAAGACAGTGCAGCTGAATTTTTTGATTGAATTCATTCCTACAGTTTTTAGAGGTTATTCCTATAGTTAGTCTTTTTTACCAAGTCTAGATCTTGAACTTGTGCCAATCTTGCCATGAGCATAATTTACTTTATGCTTGGTGAAAAAAGATTTTCTTCTAAACTACAACTCTGTTTTGTATTTTCCGTTTTTAGTCTGCCTTTTTTTTTTTTTTTTTTTTTTTTTGCCCCAGCTCTCCTCAGCCCCACATCTATCTTCCCTCCCCTTCCCCATATCTCTCTATTTTCTGTTATCAGGCCTGCCAGCTTAAATTTACTGCCTCTTTGGGTGGGGTGCACATCTGGATTTTATTTAAGAGAAACCATCCTGCTTTTTTACCCTTGTACTGGCAGGCATCAGGAGACATTAACCAGCTGTTTCTATCCAGTGAGGGATGACAGTTTTGCCATAAAAATGGTGACACAAGGATTTATAATGTTAACCATAAATATAATTTAATTAGCGTAAGACAAGTTGTTTGGTTTGTGGGTTTGATAATTGAAAGTTACAAGGTTTTAATGTGTATTCTGCTGTAGATTATAAACATGCTGTGACAAAGTGTTCACAGTGTAATGTATTCTATTAGTGTCCTTTCTGGTAAACAGTAGAAATCTATGGATATGGTTATGTAGCACTAAGTGACGTTCATGTTAGCTTTCTGGTGCAACTTAAAGGAATATTTAAAAGAAAAGAAATGGAAAATGTGAAAGTTTTCTAATGCTAACACAAAAATTCCTCACATTCCCAACTGAGTAGCTGCTTAATCTATCAGAGGAAGACTGAGTGTGTGTGAGAGAGAACGAAAAGGAGAAAGACTGGGGTTGCCTGCCCACCCACCATATGCCCGGTCTTTGCCCTTTCTGCTTCACCCCCCCTCCCCTTTGTCCATTTTCCCACTTCTCTCTCACACCAGTCACCATATGCACTTTGGGAAAATTAGCAAAACCCTAAAAAAGCATCTTCCCCTCATGTTATATATATTTAGTGTTCTGTGTGCCTTGGTGATTTACTCTTTCTAAATAAATGTATTAACAGGTGCTGATTCTACATGTCTGTATTTTAAAGATTAAGTGGGGTCATGTGTTTGGGATTTGTGTGGCTTTACCTATCAAAGGCTAGAAATGACCCAGGGGTGAAGAAAGGGGAGGTTTTGGAAATTATTAAATTACTTATTCATATATGCTATATCATCACACAAGAGTGTTTTACAAACGCTGATACAGATAAAGAGATAAAACAACTGTGAGATCTGTTTATGTAAAGAATTGTAGTGAAGAATGGATACTGGGGCAACACAATTAAGTAATTATAACACTGTCTACTTCTTTTTTAAACAGGGACAATGCATCTGTGGTACAAACTAGTAACCATAAACTTTGGTTTATGCAGTTAGAGGCACTGAATCATTAGCACAACCACATCCTTCAATTTAGCATCACTCCTGAAAGCTTCATCCTTAAATTCTATTTAGGCCAATCACAGCTCCTCTCATTAGATCATCTTTGTTAGAATATCAACTAAAGATGTGACCTCATGACATTACGTTGCTAATTTATATACTGTTATTAAATACACTGAATACATTGATATACTGCTATCAAAAACAGTCATGCTTTTATGGTAACATGTAAGAAGACAAGTCTTCTTGGGAATTGTTACAACACCGCTGTGGCACTGTGTGGAACTGCTGAAAGATTCTTGTTGCTAATCCCCAGATGCTCTCCATCTCCCACCATGTTCCCAACCCTCCCTTCCCCACAGGTCATGATATTACCAGTTCTCTGGAGCCAGCCAACATCGACACCAGTATCCTGGAAGAGTACATCAGCAAGGAGGACGATAGCACTGACATGTCAGTAGGGACTCGAAACGAGCCCAGCAACGTCAAAACAACACAAACTGACCCAACCGGATCATGTTGTTACAAAGGAATTTGTTTTTCCTGATAAGGCTAATCCCTTTTTCTTTTTCCTTTTTTTTCTCCCAGCTGTTTCTCAGAGGTCCACAACACCCCAGGACCAAATTACTCTTCTCCTCAGGCAGGAGTGTCCTCCTCTGGAGGATTGGTGTGTGGTGTGAGCCCCCCTATTCCACTACGCCAAGGAGCCCCTCCACCTGGGCCCCCTAGCTGTCAGAACGCCTACCCCCAAGGTCCATCCCTGAGCCTCCGACACAGCTACCCCTGCCTGGGACAGCAGCAGCAACAACATCAGCAGCAGCAACAGGCTCACATCAAGCCTGAGCATAGGGGCCATTACGCTCCAGGGTAAGAACAATAAGTCTACTATACAGATAGACATGTATAGGAAGAAGAAAATTTAAAAGGGGTTGTTACTTAAGACTGACATGAGCAAAATGCTCAGATATAACATTTTAATCTTTCAACGTGTCAATTATGCAATCAAAATGTGATCAAGCTTCATTTATATAAATAAAGTGTGTGCTATCATGAGGGGGATGGGCACTGATAACAAGCAAAGAGAAAACATCATATTACATCTGGAAAAAAAGTAATCTGACAAACATAATCTTGTGAAATGATCATCTGCACTCCCAAAGGAGAATCTCTCTCTTAAATATGATGTCATTCTAAAAACAAAAAGGCATCTAATAGAGAGTTAAATTAATGGGATGATTTTAAAGATATTTACTTTAAAAAAATATTTTAATCACTTTTTTTAGGACACTACCTGAGTCCCCCCCAGACTCCAGCTCAGAACCATACTCTCCTCAGCAGGTGAATGGTAAGTAACCCATTCTAATATAAAGAAAGGAAAATAAGACTTGAGCGTAAATACCAAACAAAGCAGTGCTTTAGTCTGTGAAAACTACTCAGACACTGAGTCAATGAAATTCCAGTGCAGTAGGATGTGAGTCACAACTACTTCTCAATTTAGTACTTATCTGCTACTCATCACTTCAGGATTAAAGCATAAAGACAAGAGACAAAGACAACAAAAGAAATAGTTTGTCACTAACTGATTCAAAACTGAATCATCTAAAAATGTATGTCCTCGAAAACAGAAATGCACATTAAGCTTGAGTAGATGAGTTGAGTAAAACGTGCCATACACATGCACTTGTGTTGGTCTTGCCCAACAGCACAAGTGTAGAAAAATGTTATCTGATGGACATTTCTGCTCTTTGATTAAAATGGACAATACTTTGGGGCAATATAGAAGGATAGTAGAGAAGACTGCAGTACGAAGCACAAAACGGATAGATTAATCTTGACAGAGAAAGCTGCAATAAGCGACAGTGCAACTGTGTCATCATTCATTTAATCCCTGTTTCAGATCCTCACATGATCAGGACCATGACACCAGAGAACATGTGTCACATGACTCCTACTCCACCCCTACCACCACATGGCCACTATCCCAGCATGCATCGGGACATGTACCTGAAGCCTGAGCCCATGATATCACAGTATCCTATTGGAGCAGCTGCAAGTGGAAGTGGGGACATGCAACAAACACAGATGCTCCATCAACTACTGCAACATCCTCAGGGGCAAGAGTGAGTCATGAAGATGTGCTGGAGGGAGGGCTGTGTTGTCCACTTTGTATTATAACTTTAACTAGTTATCAGCAGTAATGCCATTTATCTCTCACAGTGGCATCCCTGTTCATCAGGCTAAGAAGAGGAAGCACTCTGACTCTCCCAACAGCACAATGAATTCCCAAATCCTCACAGGTATCATCAAACAAGAACCAGGTAGGCAGGCATCTTTCTTCTCTTCCTCACCTCCTCTACCTCACGCTCACCTGTTCTTACTAACCCGTAACACAGAAGAAGACTTTTACAGAGCAGAGCAATCTTTACATTCAGTGGTGCACACTGTAATAGCCGTTATTTAAAACTGTTTGTCACAGGTTTAATGCAGGATGCAGACAACGCCTACCTGGACCCAAACTATCAGTGCATTAAGTGGCAACCGCACCAGCAGAACAAGTGGACACCACTATATGATGCCAACTGCAAAGAGCTGTGGGTGGAATTTATTTTGGCTTATCTGTACATGTTTTGGAGCAAAACGAGGTGAAAGTGCTCCACAGAGAGACTAATATGAAAGGAGTTTTAATTGGTTAAATGTATAATTCAACAAAGCATACAGTGGGAGTGGATAAGGAATAGATGGGTTGCAGAGGTCTACAAATTCCTTAGCGGTGAGCTGTGCGGGGGAGTGTGAACGAGTGCAGGGTTTCGACTTAGAAAGACGACATGAGGAGGGGGTAAAGGAAAAAATATTAGTGCACACTTATTTGTGCTTTTGCAGTGCCAAAATAGATAGGGAGGAAGGTTAAAGTGAACTCAGGACCTTTCAGATATGTTATCAAAACCACCTGGTTGGCCATCGCAGCTCAAAAAACACACCTAAGAAAGAAAAAGTTGGTTTTCATCATTGTTGCCTTTCACAAGATCTTAGCTCAAAGGGGCCCTGGTGGGCCTTTGTTAAGTTTTTAGGAGCCCCAAACAACAGCTTTACTTGACCCCTGTGTAGTTGAGTTAAAGTTAAGAATGAAAACAGGCAGAAGAATCAAAGGTCTTACCATGTTCATGCCAACTCCCAGTGTAACAGCATAGATTATATGTGTCATTGCTTGGAGATTGTTTGCTTTCTTAATGGACTTTAAAGACCCTCCTAGATCAAAATTTTATAAATCTTTTGCTGACAGCAAATTTGAGGTCATTTATATTCCGTCTCATTACATCATAACCTCTTTCCTTTGTCCTTAGTCCGATGCCAACCTACCGAGTTGATGCTGACAAAGGCTTCAACTTCTCCTTGGCTGATGATGCATTTGTTTGCCAGAAGAAGAACCATTTCCAGGTCACCGTGTATGTCGGAATGCTTGGAGATCCCAAATACATCAAGACAAATGATGGCCTGCAGCCCATCGACTGCTTCTACCTCAAACTCAATGGGGTAAAGGTGAGGGAATGATGGTGGCCGTGCACTGTAAGCTTAATGCACAACTTGAAAAACTGCATTTATTCATTTTACCATTGAACAAATATAAAAAATTCAGTCATTTCTGAAAGAATCCCAGACATGAATAAATAAAGGTTTAATATACAAATCTTAACGATTTGTTTTGATTACTGGTTTCTCTGCTTGTTTTGTTCTGAGATTATGTTGTTCTACTATGACACCCACTAGTCGTCTAAGGTCACAAAGGAATAGTGAGTTTTGTCATTCTCAGGGAAACAAAGTGTCCACATTAAAGGCAACTTAGAGTAGGTTGTCAAGTTCTTCAACTGTATACAGCTTCCAACATGTTGTTTTAAAATGTGTATTGTCTCATACTTTGAAATAGAGTCATTAGACCTTTGCTGGCTGCTAAAGCAGAAGTACTTGGATGCATGTGTTGGAGCCCTGTTTAAAGATCACATCGCTCTGCAACACCGCAAGTGTTTTTCTGTACCAAAGTTTGAGAAAAGTTAATTAAAAAAACTGGCAGTAGTTTGTGGTATTGATTTTTATTTAATCTTTAACCTGAAAAGGTCCAGTTAGCTTGTTTCTAATGGCAGCAATCCATAACCTTCCTCCGTCCTTCTGGCACCTGATTCAATTTGTGCTCTGAGTCAATTAGTTAGCCATCACAGGCCTTACCGTGTGCTGCATCAGTGAGTCAGTTTGACTTAAATTTCTTTTTGGGCATATATTATTTGAGCTGAAAAAAAGTGCCTAAAAAATATACATCCTTTATTAACACATTGGTGTGAGGTGTTAATTGTTTAAAGCTAAACTGTCCATCATTACACAAGCAAAAATCCTGTAAAAATGTTTGATTCAACTCAGCTTTTTTTGTAAAGCACTTTAACACAGTAACAGCTGAGGCAAATCACTGATTATTACAACATCAAATATTTATGATTTGGAGTTTAAAAAAAAGTGGATGATATAGTCAGAGAAACATAGATAACTAATTGTGTATATATTTTAGTGACAGATGTTATGACTGGATGTGGTGATCATTAGCTCTGTTGTGTATCTGTTTATCTGCTCTTCATTTGCAGGTGGAAGCTATGAATCAGTCCATCAGTGTGGAGCAGTCACAGTCTGACCGCAGCAAGAGACCCTTCAAGCCAGTGCTGTAAGCCTGAGCTCATTAAATAATATAGAAACCATATTAAGCTTTTGCTGAAAGACTTTTTTACATTATGTCATATTTGGTAATCCCTCCTAGAGTCACGCTGCCTCCAGAGCAGGTAACAAAAGTCACAGTGGGACGGCTCCACTTTAGTGAGACCACAGCAAATAACATGAGGAAGAAGGGCAAACCAAATCCCGATCAGAGGTCAGGAACATGCTGTAACAAATAAATTTACTACACTTCTGGGTCACTTTAATGAGATCCAGTACTCACATCCATTCCTGATCAATCTGTCTTTGCAGGTATTTCATGCTGGTGGTGGCGCTGCACGCGCAGTCCCACAGTCAGAGCTACACTGTGGCTGCTCATGTATCTGAGAGGATCATCGTCAGGGTAACGTCTGGCCATGTCTGTTTCCTTCCTACAGCAATCATATCCTGTGTGAATGGGACATGTCTAACACACACCCCTTACTAATATTTTCCTGTCAGCTCCCTAACCTGTGTGACTGGGAACATCATTACACTTAAAAGTATTTTGTTCAGGAGAGTTCAAATGATAAAACAAAGAATATTGTTGCTGTCCCATGAAAACTACACATCTTCTAAGTATCAGTACATAAAGATGGTTTAAGCAATTCACTTTTCAAATAATATTGATGGTTTTAAAGTGGTTTCTTTATGCTGAAATCTGGGGACTGGACTTAACTAAAAGTCTATACATTTTGACATATCAGGTTTTTATTGGACGATGGTGAAATTGTAGTAATAAAAGATGTGTAAAACATGGGATAACAACATTTATTTATCTGCAAAAGCTTGAGAAACATTACAGGAGAAATCACTATAGCTACACAATCACTTAATTGTTTTTAATAACAACTTCTCTCACAATTTTGTTTACTTGGTTAAAAACTGACTAAGCCAGATTCATTGTTTTGCTGAAAGTGAGATGGAAATATTGACATTCCAGAAGTGTGTAGATTCAAACTGGCCACCTTTATGCATCTTAGTAGCAAGATAGTCCATAATAAAATGTATAATGTATATAAGCACCTTTTAAAGTTTACAATAAAAAAAAGTCATATATATGATGTGTTGTGTCATTTCAGAAATGATCTGTGTAGTTGTCCTGTGCAGGATTGCTAATGACTACAATATTTGACACTATTATTTAAACTTCTAATATCTAAATCAGATTCTGTGTGTGCTTTTCTATTTGTATCTTTGTGACAGGCATCTAACCCAGGCCAATTTGAAAGTGACAATGAGGTGCTATGGCAACGTGGCCAGCTTCCAGACTCAGTGTACCACCACGGTAGAGTTGGTATCAATACTGACCGCCCGGACGAGGCGCTTGTTGTCCATGGCAACCTGAAGGTCATGGGCACCTTGGTCCATCCGTCTGATATCAGAGCCAAAGAAAATGTCCAGGAGGTCAGGATGTGTGCATGTGTATGCGTGGTTTTCCCAAAAGTCAACATGTTATTGTGTGTTTATCATTATCATTTTGAGTCCCATCGTTCAAACACCCAAATTCAGCTCAACTGTAGATTTTTATTTTTGCCGGTCCTGTTGTCCTCAAAAGTTAAATACCAAGACTGTAATTATTAGCAAATCATGTAAACCTTATTATTTATATATTTTTTTAAAAGTGTAAAAAAGCCATGTGTTGTTTAAAAAATCACTCTTACGTGCTGACCTAGTTAGACTGTAATGTTCAGCTCTGTTTTCAGCATCATACAAGTTTTTTTTTTACAAATGTTTTTTTTTATTATTTAGAGTTCAACATTGTGTTTAAACAATTTGCAATTATTATTTACATATTTTTGGAAAAATAATTGTGCTTGATGCAACTTTTTTTTTATCTGCATTAAGCACTGTGTTTTCATGTCATTTGTACAATGTCATTGTCATCCTGTCATTAGGTTGACACCACAGACAATTTAAAACGGATTTCTCAGATGAGGCTGGTCCAGTACCAGTACAAGCCTGAGTTTGCTGCCACTGTGGGCATAGAGAACACGGCGGAGACTGGTAACAACTTCATCAATAACCTCTGTTCGAATTCAGATCCAAACACCCCATTTCTTTGCACTCTGTAATCATATTATTGTATTAATATCCTCACAACGTGTATTTCATTTGCTACATGTGTGTTGTTAAGGAAACTGTATCTGTGTGCAGTCATTATTGTGACTATCACTTCTACTCTTGTCATGTCCTTTTGCAGGAGTGATTGCCCAAGAGGTTCAGCAAATTTTGCCTGAAGCAGTGAAAGAGGGAGGTGATGTGGTTTGTGCCAATGGTGAAACTATTCCCAACCTGCTGGTTGTCAATAAGGTAATGAGCAAATCCACACATGTGCAGCACAGTGCTCACAGAACACTACCTGCACTCATAAACTCTGATCACTTCTTATAACTTCAAAGGAGCGTATCTTTATGGAGAATGTTGGTGCTGTGAAGGAGCTCTGTAAACTGACAGATAACCTGGAGACTCGTATAGATGAGCTGGAACGATGGAGCCGCAAACTGGCCAAACTGCGACGCCTTGACAGCATGAAGAGTACTGTGAGTGGGGGTACAGTGAGGTGAGAGAAACAATAAATCATCTCTAATTTTGGCTGCAGATCAGGTGTATCATACTTGCAGAGAGCACCTCATACTAAAGAAAAGAAAATTCATAAATTAGTTTTGTTTTTCTCGTCTGTGTAGTCAAACAGGAAGTTATTTTAGCAGAACAGGAAGCGGCCCACTCAAGAAGAAGACAGTTAAATCTGAGAGCAAGGTGTGTAGCAATGCTATTTTATTTATTTATTGTAATAAATTTGCCAACTTCAGAATGTACTGATGTCATTGAATGTAAATTTCCATTACAGAACTCGACTCCAGAACAGGGCTGCATCAGTCAGCGGTTCATGCAGGGGACCATTCTGGCTCTGGTCATTGTCATGGCCTTCAGGTAAGTACATGTGTTTTAGAAGAGAGTGGTGGGGCAACAATAAACCTGCTACATCTGTGCACAGTTAAGACATGATAATGTATTGGGTCTTTATGTGTCCACAGTGTGATTTCCATGTCAGTCCTTTATGTGCTCACGCTTCACCATAGAGGAGACGTCACAGAGAAAGATGGGTATGGTGCAGACCCTGAAGCTTTTAGCGAACTTAATTGATTTCCACCTCCCCAATAATGTCTCTCTATAACATCTGTCCTGCTTCTTGTAGCTTTGTTTCCACCTGCGTTCTCTACATCTCTTGGATGCCCATCTTCACTGCCACTGTAACTGTCTGTCCACCTGTCTGCACATGGTACTCTATCAACTCCAATCTTTCTTGCAGCTTATTCTGTTTCAATTTACTCTTTCAGTCTTTTTTAAGACAAATTAGTCATGTTTCTCTCTGTTCTGTCTGAATGGAGATCACATGTCAAATCTGAAAGCACAATAACATTAGTTCAAATTAATCAAAGACTGCTCTTAATTTCTTGTGATGTGTCATGTGAATGGTGTAGGTCAAGAGCTGCACTAGGATACTCCCACAAGACTCCATACACGCCTCTGTCCACCACACCTACCACAATTGCACCACGTGAGTCAAGTTTTTCAGTAATTTGTAGGGTCTAACTTCTCTATTGGTTAGTTAACAGTCATTCAAACCACTAGAGGTAAAGTTAATATAAATATATCTAACTTAATGTGCTCTTTTTCTGTCTCTACTGAAACTTACAGCTTGCTGTTCAACCACAGCTGTAAACAACCAATCATCAACAGTTCTGACACAGAATAACAACCAATCCACACCAGGTAAGAAAAAAATATATATATAAATATATATTTATTTTAAACCATATAGTGTATTTGCCCTCTTGGAAGATTCATTTTTCTGTCCTCTCCAGGTTTAGGCAGCCTAGTTCCAACACCAGGCACTATCAACAAGAAAGCTAAATCCAGGCCAATGGACAAGGATGGCCACAACAGAAACCGTCTGAGTCACACTTCAGCACCCATGTACTTTGCCAAGTCGAAGAGGCCTGTGTCCACAGATCTGGATGGAGTGGGAACCACCAACCGTCTGCCTGGGGGTCAGCAGCCTGTGCCACGAAGACAACGTAGCCTATATGCAAAAGGTAAAAGTACAAAGCTCAGTAGTGGCACTTTGATCACACATAAAATATGCAGTGTGCAAATGCAATCAAGTGTTAATTCTTTTGCAGACGGAAGAGAACCCCCCTTTTTCACTAGTGTTCATATTGTGGAGACAAACCAAGAAATCACCGCACAAAGTTGTGCAACAGCTGAGAGCTGCAGGTACAAAATTAGAGCTACTCTAATTCTAATTAAAAGGTGGAATAATTAGAAATCAGAACTGTTATAATGACTTCTGATGTCCTTCTATAGAGACTGAATCCTACTGAAGGGTTTTTTTCTTTCTTTTGTGTAATGTTAACAAAAAAACTAACAAAAAGAAATAAAAGAAAAAAATTCCAAGATTTATTGCAGAAAAGCAGAGCTTTTCATCTGTTTTGTTTAATTAATTAATTTGTTTAATTACTTGTGTTATGTCTCTGTTATGATCATGTGTGCATGCTGATGCATCTTTTCTCTGTGTGCTTTACAGCTATGCAGTATCTCTTCATGGTCAAAGAAATTCCTCCATCTCACAAATTACTTTGCACATGATGTGAGTATAAATATGACTTTTCCGTAAGCACAAATACTTTCTCTACTTACAGTAAATCAGATCATACTTGCATAGCGTTATATGAAAGTGTATTTTACATAGTAGGTTAGACTGTCATTGTTTTACTTAGTGGGTTTAGTTTTAAGTTAGCCAATCTAGAGTGAATTTAATGTGTTGCTACATATTGATTTAATGAGATTTATTCTTCATTAACACGTGTTAAGTATAATAATAACAAATTAATACCCACTTTTATGCAAAAATAAATTGGCTCATAGTTTTTAGAGTATTGACCACACTGGGTTTCATGAAGTGACCATGTTTTGTTTTTTTTTATTATGTTGACTCAAATAAAGCATGTTCATCTTATATAAATAGCCAAACTGTAAAGTTTGAGGAATTTGTAGAAATTTTTAAAATTATATTCTCATAAAATTAAGCAATTTATTACAGGTCCACAAAGAGAGTGTGGGTACAACAATGTGGAGCTACCAAGGGACGCCTGTGCCTCAACCATACAGAGACAGAGCTTTACAGAGAACAGAGCACATCCACAAAGGTACAGATGAACAGCATAGTTAACAGTTTGTACAATTTGATCTATATAGGCTTACTTACCTTCTTAAATGTAATATTCTATACTTTCTTTTTAAGGGGACTCATCACTTGTGGTCACTGCCTGTGTTGTCTTTCCAAGAGCTCACCTATCACTTCCGTGTCTCTCTGTCTGTAAGTAAACTTGGCCCCTTTCAGATACTGTAGATGTTACCTGATAACTCAGTCCTCTTTGATCCAGAGTCTGCGGTTTTAAGACAGGTTAAATTACACTGTTGATGATTAATGTCTTTTTATTTACTTTCATTGGCAGGGTGAAGTGAATTGTGGCACCAAAGGAAAAACGTCACCGTACTCTGATTACCATTTTGTCTTTCGAAACAACTGTGTGTGAGGAGGAAGAAAATGTGTTCAAGTGTCTTTACACTTCATGATATATGTCTCCTTTATGGTTCCAGTTGTACGCTGTTGTGATGGGATGGGTTTTTGACTCTGTATTGTACATTATTTTAATGATATTCATAAATAGCAAATTATATACTGTGCCACGGTCCCCAATATAACCCCTTCCATGTGTATATGCATCAAGGCATCTTTTTTAATATGATCACTGGAGTATGACACACTGAAAATGTTTTGGATGACTACAATTGGCACTGTTTACTGCCATCTTTAAAGCTCGTAGATTTATCACTGATTACTGTTACTGTTTAGCAGGCCAGGATATTGTAGAGGGCACTGTTCACATTTTTATTTTGATTTATAATTCCATGGATCTGTGTCTACACTGCAACTAGTTTCTACAGCTAAACTTTTAATTTGTTTCATACACTGAAGAGGAAGTCAGTGACTTCTGCTGAAAGCCTCATATATTGAACATACCTCAGTAGTGCACACTGGCAAATATGTGGTCTCTACAGTGGAGCTTTGTGTTGAAGCTGCTGCAGGAAACTATAGTATAACTAGTGTGTTTTCATGCAGCATCTGATTAAACACTGTACAGTTATGACACTGAATGAAACATATTAAATATCTATGCACATTTCTGCATAGAAATAGCTCATAATGTGAAAGCATACTGTAAATTTGAGGACCCCCTAAGTCAAACTCATTTTTGTAGAATCACTGGAAGACATACATGTGACTGGATGATCAAACAAATCACAAGAAATAAACGTGTGGATGACACTGACAGCTCTTAGCATCAGATAGTTGAAATGCAGAAGTTCTACACTGACAATATTTATAACAAAACACTGGAATCGCTTACATTGTATTTTGCTTACTGGACAATGCTGGTAAGGCAGTAATGATATATATCTTTTCAGGTGCGCACCCAATCATTTCTCTAAAATGATGCATTGCAGCTTAGAGGCAAGATCTATTTAAGTGCATTGATCATAAAGTTGAGAAGAAGCTAATTTACTCCTAGGGCAGAAATACACTGGATACTCCATTATATATATTTCTGTGGATGCTCCTCTCTCTCTCTCTCTCTCTCTCTCTCTCTCTCTCGATCTCTTTGCATATAAAACTAAGACTATGCAACGATAACACTTTTAATATAATTGACTTTTAAACTTTTCTTATTGTTTTACCTTTTCTTGGTTCTCTTAAATATCAGACACCATACTTTGGTTGAAATTTGTTATTAAATCAATATTATTCCTGTGATCAAAAAGAAAAACACAACAGCATAACTCAAATGTAACAAACAATAAATAGGAAGAACAGCCATCAGACAGCCACCAGACAAAGATTATGATATGAAGACCCTCTACAATGCTTTTACTGTACCTTTCTGCTTTTAAAGCTTATTTATAATGTACCAGCTAGCATAATGAAACCACTGTAGAATTTGTACACTGTATATATGAACTGCTCTTACTGTGCCCAGTGCACCAGACTGGTGTCACATACTCTGGTAGAAGTGAATTACATGTAACTGTACTGCTTCATTGTATTACTACCAATTCTCCTTTTTATCTGATGTGTTTAATTGTATTGTTATTTTGTTGTTTTTTATCAATAATATATTAATTTCTAGCTTTTTAAGCTGAGAAATGATTGATAAGCACGAGAGCACACAGACACAAATTTATTTTAGCATCTTTTTGTTTAAAACCATTTGGATAAAATTAATTGACAACATTAATATCACTATTTTATTGCCCATTTATCGTTACATTTTGAGTTGGTCTTGTTTTTCAGAAAAATATGTTGTAATACTATGATTGCATGCAGTAAATAAATTGGCGATTATATTGTCAGACTCTTCTTTTTTTTTTTTTTTTGCCTGGTTGATCTCAAAACAATAATTCAGTCATACCACTAGATGGCAGTAAAGTGTTTATAATTTTTTTTAAATTTTAGTTGAACCCTGGGTTTAGTTCTTCGGGTGGCATGTCACTAAACACTGCGCTAAGTAAGGATTCATAATAAGCAAATAATTATGGCATGGTAGCAAAAAAAAACTATCAAAATGTTGTACATAATATCATTTAAAATAGCCTCCAATCCAAAAGAGCAAGGTTTCGTACGCACGCCTAAAGACAGATATGCCTGAAAGTCTATACTGAGGGAGTAAAAAGAGTCTATTACGTCACGTTGCGTCAGGCTAAAACCAGGAAGTGATAGTCAGTACGTGGCCTTTTCCTCTGAGACGGTTGCTGCAGAAGCTTCACTTCATTACAGAATGGTAGTGAATTACTTACTTTCCTTGTATTTATATAATCAGCTTTAATATATATGGTTAGGTTTAACAGTTCACTGTGTTTAATTTCACAAGTGAAGCAATACGTCTTCTTTATGTCTATATATAAAAGTGGTAGCAGGCTAAATAATGTTAGCTTCTCGTGTCGGTCTCAATGTAGTTAGCCACCATATAAGTTAAATGAAAAAGCCATACAAGTTATCTGCAACACAATTAAAAATAATTAAGAAAAAAATCCATAGACTCCTTGCGTGATAAGTCAAGGATACGGCAGGTTTTCTAACCGCTTTACATCTGTTTGCTGTGGCTGCAGGAACTCGAGGCCATGACCAGATACACCAGCCCGGTGAACCCGGCTGTGTTTCCCCACCTCACTGTGGTCCTGCTAGCCATCGGCACCTTCTTCACTGCCTGGTTCTTCGTGTATCCTTTCACTGCTTCTTCTACATCGCGCTCTGTTCTCCTTGGTTGGGAAGGATGAAGGTACCTTCGGTATAACCATTAGGTTGCCGCAGATGGACCAGCAATTAAACTGCATAAGATTAAGGATCATGTGATTACCTTTGCATATTGTTGCCCATCTAGTGAATTATGTAACCACTGTCCTGTATTTTCATCATTGTTGATAACAACAGTATAGTTCTTTACATGCCCAATTGTTTGCTGAGACTAAAGGGACAGCTTGAATGAAGCTTTGGGGAAGCACAGAGAAGCAGATACCTGTACAGATATATAGCAAATCACTGTGTTAATCAAGAATCTTAAAAAAAAAAAAAAAAACAGGACACAAGGATGCATAGGATGTATAAACTAATGCATGAGAACACATTTAAACAAAGGAAATTTAGGATATTTAAGTAGATGTGTACATAAAGGCACAGTTGCAGCCGAATGCTAATCAGATTATCTTAATTAATTTATCTTCAGCCCAAGTGAGCAGCTCTATGAAAGCGGACATTTTGTCAGTTTCCTAGTTTTGCATATTCGGGTGTGTGTGGTAACAGAGTGTCAAGGAGGGAAGACATCAGTAATTATCTTTGAAAAGACATGGATTCGGGGATTGTTGTTTGCAAACATTTAGAGTTCCTCATTCATCAGTGAGAAAGATTATTTATAAGTGGAATATATTCAAGGTGCCAGGACTAGGCGTCCCAGCAAGTTCACCCCAAGGTCAGATGATGGACATAAAACAAACTAGGCCAAAATGACTCCACAACAGTGGGAGAAATGAAAAATGTCAAAACTTACTTCAGTTATTGTTTTAAAAGGTGATTTTACATGCTGTGGGATTATGGAGTGCACTTCGTTTTTCCACAAACTGCTTCCACTTTTTGGTTTGTTTTTGATAAAAATGGTAAATCATTCGAATGTGTCCCTTCCTGCCCAGGTCGTGTTTTGAAAGAGCATGCTCTACTCATAGCAACAATGTAGAAAAACAGTGAAAGACAAATTTATTTCAGAGAATTGAAACTATACTGCCTGATTGCTTCAATTATCTCAGAATTCACAAATAAACCTCTGGGCAACTCTAACTGAAGGTGCCTCATGGCCACTATGGTCATTCTGACAACTGTGGCTCCACCACTGTTGTACGTGTTCAACTGTGGTTCATTCATTACAGTAGGATACAAAAAGCTGAGGCAGTCTTTAATGTGAAACATTTTCATGAATAAGAAAAAATGTCCAATTACTTTCTCATTTAGGATTTTAGGTTACAAACCGCAGTAGAAATGCTGAAAGTCCTGTTTAGTTACATAAAAAGTTCTCAGAAACAAAAGCATGTAGTGAATTTGTTTTAAAATAATCTGCTTCTCAGTCTGTGCACAGGTTCAGAGAGATGAGGCAATACTGCATTTCTAAACAGCTAACGGAACATTTTCATTACTTAGCTTACAACTTTTGGAGAAATTAGGAATAACTGAAACTATCTGTTCTTATTCTTGACCCATGCATTACTCCATCCATCCATTAGATATACCCTCTCGTAAGTTAATATGCACTTATTTTGATTGTAGAGCAACTTAAAGCACCGGTGGAAAAAAAACAACATTTTATATCTTATAGAAGGGTTCCATTCAACACTCAGGTCCTTGCGAGGCATCTGCATCACCATTCTGACAATTTTATGTTAAAGTCATTGAAAATAATTAAAGGAAGCCAGTTAGGTAAATTCTGACACACTAACACAGTGGACAGTTGAATAAATGTGTATGTAATGGATCAATGAGACCTCAAAAATCTTGACTGTTTATTGTACCTTTGAGTTTACCTTAACTTTTTATCAGTTATGAGGTGACATCAACAAAATACACAAGAGACATCTACAAAGAGCTGCTGATATCCCTTGTGGCTTCACTTTTCATGGGCTTCGGTGTTCTGTTCTTACTACTGTGGGTCGGCATCTACGTATGAAGGTACATTTAAAATACTGTCTTCTGAAAGTAATATACATTTCTTGTTTATTACTGAAACAGCTTTGTAGTTGACTATGTTTCTTTTTTTTTTCCTGGTTCAGGTGACTGGATTAAAAGAATCTGACACATTCCAGCAGAACACAGGACATCACTAACAACATACAGGATTTTGGTTATATTTAGATGGCACTGGCAATATTTTGGACTCTGGATTTCATTTCACTAGTAAAGGGGATTTGTACAACTTCTGATGTCATTGTTTGTTCCCCCCCCCCCCCCCCCCCTTTCGGTGCAGTAATCCATGGATTTCATAATATGACAGATTAACAGTTTTGTAAAATGTTGGCACCAGGCCATAAGTGCACTGCCACTTAACCTGTCTGAGAATAGCCCGTTATTTTGTCACACTGAAAGCTATTTGTTGTGTGTTTTACTAGTGGCCTTTAAAACCTCAATCCCTGATTAATCTTTGTGTTAAAAATAGAGCCGCCTGTTTCACCTTGTCTCCTGGATAATACTGACTACCGTAGTGATGAAGGATTACATCGGAATTAGAGGATTATTTAATAAAAACGGTGTGAACACGATTTAAAGATCCTTGCTCAAAATCCACCTGAGTTTACATGAAAATTGGCTTCTTAAAATTGTATTCAACATGTAAACAACAATGCTGACATTACATAAGGCAAAAAAAACTGATCTCTTCCATCCAGAATTGTCAAACAGGACTATCACTACACACAATTTGTTCATGGTTACAAAACAAAAAGAAAAGCATATGCCAAGGCTAGTCAAACCTTTTTGTTCAACATTTCTCACTTGGAAATTCTTCCTTATAAATGTCTTTAATTTGCATTCAGTCTGCAGACCAAATAGTTTGACAAGGCCACATAGATTAACTGACTCATCCTGATTAATACAATACTACATGTGCCATCCTTGGCTTACCTGTCAGTGTAAACCTTTTAACTGCCAGTCTGCCTCTCTGCATGGAGCCAGTAAACATAGTATTTTGGGACTTTGCATCCTTTCCTACTTGGACATGAGTTCCATCAGTTTTTAACATTTTGGGAATATGTGTAATGATGCTATGGTTTCCAAGTGTGAAATCTGAGGAAATGATAGAAAATTCAGAGTAGCTGAAGATGCAGCTCAGTCTTGTACTGTCAGATAGGCCATTCTTCATCCTTTGACAATCAGCTCAAAACTGTCCCATCTTCACTGAACAGCTCTAGCAAAGGCATCACGCAGCCACAGAGAGTCTTCATAAAGCCTTGGGTCTCCCATGCACTCTGCTGTGCGCTTGTACAAGTAGTAGTACAACACAGCCGCTGTGAACAGACCGAAGTAGTCAATGACAGGACTAACTGTAGTGTAAATTATGGACAGATTACCTTTTAATTAAACCTGTTCTTGGAATAAATTACCTGTTCGCTGGAAAACGAAAAGCGCTTGAAGACCATCTGTCCAAACAAAACGGTTTGATTCTAGCCATCTTAGGTTCTAGAACAAGGGAAAGACATTTAAAATGGGAAGTCATTTTACATCAACACCTTGCAGCTCTAATGATTTGTGTCAATCTGACTGAAACTGATATTCATTTGAGTTTGCACACAACTGTAAAGGTGTGACAGAACATACCAGCACCCAACAGTGGAAACAGATGCTGAGGGTCAGGTAGACAGCAGAGAAGATGAGCAGAGCCCTGAATCTCTCCAGCAGCAGAGAAACAAGGCCAACTTGGAACACATAGGTGTTAAACATCATCAAAAGGATAATGATAATGTTGAACAAGATGGCGATATCCTGGATGCTGCAAATACAAATTTAAATAGTTTATTTGTGGTACTGATTTCTGATGCATTGGATGATCATGGTGAAAAGAATAACTGGTTGTGTGTCAGACAGTAATATGTGAACTGATTCAAGATCTAATTCAGTGAACAAGGGATTTTGAAATTATTAGCACATGGTAAGCTGGTAGCATGGTAAGTAACTAAGCTTCATGAAGAGGATATGAATTGTTCTCTCTAAAAAGGTTAGATTATTTTAACTTTTGAAAAGTTGGTGAATGAAGACCAGACACTAAGTGAAATATTTTCACAAGTTACTTTGGTAGATTTTAGTTCCAGTAACATTGTGCATTTCTCTCAGAATGACACTTTATTTTTGAGATCATACTTTTGTTCATGTAAATGAAGGATACAAATGTCATCCATGTGTTTTAGGCATTGCTGGAGTTCTTCAGAGGTATTAAAAATATTTACCACTATATGTACCAGTTGAGAATAGAAGTACTATCTGGTGTACTAACTGCTACTTTGCATTTTTTAGACATCAATTCCTATCTTGAATTTATGTGTCATTCAAGTAGAAATACTGGTGTCATCAAGAAATTATTTCAAAATTTTAAACAAAAAAGATTAAAATTGTATTGAATTCAGCAATAAAGCTCTATATAGGTCCATCTATACACAAATTATCAGCAATTACTTTTGCATCTTATTCAAACAGTAATGTAAAAAATGTTGATGGTAGTAAGAAAGTTAGAGAAGAAAAGGTTAAGTCTCAAGAAATGCACTTGTTTGTCACACCAGAATTTAAAAGATTTCAACTGAATTGTTTTTCATTTACGCTCAGCTGTGACACACATACTTGGTATTTACACTTGACTAACATTTATTATGAAATGAAGCAATCGGGTATTATATATATATATATATATATATATATATATATATATATATATATATATATATATATATATATATATATATATATTCTCTTAATCGTGTTTTGTGACTCACATGAAAAGCACAAGTTGGATGACAGCTGCTCCCCTTAAAAGTTCACTGAAGGAGTTGACAAAAAGGTCATAGGCCAACAGGGTCAGCTGGATCAACAGCACCAGTGAGTAGTTCCCAGTCTGAAGCATCTTCAAGAAATTATCCTCTTTCACAGTCCTGTCTTTTGATTGATTTTCTTTACAGATCCAGATACTTGGTGGGGACTATTTTGTCAGCCTAGACTTCTTACATACTTGAGTACAAAAACAGAAGCCTAGAAGCAGTCAAAAATATCTATCCGCAGAGATGCTAAAGACTGTTTCTATAAATGTTGTCATAGCTTCATGTAGTCTTCACTGCAGTTTGTTCCTCTGTTGTGAAACATGTTAGTCGTCCAAGATGAAAAATATCTGATGACTACAGCCTCTCCAAGTGATGAATTTTGATTAATAGTGCTTGAGCATATCAAACGCTGCATCTTGGCATCTCCGGTGCGGAAACTCTCTTCAGCTGCACCACCTCCGAGGAAGAACAGAAACAGAAAAAACAAAGACACTATTAAGCAATCCAAAACGTCCACCTCTGAGGCACAACCACATAACATCTTAGCTCCGTGGCCAGCTCCACTGTCGCGAGTAGTTGATCTAACTTGTCCTCTGGATAATACAGCTAAATTTGAAGCAAACCTATATCATGTAAGGTGAACATGCTGTAACAGACAGGCATGTAAAGGTCAAGGCACGGATTATAGATTTGACCTAACTGAATTTAGGCGGACATCACAATCTCTTGTTTGGTTGCTGTCTGCTGCACTCCCCTTTCCCTCCATCTGGTTGTAAAGCATTGTTTAGTCCGGCTTGTGGTTAATCTTGGAGACGGATAATAGAGTTACTATTGGCTTGTTTCCACAACAAATTACGGCGCTGGCATTGCACTCCCAGGCACGTTTACAACGTTAACCGCCACAGCATTGTCCAACTCCCTTTACTGTTATAAAAGCAGAGTTAACCGATTTATACTCACCAGATAAAGGCGTGACAGAAACTAATTAGTCCGAGGAACGACAAAAAACGCTACAAATTTCACATTTTTCTACTTTTTTTCTCTAAACAATGCCGCCCGCTCGTGGCGTCTACCGTTTTTCAGCAGTTACGTATGTATTTCCGTAATTCCATGGTAACGCTGCTCGTTACCGTAATAACGAGCCTAAATTTCTCGGAATATTATTCAATTTAGCCTAAAGAACAGACATGGCTTGACATGTTCAGGAATAGACACGATTTAATCTTAGGTCTTCAAAATTAAAACTTTTGGTTTTTAAATATTGTTTTTATTACAATTAAGGCCATTCAAAAGGGAAACGACATCTCAATTTCTTCTACAATAAATATTACGGTAGCTATCAAAATCACTCGGTCGTCCTCTAGTGGTTGAAGTGAGCATTTACGGGAGTAGCTATGAGGTGAGGCGGTCAAAGGTAGACGAATGCTGCCAGTACGCTGCAGGTGAGTGGTCAAACTTTCTTTAATTTCATCGAGCTGACATACACCAAGGTAATGCCGAAGCAGTTCGGGTATATTTATGCCTACCTTATTTTTGCTATCGCAAAGTGCGATGTTTGCTTACTTCTTTTTTCCTTTAATAATCAATATCAAAGGCTGCATTTTGGTGGTTTTAGTTTTATCATTTTTATACGTTGCAATAAGATTGGGCGTTTTTTTTATTGTATGTGGTCAAGCTATGTTTTAATTGCTGGTAAAGTTGTAAACGCAAATTTGCTCTTCACAACCATACTCATGTTTAACTTGTTTTTATCATAACTGTCGTGGTACTTTCAAACACCATATGCTTTGTTTACCCACATAGCTGTACAATATTTTAAGACCTTTTAATGTTTGATGGTCCATGTTGCCCACCGCCTTCAAGTTCTCCAGAGTATCACTTTCACTGAATGTTTTGGCATCTCGCATTTGCACCACACTTCAACCTGGTTATATTGAAAAGCTGATTGTATTGAAGTTTATTTGACCTTTGGCGTGGCTGTTGGCTCACTGGGAGTTTGGCTGATACACAAAATCCTTAACCCACATTGTTTACACAAGTCTCTTATCTGAAGTTCTGCTCTGTTTCTTAGTTTGGAGGTTTTCCCAGATGACCATCAAGGTTATTTGCTATGATTATCAGTACATATTTTTAGTTTTTATTCCATCATAGACAGCATGATTGGAAAGATACAGTGGAAAGACCAGACAATATTCTATTTAGCACTGAGTTCTCCTAACCCTAGTTCACTGTGCAACATCACTTTGTTGTTGGCTTAAATGAACAATTTTTTGTTTATGATCGTATATACCTATTAAAAATGCCAACTACTAGTAAGGCTTGCTTGTAATGGCCACAAATCACAGTTGTATAAATGCACATCTCGGTACCAAGACATACTTTCCCTGTAGCTCTAAGAATAAAATTTGTTTGCAATTGTGGCAGCTCTGACAATGCAAACAACAGCAAATGTTTAATTTGCATCTCCTCTCCCACAGCTATCCACCCTCCCCTCCAGGGACTTATAATTCCTCTCATATGACACCATCCTGTTTTTTACACTATACACATCCTGGTGCACATTCATGGACTAATTATTCCTCAACTAAATAAACAGTTAGGGCAGCTGGCTGTGCTGCGTGAAGCCATATGTTACACCTTGTATTAATGACAGTATTTGAGAATGATTTCCTTCATAACAGCCGGTCAAATTTGATCCTTAAAGCAATTGTACAGAGGGATCTGGCAGCTGATCACTGCAGCTGTTGATAATGTATGCAGCCACAGTAGTTAGTTTGTTCTGCACCTAATGTTTGAGAAGGGAGGAGCCGCACAGCCGGCTTCTCACAACTTAGTGTAGCAGCTGGGAGAAAAGACCCAGAGAGTAATTACAATAATTATAGTTTATCAGGAAAGAAGATAAATTCAGTAGGTTTTCCTATAACCCAGCTAAATAGTTAGAGGTCATGTTTTCAAAACCAGATGTCAATCCTTCCAGTTAATATGTACATCAAGCAAGTCCTTAATGATTGACTAATTCATCCCCACAGTCATTTGTCTCTATACAGGAATGTCTAAGTGGCTGAATGATGATGAAGTTTTGGTGGGTCAAGGCAGTGGGGAGGCAGTACCAGTGAGTCCCAGACTACGGAGCCTATCAGCTGGGAGTCCCAGGCTGGGCCGGGGACGTAGCCCATTGGCCTCACCCCGCACCAAGGAGGCAGCACCTTTAAGCCTGCAGGAAGAGACCATGGGCAAGGCCAAAGAACTGTTTGTCCTGTGTGACAAAGAAGGGAAAGGGTTCATCACAAAACAAGACATGCAGGTACACATCAAGTGTAGAACAGCAATGTTAAAAAATATCTTGGTGCTGAACTTTATTTTCTACTCCTTTTCTTTTGCTCAGAGGCTTCAGGAGGAGTTGCCGCTCTCTCCTGAACAGCTCGAGACAGTGTTTGAAAGTCTGGACCGAGAGAGCAATGGATTCCTCACTCCTGCTGAGTTCAACACGGGGCTTGGTGAGTGCGCTGTTTTGACCAGTCACGCAAAGCTACAGGTAATTACAAAACACGCCATCTTCTCTCTGTTGTGCAGGTGACCTGATGGGGCTTGAGGAGACGACTGAGCTGAGTCTGGATGAAGCGGAGGAAGACGAGGACGAGATGGACTGGTCACAGGACCCCACTGCAGTCAGATTTCTCAACATACTAAAAGAGCTTGGAGCTGACAAACTTTTCAAAGAGTAAGATTGTGCTTATAAATTTACTACTGTTGACCTCTGCAGGTATATAAGACAAAGCTAGTCTACATAGTATACCTTTTAAATTTACACATGTAGAATACAGGCATTCATGTTTGGACGTACTATAATTAAAAAAATATAAAGCTCAATTAAATTAAGGGGAGTGCTGAATGAATGATTAAATAAAGAAAGAAAATGACTTCACCCCTAACAATGAACTCATTAATAAATAAAATAATGTGTTATAGCCTGTTGGTGTCATTGCCTACAACATAATATTTTTCTTGGCTGACATAATAAGATAGTTTCTGTTCATTTTCCCATGTGTAGTTAATGGTACTGGCCGCTGTAAGGTTTAAAATATGCTGTTGTTTTGACTCGACAGACTGTACAATTGTGCCTAATAGGCAAATTGGAGATAGCATCTTTTTTGTTTGACAGAAAAAAAGGAAAAAAATGTTTCCTTGAAAGAATCTTTGTGTAAGTCAAAGCAAAAGCATTTTTCCCAAAAATTTACGTTGGTATTCAGTTTGTCATTTATACCCTTTATATAGTGCCTCATTTTGTGCGATTAAGGTTAGACTTGTTGTATTAACAGTTGTGTATTGTATTGTGTGACAGCCAGCAGGAGCTCTGCTTTCTGTGGCGTGAGCTTCAGACAGACAGACCAGAGCTGCTGAGTACCCTGGAGGGCGTCTTGGGCCATGCAGTGTCCCATCTACAGGACACCATCCGAGAAAGAGACAGTCTGGAACAAGCTCTACGCAGGTCACTGTCTATCTCCTCTCTTTAACCGAGAATGTTTGGACTGTGTGGTTTTATTCCTCTACTATTTGTTTTATTTTAGACGGGAGAGTGAACATGACCAAATGGTCCGGTCTATATATGAAGAAATGGAAAACCAAATCAGAGAGGAGAGGGAGAAATGGTTGGCTCAGGTACAGATGTGTTCTAGTTAGTCTATTTAGCTATTTAATAAGAGTAATTATTGGCATTTGTTTTCTTGTATAATCAAGGAAAGCCTCAAAGAGAAACAGAGGGGGCAACAACTTGAGAAGGAGTTGAGGATGCGAGAGCAAGAGATGGAGAATACACTGATCAAACAGAAAGAGGTTGGCACTTTGGTAATGCCCAAGTTATTTCTGAGAAGTGTTTAATGTTACAAGGTCTTGTCTTTGTTTTTAGCTTGAAACCAGAGTCCGACAGATGAGCCGTGAGCGAGTGAACATCAGCGAGCAGAACCAGCAGCTGCGGAGTCTCAACACACAATTACAGGAGCAGGTGGAGAGCAGCAGGGAGCAGCTGCAGGCCGCTCTGAGTCAACTCAGCATGCTGCATAACAACGCTGCTCAGGAACAAGTGGCCAGACAAAGGCAAGCAGCACTTCTTTCTTTTGTTTGTTTGTTTTTTTAATTGAATTATTATATTGGCAATAAATTTGGTTTAAAGCCATTATTCTTTAATGACAAAAGAGCTTAAGTAGTATGAAAATTTTCTAGCTTTATAATGTATTTGCAGCACTCTTCCAGCTCATTAGTTTCTAAAGACACTGACACCTTGTTTTACTATATCACCTGTTTTATTATGATAAAGGAACATGTCATAAAACCCTTTTTGACTTAGATATATGGAGATACAGCTTAGATATAGTAATAACTTTTAGCTTATCAATTAAAATGGACAAATTCATACAGAGACATTAAAAAGCTGTTTTTTGTTTGTTTTTGTTTACTTTAGAAATGTGATGAAGGTGTCAAGAAACATGAAAAAAGAGAAGGACAGTCTCTTGAAACAACTGGAGATATTAAGGTATGTTCTGACTGGTGCTGTTTGTTAGTCCAGATACGTCCTTTTGTTTTTGAAGACAATTCATTTCACATTTATTTTCACAAAACACAAATGCATGCTGTGTTAAAGTGCTGGTGGAAAACAATGACATCTGATATTTTTGGGGGTGATTTTATGGCAGATGTGTGGGTTTTTTTTTTTAATATGGCCATTTTGGTGTTGATTTTTTCTCCACATTAACCAGTCATCTTTCAAAACAAAAATCAGAGCCAGAATAAAAATGTCTAAAATATTTTTCATCTTGCAACAGGGATATGAACAGAATGCTGCGAGATGAGAGGGATGCCCGACAGTCACAGCAGAGGGTTAGTCATAGACACTCTGTTGTTCCTTCACCATTAACTCATTACCTCAGTGAGGACCTTCGTACCCTGTGGACACAGCAGGTCTACCCAAGCTAAGCTAAGTTTAGAAAGCTTTGAGCTTTCCTTCATCCTTTGGACAATTATTATTGTTTATATGGACAGCTGCTACTATTTAGCTATTGATTATTTTTACATTTGCACTGTTATTTTTCTGTGGATGTGGTCAGTGAAGGGATGAATTGTGCTGAACATACATTTATTTCCTCTTGTGTGATCTTAAAGGTAAATGTGTAATTGATGTTTATTAATTAAATTGAACAAGGCAGCATTTATCTCGGTAAACTAAAATGGGTCAATATTTAACAAACTAATGACTTCCTGCTAATTTTGCACCATTCTGCTGGTTTCTGCATGTCTTATTCAATTTGCTTAAGAAAATTATTTAAAAAAATGTTTGTATAATGTTTGCTGTAGATATATTTCAGAATTTTTAAGCTTTTATAGATTATTTGCCCAAAAAAACAAAGATTAGACTAAAAAACTGTTTTTAGAACAACATTGAAAATAGCGATTGGTTATGTCTTGTTTTTTGTTTTTTTTCATCATATAAACAAATAAATATACTGTTGCAAAAATATTGTGATGTTAAACTTCTTTATGTCAGAGTAATTCTCACATTTGTATTTCAGTCCCACTTTTTTGATAAGAAGAAACTTCACTAATGTTGTTGTTTGGATATAAAGCATCATGCAGCCTAACTAATGAAACTAAAGGATTGTTAATAGCTATACAATAGTAATTATACTCATAAGTGTCCTTTGCTTCACTTTCCACACAAACCTTTTAGAATCCAAATGTCAAAAAGCCTTTGCTGAAGAAAGGCTCAATCATAGGTAACTACCTACTTCAAGAAAAGCCAGTGAAGAGGTTTGTATATAGTTCATGCATTTATTTTTGCAGCGATGAGGCAGATGGCTGCAGGAAGCCATTAATTTTCTTTTGTATTCACTGATTCTAAAGACAGCTGAGCTCCTCTGATGAGTTGAAGCTGGAGAAAAAGAAAGAGGTGACATTTTCATCCAAGACACATCAACCGTCATGTAGAGTCAGGGGTGAAAATATTCAGCAGAAACAAACTCAGGTAGGGAAAATATTAAATCTACACATGTACACAGTTTTATCACCAAAACTATCAATTTGATGACGCATGCAACACCAAAAGAAGGCAATAATTGTGCCAGTTTACAGAATGACCCCTTCCTAAATATGTATTATATAAAAATAATATTAAAATATAAGACTTGTTGCACAATGTCATGTTTGATCATTTTTTACCTGAACTGTAGAGTCAATTTCTCAGTCCTCAGCAAGTGTTCAAAGTGGTATTTCTGGGTAACTCAGGAGTAGGTAAGAGTTCCTTCATCCAGCACTGCTGCACAGGACACTTCAACAAGCAAATGATTTCTTCTGTTGGTAAGTATTTCTGTTACTTTTTTTTTTTTTTACATTTGACTGTCATTGTATATACATCCATAAAAAGTACCTTCCAAAAGTTCCAATGCACTCATAATTTTATGTACATACAGTAGTGCCAGAGAATGCTGAAACATCAATTTGTACCATCTCAGAACAGTGTGAGGTTCAGTGTTGAAGACACCACATCTATAACTCTAGCTTCTCTACGTGCTTCAGTTTTTGGCCTTCAAGGATTTTTTTTTTATCTTGAAATTGGTCAAGTGACTATGTTACTTTCTATCATATTTCTACAGTTTTCTTCAAGAAAATTATCATTTAAAAGTATCCATGCCACATTTTCATTGTTGAAAAAGAGAAAAATGTCAAGAAACGTGCCACTTATAGTTTTGAGATAAGAAAGGAAAACCTGTAAGCAATCCTCAAAAAACTAATAACATCAGTAAGTGGAGTTCAGAATGTACTCTGTCACCTCAGAGGGGCACGTTCTGACCTGCCCCACAGCGGGAGGCCCCGGGTAAACTTCCCCCGGAGAGGATAAGCTTCTCTTGGTCTGCTCTATCTGACAGATGCTTACAGTAACATGTTCCTCAACTGACAGCTCAATTTAATGAGACACGGCCTGCTGCAGTGTGTATTACTGGCCCAGACGTGGCTCCAGGTTTCAACCTTACATGACAAAGTTTCTAGAAAGAAACCAGAAAAAGAACTGAAGCAAACCAAAGACCATGCACACTGGACTGAGGTTAAACTGGAACAGAGGTTTAGGAACAAATGCATCAAGGTTCAAGACATTTGGTTTAAACTGTTGTATTAATATTTTTTATTAGATAGATGAAAGCATAATTGTGTGTTGCCCCCACTATGTAGCACCGGGGAGCATTAGCTACAGTTTGGAGGTGTTTTTTTATCAGGCAAGGGGGATGATATTTACTAAATCCAAGATTTTGTATTTTTATTTCCAGATAGTGTCATATAATAATAATAATAATAAGAAGAAGAATGATAATGATAATAATTTCAAAATTATGCTGCAAAACAAACAAACAAACAAAAAAATTCTTGGGTGTATTCTTACTTTTGGAAGGTGCCATTTAAGAAGCCAAATATGGAACTTTGAAGCTTTTGTTAAATTTTAGGTATAGATTTCCAGATGAAGACTTTAACACTAAGCTCCACCACTATCACCCTGCAGCTCTGGGACACTGCAGGGCAGGAGAGGTCAGATGTGTGGCTTTAAGTTTTCAATTATCAATTATCAAGACAATATTTTTTTATTATTAGCTCCATTTTAACTCCATTTCAAATCTTGGTCCTTTTACTGATTTAATTATCAGGTTTCGCAGCATCACAGAGCAATACTATCGAAAGGCTGATGGCATCCTCACCATGTATGACATAACTGACTCTGCCTCCTTCACTGCAGTGAGAGGATGGATGGACTCTGTTAAGGTGAACCAGTGGAGTTATTGTGGATGATTGGATGTAAAAATATGCAAAACAGTCATTTGAATGCACATGCAAGTTATTGAGGAAAAGAAGCTGCAAGAATCTCAGTACACAAGTGAAATCTTAATGATATCTCAGATTTAAAGATAATTTTGATAGTCCCTTAAATGTTTCGGTAGCTGTTAATTACATTTGATCATGTTTGTTCCTACTGCTGTTTGTAAAGTGAAGTGTTTACCGCAATCTGTTGTGTGTCTGTGTGCCAGGAGAAGATGTGTGAAGGTACTGTACTGATGCTGCTAGGGAACAAACTGGATTTGGCAAACAGTCACAGCAGAAAAGTGCCAACAACAGAGGGTCAGAAGCTGGCAGAGGTCAGACACATTATAGTACTTATACAATCATCTATAATGATTCAGCCAAAGCTATTGCTCATGGAAAAAATCTAAAGGAAATGAGCAAAGTGTTTGTTTAAATGTCTGAAATAAGCCAAATATGTGTTTTTATTTTCTCTTGGTTCATACAGCAGTACCAGGCTTTGTTTCACGAGTGTAGTGCCAAGACTGGACATAACATGGATGAGCTAATGACTCACCTGGCTGGGTATGACAATGCATTTCTTTACTGTACATAGTATTTTTTATTTACTCTTTTGTAAATCTTTTACTTCCTGCAGAATGTTTGTATTTGCCCTATTTTGTCTTTCCACTTCCTCTGGACTCTGTGCTGTTCATTGTGGCCACACCTGTTAAATGTAACTAAATAACAGTCCTGCAATAAATCCTATTTTCACTGAGGTCATAATGGTTTTATGACATTTTAAAAGAAAGTTGTCTCGAATATATGGGGATATTAGAAGCTGCAGTTTGAGCATTTTTAAAATAATCTGAGTTATGGTCCATATTTTTATACACTATCATTTTTTCTGCATGATAAAAGGTCCAAAATGAAAAAAAGTTTGGATTTTGCATTTAAAAAATAGGCAAGGGAAAGGTGTAATTCCTCCACTTCATGGCTGTTCAGTTTATTTATAAAGCACTTTAACACCAGCCACAGCTATAAAAAAAAAGCATAAAAAACGTAAAGCTGTTCCATGTTTTGCATGATAAATTACTATAATTGATCATTAATAATCAAAATCATTCTGCATGAATTTACTGTCAGTTAACTAATAAGTTTGTATGATGATTCAAATTAAATAATGATTCAACATTATTTCTCATATTTGATTATTATACACGGCTTGGCCAAAACAAAAGTCATCAGCATAAAAAGTTCACACACTCTAATATTTCATTGGTCCACCTTTACCTTTTCCATCCAGTGTTGCATTAATTTTTTAGAGATCTTGTACTGACCACTGAGCAAAGCCTTCTCCAGCACATCACAAAGATTCTCAGTGGGGTTCAGGTCTGGACTCTGTGGTGGCCAATCCATGTGTGAAAATAATGTCTTATGCTCCCTGAACCACTCTTTCACTATTTGAGCCCCATGAATCCTGGCATTGTCACCTTGGAATATGCCGTCAGGGAAGAAAAAATCCATTGATGGAATAACCTGCTCATTCAGTATATTCAGGTAGTCAGCTGACCTCATTCTTTGGACACATAATGTAGCTCAATCTAGACCTGCCCAACTGCAGCAATCCCACATCATAGCACTGCCCCCACATGCTTGTACAGTAGACACTAGGCATGATGGGTGCATCACTTATTCTGCCTCTCTTCTTACCCTGATGCTCCCATCAGTCTGGAACAGCGTAATTCTGGTCTCATCAGACCGCATGGTCTTCTTCCATTGCTCCAGAGTCCAATCTTTATGCTTCCTAGCAAAGTGAAGGATTTTTCTCCAGTTAACCTCAGTGATTAGTGTTTTTCTTATTGCTACACATCTGTTCAGTTCCAACCCCTTGAGATCCCTTCACATTGTGTGTGGGGAACTGTTCTTACTTTCACTATTAAACATAGCTCTGAGTTCTACTGTTGTTTTTCTTCAATATGATTTTACCAAACATGATTAAGTGATCACCAATCACCATCATTCAGGATTTTTTTCTGACCACATTTCTTCCTGGAAGATGGTTCCACACTATCCTTCCCATTTTTAATAATACGTTGAGCAGATTTTAACCTAATTTTAGTAGTTTCTGGTTCCAATTTTTTGACCCCCTTCTTTAACAGACTAATATCTTTTCCATGACCACGGGATGCGTCTTTCGACATGGTTGTTTAAGAAATGAGAAGCTACTCCTTGCATCGGGGGGGTTAAACAACTAAAGATGATCACCCATGCAGTAATTATCCAATAGGAGGCTCGTACCCATCTGCATAGTTTTTTTTCCCCCAGCCAGTGTAGATATGAAATGATTGTACTTTTTTATTGTTTGTAAATGGTTGTAGTTTTTTTTTCTATTGTCTTGCTTTTACACACACACACACACACACACAAATACATATATATATATATATATATATATATATATATATATATATATATATATATATATATATATATATATATAAATTATTTATAAATTATATAACTATATACAACTTCTCCATTTTAGTGTGCTGATTACCAGACATGACCAGCAATGTGAAGAAGCTGTTTTATTGACTGAAGACACTCCAAGACAAAGTTGCTGTGCCTACAATAAAAAGTAAAGAACAGGCTTTTGAAGCTGCTTATTACTAAATAACTCCCAGACTATGGTCTAGTGACATCCTACACAAACTATGTCTTATTGTATCATGTATGTTTGCCTTTATATGTTCTTTGCATACTTGTAATAAAATATTTAATGGATGACTTCTAGTTTTATGTACTTTTTTAGATTACTGAGAAAAGTTAAAGTTTTGTACAGAATTGTTTTAATGCCAGTCAAGTTCATGTGAATGTGGATCCAGAGGGGGGCAGACAAGTCCTCTGTACAATGTGAGAGACAAGCTGCCTGTTGAGCCAAAAGAGGACAGACGTTGATACGCTGGTGTAGGAGGCTTGGGGCTAACTTTCAACTGAGAACTTGTGCTGTTGCAGTTCACCTTCAACAACGGTAACACAGTGACACTGGGGTTAGTGGGATCTGTGAAGACATTACCCCAGTAATCACCATCCATCTGAGGTTCACCATCTAAAATCAGGTAGGAGTATTTTGGTCTCAACAACAAGAGAGGTCAGTTTTTCCCATGACACAATGAGTTAAAAATAAATGAAGATGAGTATTAAGCCTGTTGTTTCCACTTGAGTTTGTAGTTTTAAGTCCATCTAATATATAAAAAGTTTCATTACAAACTTTACTATAACTACTTTTCTCTGATTTATTTTTCTTTGAGATGTTCACTTGTGTCTCAAATCTATAATGGCAAGCTTCCCTGATGCTCAGAGTCACAAGCTTATTTAAAAATAGAAGCAATAGAAAAGTTCCTTTTAGGATTTGACCAGACCGACTAAATCAAGTTGTTAAAAAGAAAAAAAAAAAAAAAGGAAGAAAATCACCAGCATATCATTGAAGAGTGAGAGTATCAGCTAAGGTTACAAAGACAGGCGACATCTGTCAGGGTGACATGTGACACAAGTCGTTAAGTATGTTTTCCCCAAAACATATTTGATTTCATCTGTGAGCTCGTTCCATTGCTCCAAGATGCAGTTTAAAATAAAATGCATTTCACTTTTAGTTTGCTGTGTGATTAAAAAGTAATAAACCTTTAACAAAGCTGACAGTCAAAAAAGCTCATTTATGCTGCAACTGAGTTTGAACTTCATCCATCAAACCACCTTTTCACACCAAAAGTGGAACTAGAGCACGCTGAAAGAGGAAATTGTATACACATTTGGCTTCATTTTAACAACATGCAGTTATAGAAGCAGAAAACTATGTCTGATATGAGAGCAATGTTTGGCAGTATCGCCGGCTTTTAGAGCATCTTGTTTACTCTCCCCAGTAACGCTACCAAATCCTCAGGAAAAAAAATACTTAAGTATTTGTAATGATTTCTCTGTTTGTGCAATACTGCATATACTCCTATAATATGTTGTTTTTCAGAATGGTGAGTCAAGGTGAAAAAAAACCCACCTGTGGGACAATTTGTTTGAAATATCTACTTTTTCTCTTCAACATTCTCTTCTGGGTAAGTTAAAGAGGAAGTGTAAAGATTTTATCATTATTTTATTATTATTTTATGATAATAATGGTAGTTGACATTGTTAAGAAAAAATGTATTTTTGCAGTCGTTACAATAGCTGAACAGCAGTAAGAGTTTGTTCTTCAAACTCAACCTGGCTTAAACATTTTGTTATTTTCTTAACTTTATTTATTTTCATTTCCTTTAGGGATTAAAGAATATAAAGATCTATGTTAACACAACAAAATATGCACTCAGAGATTTATGTGCATCAGATAAGACAAATTCAGCTGCATGTCTCTTGAGGCTGACAGTGCATTAATAAGGAGTTGTCTGCATTTTGATCGCACTTAAGTAGCAAAGTTAAACTGTTCAGAATTATGTGAAGCATTCTTGATATGAGCATCTGGATTGAATTGAGCTGATCGCACTACTTTTTGTCAGCTGGCAGGTGGGGCTGTGCTGGCAGTGGGAGTGTGGACCCTAGTGGAAAAAAGCAGCTACATCAGTTTATTGAATTCCAGCCTCTATTCAGCTTCAGCTTACACCCTGATAGCTGCTGGAGTCATTGTAATTGTGACTGGGATAATTGGTTGCTGTGCCACTCTGAAGGAGATGAGGAGTCTTTTGATTGTGGTAAGGTGATCAGTCCCTCAAAACACTGGCTATAACAGATAAAATGGCATTTATTTACATTTATTCTTCTTCACATTTGGAACAAAGCTTATTTAATCATGTTGAATCAGAAGCCAAAACACATTTAAGTTCCTGTTTATACTCAAACTGTCTAGTCTGAGTAGTGTATTGAAAGTTAATCCTTGGTGACCCTCTGTCTAGTCTGTCTGCATTCATTGTAGCTCAATATGACATGCCTATCAGATATAACAGATAAAGTCATGCAGTGTGTCTTTAAGGGTTTAGATTTAGAGTGTAGCTCATGCCAGAGGAATGAAGGGCATCGCCAGGGGCTGCTCAGACTGAAGAGAGTGAAAGAAAGGCAGACACTCTCCATTAAACGGAAATCATTTGATGGGGGAAAAAAATGTGCACAAATTCTTAAGTACTGAAGTTTTATTCTATGCCAATATTCCCCCACATTTTTGCAATGAATAACTCCCTATCACATGGTTTAATAATTTACTCTCATGAGTATCACTTGTGCTTTGTTTTTATACAAATTGAATCGAATGGAAAAGAAAGCACATTGTCATTTTTATGGTTTTACATATCAGGTCATAATTAAAAAAAAACACACACATCTGGTCCTTTCCAGAGCTATTCATCATGTCAAAGGAACATTAGCAACAACACAAGACATGCCATGTCATTATCGATTCAACAAAAAACAAGTCAAAATTCCTAAGCAGTATGTGGCAGAAAAATAAATCTTCTCTTACTGCTATTATAGGAGCCAGGTGCTGCTAATCAAAGACTTAATTAACGATTCATTAGCAAGTGTGAACACCTTTGTAAAAGCAGAAGTTTGGGCAGTTTGCTGGTTTAGAGTGTTCAGATGTGTGTTATCACATTGGCAAGGAGGAAATACATTAACAGGTATTTTTAAAGAGGATGCTGTTTATCAATCCGGGAAGTAATATCATCATTTTACAATGAGAAAGGTTATTCACGAGTGTACAACATTCAAGATAGTTGACAATCTTTTCAGGACTGGATGTCTCAGTAGGTTCACTCCAAGATCAGGGGATGCAACGCTAAGATAGTTTACAAAAAGCACAAGGACTACATCTTAGACTACATATATTTTATACTGTACATACTGTGTATTAAATTTTCTACAGTTTACATTCTTATTAAAAACTGATAACAGCATGGCTTAGTTTGACAGAGTTGTTTTTGAATTGAGCACAAGACTTCTGGAACAATGTCCTTTATACAGACAAGACCAAAGTGGAGATGTTTAACCATGATGTATGGCACCCTATTTGTTGAAATCCAAACACATTATCTCAAACACCTCAAACCACCTGTCAATCCCAGAGGTGGAGGGGTGATGACTTGGGTGTGCTTTGCACTCAAAGGACATGTACACCTTGTAGCCATTGAGTCAACTGTACACTCCTTTGTATGTTGAAATATTCTAGAGTCAAATCTGAGAGCATGTGTCTCAACATGAAAATATGCCTAAATACATAAGACAGTATTTTCAGTGCAAATATTATATTTACTTATTTCATTTGATACAATATACTTTATTGTCCTTGTAAAAATGTATGTTTGGCTTGATGCTGTACCCCTTAATGGCTTCACAATACAACAACAACACAGTATCATTCAGTCAACATAACACAAAGTAATTAATCTGACGTAAACAGTTCTTATTCTATATGTGTTTTACACCGTTTACACACATTTGTATGGTAGCAAAGAAATGTACATAAAACAGTCATGCTGGAATTTGACATTTTCAGTGCAATAGTATTTATTAAGTTTTATTCCATTTCTTTATAGTATTTGGTTTTGTTGTTCTGCATTTTCCTGGTGGAAATCATTGCTGGTATCCTGGCTTACATTAACTACCAAAAGGTGAGGAACTTTGCCTTCATTTAATATTTAGTATAAGCACTTTTTAACTCATATTAATCAAATTTAACATAAACAGCTGATTTTGAATGTGGATGTTTATTCAACAATTATAAAAGCCTACTTACCTTTACTTGTGTTTTATATATTTTGTCTTTCCATTTTGTGTGCTTACAAATGCCATTCCTTATTTTCTATAATTTATTTTCAAAATGTAACCCTCATTTACTGCACTTTTTCATGAGACCTGCTCTGCATGCCTTTCTGTACATGCTATTCATTTGTCCTTCTTTTCAATCATCTCACACCTCTTTCTTTCCCCCTTTCCTTGCTCCAGTGTTTCCCTTTCTGCCACCAGGTAATTTCCTGCAATGTGTTTCTGTTTCATGTCTATCTTTAACTGGTTCAAATAAATTTATAAATTAGGTTTGTCTTTGTACTTTGCAATTAATGTAATAGAATCTATATTTATTCTCCAAATCGATGTAAAGCATGTTCCTGTGGTTCAGAGACTGAGAAAATATGTGCTCATATATTTTGAGTTATCTGGGGGCATTGCTCAGGTAGACTGGAATGTTACGGGTGAGGAATGAAACTTGACCAGGGGCTATTTTTATGGATGGGAGGAGATGTGTCAATGTCAAATTTTTTTCTCATACTAAAGTCCTTCTCTTGTCTCACAGCTGGATGAAGAGCTCAAACAGAACCTGCAGACGACCATGCAGCAGAAATACCAGCAGCTAGGAGAGGAAAGCCTCACACAGGCTGTGGACAAATTACAGCAGGAGGTGTGGCATAGTGATTTCTCTGCTGACTGGGGAAATGGGCAAAAAAAAAAAAAAAAAAACACGAAGAAATTACATTTAAAAAGTTGCTTAAACTATTTTTTTTTACATTATTTTTATTTCTGTGTCTTTCCTTTGGTCCTTCTTGAACTGCCCTCTTCACAGTTTAAGTGTTGTGGAAGTTACAATTCCTCAGACTGGCGAGACAGTGTGTGGATCCAGACAGCAGGGAATGACAGGCTTGTTCCTGATAGCTGCTGTAAAACTCCTGGAGAACTCTGTGGCCGCAGGGACCATCCATCCAATATCTACAGGGTGGAGGTAGAACAAATTTTAAATTTACTCAGCACTGCTAAATGTTACAATACTGCAAGTTTTTTTTTGTTTTGTTTTATTTTTTCTTCTTCTCAGGGAGGATGCATCCAGAAACTAGAGGACTTCATTCTGAGTCAGCTATATATTCTTGGGGCAGTGGGTATTGGAACAGCATTTCTTCAGGTAACACCTTAACCAGTGAACAAAACAGAATAGCAAACATTTTTAAATGTTGTGCAAAATATGTGCAGCTGATCTGTGTACAGTGGATGTATGTGTGAATTAACAAGCTCCTTCTGTTTTATTTCAGCTTGTGGGGATGATGTTCACTTGCTGCCTTTATCGTAACTTGAAAGATGACCCTTACTGATTTTGAACTCTTTTTAATGTTTCAATATTGTAAACTCTACTCACATACAAACACTACAGGCAATTTAATGCTGCTGGGCAGCACTGCAAAATTCCAGTGCATTGTGTATTATGCATTTTATGATAAAGAAATTTATGTGCAGATAAACTTAAAAAAAGAAGAAAAAAGAAAGAAAGAAACACACATTTAAATAAGCTGAGGATTAACATGTGGTTAATTTTGCAGTTAGTGTTAGTCTTTAGTGTTTTGTTTTTCTTTAACAAAAAAAAGAAAAAAAAAAACGTACCACAAACTATGTACGGTGGCTGTAACTTAAAAAAACACATATCAGAATTATATTTTGTTTCTGAGGAGCAAATAAAAGATACTTGAAATCTGTCACTCAGTGAATTTTTCATCCTTTTACTTTCAACTTCTATTCTGAAATTATTAAACCGGATGTTGTTGTCGGCTGACTCCACTTCCTCCCCTGCATCGTTTTACACACATCAACATTTTGTCATTGACTACAAGCAAATATTAATGAAATGTCGGCGAAACCAACTTGTTTAATTGTTGCAAGTGCTTCTCCTCAAGGTAGGTCTGTTTTGGCTTTCGTAGTTTTATATCAATGAAAGCTGTTCGCTGTTATTATTAACGCGCCTGTTAGCTGTGGCCAAACAACATAATTTGCTACAACTAGCTTAAAATAGCTCGGTTTTCTGACAAAATTTTGCTTTTGTTCTCTAAAGTTTTAAAATAGATGTGTTTTCTTTATTCAGGGGTGTCAGCGAAATCTTTTCTTCAGTGCTTTAGTCTTTGCAGCACGGCGTTTAACCTGCAGACCGCCACACCTGGGGTAAGAAAAGTCTGACGTCAGCACGTTACTCCGTGATTCAGAGGTAGCGGTATTCATGGCAGATGCACATGCGGATGTGTGAAAAGCGTTATGTCGTTAACAACCTTTCATGCCGTTGATTAATTTAGGTTTATATTAATTTCTTCTTTTTTTTTAAGCGGATTTATGATATTTTTAGATCATAAAAGTTTGGGGGGAATAAATATTTTGTCAGTTTACTTTGAAAAAAAGTTAATTGATTTATTGAAGTTATTTCACATCCATAACTGAAAATGTTTTATTCATATGTCAGTAGAGTAATAACAGTTTTTAAGATGAAACCCATTTTTAAAATCCTGGTTATGAATCATATGTCATTTCCCATAGTGTTGTCATCAGTGTGATCTCATTACTGTATGCTGCCATGTTCCAATGTGCACCTTTGACTTGCAGGGGAAGCCAATAGACTTTATAGGAATTGATGAAAGCACAGCTAGATGGGTGCAGGACTTCAATTTGAAATCTTATGCAACACCAGCCAAACTGGAATCTATAGATGGTGAGAATATTTGTTTTGTAATCTGTCTGCTGTCTTTTCTGTTTGTGTGTGAGCTATTGTTTGGATTCTGCTGTCAGTTACATCATATTAATCTTTCCAAGGTGCAAGATACCAGGCTCTGCTCATCCCAGACTGCCCTGGAGCACTGAATGACCTGGCTCACAGCGGGTCGCTGCACCGCATTCTCACACAATTCATCTCTCAACAAAGTGGGTTTTGGGCATATTTAAAAATCTTTGTCTTTTGTAAGAACTTTTATACGTACTGTTTTTTGTGTCTTTTGTTTTTTTCTCTCTCTATGCAGAGCCTGTCTGTGCTGTGGGGCAGGGAGTTTCTGCACTGTGTTGTGCCACTGAGGGGCAAAGGTGGATTTTCAGTGGTTACAGCTTAACAGGGGTTAGTGTTCTTTACAATCGTAGGCCAGTTATATTTTCCCCACACAGTTTGCATATGTTCACTGTAGTCAGTAACTGTTTTTCTCAAAAGCCGTCAGTGTTTGAACTGGTGCGGAAGCCCGACTTTGCCAACCTGCCCCTGATTGTAGAAGATTTTGTGAAAGACAGTGGTGGATCATACACAGGTGAGCTGACCTGCAGCACAGACAAAATTGGTAAACAGTTTTTCGCTCGTTCTCAAACCACTTCATATTTATCTGTTTTACAGCAAGCCAAGAAGATGCTGTGCACATAGTCGTAGACAGACACCTAATAACTGGACAGAATATGCAGTCAACATCCCTCGCTGTGAATAATCTAATCCTTCTTTGTAATGCCAAATAAATGTTGTTCCATGTCTATATATATGTAATCACACAAACGAAAGATGCTGGGTCAGATGCTTGCCAACAGTATTATAAATTAAATAAAAGCCACACAGTGTACTGTTTTGATAAGTGAAAAAAGTCTTGATGATGGATGAATCTTCTCATTATTTCTGACCTTGGATTTAGAGATGCTGCAGTTGAAGTCCTCCGAGCAAGCACAAACCCTTTCATTTTAACTTCACACATAGTGATGATCACGTACTTTGTTGTTGAGTGCAACTGTGTTACCATGTTGATTATACTATACAAATTACATCATAAGAGAAAAGAAATAAAACATACTGAAGTACACACCATTTGCTTCAAGTACCTTTTAAAATAATCAAACTCCAGTTTCATTCACACAGACAAGATTTCACACTTGTATCATCCTAAAACAATTTTAATATTATATAAACCCTGTCAATACGTCGTTTCAGTGATCAGTTCAAAGACAAAAGAAAAAACTTACATACAGCAAAAACTTCACTGTTTTAAAATCTTCACCAAAATGTCCCACACTCATAGGAGGTCATAGAAATAATCCAGTCCTTGTCCCAGTTCCCATAAGGAAATTCCTGTTCCCAGTTCAGCAGCTAAAGAGACCCTTGAGTAGATTGACTATAAAACAAAAGAGGAAGATTGTTAATCACCTGATATTACTGCTAAAAAAGTTTTATGTTGCTTAAATTACAAATGTCAAGAGTTTTACCTTTAATGATGGATAGTACACCACATGCTTAACTGCATTGCTCCTGATGTAAAAGGGAGAAGGATCTTTCTTTAGAGACACTTATGACTTTGATTTAAGCAACATTTTCCTGATTTAAAACTTATTAAATGGGTACCTTTTGTAGCTGAAATAATGCTCAGCAGAATATTCATCCCAAATAATCTTTGGCCTTTGTTCTCGCAAAATCTCAATGTACCTGCAGGAAATCACAGGAGGAGTGTTAAAAAGCTCTTTTTTGTTTTAAACAAACATTTCCCCTCCTTTTTTTGTTCTTGTTAATCTAACTGGCTTTGAGATTTTGTCTTTTTCAGCTATGCTGTGTTATCAGTTATTAGATAACATATGTCACAATGATTTTTAAAGGTTTAATCCACTGAAGTACAGGAGGCACTGCGGTATAAAGATTTGTATGAAGGTTGTGACGTCTTCCTACATTCCTGTGTAGCCCGCTGCTCATTTGTGCTTGAAGCTACATCACAGTTTTAATAAGGATTAGCCTTTTAGTCTATTATGCAGCTCAATCTGTGCCTGTGGCAAAGGGGGTTGTGTATATTGTGAGTAATGCTAGTACCATGTTTTGACCAAAGAGGCTGTCTCCAAAAGAAATTTATCTTTATATTTGCAGCCTAAAACATTATTTCCGTCTGAATTTTGAACATGTGGCAAAATATTTGCAAAAACTCTTGCTTGTGTTGTTCTTACTCTCAAATGTAAGTCGCTTTGGATAAAAGCGTCTGCTAAATGACTGCAGAATAGAATAGAGTAGAACATGCCCACAACATACCTCTGTGTAACAAAAAATGTTTGTGGCACATACACTGCTCAAACAACTCCAAAATGCTGTTCATTTATAGATGCAAATATTACTTCTGAGGTAGTGATGATATAAAATTATTAAGAGTCTGATTTTAATTTAATTAAGATTAATAAAACTGCTGACCACTATGTAAACTTTAGTTATATGGAGAATAGATGAGTGAACCCCTGTAAAAAAGACCCTTATAACGTTTGTAAAATGACGTTTTAAGCTGCTAAAATATATCGACAGTATTCCACTGAAAGTTACAGTTTTATCTTACCTTCCCCCCAGGATTGGCTCTGTCCCCTGGCTTGCAAAATCTAGGCCATAAAAATTGAGTCCAAGCAGGAGTTTTTGCCTCCACTGGGAGCTGGGTGCTAGCTGAAGAACACAGTCTCTGACCCAGGGCAGGGGGGCGCTTGGGCCTGGCCTGTGGAAACATTGAAGACACAACAGCAGATGTCGGCATGAATGATGTGATTTCTTTTTTTGTAGCAGGCTGTAAAATGTTCTGCCTCTAATTAAGAAAAAAAAGATGAATTTTCACTCACTTGGCACCACTGGAGTAATCATATGTCATGAGGCTGAATCCATCAACCACAGGGGCCAACAGCTCAAACTCCTCCCTGCCAAACATCCCAGCCTGCCCTGTGCTGTTAATTACAAAAATAAAAAAGCATAAATCTCAGTAAACTGGTTTGTTAATTCATCTAATTTTAGTTATTGTTGCTAAGAAAGAAATGAAAAAAAATAAATACCTTGTCACAGCTGGGGGAATAACAAGAATACAGTCTAATCTTTTTGCTTTCAAAGTTTCACATATGTGTTTCACCAAATGGACCAGCTCCCTACAAGTGGAAGAATAATATTTGATTACTATAAAAAATTTGATTACTCTTTAATATTGCAAATATTAATAATAATAATAAAAGTTTCCACATGTGACTCACTTTCTTTTGTTCCCTCCCAGCTGGCTCCAAAGCTCCAAAGTAAAGCCATCAAAGCCCTCAGTCTGAAAAGCCACAGCATTCAAATCAGAGACACAGAGCTTATACAAGGTTTTAAGGGAGTACAGGATAAACATGATTTAATTACCTTTGCTACATCCACCAGTTCACTTGCCAGCTCCTCAATTTCATCCTCACTGCCCAGCACACTCATGTAGTCCTGGTAGGACCAGCCATCAAATAACAGACGAGGCACTGAGATTAAAAAAGAAGAAAATAAAGGAAATGATAATGCTTAGTTGATTTGTACTGAGCCTTATTTACATCTACTCACCCATCTTGATTTTTTTGTTTGACTTGCGTACTGCTTTCACCCAGCCTGCAAACACAAAAAGATCATTTCACTTGATGTATAAAAACAGAGGTTTAACATCTGACTGTCACCTAAGTTGCTCGTCTACCAGGGTCATGATCGTGAAGTCCTGTAACATCAAAGGTTTCAGGTCCTCGTCTGTGGAGCTGAAGCCACACTGGAGACACAGATGTCAGTTTGGAGCCGAACGTCTTGGCAACGTCATAGCCATGGGAATTCCACTAAAAAACAGATTTAACATTTGTTGTGTGTGTTGCACTTTGCAGAAGACAATACCATGTTTAGAAATATGCTGTTTGAGCTGCGAGCCAATGAAGACAAACAATACCTTGTGTGGAAGTGCACTGCCTGCACATTTATAGAGGCAGGCGGGTCATGGCTGGGCTTGGAGTCACTTCTAGTCTAGTTACTCTGTAATGGAAGTGTTCTGCTCTAGTTACTCTGCAACAGGTTCTCTAGTCTAATTACTCTGCAACAGGTTCTCTAGTCTAATTACTCTGCAACAGGTTCTCTAGTCTAGTTACTCTGCAACAGATTCTCTAGTAACTCTGCAACAGATTCTCTAGTCTAATTACTCTGCAACAGGTTCTCTAGTCTAGTTACTCTGTAACAGGTTCTCTAGTCTAGTTACTCTGTAATAGAAGTTCTCTAGTTACTCTGCAACAGGTTCTCTAGTCTAGTTACTCTGCAACAGGTTCTCTAGTCTAGTTACTCTGTAATAGAAGTTCTCTAGTTACTCTGCTACAGGTTCTCTAGTCTAGTTACTCTGCAACAGGTTCTCTAGTCTAGTTACTCTGCAACAGGTTCTCTAGTCTAGTTACTCTGTAATAGAAGTTCTCTAGTTACTCTGCTACAGAGGTCTTCTAGTGCTGTTACTCTGCAATAGAGGTTAACTAGTCTAGTTTTTCTGTAATAGAGGTTCTCTAATCATGTTACTCTGTAATAGAGGTCTTTCTAGTCATGTTACTCTACAATAGAATTGAGAAGATCATGATTCTACTGCATTTATTTGTGTCCACCTTAATCTTTTAACAAAAGCTCTCCGGCTTCCCTGAGGGAAATTGGTATCACACTTAACAGTTTCCTGACTCATCCTTTGCATTAGGGTAGTACAAAGAGAATACATGCGTCCTGACGCACCAAGATGACCTGATACCTACACTTGAGAAGGCAAGTTTCGGGTTTAAATAATGACTGCCTTTTCCTTTGAATAGAGACTTATGGGTTAGCTGTAAAACCTTGAGTCAGACCTGGTACTTTAGTGCAGTGTTTTTCAATCCTGGTTCCCAGGACCCCCCTGCCCTGCATGTTTTAGATGTTTCCATAGTTTAACACACCTGACTGAAATTAATCTCAATTGCAGGCTTGAAAAGAACTTGAAGAGCAGTTCTTTAATCTGATTCAGGTGTGCTGGAGTTGGAAACATCTAAAACATGCAGGGCAGGGGATTCCCGAGGACCAGCATTGAGAAACAGTGCCTTAGTGCACTGACTAAGGAAACTGCTCACTATTAGGAAGAGATGCCTGCCCTGGAGTCTGAGGCCCTGAAAGGGACCAGCAAAGAAGTGTGGGTTTATATTTTCAGAACTATTTAAAAGAGACAGAGCTGCAGAATATTTTAGTTTATTACAACAACCTGATTATTATAGTTGTGACAACTGTCAGCTCATTCTATCGACAAAAAACCAACTATTTGTTTAACCTCTGTTTTTCACTTTATTACTTAGCATAGAAAAATCATTAAATGAAACATACAGAGGGACTTTTGCCCACTGCCAGTTCAGTTTTATGAAGATTAAAATGAAGTTTAAAATGCATCCTTTAATGCTGCATTAACTGTGTACATGAAGAAGAACAGGTGACTGAACATTAGTGATTGAACTTCAGGCTTACGGGTGTGACATATCCAAGCACTGGTCCTTGAAATGTCTTCTTGATGTGCAGGCAGTGTCTCTTTTCCTCCTTCACTACATCTTTCCAGTGTAGATCTGACACAACAAGGCCTCTCTCCAACACAGACAGTTCAGCTGGAGATGTCTAAACGGTGGGACACGGGGGAGGGACAACGACAGTCAAGACTTAAGTGAGTCTTTAACAAGGAATATATGTGAGCCGACAGCAATATCAGCTCATACAAACGCATAGGTAGAGAGCAGCAGGTACTCACCTCAGCTTCAGCTTTATGAGACTTCTTTGCATCTGTTTTTGAAAGCGTGGCATTCACCATCCAGCAGCACGAGACAGCATGCAGCAATAATAAAGTCGTTTTCATTTTCCAAAAAACTCAGCGAAAAGGTGCAAACAAAAACTGTCTGGCTCAGACTAGTCTACAGGTTTGCAGTGCGAATGTTTCTTTTCTTCCTTCCTGACTCAGATGTGACAGATTACAACCCAGCATATCCTCCTCCTGAGGTGTCAAATCACACGGCACATCGATCCTAAACGGCCAGGTTCATATTCACACTGCAAAGATATTTAACCTGAATATTTGATTAGCCACGTAGTTTTCGACGTCAGTAATTACCAGCTGTTAGACAACTTAGCTCAACGTGTTTCGGGGCTGTCAACAGATTTGGGCAACTTCCGCTTATGGAGTTTTTTCAAATTAAAGGTGATTATAAACGGGTATAAGTCATCTCAACCGACAGGTGGCGGTAGAGCTAACATGGAAACCGGATGACACAAAAAAGGAAGAAGTTAAAGAAACCGGCTGATGTGACGTATTATGCAGTGCTACTGGAGATATTATTAGGATATTTAACCAATCTGGCAATTATTCTTTATTTCCCACTGGCTCTTGGTTTCTCAGATGTCTAGGTAAGCGTTTTTAGTTGCTAACTGAATGTAGCTTTTTTAGCTAGCTTTTCAGCTTGTTTATTATTAATGTAACCAGAAAGCTGTACATCTAAATTGTGTTACCAGTACAGCTGTACTCGGTTATGTTTCTGTGCAGTGAACTGCAGGACAAACGTAATAATAACGCATGCGTGTAAAACACTGGCGTTGCTCCGCGAGCCATACGTTATGTATGGTCTGTCAACGTAGTTTTGGAATAAGTTTATTTAGATTTATTTATTTGATTTGTTCATTCTTTTTTACCACGATCAAATGTTGTAGCTTTAGAAAATCTTGGATATGTACTGGAGGGTAGAGGCGAGTGGGCATTGAATGACCCTAAATGAAAATATAAAATATAGAGAGTTGATGTTAGATAACTGAATTTCCTGTATTCTTTATGTTATATTCCGTATTCAGTGACAAAGACCCACATATATGTTGAATTTAACCATGCGATGAGTCAAAAAGTTTATCTGTCAAATGTAACATACTATGTATAGCTTCAGAAACAATGATTTGTTTAGTGAATTTATCCTAAATTTATTTTTGTTGCTTTTATATTCAGCGATGGCTGTGGAAAAATTTGTGTCCAAGAACCTCGAGCTTTTACAGGAGGAGCGGGAGGCTGAAATAGAGGAAACCAGGTATGAAATGTAAATCAGCATCCAGACTGTCATACCTTACAAGATAGAGGGCTAGCTTAGTAATTTTGTCTTGTAGATTTTGTTGGAGACAGATGGAGAAAAGGCTATTTTAAAAATGAAGCAACAGTGAGTTTCACTAAGTGGTGTTGGTTAACCTTCACAAACATGAGATCCTACACCTCCCACAATGCTTTGTGATGCTGGTCCTCTCCCCAAAGCAAGAATATCCAGTTGTTTCTCCGGGACTGTGGTTATGTGTTGCTGATTGTTTAATTTCTCCTAGTTAAACTGAACATTTCAAAGTAACCCAACATTTTTCTAAGAACAAAAGTTGCTGAATGATTATCTAAAATATAATTGCAGACAGGAATATGATCAAAGTAAATGGAAATTTCTTACTGGATAAATGCTTGCTAATGGAAAATATTTGGTTTCTGTCCACTGTAAAGTCTTGACATTGATATGTAAACTCCCAGTATATTGTGATTTGGTGTCACATAAATAAAACTTAATTGAAAATATAAAATAAAGTTTCATATGCACATATCCTAAATTTTAGGCGGGGTAATTTCTATGACTGTGTGTGCTGTTAAAATAAATTATCTTAACATGGAGTATAGGTATAACAGCCATTCAGATTTGAAAATCAAAAATTATGTTTTGATTTTGACAAACATGTGGATCCATAGAAAACTGTAAACTAGCTGAATCCTCCTTTGTACACATTTTTGGAAAGGTTTGATAAATAAGGTGAGCTAATAGCATTAGCGTGCATTGTTTTAACTACAAAATATTAAAGGTCATCATCGCTGCTCATTGGTGACTTGATGCATGACAGTGTAATGTTGTGCCCTCAGGATATGGCAGGAGAACATTTCCCTGAAAGATCTTCAAAACAAAGGAGTTTGCCTGCTAAAACTACAGATTGGGAGTCAGTCCACAGGCCTGTATGGTCGCACAGTTGTCATCCTCGAGCCAAGAAAGCATCTTGGTTTCTCATATCTTCCAAGCAACAGCTTTGGGCCAGGTGAGATGAAAAGCTAAACGTCAGCATTACTGGGGACTTGGCTTCATGTTTTACTCTCTTTGTGTTACATGTCTTATTTTCCAGGTGATATAGTTGGCTTGTATGACATCTCTGGATGCACTGCAGCCTCACAGATCTGCACAGGGATTGTAACAAGAGTCAGCCAGACATCCATAAGTGTGGCCTTTGATGATTTAAAGGATGGTGTCAGCTTTGATTCAGATGCACTTTACAATCTCTTAAAACTAGCCAATGATGTCACCTACAAAAGAATGAAACGGTGGGTAATGTCTATAATGTTTAATGTCATTGATGATTGTAAAATCTGGTATTGAACCATCTTAATTTCTAATGGGTTTTGTTCTTGTAGTGCCTTAAATGCATTAAATGGATACAGCAATGGACCAGCTGCCAATATGATTGCTGTTCTCTTTGGAGACACACAACCATCTTCTCAGTCACAGCTAAGTAATAAAGCTTTACTTAATGTATCTCATAAAAATTGTCCGTTTTATGGCATAAACTGTAAAAAAAAATCAGTTTAAAATTTACAATATTCATTGTATTTCTCTGTATGTTTCTATTTTGTTTCATTAGATGAAGTTAAGTTTTTCAACTCAAACTTGGATGACTCCCAAAGAGAGGCTGTGTCCTTTGCTCTGTCACAAAGAGAACTGGCTGTGATTCATGGACCCCCAGGCACTGGGAAAACTACCACTGTGGTGGAAATCATCCTACAAGCAGTCAAACAAGGCCAAAAGGTTAAAAAATATTCATTTGTTTTGTAACAGATTTGCGGTGACTAATTGTGCACAAGAACATTTTGATAACTGGGTTCTTCTAACTCTGCAGGTCCTCTGCTGTGCTCCCTCAAATGTTGCTGTGGATAATTTAGTGGAAAGGTTAGCCCGGTGCAAGGCCAAAGTCCTGCGACTGGGTCACCCTGCCAGACTGCTGGAGGCCATCCAGAAACACTCTCTGGATGCCATGCTCGCTCAGAGCGACAATGCAAACATAATTGCTGACATCCGTAGAGATATCGACAAAGCATTTGTGAGTATTATAATGACTTCGCTCAAAGCTGCAACAAAAAGGTATGATTTGTCTGATTTTATGTTTTTTGTTTACTTTCAAGATGGGGATGAAGAAGGTGCCAGAAAAAGGAGAGCGGGTGAACTTTAGACGAGAAATTGGGGAACTGAGAAAAGAGCTGAAAAACAGGGAAGCAACAGCCATCACTCAGATCCTGAAGAGTGCTGATGTTGTGTTGTCAACCAACACTGGTTGGTACAGGGAAGAAAATGTCATTCAGTTGTAGCAGAGATGATGAAAGGCAATCAGAGAGCACTTGTCTGTGTCTGCAGGTGCTTGTGATGATGGGCCTCTGAAGTTCCTGCCAGCAGAGCATTTTGATTGGGTGGTGATTGATGAGTGCGCTCAGGCCCTGGAGAGCAGCTGCTGGATCGCCCTGCTCAGAGCGCGCAAGTGCATTCTGGCTGGAGATTACAAGCAGTTACCACCTACTATAAAATCGCAAACGTAAAGCTACAAGCTTTCATATTTTTATAAACATTTAAACGTTAGCATTTGCTTTGTAATTTTTTTGTGTGTAAAGAATAATTAATGCATTTCTAACATAATTTATTTATCTAACAACTGGTGTCAAAAGTATTTGTGTCAATATGTTTATGCAGATTGGTGCATATTATTCTTGTATATTACTGATACAGGGCTGCATCAAAAGGCTTGTCTTTGAGTCTTATGGAAAGACTTATCCAGATGTATGGAGACTCAGTGGTCCGTATGCTCACTGTCCAGTACCGCATGAACAGTGCCATCATGGAGTGGGCCTCCAAAGAGATGTACCATGGAAAACTAACCGCTCACAGCTCAGTGGAGAGACATTTACTAAAGTGAGTATCTACAAAGAGAGAAGTGCAGTGCAAGGTCTGTCTTTTTTTTTTCTTTTTTTTTTTTTAAATTAACTCTTAACTTAACTTTTAAATAGGGATTTAGCAGGCATTGCCTGTGTTGAAGAGACCAGTACTCCACTCCTTCTGATTGACACAGCAGGGTGTGGTCTGAGTGAGATGGAGGTCACGGATGAGCAGTCCAAAGGCAACCAAGGTTAAGAGGTTTTCTTAAAAATAAATCAACGAAAAAGTAAACTGAATGGCGTTTACTGATTAGGTGGTGCATGTGTTTTTCTGTTTCTTCAGGTGAGGTAGACCTTGTTGAACTGCACATAAAAGCCTTGACTGAAGCTGGGGTCAAAGCGAAAGACATCGCTGTTATTGCTCCGTATAATTTACAAGTAAGCCCCAGATTTAAACAATGCTGCAACTCACAATTAGTTTAATTATCAGTGTTGTTTTTTTTTTTTTATATAAAACTCTCACTGAAAACAGAAAACAAGAAAGTGACTAAAATGGAAATCATATAATCATTTACAGACTCAGAATGAAACGTATGCATAGTTAATATAATAACAAAACATAGTCAGGACAATGACAGCAAAAAAACTATAAAATATTGCACAAAATAAATTAATTATAGTAACACATTAAAAGGACAAAAGAAATAATCATTTAATGACCTTTTAAATGTTAATGTAGAATATGAAAAAGACCTAATGATCGATAATGATAAGGATTTTATCAGTGATGAAAACAATAATAAATGTAGTGTGAAAAGTTGAAAAGAAAAAAAACAAGTTTAAAGTAGGAATTTTTTCCATTTGGAAGTATTTCTCAGTAGTATCACTAATCTGATGTGAAGAGCTTTACAGCTTTTAAACCAAAAGCTTTTAACGGGAAGTAGTGTAATGTCCTACTGTATATTTCAAGAATCTAAAATCTGTACAAAACTAAATAAATAACCAGTTAAAGGCTTAAGAGGTGGGTGCAACATAAATCACAAATGTACTGCATTTATATAGTAGTAGTATATGATCTGACTTTATGATCTGAGACATGGTTCATCCACACACACATTCATACTGGACTTCTTAGTCGACATGGTGCTTTTTTTTCCGGAATAATTCTTCCCACATTGGTTTCAGTGTTAAGTTCACTACAAAATGAAATGGAAATTTACTGGACCACCAACTTTCCAAATTACAGCTAAATCTGTGTCAATTTTTTACTGGATACTTTCTTCTTGGTTTGATTTGAATCCAAGTCTATTTGGGGTTGGTTTTCTTATCTACGCCTTTCAACCAACCCCTTATTCTGATATTGTTTTATCAGGGTCATCTCTCTGATATTGGGTGTCTTAAAGCTGAAGTATAAAATTCACTTAGTTTGGTGTAAAATTACAGCATGCTACAGCATCTCATCTCCTCCTTTGATTTTATTATGAGACTGAAAATGGCAGCAAAAATTCCCAGCTTGAGCTGTGTGCAACTGTGCTAATGCTGCTGTCATGGTCAGGATGTTCTTGTTAAAGAGATCTTTGATCTCAAGTAGACTTTTTCTAATTAAAAAGAGCAGACTGAATTTTTAATCATTTAAATCCTGTCTTACCTTCATCTGAACTAATATTCTATTACTGTTAAGCCGTATGTATTTTTTTAAAATAGATGATTTGAAATATTCTCTTTGATAAAAGTCAACCTTTAAAACAAAAATGAGAAAATGATGGCGCTTTTCAGAAATAAATAAAGCATTTCTGATGTTTTCATCTTTTATAAAGGTTGATCTTCTACGTCAGAAACTTTTAGCTCAGCACCCAGAGCTGGAGATAAAGTCTGTGGATGGATTTCAGGGAAGAGAGAAGGAAGCGGTTGTGTTGTCATTAGTTCGCTCTAATAGAAAAGGTGACCTCTGAATGTGACATCATTGTTCCACATTATTAACATGGACCATATTGATTTATTTATAAATACATTTATTTCTTTACCGTAGGTGAAGTTGGATTTCTGGCAGAGGACAGACGGATAAATGTTGCTGTTACTCGTGCAAGACGCCACATCGCTGTGGTGTGCGACACTCAAACTGTTCAGAATCATCCTTTCTTGAAATCTCTGATCAGTCACATGACTGAATTTGGTGAAGTCAGGACTGCGTTCGAATACCTTCAAGATATTGTGCCGCAGAACTACACTCGTGATCACAAAGACACAAAAACCGCATCTTCCAGCACCTCCACATCTACCAAACAGAAGGCCGGAGATCAGCCCTCCTCCAAGGCAAAACAAGGACAGAAGAAACCCGCTGGAGACAGCAGTAAGAAGAATACTGCAGGTTCACAAAAACATACAAAGTGCCACACATTAGTGCCGACAGAGCAGGAGCAGAGCAAGAGCAGATACGCTGAGATCAGAGAGCAGGTGGAGAAATTTATGAAGGACTCAAGTCAGAGTGATTTACAATTCCCATCAATGTTTAACTCGCATGACCGGCTGCTAGTCCACCAGATCGCTGAGGAGCTGGGCCTTATTCACGAGAGCAAAGGAGAGGGCAGCAATAGATGTATCACTGTCTCCAGACCTGTTAAGTCCACACCAGCTGAGGAGCTAACACAAGAAGAAACAACCCAGGAAGCAGAAACAGAGCCGCCATGTCAACCTCCATTAGACCTGAAAAGTTTACATTTGGAGAGAATGACAAGAGAGCAGCAGAAGAGGGAGGCAATCGCTCAACAAAAAAAGCTACAGAACATTCCTCCAGCTCAGGGACAGCCTACAAAGAAAGCCAAAGGTTTGTATCAGTAATGTCTGTAAATTGTTTTCTAATATATCTGGTAAAAAAAAATTCACCATGCATCTTTTCATTTTCAGGGAAAAACAAAACGAAAGCAGGTGCCTGCGACATTGCTGCTGCCGCTGCTCCAGATGATGACTTTGACACCATCATCAGTGCCGTCATGAAGGCTGACAGTGTTTGTAGTTTTGTTAAGTGTAAAGCATCTGTTTTAACACTTGGACAGCTTTGCTTGTTCTGCAACAGGCAGTTCTGTCTCAGTCATCATATACCAGAGGTAAGAGGCACACCTCAACCAGGCAAGAAATTGACTAAAATGAAATTGAATTCCTAAAATAGTATGAACACTATTGAGATGGTACTGTACTGTTGTTACTTAAAATCTGCCTGTCATGTTAAATAAACGTTTTAGGTTCATGGCTGTGGAGACAAGGCCAAGTCTCATGCCCGGATGAGAATAAGCAAGGAGGGTGTTCTTTATGCTGGGAGTGGCAATAAAGACAAATCCATGGATCCTAATAAGAAAGCTCATCTGCAAAGAAAGCTGGACTCAAAACTCAAAGATATGGCATCACAAAGGAAACCAAAGGCCAAGGATAAAGATGGTTAATCAGCTCTGCAATTCAACAAATGTGAAGATTTTGTTCTGAAAAACATTATCAAATGTTTGAGTAAAAATTCTCTTGTGACCTCCACTAGATATTTTGCATCTTGTTTTTGTCAGTTCTGATGATGGCACACATTCCTTATTTAAAACACCATGTCCATGTTGCTTCTAAAGCTGTGTCTCCTGCACGGGTTTATTCCACATCCACTTTTATTGTCAGAGGACAGATAGTGAGTGGACTAGAGTTTTTCCAGTCCTCAAACAATCCAGGGGAGAAGTAGGGGAACATCCTCTCAGTAAATTTATCTTTGAACATGTATATCACAGTTGAATCTGCAGGATTAATGAAGACTACCTTTCCTTTGTCATAGTCCAGCTCAGTGGTAATCATCTCAGGCTTCTGCTTCATTATGAGCTTGGTGGGAGATGAGGTTTGAGCCCACAGTGTGTTCCCACTGCACATGCCGATCACCCAAAAGCCCTCCGCAGGATTGAGGAAGATGGTGCTTTTTCTTTTGATGGACTCTCGAGCCACTCCGATGTACCACTCTTTTCCTTGACCCACCTCAATGGTCCAGCTGTGCTTTCCAGATGTAAAGCCTTCGGCTCCCAACACACACAAACGGCTGGTAAAGCGCTCTGGGTTGTCAGGTAGGAGCTGTTTGCTGCTGTATCTCACACAGGTCAGCTCTTGTGAGAACATTAAGTTGGCATGGGCAGTATTTGGATCCAGAGTGACGGGAGCTGGAAAATAGAAAGTTCAATTGATTGAAGCTATTTTGCACCAGACAGCAAAATTATAGGGAGTTGTTTTTTCACCCACTGTATTCAACAGTGTTCGCCATCTTCTTCCAGATGCCAAACTTCAGACATCCCAGATGCTTTGCAGAGTTGATCAGAATGTCTCTGAGACACTCTGGGTCATGAATGTTGCATTTGACCCTAAAATGAATAAAAATCATTACTACATATTCTCATAGCAACTGCACTGATTTTAGCAGATGATTGGCTCTGCATACCTTTTCTTTGTCTTCTTGTACTCCTTAAGTTTGAAAGCAGAAATACACTTTATTAATTCAGGTTTGCATGGGAAAAACAACATGCACTGTGAATACAGGGTTACGTCTAGCGCCACATCTGTAAACACACGTCACAATACCAAAACACAGAGTGGAAGGAGTGGAAGTACTGAGTTTTATGACTGATATATTTGTAAATTATAACTAAGGTGTGCCCCAGTGTGCGTCACAAGATAATCTGTTGTAATTTCAGTGTGTTGCTCTGTTTTTATGATTCATTCCTACCAGCCTCAGTAAAAAACAAATAAAATAGAAAAACACCAGCCATTTTATTCAGAATAATATTATTTTTACTGTCAAGTGACTGATCTGTTGTTCCTTCCAGTGGTTGAAATCCCCATTCCTCGTGGATGACAAGAGTTGACTCATACTGACAAATTTTAGTCACGTAACATCCTGGTTGGACTTGATTTGCAACAGTTACAGGTTACTGCTAAGAATAATGGAAGAATTGACATTTATTCTGCTGAGTTTGTTTTGTGGCTCTATTCTTGACAGCGGTGGCATTTTGAGCCTGGTTAAAACATTTATTGTTGTTTTTGTGGAGCATTCATAAGGATTGTGAGCTCGTTTGAGAAGAGAACTCAAAACAGAGAAGCAAAACAGAAGAAAGACCATTCCTATGCTGCTCAGGTAAAATAAAGCATGTTAACAAATTTGATAAGCGAGAGTGGTATTATGTTAATATGTCACAGCAGGAACTGTAATATATGACTAAAATCTAATACTGGCCCTATAGTTGGAGCATAGTTAAAAAACCCACCTACATATTATACAACAGCAGAGTTTATTTATTTAATTTCTGGAGAGATTTCCAGAAACTTTTTTTTTCCCTTTTTAAACATCATCTCTACAGGAGAGATTGTGTTTTACTGCATATAACCAGGTGACAATGTTGGGATTTTGCATTGATGCTTTGGATTGTTATGTTTAAAAGGCCCATTAATAAGCTTCAGGAGACTGTGAGTCATCTTGTAAATAGTATCTCGGTATATCTGCAGACATTCATACCATCTCCCAAACTTTTCAATCCGTGCAGCCCCTGGTCATTACACTCCCACTTGTGTACTTCACCTTCATGAACATGAATTTATTGCAGTAGATTTGACAAGTTCATGTAAACTGACCTCCATCTGAACTGATCTCACCATAATGTCCTCCTAATGCTCATCAAAAATCCTTCATGTTGTTTTGCAAAGTTATTTTTAAATGATTTTGTGCAGAAGAGTGGAAAGCCACTGTAGCTCTGATTGGTTTAATAACCATTTTATGTTATTCACTGATCAGTCTGTATCCTTTTTCAGTCACATTTCTTTGGTTCCACTGGTGATTATTTTCCATGTGGAACTGTATGAAGACATGCACACGTGTCCAAATAAAGAGAGTTCAGATCATTACTGGTCACTTTAAATCAGGCTCAGTTGAAATTACAATTTTTACATTTCACTTTTTTTTGCTTTTATTGTCAGATATTAACTGTAAGTTGGTTGTATTTGAAACCTGTATTTTTAGTTTTGAGATCTGGTCTTAGCTAATGTCAAGATGGCTTTATTATGCTGATTTGTCTGTAAAAGCTAGTAAACTGGTTAGCCCTGTTCACTGTCTACTTTTTAAATGTTTATTAGCTGGCTACAGCTGGTATTTTAACTTTAACTTTTGACTGGAAGATTGAAAATTTTATCTTAAATTAACTCATAGTTTTATAGCAACAAACTTAAACTGCTGTCATGAACACAGTCTGAAAATTTACCTGTAAAAATGGTATATTGCTGGATCTGAGGGCCGTCTCAATATCTCTGATGGTGGAGGAGAGAGTTTGGATTTGCTGTTTTATGTTTTCAATCTTCTTACACATGACCTTGACCTTGGTTTCCTCCTCCTGTTTCAGCACCTTCAGTCTGGTCTTTTCCTCCTCCCAGAGGAACTGATGAAGTTTCTTAAACTCATCCTTTATTTCTGACTCACATTCAGAGCTTTGGGTCTGTAATGTTGAAGAAATTGCTGATTAAAGAAAGTGAATATTTGTGTCAAGGAACTTTTTCCAAAAATTATAGATATCACATTAATGAACAAAACTTTTACCCTTATATAAGTTTTAGTTTCCTCCCATTGCTGCTTTGTCTTGGTCAGAGTTCCGAGTTTTTTCCTCACAGACTCCAGCATGCCAGAAATTTCAGTCTGAAAGAAGAATTATGTCTTCAGTTTAAAGGGCAACTTTTCTGATAACTGTTTTTACATTACCCTGTTTCATGTGTACAAGGCTTCTTGAAAATGTGATTTTGTGATATTTTACAGACAGAATTATAGCGAAATCCATCTACTGAACCACAAAAACGAGTACTTTGTCTCTGTGATGTCACCCCAATTCTACTTTTTAGTTTTACTTTACCTTTTTCTCTTGGGCCGCTTCCTCCGCTGTACTGCACAAATGCATTTTATGCTGTTTTGATATTTGGCAGACGAGACAGATGGGCTCTTCATCGTTTTTACAAAAAAGCTGTAGTTTCTCGTTGTGAAGAAAACAGACTTCCTGATTCCTGCCAGTCTTTAGTACTTGATATTCGTCTGCAGCTATCTTTAGTGGCAAATTGATAGGAGGCCTCCCAGAGTTGGACTCGGTACCACACACCGGACATTCTCGACATCCTTTCCATTCCCAGAATTTGTGTAAACAAATTTTGCAAATGTTGTGGCCACATATTAAAAGAACAGGAACACAGTAAATACCTGAGCACTGAGGACAAAGTAAGTCCTCCTCAGAGAGGGAGTTCGTCGCTGCCATCAGGTTGAGGAGTTTCAGCACAGTCACACTAAAGAAAAACTTCCTTTTTGCAAATCAGGTGTGGCAATTGTAGGTACATCCCAGAACACTCAACTGGTTACAGTAAATGTTGACCAACTAGAAAGACAAGTTAATGCATGTTTTTTTTTTAGCATGTTGACACGTCATAAAATACAAGCACAATCACTTTTGGTGCACTTTATTTTCCATAATGAAATGTTTTCATTTTAGACACAATAACATAGTATGACTAAATGCATAAATAAATAAAGAAATAATGCATTTCAGTCAGACTCTAAATCAAATAAATCATGTCTAGAAAAAAAAATTATAATAATAAAATCATAACAATCTACATGTCTTTAGACCTTGTGGTATTACTGTATTTCTCCCCAAAGTTTGGAGGCAAAAACAGAGGTAGTTTCAACTGTTAAAGATGCTGTCAGTACAATTCTTTTTATACCCCAGAACCGAGAATGAACTGTAAATAATATCAATGTCAACGCAGGTAAACACACAGTGAATCATCATTATTTTGGATGAAGAGACATCAGAAATGAGGTCAAGTTTCTTAAAATGAGAAGTTGTGCCTGTGCAGTCGAAGCAGTTATGTTGTTGACTCCTTCCTTTATTCAGATTCTATTTGCACAAAAAAAGCAAAAATTAATTAAAAATGTTACAATTTTGTTTCACTCTGAATTTAACTGATAAAAGACTTAATTTGCTGGTGAAGCCACAGGAGTGTATCCTGTTTTCACTGTGTAATTAAATATATTAGCATCTGCTATCAATGTCAGAGTAGATTATTAAACTGCAAGCAGTCTCCCAAACAACTATTGTAAATGGAGCTTTCAGACTTTGAGGAAAATCTACTGTAAAATAAAAATAGTTGTGCGATCTAAGATGATTTTCCATTTTAAAGCACAATGAAATTAGAAATAAACAGTTTATATGGAATATAAATGGTAAAACTCAGCGACTGTTAAGAAGTAACATAATAAAGAGCTGAAATAAATAAATAGGCAGTTACGTGGGTTCATATATTATTCTAATTTTATACTGATGTCTGCCATTTTTCATTAAACATGCAGCCACTCACTGATACAATAGCTCTGATTTGTTTTTAGCTTCCTTCCTCAAAGTCACCCTGAAATCTCTGCTTTTACAGGTAAAATATAAAACATATATTCTGCATTAAAACACAGTGAGTGTATGCATCTCACCTAAAACGTTGTGTAACTGTATAATTGGTCAAAGATCCTTTCCAATAATTGTCCTTCTCTGTAACATTTGTTCTTAAATTCAACAACATTTTGCTGATATCAGAGTAAAAGGTGACGTAATCCAAGAATTGACATGAAAAGGAATTTCTGTGAACACAATGTGTGTTGATCCTGCTCCTTAATCTCTGCGAATAAGGAAAAAAACAGCTGCATGTACCTGATTTGTAAAGACATACTAGTTTTTGAATGGTTAAGAGATTTTAGTTTTACAAAACATCTCAAATAAATCAAACTTTTAAAAGAAATTAATATGCGACTAGTATGTACATGAATACAAGAATAAATATGTAAGAACTCGGCTGAATTCAGGAAGGGTTCAACTGTTAACAAGGAAGGTGACCAAGATTACTGAGATACCACTAATTGTTTCATTTTTAATAAACAACACATATACATAAAATATCCAACACACTAATTTATAAATGTTGTTTTTGACGGTCCATATCCTACGTTAATGCTGCAACAGATGGTCAGTCATTAGAACAGTGTAGGTTCTTAAGTTTATCTTGAAATTTAACACTGTTAGTAATATCACATCTCCTCTGTCGGTGTCAGACTGATGTCTAAATGAGATGGATGCCTCGTTCCAAGTCCTCTGAGCCACACTCTGGGACATTCTGGGTTTAGTTAAGCATCCTCTGTGCAGAGCAGTGAAGTGTTGCTCCTTCAACATCTTCAGCACATCCTGAGGCTGCCTGCTTCTCTCAGATCAGTCAGGAGCCTGTGAGGCATCATGCTGTGTCTGCAGATCCAACTCCCAAACACAGTCTTGCAATCAGACAAAGCCAGGCTTCACTGAGGACTTGAAACACTTGGGACAACCCTTTGTGCCGTTTGTCTGCAGACACCTGAAAACACAAGTTCAAATTAAGAGGTGCATTTCTTTTCAAACCAATATATCCCATAAATCACCAATGTGGATTTTATTTAAACAACAGATGCTTTTTTATATTGTGTTTAAGATGACTGTAAGCAATTAGTTATTTCTGAAATATTGTTTAACAAAGACCTACTTGAGATGGAAAATGTGGGAACAGGGTAATGCCTGCAGCTTTTGGTCCCTGTCCCCGATGGATTCTCCACACATGCCGCAGTAGAGCTCCAACTCCTCGACACACTGCAGAAACTTTACCACCTGCTCCCTGAGCTCGTCCTGCTGCTCACGGCTTCGGTAGATCCCCTCACTCAGGCAGTGAACTTTCAGTGTGCACAGCTTACACACAGGAAAAAGACAGTCATCATGGCATATGCACTCTGCAAGTTTTACAAAGATGGTGTGCGTGGCTGCAATTAATGATTACTTTATTTTTTTATTTGTATTATTTGTGTTGGTTAATTGTATGTCACAGCTATGATTGTGTAATTTGTCATGTTTAACTAAGTTCAATTACCTTGTTTCCCATTCCTTCTGCCAATTCCTGTGCTCGCTGTAAAGAATCAAGAGCCTGAAAAATAGATAATGATCACAAAAGTTCTCATCGTGAGATCCAATGATGTAATTATGCTAGTATGATTTTGTAATTGATATTTAAATCGTATACTATGGACCTTGTCAAATTCTTTCTGCAGAAGCCAACACTTTGCAACTCCCAGATAGACATGTGCTTGTCCAAGACGGTTTCCAATCTCAGTCATTATACCCAATGCAGACTCATAACGTGGGAATGCTTTCTGAACAGGAGAGATGTACCAAAGAATGGTTGTTGCTTTTTACATAAATAAACTCTAATCCTGGTAACTTTTTAAGGAGTATAAGTTTATAAAGAAAAAGCTAATCTTAACATCAACAGCTACTTTTCAAATATTCAAATTTGTTTGGGTGTAATATTGCCACCTTACATCAACGTCATGCCTGCAGCGATGTATGTCTGCAAAGTTTAGTAAGCACAGAGCCTGCAGAGGCCGGTCGCCATGCTGCAGAGCAATCTTCATTGATTCCTGTTGGAGCACAAACAGAGGAGTCAACAATATGTTCAATCAAAACTACACTACAGCCTGTGTCCTCTTAAATTACAATTAAAGAGATGTGTTCAGCCATTTTTCTTTTGTAGTTTCCACATCAGTATATATTTAAAGTGAAAAGCGGAGGGCAATTTGAGCTTTCACCTTTCAAACTTCTCTTGTACTCTGGTATTCTGAATATGACAAGATGTGTAATCTGTTTGGTTAAATGTGTTTGGCAAATGTAATAAATCTGAAATGCATCCTGCTCTCTTGTTACTATACTTTTGCACTCCAAGGCAATGACATCAAGTTATTTTTCACCCTCAGTACATAATTAGAACAGGGTGAGGACTTAAGCCACCCTCTTCATTATCACTTTAAACCGGTGCCTCTGTGAACATATTTTTGTCATGGTCTTAGGCCTAGTACAACAGGACAACTGGTATTTGCACCTGTCAGCAGCACATCTACTGAATCTGCAGCACTGGCATCAAAAAAGACAAAGGCATCAGGGCACAGGAAGTTGGTGAGGAAACCAATCTGTGAAGTTCATCCAGTGCTTTAAGTTTGTCTCTTGCTTAAAAAAAACAATACCTCACAGCACTCCATGGAGTCAGGAAGGCGCTCTAGTTTCCTGTAGGCCACTGACATGTGGTACTGGCTCATGGCTCGATATTTAAGGCTCCAACTTTTGCCGTAGTCATTGACAAGCTCAGCTGCTTTGCAGGGAAAGAACAAGGCTTTCTCATAGTCCTATAGGTAGAGATGGAAAATGGAAAAAAAAACTTAAACTTTGTGGTTATTTTCAATAAATGGCAGAAAATCCTCTTTACATTCCACTAACATCTACATTTTGACTTATTGTCTTCCCATGAGAACAAAGCTCAATAACGTTCAGAAATGGGCCTCAACATGTAAGTGCTGTTTGACCTGTGTCCCCATGTTGCTTTTAAGCATGTAATATTCATCACAATGCCACTGAAAGCAATCCTCCCTGGGAAGCAGGGGGATTACACTTACAAATCTCCTATGTCAAGGATACTGCATAAACCCCCACTAGCTGGCTACTCACTCTACCCATTTCACATCACCCACAACTACACAAACAAACTACAGAAGATACTTGTAGTTTAATTTTCTGGACTTTTATCACAGTCTGTGTAAAAAAATGAGAAAAATCAAAGCTGATTGTACATTTTCTCACATGGACAGGCCCATTTTTGAAGAAATTCAGTCAAATAATGCCACACATCTGCTGATCTGCAGCCCAACCCAATATTTTAATCAACAGCAGTACATATACGTACCTTAAGCTGAACATAGATATTTCCCAGACTGCAGCAGACTCTGCACTCCAGCATCTTGTCATCATTGTTGTGTGCGTAGCGTAGAGCCTTCTCGTAGCTTGCCAGAGCTTTCTGGAAGACGCTGAGGCCCAGGTAGGCATTGCCCATGCTAAGACATACCTGGCCGTTGAGCTGCAGGCTTACAGTGGTACCCTGCATGTTTAAGCAGGTCTTGCAGTAGGAGACTGTTTTCTGGAAGTCACACAATTTCTCATTGCTGCGCGCTAAGTTCAGGTAGCCCTCGGTCAGGTAGTCTGGGTCCTCCATTTCTCTGGCTGTGTCAATCTGATCGAGGGCATACTGCAAAAAAATGTTGTGCATGAGAGGATTTAAGCTGCAGGCAAGTTGCAGATCAGATGGATTAAAGAATTTATCCATACATACATTTTTTTCAAGAAAGTGATGTTATGTGATATAACCATCCAGTCACAAGGGCCCTTCTCCATGAAGTCCTCATTAAAACTGTGTTAGTGATGAGTACAGATGATCATGTCAACAAGACACCCCTCACTGATTCTTAGGTTGCACCTCACTTATTTACTCTGCATCGCATGGAAGCCACAAATTAACCCATGCTTCTCAAGACTGCTGTAAATGGAAGATGGTAACCTTTGACCTCTTTTCATCCAATGATCGCTGGGATATTGTGGAAATGTTAAAATGCTACTACAGCAGGAACTGTATTAGTCCTGAGCAGACGTGATGACATATAAGATATTTAGTTACATACACTGACTGGATTAGCATATATACACACACTCACTGCTGGTGGCTTGACACAAGATACAGTACAAATACAGAAAAAAGAAACAAGTCTTGACACAAATAGTTAATTCTGAGTGATTTGCCTGATTTAGAGAACTGTTACAAAGACAAATCACATATTTTTACCAAATCATTCCTTTGAAGAAATATCAGTTAACTACATCTGAAATAGAAGTAGCTGTATTTAGTAGCATATTGTTCCCTTGGAGGCTTACCTTGAGCATATCTTTGTACTTTCCCATTTCTGAGTGAGCTGTGATCAAGCATCCCAGCACCCGAAACTTCCCTCCAGGATCTGAGGTCTTTTCCAGTACTTTTGTCCACACATGCAGAGCTCTGTCTGTCTGATTGGACTGATACAACCTCAGGCCTTTCTCTATCTGCTGCTTGGTTTGGTCCTGGCCCATCTCTGGTGCAAGGTGCCTCATAAAAATATTCATTCGTTTAGGACATGCAGTTTCAGTGAGGCAGCAAGAAAATAGATCCTTGCCATGCACAGTACAACTCCAAAGATCCCTTGAAGATGATCCTGTCAGAGGTTGGTGCCAGAAGGCCTACCAGATCCCACTCTATCAGCTCCGGCTGTGCTGAGACGGAGAGGAAACTGGATCTACCGAAGTAGAGCGGCGACGCACCAAAATCATTTTCACCAAATGCTTTATGGAGCGCTGGAGGACCAAGAAAATATCATCCCTGTTCAACCATGTGATGATCCTGTTTCACCATCAACAGATCAAAAATTCTCTTTTTGATTTCTGTTTGAAAAATGGAAAAGAAAACATGTATCCCAGCTGAGTGCTAGCAGTGATATACCAGAATATCTACTCCTTCCACACCCCAGCGAAAGGAATTCTCAGCACCCCTGCTTCTAACCCCCTCCACCTTCCTCCTACTGCTGGCGCAACAGCAGATGGTCTTGTCACTCTAGACCACGTGTCCCTTCAGGAATTATGTTCTGCCCTCAGCAAACTGTCCCAAGGTCACTACAGCTCCTAGCAATCTACCTTCACACGAAACATTACTCACTGGCAAAGACTGGAGTACAAGTTTAAACATTACAAACTTCGGGAGCATTTAAAAACAAACATTGTCAAAAGACCAAGAGATGTCTGACAACTGAGGCTATGAACCGTCATATGGGAATCTATATTATTCAACATTAAGGAAGCTATCAGACATTGCTCATAGTGGCTATAAGTTCCTACTCAGAGTCCTTATGGAGACACATATGGCCCCCGGTACCCTCACCCCTCACCTCAGCGTCAGCAACTGATGCTTAGAATAGTTCACAAAGTCTGACATGTTCCTGAGCTTAGGTTTCAGCTGCACAGCCTCTTGCAGCACATCAATGGGATCAAAGTTTTGGTCTCCCTCTAGTAGCTTTCTGTCCCTTTACTTCCACTTTTCAAACATTATATGCTCTGTCTCTAGCACTACATGACAGCACCTGGGTCTAACTGGACTCACAGCAGTCTGACTGCTACTTAATTATGATGTCCCCTATTGTTTGAATTCTTGCTTGTGAGGTTCTTACTCTCAAATTTAAGTAGCTTTGGATGAAAGCGTCTGCTAAATGACTGTAGAATAGAATAGAATAGAATAGAATAGAATAAACAAGCACTTTAAACACCCTGCCTTTCATATTGAGTATAATTTCATCAAAGACAAATGTACAGTAACAATTTAAAATGCTTCTCTGTAAAACTGCAAAAGTTAAAGATGCTATATTCTGGTAATAAACAATGTCAAGAGCCAAAAGGCAAAAACAAAAACTGACAGCTTGTAGATACACTGATATATTTAACACATCTTATGAACAACCACAGAGTACATACAAAAAAAAACCAATCTTCAGGAAAAAACAAAACATTTTCTCAAGTTAAAAAACATCCTTCATTATTTATATGCACAATGACTTGGAATTTGAAATTAAGGATATTTTGCCTTTGTCAGCATCATGATAACATTTTACTGAAGGGTAAGTTGTCTAGCTCTTCATGCATGTTAAACTAGAAGTGCACAGGAAACATCATATTAGTTCATCACTGGTCACAGCATCACCACAAATTTACTTCCCAGTTAAGAAATGCACAATGATGCACTACAACAGCAGCAAGTGACACACATGACTATATTGTTGTAACTAGGAATGATTGACACAGTTGAGTACATAATTGTAGCATGGATCTCTTCATTAGATGCCTGAACAGTAAAGTTCTATTAAGTTGTCCAAAAGTCTTCCCTGATTCACTGTGGTTAGTGTGTAGACCACAGTGTGAACGTCCAGAGGACACGTTAGGCTAAGACAAACTGCCAGTTTGTGAGGAGGATTTTTATACCTCTGATAACTGAGACCACAGATGTGGCTGGGTTAAACTTCAGTGTATTAGCATCACCTTTCTTACATTTGTCTCTAAAGACATATATACAGCCATTGCAGCTGGCCACTTTCCACAGTGATGGGATGCAGCTCCATACTTCGGGGAAGCGGAGGCGCGTGAAGCTTTCCAACAGTGGATTGTAGCACACCAGGGAGTCTCCTTCTGCTACAATGAAGATCACATCCATGTGGACGGCAGCATGCATGCAGCCAGCAAATGGCAGCATGTAGGGTTTGATCTGGCACTGTTGTGAGGAGGTGTCAAAGCACTGAATGAGACGGGATGGCTTAGTGAAAAAGTCCATGTCGTTCTCTTCCCCGCCAAGTAGGTATATGGTACCTCCCAAGTTAACACCAGCAGCCCCAGACACAGCAGTGTCTAGCTGGCTGGTTTCTGTCCACTTGTTGTCCTTTACTGTGTAGTAGATGACAGCATTAGAGAGTGTGTCTTGCAGTGTCTTACCACCTAGTGAGTAGATAGCATCTTCCGTAGAGACGGAAACCATGGTGTGGTGGAGACGGTCTCTGAGCAGAGGTGCACAGCGCTCCCAGTCCATAGTGTGCATGTTACACTTCCACATGCGGCGAGGAATAGACCCTCCAACCACGTAAAGGTCACCGCCATGTTTACAGGCTGCCGTGATCTGATGGCATAAACTGTTCTGGCCACTCACACTGATCACATCGTCCTCGTCACAGTGCAACGACACAGCAAGGGAGTGAGTCCTCGTCTCTTCTTTACCAATCAGGTATATGTGGACATTTTCACCAATTTCCTGAAGACAAAGCAGACACTGGCATTAGTGACAAACAGTTTCAGGGAGCAAGTAATAAAATAATATAAAAATCCCCGACCAACTATCCAATCTTTTTTTCCCCCAGTACTTTGTATTTAATTGCTATTTTGTATTTTTTACAGATTAAAAACCAAATAAATTAATTTTCAAATTTGCTGCTTCACTGAAAAAATAATCCTCCTATTATGACACATCTGTAGCAAATTAATAATAATAAAAACATTTTTGATAAGGTTTTCTGTCATTTAAAATGTTTTCATGTTCTGCAATGTATATAGCATGTATATTGCTTAGCGGTCTACTTGATCATTCATAATCAGTCCTGGCCCTGAAAAGGCATCATATCATTGACATCAATGTGGCATCTGTATTAAGCAATACTACCTTAAGATTCTCTTGGAGGATGCAAGCAAACTCTTCTCTCTCAACCTTGTTGTGGTTAATCCATGACTCAATGGCCACTTTTGGATTCTGAGAGCTTGGAACGCCATCTAAACACAAACACTGTGCCTTTTAACAACTTCAACTCAGACGTTTCAACTATCAAAAGAGCATAACAGTGTTTTGCATGATAACCACTCAGAATGACTTTTCCTTTTTTTTTAATAAAAAATTTGCTTCTTCAAAAAAAGCAAAGATTAGGAACAAAGTACACTATTCTCACAATGAAAGACTGTCTATTTACAAGACTCTCCTTTTTACTTTGTATGTCATATAAAATAACTGAAAGAAAAAAAAACAGAGACCATCAAGTAACTGGACATTTATACAACCACTTTTCTTTGAAATATATAGAAAATGAAAATTGGATTTAATGTGACATCAATCTGTTATACCTTTAATGATGTCCAAAAGCAGACAGAGAGGCAGATTGAGAAATTCCTCAGTCTGATGCAGCTGAGCCAGGTGGATTTTAGCACAGTGCTTGGCTGCAGTATAGAGCTCCTGGTCACTATGTCTGTCTGCGAGCCACATCACCTGGACACAAAGAAAAAGAAATGCTCACTCCACAAAATCATCACTTAACTACATGGAATGTTGCATCTATGAAAACAATAGATTACCTGTAAACAGTTCTTAACCTCAACTGTGCGTGAGAGGAAGCGGGAGCATTCTTCAAACAGAGCAGTCAGCTGGTACATGTCTGCCATCTCATAGGTGTCCTGCAGCTCCTCCACTCTTAGTTTAATCGTGCCATGGTAGATGTAGTCAATCAGTAGCTGAAAGACTGTGGCACTCACATCCTTCAGCTCTATCATGCGGTTGTGGGACTCTTTGAGGTTGGAGGTGAACATTGAGCGGAAAAAACTGCTCTGTGCTGAGAGTACCAACCGGTGCAGGTGAAACTCTTTGCTGTCCACCGTGATGGTGACATCAGCAAACAGCCCGTCCTCCAGGCACAGGTCCATGATGCTCTTTACCACACGACTCGAATGTGAACGATCGGTGAATGTATATCCCAGGAAGTAGTTTTCCTCTCCCACAGAGCCCCCAACACTGAGGCCACCCTCCTCGCTGGACTCCATCTTTGCCGCTTGCCTTGTTGAAAGCCAACAAAAAATATCAACATGTTTATAGTTCAATGACAGTCTCTTACAATGTATGCAGTTTGATGACAGTGTACCAGTTTTAAACATTTTTATTTTACTTATAACCATGGTGTATACTAAATATTGTGCAGATGGAAAAAGTAATTAATCTGATCTCTGGCGGAACAATTAAAACAAATGGCTGATAAGCGGAAAAAGTTTCTAATGTAGCTTGAACGCCATTGTTTTGATAAGTTGCTTGTTGGTAAATAGAAACATAGATGCAGCTACTCATAAGATCACTTATGAAGCAATTTTTATAAAATGATTAGCACTACAGCGAACTACTATGTGAGTGCTGTTAAATGACGCATATGCTTTTTTTTAACTCAGGCTCTTCATTTGCCGTGGCATCCCATTTTACGCCTGAAACCAGAAAAACTGCAAAAGCTCTATCAGAGGCAAAACAAATATAGCTAGGTGGCTGGTGATGCTAGCTATGCTGTAATGGTTAGCTAACATTCGCGCCCACAGAAGCTAGCTGCGCGCCGTTCTCTCTGGAGAAAATTCATATATGGCAATGTTGAAATAAGGTTTAAACTAGGTTTTTATTAATAGGAGATTAATCAATAATATAGGCAATAAACAAGTAGGTGTGGTTACCTTTATCCCCACTATTTAAACATTCAGAAGCAACTGAACCGTTCACCGGAAGTAAATAAAGTCTTTCGTTGAGCAGCTATAAAGCTGTCATCAACAACTTACTGCCACCGTGTGGTGGAGCGTTGTTACTGCAGCACCTCGTTCCACTACGTTGATTTGACACTCAAGCCTTTATTTTGGGCTCAGGACCACTTGTGAGAACGCTTGTCAGTGAATATAGCTAATTTTATTGTGAAAACTGTCTCGAAATTTTGTAATCCATTTTGAACAGGTTCCAAATCTGATTCAGTACAGGAACAACATACTTCTGTCCTAAATTCTTTGAAGTGTCTTGCTGGCATCAAAATGCATGCCTTTGTTTATTTTATGATATAGTAAGAGATATAATGATTTGCAATTAATTACATTCTGTTGGTGTTACGATTCTGAATACATGTCCAACTTTCTTAGTTGAATAAACACTTCTCCAGACAGGTAGGAATGTATTTAAGGTTAATACACGGATTTATATTTTGTTTTGTTTTGTGGGGTTATGTTGCTTTTAGTGTTTTTTCACTTGAGTACAGCACAATAAAAAGAGAAAATAGTTGCTTCTGAAAAATCCTGGTAGCTTCAGGATTTTCCTACTCTGTATCGCAGCCATCTGGCTTTTGGTTCATTTTTCCAATCTTGAAAAAATGTGTGGTATTTAGTCCACGTTTCCTCTGCTTTGGATTCACAAGTCTTTTAGAGAGTGTGGAGGCAAGACTAATGTGGTGTGATGTCTGAGGGTACTAATCAGAGAAGAATGAGGTTACAACAAAAAATCTGCCTTCAGATTATTTTGTGGCTCTGGTTTGACAACATACTGCAGGGTGAGTAAAAAAACAGAGCTGCGATTAAAACTGATGCACGTTTTCTTTCAATATTTATGTTGCTACATTTATGATATTGCATGCACTTCTTGATGTGAATTACAGATGGCTAAACAAGTGTTCCCTTCAAGGATTTTAAAGTACAATTTATCTTGAAACGGTAAAAGTTCAAGTATTTTCTTTTTCAGATGTTTCTGGAGGCACACGTTCAAAAACTACCTCGTCTGTTGATGTCAACCTAATGTTTGAGGTACTTTCTGAAAATCTGATTTAAATCAAGAAATTTATTTAAAATGCACACTGCTTTTGATCAAGTGAAGCATAGTTTTTTTCTTATACGCAGTTTCTGCTGGGTGGAGTAGTGATAGACCAGGACAGCAACGTCCTCCTGCTGGATAAGGAGATGGCATCGATGAGGCAGGGGCGGGAATTCTTGTCTCAGATCAATGATGACATTCCAAAAAGTCTGAGTTCCATGTCGCTCATGGTGAGCACACTAGAGGCTCGTCAGAAAACCCGCCTGACTCAGTCTGAGTTTGACAATCTTGTCCTGAGCATGGTGTACTCAGCTCACCAGGCTCAGAAGAGCAGAGATAAGCGTGAAGCTTGGGGTGGAATGCTCCTGCAGCTGGCAAACATCACAGTCTATGAACTACGTGGAAGTTTTCTTTTCTCTTCTTAATCCATAAGCTTATACTTACAGTAAAATAAAAGTGTGTGGCACTAGTCAGCTGCTTTGAATCAGTTTGTTTTGGGTATTCATAACTAATTATGCATGTAGTAAAAGATCTGCTAAGACTCAGTCATATATGAATGATTTTATTTATTGTTGTAAAGTAGAAAAATAGCTGATAGATTATAATCAGCATCCCAGTTTTGAACTGGTTCGGACATGAGTATCTAAAACTTTTTTTAGATACTCTTACAAACAATCCCTGAAATTAGAAACACAAACAATATTTATACATCAGGATTTTTAAGACTCTGGCAGTTTGACAGTTAATTTCTTCCTCATCTGCGCTTGTTTTTCTTTGTACATCCAGTCTTGGTTTTGGTCTCAGTTTCTTCCAGAGAAGCCAGTTTTTTCTTGAGCTTTGTATCCGGACCCTTCCGGTCCCTGTTAGGGCGCTGCTGACTCCTCCGCTGTCCCCTTAAACCATCCGGTGAAGCTGAGGTTCCCTCGAGCTCTTTGTGCCGACCGTTGAGCAAAGACTGGTCATGGTCCCAGACCAGCAGCATTACACCTGAGTGAGCATGATGGTGCTTAAGAAAGCCTTTTCCCTCAAAAGAGCCAAAACTTTAGTCAAGTTAAATTTCTGGAGAACTCACCCATGCCGGATCCAATTACATCACCCATTGGACTGAATTTGTTGATCTGCAGGAACAAAATTCTTTGCTTTAATAGCCACAGCTTTGGTGTTTTCACATGTTAATACATAAAAGAATGATACTCACAGATTTGATCCCTGAGGCAGTGGAATCGTACAGCTGAAAAACGAGCTCTGCAGTGTTGGAGTCATAGATGTCAATGGTCCTCTGGTCGCTAGTGCAGATGCGATCATCAGGGTAACGTCCAGCCACAATCAGGTCATACGCAGGATGCCATGTGGCCTACACAGAACAAATACAACAATATTCTGCTGCCATAAATGCTATAAATAAAATTAAAACTATTGCTATGTCTCTAACAAAAACTATTGGTGGCACAGCTGCATTTTTATCCTTTCCTCTAAAATTCATTAATCACAGCCATCTTTCCAAGGACACAGAAATTGAGGTTTTCAGTCGCATATAATGAAAATAAAAAAAGGGAAGTTTGTGTAAATCAGGGATCTCCAACTCTGGTCCTCGTGAGCTACTGCCCTGCAGGTTTTGGATTCTATCCTGATGCAACACACCTAACTCAAATCACTGGGTCATTAACAGGCTTGTGCAGAGGTGTGTTGTAGTAGGAGACATCTAAAACCAGCAGGACAGCAGCTCACGAGGACTGGAGTTAGGGACCCCTGGTGTAAATGGATGTAGGTGAGAAAGGGAAGCAGGGCTTTCTTGTGTCCTGTCTGTGCTTCACTGCAGGAAATATCATGTACCCAATATTGCATAATATAAACATGTTTTTTTTTTCCATTAAATTCTTTAAATGTGCAATGGTGTTCACTTATTTTGCTGTCTGTGTATAAACTTTGAACACATGCCATAAAAATATATTATTATTCCTCATCAGGTTGGCTCTACTCGTGTACCCTCAGGAGACATTTCTATATGTGTGACAGGATGAACACACATACAAAGAGAAAACCAACCTTGATGGGCGTGAGGTGTTGAAACTGCCTATGTGGATGTTGAATGATATGTTGAGGCTTTGACCAATCAGAGGATGAGTAGACACGGATCTGGTCATACTGATCTGTAGTGAGCAACTTAGAGCAGTCCAATGGGTTGAAATAGGCTGTGAAGAAACAACAATCACAAGATTTGGAAGAATGATTAAAGATCATCTCAACCCTGTGAGATCAAAGCAGGGTGGTTCAAACGATGGCTGGGATTCTTTTTTACTGCAAGATTGTGGGTTAAAGTATGTTGAAACTAAATTCAGAGTGCTTAATCTCTTAAAACACCATTAACCTTGATCAACATGGCAACACAAGATTTCCTTTAGATTTTCTGATTAAAATAAAATGATAAAAAAGAAAATTTATCATACATGCAGATGTTTGTTCGTAAGCTTTGAATGGAGATGTGTACGAGACACAGCTCAGACACATGCAGCATGTATGCAATCAGTCTGATATAAAAAAAATGGATAACTATTAATAAACATTACGGAATATATTTAAATGTACAGAAAAGTCTAATGCCGTCTTATATGGAAGTTTCCACAGAGTGATCAAACGAATTAAGAAAGCTGATCAAATGAGGACTAAACACCTGCACTGTATGACAACATCAATTACCAGCTGTGTCTCAACATAATTTAGTATGAATGCGTTGTCAAGACTCAGGAGAAGTTGCTCTCCTTACAACTGAGAAAGTTAAAGTTTTTCAAAGAGAGCGTTACCTGAGTTGACGGCCCTCTCATGAGGCATTTCATGGAGGAAACTTTTCTTGTCTTTGATGTTCCTCAGGTCCCAAAGCTTCACTGTGTGGTCAACAGAGGCCGTCGCCAGCAACCAGTCGCATCGGGTGTTAAACTCTGCATGGGTCACTTTAGCTTTGTGCAACTTATCACTAAAAATCTGAAAAATCAAGGATGTAAAGAGACGTTACATTTTTAAAATAATACAAAAAACGTTCAAGCCTGAAAAATGCTCAGCCAGTCATTTTAACTTCAGATCGCCACAGCGGATTTTAAATGAAACAATGAGTCTGTGATTGAAATACAGACTTTTAGCTGTTGAACTGTTCAGAATTTAGTCATCTAATTATATTTTTTTTATTTTCACAGATTCAAAAAGTAAGTGGAAAAGTTTATGTAATTATAAGGATTTTCAACATATGAGAGATGTAGCACCGAACATTTCAGATTGTTCCTACAGAAGTTGCATCAGAAATAAAATCCAGTGAGATATTTTCCAGCATAGTCTGTTTATTCTGTATGAACACTAACACAGGCCTTTCTTGATTACTGACTTTGACAATAACCTGCCTTCCTCCATGAGAGAATTTTGGACTTATTTACACCAAATTCTGCACTGACTTAAGCCGTCTGCCATGATCTCACGGTCGTTGCTAAACCTGTTGGTATGATTATTCTTTTCAAGAATGAACAAAACTGAGTGATTTAGCCATTCATAAGGATCCGTCTACCTCTTTGACTGTTTTGTTTAATTTTCTCAGAGGCTCCTCTTTGGATCGAATATTAAAAACTCCCACAGGCAGGTACCAAATGAAAATTCAACCTTCGGAACAAATTGCTGACCTTTTATCCATAAATCAATCAGCAGATGATGAATAAACTATTAATTCTTAATTCTGTGAGAATAGATAAATGGATTTATGGACGGTGTAAAAAATGGCTGCATCCCTGAAACCAGCCTTTTTTTTTTTTTTTTTTTATACAGTGGCCATTGTCTATGTCCAAATACTTACAGACCTGATTATATGACTGATCTTCTGATCACACAAATACAAAAAGACAGCAATTAACTTCCTTCTTTTCTTTTTAAAAAATCCACCTTTTGGCCATCCAACCCCAGAAGTAATAGCTGTCCCATATTGTCTCCAGTCACGAGCATCTGTCGGCTTACGGATACATCAACACAGCAGTACCAACAGCTGTAAAAGACAAAGCAGAAAAAGGTCAATTTACTGGGCATGTGTAATGATCCAAAAGCCCAAATTTAAAAAGTAAAAAAAGACCAAGATTGGTGATTTAAAAGTTCCTTTTTAAACATTTCTAGTGACTTTAATAACATATTATCTTGAATATAAAATGACAGTGAAACTAAATTAAGATTGATATGTGCTTCTCACAGCTTTGGCAATTAACATCTAAACAAATAAACAAAACAAGAAAGATTTTTGAACTTTACTGTCAGTGAAAATATTCTTCTAAAATTAAGGAAATACAAGCTAAACTAATTTTTTGCTTTTTGTCACTGCCGCGCATCAGTCTTCTTTCAGTTTTCTCACCAGACATTGTGGTGATCATGGCCACAGTCTTGGGTTCTGGACAGTAGAGTGGGTGAATGCCCCTCAAAGTTTTGCATGGTCAGTGTGCCTTCGCCAGAAGCCACATAAAGTCTGGAGAAGTCCGTGGGGCAAAACTTCATCCCTCCAATAAAGTCTCCTGCTCCATTCTGTGCACATAAATACAAATGCAAGCCTAATACAGGGGCGTTGTTAGCATGCCACGATCATGCAAAAGTTAAAACTAGCCCAGGCCACCTGACAAGAAGACTGATGCTAGACTGAAAATACCTAAAATCTGCAACTCTGGGGGGAAAAAAAGTCTTACTTTAGTGTATCTGTGTTGGCAAACACTGTTAGAGTTGTCCCACTGAAATCTCGAAGTGCTGCTGTACCTCCCATAGAAGAGGTGAACAACTGATTGGGATTTAACTGGTTAAACTTCATGTCTGTAACTGAGTCTCCAGCTCCCATCTAAGCAGAAAATCAATAATGGTGTGTCGTCAAACAAATCTGTGGTGAACATCCTCAGTATGTCTCAAAAAGGCTGCAGATTAAAATGGCTAACTGCTGGAACATTTCACACTGTTGGTCATACACATACCAAACACTCACCCCTTGTGTAAAACTTTTTTTTGCAGGTTTCTCAAAGTCCCACAGATAAATGTCTCCACCTTTGGAGGCTGCAGCCAAGATGGTGGGATGAGTGGGGTGCCACTCCAGACAGGTGATTCTACGGTCAAAAGGGCTGCTGGCTCCATGGAAGTGATAAGATGACAGGGAGCGAATGAAAGGTTCCTGAAGACACTGTACGAGACAAGCACAAGTGTTTGACCTCTTCTAACTAAAACATAGTCTCAAAAGTGCTGCAACTGTAACAGCTGCAACAATCAGTCATGCCTTAACATGTCAAACAGCCCTCTTTCCATCTGGATTTTTTTTCACTTTTTTTGAGACTGGCAATATGCACACTGTCAACAGAAAAAGTAGGTAGCACTAATTTCCCCCCACTTTTACCTGTCTCATCTGGGAGTGCAGACTTTGGCCCAGAGTGCTCCTGTAAATATAGTGCAGGATGCTTCCATGACCATTCTTCACTTGGGCTCCTGCAGACTTGAGAGGAAGACCTGGAAGACGCACAAATCCATTCAACTGTCATAAACAGAACATCTCTGGTGCAATGTCACCCCACTGAAGCTTTCCCATCATGACTGCACACCTGATTTAGATGTTTCTCCATCCCTTTTCTCGCGGAGCTTTTTAGACAGAGTTGGACCAGAGTCCTCTGTAGCTCTTTTATTCACTTTTTTCTTCGATCCATTGCCATCGGACTTCGCGGGTTTGCTTTTCATTTCTCCGCCCTTAGAAGAGCAAAAGAATAAAACAGCACAACGCGTATGACTTGACATGATAATAAATTGTTTGTCTGCACAAATAAAGGTAAAACCAGTGCTTACCTGTGATGGTCAACCTAAGTGCAGCAGTTAAACATCGGGAACTCTGTTTGCATAATATCGCAGCGGTACACGTGACTGCAATGGCTGAAAATGCCTGTTTTGTAACATAGATGCGTTATGGCTAGTGGACAGTAGATGGCGCTGATTAACAGAATTTAGAAAGCACAGCTCTATAGAAAGCTTGTGTAAAAGCCATGTTTGTTATTTTGGGAAGGCTACAAAGTGTTGTCATATCCGTTTTCAGTTCAGCATGTGACTTTAATGCATACAGTCTATGGTTTAATGCAAAGAAAAAAATATTTATGAAGGGAACAAACCTGTAAATATAAGAAAAAGCTTTTTAAAAATCTGCGTCAAAGAGTGACATTTAAAATAATACTGATAATCAAAATGAGTTTTAAGTCTTTGCAAATACACCACTGATTATAGTGGCAAAACTTTGTAATATATGTATTTAATTTATTTAAAAAAAATCTTTCCATTTCATATTTTATATCATTATTGCGTGAACATTACAAGTGTGTTACCGATTGCTCAATTAGTATATTTAGACCATATATACGAATATATATATAGTTTATTTTATGCATTTAAGATATTTGATCATAAAATAATAAATAACTAATAAAACACTGTTAACAATAAACAATAACGTGTTGCAGTGTTATGCTTAATGATGACGTTATCACAAATCTTACGACTCTGAAAAACTGAAACGCGAACTAAACCAAATTAATTTCTGATAAATCGCTAAAATGCATCTGTTATTATCTAAAACATACACTGCGTCATAGTGACATTAATACATTTTCCTCGTTGCTGTTTACTTTTGGTTGCTTAGATTCTAAGGCTGTTCTTTATCTGCGTCCGCATCTACATATTTTACATTTTTTGGAGTTGACACAACGTGGAACGCATAGGTGGAACTGAACGTCTCGGAAGTGAAGGCGGAACCACGTGCTTGTTGTTCTGAGATCTTATTGGCTGCTACAGACGCTGCTTTTGAAAAAGTCCTCTGATTTGAGGCGGAGGGAAGATTCAAAATTAGAGCAACAGAAACGGCGAAGCCGAAACAGACGACAATGAACAAACAAGCGTAAGTGCAGTTTGCTTTTTTATTTCTTTTGCGTCCAGAGTATTTACCTAAATCTATTTTATGCTGAATTGCTTTTTTAAAGAGTTTACGAACTTCTCGACGGTTTGGCTAGATTAGCCGTTTCGCTAGCCTGAGGCTTCATAGCCGTGAGCCACTGGCTTTGTTGACCATTCATCAGTTTGTCATAAATAAGTAACAAGTTGTTCAAATCTGACATATTTTCCTTCAGGAAGTTTAAAACCCCCCGCAGGCCCCCTGCTAAAAGGCCTCCCAACAACCAGAAAGACCCGGTTGGGGTGAGTACAACAGGTTAATGTTCGGTTAAGTAGGACAACTTGGTTAGCAGTGCCATTTTTTATATTGGGTTGCATGATTTCATCAGCTACTTCAGGGGATGCGCAGACTGTAGTAGAGAAGTTGGTGTTTTAGCTGGAGCAAATTTTGATTTTGTTTGATATATTATTCAGGTTTACTGCCGCGTGCGGCCCCTGGGTGGGGAGGACGAGGAATGCTGTATTGAGGTGATCAGCAGCACAACCATCCAGCTTCACGCTCCTGAGGGCTTTAAGATAAACCGCAATGGAGAATACAAAGAGGTAAAGAAAGAAAGTAGTTTGTCTTTTATTATTTTAAAAACAAAGCATACTATATTTGTGCAATATATTAATAGATCATTTTATCTTATCAGACACAGTACTCCTTTAAAAAAGTATTTGGAGTTTCTGTATCTCAACTGGAGCTCTTTGAACATGTGGCCAAACCTCTTGTTGATGACCTAATTCATGGAAAAAATGGTAAGACCCCAGACCAACTCCAGAAATAAGCCTTGATAATTTAGCCATGTAATATTGATTAAACCATAGATAGCTAGAATATTAACCTGCCTGGTAATTCTACTTTATTCTTGTCCCACTAAGTATATGTGCTCCATATCAAGCTCATAAACTAAAAGCAGATCGTGATTAGTCATTCGCTATCTCTCTGTCTCTGTCTATTGTAGGTCTACTGTTTACATATGGGGTGACGGGAAGTGGAAAAACATTTACCATGACTGGCTGTCCAGGTCAGGGGGGCCTTCTTCCACGTTCACTTGACATGATTTTCAACACTATTGGGCCTTACCAGGCAAAAAGATATGTAAGAGACTATTATTAAAAAATTATGTTGTGATTTGAACCCAAATCAGTCTTTTTTTTTGTGTGTAAAATGTGTGTTTATCTAAATCACTCTTGTTTGCTCAGGTTTTTAAGACGGATGATAAAAATGGCATGGAGGTTCAGTGTGAAGTTGATGCTTTGTTGGAGCGCCAAAGACGGGAAAGCAACTTGTCTGTTCCTAAAACTCCCTCCTCCAGGTAAAGATTTATTACAATGTTTGGGTCTGGGCTGGCTGAAAGGTAACTTGTCAGCTGTGAGAGAAATTAAATTAAATCTTTGGCTGTAAATCTGTAATGGTTATTTATTTGTTTATTTAATTGATCTGTATCTGTAGTTGGGGCTGTCCCCACAACCCAACTGGTTTTCAGAGATGCAGTTTAAAAATTTAAGTGTGGGACACAAATTTACTCATTTGCGTTTCTTATTTACTTTGGAGCACTTAATTCTTAACATAATTTGACAGGCTTAGTATAACACAGATTGGGATTCTGTGGCTGATTTTGCAATGTGATGGGCATTAAAGATAAATAATAGTTGTTTATTGCACATTTGCATTACATTGCATTACGTCTGAGTCCTTTTCAGTGTTCTGATGTATGATAAGTGGTATATGTATAATTTGTCATTTTCTATTTTTAGGCAAAAGATTGATCCTGAAATTGCTGACATGATTAAGACAGAGGACGCCTATAAAGCAGATGGTGTGGATGAAGACAGCAGCTACAGCATCTTTGTCTCCTACATTGAAATCTACAACAACTACATCTACGATCTCCTTGAGGAATCTCAGGAAGATGCAATAAAACCAAAGTATGTTTGAAACAATGTAGTGAGAGGTGTAAAATTCAGATGTATACATGTGCATAAAATCAGTGTTTATTTATTTTTTTACCTCTTTTAGTTCAGGAATTTTAAATAATAATAGTTTTAAGTATGGTGTGTTTTAGCACTTGAAGTTTTCATGGTAGAGTAGGTGAAAGACAAAATTGTTGTCTTTTGTTTTTACTAGGTGGAATGGTGGAGGCACACCTGTGCGCCAGAACGCTGAGTTAATGTATGTGAATAGTGACTTTTCATTGATTGAGAGTAGCTGAGCTGTTCTTATTGCACTCAAATGTACCATTTAGAAAGTGCAGAGAATCTCACCTCATCAATGTTGGAGACATTTTTAAAGTTATACAGAAGTTGTGGTGACTGGTGTTTAAAATCAGTCAAATCAAAGAAGTTACATAAATTTAGAGCTATGAATGGTCTGAAATGCTTCAAAAACTACTGCTGACATGAGATCAGATTCAGAACAGATGCTAAGGCAATATTTTTAAATAGATCAACACAACACGAATGTTGAAGTGATCCAGTTTATTTCAACATGATTTCAAAACGTCTCCTAATCTGTGAAATACATAAATTTGAGGAAAAAGAAAAACTAAGAAACAATACGGTTTAATAATGATAAAAAAAAATGTGAGTTTGCAAATATGTCAATGCATTTTATCCTCTAAAAGTCAGTATTGAATTGCACATTGTCACCTCAGAAACATGAAAAAAGAAACCTTTTTAGTAGTGCTTAGATTTATTTTAAACAATAATAAACTTGCAGATTGTGACTCCAGCTTTGTTTTTCATGAAGTTCTCCATTGCTACACCTAAAAAGCTGTTGAAGTGTAAATCTGAACATAATAAAATCAAAATTAAATTGTACTTCTAGTGCTAAAATTTAACCCCCAGCCCTACATGAAAGCATGACCAACACGGGTCCTGATTGTGGCTAAACCAGGTAATGTCTCCACTGTTGAAGAGGGGTGTTTTTTTTGGGGAGAGATGTGTTTGAATCCTGTCATCCTTCCTCTGCTGCTTGTAGTCTCTTGTGCATTTCTGTGTATGGCATTAATTATTAGAGACTTTCAGGTCTCTTTGGCTCAAGCATCTATATCCCTCTCCCATCTGCATTCAGTGCTTGATGCTGCTCAACTGTTGCATGAAAGAAACTGTAGTTCCACTTCTTAATACAATACATGTAAATAACATGTCTGTTATTGTTCTAGGCCACCTCAGTCTAAAACCCTCAGAGAGGATCAAAATCACAACATGTATGTGGCTGGATGTATGGAGGTTGAGGTTAAATCTGCAGAGGAAGCATTTCAAGTATTCTGGAGAGGTGAGTTCTTTATACCTTGAGATTCATATTCAGATGTAAGGGAATAAAAATATAAAAAAAAAAAAAACACTGCTGTGATGATTTTACTTGTGACTGACCTGGAATTGCCGGCCTCTGGGTTGGCTCTGGCCAGGGAATGACGTCAGTCAATCTTCTCTCTGAGCAGGTTGATAATGAGTCTGAATAAATTGTTTTAAGAGAAAAATTGCAGAGATTATCTTGTTTCCTTTTGTAGGATCAAAATACAGTCATATTCTGCGTATTTTTTTATCCTTTTGGTAAATGCCGATGTAAAAACAACAACAACAAGCTGAAAACGATGTAATATTCACTCCCTGTCAAAGATTAAAAATTTCAACATTTTAATTATGTACATGTCAAATTGAATCACGCCACTTGTTTTTAAATAAAACAAGTAAGATATTTTCATCCTATACTTAAAAAAAGACTGCGTTCTCCCAGTGCCTGTTATTTTATTGGTTAATTATATTGGTGGAGTGGGTGACATCCAATATTTAATTTTGAAGCTGAAATTGGCCAATACTGATATCATGCAGCTAATATCATGAAACTCTAGGTTCCTGTATTGATGCCTTTTATTGGTTATTATGACAGTTGGGAAGGATCTATCACAAAGTCTAGGGGTGCGTGTGCTGCGCTGAGTTTAGCAAATGTCTGCTCCTGAGATTAGACTGGCATTTGTGGGCATAGATAATAGCTGGACGAACTCCATACTGCTTCGGCCAGTAACCACACAATCCAGCTGTTTACGGTGATAGGCAAATTAACTAGAATAGGCCTATTTAACAAGATAGATTTATTTTGAGAAAACAGGCCTTTTTTATCTTGAAGTTGACATAATCCATTCACTGCAGAACAAGCTTCATTATCTTGAGATACCCGAGTTCAACTTGCGGTGTTGGGAAAAGGACATTAAAGACGCATAAACTCTCAGTTGCCTTAATATTGCATGTAAAAATCTTGTGGGGTGGTGGTGTGTTTGTTTGTTCTTTAAGTTGCCTGTTCTGTTTTTCCAGGTCAAAAGAAGAGGAAGGTTGCAAACACACGACTGAACAGGGAGTCTAGCCGCTCACACAGTGTGTTCATTATCAAACTAGCTCAGGCTCCTCTTGATGCCGATGGTGACAACATTCTCCAGGTCAGCTACAGCTAAACTGCTGGTTCCAGAGCACTTTTGTAATACCTGATGTGAAGTTACATTGGTGCATTTTGTTGTCTTTATCTCATTTTGACTGTCAGGACAAGAACCAGGTGACTGTTAGTCAGCTCTGCTTGGTGGACTTGGCAGGAAGTGAGCGCACAGGCAGGACGGGAGCAGAAGGCACTCGGATACGAGAAGCAGGTTTGTTAGAAGACATCAAGATTTGATTTCATCCCTGGCTGGAGTGCACTTGAGGTCTAATGGCATCTAACCTTGCAGGCAACATTAATCAATCTTTGCTGAATCTGCGGACCTGCATTGAGATACTAAGAGAGAACCAAATGTGTGGAACTAACAAGGTTTGTTTACGAACATACTGTAAATCTAAGCTTCAATCACATGGGATGAAAATTAAGGTAATGTGAGTTTTTGTTTATAGATGGTCCCATACAGAGACTCCAAAGTAACCCACCTGTTTAAAAACTACTTTGATGGAGAAGGAAAAGTCAGAATGGTCGTTTGTGTCAATCCCAAAGCTGACGACTATGAAGAAACTGTGGTAAGTTGATCCCACACCATCACTATGTCTTATAATGAACTTACAAGGATCCCTTTTTTTTCTGGTACATGACTCGTGCTCTGTTTGTGCAGCTTGTGATGCGGTTTGCAGAGATGACCCAGGAGGTGGAAGTGGCCCGACCCGTGGACAGGCCCATTTGTGGCTTTACTCCAGGCCGTCGTCATAGAAACCAGGCATTTAAAGAGGAGCTCTCTCGCAAGCTGGAGGAACGTGGTGGTCCAACAGATAAAGGTAATCAAACAAACCAGATCTGCTAAAAGGCATTGTGGAATCACAGAAGTACTACCTCATCATTTCTAACACCCAAGCTGATGTTATTAATACTTAAATATGATACATTTATTAAAATAAGTCTAATGAAAACATTACATCTAAATTAAACCTTTAAATCATAAATAAACTTGCCATGTGAATTTTTTTACTTAGGGCCTCTGCTCAGATTATGTCATTTATTGATTTAGTTGTTGTGGTTTTGTCTGTTATTCAGTGGTGCATTTATGCTTATCAGGCATTTACATGAAGTGTATATTCTGTTATTGTAGATGTGTCATCTGCTATAAACTACGTAGGACTCAGCCTCCCACCTTTACCATTCTCTGAGCTTACTGACCCTCACGATGACATCACTCTGCCCCGGCTGATTGAAGCTCTGCAGAACAGACACAGGATCAGAGAAATGATGATCGAGGACTACAACAAAGCAGGTGCCTGCTCACATTTTAGCTAAAAAAAAATTGGCATTAAAGGATAAGGTTACAAGAAAATAAAGATAATTTCTTACCATGACTGGTGTTTCCTCTCCTTCGTATTATTTTAGCCAACTTGATGAAGTCTAAGCTTCAGGAAGTGGACTCCAATCTCATTTCGAAAGACAACGTTATTCACGAACAAAATAGTAAACTGGCAGAGAAGGACAAAGTCATCCAGAGCAACAAAGCAGAGATTGAACGTTTAGAGAAAAAGACCAAGATGCAAGAGCACAAGGTTTGGGGAGAAGGGAATTTCTCTTTAATTTCTTCTAAAAATTGTTAGTGTGAGTTTTAAGCTTCCTAAATGTCTCATATGGCTCTTTTTCAGATTGACATCCTGCAAAAAACAACTAAAATCTATGAGGATGACAAGCGTTCACTCCACAATGAGCTGGAAACCAGGGAGCAGCGGCTGCAGAGAGAGCTGTCTGAAAAGAGACGCATGGAGCAGCGCCTGCACGGCATGGTCTCAGACACTCAGTACAAGTGGGAGAAAGAATGTGTGAGTTGTTTTAAATGTTTTCATCATTATTCTTTTCTTTGCACCCTTGGATTACTAACTTAAAATTATTCTTGTAACCATTTCATTTCTGATTTTGGCATGCATATGTTAATGTTTCTGTTGCACAGGAAAGACGTGTTAATGCAATGCAGCTTGAGATGCAAAACAAGCTCTGGGTGAAAGACGAAAAGTTAAAGCAGCTCAAGGCTATCGTTGCAGACAACAAAGCTTCTGATCGTCCAAATCCTCCACCCCGTCAGACCCAGACCCAGTCTCAGCCTAAGCCTCAAACTCAATCTCAGCTGCAGCCTCCTCCTAAGCCTCAGCGACCTTCCAGAGAGGAGCGTCTCCCAGCAAAGAGATCAGCCTCACCATCACCTCTTCCTGTATGTTGTCTTCATAATGCTTTGTTCCCTTTTTTTTCCAGTTTATACACTCTTGTAGTTGATATTTAAACATATGCTAAGGAGAAAATGTCTGGTCTGTTAAGATGCTGCTCTGCACTGCAGTAGGGCTGTAACTGACATTCATCTATTTGTGTGATTCATGCAAATAATTTAGAAATGATTATGTTACTCAATTGTTCATTCTCAGTTTGAGGGGTTAATTGCCTTGTATAAACTAGTTTTCCATGGGCATTCACACAATAAGGAACAAACTAAACAATTCTTTCAGCCTCAAGCTATATATTATCATATTCCCTTAATGATGCGTTGTGTTTTTGTGGATTTTAATACCTAAAACTGTCTTTTTGTTCCAGTTTAAAAGATTTTTTTCTTTCCTTTTTTTCCCCCCTCTAACTTCCGCTTCCACTTTGCTCCCCAGAGCCCTGTCGATTCTCCCCATGTCAGTCCAGTGCAAGGGTCACAGCCAGTCAGTGCCACTAAAGTTGAAGAGGTTGAGATGAACCCAAGGCCCATCTGTCCCATCCCCAGCAGCAGTAGCTCTCTGTCTGTGGCTTACTCGATTGCTTCATGGGAGCAACGGGCAGCTCTGGACAACAGTCAGGGTTCCCAGTCCCCTAGTAAATCTAAAAGAATTCAGTTTCCAGCAGACTCTTCTGCCAACCAGGCCAAGAGGAGAGGAGAATTATGTGGTGGAGGGGAAGGAGTGTGCTGTTCCTCCCCTACATTTGCCCTAGACATAATTGAGAGAAGCTACAGGGTCAGTGAGTTAGCTGCAGACAGCAGCATGTAATTATGGAGTACAAATTGATTTTTCTGATCAAAATGCGAGTTCCTTCGTGTGAAAGTGCCTCCAGCTGTTTACCACTTTCCACTTTTGGTGCCTTTTTCTCTAATTTTTGTCATTTTAAAATTTCTGTTCTGCGTGTATGGGCAGACGACAACACCAGTGCGTCCCCTGCACCGTCGTTCCCGTTCTGCTGGTGGGGAGAAATGGGTGGACCACAAGCCATCCTCCAATCTAGACTTGGGCACAGTCTTGCAGCCTGTCATTCCCAATGCCATCCAGGTGTCTGCACCAAACGAGAAGGCCCTGTCGAAGTGTGACAGATATGTCTTAACACACCAGGAAGTGGCTTCTGATGGCGAGATACAGACCAAACTTATTAAGGTAACAAATGCTGCTGTGGGATATGAGTCTGTTCCACAGGAACTTTTTGTGAAAAGTTATTATTAAAAATGCATGTAAAAGTTTTAGTCCAGATAACATATATTAACAGACATAGTTCTCCAAATGAACTAATTGAATCACTCCTGCAAGCATGCATGTGCTGAACTAGTCTCATATTGTCTCTAAGTGCTCAACACATCCCAAAGTTAAAAAAGCAGGAAATTATAACTTTATATTTTCCAACAAAGCTGCTCTTAGCATATTTCTACATATTTTGCTGCTGCTCTTGTCAGAAAATATGACTGAAAAGCAGCTGATTAAGACTATATATGAGCTTGTTTAAAGAATGCACAGATTTAGTTTCTTTTGTGTGAAGAAACTGCATTTACATTTAACAGATTGCTTATTTGACAAAGTAACCAGTGATAGATTTAACTAACAAAATTAATGTTATCTACATGTCAGATAACCATTTACAGGGTACAAGTGGTACATAGTTTTCTTATTATTTTCCAAACCACATAAGTGGACAATCCAAAGTTATTCAGTGTAATTTGTAACATTTCCTCACCTGCCAAGTAGTTCAGGGTGCCCACAACTTCTTTTACAGCAACGATGGGTGACTTTATTACTATTTTGTGCAGTTAAAGCAAATGATTAAATTTCAACAAAGTAAATTCTGTCTTTATTCTGCAGTGTCAGACCTTTTAATTTCAGTTATCTAGAGGGTCAGTTCAGTTCTTGTGAAAAACCGGCATGTTGGTAACCAATTCTTTGGTTTATTTAGCACTGACCCTTGTGATGTATTCTGTTTTTAGTATCTTTAAGTAGTTATTGTTTTTGGTTTTAAGCATGTATTTCTGAATTACTCCAGCATTGTCACATGTAAAGTAGTGTCAGTGTGTAAGCAGATTAGATGACTTCTGCTGCAGTTTGGCAAATGTTTTTATATGGACAAAATATGTAAATATGATCATTTTGGGGGGGAGGGCATTTAGTTATTATTATTATTATTATTTGTTTAGAAATTAGTGCTTAATAATAAAATAGTATTTTACACCCATTTTTCTTTAGGGGGAGGTGATTAAAACCAGAGGAGGAGGACAAGCTGTTCACTTCACTGACATTGAGACACTGAAACAGGAGCTCACTGCAGTCCCAAGGTAACACAATGCTATCAGTCATAAGTCAAAATTAGATTTAAATGCATCACCCAGCTTCTAAGATGTGTGTGTTCTTTTTTTCTGAAGTGCAAAATATTTTTTGTAGCACTGATAATGGTTAAGTTAAATTTGTCCTTTATTTTTGCCTCTAAAGTCGCAAGCGGAAATCTTCAGAAGGCGTCCCGGCTAATGGAAATCAATCAGATGGAGCTTGGACTGATGTAGAGACAAGGGTAAGGTTAGATTATTTTAAGCAGAGTGAATCGAATGTGCGTTGATTTATAGAAATTCATTAGGTTGAGCTTGTGTCTGAGCTTTTGTCTAACGCACAGAAAGCTGAAGTGTTGAACAGCAGATGCTTCTGTGCCCATTGTCATACGAGAACACCAGAGATTTTCAGGACAAAGTGCAGATAATTCACTCCACACTTTGTGTAATTGCTGATCACACTTGTTTCACAGTGGGGGACTGGTGGAGATGGGATCAGGAGGGGTGTGAGGGAACTTCTTTCTGTGGCATGCAGAAGGCAGGATGTGTTGTGATCTCTTTACAACAAGATGAGAAGACCACATGAAGCTCCTCGTGTTTCAGCTTTTGCTTTTACCTGAATGCATCTTGAACAATGAGCAGCAAGTGGAAAGCAATTTGCAGAAAAACAGAAAAAAGGATGAAGCAGCGGTTCTCATTTTGTTTGGGGACTGGGTGGAAAATCTCTGCAAGAAGTCTACAGCAAGTGATGCAGACGTTAATTTTTTTGTCTCCACGCTGTATCACTAGAACATGTCGGGTCTACACTGAATGTGTGAAAACATTTTGTCTGCAGAAGATGTGTTCAGGCAGAACATTGACCTGAATGCAGCTCACTTTGGCAGCTCCTGATGTGTTTTGTGTGTAAGATGGTAGAACAAAAATAGGTTGTACATAGTCCTGATTACTATGTAGTGCTTTTTATTAACATTTTAGGGATAGACAAGCTAACAAAATGGTGACTGAAGTGCTTCTCTGCGCTCTTGAATCTTTTCACTTGACATCCTCTTCATATGATTAAAATTCAAGACTTGGTCTGTATTTTACATTTCTCCCCAGTGCTCTGTGGCTGTGGAGATGAAGTCCGGATCAAACATGGGACCTGGATATGAGCATCATGGGATCACAAAGTAAGCTGTCAACTTTCTACAAGACGTCTAAGAAAAGCGTTTTGTTTACGTGTGCTGTAAACTGGAGTTTGATTGACACGTTTTGTATTCCAGGCGCAGAAAACCCTGAAAGCTGCTGGTGGCTACGACAGTGATCACTCCTCTTCTATCCTCACATGGCTGTTGTGCAATAGTCTTTTTATATTTAGCTGTAGTCATGATATTTATACATTTTTCATGCTTTTAATATATGCAAAACATGCCCAGGCATAGGTCACCAAAGCTTTTTGTAAAATATTTTTTGATTCAAAAAGAAAGTGTTAATGGACAGAGTCAAGTGTGGTGGAAAATGTTGTCGCCCTTCACCTTCAGAAAAGAGAAGTTGGCACATTGGGTGTGAAGGTGTCAGTCTTGATATTAGTCTTGCTATGTACTGTCTGTCTAATTGTTGAATTAAGTTTCAAGTATAGTTTAAAATATCAAAGTTTTTTTTCACTGTAAACTCAGGAGTAAAATTCCTATTGAGGCATCGCCTTGTATGTTGACTGAATTCAATTGCGTATCTAAATGGTATCATTAGTCAACACTAGATGGCAGCAGAGGACAGCGAGAAATAAATGCACAGATATGATCATCCACCCCTTTTTATACTGAACAAATATGCAGCGTGGGAATTACTAAACATAACGCTGTCTAATTTATTTTCAGTTCCATATGGCAGTTTTGGTTTTAAAATTCAAGTAAAAATAGGCCCATTTCCTGCCCACCCCCTGAAAACTGGGCATTAATCTTGGCTTATCTGCCAAGAGTCCAGCAAATGTAATGTAAAAAGAAAAAAATGATTTTTCTAGAACTGCGCCCATGTACTCATGCTTAATTAGATATTGTTAAACAGGATACCTGTAGCTTCATATGCTCTTAAGGCAAGTCAACTGGGTACCAGGACTGTAAAAAGTTTGGTGTCTTGTGCTTTCACTTTTGTTTATTGTGGGTGAAATTACTTTGCCTTTAAAAAAAACCCCGGATTGAACAGTCTAACAGATAAAAATGTTCAAGTGAAAATGTAGAAAGAGTACCTCATCATAAAAAGCTAAGGATTTTGGATTTATAGTTCGAAGGTGTATTAAATTGAGTGTACTGAGCTACAATATAACGTGGGTTTTTGCTGCTTGGCAACAATGCAAACCATTGTAGTTCAAATCACTGAGCAGACAAAAAGAATGATTTATATATATATATATATATGTGTGTGTGTGTGTGTGTATATGTGTCTGGAAATAGTCCAACTAACAACTCCAAGCATCCACTTTTACTGTCTCTTATCAGCTGAGCATCACCAGCTGAAAACGTGTGGTACAGTCATCTAGTCTTTGAGTAGACAGTTGAAATGTCATCTACTAACAGTCTGGCTTGGTTTCAATTGAAAAGCACTGGAGAGTGACTAACATGGAGCCTCTTGGAGAGGGTCAAGAGCACAGAGCAACCAGTGGCCATTAAATTCACTCCTATGAGATATTGAGTGCTTTGCGTTTTGACCAGGCTCTGTTTGATGTGCAGCATCATGTTATTATCCCCATCTCCTCACTGCAAGCCCTCCAAAAGCAAGTGGTGTGAGCTTTATAAAGATATTTTGAAAACTCCTGTTGAGCCCCTGATCAGCAGTTTCAAAGAGACACTTGAGAGAGATGAATTAAATGACACACAGAGGTCTGAAATTCACATAAACCAAATCTCCAACAGCATGTTTAAATTTTATCAATCTGCATTTTAGATTTTCAAGCTCAGTATGATTATGAATTATGCTGCTTATCAATGTTATTAAACTTGCTGGAGGGAATTCTGCTGTTCTACTTGAATACACAGTCAATTAGACTGTCTGATTTTAAAAGAGCAGGCATAATTGCAGTGTTTCATTGACTCTTTGCTTGAATGGCTCAGATAAAGAGGTCTTAAGCTGCCTTTAGCACAGTCGAGATGAAATAATTTTCCAACCAATCTATAATGTAGATGAGGGCCATCAATGACTCAGGTTAGTATTGTCCCTTTTTTGTCTTTCAAGCAAATATTTCCCTCGATATTTACACTATATGACACCACACAGATGAAGTGAACAACCACAAAAAAGAATTCTTTTAGCAGTCGGTTCACATAACTTGTTAAATGTGAGGGAAAATGAGCAGGTGTGAGCAGCTTTGAACAGAACCACACTGGCTTGTGCTCATGATCACCAGCAGTAAACACCTAGAGGCTGATCCATGGTGCTTCCAACTTGAAACTTACAGGACTTAAAAGATCTTCTGATAAAATCTCAGCTCAGATGCCAAACGGCACCTCCTGAGGTCTTCCTGCATCCATGCTTTGGCGAGTTAGAGGTGTTTTGGTGCCACTTGTTGCATCCACTACCAGCATATTAACCAAGTTGGTCATTTGTTTTTGACATGTCAGTGTATAATTTGTTCTTTCATAACATGTTATTGTACTAACCAACAGCTTCAGAGTCCGTTTTTAGTGTTTTGTGGAACAAAAGACAACAGAGCATCATTGTCTAAGTTCATGTGAACTTTTTGGCACTTTCCTGACGCCTTCAATGATATATATATTCAGAATTACACATTAGCATTCATATAATTTGTGTTTGGTTCAATCCTCCAAAATAGTTCAAAAGCCCTTTCACGTTGTTTCTGTTCTTGTTCATCATTAACTTCAGAGGGAGAAAATTTGCTTCTGCAGCAGCTAAATGCTCAACTCTGTTCACTGGCTAGTCACCTATTATCTAACAGCATGGGAGTTAATTAGACATTTTGAAGTTATTTAACTCTTTATTAATATTAATCATAGCAGCTTTAAAAGATATGTTTACCATTCTGTGTTGGTGAATTTGACTCGAGCTGCAGGTACATGACCTCGTTCTGCTTACATGATTAACACACTGTTCTGAATCAGGCAGTGAAAAGTGGGCACGAGTTTAAATAGGTGTGATGAAAGTGTAACTCTATCCCATGGCACACTATACTTGGCTGTACAAGGCATCTGAGGTATGGTGGTTTCCATTTGCCTCCAAATCTGTATCACATCAGCTGAATGATTGCAGATTTGAAGGGCAAGTTGAGACAAGTGACTCAGTCCCAGCCAGAGTCGTCCTTTGAACCACAACCTATTACACGCTTTTCTGCTCTCTTTCAGTGGTAAGCATAACAATCCTTGGCAATTAAAGTCAGTTAGTGGGGAAACAAGAGTAAATACTGCATGAGAGCAGGGTTTTTCAAAACCAAAGCTTTAAACGTGGTCTCCACACTTGCGTCTTCATACGACAAGGCTGTGGTTGGCTGCCAGCTAGATGTGTCAGACTGGAAAGATGTGAATGCAGATGAATGTTGACAGCCTGTCAATTGTCATTCTTCCAGCCACTTGGGGCTTATCTCCCCCCCCCCTTCATTTTTTTCCCACAGGTTCCTTTCCACTGCTTGTTTGCCTCACTCTCATCTGCCCTAACGCATACTAACATACACAGTAGAGGCACGGGGCATCATGTTCAGTTAGTAAGAGGTAAAAACTCCCACGCTCTCTTTTCTGATGGTGCGTCTGTGACGAACAGATGGGTCAAAGGGTCACCAACTCACAAAACTCCCTGAGGTTTAGTTTGGTTTTTCAGCTGTTTGGCAGCACATTGGATATGAATTGCACTAACCCTTGAGTGCATGTGGTTAGTGGTCCAGAACACCTCATCCCATCTGCTTCCTTGTCTTCTAGCTTTGCTTTTTACCCCTTTATTTCACAGAGCTGCTCCATTCAGAGTTTTGCAGAGTATACATCTTGTTGATGTTGTTTTTTTTTTTACTTCATGCTGTTGATTACACTTACAAAGATGAGTCAAACATCTGTCACTATCTATTTTATTCCCTCAACTTATCACTGAGAGCTGTACCATTGAGAGGAATCCATTTGTCCTCTTACATGTTGTTGTGGTTACACATCAACATGGAAAGAACCGGCCTCTGACAACCGCAATTCTAGACATGTCTGATTTCTTATTGAAAATATTGGAAGCCATTGTTGCGCAGTCTGATATTGCCAAATTGGGCTGAAGAGTTTTTCCTTCCAGTCTTTGTTCTTGGCGGCTGACTAAGTGCTTGCAGCTGTCACTTGAGTGTATTCTCCTTGCCCAGTATATGTGGCTTGGCTGCACTTTTAGCTGGCTGTGTCCTCACTGTGGTGACAGTATGCCACGACTGATTTCCGTTGACTCACATTCATTGCAACCACAATGTGTCCTTCACAGAAAAGTCTGAGTGCTTTTTTAGAAGTGCTTGATCTCATCTAGTTAACGCTGCAGCAGAATCATGCTTTGCGTGCAGTTGGCTGATTATTTAAGCAGCGCTGCGAGCAGTTTGCTGATGAAATGAAAGGAGAGGAGATGCCAAAATTGCTGCGCTGACAGTGGTACAATGCACGATGATGTATGAGTACAAAATAGTGTTTGGATGTGGTTGAGACTGATTCAACTTTCTCTCTATCACATGAATCTTCAGCCTTCAGTTCTGATAAGACAAAACAAAACAGAACAAAAAATTGAATGTATAATAATAACCCAAGTCAAAAAAATAACTGACTAAGTCACTAAACTGATAGCTGAGTCCTTGTTTGCTGCTGGACGGTATTTCAAACCTTTGTCCTGCCAATACTTTCATGCAAATTAGTCACACTGGAACTGGCTTATCTATGAACAATCATAGGTGGCATTTGGAGTAGGGTGACATAGCGCCACATTATTTTCATATCTGCATAAACCACAGGCAGGTCCTTCCACGCAAACTCCCACACAAAAGCAAACACAAACGCCTCCTTGAACACACACAGCCACAGTTTATGTTTAAATAGTCTGGCACACTGCTGTAGTAGCTTGCACATTGCACTTTTCAAATGGTAGGTAATTACAGATATAAGATATTGTTACCTAATTCATTCAATATGGCTACGTTGCAAAGTTCATTCGTTCATATAAAGCTATAACTTTTATCACACAGGCCCAGGTATGGTTATAAAGGCTGATTAAAGCAATTATATAAGAGATCTTGTGAATGGGACAGATGTTCCATGAGGTAAAAACATCAGATAAAAGTGGCTTTATGCCATTTAGAGAGTTTATTCACATGATTAACGGCCATTCAGCTTTGCATTCGAACATTACCTAAGAAGCGCATCTGCATCAACCTTACTGGACTTTAATGATTCAATGCATGGATAATAAACTGAAGTGAGAATTCAAATGAGGCTCAAACTGGCTGTGAGGCTAGCTAAAGCAAACACCAGGACAGCTGGCAGAGAAATCATTGTGACTAATGGTCTCAGTGTGAGACAGGAGCACGGCTGTGGGTGGTTGTTTCAGCATGCTAAGAAGAACAGACTTTGTTTGCCTTTCTATAGCATGCAGCCGTGACTGTGTGATTCTGGAAGTGTTAGAGTTGTTTGCTTTGCTTTCATTGCTGTCGTAGTGTGACACCAAGACCCATATATTAAAAAGAAAATGCTGTTGTACTTGTTTTCCTCCTGACAATGAAAGGGCATTAACAATGGTCCAGAACACATTAAAACATAACTGCTTTTAAAAGTGGGTGGGTATATGGGGCTGTATGCTATGCAATGCCTCTCTGTCAACTCATACTTTGACTTTATTTGGATTCTGCTGTGAATCCTCTGCAATGCTTGACCTAATGCTCTGTGACCTGCCCTCGGGGTGAATGATCTGATTTGCCCTTCCCTTTTCTTTGACTTCTGATCATATCCACCTCAGAGATAGAAAATGGTTGCACAGCTGTCATAACTGAAGCACAGCGCAGCGTGATGGGAGTGCATGTTTTTGCTATTATCTATTCCATCTGAGCCGGAACAGAATACTAAACCTCCACTGCATCCCTTTTTTTTCTCACAGACCGCTGCATGATCAATACCCACATCAAAGGCTCTGCGGAGATAGCAGGATTCTTTGAAGCATGTTTGTGGAGCTGGATTTGCTGAGCTAACACGGTCCACACAGAACCCCCTTGAATAAGCTTGTTTGGCTAGCATCCTCTCTGTTTGTAGAAGAACTGAGTGGATTCTAATGGAGAACAGACAAGGCCTCTCCCTTGTCTTTTTCCTCCCTTTGAGCAGCTAAATGCATCCGTAGTGCCAGTGCGTTTTGCTCATCTGACATATGCTTCATTGCATGCCAGCTCAAATATTTATCTAATATCAAACTGGCTGTAGTATTTTGGAAGAACTGAAATGCCAAGAAATATTTCTCATGGAAGACAGAAAATATCATGCATCATGTTTCGCAGTGCCAAGTGCAAATATGCCTGGTAATTAGTGACTGAAAAGAGATGGAATGCAGACAGCAGTGATGAGGTGCATACCTTGTACTGACACTTGAACAAGCAAGAAAAAATCTCCTAAAATTGATTTCCCTGTACTTAAAACACAGCTTGTGTTCTCAGAAAACTTTAAACTATTTACAAAAATGCAAACAAACAAACAAAAACATTGCATTTGTAAAGTGTGTGTGGGGGGGGGGGGGGGGGGGGGGGGTGTATTCAATGCACAGAACCTCTGCTCCTTGTATGTGGCAAGCTCTTTAGATCACTGATTTTTAAATTCACAAATTATTGCACCTTTTTGTATGTACTTGCACTATTTTGTACATGCAGCAGGAAGGTTTGACTTTCCAATCAGCTTTGGCTCATTTGAAAGTGAAATGTGGGAAAACGCTGACATCTTTTTCTCTTTCCTCCAAACACCAGGGGCACCACTAGATTTGCATCCCTGTGTCTCACTCAATCTCTTTTTCTTCCTCATTTACATTATGGATGGTTCATTTAGCTTACATGACCAAGTGAATACATAACCCCGGGCAATTCAAAATACCGTGAGGGCCTGTAGGGATAGAATGAAACCACATAAGCAGAAAAGATTGCTGCACTGCCATCTGCAGCAGCCTGCAATTCAGCTCTTTCCCCTTTCATGTGGTTGACAAACATGGCCTGCAGCTGACCCAGATGGCTAGGCTCAATGACCTGTATTAGTTATATACAGTGAGTGATGACTTACAGAAACATGATTTAATGCCGAATAGACCATTTCTAAACATCCCCTGAACAGCGATTGTCCATGCACGATTGTATCTGCCTGTGGATTACAATTTCTCTTCCGTAGAGTATGAAGGGTCACTGAATGTTTAGATAAGTACTAAAATGATCATATAGCCTTCTGATTTACCAGATGTCAGCCTAAGTGGAAACTTCCTTGAGATTTTGGATCAGCATGGTTGGTAGTACTCTCCAAGCCATCACCAAACGAGAGATTTAACAATCCTAACTAACATCATCTAAGGAACTGCACATGTTTTCCTCATTGTACTGGAAACCACTTGAAACTTTAGTTGCTCTACACTTGATAGGGATCCTGGAGCTGTTACAATGATTATTTCAGAATTTTACAAGCTTTAATCAATTAGACCTGAGGCACCCTCTAAACATAGATCTACAGTTAAGTCCACAAGTATATTTATCCTTTCAAGTTCTTCATCCATAAAAGCAGCACATTGTGAGATTGTGAGCCACAAGGACACCACTTTTTTGTGATTGTTGAAAGTCTTCAGGGCACAATATAGTTAACAAATATGCACAGCAGGAATTCAAGTACTCAAAGTAAATGGAGACGTATGAATAAAGAAGATAGTTTAGTAAATAACAGAGATTTTGGACGCAGTCTGTGAACTGCGTACGTGAGAGATAAAGAGCTAAAAGGCAGGCAAGTAGGTGTATGTGCTGAATAGTTTTCCTATCTGTGTGTTTTGTGTGTGTGTTTTATGGTTGGGTAAAGCTGTTAACATCATGGCTGCAATGTGTAACTGTTGATAAGGATTTAATACCTGCATTCAGATTAAAAACGTGCTCTGGAGCATAATGCAAGTGTTTATTCCTGCTGCCAAGGAGTTCGACTACACTTTGTTTTTTCATCACAGAGACAAGCCAGTTTTACAACCTCAAGGACTAAATGAGCTTAATTGCAGAAATGGCACTCACATAAAAAACACAACACTGCCCACATGGAACAAGAAGGCTGTGTGTGATTTCACAGAAAGACGTTTCCCAAGTGTCTGTTATTGTGTATTGATGATAAAAGTCCCAGTGTGAGAAAACATTTGTTTAGGGACCAGGTTGCGAAGTCCACCTCTGCACCCTCACCTCTCTCATCAGCTGTGGCTCTCTTGCTTTGCTTTACATTTAGCACCACTGCTCCAGCCTGGACAGGTCCACGTCTGTTATCTCAATGATGTTCTAATTCTAGTCAAACAGTTCTGTGTTTGACTCAATAGAGGCAGTGTTAGTCAGGAGAGTCAATATTAGCAGAGCACACAGAGCAGAGCTGGTGTTAGGAGAGACAGAAGTTGTGTGTGTGTGTGTGTGTGAGGTGGGTGTGTATATGACAGGATACACGGTTAAGTGTGCTCTGTTAGTGAACCTTGACCGCCCGCTGCAGTAATAATAATAAAGATAATAGGAAAACGGAAGAAGGCTAACATCTGCTTACTTTTGCCCCAGTGGCTTCCATGTTTGAAAAGAATGACATTTCTTTTATCACCTGTCTCTCATGTGGATGTTATTGTTAGACTTCAGAGTTCCAGCACTCAGCCTTTCTCATTCCTCAGCGTGCGGGCCGAAGGCGCCCTGCAGTCGAGCCTGAACCTGCTGACAGTCCTGTGAAGCAGATTTTGTTTCAGTTTATTCACTGTCAAACAGCTGCCAATATCAGCGGCCTGATTATGATATTGCCACGATCAGTTTGTACAACCGCCACATCAATCCTTCCATTCAGTAAATGTGCTGTGGAAGTGTAAAATCAAAGTGAAGTGGCTAAATGTAATTCACAGTGATTTCACCACATAAAACATGCAGCAGCCTGAAGAATATTTATGTCTGAACGAAGTTTTAATTACATGCAGCACCTCAATAATATTTCAGTTTTACATCATTTGCAGTTATGAAGTCAGAGAAAATTATAAATCAATCAGCCAACAGCACCTTCTGCTTGTTTAGGATTCATCCTGCGGCACAAATGAATCTACATAAGATAATAGAGTAAAAAAACCAATGTTGAACTTCTGCATCTGTTTCACACTTTAATTAGAGTATGTTGACTACTCCAGTCTTTTTTCGGTTGTAAGAAAGCTCCTACAGCCAAATTAATAACCGGTCTTACGCTGCATAATTGAATATATTGTATATTGAAGTATAACAGAACCAAGAGCAAGTAGGAAGTGGACACAGCGGGTTGCTATTTAAACAGACTACGACACTGCAGTTGTGTGGTTAGAGCAAGCTGCTTTACTGTCATGTCAGAATAGCCTAGGGCCAATTTTCAAGTTTGACAGGGTTTTAATGCAGCATGCCATGCACAACAGAAGCCGTTTGTGAAAAATATAACAACGCTCTTTCCATTTTATGACATTTTCTATTATTTCTGTTTTCATACTCATCTATCTAAACTTCAAATGCTTTGCCATGCTAATATCCAAAAAGAAGCCTCATATGAAAAATGCACAATCTGCTCTGTCTGCTTCATTTACGATGCATTGTACTATCGATACTAGCTTTTTCGACTTTGTGCTGATTAAAAGTTGGATGGGCTCTTTTTTTTTTTTTTTTAGCCTGGAGGACAAATTTTAAATTTTGATCCATCAGACTACAGGGAAGTTTTTTTTACTTTGCCTCAGAGCAGCTCAACTAAGCTCAAGGCCAGAGAAGGAGAACATTTAAATTGCTTGATTTTATGTTTGGTTTTTTGTATTGGATGGCAGACTACAGACTGGGACTCAATGAGGGCTGCCACGGACAGTTTGGATGAGTATACGGACACTGTGACCTCATATATCCACTTCTGCGAGGACAGCATTATACCATCACGCACCAGGGTGAGTTTCAACAATGACAAACCCTGGTTTACTCCTAAACTCAAACAGCTGTGGCTAGAAAAGAGGGAGGCCTTCAGGAGTGGGAACAAAGACTGCTACAAAGAGGCTAAATACAGGTTTAGCAGGGAAGTGGACACTGTTAGATCACAGCACTCTGAGAATATGCGACAGGAAATCTCAGAGAACGACCCGGCCTCAGCGTGGAGAAGACTTAGGCAAATGACCAACTACAAGCCCAAAACCCCCCACTCCACTGACGACCTGCGAACAGCCAACCTCTTAAATGGATTCTACTGTCGCTTTGATGGACCATCAGGCAGCCCTCACACCTCCACCAGCCCCAGTCCCAACAACAACAAAGACTCTTACCCCCCCTCCTACCCCGCCTCAGAGGAGAATGCATCATCAAGGACTTCCACAACGCCCCCCTCCTTCCCCACCCCCACAACCTTTTCCATTGGGGAAGAGCAGGTGAAGAAGCAGTTCGAACGTGTGAACCCCCGGAAAGCCCCCGGCCCAGACGGTGTCTCTCCAGCCACCTTGAGACACTGTGCAAACGAGCTGGCCCCAGTGTTTACGGACATTTTCAGTGCCTCACTGGAGGCGTGTCACGTGCCGGACTGCTTCAAAAATTCCACTATAGTTCCTGTCCCCAAGAAGCCAAGGATCACTGGACTTAATGACTACAGACCTGTGGCACTGACCTCTGTGGTCATGAAGTCATTTGAGCGCCTGGTTCTGTCCCACCTCAAATCCCTCACGGCCCCCCCTCCTGGATCCCCTGCAGTTCGCCTACAGAGCCAACAGGTCTGTAGACGACGCCATCAACATAGCCCTGCACTTCATCCTGCAGCATCTGGACTCACCGGGAACCTACGCCAGGATCCTGTTCGTGGACTTCAGCTCTGCCTTCAATACCATCCTCCCAGACCTCCTCCAAAACAAGCTGTCCCGGATGAACGTGCCTGATCCCATCTGCAGGTGGATCACTGACTTCCTGACGGACAGGAGGCAGCACGTGAGGCTGGGGAAGAACATCTCGGCCTCCCGGACCATCAGCACTGGCACCCCCCAAGGCTGTGTACTTTCTCCTATGCTCTTCTCCCTGTACACCAACTGCTGCACCTCGAGCCACCAGTCTGTCAAACTTATTAAGTTTGCGGACGACACCACCGTTATTGGACTCATCTCTGATGGGGATGAGTCTGCCTACAGGATGGAGGTTGAACGTCTGGTGTCCTGGTGCAGCTACAACAACCTGGAGCTGAACGCCCAGAAGACAGTGGAGATTATTGTGAACTTTAGGAAGCACACAGCCCCACTCCCCCCCATCATCCTGACTGACATCCCCATCACCACTGTGGACTCATTCCGCTTCCTGGGTACCACCATCACCCAGGACCTCAAGTGGGAGCCCACCATCACCTCTGTCATCAAGAAGGCCCAGCAGAGGATGTACTTCCTGAGGCAGTTGAAGAAATTCAACCTGCCAACAAAGACAATGGTGCAGTTCTACACAGCCATCATTGAGTCCATCCTCACTTCTTCCATCACCGTGTGGTACGCTGGAGCCACCACCAGGGACGTACAGAGGCTACAGCGTATCGTGCGCTCTGCTGAGAAGGTGATCGGCTGTACTCTCCCATCTCTCCAGAACCTGTACGCCTCCAGGACACTGGGCCGTGCGGGCCGGATCGCAGCCGACCCTTCTCATCCTGGTCATGGACTTTTTGAGCCACTCCCCTCAGGCAGAAGGCTACGGTCCATCCGGACCAGAACCTCTCGCCACAAGAAGAGTTTCTACCCCTCTGCTGTTGGACTCATGAACGAGAACTCTAGGCCATAAACGCTCTGTCTCAGTCACAGGACCTGTGCTTCATGCAAAAAGAGACAAACATACCAAAGCTACTTTACTGTCACTTTAGCATACTTTCTGGATTATGCTCTAATTCCATACCCATCCTGTATATTTTGTAATTTTGTGTTAAAGTGTAGAGACTTTATTTTGTTTTAAAATTTTTATTTTATATTTATTGCATGCTTAAACTTATAACTTATATTGTTTTTATGTCTGCACCAAGTACCGCAGCATTTTCCTAATGATGTGAACCTGTTCACTCATATGGCAATAAAAAAACCTTTCTGATTCTTTCTTCTGATTCTGATTCTGATAAACTTTCATTTGTAATGAGCTGCATTGACATTCATTGGACTTCAGAAGTAATATCTGTTTTATCCTTGCTTTTCCAGTCTGCCTTCATTTGACCATCGCTGAACTATTTCCAATAAATCACAGATTTAAATAACTCACGGTTCATTGCATTCTGTTGTTATTCTTTTAACTTTTTCCCTCTGATAATATAGTATTTTGTTTCATTGGAATATGTGAATTTGAGATGTGAATGCTTCTGATGTTTACAGAAATACTGTAAATTATAGGGAAAGCTTTTATATCTGTCAAGCAGCTTTTTAAACCAGAAATATGAAAACAGCTGTGATGGCAGCAAACAGCCAGTCATATCTGACTGAGCCTGTGGCCTTGTTAGCGGTAATAACTAGTGTAAACAAACAGCAGCAGTGTATTTTAAGGTCATCACTAACATCAACCAAAAGCTCCCAGTCAGCACAAAGCAGTGGCTCTGATGTGGCAGCACACTCCTCCTATTTAAATCTGCTGACATGTGAAAAAGCAACATTAGCTAATGCACTACTTAAAGACCATAATTGCTCTTTCCCCTACTGTTAATGAATGCTAATTAGAAGTCTGGAGCAGTTTGTGGCGTGTGCTGGCTGCTCTTCTAATGTGCCGTATTGTTCCTCTCCTCGCTCCAGCTCAGCACTAATGCTGCTGTGCCAGCTATTAAAGTCAGATAAGCTATCCATCTTTAGCATTGCCAGCCAAAAAGCCACTAATAGCTTAGCCACAAAATTGTTAATTTCCATGGTTTCCTTTCCCTGTTTGAGTACTGGCTCTCAGTGTAAAACAGATACACTGAGGGAGATATTTCTATTTGACTCCACAGTGTTACTTCTGCACAGTTTTCTTTTCTCTACACACATTTACCAGCTTCATCATCACAAAACACCAGGAAAGCAGGCTGCTATATTTGTGGGTACCTCTTTAAAAACTTGTTTCAACATGGCACTTGGAGGCTGTTAGTAAAGCCTACCAACTGTGTAAAAGTTCCCCTTACATGCTAAATCTGTATATGACTCTTAAAACAGAAGTGCATTAAGGGATCCATCTTGTTGGCTGTAATAATGTGATTTAGTCCCTGAAACAATCTGACTGTAATGCGACTAATCACTCCCACACGTTTAACGAGTTTTAAGAGACATATTAGCTGTGATATTATTCTCATTCCAGATTGCTGTTAATTTTACGACTGGTTTTAAGATCTGGCATTTATCCATCAGCCAGTTCAGGCTATACAGGCCACTGGAGATTTGACTAGTAAAATAAGTATGCAGTACAGAACAGAGAAACAATAAAGCACACTTCTTTTATGATACTTTATATTTGCACTTAAATAGATTTTTTTTCTCTTTTTAGAACTAAGTTAACTATTCTAGGGTAAAGCTAGAAGATAGTCTCTTTTATTGAACTTTTATTGTTCTCTGATGTCGTCTGCCATGTATGTGGTCCCACGGCAAGTGTACATAAATGCCTCAGTCTTAGAGAATAAAAACACAACAGGTATACACATATATAGGTAAGGTGATTAGATATGAGTTCCTTAGCTAAGCTATTATTTTTTTATGGATTGGCTTGTATAAACACTGGCTTGATCCCAATGAACTGGCTTGAACTGATTTTGTCCGCAAAGTGCCCTGAGGTGACTTTGCTGTGAATTTGAACTATGCAAATAAAACTGTACTGAACTTAATACCAATCAAAACACAGTTTTTAATGATATATTATAGTTTTTCTGTCATTGACCACAAATTTTGCTACATGCTACATCTTTAAATATGATGAGACAAAATATAACAAAGAGCAATTAAAGAAATCTTACCTTACATTTAGATTTTAGAACACTTAGACATTAGTGTGGGCCCTTTTGATAAAATTCATGTGACTTAGATGATGTCCCACTATTCACAGCATGTGGAAAGTGTGAACGATCTAGTGTGCTACTGAATTATTGATGACAAGCATTTTGGTTTGGTGATTGAACAACAGCTGGGTTTGTGTATGTGGCACACTGCAGTTTTTCCAGGAGCAAATCAGGTCAAAAGCAGCCACATTAATAGTATGTTTAATAAGGTTATTTTAAGAGACCTGGGTGCAATTTGTTTGGAGTTCATCCACAGTGAACCAAATAATGAATTTATATGTGAGTGTATAGAAGTATGTACTCCAGTGAGGGGTGGCATAGTTCTTATTTAGACAAATCTTTGGTAAAGCACACATTAACTGCAGGCATGCCCCTAGAAACACAAGCTAAAGCAACTTCCCACCCAGATGTTTTGACACCCACTGATGCAATGTCTGGGTCTTAAACATATAGAGGTATCTGATTTTACAGGTCTGAAAGTAGATTAATCAAAGTGCTCAGTGACTGTGAATTTAACGGCTCCCTCATGAAATCATTTTTGTCTCACTGTCCACTGAAGGGTACGGATAAGCAGATAAATCAGTGAGTGTGTTTCACTACAACAGATTTGTCTTTTGCAAGAGACGAAAAGGTCTTGGCTGAGAATATGGTAGCTCAGGAGGTGAATGGTTTGTAGAGCGTGTAAGAGTTATAGTCTTGTAGATGTGCAACCGTACTCTGTGGGTGTGCAGCGTGGGAAGACTGATCATCGTGCTTTGTTTGACATGTATAAAAATTAGGTTTACTACTTCCCTTTGACAGTCTGGTGTTAAACTCGAAGGCTGATAAATTTGGCAATTTCAAAAGTCACCTATATTTACTCTGGGGAGGGGTGTGTTACTACAAAAATGATGGTATACCAGCCTTTAAATTTTCCCATTTCCCATTAAACAGTTATTCTTTTTTTTTATTGGAATAAGATAGATGCAAGTTTTAACTTGAGAAATGACGGATATTCTTAGATGGTGCATTGTGAAGAGTATTTCCTGTTCTTTCACATGTTTTCAGGCAAAACCATTATTTCAATCGCTGCTACCAATTTTATGCTGTTGTTTTTTTTTATCATTGATCAATGTATTGATGTTTTGTTTTGTATAAACTGTTACAAAATAGATAATTGTCTTGCAAAGTAATTATTATTTCCCTCAGTAATTTACTGCTACCCAGATGGGATTAGATGTACCACCTCCTAAAAGTTTTGACTCAGATGGTGGAACTCCACCAACCATGAACTCAAAATCCAAAATGGTTACCCCATGTAAAAAAACCCAAACAAAACAAACAAAAAAAAAACAAAAACAAAAAAAAAAAAAAAAAAAACAGTGATAGTCTCTGTAATAATCTTAACACTTTTGTGTTTGATTAGACTTTAAAACCCCCAGACAAAACAAATCTTGAAACCACGGGCTATGATATGATTTAGCTTTTTTAAGTTTAGATATTCATCATTTTGTAGATTTAAGGAATTAAACAATTGTATGTAAAGAACCTGAGGCGTAATTTCATCTAAAGTTTAGCATGATGTCACACGCCATCTCTCAGTGTTGATGTCCAGCCTTGTGTTTGATTGACTCAGTCTGGTTTGAAGCTAGCACAGCATAAATGTTATAAGTTACTTCGATATGTTCCATAACAGCAAACTTTGCAGTGAAATGATTTAATTTTTGCCTCTTTAAAAATAATTATTATTCATGTCTTTGCCTTCACATAGTGACCAGCACACAGATCAGGAACTCCCCATATATCCATTTACTGGAAGGGAGAAAAGGAAGTCCAGACATTTTAGTTGTTGTCTGCTAAGGGACAGTCATTAGACTGGAAGTGATGAGTTGCTAGATTGAAAGCATGTTAGCCTGCTGTATTTAGATGTTACCTCAAAGTATCTTAGTCCCCAAATACTGGAACCTCACAGAGTTGGTGTGGTCATATTACTTTTATCTGCATCATGCACATTCATTCAACCATTAATAAGATGTAATTATACACTCATGCTACTCAGGTGGCGATGTTAAGTTATCTGTGAGTCTATTCTGAACACTGGCAACAGAAAAAAGCATTTGCAAGCAGACAAAGAAAAGAAGGCTAACCATGTACTTTGCTGTATTGCTGTACACAAGTGTGAAATGTTACCCGTGATCCTGACAGACTTGGTGTCTGTATCACATTACTTTGACTTTTTATGTTTTAGTCTTGAGGTCACACTGCCGACTCGTCCAGGGTGTCCCCCCTCCTCTCGCATCTGGGATAGGTTCTAGCCCCCCTATCACCCTGAATTGGATTAAGCAAGTAGAGAGAATGGATGGATGAGCCTGAGATCACCACAAAAACTTCTAAAAAGAAGGAACCAACACCAGCTGAACTGAACCGTGAAACTAGAACTAATGGTACTCTACTTTGCATATACTTTCAGGCGTCACTATCCTGCTGTTTGACTGACAACATCTTTACAGGTTTGCTGAAAACCCAAATTTAGACATGAGCTTTTCTGCCAGCCACTTCTTGTCCTCTCCAGAGGAGCATGACCCCTCAGAGAGCCATCACCCTGAGACAGGAGTAATTTAGATCATAAACCTGACAGAATACTTGAAGAAGTGTTTGCTCTTCCTCTCAGAGAAATTGTATCTACAGCATCCTGTAATTGTCAGCAGTTTCTCAGTGATGTGCCTGCGGGGTGGGGTGGTAACAGAGTGTTGATTGACAGGAGGCTGAGTGGTTCGCAATATGTCCTAAGGCTCTTTCTTCAATCCAAGATCAGTAGAGCAGTTGACTCACACACATTCATTTCTCTACACTTGACGGCACAACACAGCCTCTAACTAACAACTTAACAATCTGTGGAATGTGGCTTGACACTAAGGTGGAGGTGGAGGGATGTGATTGGGGGGTAAGTCTTAATGAACTGCAAACCACAGGACTCCTGGGCGCCAGCACCTCATGTAACAGTGACTATTATTATTATTATCATTCCATCTCTTGCTTTATTATTACTCTCATGTCTGGCTGTTGGCAAAACAACAGCTTGTTATCTGAAGAGTGATCAGCATGTGCAAGCAGAGGGTTTGTCCACTCGAATTCCCACAACAGATTTCACATTTCGGTGTCATGCTACAGGTGTGAGCATTCCTTTACAAACCAAGCAGGAATGGAAAGATTGCCCTGTGAATGAGGGCAGGAAACCAGTTTAAGATTCTTTAGATTAGCATTACCTTGGAACCAAAGGTCACACACACACACACACACACACACACACACACACACACACACACACACACACACACACACACACACACACACACACACACACACACACACACACACAAAAGTAAAAACAAAACAAAAGACAAGCACCATCTATTTTCCATCTACTTTATCCTTCTGTAACCACGTGCACACAGCGGACAAGCTGTGTGTTTTTTTTTAATACAACCTGTGAAAAAGATAATCCGAGACCTTGTTACACCTCTTTAAGACTTAATTACTACCAGTCAGAGGTTTGGAATCTTCCTTCTTTTACAAGACCTGTAATAGCTGAAAGCATCAATCCTCTGTGTGGTGTAGCTCATCAACCTAAAAGGGTGGATAAGTAATCTTGCAGATGGAAGATAAGAAGAAAACTGTGAGCTAATAGAACTATGCATCTTGTCTTAAATCTGTGTACTTTTGTAGGCAATGCTATACCACACTGTTTTGCCTTAAGCAAAGGAGGCAGGAATATGGAGAGCTTAAGCAACTTGGAACCTCACAAAATGTTGCATTATTACAGTATTGTCAGCTGTTTTCCTTCTAGGCCTACATGGTTTCCTAGAAATAACTTAAATATATTACTGAACTCTTTTCCCAGTTATGATGTTGTGAAGATAGTTGTCCACTTTTTTTTTTTATGAAGCTTTGCATTTATTAAATGCGTTGAAGCATTTAATGTTGGCCCCTCTTTCTGAGCACTCCCTGTCGAAATAAAAGCTCTGTTTAGAATAAGGAAGACAGATTGGAGCTCTGGAAATACACCACTACACATGTGTGTGTGTGTGTGTGTTCCATTTTATTTATTTATTCATTTTAAGTGGATTTGTGTTAAGTATGTATAAGAAGTTAAATGATGGCTCAAAATGCCAACTACAGGTAAAACACTTTCTATTCAAATACTTCAAACAACCTCATAAAAGATTCTATGGCAGCAAGCTTGCAAGGGTACATCCCTAAACATAACCAAGATGGCCTACATAATCATAAAACACATTCACACTTGCACTTTACAGCAGAGAATTAATCAGGTGAGATGTTTTTTCTCAACAGAAAATACTCCTGGGTAGAGTGCCCAGGAAGCACATAAAAATGTGCGTTGTGGAAATCACACCATTTGTCTACAGCATGTGAAGAATGGTGGACAAGATCCCTATCTTTCTGTAATGCCAACATCCATATTAATGTTGACGTTAATATAAAGTTTTGAAGCTTCGAATGATTACCTTCTGTCTGTATGAAAAAAGGAGAATCTAATGTGAATGTCAGACATTTGCATATTCACAAGCAGCACCATTGAGAATAGTTTAAATCTGGATATCAGATTTGGGTTGAAACAAATCATTTGACTAATATGCAAACATAACCAATATATAAAAAGTCATGATAACCATTGCAATATAATTGCATCATTTCTAGAAGTGAAAGTTTTCCAGGTAGTTTGAAGGCAGTGTCCCAGTTGTCAGTTGCTCTGTGCTGAAACGCTCCTGTGTTCAATCACAGTGTGACGGTGAGGGGGAGGCTCATCGCAGCATTTCAAAGGTGAGTGATTTATATGGCAGCTGTTCCCCAGTGTGCCGTTCTGAATGCCCGTCCCCCATGTTTAACAGCTGACAAACACATGCTTTTTCTGTCACATCACATTTATGGCCTCACACACAATTCTATTAGTGCAACCTCAACCATACAAGGATATAAAGAAGTTTTTATGAGGCATTTATCTTAGTCAATCAAGCAGAGCGACTACCTCAGCACTGCACACACTGACATGGCAACACAGGCGTGGCTATGATAACACTGATTTGAAGAGCAAACTTTCAACAACTGAACCACTCTCAAGGACAAAACCTTAAAACTGTTGTTTTAAAAATGTATAAACTTTATTTCTGTCTGACACATGTACTCCTTAAATAAAGGAAGGCTCAGAGGTAGTTTCTATAGTTGTTTGATATTTGAGATCTCTCCATTAACCCTCAACGGCACACTGAGAGGAGTGTAACCTTATTTCACGCTGGCTCTCAAATAGTGCAGAGAATTTGTGAGGCAGTTAGTGGCCATCATTAATAACGGTCTAGGCTGCTCTGACAGCTGCTGATTGGAATGAAGAGTTGCGCTACGGCAGACAGCTACAAATTTCACTGACACCCAGGTCTCCATTACTGGGTGTCAGCTGCCAAAACAGAAGTAATCAGAGAAGGAGAAAAAAGAGAAAACCCACTCTCTTGCTGCAGACATCTTCCTTTCTGTCTGCTGTTTGAACACAAACACACAAACATGTATGTGCACATGTAGATTATTATTTCTTTGCCCCACATACAATGCTTAAACAACTGCTGGACATCTCCCCCACCCCCACTGTTTGTGGAGACTGTAAAGGAAGTGGCTTTTATTACAAGCTTTAACAGCAAACGTCATATTGTTTTCATCTTCACAGTTTGGTGTGTATATGTGTGTCATCATTAAACATATATACCTATTTTGGAAGCCAATATGAAAAAGATAGTTTTTGACAGTTTTCTCTTTGTGCACAGATGTTAGGTGACTTTATGTTCAGCGGGGGGTGTCGCTTCGTAGCTTTCATCTGAAAGAACAAAACAGCAAAATACTTAAAAGCTGCTTTGTTGATTGATGCACTACTAAAAAGGTAATAAAGCCTAAGCTGCAAAAAGACACCAAGACTTTAAGGTGACAGATGTGGCTAGACACATGTAGCACCAGCTTGAGTGTGCTAAGTGTGCAGCAAATGTGTCACATCGGAAAATGAATTAATCAGAAAACTATGTGCTAATGTTAGCATGTTTCTATGTGCTATAAGAAACAATAGGGAAGTGGTGACACATAGCTAATATTAGCTTTTTTTAAACAGGAAACATGTCCCATCAGAAAAATATGTTTTTTGCTAAGTGAACTTAAATGTTTTTAGCTGGTTTTAGTTTATTAGAATTTTTTTTTTTTTTTTTTTTTTTTGGTGCCAGTTGTTTTTCAAAACTCAGAGTAAAGGGTGTTGGACGTTGTGGCCAAGACTTTCATAGTACCAGCTGTGATTGCACAGCTAGCCTTAACCCTTAACCTTTTAGCTGCTATGATCCCATCAGAAGATAACCTCTGGTTGGTTGTGTGGTTGGAGATGGTCCTGTGAATTACCTGAGCCAAGTAAATTTCAGCTTAGTGACAGAGCATCTTGTGATGGGATCTAACCAGCCATGACACCCATTTTTATCTTTTGTGTTGTAATTACTAAATCATTGCATAAAACTTAGCATCTGTTGGTCAGACCAAACCGATCTTTAATGTTGGTGATGAATTTTGTTGCGCAGACAGTAATGTACATCTTCCAGACACAAGAAAACTTTTGTGATAACTGCTGCTACAGCAAATGTAAATTACAGACATACATTACCAGACTTCTGGAATGTATCAATATTAAATTTGATGATGAAGCTCTTTATGTTTTCAAATAATGGAATAAACTCTGAAACAAAATAAGAAATAAGAAAGAAGTGATAGTGTACAATTCTGCTTTTGTCAACAGCTTTTTTTCTGTTTGTTAATTATGTATGCTAATGTCTAATCAATACATTCTACAATTCAGAAAACAAACATAATACAAACAGAAATTCTATTTACAAGACAACTTTTACCAGGTGTATTAACCACATTGCAAAGTGCTGAATACATTAGTAAAACATCTGCTTTTCCCATAATATCTTCTTGTAGCAAATACACAGCAGTGCAACATATTATTATGTTTAGGTCTTCTTCTGACTTGGTTATGGTAAGGAAAATTTGTGGTCTGTGATAAAATACATAAAAACTCAGCACTAACTTGATGCATTGATATGCATGTTTCGAAAAAAGAAAAAAAAAAAAACAAAAAACAAATTTGGAGAATAAAAACTTAATATAAACTAGACAAGACTGTAAAATTATATGAAGTCTTTGATGTTCCCTTCTGTCTAAATATTAATTTTCTGCCTTAAAAAAGAACAGATTTAATATCTGTATGCAAAACTACAGTGGACTGTTGCAGAGAAATACAGTCATTTCAATCTGCATGATTTTTACAAGGGTAAAATTATTGATGCTGGAGTACTTTCAAGCCCAAGAGTGTTTTCACATGAATAACAGTGAGACTGAGGCCTACAAAAGCATGCAACCCATGCACTTACACACACACAATTTTCTTGAAACTGAGACCACCTATGATAATTGTAAGATTTGAGACTAGCATGTATATACTCCTCAAACTGCTTAAACATCACTGTGCTGGTGTGAGTGAGGAGGTCAGGCGCAGCATTTTTTCAGTGGGAGGGTAAAAGTGAGAGTCTGCAGCCTTGAACAGTTTGATCCCTGTAATGACAGGGGGCTTTGGTATGGGTCAACTTGTCAGCGCCCCGCTTCCACTGATCCCTGCTACTCCCTACTGTGAAGCATGTGAACATGGTCACTCATCCCTGCACTGTCACACACACAGCTTGCAATAATCTCTTTGGGTGTGTCCTACTGTCTACCAGTGAAGCTGTATTTTCTGATGTTTTTTTTAATCACTGACTGCTTCATAAAGTGAAAAGCAAACATACATCAATGATATACACCACTGTTCAAATGTTGCTTTATGGTTTGGCCTATTGTGGGGCGTGTAAAAATATTTGGGATGCTTAATTTTAGCCAAAACCCTGTCAACCCCAAAACAGATGTAGCAGCGCATTAAAATGAATCATTGGCCAAACCTCCTCCCAGTGTTGTTCTGCACATTAACTCCTGTGTGAATACATGGTTTACAGTGACACATGAGTAATGTCTGATGTGTTATTTATTCCAGAAACTCAGCTTCCTAAACCAACAGCAAAGACAAACAAGCCTATAATGCACATCAATCCCCTGTATGCACATACAATACACATGAACATGCATGCATGCATAGTGCAGAGCTCTCACAGGAGGTGGCAGAAAACCGAGAAAGGGAGGTTTCGTTTTATAGCTGTCTCTTCCATGTCAGCTTACTCCAGCAGCAATAAAACACTCCATAATAAAAGGCGCTATACCAGAGAGGCAGCAGGACTGCAGCTATAGATAATCCACTCAGCTCACATAGTGTTTGCATTTCTTCCCCCAGAATTCATTTTGCAGGTTTGCTTTAAAATTGGCTGGATGTAGATATAATGGAAAGCAGAGAGCTTTTGTCTCAGCTGCTGGATCAACATTAGCAAAGCAATATTATGGCCTTAACGGAAACCGGCAGAGAAAGCTAGTTAGTTATCACCCACTACATTTTCTAAACAAAACCTTTAGAGAGAAGAAGAAGTAATTAAAACCCCTGATTTAAAAAGCTAGTTTAATTAATATGAGTATTTTATTTAAATGCACACACTAGTTATTACAGTTGCTCTTTTACAAAGCAATAGAGAAAAGGTATACAGTCCTGTACTCTAAGCGACTGTGTTGCAAGGTTGACTGTAAAAATGAACCAGAAAGCTGTATGTCATACACAGTGCATAGCTCTTAACATTGCTGACATATTTCACTAAACTGTCTTGCAAGCCTCTAAATCATCCAAAGCAATTCATGGTCCCACTTGTAAATCCACAATCAAGGTCACTTGCATGCACAGCAGAAATTGGCAAGTACAATTCACACAATATTTATGACACAGGATGTCCCATCTGGAGCTGCTTCCTGTCTTCTGGCCCCCTGCGGACAAGCTGCCTGGAGCTAGTAACACTTCTCTGGGACATCTGTTCTTCTCCTCTGGGAGGAATGAAACACAGTCGCCCACAACATAGGATCTCCAGCCCTGACAAAACAACGTGTCTTCAGATATGTTGATACAACATTTAAGACTACAGCTATCCAATGCTTTTATAGCTGGTTGTTTAACCCTGCACATTCCACAGAGTAAAAACGTTGTGTTTTTACAAAGCCAGAAACCATCGATACCATGAGCTCAACTTTACTCGGCCTAGAAATGTAGTTAAACGTTTAGACAGGCCTGTTTGATTCAGGTTAATAAATGACAGATTCATTTTTCTACAAACTCAAAATGGCAATGATTTATTTGTCACCAGATCATTTAATCAATCATTAACACAAGCTGCTAATTAATCAAAAAACTAAAAAAATAATTTGCAAAAATTTGTTTTTTTACCATTAAACTCTTTGTTTTATCAGCTTGATTTATCATTTTCACTATGAGGATTTGTTGATGAGTTACCTTATTACCCGTTTGAACTGTAATTGAACAGTAATGATAGAGGAATTAAACAATATTGTGTACTTTAAAAAGCAATTTTTATTATCTAGGTTTGCAGATAACTAGCTTATTTCTGTTCAAAGGTAGAGTTTACGTGCATGTTTGTCCAAATTCGACCATTGACTGGTTATTAAACGCCATTACATAAACATGCAAAACATGTGTGACACTTCCCAGTAGTTCCCATCCCTAGTGATGGATTAAGTTCTGCACCTATCATGCCCAGTGTCTAGTGGTGAATCATTTTTGGTGAAACTTTATGATCTGGGATTGATTCAGTTGCTCAAGTGGGGTCAGCTACATTATGTACCTATAAATGAAGCCATCTGAGTACCTAATAACACTCTTTCACAGAGGTTTTATTTCTTCTTTTTTTCATCAGTTATAGGCATGTCCCAATGTGACATAGAAAGGATTCACTGTATTAAAATCATCAGTTGTTCACATGAAATGGCCAACACAAAGTCCACATTTTAACCTGAATAAGAATCATTGGGATGTGCTAGAAAATTCTTTTAAGTAGTGGTCTGACTCTTTCATCATTGCTATAAGAAAATAGTGAATAAATTAGATGTAAATTAAAAAGATGGAAATTATTTTCATGACATTGCATGATTTCATGAAAATGATGTCATGCTGCCGTGCTAAAAGTATGCCATAACCAAAGCTAAAGGTGGTCCAAGAAAATTTCTTTGTTGCAGTCCTAATTATAAAGTAGTTTTGTTTGTGTTGGTTGAGAAACAGTCCTACAGAGAAATGCTAAGAGAGACTGATAAAATAACAGATGAATCACTGATTTTTTTTAAAGAAAGAAAACTAATCCTGAAATCACAATAACCTCTAATAATTATAAGGGGTTTCTCACTTTAGCTTCAAAAAGGTCCCCCAAATTGAAAATGCTTATCATGCTACCATTAATGGTTTCGAATTGTTTTCATTTTTTCAAACAATTAAGCAATTAAATACACACTATTTAATTTATATGACAATAATAAATTATTTAACTTATCCTTACAGCATTGTTTATTTTATCCAATTAAAAAGGTTCATAAAGTCAGGTTTCATGTTGGATTACAGCAAGGAAGCTTCAAGTGACGGTGAGTAGATAACACGAAGGTAAAAATATCTAAACATTTGTCACCTCCAGATAACCATCTTTTTATGTCCTAATTCATTGGATTTGGAAGTCTTTGTATCAGGCAGGAACGGTTAGGTGTGGCCTGAGGGAGTAGATTCAACAAGGCAGCAGCCCTTATTTAACACACCATGAAACTACTTTTAGTCATAGCTCGACATGACAGCAGCTCTCATTATCACTACCTGGATATGCATGGCATGGTTGTCAGAGTGAGGCAGACACTGGGGACAGTCACACATGATTGCCACAAATCAGCCAAGAAATGGGATGTCTGATCACTCTCACCAAATCTGATAGAATGGAAATCAAGCTCTGGCAGTTTGGCTGTATGGATGGAAAGAATGGAAATGCATGTGTCTCATTAAGGTGCAAATTGAGAACCAGAAATGTTCACCAAGGTGTATTTCCCCGTTTCTCTTTTAAACACGAATAAAGGTGAAATAATACCATGATGTCAACATGATATCACTAAAAGTAGGGAGCATAGACAATATGTTTAGTTTTGGCACCTTTCAGCTCTCAAATCAGACCAACCTCTCATCCATGTGTCCTTATGTCAAGTGTTGCTGGGCTGCCAGGTCCTCTCTCTCCAACTGTTTTGTGTACTGAGTGTTTCAGGACTGCAGGTGCAAAGCCTGTTTGTCCACTACAGGTGGGCCCAAGAGAGCACACTCACATCTCACACTCTTCTTGGCTCATTAAAACCTTCAGCTGTTCCTCCCCCTCCTCCTCCTCCTCCTCCTCCTCCTTACTCTTCTTACTCCTTCAGATTTGTGGTGCTCACACCACACTGATCACACCCATCAAGCTTTGATTTACAGTTTTTACACCATCCTCCTGTACCCATTGTGGCTCTGGGGAATCTGCAGTATGCCCATCCCCTCCCTGCCCTAAGTGCAGCCAGCATCCTGCTAAATGAGAGCCAATCCGTGGTGGTGGGTGGAGTGCCAAGCCACAGAGCACTTCTTCCCGTTGGCAGCCTTTCCTGTGGTGGCTCTGATCACCACACAGTGTTAACAACACGTGACCTGGCCCTGCAGCCCACAGTAATTGAGGTTACATCCCAGGCAATACCTTGATGAATAATTAAAAGGCCAGAAACAGAACTCTGAGTGACTTAGCCAGCGCCCTGGGGTCTAATAACGTGCTTGGACTGTATTAGGTAATCTATCCACTGGTGCCAGTTAGTGTCGCGCACTTGCGCATAAGCACACAATTGGGCCCAGATAAAGGCAACACAGCAGCATCAGTCATTGTCAGGACAGAGAGCTGGTTAAAGCTCTGCAGGAACAACATGGGGAATTATTTCAGGGTGACTGGTGGGCACTTATCTTGCCAGAAATGTGAGGCCAATTTGAAAATGCAGTAAAAATGCCACCTGCTATTAAATAGCGCAATTATGAAATGTTTTAAGATGCAGAGATTAATCCTGAACTCCTAAATGATGCAACTTCTTCTGCATGCGTTTTTGTACATGTAACAGGAACAAGTTTGTGACCTTGACCACATTGAAACCTGAGCGTGGAAACACTAGACCCATTTATAAGTTGCCATTAAGGCTGCAAAGGTGATAAAGATGTACCGCCATACCAGCTCTGGTCGTTAAAGCCACCAACGTCATTCAGAGGCTAACAGAGGTCATTCACACTATGCTAAAACATGACTTGTTTTATGGTCTGCACCCCTGAGTATAAGATTAGAACTGCTCATTTGACTGAATCATTTCTGTGGTGACATCCCTTGAGTCAAAACACAGTAATGGTTAAGGCTGGAGCATATGAAAATAATGAAATAAGTAATTTGATACATTTAATTAAAAAAGGAGGACCAGGGCATATTATAGCACTGCAGACTGGTTAAATTTGCATACGCAAAAACAATTACAAGTCAGAGGGTCAGCATGCAATATAGAGAAAGTACAAATTAATTGCAGGATAAACAGCTTTACCTGACATAAACATGCTGAAGCACACTAAGATACTATACTAATTATACTAACTATACTAATTTTGATCCTGAATGATAGCCTTGTGAAGAAACCTATTTATATGCACATCATAAGCGACTACTGTTTACATGTTGTATGAGTGCAGCATTGATAATAGTGAGGCACTTTTCTCTGACAGGCCCCTTGTGTCACGACTTCAGCGGTGAGCAGAGGTGAGCTGCTGGTGCAGTATAATTAAGACCTCTGTGGAAGTGACAGGGTCACCAGAAGGTATGCAGCATAGCAAAGCTCCTCTTCTCAGCTGTTTCCTCTGCGAGCTGTCACGGCCGCTGCGTATTTTTAGCAGCGTAGTGCAGCTCTCTACCCTCCCCTCCTCCTCCCAGACAGATGTCACCTTCAAGCCTCTATTTCTGGGGCTAAACACAAAGCTTTCAAAACCCTAACAAGCCACATACATGGACAATCAGCAGAACAACTGAAGACAACAACAGCAGTTTCTCATTCATGCCAACTAAGTCAGGCAGAAAGGTGGCTTTTCACCTCTCCAACTGGACTGAGCTTCTTTACATAACTCTCAAATACAGTAATTCTGCAGCATGAGAACCTGAGGCTGTTGACACAAAAACACACTGAGAAGTCACAAAGTCTTCCACTCTCGAACAATGCTTCAGCCTTTACTCTCTCTCTCACACACACACAGACACACACGCACACACACACACAAAAGTAAATTTTTTAAATAATTTATTCTAGTGTTGGTGTTGTTGTGTGAAAGTATGAAACATTTCATTTGATTCCATCAATAAATAATGTTGTTCAGTGCTTGCTAATCTTTGTGAACTGTAAACAAGGCAAACAAGTCCTCACGGCAGACACCAGAAAGAATTCCAAACTCATTTAAATTTCAACACAAAAATATAATCACAGAATAAACACAGGAAACAGTAGAATATCTTGTGTGTGTGTGTGTGTAATGCAGCTGACTGTATGTCTGTGCCTCAGATAAGAGACGACTAGGGGCCTCTGTAATGTAAGCCCGGATGACTGAATGTGTTGACATAGCTTTAATTCAGCTTGATACCAGACACCAGTAGTCTGTCTGAGCCTCTGTGCACAGGGGGTGTTAACCTCTCAAAGATTCTCAAAATACACAAACACCAAGCACGACTAGCCACAAGGGATTAAAATAACTTTTATGAGTACCATGCTCATATACTGCCGTTTCCACACTTGCCTTCGGTCAGCAATATAACTTATTCAAACATAGCAAAACACTGCTTTAATGATGAGCAAACATTCTGTTTAATGGCCTATCAGACATGTTGTTGTAGATATGATTAGAATCACATTTAGCCTGGTACAGTCGATCTGCTCTGTGCATCAAAGAAGCAATAAAGTTCAATTACAGTGTACAAACACATAAACATCTTGTATGGGTAACAGATGCAATTTATGACTGTGGCTTCAATTTGATCCTTTAACCTTAAACAGATTGCTAATGTGTCAGACTATCTGCCCAGTAGTGTGTTCTCAAGGCTAGGGTAACACACCCTGAGCCTCTGGATGAAGTGTTGGTTACTTAATATGAGCATGTCTTGCTGCTCAAAAGCCTGTTGATGCCAAAGTGGGTTTCTTTTACTGCCACAGTGGCGATAATCAGCTGATGCTGGCTGTCAGTCGACATGGCTTTTGGACAGACAGGGGACAGGCTCAGAGGACACATGATCACCTTGCTGACAAGTATCCCTAACCCCAGCTGCTCTGACGGTTCCTCTGTCATGTGGGGGGATGAGGGGAGGGGGACAGGCTGAGAAGAAGGTGGCAACAGGACCCCGCTGAGAAAGGGATGGGAAGAGAGTCTTAAGAGAGCATGAATTTCAGCACCCCAGTATTGCTGTGTGGCCCTTCCACTGCCTAGTGACAGCGCTGTCCCAAAAGTCCCAAAAGAGCAGAGCACAGACTGGGCAACAGGCCTCAGTCCCCACAGCTCCCATGTTAAGCCAACAATCAGGTGCTACATTGTTCATGAGCATTAACTCAGATTAGACATCTATTGTAAAATGTCACAGTATCCTTCAATACACCGTTCTCCCTTTCATGTATTGTATATATAGAGCTTTGTGTCCCAACCTTGCACCCCCACTCACCTGTGAAGTGCCAGCACGAGTCTTTTAGCGGCATGTGCGTAAATATCTTGCTAGTCTTAATTCCACACCTGTGCAAGTGGCTCTTCTACTTCTGCAGCCCTGCATGCTTATTTTTGCATGGCTAGATTTAAACTTCAACTATAAAAAAATATAAGTTTGTATTGTTTAAATTGCAGTCTCACCTTCATGATGCAGTCCACAAGCAATGTTTGTGCGCATTTACATTATATATGATAAAGCACAGTTACTTACTGTTTAAAATACAAGCTCCATCAGACCATAAAAAGCAAAAAATTCATCTAAAATGAATAATTTCCAGGCATTACTAAAACAGCAGCTTAAAACAACTGTCAAGAGACTTGTTTCTTGTTACTGTAAGGTAATGCAACTATTACCATTTAAACTTTTTTTTAAAATATTTTTTGTTTTAAACAGAAAAACATAGCCTTGATGGCTGATACAGACCAAGGTATATATGGAGCATTTTAATAGTTTAGAAAAATAAAATAAAATAAAATGTTTGTGAACAGTCTTAGAAAAGGTAGGACAATATTACTCTTTAAAAACTACTTCAAAGACATGCTTGACATTTTCCCAACAGTTTCTTGTTACTCATTGGCAAACATGTGGTAATAGCAATATATCTATGATAAGCAAAAATTTAATATACTCTTATGTGGCCGACAGGGTTTTTCTCTCTACTTGTAGCTTTGCAGATTAAGATTTAAAGACAAATGTCTTTTTTATATGTAACAAACCAATACTAAGAAAGCTATTCTACTTATTTAAAAAAATTATTTCCATGAATATGTATTACAAATAGCACTATACAAGACCACACATAAATTATGGGCATAGAGACATAAAGAAAGGAACAGACATCCCCGAAGTCCCCCTGTCTCTGCACTCAGGTGGCAGTTTTCATTTGGATTCAGCAAAACGAGGTGTTGGATAATGTTCCTGGCTGTAAATAACCCTGCTGCATCTAAGATTTAAATATAGAATTGGGTCCTGCTGCTTGGAAAGCTATGCACTGTCTTGAAAAGTTCAGCCCCATTAATTAGTTTAAACTTAACTGTGGGCCCCATATAGACATAGTGTTGTGTGTTTGCCGACATGCTGACACGCTCAAATGATCCTACATCAACACACATGCGACATGGTCCATCCGGAGACCCATGGCGCATGACGAGCCAAGGCTGCATGAGTATGCTATCCCCAGAGGGGGCTTGACCCCTTGGGCTTTGATTGGCAGGTAAATGGCTCAACCAGAATCTTCTTTCCATGGAATGTGCTCGTGTCTGTCAGAGCAAAGAGCAGCTGGCTGCAGCTATGACAGAAGATCAAGTCAGCTTTAGGTGTTAGAATAAGATCCTCACAGTTCTCCGTGCCATTTAACAGCACACCAGACTGTCTCATTTTAGACACTCATTAGCAAACTGTGCACTTGTTATTGCAGTGCAAAGGGTGGGCCTGCTCATGAACAAGATAATTTATTCAGTAATAACTAATGCTGCGATTACACTGATAGACCTGCTGGTTAAAGAATCTTCTTATTTCATATAATTAAGACATAAAACCCCTTTTCTTTAAGAGAAGAAATTTTCAATCTTGTTTATTCTACATTAACTCTTAGCTACTATTTACATGGGGGGCTGAATTATTATTCTGATAGCTCCTTCTTAAGATTAAATTCTGTGGTTCTACTAAGCTTCAGAAAGACACATACACTCGCACATTCCCCCAGCCCTTGCAAATTGCAAGTGTTGACGTGTTGAGTGTTGATGTATGCATATCCTCTCTCTCACACAGCAGTTTAATAACCGGCAAAGAAGCCTGACAAGCACTGCTCTGTGGCTCTCACTGCCTTAATTTTTCATTAGAACGAATTAACACCTACATAACATATGATTAAAAAAACATTAAAAGAGGTTTAGAGTAATTTCCACATATTAACACCTCAGTATTACTAACCATGTCATTTTATGCAGAAAGCGGGGTAACTTTAGTACATTCTTTCTGTCATGTGACCTTTATGTCTATTTATGAATAACTTTGGCACAGCTCAGTAATCAAACTATCATACTACAAATAATGTCTGAGGAGAATTGATCTGTGATGAATAAAATAATAATAATAAAAAAAAGTCCTGAACTAAAATTGTAACCTTTTGAAAAGATATTTGGCTGCAGTCAGTGTCTCACTTACGGTGAAAAACTCCTTTTATCTTTAAAGCCCCAAACTTTACTTTAACCCTAATCTATCACCTTTGTTATCTCGCATGATTAATTGGTGGCCCTAAATAACCACAGCAGACTTGATTAATCGAAAAGGGGTGAGGTGTTGAGATCTGGCCCTACAGTGAATGTGCCGAGCCAGCAAACGCCTCGCACTTCTGTGGCCACTGCCATCTGTCTCCCAGTGGGACTTTACAGCACCCCTCATGACTATGCAACTACATTACTAACACATTTCTGACACATATAACACAGATGTCTTCCTACTAATGCATCCACAAGACAGCTAAAATAACAACATGATACCTGCCAGGTAGCTAACTTTATAAAATTATCAAAATGTTTTAGGAACAGCATTGAAACATAGAGTTTGTATTTTATAAAGCACAGTGATCACTCAACGAAAAGGAAAATACAGTAAAAATACTCTGTTCTTAAAACTGCATACCATCAATCAATGTTGACAGGAAGTACCATGAAAATTAATGTAATCATTGCCCAAAAATTCTGCAACAGTTCTGAACTTTCCATTTGTTTTTACCAATATTTGCATTAAAAGATTCTCCATCTTAATGATTCTGTTACAGTACGAGTGTGTAAAAAAACAAAAAAAAAACATAGGGCCCATGGGCAAAATATAGTCATATGCCGTGCCTACAGTGGATGACTGGGGCACTGTATGTGATAACAAAAGTGTGAAAAACAAAAGAAAAAAGGGTTTGTTGTCGGTCTTTCATACTGACTGAACAGATGCACTTTGGAGCCATATCAGTGCCTTTGTTGAATCACCAGACTGACGTTTGTTAGAGTAGTGTGTTCTGCCATGTCGTCTATCCCTTAATGATTTGGCAATGATTTGACTCCTTGACTCTCTAGAGGCATCTCTTTTAGACCCAGAGCCACCTTGAACTCCCACCTTGAACTTTGAGTGTAAAATGGTATACCAAATTTTCTTTAAAACTCATGAACAATTGGTGTGCATGTAAAATTGAGCATCTGTTCACATTTTGAAGCTAATTACATGCCATTAGCTATATCAGACAATAAAAAACTTTATTAAAATATGTCATTTTCAATAGTTTTGCCTTTTCAAAACATACAGCAGGTAAAAACAAAGGACCATACCAACTAAATTCAACATATTTAGCTTCAGTTTGCAAAACTATATAAAACAGCCACAAGTTTTCTTCAAAGTAATAATTAAAACAACCAACAGCAACCAAAAAATCATACTTATTGACTTACTGACAGCAGAATTTTAAGATACTTAGATGTATAATCTTAATTAACTCAACTTAAAAGGTCAGCCTCCATCCTAAGAGTTATATAAGAGTTAAGTATCCTCAACAAAGTACGGCCCGTGTAAGATGGTCTGAGAATGTTTACATACTAAAAAACTATTTTTCTTTTTTAAGAATGGATGAGAATCCCATCAACTGAAAGATTTAGAAAGCCAAGATGCTTGCTAAAGAATACAGGCACTTGTACTTGGATAGTGAAACAAAAAGTAAACTTCCTTAAAACATTCATCAAATCTTTCTTGGAAATCAGGCAATCTTTTAATCACTCAGCTATTCACAGTAATAGATACTTTGACTAGGTGCCCAAACTTATGAATGCCACTGTACATGATATGCAACATTACCTGACTTTGGCGGGTTGGCTGTCCAGCCCAGTGACAGATGAGACAGAAGCAGGGAGGTCCACCAGCCTTGGTGACAGACAGACATATCAGGCAGGTGGTACACATTAGGCTGAGGTAAATCTCTGCTCTGTTGGCAGAGAACATGCTGCAAGCTGCAGCAAACATGAACTAATGCTGTATGTCAGTCACTCTGAGGGTGAGATGAAAAATCACTTCTGGAAAGACCTGTGAGGAGTTTTTTTTTAAAAAGATGACTGAGATGTGTGGGTTTCAGTGTTGGGAATCATTTGAATATCATTTCCAGTTTTGATTCTTCTCATTGATTTAAAGTTGAATTGATTTCTGGTTTCAATTCCAAAATAGTAAAAAAAAAAAGGCTGATGTTTAAAATATAAACACATTTTTATTTTGAACACTCAGATTAAAAATGTTACTTTTTGTCTCAATAGTCTTAATAATATATATAAATAAATGTATTTATTATACGCATGGCCGTTCTTGACACATAGTTGTTTGTATATATGTATAAATGCACTTTTGTTGCTGCTACTGGAGACTATGTCATTGTAACCCACTGTACACTGATAATAAAGCCTCTATTCTCTTTAATACAAATCATCAGATCTGTATGTAGTTTAATCATAGTCATTGTAATCATGTACACAGGTACTGACAGAAAGGTATCTTTGTTTATGACCTATTGAGTCAGATATTCGTACATAGCTCTCATACAGGACCTATTGTATGCATGGCGCTCTCAGAAAGAAATGAGGGGAAATGGAAAGCCTTGTTTTGTATTATTATCATTTGTTTTAATGAGTATCCAATTGTGGATAATTTCTTATTTATTTATTTATTTATTTAAATTATTTAACAGGGACTTTGCATTTGTACATAGACACAAAAGTTAGTAGCTGATGCCCTGCAAACAGAGTTTTTAACCAGAACTAATTCTCAACCCTTGTCCCTGGTTGGGCCTTTCTACACTATATTAATGATATATTACAAAACCCATTGTAACCTTTACATAAATACAAAATCTATAATTCATTTACACATACATGCAGTATTATTTATAAATGGGTACAGTTTTGGTTTGTTTTCAGCCAAGACTTAAGCCTAGAGATGAAGATTTTAAACTCAGATATTGTCATGAGTTCAGTTGGTAATGAATTCCACAGCTTTGCACTTTTGTGAGAAAAGGCAGACTGACCAAACGAAGCTCTGCAGTGTGGAAGCTTACAGTTCTGGTTGGTGGAACCTCTGGTGACTCTGTTGCTATTCTGTGTCTGAACAAATGAACTAAGTGGTTCTGGTGCTAAATTACTGATACATTTGAATATTAATTTGAAAACGCACAAGCCACTAAAACTTGCAAAGTTTAGCAATTTCTACTTCTCAATAATTTTGCAGTGATGGTAGCAGACTGACTTTTTGTCCATAAGTTTTATTGCTTGATTGTACAATGACCCAATAGACTTTAAGAATTAAATTCAAGTTTCCAACATTAGCATTGTGGCTATGTTCAAGTCTTCCCATGCATTTGCATTCATCAAAATGCACATTTCAGTAACTAATAGAGTTGTACTGAACTAACACAGATTATCCTACAAATTAATGGTAATATTTACAACTTGTGCTTACTTGCAGTAAAATTACCATTTTGGTGTCAGACATTACAATAATACACACACCTTCATTGAAAGATCTTTTCTGTTTATTGTTTATTACATATAAGTTAAGTTGTAAGAGTTTAATTAAATCAGAAGTTCCCAACTATTTTTAATTTTTTTTTTATGGTGGATGATAGATGATGATCTATTTCAAGTTACGGTAACATTTAAAATATAGGCCTAATACTAGAATTATTCAATTTGGATCTAATCAGTCAGGCCTCTAAAATGATAACTTTAACATTCATATAATTTCATCTGAATATCTTTGTTTACTTGAATAAATACAATTATACTCTATTTCACAAATAAGACATACAGCGAAACAGAAATAAACAAACCCGAATCCAGTGTTGTGTTTTACAGTATTTACTATACTCTATAGAGAAGTAACTATTTTACAAGCTCTTAAATTTATTTCCCCAAGAGGTCCCAATCAACCCTGTGAGCACAGCTGCTGATGACATGTACCTTTCAAAAATCTCTTTTGGGCTACATTCCTAACCCATATGGAAACTTGAGTTCACTCCACTTTATAAACTTTCCCCTTAACAGCTTTATTCATATTGGTGTTTGTTCACAGATAAAACAATGAAGCCTATGATTTACTTTCAGTTTTTTTCATGCTATTAATGAGTGAGTAAATATAACCTAAAATCAGCTTTAAACAGACGTGTAAATCGTTATGTAATGTACGCTTTTCCCATAGACCAACATTTGGTTTTCACACAGCAGCTTTTGACTGTAAGTATAACGACTGTGGTTAATAAATGTGAGAAACAGCATTCTTGTGGTCCTGGAGCTAAACATTCACATTCACCTTGGGAAATTCTTATGCTGATTTATATTTTCTGAAAATGCATGTGAGTAAACTGTAAAATGGGAGCAAAAAGTGCTTCCAATTCCCTTTAAGTGCATCGACTCTTTTTTAAAAAAAGATTTAAAAAACACCTCAAGTGAGTGTAATTTATTTATATATTTAGCAAAACTCAGCAGGTTTGTTTGAAACTTGCCACTTTTATCAATATTGATGAAAACATGACTAATAGGACTATACAAAAAATATATATTTTACACTTTTAGTAGTTGCTTGGACAACATCCCTTAAAAATGGATTGGGGTATAATGATGTAACCAAGTATTTTATCCATGTTTTCTAAACCGTTATTATCAAGCAACTGTAACTTTTTCCCATAATTTTAAAGAATTGTAATCTTGATATTTAAAGTATTGAATCTTCCCTTTATCATATTTTAAAATAGTGAGCAATAACGTTTGTATTTATCTTTATTCAAAATTTGGATTTTTTTCAAGATGGGAAATAAAAATCAAGTCTCACAGTATGGTGCTGTGATGCTTGCATAAATCAAAAAGAATCACCCCAATTTAATAAACATTACAGAAAATTAACCAAGAGTAGAACCAGCAATTAAGTGTGTAATAAAACAAATCTGACAAGTGCAGCTAGTTTCACAACAAACTTAAAATGAGCAACCATATCTTAGATCTACATTTTCTATCCATGACACCACATACTGACCTAACGATATTATAAACACAGCAGTTTTTAAATTTTTTTTTTTATTACAGGCTATTAACACAAGAGGAGCTTTTTCAGGCAACCTTATTAATTACACACTGATGAAACTTGACAGTGTTGCTCCTGGGCTAGCCAGCAGCAGCAGCAGCACATTATTACCACTGCATTTCATAATTCAAGACAGTAAACATGACCTAATATAATGTAGTGAGACGACCTCCCCTCTCTCTCAAGTTGGCATTTTGTCTTCTCTACATGACTAGCCAATGCCAATTAGTGTATGCGTTTGTAAAGCAGACTCATGCATCACAGGATGCATGCACATATAAACTCAGATTATGAGACGTACTACTAAACTTATGCTATCCTATATTAACTCACATGATGCTCCAGCTGATACATGATATAGATTTGTTAAGTTTATAAACTTTGTAGGAGCATGTTAATAACATTTACTTGTGATAGCAAACAAATACATAAGGAAGCTAGTTTTACAATGGTACATTCTTTCTTTCGTAGGTAGAATTATAACAAAAAAAAAAACTTTCACAGCTATTATCCTATCATTACAAAGTTTTATTGGTCACTGTCTTATTTTCCACGGCAGGGGGGAGGGAAGAAAGTGAGAGGAACATTCTGTTAATTGGACATCGAATAAGCCTAACAATAAGCTACGCATGGTGAGATTTGCTTCGGAGAGCTGGGGTAAGGATTTGGAAGAAGAGGAGTTATAATTGGCCCTAAGATGAGGAGCTCAAGCCAGCTGTACATGTTCAAACTGTGACAGCGGACTATTCCCCTCATCTCTGTGAAAATGAGCTCAAGATTCACAGCCTCAGGAGACATAATACATGTCACAGCCTACAATAATGGTTAATTTGAAATCATGTAGCACTCCTCTCTCTTGCAGTCTCCCTCGTCTCATCTTTTCCATTCCACTTCCTCTCCCCCACTTTCGCTTTCTCCCTGAAATAACCCATTCATCCTAAAAATGGTTTTCATCGGGTTTTTTTTTCTTGCCTCCACCCCAGCCCACCCCCGTACACCATTAGTCCCATCCCTCTATGCTCTAATGACCAAATGCATTTCCTAGATTTTCTCTGTAGCAGCCCTTATTATCCTGAAGCTAATGTTTTAAATTCAATTGCAACAATCCATATCCAGGCCAATTTACTGTCTCCTTTTTAAAGGCGGCCTTCCCAACACAAGCTTTAGAGAGCACGTCTGTGGAGTGAAGATAAAAGTGGCTGGCTCACCATATATACAAGTATTCAATCCCTAAACAACACTGCATTTGTTGGTAATATATTCACACGGTGCCTCAACAATACACAACCACGTCCTCCTCCACATTTATAAAACACTACAGCAAATATGCTCAAAACATGCATGCAGATCCTGATGCATTCATAAATGTGCTTGTACGCCCACCTGCAGCACACATACACATTCACATGACCTGCTCTGCTCCGTTCTAGCTGTAGGCAAACTGCAGCAGTAGCTATTAATGTTTCACAACATTGTATATCTGTGTCTCTGTCTCTATTTTTTTTCAAGGGCACACAGCCAGAGGAAAGTGTGGGAGGGGTTTGGTAGAGGGTTGGGTGTTCAGACACAGACAATATTTCCCCCTTTTCTCGTGCCTCAATGCTTCAGTGCTCGCCAGACTCAATCACATGTGCGGTGTGCTTTCATGAATTAATAACGGGCACTTTAGAGGCCTGGCAGGAACATAGTGACCACACGCTGATGGAAGTTTAATGAGCAGCGCAGGGACTTCGCTGCCATGGCACCAGCGGGTCTCTCAGCGCACTAGGCCATGTCCCCGGCCCTCCCCACAGAGCCACAGTGTTTGGGCTCTCATTACCTAGATAAATATATCTGCCCTCTGGATCAGCCCGCAGGCCCTGCTTCCTCCTCCTCCCCCCCAAGAGATGCTATCACAGCCCTGATTACACTGCCCTGCCCTTGGGACAATGGCTAGGATGGAATCACAAGAACACAAACATCAGTCTCAATTCACTCTTCTGCTAAATATCAGACCCTTACACACCAGCAACTCAGCCACAAGCCTGTCAGGTTCAGGACTGTCCAAGCAGAAATCACAAAGAACTGTGAATGAAGTGAGATTCAATGGTGTTTCCAGTTGGCAATTATCTCAATTGGGTCACATTTGGATTCAAGCAGTAGCACAGGGTTATTACTGAGGGCAGTAGCTAAGAGTGTACCTCCCCTCCCTCCTTCTCTCTCCTAACGTCTATCTCTCTCTTCTTTGCTATCCAGGCTCTCAGGGGACTGCCCTCTGATGAGTCTGAGATGCAACACGCTCATTGATTTAAGGCCCGCCACAGGCATTGATTTGAAATTGCTAGGTAGCAGGGTGAAGAGCATCCTGCCTGTCTTAATGACTAGATCAAATGCATCTCACCTCCTTAACTGGCCACTACCAACTGCATTCTAGACCAAATACGATCACACATCTAATTTCTTTTTACTCACCCAATTTCATCATTTGTTCCTCCTTTACTTTAATCCAAAGGAAGCAAATTGATCGCTAATTTAGCTTGATTGGAATGTGGAATATGGCTGCTTTTATTCCTCAGCCGTGAGAGGTGAATAGGTAGGAATAATAACATAGATGATCCATGCTGTTTATTGGTTTGTTTCTTAGCAAGATTACAAAATAACTAACAAGCCAATTTCATGAAAATTGGTGGCAAGTTGGAGAAACATTATAAATTTGAAAAAGATCAGGAGAGTGTTGAAATGGTATTCGTCTCTGTAGAAGGTGCAGAAAACCCCTTTTAGACATTAACCTGAGGGCACTTTAATATGTTGATTTCATGTTTGAATTATCACAGGACATTGTTATATTAATGAGAAATGGGAAGAAAATATCCTTTGCAGGAGCTGAATGTATGACTGCAACCAAAAGATGAATGTCTGAAGAGCACCAACGAGAGAAAATAATTCTAATTCAGACCACTTACATTTAGCACTAAGTTGTTTAAAGAAAACGCTCACTTCATGCAATATGCATAAAAGAGTCCATGTGGGCATATGAGGGCATATCATGGCACTTTTCATTAATATTTTTGTTCTGTCTGAATAAAACTGTGAGAAACATTAACATAAAAGTGAGCTAATCATGAGTGATGAATGGCATCACTTTAACAGATAAATTAAACCAGTATTGTTACAATTTCCATTTACAATAGGTTTAGTTATTATCTTTTTCTCCATGCAATTCAAAAATTCCAGCCTTACATGAATGTTTGTTCAATAAGTAACCCCAAACTAATCAACAAATGACACAGAAAACAGTAAATCCATACATTTCTGGGGCGTTGACAGAAAAAAAAATAAGAGACATTTCAAGTATATCAGATAATTAAGAGGTTCATTTAATGTCAATGGGCTTCTTAGTTTATTGACTCATTCTGCTCTAATGGGCCACAATTACTCACTTTCCTAATTAACATATGGAACAAAACGTGGACAGAGGCTGCAATAAAGTAAAAATCAGCTCCATCTCAGCAAGATGCAACTTTAAAGGAATGCTCAGCTGGTTCAGCTTTACACTCATGTCACAATGAGCACTTAAAAAACAAAGGGGAAAAATTATTAAAACATCAAGCAGCAAAAGCAGTAATTTTCTTTTGTTTAACTTAAAAAACATTCTTATTTCTTGTCTAAACCTGTTATTATTTTCCCAAAGTTTAAACTGACCATTACATTTTTGGTGGATTTGGGTGAAATAGCCTCAAGAACAGATAAGTAAGGGTCTTTTAACTCCTTATACACTTTCAGATTTTGTTCTGCATTAAATGATGTCATGTAAGGTCCTTTACCAGAAACTTTGTAGTTTACCTGGAAAATTTATACAACATTTTGATGTATAATTCAGGATGTCTCAGTTTCCCGTTTACAATAATGCTAATCGAAAACCAATATATAACAGCTCAGTATAGCGAGTAAGCGAGAACTTTTGGTGCGCTCTTATACTTTTTATTGTATTTTAACTTGTATTGATTGTTTTTATACTTATGTGACGCATTTGAATACGTCTTTTACAACTGCTCAAAATCAGGCATTGACATTAATATATCACAGAGGTCTGTTGGTGCCATTTGTATTCAAAGAGTAACTGATGGCTTTGGAGGGAAATGTAATATGCACTTGTAATGAAATGGAAGGACCTCCTTGAATTCCCCGGTGTGGAGAGGTCTCTTCGTTTTCTTGCCTCTTGCACCTCTTGCTCTCATGTTTATATAACAGTATAGTCTCAATCATTCTCTCCAGCTGGTTGAAGGTTACCAGGGGCAAGAGGGTAACAAATGGGCTCTGCGCACCATCTGAGAGCTAGCAAGCTGAAGGCTGGATAATGGCCTGTCATAATGGACAATATAGGCAGAACCCTCCTGAGACCAGGATACCAAAGAACAAGTAGGCTGAATTATTCATGGTTACCATGGCGGCCCGCACAGCTGCATTACATTAGGCTCTTCATTAGCCGTGCCGTATTCTACAAAAAGCTGGAAACTAAAATATGACCAATATCTCCCATTGAGGGAAGACATTATCATAAGCTCTCAAGGGGGTTTATTCCTGCTTAAATGTGCTTGAGTGCTGACCTTCCTCACCACAGTAATAATGTGGTGGGGATTAAAATGTGATTCCATCCACGACAAGAGCTTCTCATGCTTATTCTAATGATGGCTGCACTGTGACAGTTTGGCTACGTCTGACACTGCAGTCATTTCCCACTAATAAGACACTTAACACGGGGCCTCTTGCTCCTCGTCTCTCTTGAATACTGTAATGAGGTAGACACAAGTAGCTGAGGGAAAATTGCACTCAGTGTTGTCTTTGCTTTTCACCTATATGTACAAATGTATCATTCAGATGACATTTACAAGATAGTATGTCAAGTGGTATAGCATTTTCTATATTAGGAAAGGTTGTGTGCTTTCCGTATTCATAGAACATCAAATGAGATTTGTTTTTTGCCATGAATTTCAGAACAAACTCAGAAAAAAGTCCTTCATATTTGTGATTGAGATGAGGCAATTTATTCTCAGCCTATGCAGTAATTCAAGCCAATATTTAGTTTATACATCCAGAGATTTCAAAGCTTTTCAGCCAAATGCTTAATCTTTACTGAGTTGTTGTCAAGTCAAAATTTGAAAATTTATTGCTGCTGTAATCTAAATGAATTGTGTTGTGATATGAAAGTGCCAAACCTTACAGCTGAGACAACAGTGTTAGTGACAGGTGGGTGGCTCGTGTAGATTTAAAAAAGGAATGCCAATTTATCTAATTCACAATTTGAGTGTGTAATTTTTGTTCAAATCTACAACCCCTGTCACAAGGGCTCATGAATATGTAACACATAAATCAAAATGAGCTATTTTTCTTTCAAACATACAGAAATGTATTTAAATTGGCCCATTGGGCTGATTTATTCCATGTCCACAATAATGAAGTCTCACCTGTAAACAGCAGTGTTTATGTAATTAACTATTTGTCCATAAAATGCTGAAATCGCTAAAGAAATCAGAAAATTCAAAGACGCAATTTGTAGATTTTCATTGCATTAGTATTTCATCTTACCAATAAATTATTTGTTTTGTAAAACAGTCAAACAAACAAAAAAAACTTTGTTAAACCTTTGTAAATGACACTTTGTGATTCAGTTTGGGTACCATCCTCCTTAAATGTTGTGCTCTGTAAGGAAAATTTCCTTCATCTATTGAAAACCAGTGAAATCAAAAGAAAATTACCTCCTAAAGCTGAAGGATTTCCTCTAAAAACTTGACAAATTGCTACTCTCTGCTAATAACATATAAATCTCATCTTCTATGGAGATGGTCAACATTAAAGAAAACCCATTTAATAATAAAATGTTACTTACTTGGCCTTGGCCAGAGAAAGACCTGAATCAACTACGCTTCCGTTTTTCATTTGTTTAGTGGCTTTGGGTATTTGTTTGTGTGAAAATGGACCATCTTAGCTTGAGTGCCTCAGATCATATTCATAGATCAGATTCATAGCTAAAAGCGCCTCCCAACCAGTCACCTCAGGTACTGACTCTGTTAGTAGGTTTGTACACTTTTACAAACTCTTTACTGACTTTCTTTCTTAGTTTCTTTCTTTCTGCAGAAGCACCAACAGTAAAAACAACAACAACAAAAAAGAAAAAAAAATGTCTGCAGTACTTCATCCCCAAAGCAGGCAATTTCTTCCCCCAAATAGACACACATCTCTTGTGAGCAGCTAATGGCAGCTAACAGCAGCACTTAAAGAGCCTTTTTTTACATGCACCATGTTGTTCTTAAGGTCACTCAGACAATGATTGCACCGTGTGTGAGACCAAATAGCGGGAAGACATTCTTCCCACAAATATACTACTTTATGTTTGGGATTATTTTTGCACTTAAATACAACCAAAAGAATTATGCAAGTTTGTAAGAGAGATGTTGTGTCAATTCTGAATGTATTTGCATCAGAGACAGGCACAAAAACTATCTTTTGGACTTTTCACACAAGAGCACAAATATTATACCCAGGATGAAACCAGAAGGACTCCATTAGACTCCGTTCTTTTGGTCCATTAAAAACTGCACAAACGTTGGTACCAGTCAAGCTAGATGAGTTTGATATACTTTAAAACATATGCACAAATACCTGAATACATAAATCAATAAATAAATCAAGTTTGAGTCAAAAATCATTAGGCTTGATTCTTGGGGCATTCTGGGGGCACCACAAATGCTCATTCATACTTTCATGTCAAGCCATCAAACTGTTGACATTTGAACCTGAGCCAAACTGAAAGAGCAGCCAAAGCCAAGTGCCATATCATTAAGATTGTAAAAAAAAAATACTAAGCAGGAACTGTGGCATGTAAAATCATCCTGATTGTAAATCAAATATTAAAAAAACAAACAAACAAACAAACAAACAAAAAAAAAAACCTTTTTTAACCATTCTATTTGATAAGCCCCATCACACATTCAACATGCTAACGTGTTGGACAACTTTCTAACAAATTACATTAAAGTGAAATTATGAGAGCTGCTTGCACCTCCCAGCAGCAACAAGACATAAATGTTTGTATGTCAGCTATGCCCCATTCCAGCTATTGACTATTTGCACACACACACTCCATCATTTATTCATAGGGAGCAGTCTGTCAGAGCAGGAGGGCTCATGTTGGTCACTCCGCATCTAAACTTGCAGCTCAGGGTCATATGACCTGAAGAGTCAAAGTGACCTCTCAGAGGGCTTTAAATTACCATGAACATCTCATTTTACAGCCACAAAACCTGTTTTAATTGAAGGATCTGGTGAGTTATTTGACAGCAAACCAGTACACACATGCACATACTTGTCTGTTTAAGCATGGACACATCTTACAAGCATCCAAGTTGAAATATGTATTGACATTAACCTGTTTTAGGTCCTTTAATGAAGACAGCCCTCCCCAACAGCTGGAGCATCCAATGTGTGCAGCCTCAGCCTCACAAAAACTGTAAGAAACAGCTTAAAGAACACTATTACATAATCATTTTATACACTCTGCCTCCAAGCTTTCTAGATCCCAGGGTGATAGAGCATCTGCACCTGAACAAAAATTCAATGTTCACGCACCTCTATTGCTGATTAATGTCCCTATCATTAAAAGCCAGGGTAAAAAGTCATTAAAGAACAATTGTTTCATTTAATGCAAGTGTCCCAGAAAGCCATGCACAATTATGAGCATGGCTCTGAAAACATTCGAAGATGGAATGCAGCAATTACTGTTATTAAGTGCACCTATGATTCTCTTGTTATACAACATCAGTAAGTATGCTCTGAACAAGGTCAGCATTTTCCCAAATACATGTGTACATACAGCTTCACATTGTAATGTGTTTTAATAATTAAAAAAAAAAAAAACTCAGGAGAAAGACACAGAAAACATGTTTTTTTCTTTCTTTTTTTTACAGCAAAATAGAAAGTTGTCAAAATATCATAAATACTGTTTTTACACCAAAAGTCCCGTGTTTAAACAGATCTCTTAAACATAGGTACAACTACTAAAACAAAGCAATTAAAACCTTTCCTACTGTGTTTATTATTACCACTCTGAAGGCTTAACCTTACAGAGATCAGGCCTGTCACTACAACAACCTTTAAGGATGTTTTACGCTGTCCTGTGTTCCTGACAGTCGCAACTCTCTGAGGCAATTAGGCTAGTTGACTGCCTTTGACTAGACAGTGGATGTATGAGAATAAGCTTTCAGCTGTCATGACAACAGGTATGAGCAATAAAAAAAAAAAAAATAAAAAAAAAATCTTTTCATTTCAACGTGTGATTCAGCCAAAATGAAACAATTATATATTTAGGTGCTATGCAGGACGATCCATGATATAGCATTTTATTTTACTCACAGTGATGGGGGATCTGAAGAGTAAAGAAAAGCCAAAGGGGAAAGAAAGGCTTTGTCAATTATGTTGTCTTTAAAAGGCAAAGAGCAAAAACTTCTGATCACATGATGCCTTGTGCTAAGCAACTTTAGACTTCAACCTCCTGTATATTCACTGACCTCAATGGCAGGCTGCAGTTCTTTGAAACAATGCATTATTTAATTGGATATTTCTTAGAAGCAATGCAATGCAGACCAAGTCATAAGAGAGACCTTGAAGATTTATGTTTGCTTAATCCCTTGAATTTGTGTAGGCTGTGTGATTCAGCAATGCACTGGAGCAAAACCCAATCATCTGAAAAAAGAAAAATGCCTTCTTTAATATTTATAATCCCTTTTGAACTGTAAACTCCATCTGTAGTTTAAAGTGATGACTCATTCAAAGCATAATCTTAATCCTTTTTTTACGCAGCTTAGTTCTGAAACCAAAGGGAACATGGGGGAAATTGAAAGCTGCCATCAATGCAATAAACCAGAAACAAATACAACGAGAAGGGCAAAATCTAATTCTCATACAAGGGCAGCAATGCTGTTAATCTGTATTCATCTACACAATATGCTGGGAAAAAATAACACCAAAGATCTTTGCATACTAGAACCTGTAAACTGCTGAAAAATATAAGAATCTTGATAGGTCAAAATCATCCTTAAATAGTGGGTCATCGTGAATTTATTTCCCCTATTTTGTACAAATTGAAAACCGTAGCAACTATTGGTCAGTTGACTATTTTACGTAATATATTGTTATTTTTAGGTTAATCATTCAAATGATTGGTGCTACCAAGCAGACTGGAGACTGCATTGTGGCTCAGCAGATTCATTTATAAACCACATCTGCTCTCTGAAGGTGGTATAAGACACACACGAAGCTATTTACTGCCCTCATAAATGCAAATGACCAGATGAAGCCTTGAAAATAACCTACTGTCACTGAGACAGATTGCAGTTCATGCAACACTTAAATGTCCCAAATGTGTTTTGAGTGACTATTTAGATGACAACCTTCCTGCTGTGCATGCAAATAACTACTCACACAGTCTCTTTACCACAGACTAGCACCAACATTGAACATCAAAGGTCTTCAGTTACAGTTTGACTAACAGGCTCTTTGTTGCAGGACTGCTTTATTGTATTGGATTATGAACAGTCTTCTGTTCATCAAACATAAACAGCAGATAGGTGACATTATTGTTCCCTATGAATAAAGTCTAACATGGAAGATGTGGTTTAAACGACTGAAAGATAAAGTAGAAATTGAATGGAAATTTCCCAGTACTTTTGCCCCCACTCTCAGTCTCTTCAACGAACTTTCAAGAAACTAAACAATTTCTTCAGATCATGGCTGACTGCATTTCCACTGCCAACTAAAGTCTCACAAATATCAGACAAATAACAAATAAGTCTACTAATATATGTTTGTACTTAATGCATTAAAGCTGCATACTATCACTGAGGCAATATATATATATATATATATATATATATATATATATATGTATCACTGAGGCAGTAACCTGAGTGAGAAAAACCATCTCTAAGTGCTGTTTCGTTATTATTTTGATTATTTAAAAAAATCTACCATAACTCTGTATTGTAAGAAGCGGGTAAAGAAAATGGATGGATGGATGGATGGATGGATGGATGGATGGATGGATGGATGGATGGATGGATGGATGGATGGTCTTCTCTGCATGTTTTCACTCTGCTTTGTGTTGTGATGAATGCAGCGCTGGGAGTTATTGATGGGTTAATTAGCTGTGAGAGCTCATCTCATTAGACAGTGAATGACATCAGTGCTGATTCTACAACATGCTCTCGGAGCTCTGATAACACATTCCTCCACAGAGCTGTCTCAGCAGCTCTCCATATTTGTTGGTCTGTTTATAGACAGTGACATACATCATTAAACCCTTGCCTCTATCTTACCACAGTATTCTAAATATTTACTTATAAAATGACACTGTAGGTCATTCTGCCACATCCTCTGTAATATTTCTATGTTACTAATGGAAAGATGTTATCTTAGTGCAGGAGCAGGATTCTAGCACCTTTTAATTTTTCTTTATTGCATATATTTTTTTGTAATAAAACAATCAGAAAGCATTAGTAGGAAGTTATGAATGGGTGTCAGAGCCCTTTCTTGCTTTTTGTGGACTATGCAACCCACCAATGAACCCCACCAAGCCAATTAGGAGGCCATGAACCTGAATGTCCAGCATAATGAGAAGAGAATAAAAATGACTCATCTTAATTCCTTATATGTTTAAAAATAAATGTAGGATTTAAAAATTAAGGCTAGTGGCCCTTATTTTTAACAGTAGCTTGACAGAAAGAGCAGGAATCGACCTAGCAAAGAACCCCAGAGTAGGACTTAAACCTTGGCTGATTGTGTCTGGGAGTTGTAGTTGCTGTACATGAGGCAGCCGTTCAACCAGTGGAGCTAAACACCAGCTTAATCAAAGTAAAGTCATCTTAGCTGGGGAGAAAAATGTTAGAAAAAGAAAATGGAGGACAGTCAGAGGATAAAGGTAATGGCAGCTGTTTGTGATGGGATGGGATGTGGGACGGTTTGTTTGTTATTTGTCCTGTTAGCTTAGCTAGCCTCAGATAAATGCTAGTTAGCTAGCAAAGAATTGTATGATCATAAACCAAATTTAGTGTTTGATACATGAAAGTTGGCTACAATATTACCATTTCATATGTAAAGGGACTGAATATGTCATAACGTTACTTTAAGTTTACTTTTGATGCATTTATTAAGTTTACTGTGTGTTTTATAGGCCTCTAATAATATGCATGATATTGCTTTACTTTATTAATAACACTAGTTATTAAGTGACTAATAAATATTAGGTCTGTTGTTGATTATTTTGGATTTTTGTGGCAGTGGCTTTTGCACTTGGTGGAATTTTGTTAACCCAGCTGAGGTAATTTAAATCTCTTTTTGCCACATTTATCAGAACATTTATTGTGACAATAAAGTTTTCTAATTTGAACAAAACTGCCTCCATTACTACAGCTGAGTTTTTTCATTAAGTATTTTGTTTTATTCAAAACAACCATTATATTGCATACTGAAAGGGACTTTAAAGGGTTTTAAAGGAACCATGTTGATTACTATGTTTAATATATAAACAGATTATGGATTTCTGTACTACTGCAGTATGAAGTAAGAAAATGTACTCACGATCTCTTTTACTTGGTTTACCTGAGGAGCTTTGTCTTTGCAGAGGCAATTTTGAAATATTTAGGAACTTCAGGCATTAAAGCAGTGGGGTCTCAGCCCCATGACCTTCTTCAGGACTTCTTTCTGACCAGGAAATACAGGTAAACCCTAATCAGTTCCTGATCAATAAGCACACTGAAGGCTCCCTTGTGCTCCCTTACGTACACAAATAGTTCTGTGTCGAGCATTAATGGGCCTTTACATGCTCATTAGTTTTGCACATTGATATATAAATAATTAATAGCCTGACTTATTTTCTGTTAATTTTGGTTTTGGCCCACACTATTCATGTATTTTTTTATTATTTTGAGGTGTTTTGAGGGTTTTTGTTTTGTTTTATGGAAAGGAAACATTTTTAAAGCATTCAGTGTCTGTTTTATTGACATATAAAGGATTGTTGTTTTCTTTGCATGGCTCAACTTAAGATGTTTGATTTTAATATGAGAGGTTATCATGACTGGAGCCTGTTTTCTTTGTCAAGTGTAATAGATTGTGCCGTGTTTGTGGATCATCTAAGGGTTTAGGCATCTCTCCACTTTAGTTGTGTAAACTAGGGCCCCCCAAACATCATGTTGCATAGGGCCCAGACATAACTAGAAATTGCGCTAATAGGAGCATAAATTGAGTAGAAGAAGAAGAATTCAGTAGAAGTATCTTTATTAATTTTTCAAATTAACTAATTCAAATCTGATAACAACAAGGACACCAGACGCCTGTACTTACATTTGCTGAATGATTTACAGTTGGTTTTGATGATATTTATTAATAATTGTTTATCTGGGGAAAGAGAAAAACAACACAAAATAATAGAAGGAAAGAAAAAGGTTTTTCTTAGCAGAAAAATGTGGAATCATCCAAATCCTTTCCCATCTGTGATGCTTGGCTTCTCTTTAACACAGATTAATGAGCAGAGAAAATGTTTCCAGCTAAGCAAAAGGTGTGCAGCCTTTATAGGTCATAACTCAGCAGGATGACATAAAACTTCCATAATACCAAAAAACATTTATATAAAAAGACAACCATCCAAAATTTAAATTAGGCCTTTTCCACAAAAAAAAAAAAAAAAAAAAAAAAAAAGTGTGGTATGTCTCTTTTGCAAACAGCAAAAAGCTCCAACTTAAGCTTTAATGTCTTGGAATTCATCCAAAATCAGTCACAATTTACTATGTAATGCATTATAATGTGACTTTCCCATGCTGCATTGCTCAAAAGGAAAGATTGCTCACAATCACTTTGACTCATATTGGTGTGACAGCTGTCATATAACTGCAAGAAATATTTTAAGCTGTTTTCAAGTTTTTTTAAACCAGATTCTTATCATTATAAATGATAAATTTGTATTTCTATTATATAGCTGTTGTACAGGATATCCCAATTAGATTGCAGATTAATTATTTTGTCCTTAAAAATATCTTCAGGCCCAAGACAAAAACATGATTAATGTTTAATGTAATAGGACTAATGTGAACAGAACAGAAAATCACAACATAAACGGCTCAAGGCATTTAGAATTCTTTGTATAGAAAGAGAATAAAGTAAATGTAAACTGGGATTTTTCTTTGATGACTTAGTATTGTTTTCCTGGAATAATTCTAATTCTGTTTCTCTGTGTGTGACATAATACAGCAAAATGTGCTCCCAAGAGCACCTACAGTAACGGGAATATTGACAAAGGCAAAAGACAAAAGACTGTAGGAGGGCTTTTGTAGGAGTGCTTTGTATGTCTTTTGCTTTACAAGTAAGTACTTGGGATCAAGGTGTGGTGCCCTGAAGTAATGGGGAGAAATAGTATAGCTTTCCCACATTTTATCGCACAAGGTGTGATATTGCTAAGTGTATACCTAATATAACAGAGACAGACAGACTAACACTGACAAAAACATAATAGAGAAAAAAGAATTAACAGAAGCAGAAGAATAAATGCAGGATATACTCCAAACAAATGAATGAGGAAGACTCAGATATGGGAGAAATGATTAGCTCCCCTTACTACAACAGGACCAAGTTAGGCGTAGACATCCTTGACAAGATGCTGAGGCAGCATTCATCTCAAGCTGCAAGTTGAGGATGGCCAGTTGCCCAACAAATGTTTTGGACATTGCTGCACTGAATGCACGAGTCCTCTACCGGGAGCTGCAAAGATGCCAGAATGGCCCAGTGTGTGCTCATTATTAAGCTCTCAATGTGCGATATATCCCAATATCAGCTGACATCCAGTGCTCTGTTTTGATAATTTTGTATTATATGATGCTTTTTTGTAATTGTTCTCCCTCAAATAACTGATAAAACAAATAAATACATTAAAAAATTATTTAATTTTGTTATATGTTAGCTGATTGGTGAATGTTGTAAGCTAGTAAGTATTTGACATTTTCTATTTGAAATATGAGCCCAAAGTAATGGTAATCAATTCTTTTTTTATTTACTGAAGCTCTGTCTACTTTCAAATGATAAAACAGATTTAAAGTGGAAACGTATTGTTCTCTGTTAATGCCATCTTTATCATTTTTATGCTGCATCGGCAGGGAGTCAACTGTAACTTTGCACACTTATTTCCAAATAACATTTCAAAATAGTCGGCCACCATCGCATTTTTCGTAGTGACATCAAAAAGATGTGATGTGAAAAAGAAAAAAAAAAAGAAAATTAGAAACTCTAATTGTTTATGTACTCAAACACCGAGTCGAATGACTGTGTGTTTTTCTCCCAATTGTATGTTCTCTCTGACTGATTTTATTTCCATAGATAGCTGCCGATGTAAATTATTTGATATCATATGCAAAGTATTTGTAATTTAGAATCTAATTAAGTCTGATATGACGGAGTCATGGAGCAGGTGTAAATCCCTCGCCTTTCGCAATTACTGCTTAGCTTTGACACAGCAACCGGTCGCAGTCACATTCATGAAGCACCTTGATAAGCATTTATAGGTCTCAATAATTTAATTACTCCAAAAATTGGACATTATATTTCTTATTTTCTAATCAGAAAAAGCACAGGAGTTTTTACTGTGTTGATCAAATACAGATCATTCAACAAATCATGCTCCCAAAGGGCTAAACGTCTTTTACATATTCATAGCTTTTTCAGATTTCCAATCAAAGTAGCTGGCAGGTCTCTAGTGTGAGCTGTGCCTCTCGCTCCTCTATGAATCATTCATGCTGTTTAGCTCACAGTTGTTTGGGTGCATCTGGCTCTGGGAGGTATGGGGTTGGCCAAATGGAGAGGCCACATGGCAGCTCCAGATGTTTTGCTTTTGTATATGCACAGCTCATCAAAAACAACAAGCAGTGCCACCCTAGAGTCTATGCCATCTGTGAGAAACTAGAAAACAGCTTCTCCTGATCCCTAGCTGGTGAATTACAAGAGGGCTCTTATGATAAGATGTACATTATTTTCAGGCAGCCCCTTAATGCCAAATTCAGCAAATCTGATGACAAGAGCAGTGACTCAACTGATGTGAAATTTTGTGCAGGATGCTGCTAATTTGAAGTCAGCTCTCCAGTAGGAGGTCTTGGTTTTAAGAGAGAGTAAGCATCTGTAAAGCAGAAGTGTTCTTAAGTATGACACCAAATCTCTGACAGCTGCTGGAGATATTTTACAGCTGCTAAGTGTCTGATCTGTATGTCCAAATGGGGTGAAGCACCTCATTCTTCAGAAAAAAAAAAAAAAAAATTCAAGTCTGTCACAACACTAACTCATAACAGGAATCAATCAGAGTTAAATGTTTGAAAGCTCAAGCTCAGTTTTTGCTCAAAGTTTTTGAATATGTGTCAGGTCACATTATTCTGAATGCTGTGTGCTCTGTTCTCTGCAGGCTCTTTGTGTCCAGCCCCCTGTGCACATCACACCCATCCCCAGATCCCTGCCACTCTCAGTAAAATCATTATTTAGTCCTTTTGTAAGCAAGCAGTGTCCCAGATCACAAATTAATCTTTCATATGTTTCCAAGATCTAGCCTTCTGTAATCCCATCTGTATGAGACACAACAAAGCACAGCTAGAGAGAGAGAGAGACTATGAATTATTCATTCATTTCTCATGAAAGGCTTTCGTTATGTCTGTCATGTTTCACTCTTGCAAGGAAAATCCATTGATCCTTGCCTTTTCTCCAACAACAAGAACAAACAAGCGACATCACATGGCTGTGCATTTTCTAACACTCCAACAAACAGATTTGAGGAAATGCATTTGCAATATGGTGCCCTATAATCTGCATATGTGCATAATGTGTACACACATTGCAACTGCTTACTCGCACATACAGTATACACACACCACATTAAACATATCTCCAGTTATCTTTTAACTAATAGCTGCAAGTGCAACCTCCGGTAAAATGTTTGAACTGGAACACAGCAAGGCACAGTGGATAAAGTCACATGTGCTTTGCCAGTATTCATTTATCTCTAGTATTATTATAATCTAATGGGCATGTCTTCTTTCTGACAAGTTGCCTCCATAATTCAGTGCAACAGAATAGAGAAAACAGCATTGTTAACAAGAAAAGGCTTTAAATCACAAGCACGGAGTACATTTCCTGTGAAATATTAATGTGGAAAGTGTGTTTGTGTACAAGGAACAAAGGGCAGAGTGTTGTACATCAATGGGCTGACAGTGCTGCGGGCTCTGCTTACTCCAACTATGGTGCACTGTGTATATATAGGGGATTGGTGCATGGGGAAAGAGAGAGGGTTATTTATAATGGATAGGCCTGCAAGAGCATGAGGTGTTGAGTCTGCTTAGGTTAGTGTGCACAGCTCAATGTGCCTGGTCTTCACCTTACTCTGAGCATTTGCCATATTTACTTTAAAAGCTTTTCTCTGGAGTCTTATTTGGAATCTTAGGAGGCTTGATGGATAAGACAGACCCAGTTCATTTTTACAGCAATGACCCTACTGGCTTACAAAACTGGGGGAATGCATGACTCCATCCATCCACCCATTTTCTACCACTTAGTCCTATGCTGGTCAGGGAGGGGAAGCTGGAGCCTATCCCAGTTGCTATCAGGCAAGAGGCTTGGCACACCCTGGACAGGCCACAGAAGACACAACTCTCTCTTTCAAAGTCACACAGTTCACATCAGTGTCTGATTACCTGCAATGTAAATGAGATTAGTTGGATGCTTGTCTGCAGGATGCTTAAGTCTGTAAGAATTTGATTGAATCCCATGAAAATCAACTCTATAGTTTATTCTCTACATACAGCAATTAGACACTTTATAAGAGACAAACACATTGAAAAATATTATCTGAGTGGAAGAAGTATCTTTATTCCTGATGCACCTGTAGCTTGTTCTATTCTTGTCACTCATGTTTTTTTCATAGTACACTACAGCTCTGATATGACAAGTTGCCTGTGCTGATTGTGTGTACTTGATGTAGATTATACAGCAGCTTGAAGGATAAGAGTGCTGTTGTTGGCCCTGGCTGCCTCCTCCCTGCTTGTCAGCTGCAAGCAGAGATGAGCTTGTGGCCTGTTCTGTCTGCTGTTAATCCTGCCTGTTCTGCTTTGTCAAAGCTGCTGTTTGAACAATGGAGCTGTCTTCTTGTCTGCTAATTTAGGAACAAACATTTGCCTGCGTAGCAAACAAGCTCTCCCAGGAAGTGCTATTAATAGGATAATTAAGCAGACGGTAATGAGCAGGATTACTGCTAATTATGACAAGATTTGTTTTGGCATTTGCCTGAGAGGCAGCAGAGTGTTAAAGTCTGCACAGGAGTTCATCACTGCACTGAGTGAGCAGGCACCTGAGTAAACAGACTGGGACTCACCGGGGTGTGGATGTGTTGTGCATGTGTACATTTGTGCAGTTGTGGGTGGATTTGGGGGGTGGGGGTAAACACAAGGGATACAAAACAATGCTAGTCGTACTGGCAAAGCAGACTATGAAGAATCAGCATTAATCCAATGTGTCCCTACACAACTTTTTGTATGGGAGGAGCTTCCAACTGACCCTACACACAGCATCTGTTATATATGTTATATATATGTTATGCTATATGACTGATTTTATGAACAATCAATTATTTATGGTTTTAGAGAATCACAATGGCCAATAGGCTACTTGCTGACATGAAAGAATAAACACAACATACACAGGTGAAAGAAATGCTGCAGACCTTTTCTTTTTATCTCTTGAATAACAGGGGCACCAGGTTTAGCAAATGCCTTGTTCTACTAAGTTGTGTCTTTTGGTTATTGACTACTGCGTGCACCACTCCTCTGCCAAAAACACTAAATAACTTTGTGCATTTACATTACAACAGTTATGGGGAATAAGCTTAATGTGTGTTTTCTGTGTGGCAACATTTCAAAAGTTTGCTTGTAATTCACTTTACCCCTGGATTGAAAACCAACTAAAATAGGTAACTTTGCTCAGTTTCCCATGCTACTTTTATTTCCCAGCTATTTTGATTGTTTACTTTCAAATCTACCACAACCCTGTACTGTAATAAGTGGGTTAAGAAAATGGATGGATGGATGGATGGATGGATGGATGGATGGATGGACATTCACTTCTAAACACACTAAATATGTATAAGCACAGTATGTTGACTAAAATGTTTTCTTTTTCTAAATGTTAAAGTAACTTCACAGAACCATTTTCTGAAAGCTTTGCTAACCACTTTTTTCTGCCTTCAGACACTGACAGAATTGGTGTTTTGTTTGATTTATAACTTTGTTTTATTTCATGTCGTACATCTGTGATAGTCTCTTTGAGATTCTAGCTTCTTTGTACTACTTATACTTAAAGAGTTGCTCCTTTGCAGTTGAAAAAAGGAGGTCAGAAAAGCTAAATCTTCCATCTTACACCAGATTAAAAGTCTGATTAGTTTTGAGGATATTATTGTAGTATCAGTTGTACAATTATTGTCACTTCCTCATATGATAAGAGATTAAATTAGGCTGTTCCTTCCTGGGAACCTGGTTGTCAAAGGAATTAAACTAGGGTGACTAACTGACACAGAACCTTAATTCACAAGATTCAATCAAAAACTGACAACAAACAAGCCCAGTTGAGGTGAAGGGGAATCTTAATGCGATTGCAGCTAAAGCTCAGACAGTGAGCCGCCTCCATTAAAGCATGTCGCACAGCCCAGCAGCTCTAGATAAGACAGCTGAGTCTGGGATTTAGAGCTTCGGCTTATCATCATCTTCACACCGCTGTCTCACTACTAGCAGACTACATGGCCCCCAAATCCTCTCTGACTGCCAACCAAGTTTGTCTTTGGGCTGTCGGTAAGGTCCAATTTGGTCACAGGTATGTTAATATGCTACAGCTCTTAATTAGGACCTTGATCTCTTAGCCTTCTCAAAACACACAGCAGCTTTGGCACAGCAGCAAGGCTTTTCATTCTGTTGCAGAAGCTGGGATAAGATTATGGAGGGAGAGAGCTGCGTGGAGTACTGTTTCAGAAATAAAATTGCTTTTATTCCACCCAACATGTGTTCAGTGAGATTAAGGCATAATCTTGCGACGTTTAATAAGAACCCGTTTGTGGCCTTCCAGCTGAGACAGAAAAAGTGGAGCATGTATGCTCCACTTTAAATCCTGTTTATTGAATTATAAAGAACCTTAAAGGATCAGGAATATGGCTCAAACATTTTAAAATTTCATGTTGAAGCATGTCATCACGCAAAGTATAGAATGTTAACCTTTTCCCTTTAATTTTTTTCGATAATTTTGTATCCCTGTCTACATATCTTTCTAAATGTAAATATAACTAACCTGCATGTAAATGTAAATAACCTACATAAACCAGATGTCCATACAGACCTTTCTTTAGTGGGAAATAATGGGAAAAGCTACTATATCAATTATCAAAGAAATTTAGGGCATAACATGAGTAATAATCCTTTATCTAAGATTCAGTGCTAGAAAGAAAAATAAATAATAAAATTCCATCATGACGCAGATCCAAGTTGTACTCATACATAAGAACATATTGGAAATCCCTAACCTCAATTTATGTAATCCAAAGGCTTTGCATGAACTTCAGTTTGAGCTTTGGCTTTCAAGAGGTATTTGGAAGTTAAAGTCTCAGATCAGATTTGGACAGATTAGAATTACGAGTTGGAAGTCTGGGAGGGGTGGATATGAGGATTTGCACTGCTCCACGAGACGGCCTTGTCAGTGATAAGTTATACTGAGCCACGGGTAAGAGGATTGCCAAGACTAATCCGAATCAAAAGACATACCATGTGAATTACATCCTGAAACAGGTTCGCTTACAGAGATTAGAAGCCTGCATGTAAATCCTGTCATCCTCTACTTGGCGCTGGAAGATGATGCCTGAAAGAACAAACACAAACATGCGCTTTGTACCCCGCTGCAACTGCTGGCATCAGGTCCGCTACTGAAATCATTGGCTTCCTTGATTACAGCTTTCTTCTCCTCATTCTTCAGAAGATTAAATGTCCATTGATGAGACTATCTAGGCCGGCACACTAATTATTCACACCAAATCTAAGAAAGTGCTTATACTGAGGGTTGAGAAACCATCCCCTAGGGAACTGACACCCACAGACACCCACAGAGCAGCCTGCTCTGCCCTCCCTACTCTTCACCGTTTCCACTCCCACCATCACTAGGCCAAGCTCTAGTTCAATGAAGCATTTATTTTTCTTCCTGTTTGACATGGGTGATTCTATCAAGGCATCTGGCAGCAAGTGCTGTAATACAAGGCTTGCTGTTAAGACGTCAAAGAATGTTACTTTCTGCTGTCATGAAAGAAGAAAAAAAAATAGCTTACATTTTTCTACCTAACCCCCCCCCCCCCCCCCCATCTCTCCCCTTTCTAGAAAAATTGAACAAATAAGACTTGTATCCCTGGCCCAGAATGCTTCAAAGAGCACATGTCTGCTGGGACTGGCTGTGAAATGTAGAACAGTGTTGGCTGCTTAGCTTTGCATTTCAGCCAGAGCAAGCTCATAAGAGTGCTGCAGAAATCTGGGCAGATCTGTAAACTGGGGAGGGTGGACTACAGGGCTTAACCTTTCTCATTGCAAAGGTGTAAACATCTTACTGCCATTAAAAACAAAACAAAACAAAAGCAACAACTATAATTTCATATGCTATCCTTTGCTCACACTGTAAAACAGTGAAGTCAGAGGAGTGAGTTGCATCGGGCCACAGCTCCTGATAAAAACTGATGAATATTGTAACATAAATATGGAGTGAATACGCCGGGTTCTCCTGTGTATAAGAGAGATATACTATGGTAATTACCCTACACATCAAGCCTTGTGAAAATGCAGCAAAGCAAAGCTATTTTGTTGTAGATTGAGTGGATGTAAATGCTTTAGGGCATGGTGTAAATGGGAAGCACTGAGACGAAAGCAGTAGGAGCCAGCATAAGAAAAACCATCAAGCGGTGGTGCAAAACTCTCTGCAACGCTATGAAGCATGCCGAATAGAGGTCTCTCACTGCAGTATAACGGCTCATAAAGCCTCAAATGGTATTTCCACTTCATTCAGTCTCAGGGCCAGGTTCCAAGCAGCTCCTCAACGATGGAATTGAACCCATTAGCAATCGATTAAAGAACCAGCAGGCAGTCACCACTCTGCCTCCAGGGAGGATGGGGTCTGGCAGGGGTGGGATAGGGTGGGGGGGTTGGCCAGAGCCTTGAGGGGATTGAGGTTCAAATCTTTGTTTATGTAGAAATAGTGGTGACCACTTTAACCTCATATGACTCTCCTGTTGTGCAGATTAAGATTGGAGTAGATTATGCTTTAAGATGCAGAGCATGGCAGCTTTTGAGGATGTCACTGATGCACATTGTACAATGCTGTCATGAAATAAAACAGCACCCATAGGATACCTGCTACTCCTCAAGACATTATGAGTCACCTATCTGATAAGCATATTCATAAATCTTATCGAGTGTTTGAGCTGTGGATGTTTACCCAGACCATGAGATATGAATGATGAACAATATGACCTTTGGAAACAGATTAGAATTTCAATCAAGTGACCACAAACCAATCCATAAAACCAGAAAATGGAGTCATATAATTACCTTAGGCTAAAAACATCTTACATTTTTCCCTTAGATTTTACTAACCCTTTTGCATGCTGTAAGCATACATTTTTACAGGTTTATAGCATATAACATATTCTATTGTTTCCCTGCTCTCCTTCATTCCTTTACTATATATTCACCATACATAACAGCCTGTCAGCTTTTATTCTTGGCACTGACCTTTGCCTGCATGGGTCTCATAACTGACATTTTCAATTACACTGCAAACAACTTATCAATATGCATGGATTTCCCAGCCAATATCAGAGCAAACAGAGTTGTTTGGAGAGCTAGGTCTGTCAGGGGAGAGAAATAGGGCAGACATGTCAAGGTCAGGATTTTGTTAATGAGGGACGGACCGCTGAATAATTGAATGGGCTGAGTAGTATCGACTGTTGAAGCAGAAGCATTTAAAGCGTTGGCGATCGTTAAGGAAAATCCTCCCAGCACTTTATGTTCCATGGCAGTAATTTATGCACGGGCATCCAAGCGGGTGCCCCATGGTTCGCAGGATTCAATGCACAAAGCAATGAGTGGATTAACCAAGCACACTTTAGAAAACAGCAGCCAAGCGTGCAAGTCATTCCCATGGATGAAGTGACAGCTCTGGCAGTGCAATTATTCAGCTGTGCATTTTAAATACATAGACAAATGGCAGTGAGAGGCTCTGAATATTTGCTCTGGAAAAATAGCAAAATATGAGCAAAATGTCAAGGCTTAAAGTGATAGATCTCCAAATTATGTCAAGCAGTAAGAAGCACACTAAAATGCAGAATATCACTGTGATCACCTCAAGAGCAAAACGTTCTTCCCAGATTCCTAGGTTCTGAGAATTGACTAAACTGGATTCTGCTGCAGATGTGGCATTTGGCCACAATAAACAAATTCTGATAAATTTAGGATCAAAAGCAGCAGATGTAAATGCATGTAAACAAGGTTCATAATTCCAGTTTGGCCAAATGCCCTCTTTGTTTTGAGTGCAACTTCAGCCATTTTTAATCTGCACCAAGAGCTGCTCAAGCTGTTGTTGTTGCAGCAACATACTCGAACAGTTCTCAGGCCTTTAAGCTGCCACCCCTCTTTCCTCTCAGTAGGCTGGCAGCTTTTGGGGGGGGGGGGGGGCTTCTAATCCCTCTATGTAATTACTGCTCCCTGCAATGGCCAGACCATCTCTGTGTAAATCAGATTAGCTGACCTAAATCGCTCTCGTTTCTCTCTACCCCATCAAACAATTCCTTATCTTCACCAATAGAACTTAACAACACAACTCCTCCAACCTCCCGCCCAGAAAGACATGGCCTGTTTATTTGATCAGTACAGGAAAGCAAACAGTTTCTCTATGATACACAAACAGGCAGGGCTGGGTCTGCCCTGCTGGGTGGCCAGAAAGAGCGATGGAAGGGGCTGAGTCACTGGCTGAGCTGAGGACATGCAGATAACCACCTCCATCACGTCCGCAACTTTCAAACCATTAAAAGAGGAGGAAGCCAGGCAGACACATAACACTGACAAAGATGTTGCTGAGTGCTCGGTAAATAAAGGTCACCAAACATGATAGAGATGTATTACTGCTCTCTGTACTGCCTCCTCGCCTCCTTCCTATCCAATTTATTCCTCAGGTCATACATTTACAACTTTGAGAGCGGAGGAGGTGGTGGGGGCGTGGGGTATAGAGGAAATGCTGCTCTTCAGTGGGAATAGAGACAGGCTAAAGTAAAGAGGGGGAACAAATGAGGTCTGTGATCCTGGCTGTCCCCTCCTCTACCCCCCACCCTCCCCCTGAGTCCCAATCAGGCTGAACCACTGCTCTCAGCGCGACAGCCAGGCCTTTGTTGCTGTCTGAATAGAGGTTAAATATCCCTCGAAATCAGAGCTCTTTGGCTTTCTGGATGCATAGTCAGAGACCCAGTACCTTTCACATGCTAATGCCCATGTTTTTTATTTCCTTTGTAACCATGGTAAGACAGCGGTATCATGCTAAAGGGTGATGAATAAAGCTGGTGATTTTTTTTTTCTCAGCTTTTTTCCTCTTTTCTCTCTTCTTTTTCTCCCATCCCTCCCCCTTTCCCCCATTGCCTCTCTCCCTCTTTTATCACCATCTCTTCAAGCCAGCCCACATTCCGTCCCCCTCCTGCAGGGGTTTAAAAAAGCACAGATGGTCTCTCCTGACCTGCTATTCATCATTGTGTCAAAAGCTTTGTCAGAATAATGCTCCCCGACAACACGCTGAAGGATTTTATTTGTTTCTATTGATGAGTGCTGTTAATTTCACAGACGTCTCATTAGGCTTAAACCACCAATTAATTTCTTTTGTTCTCATTAAATGGCTAATTCTAAACATGAACTGTGCTGACAATGAATGCTGCTCTGAGCCAAAGCCAGACAGCGCTGCTCCCGCCACGCAGCTACTGGAGCGTGAAGCAGGCAGGTAGAGGGAGAAAATTGAAGAGCAGGAGGAAGGGCATGATGGAGGAGGGGGGGTGGGCACAAGAATCAGGAGAGAAAGTGGTGGCAAGAGGAGGAAAGAGTGCAAGAGCAGAGGAGAGCCATGACACAAGTCTCTGTTAATTTGCAGATACCCTTAACACTGGGCATGTATGGCGACTCATTAACCGCTTGCAGATTTTTTTTTTTTTTTTTGCCTGTCAGGGGATCAAGTGGCTCTCGGGAGTAAAGGTTGCAATCATCTTGAGGTGGCAGCAACCAGCACTCAGCTCTGAACGGAAACAACCATAAAAATGATAGCAGGATAAATCAAAATACAAATGGTAACAAGCAAAAATGAAAAGCACAGACTGGGAGCCAAGGTAGTAATTTTTCTATTGGAAGTGTGTTCACAAAAGCTGTCTTGTGCCTGCACTCTATTACAGCAGTGCAAGCTGTCATTATGACCAAGGATATATGGAAGCCTCATAATATCCAGAGATTGGTAGTTTGTTAGACAGCACTGTACAATTTGCTGCAGCCTTGAAGGATCCTTGAGCCTCTCTTGACAATTTACCAAGGGAATTGCCAGAGCATTGCCTTTTGTCTGCTGGAGACACAGGGGCAATTATCCAGCCTCCTGTAATGTTTCCCTGACTTTAATCTCTTGGCTGAGAGCGTAAAGCAGAATGGGTAAGGTTTCAGAGCGCCTCTGGGTTCTATTAACACGCAACTGCTGTTTCTGTTCAGACCAGGCAGCCAAAGAGAGGACTGCAATCTGACAGACAGGCTTCCCCTGGGCTTTTAGGGAGAAAACATGATTATGTCATAATATATTTTCAAAAAGAGATCCATTTAACAGATTGCCCCTCTGTCTTTTCAATCTAACATGGCTCTGCTTTTGTCAGGCTCAGTGGGAGCACTGGAAATGACAGATGCTTCAATGAACCAAACAAGAATAAAAATAGTTTACTAAAAAAAAAAAAAAAAAAAATCAGCAGAGACCAGAATCAGGGTCAAGAAAATTCTATTTCTCTGACAATTTCATTATGTAAATTTAGTTAAGTCTTGTGTTAAATTTACTGAGTTAACAGAAATGTATTTGCCTTGCATACAGTTTTATTTATAATGTGAGCAAAATAAAGAAAAACTAAGATATAGCTGCAGCAATAACCACATTAACTGAGTGTTAGTTTATATAAAGAATAAAAAATCTATAGATAACTTCTCTGTTAGTTATTTATTGTAGTTTTTCTCCCTTTTCATCATCCAACAGTGTCAAACATCATCTGGTCTCAAGAGTAAGGATTTCAAGCTTTTCTATCATACGTTACACAAAAATCCTCAAGTCTTTAGGTTTTGTGCTGTTTAAAAAAGATAATATATGTCACTGAAACAAAAATCAGATTGCCACTAGAGTTGGTCTAACACATTTATATGGATGAAAACTTTGATTAAACAAAAGTGAATACCTGAGTCTTGATAGCTGCATCTATCCACTGCACTCAGTGGCAAACATTCTCTAGGTGAAGTTTCCAAAAACTTGAATGGGACTAAGCACACAAAAGACAAAGTGTGAGTACTTCACTATTTTTGTATTTGTAAGAGCTCTCCAAATGGTGGTGTATCTTGTGATCAAAGTCTAGAGTGCAGGATGCCGTCTCTGCCTCTCTTAGATGAGAGACTATTTGCTTTGTGAGAAGCAAAGGGTTCTGTGTTTCCTATAGGAAATTTAGGCATTACATTGCATTACTCAGAAAATGAAGAAATGTGTTAGCAACATATTTTAGGATAAGAATCCTGAAGGAGATATAAAAATAAATAAACAAATCAGTAAATGATTGAAAGATTTTCATCAGTACATGGAAAGCCAATCCAACGTTTTCACCAACATCTGGTTTAGCAGTTAGAATTAGTTTTTCCAGCTATTTGACCAAGCAGATAATCAAAAATAAAGGTCAACGTGGGCTGTTGCTTGTATTAGTGCTAAAGCCAGTTTTTGGAGAGCAGGTGACCATGTTCTTTTAGGTAGCAGAAAAATTAATGTTTCATCAGATATAATAAGATTTTTGTTACCTTAGTGCAGCTTGTCAGTCAGAACTAACTGAGGTGTATTTGTGTGAAAGATTCCTATTCAACACACACACAAACATGACTTCCCATATTTTTGATGAGTTGTGGAACTATAATAAAATGTTACACAGGCTAATATTAGGTGTAGTTACACGTGTTTCATAACCCCGACAACAGCCAAGACATTCACACAATCTAATATTAATCATTAACTCTGCAGGTTTCAATTGTTTTTCTCCATTAAATGAGCAACTAGCTTGAAGTTTAGCTGCCACAGTTTGGAGGAAAAGCGGTAAATAAAAAGTGGAAATTGACACCATACAGCATTGTTCACCTATATGATCAGTTAGTAGATCTTCAGTGAAAGTGATAGATCTCCATCAGAATATTAGTATGGTACACTAACACACTGAGATATGTGTTAATGTGTTATTATGTCTAACAGATTGAAATGAAATCCATTTTTGTGGAGTTAGAAACTCAGCATAAATTTGGAAACAATCTCTTGGTGATCAACATGAGATGTTGATGTGCAAACAATAGCACCCCATGGTGACCTATATTTTCATGAGGGCTGTGCAGCTGCACTCACCTTATGTTCAGCCTAGCCAAAACCCTATACTACATAATATAAACATTCTTAAGATATTATTGGAGCCTTGTAAAACTCAGTGTCTGTAAACTGTATTGTTGGTTTTTTTGTATTATTGCAAACATTCATAAAACAATTTGTAATGCCTTAAAATTAGTTTAGCTAAACCATGAATGTGCTCCTGCTGCATTACAGACATGATACCCTCTGGACGTTTTACTCTTTTGGTCACAAAAGACCTAAAGAAATTGTAGAAGTATGTTATATTTATATAAAGGGCGATATTTTAATTGATGTTCCATTAATTTCAGTAAAAAAAACACAGATGATTGCGTATATTTGATAAGTCCATAATAATGGAACTGTTTCTGCAAAATATTTCATGAACACGCATTGCATTGAATGAACAGAAGCAGTTTGTTGTTAAGCATTACTAAAGGAAAGACAGAAACATTATCCCTCCAGATTACATAATTTACAAAGGCCACCATTACAGTGCTGGAAGCTTGAGTCACCCGTGGTCTAAAATGTAGCTACTATTTGGAGTTGAATTAGTATCTATTATTAATGAAATATAGACCACAAATTTAAAATATTTGCAGACAGCTTGTGGCAGATGAATGTGGATGAGCGGTGAATCTGTGATTTTTATTTCTCTAAAAAAAAAAATTGATAAATTAGAAATAAACACAGGCGCCAGGTGCCAAAGGGAATTTCAGCTCCCAGCACTTTAGCTCAATACCATCATTTCCTCTGTAATTAGTCATGTTGCTTATACACCTCCAGCTGTGCCTTAATCATAAAAAGTGTGTGGAAAAATAATTAGCATCTTAGCATAATGCACATAATAAAGAAGTCATTGTAGCTGTCTTGATCTTAACATCAAAGACTATGTTGGTTCCTTCTTAGGGCATTAGTATAATAAATTTCTAATCACTTCCAGTATTGACATACTGGATTCTTACTTGGAAAGAACACCAAGGAATGTCCTGATTCTTGTCCTGCTTTTGACTGGTAAAAAAAAAAAAATCATCACAAAAAGAGCAGACAAGAGTAGAAGGTGAAACGGTACAGTGAGGATGTGTGGTGTCTCCTCAGGACACATCAGGAGGAATTTATGTTTTCTAGGTTCATGGCCCTTTAGCTGCAGTGACACAAACATGCCCAGTGCTGACAGTCTTTTGACCTCGATATCTAAAATAGCATCCAGTCCACTAGCGTGGCTGTGTCCTTTGACTAAACTGTCCACAGGGTGAAGAGCAACTTCAACTTCCATGTGGAAAGTCCGTAGACATCAGTAGTCTAAACACAGCAGTGGCAGGAAAAGTAGTAGAGACAGCAGCGGTGGCGGTGGCAGCAGCAATCCAGCCTAATCCAAATGAATCCAGGTCTCCCAGGTTTGTTCATCCTGGTTGGAGGGTGATGACTGCTCTGCTCTGCTGGAGTGTTTATCTGCTGTCAGTGGTCGGTGACTGTACAGGCCTCATGTTATCAGGGCTCAGCCTGCTCAGGGATTGGAGGGTCTGTGCAAAGTAAACATAGAACCTGTCCTTCCCTTATCTGTCCCAGGAGAGAGTGTGTGTGCATTATGTGTGTGTAAATGGATGTTCATGAGTTAGAGTGAGAGAGGAAGAGAGAGAGAGAGAGAGAGAGAGAGAGAGAGAGAGAGAGAGAGAGAGAGAGAAATAAAGCGAGGGTAAGCTTGTTTCCATGGCAACCTCCTCCTTTAACCCCCACCCCTCCCCTGTAGAAGAGAACCCTGGTGGTCTTTGTGTAATGCGATTCCACTAGAATGCTCTGTGGATTAGAGCTGTGCTGCCTTCGGGCCCTAGGCAGGGCAACAGTGAAGACATTATTACCCAGATCAAATGCTGTAATCACTAGGCACTGGGGGCTTTCACATCCATTGCAGATAAAACCTAGGACTGGCAATACTCAGGTGATTAGAGGATTATTATTCTGTATTTCAGCACGGTGCCAGTCCCTCACTGTTGGAAAAAAAAGGAAAAACCCTGATTTCCTGTGTGATGGTGGGGGAGGATAGAAAACTGAATTCCATCCAAAAGAACCAGCCAGAATTCTACTGGACTATGATCAGTGACTGCGAGCTAAAACTAATGGGAGGGGGGACATTCACACAGACCACCCCCACCACCACCACCACTACCACACTGGTTTTCTGAATGGTATTCTAGTCTAGCCTCTAACATATAGCAGAATAGGGAACTTGCCTCTGTTCTTGTATTTTTGAGCTGCTGTAAAACACTAAAGCCACTTCATTTTAATCTGCACCGTTGCCCCTCTCTAAGTAGTGGAGAGCAACATGGGCTTTTGCATATGAATCTGCTGAAGCCTTCTGTTGAGACATAGATGAGCGGAAGGCGAGACAATGACCCCCTCAATGTCCACCAATGGGCACTCAGTAGTAGAACCTTTCATCTGCAGATATTCCACTGTTTGATTAAGTGAGAGAGAAAATTGTACTTGAGCAGGGAGCTTAAACTACAAATGCACACAGGAAGTACACACTTCACCAATGTGGGAAAAGAAAGACTATAGCCTTTAACAAATGAGCCCGTGAGAGCGGAGCATGGCGGCTGGCTCCATGCTGAAAGCATCCGGCCCTGCTTTTATAATCTAACAACAACATCTCTGAAGAGGCCACCTTATGAAGGGCCCAGAGCTTCAAGCACGGTCCTAGAAGAGTGTTGTTCTGGAGAGGACAGGTCGGGCCATTCACCTCTTCCTGCCCAAAAGTATTCAGCTACCAAAAGACCACTCAGCAGAACTCAAGAGCAGTGTTTACGTCATTTTTCTGAAGTGGCACTGAATAAAATTTCTGCCGTATTCTGTCACAATGAAATGGCTTTGTGATTTTAATGTGTCACCACAGAAAGTTAAAACAATGTGGTTTCTGACTGCGACCACAGATAGAGCTCACCGTGACTTTTTGAAAACCGCACCAACTTCATCCCTCAAAATTAATGTGAGCTTAGTAATTTTCTGAGTTAAAACACAGACAAGAGGTCCATATCAGCTTCTCTAACAACACCTGGAATGCCTTCCACTCATAGCTGCAGTTCCCTTGAGACAGTTGTCAGCCCCTGTCTAGATGCATTTACAGCCATTTGCTGATGCACTTCCATTAACTGTCAAGGGGAGCCTGTGAATGATATTGTAGCCTCTATATTGTAAATGAAGACTAGAGTATGCCAGAGCCCTCACTATGGTAGCAACACTCAGACTTCAAAGACATTTTTATGTTCTCTAAGCAGGTGAAGTAGAGCCAAGACCTTCGCTGTGTCAGTGTTTGTAACTAACTCGCTGTTACCTTTAAATTAGGTCTTTAATGCACTGACTTATTTAAAGGAAAACTGTGACATTTTGAAAATAAGCTAACATGCTAAGTTGCAAATGCCTAGCTTTTTTGAGCACAAAATCCAGGAAAAGGGAAAACATTTACTTTTTTTTAAATAGAAGAAAACTTTATCAGGTCCTTAAAAGCTTACCAGTTATTACAAAATATATAGTTCAAGCAAAAATCAAAAGCAACATGTGGTTTTATGCCTATGTGCTGCATATTTTCCTGGATTCAGTCACAAGCGTGGCTGTGTGAAGTTTCATTTTGAAGTTCTGTATTTAATGTCAATCAATTAGCTGAAAAAGAAAAAATAGCCAAAAGTAAGATTTACATTTAGGCACACAGATATGTTCAAATCAAACAACCAAACTTATTAGTGAGTTTAAGATTAGCTCTCTGGAAGCTAATGAGCAAAATATTAAACTATTTCTCAAAATCCTACATAAGTAGCAAGGTAAAAGCACTAGAGACATCCAGTCAAGATTATTTTTTATATAAAAACAGTTTATTGATTTATCAACAACTGTCAACTGTACAGTCCTTATAGGTGATGACATGTGAATCCTACAGTTTAATTTGAATGCAAAAACCCATTTCTGAATGAGAAGGCTGCGGTTGGATATTATGAAAAACTGAAGAAAGCAAACAGTATACCCCAAATATCAGATGTGGTCATGACTTTGCCTCTCACCTCTGAGTGCAACCTGGCAAGTCTTGTAGTCACAGGCTGTCGAAATTCGAAAGGCAGTAATTAACCCAGACTGGTGACTTTGCTGGGTGGAGCAATGACTTTTCATACAATAACTAAGTAAAGACTAAGCTCAAGTTGCAACTTTTGTAAAACCATCAGTGTTCCAGTTGTTAATCATTCATTTTGATGCTATAGAAAGCACCCAGTGTTCAGTGATATTTATTTCAGAGCTTAATTTCTGCGGAACTTGTGTAACTAAAAACAATCTTTTCCCCTCTTCCAGTCTAAAAAGGGCATTTTCAGAGTTCTTTACTGATAAAATCCATGGGACAAATGTCTGTGTTGTTGCACATGGCAAAGAAAAAACAAAAAACAAAAGCTGTTGTCACGGAGGAAAAAACAAAAATCCAATTTAATTTCCGAAAAGGTCATTCTGGACATTGAACATGGGAAGAAAAAAAAAAAAAAGCTGAAATAGAATATCCTCTTACCAAGTCCTAATCTAATTTCTATCCCCAGAAGGGACAGAAAATCACGGAGAGAACAAGAAAGAACCATCACAAGCGTAACTGGACACCAAAATATAAATCTATAAAAGGCCATTTATTACTCCATTATGTACACTTTTCACAGGATCTCCAAGGAGAAGCTCCAGAGTGAAGCGCTGCTTCTAGTTGTGTCATGGAACTTTATCCCCACATTAAAAAGGATGAATTTAAAAAAAAAAAAAAAAAGAAAGAAATATCCAATAAACAGGAAAACAGCAAGACATTATTTTCTTCTTAGTGCCTTGGGAAACTGCACTCTGTACAAGTGTTGCATGAGTGAGAAGGGCAGAGCTGAACGTCAGAGAATCCGAGGGCCAAAACCGGGCCACCTTCCATTTCAATCTGGCACTGCCAAACTTCCAGCCAATCCACCTCAGGGCTGCAGGCAACATCCATGCTGTCTGTGTGAGGGAAGATAGATGGAGGAAGAGTCTACTGTTCCTGAGCATAAACATGCTCCGATCCATAGCTGTCTGCTCTAATAGATCACTTCATACACAGTGGCCTTCTTGTCACCAGAGCCTGTCACAATGTACTTGTCGTCTGTTGAGATGTCACAGCTCAGGACAGATGAAGATTCCTTGGACTGTTTAACAAAAAAAAAAAAAAAAAAAGAGATAAAAACACTTTAGTCCTGGAGGCAGTTAACACACTCAAGTGCATTTAAAGTTAAGTGGGACGGATTAGCTGACGATAGGGCTAGATTAGATTGCAGTGACATCAAGTTTTGGTCTGACAGTCTTCAAAAAGACTCCTTTATCGAGTCAATAATTCAGGTTCAGTTTTCACTGATAGGATAGTCCTGTCAGACAGCGGTCGCTGTGCCCTTCCTCTTAGAGACAAGTGTGCATACTTTTGGAATAGCTGCAGACAGAGTGTATTGATCCACATACCTGGAATATGCTGGCGCCATAAGGAGTCCTCCAAGCATTCAACAGATTGTCCTTCCCAGTGCTTACGAACCATTTACCTGCAAATGAAACATCGCTGCAATCAGGCCCCTTGGACTAAGGCGTTTGACAAAAATGACCTACAAATTGAATATTATTACATTGATAACCTTGGGGATAGAACAGTCTTTAGACCAGCCTCTATAGGGTTAGCACTGAACAAAACATAACAGTCTAAGGTCCTTTAGCAGTTATGTAAAAAAATGTGTTCTCTTTTGTGTGCATTTGGTCATACCACAGTAGGCGAACTTGAGGGAGAGGACACAACTTTCATGCAGGTGGAGCTGATACTTGTCAGGCTTTGAATGGTGAAGCACTTCCACATTGCTGCTCTCCATACCCACAGCAAGCCACTCTCCAGTCGGACAGTAGCCCAAAGAGAAGATCTGGGGATGGGACAGTAATTACTGATAGCTCTGAGGCTAAAAAAACTAACAAACCACTTTTTAAGCTTGGGTGTGCGTTATCCATTTGCTCTGTGCTACAGGATCGTACCTGTGAAGTGAAATCATGCTGCTGCAGCTGCCGACCCTCTCTCAGATCCCAAGACCGAACAGTGTTATCAAGACCACCTGTCCACAACTTAGTGCCATCGTGGGATATGTCAATACAGCTAGCACCATCTGTATGACCCTGGAACTGCCTGCAATCAAAGTAAGGAGGGACACAAACATTTATTTACTTAATCTTAAGAGCCATTCTGCTGAATCATTTCTTTTTTTCCCCTTCTTCTAACCTAACAAGAGTCTGGTTGTGCAAGTCCCAAACGGCAATGTTTCCATCACTGCAGCAGGAAAAGCAGACTTTGGCATCGGGGCTGATGGCCAAGGCGTAGCAAGCTGGGGCTGAGGAGGTGAGTTCAGCCTTGATGCGGGGTGTTTGAGAGGCCAGATCCCAGATGGTTAATGTGCTGGCCTCGCCTCCAACAATCAATGTGCGACCATCAGGCAGCAGCTTACAGGAGCGGATGTAGTTATCCCTGTTCTGTTGTGCAGAGGACAAAGTAAATCAATACATTTTCAGGGCAGTGGAATGAGCGAGCGAATCTTGAGGAAAAAATGATAAAAATCTTGTCTTTATAATAAATCAACCAAAGGATATTGTCAAACATAATCTGAAGTGAGTGGACAAGCTTATAGCTTGTTGAATTAACACATTTATTTGGAGATGTTGACATTTCTAGGCAAACATAAATGATAAGAAAATGTGTGATGTTTATCACTTTCTTCCTTGGTTGTTGCCAGAAGTACTTTAATCCATTTTTAAAAAAAAAATAAAGCAAAAGCATCATGTGCATTCAGTGCCAATTCAGTTGCTGTCAACTGTCCTCATTCCAGCTGGGATGTAATCCTCAACAAAAGATGATCTTATTGTTAGGGGAATGTCACTGTGTATAAAGTGTACTAAATGAACTGATGGCAAAATATTGCTGATGAGTGAAGCATGCATTAGCAGACGGCCTTACCAGACAGTCCAGTTGGGACACAGGACTCTTGCTGCCGGGCTGGCTAATATCCCAGATTTTGACACAGCCTTTGCCACCAGTGTAGACATGTCGTGTGGGGTTGCTAATGGTAACAGCACACACCACCTCACCGTGGCTCAGTGTGTTGATCTGACGGGCGTGGCGTGGGATACCAGGGCCAATGAGGGCATCAGGTGGGAAGGGTACAGGCTGCATCTGGCCATCTGCACTGACGTGGAAGGAGTACGCTCTGCAGGAAAAAGGACCGACAAGAATGTGTTGCTGTTGCTGGTTTTAAAAATGCATGAGGATAACACATTTAGTAAAACACTTACGGTTTGCCACCAGAAATGGATGTGAGGCTGGCTGGAAGGCCCGGGGCTCTCATGTGGGTGTGAGGATCAAACCCCTAAAAGGTGACAACATGTACATGCTTAAACAGCAGATCTGTTTCTGACCTGTGATCGCACCCAAATCCCACATGGCTCTCTAACTATGTACAGTGCTTCAAACATAATCCCCAATACAACGAGATGAAAGAGCAAGAGAAGTATTACCATGGGGGAGCGTCCATAAGCTGCTGCTGCTGCAGCGCTCATCTGGGGGGAGATGTGTAGACCAGCATACACCCCGGGACTCGTCAGACCTCCATTCATTTCATGGTGGCCCATCATGGCAAAGGGAGAAGGATAGGATCCCGCAATAGGTAGAGGGGTACGCAAAGCTGGTGCTGCAAAAGACAAAGATGGGAGATGGATATCGGTATGTGACATAACAGTACATCGGGAGAGAATGGTAAACGATTATCTCAGTTTCCAGAGAGGACAGAGAATGGTAACTAACCAAGAGCCTCCATGCCTGGTGGTTTGCCCAAAATGGGTCTGAGCCCAGGAGTGGAGCTGGTGCCAGGGGTAGGGGCATCGTTACGGGGAGTGGGGGTGTTGGATTTGAGACCAGGCGTGGAGGATTTGTCATTCTGTCAAAGGAATGAGAGAGAAAGCACATTCACAATCCAGAAACCAGGCACTGTGCAGGCTGACAATTTGAGAGCAAACTGAACTTAATCCAATCTAATTCTGACAACCCTCATAGTCCTGCAGAGCCATAAACTGCTATTTATTCTAAAACCTATTATGGTCACAATGGAGATGGGGCCGTTTTTATCCCTTTACTGCTTCAGCTTTAATCTTTTAGTGCGGCAGAGGCAAAAATCCTGGAATAGTTAAATACATTGAGCTATTAACAGAGAAGACCTGACTGATCCTGATGTGGGACAATATTATCCCTGACATTTAGTCATGCACTTAAAGCAGAGACAGCCATTCCTAATCCACAGTAGAAAATGTCCTACATCTATTTGCACATATCTCTTTGCTCTCTCTGCAATTTTCATTTAAAGCCTTTTCTGTCCCACTTTGCCTTTAACTCTCATGATGTCTTACATGACTGAGCTCCTTGGCCTTGGAGGATGGGGTGCTTCCAGAGGATGCCACTGATGCAGGGCTGTTGGGTGTGTCCTTCTTAGGTGGGCGTGGTTTATCAATGCCATTTTCAGGTGGTGAATGGGCTGGGCTTGCCCGTGGAGTGGCAGGATCCTGATAAAACAGATTTTGATATTAGTAGAACAGCCATCTCTGTACATGTGCATGAGCAATTTATAGTTACACTTCATACTTCTCACCTCATTAGAAACATCTACCACCAAGTCATCGCTTTTCTCTCCATCGCTGTCCTGTAATGACAATTAGAAAAATAAGTCAACCTTGCAGATACACTCCAGAAACATGCCTTACCACTTGGGGAGCTTTGCAGCTCTGTAAGATTTGGTGGATAAAAGCTTATTTGCCTTTTTGGTGAGAGTTGGATAACCCAGGAGAAGTAACTTCCTGGAGTGAGAGGTTGCCAGGCAACCAGCAAAGACTCCAGAAAGTCACTTGTCCCTGCACATGATTTGAAATATAAAACCCTGTCAATTTTTCACTTTGCATTTTTTGGACGGATAATATTATGTGTTAAATGTTGAACAGAGAAACAAACAAGCATAATGTATTACAAAACATGTTTAGGTATTCTTTTAATGACTTACATATCTGCTCATGCTGTCCTTCTCCTCTACTTTGCGCTTTTTAGAGTCCAAACTGTAGTCGGATGAGCTACGATGCTTCTCACTGGTTGTTCGCAAACTTTCTGATGGAGATATTGAGTTATTCTGCCAAGAGAAAACCAAACACAATTTATTACCACTTTGTCTTCCTTCGTCAAAGTAAGCAAGTCATTCATCTATTACAAATTCACAGAGAGCACACTGTGCCAATCCAAACACTAAAAATGCCTTATTCACACAACGATGTGTACAGCAGACTCTTTAAAATGCAGCTGTGGGCCAGCTCCAAACAGTACCCTGACACCAGCCAAGTCCAATCTCACACACAAGGCTGGCCCTGGCTACACAACAGAATGGGCTGTTATCTGAACTGAAAGGAGGAGGGCTTGTTTTCCGAGCTGGGCTCCCTCCTCCTCATAACTGGACAACAAACAGCCTCACAGGGACATGAGCAGTGTGTTGTGACTGAACAGAGGGCCTTTTCTCCAGAGTCATTTGGGCTAAGCATGAGAGAGAGAGAGGGAGAGGTGGGGGGAGAGAGAAAGACAGAGAGAAACTATATGTTGTGGGCACTAGGCATTGATTGCCACAGTGCGCTTGGGCACCATGTCAGCGCAGGCTTTGAGCTCCGATAAAGAAAGAGAATCTATATCCTGCCAGTGGGCACAGCAGTGTGGGACTGGCTGGTGCTTCTTCATGGAGCCTGCCCACACAAGCTGGGACAGCTCACTCCAAATGCCAACAGAATGTGAGGCACTAGGCAGGTGTCCAACGGCTTTTGCAGGAGTTTGCCATTTGCTTGCAAACTGCCAAGTTCTCCTGATTCTCTCTGTCCCTCATCAGAGGACCAAAGCAACAACACGGACAAAGTCAGCGGTAACTCAGAGGAGTGAACAATGGCTGATGGAGTCTGGGCAAAGGGCCACTGTCTGCATAATGGCTGACCTTTAAAGACATGCTTAGCGTGACTCATTAACCAAAGTCACCACTCTACTATCAGATGACCTGGGACGAGAGCACAGAAACAAAACAGGCTTGCTAATCGCCCCAGGAGTTCCATTTCTTCAGACATGACTGCACCCATTCAGCTGACCCAGCCTACAGAAACTCAATCTCACAGGCCCATCACAAGTCATCAGAGATTGCAGCATTTCAAATAAAACACTCCAACAGGTCCAACCAGATGGGGTGGAGAGAAACAAAACAACTTGCATTTGTGATCATAAATATTTATCACAACCCAGAGAAGGACTGAGATGCTACACAAGAGAGGCAGTAAAAAAGATCAAATGAATCTTTTAAGAAGGGGAAGTCCAAGTCCTCCATTAATTGTGATGAAATTACAAGGCTTCTAATCTCTCCAGTATGATAGCAGTCATTTCCCTTTTGGATTAAGCACAAGATTTATATTCCAAACCTCATTTTCCATTAATCATTTTATTCAAAGCAGATTACAACAGCGTATGAAATCAGCTATAACATGCAGTGATTATGACAGTGGAATGATTTGTGAAATCAACAATCCCTTCAACTAAAAAAGCTGCAGTTCTGCACACTCACCGTGCTCTCTGGATCACAGACATCGCAGTGGTGGTGTAGGTAATGATGAAACAAAGTAAGCAAAGAGAAAAACATGTCAGTTAGTACATCATAACAAATGCTTTTGGCTGAACATGTGTGAATAAGCTGCAGGGCATAAGGCCCCTCTTATCACCACATGTTGAAGCTGCTGAATAGCTTATGTAGTCATGGGCTGGGAATGTACCAGCCCATTAACCAGGCAGAATGTGAACAGACAGGATGTGCTCCTCACCTAAGGGCCCTATGATTCTGCTCTAGAGAGTGAGAAGCCCTCCACACTTAATTGGTTTTTTGATGTTTAACATCTTTTCAACCATGTTAAAATTAATATAAACTTCAGTTCTCCTAAATAAACTGACTAGACAGCCAATGTGCTATTAGACAGCAATATAAGCTGAGCTTAAAGTCTTACCTCTGTGTTCAAGATCGTGGTGGTTCTTCTCATCCTTCACTGGGAGGTGAGCTTGGCTGCCCAGTGCCCCTAATGCCAGTAGGCCTGATCCAGAGCCTGACACAGGGGGGATGCCAGGTGGCTGCAGACCCGAGGGGTGGGGTGGCAGCTGGACTGGAGGCCCATGAGCAGCATGGGAGAGATGCTGTGCCTGGAGTTGCTGTTGCTGCAAGATTACAGGGAGATAGACAGACAGACAACAAGTGGGTCGGAGGGAAAAGCCAAGGGGAAACTACATACTACACATCAAATCAAACTTTATTTATTAAGTGCTTTTCATACAAAAGTAGTACAAAGTGCTTCACATAATAAAAACAATTTTTGAACACAGATACATACATACTATATACATGTATGTATGTATGTATGTATGTATGTATGTATGTATGTATGTGTATATATATATATATATATAAACCCCTCAGTGCTCTTTCCATATCAAGCCAATGTGGCTTAAGCACTGTGCTGTGAAGAGTACAAGTTGTTACTGATAATCTTCTCAATATACCCAGTGCATGAGATGTTGCGTCACAAAGAGTTAGTAATTCACAGTTAATTAAAAAAGGGAATCATTTCTAAAAAAATAAATGTAAAGAAGGTAGCAATGGCTCAATCAAACTTGCCTAAAAGACACAGCTAAATACAATGTAATTTAATCTTAACAGACATATTTCATATTGCAGCATCACACCTCATCACCTCATGCCATCAGAGAGTTAAGAAGTCATCTTAAAAAACATTAAACTGTCTGCCTGTGGGCTAAACAACTACACTTCAAAAACCCAACTAGTGTCTGTTTACTACTCTCATATTCATATTCCTTGATTAACAATACATAAATCATTAGCACACCAAAACTTGCCAGAAGCTGGCATGCCTTCTCTCTAAGTCTTGAGTGTGTGTTGGGAAGACTGCTCTGGGAGCCAAGAGCAGGGGTCCCATGCTGGCACTCAGTCAAGCCTCCAATATTCACCATCAATATTTGAAAGGTGCAGGGAAATAGATGGGAGTTAAAAGGCACTCAGCTTGGAAGTAAGCAGTTTAAAGCAAGGTTAAATAATACTTAGCTGAGACACCAATAAAAACATCAGCAATTTATTACCCATCTACAAGGCAGCTGAATAATTCAGTTGCTGTTACAACATGCACCTCTCTCATTTACAAGACAGACTTCAATCAGTGGCCTTTTATGGCCATTTCAAGAATATTAGGAACAAGGTAATGACTAGGGGGAGGTGCAACACATATAACGATGGATTAATTCAGTAGCAGCTTGCTTTCAGACTTGTTGGCAGAAATACAAATGGCACATAGTTCTGTCTATAAAAAAATATGGCAAGAATCTCTTTACTCTTTTCTTTTTTTTTTTTTTTTTTTTAAATTACATTATTGCCCTGGAAGTAAAATAAGTCAAACTGAAAAACAGCTACTGTTTAACTTGCAACTTCATCCCTTGCTCCATGAGACTGATGCCATCTAAATACAAAATGTACCCAGGACAGAGTGATCAGAGAGCCAGAAAGTGTGTTATAATATTATGTCCATGAGGGAAATTAAGGAGCAAGTTCATTGGCAGGGGAGAGACATCCTTGCTCATTGTGTTTAATGAGGCACTGATGGGTAATAAGCATGGCTGATCAGCAAGAGCCCTCATTAAAGCGCCATAAATGAAGACAATAATAAATAAAGAAAGGAATCTGGCCTATTTCTTCTAATTTAATATTCCAAGATAAAGACCTACTCATTGCCCCCTCCCTCCCCCCCACACTGAGCAATGCTATAGAGAGAGAGGAAAAAAAGGGCTAAACTCAGCACATGTATTACAGTATTCTCAGGTGTGCTAACAAAATAACTATGGCAAAAAGCACAGCACTTGGGCACAATTAGTGCCATGCAACATGCACAAGCACTTCAAGCCCACGTGTGTTTGAGCACTGAGTTCGTTAACAAGAGCATGACATAGACAGATACTGTGGATGCCACTGACCATGAGAGCAGGGTAGGCAGCTTGCTGCTGCTGAAAAGGAGGACAAAAGGGTCAAGGCTAGAGCTGCTTCAGATGCCTTGTCTTCATTATTAAAATACTACACTGCACTTAAAGGTCTTGCATACATAAGAAATAGTTTTACTCATTGTTAAACAATGTGTGAAATTATTCAAGTGGCCTGTCAAAGGTAGGAAGATGAACATATCTGAGCCATTTACTGTTGATTTGAATATTTTTGTGGATTTTCTAATCATACACCACACCAGTCAGGTTCATCTCAACACAAGCAGCTGCCCTAGTTGCATTCTATTAATGGCCAGCAGCTCCATCAATAAGACATGCAGCAGCTTCCTGGATGCTGCCTGTCTGGCTGGCACGCTCTTTCACCCTGCCTTGCTTTACAATATACATGAGGATTTTGGCATGCCTACAGTGCTTCTTCTTAATAAATAACTGATGGACAGGTATTCGTAAAACATACAGTAGCTACATTTCCACACCCCCTGGCAAAAGCAGCCATCTGACTTCATCGTTTCATTTAGCAGTCCAGGTGTCACATAAGAGGATATTCTAAAAAATCTCATGTTGGTTCAGCAAATATTTCATAAGGCAATTTTTAATTCAGCTACCTTTAAATTAGAGACCAACAGAGTGTCTCTGTGAAAATATCACAGCTCCACCACCATCAAATGCTCAGTAATAATAAAGTATATGTAGCATATGTGCTAAATATGAAAATCACATATGCAAGCTGGAGCCACAAATCAAATATTACTATTCTTAGGCATGTATGTTGCTTGTAGGTGCTCTGCTTTTGTTGAAGTGTAATAAAGCATCTGCTTCAGTAAAAAAAAAAAACACACAAAAAAAACAAAAAAAAAAAACAAAGAGCTGTCCATCACTGCAAGACACTTACTCAAACAAATGCAACAGAGCAATTATCCTAGAACAAAAGGTCACTGTGGGGGCATTAATTGAATTCCAATGTGTGCCTCCAGTCATCAGGTCAGCCTTTTGAGCCAGCCTCTTGTGAGTGCTAAAGATTCAACTGTCGTAATAAGATCACTGATAGCCTGAGCTTTGTAACGTCAGTGAAACCAATCACTCATGCTTCAGCAGTGCAGGATGAGTATGGCTGATCAATGAGGAGCAGATGGTGTTTTGAAGCAGTGATGAACACCAAACATTATTGCTCAGGGCTGTGTTGTGCAGCAGAGCTGTGATGGCTGACTGCTGTCTGTATTGTCTCAGCAAGCATGCAACGCTGGCTGTTCAGCTTCAGCCTTTTAACTCCCACAGCTATCCAGGTCAACAGTGAGGGATGAGGTTCCTCGTTAAAACCTTAGCCAATTAAAGCGATGCGGGCTGCGAAGGGGATCTCAAGAGCTCTTAGGCTCACATTTATAAACACACAACAAGGCAGAGAGGATGCCACCGAGATCAGTGCTGCAGAAACAGACCATGTCTTAAAAGCTACATTTGTTTTTCTTATGATAAATATGATATGAAATTTGCACTGCAACAATCATTAATGGTATATTACATTCTGCATACTTAACTGTTGGTTTATGGTCATGTGATGTGCAGAACATTTTTATGGGCAGTTTTGCCCCAACACAAGTTCAAACAAAGGAATAAAAAGGGGGTATACACACTGTGAGAGGCAGATTGGGAAGTCCACGTACCCCGATGATGGCATTCAGCTCGGTCATAGTCACCTGCTTAGCTCTCTCCACTGCCTGAGCAACCTGCTGTTGGTGCTGAGAGAAGACATTTACAAATGATTATTGGAACGTGCCAAACCTGCAATTTCACACTTAATTTCACCAGCACCACAAGGATATGCAAACTACACACTTGATTACTTAAAACTACTTAACATAACTGTTTTTCAACAAGTATCTCTACAATGCAAGCAACAATAAACTCTTTTAAAATAAACTGCAACACTGTTTAAAGGCCATTTTCAAAACTCACCTCTTGTGACAGGAAAGGCATAATTTGAGCTAAAATTGCATTCAGTCGTTTGGCAATCTCGGTCTGGAAAAGAAAAGAGAACCAAAATAAGATGGTTGGGTATGAAACACACAGTGACTTCATATAACCCCGCCTTTAATGTTTACACCGATTAAGTCAATTACTGCGGCAATCAGAACTGCTTGACTCAACATCCTCTAAACAGCGTGATATTGACATTTGAAATATTTAAAACATTAGGAGAGCCCAGGGGGATGGAGCACAGCTGTGCTGAGAGTGCACTCCATGATAAACGGATATGAGCAGGCAGTGTGCTGCTGTGTTGAGAGGATCCTCTCTTGCACTCTGCTCTCCTTCCACTCAGCTGCAACTCCACTGTCCTGCACTTAACCTCAGTGTTAAACCACACAACCACACCCCAGCAACCTGCCCTGCACTGTTTACTTACATGTGACAGTGTGGACAATCAACAGTAAGAATTACAGTGAACAAAGATAACAAACCATAATAACCTTGTGGGTAACAGATATCAAATTTATGATCAATAACCATTAAAAGACACTGAGCAGTCTGTGAGTGCACTCTATGCAAAAGCTCAGCCTTTCCAAGATAGGAGCTGGAGCCATTTCTCACTGCAATCAAGTGCTCAGCCCACCATCCTCCTAGCCTCCCATCCATCCACAAAACCCTGCCTCCATTCTTCTGCTTGTCTACCAACTGCCATGGCAACGGCTGCTGCCCTATCTGGCTGGGATCATTATGCAAATGGCACCCCTGCTTGACCGTAACAGGCTTTAAAATCATATTACGTGCTTGGAGGCAGGTCATTAAATTGAATTTTCAGCCTGTCGATCACATGAACGGACCAAATGAATGGTGGATAAAAAGAGCAGGGGGAGGGGGTGTGATCCAGCACCCTCTCCTGTAAAAACAGTCCTTCCCCTCTCTTTCTCTCTCTCTCTGTCTCCCTCCTTCCAGGGTTTAGGGATGAGACTTTCAGGTTCAGGCTGTGCTCTGGGAGCAGAAAAATAACAGAGCCAAAGCTACATCATCTTTGGAATTTATGAGCTGCAGTTCAACCCAGGGCCACTGCGGAACACAAACACATCACAGGGATTTTCTCTGATTTTTCATTTGGAGCTGCACACACAATGTACTTTGCAGACCGCCAGCTTATTTATTACACATGGCAGAAATGCCAGGCAGTTTTGGCAGCCAGACATATTACATCTGAGCAGAGCCAGAGAGATTGGAGAGTAATGTCCAACAGAACAAGACCTGCTGACCCAAGCTGCAACATGGATAGCCACTTAGCCAGGCAAGGCAGCAGGACAAACAACAAGCTGAAGATGAAATATCAAATGAAACAAAGTGAAGCTTGGGATCAGAGGCAATAATCTGTAACAAATACATAGTAGCATGTCTAACACAAAGTACGATAGTCCATGAGTTAACACCAACAATAGCTTTCATATTTTTTGTTGATAAGGATGAACTGTGGTCTCCTGTAACATGCAATAAATATAGCCTTCAACTAATAAACCCACTAAACGTGTTAGATAAAGGTTTTATGGGTATAGGTAATAATGCAATTTAGCAAGTGTTCTAGAAAGAGTCAAAGGAGACTTTCAGACATGGTTTAAAAACTACTGGGCCTGTATAATCCATGTTTGTTAAGATAAGCCATGTAAATAGCAGTCGAACATTTGACAGGATTTGTGAAAAGGCCCTGAGCACACGGTCCATTCCTCTGTAAGCTTAGTGTCATGGTGACAGCTGGCTGGGAGAGGTCAGGAGGTGGCTTATCCACTGTGCCCTAAACAACTGCCAGTCTCTACACTCACAATGCATCGATGCAAATACATGGATACATGGCAGAGGCATCAGCTCAGCTCACCACTGCTGTCAAAATAGATACCATGCAGTGCAGGGAGGACTTTTTTTTTTTCTACTGGCAGATAAAAATGGGGCTGTTGTCACTTTAAGTAGATGACAGCTTGGCTCTTGAGAGGCCAGCTTTGCACCGCTGCTACACAATTACAGGTACTCGGACTTGTGTAGTACCACTTTAGAGCAATCTCAGGCTAGCTTGTCAATGGTGTGCAGAGAGGTATTCGCCTGTTGCTATCAGCAGAGGGAAAATGGACTTGAAACACTGATGACTGTTAAATACAGAGGAAAAGCAGGTGAGCCATCTGTAAACAACATTGGGAGAGTCTTATTTATAGGGTCAGAAATTTGCCTGAGGCCTGAATGTTTCTGTGAGAAGAAACTAGACAGTCCTCTAAACACAATAATGATGTTTGCAGATGAGATTACATGTTGGACAAAGCCTCAGTCATTGTTAATGTGAGGCAAATCCACAGTAAATTTCTAACTGACATTTAAACTTATCAGTATTGATCTAGGTAAAGCCAAAAGGCAACATAAATGGATATAATCCTCTGACTAACCTTGTCTGCTGCAGCAATCAAGTTTTTCTTTTTAGCCAAAAGAGCATATTATCTTAAAAACATCTTTGTTCCAACAAAAACAACAAAAAAAAAAATCTTTTTAGTCATACCAAATTTTAAGTTCAGTAATTTTACATTTTTAGAACTTGATTTGACAGAAAAAAGCTTACATTATTATTACACTGCAGTCCAGTCCCACATGACAGATTGGGTAAATGGTAGCACTGATGGCTTGGAGAGACACAGTTTCTTCAACCACTTTCCACAGCATGCTTCTTTTGTATGAACAATACAGACAGTCTGTTGACTGTTCAAGTTTGCTTTGGCATAGGGCATGAAAGACACTTTGCTAATAAGCAAATGATTCCTGCAGGCATGAGTCTCATGTCTCTGTTGCAATTACAGGTAACAGCCAAATCTGATTGAAGCTAACCAACATACAAGCCCCAAATCCCATGCAGCTCTTGGAAACAGGCACCATATGATGGTAATTATGGGCTGACATCATACAGCAGAAATTAGCTTTTTGCATCTATGCACTGCTATGGCTGACAGAGAGGGATCAGATAACGCCACCACATCAGTCCATCTAAGCTGTGCCGGTGTGTGCATTCTGAAAGCTGAATTATGTCCCTGTGCTGTAATGAAAAAGGCACAGTTAGAGCAATGGGTTTCCTCACTGTGGAATAAATCTCCTGGCAGGAAAATAATATGCCTGTGTGCATCCAATAATCCATCTCAACCCTGCCTGTTAACCACTCCCCATTTTCTCCTCCTCCCCTGCCCGAGCTGTAAGCCGGGGGAGCAGCAAGGATGGGGTCTGCACCGTTTGCTCACAAACATGCCGTTCAGCAGGTTAGGGCCCCACTGATGAATTATTCAAGCGCTTCCATCAGCTCTGTTGAGGTTCCTGATAAAAGTCAGGCGCTAAAATGGATCAGTCGATTAACCTGTTTACACAGAGCTGGGCTGTTGCCCCTCCCCCAGCTCTACCCCCCCTCCTCCTCTTTTTCTTTGCTCTGGTTGGTGATAAGTGCCTGACAGAAGCTATCAGAGGGGCCCGAGGCCTGACAGACATGTGGCAGTGTGACATACAGACCAGCCACTGATGGATCACCCTACCACGCCAATCTGCCATGCCGCCAGTGTTGTCATTAACCAAGTTAGGCAGTCGCAAGAGAAGGGACAGACTGAATGGTCTGAGAAGAGCATACAATGGAATCTCAGGATTACTCGTTCATAAAAATCTTTATAACTTCAGGCATCTGTGTGATTGATCTACGGAGCAATACAAGATAGGACCCTTTGATAAAGATAAAAGTACAATGAGTGTCTAAATGACTTTTGCTCCACTCTGGTAATTGCTGCTCGTCTAAAAAAGAAACACTGACCCATCAGAAGTCCTCTCCGTTTAATCATTACGTCAAAGGCTGAGCCTGTCAAAGTCTACCTTTAATCTTATCAAAAAGCTGAGTCAATCCAGGCGTTACACCACTTGTAAATCTCAAAATGGGTGACAGCAATTGTTCAAATGCTGGTACAGTACACGTTTACAGCTGTGCCATATAGTTTGTGAGCAATAGATCTGCCTGTCGACAGCCTATTACTGATGTTCAGTTCACAGACTGTACAAGGCTCTTCCTGCATCTGACTTCCCTCAACACAGTGGAAATTTAATGAGCCGAGAAATACGGGGAAGGAGAAAATACATACCTGTTTGTGCATCTCTATGTTCAACCCGTAAGACATCTCGTAATACTGAAATTAAAGCAAAGAAACATTACAATATTTAGTATATACTCTACAAGTGTGTTGTTTTCAAAATTCTGATTTTAGTGTAATTAACTAACTCCACTGAACAGCCACAAATCAATTAAATTGATCTGTAGAATAACTACATCATCACATGGTTTTAGACATTGTGATAAAAACTAAAAGGCGATGAACTAAGATCAGACTAAAAAAAATTGACTTCTTTAAGCAGCTGACAGTGAACAGCCAATAAGTCCATTTTTAGCTGTTCGTAGTGTAGGAACAAAGAAGAAAGGGTCAGATTTATTGATCACTATCTTAAGCCATCAATTCTCCATGATGTCTGTTTACTTAGCGTAACGTGATTGCTCAACACTCTTGATATTTCCAGCCAGGTCAGTCTGTCTGGCTGAAATGTAATCTGTGGAGCCCACAAGTGGCAGCCAGGGCAGAAATGGCTTTCCAGTCAGCGTCTATTTGATGAGGCCAATGCATTATTCAGTCCATTAGCTTCTTCGAAAATTACTCTCAAACAAGAGAGCCATTCTGTCTGAGATCAGAGCCCTACAGCCATGGCGTAACTTGACACCCTGCGTTGGCTGTGGGATACTTCCCTACATGTTTACCTAACCCCATCCTTGTCAGTCTGACAAGTTTAACCGTGAAACAACAACAGGTTTAATTTAAGCCGGCATATATTGGTTTAAATCATCCCAGGTGCATGTTTACCTGGGACAACAGAGTACACTGTAGAAAAATCTGCTCATTGCATCATGTCTGAACTCATTTCTTGTGTCAAGGGCACACCTTTGTTTTTCTTAAAAAAAAAAAACAAAAAAAAAAAAAAAAAAAGGCTGCTGAAATAAAAGCTGATAATTAACGTTTACAAAGAATGCTGGTGATAAAGAAAATAAATCTGCTGCAGCCTTGTTCCATGTCCTCCATCTTGTTTACAGTGGTGCATTTTCCCACACACTGCTCTGGGCCTCCACCAGCACCTCACACCTAATTTATGGCCATGCATATGTCTGAGCGTGGAGTCTCCTAGGAGAATAATCAGATCAGCACACACAGAGGGCAACGCTGCAGTCAACCCTTGGAGATCAGGGGCGTGTTATAATGGAGCCTCAGCCCACTGCCTGGCAGGAAGAGCTCCTCTGTAACGACCAGCTGCATCAAACCCCCTGAGGGCTTTCACAGGCCTGTACCTGACACTCAGCCCGCCCTAACCACTACATAGGTGATCACAATAGCCTGTGTCACTCCACCCCAACTAGATCTACAACAAGCCTTGCAATTTGGTACCATAATTGCTCCCTATTGTAACATAATCTTACCATGACATAGTGGCGCTGCATCTCTGTCTTCTCATTGGCCAGTTTGTCATACTCCACCTTAAGACTAAAATAGAAGAAAATGTGTCATTTTCAAACATCCCCACCACTTTGGTAACTCACTCACACTTTACTACTTGACAGCAGGGTAGAAATTAGTCCTTTTTTCATTCTTGGAATAACCGAAATTTTACAGAACAATAGAACAAATGCTGATGGTTATATTTGGGTGATGATTACCTGTGATACTGTGCTTGCAGGAACTGAAATTCATCTTTTATTCTGTCGCAAGACTCCGCTACAGTGAATTTGAAGCCAGGTTGGCCGGGTTGATGTGGAGCCTGAAAGAAGGTTGAAAAATAAATATCTCAAAAAAATCCAATCACACAATTGAAGTTCTATTCCTCATTTTCTGTCATTGTGCCCCATGCAACTTCTCACATCAGACTACTTTCAGGATAATATCTCCTTTGCAGTAGCACATTACTACACCAAAGAGGTGGCTCTACTTCACACCTCCAGCTGCTAATAACACCACATGAATGGCTTTCACACCGAATATGAATTCTCGTCCCAGAGATGAATTCAAACCACCACCTGTCCTCATATTCCGCACAGTTATAGGTGAGTAAATATCTCCAGGTGTGCAAATCAACTGCATTCAGTTTACAGCATATCCTGGTGTAAGATTAATAAATTGTAACATATAGAAAATATGATGACCTGCAGCGAGGGGCGAAAAAGGCTTTACAGGGCAGTTTTAGTGGGAATCGGCACAGTCAGGAACCTACAAATCGCTGTTCTACGATAAATCTGTAAACTGCTCAAAGTATTGAGGAGGCACGTCTTACCGGATGTCGGCCTTGCGGATACATCTTGAAATGTATCCTTTGTTTATCTCTCCAGTGTGCAGGTCCTTTGGCAAAATGGTTGAAATGTGCTCACAGCCACACTAGTCTCAGTAGACTCAGGAGTGGGGGGGCAGGGGAGGTCGAGAAAATCCTGTGTTGAAAAAAATGACGCTGTTTAACCTACAGCTGTAAAATAAACAACTTAATGCTGTTCACGTTGTCTACTAATGAATAGTCAAAGCACCACACAGTCCCCAGTTATTGCTGTAATTCAAGTCCTCTGAAAAACAGCGTTAAACGCTCATTCCTGTCTTCTTGATGACCTTATTCGTTCAGTGGTCAAAGATTTATAAGAAAAAAATTAAATTGCAATTCAGAATTTAAATTAATGCAAATAAAATATATATATTTTTTTTAAAAAGAACGATGCCACTTTTTCTTTGTTTTAACACCCGCGTCAAATTCGAGTGTTTGTGAATCCAACCTTGACTGATGTTCGTCAAATGAGCAGAACCCCCGCTCTATAGGACGTCTACAGGCAGGCCACAACCGACAGCAGCTGGCTTCCACCTACTGTTTGACTCCGCGCAGAGCCATGAAAGAGGTGCGCTGCTGAGCGTACGCCCCCGAAAAAAATATGAAAAAGAAATCAACAGCTCTGGTAAATACATACCCGAACGTGCGCCCCAACCGTCCGTCGGACCTCTGTTTCCGTAGAAAAAACAGAGGCTATAATTCATGCGTTTAATCCCTCGTAATGTGAACGCGGTTCTCGAAAAGCATCCTCACTCTCCGGAACGCACCCAGCCAGACTGGGGCAGCAGTTGGGAGAAAATTTGGTGCGGTCGGGCTCGATTAAACTACTTTATTCTTCAGCCGCGAACCTCCGTGGAATGTGCGCCTTCTGTGGCTGGTTAATCCCAAAAAGAGAGAGAAAAAATATGCCTCCAAAATCTGTCTTCCGACTCGAAGAGGTTCTTTAAAAGCGTAACATGGTACTCTCCACAATCTCGCATTTCCCCCAGTTGTCCAGCTTACCCCGGTTGCCACACACAGGCAGCAGGGCTGAACTGCCGTGAAAGCGCCTATCTGTCCAATCGCATTACTCGGAAGGAATACAGCCACATCTGCCTATCGGAGAGCGACGGCCCCACGTGGGGTGCAACGATACATGACATCATCCCACGGATCCACAAGGCATCAGCCGTCCGTCCCACCGTGTACAACAACAGCAAGCATTGATGTGCCGACGATGATATCCAAATTTGACAGAGACAGCACAAATTCCACATGCGCGCTTCATTAGGGGGTTTGCCTTTTTTTTGCTGCCGAAATAAAGTTAATGAATTTTTGGGTTAGACCACCAGCGGGATGGAGGGGGAGGATGGTGAGGAGGTGTGCGATACAAGCATTCTTGAATTTTTATCTCCATAGAAGGGAGAAGGTGGGAGGTGAGAGTGTGTTTAAAGAAGGTGGTTATGCAGCGCCAAACGATGTTACTGTGAAATATACAAAAATAAAAAAGGAAAAACAAAACAAATTTAATCCACAATAACACGCGCACCACGAAAGGCACAATAATGACCAATCCATCGTCCACAATGACCAAATTAAAGCGACTCAACATACATTTTTAGTGTAGGCGTCTCGTGATTGTTGTACAACACGTCCGCGCGCCTACCTATCAGCATTTGGGTGATAGTTGCACAGCGGGGGGAGAGGAGATGATTGCCTTTGTGTGATGTGAACATCAGCCATGTCTGAGCACTGCCTCTACGCCTTGTTTTGAAGGTTCAGCTCAGCCCCACGTGGGGCCCCTTTGTGGCTTTAAGACTTCTCATCCAATGGCAGCACAGTGCACTTACTCGGCGGCTTCCCATTGGCCAACTGGCATCTAGCCTGTCATTCACGGCGCAGTGTTGTCAATCAATACCACGCGGGGTCAAGCGCTGACAAATGCCTGTGCTCCCCGGTCCTCTGCCTGTGAATAGAGCCTGGAATGGCTGCTTAATTAGCTTCGAATGGCTTTTCTCTCCAGTTCAAACAATCTGTTACCACCACGTGGTAATGAGAGCCTACATTAAACAAAGGAAGAAAGGAAGCATGCAAACAGTTGTAACATTATAACCTGTAGTTTTTCTTTACATATGGGCCTATATAACAAGCAGACAAAAGCATACTGTTTACTTTTATCACAAAGGCCAATCGACCTGTTCTAGCAACAGGCATGATATTAGTAATATTTTTTTTGTTGTTTCTTTTTAATGGGTGCTGTGTTTCAACAATGAAAAAGCAGAAAAAGACACTTTCATTTTTGATGGATTTAAAAGAAGCCACTGCGTGTTTATTTATTTTAGCTGTGATAATAAGGTTGTGAAAAATAAGGTTGTGAAATAAAGAAAAACAACAGGACACCCATAAAGACATTGACTAATTAGGCTCTGGCTTTTAAATATGTAAAACACAGTCAAAGCTGATGAATTAGTAAAAGCCAAGACATGTGGTATCTTAACACTTGTACATGATGTAATCCTGTACAATACTGAACTCAATTATGGTCAGGCCCAGTAAAGCAAATTTAAACTAATGACATAAGTCCGGTCTATATAAGTTACTAAGGGGCAAAAAACAGCCAGCCATGTTTCACAATGCATAGCAGCAGCTTTTGGGGGAATACTAACTTCATTATGTCATGTTAAAGTCTGAGATTGCCCAGCAGTCATCTTTCTCGTCACTCTTGTCAGCCAACTTGAGGATGTGGGATAACTGTGTTATTTCCAAAAGTACGGGGGCAGTGTGTGAGAAACTCAAAGCACACACAAGAGCTGGCGGGCTAATCTCAGCCAGGCACCCCCTCATGGTTTTCAATAGAGTGCTTGGATTAAAGGCAACAAAAGGCTGGGCCAAACCCCAGGGAGAACTGGCGCTCCGCCCACTGAGACCCCCACTCTGTTTATTTACATGGAAACCTCAGCCTTGGTGAAACTCCTACCCTCAGGCATTACACATAGGTCTATTTGTAGAGGTGGCTCTAATTCTTGACAGAGCAGGGATTGTCTCGAGTCCTGCCACTTTGAACTAGCTTGCAACTCACTTTCCACATGGCTCAAATGTTGCCAGTGAGCAAATATTTAGCTTCTTCCACAGAACAATCTCCTTGGGGTCATATTGTTCAAAGGTAGCAATCTCTGTCACACTCATGCATGTATTTTTGTGGAACAAACAGGTGAGTACACAACTGCACACCTTTGCAGCCCCACCACCAAGGCAAAGATCAATGATTAGGTGTAGCTATTTATCATTAACCCATATTGAGCATATTTACAGATTACATTGACTCATTGAAGTGGCTTCTATATAATAAATGGCTTGGCCATATTCTCTCATGCCTGCTTACTTTCCTGTTTGCAAAGCTGAAAATGGGAGCCCTGTTACTGCAAAGGCTGGGTCTGTATGGCAGTGGTACACTTAAGGGTATTGCTGTTTACATGGAGATTTGCAGACTTACAAACTGCACGTTCACAAACAAACACACATGCTGTGTATCGCAGCCACATCATTCACAGGCAGGAGACAGAAGTGTACAAAAAGCACGCACACACATTCCATGCAACAAAGAGCCCACAGTATGTGGTGGAAAGATGAATTGCCTGTTCTGTATTATCAGGATGAGTCATCAGACGGTAATCAATGAAAACAGGATGAGAGTCCTTATCAAAAGAGAAAAATGCAGACATGAAAAGTGTGGTAAAACAAAAAGAGGCTCTTAGTTGGAATCTGGAGCTGTAAATAGCCCTCAGATGAGGGGGCTCAGCCAAACGATGCTCTGAAATCAATACTCACAGTAATAATAATACATAAACAACTGTAAAGTTGAAAAAGTCACTTCCTTGTGCAAATATGGTCATCAGCAGTGAATCACTGACTTTTGGATTTTCACATTTGAAAACAACAACTTGAGAACATTAGGCAGTGTAACAAAATACATACTGTGTACACATTTAAAACTCAAAGTAAGAAAACGCTCCTCTTTTCTCTCGACTCCTCACAATTTCCCATAATTCTCTAAACATAGATGAATCAAATACATCCCTGAGGCCCTTTCTCTATTCATGGGATCAGGTTGTTCAAAGGTCTTGTTCTTGCAAAAAAAACAACAACAAAAAAAAAAAAACAGTGGTTTTTAATTACCTCAACTTAATGCAAATATCTGTTAAACTTCACTTCTTATTAGCTTGTATAACCCATTCAAATTAGACATAGATTACTATCAAACTGTTTGGAGGTTATCTGCCAGGATTTTTATGATAAGCTTTGATTTCACTTGAATTTTGTGGCGTCAAATTGCCAACAAAAATGTTTCACAATACAGAATTAATGATGAAAAACTAAGCCAAACCACAACTATGTGTCATAGCATTTACTGTCACACCTTCATCAAACTAGTTGATTGACTTGCTAGTACACTGTTAACACCCAGAATCCCACATTGTAATTAAAAAAGACTGAGGGTGACAATAAAGCTCTTTAACAATTAGCAGTGTTTGCTAATCTTTCATCTTAGCAGCAATCACAACTTTGTCTTCTTTCAATTAATTTTCAGTCATAAATCAGTGTTTCAGATCAGTTCCTTGATTGTAGTAGTCAGTGCTTTTAATGCAGTTAAATCTGAGTTCATGCAGAAACAAACTGGAACTAAAACAGAAAAGCCTAAAATGAAATGCTTCATGCTCAATCTGTAACACTTTCCATTGTGGAGCTAGCAGCTGACACTTGAACTCCCCCTTTCCTCTCACAGGCTTGCTATCTTATGACATGTAATGTTGTCATCTTCCTGTGTTGTTTTTGTGTCCACCACACAGAGCAGAACTGGAGCTTCCCGTTTTATTCTTATACATTTAAATTCAGAATGCTATTGTATAGAGGCAAAGGTGGCAGACAATGGCCTTTCTAAAAAAATTTGCCACTCCTGCTCTTCTGTACAATCAAGTATCAGAATTGCAGTGGTGAGCAGTAGTTTGTTCAACAGACCCTTAACTCAGGAAATTTGTAACTGCATTATCTTTTTTTCATAACAAACCACAGATTAGAGCTAGTTGCAGGCAGTTAAGTCCAAGTATTGAATTATTCCTGTCTAACAATCTGCTTCTGGATGTACTTCATATTTTTTGGTGCACACATTCTGTAAAGATTCAATGACATTAAACTGATCTGAGGATCAAGCCGTACCAGTTGTTTGAGAGGATCTTGACTTGCACAACAAAGATTCTGTTACTCTAATCCAGTTTGTTAAATGGCTAATGTGATTAAAAAATTCTTTGGGCCTAAATTCAGTTATGGTTCATGATTACATTCACATGGCATGGGAATGACTTCACATGACTGTCTTGAAAGAATATTTGTTGTCAGGGTAACAGCAGGAAAAGTGCTGTTTCTATTGAGGTCAGAGACTGTGAATTGTTTGGTTAAGTGTCTCATGAGGCTGAGGGTTATATTCACTTACATCAAACAATGATGTAGGTAAGGCAAAACCTCATCAGTGAGAAATGTGAAACACCTTCACAGAGCTGATGAATAAGGAGCAGATTGCTTTAACTAGCTCCATAATGAAAATGCGAGTTGAATAGTATCTTAGAAATCTCCTCATGAGACCATAAGCCTCTGTCATCACAATAGTGTTTCACCACTTCTGCTTCACTGAGGAGCATTTCATATTCCCTGGCACACAATAATATAGCTCTACTCCTCCATGCCAAATTGACTCCACAAGTGTTCCTATACCTGCTGACTGACACATGCTCACATAAAATGATTCTTTCACCAGAGGCCGGCATTGCTGCTTGCTCTGGAGGGGTGCTTGATTCCATTATTAAGTTGAAAAAGAGAGACAGGGTGAGGGAATAGGGAATGGAAAGAAAGCTTGACTGGGTAGAGAAGAATAATAGTTGAGCTGAGGAAGTTATCAAGGCAGGATAGAGTGAGGCTGCTGTCTGACAGCCGATCACAGAGGTCCTCCAGCTGGAACCCCCTGCTCATGAGCCTGGTAGAGCTGTGCCCAGCAGTCAAACAGGATGATAAGCCTTGCAGTATATGGGACAGGTCAGAACAGCAGCACCTATACAGCTTGTCTCTGTCTGCATATCAGCATCAGCGCTGGAGTGATGGAGGAAAAATTCCAATTTTATACTTGAAAATCTGTGACATGTATCAAGACATACAACAAGAGAAGAAATGTAATGTAATATAACATGTTTGTAACCATTTCAGTTTTATCACTGGGAACAAGATGTTTTATATTTTTCGAAAAGTCCATTCATGGTAAAATTTAGATTTATCACAATTCTTCCTGGTTTTGTCCTTTAAACAAGGACACAAAAGGGTTAAAGACTTATGGAGATAGAAGCCTTAAGAGAGAAAGCGAGACCAAATCAACAAATTAAAGCCTGTCCTATGAGAGACTAAGCCTCTTATTTTTATTTCAAATGAGGATAGAAATTGACTTCCTTATTAAATCTAATTATTAGCCGGTGCCCTCCAAAAGTCTTCTGAAATTGCCTGGAGCAGCCTAGCTATTAGCATAAACACCACCACTGGCAAGCTTAAAACAAATGGTATATTTAGTCAGTGTTAATGGGATTAAAGTGTGCAAGATTCAGGAGCAGGTCTACTAACAGTGAGTATCACATCTTTATCATGGATGCCCTGACTTTTCAGTTTACACTCTCCTTGTTTGCTTTTCGGTTCTCTCTGCCCCTCCTGCTCGTCTCGGTTATTCAACAGCTTGTGTTCAGTCTTGATCCAAAAATCCCAGACAATCATAAATAATAAAGGATTACACCAATCTGAAAAGCTGGTGGCTCGCCAGCGGCAGTGCGCACACGGAGAAATAATTGTTGGCCATCTGTGCACCAGATTGGTAAGAGAAAGGGTAAACAAAGAGCACATTGTACCTGCTAAAGCTTTCTCCACTTCTCACTCTCTCCCTTTAGCCAGAGTACATGAAAGGATTTGATGGCACTCACCCCTGAAGAATCCACTAGCTCGCTCTAAGAGATTTTTTGATTAGGGAGGTTTCAGAAACTTGGACTGACAAGCCCCGTTTGTCAGGATTCTAACAAGGGTTGAGGATATCTCTCTATCAGCAGCCTAACAGTGCTGAAATGCAGCTCAGTGGCAGCCAAACAGTAGAAGGGTGAAGGATAATCGACCAAGCAAATGATCCCATTTACATGTCAAACACACAGTTCCCTTCCAAAAAAGAAAGCGAAGTAATAAAAGCTTGCCCCATCAATCAATCTTCTACGGACTGAGGTTGGATTTACTGGCATCATGTTACAGCTGCACTGTCAGAACTGCTGTAAGGGATACATAAATTTACACAAAGCATTGCAGATCTTGAATTTGAATATTGGTCCTGTCGTTATGGTTAACACAGGGGTCAGCCAACACATTTTGAAGTGTCAAGATTTAGACTTATTAGTCAGATAATTACCCACTATGAGGAAAGAAACATTCATATGGTTTCTATAATTTATTCAATAGTCTGAGTTAACTGTCTTGTGATTAAAACTAAGCTGATATTAATCATCACATTCACTGTTTGGGTAATAATTGCCAGTTTGTACATGGAAAACATCACTGCACAGCTGTTTCTACCTATTAACTGGAAACAAAAGCCTGAGTTTGGGCTTACTTTTGCATCTTCTGACTCGGTGCAGGGAGTGAAAAATGGCCTTACTGCTTCCCATTCATCCCATCTGGAGGACCCTCATTATGGCTCAAGATTTATATATGTATATGTAGAGAGAGTTAAATAGATAAATAGCGAAAGGTTCTGCAGCAGAGAGGAGACAAAAGATAGAGAAGAGGCATAATGAGCTGTGTTTATGTGCAGTGTAGCTTGGCCTGTTGACAACCACTAATGAAGTTACAGTTAGTGGGGGGATCTGCTGGCACTAATTAAGCTTGTTGTCATTAACAGTGTTGGAAAGGGGAGGCGCTGCTGCAGAAATGGGTGGAGCAAACACTGGCAGATTCATCACAACAGCCGTTGCACACACAAACACAAAACTGGAGCAATGTGGTGAGGGTATTTGATATCATTTTTTTGCATGCCGGAAACTCCAGACTTCAACTTTCAACTTTTATAGGATGACACAAATCCCCCTTCAAACTGAACTAAAAAACAGAGGCTTTTTTCTTTGAAAGCAAATATCTACTCCTACATGAAAAGACTGTTGTGAGGATATAGGGTATAGGATTAAAACACAATACAGCAGTCTACAAATGTCTAAAGACATAAAATCACAGTTTAAGTTAAATAGCATTTGCAGGAAATATTTTACACCCAAGTGAATCTACACTGAGGACTGGCTATTCCAGAAGCCACAGCTCTGACATCTGGAAATGTGGCATTCACCACTGAGCTGTTAGAAAGTGGGAGAGAGCTCGATTGACTGTCACAGAGTCAAGTCGAGCTCAGTGTGTGCCATCGTAACCACAGCTCCATCGTAGCCTGTAATCCAACTCACCACTGAAGCCACTGCTGCTGGTTGCCTGTAAAGACCAAGCCTCACAGTTTGTTTATGCAGCACGTAGACCCGGCCATTAGAAGTGGGAAGCCTGTCAAAAATAAAAAGAGACTTTTCATGTTTGAGAGCTGCAATTGTGGCTCTTGTGTGATGTTTTTCCTCCACACTGCCCCTTGCTTTGAGGTCGGGAAGCTGCTTAAGCCTGGGCTGTGGAGCCGGCTGATTTGCTGGGCTAAATGCAGTATTTTTGAACATGGTGGTGGAGTGGGAGCCTCCGGCAGAGGTACTCTGGTTACATGAAATGACTGTGCCTGTGTAACCAGGACAGCCTACACATCGTTATAATGGCTCCTCAGGCAAAGAAACCAAAGATTCTTCATAAGTGTGCACAACACTTCCCTTGTTATGTCCTTGTTACCTTTCTTCATCTTCCCTAAAAATCACTGATACCCCATGGCAAATTTACCCTGCAACAAGCTGAGTTTAGATTGTGAGTCATACTAATTGAGAAATAAAGGTGTAGTAACATTCCTGTATTGAAATACCTAAATAACCTTAAATACTTCTTCATAAAAACTCCAGAAACTGCTTACAAATGATACAAGCTGTTTTAGACAGCTATTCCCAGCTCACAACCATTCAAATAATAAAGCAGCATAGGGAAAATGTGGAAATTTGCTATGTAGTTAACTTGCGACAGCCACCAATTAGGTTTACGATTCGGGCGCCTCTGGGCCACTGTCGCCAGGCCTCAGTCTCCCTCTGATGTCATTACACAAATCTGCTGCAGTCTGACAGAGCAACAGGGCTGTAGGACACAGAGGGAGAAGGAGAGGGAAAGTTGGCTTGGCTCCTCTCCTCCGATAGCAGCAGATAAGCTGGCCTTGGGGCCTCTTATCTCATCTGTGCATCCTGTGTAAATGTAAGTTTTAGTCTGGCAGATTACATCAGCAGAGTCTGCAGGGGACAGAGGCCGGCCGCCGGGGGACCGTGATGACTCCCCTCATGTGACAAATGCATCCCCTCCACCCTTTAAGGACTAACAAAGAAGGACTAGGGTGTACTGTGGAAGACGGCTCCTCACAGCCAGTTAAAGTAAGTCCCCACAGGAATTGGAATTAAAACTGTCAACTTCTATTTAGTCTAATAGTTCACCCCGTTAGCATTTGTTTTCACTGTCATCTGCACACTCTATTCAGTTACAATGATATTAGTGGACAGGATGCCTCACTTTTGATAAATGTCTGCATTACAGTTGTGTGGAGGTATGTGCCCTGATGGTGGAAGCGCAGACCAGCTGACATGCAGGCCCTCTGTGGTGCAGAGGCCACAAAGATGCCATGTGACTATGAAAGGTTCATTTTAGGATACATAAATACAGCCTCTCTGTTTGTCTAAAAGCCTCTCTATCCATATACTGTATGTACAGCACATTCCATCTGCACAGACAGACAGGCAGGCCACATCTGGTGAGCAACCAACAGAAAGCCATCGCCCGTTCTTCTCTCCCTGCTGCCTGCGACTGTCATCCCACCCAGGCAGGGGAAGTAGCGAGGTTGCAGTGGTTGGCCAGACGGGGCCAGTTGTGTGACCACAGACCTCTGAGGGATGGAGGGAGGGATCCATAAGACTTATTACAGACCCAGCTACACACTGGGCCTCACAAATAACTACCTCACAGCCTGTAGCAGCCACCGAGTAGCAGCAGTAACACTGCAGGATTGTCTTTGACAACACAAAAATGAATGCCTTATATGTTTTTCCTGTTCAAACAAGCGTATCCTTTATCTACTTTTTTTTTTTAAAGACTTAAATGTATGGCTTACTTAATAAAATAAACTTTGCTGCTTCATAGACAAATTAAACAGATTAGGTCACAGAAAAGACAAACACACTAAAGGATACAGATGCTGAATAACCCTGGCAGTTTTGGGTGGACTGTGTTGTACCACAGTCTGCTGCCAACTCATATCAACTGAGAGCGACCGTTACTGAACTGCACCGTCAGCCAGATCACAGGGCAGAAAGTCTCAGAGTGATGAAGTCACTGTTTTGCCTTGGTCCCCAGGGTAGAGATTTGTGAGCTAATCAGCTTCTGTCTCCCCAGATTCCAGATCTTTCTGTCCCTGGGGAGCCGCTAATGGGACAGTGGGACAGAGCCACCATGCAGCAGAAGTCCTCTCAGCTCACAGCACTGACATCTGTCTTCAAGATCACACACCAAGAGAATAAGAACAATGTTGACTTCATTTTGCAGCACATTCAGCTGTATGCATACACACACAAGCATGCACACACACTTAGGAGTATACGCACTTGCAGAAAAGCAAATGCAGAATAAATTAAGTATCGCATATGTAACCTTGGTTATTTGCAATTTGTCATGCAGCCCAGGAAAGATAATTGAAGCAACCTCCCAGTATGCAAATAGAATGATAATCAACCTCACTACTCTACCAAACACATGCAGAGAAAAAAAAAAACAGTTACATTGTTAGCAATTTCTAATAGAGGACACCTATTGACCTATTTTCTCTTGGAAAGGCAATTTGTCCCTCCAAACTAAAACTAATAGGTGGCAAGATGAATGGATTAGAGAGGGCTAGACTGGGTGCACTGTGCCACGAGGCACTAAATCACCAGATTATTAGTTTTATGAGCCAAGCCCATGAGAGAATGATTGCTAATGTTCCCAGAGTAACCAAGGGAAATAAAGGTAATGGAGCAATTTATAAATTCTGATTGGTATACATAGAGAACTTCCAGCCCATCTCCTTTGTTATTTTACTGCTCTCGATAAAATCCGCCCCAAGCCATACAAACACTACGACCAGCTATCAAAATCAATACAATCACAGAGCCGCGAGTGCTGCCTCTGCTCCTTTGTTATTTTTAGTGCAATGCGGTCTGACCTCAGTTATAAATCAAAACAATGTGGAAAGAGAAGAAAAAAATCACCAAAATCAGCTGCCATTTCTTAACTTCATTTAGCCTATCTGGAAGACATATGGAAGATGGTTCACCACCAGCTCACTCTGCACACCCTATGTGCATGTTAATTGATGACAAAGATAAGCTCTGTTTAAAACCATACATCATATTTTGTTTTTCAGAACTGCCAAATAATTCTGTACTGTGAACAGACAGACAGAGGAAATACAGAAAGACAGGTGTTTTGTTTAATCCTCCCAGCTCAGATGAATAACCATCCCTCACTCATCCTGGTTTTGTAACCACACAACTTTCCATCATACAAACCCAAATCCCTAATTTCCACGTCTTCACAGCTCTCTGATGTCTAAATTGTAAGCCGCACTAAGTCCAAATGTCAGCTGAAATGTTCTGCAGATGTAGGCCCTTCTCATGTGGTTCATGAAAGCAGAGATTTATCTGGTTAGAGACGGCTAGTTACTTTGTGACCACAGCCCGCCTGCCTCATTTTCATGTCAAAGTGGGTGGTCCTCTCATGTCCATTACTCAGGAGAATAAACAGCACATATCTTCTGTCTTCTCATATTGTATTGTTTAAAAAAAAACAAACACCCAATTATTGTTTAATTAAAATCAAGGCAAGCTCTGTTTAAACTAGACGTGCAGCTACACCCTCCAATGTAATTTGAACCACCTCAGTGCTGAATTTATGCACTGGTGTTGAGATGAGAGGAGGCAAAACGGTGGTTGAAAACAATATGGCAAGATGGAGGCAGGTCACCTCCCAGACCTGAACAGCTTTTCTGTTGGTGCATCTGTGATACATTTATTCTGCTGGAGCGTTTGTAGCCGAGCAGAGCTGATGTCTTACCAAGTATAGACACTGTGCACAAACACACGCACACCCACACACACACAGACACATACACAGACAACTTGACCTTTTAAAAGCAGTATTGCTGACAGCTTACACACCTCTATTGTAAGTGAAAATCTTGTAAAATACTTTCCACCCACTCCTTGTGTTTCTTGTTTTTCTGTGAAACCGCTTTGCTTACTTACTGCTTTGTGTTTTCATTTCCTTGTTTTACAGGTATGAAGAAACATGGTGACGTGTGACAGTGTAATCCGTTGAGACAAGTTGATTTAGGGAAAATGCTGCTTCTACATATTTACAATTCATCTGTTAGTGGGGGCCAGTTCAGTGGTATATACATTTTCATATGCTTATTTCTTCATATATGTGGTTTGTCATTCTATCTGTGTATCTCATGTGCTCCTGCAGAGAGGATGTTTTTGGATCAGATTGTTGGTTCATCATCACTATATATTTCCTATTGTGAAATAGCATGACACCATTCACAGAGTGAAACAGATCTTAACAAACCATGAGAGCAGAAACTCTTTTAGATGAAGGTTTATCTCACTGTGTGAAGATTCACTTCTGCTGCTTTATTCCCTCGGTTTTTCATGGTGACACTAAAGCATTTCATTCTGGTTTTGTAGTATCATTTAAAAATCAAAGCAGTTTTTAAAGGAGTTCACAGTCAACATAAAGTGTCATTTTAATTCTACATGCATCTTTCAAGAACCATTGACAGCAGGATGCAAGCACAGACATGGACATTGATTTTCCAGCAGATTGATTCCATCCCGGATCTTGTGCTAATCTACAGAGAAAGAGGCAGCAACAACACATTCTGTGATCCCACAGTTTCTATATGATGTGGTTAGGTTTTATCCAAATGCGACAAGCCCTGTAATAATTCTTGTCTTTCTTCCATCAGCTTTCCAACAGCTGGAAGCCGTCAAGGGAAGCCACCCCAAGCAAAATGTTATTCCAGCTTGTTAGTGTTTGAAGTCACAGCAAGCTGGGCTGCAGAAGCTGCTGCCTGTGGTTTATGGCTTGTGGGGTTGCTTAAGATATGGAGTCTCACTTTCCAAGTCAGGATGTCTCACCGCTATTGAAGCCACAACTGTAGCTGTGTGATAACACAAGCATGTTGAGAAGAAAGGACTTCAGAGCATACATGCAGCCTTGAGTCATTCAGTGACAACACTACAATTTGTATGTGTGTCTGTGTATATGTGCTTGTATGTGTCTTGGATCATGTTGTTTTTTTCACATCCACATACTGATGCACACTGCAACCACTTGCTCAAACACTACTACTTTCTTTTCTTGTTTTTTATACATGTGTGCTTTTATCCCAAAAGAACAGAAGGAGAATTCAGGCATTAGATACATGCTGGGTTCTTATTGACAAAACACATTATGCGTCTTTTTTATTTTGGCAAGCCAAAATAGTTTATTTAATTTAGTTCCATGAATCCAGATAACCAGCTGAGGATGGATGATTGAGGCAAAGTTTCAGCAAACTTAAGTCCAGTAAAGGTTACCAGGATAGGTTAGATCTTGTGAGTCTCAGTGGTTATTTTGGGTTGTCATGGAATAATTTGATAGCATTTACAATAACTATTGGCTATATAGGAAGACATCAATTCAGGTAAGATGCAAACCTGGTTCAGTTTCTGAACCCTCAGACTTGTGCTAGTGAATGTGTCGTAGTAATTCATTTTTGTTGTAACCTGATCTCACTGACACACTTAAAATAAGGACAAATTTTGAAATTGCTTAATGGCTTTTAGACAAATTCTCAGGTGGTGGTAGTCACATTAATTTTCATACTAAGTTATGGTATTATAAAAACCCATAAATTCACCTCTTTTGTGTCAGGAGCAAATGGAGATGTTACAGCATGAATGCAAGATTTTTAATCAGGAAAATATTTTTTCAGCTTATTCTTTACTTTGGGTGACTGTTTAGGTTTAGGCATAAATCTACTTGGTTAGGGTTAAGTGCCAGTAAAATAGTTTGGGCAACTCCAAGGTTGAATATAAAATGTCCTGGCTGCACATTTGGATCAACATCAAAAGTGATTTACTTCTAACGGTTAAGAGCAGGGTGAGAACCACAGGGGAGCTGGGGGAGCTATAGCTCCCCTTAATGAAACATGAGCTCCCCTAGAAACAGGATTTATGAAATGTTGGGGGAGCTATATAATACTGACAATAAAATGCATGCTGATTGCTCACAAATTCACTGTGGCCTAAAGTATGACTATGGATGCTGTAATTATTGTGACCACTGAAGCGTGGCGGCGCTCCAAGTTAAACTTCCTGTAGATCTACGTTAAATACAAAATATAAGAAGTAAATGCGTAAAAGGTAAGACCTGCTTTAACTATTTACAATATGGGAAACTATCATTGCTCATTATATTGTGTATGGCAAGCATCGCTGTGTACTTGTGTGATATGTGGGGAATATTAACTATGTAAGTTGATCTTCGCAAAAAGAGTGGTAAAAATTTTTTTTGCAAGGGACATTTGCATCTGTTATGTATTATTGTGGTGTAAGAGTTGTTAACCATTATGTATTGGTACGCCTATGTTCTGTGGGGCAAGCTGTAATATCAGCTGGCATCATGTTTTTACTTGCCGAAAAAAGATAGGAAATGCAAAAAAGCGGCTCCCCCTAAGCCCACGGTATGGTTCGCACTCTGGTTAAGAGAAAATAAGTGAAGCCAATTTCACATATTTCAATAAGATCAACATGTTCTTCTGGCCTGCTGGATTTGGATCTAAATGGGCCAAAATATTCTGGCACGATGGGAGTTGAAAACATTCACCAACAAGTCAGTTTCTATCACAGCTGAAATGAGGCTTTTTACAGTGATAACACATCTTCTTTAATACATCTTAATCTTAATATTGTCATTAGTGCTTCTACATTTAAAATTAGTACTTTGAGCATAAATTTTAATTAGGTCTACAACTCATAAATGTATAATTATAAATACAGTATAATGATGATTTAATGACAGTCTTGGCTTTTGTTCATAATGTGTTTTTAAATGTTAACTCAAAGTGGTAGGTTCACCTTTCTTCCTTTATCCAACTCCAAACTTGAACAGAAAATAAACATAAAAAACTCACACGTAAAAATATTTTTACTTTACTTTACTAGATGTTTTTTACAACCAGCTAATTAACTAATTCACAAACTAGTTAAGCTTTAGTTCTAACACACTGGTAGCAATTTTCTGTATGTCTGCCCTTTTTCCTTTAAAACTTTCCACAGGGAGGAGAAGTACTGGACAGAAGCAGGTGGAACAAAGTGCTCTGTATGATAATGACTAACCAGGATGTGAAAATGTCTACTATGTACTATGATGAATAAACCATTAGATCTTAAGTGAAGGACATGCAGATACTAATTGGATATGCTTCGTTGATTCTATTACACTATAAAGATAAGGTTAGGCTGAAAAGTCAAGAGGGTAATGTGATGCTCCATCTGATTCAGTGATGGTTTTCTCAGTTCACCATCCCAAACCACCTTTGTGTAGCTCATGTAAGGATCGGTCCCGACACATACACTTGCACACACAGAAGCACACTGAGACATATGACCTGAGGGTCAGCTGTCATGGCTGCTGCTCTTGCTTGTCCCTCAGGGAGGGCAGGTGGAAAGGCTATTGATCAGCTGGAGTATTATCAGAGCTGAAGCTGTTTATCATGCTGTCTGCTCTCAGCAGCAAGACGCTATCTCTAATGGACCGTGGTAGGGAGCTCCCTTGCACCTGTCCTTGTCACCCCCACACCTTAAGCATCATCGATCCCCATGTCACCCGTCCTTGTCCCATGCTCTGGAGGAGAGTGTCTCCTCCTGTACTGTGAATGCAACAGTGTTTTTCATCTTTTCTTGGCCCTCCTTGATATCCCTCTCACCCCGCAGCTTGGAAAGAATGAGGAGTAAATTGTCATGCTTCCACCTATAACACAATCCTGTAAAGAGTCTGAAACCAACAAGAAAAGAGTAATACATCTCCTCTATATCTTGGTAGCCAAAGTGCTATTTTATTAATTATCACCATTAATTTTATTATGCTAGGCAGTAATCATCATGCTTATTTTCTCATGGAGCACTCCTGCACAACAACCAGTAACTCATCCAAAACATATGTCAATGCTACACATACAAGTGATTTCTGATCTTATATTAATGATGATTTTGTTAGTTTTAAGAACAAAATCAACCTAATCTGTAAATTCTGTCTTTTTATACTTTAAGAAACTATGATTGTGTATAGTTTCAACATTTTTTATGCTGCCATTTGTGTTTCTAGAAACCACTGTTCTGTACACACACTGTAATGTGTTCCCAAACTTATGACCGGTAGTGTAGTATACACAGTACTGTAGTAAGATGTGTCAATAGTGGGATGTTTGCTATCATAGTTAAGAAATTATTATGAATGCAGTCATTCCTCCATATTGCACTATATGCTATTTTGGATCAGAACAAAGCAAAGCCTTGTAAGGCTGAAAAATAGAGGCAGTCTCCAAAAGCTAAGCCAAAAATGCTCAACTTTACAAAAGAAATTACCATGCTTCCCGTCTAGTAGAAAAAATGCTTTGGTTTCAACTGTTATTTTGTTTCCTTCAAACCAAGTGTAAAGGGGGTTAATTTTTTAATATAACGCACTCATTTAAATTGCTTTAAGCCCAATGCATTTAAATGTAATGCATACTAACTGCAAGGCCATTTTGATTGGCTGGAGCAGCTTTCTATATAGATGCTTGTGGTGGCTCTGGGTTCTCAGTCAGATCCATCGCTTGCACAACATTTCTGGCTCCCAAAACATATGATGATCACTGCAAAGTGACAATCTCAAGGTCTTAAATCTGTCATCCTCAAACTGATATGTGATGTCACAGTGGCTATATTAGTCTTATACTGTTTGTGTATGTGAAAGATGGGTGTACCCACTATGACAAACACCCTCTGGCATCTCTGGTTGAAATGTTGCTGATTTTCTTGGGAGGACAGTTTCAAACAATGAAAGACTATACTACTGCTGTCAAAGCTAAATGGGAGAAGAAATGTGTAGATTTCCTCTAACTTCTGTCAACTAGTTCTTGATGAGCCTAAAACCTATTTTCAACATTTGCCTCCCTGCTTATAGATCTTATTTGCTGACAAATGAAGAGTGTATTCTCTATTGCTAGTGGGTGATCCATAGTATGTGCTCAAATGACTGAATAAAACCAAGTTCAGTCACACACAGTGGTCAATATCAGTTCTGTGTACAGCAAAGCTGTTACACTGGCCTATTAAAAGAGAGGCAGTAAATGTCAGGAACCAGAAGCTGAGGCCATAAACAAGCCAGTGGACAGTGGTTATTCAGAGGTCACGCAGAGTGCTTAGTCGTCTGTGGCGGCTGGCCGGGGGAAACAAAGTGATGAGGATTTAATGATATCCAGCTTTGTGGCTATTGATAGCAGAGTCAATGGGCTGCACTGTGGGTGTCTCTCTGATACACAGCAGATTAGCAGCTCTGTGCCAGATGAAAACGTCAGAGATCAATAGGACACAGGGGAGAATCAATAATCGTCCCACTGCTCTGTGGCTTTCATTTGGTGGATTGCTCTGGCCCTTTATGGCCTGCCGTGCTGTCAGCGTGCCATTAACTGCATTCATAAAACATGCATCGCAGATCTGTCACGGGCATCATATGTTAATGTCTGCTGCTAATGAATATGAATGTGCTGTTCATAAGCCAAGTCTCTCTCTCATTACATTACTTTACACTTCACTGAGCTGGGAGAGCTTGCCTTGGATGAAATGTAAATCACTGCTTTATTGGGCTAGAATACATGACTATCATACTAAAATGGCACACAGGTGAGAGCAAAATATACTCTGTCTGCAGCAGATCATAGATTTTGAAGCCAGTAGTGTGAGAAATTAGTGGGCTAATTGCAGCATCATCGCTGAGCCTGGGATGAAGAAATAACAGAGAACATTCAGTCCTGTGCTTAAAACTATAATCAGCGTTACCTGGGTTGTCGTGCTTCATTATAGTCCAGAGATCTTAGATTAATTAGCATTATTGTGCACAGTGAGTGAGAGAATTGGACAGTAATTACATTAACCTTTTGGATCACACCTTGTCTTTCTACAAGATGTGTCTGAGCAATAAAAGATTGCTCCTGCATAGATGATTACTCTTATCCTTGACAGTGTCTGCCTTCTAAATTGATCCAATTAGCCATTCAGGACTAATTTAATTACTTGGGGCTGCAATTGCCAGTCTGCTTTTCTGTCCTTGCCACCAGGATAATCATAACTCTGAGCACTGGAACAGATTATCTTTAGCACATGCATGAAGAAAGCAAATTTAATCTGATATGGGAAAATCACGAATTAATAGTCCCTCTTACACCAACTGAATGCAAGCAAAACTAACTTTTTGACCCAATTTCTCACATTTTAAAGTGCTCTATAGTGAACTTATTCTTAAGCTCTAAAAGAACCAAACAGAAGAAGATAGCGAGCTTGGCGTTGTCACTGTTATCAGTCTCAGAAGTCTCTCACTTCCCCAGAATATCAATCATCTGAAAAAAGTATGTTTCATTTTATACTCTAATGAAGGTGAGAGCTAGTTCATATGAAAGAGCATATCTATATGATTGGTATGCATGGTGCAGGCTCATAGTTGATATTAGGTGAAATCATCTTCATGCACACAGAGTAATCTCATCTGTTTCATTTTGAGCACAGCGGCAGGACGCCGGGCACGTACCAATCTTCTCTGCTCTGGGGGCGATGTGGGTTTGAGAAATGAGAGGTGGAAGCCACCGTGTAGCCAGCCACATCCATAATTGGCAAACAGAACAAGATGAGAATGAACTCTGGGCTTGGCTCGACTTTGTAATTTATAATTAAGATGAAATTCACCAATCATTTAAACTCACAAATGGAGGTTTGACAAGAGGCCAAGAGCCTATTGAAATACCATTGGCTTGCAGTTGAGGTATTCATCTGTCTTCGCAGAAGAGATGAGGCAGTATATTAGTGTCTTCAATCAGCATTCAGGATTGGCATTGCAGTAAAACACAGGGCATAGGTTAAATGCTAATATAACAGAGAAAGCTGAAAACATGTGCAGTCTAATGCATCTGAAATTAGATGCAGGCAAAGTTATCACAAATTAACCTTGTTTGTGCAAAATAAAAGTTTGTTTTCTAGCACTGAAATAAATTTACTTAATAGATTTTGTCTGTTGACTGAAAAAAAAAAAAACACATCAGTATGAAGATCCACAGGAAACAATCTGTTGAATAGCCGAGAAAATGTGGCTTCTAGTTCTTACTTCCCTCATCTCTGCAGATTCAATTCTAAAGCAAAAAATGTTAGATTCAGGCCAAGTTTGGAAGCTAATGAGCTGAAATAGATCCACAGACTTGGTGTTCACAATAGCTAGTGGGGGCCACATTAAAGACAGTTCATTTGCAGCTCTGTTTATCATACAGGAGACTCTCTTCAGTGCCCGCATGTGGATTTGGCTCAGTCATGAGCATGAGCATATAATCAGACCAATAATCAGGGACTGTTTGGAGAGGGTTCTTTTAATCTGTGATTATAACACCAGATCAATGAGGATTCATGCTCTGAGCTGTGTCAGTGATAAAAAAAAGGATTTACATCAAATATTCATTGCCAGCTTCCCCAGAGTATTCACCATAGACAACCACTGACTTTTATTCAACACAGAGCAGACAGAACAAAACCACCAAGTGAATTCCCTGTAAAGACTCAGCTGCTCCAGATTTGATCTTGCATAAGGAAAATTGTAGACTGCCTAAATTATCCACAAAGTGCTGTTTTATGTTTTGAGAAAACACAACTTTAAATAAAAAAATAGGGCTTTCTTGGCATCCTCAGTTAAGAAGGCAAGCAAACAACATGGTAAGTGTGGTTGTCTGCAGTGAAAGCAGCCTCTTGAGACAAACTTGACCCTCTCATCAGAAAATGATTTCTGATGATTTCTCCCAAAGAACTGAGGCATTATTTATTACTGGACAAAGTCTTTAATAATAAATAATAATTCATCTTTATATTACTGAAAAGAAACTGTAAAAAAAAAGGGATTAGGATAGATGATAAGATGCATAATCTTTGTTAGGCCTTCTCTTGTTAGAAATGGTTTAGGGTAAAATGAAAGTGTTGCTTTTAGGGTGTGTAACATTATGCATTCATATTCAGTCATTGTGTGCTTAAAATTTGGTAATTTTGTCATTATTTTCAAGTCATTCAAGCATTAAACTACAAGAGACAACATAATGATGCCTTATACTCTCCCAATTCCCAAACAGAAATTCATGCAATAACAAGCCTCTATGTTACGTGGTCATTTATAGTAAAGTAGATTTTAGAAAACAAGGACAAGCACAACAACGTGAGCCAGTTTAACCTTTTTAAATGTTTGATGGCATTTGCTTGAAAGTGAAAGCAACAAGTACATAATTATCTGTCTAATTAAGCTGCCAAAACACAAGCACAGTGCCTGAGCACCTCTGAAACTGTGAGTGCACCATTCATTAGCATGTGCTATAAGCTTATTAATCATCTAACAGCCAATTAGCACACTGTTACCATTTGCAGTGGGTGTGTAAATAAATTCCTGGGTTAATTTCTTCCTCTGATAATAAAGGGAACATTATGAAAATTAGCTATGTGACTATGTAAATGATCTATGTCGTTAATTGCATAGCAGCGATAGATGTTTGCCATGAACCGGGCTGGTGATGCAACAAATATTTCCCAGGCTGTTAGAGAAATTAAACGGGTAGCTGCTGATTCCCTGGAGGAATCCACAAGCTACAATAATGACATTTACCCAGCCTCTGGCACACTGATAATGACAATGTCCCTGCTTGGCAGCAGGCCAGTGGGAGGTGAGGGTGATAGTGTGGGGCTGGCAATCATCTCTGAGAAAAACAGTACAGACACACACCCACACACACACAGTCTGGCCACACTGGAGGAAAAACAGTGTGCTTTAAGTACTAAATCAGCCCTTGTATCACCCACTGGTTATTAATAATAATTGCTTTCTAATAAGGGCCACGCCATTAGCAAATTACCTCTCTACTGAAATGCAACCGCAGCAGAGCATGCTGTTATTGTAAATGGAATCAAATGAGATTCACTTGACCATAATAACGCACACACACACAGACACAGACATGTGCACGCACACACTATATTCATAGAAAATAGCCGATGACCACTCACTGCTAATGGAATTAGAGCTGTCAAAATAATGTCATCTTTTATGCAGACATCAGACTGACGCTGAATCAGTGTGCAGCTGTAACTTGTTCTTTTTTAGGTGGGGAGGGGGTTCCACTGCTGTTGTTTTTCTTACAGATACTCATGTTTTGATGTGAGAGAAACAAAAATCAAAATGGGCTCTGTTTGCTTTTGCTTGAACTCCACTACACAAACACCCAACCCCCACACACCCCACCCTCCATGTTCTAGCCTTGTGATAAATGCTTCAAGCTGGTCTTAACCATGCGTGTGACAGAGGAGGAAATGGAGGCCGGTGCAGACAGACAGGATGAATGGAACATTTACTTCGGGTGGCTTCCATAAAACAGCCTGCCATGCAATACTACCGCCATACTGCTGACAGTTTCTTGCTACTGACTGTGCAGATCAGATGCTTTAGCAAATACACTCAGCATGGCAGACTGGATAAAGTTAGGCTCCACTAATGCCAACTAAATTCAGAGCTTGGATAGATCCTCCTTGAAGCAGAGAGCATGCAACCTGAGAACTTTCCATCATGACTACTGACAGTTTTTATCATGTGCTTTCATGGTTATAAAAGGATGAGGCTGGTTGGTATTATGAAAGAATTCTATTTAGCTCTTATGTAAGTGAATGTTCTGAGTTAGTGTTAAATATCAGCTGCTTTGCCTTAAACTCTCAGTGCAGCCAATTCCTTCCTCCTTTACTGCCCCATCAATTAACACACACTTAATACCAGGCCTTTTAGTTCCAGCCAAAACTTTCTCAGCCCTGTCATCTGCTGTTGGAACAATTGCTTAATAAAACACCAGACTCGAAGGAGCACTTACCAGGGTCCAATCTTCTGGAATCAATAACAACAGGCAGGCTCTATTGTTTCAAACAAGGAAACAGTGGGAGATGAGAGTGAGAGAGGGAGAGAAATGGGAGGTGGGTCAATACAAGTGCTTGGGTTTAAGAGATGCTGGCTCAGTCATAAAATACAAAACAACCTATGCCCTGAAAGTGCTGCTGTTCTCTGACATGGATATAAGCCCCACTTCCTGGGCAGAGGGTCTGTTGTTGAACTCTGAGAGGGGACATGGCCTATCATCAGGGCTCTCCACAACCATGAGAAAAGTCATGAGATTTAACCTCTGAACAGTAACACTACAGCCAAAGAGCAGACGCCTGAAGGGAGACGCGGTGTGACTGTCTGCAGCTTTTGTCACCAGCACTGTGGGACACTGTCAGGGAGTGGCAGCAGCCGTGGCATTTAGGGTCAGGAAAAATTTCATTTTCCTCATGATAATTCTTCAGGAGCTGTCCATCAAAGTTGATGAAAATTCAAATTGCGCTGCTCGCAGACGATTAGAAAGGCATTTGCCATCCGCACAACACAAATGTCACTGTCTTGCTAGCATAACAATGACAGGACAGAGCCACCCGGCTGAGCTAATGGAGAACATTTTTCTAGTAAGTAAAGCTGTTGCCTCCCTGGGGCCTGTCAATGTCAGAGCTGCATGGATCGCATCATTTCCTGTGCCAGCAGGGTGAGCTGGCTGGAGACACCACAAGGCATCGATCTGTCTGTAATCACACAAGCAGTTTTGGCTTCAGAAAAACTTCATCCTGAAGTGCTTAGCTTTGAGGATGGGATCCAATTTCTTTGCAGGGACTGAAGGAAGGAAAGAGATACCATATCAGAGATCTTTACTAGAGGCCTGAAACACAAGAGCAGACAGATATTGACAGCATGCTGTCTATCATCATCAATGGAGACCTAATTCTGCCCTTGTATGAACCAGTGGAAACACTTATGTGTAAGTACATCAGTGCTGTATCTTTTAGCACACGATCCAATAACTAATCCACACAGCTTTTAGGTTCGATAAATTGAGTGCAATGCCTGGTGCTAAATATGTCAGCTCTTCTGGAGGCAGAATTAGAGAAAGGAGAAGATTACTGACAGATAAAATTATTGCCACATTTCTAGAAATTCTGTCCTTTTTTCCAAAGAGAATTAAAAAGTGATTGTGTAGCAGTATGATTTTGAGTAATGGTGGAAAAATTAAGACAACATGATAGGTTTTTATGATTATGTCAATTTGAATAACCTCTATTTTGGGTACAGAAGAGGTGGCTTTTGACTAACAGTGAATGGGTGAGTGATCACACCTGCATCTTTGGATGAAGACAGTAAACCTCAACAGACAGAAAAAGGATAAAATGAGAGTGTGAGGAAGCAGGTGAAGAGGAGGTGTGAACTGTAGCATCCTCCCTGGAGGAGTGTGATCATTTCTGCCTCTCATCTCACTTCTCTTTGATGTATTTACATGAAAGTATCACCAACTCAGACTCAGAGTCTCCAGATGAAGGTTTACAAGTCTGAAAACTGATGTGCTGCAGAAACAATTCCTTGTTCTACATCACGTCATTGCTAGAGTCTTGTCAGTGATACAACAAAGTATCTGTGCATGAAGAATGTTTATCATAGAGAATTAAACTTAAGTAGCCCAAAAAAAATTATAGCATCTTAGGTTTGCAATAATTTAATAAATAGAAATGAAAACATAATGCATGAAAGCATGGGGAAACAAAGTAGGCCTGTAAATCCACAAAGATGATGAGTCTGACAGCATATTCACTCCGCTGCCTCAACGTATGGTGCAGGAGCAGATGTGCAGGGGACCAGCCGCCTGCAGACAGACAGAGCGAGAACTGTCTGCTGCTCATGGCAGCTATGAAACAGCACACCATGACTTCTTCCAGCTTTCAGCACGCTACCTGCATACAACCCCCCCACCTCCAACCCCACCCCCAGTTGCCATGGTAATGGAGACTGGCGTAAGTAGCGATGGGCCAACCACAGACATCAGAGCAGCTGTTAAGCAGAAACATCAGACGACTGCTGGTGGAGGTGATTTATTAAGCCTGTGCTCAGAGTCTATCTGAACCATAACAAGCCTATAAGCATGCAACGGATCGAATACATTAAACTGGTTGAGGGAGCCCTCTCCCTCTTCATTACAGTGTACATATTACATTCCACCATGTGTAGAAAGCTGAATGAAAGGACACACTGAATAAAAAAATTGAATAAAAAACACTGGAGTGTGCTCAGAAATCAAGCTCACCATCTTATTTGGAGCATACATTTATGCACACTGAGCCATAATTTGCACCTAAGTAATTGACTCCTCCTGTGTTAAAATCTCAGGAGACCTTTTTCTGTTTATTTGCTGAATGGCCTTTGCAGCATGTGCACCATATTAGCCCCTCAGAAATATCTTGTCAGGCATGCCAGGCTGTAAAGACTCTTTTCCGCAACACCTTTCCCTGAATAATAACCTTCAACTAACCTTTAAACCTCAGTGAATAATTCCAATCCTATTTTCATATCAATGGCTGAGTCAAGCCAGGCAATTATCTTTTATCTGCATATTTTGCTGTCAGAGGAGAGAATAATAAAGTTTTCCCCTGTGTGGAGCTGGAGGAGAAAGAGAAGAGAGAGAGCCAAAAAAGCAGAGCAAGATACTGGAGATGCTATCTAAAGACATTAATGCAGCAATGAATTATTCAGTAATGACTACAAGATCTGTCACAAAAAAAAGCCCTGCTAACATCTGCACAGTGTTCTGAGGGGGCTGAGCAGAGCAGGCCATTGATGCCAGAACGCCTCTGAAGATAAACATGACAAATTGGCAGATCATCTGTTCAATTAGGGTAGCAGAGCAGGTGTGCTGGTGAGGTGGCTGTGCCACAAGATGACACAGTTACCAAGCCAAACCAGAGGCATGATGGGAATACCTTGTTTGTGTGACAGTGATTTAGAGCGATGCACCAGAAGGATACCCCACGAAAATAAAATAGGATATTCCCCTTGGTGCTCATTAAAATTCGACTGCAGACGGCACCCTGCCCCTCTCCCCCTCTGTTTCATCGCTTCATCCTTCTGCTTTTGGCGCCTCAGCTGCCTGACTGGACCTTCTAGGATCATTTCTTATTAATTCATAAAACATACTGCCCTGGTGATTGGATTGAAGAGAGCAGTGGAGCAGCAAAGCACGAGATATGGAAAAATATCACACATTTTGCCGAACATGCAGGCAGGGAGGCAGGTTGGGGGGAGCAGGGGTGTGGGGAGGAAAGAGAAGAATAAGTGGTGAACAGGGAATGGGCTGCATGTGTGAGAGATGATGCTGGGGGGGGGGGGGAGGGTAAAGGGGGGCAAAGGAGAGGGAAGAGGAGTAGCAAGAGGTGGGGGTGGGGGGTTGCAAGCAAGAAACATGTTTTGAAATATTAATCCATGGTTCTGGCCGTGGGCTGGTGCATAGAGATGAAAAAACGCAGGGGAAACCTTTGAAGCGAGGGAATGTTCCTTGAATTTGTGAAGCGGGCGCTGCACAGACGGCCATGTTGGCCAAGAACAACTGGGGCAGGTGCAATGTTTCTGAGAGCCCTCGTCTCCACTCTGTACCATAAGGCTTATTGGTGCAGTGTGTGTTTAGAGCGCTCCCTTTTCCCACCCCTGACACAAATGAGATGAGTGTGGTACAGTCTCTTAATCCCCAGTGCCTTGTAAAGCCTTTGAAAGGAATACTTACTGCAGCATAAACTATCGCTCACAGTTTTAAAGCAAGCACAGGCCTTGTGCTTTAAGAGGGAGAGACAACTTCCTTCACACAGCATCCACCATCTAGCTTCCTCACACTTAGCTGAAAAAGAAAACTGCATCACAGGATATCTCAGGATCTTAGTGAACCTTAATGACCTGCTGAAGCCTTGCTGAGGAGCTAATAGATCCAACACTTTGTTATGACTGTGCTGTGTGACTGTTTTAACCACAGCCCACTTAGTCACAGCTCTGTTTAACTGGGCAGCTCGCTGCATTCCCTCATAGCCATTTTTCAGTGGTATCGAACATGGTTTCTCAACATACTCAACACCAACGTTCCCTCAGTCTCTACATAAAGCTATACAAGAGCCACAACCACAGCAAAAACATGAAGATACCAGAAAAAAAGTAGCAAAAAGTGATGGCTCATTAAACATTAGAGAGAGAGAGAAAAAAAACTCATTTAGGTGGATAACTTAATATGCGGTCCTTGAATTTTCAACACCAAACACATCTGCTATGAAGACAATACATTAAAACATTTTTAAAAAATCACATTGGGAAAAGTCATCATCATTAAAGCATACTCAGGCTAAGTATCTTAGATGAATTATGCTCCCTGCATCAAAAGACAGAAGGAATAACACAGAGAGGGTGTCCTTTTCTCTTCTGTTCTCCCGCAGCACCCTGCTGGGAAACTTGAAATTAGCTGCAGTCTGGCTATTCCCTACTAATAACAATGATAAAGTTTTTTTTCTTCCTAATTATGCAAAGAACTCTCAATTAGCATAACTCGTCCTCTGTGTCAGTACAAACAGTAGATCGCCCCGCGGGCCCATGGTGGTTTCATTCTTTCCTTTTTTCTTATCTCTTTTCTTCTTTGACTTCCTCCAGTGAGCTAATGAAGATGTACGTTGATAGTGAGAGCTGTGCAGGTGGGAAGGAGCCCTTGCAAGAGGGACATGGTGTGTTCAGTATGCTGCCCTCTGCAGGTCTCCCAAAGGTCCTGCAGCAGTGTGAAAGCAGGCCTCCAGCCTCAGTGGAGAGGCAGCAGTGGCACACATACTCCCTCTAAAACAGCCTGCAGCAAAGATTAAAGATGTATGTTTAGGGCAGATCAAATAGAATGCAGAATCCACAAGCCTACAGAGAGAAAACAACACATTAAAAAGGATTTTAAATAAAACCATACGTATCACATGCTCGGGGCTTTGTCTGCTGCACTGCTGCTGATAATGTCCATCAAGCTTGCAATCATCAAAAGAAAAATATGTTATGAAAACTATAAACCAGAGCTACTGGCTGGGAATGAATTTTAAAGACAATACCATCCTGAATGGGAATCCATAAAAGAACCAGCAAACATACGGCTGGTGTAGAATACTCCACATGCAAATGAATAATAGGAGTGTGCAGCCACTTGGAGATGGCAATCAGGCTTTACTGAGACACACAAATGACCCCTGGGACTTAAAGGTGTTGTGTACAGTTTTTTTTATGATGCACAGGAGAATGAGGAGAATGTGAGGCATTAAAAGCTGAGTGAACACAAGCCGGGAAGTGTGTATTATGTACCACTGAGTGCTGATGAAAGTGCCTGTAAGTCCTTAAGGGTTTGGCAGTAAACACTACAAACAGACAATCCCCAGAGAGCACCATCAGCCTCCTCCTTCCCCTCTTCTTCCTTGTGTCTATGACAAAGTGTTCTCTGAGAGTGAACACCATTAAGACCACAATGAGGGTGGGGAAACAGCATTTCCTTAAAAAACAAGTTCAACCAGCTACCAGCTACCCTAGAATAGACGCACAGTTATTCCTGACTTGTGGTCTATCAAGTATCGTCAACACTAAGAAAAGTCACAGCTGAAGGTGTGAAGTGGACACCCTACCACCATATGACACAGTGATATCCAATCACAGGCCACCATTTTGACACATCAGCAGCACTCCAGGGGGCCATGTCGACTCAAGTGTCCACATTTCTGCTCTGTGGGCACTGGATCTGGAGAAACACACACCACATACACAGGCATGTAAGGGTGCCCAGGGTAGAGCACTGTTTTCTGTGACAAGTGGAGATGAAAGTTCACGTAATGCTGTCAGATTAGACACAGCTTTAGGCCCAACCTTCTCAGAGATTGGCCAGACACATTAGAGGGACATGTTTTCCCTTCGCCTCATTTGAGGTGTTCTTGTGAGCCTTGTGAAATCCTCTTCCCCTCCTCACACTTCCACTGCCTCAGGCACTCTGAGAAGGAAAGAGGCGAGAGTGAAAAAAGAGGGAGTGTGTGTGTGGGTGTGTGTGTGTGTGTATGTGTGTGAAAGAGAGGATTTCACAAATGCCTTCATCATTTAAACGGCTGTGCTGTCGCTGGAGCGCAGCATGAATAATTCAGTGAGACTGCTCCTTCTTCAAACAGACAAATAGAACAGGATTACGCCCCCACAAAAACAAACGGTAAACACCACAATCAAAACAACAGAATTAATTAGGTAATTAGAGAGACAAAATAAATGTGAAATAATGATAAACTCTTCTGAGACCACAGCTGTAACTCTGTTACAGCATGCAAATATGCAGATTCAAGGGTTCAGAATACATTTACACAATCATAGGATTGTTTGGAATGAATGGCACATGCAACCATCTTTCAGCAATGAGATTCACCTGCATTATCCATACATGAGCTAAGGAGGGCTTTAAAAAGTGCACTTGTAGGGCAGCCTTGTACAAAATATATATGAAGGCAGTCGATCCCTTTTCAGTTTTTAGAAGATTATCAGCAGAGAACATAATGCATAGTTCATTTTTGAGTATTTCTTTCAGAATGTGTGTGTTAAAAAGTAATGCTACTGACTACAAGAAAAACAGATGTGGTGCTTACATAATTGAAGAATGAACAGCAATCCAGCTCAAGGATTTGTGGTTCATTTGCAGTCATGAGTTAAGAAGGCCTTTATCTGTTTCTCATTCCAGCTGGAGTGTTTCAGCGCTCCATAGCTGATTAAAGGTGTAAGCAAAGAGAATCTGTCTCATCTCTGAGAAATCCAACCACGAAGAATAAGTGACAAACGTGTGTAAAGGAACAGATCTGCAGAGAATTTTGTTTGCCTTGAGACCCAGAAAGGTCAGGGATAAACTTTCTGCCTGTGGCAATTAATGTCTTTGACTTATGCAAAGAAAGTGCACTTGAGATCTTTGGCTTTCATTGAACGATGGAGTTTGGCACGGGGGGCTTAGGTAAATATGAACTATCCATTTCAAGCAATATTTAAATTACATTCCCAAATTGCAGCCCTTGAACTGCAGTTTAGCGCGGGACGAGGAGGTTGAGGTGTAATGACAGCTTCTCTGAGGTTTATTGAAAGTGATGAATGCTCAGAAGAGGGTGCTGCTCACAGTGAATTCATGAATTTGAAAGAGATTATTTAAGCACAGATCAATTTGAAAGTCCTACAACTCAGTACTGATGCAATGTTTCAAGGGCAGAAAAAAATACTAAGTACCACCAAGTGGAAAAAAAGGCATCCTTTTAACATCCTGAAAAGCCCTTTTGCGGCTGGAAAAAAAATTAGCTCTCTAAATCTGATAATGCTTCTGTCCAAAACAACTTCATCAGCAACATCAAGGCAAGGCGGGCACCTGTGCTGATATACTGTTTGGCCTAATCTACCTACTATACAGCAATGTATATGCAGCAGCTTGTAATAATGGAGAAGTTAAGAGGATAAAAAACAAGCCTTAATGTGGACCAAAGCAGCAGGGATCATAAACTACAGAACCATCAGTTGCTGTTGTGCTTTAGAGTGAGAACAAATTTACTACCACACTGCCTCTAAACTGCTGGGACTAACTATATTAGCCACTGTTGAAAAAAACCCCTGAAGACAACATTAAAGCTTCTAAAAGACACACTGAGATACAGTGGTACTATCAAAGGACTGCAGAAACAGATCCCCTGTGTTAGAGGAATGAAAATAAAATATATCACTAATAAATGAACATGAAATACCCAGAAATAAATGAAAATCTAGAACAAAAAGAACATGGTGTGCCTCTTTCTTAGCGAGTCAAATGGAATAGTGAATGAGGAGCCACGGCTGCTGTCCTGCAGGGGCAGGGCGGCTGTTTTTCTATTGCGGCACATCCCCATCTATGCCAGCACTCATTTACTGATCTCATTAATATCCCTACTCTAAGGAGGAGAGAGACAGCAGCCGTGAAACAGCTCACCCCCCTTCTCCTCCTCCCTCCTGCATCCTCCATGTGCTTGCTCCACTGGGTCCCCCTCCCTCGCCTCTCATCTCCGCCTCTCTGTAGTTCAGTAATTGGGCTCAGCTCATTGTTATTCAAAACCCTGTAGAACCAATTAGCAGCAGACCTCCTGACCCTGGCTTGCTATGTAATGGTGCAAGCTAAAGAGTCTAAGTGAGGAAGCCAAGAGCAAAGGTTTTAAATTCCTTTAGTTCCTGATTAATAATCCTGTCAGGGCGATCAGAGACATTAAAGAGAAACTCTGGTTCAGCTCCTGCTTTTATGGCGTCTCCCTCATTTCTAGGCTGTCCATTAAAGCTTAATGATGCCGGGGGTCGCTCTCTCTCTTCTGTCTTGTCAGATAAATGTACAGTTAACAGGATAATGAGGAATTCTGATCCTCAAGCAATCTGGGACAGTGGAGCCCTGTGACCTCGCAGGGAGGAAATAGGGCAGCAGGGGAGGATGAAGGGAGAGCAGCTGGGATAGCAGAGGCAGTGGTGGCATGGATGGTGGACGAGATGTCCAGCTCCCCTGGAGGATAGAGATGAAAGCAGCAGGGCCGACAGAACCTGGGGTGGAAGGCAGAGATGAGAGGGATGCTGATAACACATTCATGCAACATTGATGAGGAGAGTGAAGGTAAAGGAAGAGCAGTAGTGAAGGCTGCCAAGGCAGTCTGCTGCTGCTGCAAGTAATTTGTTTAGCATGGACATGAGAGTCCAGCTGTGTCAGTGCTACACTGAAGAAAAAAATCCCCCCACAACATGAAGCTACTATCATCATGACTTAATAGGAATTGGGTGAGGCTAAGTGCCTGGTTTCCTCCACACACACACAGATGGGAAAATGGTCCAAAGTTATTCAGGTGCATTTTAATGTATAAAATCCACATATTCTGTACTTTACATTTCATTGTGAGAAAGAACCTCTATTTATACTATACAGGCTTGACAGGTGGAATGCTGCACTGAGCTTCCTCTATCATCAGAAGAAGTCAAATTTATAGCCATATATAGAAATGCAGACAAGATGTGCCTTACATAAAATGTGAAAAATTTGACAAGATTAAAAACTTTCTGTAGGCGCTGTATATCCATTAATTGATTTTTTTTTTTTTTTTTTTTTTTTTTTTTGCATAACAGATATACATGTCTTGTGCTAACGCTATATTTAATTACAAAACAACTCTCCAAGATATAAAGTGGCTTCAGTGACTCTTCAACTGGATCTCATAGTGAAGGATTTAGCGTATTTAGCTTTATGTTTTGATTTACAGCCAACAATTTTTAATGTTGTAGGCCAGTTTCATGGCTCTCATCAAACCTATGTCTGCTCCAGACAAAGCGTAGCAGTTTGAAGCCAAAGCTAAAACCATTTCCCTCAAGAGTGTACAGACACTAAAAACCAAAACTAATCAGGTGACCACAAATATGGCTACAGATAAATGTTAGTGCTTCTTTGTGCTTATGGATCTTTAAAAAATCAGTTAGTCATATCTATTGCTGGTTAAATGTCTGCAGCTTCTTTTTTCATCATAACTTTTGTCAACTCACTTTGCTCAGTATTAATAAAGATACAGATTAAAGGTCCAAAGGTACAGCTCACAGATAGACAGAATATTAATCAATCTCATGACGCGAACACATATGTAGATATTATATCAAACTGTAGATATGATATCAAACTCTTTTAAAATCCTTTGGCAAAAGCATAATCACATTCAGATCTACTTTTTACCCCAAATACATCAACTGCAAGCCTGTTGGATGCCTCTCAAGCTGTTAGTGTTATAGCAATAATTGTATCAAATCCTCACAAGGCACAGAGCCAATGCTTCCAAATCTGTCCATATAAGGACCTGACTTCAGTTGTTTGTAAATCAACAGTTCTGATTTTTTTTTTTTTTTTTTTTTTAACCAAAATGATGCTGAGCTCACACCTGTTTTCTGAAACCTGTTTGGAGACAATGTTGTGTTTGCATTCCTTGAAGTGCTTATTTGGTTCAGTTCTCTGAGCTCGGCTGAGACATTTGGGAGGATTCACATCTGATGCTGTAAACACCGGCCACCTTCAAACCCTCTGACACTGATACATTGCCTCCCAGGCTGATATAAATCCTTTTACAACAAACCCCATAAAGCTTTTTGGTGCCTAAATATTTATGGTTGCCTAAGTTTCCCTTGAGGGTTGTTTTACTTTAAAGTACCAACAGCACTAAGTCATGAGGAGCGACTCCAGACATCTTATCAGGGAGTCAGGGTAAGAGGCCCTGGTGGTCTGGCCATCTCCACTTGAGGAGGAACACACAGGGAGGAAGGACCTGAGTGCTTCTCCCTCTGTCACTTCGCCTCCCTGGCCTTCTCTGTTAGTGGATTCAATTGACCTGCCAAACAAACATACCGCTGCATGACCTCTGCACACCAGACAGAGAAACAAACAAACTATCGTGTCAAAACCACCAAAACCACCTCTGTCAGGGACCACAAAGCAGTCAATGTAAGGCAAGGCAAGTTTATTTGTGTAGCACGTTTCATGTACAAGACAATTCAAAGTCCTTTACATAAGACAATTTTAAGTATTACAGCAGGGTGCAGAGGAAGCATTAAAATGTGCATTGAAAACAAACTTTAAAAATAAATGAAAGAAATTAAATAAAGACAGAAAAAGCTAAAACAAAATAAGATGCAATAAATAAAAGTTCCAATTTGAGGAAATAACAGCTGTTTTGATAAAAGGCAGCAAATAGTTTTTACCCTGATTAAAAACTGCTGAGTTTTAGCAGACCTGCAGTTTTCTGGGACTTTGATCTGATGAGCATAAAAACTGAACGCTGCTACTTCATGTTTAGTTCTGACTCTAGGAACAGAAAGTAGACTTGACTCTAATGACCTGAGGGATCTGGCTGGTTCATAACAAACCAGAATATCCTAAAAATATTTTGACCCTAAACCATTCAGTGCTTTGTAAACTAACAGCAGGATTCTGAAGTCAGTTTTTAGACAAAGATGAAGCCAGTGAAAACCACATTATAAATCCTCAGTCTCTCTTTATAGATCTCATAGTGAACCTGCAACTTATTTTATGCCACCTGCATTCAGCTTTTTGACATTTATCATTTTTTAGCTCTTACCGGAGTGGCATTTTTCCATGGAGCTCTCTTTTTGACAGTGGCCACTTTCACCTTGGAGTGAGCAATGACATCAGTAAGGCTTGTAATTTTACCACTGAAATGATTCACAAGGCCAAGAGAGGGGGTTGGGGGGGGCGGTGAGGGAAAGAAAGCTTGTATAAACATTTCACCAGTATTTTCACCAATGTACCGTTTTATGTTGACAGTGACAGCCCTCTAAAAAAAACAGGAATGATCAGACAGAGCAAACATCCATCACCAAAACCCTGGAAATATTCACACCCTTAGAGATGACTAGATCCAGACAGTGGCCTCTCTGCGTTTTTTTTCTTTCACATGCAGAGTTAAACCAAAGTTATCAAGAACACAACACAATTCTTTGGTTCCTCTGTCCTCTGGGTTAGCATGAATGTTGAAATCATCAATGATAACTACACAAAGTCAACACAGATTATTGTCAACATTCAGTAAAGTCATCAGAAAACGTTCGTACGGTATTGAGGTGGCCTTAAGAAACAACACATAAGAGAAGGATTTCAATTGGAAAGCCACATATTCAAACAAAGCAAAGTTTTTAAAAGACATCTGTTTGCATTGGAGAGAAACATTAAATAAAACAGCCACTCCTCCACCTTTCTTATGTGATCTAGCTTCAGTCACAGAGCTGAAATTTGAAGGAGCTGCTTCGATAAGAGCAATTGGATTATTTTCTCTGTCTAACCAGGTATCTGTTAAAAACAAGAAATCAAGTTTGTGCCTTGTAATAGAATAATTTTATTAAGAAAGATCTGACATGTAGTAAAGCTAGCTTCAGTGTGGTAAGAGCATTATCTGTCCAGTTTTTATGGGCAGGCTGTGGCTAGTGAAGAACGAACACAAGATTTGACTAATTTATTGGGTGAATCTTGGTTCTCTGAAGATTTACCAGCCTTTTTTGTTACCTATTAAAACAGGGATAAAGGAAACTACTTGCATATCAGGCCCCGGCTTATCCTGGAGAGAGCCACGAGTACCCAGAAAGTAAGACAAACAAATAAGAAATATCAACGGACACAATAAACCAGCAGACATGACAGTGTGTAACCCAGCCTGCTTGCTGCATGACTCGTGGATCAGAGGGTCAGATTACAGTATGTGCCATTGGTGTGTGGGTTAAGAGACGACTGGGAAGTAAATACAAGTGTACTGGTGGGGAATCTAGTATTTGTATGCCTTCCTGAAATGTGTAACCACTGTGTTGCTGTCAGCTCCTGAACACAGTGGCTCCTTGAAACAAGTGTCTCTAAAAAAGCAGCAGCGGGTCTGATGAGTCCTCAAGCATCCTCCCAGTGCTGTGATTACTGACGTTTACCCTCTTTAATATGTGTAATTCCCATTTTCTCTGATTCATGAGTAAGGGCCCTCAGGGGGACCACACTAAGTGGCAGTCTGCCAAAGCTCTCTTGTTGGAAAGGCTCTAAGTCACTTCCTCCTCCGCAGTTAGATGCAGCGCGATAGCTTCAGGTTGTCTCATCTACCTTTATTATTGTTATTTGCATCTTAGAACACTGATGATAGCTTGACTATACAATGTTTATCTGTCTCACATGCAGGTGTGAAGCATATTTGGTTCATGACTACACACTCGTAAAAGGCATAGAAAAATAGTAACATGATATTTGACCAGAACAAGCTGTACATGTGTCACAAATTACTACTCATCTAAATTTTGAGTAGAGCTCATGTAATAACCACTGTATAGCCATAGCGGTTCCTACAGCATGTATTTTCCCTATCTATTTTCCAATACAGTCATATATAGAGATTTTAGGTCATAAGAAAGGAGTTTAATGTAATTGCGACAGTCTCAAATCCTATAAAGCACACAAGACAGGGCTTCTGTATCTAGGACTTATATAATTGTTCAGCATCGCCTCACCCTTTGGCAGCTCTTGTTTAAAATGAGGATGTTAAATTATCAGGTGTTTGTGCTTTTAACCATACCTTCTGCTTTTGACACCTACTGATTATAAGCTATAAAATAACCTGTTTCCCGAATCATGTTGGCTGCAAATATCTACACACAAGCAGCAGAAAGTTGTTTTCAAGATACTTCCAGCATCAGCTATTTTCAGAGAAAGTCGTTGATCAGTCAATATAATGTCTGATTTTCTCCGATGAGCTGGCAGGACGCTCTATTTGTCTTAATCAAAAGTGAGAATGTGAGAGGTTGTGGTTTCATTTTAATGTCTAGTTAGAGTATTCTTTTCATCTCATGGTTACAGAGTGTGCTGTGGGCCAAAACACAGAAGCCTCACTGTTGGAGAACAGCTACATGATGACAGACCCACCAAGAATGTTACCCTGACCGCTACATGTAATATAGCACCAGAGTTCCCTTATTAAGGAGTGAAATAATTTCCACCAAAGTGGTTGGTGGTGCTGACAGCTCAGATTAATGCTCTCTGTAAAACAGCCAGAATAACAACTGCTCCTGCACGCATCTTGAAAACCAGTACGTTTGGCTGAGGGAAGCCTGCCAGCTCTACAAATTCATGCATATTTGGGTCTGTGAACATCTGCCAGCGCAAATAATTTATGCTGTTCTCTCAGCTAAGGGGCAATGAATCCCTTCTGAAAAGTTTTCTCCAACTTCTACAGTAAGCCTGCACTCCCCCTCTCGCCTCCCCTCCTCTCCCTAGTGTGAAGTGGTGCAGACACACGCTCCAACCACAGACCAGGCTGAATGAGGAGTGTCCCAAGGCGTGTGGGAAAGTCCCAGGCACCACTTCAGTCGACCAAGAGCCAACTGTTTCCTGTCCCTCCTCGGGCCTCAGGGTTAAAATGCACTGTCAAGGCCATATCCACAACATCCTCCTCAATGGAGCCTTGCCTTGGGTGGGATCTCTACAGCAGCACGAGACTCACAGCAGATACTGTATCTGCATGCACACTTCACTGTTGGGGCCCAGTGGACGTGTTTCTCCACTGAAGCGATAAATATCTCATGATAACGTGGAGGTGGATCAAAACATTTGAGCTCGCTCACTCTACGGCACTTCCAAGAGCTTTGTTGTTGAGTTCCAACACAATGGTATCAGGTGATTAAACATCCGACGGGAGTAGTTTTTATATTCAGAATGCCACCACCACCACCAGATGGCATATTAATCATTAATTGATTCTCTGTTACTTTTGTTTGATGTACAGCACAAAAATTCTGGGCTAATTTCGCTCCACTATGTACTGCTCGGTGATGCTAGACTATTTATGAGCATAGAGGAAACCCAACACTTTCCTCTAAAATTATTATAATACACTATTCTTTGTTTCCACATTCAACAAACCCAGTTAGACATGATGCCAGTTTATTCTCCATCACATCAATTTGCAAAATAGATTTTGCATGTCCAAACATTCATGTCATTGTACACCTGACAAGTAATTGTGAAGTATTAAAAATACCAAAAAGAAGATAGGGAAAGTAGTCATTTAAAAACAAATGAACTTTTTGCATAAGTGGAAATACATAGGAGAAAAGCTTAGAACAAATCCAAAATCAACCAAATGTGTGTGTTTTCCAAATATACATCTGTGCCTGATGCTCCTCTCCCATCCCCATTACTCCTCTTGTCTTTACTCTCTCCCACTCCAAACTGGTCTTGGACTCTCCTCCAGCAGACTGACAGGAGGTCAGCATCTGGCCAATCCTGAGCAGCCCCAGAAGGGAGCAGCTGTCAACAAGCCACACAGATAGTCTGAGCACTGAGGGCAAAGCTGTGGCATGCTGAGTTCAGAAGAAATCACTCAACCCGCAACTGACCGACAGCACAGTTGGAGAAGACGTAACTGTCATGGTTTGGGCCTCCTAATGAGATATAACCATCACACTCCTACAAATTTGAAGTATACCACTGCCTGTTCAGATGAGAATAAGCAGTTTTGTATCAATATAAAGTCTGATTCTTAGACTGAATCCATAATTTAAAAAAAAAAAAAAAAAAGGTTAAAGTTTCCAGGTGATCAGAGTCATGAAAAAGTTAATCAAATGGGAAATCAGTGGTCTTTTTTTAAAAATAGAAAACAGGATAAAACATTGGTTGCCCCTCGAATAAGATGAAACTTTGCTTTTTCAATTATTTGGTCAATAAAAGAAAAGAAAAACTAAAACTATAATAAATAAATAAATAAAAAAAGTCACCTCAGATAACATTTCCATCTCCAGTCTCGGACATCTCGACACTTCTGTGAACCAGTTCTTCAGATTTCATTTAATTTTTCAGACAACTGGCTTCATGTCATCTTTAAGCACTTTCAAAACCTTTCAAATTCATAGTTTAACCAGTGACAGTAAGATGGCCTGTTCCTTTGGCAGCAAAACTAAGGCCAAACCATAATACTTCTACCACCATACTTCACAGCTGTAATGAAGCTGTCGATCTACTTTGATCTATACCAAAAAACTTTTACTGCGGCCAAGTAACTCTGTACTTCATTCATGTGTCAAGTTTGTATTATTCCAGAAAGTCTAGTCTTTGTCTGCATATTTTATAGTCCTTTTGGACAGCAATGACTTTTTCCTGGCACAAGTCTTGTGCAAGCCAAGTTTTTTTAATCCCTCTCTGATTACAGACACATGCACTCTGACACCAACAGCTGCAAAAGTTACCTCCAGATCTTATGATCTGTTGGCATCAAATTTTCTGCGATTCCAGTGAATTTGCTGGCTGGACAAACTGGGAGGCACTTAAAAAAAACTGTCTTTTTACACATTGTTTTCTTTAGTTTATTTTAAACAGTCTGTTGATCTTTTTAAATCCCTTACCAGGCTCATACAGTTGTTTATCCAAAGCCTTTAGAAAGCTCCTTAGAGTTTACCATGACACAACAGATCCTTAGAGCAAAGAGAACAAGAAAATCCATCCGACAGTTAACATGACTTTCACAGTGTCCTTATCATTGGGAAACCTCTGATTTATTTTTCATGAATCTGGAGGTATGATTGATTGAGGGGTAAACTTTTCTTGCTCCAATATGTTTTTTAAAAAAGAAAAAAAAATCTATTTAAGAAAATGATGCTCTTGTAATGTAACATGATAGAAAAAAATGTTTTAGGAACATTGTAGATTCCGTTTAAGATTCAGAATTTATGATACAACAAAATTACATCAGTAAAAATATTTTGTTTTATTTAAAAGATATGTTTTTCCTTTACATTTCATTGTCAAGAACCACGTTGCTTGGTGTAATGTATTTATTGTTCACATGACTGTACTGTAAAAGCCAGTGTAGTGTAATGCACAAATCCTGCAGTCAATTCAACCTGCAGAACTGTTACACTATACTTTCTGTCTTCATCATCATCATCTTTGTGGTTATTTACAGGTTTTGGTTTGTGATGTGTCTTACTGAATGGTGTTTTGAATATAATGTACACTTTTAAAATAACACAGACCAACAGCTGTTTAAACAAAAGCTAAACACAGCAACAAGGAAACATCAGCAAAGTGCCACGTGATCCCAGGATTTAGTACAAAACTGTTGAATCAAACAAAGATTTAGTGTTCCTCAGAAGCTGACTATTGTCAGTTGCTTCTCTGAAAAACTAACTTCTCAGCCAAGTCTGCCCTCTGCAGGATGAATGTTGTGTTTTTGTTTTCATGAAATCTGCTCTATGTGTATAATAGCTTGCCGTCATCTAAGGACTAATAGTCAAGCTTCTGTCAAAATGTTCAAACATTGACGGTACAGTAAAATTGCAATTTAGTGAAAAAAATTTCAATAAAATGTTCACACCTCCTCCTAGTATTACACTGATAAACAACATTCAAAGCCCTTCAAGAGGTGATATATTTAGGGAACTTTCACCAGACTGTAAAAAGTCTTTTTTTTTAAATACTTCAGCTTTCTATTCTTTTCCTTTTAAAGGTCCCCATTTGTCATTTCAATAAGGAAATATGATATTTGTATTGCATTATCTTGTAAAGGTATGAATGACAAAAGAAACAGAAAGAAGCCTCTTGATGGATTTGGCTGAGCGGAGTGAATATTAGTTTCCAAGCAGACGTCCATCTCTGCCTTCATCAGATGTCAAATGTTAAATGGCACCTTCACCCGCAATTTATCATGTGAGTGTGGGGGGTTTTCTGTAATGGTTTATCAGAAAATCCAAATTAACATAGAGACAAATCTACAGTGAAGAGGTGCAATCATACCCAGACACTCAGGCATGGATCAAAGCAGCGTGGAGACACAGGGAGTAGCAGATGAAAGAGGTACACATTAAGCTGTTTACTGTGGTGACATGAAAAGGTGTTTTAGCTCAGTATTCTGCCTAATGAGGGAGCGGGAGACACAGAGGGTTATCTTTTTAGATATTCAGAGCTGCCAGTTCACAGTGTTTTACATCCCTGTGCAACATCAAAAGAAATCTCCATTTTCTGCCAAGGTGATGTGTAATATAGTGACATCCCTGTAGTTAAATTAGCATTTAACCATTTCACTGTAGGGCTTATTTGCCACGAACAAGATGAGGTGAGTCTCAACACTTTTGCAACTCTGTTACTTTATTTTGACCAATAAACAATTTCCATTCACCAGTAAAATGGTTCAGACTTCTAAGATCATCTGGGTCAAGTTTGCTTTTCATCCTGAGAGTTAAAACTGAACAAGGAGAATCAGCATTTATTTTTAATGCTCTTTATATCTGGATTAAACTACCAGAACACTTGAAGTCTGCTCCAAACCTTTGTGCTTTTAAATCGGTTAAACTCAACCCAACTGATGCTCCATGTTTTGGGAGTTAGGTGGATAATTTAGACATGTAAATACTGCAATGGTGCAAGGAGGTGTGACATAAGTGAGATCCATTAATTAGATTGTTCTGTCACACGTAAACCAGAGTGAAAGCTGAATAACTTATAACCAACTCATGTAAACTCAATAATCAGAATATTGTTTTATTAACAATAAGGAAAATTTTTGTTCATGTAAAAATGTTTTCAAATGTATTAAGTTTAAGTTCAATTCTATTTTTAAAAGGGACAATGCATATTAATATGCATATAATATGTCAAATGTAAAAAATTTATACCTAAGGCTCATTTCCATCTTTAGTCCCTTGGCAGGCCAACAAAACAATAAAAATAACAATAATAACAGAAGGAGATTAAATTGGGCAGTAATGAAAAGAATAAATGAGAAATAATAATGTTAAAAAAAGATAAAAATATTATTGATTTCAGACCAGAAGAATTACCCCATAGACCAGGATTTAAACTGAGATGTTAAAGTACAGAGTGCTATATGACATCATGGGACGTAAAAGTGCCAAGTGCTAAGTGTGTTACATAATCTAATAAAGTGCATGAATGGACTTACACAATGCCCACATACTAATGTATTGCATGTTTCCAGTTTTACTGATTTTGAAGGTGCTTACCGACCCTATAAGTCATAAAGGGACACACATCTGACCAGTTTTAAAAGAATACTTTAAAAAAAAAAAAAAAAATTCTGATCTTTGCTTTTCAACTATTTGATTGTCTGTTAGCTCAGAAGGTTTCCTTTCTTGCTGAAGAAAATAACATGATCACTGTTGATTTTTTTTATTAGTTTAACTCATAATTATCAAGCCAAATATTATTAAACTTAGTGGACACATGAGAAAAGGGCAATATAATAACCTGTTCACATTTGGTGAACATTAAGATCACTTATAAATATATATAATTTATTTATTAAAAGGCAATAGGTTTTGGGGGGAAAGGTGCTCTCTGTTTACCATGCTACTACTTTCCCTCTTGTTACAGCTGTCATTGTAAGAATGTCATAATGACAACAGCAACATGTAGCTTCTGGTATCACTGCTGATTTTTAACTCCTAAATACTGGATAAATTAAATCCAGTAATTTACTCTGGAAGATATAATCACATAGAAGAAGAAAATGTGTTCTAGTAATTAGATAAGAAATGGTCCAAAGGTGCAAAATGCCAGACTGAGCCAAAGTGCTCTCGTACAGATGTCAGGCTCAAACAGCTGCCTTACCCTGCAATCTCCACAATTTCTTGAACTTTAATCACAGAGATGGAAAATTCCAAATAACACCATGGCTTTCCCAGTATTTGACTGCAAACATGTGAGCTACTGATTCTCAGAAAAGTGTTATGTTTCACTTATTTACTCTCTTATCAGAGAAAAATATGACCAGAACAATATAACTGCATTGTATATCAAAACTCACAGTTAAAACACTTGAGTATATTAATCAAGCGAATATACCTAATATGTGGAGTAGGGGTTGACTTTTGGGTTTTGTTTTTTTTTTTTTTTTTTTATATGAGACATATTCTCATGTTATGGCTGATAAAGCCACTGTGCAAATTGAGTAAATAGTTTCAACATGTTTTGAAGCTTCCACAATTTCTCACTGCCCCACCAAGTTGGGCTCCTGAGCATAAAACCACTACTACGCCACATTAAAAACAGATGGATCAAATACTTCTTCTTTATTTGGACTGCTCAGTGTTATTGGAAAGAATCTCAGTAAGAATTACCAAATCTGGCTGCCTGTTAGGAAAACAAACAGACACAGATGTAGTTTTTCATTTTACAGGCTGTTTATGTCTTGCAAATTCTTTCTCCAGAAGAGCGGGAAAGATGCTTTCATGTTTTAAAGGCTCAGAGTGACCGCAGCCCTTTGTGGCAAAGGCACTTTTCCAATACTAATGACACACAGTCACACAAGACTTTGGCAGCAATGTGCTACTGAGGCTGCGTGCCCATTGTGTAATTAGTCTACCACTAAGTCCTAGTCTGGGGAAACATTCACAACCACATTAAACACAGACAGCCTTTCGCCTCAGAGAGCTGGAGGCAGATGGATACACTCTGGAGGTGTAATATCCAGCAACTCAAATGCCTTCCTGATAACATTTGTTGTCTAATAAAAGTAAGCTCTTTTGTATCCCTGCAGGATTTTCTTCTGCATTTATGGCCTTGGGTGGGTTAGCAGTCTTTTTTATTGGCAGTGCATATCCACAGCAACATAATCCTTCTGTGTCTCATATGTGCTGCCATAAGAAGAAAAATTACATTTAAAGAAAATCAAATCAAAGAAACCATCAGTTTTTTTGTCACAACATCCACAAATAAATAAATAAATAAATAAAGGCCACAAACTTCTGCAAACAAGGATAATTAGTTTTGTCACTATTCTGCCATCTGGTGGCTCTAATGCAACATTACACATACTCAAACAATTCTTCTTCCACATTTCCCCATTGCTTTTGATGTGCTATCCTAAAGTTGCTACCACTTTGAAAAGTCTCCCAGTAAATCTATCTATTTATACAGAGTTTAAACAGATTGTTAAGCAGTGACTTCCACCACTCAGCAGATGGTTCATTCTTTCTGGTGTCCTGGCATCCTTCTCAACAGCAACAGGCAGCCATTTGCGGCAAACAAGCTCTAAAAAAACAAACCTTGTCAGTACATGCTAAATCCTGACTGAATGACATAGTTTACACTTGTTGTTGTACACCATGTAGCATTACGCAGCTATACATCCAAAAGGCTGCAGGAACTAAAATCAAAGTGAATACAGACCAGCTTTGGTCACGTTGCAAAGCTGCAAACATGACTATTTTAGTTCTCTGTGACTATTTTGGAAGCTGTTAGCTAATAAGTTCACCATATGGCCTTTAAGCTGCATTTTGTAAAGTCTTTGGCTTAATTTTTACCACTAAGTTTCATGCAAACTGCTGTTCAAGTTGCCCAGTCTCATGGCCACACACCTAATACAATAAAGACAACTGTTGAAATGTCATAAAACATTTATATACAGGCCTGATTTTCTTCTTTTAAAAGGAGAGAAAAAAGACTACTGTTAGCAATCTAACATTGGCATTGACATCAAAAGATTTTGGCTTTCCACACCCACCTTATAGACCACTGACTACACCATCCAGATACTGATAGCACACTGCATGCAGATGTGCTTGTCAGTACCGCACAGAAACACTAAAAATGGCAAATCTAAGTGTGATAAAAGACAGTTTGTGACATTAATCTACTAAAGTTAGCATGCTAACTGGTTAGTACAACATGGGACTAAGCGTCAAACCACATTAAGATGTTTAGCTGTTGCATATAGTCTGACACAGTATTGTCTTTTATGGCTTCTGAATGTTCCATTTTAGTGAACATGGCCTCCTTTAAATCAAGAACTGACAGTCTTAAAGGGAAATTGTTCAGCTTCTGCAGCAGAACACCATGCAAACTGGCTGTAATATTAGTTCAGTAGCAATGTTTTCAGCAAGCAGTAACACAGCTTGCTACAACCTCCATGTGACATAAAAATCATAGGTCCTTTTTTTCAGTTTTTTTTCATTGGGGTATTTAAAATGGAGTGTGAGTAATGTCTTACCTTCAGTAGACAGCAGTCCACTGTGTTCTCAGTTTAAAAAAGAAGGGAGGAATTTTGACAAAGCTGACAGCTACAGAAAGCTGAATTTTTACCATTTAAAACTATTTTAAAAAGGTTAGACTGGTTGTGGATTTTACCTTTTGTACTGAAAGCACACTGAAGAGTTGCTGCTTTAATGTAAAGTATGAAAATGGGAGAATGATAACAGATTTAAAAATGTCTCTGTACGCTTTATGTACACATGGTCACCAGATTACTGATTGAGACCAGAAATAAAAAATTATGTGCTTAGATTTCATGTGACTCTGTTTTTGCAGTTTTATGAATGAATTTATTTGTCATTATACACAGTGCAGAAAAAAAAACATTTTAAGGGTTCGTCATCATCATTATTATTATTATTATTATTATTATTATTATTATTAGGGCTGAGATAAATCTAATCTCCAACTGTGTTTCCTTTTACTACTGCCATTCCCAGTTTGGGAGGAAACATCAAAAGACACCAACAGCTTGGCAACAACTAGAAACTAGTAAGTTACTTGTCTTTGACAAGACAAAGTCTGTAACTGACAACAAATACAAGAGTGTTGTTTTCAAATCACATTGTACGGATAACTAAAACAATACTTGATGTGGAAAGGCAGAGAAGTAAAATTACCCTCTTAAGTCCTGCATTTATAATTATTGCTCCAAAATGCACTTGGTGTCAAAAGTACTCTGAATTAGTGTCAGAATGGCGGCTCTCTGACTGTATGTTAATGGATTACCTCTTTATTCTGTAGATGGCATTGTAATGCTTTAAATAAGCATAAATTACTATTTCATACCATTTTATGCTGTCACAGATATAGTAAAGTTCTCAAAATCAAGAACAGAAAGGGTTTCATTTTATTTGCTTTAATGCAACATAACGACAGATAGTAATATATATTGTTAGGTTTTGACAGCAGACATTTCTGATCTGGGTCATTTCTGCAAACCTGTTTGACTGTATTTTGATTGGTAGATCAGAACAGACAAACCTGGAGGAAACTGGTGACAACCATCAATCACACTTCAACCAGCCTCATTATCATTGCCTGTATTGTGCACATCTCTCTCACTGAAAGGGTAATGATGGCGTTAAAAAACTCATTGTCACCTGGGTTACATGAAGGCTCCAGTTAACCAAGCCGCTAACACATTGTATGAAGTGTTACTCACAGCAGAAAATAAAGTCAAGCAAGAAGCAAGCACTGAGGTGTCCCCATGAACGGATTTTCAGCCAAGTCCTCTGTGTGTGTCAGTCTTTCCACTGAAAACACATCTGGTCCTTGCTGAGGCTGGGACCAGTTGGATTAAAGACATTCTTCTTGAAAAGCTCTGGATTGTTCTTACCATGACAACTGAAAGCAGCTGACAGATGAAACCACAAATCAGCCAGGAGCAAATATTTAGTTTCTTTTTTTTCATGTCAAGTAGGTCACAAGAGTGGAAAAGAAGCCAAACACTTTTCTTGTGAACAGGGATAAGAGGTAAGAGGAAAAAGGTCGCTCTGGCTCGGGTTCAAGAGAACATTACATTTCTACACCCTGACTGCAGCACATGCCCTCCATCTGCAGACGTTCCACCACTTGTAGCAGTGTTGATTCACCTTGTATAAACCATCACAGCAGAAAAATCATCTTATCCAATGTGAAGGAAAATTGTAGGTATCCATGTCAACCCTCTTTGTTTCAAATGATTATAATTATTATAATCCTATAATTATAGGATTAAAGTGGTTAGTCAAGACTACCAGCCCATGGCCAGGCCAGTAGCTTTAAAGTATGTAAATTCATCTGTCTAATCCATATGTAGTAAGTCACAAGTTCTACTTAATTTTTTTTAAAGGAATTTTGGCTGCAGTTACAAATCAGTAATTAACTCAGCATACGTAAAGACAGTCTGTGTGTGTAATTTAATTAATTAAACAGAATAAATATGAGCAAATAATTTGGAAAAACAATCAAATGAATCCCAGCAAGAGAAACATTAATTATTATGACAGCAGACATTTTAACTTATCACCATGAGAAGAGCTTTCCAGATAGAAGCCGTGTTCACACCATAAATGTTAGTGAAAGTACACAAAATCTGGACTCTTAAACAGAAGCAGCTTAAACATTAAAAAAAAAAAAATCCTCTTTCAACAAGCAATATTTAAGTTTGCAAAACACTCTTATTCAACACTAATGGCAAGACAACACATCCAGACTAGAGTCATATTTCCTCACATTCATTCACTCAACCACCCATGAAGGAGCTAGTAGCCCCTCTGGGAGGTCCACCTTACAGCCAACGATGTCCTCATTTAATTTCATCCTCATTTAACTTGCTGTTCAAATAAGAGATGATGAATCACGGATATACAATCCACTGCTCCAGCTTTTTAAAAGCGACTTCTTTTATTTAAGAAAATGAGGTTGTAAATCCAAGATATGAGCTCAGTTTAGAAAAAATGTCATTTCATCTGCTTATAGAATAATAATTTACCAAGCTAGTACAGTCTCCATCACTCAACTTTTGTTTTCATTCTTCATTAGACCAAGAAACACAATAGATTCTAATCATTTTAATCATCTTCAAAACTCAAACTGGAGGATTAAAGGTTTTTATTACAAAATGATGACAGTCTGCAAAACAAATTTAACCAGCATCTGAACTGAAGGGAACAAAATAAATCTTGATGAAATAATTTTGAGAAGATGTTAACATTAGACAAATACTCTATATAATAGAAACTAAAAAGTGGTACTCAAAAACATACCAAAACAGGAAGAGCGTACTCAGCAGCTTTCCATATGAAAGAAAAAAGAATTTGTCCAGGGACTACTTTGACATCTTCATCTAATTCTTCCTCGATAACTCAACAGATTTTGCACAATCTGTTCTTTAAAATGGTGTTTGGTGAAATCGCATCCTTTTGACAAGTAAAAACGTCCTTTTCAAAAGTTCAACTTGCAAAGGTTTCAGATCTTGAAATTAAAAAAACAAAACAAAAAAAAAAAAGCTTAAACTGCCTTTCGGTGGTACTCTGGGGGGGCAACTTCATAGTCACTTGCATTGAACAGCGATGCAGAGTTCTTCACAAGATACCTGAAAAGGAGGATTTTATTATTTCTGCTGCAGACTGTTCACCGTAAACCTTGCTGAAACATTTCCAAATACTCACTTGAGAAAGTCTTGTAGATAACTGAGCAGCAGTGCAAGGCTCTTCTCATCCAGGGGAGTGTACGCCAGCATGGCTCCGATCCTCACTTTTAAATCCAAACAATGACACAATTTTACACGCAGTGAGAACACTGGCCTTCTCTTCATTTCTAATAGCTTTTAACAAACTCCAATACAGTATTTCAAGTGCCTGAAACAGCACAAGACAAGGGTCATAGTGGCAGATGAAGAGAAATACTGGCAAGCTACTTTCTTATTTCTAAGGTGTATATGCAGTTCTAGGTAATGCGTGCAATATTTCTCCTTTCCTGCAGGTTCATGCTAGTGGGTGTGACTTGTTTTAAATGTACCTTGTAAACAAGTGCACAGGTACATATTTTTTCCATATTCTTTTTTTTTTTTTTTTTAGTTTAGAGACGTTTCAGCTGGCTGTTTGTTTTGTTTTAATTTGTTTAGCAAACAAAAAAAAACTTACATTTTTGTTTATTTCCCCAGGTGGAATTAAACTTTATAATTTGGTAAAATATCAAAAGCTGCCTCAATAGTTTTAGGAGTTTAAAAAAAAAGCTACTGGTGTAAATTTATACTATAGAAACTTGTTTTGAGAATAAATCCTGCATATTATGTTTTAAAATAAATATGTATACTTGCTGCTGACTAAAATAAACTGTTTATTACACCAAAGTTACGTAGGAATTTTCAGCTTTAAAAAACAGATTAATAATTCTGATGGGACAGTCTTCTAAGAGGGGCAAACTGGTGTAACTTTTGCTCTACAGCAGAAACATATCTACTCGACAACAGCGCTTCACCAGATTCTGTTAGTATGAAAAACAACCTAACTCATCGTTTTCTTCTTGGCCTCATGCCAGAGGTTACAAGACCAAACAAAATATTGAAGCAGAATGCCAAGAAGACATGAAAGAAATAAGACAAAAAAAAAGACTAACCAAGCAAGAGGTCAAAATAATAGAAAACCTTGCCTAACTTTCACTTAATGATAAAAGCTTCCTGAAATAAAAAGCTGTGTTAGACAGACACCATGCAAACTTTCCTGCTTTAAGACCACCTGAATAATAGAAAAATAAACTAGCAGGCTTGTTGTGACCTGTATTGTTACTCTTGTGTGACGTTGGATCACAAGCTCGGCCCGTTTTGATAGCTGGAAACTTGCTATGATAAAAAAAAAAAAAAAAAAAAAAAAAAAAAAAAAGGAAAATCCATCTTTGTCTCAATAAACAAAAAAGTTAGAAAACTTGTTAAAACAATCTCAGCAAATGTGTAATAAACTAAAGAAATGTTCAGTCTCATCTCACAAAACTGAATCTTATTCTTTTACAAATGAAAGGGAAAACTGGGAAGTTACCTTTGTTGTGCCTTTCTTACAAAAAAACAAATGATGCAAAAACTATTTCCTTAGTTTTTCCTTGATAACATATTACCCAACACCTAAAGTATGCACAAACATTACCTATATTATTCTTGTGCACTTTAATTAAAAGACTAATAATCTTATACTACAATCTGTCATGTTTTCATGACAGTTCATACATCCTATGGAGTGCACTATGCTTATGCAAAACATTCAAGTGTTATGGTGTGTTTGTACCAAAAAGTCTTAGTAGGTGAGGAGCACCGTAGATCTGAGACATAGACGTATCGGGGTGGTTGGCCAGGATATCCGCATACTGAGGCCTCTCAAATTTGTAGAGAAGCTGTGTTCCCAGCATAACATTGAAATATTCACGAATACCAGCAACCACCTCATTTACAGCAAATTCCCTGAGAAGTGCAGAGAAAGAAAAAGAATATGAATCTCTGGCACTAATCAAACAGCCATAAGTAACAGAACAAATGAACATGACAATTTAAACCAAAAAAAAGTTTTTACTTGCTGTCTGAGTTTCCTCTTGATTTCTTATAGTTTGCATAATCTTCAAGGACTGCATCAACATTCTTTTTGGCAGGTAGGTGAAAAAGCTGAAAACACAAACAAAATTTAAACTATGACATTGTGAATATCCCTGCAAATATTACACTGTAAGTACATGTGGCAATGTCACTGAACAAAATTATGTGGACAGGCTTCTAGTTGGTCACCTGTTTTTGTCGTGTAATCAGGTCCCAGTCATCTACAAGCCATGGTTTCAACTCTTCGGGGATTTTTACTTTAACTTCCACTCGATTTATGAAGGTTTCCTCCTGAGCAAAAGGGGGGAAAAAAAAAATTAAAAAAAATTAAATTATATTATATTATATAATTATATATTATGTTTACACAGTTAATCCATTTTAGCATCAGAAATAGATCCAAAAGATGGAATGTAGATTCTGTTCTACAAGAATTAAACTCCATATCCAGATTATTTTAGTGCAGCTAAATACTCATTTATAACAACTGGTAACCAAAGAAAATATTTCAAACTTATTGCAAACTTACACTCTCCACAGTAGGGTCAACACGTGCCCTCTTCTTTCGTGGGGGATGAGTTGGATCCCCCCCTGAACTAGTCCCTTCTCCTGGTCCAGGAGCTGCACAATCATATTTAACAGTTATTCTACACAATTTCTAGCTTCATCTCTACTAATAAAAGACACAAAAGCTAGAGTATTGTAATTTGACAGCATGATATACTCACTTTTCTGTTTGTTCTTTTTGGTTTTCCTGTGGAAGAAAAAATGCATTCATAATTATGTATACAGTCTGAAAAGAAGGTCTGTGGTAAAAATGACAAAGTGGGAAAAACTAGGGACTTACACATCATTTTTCTGCGATACAGCAGGTATCTTTTTGTTTGGCGCAGCACCCCTCATTCTTCCTTCCACATAATGGTCTCTAAATTAAGATAAGACCAATTAAGTTACCTAAATATGTAATTCACATTAGATAAACCAGTCAGTTTCTTGGAGAAATACAGACACATACTGCAGCAGATTTCAGAGCTTGGATATTTTCTGAAAACCCAGCATTTTGTGTTAACAGACTTACTGATTTGCCCTCTGAAGCTCTTTCTGTTTTTGAAGATTACTGTCCACATACTTAAGCACTCTGCTTTCAGGAACCCATTCGTCCCAGCTGGAAAAGAAAATATATAAAATAATTTTGAAGATTGCATAGAATAAAGCTCTTGCAACACTCTTGTATTTGAGCTCAAAACTTACTTCTTATTCCACCCACTGTAATGAATGAAGTATTTGATTTGTTTGTCCTTGATGTTTATCTTAACACACTGCAAAATCAGGCACAATTCACAATCATAAGACAATACAGAGTAGGATATCACAATCAAAGAGGCAGACCAAGTATGACAACTTACCTTAGCTTCGTAGAGCAATGGCCCATGAAAACACAGTACTCTTTCACCTAAGTAGAGACGTGGTTAAGTCAGCATGACAGTTCGTCAAAGAGCTACTTAACAAAACCACTGTCAGGTATACAAGTTAATGCCTGATCAAAAACAATAAGTATGTATTAAACTTCTAAATCAACCTTAAGTTTATGACTGACTTTCAGCTACACAGGTGGAGTCCACAACTTAATCCACCTGTCATAAAAGTTATTATTTAAACTGACCCCTCTAACATTTTGTCTTCTTTGTATTCCTAGTTATAAAATGTTGTACTTTATAGGGCGCTAAAAGTATTTCGTATATTCGTTAAATATGTTTTTATTCCAAAACAGATTTTCTTTATGTTTTATAACCGCTGAAATAACACAAACGGAAAGAAGAGCTGAGACATCACCAAGCAGTGATAAAACAAAAGGTTAGCCAGCATTTAGCTAACCGTTAGCTCAGAAAGAGAGAAGTGGGCGGTCAAGTCCATCAGGAGCTAACGCTGCATGAATGGAGCTGATGGCAAAGAGGCACATCTCTAAAAAAGTAAAATATTTTACTTTTTGTTGTAAGCCTTGGACTGCGTATTAAAGACACGACTGAACAACCTGGTAAAGCAGAGAATTAAAGTGATAACTTCACAACAATTCCTTATATAAACAACAATAAATGCTAATACCGCTAACTGCCCCGCGGTTACAGTGTATGTTTAGATAAGCTAAGCTAACCTTGTGGACCATTTCATTTGCTTTAGCGGTAACTGCTGCCTCAGATTCCACAAACGCAGGAAACCCTAAAGATGTTACCTTCTTGAAATTTAGGTTTCGGGTCCTGTTTCGGCGCCATTCACGGATTAAACTATCAAAGTATGGGAAAAATCGCCAGCTCCCATTCCAGTCCGCAACGGCGCCGCTTTCAAATAACGTCATTACCCACCCAGTGACGCATTAATACGGTGACTGAAAAATAAGTAAAAAAAAAAAAAAAAAAAAACTTTATTGACGTATGTTCAAACTTACAAAATCATAGTTTTATACAAAAGGTCATAGACAGACACAGGTATATTATGTATTACAAACACAAAATGCAAATGAATGAACAGAACACCCTCACACGCACACACACACACACACACACACACACACAAACTACAAACAAATAAAAAACGAAACTGAAGGATTAAGAGTCTGCTGAAAGATATTATTCAAAGTTTTTGAAAAACGCAAGAATATTTTGGGGTTTTTTTTTTTAGTTTATTTTTTATTTTTAAAATTAAGCTCATATGATTAATGATATGTAGATTTTTAAGCCATATTGTTGTGGATGAAATATTTTGCAAGAATACTGATCAAATTTATAAAAATATTTTATTGGCAGAGAAACTGTGATAATTAAAATAAAGTAAAATATCAGCTACTGATAAGAAAACTGTTTTACGCAGAATTATGGTCAAGTTTCTCTGAAGTTGGAACCACAGTGAAGTGGAATGAAAACATTAAACAAATACGTGTTCAATCGATTCCCCTTCACAATTGCAGACACTACATCTATTAAATACATTTGGGACACATTTAAATATGTTTGCTTTAACTGGATAGATGCTGTGTACAATTTTAAATAAAACATTTTTGATCTAGTTGGTAATGACATATCTGTGAGGGAGAAGAAAAACACGTTGAACGAAAAGAATTTCATGCTCGTTCTGCATCTGCTGGTAAAATAACAGCAGTTTTTGTTTCCTATTAGAGTTTTTATTTATTATTTCTTTGAAAAAGTTGTTCTATTTCTTAACCACCAACTACAGAAATGTTTTTCAAAGTAAAACCAACCAACTTAGCCCATTTTTTTCAAAGCTAGGCCCCAACTTAGTGTGAAATGAATGGCAGTAAGTATACTGAAATTTCTTTAGTGCTTTCCCATTGTGAATTATTCCTCATAAAAATTCATCCATCTTCTACAAAAAATTAAGGTGGGAACGTCTAGTTTAGTTCAAATAAATAAAATATCACATAATGGTATTTTAACAAAGTAATATGTTGGTGTTTAGAGTTTGACTGCAAAATTGTATCTTTTTTATTTATTATTTCCAATGCTTAATGTACCATGGTTCCGTATGGTGGTTATCACTAACTTATAACTTATAACTACCTGTCGGTATCAGCTCTGAAAAAGTTATATTGATTGAGCCCTAATCTTTATTGTACCTGAACATACAATATTTTCTAAATAGAGCGTATTAGTGATCCTGTGTATACAATCTGCATAAAAATAGTATGTACACACTGTCTATATGTTTAAACTTTGCACTGTATAAAGTCAGAAATGACCCATGTCTTGGACACATCTTTGTTATTCACTGTCATCTCATACTTTATACCAGTGGCTCTCGAGCTTTTTTTCAACATTGCACCTTGTGGAATTTTTTTTTTTCCAGGTAAGTCCCCCATAATCCAGGGGTGTCAATTTACATTTTAGTTCAGGGGCCACATTTAGTGCAATTTGGTCTCCAGTGGGCCCTACAAGTAAAATAACAAGCTGGTCTTTCAACAAACCAGTTACTGCAGTGCAATAACTTAAAGCACAGGATCTACCTGAATGCTTACAAACACATCTGAGAGTTGAGAAAATTTTATTCAGCACATAAATTCATATTCAAAATATTTGTCATTTACTGCTTGGTAATGGAGCTTCACCTTTATAAGGTACAAAACTAAAATATTGTTTTTAATATGGAAATAAATTAATGCTATATTATAAATATCCATTCTACTATCAAAGATGACCAAATTCATGTTTTAGCATATAAATAACTAATTTGTACTAGTTTAAATTAAGCCTGTGGGTCTTCCACCAATACTTTGTCTCTAATTAAACTATAGTTAATATTGACTGTAAGGTGGGTGGGGTAGAAATTCTCAGAAAAATGGAGACAATGACCTCTTTAGTACCCAGATGCAATATCCATTGCTCTATTTTGATTTGCTTTTTGAACGATTAACAGAAGTACACATGGAGCTGGATCAGGACTATCCTGAAACCAATTACAAAGAATAAGTTATTTTATGAGTGTCAATTCTTAATATGAAATAGCACAGTAGACATTATAGCGGTTCAAAATGATCAAAGCTTCTATTGAGTTATTGACATCATCTGATAGCAAAACAGACAGAAACTGAGAATGTTACAATGCATGTCAAGCAACAGTGACATCTTTAAATAGCATTAATAATATAATTACAAAAGAAAATATCACGTACAATGACAGCAATGCATATTCACAAATCAAACAAAATGTTGAAAATATATATGATAATAAATAATCCTAACTGTAAGCACAAGTCAAAAAAAAAAAAAAAAAAAGGACAAAGACAAAGAAAAAAATAAACAGGAGGGGAGGCATCCATAATCATTTCAATCTCTGGGCCAAAATGCATGTTGTGATTCACTCAAAGATTTCGCTATCACATTTATATTAAAGGCTGTTGCAAATACATTAAACACCAAAAAAAACGCTATGCATCCTGTGGCCTCACTACAGAACAGCACAGCAATTCAACAGGTGAGCTTTCAGGCAATCGGCAGACATAAAAAGCTGAAAACCAAGTGTGAACTGTAACTCTTCACCGCTCCACACACACCTTATTGAACAGGAAAAAGAATAGACAAGTGCTACAATAGAACAGACTGAAATGTAATTTATCCACTTAAACTAAGTGAACAGACATAAATTTTAAATTAAGGATTGACTTAACAGAACAGAAACCAGCCAACTGGTCATGTCTCTGTAGTTTTCTGTGTATATTTTAAGAGTAATACAAAGACCCTCTGTACACTTAAAGAACAAACAAAAAAAAAGCAAAATTTAGCAAGTCTTTGATATACATTTAATTTAAATTTATATATATATATATATATATATATATATATATAAATAAATATAAAGGTCCAATTGTGTGTGCTTGCTGTACCAGTGCCCTTCATTTACACAATGAAAAAGCCTGATCCCAAAAAAATTTACTCCCAATTTTTACGTACGTCCGAATGACTGTAGTTTTTTTTACGTACAGTCTGAGCAATACCATGTTGTTCACAACAGATTTGCTTAAAAGTGAGGAGATAAAGAGTGCCATTATAACAACAGAAGGATCTAGCATTTGCATATCTAGTGCCAAGAGTTCCAAGAAGCATAGGGAATGCGTCTTTTAAAAATAGCACACATCCAACATAACTTACATCATAAATAATTCTTTAAAAATAACAACCACAGCATGAATGTCTGAGAAAAAAATACATCTACAGTGATGGCAAAAAAGGCCAGATCTTTCTGCTGCCAAAACATTTTGACAGATAAACTATATTTAGAAAATAAAGAAATAGTAACATATTTTGTTACTGCCTTGCCTTTTATTTCTCTCCAACGATGCTCATTTTCTTTATATTCTAAATATGTTCCAGAAGGTGTTGCCTCATTGGGTTCTGTGCATGTGTGCTGAAATAATGCCATTGACGTTAAATATTGAAACAAAAACTGTAAAAACAGGTACAAAAGCTACATTATAATCAAAGGACCACATGAAGAGGTGTGAAAAAGTCTTCAGTATTCACAGAAAAATATCAACTGAAGTAACTTACCGGACAAGAAGCGTCCTAAGTTTATGTACATATAATAAGTAAAATTGAAAATAGATTTTCCTCTCTGTACATAGCACTGTATTCTTTCATCTTCCTCTTCATTATTTACAAAGTTCTCCCGTTCGAGGTCTCCCTTGTCTTTTAGTTCTGTGTGGACCTAGTCAAGAGAGATAACGTCAGATATGGAGCCATAGATGGCTGCTGCTGCTGCTGCAGCTTCCACAGAGGACCTTGACAATCCTGAAATGGTGTGGCTGTCTCTGTCTTTTTCACGATCCCGCAGACTGCTGGAAGACACCAAACTGCTGGTGCTTCCACTGTTGCTGCCTCCGTTGGTGGCTGCCAGTGTGCTGCTGCCGGGGGTGCCAGGCTGCTCCCGTAACATTTGAGAGGAGCTGTAGGGCAGGAACCGGTTGAGGAGCAGGTCATGGTCCTCCGGGGCCGAAGCTGATGCAGCTGCTGCAGCAGCCATCACCATGTTATAATGCTAGCAGGACAGAGAAGAGTTACTGTTACAGAACAGTCAAACACTAAGTACAACAGTATGACGCCTTTCACTTCAGAGACCATGTTCACAAAATATCAAAGGTTCAATTAAATTCAAATAAAAAAATAAGAAAAAAAATTTACTGTCAAATGCACAGTAAAACAGATAGCTGTGATAATAATAATAATAATAATAATAATAATAATAATAATAAATTAGTTGTTTATAGCTAAGAAACAAAACCATGAAGTGTTAAATTTTTTACTGTAAGTCTCTCTAAAAGGACAACTCGGCTTCAAAACAGTAGCACCACTGAAATTAGAGCTGAAACTAATAATCAAATTATTCACTTTAATCGATTACAAAAAATGGTTAATAAAAAATTTAGTAATCAACGCTTTGTTAAACAAAAAATAAATAAATAAAAACCTTCCGTTTAACGCATCCCTTCTAGTATGTAAAACCTACTTCTAGTTACTGTTGAAATCTATTTTTGCCACTTTTGAAAGTCAAAATAAAATGCAGCAGCTGCAAACGGAGTTGAATGCAAAAAAAGTTTTTTGCAATATAAAAATGTTAGACTTTAGTACAATTACTTCTCTGTTGCAATTCATTCACAAGATCTTCAAAGGAAAAGGAAAAACATCAGATTAATCGATCATTAAAATAATCAATAGTTGCAGCCCCAATTTGAATGGATTTCTAGTGGTAGAATTAAAAATTAAATACATTTCTTAAAAATAAAAAAAAAGGACTGTGTCAATTACTGTACCTGATTGTCACCTTGGAGGAAGGAGAAGAAATTTAGATCTGTAAAAAGAGAAAAAACGACTTTGTTTCATATAAATTATTAATAGATATAAACACATTTAACATGAGGCAATATTAGCTCCAAAGTAACTTTTTGCCACTTAGCAAGACAACCAGCTGATCTACCTGGCAGGTCACTTGTGTGATAATAGTGGCGGTAGTCCTGGATAAGAGGTGGCGGTGGAGGGATATAACTGGTCTCCACAGGGGGCATGCTGGGAGCTCTGGCAACAGGTGAAGCTTGGCTGTGCAGGTTCAGTACTCTAAGAGAAAACAAGAACACATGAAGTCAGGGACAACAGGAAACAACCAGACAGGGATATCCCAAAAACAATACTCTTTATGGCTTTATTCCTGATTAGTGGTTTGGAGGCTTACCCCTTGTTTGCAGGTGGAGACACAGGAGACAGCGATTGACAGACCCTTTTCGGAGGTGGCTCATCATCTTGCTCGTCTTCTGAGGAGCTATCCAGTGTAAGATCAATCACATCAACTTTCTTGTTGTCATGAGATGAGTCCCGTTTCTGCTCACGAGTTTCTGTTCTAGACAAATCTAAAAAGAAACAGCAAACTCATACTGTGCTCACTAATCCAACAGAATATTAAACGATGGGACTCTGCAGGCTACATACCGCTGTCTACACCATTGTAGGAAGCAGAAACCTCCTGCACTTCTTTCTTTGACCTCATCGGCGCCCAGCTTCCATCTTCCTTAAACTGGATTTCATCACAGTCAGAGCAGCTATTCAAGATTTCCATGAACAACCTGTAAAAACATGATGAAACATCATCACACTTGCATCAAGTTTAAACCTTAAGTTTTGTTAATGCAACATCATTGTATTAGTAGATTTGACAAACAGAAATAAAAATGTAAAAAAAAAAAATCTTACCAGTAATAGTAAATAATTTAAAACAATAATAATATTCTGTTTAAATTAAACATAAATCTATGGATACATTTTAAAACCAAATAATTATAGATTTTAAATAAAGCAATGTTTTGCTCACCCATCAATAATAAGGTGCTCATATGGGGCCTTCTTATCACACACTGGACACACCCAGGTCGGCTTTTTCTCATTCATTTGAATATAAAGTGTAGCATCAAAGCACTGAAGATGTGAGCATGTCATCGATCGGCAAGGGATAGTCAGCCTCATCTTTCCAAGCTTTAACACACACACGCGCACACAAAAAAAGAAAAACACAACATCTCAAGATTGCAGAATATAAAATCTCTTGTATGACAGAATGTACCAGTGAATAATATATTATGATAATAAACCGTAAAGCACAGTCCTTGCCACAATATTACCGCCAGTGTAACAATTAACTTTGCCTTTAGCGACTATAAACTCTGTATTCACAGGAATTAGGAAATATTTTTTTAATTGATCCACTTTTACATTAACTGATTGCTCACAGCTATAATAGAGCAAAATAATGGTGAAGAGTATTTACAGGACACAGGAGAGAAACTCGTAGACTGGTGGTCGCAATCTCACTCTCTGGGTCAGCTGTCAATTTCTCCTTGACTGTGAAAAGAAAAAAAAAGAAAAACATTCAGCTTAAAAAGTATCAAAGCTTTTCACAACAAATATGCAAACTGCTGTTTCGTAAAGCTGGATCCCTGAACTCTCTTGGCAACTTTGCAAATCTCGTTCGTCTTTCACACGGAAAACAGAATTTCAGTAAACATGTTTACCAACATAAACACGATTCTGTAGAGTAGTACAAAACGTAAACATAAGATGGAGGAAAAAAGAAGAATTATGTGTAAAGCTCCAGATCAACAACAGCTGACATTTTAACAGAAAAGGAACAAAGCAACTTTTCCCGGACTTTCAAAGGAACTAAGACTTTTTCAGAACTTCCTTCTCATTTTTAAAAAGTTAAATTTAGTTCATTTAACCTCTAAGAGCTGCAGACATGAAATCAAACAATGCATAGAAATGTAAAGGAGCTACATAAAAAGAAAGTAAATCTGGTGGTGACTTTTTAACTCCCTGCTGTTGACACATAGTGACAATCCTACTATCAAATAAAGCGGTGACTTACTCAGGGCTCTCGAGTGGTCAGGGTTCCTGATTCCTTTGGCCCGTAGTCTTTGCAACAACACTGCAGATGACTGCTGTCTTACTAAATATACCGCCATGGAAAAACTCTGACCAAAAACAAAGAAATAAGTACATGTCATGCTGATAGCTCCTATTTTGTTTAGGGTTTTCCAATATTCTGCTGCAATGGTCTTACCCTCCCAATTTCTGAGGTCCAGGACACCACAATTGTGTTGGGAACAGTGGTGGACAGCCGGACAAGAGACGTTATGTTGATGGGGCGACTGGGCCTTTTTGGTTCAACTCCATTTTTGGTGGGAGGAAGATATCCCTGCAGCCAACACAGAAAAAAAGATATTTAGTAACAAATGGGATAGCACATTGAAATTTGACACTATAACAGAGAAATAAATTGTCTGGACTCACCGGGAGATTGCAGGGTTTGCCGTTGACCTTCACACAAAGATTGGGGGGGAAATGGTCTTCCTGTGGACAACTTGTTTCTGATAAGCAAAATCTAAAAATGAAGGAAATTAATTGTACATATGACGTATTAAAATATTGTCACCAAGCATTAAAAGCAAATTGTTTCTGTTAGTTTACCATTTTCAGAATTAGCCTGGCTTGTTTTACCATTTCAGTTGTGTCAAGTAGAGCCACCCTCTATCTATGATACAGGAGAGGGACCCCCATCTCCAGACCTATTGGGCCACTGTCCTGCAGGTTTTATATGTTTCCCTGCTGTAACATACCTGAGTAAAATGAAATGGTTCTCAAACAGCTTGTTTCCAAGTTCTGCACAAGCCTCTTGTTGAATTATTGATTTGAATCAGGTGTGTTTTAGCAGGACAGTGGTGCAAGAGGTCCAGAGTTGGTGATCCCTGATATTATGAGAACACTTCGAAAAGTATATAGCTCAAGAAAAAAGTGTGCCTCTTTGGCTTAACTTTTCTATATTTGTAAATTTACCAAGTTCAGATTCAGCTCATGGACAGTACTACTCAGTTTGTTAAGAATATGTTCAAACAGTTTTGCTTTAAATTAAAAAAGAAAAAAAAAGTCAGGGCTACTCAATTCGGTCCTAGGGTCATAGCCCTGCAGGCTTTCAATGTATTCCTGCTCCAACACCTCAAATGAATGAGTCATTGTGTAGAATTTCATAGGCTGTTGGATGTTTAATCCGAGTCAGGTGTGTTGGAGGAGGGAAACATTGAAAACCTGCAGGATTGTGGCCCATGTAGGACTGAACTGAACAGCCCTGTTCTAAATCAACTGCAAGTAACCAGGATCTTCCTTGTATACTTCAGAACCTCACCTTTGGTAATTAATCTTAAATAATTTGAATTCTCAGCTAAAAAGTTATTATTTTGATGTAAAACTGATGCTTAAATCAGAAGCATAATAGATATACCTTAACTGGACTTGAACAGCAAAGTCACATTTGGTCCCAGATATGTCCCTAAAAAAAGTTTAAAGAGCTCAGGTCAGGCTGGTGAGAACAGTTCACGACACAACATGATAAAAACTCAACCAACTTTAGGTGCCAGATAAGCAGCATATTCTAAAAGGGTGTGATAGTGACAATACTTTCACAATGTACATTTTTCTTCCCTCTCGTTTTCTAAAGGGCAACAATAGAATGCTACAGCCAGTTTTTTCACTTACATGGAGCTGCTGATTTGTTGAACTTGCTGCGGTGTTAACGCAAAAGCATAACACGCTTCCTGGAACCGCTGACTGTTATCAGAAACTTTGAAAAAGAAACCAAGAACAGAAACTTAGATAGGAGTTTATAGAAATGGATAAGCACAAGTACTATGTCTGTTGATTTAGATATACAGTAAACAACCACAACGCTTCAGAGGTATGAACAAGTGAGAGAAGTGTTTTCACTAGACACACAGCTGAGTAGGAAGTAATGCACTCACCCAAGCTGGTTGGTTTAATGAGTTCATCCAGCACATCATAGAATGGCAATCTCTGGAGCTTAACGTCAGGGTGTACAGGGTGCAGGGCAGAGGCGAGGTGAGGCAGACTCAACTCGTGCTTAGGTCCGAGTAGAGAAACCGGCAGCAGTGGGGAAGGAGAACCATGGCTGTCAAAACCCAGCTGGGCAAGACCAGCAGGCAAGCTGGATGCAGAATGAACACCAGGAAGAGCCAAGTCCACTGGTGAAACCATTTTGGTTGGGAAACGTCGTCTGTAGAGCTCTTTGATCTTCATCTGCACAGCAGGGCTGCAACCAGCTTTGAGAAGGTGAAGAGCTTTGGTCAAAAGTTCGTGTTTGCGCCCGTGCTTATTCCGTCCTGCATATCCCAACAACACTTGGAGCTCAGAAACTCGAAGGCTCATTACCATTTGCTGTTATAAAAACAAAGAATGGGGGGGAGAGGTCTATAATAACTTGAAAAGCACATTTTCCTGAAACAGTACATAAAACAAAACTTTTTTTTTTTTTCCTCATTTTGACACCACACTTTTTAAGATTATTACAAAGGCACTTCGGCTTCAGGGGCTGCACGGTGGTTTGCACTATCACCTCACAGTAAGAAGGTTCCTGGTTTTTAACCTCAGCTGGGGCCTTTCTAGAGTTTGCATGTTTTCCCAGTGCGTGCATCAGTTCTCTCTGGGTACACCAACTTCCTCTCACAGTCCAGAAACATGCATGTAAGGTTAATTAGTAATTCTAAATTCAATCGAGGATGCAGTGTGACAAGGAGAGTGAGAGCGTGCATGCTTGTTTGTGTCTCATTCATATCTGTCTTGGACCTGAGATGGACTTCTGACCTATCCAGGGTGTACTCCGCTTCTTGCCCGATGGTAGCTGAAAAAAGTTTACGTTTTGTGCTACTCTACGGAAAACTTGAATAAATGGGTACAGAAAATGGATGGATGGGCTTCAGTTTCATTTCTACACATTGCTAACATACTGTCCACATTCACAGCATTTTCATTTCTGGCATATTTCAAATGTTTTATTCTGCAGCAGGGTCCCTGTTAGCAAGCAAATTAGTTCAGCAAAAAAGGTTGTAAGATGCACAATGGTGTAGTGGTTAACAGCTTTGCCTCCTGGTCTGAACCTGCAAACTGATGAATGGATTGAAAATTATTTGTACATCAGACTGTATTTATATTTTATGAGCATCATGTGTTGTTGCAGCTGATTGTAAAAAAACCTAAATGTAAAAAATGATAAAACAAAAACATTTACATTCTAATTAAAATGTTAATACTATGACATAACCTAGTATAACATCACATGTGCACATGGCCAACCCAGCTCCTGAATATCCATCTTTTCTATTTTTGTATATAGTATTTTTGCATCTTACAGTTTAATTTTACATTTTTGCTGCTGCAATAGTGAAATTTCCTACTCTGGGATTAATAAAGTATGTCAGACTCTGATTTCTTCAATTTCACAAAGGTAAGGGTTGTCTTGAGTTTTTCATGTTTATATTATGTGCACAGCTACTCGTGTTCTAATAGATCACTGTTTGGAAATAAGACATCTCACATAAACTACTGCATATCAGCATGACACAAAACCTTAGATACACGTTTTGGTAATTCCCTAGGGAAAAACGGCTAAATGTTAATCTTTTATTACTTATGTTTTAAATGTATCCTCAAAAATTAAGATGAATATTCATTATTTCTATTAATTTATTCTATTATATGGTCTAAACTTGTTATGGTCGTATGTCAAAATAAATGTGACAACAGCAGAACAACATTGGCAATGTCAATTCAGTCACAACGCAGATAAGGATGACTCTCGGATGTTCAGATTTTAATTTTCTAGTAATACCGAAATAAGAAAATAAGAAAAACGTCTCACATATACATTGTGCGTGTTTTCAGTATGTTTGCGTGTACAGTTACAGACAACATAAGTACTGAATAATGTGAGGTAAGATAAAAGATCTAGTTAGCTTACACTGGCTACCACTGCATGTGTGATGCTTTGAGCAAATGACTGCTACAAACTAAATCTTTAATTAATTTTCATTTTTTATTTAATCTTGTGTGTTTAATCAGTTAAAGTCAAGCTGCGTAACATTATAAATAACGTCACTGTTAATAATAACTACATTTTCAGAGTACCAGTGTATGCCAGAAGAAATCAACTTAGCTTGCGCTTGGATTCCAGGTAATAGACATAGCCCAATTTGAACAGATACTACCACTGGCACGGCAATTTACTTAGAATGTAAAGCAGGTAAAACTACTGCACAGTTGGAGAGAAAACTGTCAGAACTGATGGTTGACTCTTTAATAAAAAAAACATGTAGGTGGCCCCATGAGCAGGTGAACCGCTGAGACAACCTAACGGAACATCGGCAACAATAACAAAGCTAATGCTAACGAGCTAGCCAGCCAGCTAACAGTTTGTCAGGTGTCTTCTGCAACGCTGTTTCGCTATTATATGTTTTCATGAGACATCTCTTTGGGTCTCTGTTGTCAAACAACAATTGTGCAACGACTTGAAATTCAAATGCGAGTGTGTGAAATGTCTATTTGTCAACCTAATGAAGGAACTCGCTTTACCTTCAGTTCCGCACTCTCCGCCATCTTGTTACTCTAGTTGCGCATGCGCAAAACAGTCACCCTCAAGGGACCAAGTACCTCTATTGCCCGACGCTCCTTATGCACACAGCGCACCGTACAGCAGGGAGCGCTGCAGCACCACGCTGAACCATCACAGGACACTCCTAGAGTTTACGTAAGCGCCGAAGAATCTAATCCCTCTTATTTGAAGCTTTCAGTTCAACTGACTGTGCAGGAAAAAATATTTTTAAAAAAACTGCACCTTCAAGGTGGCTCAAGGGATATGACTTTATTTATTTATTTATTTATTTATTGTAGCTTATATTTTGTCTGAAATATTGACTAATTGTATAGTTAGTCAACTGACATACAATGAATGATCAAAAGCATCATTTTAATTTATTCAATAGCACATTTATTAAGCACACATTCACAACATTTGCTGGTTATTTAAATATAAAAATTCGACAAGATAAATTAAAAATAACTGTTTGAAAACAGCTTAGTAAATTATCAGATGAAACTTCTTTGCGACAAAAAAGCTTTTTTTTAATTTATTTTATTATTATTATTATTATTATTATTATTATTATTATTATTATTATTATTATTATTATTAATTTTTTAAATCGTGTTTGACATCTGTTTTGGTGCTATTGCAAAAAAAAATTAAAAATGGCAAATTATACAGACAAATACCCAAAAGAGGTCCTATATAAACTGCTCAAATCCAATAGGAAAATAAAACATAATAACCAGACTTACGGCAAAAATGCAAGTTTCTTTCAGCAAAATGATTTATTAATTCGTGATGAAAACAAATACAGTGACAAATAGACTCTTAATAGAATATGTCGCTACTTAGAAGATTGGAGATGCACTAATGCAGCCTACTAAATTCTGCAGCTTGTCCAGTCTTCAAGAACAAAAATAAACAAAAATAATAAATATACTGTAGGCCTATCTCAGTGTAGGATTTTAATTGTAATTCCCATCACTTGTTTAAAGTGCATATCGTCCAATGACAACTACTGGCCTGTAACAAACCAACAAAAACAGCAGTAGGCTTATTTACAACAACGAGAGGAACAGGAGCAATGGACTGACTGCAAAGCTGTTGTTATTGACAATATAGGAAGAAAAACAACCCACCATTACAAGATACATACATTGTCATTGCACTTTGCCACAAATAATAAATATAATAAATGGCGTAATTTCAGTAAAACAAATTTCACTGTTTGCAAGATGGTTTAATAAATACAGAGGACGGAAATACACATTTCTCAAAGATTACAAGTAATTACAGGTTAGTCTATTTGAGTTCGATTGCTCTGACAGTCCGCGGAGGTTTATCATTTCTAATGTCTGTTCGACAGGAGCTGCAGATGTGTCCTTCCTAACTCATCCTCCGTCTTATAAATTTGCTTGACTCATGGTGGTAGCAGAGGAGACTTGAGGGAGCAGGTTCCTGTGCAGTGACGAGGAGTTAGCATCTTACAGGAGAAATGATGTAACGCGTCGTGAGCTTCTATGAAGAAGGAGATAAAACAGTCAATTGTGCACGAGCACGAGAAATGGTCCAGTTGAAATGTGTCATCTAAAATATTTTTACATAATCATTTAAAATGTGTTAAAATACATATATCAACCTTTCACAAATGTACAATAACACTATTTTAGATGTTTTTTTTTATTAAAGTATCTCATTAAAATGAAAATAATCTAGCAAATGAGCGTAAAATCTATTTATTTCAAGATCGTCTTTGCAAAGGTCAGCTGATGCCCTTATTGGCTGTTGTTATTGGCAAATGTGGCAATAAACAAGCAAAGAAACAAATGAACAGAAGAACGTTGAAATGTGAAGTACAAATATGGAACACGTGACCGTGTCCGCTCCCTCTGCTTTATTGTTCTCACCTCTGACGATGTGAAGCTGCTGAACCATCTCCTCTCTATAAGAAAGTTCCCTTTTCATTTGATCCTGAAAATTATCTGAGGAATAAAAGGCACTTCAATCAGAGATGCTGGAGATGGAATTTCTGTTAGCAACCAAATCATTTCCACAGACGAAGACACAATTTCACAACAACAAAATGTTTATATATATATATATATATATATATATATATATATATATATATATATATATATATATATATATATATATATATATATATATATTCAAACTGATGTTAAAACTTTTCAGTGCGTTAGTTTATAACTAGAACCTGGAAAATGAACACAGATGATGCGAGTTTGGAGAGATGCGACTTTGCTTCGTAGATTTGGTTAACACTATTAAACTGAGACAACGATTTTCCCAGCCTTTAGAGGGCGCTTTTCTCAAGATAAAGCCAAACACTAAAGCCTCACACTAAGATTTCAAACAGCTAATCATGATAGATAGATAGATAGATAGATAGATAGATAGATAGATAGATAGATAGATAGATAGATAGATAGATAGATAGATAGATAGATAGATAGATAGATAGATAGATAGATAGATGTGAACATCTTTGCTCCACCTTTTATGATCTTGCGTTACTTTCAGACAATAAATGTCATTTACAGTTTATTTCCAGATGAGGAAATATGGTGTTAGCCTGAATTTTTTTTCCCCTTTAGGTTTTTATTTTGAGCAAGTGAAATAAAATGCATAAACAAGAAAAATCAGACAGGTTGGTATCAGACAATCCAGCAATCCATGATGATGTGAATGTATGTTTACGGCAAAAAGGTGAGTAGGTAAAAGTTTTACTTTTAGCCAAACCCTTTAGAACAATACAATTCAAGGCAATTTCTTGTTATGCAAAGGATAATAAATGCATGAAATAATATAACTAAATTCAGAGATTAGAGCCTACCTCATTATGAACTAGTAATATTTTACTGAAACTGCTGATTACTGAAGATACAAAGAACATTTCATGGATCCCAACAGCCTGCAAAGTTTAAAGTGATTTTATAGTTGTGAATTATTTTCTTCATACCAGTTCATGCAACTGTTAGACACAAATTTTTTTAATCGCTTTCCCTGTCACACAATAAGATATTAGCACATATTTTCATAAAACAACCCCTTTATTTCTTTCTAATGGCAGAGTTGACCAAATGGGTGCAGCATTTTGGAGAAAAGATGGTAAGAGTAAGGAATTATCATGAGAAAATACTGTAGCCAGAGTGGTGTTTATTCAGCTAATCTTTCATCTGATTGTCAGCGGATTGTACATCTAGTCAAAATAGTTCCTTTGTCTTGAGCTGACATTATGAATTAAAATGTTTTGAAAGCATTTGGAAGGTTGTGGAGTTCTGTTGGTTTTTCCAGTTTGATGTTTGTACACGTGCTGGGAAAGATATTTCAGTCCCAGTTGGTGCTGGGGTAGACATTGTCAAGGTATAAAAATAAAAAAGTGACTTTCTAACCCCATTTACAAATAGAAAATAACTTTACATGCACCAGACAGATGGCTTTAGTGATTTAAACACAAGCCAAAGCAGGTAAAGTGAAAAGCACTGTTGCAAAATTCAGCTTACCTTTCAGATTTTGAAATTCCCTTTCCAGCTTTTTCCTCAGCTCAACCTGCTCCAACAGCTGCTTCTGTAGTTCCTCTAAACAGCAGACAATGCAGAGGGCATTAGAAATAAAAAGAAAAGGCCTCTGTAGCCTGTCAGCATCCATAAGACACTTTTTGTTTTGAATAACTGCTATGAGATCATTATTATCATTTACAATGACAGTTCAGAGCAGGTCTCCCCCAGCAGGCAGTTAAAAAAGAAAGAGAGAGAGAGAAAAAAAAACTTATCTCATCGAAGGTAACAAGAGTTTTTCCCCTAGCTTTAAAAATGGTTTGAGTTTTGTTTTGATATCTAATGAAAGATCAGATCAATTATGTAAGGTACTGAGCAATATTAGAGACAAACAAACAAAAAACGCTTAATGCCATTTAATTATAAGACTATTAATTTTAAAATTGATTTTAAAATAATAATAATAATAATAATAATAATAATAATAATAATAATAATAATAATAATAGCGACAATTGTGTGTGACGAAAGGAGACCGTCTCACCTTTTGCCAGACTTTGGATGTCTCGTTGTGTTGGCAGAGCTCGGGCTACAGACTCCTCACCTGGATACACACAGAAAACAGAATTATTAAATTTGTTAGCTGAAAAAACTTACAATGTAAAAAAAAAAAAAAAAAAAACTTTTCTTCTCGGTCGCCTCCTTCTTACCCTCATTCTGCTCTCCTTGGTTCTCCTCGCTGCTTTGTCCGTTAATCTTAGTTTCGATCTCCTCCACTGTGGAAGACGGCTCTTCTTTGCTTACACTCTCATCTTAAGAGAAAATAAATCTATGTAAATGTTTTTCTTTTTTTTTTTTTTAGAATTTTAGAGCTATTTTTTTTTCTTTTTAAAAAGAAAAAACAGATTAATTATCGAACCATTTGTTGTCAGTGCTGCCGTCAAGTAATTCGTGGGTCTGAACTGATACGGACTGCTCCTTTGTTGCAGCTCACCCCTCTCTGGTGTGTAAACCTAAAGAAGAAAGAATCACCACTTCTATGACGTTTGCTTAAATAATTACAACAGAATAAAATAAAGCCTTAAACTAAGAATTAACAATATACTCTGTGTTTAAATGTATATTTTTTATTTTTTTGCAGATAGGCAGAATAATTTTAGATGCTGTGCACATGCTATTTGTTATTGTTGTTACATTGTTTTAACATTAAAAACAAAATTCTCCACAAGGATACATTTATCTGCTGGAAAATACACCATACAAAGGCCAGGAACAGATGAAAGCAAGTGCAGAAACTTTAGAATAATATTACAGCTTGAATTATTTCCAGTGTTTCAGTTAAAAGTCACTCACTGCTGTAAACGGCGCAGCTGTGTGGGGCTCTGATAACTGCTTGCTCTGCAGTTCTCTTTCACTGGACTGGGCCAAGTGTAGGCTCATTTTTTGGGACTCAATCTGATTGCCCTCGTGCATGCCTTTAGAGTCCGAGTCCTTTGGTGAGACGCTGTGCGCCAAACGGGAGGGAGTCCGAGGACACACAGAAGACAGAGGCCGGGAGTCTTCCTCTTCCTCTTCTGCTGTTTTGTTGGTCTCCACATCCACGTCCGGATCGCCCTCGCTGTCCACGCATGGGGACATAGACCGGTAGCTTGAACTCTCACTTAAAAAATCTGGTGATAAATAACCTGTGCGACAGCCATTGTAAGCGCCCCTGTTCCCGTACAACTTGGCGATGCAGTCAACGTCTTTAATAACGGGTCTGAACGCGGAGACGTAGGTGATTTTCCTGGGCGCGAGGGTCAACCCTTCCATCGGCCTCCCCTCGTCCCCTGACTTGTCGTCTTCATTACGCATAGACTGAGTGCTGGAGCAACGGTCGTTGTCGATCACGCTGTCTTTTGACGTGTTGGTGCTCCGGTCGCTGCTTTCAGAAATGTCCATATCAACCTGTCTGGGAGGACACAGTAGCTCTGGTGGGGGTTTATGTTGAGTCTGGGGGTATGGAGGCATGGGCAGAGGGCCCGCCGCGGGCCAGAACATGGGGAAGGAGTGATAGGCGCTGTCCTTGGTACCAGGCCACAGAACACCCGGCAGGCCGGTCTTGCTTTGCTCGCCTATCATACCGTCTTCCTTCTTCTGGCAAAGGCCGAAAGCTGGGAAGCCGTATGGATGAGGGAAGAGCGGCGGAGGGATCTTTTGCAGCATTCCGAAGCCTTTACTGGGCACTGGAATGACCGGGTAGCTGCGCGTGCTTGTCATGGCACCACGCGTGTCCTCGCAGCTGAGGATTTTTGCAGGTATCTCGGGTGAGTCTCGTGGACGGTTTGGCCCTTGTGATTTTATAGCAGAGCTGGACTCTGAGGCAGCTCCTGGTAGCGTTCTCTTACGACTGCCCCCATTAAACATGGCCTTCACATCTTCCCACGCGTGTAATACGTCAGTGGGAGATGTTTTGTCAGATAATTTGAGATGCCGTCTCCAAGAATTAAAATTAGCTGCGTCTGGCTGCGTGTACTTGGACTCCGGCATGCGGTGTGAATGAAAAATGAATTTATTTGGGGAAAAGTACATGTTGCAGTAGGAGCACTTGATACACTTGGCCCTGGAGCTGTTGTATCTGGCTGGGATGAAGTTGCCTCTGCTCCCCCAGGCGCACTCGTGGGACACATCAAAGGCAAAATTTTCTGGAAGTTTGGGAGGCGAGTGAGCTCCTAGAAATGACTTACAAAGTCTCTCAGCCTCACGTTTGGTGATCATTCCGCAGCGCCTGGAGGAGATGGGCATTGCTCCAGCCCTCCGCAGTATCTCCAGCTGGACAGGGGTGCACTGGACACAGGTGATCCCCAGCGCCACGCGCCGGTTATGTATCTCGTTATAGCTGTAATTCTTCAACAAGGTGTTTGATATTTGTGCAAGGCAAAGTCTCTCCTGGCCATCTATCACCAAAGACACGATGGGTATTCCGTACAGAACCGTCTCTCCGACCTGGTTGGGTTTCAAGTTGCTTGTGTAAGAAAGTTCTTGTTTGGAGTTTGGCGAAGAACTGGAGTCTCGTCCCGCGGGTATGGAGTCCATCCTCGGAGGTCTGGAAGACATATGTCAAAAGTGGAACCACCTGAAACGGGTTTATAATAAATCTTTACAGCCACGTATTCATATAGTTGCGCTAAGGTGACTTTTTAAATAACTTTTTGAGCTCCGATCAGACATATCTTTTTTTGAAACATTACGTTTAAATCAATTTTTTCTAACCTAAACGAAGACCCATTTATCTGGAAGTTTCAGTTCCTAATAATAACTAGAATTTTAGCAGACCATAACCTCAAAACGTCAGAAACAGTTGCGTCTCTGTTTCCAAAACCTGCTCAAAACTCACCTTTAATGTTTGCGCAGCTCCCCTCCTGTTGACAGTGTCAACGCGAGTGAATGTGATGGAGTGGATGCCGGAGCGATAAGACGTCTTTGCAGGAGGATGTAAAGATGCTTGCTTTAGGTGTGGGACGCAGTTGCCCGTGCAGCACCGCCTCCCTCCTGCTCACTGTCCTCCTGTCTTTCTGCTGCACGCTCTTCGTGCGCGGATAGTTTGTGTTACGCCACCACCAGCAGCGGTGTCCACATGGCAGCCTGACTGTAGTACAGCCCCCTCTACGACAACGACAGCAATCAAGTGACGGCAAAACAAGGCACTCCCACGTTTCATGCTGGCCTCGTTGACACAGGTAGTCCGCTTTAAGTATGGATTCATAAGCAATTAATGGTCGGAGGTGAGTGTGGTACTCTGACAGCCTCAAGGTTTGTATAGATGAGGTGTCTATAAAAGTAAACATTCAAAACATATTATGAGCTGGGGTGTTTAAATTAATTTAGATATTTTACCACTCTGTAGCATACTGTGGACTTTGTTTGCTTAAACGAAGTGTAATTGTTAATTTGCGTGAATGAGGCTGCAGTGGGATCTGGCATTTAGGTACCCGCTGACTCATTGTTGGGCGCGTGGAGTCAGGGTCCGGTGATGAATACGGCTTGAAGGCCTTCATCACGTGCTGAGTTCCCACGAATTCACCGTTAATCTATACGACCTGCACGCAATGTGACAAAACGCAGCTGCTCTGCGACTCCTTCTCTTCCCCCCCCTCTGAAACGGAATAATAATAATAATAATAATAATAATAATAATAATAATAATACAAATCATACAGAAGAATAACGCGGAGGCCTGCACCCATAAGCTACGAACATTTAACTTTAAAAAGTCAATAAAGGTTTGGGTTAATCATTTTCATGTGGGCCTCGCGCAGCGACAGGAACTGATGTAATATTGATGGTGAAAGTAACAGGACACTGTCCCGCTGACAGACAGAGCTCTTCAAGGCAATAATGACAGCTTGTCCGTAATTATTTACTCACTGGAAGAAAAGAAGATAAATTAAATGGACGCTAATGGAATAATAATAATAACAATAATAATAATAATAATAATAAACAAATACTGAATAGTACTCAATACAATTATGTTTTATTGCATCAGAGTATATCTTTAAAGATTTTATACACATTTTGGACCTTTTAAATTAAATTTTCACGTATAACAGAAAGTAAAGGTCAAAAATAGTGTAAATGTAGATGCAAAGAACTTTGTGAGTAAAAAACAATTACCAAAACAAAACACCCTCCCACGCCCCCATCCAAAAAAAAAACAAAAACAAAAACAAAATAAAAAAACTAAAAAGTCGGACAGAAAAGACAGAAAATTCGTTCTTCATCAACTTAGATCCCTGACGGTCTCCAAAAACGTAGTCATCCTTGTTGCTATCAGAAAAAAAGAGTTTTTATTGATAGGATGAGTCAGTCCAAATGGAGGGAGTTTGATTTGAAATTCTCCTTCAAGTGCCACAGAATACTGCAAAGAAACCTTTGAAATTCTTAACCTCATCAAATCAATATTACTTTGTATTTTGAGCTCACAGGAAGTGATGTACACTGTAGTGGTTTTCAACTACCCCCCCCCCCCCAAAAAACAAAACAAAACAAAAAAAAAAAAAAAAAAAAAAAAAAAAACAAACAAACAAACAAATAAATAAATAAATAAAAGACAGTGAGGTCAGTGTCAGGCTCATACTTGTTCCACCTCTCTGTGCAAAGGAGAAGAGCTCATTTAAAAGTATGTCTGCATTAATCACAGTGCTGCATCAAAGTATGATAATCACCTGAACACTCTATTAAAATAAAAGTGCCAGCCCAGGGGAAATCTTACCTTACTCTTTAATTGTTTTGAGGCTTTGATAGGCTTTTTAATCTAAGATTAATTTATGCATTCTTAAATAACCCTACATATGATTAATAAGCTTGAAAATTAAAAGGAGACTAAAGCAATTATAACAAGTGGTTGGTCATCACCTCATTAGATGGTATTAGAAAGATGCAGTTTGTTTCTTTTTTTCTGATTGGGTTATATAAAAAAAATTAACAGTGGAAGGGTTTTGCAAAATATGGGCAGACTTTTTATGATAATCAGTGGAAAAGGTGCTGCAGGCTAATTCTTCAAGATCACTCCAGCTTGTTCTCTCATGAGTGGGTGAGTCAGGATGCAGGCTTCATCAGTTATAGCTGCTCTGAGTCAGGATCAGGCTGGGCAGGTGATTCCACAATGTTGATGCTGAACTGGAAGGGCAACAAAAGAAAAAGATCAGCTTTTTAAGAGACCCCTGGAGAGATGGCAAGAAAACAGTGAGACTTGCTAAATGGTTGCTAATGTGTAAACAAGACATCACCTCTCTCCAGCTTTGATATTTATTTGTCTCTTAAAAGCTCACCCCTGGGTCCTGACCCCCACATCCTCCACTGCTAAACAGAACATTTTGTCTTGCAGGCGGTGGTGTGCAATGTATGTGTGTGATAGAAAGAGAAAGCGTGTGTGGGGTGATGGTGAGGGGTGCATCACTGCATCAAATGAGACTGAGCACAGGGACCCTTTTGTCACAGAAAGGGACTCATCTGCCAATGGTGAGCTGTGAGGTCCTGGGGGAAGGCAGGAACAAAGGTGCTAAAAGGCTGCGTGACAATGAGGGTGCTCCGAGGAGAGCCTTCAAGAGTGGGACACAGGCTGTACAAGACAAGCTGTGCCAATCACTTGGCAATTAGGTTTTTTTTTTTCTTTTTTTTTTTGTTGCAGTCCAGGGGCCTTGTGTGGGCATTCATGAGGAGATGCAAGGACACAAGCAGCCATGTCTCTTTGAGCTTTGCTTGTAATATCGAACTGACCTGAAGCTCATTGTAGAAGTAATGGAGAGGAAATTACCTGCTCCTGTTTTAGAGAAACTGACAAGTCTGACAAAGTCAGCCTCCTTGGAATCATCTCATACATCTCTGAAGAAATTTCACACTTCAGCATTCAGATGGTTTAACTATCTTATTTGTAAAATTACATTTGATTGGCATGTTAGAGCTTTAACTGAAGACAATGTGTTACATGACTGAGGGTTTAACGCAGGTTCATAATCCAATGGTGGGGAAAATAAGGATTTTATTCAGTTCTTGACGTGAAAAAAACAAAAACAAAAAAACAAACAAACAAACAAAAAACAAACAAAAAAACAAATAAAAAGACAAATAAAATAAAACTGCTGTAACAATGTTTACCTTAAATGTAACACTATAATATAAGCTAAATTACATAGAGAATTACATAAGTTGTGTACAATGCTAAAACCACAGCACAATGCATAACACTAAACCACCAACTCCTTATATATATATGTATATATATATATATATATATATATATATATATACATATATATATATATATATATGAGGAGTCTTGATAATGAATCATAGAATAATGAATTAGAGTGGATTTTTAACTACATTTATCAACTTGATGCAATTATACATATATTATATGTTATAAGAAAAACAGAATCCTTTTATAAGCACTAATATTACAGCATTCAGGCCTCCACTGTTAATTTAAAACAGCTCTTAAATGTAATTGTTATTGTACTGACTGCTTGAATATTAAGGAACTGAAGTTGGGTGTATGCTACTGTGCAATAAATGAAGATGCAGGAATTTGTCTACATCCAATCCTGAGCAGTTTCAGTAGTGTAATGAGGAGTCAAGTGAGAATGGGAATTATCGTAATGATAACAAAGGTCTATGCACCATAGCTTGGGGCTATATCATAGGGCATTACCATAAAGATGCAATGTGCTTGTATTGCAGGGTTTTTGTGAGGGAACAGGCCAAAGCAATAATAACTATTAGTAGATGACAGTGCTTTGTGGGATTCCAGCTGTGGAGCCTAAATTTCCATACAGATAGAATGGCTCTGGGTGGATGATATGCGTATATGGGGGATGGGCTGGGTGCCTCCACAGATTCATGTATGTATGCACACGAGACACACACACACACACACGAGACACACACACACACACACACACACACACACACACACACACACATACATACACACTCACTATCTGGGATTGAAGTGGGAAATCTCAGTGCTGGACTCAGTCTTGGTGTCCCTGGTCAGACTTACAGAGGAGGTGAGAGTCTCGAACATCCTGCAGGTCTCTGAGGAGGAACTGTCCGGAGTACTGAAACGGACAGCCGCTACTCTGCTGACAGCTTTCAAAGTCAGGAAGTGCAAAGTGTGTTTTTGTGTGTGAACAGAGAACCTGAGATTTCCATTTAGATTTTTTTCCATGCAAGTGAGAAAATGTGCAACATACTTGTCATCACCATGTCTAACAAAAAATGTAAGCCAGTTTTCAACTACCCCCCCCCCCCCCCCCGACCCCCCCCCCCCCCCCCCCCCCCCCAAAAAAAAAACAAACAAACAAACTATAAAACCCACAATAAACAAAAATTTAAAAGCATCCTTTCAATACAAGATGTGTCCAACATGTATGGAAATATCACTTTCTTACCAAGACTTGCTTTGAAAAAAAAAAAAAATACCAATAAATATAAATAGTTTCTGACCTGTAAGATAAAGATATATTGAGTAACAGGGGTAAGTGAGTTGTCTTTCACAATTTAAGAACTGGTACTGTTTCATTATATAATTAGATCACAGTAGTGAAAGAGTTTATATGTTGGATGATGGTCAGCTTGCTTTGGATCACAAAACTATTGACCACCTTTGTGTTTTTCTTTTACTACAATCTTTATGCATTTTGGAGGGATTTTTATGAAAAAAAGCAAAAAAATAAAAAAATAAAAAATATAGAGTAAATTGTTTAAATGAAATTGAAGAAGAAGAAGAAGAAAAAACACCAAGGAGAGAAAAATGCTGTATGCATGCATCTGCACCCAAAAGTCAGTACTTTGCAGATCCACGTTGTGCAGCTATTACAGCTGCAAGTCACTTAGTCTTTATTAACTTGGCACATGACCAAAACTGCTCCAGCTCCTTCAAGTCAGATGGGCTCTGCTGGTGTTATGCAATTTTCAGGTTATGTCATAGATTCTCAGCTGGATTGAAGTCTGGACTTTGACTGAGCTATTCCAGCATATTTCCCCTTGAGTGTTGCTTTAGTGTGTACTTAGGATCATTCTCCTGCTGAACCTCGGTTCCAGTCTTAGATCTCTGGAAGAACTAAACTGGTTTGGGAAAAGCACCTTCACAGCATGATGCTGCCACCAGCACACTACTCTTCCATAAAGCCCAGGTCTGTGGAGTGTACAGCTTAAAGTGGTCCTGTGGGCAGATATACCAGTCTCTGCTGTGCTCCTTCAGGGTGACCTTTGGCCTCTATGTTGCATCTTTCACCAATGCCCTCATTGCCTAGTCTGTGAGTTTTGGTGGATGGCCCTCTTAAAGCAGATGTGCTGGGGTGCCATATTATTTCCATTTTATAATGATGCGTTTATTGTTGCTTTGTGGGATTTTCAAAGTTTCTGATATTTTAAAAGCCCAACCTTGATTTGTACTTCTATACAACTTTGGCCCTGTCCTGTCTGGAGACCTCCTTGGTCTTCATGTCCTCATGGTGTCACTCGCTTGGTGATGCCTCTTGATTTGTGCTGTTCCAGATTTCTGAAGAAAATGTACTCTTTCCTAAGGAGTAAATATAATGTATATGCATGCACCACTTTTTCCATTTTTTTTTTATTTCTCTTCATCAAATTGACTTATTTGTAAATTGTTTAAAAGTCTATTTAAAAGGGGAAAAAAGAGGGTGTCAATACTTTAGAAAATAACTGCAATTATCAGCTTGAAAGCACCCCCTTCACCCCCCACTCCTCACACCAAACTGTTAAACCTTTTCTTTTGAGGGTCACAAAATGAATTTGTTTTACAAAGTAATTAATTTTTACCTGAGCGGCAGCCTGTGACAGTGTGTCATTATGACCCAGAAAGGACAGGCAGATGTGAAGAATCAGGGCTGAGTGAGACAAACTGGAACTGTGATGAACTATCTGTGGGAGGAGGTTAGGTTAATAATAGCTGTAGATGAGGTGGCAGAGAATTCAAGGCTACAGTCTCTCGTGTTTTACTGGATGAGCTCTTGTAAGTACACAAACATCTGTAAACAACGGTTGTATATGTTTTCTATCAAGCAAACACAGCTGTTTAAAACTGAGCCCAGGAGATAGAGCAGGTAAGAGGGCCAACATCCCTGGACTGAGCACTTTGTTGTTTTTTTGGTTGACTTCCAATAACACACATGCTGTGTGCATTTATGTAAAGGTGAAGCTAGCAGGGAAGAGACAAAGATAGTGAGAGCAGAGAGCGTGAGGACACCAATCACCCTGTAATTATCCCCCTGGTGTGTGAACTGCCCAACTCTCTGTCCTTGATAGATTCACCTGACCCAATAACACAACACACAGCCACAATGGACTGGAGGCAGAATAAAGACAACACCATAGATCAGCCAGGGATCAGCACGGAGACAAAGACCTAACATCTGGGAGATGTGGTGAAATTAAAGAACTGAAAGACTGAACCAATTGTGTTGCAGCTTTCTGTTAATAGCCTGGGAGCTGCTTGAGAAACAGCAAAAGTGAGGAAACACAGGATTCAATTTCATTTGATATTAAAGAAACACCCTTTGGCATCTCTCTTTCTTTCTTGTACTTGTTCCCTCTGCTGCTCACATCACTCTGTTACCTTAGAGTGATGTATTAAACCATTTAAATTAACAATGAAATGACTTATTCTAATATGCCAGTCCCAAGGAGGGCTTTGGATGCTTGCTGGAGTGGGACATCAACACAACCTCTAAACCTCAGGCTGGGCGATGATGCATGTCATTTCTTCCAGATAGCCCAAACAATCTGGCTAGCACCCCATCCAAAAGGCAAACATTCATATTATGATGTGGAGAGGGTGAATAACACCACTGAGCCTACTATTAGTGAACACAAAACACCATCTCACAAAGACAAGTAAATATTTTTTGCTTCCAGGCTGGAAGAGAGAGAAAAAGAAGCAGTAAATACACTAAAGTCCTATAAAGAAAATCACTTTTTGGGAGTTTGAGGCAGCGAACCATGCAATTTAGTCTTCATGAACTTCTGTGGTAGCTTTTGAAATCTTATATGACTGCTTCTCATCCTGTCTGTCTCTGATACACAGATGTCTAAACCATTCATACTAAGCCATGGTCAGCTGAATACAAATGAGGATACAGTGGGTGCTCCATCTCTCCCTGAGGGGGTGTACAGAAATAGATCTGAGAAAAGCACAGTTTGATTGATGCTGCTACACTCTGAATAATGATTGGATCAGAGGTCAAACTACTTCAGTGACATGCATTATATCATTAATTACAGACATCAATAAACAATAGAACACTGTCCATATGTTTTAACTGTGCTTAAGCCTCCTCTTTCCCCCCACTGGGTCATTTTACAATTAGTATCTGCTACACAGTGACCTTAAAGACAAAAAAAAAAAGACACTCATCAGTTATTGACTACAATTTCAGGATACGTAAAATGTGATAGTAATTACACGTGATGAGAGAAGCACATTTTGATCTCACAGTTACATATGCAATTAAAATATTATTCATTACCTCTTAAATAAAACCCTGGTCCTAGAATCCCATTAAATTTGGGATAATTGTGTGTGTTTAATTATAAGCGGTGGCAGGAAGGAAGGAGGGAAGTTTCGGAGAAAGTAACAGAATGTGCTGTGACCTAGATAGCTGAGGAGACATTTTGTTTTAAAAGTGACCTTGCTGTGAAACGTCAGCTCAGAATAGCTCAGACTTTCTACATACACCAAGTGCACAGACCCATTGCATCCTCCTTTCTGGTTAAACCGAGCTTTAAGCAGGGCCTAGTCCGGGCCATCAAATCCTCAATATTGTTAATGGAAATCTGAATAGTATTCTTGAGTTTGACCTGCTGTTGGCTAGAAGCTGGCTTTGTTATAGAGATGACATCACAGAATCTACAAATGACTCATGAGTCAAATCCACTGTCAGATGTGAAACCGGTGTTGAAGTTCCTTGAATGGCTACATCACTGATTGTCTATATTATTTATTTAGATTTACTCCCTCCAATTAGAGTGCTGGTGTGCTCTCTGCATGTTATTTAAGATTTTATAAGTTATCAAATAAATGCACCTTTGCCCAGTCAGCTTTCACATTGCAGCCTCAAGCTCCACTCTTGTTCCAAATAAGGTCACTTCTGTTAGACAAACATGGCCATGACCAAAGGCGAAACTTTATGCTTCAAAATGGCAAATCACAAACCAGAGGGTGACATCACAGAAGGTTAATTTATTCAATTCTGTAGAGGTGTTTATGTACTGGAATTCAGCTGGATTTAACAATAGATAGGAGGTTTAAGTTTACGTATTTACCTTTACATTGAAATTTTCCTAAAAAAATATTCAGCTTGAAGTAGAAACAGTTGTTTTGTTTTACATTTTTATTTTTCTTGGGTGAATTTAGGGGGGAAAAAAATCACAATAACCTCTCAACCAACTGTAATTCAAGAGTTCTAAGAAGGATCTACATTCACATACCTCAATTTCATCTCTGGAAACTTTGGCCAATCACAGGTTCCTTTGGGTAGAGGGCACTCTTATTGACTCTGTAACAAATGCAGCAACCAGACATTTCATTTGATTGTGGATAAAAAAAAAAAAAGTAGCATAATTCAAAAAATTCTGACAGACTCATCCTAGAAAGTCTGAACTTAAATATAAAAAAAAAACAAAAAAAAAACAAACACTTTTAATTAATGGTGATTCAGGGTTGAATCATGGGTGACATCCAGCTTAGGTTTGTCTGGTAAGCTAAGACAAAGACAAGACAGCATCCAAATAAGGGGCGACTTTAACATTACTGCAGACACCCAAGGTAAAAAATTGCTGCTTGCTAGAAATTTGTCAGCTGGTTGTTTCTCTGAAGCACTTATTTTGTTATTTCACATATTTGTTTATGAAGCTGAATATATTTTATCTTGGAGGCTAGTGTGTTTGAGATCTGTACAGACAGCTCTTGTGACTGCATGTGTCTACTGTATTTCCTCACAACTCCCACTTTTATTTGTGTATTTACTGTTAAGTTGACGATTTCAGGTTAGCGACTTTTCCACATGTTAACAGGCAATGTGCTATTCTATGCTAACTGGCATTAGCATCATGTCTGCCAAATGGACATGACTCAAATATAAATTTTCTCAAAAATATTTTTTCTTTGGTAAGAATATGAATATGTGCATTTCTAATTTTATAAGTAAGCTTGATATTGTTGATTACACTTTTAGAGTTAAGTAAAAATTTTAATGCAAAACTCTGTACTTGTAATGGAGCACAATAATGCTGCAGTATTTTCATGTATCTAAATGCATCCTCAACATTTGCACTTATTATTATTATCATTATTATTATTTCTCAGATTTTTATCTACACTTTTTCTACAGCCGGTGTATAAGCTGCAACAGAAATTGTCTGCTGCCCCGGCCCAACATCTCCCGCTGGCTCCCTCGGAGCAGCTTGGCTCGGGCTGGTGACTTCAGCCTGCAGGCAGCCATAGGACAGCCCAAGCGGAGCTGTCTGCCACTCCTGTGCTTCATTAGGAAACAAAATATAAGGTTTCCACTCCATTAGGAATGACTTTAGGAGTGAAAGCACATAAGACGGCGACTCACCTCATCAACAATGCATTGCTATAACGGCTGAGGATGAATGAGAGTGAGCAGAGAGGGGAGAAGAAAAAAAAAACAGCATTAGCTTGTATGCAATGTCTTTACCACAGAGTGGAAGGGGAAAAATCATTAATGCAATAAAATGTGGTCAGATTAATCAAATGCCTCAAACTCTTATGAAAATATTACAGGGTGGGAATTTTCTATTACATCTAATGGTATCTAATCTAATACTGGCAGTTAAGGGCTTGGGCATCTATTTATTGTGAAACACAATTTGGGAAGTTTAAAGGGAAGCAGTGAAGCGTGCATGCAACATAGCCGTCAGGAAATCTCTTCCTCCTATTTTCTTTCCTCCAACTCATAAAAGCTTACCATTAAAGACAGGTTGCTCTTAGTTTTGGGGGAAAGAATACACAAACAAGGGAGGAAATATGTAATTAGCATGTCATAATCAAAATGACCCACTCGGACACTTTATGATCAGCAAGACAAAATTACTGCACCACTGGTGGCAATCTGTGGGCATGTGCTAACACCATTAGCATAATGAAAAAACACGAATGTTAACAGCCCGCCTCTTCATACGGACAAGGAGCTGAAGCACAATGTTAATTTCACTCTGCCTTTTCACTAACCTGCAGGTTGTGGGCAATGTTGAGGAACATGCAGTGTTTTTTGTAAATGGCTCGGAAGAGGGAAAAAGTGTTCTTGTCTCTTAAAACAGTCTTTGAAAAGTATCATTCCCCTGCTGCATTTCTCCTTCGAGAGAGTCTATGAAAGATCTCATTTTCAATTAAAATCTCATTTGCTTGGAAGTTGAGATGAAATCACGTTGTGAATTAGCACATGAATTTACATACTGGGATGTCTGCCAGTGTGCAGGGAGACTAATTTACCTTAAAGATTGATTTTTCTAAAAAAGGATTTCAGCAGTGGTGTGAGCGCAATGATGCGTATGTGAGATCTGAGAAAACATTTGCCAACATCCAGCAGCAATGGAGAACTGGATACTGAGATGTAACTAGTGAGGAATAACAAATTTTGTGTCTACTGATACACACTGAGACCTTTTTTTTACTGAGGAAAAGGGTGTAAGTTCTCAGAAAAAAAAAACAAAAAACAAAACCCTGCTTAAATGAATAAATAAATCAGATCCCAAACTTTTTAAACCTTCACAAGGGCATACATGAGGGTTATTTGTTTACTGTTAATAGCTGAAACAAATAGATAAATTGAAATAGGAAGGAGAAGCTGAAACTGCCTACTATTATTTATTGATTGAGAAATGTTAATGCACGTCTATGAGTGATAAAGAAGCGGCCAATATTCTTGTCAGAAAAAAGACAACACTATCAAATTGTTCTTGCTACTCTTCAGACAAAAAATCTTCCATGAAAGTACTTGTCCTTGTAATTTGTTAAGTTTTTAAGATACCCACCTGCATCTAGCTACACTTGACAGTCTTCCACCCAGAATGCACCCCTTCAATCAGCTATCCATCTGGCCTCACATTGTCCACATTAAATCACTTGCTCATTTCACAAGGCCTCCTCTGACAAAGCGCTGCAGCTGTTATTGATTCATTCTCTCAATTAAATAAAGCTTTGCTCCCTCCACTCCTTGTAAATACCCAGAGACCCCCTATCCAACACAATATCCATTCTTCTTACACCGCTAACATTATCAGTCTGCACGCAAAATTAATTCCCCCACTATTGCTGAAATAACTATAATTGCAAACTACATAGAGAGAGAAATTGGAAAGGGGGTTTAATACACATTTCCAGGTGTATTCTCCATTTGTTCAAGTCAATAACATTTTTCATTAACATTTGTAATAAAAAAAAAAACTTCTGTACCCCGTTCATTTCCTTTTTAATTTAGAGATGGTTTCACCACACTCTTTCCAAACTGTTATGAGCTACACTTTTACATTTAATTTGGTTTAAGTCCTCCAAATGAGATTAATGCAGGCTATCAACTTTAAAACATTTTAATTTACATATTTATCAGATGAATGAGCCATGACTCACAATAGGTAAGATGTATTAACATGATTGCATGTTGATGCAACATTTTTATATAACAGAATATCAATGTGTGGATTTAAATAGAAAACTGCAAAAGTGCAAGCCTTTTCATACTGAAGTTATTCCTTTGTCAATTAAAAGAATTCCTTGAAAATGTATTGTGCTACTTCAAAGACGGCACCATTATGTGAACACCTGTTTTCTGTTGAGGGTGAGTAAAGGAAAACCATACAATTAATGTGCAAAGACACAGGCTTCCCTATATAGACAGACCAAAACAAGAAGATAAGTAAAGAAAGTCAGAGCGATCCCCATCTCTCCCTTTGCCTTCATCATTATCCCGCAGACTCTCCAGCAGGTGGGCAAAAATCAGTGTGGCTCAGCTTCAGTTGCACTGAGGTCAGCTCTCTGCTCGTCTGTGCTGGAATTATAGGCTAGCCTTTTGCCCATGGCACACAGATTTAGCCGCGACCCTGAGCACGGCCTCCCCCAGAGGCTGACAAATTTTATCACCACATTTTCCCAACTTTGCTCAGAAAACCAGCCCCTCTCACCAACCCACAGACAATCCAGCTGCAACGGCAGCTTCCCCTAACCTCGTATCTCATCTCAGACATAATGGGAAAATCAGATCTCTGTGAACAGGAACCCTTTAAGATTCATTGAAAATGAGGGCATGTGCTGGAATGACAAGGGACAGCAGCAGCTCACAGCCATTACTGCTGCAAATTAGTTCAAAGATTTCAAGAATCATCAGGCAGTAATTACCAAATTGTCACCTCATTTGGAAAAGGATGCTTGATTTTTTTTTCTGCGCAACTGAGACTGCATAAATAAAGTCAAATCATGTTACATTAATTATTTGGAAATGTTTTCAGCTTTAATTGCTAAAGATTTTGAGATTAAGATAAAAAAAGGAAGTAGATTAAATGGTAACTCTCAAATAAATGGGATAAAAAACTAAAATAAATAACTAAACAACTTGTCTTCTTCATGGGAAGCAGATTTTCTGATTGCACATGTACTTGATTTGATGTAATATGAACAGAAAACCACAGCAGAGCTCTATTGCAAACACAGACGTCAGCTGTAAATAATTTGTAATAATAATAATCATGGATTGTTAGAGGCTTCAAATTATCTCTCAGTCCAAGTGTTTAAGAGTCCTTCCCAAAGATGAGAAAAGAAAAGAAAAAACAAAAAAAGAACCAGCAAGAGAACTTATCAATCAGAAAGCTCTTTGCTAGCGGCTGTATGCACATTAGACCACATCTTCAAGATTTTCAGAGCAAACCATGGAGCAAAACTCCATTACCTCCTGACACAAAATGCAAATGAATCACAACATGGGGTGGGAAGGAATTAAAGACCCTTCTCTAATCAATGACAAACCAGGATGAAACCCTTTCTTCCATAGATCTGCCATAGGCAAACTTCAGCTCCCCTTGAAAACACACACACACACACACACTTGAGCACACGTGCATGCACATGCTCAAAGACAGACTGACAGACTATTGGGCACATGCACACACACACTTACATGGCATGATCTCTGGCTGTTTACCAGCTTCAAAAATACTGGTGAGGATATTGCATGAAAAGAGAGACCTGACACCACTTTCAAACAGAGTTTCATTATATGTCAGAGCCTGATTTTGTCAGGTGGTTGGTGCTGGACTCAGGCTGTAAGGTGAAAGGAAGGGCTGTTTCTGTTCTGTTGTGCTCTCTTCTGTTCAGGCAGATGCACAGGCCTGCGTAAATGACAGCCTGAGCCTGAGGATGTCTTCTGGCTGCCGCACGGCCTGCTACAGCCTGCAGGTGAAGTGTCTGTGGCGCCATATGGAGCAGGGAAAATTAACAACGAGAGGAAATTCTCCACAGCAGCGGGAGGTCTTGCTAGTCTCTCCTCCAAACAAAATTTAGAGACGTAGAGAAACAAGAGAGGGGGAGTGATAAAATTAATGGGGTTCAACATTCTAACACAACACCGACGGCAATGTTTGCACAGAAAAACAAGAATTCCCTTTACAGTTTAGTCACATTGCACTCCTGCATTATAAATCAGTGCCTGGCTGAAGTAGTTTGACCTGTTCTATAAATGTACATTAACCCTGCTGGCGCTCCTTCCCAGGTTCTGGTGTACACCACAAGCCCAGCACAGTGGCTGTTAGTGCAGGTGAGCTGCCTCCATCCCTGGTGGCTCCTTACGCTTGCTGCCATCATAGCAGAGGTGCCCCCTGTGGAGCCTCTCTTGGTTTGGGTCATTGATTACAAAGAGCCTCCTGGTTTTGTCTGACAGATGTGAATCCATGCTATTTAATTTGGAGAGTTACCCTCAACGGGACCACCATTAGCTATCCAATCTGACCACAAATAGCGTTCCATTAAGCAGAGAGTTTGAGAAGCTCTGGTGGTTTGTCTCCTGACAGCATGAAGGAAGCCTTGGCATATTACACTGAATGTTAAATGCTTAGTTGTTTAAACAAAAGGGAGATCTTACTTTAAAGAACGTCTTTGTTTTAGAGATACATAAAGAGTCCCCTCAGCGGGATTCTTCAGGCATATTAGAGCTGAAACTGTCCTTGTTTAGTGTCTAAAGAGGGTGGGGTTGGTAGTTAAAATGTTAATAAGTGCAATTCAGTTTTAATTTAACAGCCCTCTGCATTCCTAATTACTCCACTAGCTGTGAATAAATGAGGAAGAGAGCTCATCTCTTGCCCTCTGCTTTCAATACAAAACACATTCGTACCATCTCCAATATGGAGGTAAAGAGGACTGTGAGGAAAGTGATCTCAACTTGTCCTCTCCTCATGAACAAAGCAGCATGGCTCAGTAAGTGGTTTCAGCTATTATTTTCTCTGTAGGTAGAGGCCTTGCAACCTGTGTCAGAGCTTTTATGGATTTCTCTGGTAAAGTAAGAGAAAAAGTGCAAAAAAGAAAAAAGAAAAAAAAAAAGAAAAAGCAAGACAAACAGACAAGATTCAGGGAAGGGAATGTTTAAAAGTGATCATCGTTATCATGAAATGTTTCTCTAAAACATTCAACAATAAGAATGTGCCTCTCTGTGCAGCTGTAGAATAGAAGTGTGCATAAATTACTTTATGTAATCATACAATGTAGATTAGCATGATAATGGTGGGTGTTAATAGATGCCAGGAAGCAGGGAGTGGCAGCATTTTGAAATGAGACATGCTTGGGGCAGTGGGCTCAAACACACTCATGCATACACACTGCATTGGGGAATAGCCAGTGAGGCTCTCGTGCCATTACGACAAATGTGAGTGACGGGGAAGAAAGCCACATCTAGCTAGCTGCCTGAAGGCTGCTTCAGTATTTCCACAAGTCTATAGGCTCTTGGTCTCATGGGGAGCTCTATTAATTGTGAGCAAAATGGTTCACCATTAGATCCAAAGCTTTTAGAGACCAGAGGACATCTTACCCAGTCACCTGGGCCAGATTTAAAAAGCTTGCTAAAATAATGCCATCCTAGATCGTGCAAAATTCCTCTGATATTTAAAATATTTGTCTAAACCTGGAATTACACTGTTGCTGCCTTTTGAGTTTTGTTGTAGTTTTGAGAAATAATGAGGGAATAAAAGGTAATAAAAGTAATAAAAGTGAAGACGATATGATCAAAACACTTCTTGTATAGCCAACAGTGAGATCTAAGTAAGCAGATCAGGTGGTTACAGGTCTAATCTCATCACAGAAAGCTGAAGCGAAGAACAACTTACACAACATGACCTTGAGGAAAGCTCTGAAGCCACCCAAAACCCTCATTTCTAACAAGACTGTAGCCATTAGTTAATCAGACTAAATTTACCCCCTACAGACACAAAAGAGGGTTAACACAGAGATGGAGAGATAAGGCTAAGAATAAGCCGAGAGCACTTATTTAAAAAGCCCCCCTTGAACACAGTTGGTACATTCAACAAATACAACAAGTCCCACTTCCTTTTATCCAACAAAGCCCCAGCAGATCACAAAACTCAGTGGGGGTGCAAGGTGGAAACATAAGGACCTACAGATTTACAGACCAAGAGTGTGTGACCACTGCTGTGAAGTAATCCAAATCAGAATAAGACAACAGTAATTTGATGAATTGGGATCCTGCTTATCCGTAGACCTCACAGATTTGTACTCACGCATGAGGAGCAAGAGCAGCACTTAAAATCCTTGTCTGTGGAGTCTTAATTCAGCATGAAGATTTGAAAACATATTGCATCCTTGTAAAGGTTAATTGGCTGATTACTTTGACTGTTTGGTCAGTTACTGGAACCACGAATATGGAGGAAATTAGCTTGGCAACTTCCCAGACTGAGGGTCACAAAGACTCATAAATTTATGTAGGAATTAGGATGTTAATCTTGTGTTATTTAAACTAATGTGCTTTTATGATCTATGATCTATAATTTACCAGCATAATACAGTATTCTGAATGAGAGAATCAGTAACAAACCAACACGTTTGTCTGCTGCGGTCTGCAGACATCTGCATGTCCACAAAATTCTTGCTTTCTCACAAGAAAAGTAACTTTACAGTTAAATGTTATGCATGATATTCACATTATGTTTAAATTGAAAGGATTTTTACATATTTGACCTGAAAACTGAACTGCCAAGCAAAACAAAATCCTTAGATTGATATATTAACTTCAAGTGGAACGCGATGGTCATGCAATAGTTTCAGTAGCTGTATGACATAATTGAATAAGAAGACATCATTGATCTGGTTACTGTTTGATACACAAAGCAGTCTTGTAAGCAGCTAATTAGCAAATATTAACAAGCTGTTAGTGTAGCTTTACATTGTTCTGCTTTTATATGCTATCCAGTGCACTGCAAAAAACTACTGAAATAACTGTATATGCAATGTGAAAACACAGTAAAATGCTGGCATGTCATTTTACAATGGAATTCTATACAGTGCATTGGATGCTACATAAGACCTTGATGTATAATATTCAGATTCAGAAGTGTTTGTAAAGCTGACTATGTTACCATAATCTTCACTGACCTCCTTGTTAAGACAATGCTCACAGCCTCATGAGTCCAGAACTATAGAAAACAGGACTCCTGCTCGGGGAGTCTGCACAGCTGACCTCCTGACAGCCAGGGCTGAGGATGCATTCAGATTTGGGGGTCAACATCACCACACAAGCGCTCCAAGGAGAGCTGACTGAAAATTAATTAAAATCGCTAGTGTGCAATGAATGATGGGCAGCTTTTGTTGGTCGTCTGCATTGACAGAGGAGGCAGGACGGTCCTGTGTCCCTAGTGCTGGCGAGCCCCTGGTGGCCTCCACCATTGTCTTGCTGCCAGGCTCTTGTCTTATCAGGAGCAGCATATCAATGAAGCTGCTGTCTTGTTTGTGCAAATGGTAATTACAACATCCATATTTCTGTGCATTCAAACAATCACATGTTAGTGAGGAATAAGGAGAGCCTGAGGAAAAGAGCGGACATTCAAGCAGGCTTTTGGGAGATGCACCAGCATAAACAAAGAAATCTCATCTTGGTTTCTACCCATGCATTTAATAGAATAAATAAGCACACACATCAAACACATATACAGTTCAGACGACAATCCAACAATCTTGTGGATAAATCTTCCACCGTCTGTGCTCTTCCCACGGTACTACAGCAGAAAAGATTTAGAGTGCAAAAGCATTTAAGCAGGATGAAGCTCAGAGTTTAATGTGGTCCATCAATCCCATTCGCACAGGGTTGCTGCCTCTACATCTGTCCTGTGAGACCATCAGAGTAGTTTAGTGGCATGTTGCAGTTTAAAGGTGCAACAGAAGAGTCAGGTAACAAGGGACAAAATAGTCTCGCCAACTCTCAGTTTTAACTACCCGGGTTCCCTTTGGCCCACACTCATTAAATGCAGAATGCATTTGTCCTTGTAGCTTTTCACACGCAACACATACACAAAAACACACACAGTTGTTCACAACTCAACACATCCAAAGGCAATGGCCATTAGGTGTAAATGGATAGCGTTCTGCCCAAGACTCAGCTGAGCGCATGTTTCAGAGGCAAGGCAAATGCAAAGGCCACCAGATCCATTAAAATCCATCCAATAACACAAGCACCCATCTCTTCTACAAAGACTGAGGTGAAATAACACAGGAATGAGGCTGAACCAAAATATTTCAACAGAAATGGGTGTAAGTGTTTGGTACAACACCAAATACACTGCCAACAAAGGAAAAGAACAAAGAGAAAGTGGGCAGAGAAACACAACAGGTAATTCATTTTCAATAAATCAAAATCAGCAAATATTTTGGCCATAAAAAAATTATTTCACCATCACTTTTTTTTTTAAAGAAAACATGCCTACACATCTAGAACCTACTAGTCATTAAGGCTGTTATTTCATTATCTTTTTGTTTGACAAATATCTGAACATCCCCACCTGGGCTCAGAGATTATTATTATTGTTATTTTTAAAGATTTCACCCCTATGTGCAGGTAAGCCGATAAAGGAAAACAACTTTTAGTTAAAGCTATATGCCATTAGGCAACTAAAACCATAAATAATGTTACAACAATGATACAAAATGAATAGTTTTTAAATGTTAAGAAATAGAATAAAATGAGAATCTTGAGGTGAATTTTATACATGCGGCTCACATGGCCAATAATTATTTACCATCAATGTAATGGTCAAATTCTTACTATACGTTACTGTGTTCTTAGGCTGAAATGTGCAAATGGGGTGATTTAAAGATCCATAAAACTTACATTGACAAAGATTATAAAAATTGATTCACCCTAACACAACACTCAGATACCCATAGGTGCACTGAAACAGGTTTTTCTCACTTCAGTTGTTAATATCTGTCAATAAAAAAATCCCTTCTTAACATAATTACAATTTAATTGATGGAAAGAAAATGTATAGCACTGTTTGCTTTTGAAGTGTTATTCTAGTAAAAACAATATAGCACTTAGAGCCAAATAAACAACTAAAGATGTGTTTTAAAAAAAACTGATCAACAAGACAACAATATTTTTTTGGATGGTACAATAAAAGTAGAAGAGGAAGTCTTCAGTGTTAGACTCTATACAGCAGGCTGCAGGGTCAGAGAAGCTGCAGTAAGCTCAACAGCCACAGTCAAGTGAGTCAATTACCACATTTGCTCTTTGTGTTGACCCCTCAATTAGTGTGGAACTGTAACAATCTGCCCACCAAATACAGTCATTCATCACCAACTGCCCAAACCACCAGCCAGCTTCTCCGAGCCACCTCACTGGAGAAGAGGGCAGGCAGAGGTCAAATTAAAGTCTGGCCTTTGTAACTGCCCTCTTTAATATCCTCTGTTCAACAGGATGAACTCTGATAGGTACACAGTCATTACACATGCAGTGCAACATGCCATGGTGCATTAAGGTAACATAGAGCTGAAATGACCACATTAGTCCAGGTAGAACACTCTTTGTTGAACGTTAGGTATTTCATATCAGTTATCATCATTCATTTGCCTTTTAACTTATTGTTGGCATTGGAAGTGAAATGGGTCATTAGGAATTTCTATTCATATTTTATTATAAATTCCCTCAGGGATTAATAAAGTATTCTTTCATTTTATTTCATTTCTAAAGTAACACCCTTCCCACCAAAACCATTAATTTATCAACCACAATCTGCATCATTTTACTGCAATAAGTAGCAGCGCTTTGGCAGTTTATTTAAGAAAAATGTAGCTAATGTGCAGCTGCAATGCAGTGTAAGCTAGCTGTTAAGGTAATACATGTAACCTGCCAGGAGTCAATTTTATATGACTGTTAACATTTCACCACAGAGGCACAAAAATATTAAATACAACAATAAAGAAATTATAAAAATAACTCAAAACCACTACTTAACAGTGACTTAAAACAAGAAGGAATTTTAAAGCTCAAGAAACAAGCAAACAGCTACAGAAAAGCGCAAAGTCAAATAATTTCACAGAGAATAAAAATTATTCAACAGTAATGACGAGAATTAAAGGCAGCCTAAAATACTGTTTTGTTTATGTTTTCAAAGACAAATCCCTTGCTCGACGGGAAAGAATATGAGACTGTCCTCCTGCCACAGATCATATGTACATGCTGGCAGATGAGGCCTATAGTTAAGATAGAAAAACAAGAAACTTCTAGTGGTTGTGAATTTAACTGCATGTAAAGCATTAAAGAAGCATTTTGCAACTTTTTGACCTTAAAAATATGTGTCCTGAAGATGTGGTTGCTCACAGAGAAACACACTAGAAATTCAAACCATTTGTTCCAGTTATTCTGATGGGTAACATGAGATTGCTAGCTAACAAAATGGACAAGCTTGAGGCGCTAACTAGGCCTCAAGAAGGATACAAGGAATGCATTGTTACATGCTTCCCTGAGACAAGGCTGCAAGACCACATTCCAGATTCTAATGTGTCTGTACCCTGCGTGCAGACCTCGATTAGAAAATCAGTGGGAAAACTAAACAGGTGAAATCGCAGTGCTTTTTAACCGCCGTTGGTGCCATCCTGGACATGTCACTGTAAAGGAGAAGATCTGCACAAGGGACATCGAACTGTTAACTGTGAATTTTTGTCCATATTATTTATCCAGAAAGTTTACTTTTGTTCTTCAAGTAGCAGTCTTTATCATACTTGGTACCACTGCAGGTGATGTCACTCACTCCGTCGTCGCTAGATTACAAACACAGCGTCAGCATTTATTTCATTGTCTGAAGACTTCAACAACATCTCCGTCTCTGCAACAATACCAACATTTCAACAATTTGTCAGCTGCTCCACCAGAGAAAAAAAGATGTTGGACTTATTTTTTACAAATGTTAAAAATGCATACAGCCCCCACGTCCTGCCTTCTTTAGGAAAATCAGACACAATCTGGTTCTTTTTACCTCCACTTACAAACCAATTGTTCAGCAGTAACCAGTCATCACACAAATAATTAAAACCTGGTCTAATGAAGTTGAAGATGCTCTGAGAGGGAGCTTTGAGGCCACAGACTGGAATGTCTTCTGTGAATCACAAGGAGACTACCATCAATGCCATGACTGAGTGTGTGGCAGATTAAATCAACATCTTCCCAACAAGAACAGTGAGATTCTTCCTCAGTAACAAACTCTGAATCACCAGAGACGTGAAAAAGCTGCTCGACATCAAAAACATAGCCTCCATAGAGGGAGACAGGGAGTTATTAAAGACAACATAAAAAAAAAACTTAAAACAAAGTTTAGGAAGTGTAAGGAGGACCACAGGACAAAGTTAGTAAGTCAGTTCTAGCTGAACAATGTGAGGGATGTGTGGTCAGGACTTAAAAAGGTCACAACTGGAATCAACTAGAAAAACTGAACCAGAACAAGGCTGCAGGTCCCCATGGAGTCAGTTCCAGGATTTCTGAAAACCTGCTCAGAACAACTATTCTTCAGCACCTTTTCAGCACCAGTCCTGAGTCAGAAAAGAGTTCACGTGCTGTGGTCTCCTTGAGAGACTGTTATTGGCTAACATCTATAAACGAGTGAACTCCTTAAGGACCCATGACAGTTTGTATATCATATTGGGCTTGGGGTTGAAGATGCCATCATCTACCTGCTTGAGAGAGCCCACTCTCATCTGGATGAATCAGGCAGCACTTTGAGGACCATATTACTTGATTTCTCAAGATTTTTTTAAATACAATTCAGCCTGCTCTGTTATGTGAAAAGCTCCATAAATTAAGGCTGAATATCTGTTGTGTAGCTGAGATGATGGTCAGCTGCTCAGGGGCACCACAGGGGACTGTACTCTCACCATTTTTCTTCACACTGTACACCTCAGACTTCCAATACGAGTTCTGCCATCTGCAGAAATACTCTGATGACCGTGCAGTTGTGAGTATCAGTAATGGTGCGGAAAAAAATCACCTAATCTTAAATAGAAACAAAACAAAAGAACTGATTGTGTTCAGGAAGAAAAGAAGTAAACAAAGCTGCAGAAGAGGTATCTTGGAGTTCAGCTAGAAAACAGATTAGACTGAAAATGCAACATAGAAGCATCTACCAGAAAGAACAAAGAAGACTCTGCTTCTTAAGGAAGCTAAGATCATTCAATTTTTAAGCAAGATGCTACATATCTTTCAGCTTTGCAGCCATCTTTTGGGGCAGCAGCATCAGGGCCAGAGACTGAACAAACAAAATCAAAACAGCTGGTTCTGTGATGGGGATGACTGGAACCACTGGAGCTGATTGTTTAAGAGTGCCACACAAGATGCTGAAAATAATAGACAATTATTTACATTCTCTACACGACACAGTGAAGAAACAACAGAGTATGTTCAGTAGGGCTAAGAGGATCGATCCAAATATCAATGGTATCGATACCAAGGGTAGTATCAGTATCGTTAAGTAAGATAATTCCTGCCAGCAGCTATTGCCATCCTGAACAAAGGACTATATTCTTCTAATTTATTATTATTATTATTATTATTATTATTAAAATATTTTTCATTTAATTTCTTTAAAAAAGAGACTAGAACTTAAAATACAAATCAAGAAATTAAACAAATAAAGCAAAATAATGAAAGGGATAGTGGGGAATTGGTTGTGTCAGATCACAGGGTTTAGAGATGCACAGGTTATCTACTTGGTAATAACTACATTTCCTCCTTTTCCTCTCTGAGGTATTGAACAATGTTTAAAGGGAGTGCGGTAAGTAAGGGTGATGTAGGAGTAACTAAGAGAGCGATAGCACAGATATCCAGATAAGGCCTGAGCTGGTGTTAGGTGGGTGGATGGTGCCCCACCGCCTCCTGCCCTGCCAGGCCATGCAGTGACACTCTGGGCTCTTGGTTACGCTGTCATCACAGGCCGACAGTCACACATTCTTCTTCCCCTTCTCCTGCTGCGGTTAGGGTTGCAGGCACAGAAAAAGCATAGCAGTGATGATTTAATTATGACACCGGTTCATTCAGTCACGGCGATTAGGTTTCCAGTCAAGGGTGAAGTGATCTGAGGTAAGTTTGGTTTATTCTTACAGGAGCACATGTTGGATCCCAAACAAATAACATTTAATCTCCCAGGGTGTAGGGTCTCCTGAGGGAAAAGGTCCTATCCTGCTGTTCCACTCATCTCTGTGGAGCAAGGCCTGTCGCTCTGCTCTCAGAGGCCTAGTTTATTCATGATAGATAACTTTCCACTGTCCTGCTGCCTGGACCGGTTCATCTCCTGCTTGGCAAAGTGAGTGACGCACCTCACTTTGGGGGATTCAGTTACTCTGAAAACAGCTTCACAGGTCTCTGAATGACTACTTTGATTAATGGCTGAAGTCTGCAGGTGAGCAGTAGAGCTCATATCTGACATTCATCTTAGCCTCATGCTTACTTTACCTCTATTCAATCTTATGTAACTTGTAGCAGCGGAGCTAACAAGAGAGAAGCTGCCTGGCTTTTGTTTGTCAAAGCAAATTTGTCTCCCCACAAATGTTCAGTCTGTTATGACTCCAGGGTCCTCTCTCACTTTCTGTTTAATAGCTGACTCCTCCTTTAAACTCCAATCAATACCTTTAAGCAAATTTGCATTTCATAATTAAAGCAAGAGAGAGGTATCAATTTGAAGCCATTATGCACCAGGCCTTATGGTATCTGACATTTAGTTGTGATTACACCAGTGCCTGTATACTGTCATGGAAGTCATTAGACTGCTGTCATTGCAACATGTTTTCCTGGCCTCATTAACATTGTTCTCATGCTGCATTGTGACTTCAACATACAGTAATAACTAAAATCTCTTTAAAAGCAAGAAAGTTTCATGCAACCGAGTGATTGCATAAATAAAAGTATAAGAACAGTCTTCAAAGCCTTTATCTCAGTAAAACAATATAAATAAATAGATTTTTCTGGTAAATAATCAAATGTGAATTGTAGCTTTTGGTATTTGGGTTCCCAATGCACTGAAATACTATAGCAAAGGGTCTTGACCAAGTGCCTGTATGTGCCAGGCTGAGAGTGAGCTGATAAGCCTAGATTTCTTTGCCACAGCCTTCTGCACTGCCCGTGTTTTGTTCTTGTGGATGTGACCTATAAACTGGACCATAATGCATCTTTTTGCCTGAACACAGAATTTGGTCTTGCTTCTTTTGTTTCACTAGAGATGTGACAATTGAAAAGCCATTTAAAAAGGGATTGAAGCGACCTTAATCTTTGAAACAGTCACCAGAATTTTATTGATGTTCAAACCTGGGCTAATGTAAACATACTGAAATCAGCTGTTCCTGCTTTTAAGCACCTTTCAGGTGTCAAACATGGCCTCAAATAAAGACATGCCATCCTATAGCACCAAGAAAATAAGCAATAATTGTGATAAGCACTTTTCTGTTATAGTGACCACTAGTTTTATCTATTTTCCTGTGGTGCCTTTCGAGGTATCCTTTGTCAAGTCTATAAATAAATAACAGCAGATATATCAGTCCTGATAAAGGAAACCCATCTGTTTGGTATTTGGGCCATACATGCTAAGCTATGAAGGGAAGCAGAAGCCATAGCTTGATGAAGTGCCAGGCTGTGGATTCAATTTTAAGCAGTGGGTCCTAAATGATTGAAAACATTTTATATTTATTTATTTATTTATTTATTCATTTCTTTATAATTTTTTAGCTGAAACCAGCTTGTAAGTAAAGTAATAACATTATTTCATCATCTAGGGTGAGCCCCATGACATTATACATTCTTTTAGAAGTGCCTGTTTTCCCTCAGTTGTATTTTGTTGCTGCATTAATTAAAAAACTGTGTATTTGTTTGTATTCAAACTGTCCTTTTTCTGTTTAGCTGTATACATTCCTGCATGACAGATACACAAGAAAAACCCAACAGACCAACTGGAAAAATTATTCTCTGGAAAAGCAATCTAATATAATGTCCCCTATGACCAGCTCCACATAAATAAGCCATGCATAGTGTTCAGGTTAGCTAGGTTTTACAAGAGACACTGTATGTTGATGAACTGCAAGTACGAAAGAAATGATAAAGTAAGTAAATGACCACAAGGCGCCAACACACTGTTGAAACAACATAGATACAAAAGGACAAAACATCCCACACAGCATCTATTCTGTGGAGGCTTTTGGAAGCTAAATGATACTGCTGGTGTTCATAATCAATTCTGTGGGATTAGTTAAAAGTGGAGGATAAAACACTAACAAATCAGGTGGCTTCTTCTAAAACAGCACCATAAAGACATAGAGCAGAAGAGCATATAGATTTTCCTCAGAGCTCAATTGTGTGAGAAGTTGTTGGGCTTGCATTATTGACTTTCTCAGTATGGTGGAACTGTGGTAGTTAGGTGCCTTTCCTCAACTCTAATTATGGTGTCATAAACAGGAGAGACCATTAATGAAAACCACTCATGGCTTTAAAAGTGCAGATAGGATTTGGAGAGCAAAGAGGAGGAGGGTACCAGGAGAGGTCTTAGAGTAGTCATGGTATCAATCACAGCAAAGCACTTCTGTGTTTAGTCACGAGCATGAGAGGTGGTCAATATGTCAGCCAAAGAGTCAACAGACTGTAATAGAGACACAGCGGAGGATGGGAAACGGAGGTATTTGACCTGAGACTGCCTGTCATGTTCACGAGGCCGTGGTTGTGCATCATCCAGGAGAAAAAGTCACTCTGCCGTGCACTTGTCTACAAAAATCAATATGACACAATATCACTGCGTATAGTCTATGTCCAACAAAATCATGATCAGAAAGCATCCTTAAAATAAGTCATTTTGAATTTCTTTTGATTGATGTGGAGATCCTTGGCCCTTTTTCTGTGCTGTGGTGCAACCTTTGCAAAAAAAAAAAAATTAAAAAAAAAAATAAAAAGAAAACAGTGCATGTGCTGTAGTTAAAAAAATTGGAAAGGTGAAGCTGTGTGATTGAAATGCCAGAGATGTGTCTCCCCTCCTATAACAACCTTTAACAGCAGCAGAATAGGTCACCTTAGGTTCAGGTGCTTCACGAAGAAAGGAAGATCATCAAAACAGCTGGTTTATGATAAGAATATGATACCAGCTATATGAAGCTAACAGACACTACAAAGACAAATTTGTTAAATCAGACAAAGCTCTGACACTAGCATGGTGATATATGCAGAGAAGAAAACAATTAATTCTTACTTACAAACGTGTTGTTAATAACAGCTGGAAAACAAGCAGGAACAGTGTTGTATAAAATGTTTTGTTCAAAATAGCTACTTTTAGTAAGAAGAATGAGCCTTTTCCACTGATCTTTCTCGGTGCCTTGATCTCAATACTCAGTCATAAATTATATAAAGAGGCTGAACCTGCAAGAAACTCTTGCAAGTTTCCACCTGAAAGCCAAAAGTAAAAACTCCAAATATTGACTTGTTTTTTTTTTGTTTGTTTGTTTGTTTCCTGCAATTTGCATGAAAAGTGATAAATATTTAACATTATCCATGACTTTATATGACAGAACTTTTAGCGCCCAGTATTGTCTGCCATGAATACTTTGTTAATTAACTCATGTAGTGGAAAACGAGTGCCGTGGAAGTTAAAGAGTCACTGTTACAGTTGAGTATGTGAAACATTATTTGCTACAAACTGGAATAAATTTACTGAATTACAGACACTCCTTTAGTTCTCCCTTTCACAAACACTGAAAGTTTGGCTGTTTTGTGACAGTGAACACAAAAACCTGTACATGTTGTATTGTGTTCTCAGTTAATCAACAAAGGTGATTGCAATAAATATCAGAGTATTGCATGGTTTGAAAGGTTTAGCAGGTGCTATTGCATTAAAACAACAGTTAACTTATTTAGATTTTACTTTGTTTTAGATTTGCAAGGATTTAAGGGTTATATATGTTTAATTATATCTTAAAGAAATAAAAAAAAACAGTCCTAAATGAGATAATACTTTATAGTAAAACAGTTGTAACAGCATTCAAACTTTAATGCAGTACTTTAATATTTATTAAAGTATTTCTAGTTTTACTCATCTTTGAAGGACTGCGTTGCTCTTCCACTGATGGTGTGACATGTACCACGTCTACATGCATTTACAATATGATGGCTGCAGTAAAGCCATTTAGATTTTCCTGGGAGAAAGGCAATAAAATGTAATTACAACATGTTTTTACCATTAACTTCAAGACAGAGTCACAACAGCCAAAGCAATTTCATGCTGTCTGTGAAAACAGAACCCAACTAAAGGAGAGGCAGAGTCATGGTTGAATGGCAAAGAGAGTGAGCAAGGCACTGATAGCCCTCTATGGACTAACCACACACCAGACCACACACAAGCACTGTACACCTAAACTAGACAAATCTATCTCAGACACATATTAAATAAATATTTATATGCAATAAACTGTATCAATAAATTCCCTAAGGAAGGTAAGCTATTCCACAGCATGTCAATAACTGATTTCACCAGCAAATAATAATTTTTGTCTCAATGGTGGAGCTTGATATGACGTCGATACAGGCTGTCAGAGTTCATTCTGGCTGAAGCTGTTAGAAAGAGCATCACTGAGAGGATATGGCACCCTTCTATTCAGCTCCATTGATTGGGAGTCTGTGTGTTAGTGGGGGGAGAGGAGCTGGCAGTCATGTTTTCTGTTGTGCGCTGTATTAACCTGAAGGGAGACTGGGATGTGTGGAAGGTCTGCAGCTTCATTTGACTGGACTATTACAGGGGACACAAGGGAGTCAGGGCTTTTAATTGTCTCACTGAAATGCGACTACATGCAAGTATCCATGATGCACGGAGGTGGAAAGGGGGGGGGGGTTCATGGGTCTGAAATGGCAGCAATACTCCGATACGATGAACATATACAATCAATCAGGATAAAGATCTCACCCTTGGCGGCATGAAACAGGGGAAGTGAACAGCGCTCAGGAAAATCAATACGGAACCGCTCATTTTGGAGGGACATGTGTGTCACAGTCAATAGGAGTTAATAGGCTGGGTTGTTCAGTGAAGACAGGCGGCTTGGGAGAGCAGCCCACTCTGACAGCTTAATACATACTGAATGGCAAGCTGGCTGCATGTAACAGTCACTGTGGACACATCAAGTGTGGAATGGAAGCTGATGGGCTCAGGCAAAAGTTAATTATAGAATAGAGCTGAAGGTCTTACACACAGAACTACAGAATTACCCGTCCAATAATCAGAAGAGACAGACACAGCTGACCCTCAGTACAAACCCCACACATTCACTGGTTATTAATAACAAGTGCTGTAATGTACACCATATGGGGAACTTTGCTGAAAACAGCTGCTCTGACAGTTGTGGTTTGTTTTTCTTATGTTTTTAGAAAGCTCTCTTTCATTGGTTTCTGTGTATAAGAGGAGAACAGGGACTGAAATCTGAATTTAGAATTACTTAAGTGATTAATTCCATTGAAAATCCAGAGGACATTTTTATGACATTCTTCCAAAATACTTCCAAAATACTTCTAAAATGTCACGTTATCTGGTTTCATAAAAAAGAAATTCTCATCTTATATTTTACAGTAGGTACTTTCTTAGCATGAGAACCATCACTGATGTAGCTGTATGACTGACCATAATAACGTGACAGCATGAGGATTTATCTAGTTGCTAAATGTGGTTAGTTAAAGAAAACAAACAACACCCGATTCCAGCATTGTAAACGCTGGTAAAAATCTTTGTCGTATAAATAATTTTATGTTAGCTTCTTAAAGCCTTGAGAAAAAACACAGGAATGAGCAGTGGAGCCCAGGATTTTTTCGTACATACATAATGGAGGAATTATGAGAATTTGTGCTCAACTACCACTTACCATTAAGTGTTTCAATTTGTAGTGGGATGTCATTAAAGAAGATCAGTTTCGCTTTTATTTAGACCACTGCAACTAACACTGATACACATGTGACACAATAAATAACCTTTAACAATGACACCATCAGTTATAACCTGCATTTCAACTTGTTAATAACAGCTTCCTCTACATACTTCACTGTGGAGGTTCTTGTGTTTCAATTCATGCAGATAAGAACCACTAACATATATCACTGCATCATATGCAGATCTCTGAGGTGCTCTAATTAATGAATGTTCATCAACAGCTCATCTCAGGTTAATTGGATTGAATGATGGGTGAGGGACCTTGTGGCAAAACAAACCAAAACACATTTTTCAGATTTTTGCAATGCATTCAGCTAAATGGAAGCTAGAAGCAGGAAAATGGCTAATAATAACTTAATTAATTGGGGTCTTTGGGTCATACTGTTTGATTCCATACAGAAGGCTTCTTCTCTTAATTAGTACCTATCAAGACCCAATTTTGATGAACATAATCTCTTAATTTTATGTAGCTAATTAATAATTAATTACAATTTCAGTATACAGTCAAGTTCAAATGATCCGTTACTTTTACTTGACAGGAAAGGTGCAAGTCGTGGAGTAATTCAAAGAGATAACAAGAATCTAGACCTTTTTAAAATCTTCCTGTTGGGAGGAGAATACTGAAGATTTTGTCATTTTGTAAATATTCTGAAGAGTCAAACTCAGTTTTATCATTTGGCAGTGGGTTGAACTCAGGCCAGGAAAGGCAAAGCAGTCAAACTGTACTGAAAAAGAGTGAGAGGAGAGGTAAAAGGGTTTCAGCTCCAATTGACATTTCAATAAGTGGAACAGAGTGTTAGCAATCCATTCCCAACTTTTCTGAAACAATTATTGAGATGGTACCTCCAGGCGATGTGTGTTCCTGGTCCCCGGAGTGCTGCTGGCTGAAACAGTAATTGACTAAATTGTAGAACACATCGGGGCCATTTACAAATTTGCCAAAAATGAATCGTTTAAAATGAAATGAGGGTGACTCTCAAATTAGCAAGGAGTATGATTGAGATGTGGCTCTGGGAATTACGGAACATGATTTAGAGCTCTGCAGAAAGGAGCATCTGCGAATAGTCCAGCGTTACTCACCATCCTGCTTTGACTCGTATTTAAATATTACTGTAGTCTAACAGACAGACAGACAGACAGATAGACAGATAGACAGATAGATAGATAGATAGATAGATAGATAGATAGATAGATAGATAGATAGATAGATAGATAGATAGATAGATAGATAGATAGATAGATAGATAGATATGTGGTGTGTACATCAGATGTTTGATTGACTACCCAATAAAAAACAAAGCAAAACAAACAATAAAAACCACTGAGCTGTAACTCTGAGAGGAACAGCTGTAAAGAAATGCAACACTCAACCACACACCACAATGTATGTGGATGTGACTTCGGGCTTGATCCCATAAAACACTTTCTTAGCTGAAAATAATTTTTTAAGAGCAGTGTGATAAATCATACGACACATATCTCATTGGTTTAAACATATTGTGCTGCAAGGTGTTTGGGAAAGTGATCTTAGCTACATTTTACAAGGTGTAGTAATTTCTGGAAAACACCAGCAAATTACTCTGACTGTTAAGGGCCTGACAGTTGTGATTGATTGTGGCACAGACACTGTGTTGATTGTTGCCTGTTGTGCCATTCCTGTGGCTCCCAGCAGCCACTGCTTTCATCTCACCCGGTCTAAACTCTCCCAACCAGCGATGAGTAATTACTAAGTTCATTAGCTACGCTAGTGGCCTAGAGATTTGCGGAAAGTAAATTTGTCACCAGCTCTCCCCACTGTTTTTGAGCATCTTAAGTGACTACATTTGATATATCTAAACATAACCTATTTGAATGACTTTAGAAAGGTTGGTTTCATCTATAAATGAATTTACAGGTGAAACAACCAGAATGATAAATTTCAGAAAAGAACGATTAAATGACAAAAACCTAATACAGAGGTCAGTGTTTCAGGGTCTAAATAATTAAGTGTTGTTGATTTCCAGAAAGAAATGGCTGATAATGAATCAGTTCAGTGCACAAAGGGTTATGAAAATATAAGGCTGAACATGTTAGCATACTTCTAATATAAATAAATAACTTTCTTAATTATCCATTACGGTACTCTCGCACCCCACTGCATCAACACTGGCCTTCCAGTGGTTGTACAAGAGTCTTTGGATTCTACATATGCATAACTGTGTTTTTTTCCCTCCATTTTCTTTTTTTTACTTCGAACAATGTTCCATAAACAAAACAAACAGAAGAATATAAAGAACATTTGTTATACAGTTAAGTCCACAACTGACTTGAATCAGGTTATACAAAATAAGAATTATACATTGATGCTTGAAAAGGAGCAGGGAGAAGTAAAACTTATTGAACCCCACCCCCATTTGGAAAAGAAAATAATACAATATCAACAAAACAAAACAAAACAAACAACAACAAAAAAGAGCTGCTTCCTTATTCAGTCTTCTCAGAGATAATTGAATATGCACATGTGTAAAATGACACATACTTACTCATATTTATACACTGATATTACCACAGGTAACATGATTTCAAATACCAGCAATGGTTTTGGGAATACGACAAGAGCGACCTTATCATTTTACTTCTTAATGTTTTAATTGGTTGCAGAGATGGGTTCATTACTCCAACCAACTCAACGCTCCCTGCTATGATCCAGCATGCATTCTTGACCCTACAGGCTTTAAACTTTAGAAGATATGTGCAGGACTCTACTATATGCTGCAGCCCACAAGCTTGGTTGTAGCAGTTACTGGGGGAAAAAAAAAGGTTTTTCTAACAGTACAGTGAGAAGCCTTTAAAAATCTTACACATGCCTTAAAGATAAACGTCACCAATTTTAAATGATACACAACACAGAAAAACCAGAAATACTTATGTTAAATGAAATGGACCCAATGTTGGCAATTTGACTGTTATTTTTCAGTGTTTTTTCTAATAAACTGTGCACTGAAAGCATGAAAGCATATATATTTGACATATGTACATGTACATCTATCTATCTATCTATCTATCTATCTATCTATCTATCTATCTATCTATCTATCTATCTATCTATCTATCTCTCTATCTCTCTCTCTCTCTCTCTCTCTCTCTCTCTCTCTCTATCTATCTATCTATCTATCTATCTATCTATCTATCTATCTATCTATCTATACAACATCTCACAGAAGTGAGATATCTAGGTTTAGTTTCTATAGTTAAAAATTAAGTATATCCAAGTTTCATTTCTCTAGTGTTGTCCCATGAAAGGATATACTAAAATATTTGCAAAAATTGTGAGAGGTGTACTTACTTCTGTGAGATACTGCATATGTACACATACATTATGTCAAATCATTGATTTTTTTTAATTTGGGTCCCTTGTCAAAATTAAAGATTCTTATTTTTTGTTATTCTGAAACATTTCACATAGTTTTTTTTTTTTAGAATAAAATAATATAGCTTAATTTGTCATTACATCTATTGCAACATTTGTATTATTTAAAAAAAAAAATGTGAGTGAAACCCAAATTCAACTTTATTCCCCCAATCAGGATATATAGTTTGGTTTAAAATATTAACTTTATTCAGAAAATGGGTGAAAAGCTGAAGTGAAAATAAAAAACAGCAAACTTCATCAATGATTAAATTACACAAACCTTCTTTCAACAAGACGTTTCCTATAAAAATAGTATGAGGTGAAAGGGCCACAAGCTATCTTAATACAATGTCCAAGTAATTTTTCTTTAATAGGAAAATTGTTACTTATTGATCTGCACTTTGTAAAGCCTTCCAGCGATGCTCCAATCACCACAGCTGTCAAAACCATAAAATACACTCTGTTCCTTTGCGATTTGATGGCATACTGATTCCCATTACTGGCACATTTCCAATGTTAATTACCTTCAACATCACATCATCTCCCTCTAAAGAGTCTTGCACAGACCAGTAGTATCCCAACAGAGGACAATGGGGGGTGGGGGGGTAAGAATGATAGGGTGAGTACAAAGATATTTTGCTTTGCTTGTCCAGAGGTTGTGTTGAATCTGTCCATTGCAGAGTCCAGCCATTAGGCAGCATGATGGGCTTTTCTTTTCCAGACCATTTCCTGTGGTCAGAATAGCATAAACATACCATTTTGGTTCAATAGCAAAGACTTCAACTGAATAATCACAAGGGTGAAACTGTAACTATTACAGAGGCACCTCTGGGATAACCATATATAACAGGGGTGTCAAAAACAGTGTAGGGTTTCTGGAGGGCAAAGTGTTTAAAGTGTATGTTGTTGGCTTTTGCTCCAACATCTGCTTTTAATTACTCAATTAGAGCAATCATTTAGTCTCTTTGACATTCTTCCAAATGGCAAATCATAGCCGGAAGTTGTTCTGTTTAAACAGAGCGTTAAGAGTCATGAAAAATGCATACACGATAATGTATTTGGATACTTAACTAATTGAACCAATTAAATGGAGGGAACTGGTTTGAGTGAGAAAAGTGCCGGCAGTGCCCTCCGGGAAGAAGCTTTGACACCTCTGATCTACAGCTTTCCCTCTCCCTCCTCACAGACCCGGGCCTGAGGTCATATTTTAGTAGACAAAAGGTTTTTGACTTCAGTCATACAGCAACAATAAACCAAAAAAAAAAAAAAAAAAAAAAAAAGAAAGAAAGGCTGCATAAAATATCAGAGAAGTCTGAAAAATGGAAATGAAATTCTGTCTCTTAAGTAAATCGTCTTGGTATTTAGACTATTAAAGTTGTCTTTAGAAACAACATAAAAAATATTTCCATTTTATTTTTTTAAATGCACACACAAATGAAAACTCTATAAAAAATCTCAAGAAGACACTATTATGAGACATCTGTGGCTGTGAAACTGTGACAAAACCGGATAAATCCAGCTTTTTGTACTTTCACAACTTTTTTTTCTATGCTCTTCATCAGAGACCATGCTATGACATGAATGTGTTTAAATTTCGGTAGACATATCAACAAATCAAGCTCAGGTTTATATGAATATCAGCTTAATTTAAGACAAGTTAGTTATACCACAACCCAAAGTTAAACCAATGCAATACCCCCACCACAAAAAAAGAGTGATTGTACCCCTGCGGTGGTGATTTTCTGCATGCTATGGATGCATAAATAAACATAGGCAAAAATACACAGAGGACACTGACTGGGACTAGCTGGCCAAGTGGGGCAGCTGTTATTAAAAGGGCTATTTATCACTGTCACCCCTCTCAGGTTCCATCCTTCTCTGCCCTCCAGCGTTGTCACTAGGCCGCGCCGGAACAATGTGGCTCATCCAACCAAACCTACCCCCTCTTTCATACACAAACACACACACACACACACACAGTAAATATGTGCAGCTTCTCCTGCTTTTATATGTATACTGGACGCATACTCTAGATTTGTCTTCACGTTTGATGACTTGACTGGAAAAAAAGATCCCCACATCAACAAGAACCTTCGATTTCCAGCAAATATCTACAACGTGGCTACACTGCGCATGCCGTTCATTTTCTGCTCTGTTACTTTATTGATCCTGGCCACAATTATCCACTTTTCTGAAGCAGTGCATTAAGTGAATTCCCCCTTTGTTGGACAATAAGTACAGAGGGCTGGCTAAGTCATGTTGTTCCTCAGCCTGAGGGGACAGACTACTTCTCCAGCAGCACCCTCATCATCATTAGCAAGCACAGATAAAAACACACACCTCAATTAGTCCACTTCAGCTAGAGGAAGCTTGTCAAGTGAGGCTTCCAACGTTTGATAACACATCTCGCTTCACAGTAAACTGCAGGCCAAAGGTCACATTATCAGTCACAGATTGCTAAAAGGCTTCACCATCAGGGGAGACTTTAATTAAAATAAAACACAAAATTTTAGTTTGTCTGTTAAAGAAAAAGTTGTAACAGAGAACTGTTATTTCTTTTGAATTTTACCTCTACACTTTAAAATTAATTTAGTCTTTTCCTTCATAGCAAGCATCACTTAACTTTCTGAACACATAGTCTACACCCCCTATAAACCCCATCACACACAGCAATCCACTTACGATTAATGAAGTGCTTACTTAACCAATTTAAACCCCTAATTTCTATTAATTCAACATAATAGCCACTTTCTCCAACAGAATTAGCAACACTCTAGCAGAAACCTTCAAATCTCTGTGGGCCAGAAAGAGTCAACCCAGCAAATTCTATATTCTTTGATAAATATGTAACAGTATGTATATCACTGTTAAAATGCATAACCCTCGTGTAAGACCCCTATCAAGTCTTCTTTACACCTGTATTACATTTCTCCCTCAATCAGCAGCTTTTCTGAGATGCCGGCCTCCCACGAGGAGCAGAAACCATTACAAGGCACCGGAGCTCATTTGCAGAAAGATTGGAGATCACGCTGCATCAAAAAGCATGTGAAACATTTCTGAGGGCAAAATTGATTTATTCCAATTCTGTGTTTGTATGCAGCATCAGTATCAATGTATTTAATGTAAATCCCCAATCTAGCATAGAGTTGCTGTGCAGGTTGCTACTCTGTGCAAATAAGGAGCGGGGGAACTGAATAACACAAAATGTGGATTGCTAGGCTGCAAAATTAAGGTATTTGCTATATTTCTTTAAACATGAGAGGAAAGCTTGTTTCCAAATAAGATGGGTTGCTTTGTAAAATATAAATAAGAAAACACAATACATATTTAATATTAAAGAACACCAAATAGTAAAAATGAGTAATGTTAAGTGCTAATTTTATTTTTTTAATGCTACTTACATATTCCAAAAGGTTTGGCAAATGGACAATAAAAAACTAAAAAGTCACCAAAAACTAAAACTGACCATCTGACTGAACATTTCACAACTTATTAGGTTAACCCGCTATAACCTGGAGTGACATCTGAATTGTTTTACCCTTTAGGTTTTTATTTTGAAAAATATATTAAAGTGAGGGCAAAATCAATATTTTACGTTAAAAACTGAAAGTTTAACCTCTTGAATGGTTTGTATTTTATGTGTCTACTTTCTTTAGAGGCTCCAGAAAGCTGAGAAGCTTCGAGAGGCTGTTTTTAATAAAGCCACAGGTCTGAATGGGATTTATGAAAAACAAACAAGAAAACTAGCAAACAAAACTCTTTCAAAAGAGGCACTCATCACTCTGAAAAACTCTGAGTTAATATTTCTACGTCTGCATGCCCTCAGAATCTGCAATGTTTTCTCTACTGACAAGCTTTTACCAGGAAAGTCTCACTGAGATCACAGTCTCTTTTCAAAAGAAGTCCAGGCCAAGAAAGCACTTGCACAACCCACAAATGAGAAATAATTACAGTTAATGCTATTTTCCCACTCTGCACTAACACAGGGTCTAGTCAGTGTGTACAGGTCGTGAGCGTGCAAAGCATAAAGACCATAAAACATCTGTTAGATACACACACACACACACATATAAGGACAGAGAAGAACAAGAATGTCACAAAGGCAAGATGGTGGACCCAAAGAACAGACAGAGTTCTAGAACTGAGAACAAGAAAGGTTTATCTGATGACAAAAAAGCATCTTGTAAGCTGGTAGAAACAGCAAGTGGGCAGACAGCTGATCTTCGGTCTGTAGGGGCAGAGTTGTGCAGGCTTGGCTCTGGATCTGGAAGGCTTAAATAGGATTCTCTGGAAGACAATGCAGATTTAAAACCAGGAAACACAAGCAAGACGGAATTTCTCAAATACAAGAGACCAGATACCACGTGTTGGTAGTTTAACACTCTGGAGTCATGTTAAGGATGGATGTGGTCTAAATACTCTGCTGGTGGATGACTAGATGACTGGTAGTCGTGATGTTTAGATGGATGGTAGCTGCGATGATTAGATGAATGACAGCTGCGCCATAGAAACCTGTCTGAGGAAACAACCAAGCCCACAAACACACATAGGAGAAAGAAGGAAATTGAAAAGGGGCGGATACTAGAGTCCAGAGTCCATTACAAAAAAGGCTCTTGCAAATTAACCTGTACCAGTGTGTACACCAACGTGCTGCCAGATCACACCATCATAATCAAAAATGAAGTTCACAGTGGTGAGTCTGAGGTTTACAGTTTGTCATATAGTGAAGAAAATGCTGACTTCTTCAGGGAAGGGCTTGTTTATTTCAGAAAAACAATGTCAAACTACACTGCACATCACACAACTGCTTGCCTTTGTTTTAAGTCTGCATGCTAAACTGACTCTCCTGCAGTCCAGACCTGTCACTTCTTTCAAACATTTGGTGCATTATGAAATCAATAAATACTAAAAGGAAATACAATAATCAAATGTCAAAATGAGCACATCTATTTAAACCTTTGTTACGTTCTATTTGCAATATTTCCAAGTAAATCTTGGGTTTAAATAACTTGCAGATCATTGCATTTTGATTTATTTTACAACCTACTTATGTGTTCTATATGATAAGACTTGGTCTTAACCAGAAAGATAAAAACATATATGCAGCATAGGAAATTACATCGACTAAACAAAAGCATATACTTCTCCCTTACTCTGATTCACTGATGTTGTTTGTTTAAACTACAAAGACATTATGCCATTCTTTGATGAAATAAAATGCATAAACAAATAAATAAATATTTCCGAATATTTTAGTTTTGATTCCAGAAAAACAGATCAAGCAGAGCCTGTGGCTAGAGGAGCCTGACTGCATGCTGGTGGGGGGTAAAAGACAGCCTGGAGGGGTGTGGAGGGCGTCTGTGTTTTAATGAGCTGAAACTTTAAATACTGCATAATATATAATAAAAATGGATAGTTCATTTCACTTTCCTGAAAAAAACCCATTAGAATCCATTTCTCTCTTAATGTCAACAGAGTAAGCATTAAGTATGGATGGAGTGAATGTGGTACAACATCACGTACATGAAAGAAAAGCAAAATAGTAATCAACTGAGGGGAAAAGATGGAGGATTAAAGATAAGTGCACAAGCTCAAGGCCATTGACTTAAAACAGTATATGCAAAGAAAGTGACATATTAAACTATAGCCAGAACTTTAATAGTATAATAAATCTTAAAGACATTGTCTTATTTCTTAATTTGTTTATAAGTTGCAGTTCAGTCTTAATGTCAGCTGGAAGTATCTTTGAACAAAAAAGCCACAACTGACATTTCAGCCACCCACTGACAAAAGCTTTGGCAATAGTGGCAAAGGGCACAGACTCTTTCAAATGTCTCCGTCCTCCCCTTACACCTTTATACACACATTCATAAAGGGGAGTAATAAAAAAAGACAGAAAGAAAAGAAGGAATAATGGGGCCTCGTGTTGTCCCTGGGGTGAAAAAACACATCATAATAGATTCTTAATGGTTATCCACTTGACACAAGAGAAAGACAATATTTTAAATATCACTGATAAGAGCTCAGCAAATTTGAACTATTTTATAACCATAAAATATTTCTATTGTACTAATCTTTCAGAGCTGATCAACGTGTGCAAACGTTGACAAGTGGAAATGTTTCTACATGAAAAGTAATGAGTTTCATGTTTCAGTCATCACATTATAATTCAAAAGGTGCCATTTCACAGTAAATATTGTGACAATGTTGGGTGACACTTAGACGCATAGAGATATAACTCCAGTGTGATCCTTAAAGTGATCTGAGTGATGGCTCGGGTACCCCTGCTGCTCGTGGAGAAAGCGCAGAGACGATGCTGGTGGCCGATCCACAGGCTTTATGATGATAACCTCACCAGCATTAGCTGCAGGGGTTGTTCACACAATAATTGTTTCTGCCAAGCCATATATCTAGTATATGACAGAGGAAATGTTGGTGTGACTTTCCTACTAAATAATTAATTCACAAAGTGACTACATTAACTATTTCAAGGAGACAAACACTGTTTGTTCCATTTCCTTTTATTTTTAACAGAAAAAAATTAGAACGTATTAGCTAATTAGAGGATAATTACAAGTCTATGCAATTAGATTAGCAATTTCACTCCTGGACATTAACAATGTATAGCAACAACACACTCAATTTCAGCACTTGTATTGCTTTACTTACCTAAACTCTAAATAGTACAAGTACTTAAAGATTTCACCTTGACAAAACTTATTACCAGCTCTGGCGTGCAATTAAATGTGTCAAACTGGCATTAATTCTTTGCTTAACAGTACATTAGATGTCTGTTGGGTAATTTAGCCACTTCAAAACAGTATCAGACTATTAAAAAGCATCAATCCTGCTTTAAATGCAGACACATTTTCTTAATTGTCATAAGTCCATTTGCAGCCCAGATACCCTAGACTTGCAGTGATGGTGACTAAGGTTCAATATGTAATGCTAAGCCTCTGCTCGAGCTGAAGGGGTGCGCTCCCCTGCAGTTTAGAGTGACTCAAAGGTGAAGCCCTGAAAACAAATACAATGTACTCACATGCTCCACAGTTTGGATTTCACATCATCCTTTAATAGCCACATACAAAGCTGCAGTCAGTTGCAACCCCATGCAATTGTGTCGGGAAGTAAGGCGCTATCAATGCAGCTCGTGGGTCAAAGGGTCAATGAGTAATTAAGACATGGTTGCCTGAGCATTCCCCATGCACACTTTCAGTCCTGATGAAAGGATGGAAATGAAAGGAGGGGGGTTTAAGTGCAGCCTGATACCAAGGATCAGTTTTCTGTAAGTGTGTCTAAATGTTCCTTGTTCAAGGCAATTAGTATGATTAAAGAGATAGTTTGGTGTCATCACGCTGTTTAAGAGGATTTTGCTCATGCATTTTGCATTAAGTTTAGACATTTTGCACACAACAAAGGTTACTTTGCTTACATTAAAAACAGAGCTACTGCTCCTTTTGGAGGATAACTGGGGTGCTGTGCAAGTTACTGCATATTCAGCCACTGCCAAGTTCAGTAATTAAAGTACTTAGTTTCTGAAGTAAAATGGTTTTATTTCATTTTGGAGGACTTATTGTTGTACCAGCAAGGTTAGGCGTGCAACCGTTCAGTTAAATATTAATGCATATGATAAGCAAGCTTTACAAAACATTTGTGAACAGCGTTGTAGTGGATAATGCAGCGTTCAGTGCAAAAAGGTCAAAAGGTACATTGATTTCCATGTACAACAAGAAATTATTCGTTCAGTTTAATTGTGCTAAAATTGAAGAGGCCAAGGCCTGAAAATTGAGGTCGCTGATAAATGCTATTAACGGGAGATGCTGAGGGGAGAAATCAATATGGCAGTTTTTCAACCTGCCTCTCAGAGGGAGCAGAACTCTGCGGCAGAGGTAAGCCTGCCCTGTCAGCAAAGCACATTACCAGAAATCAAAGACTAGAGAAGGCCTGAAGGAAGGGTTGTACATGTCACCCTACAAAGGCCACATTTTGGTAATTAAAACCTATTTTATCAGAGCTGTCCTGTCACTGGTTTTTCTTTAACAATATTGACTATATGTTGAGTGGGGAGTAACCACTAATTTAACTTTAAATAAATAAGCAAGGGTTATTCAGATTCTTGTATTTGTCACAAAGATTTAACAGTGCCACATAAATTTAGGTACTAATGGGAATGTCTACTTACATCATAAATAACTTGATTAGTTGAATCATCCTAGTGCAAATCATGTATAATGTATAAAAAACTATTTTCTAACCACAATATCAATTTACTCTATTAAGCAAAATCCTAAACTTGCCATTCAATTTAGAGAGAAAGTAGCTTTCCATATAAACATTAGCTACATGTTAATGTAATGACACACATATTTGACTCCTTTAGTTCAACTTTAAGTATTTATTAAATTAACACACATTAACTCTGCGATAACACAATGACACCAGTGACATGGGATGGCACATTTTTGTCAGTGTTTCCAACAGAACATTACTCTGAATAATGTAAATGCAGCAGCTTGAAAGATGATATCCTTTCATATTTAAAGTAGTACTTTTCTCCTTTTAGTACTGTGCACCTTCTTCTTCTTTGTAGGCAAAATAGACCGTTACAGGTCCAACACTTGTCTGTACTGTCTCTGCAGCGCCTACCACCAGCCAGCATCCAAAGCCATATGCCAAACAAGGGATACCTGCAACAATGTGACATGTTGCGTTTTGTTATCTGGGATGTTTCAATGATAAAACAGAGACACTATCGTCTGTATCTTATTAATATGTGAAAATCAAAACATACTGACCAAGATTAATAACTTTTAACATGGTGAAAAATCTGTCTTCAAAGTCCAGGTTCTGTGGTGGTGCTTTTGTGCAGTGATATTTCACAAACGGGAAGCAGCCTGTTCGCAGTATTTGGTAGTTGGATCCCTGAACGGTCCAGTTAAAGTTGGACAGTCCAAACTGGTCATTGTGGACGGAGCTGTAGCGGACACAGAATGAAGTCCATGGCGGGAGTTTGCGCTGCAGCAGGTGGCAGGTTAACACCTCTGAGGCCGCAGGTCGCGGACCTGTCCTGCCAAGGCTGCTTGGAAACAGAGCGATCTTTAAAATGACGCTGTGTATCGTCCTCAAAAGCTCCTTCATTACTAATACAAAAATAAAAATGATATAATCCCGCTGTTACAAGTATACGGCCATCTGGCATGTATGCGGATCCCTGGAATTGAGCTCTGACGAGTCACAGATGTAATAGACCAACATTGTACATCAGCTGACGCTACGAGTCAGTCATAGACACCTTGCCTTAACAGCTGACATAAGCTACTTTAGCTCAACGTATGGTTAGAAAACCATATCAAAACCGGTTTAAGCACTTAAAAATAAAAACTCTAGTGAAAGTATTCCGCTACACAGATGTGCATGTGAGGATACGCACGTCGACGTCCCACACAATTTGTCTTCTTCACCTGAAATCCTTGAAAATTGTGCACGCTTTAGCTATAAGCTGAGGTTGTTGATCTAATGTGGTACGTCTTCTAAAGTCATCCGGGCAGAAACACAGTGCCAACAGTTTTCCTCCCAAGTAGTAGTAACGAATCCAACTTGAATCACGTTGAATTCCAATGATTTGTGGAAAAACTACACCTTTTACGAAACAAAAGGGGGGAAAAAGACATCTGCCATTTAGAATTTTAAATATTATTGAAATTTTAAACTACAAAAGACATGTATTACAGATAGGGCAAGTAATATTTTTTTCATTGTGATGCACAGGTTCTGTTTGTTTAATACAGTTACTTATATATTACTACAAATAAATACTGGCAAATATTTACTCACAAACAACTCATGTGTTTTTGTTGGTTCTTTAACAAAAAAAAACATTTGTCCCCGTCTGTATTAAATGAATTTACTTAAAGAAGACAAAGCATTTCCCTAAAATATCCAAGGTTCAGTGTTCTATTTTAGACCAATTCCACTGATACTGTATTCTTTATTTCTGTGGCATCGGTCCATTAAAAAAGAAAATCCATTCATCCAAGATAGTGAAGTGCCACCTAAGCCTGCTGAATAAATGAGAACTTCTTTAGTCAGGTTATGTTCTGCACATAAGCTACACAATATCTGTTATGTTAATCACTATAACCATGATTTCTTTTTTTCTTTTTTCTTTTTCCAAAACCAGCAAAAATTCCATCTGTCTAAGCGATGTTCTTATACAACTTGGTGTAATAAAAACAAAGAAAATTAATGTTAAATGTTAAATTTGATAATTACCCTAAATTATTCTTCATGAAGTCGAGTCCTGGTGACTGGATGTTAAATAGTGTAAGAGAATCTGTGAAATTAAGTCCAAGGCTCTGCTTTTAACCTTTCTGCTTTCAACACCCTCTTAACCAATTTCACACCATAAGGCCCCAAGATCAAATAAAAAGACATATGGCCTTGCTGCAAATCATGTTATGAAATATTCTTTTGATTTGAATGACATTAGCATGCAAACCATAAAATAATGACTATTCAAAAAGAGGAATTCCAATGAACCCAGGAAAATGATGACGTTACAAGATTCTGTAAACCTTGAACTATAAGAAAAGAGAAAGTATTTCAACTACCTTTTTTATTGTGTATTTACAAGTCGTTTGAGAATAAATCCACAGTCAGAATCCATAACATCTTTACTGAACCAAAATAATGTGCACCTTCTTGTTCAAGGAAGTAATTTCTTACTGAAGAATTTACTGAAAATCTATCTATCTATCTATCTATCTATCTATCTATCTATCTATCTATCTATCTATCTATCTATCTATCTATCTATCTATCTATCTATCTATCTATCTATCTATCTATCTACTTATGTTCTGGAGAATCCTGGTGCGAATCCCTGGTGTGCCAACAAGGGTGAACCACTGTGCATCCTTGAGCAAGGTACTTAACCCCTCCCAACTTCTCCCTGGGTGCTGAGAAATAGCAGTCCACTGCTCTGTAGCACATGTAGAGATGGGTCAAATGCAGAGCTGAATTTCCCAATTTTAATTAAAAAAGTAGAACGTATTATTAATAATGGCACTAGAAGTGCAGCATCTAAACCAGCTCAGAAAAATGTTTAAAATGTTTCATTATCTATGAAAATTTAACCATACAGTCATCATGATCTTTTGTGTATAGAATCTACACAACTATTGACTTTTAGTCTTTAATATGAAGTATAAAAGCTTATTGACTTCTTTGTAGTGATATTTTGAGCTCTCCAACAGCAAACTATATTCTATTATAGAGACTGAAACAAAAGTGAATAATTACCCAGATTTATGATGAAAAATTCAATAATCAATTTATCATCTTTTCATCTTGCATGTATTTATCAGGTTATTGTATTCATAGTGTTATTTGAATTGACTGCTGAGTGAGTCTGTTGTCTAAGCAGCAGGTTTATCCTTCAATAGCCTCTTATTCTGAACAGTCATCTGCAGCACATCTTCAATGTTCTTCACCAGTTCCTTCAAATAAGACAACATTTAAAGTCAGTTACTGCACATAATTAATATGCTTAATAACTCATCAGTAACAATGCTTGTGAAATTGACTTTATGAATATTAACTGATCACATTTTCTTTAACACACACATTCCAACTGACAACTGCCTCGCTGAATCTGCAAGTTTCATGAAACAGATGAGAAGAAATCATTAAGTTGTTAACATGGTACCTTGAAATTGGTTTCTCCTTGCATCTTTGAGGATGATATTTCCTGATAAATGACTGACAGATTCCGAGCAAAGGTCACCAGAGCTCCCTGGAGATCATCTGAGACCGTTCTATTAATGACATCCCAAACAAACGAGTTTACTAATGATCCCCATGTTGCCAGCTAAGAAACAATCAACTTGTGCATCTGATGCTAGCGGGTAAATGAAACTTTCAGCAGATAACATCTTTGGCCTATAGAGGGATGAGCACAGCTTGATTTAACTGCTCCACCACAGAGTACCTAAAGGATTTCTTTGATAAATATGTTAAACAACCCTCTGCTTAACAAGTTTGTAGAGTTTCTAACATTTACTAAGCCAGAGGTGGCCTCTTAATCCTGCAAAGTATTGTCTTTTCTCCAGACTCGTGAAGTCTTCTATCTACTTAGTCTGCTAGCTTTTTTATGAACTATTTTGTTTGTTCTCGGTGTTCTTTCTTCTAAATAACTTTAAAATTATTTATAATTATATGCACAGCAAAAGTAAAAATAAGTAATAAATAAAATAATTACATGTATTTACTTTAGTTACAATTATGAACAAATAAGAAGTATTTTGATGAGTAACATACAAATCACTGAATAGTTCTACACAATAAATATCTAAAGGCAAATTACATCAACATAAGCAAATCTAAAGTCCAATCAGAAATACAATTTGAGAATGAAACACTTTATATGTGCTTTTCACATAAGGAAAAAGAATCTTGCAAAATATAGAGTATGTTCAGGTCAACAACCCTGAACATCACATTATTACAGAATTAATTGAGATAAAGAAAAAGCTGGAGTGGCACACAGTGCAGCTCACTTCAGAGCATATCTGAGATGAGGGAGAACGATGAGAACAAATATAAAAGATGTCTCTGTCTGATCTGTGCTGAAATGGCTTGTCGAGGTTAATTCTGCCAAGGAAATTGAACCTATTCAAATCCATTCTAAATGCATTCTAGAAACACAAGCTCAAAATTATTTGTGTGTTTATTTCAAGCACCTATTTTTGGGACTTAGATCAGGACCAGATCACGTGATGCAGAAAACCAGAAAATTAAAGGGGGCTCACTTTTGCAGCTGTAATATACAAATTCAACACAACGATAAGTACTTACATCATTCCAATGCTGCATCGCTCCCTCATGTCAAAAAGAGCAAAAACAGTGCCTTGCCTTTTCTGAAAAGTAACAAAGTGAAAAGTAGAGCTCTGAAAGGGCAAGTCTAGTCAAGACCTGACAAGCCAATTTCAAGTTAACCTTTTTCCTAACTTAACAGTAACATTAATCTAACCCCAACCACAACCTTGAGCTACGACAGGTCTTCATAATACATGTGTTCACCATAAACGGAGTTCTTTACACAAAAAGAGAGATTGATCTACCTAAACTACTTGGTGTTTTATGTTAGCAGAAGCTGATGTCGCCACTTGGAATGTCAATAAAGATGATCAAATATAAAGTTAGATATATCCTTACCTCAGATTTTCAGAGTAATTTAATTGCAAAAAAATATAAAAAAAAACAAGGATGAATAACTCATAGTAACAAATTTTCTAATATCATGATAACATCATCATACTGAATGCTTCAGTCATGAAAATCGAGTGATAAAGATCAGAAATTTAGATAATCCCAGCATGCCAGATTCTGAATAAAACCAGCAAACAGATTTTGGTGGGTAAAATCTGAGTCCCCTATAAATAAATAATTTAAAAAGCTACAAATTGGCAATAAAGTGAACAAATGATAAGAAGGTAAACATGCAAATCATGGAATTTTTACCTTCATGTTAAATCCGATTCCATGAATCTTGCACGTCTTCAGGAATGTATTGTGGTACAGCATGAAAAGGTTAGAATGAAACAAGTGGCTCCCAATGACTGCATAGCAATTAACCACCTGTTAAAAATAACAGTAAGAAAGAGACACTGAATCTAAATGATTATTGTTGGCTTTAAACTTTCTGTTAATCAAAACCAAGAAAAATCATTTTGCACTGATAAATTTGGAATAAGGTGTCCAAAGTAGAAATGACAAAACACACTCTTTGTATTTGTGTGATTAGTGAACCAGATGATCATGGGGCTCCTTCAATTAACTGTGGTGTGGAACAGGTAATGCTAAGAGGACATGCCAAACATAAAAGGAGCTTAACCATATTAACGGCAAGCAAAGAAAGTACAGTATAGGGACTGAAAATTATTCCAGTCTACTTAACTACTGAACATATAATACATTTAACTATAATAGAATGATTCTGATCATAAGTAACCCTAGAGAGGTTGATTACTTAAAAGTGTCTGGGCTTAAGAGGATAAAAATGTTACTGGTTGTTAGCCACCTTTGGGAGACAAAAAGAGCAGACCTAAGCCACAGTGAGCTCAGGAAATAGCCCATAACTCGCTATGAAGTCTATGTGTTTGCTCTTGTCAAATGCAAGACCCTTACACAACAATAAAAGTGTCCAGCAGGGATTTAATTGTGTTTGTAATATGCAGGTCCCTAATGATGGCCACTGCTGAAGCCATTAAGAACTGCAGTGCCGCAGTGAAGCACCAGGCCACTAAGCTAAATGAATGTTTGATAAAATGATACTAGTCGCAGATTAACAAGCATAAACTCAGGCACACTGATGATAAAAGAACTCTATTGTTTAAGGCCTGGCACCAGGTTGATGAGGTGTTCAAGCATGCATACACATGCATAATGAAAATGGTATGAATTATTAATGTGTTGATTATTTAGGCTCATCTATCAAAATGTTAATGAATTTAGCACCTAAACACCAATTGAGTTTAGTACGTAATTACAGTATTTAGTTGTATTTACTAATAATGAAGAGCGAAATGTTGATCTATCTTTGTGATTACTGTAGTGGTGCAACTTTCAGACTAATTTAGAACGAGGTAGTTTCTTTCTTGTTGCAGACAAAAAATAAACTATAAAACCTAAGCAGAAAAACGTTAAAGATACATAATCTAATTATATATCTTTATACAGTATCTTCTGAAAAAGAAAACAAAAAAAAACAACAATCAAAACTGTCATACTTTGGATGCAATCTGGTGTTCACAGACTTTCTCCCTGACTGGCATAGGCACTTCTAAAAAGCCAGTGTGCCAATTCAGCGTTCCTCCAGTCACCATTAGAAGCATCTGGGTCATGGCCAGCTGGTCACTGTATGCAATGTTTAGATCAACAGCCCACACCTGCAAACAAGACAGCATGAACTTTGTGTGAGCTCTGAGAAAAACAGACACTGGTAAGGTAATAATTCAAGTTTAATCACAAAAATGGGTATGTAAAACATTTCACCCATCAAACCTTATAAATGGAGGGGTCAGGACCTTTTGATCTTTATATTGTTATCCATAATGAGAGGCAGGCAAAAGGAAAATGCAGTACATGTGTGTATGTGGGACAGAAGTAACTAATTTAGTTGTGTAGTGACACGTGTACAAAGTAGTTCCTTCCCTGTGTGTTTGGATTCAGTCTGCCCAGGGCCAGTTTTTTTGGCTCAGATCTGATGAGAAGTAAAGTTCAGATATGTATGGTAAATGGCATCATTATAAGTATATTAAGGGGTCAGATCTGGATGTAGCCTGCTGCTTAAACAGGGCTAATTTTGCCTATAATAACGTAATAGCTATGCCCTTTCTTCAAAAGTGGCAAATAAATCACTAGTGAAGGAGTTGTTAATAACTAAGTGGCAGCCGGCTGCCTCCTTTAGCTGTTCCTATTTGTCAAAGTAAACACTCCTGCCACTGCATGCAAATTACTGCCTGTCCGAATCCACAGTCTCTGTAACCTGAGCACTTCATCTCCACCAGGATGTGGACACCTAAACATACATATCTAAAAGGCTTTAACTGGCTTCTTGTTAAACTGAAACATATTGTGAAACACAGCTCTCAGCTAACAGTTAATATGATTCCCTATTTTTTTAAAAAATGCTGCTTTTTCTTTAGAGAAAAGGTAAAAGGTATGACGATATTAGAAACAATTTGGGTAATCTGATTTATCGTTTTAGACTAAATTATAGGTTTGTATTTGGTCATCTGGAATTATTTTTCAAACATAAAAAGCTGTCATTTATAAATTCCAGAGCTCCATATAGACATTTCTAGACATTTAATAATTGCAGATACAAGCTACAAGAATAACAGAGTAGAAAATATATTGAATATTCATTAAGTGTTTTAAAAAAAATAAATATAACTCCAAGATGTGCATTGTACACCCATATTGATCAACAACTCAGCAGGATAAACTGCACTCAGTCACCTTTACTGTAAAATGTACAGTAACCACTGATGGTTAGATGAAACTCTGTATGTATCAGGTTGATACCTGGGCCTGAGTGATGGACAGTCTGAGCTTCTCTTTCAACTCCCTAAAACTCCCATGTACCATTGTCGCTCTTAACAAAGCCGTGGGAAATGCAAGCCTGGATTGTACCTGTTTTCTATTGCCTTGCATTTTCATTAAAAAGCCCGATGCTGCAGCTGGGGCCCTGCCGTTCCACAATGTGTGGAGAGACTGCAAGGGCAAACATATGTGACCCACTTCTTCCCATCAAATAAAGTAGGCAGCTTTTAGCAACAGGTTTGAATCTAAATTGATGTTTAAATCCAGACAGGTTCACTGTGTAGCTCTCCCTTGTCTAAGCTTTGTGTGTGTGTGTGTGTGTGTTTGTCGGGGGGGGCATTAAGAAGCTGTCATTGACGTTCCTCCTCCACTGAGACATGTGCTGTTGTATAGTGTATTCTTATTTATGCTGACAGTAAATCCCTTTCAATTTTGGGTTAACACTTGAGATGAAAATTAATTTTAAGGCTATTATTATTTTAGTCGAACAGTTACTAGCTTTAATCCTATATGTCTTTATAAAACAACACTTTTTCTGCTTTGAAAATAACAGTTTTGGCAATAAAAAGGTAATTAAGTTAGTTTTTTTTAAAATCAACATATAAATTTATAACTGATTTTCTTTTATATTGAATAAATACAATGTGATAAAACCTAGTTTACATAACTATATATTACATATTTATTTTGAGGGTCAAAAGAAACAAGAGCAAAAACAAAAGCAAACATTGAATTTAACAAGAAAACAAAATATTTGAAAAAAAAATGTAACATTGCTTTGTTACAGTGTATTACTACAACAGAAGATACTACCCTCTAGTGGCAAGTATGCCCTTAGGTAATATCTAATCCATCTATCCATTTCTTAATACTGGCAGTGCATTATGAACTCAAATATAAAACAATTTCCCTTGTATCATGGCAGAAAAGCATATAAGGGATATTTTTGTGTTGTCATGAGTACAATCTGTACGTAGCCAGATCACATTCAATGTAAAGCTATCAGATGGGATTTTAAAGATGTAAAAATGTAATTGTCCTGGTTTTCAATGCTTTTGTAAACCTGTAAAGTTGCTCCAGTGCACTTCCAGCCATTCTACAATTATAGTACTTCATAGACTATATTATAAACAAAGCATTTCATTTTACAGCTCTGGATCAATAGGCAGTCAATGCAGCCACATGTTGGGAGCAGAGGTTAAACCATCATAAACCAGTCCATTTCAACAATCATAAATCACGAGGCTTTTATCAAATCTTAATCCTGACAAATGAGATACAGCTTCCTTGTTGTCTTCCTATAACATGATACATTCTATCAGATGCTGGCAGGTAACCTGCAAGGGGTTAAACATGAACAGAGTAAGCTGTCAGATCACTTTAGAATGACCTATCACATGAAAGATAGGTACTTCTGAATTTCTCTGTATTGTAAGGTTAAAGGGCAAGCTTTAAATGGTGGAATCAGTGTATTGACACAATAAGACCTGACAGTTTATTAGATGGCCTTGTGACGCATTTAGTCCCTGTGTCCACAGTTTACCTTCTGTTGTTTTCAATATCCCAAGGGAGCAGTATATAGAGCAGTGCTGTATCTGCTCATATGGATCCCTCATCCAGCCCAAAAATTGATCTTTTCCACCATTATGGTGAAAAAAAATTGCTTTTACAGCACACGTTGCAACAGTTCAAATATTATTTATTATGGCACCCTTAAAAAACTCCCATGTACCATGGAGAAAAGGCCTTCTTTTTCCCAGACTGTGTCATACCTTCTGCTCCACGGTGTTGTGGTCCAAAAAGGTAGCCAGGTCCACAGAGACATAACCTACGATAAGGCGCTGCAGACAAGTCTGACCCACACGCATGCAGACAGAGTGCAGGGTCTCTGGGTGTACAGAGGTCTGAGGAACCGTGGTTCCTATAGCTTCCAGCTGACAGGAGCCATGAAGCTGGTCTCCACAGGACAGCATGGTCACCTCACCTCCAGGCTCCAGAAGCATATCAACTGTCAGATAGGTGACACTCTCTGATGGGGGTTTTGCCTCCACTACACCACCTGAACATAGAGAGAGCAAAAAAAAAAAAAAAAAATGGCTACAGTACACTTAACAAAACACCACCCTAGATACAGCACCTGAACTCTACCAGCCACTGGTTAACAACTGCTGAAAGTGACATGAAAATTATTTAATTTGTCAGCTTTCAAAAGGTAACATCTGGGAAATAAGAAGGACACAGGAAATACATATTCCATAAGGCTGTAGTTGCAGGTGAAAAGAATTCAGGGCTTGACAATAGGTGTCTGACCTTGCCTGAGGAAGGTCTTCAGGAAGCAGGCCCAACTGGGATAGCAGGAGGTTTTAGCAGGTTGTGCATAATGGGCCAGCCATTCTGGGATTTCATCTAAATATCTGAGCAGTACAGGCTCCTACAAAAAGAAAGTTAGATAGAGAAAACAGTAGAACTAAAACTGAAAACAGATATATGAGCATTATGTATGTCTTTGTATTAACTGAGCTTTAAATAACAAACATCAGTTACATCATTTTGTTCTTTTTATCAAGCTTTGTAGATGTCCACTTCATGATTGCAACCCTCTGTGTTATCCGGATGACTCTGGTGACTGCTTGTTATCCTGAAGACCTTGGTGGCTGCTTCAATTTCTATGTGAGTGTCTGATTGATACTGCGTGAGGGTCTATCTGTGAGTGACAGCCTATTATCAGAAGGCCTCAGGAGTCTAATAGCTTTAACTCACAGCCTCAAAGCACCTGCCCTCAATAACAACTCTATCCACTGGGCAGCTGATGAATACCTAAGGTAACCCCATCTATCTGGGGATCAATCAGGGTTTCACCGGGATCGATATCACTCTTGTTTCTGTAAATACGAAATGCCATAATGGTTTCACTACTTAATTATGCTGTTAATTTCTAGCTTTGTTTTACATGTCCCTTGAACAGTTTAGCAACTTAACAGCGTTTTTTTTTTTCCTTAAAGTACTGAGCAGTTAAACTATTTAAACTGCCTCTTAATGTAATTTTTAAAATATGTAAAACTGCAACTAGCAACAAGGGTTAGTTAAACTAACTGCATAAAGACTTTATCTTTTGAATACACAGTCCTGTACATAATAATGTGTACCACTTTTACATATGAATGTACTGTGTCCACAAAATATGTGAAATCTGCGTGAAAGATAAATGACCTCTGAATGGAGATAATATCTTCATTCTTTCCTTGTACTATCTAGAGCATTACTTTGTTTTGAGTGTATGCTGTCTGGCTTCACTGGAGATGGGACCAGAGATTATGCTGTTAATATTCCAGTCATGTAACAGCCATCATCATATTCAAGTACTGTAAGAGGAGAGGTCAAATGCTACACAGTGATTCTCCCTATACAAACCATAAAGCACACAATGGTGCGGCAAAAAGTGTAAAGAAACGGTTATCGTTCTCAACGGAAGAGCAAGCTCACCCCAGGACTTTGCCTGTGCAGTTCAGAGAAACAGCAAGACAGAAAGAAAAAAAGGAGAGGTATTTTGCAATAAATTATTTGGACTTAAACTGCAAACAGAACCCTGTGATATGATTCAATATTTGCTTGGCATTCACATAAAGCTGAGCAATCTGGTCATAAGTAAAATAGACATTTCCCTGTCTCTTTGGTTGCCATTTCATGTCTCCATTGTATAGGCGAATATTAAGAAACTACAGCAAATCTTAGGAAATAAGAACATAAAATCTGACTTTTTAGCTATTTTGTATGAACATTTATTTCCTGCAGCACTGTCCCACTAAAGCTTTAAGGTCAGTGATACAGCTCACAATAAGTTTCATGTTAAGCGTGTTTAATTCGGACTTTTTTTTTTAATTTTTATTTTTAGCACAACGGAAGCATAAAAATCCCATATGAATGTTGCAAAATAAACTATTACTTTTACTGAAATAGAAGAAAACAATAGCCACATAAAATCCTCAAACCCCATTAAGGGAAATCACTAGATATTTAAACTCCTCCATGCAAGGACAGACTGCACAATATTTAGACCGACAACATCTGTATGAAATGTCCCTCTACCTCTTCAGTGGTAGTGATTATCAAATGACCCATTTCGTTGACAAACCTAACCTAAATAAGGTGTTGCTCAAGATCTGTTTGTACACAGCATGACAAAAAGAAATACTCCATCTGTTGAAGCTATTAGGTGTAATTTTTACCCTCTTGTGCCTAATGATCCATATGCAAGCTGTGTGAGCGCTTAAGTGTGTGTATGGCCCCCTTCAGGCATTGCATGGTTGCAGATCTACATGTCTTTAACCTCTCTCTGTGTAAATGCTAAAAGAGGCCTGGGGGCTTTCCTCAGGCTGAAACATTGTGCTGGAAGCTGTGGGTCTCACAATATTTAGAGAAACACATGTTTTCCTGGAGCTTTGTGGAAGCTCTAATGTGGATGCAATGCCTCCTTCACCTCATTGTTGTATCGTTGTAGGCTTGCTTTTGCGTAGCCAGAGGGGATGTAATTGTTGGTATTATTTGGAAAGACCACATGGTATTTTTGTGAATCATCCTTCTTCATACTGAACCCTTCAGAACAGGCAATAATTAAAAAATATGTCCCCACAATGAGGCAATTATATTCTCCAATCCCCTTTCAACTTTTATGATTATTAAAGGCATGGGGCATTCCACTGAGCTGTTACGATGTACATTTTAATCACCCCATATTTGTAATTTATTGGTAAACAATTATCTTAGTGGAGAACTGTTAAATTATGAAATACTATTATAATGCTTCCTGTGATGATATGTTTTGGTTAATAATTAATATAATTAAAATATATTTGCTAGTGTATCTTAGAGTCTATTAATTCATGACTTTAAATATTTGAAAACATGTGGAGGTGTGATTAAACACCTGATTCCCTTTTTTTCTTTTACCTCTGCAATTGGGTCCGTTTTCTTCAGTAAAATGCAACATGAATGTAATATCTCGAAATACACTGACTTAACTTAAACTTAAGTGTAAACACTGATCTACAATTCTGCTGTGTGGAAAAAATAACAAAAAGCTACACTGAAATAAAATATTAACACGTTTTGTAACATTTCTAAAGAGCCAGATTGCTGTCTTCAGCACAAAGCAGGGCAACAAAAAAACATTCAATACATATTGGGAGAAAACAAAGTCGCAAAAGCAAATCATGCAATGAAGAGCACAGGATGTGGGCTTTGCTTTGATTAACAGAGCAAGGTGTAGAATAAAGGCCAGTTAAAGTGTTGTGTCCATATGGCCCAGAAGCCCTGAGGCTGTCGGCCCACACTGGGGGCCTCGGCACTCTTCCCTCTCCATGGGACCCCAGCTGGTGAAAGAAACCCCATTTACTTTTCTGTGCAGCCTCAGCCACCATTATAGACCTTGGCTGTGGCTCAGCCACTCTCTGCCATAATTAACAGCACCAAAGCCACAACAATTACAGCCCCGCACCATGCATATACTATGAATCAAAGAACAAGCTAATAGGAATGAAACAGAGTGAGCCATAAGAAGTGCACGATGACTGCTGTTCTTTCAAATGGAATAAAAAGTAAAATCGTTGTGCTCCAAGCCCACAATCATTAGCCTGTAATTAGTTTACACAAAGCTCCCAGTTAAATGGCAAAATACGGTAATTAACACATGACAGAAAATCAAAGGCTACTTTGTAGGTATATGAGAAATAAGAGCCAGGGGCTCAGAATCTGTGTGCAGATTGCATCTGAAGTAAATGAATAGTTTAGCATGGATTAAATGCATTTTATTTGTTTTGAATTGGTTTGAGATTAAATCAGACTTTATCATTTAAGGAGGAAGAAAATGTTGATGGTATGTATGGCTGAATGATAAACAAACTGTGTTAAGTGTTTTAACACCAGAACAATAAATAAAATCTACAGCATCTACTCCTAAAGAGGATTAAAAGGCTTAGTGTCATGTATTTCTATGTTCACTCAAGACAAATAAAATCTGCAGAAGATATATAGATACTGACATATGCAATAATTATTTTACAAATATATTAAATTCTTTGGAGACCAGTTATATGTACTGTGATTTAATAGCAGTTGACAGGTAAACTATAGCATTTCCATCACTGGGCATGCTGCTGTTGTCCTTAACGTACCAACTCTGTGAGTGTCTCGATAATTGATAATGACTGTGAACAGAAAAAAATGAATGCTTGTAGATACTTGGGGCAAAGTTTACAGGGTCCAGAAATGTGAGTGACAGATTTGGACAACCTTTTCTTGGCTAAACAATTGCCTCTCAAATCACCTACACTTTTGTTTGTTTCTTGATGGAAGTAAATCTAATCCTTTTTTTCTGTCCCTTTGTGTTTACGCCAAGGAGGGACAGATGCAAACCCTGTTATTGGTATGAGCATGAATAATCTCAATAAGCTAAAGACAGTTAGGGAAATTTGTAATTCCCTTTTCCAAAACCACTGGAAAACATAACAGAAAACAGCTGTGAAAAGCACCCATTTAGATAGAAGTAAAAAAGGAAGGAAAATCTTAAAACATAAAAACACAAATATATATACAAATATATTTTGTAAAAAACATAGCATAAAACTATGCATATACAATGTGCTTTAAGTAGTTCAATGTTTCATGTCAAGGAGGCCCAGATGAAAAGCTCTAGGTAACATTTTTACCTGAATCTGTTTTGCGTTCCATAGATCAGGCCCGTAATGATGATACTGCTGCAGGGCCCAGTTATAGCTCCTAAGATGGCAAGCATCACAGTACGCTTTACCACGGCCACCATGCTCTGAGTTTATCTTAAACAGCCAGCGTTGCACAGTGATGTTTTGAGTCATAAGGTCTGCCAGCGTTTCATGAAGCTAAACCCAGAGAGAAAATTGTATATTACAAACTAAACAATCCAATCAAAATATAGAATGAAATAGAAAATGTCTTTATCTGTGTTATTGTGCACTTGGTGTTGTGCGCTATGGGCATGTAATAGTGTTTTTTGTGTCTGACCTGCTGTAGTGAGCAAACATCTCCTTGACCAGGCGGCGTATCAACCTTTGCACCATCAAAAATCCTTCTGCCTTCAGATTTGGTGCTGTTGAGTTGAAAAACAGCTGGATCTGGAGCTAAGATTGGCACATCCAACTCATCAGCCACCGCCAGGTCATCCATGTGAGATACTCCACCCACTATGTAGGCCTGCTTCCCACAGATCAGGTTTCTGATGCGCTTCAGAGTGCGTGGACTGTACTTCAGTAATGTAGACAGACACATGTTATGGGTCTGAAAGAAAAGAGGTAAAAACAGATGACTGCTGGAATTAAGCTTTCTCTGTGTGTCTTCCAAGGGTTGTTTCTTCACCTGATTTAGTACTGTGTACACACAACAGATCTATTATTGAAATAGCCAGCAGGGTTTTGACCTCTCCTGTATTCTAGCAGGTTGAATTGATAAAAGCTGCCTGTGGGAAGCTTCGCCTATCCTTCACATCTTTAATGTGTGCTACCAACGAGCTCCTTGGGAATACAACTAATTACTTCACATCTGTATTTATTTGATCCACAAGGAATTATCCCTTCTGTCACTGGCAGAATGTGCTGCCAGCCACGGGTAGCAGTGATTCATCTCGGCAACACGTCTGGCACAGTTTAACAACATAACAGCAGGAAAATCAATAAAAAGAATGAAGAAGACCACATTATGTTGCACATTCAGTCTAGCACAAAAGGATATAAGATGATGGAGAGAACTGCTTATAAAAGACAATCAAGCCATTTTATGGTTCTGTTGTGTTGAGGTAAACACAGTAATCAGAGAAATGCAGCATTTCGATCTAGTAAATATTTATTTAAGCTGGCTTTTTATGTTTGAAAAACATATGCAAGCCAAAAACATGTTTAAGTACAACTGAATACAGCTTTACTTTGTTTACTTAAAAATAATATAAAAGCTGAGTTTCAAAGGCAGTGTGGAAATGAAAATGTTGGAGCGATGCTATCTGGAGAACATGTATATTAACAACCCCCTATAGCACCCTCTGGGGGATATTTAGCAAACTACAAATGCTTGTGGCATCTATGAAAGAGTTCACTTTTCCACAACATTAAATTCTAACCCTCTGTAAATGGACACTGTCAAGGTAATACTTAAAAGTTAACATTTGCAAAGAAATGAGAGAACATAATATGCTTTACGGGGAAATAATCCACAGCCTCAGGTGTGAGGATGATAAAACGCCTCCTGGAGGATAAGGTCTGAATGGTGTCAGCTCCATCTGTGGCTCCATCACACTTGAGGAGGCTGTTGTAATAGTCCAAGATGTCATCCCCCAGATGTTGGGGGCATATGTAGATAACCTCCACATTTTTATCTGCGATTAAACAAAGAGACCTTTATAATTTGCGCATTTACAGTGAAGCCAATATACAGACCTCTGTTTATAAGCTTCTACCTCTAATGTCAAAGAGTCTGCTTATTTGGATGTTCTGGAGGATGTCGAATCTCCTCAAGTTCAGTCGCTGGCTCTGAGAGTACCCTGTCAAACAGAGGTCACAAAAACTTGAAATCTGCTCTAAAATTACAAAAAAATCCACATCTCTGCACACCTTAAAATGTGCATGTGACTAGAGCTGGGAGTAAGGGAGTTCAGCCTAATCACACTGTACAGCAGTCCAATGATTAATTCTGCTTAATAACTAGCAGGTGCAGAGCCTCTTGTGTGCTGGGAGTCCTGTTGCTCCATGTCCAGCCACCACTGAACTACATCCTGTGATACCACCAGGATTTCAGCCTATGTATGTCTAGATTTCTGCCTGAGAGAGAATCCTCAACTGAATCAAGGTAATTAAATGATTGGATTCATGCTAATTAACAACAATGGGGTTCAACTTTCTAATTATCCTTGCTCACACAGCACTCTCTGTAGCCACCCCAAGTGCAAATAAAGCATTCCATCTGCTAGTAATTAGGCTTAATAATTTTAGACAATCGCTCAATGATTTACAATGCACATGCCTGATTACAGTCTAAATGTGAGCGCAGTGGAGAAATTAGAACAAAAAGTGATCAGTGCTTGAAGTCTACTTTAAGCTACAAAAAAAAAAAAAAAAAACAGCAGTCTTTTTCTTGTCTGCTTGTGTGCATGGGTTTTTTTTTGTGCAGCAATAAAATAAGGCCTTTGTGCTGCTTGTAAATATTCAACATAATGGTTTTTCATTTGCTTAATCTGCAAATTAAATGGCAATTGAAACTAATTTGTTCAGTTCCCTGGCATAGGGACTGTCATCATCCTGTGAGTGCTTTCCTGCAGAGAGTCATTTGAACGAGACATAGTGTCTGCACCAGGGATACAGAGTGGGGCAGCAGAGTGGTGAGACTGGGGATGGCTGCCTCTAGATCAAATGTGTGTATGCTTATGTGTGTGTGCAGCAGGGAACGAAAGCTACCTAATGAAGGGATGTGGATAATGGTCCTCTTGGACGACTGGATGCGTTTCCAGTTGGCTGCCAGATGCTGGGGACGGAGAAAAGAAGTGATCAGAGAGGGGACTGGCTGGGCATACACACACACATGCGCACAAATCATCACATCACAGCATGGATAAAACACACCAAGCCAATCTCTCTGTAGGCTCACAGAAGCAAACCAAGCATAAAATACCACCATAATTAAATTAAGCATTTACCTTAGAAACATCTTTTCACAATTAATTCAATCAGCGAGGTACATGATGCTACTGCCAGGGGAAGATTAGCAGACTTAATTAACAGGGTATGGATGTTTAAAGAGTGAGAACATACATTTAGTGCATGTATACACACACAACAATGTTAAAACTAAATGAACTTGTAGGCACTAATTAATATTATGTCAGCGCTGTAAAGATGTTCAGGCCATATGACAGCGCAGACATGACAACGACACTGAACGGGAATAAAATTACAGAATATAACACTTCCAGCGCAATTGCACTGTCATCTCGCTATGTTGAAGAACAAGTTTTATCTGAAACTACAAGATTATTTTCTGTGATATTCAGCTGTGACAAAGAGAAGCTCAAATATTTGTAACTTTATATAAAAAGAAAAAACGTTATGTGTCTATCTATCTGTGATATTAATATATTTTAGCAACACATATGACAGTCTGAATGGTTACTTATTACCATGCTTTTCCCCTTTTCTAATCATATTTTGTAAGTACTGAGGCAGTAGTTTTATAACTTGAAGTTTTCTATTTTGCATCTCTCTGTTTGTTCCTCATGTTCTTCTCTTCACACCCAACTTTTCCAACACTTTTATTCAGGAAAAGTGTTTTAGAAGTCTTTATCTTCACACAGACATACGTTAACATTTAAAGTTTATGCACAGGGTTTTATTTAAAAGAAGTGGAAGCCACACTCCTACAAGTGAAATACATCTCAGTTTGATGTTAGTTTGCAGAAAAAAAGAAAAAAGTGTTTTAAAAAGGAATCAAAGAAATATTAAGTGAGAGAGAAAGAGAGAAGCATTTGGGTATGAGATAGGACATCACCTGTGCTCTGCTGCGACTATTTTCCAGCTGACTATTACGCCGGGCCTGTAGAGCCTTCCTGGTGCGATGAATCTGAGCACGCATCTTCCATGAGATGGTGATAATGTCTACTGCCCACTTGCGGCGCAAGTGACACAAGTAGGCTGTCCTGGCTAAGTAGCGCCTCCAGCAGGATTGGATGCGGATAGCAGCTGCCTCAATGCCACCCTCTCCCTTGTAACGCTGACCTGGGCTTGAGACCAGATTAAAAACTTCCTCCTGATTTTCAAGCACTGAGAGGAGAGTATTCACTGAAGGAGTCTTTCTCCAACCATTTTCCCAACCACGACATAACTCCACAAGCCGCTCTCCACTAACTTTACCTACAGGAACTGCAAAGTTCCCGAGCAGCTCTTTAAGCACCTCCAGCATATCAACCACACTGCTCCAGCACATACTAAAATTCTGCTTGAAATGAGAGAAATCTATCGCCATTGGGTCAATCTGCCCCTTTATGATTGTAAAGGGGAATTTGGTAGTGTTTACAGGAACTTCCACAGGTGGAACCTATTGGGCACACAGAAACAAGTTAAATGTGAATAATTTATCACCTTATCTTAATTAGTTTAATTTTAAATCTATCTAAATTTTATAAGGTGTTCATACCTGAGGGGTTTTAGGGATAAGGCTGCTGGTACCTTTCAAAATTTCACTTTGGCCCATACTCATTGAGGTTGTGGATGGAAGTGGTGTCTTGGTGGCCCAAAGAGGTGTGCATTCATCAACTTTCCTCACACAAGGGGATTCTGAATTTGTTTCCCATTTTTGTTGATCATCACACCTGGAATTTGATCCTTTCAGGCCAAAATCAACAAACAGATTCAACCATGAATGACTGAAAAAGTGCACGCAGTAATCACTGTCAAATAAAAGAGCAGCTGTTGCCCATCTTCAGCAGAATCAGGTGGGTATTTAAGACAAAACAATACAAAATGAAAAACACTGAGTGAAGTTGTAAGAGATCTACACAGAGAAGAGAAAAGATAGTGGAAGGATTAAGCTGCAGGATATTTGTCACCAGACTCCAATGAAAATTTTGTTAAAAGTTTGGCATTTTAAATGGCAGAGGCTTTCTATCTTTTTATCAGGGTATATAATAATCGACTCTACACAAGTCAACAATGTCTGAAAATTTTCCAACAAAGATATTTTTTTAAAATTCATTAATAATTCCTTGATTAATAGACAAATGCTGCAAAGGCCATATACAGTAAAATGTATTGTCTCCAGCACTGTCTTTAGAGCACTGACCTGTCTTAAAAGTGTCCTCTTTAGGATGAAGAGATGCAGCCTTGTGCTGGACTGCCAGAGAAAGCAAGCTTGGTTGTAAAACTGGGGACAGTGCAAAATACATAAAAATGACTAAAATGTTGTGCTTTGTCTTGTAAATTAAAAACTCTTCATCATTATGAAAGTACAATTGTCTTGTGCCAAAAATGGTAATACATCATGTGGGTGTAGTGGTGTAAACAAAGTACTATTAATATCAGCTGAATTGAATCAGTAAAAGTCAGTTAACCTGTCCTCATGTCATCCTCAGGTATAGATGGGAAGTGACATCCAGAGACAACAATTTTTCTTTGATGTTTTGTCTAAAGAGAATATTTCTATAATTAGAGATCTTACATAAAAACGTAGCAATGAATGTGACATTTCTTAGTGTTATCCACACTGACAGAGTCCTGGCTTTTGCTTCTTTAAACTAAATGCAACAAAAAGTAGAAAGAGATGTCACTGTAAAGACATTCCAGGTAATGATTCACAGTTTAATACCTTCTCTTTTAACAATTAGGCACACTACCAGAATGCTTAAAATTTAGCATTTTAATTCACCAAGTGAAACAGTTTTATAATAAAAGTAAAGAGCTAATTTAATGTCCTGATTTAAGGTAAAAGGAAGACAATTTAGTTGTAGTCTCAGATCTTGGGGCTATAACTACACTCCAATGATTCACAACTCATAAAACATAAAAGTTTGTGGTCTTCCGGACTAATTTCTTAGTGTCCTCATGTCCTCTCCTTCGTTCTCCTCAGACCACTGAGCTCTCTGACAGATCACGGATAGTAGCCAGGTGCTGGGAGATTCTCCCCTCAAAGGCACACATCTGTTTCATATGGGGTTGGGAAAAGGTGCCACCTTTTGTAAAATTGCTAAAATGCAAAAGCTCATTCCCTGGCACGGGTATGGAGTAGAAAAAAGCTGGACTGAAATGCAGGAGGCGGCAGCAGGCAGAGAGCCAGTGGTTAGCAGTTGGGGAAGCTACGGCTGTCTTATTGGCATGCTGGACCAGGTAGCCGATTCTGTCTTGAGACAGCTGTAAACCAGTAGCCCATAGCACAGCAATCAGGCGCCTGTTTCTTTAGAAGAATGCTGATGTGCTGCAATCTGCTGCTTTCTGCTCTCTGCAGCCAGCACTTCCATCTCTCTTGTATCAGAGTGACAGTCTTGGCCTCCATTTCTCATGTCAGGTTCAGATTACCAAAAACATATTGGAAAAGAAAGTGTGTAAAATACATCTAAAACTAATGCCGACCTTTGCAAAGATTAATTTGTTTGCTGTGACAAGGGCTGGATACCATCACTAAGCCAAGTGACCTTTATGTCACAGTTTGTCTGAGGAGGAGACCTGAAATGCAGACTTCTACCATCAATTTCCCTCCAGAATAAAGTGTCTATTCTGAGGATTAAGGGAAGAAAAATCATTGAAAAGAGAAATGATAGCTAATCTATCATAGTTGTGTCTTGTAATGCTTGCTATGGTTTCTAATCAAAATATTTTTTAAGCCATGTGTTAACAATTCAACAAAGCCTAAAAACATAGTAATCAAACACAGAAAACATTGTAAACATAGACAGAGATTTACAGGAAAAAGTGAAAATACTGTACATTTATGGAAGATCACTTACTGTATTAATGTTCTTCTTGACAACATCAGGGAGTGATATCCCACATTTTTGGGGTACAATTTGTCTGTTGCTTGGATTAGCAGGATTACACATCAAATTTCTGTTGAACTTTTGCTAAGAAGAGAAAAAAAGGAATTATCTCAATTCTAAATTGTATGAATAAATACTATAGAAATTGTGGATTTTGTAGGAAGAGTCAATGATTCATAAATTATTTGAATGATATATGTATATATCATATATATACATATATATATAATTTCTATTGACAAATATAGTTTGAATTTGTGTCAGGAGCACATATCAGAAAAAGAACAGGTGCAATGAAAGACTGGAAAAATTGTTATACTTTAAAGAAAAAAAAGCAAAAAAAAAAAAATTGAATAGAAATGGGCTTAAATACATATTTTTTTCTAAAGATGAATTATTTCACTAAAATGGAGAGATGTCTGGCACTCTGTTATAAAATATGTGGGCATAATTCAATTATTAAAAATTAATAGCTCTTTTAAAAAATAAATAAAAAAAATCAGGATTCCATTATAAAACAAATTCGAATAAATATGTTAGAAGAGCCCAGAGAGTACACTATAAAGAAGGCTGAAAAAACATTGCTAAATCATGGTGGTTTTCTAGGGTATCGAAATGCAATAGAAAAGAGATTTAAAACGACAAAAACATATCTGATGCTCAAAATGCCGGTTTCTGTTTAGCTAAAAAGACATAATATGATTGTTTTGTTTCCTCTTTGAGTATCTTTTCTGTTTTAGTTTAAAAGCAGTTGAACTCCAATTTACTTATTGACTATTTATATTTTAGCTTGAACTAAATATCACTGACCAAAAAAATAGAGTAATTATCTACCTTTTCCCCAGGTGAGGCTCCTAGAAGGTTCTTCTTTTGTGGATGCACATGTGGAATAGCCTCAAGAGGTTTCCTGTGAAAAATCTTTCTTTAAGGCCCACAGTCTTCTAGACAATAATTTTAACAACTCTACACACTGGTATTCAAAGTTTAACTAATGTGATAGTTGAGTCAAGTCGGCAGTTGAAAGACCTGCCTCTTCTGTCTTACCATTGAGGAATTTTTGCTGACTGTTTTGGAAAGTCTTCAATGCTTGGAAGAACATACAGCTGTTTATTAACTGTTTTCAAATAATCCTCAGCATGTTTCTGAACACAAGTAAAGAACATACAAAATTTAAAACTCCTTTGCTCAATGTCTATTTAATAGAAATGTGTTTATTCAGCATTAAGCATTCTCACCCTGATGCTCTTCTCAGTCCTACAAATGGCATTGTCCAGGGCTTGAATATCCAATGTTGTTCCTCTATCATTCACAATAATTTTTTCAAGACTAGACTTTAGCTGTAATAAATCATCTTGAACCTGCAAAATAAAGGTTTGTGGTGCATTTAAAATAATTAAAAGATCTGAAATAAAAAAGAAAGAAAATAATAACAATTTGCAACGACTTGCAAATTAGTTTTTTTTCCAAGCATAGAAACCATGGAATCCATAGGATTTACAATAGCAAAAAATTTTAAGGGTTCCATTGGCATAAAGTCGTTGTAATTATCTTAACAATAACTGGGTTATAATCTCTGGATTTAACTGGTGTACTATTACATTAGCTGCAGAAAGTATAAGCCAAACAACACTAAGTTGGCAAAAGCCAACTGTAAAATGAAGATATTACCTCGACAATAATTGCTCCCAAATTGTCTTCATTTCTATGTATCTCAGACATGTTCTACATTACTTGAATATAAACATATAAAATAACTAGTTCACTTCCTGAGCCGAGAAAGAGTAGTAAGAAATGAACACCTCTTGAAACAGTACTCGTAACCATGACGACAAAATTTTTAAATTGAGCTTTGTTTCCCTGTATTTGGACTGTCAGGAAGCATCTCGGCTCACCCACTGATTACAAACGACCACCTTTCACTACGACTGACAGAAATTCCCTGACAAGTCTCTACCTGTACGTAACTCTAACCATCTATAAAAATGTATATGATAACGTGTTCTATCAAAAGACCGTTTAGCCTATAAGACTACACTGGGGGTTAATTTACCAAACTACTTTAACATTATGTAGGATTGTCGCCCAGTTTACACAGTATATACATTTTTAATATTGTCGTAGCGTTATAAACAGCTTCATAATAACGCCAATAAACGTATTGACGGATGTTAATAACCAAGCCTACGAGCCCAGATTTTAAACGAGGTTGCTCAGTTTTTCTGTATGACGTTACACCGGAAGAAACGTGCAGCGGAAGTCCTGTCAAAGTTGAAAGGTTCTTCAAGTTGGTTAGCAACTCGGCAAGCTAGCCGCAACAGGATAAAAAAAAAGCCTTCTTAGATTTATTAAATATGTCAGCGACAGGTGAAAACACAGAGACCGTACTCCCATGTGTACTTGTCACTAGCTGTGACAGCGTGTTTAAAGAAGAAGAGCTGATAAAACGTAAGTTATTTAAAACATTCTGTGCATGATTTAGCAGAAGAGCTAATGTTAAACAAACAAGCCTAACTTACTCTTAGTACTGCGGATTACATTTGGAATTCCCTGCGTGTTATAATATAGGCTGATACCTAATTTCCCAATGCTGTCAGGAGGAGTTAACTGCTCCAAATTCTATTTTTAACGCGGTAAAATTTTGGTTTGTGTCTTTGCTTGTGTGATAACAAATGTGTGTTTGCCTTAGAAATCCTCAATACGAATATTTTGCCCCAGCCGACCAAGCGAGATGAAACAGTAGCCTGGTATGCTTGGACCATCAACAACAAATACTATACAGCAGATGTCAGATTGTGTGTGGTACCTAGCACTTTTCAAATGTCATTAGAGATTGCACAGTCCACGCAGGCTTTCATCGCTTACTTTGACAGTAAAGTGGTATGTAACTCAAGAATAACCCATATCTCGAAAAATCTCAGCAGCCTGCTTGGTGATATCCTTGTAGCTTACATGGAGTGTGCTTTGTGTCTATAGAAAGATGGTCTGGAAAAGCTCAACCCGTGGATTTCAGTGGTGGAAGAATTAGCCCCAGAGGTGCTCATACTAGTGTGTGACAAAGTCTGTGAAAATGGTTAGTTACCGTATGCAGACAGTTTTGATACAGTTTGGGTGATGTTATTATATTAAGCAAATTATTTAATTTGTGTTCAAGGTATCACTAGACATGACGCACAACAGTGGTGTCTGGCTCATTCATTTGAACTTGTGGAGCTCAATCCACAGGAGCTGCCAGATGAGGAGGGTGAGTTTTACAAGTAGCAGAAATTACTTTACAGAATGTGAAGGTACATCATATTGTGTTGCATGCTGGGACAGGAGCACCATCATGTACAAAATGTTTTCCAAATACTTAGTTTACAACTGGTGTTCCTGGTTAGATTTTGTTTTGTTTGGTTAAAAGCAGTCAGATCTGTTAGAAAAAGAGACAAATAAAGAAAAAGGGAGGGTGGACCATTCATTTAGTTTTATAGGTTTATTTCAAACAGGATATTAACATTTACAAGCTGATTCTTGGCTAAATCTGACCTTTTTTAATGCAGTTTAAAAGAAGATATCCCACATATCCCTATCCTGAGTTAGAAATCAACATTTTTGCATACATTTTTTGGAGGGGGGGATATCTACCATTTATTACCATGTGATATATTAAAAATATTATAATATGGTCTTCAGCTTCTTTTAGGGGACAGAAGACAAGTATCAGATTGTGTTCAACAGGATTTTGAGCAAAGTTTATATCATAAATTGAAGCAAAATGTCTCAAACTGTATGTGACAAATATGTCACGTCGGGCTCTTATAGGTTAAATACACTAAAGTATGATGTCAAATTTTACATTCTCTAAATGACTCATGTTTACATTTTCAATCTTTACGATATCTTTTCTTATTAGTAATTATTGTTGTTTCCTTTTTCAGATGATTTTCCAGAATCCACAGGGGTGAAAAGAATTGTTCAGGCTCTGAATGCCAATGTGTGGTCCAGTGTGGAGATGAAGGATGGTGAGTTGAAATAACCAGTTGCATATTCAGCTGTGTATGATCTGTCCCAGTGTATAGAAGGATAGATCTATAGAAATAGCTTATTATCTTCATCTAACAGGGCACAATCAGGGCTTTGGTCTAATGAGCAGTTTGGTGGCCTCCAGACATAATAACCCACGCAGCTGCCAAGACCCACCGGTAATTTTGTAACCCTTTTCATTTTTATTGTATTCATCATATTCCATTTACATTAGCTTTTTATGTAAAAAAGAAGAAGCAATTGTCATAAAATGTAAACGTCTTACATGCAGTGTATAGTTTTACATAATGTATCATTCTCATAAAAAAAGTTTTTAAATAAGACTTGTCATGTTAACTCTCATTTTCTGTGGCAGTCCTCCACCTTGCCTGCAGAGGGCACTAATGAGGAGGTTAGCCAGACAGATGGCATAAACACCAACACACAGGTGGACTCAGCAGTTGGTACGCAACAATCTTCTGTTAGAATTTTTTAAATTTTTGCCTGTGTCTCCAAGTAATTTTCCCAAACTAATCTAAATCTCTTTGCCAGCACAATTAACCATGCATATACAAATATTGTATCTCCTTTTGATTCTTGCAGATGCTATGACTGATTTAGACATTCAGGAGCTTGCCAATCTTACAACTGGTGATGCAGATGTGGATAATTTTGAGCGCCTTTTTACCAAATTAAAGGAGATGAAAGGTAACTGGCAACCGGCATGAAGGTTAAATATTTGCGTTCCTGATGTCATGTATCATTGGCGTGATTTGGTCTTTTTGGACTTTCATCCTTCAGATAAAGCTTCCACATTACCACACGAGCAGAGGAAAGTTCATGCTGAAAAGGTAAGTAACTCTTATCAGTTTTAGATCAGATCATTTGGAACGCAAACATTTTTTTTAATGGGAAACCTCTGCTGGTTAAAAATTAATGACCTATTTGCTCTCCAGGTGGCAAAAGCCTTTTGGATGGCCATTGGTGGTGATGATGATGAGATAGATGGGTTATCATCAGGTGAGGAAAGCTAGAAGCAACTGCCAGTAGTGCAGTCTTCTTTCTCCTGATCCTCCTGCCTTTCCCAGGCCTCACATAAGACTCACCGCCTGATGACGTCCTGCTCATGATTGGAAGTGGAGATGCTTACAGATGGTACTGTAGGCATAGTGGTATTTAGAAGCTTTTGATTTTTGGATATGAAGTGATCTGTGCATTGAGGGAAAAAAAATAAAATAAAAAAAAATCTGATGGATATCCTTTTTAGAGGAGAAGCCAGTGAGTGGCTCTGATCCTCAGTCTTCTTCCTTGGGTCTTTCACTATGTTTGTGCCCTAAGAGAACCAAGATGGTGATCCAGGTGGCAGACATTTAATATGGGCTTTCATGCATTTCTCTAAGTAGAGTGGCCATATGTATTTTTATTTGTTACATATGTGCCTTATTCTTTGAAGCAACAGTTGTAACAGATTTAATGCACATCTAGACCAATAAACATAAAACCATGTGATTTATTCTTTTTTTTTTTTATTTTAGTGAATGTGTATTTATCATGAACACTGTCCTACTACATGGGTGTATACTACTCGACTAATTCCAACTTGTGCTAAATTGGAATATTTCTGCAATAATTAAAATGAGTCATTCAGATGTATTGGGTGTATTTGTTCTATTTTGACCTGTGAAGGAACCAACTAAAGGCTAAAGTTGAATAAGAAGATGACTCATCACAAAGGGGTTTATTTAATTCTAATCAATGAATAACAGATACTGGTGTAAAAAGAAAAAAAAAAGACAACCCGTTGCTCTTTTTGTTTATTAAAATTTCACATTTAAAACAATGGTAATTTGAGAACAAATATTAGGCTACATGGAAAAACAAAACAAAAAAAAAAAACGTAAGACTTCGAACAGAGAACCAACTAAGGACATCATCGAACACGAGTTGATACAGATCTACCAACTATCTACAGAAGAAGTTTTAATAAAGCACTGTGTAACTTATAGATTACCTGGTGCCTCAGTCTAGTGAACTGTAAGTGCAGGATTAACGTGGTTGCATCAGAGACCGTGACTAAGGACAGCAAGCGTATTACACATGCTTTATATTAAATCAATGTACATTTAATATACAGTGTTTACTGGACAAGCAGATTACCACTACAACTTAAGCGTTACACAGATCAGCACAGCAAAATGGAAGTGCATCATTTATTCACAAAGAGCATGGTGTATTGTTAATGAAGAAAACCTGCTTTTTTTGTTTTCATTTCACATACCACTAGCCTTGGTCTTTGTGCCCTTCACACTTAAATCACATGGTGTCAAAATTCAATCTGTTTACTTTGATGACTCATTCGGTATTACATATGAAATTAATTAATAGCCGATACAGTAAGTTGACCCGAGTTATATTTAAGAAGGCCAAGTTTGAGGTGATTGAAGCAAAATCTTACTGTGAGCTAGCTTCATGCTAAAGTTCAGTCAGGTCCACTATTTCAAGCAATGCATCTAGGTGAAATTAAAGGCTATAAATATTTATGTACAATCGTATTGAGGCAATAATAAAAATATATTCCCATGCAGGACAATATGCAAAAATAACTTATAAAATGTCTCTTTTGCTGAGGAAAATAGTTTTCATACAAGGGATCTTTTACAGAAACAAAGGTGACTATATTTTAGTTCTTATGTCATAGATAAAATAGTCAAAGTATCTATTAGACCTTTGATGTTTTCATTAATGCAAATGAATAAAGGGAAAGTACTTTGTACTTGAAATATTAAATATATTCTAGTGAATCACAAGTTTTTTTTCCCCGTTATTTCAAGGATCAATCAATAAATTATCCTCACAGTTCAGTGAGTTTGAAGAGTAGTAGTTGGACACTGAAACACCAATGATGGAAGCATATTCTTATTCTCAGTTAATTCATAGAATTAAAAATGCCTTGAAACTTGAAGATGGCCATGCTACAAATATATGACTTCATCTTAGGGAGCAAAAAAATTAAATGACAAAGAATAACAATGTCTGAGTAATTTGAAAATGTGTTTTTTTCTTTTTTTTTTTTTGGTGGGGAGGAACCGGCGTCTAACACCCACAGAAAATACCATGTGGCTGTCTTGCACATAAAAACTAAAGAACGGACACGTTCAAACATAACTTAAATGGAGACACTGAATGATGCTAAAAGTGACATATGTGATGAAAGGTGTTTTGATGCTTTTTTGATGCTTTTCTGAGAGGTGTCTCTTTCTATATCACACAGAAATACTTGCCTTTTCCTATGTGGTTTGCATTCAGTTATGTGGATGAGACTACTTGTCTTAAGACACACTAGAGCAGTGGATGCTAGGAGAGCCCATCTGTGTGAGGACCTTGTCAAGCCACTGCAAGGGACCATTGAGATGTAGCTCTATCCAGCAGGGGGTGCTGGTCACCGTCTGACGTCTGCAAGATAGAGAGAAGGACCAGAGTTACAATATCTCATCACCATAGCTTTGTTTATACTACATTGTGGTATTATAAATGGGAAGTCACTGTGAGACAAGTACTTACAGTTGGTAATGTAATTTTAAGTCAAAGCCTTCTAAGTATTTTTGCATAGCACCAACAGTGAAGCCAACTCAGCAGGCTATTTTTGAAGTCATTCAAGTCTTTACCAAAGATGTTTTCCTCCAAGGTGTTTGGTGCCAGAAATACAACACGCACAACTCACAGCACAGTGGGAATCCCCTATGCAAAGGGAGTCTGAAATATGTTCACCCTCCCACTCAATGTCCCCCACACCATTGCATGCCTGCTGCATTCTTCTTCTGTTGCCAGCTCACAGCTGCACCCTCCCCCATTACCCTCCTTTTTCTTAAGTCACTTCTGCACAACTGCCAGATTAAATTGAAACATCCAAAATATACTCTTAAGTTATATCTAGTAGGATTTCAATTAAAATGTTAGTTTGTGGTTAGATTTTATTTTTAATAATACCTATGTCTACCCAGACTAAGAATACGCAGATTCTTTTCTCATTTCAAGATTTTACTGACTACAAGATGCTTTCTGAATCACACAATTTAAGGACATCAAGTAATCACATAATGTCATTTATAATCAAATCCTTTATAATTTCCAAAAATAATAAAGCTTTATTCTTTTTTTTCTTCTTCATTTCATCACACTTGTAGAAAATTTGCTCTTAAAAAATTAAGCAGTGTCACAGTAAGAGAATTCAGTTCTACCTTTACATATTTGATGTCTGATAGTCAACTGACGTTTTTACAGAATACTACCTGTACTCGGCTCCCCAACCCTTCACAAAACTCATGCGAATGGTACACATCCTGGTGAGTTGATAGACAGCTTCGAAACCCTGGTTGACTGACTGGGCGAGGAGGGCAGCAAACTCCTGGTTGTTGAAAATCTTGAGGTTGCAACCTAACAAGATATTGATTACAAGACTCATTAATGCAGAAAAAGACATATGAGTGTCTGGTTTATTAGAACATAGTTTTGTTCTAGCCATACTACTTTGTGTGCATCAATGTCACACTGACCTGGTGGTATTTTACACACAGTGGCAGGATGCCAACCATAGCGCTGGTTGCAGTTCGGACTTTGAACAAAGATGGCATTGTCACTAAGACACTCTGCGAAAACCTCCCCCCCAATGTAGTACAACCTCACACCCCGTCCTAGAAAGGGAATAACGAAAGACTGGAGGTTAGCACACAACCTGCTGATTATATCAAGCACAAACATAAAAGGCAAATGAAATCAAAGGTTATGTAGCCCCTTTGGAACTAAATGAGTACCTATGTGTCTGCGTGTGAGCTCAACTGCTGAGTTGCGGTTGACATTGGACAGCAGGCCCAAGCAAAAGCGTTCAGAGTTGGAGGGGTCTGTGAATCCATCTACTGTAAGTGAAGGCTGGGATGCATGGAAGGTCTCTCCAACACGCTGGTTGAGCTCATAGTAGGAGATGGAACACCAGAAGGCAGATTCACAGTACGTCACAGGTTGTAAACCTGGATTGGTGGAGATGAAGAGACATTTAAAATGTAAGCTCAGGCTAGGTCTACAATAACAGGCCAACTACTTTGAAGTTAAATAATTTTCTTAAGATAGAAGCTGTTTACCATCTCTTTTAGTTTTCTTTCAAATTGTCTTTTTCAAGTCCTTTGTGGTCCCAGAAAGTAACTGATCAGACAAGAGGTGCCTTTTGTTCCCTCTTAAATGATATCTTTGCAGTGGTTTCCACATTGATTTAAAAAAAAAAAAAAAAAAAAGTGGTGTGTAGATGCCTTTCCACTGACACAGAGAAACTCAAGGCAAAGACTCCATTTGCACTATACACTGTTACTGTCTCAAGTCTAAGCCTCTCAGATGTCATGCACTGACTGCTCATATAATATTCATCCATCTCAAACTACCACCCTAACGACTCTCAAGTTTAGACACTGGGGTAACATAAACAACACAATTACTGAAAACCTAAGACTTTGCTAACCATGCTGGTGAGTTGCAACATCTTAAATCAAAAGAAGAAAATTTTATCTAGAGTAACTGAGAAAATGTCTAATGCTGGAGAATGAGGCATTCTTGTAGGTTAAAGTTACAAAAGGGATAGATGTGCTTGCTTTGGTATACTGACATTCAGCTGTGTAGTAAACATTATTTAGAGATGGAAAAATACAAAAAAAAATTATGTTAAGAAGTTTGCAGAAATGGTCCTGTTTGTAGAAGTTTACTTTCATATCTACATCATACACTGCGCTCTAGCCACTGGAGTCAAAGGGATGCTCAGTAAATAAATCTGAATTCATACCATGGCTACTGAGTCTTTCAGTTTGCACTGAAGGTCCTAACACATGCAGGGTTACAAAAATAAACAATGCAGAAGTTGCCTATTCAAGTAAATCCTTTTTTGGGAAATGATTTTGCATAATCTTTAAAAAACACCCCACATAACATCTAACAACCTTACAAACTTTAATTACTTTTATGACATGGAGCCTCTTACACTAAATATATCTAAACAGTGAAGCCCCCACAAAACTGAAAAAAGAGAAAACCACACAAGATGATTAAGTTAACAAGAGGAGATGAGCTGGTTGCCAGCTCTAACCACTGCCAACCACAACGGGAAAGTTAACTGACTTGCTGAGAACAAAAAGGTTTCACCACATCAGAAAGGAGCACTCCTACCCTATTTTTCCATACATTTACTTTGATCATCTTCACAATTTCTGCTTTGTCATACAGCCCGACATTTGAATGAAGGAATGGGTGATGCTTGCGCGTGGTATATATTCAAATAGCCCACACAATAGCTGTGTGTACATGGGGCACTTTTGATCTGATTGAATGTCCAATAGGAATATTAATGCAAAAAATTGTGTATTGTAAACATGTCAGCTGGTCCGATCAGTTTCAGAGAAGACTGGTGAAAAATGGTGGCAGTAAGAATAATAATCTTTATTTATAGAGCACTTTTTAAAAATGTTACAAAGTGCTTTACAGATTAAACAACTCAAATCAACGACAACAGAAGGTACAAATAAAGTAAAAACAGAACGAAACTGTGGCGGACTAAATATTTTTGTTAGAAACTGAAAGCATTAAGCGTCTAAATGGTCAAAAATTTTTAAATGGGGAAAAAAGAAACTCCCTCTTCTTTTGAACTAGTATGTCAAAAGCTTTACAATCATATTAAATCTATCATGTAAATACAACTGATCGGATCATTTTATCAAACATCTATGCATACAGGTCAGCGGTAATCTCTGATCAGACCGATTACTAACGCCTAGATGAAATATCTGTCAATGTAAATGTAGCTAATGACTGGTTGAATCTATTCTTTTTAAAGCAAAAATGGCAGAAAACTGACAAATCAATGTGGAATATGGTAGTTTAAAAAGGGCTATGTTTGTTCAATAAATACAACTAAATAAGCAAAACTGCCAATGTGTAAATACACTGACAAATAGGGCTGGGCAATATATCGAGATTTTCAAATATATCGAGACTTTATCAGACGCAATATAGAAGGAGGGAATATAGTTTATATAGAGATATCTTGTTTTGAGTTAAAAGCATCTTTTCTTTTGTTTTTGCATAGCTGTATTTTTGTTATGGTCATTGAAAAGTATTTTTAATGTATTTTGTTTTAGGAGCATTTAATTTAACATAAAGGTACTTTAATTTCAGTCAGCTGTTTAATGCACATGTGCTGCTAATCCTTAATAAAAGTATATTTAGCACTGAAGGCTTTGGTTACTTGACAAAAAAAATATATATATCGAGATATATATATCGTATATCGCGATTCAGGTAAAAAATATTGAGATATAAGATTTGGTTCATATCGCCCAGCCCTACTGACAAATGTTAATTTATTTCCAGTGGACACATCTGAGTCAAATGTTTTTGTTCCATTTTAGATTAATGTACAGATGAACAACACTACTGCCCTAGGATGAACTATTTTCTGTATTTGCACTTTATTTCCACTATTTGATAACAAACCCTAGAATTATTCAGTATATATTTTTAAATAAATGCTGTTATTACAGTTGCTAAGTATTATACAAAGCAGCTCCAATTCGTTACACAAAAACGCCACGCTATACCATTTACTGTTTAGGGTGTGGCACCATGATTTTTAGCAACTCAGGCAGCAAAAACTGCAAAGCTAAATAAAAAAATGTCATTAGATATCAATGGCAGATATGTGTAACATGTATCCTGCCTCATGTATTTGTTACTGAATAAATAAGTGCAAATGATCTCAGTAATAAAAAAATCACGCTTTTGATTTCACTTACCAAGATTATTGTTTGTGGGTGACACAGGATTGGGTGACAGGCTTGGCGAACCTTAACAAAACAGTGAAGGAAAATAGAGGGCAGGTTTATGAGCTTGTTAAAGTGTACTTAGAAAAGTACAGGCTTTGCTGGTGTGCACTCACTTGTGTCCATGCTGCGGTTGAGTTGGTGATCATTTGCTTCACCATCTTCACTCAAATAACCTGGCGGGGGAGTGTCTGTAGGATGAAAATACAGAGATTACGCTTTCGTTTTTGCTAATCAGGATAACATTTAAAACCTGCTGACTGATATATTTTAAGCAACGGAAACACATTTTTGTGCCTATGGAAACAAAAAGAAGCAGTTGATCTATAATAAAGCATGATAAGACAAGGTGTAAACAGTATTATCCAGAGGTGTTTACCCAGAGAAATGTTTCAGCTTGCAGTTACTCATTTCAACCATTGTCAAACTCTTATACACTGCAAGTAACAAACTGTATTATCTCTCAGGAAAAAGGAAAGAATATTGTGGACTTTAAAGTTTAAAATTGTTTTCTTCACAGTTCCTCTCACCAGGAATATAGTTATTCTGAGGCTCAATGCCAGCAGGGAAATTGGTGTTTTCAGGGATGGATGGGCTGTAGTCGTCCAATGGTGGAAAATCAGTGGGTATATCTGTGTGGCGTGGCACTAGGACAGGGGGCAAAACTGGAAACACAAAAAGCAGCTTCAATTTTGTACACAATTTGTCAAAAGCATCCAATGATTTCTATCATGTAGCAAGCAGTCAGTTACTTACTTGGCGTCTCCACCCTCTGGTAGTGGTAGGGGTTGACACACACTTCGTCCTTCTTGGTGTGAAAGGCAAATTCACAGTGGTCGACAGCTCTCAGCTCATGGTGAGACTGCAGATCTGGCCAGCGCCACAAGCGGCAGTAGATCACATGAGGAAGACCTTTTCTGTGGGAAACCTGCAGACGTCCATCTAATGACCTGAAAGACACAACCAGCAAGTTCTTTACAGCCACTGTCACAAATCCACTGGAGTCCGCACATGTTCTAGAGATATTCTGGAGTGAAATGAATGACAATCCACTCAGAAAACAATAAAACCCAGGCCTCCTGATAAAACCTGGAACATCACAGTGAGTGAGACCATGTATAAACATGTCAGCAAATAATCCAAACCCTTCATTGACAGCTTGACAGTTGAGCATGTGCTTGTGAGATTTTTATTTATTTTTTTCTGCTGACCTGGATGCTGCTTTTTACCCATTCCCAGCTACTGTGGATACGTGAAGATACATGCAGTACTAATACCAACAAAATAACGAGTCACATCTACTATTTTCCATTATTAAATTCTGCAAAGAAAAAAGTGATGTCAAAAGCCTAATTTCTGCATTGCGTGTTGTGTCATAAAAACTTTAGATAAGTCATTCCCCTGCATCTTGCCCTTGATGCCTTTTTCAGCCGGCAGAGCACATCTCCAAAAGAAAGCCTCCCACTGTGATGTACTTGTGTGAACAGCCACTGTGGAAGAAGGTGAGACTTAGTTGTCAAGACTTTCTCCTAAAAAATTGCTAGTGTTCTTGTGTGAGAATTCCTTTGGTTTAACTTAAACTATGTTTTGAATTTCAAAACAGAGCCTGTAAGCGATCTGTAAGTTTCCTACCAAACTCAATAAGGATTTGTTAGATTTTGTATCGAAGAACTGCCCCATGCAGCTAAGTGTTATTGTTAGGGCAAAACATCAGAACATTCACCTTATGTCTGACCAATTCAAATTATTTTAGTATAGGTACAAAGAAAGGATCTTATGGAAACCTAATTCAAAAATAAAATACAAACTATGCACAGGAAACAAAGTCTACTGATAGTTCTGTAATTCTGTAACAGTAATTGTGTACTTACACAATATACAGCCTGACAAGTACACTGCATGTAATACAAATGGCTTAAACAAACGGAGGGGCCGATGTGTAGTTTTTTTTCTTATTTTTCTTTGTTTTCTTCCATCCTTCAGACGACTGTTTAGTTATTAGGGAAGAAATATAAATTTCTCATGCCTCAGCCTTCCAAGATGTGGAGCACTATGCAAATGCTTTGGACACTGAAAATGAAGGGGGGGGGATGCAAAGAGCAGTTATGTATCAATACATTCATATAAACTAAAGCTCATCTGTCCATTAAAATCAATAAATTCTCCCAACCAGTTTCCTAGATTTTCCAGGTACCAAGCGGGTTTCAATTTGCAACAGTTCTTTAGGCGATTTTTCTTCTCATGTAATTTCAGACTAATTTGATGACATTGAAACAGAGCACAACGCTTTGTGTTGCCAATGCCATCTGTTGTTCAACTCCTTGATCCTCCTGTAAAGGAAGGCAAGTTCTATGACAGCTTTTCATGCTTTGTTTCGTTGTCATACTACTGCTAAATGAACCAAGGTACAAAAAAAGCATTAAAAACACAAACCATACTTTGTGTCAGAAAAGAAAAACAAGATATTTTGACATTTTAATAAAAGTAGACTAAAATAACAATGACCAAATCATCTCCAAATAAAGTCACATTTAAGTCATATAACATTGTATAAGTTCATTGAAATCATTCAGGAGTGTCATCTGTCATAAATAATCTGTAAAAGTTTTGCAATGTACTGTCTGTCTCTACACTTATTACCTTGTTTTGTATTCCGACTCTGTGATGTTACTCAGATCCCCATTTCATTTTTCATTTCATTACTGATAACATCACATCCAATCAACTAATAAATTTTGAAAGGCCTGACTAGTCGACTTTAAATGCCCATCCCTAATTCAGGCTCATCTTCTTGAACCCAGATGGTAAGGTGAGGTTAGCGTTCCCATGCCTCTGCTGAGTCTTCCCTGAGCAGGGCATTGGTCTGTCACTCTGACGCACAGCAGAACTAAGGCCACCTTGCTGTTCAACAGAAGAGTGAAAACAACCACCTACCTGAGATTCAAAAGCACCCATAAAGCAGTCCAACACCTCTTATCATAAAAGTTTTTTTGGGGGGAAAGAGACTTCAGCAGAGGTACTAGCCAGCATGTCTACGTATGCAAAACATATAGGAAAATGGCAACAGCTATGTTTTGTCTTGATCCCATCCTTCAATCAATTGAATTTATATAAATAAGCATCTATACATGTGATATTTCAGGGTGCATCTTGTGGTATTGTGTCAATAACCAAAAACTGTGTTTAAAAATCAATAATACTTATTTTACAAATCCAGTTTTTGTTTTGTGGGATAATATGGCTTCCCCTGTCAGTTAGAAACTCTGTGTTACACAGCATAATCAACTGCTGATATTCCAGTACTGGAACTATAGTACTGCTTTATTTATCCAAAAAAGAATATATAACTTTGCATCAGTAAGGCTGAGCTTTGTCTTTTCATCCACCAAGTCAATGGAAATCTGTCCATTAATACCAAATGACAAAAAAAAAAAAACATATTTCAAAATTTCCTGCTGATTAAATCCATTCTTGCACAAGAGCAAACTTGATTGCTTAAATTGCTGATAAAACCCCCTCTCCCTCTAAACCAAATCTGAAGGGGGTGATGAAAGTATCGCAAAATGTAGGTCAAATGAAGTACAAAAATCATTTACTCAGTGTATTAAAGTTAGAGAGAGCAAGACAGCTGAGCTCTGTGAAGTGGCAGTCTCAAAACCCAGTGAGACTGAACTAATATCCAAACAGTGGCCCACACCCTCCCTAAAGCCTGGAGCACATTCCTAAGAACTGAGAAAAAGTTTTTAATGTAGGTTACTGCCCATGTTTTGACCTCAGCATAAACCATAATGGGGGAATCCCAGCTTTGTTAGCAATTTGGCTTACAAATTGATTTTTTCAATATTCCCTTGAGAAATATATATATATATATTGATAAAGGCTGTAAGACCGAGATGTGGACTCACCTTTGACAAAAATAAGTCTGTATTAAAAACTTTAAATGCTCAGGAAGTTATGCAGTATAATTGTAATAAATTTTCTGTCCAGTATTATGAACTTCTGAATGAGTTGCATTTTCATTGTTACTATTGACTAATTTAATTATTAAAGTACATCTACTTCTGTCCATTCATTCAAACCAGCTGAAGTACAACTGATGTCTGCACAGTGCACTATCAAACTGGGCAAGTTCGCCTCATACCTGATTTACTATTTTCTTAAGACAGATCAGTATCCCATATGGGGAATCCCAAATTGAACTCCAAATACAACTTTCCCAGAGCGCACACTCTCCAGTCTAAATATCCTGTGTGAGTCAGGGTTTAGCTCTGCCAAATTACTTCTCCTGCTTATCACACATTAACTGTGGGAATGCTCACGCAGCGATGGATGTACTGAAGCATGGGTGTAAGCAGGTGAAACTTGCCTAACACATTCTGAACAATTGCTTTGACATTAGAGAAACATTAACTACTACTGTTCATCACATTCCCCCACGGATACACAATTCTCACTTTAAGGTTATCGTTAGTCCACAGGTCACTTACTGTGCAAACTAACCCTGAAAAACAGCTGTTATACAGACTTAAATTATGGGTTGAAGCGCATCAGATCGTATAACTGTAACGTAGTTGATAATTATATGTATTCAAAGCTAATACATACAGATAACTGAAGGTTACATGTTTACACAACATGGTTGTTATCAATGAACAGTCTAAGTTGAGCTAATGTTAGCTCTTTTAGCTATGTAGGACTGTTTGTTTTTAGTCAGCTAGCTAAAGCTAATAACCATCAATTCTCGCAAAGGCTATTGTGTAACATAAAACATGTTTTCCCTTTTTAATAATATAGTATATCACATGCTCTTACATGATCACAAAATTAGTTGAAAAAAAATTAGTTGCTAATATTAGCTATATGTAACTAGCTAGCTAGCATGGCTAACGAAAATGTCATTAGCAACTAGCTTGCTAGATTAGCTAACTTGTACTAGGGAGTGAGTTAAAGCCCAATTTCTTTACCTGGGTATGGTTAAGCATTTCGTGTTGACATTCTGTGCTGTAATGGCTTTTTCCAACTCGTCTAACTGTCCCGTCCTCTTCAACTTCTTCACCAGACTTTTGACAGCCTTTTCGCACCATTTCTCTTCCTGCCCGTTCTGCTCTCCTTTCTTCCAGCCTAGTAGCCGCTTAACAATTGGAGGAGTGAACGGTAATATAGACATTTTAAACTGCACTTAAATCAACTACATAAAGTATTCTGATTTATGTATTTGGTAGTCCAGAGGACACAAAGCACAGTTTGCAGTTCCCTAAAAAGAATGACCATAAAAAAAATAAATAAATGCAGCTAGTTAGAGTGCTGGGTTGATCTCCCGGACAGACGAATGGCTGGAGGCAGCCCGAGGCTCAGCAGAAGCGGCTTGCGTCGCAGGTTCACTCCGTTCGGGTTGACACTGTCAGAGAACAGCGGCAGCAGCACCCCCGGCAACCAAGCAGGTTGTTTGCCTGCCCCTCCTACTGCCTCTGAGTCAGCTGGTCTGCCCTCCACCTGTAACATGCAAGTGTTCAAGACATAACTTTGTCATTACCCACGCTAAATTAACGACAGTGATGAAGGAGGAAGAAAGTCTCCAGCAAACTTTCAGTTCCACTGTAAACAAAAATGCATGTGGTGAACTAATTTTTGGTTATTTGTGTTTACTGCCAAATCATGTGCAATATACAATATATAAAGCATTTTATTGTCCTCTTAAACCTTCTCTTATATCGAGTAATGATTGTAATAAAATAATTTTACCATTTGAACGCCTCGTTTATATATCTTATCAACATCATACTTAAAGAAATGGAAAAGAAACTGTAATCAGATAAATGTCAACACTGAAAAGTGATCCAACTCTTGCATTTACTGTGTCCACGAATAGAAGACCCCCAGGAGTAATCCCTTTGATCCCCTCATAAAAGTGATTTAATTTCACTTCAGATGCATCTTTCCAGAACTGGATGAGGGAGGTGACCATGCATCCAGTGGTATTTGAGATTTTATGGTATTATTGATAAGCGCTTCCATGGCTGCCTCCAGTAAACAGCAGTGTGTTAGTACCATAAATATCCCTCTAAAGGATGATCCAAGCTTCCTTCTTTCTATTTATAATCTCCATCAATGACTGCCTTCTGTTTTTAAGCACCTTTTTGGCACAGCTCCTTCATGCTCCCTTAAATAAATATTACAGCTATTTTGGCAGTGTCACCTGAAAGGTAATATTAAAGGACACTTTTGTGACTTCCTGTTGAAGAGTCAGCATAACAGAGTGAAAGAGTATGTTCTGCAAAACTAGTCATCACCAAACACTGAGATGGTTGCAGTTATTAATAATTATTACTTTAATAATAGATTTATAGACCTTTTTAGTCTCACATTCTAATTTTAATTTGGTTTTGATGTGTCAGAAATTTATCTTTTCTCCGCTTTCTACAGCCCTGTTCTCAGATGTCTTGCTTTGTTCACCTAGCAGTTAAACAGTTTACCCCAACAGCACAAAGTATATCAAGTGCATAAACATGAGTAAGTTATTCTGCTTAGGCAAAATCAAAGCTTAAAAGACTTTACTGCTTTTGTGAGCACTGGTTTTTTTTTTTTTTTTTCGGTTTTTTTTTTTTTTTGTTTTTTGTTTTTTGGTACACTTGGGTAGTTTCTTCTGGGACTGACACCTTTTACTACCATGGGACAGGAACTGGACAGCTGGTGTAGAGAGCTTTTGTGTGAGTGTTCGTGTGAGAAAAAAATGGAGAGCTCGTGCAGTATGTGTCAGACAGGGGGGCAGATGGGTCACAGTGGGCAGAGAAGGTCTCAGGGACAGGGTGTAGAATGATTTTGGACAAAAGGCATGATGGCTGGCTGAATAAGTAATGCTTGCAGGCAATCTGATGGATAACAATGGCATTGTAAAGGACCACTCGTGGACTAGTGTGGGAAACAAGCATGATGACTATGGAGGGGCCCAATCAGCTGGTCTGCTGTCACATCAATATTTAGACAAGTCCTGAATGGCAGCTGGAGCAAATAGTCTTCTGTGTGTCCATATGGACAAATTGTGGTGACATTTAAAGAGATATAAGAGCTTTGAATTAATATGAAAATATAAAATGACTGATTGTTACAACACGCTTTCCAGTTACAATGACAGATCTGCTATAAGCATATTTCTGTTGGATGAATTGCACCTTCCTGTATATTGTATGATTAAAATAAAACATGACTAGGTCACATTTACCTCCACTAACCTGTAATTGCCTGAGCGGTTAATTGCAGTTTGTTACAAGTACACATGGCCATTCAAGACAGCTCCATGTGGGTGGGGTTCAGTTCCCCCTACAATCTCTGCCTCCTTTTTTAATCTCTTTTCACACTGCAAGCTGTTATCTGTTGCTTGCAGCCATCAATCTCTCTCCAGACAGTGGCAACTCCAAATCTGGGGCAGAAGTAACCTCCCTCCATCGTTCTGGTTTCAGATCTATAGAGGAGATCATTTTCTCAGCCTGCCTCCTCACTGTTTCTTGTTGTTTCGTGATCCCCTTTTTCCTTTTCTTTTTAAATACACAACTGATTACTTTATTACAATCATTAAATTGTGCTTTATATAATTGATTATAGAACATTACATCTGTAGTACTTATTTCTCATTCATTAACTGTAGAATATTGTCTTTAGATAATTTCTGAAGTTGTACATCAAGAGCACCAAAAGGCAAAAGGTCCAATTTATTACAATGATTCTAAAGTCACTGACTTGGCTGAAACTGAGTATACTTCAAAGAAAATAAATAACACATCTCCACCTAGTGGATTTATTCTGTTGCTACAATTCAAGTCATGTATTTACTCTATGCCACAGAGCACAGATGAGTACCAGGATGTACATATTCTAACTTTTAATCATACTTAATTTGAATAGCATCGTTCATACAAATAATTTAATTTAAAAGTGTTTTTATTGATTGATAAATGTACTTAACTAGAAAACAAGACTGAATTTACAATTTTAATAATAAGACTATGGCATATGCAGAAAAATAATTAATGCAGTATCACAGTTATTAAATAATATACAATATATTAAACTTTAATTAAAGAACATAAAGATAAATAAAATAGTATAACAGACAGAAAAAGTATCATTAATATGCAATTGGTAAAAACTAAAAATCAAATAAAAACATTTTAAAATTAATTTAAAAAAATATTTAAAATTGTATTTATAGAAAATTCTAAGAAATTTATACAACACATACTGTACAAATCTTCTGGAAGGTTTTTCATTTTTCCCCACAAGAATTCATATGAGCAACATTCCTCCAGTTTTTCACCTGTGCATCCTAAAAACAACACGATCAAGCAAAAATAAATTAATTCCATTTAGTTTTAGTATGTTACAGAATTCCTGCATTGTGCATGACTGAACTCCGCCACACATTTTAGGTCACTTGAATAGAGCAGAGCCATCATAGGAAAAAAAGCACCTGCTATTTTTTACTTCAACAAAATGACTGTTTGGAAGAGTTCTTAATAAAAACGTTCATGATGAAAATGTTTTCATTTTAAAATGTGCCCTTTCTGCCCTGCTTGCTGTTTTCCCAGCTTTATTCCTATTTTTCACATATCCAAGCTTTAACTCATACAACACACTGTGATTATAATTTATTTGTGAATCAGTGCCATTAAACCATTAACTTATATGCTACATCCTAAACACAATTTACATGTTTATTGTGAACAATGACCCATGACAGCATTAAGTTGATCCAGAGGCTTTGCAAAATATCTCATCTTACATATATGGAAAGCAGCATTTCGCTATGAATCATTAACTTCACCTCGAGGCAAAATGGCTTTTTGTGTGGCCTACACCTTAGGTTCTTAACCCTTTATTTGTAACAGACCTCTCCCTTTATTTAGGATGGATCTTTTAAGTGACAGAAAGAAGAAAAGAATCATTACCTTTCATTTTATTTGATTATTCTATTGGTATGTATTTGGAAAGAGCAGTTTTAATAAAACAAAAGATTTCCTGAAACTGCTTTCACTTCTTTTGTCATCGTCTCTTCTGATAACACACAACTTCACAGGAATCGAAATTTCCTGCATAAAGTGTGTGGAACTTGTCATTTTCTAAAATCTGGTAAATGCACTGTGTCACTCACAGCATCACCAAAACTAATGATTGTGAAATTAGTTTCAAAGCAATCAGAGGCTCCCCTGCTAAGACCCACTGTATCCGTATGCATGAAATTGCTTGTGTTAATACATGCTATGGATCGTGGGTAATGCAGTGAATAATTCTGACTGCATGCAATCATGCTATCTTCTATTAGACTGTTGTGAAGCTGAAGCCCTGTGGCAATGTGCTTGTAAATGGCCATGTATGGATAATTAAGCATTACTCTTGAACATTAAAACTTGCTTATTTCGGAGAGAGAGCTGCAGGCAGTAGAGAGCTCTTATTGGACTCATCACTGTTTCTGGTGTTTCCTTGTAAAGTGCTCTCATTAGCATAGTATGCAAGCACTTGTGAACTTTTACTTCTCTCTACTGTATCATGAAATTGAGTTCCATTAGCAGGAGTATATTTACTGTTGTTACCTTAGTAAAACATTTCAAATCTAAAATTTGAAGTAAGTTTAAAAATCTAGAAGTAGATGAGCACATTCCTCAATGATTAATGATGACTGGAGATCCTACCCTTGTCATTCATCTGTTGTGATTTGGTTGTTTGCAGTTCATAATGCCAATGCTTTCAGCTCAATTAAAAGAGATTTAATGTTTAGAAAAATTATTATTCTCAGCCTGTAAATTGCAACACTGACATTTGTAATGAAAATAATCTTTTTATGTACATCTTGGATTAACATTCACATCCAAATGTATTTTACTCTTTTGGGGGTGAAAATATTTAGAAACATAATTTTTGCAATGTTGTTGTGTAGTCAGTAGATGTGGACAAAGTAAGGCTGTGACAACCTAACAAGGCCTTTTACTTGTTCGAACATGAATATATGATTATTCTCTTATCAGATCACCTCTCACACTGTCAGAAAAGTTGTGTGCACGCTGTACTGCTTAGCAGTTGAGGCAAGATCACACATGAAAATTAACTGATGAAGGAAATTAGATTATTTCTTAAAAGAATGTTTTGCTTTTTGAGAAATAAGGAAGGGAAACCTGCTTTTAAAAATCCCTATGAATGTGCGGATTTTGGTTGAGACAGCTGCTCATTCTTAGTTCAAGATTGCAAAGTAGCTAACAGTCAGGCAATATGCAAATGTATTGTATGATGATGTCAAGAAAAGCCTTCAAACAAGATATTTCAGCGGGCACTGAAATGCTTTGCTCCAGGCAGCGTTTACTGTTGGACAAACCATACAAAACAGAAAAATGCTCTCCATGGTAATGTTGGTACATAAAAGTGAACCAGCAGGGTTAGGCAGATCATTATAGCAAAGTCAGATGTTATCACATAAGGGTCTTTTAGCAGTAATAACAGTGTGGGGTCTGTGATAACCATGACAGTATCTGGGATTTGTTGTAGAAGTGGCTATAGTGAGCGTTAAGTGTAAGGATGAATTGGAAGCTGCAGGAGAAGGAATGCACTGTGGTTGCTTTTTCTGTAGGTTTTGTTAGATGTGCATGGACTTCTTCAACAGTGCGTGCACCCACCCACACACACACACCCACACACACACATCTGTTTGAATATAAAATTAACATATCAAATAAATATCATTGTAATTGTAATATAAATCATAAGTCATTTCTACTAAACATAAAATTGCATTAACTGAGGTAATTCAGAGAAATCCTAAAGTACACTTTTAGGTACATTAAAAATGTACTTTTTTGTATCGATTTCAAAACTGGTAAAAACAGTTTAAGTGGTAATGATTTTTAGTTTTAGAGTTAGATTCTTATCCCAGTTGTAATTAAACTATTTGTTCAGATTTTCTTACCAGTTCTAATTTTCATAATGTGTTTTATGTGTAGATAAATCAACTGAATGATACTTGGTATTACCTATAACTCATTAAAACTTCAATCTTATTATCTTTGTAATGGGAGTGAAGTTTAATGTGGCTTAGAAGGTAATTCAAAGTGGCTCAAGGAAAAGAAAGCAATCAGGCTTCTTGTAATCTTCAGCAATAGTCTGCTTTTATCATTATGCACAGCCTCTGGTCAAGCCATACGTTCACTGAACTCAAGCAGCTTAGCAAGAAGACATAAAACAGATCTCAAATTATTGGTTTTAGTGCTGGTAGCCACATATACAGAGACATGGAGAGTCTGAAGAAACAAAGATAAAGTGAGAAAACTCAGTGATGCATGGTCCATCATATGAATCTCTTCAGTGTTTCAGCAAGACACAAACATACAATTTTTTTTTTTGCGTGAATAACATAAAAATTTTAGATAAAACTGATGCAAGTGTGAAAAGAGGACGAGCAGTGCAGCTGCAGCTGCAGCAGCAGCAGGGGAGAGAAATGTAAACCAGAATTACTTTGCTTCATTAAATACACAACATAGTTGTGATGCCTGTGCCCTTTCAAATCCATATGTAAACCATTTCCTCCCTCCCCCTCTCCCTCTCTTAAAACCTCTGGCTCATTAGTGTTTCCTTTATGACATGGCTGTACCCAAATGCCGTGGATTTTTCCATTCTCTTTCTGGACCATTCGCATGCTCACAGTGAGCTTGGTTGCCAAAATTGAGACCCAGAGGAGCTTTTCTTGGTTCAGCAGCATTCCTCGGGAGGTTAGTACTCGATAAGCAGAAAGGCCAGATTTTTTTTTTAAACTTGCATAAGGTAACTGGTGAATTCACACCAAGCAGAATGAAAGAAATGAAGTGTGTTGGTAACGGGAGAAGGCCACAGACTTTTGATATTTGCTGCAAATAATGTCCACAGTATTGACTGCTGGTGACTCATTGGTGGAAAATGGTGGGTGTAGGAGGATGGGAGGGTGATTGATGATGCCCTAGTTTCCCGGGTATGCAGCTGGAACACTGGGGTGAGTGTTGGCCCTAGATGGTTGTCTGGGGGGGTCTGGTCCTCCTGGGCTGGTGTGTTGTTGGGGCCCTGGGCCCTTCGCTCTGGCTGGCCTGGATGGGCGGTGCCTGGCGGGGTCGGTGGATGCCAATCTTGGCCAGCCGGGGCCTGTCTCCATGAACCCATGGGGCTTCCTTTGCCACCCTCTGGGTGGGTCCAGGGTTGACTTCGTGGTGGGGTGGCTTGGGCTCATGCTCTGGGATTGTAGCTGATCAATCGAGTCTCTGGGCATCCCTAGTCTACCATCTAGCATCCATAGAGGCATGGTCACATTTGCACAATCACACTCATCTCTGATCACTCCGCATTCCTCATACTCTACATGCTGACACAACCACTGAGTTTTCCAGGGAGTTTATGCACTAAGAGTTACCTTTGTTTAGTTTTTTTTGTGTGTGTGTGTTTCTGGTTCTTTGGTTGTTGTTGTGATACAAGTTGTTGTTGCTGTCTTGGTTATTTTTTTGAGGAACCCTTGATGACTGTCAGCTTAGTTTACCTGTAAAAACTGTATGAAATTCTCTGTTATGTTTCTCTACAGGTGTAGGTTGGACTGAAGATTGTTGCCTTCTATCTACTGTATCTTTCTCATTCTTCTTTTTTTCTATCCCCTTCAGTCATGTCCAACAAGATTACATAAATTCCATAATTTAAAATAAATAAATAAGAAAAAGAAAAAGAAAAAGTTAGATTATAAAGAGGAGCCTTATACCCATGAAGCTCCCCTTGGCAAAGCAAGTTTGTTCAGCACAACACAGCAGCCAGGCCATCATTCTGCTGCTATGATGCTGAACAGGACAAGTTAGAAAAACAAAAACAACAAAAAAAAAAGACCTTGTATATAAAGCTGTTTTTATATTATTTAAACTCACCATATGATTATTTATGACATAGTAAACACTTTGAAATGGGGAAAATTAGGCTTCATTGCACACATTTTCTTATTTTGTGTTTTCATTCATCATTTTGTCATTTTATTTGTTACTTTTCCTCTTCTGTTCTCCTCTGTTTGCACACATCCTGCAAGTCACAACTTTTTTGGGGGCATTTTATGCAAAGTAGAGCTGGCTGTTCTATCCTTTCAATCTGTGAAAGATTAATATTCACTTCACCAAGAGGAAAGATAAGAAACAATTCTGTGGTCTATGACCATATTAATAAATCTGATGTAGGGCTTTGGTAAAACACTTCTCAAGTACAACATAAGAAGAAATTTAAGAAGATTCATGAAAGGATATTGGTAAATGAGGCCCAATGCTTCCTGTTGTTGCTGGATAAAGATTTTCTGCATTTCCTCTTGTGATTATTTTACAGTAGCACCATATGGTTACAAGAAATGCTGAATGTGGTTGGGATCATTTTGAGAAAATAGGCAAGGCCTTCTCTGAGAAAGACATTATGTGGTTCATGTCATATGCAGCTTTAAAATCTCTGTATAGCTGTGGAAGTGTGGATTACCCATGCCATGTTCCTCCTAACGCTCCTCTGTAATGGAACAGAGGAGCGTTAGCATGAACATGGCATGGTTTTTGTGCTCAAGAACAAAATTTTGGGGACAAAAAATGTCAGTAGTTCTATATAAGTTTGTCTTGCATTTGTAAATACAGTCAAATTCTCAAGGGTTACTGTACTGTTCAGCAGGTTTTATATGTTGTCCAACACACCTGCTGACTTACAGGTCATTAACAACTGTTGGATAATCATTTAATTTAAACCAGGTGTGTTACAGCAGGGAAACATCTAAAACCTGCAGGATGGCCTTCAAGGACAGGAGTGACCCCTGCTTCAGAGTTTCACAGCATTTTTGTTAATGAGATGTGAAGAAGTATAAAATCTGAGTACTCTCATGTGTCAAAATAAAATGTGTTTATCTTATGTACAAATCCAACACTCTCACACTCATGCAGTGTTTCAGTATGTGTTTGCTCATTTCCATGCTTTGAAAATACTCATAAAAGCTTTGTCTAAGTTTATGCAGTCAGTACAGTTAGAGTCCACAGGGTGGCATTGTAATATATGTTTATGTTCTTAAGATGAGGAGTTCAAAGTGAAATTAAATTCAGTGTGTGCCATACACACATACTTTTCACACTTAGCTACTATGATGTAATGTGATGTGATGGGACATAATCAGTCAACAGACCTGATAATATATCCTGGTTTTACTACAGTTTTTTTTAATGATTACTGTTGTGTTTCAACATAATCATTCATAGTTATATGTCATCACCTAAAATCTCTTCATGTCAAGTCTCTGATTGTAAAATCTGCAGCCAAACACAAACAGGATCAGTTAAAAGGCAAATCCCATGTTAAAAGTGACTGAATGCTGTGTTGACTCCAAGAGGGCTGAACAATCCTGTTTTCCAACTGGCTTCTGTATTTTATAGAGAACTGCTTAAGTGTGAGAAGTTTTCCTGTTTATCCATTCAGTGGAAAATAATATCCTGTATAAAGCCAATAGGTTTCTGTCTTTGAACTTGCTGAGAGTTTTTCTCCCCCACTGGCTCAGGCTCTTTGGGAGAAACCAGGGCGAGCAGCTTCATAAAGGACTTCCCATCAGCCGCCTCCAAACCTCCACACATGTTTCTGATAGACCTCCACAAGCCCCAGTAATCCAAGGGCAGCTCCTTCAGTGATAAAAAAAAAAGAAAAAGAAAGGGGGGGGTAAGAAGTAAGAGAAGGAGATACAAAAAGGAAAGATGGACTAAAAAGCAGAGTGGGACCCGGCCAAAGGGGAAAGAGGATGAAAGGAAACTTTTGCGTATGGATTTATTTGATTTCTCTTGAGGCAACACTGTGGGCTTCTCATTGTGAAATGACTGGTTTGTTTGTTTTTCTGGGTCAAATCTTTTGTGTTGAGTATTTTATATACGTAAAGCACCATAGTTAGACTCCAGTGTTGTTTTAAACATTATTTTTAACTTTTATTTTGATAGCTGTGACAGACTCAAAATGAAAGTGGGATTGTCATTCAAAAAATTAAATAAATAAATAAATCAAACATCACAATTATGCTGGAACAGCGTGATTTTGTTTTTTAATGTTTTGCACAGATTTTTAGTTAAAGTGCACATCATTGCAAGCATCTTTGGACATGGTGCACTATAGCAGAAGCTGTCTATGAGATATATTGTTTTTTTTTATAATAATTAAAATAAAATAAAATAAATACTCCACACACTACAATCTTTAACACTGTTCCAATTTCCTCCCATCGATCATAAATCAACCCAGAATTCGTACAGAAAGACAAGCGAGGGTAAACACCTGTTGTGGTGCATGTTGCCATTTCAACATGAGGTGATTGAATATCATTGTGTCATATAGAGGTGGTAATGGAGCAGGAGTCTGCACTGAGATGCTTGTTGGGAGAGAGGAGCGGGTATGGACTGTGAAATCAAAAACAGCAGGCTACAAAGAAGACCTCACTGGAATAACTCACTCACAAAATGTTACTCTTTTAAATGCAGGTATGTTGGTGCATCCCTGAACATGGGAGACCAGAATCATCCAAGGCCTCCTCTCGCTTCCATGCCTCCCTTCAGGTATTTGACTGCAATAAAACACAGTTGCAACAAACTTGCTTTTCTTACTATGGACAAAAAGGCTAAATGTGGGATTGAATTACAGAAGTAGCTAAATGCAAAAAATGTGTGTCTGAGCATCAAATTGGTCATGCAGGAAAGGACTGTCTAAACAAATGCATGCTGTGCAGCAAAACATTGTTCAAATTTAGTGGAGGTCCAAATTAGGCAGAAAACATGAAATATCTTAGAATTTGTAATGTCTCAGTAAAGAAATAAGGAAACCTACATTTATCAGGTTTAATCATTTTATGATGTGAAGAAGGGATGAGACTAACAAATATAAAATACACAATATAAAACAGATAGATGAGGGGGGGGGGGACTGTATTTAGGGTTGGAAGATAAAATAGTTCATCAGAGTTGTCTCTTTCGTGTCTGAGATTGGTTTGAGCAGGTCTGAACAAGACCACTTCATGTCAATATTTTATTTGTTTATTTATTTACCATCAATATTTGAAGATGTTTTATTTCCCAGCTTTATACCTTCTCTGAATCAGTTGGCTGCTGACCGAACTGAAGTTCATAGTAACGTGACTGGGAAAAATAAAATTTACATGTGGAACACAAACAAACTGTACTTATTGTAAAGCAGAACTTTGTTAGGTCTATAACAAGCTTTGATATTTTGATGAGTGACCATAATATTTTGCATGAAAACTCTAGTTACTTAATAAACCTTTCAACAGCTGTCAACACTTGAATGACTGTGATACTACTGGTTATTGCAGATCACTCTGATGCTTGCTGTTGACATATGGTAAACAAAATAGTAGCAACAACGTACAGTAATGCTTTCGCCGCAGTATGTGGAGTATGTTGAGCAGGTTCAGTGGTGGACTCTTTTCTGAGCTCAAGAAGGAGAGGGAGGTCATTGACTCTAAGACAGAGTGACACTGCAAACACAGATGCAGACAACACAAACAAGAGACTGACACTGTTGCCTAAGGTAGAGGAAAAAAAGTAAGTTAAACTGAGTGTTCAGATTTGCGTTGTGTATGAGGATGGAGGAGTGTGTGCACATGGCTCTGTTTAGGGCCTGGAGGCTTGTTTAGCTGACCTCAGTGAAAGCAAACCTCATGACAGAAGGTCTGGCATTGTCTGTGTGCCCGGGCTGCACTGGAGCCAGACGGTCTGCCGGCCGCCAGCTTTGCTTGCTTATAACGGCTGAGAACATCCGATCCCCTTGGGGAGGACAGGAGAGGAGGGGGGGATCTGCTGCACCGCTCACTGCTTTCCTCTCTGTCTTTATCTCTACTCTTTAGGCAAGGAACAAGCATTAGCCAGGTCATTAACTAATATGTTTATTATGTATGTGCATGAGTGTATCTATGTGTGTCTGTGCATGTGAGAGACAGAGAGTAAGAGAAAAAAAACAAGGGGGGTGGAAGAGGGAAAAGTTTGGATACAGGGGCACAAGACACAAATGGAAAATTTTGTTCAAGAGAAAACAGAACACACACACAGAGAAAGAATTTCTTTTTCTTTTTGTCTTTATTTTACCAATCATAGAAGTACTTTCCAGCACAAAGAAGCACAGAGTCTCCATGTCAAAGTATTTCATTCATGAATGTGTCCCCTTTTATCCTCTCAACTTCCATTAATTTATCTATCACACAGAGAAGCCTAAAGCTTTGTGCTCTGACAGAAACAAATGGTCTCTAATTATCTCCAGACGCCCATGTTCAACCATGACAGAACACTTCCACTCCTTCTGAGTTGTGCATCCACAATGCCCGTCCAGCAAACCTTTCACAGACTCCACATGTGGACATTTTTAAAAAGTCCATGAAAAAATTGTGGAAGATATTTTTTTATGTTTTCACATTGCATAACTTCTAGGTGGAGAATTTTCCTCCTTCAAGTGTTCTAAAATAGTATGGTTTCATTCTCAGTGTGTAGCGTAAGATGGAAAACAAACAAGTCAGTGGGAAGGTAGACAAACCTTTCTTCTGCTGCTTCAACTTTCTGTCAGTGTGGGAACAGGCAACCATCTCCATGACTGCATGGAAAGAGGGAAAAACTGAGGCAAGAAGAGGACAAACTCTCCCAGAGCTCAAATTCATGTGGTGGAGAGTGGAAATTGGAAAGCTGAAAAAACCAAAGGAAGAGACAGATAAAACAGAAATGAGTTTGGTCAGAGAAAATGTGACATTCTTACAAGTTTATACCAACACTTTTTTTTACACAGAGTGCTTTAAAAGTTACACAGAGAGATGTTTATTGTTTTTTTTAAGACAGTAACATAAGTAGAAACTAAAGAAACTTTGCACGATTGAGGAAAATTTTATAAAAACTATCATAGGGTCAAACTACAGTGGCAGCAATAAAGGTAAGAGGAACATTACAGAGACTAGTGTGGGATTTGTCTCCCTTGGGGTACTAGCATTGCAGAGTAACATGGTGTAGGATCAGTAGCATTTTGGGATAAAAACAGCTTATTTTGATTACTGGTCACCTTACTGGTCATTTAACTGGTCAGCTATAGAAAAGATATGTGTAAAATGTGACAAGAAAGAATAATCACTGCCAAAATGGGGGGAAAAAAAGCTTAAAAACCTTGTATTTTTCTGTTATTTAAGGCCAAAAAGAGTGATTTTAAAATATTCTTATTTAAGGTGGGTTTTTTTTCTTGTTAGAAAACAAAGCATTTCTACACTAATTATTGTAGCTGCAGCAAACTAATTCATATTGCTTTAGGCAATGCAAAAATTCATGATGCCACAGTAGCAACATTTTAAAGTTTGCTACAAATTTGGAAGTCACAATTAGATTAAAATTTGTTTGTTGAAAACAAGATAAAAGCTGACTCATCAATGGGCCAAACAAGTATCATGCAGACTGGTTTGGTGTCACAGTGCTAAGAACTGTCAACAGGTTTGCATCTTTTAATAAGATGACATGTTAGAAACCTGTTGAGCTGCATGAAACTGACCTATCTAGATAGCCTTTTAATGCCTGTCCAAGTACACAGTATTAATAATGGGGAAATTAAAGGGTAAATTGTCCTGGCAGAATGACAGTCCTATCCATCCGACCTATCAAATGTGACAAAGGAAAAAAATCTCCTAACACGAAAGCAAATTAGTAGAGAACCTGATTTGATAATGGATTTCACCTGATGAATTTGTTAGTTTGACATGATATATTTGATAGTCAAACAGAAGACATTATTGTTTGTGCATGTGTCTTCTTGTTGCTGTAAAAAGGGTTTATTTTCCCTAATGTTTTCTTGTACTGAATGCTCTTTAGCCCAGCAGTTTATGTACAGTAGTAACAGAGTCATCTGCTGTCCAGATTCCTTTGTGTGTGTCCAGTTGCAGGCTCTACACTACACACCTTCAACACAGAACAAGGCCCAAACAGCAGTGCACATCTGGGGCCTGAGCTGGCTCCCAGCCACAACTCCCCCTGTGTACATTGTAGCTCACTGTAATTGTACATTTTCATACCAGCAGCCTGAGCTTGACGACTCATGCAGACATTCTTTGTTGAGTAAGGTCAAACAAGCTTACATGGAGCAAGTTTATATCTTGCCTCAGTGCAAATGCTGGATTGTGCAAAACTCATCTCCATCTTATCACTGTTATTTCTAATATGAACACATTTATACTAAATTGTATCTTATCTTGGTGTTGGTTGCGCTATTTCCCAGTTAAAGCATAAGAAAATTTGTAAATGCACAAACACTACAAGGGTTGTTAAAGGTCTATTGATCCCTCTGTCAGTTGTGAATTTTCTTAGCCTTTACAACTGTGGGAAGAAACTGCATATCAGGCCTCAGATCAGCATGATTATCTTTGTCGAGTGACTCGGCAAAGCTGTAATCATAAACAGAAGAATCAAAGTGCTGTGGTATGTCACAAGTGATGACGGAATGTCTATTTTTTTTATTTATTTATTTTTTCCCCAGGATAAGAGCACTCACAAACACAAGATGTTTTCCAGTTAACCCAACATCCTTTATCAGCCTGTACAACATAAACAACATTGGCTGCTTCATTACTGAGGATGTTTACCTGCACAATATACACATATGATAACACTCATTATGAAGAGTCGCCGTTTCCTTTTTTATGGCATGTGTCTGAGGGAAACATCATTGCTTAAAAGATAAATTATTTATATAAATATTAAATTATTCTGATAGGAAAATGCTGCATGGATCCTCTAGATGTATGAGGATTGTAGTATAGTGACATCTGCTGAGCTGATGTTAAGCTTCTATGACAAAAAATAGAAAAAAAAAACAAAAACAAAAACAGAGAGAAAAGCATCTCCATGGCCTGATCAACCACGTGTAAATTATTGGGTAACTATTACATCTGTAGTAACATGTTGTGTTAAAAATATTTTACATGTTAAAAGCCTCATAATTTTCCCCTTTATAACAAGATAATAAAACTCTCATGTGTTGCCTGAATGTGTCTTTCATGTTTCAGTTTTAAATAGCACAGAGGACCCTCGTGTTACTACTCCTTTTTAAGCCCTCGTTTTGGAGCTTCTCCATATTATAGGGGTATTTCCCTATCTTTAATCAAAAGTGTAATTGTTTGATTTGAGAGCAGGATTTCTTGTTTTTACGCTCAAATATCTTGCTCTCTCTCAAAACTCTGCTCTCACACACAATAAGTCCCTATTGCGCTCAAATATATCATTCTTCCTTTCAAAACTCTGCTCCTCTTTTCAAGTTTAGTGTTGCAGTTTCAGATCTCCTGCGCTCAAGCTTTCCCTCACACTCAGATGCATTCTCTGCTCTCTCAAAACTTATGCTCTTGGATATTTTTCCCGATTGCAGATTTACTCCATATCCAGATCAAAGCCATTTATCTTTGTAAACTCAAGGTTGCACTACTATCTGTAGCCAATAAAATGACAACAGGTAAGTACTACACATAACCTTTAAGCTTGACACTAACTTAGAACAGTCTTGAAGACACAAATAACTGAACCTTCGGTTAGTAGAATAATATATTAAAAGGCTGAATTTTATGCATTCCTAGCTGCTGACTCTTTGTTATGTAGCTATGATTTAGAAACTGGTTAAAATCTTTACTTGCCTGAAAACTAAGAGGCAAGTTAATGTAATGCGGGCAAGAGTAATGACAGTAATGCCCTTCAGGTCTTAGACAAAATAAAATCACAATGCTATTTTAAATGTTTTTTAAAGGTCAAATGTCGATTAAACGAATAGGAAAAAATAGAGAAAGAAAGTATCTAAAAAGTATGAGTAAATGCTTGAGTTCCTCCCCAGCAAAGCTTGAAAAACAGTCTACCTGCAGACAAGGCATCCAGTAAATACCAGTCAAACTGTAAGCATATTATATTTTCCTCGGCTGTGGTTATGTTCTGCTTTCTGGCAAAGTCACAGCAGTCTTCCCCCTCTCCCACAGACACAGAAGACACTGTGTCCCTATTATATGTAATTATATTAAATATATGGGGAATCTGAAAAATGAAGTGTTTTCATATCTACAGTATGTCTGCTCCTTAATAAGCTGCAATTAAGTTATTCAGTTTCATACCCACTGCCAGACACCTAAATAATCTCTTTTGTGCCCTGTAGAAGAGCCAATTCTGTCCCAGAGCCCACCCCCTTCATCTTCCTTTCTAACTGAACAAGGGTTGACAAGTTCTTGTCGTTCCTGGCCAGTTGGAGGGAGCCCCAACAAAAGAGCCCTTGTTTGAGACTTACCCCTGTCAGACTGCGCACTTTGATATTAAAAACTCTGCTGAGGGGGGTTGAAGGGCGAGGGGAGAGTTAGAGTAGGGAGGGTGGGTGGGAGCGGCCAGGGGAAAGATGAAAAGGATGAAAACAAACTCCTACTGTCTCCTAAGCCCATGTCTGTAGGTGTAACCTCATAATAGATTCACAAATATTTGTCCAGTCATAACAAAATAAAACAGCTCTTTGACTCCTCGTGTAGTACAGTAAGTCTGATCAGCCTCCACCAACATGTCTCCAGCTTGTCCTGCTATAACAACCACCTGCCTATTCCCTTGTATTCTCACACAGTGATCACACAGGGGGCCTCTCTTTAGATGTGAACTGGGCTCTCAAGCTGGAATGGAGCCATTGCCAGAGGGAAGAAATCCCCTGATACTGTACCTCACTGACTGAGGCCTTGCCAGTGAAATACTAGCAGATGCCTGGTTGTGCCCAAAAATGTGCACGTGCCAGCAAAAATAAACCAACACTGAGGACCAAATTTGCCCTCAGTTTAAACCTACACTTGAGAGTGAAAACTTGGCTTGTGTATTCAGAACTGTAGCTTGATTTCCTGGAGCACTCTGTTCACACCAGGGCATGATGGGACATAAAATACATTATATAGAAATATGAACTTCATTACATCCTTCTCAAACACATAACACAGACAGAGTCATGCTTCCTCCTTTGATTTGAAGCCCATTCAGGAATGAGAGGTAGCAGCATAGATGAATATATACACTTTGCAAGCAAATTTGACAAGCTACAGCATGTCAGCCATTCAGAAAGAATGCAGAAGCAAGTGTAATGAGGACTTTCTATTTCGTTCTGCTTGCACGCCGTCTGCTATTATCACAATTTTGAGTTGCCCTGAGGGCAGTGATTATAGTGTTTATATTAATTCCCTTGGATTGTTTCATTTTGTTCATACAGGCCAAAGGGGGGGGGAACCCTCGAGATATTAGAGGGATGCCAGGGGAGAAAGGAGACAGTACACAGATTAAACTGATCAGCCTAACAATCACTGGTTATTGAATCTCTGATGCACAAGGTCCTGCTATAGTGCTGATCTGGTTCCTGTGGCTGGGGGCTCATTCCTATTAGCATCTGCATGCCATGTTAATGGCTGTAAGAACATCATCAAACCTGTAGGCTTTGACAGGCTGCCGCCACTCATACCTGCAGCCACAGGCAAGGGGATGGGCGTTCACATAAATCTTCTGAGGAATCTGTGAGAACCACACCATTGTGCACAAGAGCAAGCTGCCAAGAGCAGCTAAAGATAACATACCTGTACCTGGCTTGAATACCCATATGTTTTTTGCTTTAACAGATAACAGCCAGAGAGATTATGGTGTAGAGGGAGGAATTACCAGAAAATACACTCTGGTATTTGATTTTTATGATCAATTACAAGACAGTTTGCTTGTTGCTGTGCTGATCCCGCAGAAAATGTGTAAATCCTGGAATATAAATTATAGATATTTGAATTTTTCTTCCATTGTTTTCTACGATATTCTTCTACTTTACTACAGTTGAAGTCTTTAACTGTAGTGAAGTAGTAATTTAACTAGTGTTTTATTTGTGTACAGTTTTTGTTTTATTTATTCCCATGTATTCATCTTCCCTGCTTGGAGAAGCAGTTTTTTATGCACAGTTTTATGCTTTTATCATTAGTCTTAATTGTCTCTTTTTATGTATGTTTGCTCCTGATTGATTTTTTTAAGCATTTTGAGTTACTTTTGTCTGAAAAGTGCAATAAAAATAAAGTTTGATTTGATTTGGATTTACCGTTAAAATTGAAATTTACCACTTTTTACATCATTTTATTGATTTGACAGCTATAGTTACTTTCTGCTATTGCATATTGGAAAATACATTAAAAATGGACTTGCATTCTATTCAAATATAGCTAGTGGTTTCCACTCAAAAACTGCAACCTGGTAAAAGGAAAATGTCCAAAATTCAAATTTATCTACTTTTAATGTGTATTTGTATATTTTATGTTTATTGTAATGACCTAGGAAGTTTCTTGTTGATGCCTACAGTTAAAGGTTTAATACATTTTCCTTCCACTCATATATTTACATTTGTTTATTTAAAAGTTTAAGAAGCCTTGAAGTAAGTTCTACTGAAATATTGAAAGATATAACACATCAGTGGTTGGGTATCATCCCTGACTCATCTAACCTCCAAATGCAGACTTTGTCACTTCTTTAACTTGACGTAATTGTCAAATCCTGAATACGCCATAAAATGTGGTGATTCTGTGTTCCTCCATGGAGTTATTTAAGTCCGACAGCAAAAGACAAACAACAACATAGATCGTGGATGACATTTTTGGGATTTTGTGAGGAGTAATGCATGCTCTGCAAATGACTGCAGCATCTTCAACAACATATATATATATTTATATATAACTTACTATAACTACTATATAACTTATAACTAATTAACTTACTGTACTTATAACATAACAGACGTAAGGATGATGTACTAGGAAACACATTTACTGATAAACCAAGAGCAAGATATCTGCCCTCTTTCATCATAGTTACCTGTTTCTCCATATCTCTCTCTTTTCTTCATTCGAAGCATTCAGTTAGGACTTAACCCTAACCCTGTGCTACAGTTCTTCTACTTCTTAAAAATTTTTGGCGGTTGGCAACAACGAATTGGTGCATTACTGCCACCAAGTGGTCTGGAGTGTGTACCAGAATGTTGGCTACATTTTCCCAATCCCATGCACTGACCTGTCATGTTGCCACACGCCCCATTTTAATAACCACTGGTCTAGAAGGTAGGCTCACTGAATCAGCTGTGTGCTGCATACTTCATGCTAGACTGTGTTTTGCTACTTGGTCAGCGATCTAATATTATTCAACGGCCACCAAGTCTCACAGTTTTGACCTTGTTTTCTATCTCGTGGATTTGTTCTTCAGCCTTGCACCTTGGTTATGTAATCTTTACCTTACCATTGACAACCTTTGCCTGCCTGTTTGACCCGACTCTCTTGCCTTGCCCTCAACCAAGTGATTGTTGGCCATCCTATCCTCAGCCATTCAAGCAGCTTATCTCAAACTTACTTCCACTTCTGTTGGATTGCTCCTCTTGTTAATTATTTTATGCCTCAACTGCAGAGTTGTTTTGACCAGACCCAGGAATCCAGTCTACACATTCTTCATTGTTGTAAAATACAACTCTTTAATCCTTTCAGGCTTTTGTGGTGAGTCCAAGATTCTCAGGCCATCACAGTTCATGCACAGAACCATGTAGCTTTTTAATTCTTAACATTTAGCATCTTTTTCACACACAAGAGATACATTGGGGGCTTTCATGGCTTCAGTGTCTCAGGAAACCTCAGTTGTCTCAAGAAATGTTTAGATTCAGCTTGTGGCTTGATTGGGATTAGTAGACCAGTTTCTTATGTAGTCGGCACAACTGGATACAACAGTGAATTCAATTACCACAGGGGTGGCCAACGTTGGTCCTCAATAGCCACAATCCTGCATGTTTTCCATGCATCCCTGCACCAACACACCTGACTCAAATTAAATGGATCCAACAGCCTATAAGGATCTGCACAATGACTCATTAGTTTAAGTCAGGTGTGTCGGTGCAGGGATGCATGTAAAACCTGCAGGATTGTGGCTCTCGAGGACCGACGTTGGCCACCCCTGAATTAGTACATCAATCTAGTCATGGAATAAGCACCAATAAGGGCCAATGTTTTTGTGAAATGAATGCTTTCACTTTCACTCATTTTATACTTTGGTATAAATATTCTAAGGAGTAAGAATGCAAAACTCAGCTTCCTTAAATGTTCTCTGTCTCTTCTGCCTGCTTCTCCACCTCTCCCCACTCTCTTACAGCGAGGTGCCGACAGAAGTTAGCATTCACAATCTTTCTTTTAAGGCTTTAACAGGAGCCAGATGAAAGACAGCAGCAGATTAAGATGTTAAACAGCTTCATATGGGATGGCATTGGATGAGTGAAGCAGATGGGGCTGGAGCACATTGGAAATGGAGATAAACAAAAGCCCAGGAATGTCAGATGGAGATCATGTTGCACAGCCCTCGAGGAATAAGACATGTTATTAACACTAGCTGCTTTCGTTTGGTTGGGAAGCCTCCAGGGAACACTTATGTTCTCAAGGGACCTCAGAAAACACAGAGCCAACTGAACATCCAATTCTCTGGCTAAGATTCTGTCTTTTGATAAGTTCTTATTTAAAATGTCTTAAAATCTTTTAAAAAATCAGTAAAAAATGAAAAAACAAAACAAAAAACTTCTGATGAATAGCTGCTGAAAGATGATGTGTTGCTGATCCATTGTATGGAGGAGATGAGCCAACAATTTCTGGCCAGAGGCCGCCTCATTTACTGCAGCTGTACTGGCAGGGTGATGAGTATTGAATGTAAAGTTACACTGTGATGGAGTTGCCAAGTCGGATATATATTTAAAGCAGCATAGTCATTATCAGTACTTCTTTTAAGATCCAAGACGATGTCAAAGCCTATAAAACGTTCACGCAGGGTAAATATTGATTAATTTTACTAATTTAATCTCTGACAAAAAGTGTCCAGCCAAAAGTCATAAAATGAAGAAACAATCCAGACAGCTCTGAACTTTAAACTGAATTTGTCTTATGACTTTATTTGCAGCAAAGAGAGCATCACTAAAATTTAATTAGTGATCAGCTTCTTCCTCAAGTTCCTCAAACAGGTCCAGTTCAAAGACAGTGAAATAAACACTATTGTTAAAATAATGGAAACCATTGTGTGTGACTGCACTGGTACTCATATCCCGCCTTCCATGAAAATCACAACAAAATGACTGAATAATCATAGAGGGGTTAGTATTGTTTAGCAAGGCTTTAACATTTAGATAAAATGTTGCAGCACAGCAGCCCAGTGGGCATAACAAGCAGCTAAGAACTGCAGTGGTTTCAATTCTCTGGAGTTACAAGAGTGCCAAATGAGACTGGAAAGAATCCTACTTTTTGTTTTCTTTGCTCCTTTGGATAACCAAGCTGATTATGAGTGCTGTGTAGGGAGCAGTTTCAGCTTAAACTCCTATTTTTTTCTGTCTGTGTGTGTTTTTTCTGTGTCAGTACTTGTGAATGATCTGTATAATATGTTCATTTTGACATAATAGTCTGAATGAACACATACACTCACACATTCCTGGCCCCTTGTTGGCACTCATACACTCTGCAGGTATGTCAGTGGGGAGACAGGCGGTGGTGTGTGCCCCAGGAATGTGAAACCTGACCTCTAGGCTGGAATTTGAGCTTCCTCACTCATCCTTACTCTTCTAGGTGATATACGCTCTCAGAGCTGGCCTCATGCTGCCCAGCAGACTGAAACTGCTACAGCAGGTCAAACAGTGGAAGAATAAGCTGAAACTCTGGCCTCAGCTTAATGAAAACATTAGATTGTTTTAAACTGACCAGCAAGATGAAGTGTTGTTGTTTGGAGTATAAGAGGGAAAGAAAGAATTTTTTTATTTGTCAGAATATCTCTCATGAAATACACCAAAATGAGTCCTCTGCTTTTAACCTGTCACTAGTTACACTAGGAGCAGAGGGCTGCTGTTTTTCCGACACCTGGCCTTGTTCAGAGGCCCACAGTGGTTCACCTCTGTCGCTAGCCTGGGAACTCATGCAACAAGTCGTGCAGGCCCAGCATCATCCGCTTCTCTTCTACTTCGCTGTTAAATCTCTAATAAGTCTCTTACAAAAAGCTCAGTCTATAAGATGTGACTTCTATGAAAAGCAAAACAGCAAAACAGAATCAGGTATCAGTGACATGGACATCTCAGATCCTGAGGAGAGTAAGAAGAAAAGCCCACATGGCCGAGGCTAACTGCCTCAGCAGCTCCAGCCACCCATTCAGCCCCAGTTCGCACAACCACAATTACTTCAAGCCAAACCTCAGGCTGAAAGCTTGGAAGGTAAAACAGTGTGACTGCATTTCCTGAGTCCACCCCATTTAAACTCACAATATGGAACATATTAGGAGGCCTGCAAAAAATGGGGATCGGGGGGGGGGTGTTGCAGTGTTCCTAGATTTTCTTCTTTTTTACGGCCACTTGGGAAAAAAAGAGAGAAACAATTTTCTAACAGGACAAACCAGGTCTGTGGAAAGAAGTTTTGTTGAGCTCTTGGTGAGATCAATGAGCATGGCATGCTTCAATATATAGGATTACCTTTCTTACCATGTGAGGCTGCTCAGTGAATGCATTTTGCATTACTTAGCAGAAAGTGTAAAGCTATTTGTGATTGGCTGTCCTATACAGTCACATTTCCAAAAACCCACAGGGAAGCACAGCCACAACCATAAAGGCATTGAAATATAAATCTGAGAATGGCTGCAGTGCTCGGCATTCATGTGCTGTTGCCTAATAGCTGAGGTAGAGGGCTTGGGAGGGATTTGATTATAACCCGTAAAGCAACTTTATTAGAGCCTAAATTATAGAAATTTCTGAGATTATATCACATAGAACACAGCAATCATTTTTTTTCTTCTCATCAGCCAAGCTCCTCTTGCAAAGACAAAACTGCCTCTAAAAGAAAAATGAAATATTAAAGATTGCGATTCAAGCAGTTTCTGCAGTGAACGAGGCCTTGTCTCTTGGCAAGGGTTTAAATGAAAGAGGAATTCTGATTTTAAGGGGGGGGGCATCCTAGTTTAGGTTAGAGAAAGCATGCAGTGTCACGCCTGTGTGCACTTAAGAAAGAAATGCTTGTTTTCAGTCAGGTTGAATGTGTTGCAGTAAAGATAGAGTGTGACTTCATTCTGTTTGACTTAGCCTATAAGTTCTCAGAGGCAGAATACAAACAAATGACGACTGACAACATCATTTAAAGTAAACCTTTAGATGTTACATTCACCAGCTAATATGCTGAACATGCTAATGCAGAGTTTAAAACACTTTAGGATACTTGCAACAATGAGGACCACAGTGTTCTGATGATTGAAGTTGGAAGGGCAGCAACAGGCGGGTGATAAATGCTGTCAGAACTGAGCCTAGGGGTGTGTGTTAGTGTGTGCATGCACTCACACTGTGGCATTCTTTTAACCTCTGTGGAAACTCACTAAAATAAATCCTTTTCGTACGTCAGAGAGGCCCCTGCGCACCCTGTAATTACCAAAGGGAGGGTGGGATCTGCAGAGAAGCATCAGGATGGGGCTGCTTTTGGCTTTTGAAAAACCACCTAAACGCTTACTCAATGGCCTATTCCAGGCTGGGTTAGAGGCCCACAGCACAGAAGCAGACTCACTGTTTGTCATTCAGGAGGTACAAACAAATATGTCCCTTTGAAAGCCAGATTTAGCAACAACTTTGAGTGTGAAATATATGGCCTGTGATGGCTATTTAGGTACAACACACCTGTGAGCCTATCCTAAAGCACAGACACATCAGTCACATTACATTTTGTCTGCTGTCTTAAATTTAGCCCAATAAAAATGGAAAAGTACCCAAAAGAATAAGCTTACCTTTCCCCATCTTGCACTGTGTGTTATCCCATAATCCCTTCTGAGAGCGTAGATCCCCTGTGCACTTGCATGAGCCAGCACGCCCAATAAGTGGCGAGCATGGCAGCTGCAAGGAGCCGTAATTAACACCCTCAGCCAAGGTGAGAGGACTTCCGTAGGCTGCCGTTCATGAGAGACAGAGAACAGGAAGAGTCTCGGGCACCCTGTGTAATCTCTCTTCTTTTCAAAAAGGTGCTATTACCTCACTGTGCTTTTACTGAGGCCAGATGTGCAGGATGGGTCATCAGTAGTAGCTGCAAGCTGTGTTGCTTCCACATCTGCCTGGCTCAGATGACCTACTAACTCTGTTTTGACTCAACTAGAGATTATTACTTCTCACATCTTGGTAGGTGATATCCTTGCAGATGTATTAAACAATCTTACTTATCAGACCTGCTTTGTTTCAAACTGTGAACATGAAGAATGAGAGCTGGAGGGAGGCTTTCAGGGAAGAACCTACAGTCTAAAGAATGTACTGAGGCTTTGGCAGGACAGAAGGCATAATAACAGGGTTTCAAAATTCGGGGCTTTAAAAAGCAGTTGCCCACACGCTGAATGAGCAGCGAAACACAAACATACGGAAACCCATACGAATCATACACAGAGCGATAAGTGTTCTTGGGAAAGGTAGTAACAGTTTAGCCCTCCCTTCGACATCCGTTTGCAATCAACACTACATCTACAGCTAAGTGTATCGTTAAGAGTGGAATAAAATGGAGGGAGTTTTTTGTATCCCGAGGGCAGCACACACTTAAACAAAACAAACCCAAAACAGTTGCTAATCAATACCATTCTTACACTTATGAAGCACACAAAGCTGCTTATATGGCTTTTCTACCTCTCTCCATCTTGACGAACGCTACAGTCGTCCTGCCACAAATATTCCAGCTCTGGAGCGGAGCAAAGTCGGCGCCTTCCCTGAGACGCAGCCACAGTGGATGTTGAATTGCCGCTTGGCCTTTCCCCAGCCCTCTCTAATTAAACCCCCCTCTCATACGCTCTGTGGTGGCTTGTGTAATCTGCTCACTATGAGTCTTAACTCCTCACAACCCCATATAATTGTGTGTCAGTTCCTCTCCAGTGGTGATGTGGCCCTTTTCCCATAACACAGACACAAAGGAGCTGGATAATGGCCCCCAATTGTAAGGAAGAGAGTGGAGGCAGAGACAGAGGCGGAGTGGAGCCACTCCTCTCCGCTGTTTGAACACTTCATAGTCTTGTCTCCAGACAGACAGTGGGCCTGAAGGAGGCTGTCTGAGCTTTTATGGAGGAGGTGAAAGACACAATCTAAGTGAAGTGTTTTTTGACTAAAAGTATAACAAACTGTCATTTAAAAAGAGAAGATTCTTTTCCTTCTGTCATTCACAAACTAAAAATCTAGCTCTGATGTCTGAAAGAGTTCTCTTAAAACACACACAGACATTTGTTCTTACAACTGCACAGTTCAGCAATCATCGGAATCAGAGTGTCACTGAAAGCCTCTATTGCTCAGTGCTGGCAGAGCTCTGTGCACCCCTCCTCTCACTACCATCACCGCCAACCTGACAACCCAACACCAGCAATTATGAAGGAAGCCAGCGAAACCACATCCAGTTTGGCTGCAGTTTTTAAGATTCCAGCGGGCTTATAAAACTTCCTGGTTTCTCTGCACACATTCCAGGATCACTGTGGCGGTTTCAGGGCACTGTATCCCTTCACAATTAGAACAAAGTCCATTGTGAGAAAAGCTGATCAATGATAATGTGCTGAACTAGGAACGCTTAAACGAGCAAGGCCTAACTGCTGAGACTGAGTAGTTTCCTAATTTCCTCCTATGCTGTCCTCTACCACCCTCCTCCTCTAGGCTCATTACTGGGGTTCCTCGGGACCTAAAGGACATCTGGATCAGCTAAGCTAGCTTTTTCTTTAAAATATAATAGTGAACTTGATTCTGAAAATTTCCTAAACATTAACGTCATCAGTCATCTGCAGGGTCTTTTAATTAACTCCTCAATGTCCACAGCCAATGCAGATATTACATCACACTTCACTTTGACCATTTGCTGCTGCTAAAAAACAATGGGATGCACAGAGCTAATAACACACACCAAACAGAATTATTATGCGAATACTTTATTATCAATGTGTGAATGGTGTTAGCTTTTTGTCTGGATATTAATAGTATATGAAAACTATACACCAAATCCAGGCCCACCCTAATTTTGCTGTATAATTTCTCAAGTTGGTATTGAAAGATCCTTATTATATATATATATATATATATATATATATATATATATATATATATATATATATATACATATATATACATATATATATATATATATATATATATATATATAAGCCAAAGTGCATTTTCCGTTATTTTTCCTCTCCATATACACATTGCACCATACATAAATAATTACATTGTAAAAATGACTCCGTATTTACAAGTATAATATATATTTTATATAATATATAAAACTTTATATTAAATCTAGGTAGATGATATTTGGGATATTTTATGGGGTCCATTTGTGTTATCTATGGTTGTTGAGGAGAATCTCCAGCCAGCAGGGGCAGGAGGTGATGAACTGTCTTGAATAACAGGGGCCCCAGCCCTTAGCAAAGCTGATGCGCACACTGTTGGGGTCATAGGGTCCATCCAGGAAGTCAGCCTCTGTGGTGTGCCTCAGGAGGCATGAGCGCTCATAGTCAAACACCTTGATAGAGTATCCTGGCATCACCTTACGCACAACCAGAGTTCTGCTGTTAGGCACATCCAGCGTTGGCGAGTTGACAAATATAGGGTGTTCGCTCCGGTTGTACGCCCAAACGCCATCCGGTTCTTTGCTGAGGAGAATCCCGTAGCCAATCTTTCCACGTGTGCGCTGAACGGTGCTGCTACGGTGATCCAGATTGAGCTGGCCCAGGCAGAATCCTGTGCCCTGAGGTAGATCATAGAAGATGCTGACAGAGTGCTCATACACTGTGTAGAGGCGACCCACACGGGTGCGGTGCTCCCAGTATGCCACATTACACCAGTGGATCTGCTTAGGGGCATCAGGTGACATGCTGGCATCTAGAAGAGACAGAGAAACAGCCATTAAATAAAACATAAACAAAAGTAAGCAGGGCTGGTAAAAAGGAAGGGTTGAGTTTTAAGGGATTAACTATGTCTTTTTATTGTTCAGAGCAGATGGCCATCCTATAAATACTAAAGGAGGCACTGTATTGAAATTTAAGCCTTGTATAAATACCACTGCATGCTCATCTGTCCAACACACACACACGCACACACACACACACAACTATACATATCCTGAGGGTGTAGTGAGGTCAATCCATCTAAAGACCTGCATTTCCTCTTTCTGTCTCAAGGGGGCACTGTAATGATTAAACAATGACCACCCATCAGAGCCGTTCACTGCTGCTCACTCATGCACATTAAAAACAGATCATGTTTACAAAAAAGAAATTAAAATTACACTCAGTGCTCCCACTGAACACTGAAACCAAACACTTTGTGGGTATAGCATGTAGGGGCTGGACTGAAAACTTAATTACAACTTTTTGAAAATTCTATTTTCAGCACATGCACATTTTTCATCAGTTCTTTTCTACCAGTGGAACAAAGCTGGCATCTTGTTTCCAAACATTTCTGCCCTGTAAATCAGCTTCTTAATTCCGTTTTCATGCCTGCAGTCTGTGAACTCTTCTCAGTGACAGCCCTCAGCACTCCAAAGTGAGTTACTACTCCCTAGGTACACTTCGATCTTCACCATACTGAAGACACACACACACACACACACACACACACACACACACACACACACACACACGCACACACACACATACAAACACACACACACAGTTGACTGTTCTCAGAAGCTCTTTCAGTCCACACTGCATAGATGTCCTACATTTGTGTTACACATAAACTCTGTGGTGAGAGGATAGAGGCTGGTGGATGAGGAAGAAAAAAAATTAAAAGCTCCATGATCTTACATCCGTCTCCTCACCCTGTACTTTTGGAGACTGAGGGAGCCCCTTTCTCCTCTTCCCTCGTCTTCCTCACATTCCACAGGAGTGGGGGTGACAGGACAAGGCTAGGCAGGGGGTCCTGCCCCCCCCATCTCCATCCAGCTCTTCCCCCTGCTGTGGGCCCAGGGACGGCATTCAGCTCCCTGACAACTTAGCACAAGCCCGTGACCCGCTGACCCCCCAGCCTTCATGCTATCAGCTCCCATTAACTCACACACAGAGTGATGCCATTATTTTGCTTCAGAGAGTCTATTGGCACAGAGAATTTAAAGCCTGGGCCTGTGGCCCCATTCCTTTCAGTCTCTCTGCTCTCAGGGCTTAATGACCGCCCGCCCCATTAACAAACGCCTTTAAGGTGGAGCATCATGGATCCACACACCAACAAAATGCCTTGCTCACCCTCCCACCCAACTAAACCTTTCTGCTGAGTGACCCACACTAGTAAAGTTTATACAAAGATTAGCAAAAACGTTGACCAGACTTGCACAGACAACGCGCCTGCTGGTTCAAGGCACTGTTAAGGAGGGGGAGGAAAGAATGACTGAGTGAGTTGGGATGTGTGGTGGTGGGGGAAGCTGCAGACAGGCTCTCTGTGTGTTTGCGCACACACTGATGGCTGAAATGACCCCCTCTCTACAGGGGCCCCAACATGCATGTGCCATTAGTGAATTCCACACTCCAGCTCCTCCAATCTGAGCTCAGTTTTTACTGCAGATCGGCTCAGCCACACAAAGGACTCAGCCCCAACTCGTTTATGGCCCTCTATTGTCTCAAATCAAATGGAGCCCACACATAAAGGTAAACTCACTTTGAAACTGCACACAGAAACACAAAAGACCAAACGTCTTATCCATTCTGAGTGAAAAGAATAAAGGGAAAAGCAATTTGGTCAACTGTATCTAGTTTTCACACATAGCCTAAAACAAAGATAGGCGGTAAGACAGCAAGGACCAGGAAGAGGAATAACCAGGACAAAGGTTAGAAATGTAATTTATGTTAAGCTTAATGGAAGACAATGACCACATCGAGAGCCAGGCCTTTTCCTGTTGCTCTGTTGTGTTTAGTGTCTACGTGTGCTCTCGTTGACATGGGTCTGTTTGGTCTTGTATGAAAATCAACCAGCATGTTTGTTATTTTTCCTGACTTTGTGCATTTTGACTTGGTAGGGGTGATGAATCAATGGCTCTGCGGACATATCTACATTTAACAGACTAAATTTAAAAAAGCAGCTCTAGAGCAATCATGCATCCTCTGAAGGTGCTTCACCTCATTTTACTCAGTAGCTCACATTACTACCACCATCAGGTTTGCCATTATCATGACCTTTTTTCTACAAAGTAGTGCAGTCTCATACACCAAGGCACTGTGTTCAGAAGTGCAGGCTTCGGAGCCATGTCTGGATCCTCTGAAAATCTAATCTAATTCAAGTGGGTAAAAGGCTTTAATTAGTAGTATTGGACCACAAAGTGAAGCACAAATTGGCCAGAGCAAAGCTCGGAGCAAACCTTAAAGTTCAGACATGAAACAGTGCAGTGAAGGCGTGCCTTCCTCACTCTGACCACAACATGGACACCCACCTCTCTTGACTCCATGTCAGACTTAAAGAGGGTCTGCTCAGGGCGGAGCAATGATGGCTGGGAGCAATTACTGGTGCTCTGCATCCATTTAACCCTGCCACCTTTTAACAGCTCCGTTTACCCATTAGAATAGTAGCGCATGTTATTATTGTTATTTTATTCTCAAAAGCCTCTCCTCTTAGTGTCAGTCTCACAGGCAGCTGACTCAATATGGATGCTACACTTCCTGTTCATGTGACCAGAGGCAATGATCTGAACTTAAGGGGGAGTTAATCAATCTGAATACCTTATGTAACCAAACTTGCTGTGCAAAAGATATAGAAATCTGCAGCTGGGATTTGATACATTAGGTAGAAGGTAAACAGGAAAAGCATGGCTTAAAGTAGCTAGTAGTGGTGTGCCAATATGAAAAGGCCATGCTCTGTCAAGCCAAAAAACAAGTACACTCATTCATTTCAGCGAGTAGAAAAAAAAATTGTGAACACCTGCATCAGCATCATAAAATCACATGAAAAACAAAGATTTAACAAACACTGAAATTTTGGAGTGCAAAGTCTAATTACAACAACATGCTAGCTACATGGATACAATTAGAACTTGTTGATTTTTCTCTTTCCTCATCACCTAATTGGAACAACTTTGGGTATCAAAAACAGGACATCAGATCTGTCAACAAACACAGATTGAACTTTGTTGAGCAGCAAAAACAGAGTAAAATATACACGCTTAATGTAAGTTATTATTTTTTGAGAAACATGAAAGAACGTGAAGACATGCAATAGTAAAAGAAGATAAACCGAAGCATAAAATTCTTGAGTTACAAGTAGAAGCTTGGAATGAAAATGCAACTGATGTCAATGATCAAAAGTATCAATAACAAAATATACCTACAAATACAAATGATTTGACATATGATTTCACAGAGAATATCTACATTATCTCACAGAAGTGAGTACACCATCGCATTTTTGCAAATATTTCATTATATCTGTTCATGGGACAACACTATAGAAATGAAACTTTGATATACAGGACACCAAACTATAAAAACTAAACTTTGATATTTTGTATGTCAAAGTTTAATTTCTATAGTGTTGTCCCATGAAAAGGTATAATAAATATTAGCAAAAATGTGAAGGGTGTACCCAATCCGTTTGAATGTCTTTTACAGCTTCAAATGTGACCAAAAAAAGAAGATCGCTGCAATGAGTTTTAGTACTTGAGGGGGAAGATGGATAATAACTGTTTAGAACACAAAAATGAGGGCTTAAAAGTGTCAGTGGCAATCCTTGATGATCATCCAGTAATGCTATAAAAGACATGAAAGCATGAAAAGCGGGGTTGCAGAAAAGAGCTGCCCCGGGGTAAACACAGCTCCGCAGCCTTGGAGTGAGATGAATGGGAGGCCGAGTGTCAGGGACAGGCAGACAAACAACAGCTTCCCCTCTGTGCTAACATCTCCCCACCGAGCTCCAGGGCCACCCCTATTACATTTCATCTTTCCTAATCCAGAGCTGGAAGAAGAGATGCACCCATTCCTTTAAAACTTCACTGAAGAGAGAGAGGGAGAGAAAATGTTGTTAGTCTTTTTACATGGAGCAGTTGACAAGAGGAGAGCAGCAGTCTCTCATCCTGTGCCAGGGATTAGAGTCTCCTCCAGCTATTAGACTCTACCAACTCAGTGAGAGGCTCTAGGCTTGGGGGTTGGCAGTGAGGTAGGGAGTTTGAGAACGATGTGCATGTGTAAAATATACTCATGTGGGTGTGAAAAGATTTCTTCATCCCTGGACTTGTTTTTCCATCCCTGCCCCCTCACACTCAACTCTACAACTTGTTGGATATAACTTTCTTTTCACCTTAACTAAGCATGAGGAGCTGAAGAAAAGCCTCAATCCTGTTCAGAGGATGGTATAGATTTAACTCAGAAGACAATGGCTCCCACACGCTGACTGTAACCCCTGAGCAGGCCACATTTAGGCTGGCGTCTGGACTATCACTGCCATCAAAGTCGACTTTATCAGACATGCTAACTGGAGCTGCTGTTACATGTCTATGGATTTTTCTCCCTGAGGTCTGGCCTTTCTCTTCTGAGAAAGAGCAAGAGATACAGAGACAGAGATACAGGCTAGGAGAAAACTCTGTGGGAGCCCAAGAAACTGAATCCATTCACCAAGGCTTTCTGATCACAATGGGAATGCTTTACATTGTCGGCCACTTCCTCCTCACTTTCCCTCTGTTTCTGTTTTGGGATGACCCCATGAGGGAGGAAAAGTGCTGTGCCCTAGATAGCAGATAACTAACAGAATCCATAAATTAAATCAATAAACAACAGAGGGTGTAAAAAGCACAGGAAGCTAAGGAAGCTAATATGGCGGAGCAGTCTGGGCGCATGAGTGAGGCTCTTGGTTTTAAGGAGAAGGCTATGTTTTTTTTATTTCAGTGAAGAAAATGTGCTCCTTATTTCCTCCTACGTTCCTCCAAAGCTCTGCAGTGTGTCAGAGACATAGAGCACAAGTGATAGTGGAGATCCAAGTGAGGCCTTCAAGAGTCTTTCAGGGCATGTAAAAGTTCTGTGAAAACTGTGTGGGTTATTTGTGAGTTTGTCATATCTACAGGCAGCCTCAAAAGCCAGGGGAGACTAATTGAGCATCGAATGCAAAACACTCAGTGAAAATCTTCCTGGGTAACTGTGCGCTTTCACCCCCTCATATAACCTATTTTTTTAGTGTATTTTGTGTGTATAAGTGTGTCTGTTTGCTAGTGTGTGAAGAAGGTTTGAGCCAAGTAGGCTGGAGCGTTTTTGGGTAGAGGAGACCCTGCACATTCCTGAACCCCTCCCCCTGCTGTGCCTCCTAACTTCCTACTCGTGTTGGGACTGAAGGGGGCGGGGGTGCAGCAAGTACGGTGCTTCATGTCTTGTCCATTTTTAACTTTTATCTGGTCAAAAAGCACAAGATACCAGTTTTGGCTGTAAAACGTACACATAAACTTTAAGCTTATTGGATCAGTTTTATTTTTCCTCATAGCAGATGTGATTTTCTTGGAGGAAAAGCAAGAACTGCTGCTTAAGAAAGGAACTGACTTTAGCTAGCCAATACGCACAGGCTGCACTGAAGGTTTGGTTTCAAATGAACAATAACAAGGAACTCTATTATTACGAGTTATATTAGTCTGACTAATTTAAGGCGAAAGGTAGGTATTTGGTTTCCACTGAGCTGGGAGGTGGTGCAGCTATGATGGACAGAGTTGCAGTTCAAACAATGGTTTTCTATTGATTGGCCCAGTAGATCAGAGTCTGTGAGAAGAATGTGTTCTGTCAGGATAATGTGGCACCAGAGTTTCTGTTTCAATCACAACACTTGCTTGACTGTAACCCACACTGCTCCACCGCGGGCACCCAGACACCAGCTCCCCAAACAAAGACAACTGTTTCCCCCCTTCTTCGACAAGTCAGCCTGTTTGCAACAAGCAAGACATTCATTAAAAATGCAGGAGTGAACATTTCCAATAATTCACAAAGTCCTTCCCTGTCAACATCTGCTAAAAATCTTGAAGCTAAAGGGAATGGCAGGATTTCATTAAGTAAATTATGTGTTGGCAGTCACAGACAGGGGAAGAGAGGGAAGCTACAGCCAGACCTCTAATCTAAACCGTACCCTGAAATGCGACAGCCTGACTGCACGTACTGAGCCACATCGCCAAGACTTTAGAAATGCACACAAATAACAGATAAGCAAAGCACAGATGACAAAAATGGATATAATTTCCCCTGGGGAACGCAATCAATGAGAGTTTTAACATAAACATGTTTACAACTTGTAACAACTGCTACTTGCAAAAACCTGATCGTAGAACACAATTTTCTTTCTGAAGTTGTATTTGAACACAAGTTTTAAAGTCAGATTTGAAAGGTTTTATCTGTCAGGAACAGGATCAAAGGCACCAAACTATGTCTATCTTACTTGGCCCCATGTTAGGACAAGGGAATGGAATGAAGTTAAGTTCCAGGAGATCACGTTTAAGATAAGGAAAGGGCCAAAAGAAATCAAATCCTTGGATCTCAACATACACGTGTAAAAAACTTAACCATGCCTTGACACACTGGGAGTTTATTGTTTACCAATCAACAGTAAGCTTCTATCCTTTCATCTAGCTGTAAAAGGCGAGCGTAGAGATGTCGAATGACATGGGCTTCTACAGTTGATCCATACACAGCAATCTGCAGGCTCAAAGAATGCACTGGCTATTCAGAGTTTTAAAAATACTGACAGCCATAGGTTCAGGCACAACTGTCAACGCTCCTCTAGGGAGGAAGGGAAAAAATCTTAAGTCTATTTTTGCCAACAATCAGACCACAGGCCTAAATCATAGCTGACCTAAATCATAGCTAGCCAAGGCCACTGGATTCATAATTGTGGATGAAACGCTTAGAAAATAAAAACTGCATCTCCTTCATTTGTCAATGCCAGGCGAAGCAATGTTAACACATTTACAGAGACCAGCTCAAATGGAGCATTGTTCTGTCTCTCAGCTTTGAGGGGAGGCACATGAAAATGCTAAACTAACACTTGGACATTCCATACATATTTAATGGCATTGCATGCTCTTTATTTGTTGCTGTAACCCTGTGCCCTGAGCTAAATGAATGGCTCTTTTGGTGGAGGAGGGTGCTGCTCTGTGGTGTGAGGGGAGTGAAGATGGCAACAGAAGCCCGCCCTGAACACACACCAAGATTAGCCAACTCAGGTTGTTTGCTGAGATAGAATATAGGGCACAAATTATAGCACACCTGAGCACACCTCCTGTTATTTCTACCAAATGCACTTTCTTTCTGTGTGGCAAGCCTGAAAATGAAACACAGCCCACCTTTTTTTTTAACTGGGCACAGTATTTCTGTAAATCAAATGACAAGTACAGCACTGTGAGGTAGGACTCACAGTCATGTATGAGGAATTATCTCTATCTGTGAGCCCTTCAGAAGTTAGTAAAACACCCAGCAGCACTGGCACCACACTGGCTTGCCAAGTGGAGATAGATAAATACTAAACTCAGCAGGCCAGTTTCTGTTGACATGTTAGGGGTTTTAGGCCTCTCCAAGGACTGCTTTAGATTAGCATGGCTTTCATTCTGCACATAGAGGTCACATTACCTCACCAGATCCAGGACCCGTCTTAATAGATTTGACTACAAAACGAATCAACATAAAAAAAAAAGAAAAAACGAAAAAACTGATCCTGCTCAATCTCTGAGACAACAACAAAAAAAAGTAAAAAATAAACAATCAAATGAAAAAAACATAAGAAGGCTATATTTGAAAAAAAAAACTTCATATAAATCTAAGGCTAAATATTAGCTTTGAGCATGTTCTGTAGCCCTCCTATCTCAAAACATTGGAAATTGTAAGATATTAATGTAATAGGAAGAAAATATAATTTCCCACAGAAGATAAATAACATGCACTGCAATCATATTGACAACAAATATTCAACAGTCCTCCATTAAAAGTAAAAAACAATGCTAACAAGTCCTTTGAGGATCCTCTGTGTCCCAACTCAAGCCAGAATAACTTGTAGCAGATTTGTGACACACAACAGTCTAACAATGCTGAGAAAGGGAAAATTAAAAATGGCCTTATCGCTCTTATCAATGGCTCTTTTTTTCTATGTGTATGTGTATTACGTAAGGGGAAACGGAAGTCAGCCTCCCAGGACAGGAACGGATACTTGAGACGAGGACTGTGGGTACGAGCCCTACGCCACCACAGAGAGAATAGAACACAAGACCCTTCAGGATGTGCAGTTTCAACCCTCTGCCCCCAGTTTAGAGTGGACTCTGCAAACTGGACATGACAAACGGGTGAGGAGAGCCCCTTCACATCCCCTGAGATGCTGACCTTCTCTTCAACATTCTTCAGTCTCCCCCCGCTGTCAAAGGGGCAATTCACTGCCCTTGCGCTGCTACAAAACCCAGGCAGCTTTTTAAAACAGGATGTTTGTCTGAGGCCTCCTTCCCCTCAAATAAACAATCCGCAAAACCTGATTTCGGGAGGCAGAGTGGAAGCACTCGAGTCACATTATTTCCACATCCCATATCCTGGAGCATTCGGGCTCCTGAGGGAGTGTGGGCGGCCAGGCGCTGGGAAGACTGGGCTGCGGTAGAAACCTGAGGCCGTACGCCAGGTTTCAGGGGGAGATGAGTTTCGGGCTATATCACTCAAAGGTCTGTAGGATGGAGGAAGGGGCTCAAAGGAGGTGAGGAGGGAGGTGTGCGTGGCTGACATAATGATGTAGCTGCAATAAACCGAGGCTCTGTCTGTGCATTGCATTGTCAGGGTACTTTTTGATTTATGCACTGCTGGAATTACAGACTGTGTACACTCAATATTCTGACAGAGCTGAAGGCTGAAAGTTATTTGTATTATTTGGATGAAAATGCCAACAATATGCCACTCAGGATTATACTTGAGCTCAGAAAAGAAAAAAGAAAATAACATCAATAAAATATTGAGGATGATCTAATATGAAGAATATAACATTTCACATAAAATAGGAGGTGCAATATATTCCATATCTTTTTACATTTGATGTGGAGAGTGGATAGGCTATTCAGTTAGATCGTAGTTTACGAGGAATCACAAGCTTTCAAAGTCAGATCAACAAGTGTGGGTCCAGTCTAATCTGCTTTAATAAAGAGAAGCATTACATGCTTTAATTGGACTGTCTAATTATTCCATGCATGTCTATTGTGTCTGACAGACACAGGGAATGGTTAGATGCTTAGTGATCACCTCTTCCTGACACAGACAGGCAAGTGTGATTAGTATTGACTGCACAACTTAATTTGCTTAACTCCAGCGTGTAAATGCATGCATCTCGATTTATATGAACACTGAGGATGAAAAATAGTCTCAAAGACTATAAACAAAAGCATTAAAGATGCTTATTCGCAGTCTCAGCCCCTGTGCAGTGTAGTACACCGTAAATTCTCAGAGCAATTTATTGTGTGACTCATCTGAAGCCCTTCCCATTTATCTACTGACTGTCACTTTCTGCCTGGAAGAATTAGTCAATACCTGAGTGGACCTGACACAGAGACCGCCTGCAGACGAGACATCCAGAGAAACAACGGTTTTCCACTGAAATCATGCAGCAACAGTAAAGCAATGCTTCACTACTGTGAGAGAACCCCATCTAGTTGCCGATGCCCTCTTTCCTCCAGTAAGTGCAACAGCACTGTGTTTTATCCATGTGTACAGACTTTAAATCTTTCCACTTCTCCTTTCCAACTTCCCATCATTCACAGGAAGGGGAAGTAAGGAGGAAAATGAAAAAAAAAAACAAAAAAACAGTGAGTCATATAACCCTGAATGTCCTTTGGTCACTTGACCCAACAAATCTGAGGGAGCCCATCCATTCACACCTGTGATCTCAGCTCACACCAGCATGATCGTGTACACAAAGTGTTACACTGACAAATTCCACTGGGTTGATTGAGGACACAGCCTCTAGTGGCTGATAAATGTAAGCTGACTGCAGCTATGGTGTCACAACTAGGGGGAAGTTCAGCATCACTGCACATGAATATTGGAAAGCTGGTAGCCACTACATGGAGAGTTGCTTACCTTGACAACACATATGACTGAACACTTTATGTAACAGTGCAAAACATCTCAGCTTGCATCCTTTTAGTCACTGTGACAGCTGGACAGCAGCAGTGACAATCATAAGGAGACCCTGATGTCAGGGACAATGTAACTGACATTGAGCCAGTGTGTAGAAACACCCCCTCAGACAGTCATACAGGAAGCAATGAGACTTGCTTCAAAGAGCTTCATTCTGATGTCTGCAAGTCATGGCCCGGGCTGTGAGGAAAGGGCCGTGCAGGCAGACTGGGAGGGTGGCACCCGCAAAACCACATTCCCTCACACACTACAGTATACTATATCTAGGGTACAGAGCTGAAAGCTGGGCCCACTCATGATATCAAGTGACATCAGAGAGAGCCTGGTGGGGTTAACATTGTGACACAGCCACGCTTTAAATAAATCACTGGAAATTATCCAAATGTCTGTGACCCTACAGGATCTGGGAATGATTAATATTACACAAGACAAACAGTAGTGTGCATATGAGGAAGCTTTTAAAGAATGCCCAACTAAGAAACTTTTGGCTTGTTCAATAACTGGGATCAAATAAATATATCTACACTACAACCAGCTGACATCACCTTCAAATAGTATACTAATTCAATGGCAGATTGCATATTAACAAAGTACTCAGAAGCTTATATTTAAATTCCACTGAATATAGTGTGAAAAGTAGTAGAGCAAGCTCATCTAGCACACCAACCAGTTTTGATCTGTTTTGTTGCCGTTGTGTGATGCAGAAGAATGCTCAGTGGGTATTTCTGTAGCCTAGGGCTGCAAACTGTGGTTGATTATTTGACTACACCCCACCCAGGTAATGCCCCCCAGACTTGCTTTTAAGAGGTTTACTTGTACATGCATGATGGGTGGAGTCTGGATCCCATACAACTCTGGTTACACACAGACACTCTCTACCTAAGCAGAAAGGGGATTCGTGGAAAGTCATCTTCAGGTCAGCAGCATGTTCGACATGGGATAATGTGACAATATGCGTGACAGACCTTTATGTTAAAGTTGAACTACACTGTATGACTAAGTTTAATTACAGAATATTCTTTGCTTGATTATATACAGTATAATACTAACAAATGCTGACGTGTACTTAACTCATATTCATTCTCTTAGTTCTAAACCAAAAACCACCATGCAGTCCAAATCTAACATCAGAGAGAAACTGGCAACACAAATGAGGTCAGAGTATGAAAAACACCCCTTGGAGCATTGGTAATTCTCCTTTTCAAGTCCAAAGGCAGAGCGATCTGGCCCAGGGTGTACAAACAGCAGTATAGTTGGAAGAAACCAAAGCCATGTCTAGATCCTGCCTCACCAGAGTCTCTGAGGAATTGTGGTGCGCGCTCTGACAAGCCCCTCATTTGTTGACTCAGGGAGTGTCGCCGGGCCATGCTGAGGTGGTGACAGCCTGTGTGTACTGGGGAGGAGGGGGCCTTTGCTGACTGAATACTTTGCTGCCAGGTAGCCATTTCAACTTCTCAGTATCCAGATCTCTGAGCCATGGCAGACCCTTTTAACAGGAAATACGGTCCCTGCATGTCCTAAAGTACGGGCTCTGAGTCCCAATCCACATGATACTGTGCATGCTGAATGCAACTCCAGCATGTAGGTGGAGCCATGCTCACTAAATACCATGAGAAACACATGCTTCATCTCAAATCAGAGGACAGGAGAGTTTTCATTTGCCTCTGTGGTGTGGACCCATTCATAGGAACAACTCCATTTCTGTGCACCCGCCCCTCTCTGTAGCCCACTCTCAGCCAGGATAGATAGAGTTGTGCATGTGAGTGTCTACACACATGCGTATGAGAACTATGCATGCGAGTGTGTGTGTCTGTTTCTGAGCAAGCGGGGATCTTATTACAGTTTGATCCCACTCAAATATTTCTGAAAAAAAAAAAAAAAAAAAAACAGAAGAGGGGAGACCATTTCTAAAGCCAATGCACACGCCCCATTGAACCTCTGCACTGCTCACAATGAAACCTTTATCTTTCAAGCTTGGACGGTTAGTAATGCTTCTTAACACAAAAGAAAAAGGTACTGCTTAAAATTATTTCCACTCAACTTCTACACAGAGAGCAGTACCAAATTTATTAGCTTCTGTTTTTTCATGCAATACTTCATTTGACCATTTCAAAGCAATTAAACAGGACAGAATGCAACATTCAAAGCTCTGTGATTTATTACAGTAAGCATGCTGTGACTCATAGGTGGAGTCACTCAGATTTAAAGCTATGTACTTGGTCATGTAAATATCAACTGTGCCAAAGCATGAGCAACTGTATGCAAACACATCAGCATGGAATACACATTTATCACTTATTTTTACAAATGAAAAGTGACTCTTACTCAAAAAAGCTGTTTTAAGCTCATCTTTGAAATCCAGTAAAAATTATTTCTAAATTATTTTAACCACATGGCTCTCCCCATCGTTAAGATTGCATTAGCAAGAAACAGCACAAATGGTAATGCTACTTATGTGTGCTTACTGGTCAAACATACTTATCCAAGGTCAAGATGTAAACTCATCGTAACTTTACTATCTGATACACATCACATAAAAAACATTCATCCATTTTTATATACTTTGTCCAGCCATGCAGAAAACATTTTACCATTCAAAACTATCTGGTACTTGTAAAACAAATGCCACCTCCTCTTACAATGTTTAAAGTTCTCTACCTCATGTTCTTGTTTAACAAATTACTGCAGTATTTACAGACCGGCTCCTCTGGGTTCATAACCTTACAGTAATCATTAATCTCCAACATCAGTTCAAAACATTTCAGGACTCCTTATTTGGAGGCCAATGACTGCTGTAAAAACACACCCACCTGAAAATTCCCCTGGTGTGATGTTTGGTGAGCTGGCTGCCTCAGTTTCAGTGTATGACAAGGTGGAGTCTGACAGATCTGTGGTGGATAAAACAGAAATTAACTCCTCTACTAACAACGGCAAAGGTTACAGGTCAATCTTCCACAAAACATGGCGGCAACCCCAGTGCTCTTCTATATCCAACATACTACTACTACTACTACTACTACTACTACTACTAATAATAATAATAATAATAATAATAATAATAATAATAATAATTAAAGCCGCAAGCGGCATCCATCGGGTCCGAGCTGCTTGGACCCCGCCACCCGATGTTGCCATGACAACAGGTGGTGTAACGCGTTAAGGACCCAACAAGTATGAATCCTGTCAAGTTTGGTGCAGTTCCCATTTATTCCTGTGGAGATGTAAGCAAACCGTGTTTCATGGCGAGAAGGCATTTTCCGTCGGTTGCCACGGTAACAGGCTTTCTCCTATTAGAAAGATTTTAATAGCGTTTGGTCCCCAACTTTTCAGCAAGCTTCCCACCAAGTGTGGAGTCAGTTGCACGAATCCCCTCAGAGTAGTTTGTTCAAATGGCAATGAAATCCAAGATGGCGGGCACCCCGTTGCCATGGCAACAGGTGTTTGATTGAATACGTTGCTGGACTTGGGGTGTGACAGGTATGAATACTGTCAAGTTTGGTGCAGATCCCATCTATTTCTATGGAGATATGAGCAAACCGTGTTTCATGGCGAGAAGGCTTTTTCCGTCGGTTGCCACGGTTACAGGCTTTTTCCTATTAGAGAGATTTGAATAGCGTTTGGTCCCCAACTTGTCAGGAACGTTCTCACCAAGTTTGGAGTCGGTGGCCTGAATCCCCTCAGACTAGTTCGTTCAAATGGCAGTGAAATCCAAGATGGCGGGCACCCCGTTGCCATGGCAACAGGTGTTCGATTGACCTCTTTGCTGGACTTGGGGTGTCACAGGTATGAGTCCTGTGAACTTTGGTGCAGATCCCGTGTATTTCTATGGAGATATTAGCAAACCGTGTTTCATGGCGAGGTCATTTTCCGTCGGTTGCCACGGTAACACGCTTTCTGCTATTAGAAAGATTTGAATAGCGTTTGGTCCCCAACTTGTCAGGAAGCTTCCCACCAAGTTTGGAGTCGGTCGCACGAATCCCCTCAGACTAGTTCGTTCAAATGGCAGTGAAATCCAAAATGGCGGGCATGTCGTTGCCATGGCAACAGGTGTTCGATTGACTTCATTGCTGGACTTGGGGTGTCACACGTATGAATACTGTCAAGTTTGGTGCAGATCCGATGTATTTCTATGGAGATATGAGCAAACCGTGTTTCATGGCGAGAAGGCGTTTTTGCGTCGGTTGCCACGGTGACACGTTTCCTGCTATTAGAAAGATTTGAATAATTTTTGCTCCCCAACTTGTCAGGAAGGTTCCCACCAAGTTTGGAGTCAGTCGCACGAATCCCCTCAGACTAGTTCTTTCAAATACGATGTGTGTAAAGTGCAAAAAATGGCAAAAAAATGGCCGCACACACCAAGATGGCGGGCGCCACGTTGCCATGGCAACAGGTCTTTGATTGACTTTTTTGGTCGTCTCGGGGTGTTACACATGTGTGCCGAGTTTCGTCTTCCTACGTTGAAGTAGACTTTTGGGACCCCATTCTTTTGGGCATTTTTTTGGTCTCTAGGTGGTGCTGTTGAGCAATTTTTGCATTGAAGTGTATGCGGACCTTTGAATATCGAAATTTGCTCGGGGCTTGATGTGTGTGCAAAATTTCACAACTTTTCATGGGTGTTTAGGGGGTGAAATTTGGCTTTTAGGCGCTTAGAAGGAGAATAAACATTTCAACCACAATAGGGCCTTGCCATACTTTGTATGGCTCGGACCCTAATAATAATGCCACACTGGGCTCCATCCCATAGTGCCCATACTATAACAAAGCAACCTCACTGGCAGGCTTTAACAGGTGACATCCTGGTACATACAACTGCAAACAAAGTTTTTTAACCCACAAGCTGAATGAAATTCTTGACATGCCAATACAAATACATAAAATAAACTGTTTATTTATATATGTATTAAAGTAAACTCTTAGTGAAAGCTCAATACAGTGTATCTGAGTCATTTTGAGAAATAATGACAATAAAAGAGTATATTTACGCAACCTCCAATCATCGATCATTAGATCAAGTATAGTGATTTGCAGGCTTAAATGTATGCTTTGACAAATTTTCATGGTAGCAGTTTATTTCAAATAAATCATGTTCACAGTAACCTGTGAACATGATCGATCCCTACAACGGGATGGACCCACTTCCAGGTTTGACTGGTTGTGGTAGATGGTGTTCTTCTTTGAGTGCAGGGTTTGTCCTTCTTACACCAGACATGCCTCTGATCCATGGGTCTAAACTGTTTCAGTTTAATGTTAACGCTCTATAAAACATACCCTAGAGCTCCATCATCATCATTTTTTGCATTTTAAAGCTCTTTTTGTGAGATGGAGTTCTTTTAACTTTGGAGAAAGCGCCATTTTCCATGTTTGCTACTTAGCTAAAACACTTGCATAGGTGGAATTTCTATTTGTATTACAGCTGAACCAACTAAATGTCTTTTACGTTGTCAAAAATATAAGTGTATTTTAAAACAATTCATTAATCTTACATATTAACACATTAATAAACAGAAAATAATAAAAAAAATAAATAAATAAAAAGAGGCTGACTAGTTGTCGTGGAACTCATTGACCATTCTGTATCTACATTATGTAAATTAACTCACACAAATGCAGTTAACAGAAATTTCCCATCAGACAAAGTTTCATGGGAAAACAGTGACTGTGCAAGGTTGAGTAATTTTGACCACACCTATGCCGCCCACACCGTACTGTCTGAATTGGATCTGGCCAGTATGTTGGCATCACGCAACATCTGGCCCACCTTTCATCTCAACGTTAAAAAAAAGTGCCAGTCACAAAGACAAGTTATGGTCATCAAAACTCTCATTTCTAAATACATTATTTATGCCTGAAAATCTAAAACGGGGCAGACACACTATTCCCCCTACAGCCTCTCTTTGACTTCAACTACTAAAAATCTATTTCACAGGTACTGCTTCCTTGTTACAGTCACCCCTGAGAAGGAAAAACACTACTAGCAAAATCCAAGATTGATAACTAAAGATCACATAGAAAGCATGCTTGAGCTGCCACAGTTTGTCTGTATATTTATCACTTACCCAGTGGCTTGTGGTCTTCATTAGGGGAAAGCCTTGAATATGGGGGTGGAGGTGACTCTGTAACACAGAACAGTAACGTCAATAACCAAGTTAAAGCATTGAGAGCAGTAGACCAGAGTATGTGCTTTCTTTAAGATCTTCAGAAAATGCCAGTTACTTGTAAACATAATCTGAATTAAATCTAAGTCTAAAGATGTCTGACTTCAACAGACTGATATGATGTAATAAAGCAAGCTGACTTATAAAGGTGAAAGCTTCTGACACTGGTGCATATGTTCAGTGATGTGTAACAATAAGATGCCTTGTAGTGTACACACACAAAATGCTGCATATGCATCAAATACTGCTAATTAAATTAAATTCTGTGTTGTCATGGTCAAAGTCTTTCATAAAAGCAGAAAGCAGGGGCAAGCATCCACAACTTAATTCAAGCCACAAGAAAAGACTTTGGTACATAACACGCTTGTGTTCACACTTATAGTTTTGTGTCTGTGCTACAAATTCAAACAGTTTTATTGACAAGCCAGTTAAAAGGCTAGTAAAGCTAACAGCAAACATGTTTCATTTATTGCTGTTATTTTACCACATATTTAACAGAAACAACAGTTAACCATAACCACACTTTAACCCTAACTTTTAGTTAGTATAAGAAGAGTAAATCTGTTTTTTAACACCACTGCATTCAAAGACCTCAACTTTATCTAATAAAAAGAGAAGAACAGAAGAAAATAACTTGCACAAGAGGGAAGGCACAAAGGAAAGAAAACTTTGTGAGCACACTGTGACCTCGCCTACAGGGAAAATGGGAAGGAGAAAAGCATAATAGCAGCGGGTCCTTTAAGAGTGGCGGCAGTAATTGCCAGGATCTGAACTCAGTCACTCAGATACACAGCTAGTCAGTCTGGCGCCAGTAGTATGCAAACTGTATATTATCACCACTCCTTCACCTAAATAGCATGAGGGGACCTCCTCGGGACAAAAGGGCTTTTAAAGTGCAACTTGAAACTGATCTCATTTGAAAAGTATAATGCCTTGCAAACTGAAAGGGAAAAGTTTATCTCCACTTCAAGCTGAGCTCCCTGCCTGACATTACCTTCTGTTTTATTCCTTAAAACTAGAGTAGCTCTCTATTATCAGATCATTTCACAGTTAAGACTTTGAACTGTGCCTTACAAAGGAATAAAGTACATTTAAATCAAAATCAGCTGCATGAAATGGGTGACATTCTTATTGATATTTTACATTCCCATTTACAAACACTGTCAAAACTGCAATTAAGGTCTTGATTCAAAAGCCCCTCTTCCTGAATAGCGTCAAAGAAATACCAGCTCTATCGGGCCACGCATGAGCGCATGTGAGGTATGCCTACTACAAGCCTTAGTCCCAATATGGGGTATGTGCCTCTCTCTCTCTCCTTGCAATCCATCTACGTGGTTTCAGTGGAAAGGAAACTCGCCCAGCGTGGTTTCACATCCACATAAGCAGATGGAACAAATGTCACACCTACTATTAAATGCATTCTATTAATTCCAGTAAACACAACAGGTTATTAGTAGGTTTTTAGATTATATAATCAGTTCTATTGATTTGGACAGTTTGCTATGAGAAAAAGGCCAAAGCTGCATTAGTTCCCCACATTCACTCAATATGAATTATGATATTGTTGGACTTATGACTACAAAATGCTTGTCACAGCCAGTTGGCTCTAGTAAATGTGGATGTTATGGAAAATCCATCTCCTGTGCCAGTGAAGAGATAGAAATACTGATGCTTGCATCTTTACACATGATACCATGCGTTGTCATCGGGTCAGCGAGTTTGAGTGGCCCAGCGTTTAAGGTTTTCCAAATCACACGCCTACCCCTTGCCAAAATTTAATCTAATATAGGTCAGGGAGGCTCTGTCTTAAGAGATCTCACACCAGCTAAATAGACATGGAAGTAAGTTCAAATCTCTGAGTGAGTCTAAACAATCACGCACATGTCATATACTGTAGGCAATAACTCAAAACAGAGGTATGAAGTGAAAACAGCTGCTCTGAAAATCACACTGAAGCCACTGACATGTCAGACCCACTAAAGCAGTCGGGTACTGTATATTATCAGGTAATACACTGAAGTGCTTTATGGACAGCAGTGCAAACAAACACTAGGTCAGCCTGAGCGATGCTCTGGGATGACACAAAGTTCAAATACTTTCTGGGTCTTCAAAAGTGTCAAAGGTGTCAAACTCATCAGGCTGAGCCAATAGTTTGCACATTTTAAGAGTTTCTTTGCAAATATACTGAAGCTTTTAATAAATGTGAGAACAAAATGCCTTGGATCTATGAAAATTTTTATTGTTAATGTTGCAGGGAAGAAGATTTTATTTGTTTCTGTGTATGAAAGTATGACAAACAAAACTAAATACATAACATTACATGGTGGGAAAAGATTTTAGAGCAAATTTCAAGTTTCTGATTTGTAGTGTCATCTCTTTATCCGAAATCCGTATTGCTCGTGTATAACTGTAGGATTAAATGTTTGTTTACTGAGCAGAAGTAAACATTTCGACTGAAACAGCAGCTCAAGAAAAGTGAGTTTGAGAGCCAAGGTAGTGTGGTGGATGGCCTTACCTGGCCCACAGAGCCGGCTGTAGTGATAGGGGTTACAGCATACTGATGGACTGTCAAGGGTCCCAAAGCTCTTACACTCACAGAGCGGTTTGAGCTGGGCCGTGTGCTGGAGGTCAGACCAGCGGTACACTTTACACACAAGCAGCTGTGGGGATGCCACATGTCCGCCAATCCTCAACTCTGTCCTGGAAATCATAACACAGTCGCTCGGCATCCCTCCTCTGGACTCCACTGCCTCCAGTAAGGTATCCAGCGCCTTTTCCTTCAGCCTTTTTAAAAGGGAGTATGTGGCTGATTTCAGTTCCTGCTCTAACACCGTACGTGGCATCGTCTCCTGCGCCTCAGGAGAACTGCTGTCTCCTGGTCCAAGGCTCCTCAGCATGAAGTGACACGATCCTGGATCACTGGTACCCTGAGCCGTCTCTGGACCCCTAAGTTCTGAGTGGTCCCGGTCTTTAAATAAGCAGCACGTCACTGTCCTGCACTCACTGTCCTGTATGGAGCGGGGGCTCCCCTGGACGCATACAGCACCCCCATCTTGGTCCGACGTGACCCCCAAGCCGCTGCTTTCCACGGGGCACACACCCCCTACGTTCCCTACAAGAGACCCGCTCGGGGTCATCGGTCTGAACTCCGTTTTGGGAATTTTCTCTGGGTTGCTGCAGAACAGATCGCCCCTACATCCCTCACTAGTTTTGCCATTTCCATCTTCCCCTTCTTTATCTGGGATCAAACGACTTCTCCAGAGTCGTCGCACAAGACCTGAGCGTTTCGTCCTGAACATACGACAACTTGAATATCTAGAAGGGGTTTTTATTCTTGTACGGGTATACTACAGATACTTCTAAGGTCTTTGCAAAACATCAATGAGGGTGAAATGCCGTGCAAAGCATGCACAGCCAAACGATGAGCACTGGTGGCAAAACCGCAACATTAGACTAAAGGCTATTTTGTTGCATCTATAACAACAAAACCCCGCAAAAAATGCGCTGCAGCATTACGACCGATATGCATGCATTCATCCGATTATACTGTAAATAATCAAGCGGGTGGAACTGTGGCTTTCTTATCCAGGATCACTGCGGAATGGACTGTTTATCTGTTTGTCACGAACGAAAAAAACAAGTAGAATACATGATAACATAACATAATATGCTCAGTAACATAATCCAAGCCAGTAGCCTTTAACCCAAGATGGTCAGCCCGAAACAGTTCTCGACTTTTAACAACCTCAGATCTACTTTCTATACCGGCACGTAGAGCATGAGGTAGTCTACTTCAATGCGATTTAATCCCAAAAAAAATGCACCAGAAGTCAGGATCCTTGCTGTCTTCTCGAGAAGTCAGTGCACTTCTTTCTCGTTAAATCCCAGCAAACATCCATGCGAGCTGAAACTACTCGAAGGGGATCAATCCGGACTGAAAAGCGCTCCTGCGTCTCTGCTCAGATCTAAACCAAACTGCAGCCCAGATCCCTTTCTTTCTCCGTTTCTCGCTCTTTTTCTTTTTCTCCCCCCGTCCTCCTCACGCACACACACAAACGCACACACACACACGCACACACACACGAGGGGCCCCCGAGGAGAGCGGTGGAGCCATTGGCTGACTACCATCATGTGCTAGTCTAGACACTTTGGCGGCTGTGAGCTGCACTGATTGTTGCGCAAACAAGGTTTCAAGTTTCTTAACTCTTAAAGGCGAAACACTCACCTCTCGTTTTTAAGTCAAAGTTACTGAAACTTATTTACATCCACGCTGTATTCAGAATATGTCTGTTGTATAGAGGGAGAAATAGAAGATTAAAAAAAATTTTTTTTACTATTATTTCTTAACATTCCATTTCTTTTCATTTTAAAAAATAATGATTATTTTGTTTAGTTTTAAAAACAGTTTACGAGGGAATGAACACTTGTCAGATCTAATATGCTCTAGGGGGAGTCAGAAGAATGGAAAATAAGCAGATATAAGCCATAAAAAGTGACATACAGTCAGCCATCATCCATCCTGCATTATGCCTATTTATATACACACATGCTAAAACAACATTATAATCAAAGTGACCCTAGCAGTTATATAAGATAAGTGAGTGGAAGTTTGTGCCCTAGATGTAATTTTAACTTAGTGACTTCTTTAAGAATAAAAGTCATAGGTTTCACTGAAAGAAAGAAGTATGGTATTAAAATAGCATTACTGTAGTATTATTATGATGGCACATGTTGTAATAGCTGTAGTTCGTAGGAATGGGAGCATCATAATCATACTAATACATGCTAAATAAAGTGATCATGAATCAAAATTAGTTTTTAAATAGGTTTGCTTTCAGTAATGACACCTGACACAACTTTTAAAATAATGTATTTCAGGTGGGGGCTTATTATGTGTCTGCACCCCACTTTCAAATCAGGTATAACATTCTGGAGAGACAGAAGATGATTTTAGCATGTATTTTCTTATGTTCTGTTACGTTTTGCCCACCAAGCTGCATTTAGGACCAATACCTAATTAAAATGGAGTGGTTGTGCCTTACTGGCTAAAAAAACAAAACAAAAACAAACAAACAAACAAAAAAAAAAAACAGACATCTTTGTAAAGTTTTTGCTGTTCTTTGTTATTTCATACAGACCAAACGGCGGGTGTTTCATCTTTAAAACAATGTGTGGTTTTTCACAGCAAGCTAGCATCACAGAAACAGCTGATTAAAGGCATTGCCATGTTTAAGATCAGCAGTTTCCATGATATAGAGTCTACATCACACACACAAACCATTTTAAGCAGTGGATCAACTTACCATACAGCTTCTGTACTTCCAGCCCATCCTGCCCTCCTTGAAACAAACTGTGTGAAAAAGGCTAGTGAGTCTTAAAAAAGCAAACTTATACCAAAAGCAATGTTTGAAATAAAATAAAGTGGAAAACATACTAGGGCAAATGGGATATGGCAAATAAACTTGGGTTACTTGTGTCACACCACTGTCGTGCCTCGCAGCCTTCAAATACTGACGCTAAATCATTTCAAACTTTTGTCTTTTCTGCTCTGCAATGTTTTGCTTTTGCTTCACTTGGCTGACAAATGTGCTGAGACAGTTTTACATTAAAGTAATATTGCTGTAATCAATTTATTGAAATGTGTTTCGCAGTGATGCTTGTCTGCCAGCACATGGCATGAATCTGCTTGCAACAATTTACTAGACATACTTTCTGCAACCTCCCAAGGTAACTGAATGCTTGAAATGTGCCATACTGGGGGAAAAAAATAAGTGACAGAACAGAGTTTATTCATGATAGCATAATACACCATGCATTTAAGCTCGAAAGGCATACAAATATATCTAGCTGTGAGGCACTATTCAGTTCAATCCAATAAACCATAAAGATTACAATTTTACAACAGCTGGCATAAAGTAGTGATTATCATTAGCATTAAGCAAAAAAGTTGTTGACAGAAATGGAATAAAAAAAACTATGAGCATGTAACAATATTAAAACAGTAAATATAGACAAAAAAAAAAAGAAAAACAATGTGTATAAGAATTACAGGAAAGTATTACTCCTATGTGCATCTTATTAAAAATGTGGAAAAGGAAGGACCCTTCCACAGTTCCTGAGATATCTTATCTCAGGAATCAGGAATATCTTATATGAGATCTTATGGTTCTAACAACTGCTGGCCACTGCAGTTGTCAAAAAAGATGTCCCCTTAGAAACAGTGCCATTGGATGGTTTTCAGATACTTTCAAGTTTTCCACTTTTTAAATTATTTAGGCCCTTTTACACCACAATGCTGAGACAGTAAAACACAAAAAGTTTAGTTGTGTTCTGGCCTTTACACAGTAATAAAGTTTGGGGTGGATAAAATTGGAAAGATTTGGCTACAGCCTCCGGGGTGGAATTTTCTCACATGCAAGGCGAATCCCGTCAGTGTGAACTGAAAGTGGAATTTTTTTGGTCTTTAACGTCTTTCACGTCATCTTGCACTCAGACCCTGCTTAACCCATGAAAAGCACAACAACAATGGCGGACCTCTGTGTTATGTTTGTGCTGCTACATCTTTATAATTTTTTGGTCTGTTGAAGAAAACCTGTGTCTGTTATGCTGTCAGTGGGACACATTGTGGTACATGTGCCAGATAACTAGCAGTTGATGTGTAATGCTTCTGTTCTGTTGTGTTGTTTTTTTTGTTTTTTTTTTTATTTTTTTCAAAAACTGCAAAGAAAAAATATTTGCGTTTTATGTGGAAACATTGTCGTGTAAACAGGGCTTAAACTTAAAAAGTAAATTCAAGATTTTTTTTCTTCAAAATGCTCCACAATCAGTCCTGGAAATCCTGGTTGGTGTAGCACAATACTGATGGTTGTATGTCTGCTGGATTTTCTTGTCTCTACAGAGGAATTAATATTGGACAAATACCTGACTGGCTAAGGACTTTTGCCCACGATTTTTCAGTTTGGTAAGGTATCGAGATCTAGGGTGTATTTGACTGCTTCCAAACTCATTCCATTGTGGAATTAGCCCACTGGGATTTGATGGAACTTCAAAAGCTGCAGAAAAACAATTTCTTTCCAGATATGTGCCTCATCATAATCTTGTCTAGTAAGACAACTTTCTTGAACCCAATGTCTTGGTTATCACACCGATATACAACAACTAAGAGACCTTTTATAGCGATATGTCCATTCACTTACATATATATGGTACGTCTAATGGATTCTATGAGGCACAGGTGGGCTCAAGAAAAGCTACAGAGGAATAATAAAAACCACTGACATCTCTGTTGTGTCATAACACACCTGAAGATTCCTCTAGCTCTACCTCTGTCAATCCTGTGACCTCACATCCGCTCTAACTGGTCCCTACAGGCTCTATCGGTTACTCACATATTGCAGCTTGTCAACTAGCAGCTTGTATTAAAATTTGAAGACGTGCATAAATAGCTCTTCAAACAAATGCAAAATACGCGAGACAGCCATGATAAACGCATGTTTAAAAGCAAGTATGCAGCATTGTTGACCTTAGATGTACTATTAGAAATGTTTGAAAAGGTGCAAAACTTTACAAATTTGGTGCTGCAGTGTCAAACTTTTATCTATCCTTACATACCTGCCATCAGCTATTGGCACAAAACTTACATTACAGTACTCCGCCTTCTAAAAGTAAAAAGGTCTAATATGTTGTCACAGAAATCAGGAGGAAAAAACACATCCAAAGTTTAATAAATTTGATCCAAAAGCTTAGGAGTAAAAGCTATTTGGAATTAAAAAAAAAAAGCTTTGTGAAAAACTTGGTAATGTGCCAAAGATATTTCTTCGTCTAAAGCCTTTCTCTAATATTACTCCTATAAATCTGTTATTTTTATAATAGTAACAACAGTTTTTTTGAAATGCACTTAGATATTTAAAACAAACTTGTCATGTTATTTAATTTTTTTTTACCCACGGTGTAATGAACCATGGATAGACTGAAGGTGATTTATCAAATATGAATCGCAAAGGATATTCTAAAACACACAATAACAAACTTAGCAGCTTTTATTAGGACATCTCTGGTGCTCTCAGAGTTGTGCCAGTGGAGACAACAGCAGCAGCAGCAGAGTGTGCCAGTGTCTGTACTGGAATCATGTTTCCCTGGCAGGCTTGGGACTTTTGGGGCAGAGGGAGGTTACTGAGGGTGAGCATGGAGGCCCTTATGCCTGCACTGCGTTAGACGCACCTGTTGCAAATACATTCCCCTTTGTAACTCAATCACATGTCAGACAAGGAAAAGAAAACTGTTATTACAGAGAATCGCTTCATTTAAATCATGCAATTTTCAATTAACTCGAAGATAAACTATGCTGACTTGTAAGTCAATGAGGCCATCTGCTCTGCTGTCCTCACTGCTGGAACTGATTCATGGAAACAAATGTTAGACAACATGAGAGACATACAGACATTTTGCATTAGATGCTTTGAATTTGGTATAGCATAAATTTCATGCTGATGTTTTAGTAGGCCCGTCAAAGGATCTTTATTCAGTGAATTGTCAATATATCATGTGCACATTTAAACAGAACCAAACCCTAACTGCTATAAAAACGTATCTCTCACATTTTCCCTTTTTTCAGGTTAGGCTTTTCTGGCACTTTTCACCTTTGCATATGAAACATTATCGGACAAACCAGGTCTACAGAAACAAACTTTTGTGATGGTTATTTTAATGAGGTGCTTTGAAAGCAAGGATATCAGGATAACAAGATTGTAAAGCTTGATCCATCAGAGCAAGTAATTAACATACAGCAGCTGCATGAGGACCGAAGTGCAATATGAGGATGTGATCAAATGTGTCAATTAATTATCAGAGTTCTATGAAATAGAAACGTATCTGGAAAAAATATGTATACTTGCAAGTAATTACAGTGGAAAAAAAATAGTTGATGATACATCTTACTAAAAAAAAGAAAGTAAGAAATTTAACTTTGCCTGTATATGAAGCTTGAACTGCTTAAAAAAAACAGATGAGCTAACAAAGCAAAGTGATCTGTGACCTGTGTCTCATTAAAAAAGACTGGACGATGTCATTAAAAAATGCTAATCTAACAGCTAATCTAGTAGCTTTTCGTAATCTGTACACACTGACTGAGGCTGAAGTCATATTTTAATGCACATTTATTAACAGAAAAACTGTGACTACTGAGCCCGTTGTCAGTGATGGCTATACATCATCAAATTAAAATGGCCATTGTTTCAGCAGCCCTATTGATTTTCTTCCTGACTAGTATTCAGTGGCTTTTTGTGTTGCACTTTCCTGACTGACAATGCTAACAGAGTCTGAGCAAAACAAAAGTATCTATTTTTAAAAGTAAAGAAACATTTCAAATGATCTTTGCATGTTTACAAATCTTAGTGGGGTTGTATTATTATGTAAATGTGGAACTTATTCAGAGTTGCAATGAAAGACCAAATGTGTTTCAAAATGTAACACAAAATAAAAAAGTATAACATGCAGATTTATGATTTATGCTTAATATCTACTTACTCTAATTTATGTAAACTGAACTGGAAGCTTGATGTTTGTTTGGAAGCTTGTTTCCTTCAGTGTTGTTAAACTGTAGTTACATCAAGAATAATAAATTATATAGCAAAGGTGTAAATGCTGCAGAACATGAGATCTTGCTATACTTAAAATTACTTTTGACAATGCATTTAAATTCCACTGTCACCAAAATGACAGAACTTTCAATCCAAGCATTTGCTAAAATAGTTGGTTTCCCAGAAATATTGCTGTGGCAGCCCTCTAGGCATGTACCCTTGTGCTACACGATAGCTACATTCTCCAGCATTACAGTACAAAGAAAGCCACTATGACTAATACGCAGATAAATCTGTGGCTTTTTTATGGCTTTAAATGGAACATTTACCAGCCATACAGATTTGCAATTGGTTTCTTTAGTAGAGGATCCATTTTTTTAAAAATGCTATTCAAAAGTAACTAAAAACATCTGGGTCTTTTTTCTAAAATTGAGACATCAAAGTTTGAGCATTTGAACCTTTCATTGTATAGTCATGTCCTAGCCCTGCTCCACTAATGCATGCTGCATGTGTGAAAGTGTGTAAGGAAAGACTTCTTCAAAGAGTAAGAGGTAACTGAGTACGACGATCTAAAACAGGGCACAGCTGTTCACACAGGCCTGTCCCTTGGCCTGCCCCTCTCCCTGTAAAGGCCCTGGCTCATGCACCCCTGGAGACCTCTGGGTAATCATGCAGTGGTCACACCAGCCAAACTTCAACTACTGACGTTTCACACAAGGTGGTCAAACAACCACATAGCAGATATATATATATATATAATATATAAACTAAATATCTACACACCCAATCGTAAAAGCATGTCCATAAACAGCACATTTGTTGTGTTATGTTGTAATACAATGCAGTACTATAGATTAGACCCACAAAGCTCCAAAGAGATGGCATCCAGCATTTAGACAAACCAATCTTCTGAAGATGTTGATAATATGTTTAATCCCCATTAGAGAGGTGATTTAATTTCTGTAACTAATAATATTAAAGCTAGTTGAACTGAGGTCATGCTTTAGAGTCATTAACATTAGTTAGTTGTGACACGGTGCCAAAGCTGGTTCAGGTGTAAAAATGGTGTCAAAAACTAGGAGAAAGGCTTCAAAATCCCCACGAAACCGCTGTAGTACATACTACAAGGCTGTGTGTGTGTGGGGGGGGGGGCAGAAGAAGCAGATAATGATATATCCGCTTGTGCCCGCTGTTCATGGTACAGCAGCGCAATAAAAGCAGTGCATTTTGGTGCAAAAGCTGTACACAAGCCAGGACTGTCTGGAGCACCAGAACACAGTTGGTCACCAACGCCATTATTGTTGTTGTGTTTGGCGCGTGTTCATAATATTGACCTCATATCCTCTAGTTGTGCGGTTAGGCTGTGCTCACAGGCCCACAGACGGTAGAGGTTTCAAACCTATCCACCTTGGTACCTGGTTTCAGACATGATCGGTTTCATGGAGGCTAATCCCTGGTTTCGTGGGTATGAAAGGGCGGATTGCTGAAATACTTTTGCAGTTTTACTGCAATTTGGCGTTGTAGGGACGGCCCCTTTGCATCTTTGGCTGCAAGAACCTGTATGGAGGAGAACATAGACAGTCCAGGAGATTATCCGTTACCATGAAATATGGATGAACACAGTATTTGAAAGTTGTCCTACTCCTTGACTGATCAACATTACTGTGTATGTCTTCTGCAGAATCCAGTAATATTAGGACTGCTGGCTTGATACTCAGTAGGCCCCTGAACACATGCAATTTCTAACGATATTTCCAGGATATTAATAATGTAACAAAACTGATATAGCTTAATGTCACATGAAGGGAAATATAGGTCTCAATAATGCGTAACAACCAAATACATATATTTAAATATTAAATATAATTTGACGAGTATTTATGTAATTAAGGTTTTATGGAAAATGTATTCAACGCTCTGACTCCTCAACTATAACTCACCATATTTGTAAACGGCTAACCTTGTTGTACTACAATAAATTCCTGCTTTGTAAAAATTGTAAGATCAGTGTTTCAACTTTAAAAAAGAGAATAAATCAAGCTACCAACCAATGAAGCAACATATATAATCATTTCTGTACACAAACATAAAAAACAGATTAATTCCAAACGTTACAAAGCTTACCTACTGCCTGTTTTTCCACAAAGTACTGAAATGTTTTTTTTTCTTTTTTGTTTCATTAAAATAGAAGGGGGAAAAAACGGAACAGCCAAGGGGAAAGAAATATAGTTAAATCTTTAATTGGAGGCAATTTGATTCATTTAGCTGCAGTGGAGACAAAGAGTCCAGGAAGACAGTGCCTGAGGCACTGTTTTTGTCATCTTCTTTTTGTATCAGTCAGAGTAATTCCTGTCCTTGGGGGCTGGCTGTCAGTAGCAAGGCTCCATGAGCACATTCTTTCTGATCCAGGCCATTATCAGTCCATTCAACAGCACTGGAGCCTGCTTACGTGGGCCTCTCTCTGTTCTGACCTTCTGGGTGCTTGCCTAGGCCTGACTCAACAGTCCCACTAATCCACACCTCACAGACTACAAACACAAACTTAGCATAAAGTCTGAGAATAGTCAGAATCAAGTGGCTCCATAACATGATTAGTACATAACGCTTTCATAGTCTTACTTCCTCATGCACACAAACGTACATATATGCACGCAATAAATGCAATACTTAAAGAGATCATAAAAATAATAACACCCTGTGGTGCTCATAATCAAAAGCTTGGAGGTGAAATTGTCAGGACTGAATTTGTTAATTCTATTTCGTCATGTTCCTTTTTTGGCTACTTTTGTGACTCAGAGATCCTACTGTGCATGGTGGTGGCGCTAATGGGAGATTCTACTCACCTGCTGCTGTTTGGCTCACCCAGTCAGCAGGCCACTTGTCACCAGATTGTTGCCTTACCTAGTGGTACAACACCGGCCATTCGGAGATTTTTTAGTTTTGTGTGCAGTCAATGACTCCTAACGTTCCCGTTTTGTCTTGTTAACTTACCTTTAGAGAAGAGTTCCGTTTTCTGATCTGGAAGACCCACCGCAAGCCGTTGTTTGGCCCGCTGCACCGCCACCACCTCTGCCTCAGTTTTTGTTACTCCTCCAAAGACTCTGGATTTCCTAAATAAAGCTTTGTTACCGCTTTACTGAATCTGCTGTCTGCTCCTTCCTGGTTCTGGCCTGTCTTCCTGCAAACCCTAACAGAAATTGCTTTGTGAAATTGACAACATGCAATGGAAAACATCTATTATTTTCTCAAATGCAAAGCTTCAATCTATACTTTGTCTATTTCTTTTAACTTTTACTAAACAGACATGAGAGGAAATAATTTTCACTGGCCAACCTCATTGTATTTAGAAATATGACAAATCTATCGTGTAATAACACACTCAAAAAAGCTTGAAAAGTCAAAGAAAGATTACGTTTCGAATGTACAAGCAGCATTATTCTGTAAGTGTCTATGGTCAGCAGATTCATTTGTGCCTGGTGAGGGTGTCAACATTGGGTATAAAAGAACCATAGCTCCAACTACAACTGAATCTTTCCAGTGGAGGATGGTTCATAACTCCTTATTTGTGCTAAACTCTTTTAGAGAATAAGCAACAAGTTAAAAAGCCTTATTCTTTATACAAAATTTCAAAGACCTTCCCCTTGTCCATGACATAGATATAAAAAATGTGTTTTGGAAGACATAGTGCCGTTATGAACAGACATATAATACCATCAAAGTAACATGTTTTTCTGATGGGTAAATTGTTATTTAATTAGGAAAGTAACAGACCTCGTTCTGTGTTTTCTTGACTGGCCTACTTGAAGATCTGTCTCCCATTGAAAGCACATTATGCATCATGAAGAGAAGAATCACAAAATAGCCACGGACCAACTGAAATCTTGTATTCAACATGAAGACACACACGTACTCCTCTTGCACAACTTCAACAATTAATAATCTCAGTTCACAAACAATTAAAAACTGTGACAACAAGCAAAAGTGGGGTAGCAATGGCAGACAGACCTCTATCCCAACTAACATTTCTATACGCACGTTGAATGTTATTATTTACGTCCGGTAATCCCGCGCATGCGCACTACCCTGGAGGGCAAAAAGCTCTGCTTTCGTGATGACCAAAACATTGTAGTGTACAAGTATATCGTCATTTTGACCAAATTTGTTCACATAATGAAAACTATAGATTTAGGTATTACTAATTTAGATCATCTTTGTGCAGATGATCGCGAAAGGTACAGTGCAAAGCTAACTGTATTTAGCGAAAAGCTTACAGACCCATTTAAAATAGTTGACGATCTATGGGTTGACAGTCCTCAGAAATGACCGCCAGTTCAGTATGGCGATATCTACAACTACCTCATTAACACGCCAGGAATTTATACAGCAGAGGCAATGAAGGCATGCAAGTCACTAGATGGCTATAACTTCTTTGTGTCTGGACATGTGGGGCAGATATTGTACCACAGCAATGAACACATGAACGTAGTGTGTTTCTTAAAGTGTGCCGTAATGCCATCGCAGAAGATAACCGACAAGAAACGGAAGCATCAGGTGTGGATCTGCTTGGAAAAATTAAAAGGCTACGTAGTGTCTGCCCACTGCACATGCAAAGCAGAGTAAGAATTCATATCCAGTCGCATTCTCCTCATGGCTGTTTTCCACTGCTTTCTGCGTTTTACATCCGCTGGAAACCTATTAAATTTGACATGACTGTCCTTCTTTCGTCTATTTGTGCAGCCTACAGCGCTACACGTGTTAACTATACTGATTTAATAATATTTCAGGGCGAGATTTAGATTTAGCGTAACTTGCTGTCAACTTCACGTCTTCTGACAGTGGAGGGCACCGGCTTTTTTGCCCTCCAACTGGAAACTGGGTCAAAGAGCAAGTGGGCGTGACGTCACTTGTCAACGTGCCTATACATTTAACTTTGTCAGTGAAAACTGAGAACAATTTCCTTTATGCGTGTGTCTTTTAAATAAAGGCTCAAGCCAATTAACAAATTCCACATCTAAGTTTTTATTGCAGTTTAGAAAACTTAGATCTGTAATTATTCTGTAAATAAACACAACTTTTAGCGAATGAGGGTTGTACTCCCAAGGTGGTTCATTTTATTTATTTATTTATTTTTTTTTGTATACAAATTATAAACACATCTTAGAGCAAAGGTAACAAACTCTGTGGAAGCCATGCCCTTTCCAGACCGCCTCCCTTCTTATTATTGTTTTTAAATGTCCCCATTTGGCAGGATATGTTTATGTCTAAATGGATCATAATCTAAGTGGTATTACAGGTTCTTCTGTATGGGACCACCTTGCCCTGAAGGTTCAAGATATCCACAAGGGGTTCTCCTGTCACAAACTGCCTTCAACAAGCTCACACTTAACAGCACATTCATTGACGCATATTTAACTGTAGCCAATTTTAAAATTATGTTTTATGTTATTTGCCAACTTGACTGCAATTATAAAATAGTGACTACCACAAAAGTGTTACTGGCTGCATATTTTTACTCAGTTCATTTGAACTGTCTAAATGTGACTAACGCATTCATAAATTTTGTTGTTGGCCATCCACACAAGTAGCAGAAAAGTAAAAATACTGTTTCAGAAGAAAGATGCTGAAGCCAAAACCAGCTGGCAGTGGGTGAATTTTTACACATCAGGTGGATATCATATACCCACACTGGCATAATATTCACACTGCAGAGTTTTTATTCTCTCCATCCACATTAGTCATATTTTATTATTTCCAAGCTTAACAAAAAGGTGAGCTTTGAGAATAACAAATTTTAATCCTGGCTGAATACAAGGGTTTCAATTTATGTCACATTCTCTCATTCTCTAGTATGTTTTTAGACTGCTCTGTACCAACAGTGGTAGTTTTCAGCATGAAGTCGGGAGGTGGCCGGAGAAGTGCTACAGAGAGAGAGAGGGCCCTTAGTGTAAACCACTAAACTTTTTAATGTTTCCCGAATGCTAGTAAATCTAACCCTTCTAAAATCCACAGTAAAACATTATGCCAAGAATGACATCATATGTGTGCAGACACATTTTATGATTTTTGCCCAGACCAGGGCAGGGCAGGGAGTCGCCAAACTGAATGGCTTGGACTAGTTTGGAGAGTTGAATCATTTCCTGAAGATCAAACTGTTGAACATGGAGGTGGGAGATAACAGCTGACGTTTTGCCACTAAATATTAGTTTGTTCATGACTCTGATTCGTTTAATCAAATAGCATGTTACAAAATTATCATAAATGCAAAGGACATCATATCACTCTATGAACAGATTGTTTTGTTCAAATGAGAGTCCCAAAGCCAATTATTTAATGTACAAAACAGGAAAAAACAAACAATTCTAAGAAGCTAGAAAATATTCATCTCCACTGTCATCTTTGTAATAATGGCACCTACCACTCCCCACCTTTGATGCTCAGAGGCCTCTGTGTATGTTTTAACTTGAAAAATGACTGACATGTTCTCTTAGATGGTGCAATATGAGAAGTATTTCCTGTTCTGTCATGACCAGGGATAATAGTGTTATTATTGTTCTCTGTGAGTCTCCCTTCCATTTCCCTTTTCAAGGATGCTCATTAGAAGACCAACTAGCTAATCTGGTGTTGGGGTCCTGATAACTGCTTTGCTTGGCGTCACTCTAGTAAATTGCCGTGACTCCTTGCTAAAAGCCAGTAGTTGATAGCAGTATCAGGAGACAGGCTGCTTTGGGGAGACAGAGTGTCCGGCTCCAAATGACCTCCTAAAATAGACAAGCCTCAAGACCAGGGGCCAGGGGCAACTACAGCCGCAATGGAGCTCAGACAAGGCCAGTTCAGGAAGAACATGTCATCAGAGCCATTGCTGCTAATGGCATACAGATAGAGGCGGCAGACACTGAGTGACCCCAACCCTCAGTGTTTGGTTCTTCTACTGAACAGAGCCTTGTCACACCACAGACAGGTCAGACATGAAGCCGCCTGTACAGAGTGGGAGCCACTCACTACCACAGAGCTGATAGTGATTATGGTCAATTCACTATCACTAAAGAATGGAGGGCCTGTTCTCTTTTCGAGTTGTGGTCAGAGGACAAGCACACCATGTAAACTTCAGACTTAACTGTTAACCTTAGCTGTATATCTACAGACAGTTCATGTATGCTAGGTTATCCACATGTAGCTCAAATATTTTGATAAGCTTGTTGACAATAACAAAATTGGGACAGCAACTATGTTAAAGGAACACACTGTTTGCATGTACTGTCTCTTGTACAGCTCTGTGACAGCATATTCTACAACTGATGATTCATTAATGTACATATGCACACATTCTTCTTTATACTGGTACCATGCTGGTTTATGTTCTTCCTGATGACTTCCATTTTTAAGACTCACTTGTTTGCCAGTATACTGGAGGTCTAATTACTATCCCATATGCCATTCTTTTTATTACTGCGTCCCATGTAAAGTAAATCGATAAGAGGAGAACAGTAGGCTTTGACAGATGAAAACTGTGCAGCTCCAGGGTGTCCTAGCTGGACTTGTACAGGTGTCACATACCAATTTTCAAACAACTTGAGCTGATGCTAAAGCCAGTTCAGATCTGGTACAAATTTAGAACCTTCTAAAAGCTGGTTTGTATCTCTATCACAATGTTTACATGGAGCACTTTTAATCCGATCGAACTTCCATTCAGAATAAAAATACGTCATGTAAACATGTCAGCTGATCCGATTGGCCTCGATCGAAACGAATTTTCAATCCAATCAAGAGGGGTGGTTTAAACCTTTTAACAGTCGGATCAGCAGGAAGAATTAACCATGTGTACACTCATTCTGATCAATTGTGGTGTATGAACGCGCATGTTTGAACCACGTGGGGGTTATGTGACATGATAAGTTTCAGGGAAGATGGTGGCAGCAAAACAAAACAGGACGTTTTTGTTAGAAACTGAATGAGGTAAGGATTATTGTCCATTTCGGCATTCAAAAGGTTTCAAAAAATAAAACAAAACAAAAAAAAAAACACTTCTTCCCAACTACTAGGCACTGCGCATGTCAAAAGCGTTAGCACTGTATTAAATCCGTCCATCTTGTAAATACAATTGATCGGATCACTTTATCTAGCGCCCATGTAAACATGTCAGCAGGAATCTCCGATCAGATTGATTTCAATTGAATATATTAAATATTTGTCCATGTAACCATAGCTACAGAGAGCCATCACAGATCTACATCAATACATCAATTTAAATGTCTGTTCCAACACTGTAAAAATAGTTTGGAGCTCCCTCCGGTGTATTCTGAATTTCTGCAGAAGAGCACAGTGCAGGGAACATTTGCCTACTCCAAGGGCTACTTATGTTTTTAATTTTTCTTGGAAATTGATGTTATCATAATAATACCTGTCAGTGCTAATAAATGCTTTTGCAAACAACACAGAGTGTTTGTAAACACATTTTGCAATGTCAACTAGTTTCTGTGTAAGTGCAAATATGGTTAATAACCACCGCTGGAAATAATTATTGTGAACATTGCTCTTTGCAGTGCAAAGGGTCTAAGACATTAGCTCTGAGCCAGCACTGGAACTCATGCTAAAGGGATGAGAGTGAGGCAGGAAGACAGGAAGTCAGTGAATGCTCCTATAAATCCTCAAAGCTCTAAAAGAAAAACCTGCTTTTGAGACTACCAGCAGATTTTTAAATTCCTGATTTATCCGTAGCTCTGCTACACATTACAGAAGAGTCAAATGTAACATTCAATGTCAAATGACAAACAGTATTCTGGATCTATACTTTTAGATCTAGAACTCTGACCATTGCCTGAGTATGATCCTTAAGTGACAAACCACAGAAAGCTGAAAACAGCAGATTACATGTGTGGTGGGCCTAGAAGGTTCAGACAAAAGGTTCCCTTCTAGAATTTCATTGAAGTCTGTCCATAGATATGAATAACACTGTGTCACATGAACAGTTTTAAACAGGTTTCTGTTGAACCAGCAGCAGTTAATTTGTTCTGATCAGCTTGTTGTCGTCACAGTGTTTGCACTGCTGTTGCTTAGAGAGATGTGTCTCCATATGTCCATTCTGACAGGCTTTGCTGATGCTGCCAACAAATTAAAATCAATTTGTCTTTTTTCTTTATTGCCCACAGCAGCCAGTGAAAAATTGACTCTCTTAAGAGGTAACACAGTGTTCATGTGGGGCAAAGTCCAGGGCATGAGTAATAGAGCTCTGCTCTATATGCTAATGCTACGTAATACTAATACAGGCTGCATTAAGTTAGCCAGATACCAGGATACCAGGATGATATCATGTTTGCTAAAAGGAGAGACAGTCGATGAAAAATGGATGATAGCACAAAATACCATCTTTATAATGCTCCGCATCTCAGACATAGCTGTGTGCTGGGGAGAAGGAGCAGTGGTCATTAGGACTCTTAAAGGGTAACGGCTCCTAACTCTGATTTACTTGATCTCTCATCTTGGAGGAAACCATGGATCGCCTGCCAGTCTGGCGCTTACAACCTCCCTGTGTGACCTCAGCTAGTGAACTTGCTTAGTACTCACAATAGGTGGCCCACTGTGGCTCATGTCCCTAGTGCTTCAGTAAATGTGGGTTTGAACATGGGAAGGAAATCCTGGTAGAGAGCATGGCCGGAAAGAGTGTGGTCTTTTTAGTTCACTGGTCTATCCTTAGAGGTCAAACAGACATTTTCCCCATGGGAGCCCCCATATTCTCTTTGCTGCCTCCCTCTCCTACTCAAAGACATTCCTGTCTTTGAACCCATGGTTCCCAACCTGGGGGTGCCTGAGGCTTTGATTGCACTGAGGTTGTGAGGCTCTCAAAATAAGACTTGCATATGTTGATAAAGATCATATTAAACTATCTACTGGATCATCAAGCATCAAACAAAATTGATATACACAGGTACACAGTTTTTGTCAATGTGATAAATGCTTGTGCAATTCATGAATTTCAATCAAAACTTTACAAATAATCCTGCAATGTTTTGTTTTGGTTTTTTTTTCTAAAGAGGCAGAACTTTCAAAGAAGCTGGTATAGGGTATGGACCAAACATGTGTGAAGTCTCAAAAACTAAGACAGACCTGGAAAAAATGAAAAGGGGAGAAAACAATATCTGCTGCAGATAAAAAAGCCTGATGACACACTTATTTAGTCATCATCTGAACATGCTTCAAGCAAAATTTCATTTATTGGCTTGCCATCACGTATTTATGTTTCCAGCTTTGAGAATGTGTTCCATCTTCACTGTGGGATCAACCTGCTCATCTTCAAACTAATTTGGTGGTAAAGAACTATTTCCTGTTGAACAAGAACACTGTTGCACACCATCTGTTGTGCCCAAACTAACAAAACACTCAGTTACAATGATTACTCTTATTCTCCCATTTAGCAGTCTATACCTGGTGGCCTGTGAAAGACTACCACAAGTATCACACCTGACATATCATCCTTGGTCAGAGGCATGCTGATCAATGAAAGCAATTATTATTATAATTTTATATTATTATATATAATTCTCTTAATAGAAGAAACAGTGATGCTTACTCTTAAAAGGGACCTGATTCTTCTTGTGAGTGCACACATAAAATGGCATTTTATAGATATGAGTAAGGGACTTTAAGAAAAAAGGCTGAGAACCACTGCTCTAAACCTTGCCTTCTCGAGAGTGCAAATCCATCAACATCTCTATACCTTCCCTCTGTGCAGGCTTTCACTTATTCATTTATCACATAGCCAGTGTTTTTGCCAAAAATGAGACAAACAGGAAGAAAAACTGTTATTATGAGCTCTCCTCGGATAGATTTTCCCCAAGAGGATGTCCTTTGAGAGAAGCATGAAAATAAATGTTCTATGGTGAAAATATATAATCCCAGTCAGTAATCAGACACACAAATAAGTGAAAAGCAAACATTAGAAGCAATGTAACTAGAGAAGAGTAACTAGAGAAGAGTCTCTGGAAAGACCTTAAGAACCAGAATGAAATTTGGGAATAATGATTGAACAGCATGATATGTAAAAGGGACAAACTTTGTAGTGTGCTCTTTTTTTCCCCAATGATGAGCAGCAACAAACTTTTCATTGCAATGGTCTCCTTGAGGCCAAAAGAGGAGCCACAAACCAAGGGTTTTCCCAAAGTGGCACCTACTTGAGGGGCACTAGTGTTTGTGTTACAGTGTCTCTCTGTCCTATAAACAATGTGTCTCTTGTGACAGTGAATCAGACATGGACTGTCGGCTAGCCTCTCCGGCATCAGGCCTGCTTGCCAGAGATTGGTTCGGGGACTGCTGCAGAGCCATGCCATTTGTCATGCTGTATATTTACAGGCTGTGTCAGCACAGGGCGGGTGGAGCGAGACGTCTCCACTCTGTGCCTGACTCCATGGACGCCAGGCTCAGAACCTCCCCTCATTCATCTGTTTACTTTCTAAATAGGCCTCTGTTTGGACTTACATCAGTGGGGAGAGAATATCTAAGAAAACGAGGAAGGAAATCTGTGGAAAACAAAGGAAAGGGAAAGAAACTCTCTGTGATAGAGACTGCCCCTCGCTGTTCCTGATTACGGCAGAGTTTCAGAGTGCTTGGCGCCATCAAAATCAGCCATCCAGGCCGCCGGGCAGGCCAGACAGCAGAAAGGAAGACTGGTAGTGACGCTTGCAAATACTGAGAAAAGGACTATTAGGGAGCTTGTTCAGTGTTTATGTATTTTAGGTGGCTGTTTTTCATTTTGCGAAGCAAGAGAAGAATGAAAGAGACTTCCCGCAGTTACTTAACTTATTTTCTGCAGAATTAAGCAATATGATATGTTTGATGTACTGCATACTGAACAACTTTTATCCTGCACGTTAATGTTTATTATGTATAATTACTTTTTAGAACCATATCACTACAGATATAAAGTTTTAATATTTCTCAAGCTTGGCTAATAACACATGGAGCATGTCAATCTCCATTACTAAGGCAGGTTTTTCATAAGTATTCAGTTACCTACAAAATGATCTTATATCAGACACATACTGTATACTGTAACTTTCCAGATCAGTTCAGAGAGGATGCAGTTTTAGTTGGCAATTGAACAAAAATGTTCCTATTATGGAAAAAAGAATAAATGCAGCAACCACTGACAGTTTTCCAAAGTCAAATGCATTTTACTAATATAGTTTGTATAGCATTACAGTGTAACTTTAAAAGAAAAAAAGAAAATTTGAAATACATCTTGTGAATATCCACTCATGCATTTCTGTGTGTTGGTACTCAACCAGCCTCATCAACATGGCCCAGGACCACCCTATGACTCTGACACTGGTTCAACCATACTCGCATACCCCTATACCCCAACCATATTGGACTGTTTCAAGACTCCAAAAATGTTCCAGAGACATTTCAGAATGGTGAATGTGGGAAAGTAAAATGTCTACATCATTCACTCCACGTTTTCTTGCGGATATTTTCCACCAGACATGAAGTACAGTCACTGTAAAATTTGCAGGTGAGACAATGTGCAAACTTAGCTGCAAATGTCCAGCAACATTTACTGTCAACACAGCAAACTTTGTAAGTCTTCTACACCTCTTGTCTTGCGATTCCATCTGTAAGAGCACATCTCAAGCAGAACAAATGCATTTCCACCTTGAACCAAAATATGTATAAACATTACTCTTAAAATCTCAAACAGGGTTTGATATTAAACAAACCTAGGCAATAAAGCTAGCTTGTCATAGATTAAGACTTGTAACCTAACTAGACATTAGCATTTACCTGCCCATTAGCTGCGTGCAAACTAAGTCAAATGGAAGGATCATATTATTTGTATGTATTTTCAGCTGAGTGAGAAGGTTTCTGATTGTCTTTTCCTGACCTCTTCCTCCTCTGTTTCACTTGGATGTGTTACATCTGCTGCTTTCACAAAGTAGCTCTATTTAGCTCCACAGAGTGTGTTTCCACCTGTTTCCACCATGTAGAGAACAGAATCCAGAGACCGAGTGGAATACAGCACAGCAAAGATGAAACTTTAATAGTTAAGCAGAGGATAAGAGGCACAGGTGATGAGATGACATGTTACTCCAGCTGACAACAACTTGTCATATTACTGTAAATTCAATAAAAACTTCTGAACATTTGTAAAGCCAACTAAAACAGAAGCACCACTGTGTTACAGGACCTTCTAATTTATATGAAGCACTGCGTTTTCTTGTTCTACTTTAAAAATCATATTTTGGCAGAACTAACTGATAATGTATCTCCTTTCATGAAGCACATTGTCCATGTTTCTATATATATTGTAGATGCAGAAAGCAGATGAAGTTCTGAGTGAAGCTAAGTGAGGCAAAGATATAAGGAAACATCTAAAACCTTATTTAAACTCCTTTATGTATGCATATAGGTACTTTCCTGTCAAACGTTACTTCCTACATACTCCTATGTAGGCAACCATGCCTTTGCATTAGTATGGTTGGTTGGCAATACATCTATAATAGGGCAGTACAGAGTTCAGAGCTCAATCCTTAGCTCAGATGTCAGTTTTAATAAGCTGTTTTCCACCAAAATTTTACATTTTATTTTTATTACCTGGAATTAATTTACCAGGGTAGAATAATTCCTGGTAATCTGCATGGCTTACATTTTGACCACACTGAGAGGTTCTGGAAAATGTATTCTTATGTGATATTGGTGGTACAATGGTTGGAACTGCTTCAGCTGTTGTGGTCTTTCAGCTTCTTTAATCTTGTTTCAGTTTCTTTAGCTTTTTGTGGATTTGTGTCTGTGTCTACAGTCAGCTCTGCCAGCTTGTCAGATTTTCTTTCATAAACATGTTTTAAGTTGCCAACGCGGAAGTCAACCTCGTTGTCATCCTCACTGAAAACATTCAAAAGAGCCTAGAGCTCTAGAGCTTGTCGTCCATCCACTTTGTATAGCTCCATTATTCAAATTACCTAAACACAGAGTTAACTTTGTACAAGTAAAAAACATGTTTGCAGCCTCACACCTGCATACACGCAGAATAGTGGACCACTGCAAGCATTTTCGACCAATCAAAATTCTATAATACACAGCCCCGCATCTCAACAATTCTGGGCAATGTGAAAAGGCTTACCCTCTTCTAGGTACTTTTGTTTCAGTTTATGGGAGGGGAAGTGTTTTTCACCCAGGTAATGCCTATGGAAATGCACCAAGATTTTTTTCAAATGAAAAAAGTTCCTGTATTGAAAAAAGGGCTAATAGCATTATAGCAAACATGGCGATAGTGGAGGAAACCATGATAGTGTACAAAGACATAAAAAGTGGAAGCACAGTGAACAGCAGTGAATTTAAATGAATTAATGCAAAATGCTAAAGGAAAAGTATACTGATGATTTCAACTATGAAAGTAAGAACCAGATTATTAAAACCAGATTGTCCATTTAATGGCAAATGTATTATTTCAACATTTTTGTTGACCTATTTCACATTACTGTAAAGCAGCTTCAGTAAGATTTTAAGCCTCTATGTACTATAAAAAGTATACTTACTTATTTGTAAGTCAAATGTTATGTTTTGTCAAATTACATGCAAAAGAAATGGCTTAGAGCTTGTTTTGTAGCAAATTTCTGATTTTCCACTGTTGAAACTCAGTATCATATAAACAGAATGGTAATCATTAAAACATAATATTATCAAAAACATTTTGGGATTAGGGATCAAGGAAATTCATTAATATCCTTAAACAGGCTAATACTGTGTGCTTATCACACTTGTGTTTATTCAAAGCAGCACAGCTTCTGCCTCTTGTGTCGCCACAGAGACTATATCTAATCTCGACTGAAAAGAACAAGAACACCAAAAAACAACAGGACCGGCTGGGACTGAAGCAAGAGTGAAGAGAAAATCAGCAGTAAAGATTTGAAACAGGAAAAGTGTGGCGTCAGTACAGGCGGGAGATAAGAGTGCAGCGCTCCATACACAAACACAGGGTCTCTGTGGCTGAGTGACTCCCAGCTCTCCGGGCGCCCTCACAGTAGCTGTCCTCTCCCCCCAGGCTGGCTCCGGACTGCAGTCCGTCTCCCAGCCCTGCACACAGCAGATCCAAAGGCCTGATACACACTCAGTGACTCCAAGGGTTTTAAGGGGATTTGTGAGAGTCCAAAGAAATCAAGGGGCCCTTCAAACAAGCAACTCTAGAAAAAACTGGGGGAAGACTATCCCATGGTGGATTTCAACCACCCCCTTTAATTTAATATCATTACAGCTCAACTCCTGGGTAACTAATTAAAAACAAGTCCTTTATTTAACCTCATTATGTTTCCTTCTCTGTCTAGCTGAGGGAGGTATTCATTAAAATGAGTGCAAGTCCAAGTTGAAAAAACTGGCCCATGCTTCTTAAATAAAGTTGTATTGACTGAAGTTGTTTGCCATGTGATTTACAGTTTCAGCCATGAAAAATGAGCATCTTATAAGTAGCATTACAAATAATGATTACACTGCCGTCACAAAGAACTGCTGTATTTACATACAGAAGCAAGATCACATACTCCTTTTCGTCCCCACAAAACCACTATCTGTTGCAAGCATGCTTCAAATCCTATTATCGGAAAATCCTGAATCAAATATCCTCCCCTGTGAATCTCACAGGGCCATCATTCAGCAGACTTGTGCGTGTTATGACAGAGGTAGAGAGAGAAAAGACAAACAGCCAGATGAGCTTCTGCATGAGACAGAATATGCTAAAAGAGTAACTCAACTAAACTCCATCTTGTGCAATAAGATCAGTCTCAATTAACTTTGCTTGTGAAAAGAGTTTTACTAATTTTCTCACAGTTGGGAGACAGAGTAGAGTCTCCATCTCCACCAGAGCTACAGTCAAACAGCTACAGGTTCCAGGCTCGACATGGCAAAGTTCATACCCGACGGACATTGTGAGTATGGATGAGAAGCGAGGAAAACTTTGGGAACAGGGTTAAAGGCTGGGAATCCTAGCTGTGTTAATAAAAGTAGCCTGTGGGGCACTGTTTTTCCAGGCGCTCTCTGTGATGTTTGAATGTGAACTCAAACAAGCCTTCATTATGTGACCACAGCCATGGAGCCCCTGGCGCTGAGAGAGAGGCCCTGCCACTGACAGCCACGGCCTGCTGGCGGATGCCGACGCCTTTCCCTCAGCTATGTCTCTTTCTCTCCATTCACTTGTCCTGCCTCTGATCCTTTTCTTCACACTACTGTTAGCCTCTAATCCTGGACTCCCCCTCTCTTTCTTCTTTTGAGCAATCCTTCTACCTCTCTCTCTCTCACTCTTATTCCTCCTACACCACAGGTTCTCTGATTTCTTCTTTTCCATGCATTTTTCCAATCATCCTCCATGAAGGAGAGCTTTTAAAATGACCCTTGCAGGAACTGGATGCCTCTAATCCACCATCTTTGTCAGTGTGTAGAAATAGGTATGAATGTAAGTTGTTACCATACAGTGACAGCTGCCAGACATATGTGGGTATTTTCCCCTGGAGGAACGTCATCATGTTTGGTGGTCCACACAAAGCTGACCCCTAAATGAAATAACTGCAACTGATTTGTCAAAACATACACTCGTCCATCATAGTTAGGAGCAGTGCATTGTATCTCAAATTGACACTTATGAAAACATCCATTATCGCTTAAACACAACATTATCGTTGGCCTGGTGTGCCGCTGCAGATGTTGTTTCATGAGTAGCTTGGAGCCGAGTGCTGCACAGCATCCAAAATCTTCTTTATTTCTTTCTGTTAGTCCATTTTCCCAAGCTATAACATTACAGAACGTTCCTTCAAACTGTCCTGTTCTGTGTCTTTCAACTTAAAATAAGCCCCACAAAACCAAGAGTGGAACAAGTAAGTGTTAAAAGAATGAAATACCAAGTAAACTGGTTAAATAAGAGAAAGAAAGGTACAAGACAAAGGAGGTAAAGATCTGTAATTAGAACCATCTTTTCTCACAGTTATTGCAGCCCAGTGTTTCCTAAACCAGTGGTAAAAAATAAGCCCTCTTTCTCTCTTTAGTCTCATCCAAGGACACCCGCTGTGCCACTCTGGCTACATCTCCAGACAGAAATGATTTAGTGGACTGGCAATATTAAACTTCTGGGAAGTCAAAAAGGCCAGAGATATGAAGGGGCAAGGTTTGGAGAACACAGCACAGCATGATGCTAGAGAAACATAAGACAGTGATGAATCCAGCTTGTGTACTTTTACTGGAACAGCTTTGATTATATTTAATCACATTCTATCCAGTTCTTTTCTTAAAAATTTAAATGATATAAACTGAAAATTCCCAAAATTTCATTCTGTGTTACTTTGCAACTGAAATCTGTGGTTGGATCCAGGATTTTTCTCCTTTTCTCCACTTATTTTTTTAGTTTGACTTCAAATTGCAAATAAAAGGAGCAACCTCCTCGGAGACATGAACCAGTAGCAGAGGAGGTGCGACCTCCTCAGGTGCAGAAACCAGTGGTGGAAGAGGAGTGACCTTTTTGGGTGCATGAACCAGAGGAGGAACAACCTCGACGGAGATGTGAATCATAGGTGACGGAGGAGCATCCTAACCCGGGAGCCCCTCGGAGATAGGAAGCTCAGGAGGAGTGTCCTGACCTGGGACCTGGGAGACAGGAGGTGAAGGCGTGGACCAGGGCTGGTAGAGCCAAGCAGGATGTGACTGAGTTGGGGGTTGATGGACCGGTTGCTGGAGGTTTGGACGCTGATATCAGGAACATGGATGGACTTGGAACTGATATACAGAGGACAACTAATAATTGAACCAGCTTAATAAGAAGCAACAAGCACAGGACAAACAAGGGTGTGACTCAACAATTAGACAAGAAACCAAAACGCAGAAGACTCAAGGACAAAAGAAACGAAGGAACAGAAATATCCTAGAGACAAAGACTATAAAGTAACCAATGATAACCCAAAAGACTGGACCTTATACTCCAGATAGCTCCACGATGACACAGTAATTCACTACCAAAGAAATGCTAATGTGACTCATCTTTTAATAGTTGTCAATTATTCATGGGATAAACATGTTTCATTTAATTTTTAACACATTGAAAAAAATTAATCTCCCAAAAGTAGCTGAATATGACATTTTATTATGACTGAATGTTATTATCATGACTAAAATTAGGTTCTCGCCTATCTCCATTATGGACACAAAGATAAGCAACAAAAAAGTGCTTAATTCATAGCTATGCTGCAGCTGTGACATCTCCTGCAGAAAGAGGCTTGATTGACATGGAAACACTAAACACTCTCTTGGAATCCCAAACGCATGTTTAATCAAGTGGTGTTGATAACTCTGCATATTCTGCCACTAAAAAACCTAGGAGTATCAGTGTCGAAGAACTCCCACTATGATGGGTCTTTGGTTGGACTTTTATGGTGGGGGGTGTAGCTATCATCTCCCATGGTGTGCACTTGGGATAGGTCAGCAGAAGCAGGGGGTTAGAAGCAGTCCAGACTCTGGGCAATTTTAAGTCAATACTACTGAACTGTTTGTCCTGTGGAGAGGTTGGCTGTCCTCGCTTCCCTATGACCTCTGACTCCTGGTGTCTTGACTTCAGAACTGCTTTGCCTTTTTGTTGGACTGGCTGTCTCATTCTCTAACATCATCATGGTTTGCTTTTTCATTTATATATAGATTGTCAGCAAAGTGATAAGTTAAAAGCTGGATTGAGGATTTAACATATCTCATTCATATCTCATATACCATTGATCCTAAGTATAGACCTTAACTGTCTCCAGTGCCATACTGATTTTAGTATTTTCTCCAAAACTGCACAATCTTAGCAGGCCACCATATCACTGAGAACCATCCGAGCCACCTCACCACCAGGTGGGGATCAGTTGACAGCTCCGCCCCTCTCTTCACCAGACTGTCCAAGACATGTAGCTGCAAGTCTGATGATACAACTACAAAGTCAGTCATTGAACTGCAGCCTAGAGTGTCCTGGTGCCAAGTGCACATGTGGACACTCTTATGCTTGAACATGGTGCTCATTATGGACAATCCATGATGAGCACAGAAGTCAAATAACAAAACACCACCCGGATTCAGATCAGGGGGCTGTTCCTCCCAATCACTCTCCACCAGGTCACACTGTCATCACCCACATGCGCATTGAATTCCTCCTGCAGAAAGTGGGAGTCCAACACTCTAACACTCCATCCAAGGACTCCAAAAAGAGTGGGTGCTCTGAACTGCTGTTTGGTGCATAAGCACAGACAACAGCCAGGACCTGTCCCCCCACCTAAAGGCAGAGGGGGGCTACCCTCTCTGCCACCTGAGTAAACCTCAATATACAACTCCAAGTGGGGGGACAATGACTATGCTCCCACCAGCTTTGCACCTATCATCGGGAGCAAATGAGATGAAAAAGAAGAGCTTAGCGCATCAAGACACGTCCCTCAGCAGTCTAAGACTATGGCAGCATAACTAAGGAATAGCTAACCACCCCCAACTATAAGATTTTTTTTTATAAAGGAAGGTTTCAATCCTGATCTCAGAGGTAGAAAGAGTGTCTGCCTCCCAACCCAAACTGGGAGCTGGTTCCATAAGAGAGGGGCCTGATAGCTGAAGGCTCTGCCTCCCATTGTACTCTTAGAGATTCTGGGAACCACAGGTAAATCTGCAGTCTGAGAGCCGGGCTCCAGACTGTGACCAAATGGTTGCATTTTGCGACTAAAATGTGAGACAGTGCGAGTGAATTTTTCATCTACTTGTGCAATGGCGACCAATAAATTTGCCTGTCTTTTTCTTGTAGTAGTTATAACTGAATTTATTTTGTTGTTAACAAACTTCTGCTCCCTTCTTCAGCCCAGTAGTTCAAAGTAATGCTCAAATTAGCTGGTTTGCCAACTGTGTGTGTGAGGTGGGACGAACAACCACTGTGATTGGCTTGTGTGTGAAAAGTGGCGGGTCTTGGGGAGTTGTCGAACAAATTCTCAGGTTTCACCTAACGACGAGGAGTATCAGTTCTTACTTTCACCCTAAACCTAGTGCTACAGACAAGCCAAATGTTGAAAATAAGTCCGACTCAGAATGCGAGGAGACGGTCGTGGCAACAAAAACCAGGAAATTCTGTTTTTGCGATGACTGGCTGTGTAAGTTCACCCAGCTGAGGTATTTTAAGGATAAGAATTCAATAAACTGCAAATTCTGCTGTCAATACCCACAACATGCGGCAAACACAAAGTTTGCTGATAAAACTGGCACCACAAAACTAAAACATGACTCTTTGATTAAACACAGTTAGTGCCAGTCTTCTCTGTAGAACATCCTACATCTTGTTCAGATTATGCTTGCACTTTCAGTGTCCTCTGCTATGCGCAAGAGAGAATTCTCCTCTCAGAAGAGAATCAAGTCTGATGTCAGGGGGTCTCTACATGTTGACGCTGTTGAGGACCTAATTAGAATAAGTATGGAGGGACCAAGCACTGATGACTTTGATGCCACGAAGGCTGTACAAATGTGGCTCAGTCAAGCTCAGCTTACAAGATGACCAAATTACAAAGACTGGCCTACACAGGCACCTTATCAATCTACAAGGGTGGGTCTGTTCTAGTGAGTGGAGGGAGTGTAGGCACAAGTTCTATGTCTATGTAAGATGTTTTTTTATGTTGTGTCAACTGCTGCACAATAAAATGTGAATTGTAAACATTGTAATTTCTGAATTTATTGTTCAAGTAATTATCCCTAATACAGTAAAAATGAGAGGAAATGTGAATATTGGCTTTGCAAGGCAATTTCAGTGTGCGCCTCTAAATTTTCTGCTCGCGCTACTAAAAATTTAAGTTAGAGGCCACTGTGCTCCTGGTAAAAAAAAAAAAAGTTAGGCTGGAGCCCTGGAGAGCAAAGTTCTCTGTTGGGAATATTTGGAACTATGAGATCTTTGATATACAATGGAGCTTGGTCATGGAGAGCTTTATATGCAGAGAGAAGAATTTTAAATTATATCCTAGATTTAACAGGGAGCCAATGAAGAAAAGCTACAGCTGGACAAATATGATCTCTCCTGCTAGTTTTCATCAGAACCCTCTCTGCAGTATTTTAGATTACCTGGAGACTTTTTAGACCATATTTGGGACAGACCAATAACAACTGATAACTGAGTCCTGGAGACATGTTTGCCATGGGTGACCATTTGAGGGGCATAAAGGCCCCCGAGAACATAGCTCCCAGGCTCTTCAGGAAATGCAATCCCCTCTGCCTCGGTTAGGATTCAGCTCCGGAGCAGGGGGTCAATGTAGAATTCATATTTCTTTTTAATTTGCATTTTCCATCCTCCCAATTTTAACTGATTTGGGATTGCACACGATAAATATGAAGATCTCTTAAATAAAATGCTGAACCAAACTATGAAGACTTTTTTTTTTTTTTTTTTTTTTTTGAGGATGCTGGGGTGCAGAGCTAGGTTTGTTGGGCCTGCAGGGTTGGACTGAACTGGGAAACTGTCACCAATTGATTTGTACTCCTGTCTCCTCTGTGCAGACTGTTGTTGGGAGCAGGTCTGCCAACCCTTTCTTTGCAGAGCCGGGCAGATTTGAGTGGTGCCGCAGCCCAGTGGCTGGGCTGTGCAGTGAATACAGTCTGCACAGATAAACAGTGCCTTGTTTAGCCATTTCTTTGCCGCTGCTGAGCCAGCTGATAACAGAGGCGGGAGGGCAGACGGCCCATGGCGGCATTGGACAAGGCCTGGGGAGGCAGACACTCTGGCAACAGCAAACTCCTTTCCCACATCCCTCACTCTCCCATAGCCTGGTTAATCTCACCTCTCTTTTTGTCTCCTTTCACAGAACAGTACTGGGCCAGTTAATTGCCAAGAGAGCGAAAACTATCTGTCAGCATTGTGAGCAGCATAAATGAAGAAAGATTAACATTTAAGAGAAACTGCCCAACTGTGTTAATAAATACCAACACAGTTGGTACATACATTTACTATATTTTTCTCAAACAAAAATATTTGCTCATTTTATGAAAAACCAACCAAGTTTTACTGTTTGATGGTTTCCAACCAACCAGTCTGAATAGCAAATGTAATTGCATGCAGTTTGAACACTGCGGACCTCAGTTTAGTCGTCTGAAAACAAAGTTACTGTGTAGATAGGTCAACAATGGGCCCACATAACAGAGAAGAGAGACAGAAGTTGAACTGCTCCCCCCTCAACACCACAAGCTGTCGTCTCATTGTCTTGGCCCATCACCAGGCGCTGGAGTAATTGCAGCAGTGTGGCATTGTGGGGAATACTTTGCATTCCTACTTTCACAAGAAAATGTTCCCTCCCTCATAGAGCAACCTGCCAAAGATAAAACATGTCTCAAACAGTATTGCTTCTATTATGGGGCTGAGACAATCCATTTGTGTGTCTCTTTATTAGGATTAGAACAATTGAAGAAATTCTCAAGTCATAATGAATTCGAGTGTACTGAAAGGGGGATGAGATGATGCATCTTTGTGTGCGTCTTTAGGTGGTAAAGATAGCAGTGGGACTAATATGAGTCAGTGTTGGTTTAAATGAAAAAGCTACAAAGATGGTATGTTGCACAGTTGAAATATGTCAGAACATGCTACTAATAGCCCTAACCTACAGTTAAAAGGGAGGTATTATATCATGGCACATGTTCTGAACAAGAATTATGTTAGAAAAACAAGCTGATGAACTCTGACAACTTTCCCCTTTCATTTCAGTTTGTCATCTTATCCTTTGGTGCCATGCTGGTAGTCCAAACATACCAGAGGATCAGCAATCAATAATGGGGGAATGTTTTTCCCATGCAACACCCCCCAACCCCTTAACAATGAAGACTACCCCCCTCCCACCCCCTTATTCTTAACTCAAGAGGCCACATCTGTTTTTGATTTCCTTGCCTCCGTGCTGCAGTGTTACACAATCATGATCAAGTGTGCTTTCTGAAAGGCAGAAACATTTACAAATACAGACAAGGACTCATGCCAATACCAACACAAACATACAGTACACCCTTTTATGGCACACCAAAGGAATGAAGAACAAGATGTTGCTGTGATCACTGAGCTTGGTAAATATGTTAAATAACAGCATGAAGATGCCCGAAGGATATTATGAAATCAATACTTTTACAGAGCGAGAAAATGTTTTACCGCAGAAATGCACTATGGAAGCACAAGTTTGTGTGAAATTTAAGGTTATGTTCAGTTTAACTAAAAAAAAATTTGAAATCTGAAATCTTTTTTTTTATTTTATTTTTTGTCAGAACCACCTTAATCTGATGATGACTCACTTTTGATTGTGGATACATTTCTGATCAACATGTGTTTATGCTGAGCAGGTAACAATTTCAAATACTGTGTGTCTACACAGCTTTGATATGCAATAATTAGATGAGAAGATAATCCCTCTGTTTTGAGAGAATACAGTGCAAAACAATAAAGAGAGACCACACTTGCAGGTAGTGGCTCAAGTCAAGTATCAAGGAAGGTAACCCTGCAGAATTTTCATGGCATACTGAACTGTTTGATCCATCCATCTAAGATACATCATACCTGTTCCACCAGTTGGACTCATCAGACCAAATTGGAGATTAAGTGTAGAAACACCAGTAATGCTTTGCACTTAATAAAAATAAGCGATTTACTCACTGTTTACTTTAATTAGAAGCTACCCTAGCAACTAGAACCGGCAAGAAACTATGAGGATGCACTCTGACTTAACCTGTTTGAACTCATGCGTTCCTGAGCTTTTCTATCTGTTATCCAGGATAGCTGTATGAAAGACTAAAAAGCTGGGATAAGATGGACAGAAAAATACATAAATATCATCAAGTCAGTGTTCACTACAAAGTCTGGTAGGACCAAGTAACTATCCAGCAAAGAGGGAGTGTCCTGCTTCCTGCACGCTTAGCTCCAGTGTCACCCAGTAAGTGAGGACTATATGGAGAATTTCAGGTTTTGACATGTTACTAAAAGACAATCTCCTGTTGGACACCTGATGAAAACTGATGTGGTAGATTTTAACAATTTCTTCATGAAGACTACAAAAACTTTAAAAAGATTTTTTTCTGGAAAGTTGCTTTTGGCCCCTCTTATATTATGGTTTCTGGGACTCCTCAATTAGCTGAAAGGTCAGCGACATGACATGCATAGTTATCTACCCAAGCGCATTTTTTCCCTCTAAAATAATCTAATCCGTTCATAGTTCTATGATGTTTGGATATATTTTCAGTGCAAAATACATGTTATTTTGTGTGTTGGCATCTAAAGCCCACAAACTGTGAGACAGTTAAACCATCTATGAATATCCGTGTGATATGTGAAGACAAAACTAAAATCCTTTTAGATTCTCTTATATTATTATAGCAGAGAGCACAGACCAACATTTAAAGACACACTTAGACACTTAAAGATTGAAATTAAATTAGTTAAAACTTCACAATATATCATCTATGAATTAAATTTAATAATAAATATGAGTAACAGGAATATATATTTAAGAAATATTTTGCTTATGTTACTTATGATAATGTTAAAAACAGTAAGAAAAAAAGACACATAGCTTAGTTTTTTGAGGTTATGTAAATTAAAGCAGGCAAATTTGATACAACATCAAATTAAACAACAAAAAAAAACTTTGTTAATCTGTTAATTACTTGCATTTTTATTTCTAATTATTATCAGTTGCCATATTGTTAAGCATTTTGTTAAACCTATATCAGTAATTTATTAATCTTATTCATATTAACCTGGAATTTAGGGATGACAGAGAAGTATTGACCAAAATCCAGTCTCAGATCCAATTGCTTTCCCATATACTGTCATTGCCACAGTAAGTTATAATTTACTTATTTCCATATAAATCCTTGTCATCTTGGACATCTAGTAGTAGTACAATGAAGCTACCTCAGGAAATCAAAAGGACGATGTTTAGTTATGAAATAGTTAAGCTGACACTGAGCTGTTTTTTTGTCCTCTGTCCAATGTAAGACTGTCGCCATCCTGTCTTTGTAATTTGCGACAGTGACCACATGTTGAAAGCGTGATTAGAATGACTCCCTTACTGGGAATTCCCTGACATGTTAAGAAACTGGAAGGAGGCCACTGGATGGTGGGTTTCTGCTTTAAGCTCCTCAGCAGAGTATGACAGCCGTTATGACTCAAGATTAGCTTACACTTCCACACTGGCTCCAGGATTCCTGCTGTTACACTGATATGTCAGGTCTCTGTGGAATTTTTCAATTACTTGTATGCATAACTTAGAGGGGAATGGTATAGTTTTAACGACCATAAGTTCGTAATTGGGGAAGGAGCTTGCTAGCTGTTTGACAGCAGGTCAGTCTAATGTTAAGTTGATATCAATGTAATTTACACAAAAACAAACAAACCAACAAACAAACAAAAAAAAAAGCCCAGCAACAACAAAAAAAGCATTCAAATGCACAGTACAAGCTTTTCATTGTTTGTCTTTTGTTTGTTGCCACTTCTGATAAAGCGCAGCAGTGACCCCATTATTGTAAGTTTTCTTCTTCCATCTCATGCTAGGAATATTTTAGCTCTCATTTTATACCAGCTCTGACTGACTCAGTTATGCCAAGTACCAGCATAACCCAGTTGGTTTATAGCATTATTTGATTCTTTCAAGCAAACCTTCTAAATTATCATTGCAATTAGCTGATTCACAACATTTTAACTATCAAAGTGTACATACTCAACACCTAAGCAGCCTTCTGCTAATTTAACAGCCTCTCATGTGAACTAGGCAGGTGCATCTGAAGCAATGTTACAATTAAGTGACAAAAAGTCATAAATTACACTGACATTGAGACATTATGAGTGCATTCTGTCTTTTCTTACCTGGAGTACTCTTGAGAAATTAATTGCAGCCTTTTCATCATATAGACAGTAGATGCTAATTGTTTTTTTCTTTCCTTTTTCTTTCTATTCTTTTTAATATATCATACTGACTTCCAAGTCACAGGAGACTCTCTGTTAATGACCAGGTTGCGTATGCTCTCTGTTACTAAGGCAATTGACAAAACAATGAAGTGCATAGTAGACATACTAAATTATAATCTCTGACTGCTTCTGGGCCCGCTTGGCAACAGTGGATGCTTCATGTAATACATGGTGCCTAGACTGTCTCTAAGAAAAAAAAAAAGAAAGATAGAGAGGAAAAAAATATATCAGTACATATTATAAACAAGCCATAGGCTTAGTACTCCACCTAAACCTGTTTGTCCACTGGGTCACAATTCAGACCCAGACAAAGGAAACAATGACTTGACCCTGATGATGGAGATAGAGATTATGTGTGACCAAAGGCTGAGTGATAACATTTTTGACCTATGCCTCTGGCCAGCTTTGTGCTTTGCTGGCGCTCTGCTGGTGCCATTATGTCTTCTCCACACCAGCTGATTGAATGTTTCTTGTCTGTTTCTCACAGCAGATTGCAAACTGTCTAGCCATCTTTGAATTCCCCCTCCCTCCCTCATTCCACTACCTCCCTCCACACCCTCAACTCCACCCATATCATCACGCTTGACTGCTCGCTGTGAAGCTGTGAGCGATCCCCGCACTATCTGCTTCATCACACCCTGATGATAGTGTGGAGACTGGCGTCTGAGCAGGCAGACTGCTGTCAAGAGTTCTCTGCTCGGGAAAAGAGATTTGCAAGAATGGAAAAACATGGCAAATCTCTACATATTTCAATATATAATGCTGCTGTTACGTCATCACATTTAGCACATGCACAACAATCCTGATCTGACTTGTGGATTATCTTTTTTTGTTTTATTTTGGTTTTTTTTGTTTTGTTTTTCACATGATAGACTTTATCTTGCTGTAGCGAGGACGTGCTTCACTACATGTCTCCATCTTCCTGACTTTCCTTCTCAGTTGAAAGGTTGGGTAATTGCAGTTCAGATGCTGAGTATCTGTCCTGTTTCTTCCTGTCGACTGTAAGTCTACTTGTAGTCTGGGGTCAAAACACAAGACTCCATATTCAAAGAGGAGAACAAACAATGAAGACCTTGACCCTGCAGACCCTCCTTAACTCTCCAATCTCTCTCTAGCAATCAGCATCCAAAGACTCAGTTGCAAAATGTTGAGATCAGAAATGTGAATGAGAACTGAATGAAGTAAGATTTTCTAAGTTTCCATCCTGAATTTTAAGATCAAAACTTTTAGATAATTATTGCTAATTTCTCAGTGAGAAAATAAAATGCAGCAGGTTTGTTCTAAGCTAAGTCACCAGCAGCACATCAAGACAGGGAATACTTAGCTTTTGCAGCTGACCGGCCACCCTTATAGTAGCCTTGCTAAGCTGGATCAGTGGAGACTCCCTGTAAATGGCTGTGTCGCCAGTGCTCTCTGCTGCTGAGTCAACTGACGAAATAATGAACCGCACAGGCTTGTTTGATTACCTCTGGAGACAGTTGAGCGAGAGTCTGATCCACACACAACCTTGGCTTCCACTAACACAATCTGCCCCAACCCGCTCCTTCTTTCTGTCTCTGACCGAGAGACAGTGTATGTGCTGGCCTTTTTAGAGAACATCTATGCTTTCTGATTTATTGTAAATTAAAATGCTGGGAGCTCAGTTGCATGGCTAAAATGCCCTCTCCGACTGCCTGGCTGTACTCCACACTGTCTGAGTTGAATTTATTTCCTCTCATGTCCATTTCTTTGCTGTTGCTGAAAGACAATAATTCATATGAAATTGTGTGTTCCCAAGGAAAAGTTCAGTTAGCCCTGAAGTTTGTGGTGCATACCAATCATGCTAAAATTAGACAGTTGGCATGTATTATATTTGATATACCACAATATTACGAAGCTGTGAGGTACAAAACAGTAAAAATAGTGATTTTGGACAGACTACTCAGCATTATAGCAGTATCATAATTATGGGTCCACAATGTTGCTGTGCAAAAATCAGAAACAGCAAAGGCACCATCATGAAGGAGCATATTAAATCCAATGCATTTTTAGAAACAAAAAAAAACTGTTCTGGCTAGCAAGCAGTGGTGATGTGTCTTGGCAGGTACAGATAGGGGTAGTGTAGTCATGGATCCAGTCATCATCATCATATGGTCGCACATTCCTACCCTATCTGTGCGGTAAACTGGATCTCCTTTTTCTTCTTATCAGCTGTTAGGAATTTTTCTATCATAGGCCCTCTTTCTGTCTCTTTCCTTCACTATCTATTTTGCCCTCTTAGTTAGACTCCCCTGCTTTTTTTTCTCCCTTCCTGTCCCTTCTTTGGATCTGCACAGCTGACACAGAGCAGAAACAGTTAATGCTCATTAAGATAAGGAAGCAAGGAGACGTCAGTCGGCTCCCTAGGAAAGGCTGGAACCCAAACATCTCTGGTGCCTAGTGCGTCACCATTGCAAGAGGCCCTCTGTCCCCTAGATGCAGCATGTACAAACTGATACACTGACACAGATATATTTAGTAAATTATTGTTAGAAAGCTTCTGATCCATTTTTCCACATTACCATATATTTATGGATAATTCATGAAGAGACTGGAACTGCCACATGGATGTATGTACTTCTATCTTTGTTAAGGCTAAATAAACAGATATCGCATAGACCTTGAATACATTTAATTAAAGGTATACTATAATGTCGCAGTGAACTTAACTTTTGACTTTTTGGATATGAAATGTCATGACATAATTTTTCATTCTGTAACACTCTTCAGTGACATATCATGAGAGTATAGTGCAACATAACATACTAGTAGTAAATCTGTATTTTCTGTTCTTATTTTTTACTTGTTATACCATCATTTATGATGGTGTAACAAGTATATCCCATATAATGATATATGAGAGTGGCCTTGTGTGGAGACTGGATTTCTGGGACGTTAAATCCACCAGGAAACCTGTAATTACTCAGACAGAACTGCTGCCATCAGGCCATACCTCTCACACTCTGCAGGCCCAGTGTCATGTAAACGTGTCAGTGGCAGGATGTCTCTCCTCCTCTCTCGTATACATATTGTATGCACTAAAGGAAGGTCAAACACACTCTCTCAAAAATTACAAAGTAGAGAAGTGGCCTGCAATGTTTGCGTGTTTTTACTGGATGATGGTACATGACCCAATTATGCTGCCCTTGGCCCTTGAACATCAAAAGTGATGTATGATACTGCTTTATAGAGGGAGGAAAAAAGTGCAACAAAGCCAGATTTGTGGCTGCAAGCAGACAATAGCTCCTGGATTGAGCATGGTTTTTTTGTTTTTTTTTTTTTGGATAAATCAGAACCTAATTTTATCAAAAGTCTGCAAAATATTTAGCACTGAAAATTAATGAAAACTTCTTCAAGTAATTAATATCACATTGCAACAAAAGAGAGAATTCAGATGGTATTTTGAAATGTACAATCTGCATAATGTCCTCCATACAATTGGGACAACATTTTAGAGTTGCACATGACCATACAGGCACACAGGCATGTTTTTCTCTGAACCTGCACGTAATCTTGAGCTCTAAGTATTGACTATCTTCTCATCAGTTTGGAGTCTGGCAGACACAAATCTTTGAAATTTGATCCCTGTCCCAGCCAAGCAATGCCTCCCTCACCCTAATTGGATGATTATATCCAGAACAACATTATTTTAACTCTGAGTAGAAAGGGGAGTCCTTTAATGTTGTGTAAATTCCTTAACTTGCTATTTTGCTACCAACCTCACACTCATATGAGTGCCAGAGATTTGACTGTGTTAAAGTGAAAATTTTCTCTAAATCTGTGGATGGACTCAGCACTGTGATATCAGTACATCAAACTCTAATGGCCCTTTACTGCTGACACAGGGAAAAGTATTCCATGCACAGTGCTTTTGAAACAAATATGTATACAATGGTAGAGATTGGTGCCAAGCTCAGCTGCAAAAAATTCTTCCTGTGGCCCTGAGAATTTAGCTAAAGCTAGTGTGGTGACACAATCCAAGCCCTACCGAAATATTGTCAGTGCTGGTCAGAGTGCAGTCCTTAACACAAGGAGGCTTTTCAGTGGACTAAGGAGATGTCAGATTGCACCTACTTGGTTACATAAACATCCATTTGAAGGCTTTGTCAAGATTGGGAACAAAGCAGCTTGGCTTTGTCATGTCAACGCTTTAGCTATCTCTATCAGCTGTCACTCTGGCATCATTAGAAAAAAAACAAAAAACTTAACAATTTGGAATATTTTCATTAACTTTCTATGCAAGTAACAGTAGTGTGCTTCCTTTGTTCAGCCACAAGGTGCTTTATTTAAAAAGCACAAAAACACTCACATAGACTTTTGATTATTCACATGCAGGGTGCTGGGATATGGTGAATGCAAAGAAATTATAGAGTACAGGGTTTCCTGGTCAAATACACAAAAAAGGAGTATATGTAAATTTTACTCAAATTATACTATGAGAAGAAAAGAAAACCCACTAAAAGGAAACTTAACACTAAGGCTAAAATGGACTGACTGATTAAAATGACTGATGAATAGTACTTATATTGTGTTTTCCAAAGAGGAGCCAAATGACTTTATATATTTTTAGTAATTAGAAACACCTGTAATATTGTATAGTCGAAGGCTGCGTTTTACCCAGGGAAACATGTTTCTAAGTCATTTTACTGTGAATCATCAAAAGCTTAAATAAAAACTACTTTTACATATCGGGGGGGTGGGGGGGTCTGTCCAAAGGGGAAAATTGTCCAGTTACCTGCAACTAGCCAGACTGTTTGCTAAATGAAAACCAGGTCATGGAAAATATACATGACTAGCACAAAGAAAAAGCTAAACCACAGTTACATGAGTCCAATACCATCATTTTCTTTATTATAAATTAAACAAAGAAATTCTGCACACAGTCCGTATGTGTTTCTTGCATTTTTTTGTGTGGGCACATACACAAGAAAGCTTAAATCCATGCATGGTCATTTCCTCTCCGAAGTTAGTCAGACTAAATTACAGCAAAACAAACGCAAACACCAAATCAAATCCCGATGTATGCCTCAGTCCTGTCACCTCTGGTCTGTGCACTGCATTAACAATCTACAGTGTGCCAAGTCATTACAACAGCAGCACTCTCAAACTATGTAATTACATGGTTTTCTAAATTCAGAGCATCCTGTCACGAAACTGAGTTAATGTGAGACAGAAAATGGGAACTCGTTTCCTGAATGCACTGCAGAGGGAATTAGCAAAAGCCTTGTCACAAGGTCAGGGTTCACATCAGGGGTATGGTTGTAAAGAAGAAGTCACATGACAAGACATCAGCGGCAGCTCATGTTTGAGGTTAGTGGCTGCAATGGCGCTCAGCAGGTGAACAAACAACTCACTCTGTGTTCTCAACAACATGCGGCCGCTTCATAATCTGTATTCATATCTTCAGTCTTTATTACTGAATAATTTGAGCCATAGAGCATGCACTCATTAAGATGATTTCTGCAGATTGCAAACACTCTGAGGACACTGAAAAACGATTATTTGTTTTATTATTATTACTTTGTTCAGTTTCATCTACACAATAAGCACAAACTGAATCGGTTCTTTTCTTTCAGCAGAGGTTCATAGATCTTTGCTATTATACAGTCAAGAATAAGAAACAAAGCTGTCAAGACTAATACACACTGTAAATCAACACACAGCCCTAATGATGCTGTCCTCACTGCAGTATAAATGAACCATGACGAAGGGCGTATACAGAGTAAAGAAAGTGTCTGCCATGCACGGCCCTGGTTTGTTTGTGCTCTTTCCCAGGCTGCTTGGATTCATTAACACTTAGCCCTTGGCAGCACTCACTTTAACAAACAGTTGAGCTGGTGGATGACCACAGCCATGTAGCCTCCACACATCAGGAGATGAGGACTTCTCCTCCACCCATCCACAAATAACCCTCCTCCACCCTTTACAGACACAAATCAGTTCTGTCCACATTTGTCATGTTGTCCTGTGCTTACTTGGAGTAAATCAATTCAATATTTGATGGACGATGGATGTTCGATGGATATAATTTGCTCAGAATAAAGCTTATTAAAAGTTGCCAGAGCTTATATTACATTACAGAGAAAATGCTGGAGTATACTAAATCTTTTGACATTTTCTTTTGTAGGTAAGCAATGCAGCATAGCAGTATTCCTGTATGACAGCATGCAGTTTTTAGTAATGAGACTATTTTGAATTTCTTTCTATCGTAAATTTATATAAAGAAAAATAAAATCAGAACAAGAAAAATGTAGATTTAATTTCTTGGCCATATCCCCCAGCTTTGCTAGGAAGGCCGTCCTAATATGTTGTGTTTCCAGTCATTACAGCCTCGCTTTGTTTAAACCCCCTCAGCTCACCAGGTACTCTCCCTCCATTCTTTCTAACCCTCACTCTCACCCACAATGCACCTGGAGCAAGGCCAGGGCTGCTGTTAATTTGGCCTCATTATTAAGTTAAATGCAGCACAGGCGGCGGTGCTAGAGCTAATGAGCAGTGCAGAGCTGGCTGTTCTGCTCCCAGCCTCCTGTCCCAGCCATTAGAAAAATTAGAGAGTGGAAAATGAGTCAAGGGTTGTTCAGACCTTAACTGAAGTCTTAAATGAAACTGTCTTTGATCTGAGTAAAGCTTCCTCTGACTGGAAGGTCTTACATCTCTAACAAGGTGGTTTGAGGTAGAGCTGATACATGATCAACTGAATATTTTCTACTAGTTAATAAGTGCATATTTATGTGTTCCTATTTGCATCTGTGTGTACTTTAGAAGGACCCCTTGTGTCTCTAAACAACAGGAGTTTATTGTAATGGTTGAGATTTGCTGTTGGTTGGATTTCAGAGACGAAGCAAAAACCTGGAATGCTACAAAATAAATAAACAGGTAAACACATGTAAAGAACAAACAGTGCACAGAGTATATCAACAGATAAAGCTGAACTTAAGAGTTATAAAGAATTTGTAGAAATACTGATTGCTGCAGCATAACTGTTAAACAGCACTGCAGTACAATCCCTGTTAAGTCATTTCAGAGACTGTCTGTCATCCAACCCTGAGTTAAGATCGTGAGAGGCTGAGAGGTTTAGGAGTCCTTATGTTTGGATGACTTTGAGGGTTTTTCCTCTGTAGCCTTACTAAATTGTCCAAACATGACCACACTGGCATTCATTTGCACTTCATCCCAACATAGCTTATCCTGACCACACATTGACAATGTTTTTCTGGGAGATGCTAAGGAGATAGAGGGCCAAATCTTTGAAACCAAATCAGCAGCTTACGGAGATCTGCAGGAGGCTCCATTTTGATATTAAAAGAGAGAAAGATCAGATCTCTGTTTTGATTTGGCTGAACACTGCCCGAGGGTAGAGGAACATGGGAGGCAGATGATGACAATGGCAGATTCTCTGAGTGCATGTTTGTTTGTATGCGTGTGTTTATGTGTTGTACATGGCCTCAGGCTTAAACCTTTGGATGGTACCATAAGAGTAAGACTTGATAGCAGCACTTGTAATGTAACATAAAATATGTCTTGCATTCTTTGTTTTTTTTTTTTTTGTTTTTTTTTACATTCACTGAAATCTTATATATTAAATAAATTAAATATTTATGAAGAAACTGAGAGGGATAAACAGTTAAATAGGTCTGGGCAATTAATCTGATAAAGTTATTCCCTTTATGACTGCAAATCTATTCATGTGAAAATGTTAGACAAATTGCTGATCTCTCATGAAGTGTTTCAACAATACTGTTGGTTAGTTTATGCCAGTTGTATTTATCTTTGTTCACACACATTTTTCAGATGTTATGCTCCTTCCTGTAACTCAGCTACACATAACATCAAGTCTAGCAAAGATCTTAGCAGTGTTGGAAAAACAGAAGCAGTAATGGTTGCAGATGAAAAAAAGAAAAGAGGTACTGCACAAGCATTGCCAGACAAATCCACAAATGAAAATTAATCTGTAACCTATTAGGTTTTAGGTTCTGAGGGGAGTTATCAATGAGCTCCAAACCAAACTGCCTCTGGTTGTTACACCTACTACTATTTGAAGTTGCAAAACTTATGAAAAGTCATAAATGTAGGAAAAATATCAACCAAAGCATTTTTGTTCCTCTGCACAGTTATCCAAACATATCCCCTTTTGTTAATAATTGTGACTGGCCTGTTCTTGGCAAGACTGAGTAGAAATCTGTGTAAAAAGTAGTCACAGGAGCAGTCACATTCTGCCAGAGAAAATAAACGTGCACTCTCAAATACATCTGATTCCCAGGCTATTGCATGTTGGTGATGTGGGCAAACTTGAACTTTAGTAAACATGAAACAGACCAGGATGAAGCCATGTGCAAATACTTTAAACAAAAACATGAACGATTAGTTGGGTAAGTTGGCCATTTCTCTGAAAATGAGAGAAAAAAAAAAATCTGCAACTGGCCATAGACTACTCATACACAGCTGTCCTTCAGTATAAAAGCCAACATATTATTTATTTCCCAAAGTAACAATATACACTGATACATTTGAGCAGACCAGAGAGTTTTGATGCAAGAATAACCAAAAAACTAACATGCTGATGTGATGAAGTGTTTTTCTATTTGTTGAAGCTTTGGTTAATTTAGTAATTTATGTTCTTCTCTTTGTTTTGTATCATAACCAAGGAAAATCTGCTTAAAATCTATAAATTCTTATCACTAGTAGCTGCCAGTATTGCTAGTAGTGACATCCCTGTACAGACTTGATTTAAGGATGAGAATTTGGAGTAACTGAGCTGCACTCAAGTGCCTCCTCCAGACTCTTATTTCGTCTCGTTTTGCTCCAGTGTGTAACAGTGCACAGTGTACAACAAATTCCTGTCACAGTATTGTCCTCCTGCAAAACTGCCTCTGATGAAGTGCACTTAGCCATGTTTATAGCTGTCCAGGTTCAAAGAGAGGCCAACAACACAATGGAGCAGGCAATTTGCCTGCAGCACCAGTATTTGGGAAATGCTATCAGACAGCAAGGAATTGAAACAAAGACAGAAAAAAGGGGAAAGCAGAAATATTTGCCACAAAGTCCAAAGGTGCAACAATAAACCTTTTAAGAAATCAGCCAAAAACCTTCTGCATTCTGGGAAACATATTTTATTAACTCTTCTATTTTAGAAAAGTTTACCCTTTGACTGAAGAATGGCAGTTTTTCTCTTAGCCATTGGCTGAGTCAGGACCATACAGCCATCAATAGGGCAGGATTAAATAAAAAATATAACAATAATATGCAGTGGCCAAAAGCCTGACTTTAACAGGCACTTTTTTATGCTGATGTCCAATTTTCAAGAACAGAATACAAACTTGGTGTTGTGGAGATTTGTGTTTGAATGCCACATTAAAGAGATTAAACTAGAGTTTGGCTCTTTTGCAAATATTTAGCTAACTCAGTTTTATTATTTGTACTTTATTTAACTAAATACCATGCAGACGTTGACCATCACACAATAAAGACAGGCAGTCTTCTCAGTCTATCAAGCATCTGTGACCTGTCCTTCAGCCACCCTCCAATGCTTTAATCCAGCTAACCTTGTCAAAACCGGCAGACCTCATTCAGAACAAGCAGATGACTCTCTGCACGCCAGTGGCCTCTATAAATAGAAATTTCATTGAGAAGCAGCAGGCTAAAGGGGAGGTATTGTAAACAGCAGGCCAGCCTAAAGCCTTACACAGAGCTAACCTGGGAAAGTGATGGAAAATGACATGCTTTAACCATAAGGCATGCAGTACAATAACACACTGACACTACTGTACCACTGTCCTTCTCGTGCATACGTTTTCTGTTAGGTAACTGCTCAAAACCCAGCTTGCACAAATCACACTGAGAAAATTTCTAAGGCTATGCAAAAAAAAGTTGTATTTATTTCTAACTGAAGAGCAGTGTTTTGGAAAGTTATCTACTTTGAAAACTTTCATGTGACCAGTTTAAACCATACAAAAATGTGATGTTCTTAAACTAAAACATCTTATTCTGGTTTTAAATTAAAATAATAATAAACAAAACCTGTATGCAACATGACGTTCTTCACTCCTCGTGACTTTTTGCTAAAGTTCTGTAGAGTGCTATATATCTGATTTTTCTAAAAAGATAATAAGTAAGCAGCTGTTTTTAGCTACCACTCCAGCTCAGCCTGTGTTGGTCACAGGCCCAGTTGATCTTCAAGCTGTCTAAATCACTGATCATTAATTGAGTTTACTTACCACAGTTTATACACACGGCAGCATAATAAGCTTATTCTAGTATGGATTAATAGATCTGGTGAGGAAATTACCTTTTCCTCAAGAGGGAAAAATATGTTGGATAATTTGAAAGATCATTTTGTGAATGAGACTGTGCTGTTCCCTGATTTATTGACGTGGCTGACATCTCATCCAGACAAATGTGTCAACAAACAACCACAGCTACCCACACTACAAATTAGGTCAGCAGAAAAGTATACATGGTCATCTACATTCACAGTTGGCTTCTTACATCATGCCGACGCCATCAGACTCATGTGCATGAACAGATGTGCATGGGTTTAACAGTACTTGAATGTGCAGACATGATTATGGTTTCATTCATACTACAACTGAGGTACAGACTGATCTGTAATATCAGTGCATTCCACTCATGACAATTAGAAATAAAAACTGTAATTTTACAACAGCAAAAAGAGAAGCTTCTATGTGAGAAAAACTGGTAAAAAGTAAAAAGAAAAAAAGATTAAATAAATAATGTTTTTTTACAGTCCTGCACTTTTAATGAGAAATGTGTGGATAACAAATCTCACACAGTTTCCTCAAAACAGGTTAATTATGTACTCATGGAGAAGGTGTTACTTCCAGTTTTCTTGGCTCACATACACTTGGTAAACCTTAGCGAAACTAGGCAGACTAAAGAGGGCTAGAGAGTAACCCACAAAGGGATGGGGATATAGTGAGATAGTAGCTGAATCATTTTTAAGGCATTAATTTGATTCAAAATCCACACTGTGATCCTAGCCAAGGGGAGGGATTTATAGGTGGGAAGATCACGAGCCAGGCTTTACTTGAAATGTCAAATGCTTTACTTTGACTTCATGGAAAAGAGACAGTTCACAGGACTTGGCAGACCACCTACTACCAAGTGCTTTTCCCTCCTTACTTTAAAAACAAGTACAGACCGGCTCTTTCATGGAGCTGTAGCAAAACAACGAGGTGCTTCATCCCTGAAAGCCAGTGATACTTGATCATCAAACTGCCACCAATTAGAGTATTGGAGAAGTCATTTATTTTGCCTGTGTTAAAGAAGGTGCTAAACTCCATGAACCATTCCCTCATACCTCTGCTGAAATTTCATCCAGAGTAGTACAGGCCCCACAGAGAGAGAAAGAGGGATATTGAGGGATAACTGAGACGAGGGCTCTGGAGACCAGACTCACCCGAGTAGACCATGCCAGTCCATGGGCAGCCGGCGAAATGACAGCCCTCTTTCATCATTTCTCCCCTCTCTTCTCCCTCCTCTCTTCACAGCCAGGCTAGGGAACTTGGTTCTACAATTCATTGTTCGCAACAGAAAATATCTGCATGTGCAGAACAATCTGTCAAGAGGGGGCTAACAGAGCTCAGGGGGTTTGGAGATGACTGACGCCCTCCCCTTTTTCAGCCAATGACCTAATGCAGGTAAAGAGAGAACCTTAATGCTAGACTTTTCCCCCCTTCAGTGTCACATCCCAAATCTCCCAGTTTGGGTATTTGTTGTACCCCCTACACTGAAACTGATGCCTGTGCAAGAGCAGACTCAGTCCAGGGCAAAACACAAGTTTCTAGGTATTGCTCAAGTGGTTTGTTCTGATTTAGTCCCAATGAAGCCTTTCAGCTACACCTAAGGTATTGTGGGTTTATCCAGCTCAAATTAATGCTACATTCTAAACAACTTAAACAAAATGTTTGGAACACTAATTTAAAGACAAATACTTCCTGGTTACTGGAACCCATAAAAGTTGTATTGATGGAGAAATATAACATAAAATGACCTCTAAAACATTGACACGTGCTTGATGTTGTACCTACGTCCTTTAGCAAACAGGATGAACTGATGCCCTGTGTAATAAACAGTGCCCTCTGCTGGGTAACCTCTGAAATACCCACCCATTCTTTCTCCACAAAGCTTCAGCTTTTCTGGATCAAGAGGGTTGATTCTTTCCAATCATGCACTGGTTGGGAAACATGTGGACAGAACAAGCTATTTGTTCTGACATTTACATCTATTGGTTAAACTAGCAAGAAGGTAAAAAGAAAAACAAGTGACAGATTCCACAAGTGAATAAAAACATTTGTTCCATACAATAACTGATCTATTGAAAATTACAGTATCTCCATCTTTATATTTGGCAATTTAACATGACTGACACACTCCTGCAACAGTCTGGAGTCAGTCCCAAACCGGATAAAAGGGACATTTTAGCCATTGGCTCTGCACATATCTCCAACTCTAACACCTCCTGAGTGAAAAGAAATTCCTATTCCTCCTCTGCTCTTTACAAAGGCACACATCACTCTGATCCTGCTCAGATAATAAAGTAATTTCAAACTATAATTTTCTCAAATAGCTTTTTTTTCATCTTAGCAAATTATAAACTAATGCTCCCGACATAGAGTAAAAGAACATTGGGATTGAATTTAATTTTTTTAGAAAATTGAAACTTTGTTAAGGAGTGCTTCTGCAGCTAAGATTACAGGCCTTTTCTTAGGTGGGAGCACAGAAAAAGGAGGTGCTGAACAGTTAAACAGAGAGAGATGTTGTGGAGAGCTATGTCCTTCCAAAAACTCTGATCACTGCTCTGAAAGCAACTGATTGTTGGAGCAGCCAGTCTGGCCTTAAGTGGAAGTGACAGTGTGTCTGAGAGACACATTACAAGTCAGAGGAAATTGGAGATAAACAGATAAAAGAATGCAATCTCTGCAGGAAGTAGCAAGGCACAGGGGGCAGGAAATAAACCTGTATTTAAGCTGATTACCCGAGCAGAGTCCCAGCCCCTTTCAGCAGCTCTGTACTGCTTGGCCTCACCACTGCCAATGTTGTTAATTAGAGATTTGCTAAGGGGAAAAAAGGCAGCCTTGTCAGACTTGCAGGAGTGTTAGTGATGGCTGGATGGAGGGGGACATGCAGAGCTCTTAATTGGGTCTGTATGCTGTATCGGTGGCTGGCTGGAGCGCTGGTGATGATTGCTGTGAGCAGGTGGCCGTGGTGGCAGCTCCATGCAGGCCATCCCAGTCCGGCCTGTCTGTTCTTGTCAGGACCTGGAACACTGAGCAGACAGCTCCTGAGCCCCACACTCATTACGCCAAGTTGCCCACCCTGTTGCTTAGCAACACCCTCACAGCCCCTTCACAACACCTCCCTGGCCCCACAATGTAACCTGTAGTCCTGGAGGAATACTTTCTAACAGTTCAGGCATTGGAAATAAGGATGAATACGCCGCTGCTTCTCACATCATGTAGTACAGTAATCATTCATCTTATTTCAAAACACAAAGTAAATTACCTGCATCAACTAGTAATGTGACAATGAAATGTAAAAGAGTTGATTTATTAATGTCTCTTCAAAAGTATGTTTTATTTGAGTATTTTTATTACAAGTTTTAAAAAATGTCAATGACCTAATAAAAGATTCAATTTCTAATTTTCTTTAGTCAGACATAAGTTAAACAAGATATTTGTGATTAAAACCTTCTTCCTATGAGTACTTGAGACAGCATACTAATGCAGTCATGAATATGTGTTAACTTATGCATGCACACAGAAGGAGCTTAGCTCATGGAAGGGTTCTTGCTGAATTTACTGATGTGTTATTTCTTGCATTAATCTTCATTTGCATCAATGCAAACACTGCTTCTGACATGGCATCCAGTGGCATGATCCAAGACCAACGAGAGTCAAATACAGAAACATAAAAGAATCCCTCTTTACAGACTTTCTTCTTCCAAATGATCCCAATTCCAGTGTTAGAGTTGTTGGAAAATGAGTGATACTTGTGCCAGAGACAAACCTAACAGAGGGAGCTTGGAATTCAGGATTGAATAGCTGCAGAACATTTTTGTGGTAGATTTTCTGTTTTCTTCCAAATGTCATCAGTTCACAGGGAAAATCTTCTTCCCAGGGGGAGTTTTTCTGCAGTAAGATTACTTTGGGCTGTAGTCAGCCTAAGTTTCATGATTCAATGGAATTTTGATGAATGCTACAAATGAAGTGTAAATGAATCAATCATGAGAGGATCTGGCTGAACCGACATTGGAGAAGGGCATGTGGAACACTGCTTGTCTAGAAAATGACAGGAAACGGTAGAATGACATCAGCTATGGCACACTGCATAGCCTGTTTAATGAAACGGAGTATTCACTGGGCTTCTATTACTCCTTTTAATACATGAAGTGCTCCTCAAGACTCTAGTTGTGAATTGAAAGAGGACATATTTCATGAAACCACTGAAGAAATGGGAGCAGAGCTGGAATCCATTCAAAACCAACATCATACCCTAATATGCAGTGACTAATCTGGCAATAATAAATGTTATTTTCACTTCTCTCTTCTCAAAAGGTTACAGCTTATTTTTTTTGTTTTTTAGTTTTTTTTTAGTTTTGTATGTATTATTGAGGTTGATTGCATACATTCAACAGATCACTCAAAACATACCTGTAGCTGTTTTAAATGCTGGCTTACCTGTGCATATACATAAAAAAGAAGGTTAACATAACATCCCATCACCTCTGACATAACAGTCATGTCTACATTCTGTGTTGCTGTAGAGAGAGCTGGAAACCCACAGCCCTATCCCCACTATACTGTAGCAAGAGACCCACTGCATGTGAAAAACCCACTGCATGTGAAAACTGAAAAACCAAAGGGTGATCGATGTCAAAAGCAGTTTGCATGTCTGGAATGTCTCAGTTTGTGCACTCAGGCTATCAGACAAGATCGGTGGTGTTTCTAGAGATCAGGGATGCTCACAAGTCGGACGATCAAAGCGAGCAGGTTTTCCCAACAATGTTCACATGCAGTTGTGTTTTTCCCGGAGTTGTACTTTGGCAGTGGGTGCTAGACCTCAGTGTGGAAGCACTTGTAAATAAATGGTCTTGTCACTGTGTTCAAACATTCCTCTCACCATTGGGCCTGTTCAAAGTTATACAAAGTTATAATATTGGCTGCATCTTGACATCACTTCATTATAAATGGACTTCACAGAAAGTAATAAACTGACTCTTGCTAACAAATTTAGTCTGCTAAGAACTGAACTATGTTACTTATTAAAAATAAAAAAATTGTAGAGGTAAATTAGATGTTTTTCTTAACCCGTTAAGGTCCAACCCATGAAAAAAATAGTAAGAAAAGTCAAATTTTTTTAAATATGAGGTCTTTTTTTGGCCCTGTAACAAAATGTAACCAAAAAAATAACTTTTTAGGGGGTGGTGGTCCACCATTTATTATCATGTGATATGTTAAAAATATTATAATATGGTTTTGTTCTTCTGTGTATCTATTAGGGGACAGAAGACAAGTATCAGATTGTGTTCAACAGGATTTTGAGCAAAGTTTATACCATAAATTGAAGCAAAATGTCTCAGAAACTGTATATGACAAATATGTCAAGTCGGGCTCTTATGGGTTAAACGTATTTTCTAAACACATTTTCCAAGACTTTTTAGGTTTTGCGTTAATCATTATATAACCAAGATACAACATGTTTGCTGTGATTAGAGGTAATAGTAGACTAGTAGTTTGAATAATTTCTCCTAAGCTATCTGTAAAATTGCTGCAGCACCACGTTTAACTAACTCGCTGGTTTAAGATAAACAATATGATTAAATGTGATCATATTTCTAAACTCCTGGGCATGTCTTGTCACTACATACTACAGAGTACAGGTTAACTCTGGGAATCTACATGATTTAACACAGACAAAATAATCTAAATATAAAAATGTAAATGTCAAGGGAAAGTAAGGATTCATGATTGGTCATGAAAGTTTAAACAAACTCATTAAATGTAAGATTGGTTCAATATCTTTAGATTAGCTCACACTTCCATAAGTAGTTTCAGTTTTGTCACATTTCAGAGCAGTGATTTTGTTATGAACAAGCTGACTGACATGCACAGTGGATATTCTCTTAGTTCAATTAAGATGGTACTCCAGCTGCGGAGATGTTTATGAAAGAGTAATACTTATGTGGCTGACATTATTATGTGATTCATGCTGAGTACTTTTGTATAATCAGCTCTCTGGTAACCAAGGCTGTGGCCTTCTGTTACACCATAATTACCAACCTTACATGGCTTCCCACATTCTACTGCCATGTCTTCACCACTTTTTATAAGAATGACACCCTTGCATCACTACAGTTTTTTGCAGTAAAATAAGAGTAAAAGGGATTGGGAAGGATTCTATAAATCAAGAGTGTAGCACATACATCATAGTTTGTTTATAAAAAAAATATAAAGAACATCTGTTGTCAATATTTGCTTTAGATAAAGAGGTAAAACAGTTTGGGCCCCTACCACCTACAACTGGGATAAAAGCCTAAACATCATGACCTGCCACCCAGTCCTATAGAAGTGATCTAAAGTGATGATGTCAACAACCCTCAGCATCAAGGTGTTAGACTTGGCTTTGCTTAGTGAAGGTGTATAAATACACAATGTACTAAAGCTTGCCATGGGTACCTCTGTTCAGTCATGATGAATAGGGTTGAATAGATATTTATTTTTACCTTACTCTAAAACATCTTTCACCACATCTGTAGCCCAGCAATTGGATACCTAGGACTGAGAAGGCTTACCAAACAAGAAAACTGAGCCTGGAGACCAACTAATAATGAATCATTACACAAGGAAAAAACTGACAGGAGAAAAGGAAAACACACTGGATTTCCTTCTGGCTGGCCTGACATTACAAGGATGTTTAACTTAGAGTACTGAGGGAGGTTAACTATTCGGACCAGTACACCATGCTCAGGAGACTGAAAGAGTGTGAACAACAGAAAGAAAGCGGGAGGAAAAGTGGGAAATGTAATTAATCATACTACACAGTCAGTGGGTCTGGTGTAGGTGTTCTTGAGTTCTGGGTTTGTTAGTCAGTCTCAAGAGGAAGGGGAGCGAAACAGGAACGCTGTGTATGGGAGGTCAATTAGTTTACAAATTTCAGCTGTGACAGAGACATTCAGTCCTAAACTCAAACTCCATGTTGCCATCCCTGAGGGAACCACCTCATATCTCGGTCTAAACCTTGTGTAGCGATTTTAGGTGTTCTTGGGCTGTGAAGAACTAAATCCATTTAGCCCAAGCTAAATCAACAGCTTTTTATTGTAATTAAGAACTAGGATCTTCCCAAACTTTAAGCTTTTTTTTTAACTCCCTGACTCCAACGTATCCCTGAGGACTGCACCTCCACCATTGTTTTTTACTTTTCTGTATTCACATTATGTTGCACAACTTTTCCACTCTCAATAAATGTATTTATTCCTCTCTAGAAAGACCAAAACAAACGCCACATACAGACTAAAATTTAGTCTGAAAAAATGCTTTCTTGGACAAGGCCTGGAAGGAAAGTGTTTGCGGTAACAAGAGTCATACTGATACATTTTTAAAAACTTATAATCCATTCAGTTGACAAAAAAAGGACAGTTTCACAGCTGCAGTGGGTACCCAGTTATTGACTTACACACACACACTGGTGTTGATAGATGAGAAACACACAGCGGATCATACCACAGTGCTGTGGTTAATCTGGTAAATAACAGTATAATTAATCATACTCTGATTTAGTGACAAGAGTGCCCATTGGGACGCAGCTGACTTTGTATCAAGTTTGTGCAAAGAACTAAAGCAAATCAGACTATTATCCCTTTCCCAACATATTGATTACTACTAATCACTACATGATGTATTTATTTATTCTAGCAGTAGATGTTGTATGCAATGGTCAGCCCATCTATTGGTATGTATATTTGTGCACAAGTGCATCTGTCAGTCCACTTGCAGCACCTTCATTTATTCACCCCCAAAGTATGCATTAATATTTTTATGGCTCTGTGTATGTACAAAAGATTGTGTTGATTACCACGAATCTACTCTGATGTATTTGTCCTACAGTGAGTGCGTGCCAAATTGCATGAATATGTCTGTGGGCGTTTAGGACAGGAAATGTAAAGGTTTAGGTAGGTCTTTGGGAACAAAGGCCCGGCCATCCCTGCAAGCCCTTTCTTTTCTTGGCGCCCTGAGCTCCTGTCACCCTCACTGTAACACTTAAGAGGAAATATCCAGAACTCCCACCCACACATTTCCCTTTCACCTTCCACATAAGACCTGAACCACAGTGCATCCCAATCATGCAACTCTGTTATGTTTAAACAAGTTTAAACAAAGTACTGTTGGACTTGTTGACCACAACTAAATGACAAGCCATGCTAGACATTATCTGGTTCATGCTCATCTCTTCCCTTAAATACACAAGGATAAAAGTGAGGAAGCTTTTTTTAGTTTTCATCCATCCATCCATCCATCCATCCATCAATCTAGTGTCTTTATCTACTTATTCCAGTGTATGACAGCAGGAGGGTTGAAGTCTATCCTTGTAGTTTTTAGGCCAGAGACATGGTACACCCTGGACAGGTTGCCAGTCCATTGCAGGGTGGAGTTTATAGAGTAGTAAACACAAGATGAATCTCACAAAACTTTTTTTTTTAACTTGGTATCCGTAATCTTGATCTGGTTTGATGATTGATTTGTCCATTTTTGTATAAACCTTTAATGATATTGTGATGTTTTTCCAATAAGACAAATCAACTATCATTAAAAGATTTATAATAAAAGGGTTTATCTTCCTTATAAATTAGCAAAGTTTTGTAATGAAGAGGGCTCCCTCTTCATTTCTTGATTCCCACCCCAGAAATAAACATTTTGAAAGTGATTTCTTGGTCAAGAGAGGAACAGAGAGTGATCAGTTAAGGGACCTGTCATGGACCCTATGTGCTTTACTGCTTCAATTAATAACTGAGTCATAATTTCCTGATGGCATTGTTCAAAGGTCACCTCCTCTTTTTTTTCTTCTTCTTCTTCTCTAGCTTCACCACCTCTTTCCTCTCACCCCTTCTGGAAGGCCCCTCATCCAAAGTGCCCGGCACTGCATTCCACAGACGGTGGGAGCACAGTCAAATGTAGTAAAAGCACAGCAGACCATCGCTCACAGCCTCAGCTGCCACCAAAGCTTCAGCACAAGCTTGAAGCCCTGTCAAGGAGAGCTTTGACTGGGGAGAAATTGCAATGTAGCCGCAAGACTGTCTGCACGATGACAAGGGGAAAACAACTGCCTCTCTTAAGGAGCACAGTGATAACTGTCCAGTATTAGCCACCTCCAAGCTGTTGAGACTGGCTCCAAGAAAACCCTTGTGCCACGGTGGGGCCTCTCTCATGTCTGTGCTGGGAGGCTGGCAGCTGCAATATTGAGCCACACGCCCTAGAGCGCTTTTCATCTGACCCCCAAATCCTTCAGGTCCCCACTACTCTGACAAACAGATTCAGTTTCTGCCTCCCAAGGATTTCTATATGCATACTTAGTGTTTCAGTAAGTGGATACATACCAAAACATAGCAAATGTAAAGTACTGTAGTGAAAAGTACATGAATCCATTAGATGACTAACACAAAGTCAATGAATTCCAATCTTTACAAGGACTGGTATGATTCCTTCAGTAGCAGCAAAACAGTAAAAGCCGATAGAATAGAAACTTCACTATTAAACTTTTTCATTGCAGGAAACAGGAAATACTTGGTATAACTGGCATTAATTCAGTGTAATTGTGACAAGTTTGACATCATAGCATGGTGAAATTCTGTTATTCTGATTCCCCTTGTAAGTCTGAGTCATATGATCCCTTCCATTTCCATTATGTTTCAATAATTAATTCTGGGATTACACTGCAGGGTGTACTGTAATGAAAAAACTGTACAGATGCTGCTTGTTGATTAAAGCACAGGCCAGAGTTGTGAATCAGAAATAAACACAAAGACATTCGCCTGTCATTTCATAACCTGCATCGCTGCGTGCAATCTTGGAGTGCAGTTGGGTCTTTAGTGGCCATACTGTTGTACTGGATAGCTGCTGCTTTTCACCTAAAGCACAGACAACACAATAAACTGTCTAAATGTAATATTGTAGGGGGGCATTTATGAGATTTATGAGCTCACGATCCTGATGGTCATAAGGTATTTACACACATATGCTACTAGAAAAACTCCATCCATCCCGTTCTGGCAAATTTAATAAACAGCACATAATTTTACTTTAAACTTTAATAATCAGTTTGTGAAAACAATTAAAACATATTGCAATTATAGAATTTTTATAATATGAGTAGTTCTTGCTCTAGTGCTCTAGTACATCCAAATACACATGACATATATGTGACTTCCTCAAAACCTTAAAAAATTTGGTGATGTTGCCCCATCATCGCCCTTATCTCAAACACTATAATCTCAACAGTGTAAAAAACACAAAAGAAATTAAGAAAACACCAAAACTAGGGAATGTGAGGAATCTGTATCCCATAGCATTCATATTTTCATGGAATTACACAGATGGATATGTCTCTTGAATTGTCTGGGTTATATTATTAAACTCCAGTTGTGCCTGCATGCTGTGTGATTATTATGGAGCACATCTGGATGGACTTAGTGAAGAAATCCTATAAAGAGCCTAATAGGCTCTTCAAACGTTTTTGAAGACTGATTAAGAGCCGTTTCAGATCTTGTTCACATCAATAGGTTCCATCTGTGATTTATTTTGGTTCCCACTGAATTTGTTATCTACTTAACTTGCTCCTTTTTGATGTAGTCGGGGTTTGGACGATTTGGAGGGACTTGTATACATTGCAGGCAGTATTTAACACTGCTGACTATTTGTTGTGGGCCAGGTCCGGTTCTTGGGTAAACATTGAGGGCCTATCTTTAACACTGGGGTGGTTTGTACAGCAGTGGCAGCACGCTGTTTGGTATAATGGTAAAATTATTCATTGAACTTATGTGTAAATCTGCATTCCATAAGTGTCACTCACTTTATGTCTTGCTTCTCCTGCAATAAAACTATTATTAGGAGTCATGCCAGGCAAATTTACACCAAGCTTACAGTCTGGTGAGATAGCCAGTACTCGTTGCTGTGCCTTCCACCAGGGTGACCCCTGTGTTTTATAAGGGAGACTGACACCATGAACTACATGTGTTACAAATTAGGCTTCTTGGCACCGTAAAGTTGACACCTGCCACTTCAAACCTTTCTTTGGAAGGAGGGATGGCCTATGACGGCGCACAACCGACTACTAACTGTTGCATGGATGCACGTGCATAAGATATGTTGGCTAATTCAAGACCACCTTTTCTATTCTATTCTATTCTATTCTACAGTCATTTAGCAGACGCTTTTATCCAAAGCGACTTACATTTGAGAGTAAGAACAACACAAGCACGAATTCAAACAAAATAGGACGTCATAATTAAGTGATAGTCAGACCGCTTTTGAGTCCAGTTGAGTCCAGAAAACGAAGTGAGTCCAGAAAACGAAGTGCAGTTACCTCATATAGATATATAGGAAAAATGCTAGATTTTGTTAACGTCTAAATATTTCCCATAATTCAGAGTAATAAAAGTAATCAGCACGAACAATTACAATTACAAGCGGATTACCACCAGATGTCGCCATTTCAACAGCCTTTTGCTGTCAATACTACTTTTATGACTTGTCGTGGGGTCGTATTTCTGTATTTCAAGAAACATACAACAGGATTCTTGTCATATCATGAGTATCTTCAGTTTGCCAAAAAAAAAAGATGGTCATAAAGACATTTATAAAATAGTGGCTTATATACTTTAAAAATATATATATATCAATCATATGTATTTTGACATATTTAAAACTACTCTTCAGCAGAGTTCTAAGAAACGCATAGCCTTTAAAATAAATGAATTTATATTTTATAGTTATAGTAGAGCTATAAGTTTGAAGTATTACTGTTGGCTCCTCTGATTCTCACACTGTTAAATCCTGAAACTCTGCATCCGACCCCGAATTAAGCGAAAAAGCATAATTTCCGCCTGTACTTGAAAGCGCATTAGTACCGGAAATGACGGCATAACCGTCACAGGAACTAAACTTTAGCTAGTAGCTTGTAGTTGTAACTGTAAACCTCGGCTGCTAGTATTCAAAACAAAGACTTTGAGAGACATTTTATTCTGCTTTTCACTTACTTCGATTTTGATATGGAGCTGTAGGCAAATATATACAGAGGTAATGATCTTGATGTAGGGTCTGTGTATATATGTATGTAACTGTACTTTATAAACTCGCTAATGTGACTAAACTGTTTTTTTTAGCAGCTAGCTACTATTTACACCAGAATATGTTCGCCTTTTTTATTACCTGTATCAGTTAGTATTGCTCTGTGCTTTTAATAACAAAAGCAACAACCTTTTCGCAACATAACAGTATTACTCCCATAGCTATGGGTAGCTGGTGGAAATGCTATACTGTACAACATTTCAAAAGATGGCAGAGGAGCAAAGTGAAACATCTTAGACTGGCACTTGAGAATAGTGCGGGTTAATAAAGACACTTTGTGTGGGACTTTAGGCGTATTCATCATGGCAGTCGACTTGGTGTAAAAGAAACAGAAACAGGCACAGTATTGAATCCTTGATTTTTCTTTCTCCACTTTAGTCTCGAGGAATGGTCCCACTGCAGCCGTAAACATGCACAGCCGTTTGCAGGAGTTGAAGAAAGAAGAGGAGACTCTCCTCAAAATCAAAGTCATGTTACAAGACCAACTGAACCGCTTAAAAGTGAGTAAATTCATAATATAACAATGTGTGTGTTTATTCTCATGCTTGTGGCTTATGCTGTGACCCCTTCACTGTATTTCAGTTTGAAGAAGGGGCCTTGAAGTCTATCATTAATGCTCAAACAGAGGGAGAAGACCCTCAACGCTCGACCTTAGAAGCTGAGGTAAATCACTGTACATGACAGAACAGAACAAAACCCTGCAAATGTTTTAGCAGGCATAGTTATACTATGACATTGTCATGTTTTATGCCTGATAAAACGGCAGTCACTACATTTCTAGGTGCACAATAAACAGGGTCACTAGCAATTTTTTTTTTTTTTTTTTTTTGTACTTTAGTATTTTAATTAATTAATTTTTATTCTTGTCTCTTTTATCTGTTCTTATTGTTTTTAGGTTTATTTGGTCCCTGTTTTTAACATTTTTAACTCCAGTGTTTTTCCTCATGGGGATCCTCCACAGTGGAGACTGTTGCCTTGGGGATCGTCCTTGTCCGGGTGGCTGGAGGTCTTGCGCTGCAGCCCTACAGCTGCGGTGTGGGCTCCAACCTGCCCTTATTTGGACGGTTCCTGTGGCGGCGCCCTTCGTGGCCATGGATGGGCTGGCTCCTGGGGTGGTCGGATCCCCAAGACATCGTTTCCTCACAGCAGCGTCAAGCCAGATTTTTATTTTATTATTATTTATTATTTTATTTTATTTTAAAGTCACAAATACATTTATATTCTCTGCTGAAACATGTCACTTGTGTGTGTGAAGAGATCATTGTGTCATCGACTGCTCAGCACTTGAATTCACACTACTGTGTAGTAACATTTAACAAGGTTGTGACGTTTTGATTCACATGCTGAGCTTGTACTCTGCATTTATTTTCATTTACCCAGGTTCCAGTTAATCTTGATGATGAGAGCGAGATCAATCGAACCAAACTCCGTCTGAATTCAGCCGTAGATTATGAAATGGAAGAGGAAGAAGAGGATGAGGACGATGAAGATGATGAAGAGGAGAATGGTGACGAGCTTGGATTTGTGCCTGAGGAGGATGAGGAGGAAGATGATTACTAAAAATGTTGGGGTATCTGTATTTGCACTAATGAAGAGGAGTGTGATTTATAAGTAAACAGACACATGTTTGTATTATGGGTTAAGTTTATTTAAATGGAGTAACAGTTACAGTGTAATGATGTGCGGTGCTTGCAATACCCTCTCTTTGCCTGATTTAAGGCATGTAATCTATTTCTCACCATCTTAGTCATGTGTCAAATTTAGTAGGTAATTTCTCACTGATACACAGTGGACAAGTGTTATCAGGTGTTGATAAAGTAGCTTCCTTGACATATTGTACATTATGGAGATATGAAGGTGAGTAACGGTTTACCTTAGGAAAAAAAAAATCCAATGTTGAGATGTGTTTAAAATGTATGGCTGGGCCATATGAGAAGATTCTATGTATGTAATGTAATGAAAGAAATGAAAAGCACAAAATAAATGTTTTGTACATGTTTCACTTGACTGAGTTTGACATCAGTGCTCTTTTGTAGCTTGCTTTTCCAGATACGGTTCTATTTTCAGATGTAATTGATGTAATATTCAAGTAGGGCAATATCTATACTAAGGTCTTGTCCCAATCTGACCCAAGCAAATGGGTAATGCAGTGCAAACACTTTCCACTAGAAAACCATTCAGCATTTTCTAAACAGTTAAAACAATACAGTGAGCCTCACAATAAGACCAGCTTTAACACTGACAGCAGGGACAACTCTGGAGAAGGGTGGTGCTACAACAGGGAATGTACAATAGAGACTGCTGCATTAGATATATCCAGCTTTCTACATGCTGTGCTGCTCCAGGAGAGCTCCCGTTCCCCTACGGACTTTGGCTCAGCTTGCAAGTGTGCAGCATATGCATTCTTCATAAAGTTTACAGGTAACTGGATATGGATGTTTCTGAATTTGACAGGAGTCATGTAAAGTTATTTGCAGGATGACTACTGAAAATAATGCTTACGTAAGGAACTTGCATATATGAGAGAAACAACATAGCCTAAAATGTATAAATAACTGCAGGCATGTTATGTTTGTAAGGTTATAATTTCATGCTTTTGTCATATTCTGATTTGAGTCTCATAATAGCTAATTGCATGCACATTTAAGAATAAGACTGAAGTGTGATAACATAAAGCTGAAAGTAGCTTTAAATTCCTTCTTATTGTTAAATTATTTGATTTTCATAATCATAATTTTCTGTTTATTGAAAACATTGTCATGTGATTGTGGACTGTAAATATATCCACCTCTCTGGCATTAGCTTTGCTTACAGAGGTAAAACCACAGTTTGTATAGGATCTGCCTGCCTCAGCAAGATGAGCTTGCACTTCATTGAGTTTGAAAAGAGGCATTTGGCTTTGCTTTTGGGACATGGGACCCCCCACAGTCTGTCACACTGGATGCTTCCAGAATTTCTGATGACAGTTTATTCAACATAATACACCTATTTTTTCATATCTCGTCTGCTCTGTTTACAAGTATCTGGGTTAATTAACTTGGATGTAACATATTTGTTGTGATTAAACTTGGATGCTGATGGTTTTTTGTGTGTTCAGACATCAGTGAAGGACTGGAGCAGAACGAGACAGCAACTGTGCTGCAGGTTCAGGTGTACCATGCTGCCCCGCTGTGCAGTCAGTGCGTGCCATGTGCTTATGTTGGTGCTGTGTCTGTCTGCGGCTGAGGACTTCGACTGGACAAAGAACAACCACGGCTCCTTCTATTATGGCACTTTTCCAGCTGGTATACAACACTTGCAAAATTTGGAACTTGTATCAAATTTGCCTCCTTATCTGATCAGGCTGATATTGTATTTCTTAGGATTTTCATGGGGTGCCGGAAGTTCAGCCTATCAAACAGAAGGAGCCTGGGACAAAGATGGAAAAGGACTGAGCATCTGGGACGTGTTTAGTCACAAGAAAGGCAAAATCCAACTAAATGAAACTGGAGATTCTTCCTGCGAGGGCTACTACAAAATCAAGGTGGGGTGTTTGAAAGCCATACAGAGAGCAGGAGTTGGGTGGGGACACAGAAAAATAAAAAATTAATTTCACTGTGTACGTTTTGTGCAGGATGATGTTTCTTTGATGAAGGAGCTGAAGCTTAACCATTATCGCTTCTCCATCTCCTGGCCCAGAGTCATTCCCACTGGCATAAAGTGTGAGTGGCTGCTGTTAATTCAAGAATTTTGGAAGCCGAACAAGCAGATGTGATTTAATTTGTTAATCATCTACATTCATTTGCAGCCGACCATATAAACGAAAAGGGAATACAGTACTACGATCAACTAATTGACCACCTTTTGGAGAACAAAATCACTCCCATTGTTACACTGTATCATTGGGATCTTCCACAGGTTGGTATGCTTATTATTACTGACCACCACAACTTTAACCTTGATGCCTTTAGAATAATATACTGTATTGTTTGCCTCTCTAGGTTTTACAAGAGAAGTATGGTGGCTGGCAGAATATAAGCATAGTCAATCATTTCAATGAATTTGCCAACCTATGCTTTGAGAGATTTGGTAACCGAGTAAAGTACTGGATCACTTTCAACAATCCATGGGTATGTTCACAATCAGCATTTAACACTTCCTTTAAAAAAAAAAAAAACTCATAAAGAAGACAGCCATATATTACAATAAAACTAGCTCTTAACACGATATTTACAGAATCAGAATTTTGTCTAGGGGTTCATTTTTAAAGTTAAAACTGAGTACAGCGCAACTAATTATACTACAAATGATGCATTTAATGCACTTCATGAGCAGTGTTTTCTGTGGGAGAGAATAATTACACTTGATGCAGGTTTACATCTTTGTGAATGTAATATAGAAACATTTACATACACAAAGAAAAAGAGAAAGGAGAAAAAAAAACTATTCAACACAATGACATAAACTCCTAAATGTATAATATGATCCATTTCATACCCAACTACAGTCTGTAGCAGTTGAGGGCTATGAGACAGGTGAACATGCTCCTGGACTGAGGTTAAGAGGAACAGGTGCATACAGAGCTGCACATCACATTATTAAGGTAGGCAGCTGCAAAAGTGGAATCACATTAAAGTTTGGAAACATTTTTTTTAACTGAAATGTAAATCTTTTTTTTTTTTTAATGTAGGCACATGCTAAAGTTTGGCATACTTATGATACACAATGGAGGGCAAAACAAAAAGGTAAAAGAGAAAAAAAAGTTTGGAAATAAATATTAAAAAACGATGGCTCAATTTTTTTTTCCTGAAAGTGTGTTGTTCACATCTGCAGGGCTAGTTGGTATCTCTCTGTCGGGAGACTGGGGTGAGCCGGTGGACATGAGCAACCAGAAAGACATTGAAGCAGCTGAGAGATACGTCCAGTTCTACCTGGGCTGGTTTGCCACACCGATCTTTCACGGGGATTACCCTCAAGTAATGAAAGACTTCGTTGGTAGGTTACATTTTCAACACTTATAACGGATGTAGCATTAAACATAGTCTAATTATCTAATTGCTGTTTGTAACTGTGTGTATAGGAAGGAAGAGTGCTCAGCAGGGACTGGGAACGTCTCGACTCCCCACATTTTCCCCCCAAGAAAAGAGCTACATTAAGGGGACCTGTGACTTTCTTGGCATCGGTCATTTCACCACTCGTTACATCACCCAGCGAAACAACCCATCAGGCCACAGCAGCAGCAGCAGCAGCAGCTACTTCACTGACCGTGACCTGGCTGAGCTGGTTGACCCACGGTGGCCTGATCCTGGATCAGAGTGGCTCTACTCTGTGCCCTGGGGATTCAGACGTCTGCTAAACTTTGTCAAGGTGACCAAATTTGTCAGAGCAAACATGTCAACATTTTAGCTGCACCTGAAATGATCTTAGCATCCTGACTGCTTTGTTTCCCCTTCTAGACTCAGTATGGAAACCCAATGATTTATGTGACTGAGAACGGAGTTTCTGAGAAGATGTTATGCACAGAACTGTGTGATGAGTGGAGAATACAGTATTATAAAGACTACATCAATGAGCTGCTGAAAGGTGAATGAGCTCACTATAGAAAAAAAGAAATTTTCTCAAAGTCTAATCACATTTTTCTCTGCTCTGTGTGCCACTCAGCAATCAAAGATGGAGCTAATGTGAAGGGCTACACTGCATGGTCCCTGCTGGACAAATTTGAGTGGGATGAGGGTTACTCTGAGAGATTTGGTTTGTACTATGTGGACTTCAGGAACAAAAACAAGCCTCGTTATCCAAAAGCCTCTGTTCAGTTTTACAAACGCATTATCAGCTCCAACGGATTTCCAAATCAAAGAGAGGTGAGAGATGCTTCAGAGACCTGTTTCCCTGTGCCCAATAAACAACACTCCCTTTCTAACTGTTTTGTAAACATCAACAGGTTGAAAACTGGAAGAGGAACGCAGTGGAGACCTGCTCTTCTAGCAATCAGCTATTAGCCGCAGGTCAGTTTGTCTTTTAAAATCCCAAATGAAATTTGTCAGTAATAAAAGGTAAACTACTAGCTGGGGTAAACAAAAGATACATATCTCTTGGATAATGATTCTGTGTTCACTTAAGAACACATAAATAAATTATAAGTTGAAAGGAAAATGGTGAAAATACAAATCTGGTCCCCAGAATCTCTCGCAGAACATCTAAGGTATCTTTTTTGTTTGCCCCTCCAGCTAGAAGAAAATCCAAGGAACATGCAGAAATGCCAAAGGTTTGGCCAGTGCATGATGAAGTTTAGAACTTGAGGATACGTGTCTCCCTTTAATGTAACTGCTTTCTCTTCTGTGGCTTGGTGATTGTGTGGTTTAACATGTCACTAACAAACTGAAGCTTCTGCAGTTTAACACTAAAAATCTTTAAAAAAAAAAAAAAAAAAAAAAAATGAAAAGCTTCTTGCAAACAGTGTGCATCAGTTCCTTTCTTTACAGTCTGTTGAATCTTGCTGGCATGCTCAAAATTAACCCTGCGTTTTTTTTATGTCACAGCTTTGACCCCATGATAAGCATGTAGAGCATCAGTAAACTTTTGCCCACAAAGTATTTCATAAAGCAGTTATGAATGTAGCCAGATAGCATCATATCAATGGATATCTTAGCTGAAATTTGAAATTAAAATGATGTCTTTTTAAATATTTTATGTATTCTTAATGTTCAGCATTTTGCTCAGTACTTACTGTTTTAAAGTGCTTTATAAATAAAGTTGGCTTGGCTTTGAGCCATGTCTGCTGATGCCTCATGATAGCGTATATTTTGAGGAGATTGGAGTTTGATAGTTCCTTTGCAAATGCTGCTTTCTGAAATATTCCCCAGCATGTGCATGCAGTTCTCAAAGGGTTAAAACATCATTAATCAACTCTAAGTATTTTCTCTTTTTTTTATTAGAGGAACAGCGGAGTACTGCTGCCAATATTCTAAGACTTATACATGGTAAGGAATCCCTTGTGTTCACAATGAATCAGATCAAATTTTATTTGATTTTGGGGAGAAATATTAACCCTTTGAGTGCTGTGCTTGAGCATCATTACTAGCTTCAGAGTCTGAGCTATATGGTCATTCTAGTGAGTTTTTAATGTGTGTATGTGTGTGCTTTGCAGACCCTTTGACCAGCCATATGGAGATGGTAACTGAGATCGTTGTTCCCACTGTGTGCACACTCTCCATTTTGCTCAGTGCCATCCTCCTTATGTTCCTGCTGCGGAGGCGGAACTAGAAAGTGTGCGTGTTTACAATCACAAACAGCAACACATATATACAAACAATCTGTACACACAAGCATCAAAAGTGCATCATTTATTTAATGGATTATGTGTGAAGATAAATAATTTTTTGAACTGAATTTAAAGATTATCAACTTTATTCATTTGATGTGCATACAGTGTTAGAAAAAAACATTGGTCTAGACTATAATATTTAATTTGTAAGCAGACACTTAAGCAGTGTGAATACACCTGCAACATATCACAAGTTCTTATTAGAATGCTGCGGTGGAGTACTGTCCTTTAAACATCTCATATATCTATTGTAATTTGTGTTTTTACTGAGATAAAACCAAGTTGTTTAGCAGAAACTGTCTTCCATTTCTTTTAACTTTCATCTTGAGTAGTTAATATGTTGATAAAGAATAGTTAAGTAACACAAACATAAAGGCTCACTGAAAACATCTAACAGAAATATTTGACAGATAAAGCAGTCTAAGTCCAGTGGGCATGTTTGTTCATTGCTAATGTAACTAACAACACTCACTGTTATACACCCTTTATTGTTGTGGATTGTAAATTCATGCAAAGATGACAAGGCTGCAGTATACCACAGTGGAAAAGAAAGCAGGTTCCTCGCTGTCCTCCTTTGGGTAATCTAAACGACAAAAGCAGGTATATGTAAAAAAGTCATTTATATTGTATTGAGGAATTTATTGTTCATATATATTTTTTTTAAAAAAAAAGGTCACCCGTTTCAAAGATGACATGATCCACCAACGGTCTGCTGCTGAGCTGTAAGGTTGACCTCACCTCACGAGGACCGTGGCCACTGAATAACTCAACCCTCCACAGCTGTGGATGCTCGCTTAGAAAGAAAGAAAAAATAAAAACACAGACGAGACTTTTCACACATTATTTTAATGTAACCAGAATACAATGATAGCGACTACAATCTTGGAAAAAAATGATTAAACCCCAAACTCAGCATCTCATAGAATCATCATTAACCACACAAATTCTTTTAAAAATTTTAATTAATACAACTATTTTGTTTTAATGGTTGCAGACGCTGTACTTTCAGTGCATAAAATCCTCTGCCGAGAGGTCCACATGGCCCCTTGTGGACATGCAAAAGATTATAATTGCCGGTGTATTATATGATCTGATCACAAGACAAACTACCTACTGCTGAATGACTTACACTATGCTAAAATACAAGGACAGAAAAATGCCAACTTACTCATTTCTTCATTTAACAGCCATGTAGAAAGTATAGTAAAGACAGGGGTATTTTTCTGAATAATAGTGGATTTTTCCCCTTTAAAACCTCATTTAAATGATAGAAACAGAATTTGACAAACTGTCTTGCATTGGACATAATTTATTATTTTATTAAGTTTTACTCCACTGCAAAGAAGATATTTGTCAACTTGGCCAAAGTCTTTTCTAAGAGATTGTAAAGCTAAAGACCGACACAGTTGAGGTTGTTCTGACTACCCCCAAGTGGCAGCAAATGCTATACAAAGACTTGAGTTTGTGAAACAGAGACTGCAAATTTATGTTCAGACCATCATTTAAATAGATTTTAGTAGATTTAATTTTTTTTAACATAAAGGAAAAAAAAAATAGGCTTCCTTACTTCTGATAGAAATGGCTGATCAGAGCAGGTGTGATTTGGAGTTTGAATTCATGCTCCTCATCATACGGGGATGTTTTATAATGCTGCAAACACGATCTATAAAAACGAAAAATGAAAACATTTATTTGAGTCCTTCAAAGTTAGTTTGAGGAACTGCATTTAAAACAAACAAACAAACAAAAAAAAAGGCAAGCAATGTACTGTGTGAGAAGGAAGAGCCGGTCGTAGGGCAAACCCAGGAATGTACTGCAGGTCACAATGATTTCCAGCAGATGGTGCAGTTTTCTCAGTCGGATCACTTGCTCCTGCAGATCCACCTCAGTGCTCAGGTAGTAACACTGTGGAATAAATCACTCAAACTTACGGTGGCCAGGAAGTACAAAACAATTTTACATCAAGTGAAAGACTTTGTCATTCTTGCGATACATATTTATATAATAGAAACCAAATTTACATTTACAAAACAGAAGTAAAATGCCAAACTTTACATTCTTGAAAAAAACAACTGTACAAAACGGGAAATACTTTTACAATCCTTGATGCAAACTTACATGTGCAACTGTAAAACATTTTTACAAAGTTATGAATACATTGCTGAAACACTTTTACCAATGACAAAACAACTTTACATTTATGTGAAAAACTTTTACAAGTTTACCGAAACACACCTACACCTAGATAGGTGTTTCACCAAAATCTGTGATCCATCAGAATCTGTGACCACAAGGGGGCGATAGTGTTCATTTCTCTGAATGTACATCTTAGAAGATGAGCAAAGTCTTGAAAACACATTCATTGAAAACACATTTCTGATAGCTATCCGAATGTGTGACGGTACCTGCATTAAGATGACCTCAGACTTCAATAAAAGAGTTTTCAAGACTTTGCTCGTCTTCTAAGGCGTACTGCAGGGTAACAGATTCTGATGGGTCACAGATTTTGGTGAAACACCCATCTTTGTAATTGAGTTTCCTGAAATTGTCTAGGTGTTTCTGTAAACTTGTAAAAGTGTTTCGCGTTCATGTAAAGTTGCTTTGTCGTTGGTAAAAGTGTTTCAGCAATGTATTCAGAACTTTGTAAAAATGTTTTGGAGTTGCACATGTAAGTTTACATCAAGGATTGTAAAAATGTTTCATGTTTTGTACAGTTGTTTTTTTTCTAAAATATAAAGTTGTCTAGCCCTTGGTAAGTGTTTCGCCATTGTACTTATGTTTCGTAAATGTAAATATTTCTATGATGTAAATGTACATCGTGAAAATATAAAAGAAATATAAAAGTGTTGCAGTGGATGTAAATCTGTTTCGCAGAGATGTAAAATTTGCTCTTCCCGGCCACCGTACAAACCAAGTCCTTTGCTGAAAAATTGTGAGTGATATCTACAAAATACTTTAAACTCACCAAGTGGTTCAGAGTTGTCAATTCCTGACCTAAGAAACAAACAGATTGCAAAAAGATAATTTACCTTTTACGTCAGGCTTTGTATTCATGATCAGAGGTCAGTGTTACACAAAAACCCCATACATAGGGGTGTAAAAGTTATACACAGCTTTTAAGAATTAATTGAAAATTTACCAATGAGGTAGTTGATATAGTCTTTTCTTATCTTGTCCAGACCCATTTCTAGCAGCATGTTTACGGGGGTGACACCTGTAAGAGACACGCGCCCGATCGGCTGGTGGTAAGACTGCAGAATGAGTTTGCTAAGGGAGCTGCTGCTGTCTCTGTGAATCTAGAGGAAGTAAAAAAAACAAAAAGCAAAATTACTCCACAAAATGTCATGTTTTATTTGCAATAAATAGTTTTCCAAAGACACATCATTCCATACCCAGGGCTTGATGTCACCATATCTTAGGGCTTCGATGACCATCTTCAGGCAGTCTCCAATGTCCTGGTATGAAGTCACGCCTGTAACAGAAAGAAACATTGTTGCCTCTGCTTGTTACACCACAAAAAAAAAACAAAAAAAAAACTGAGTTTTCTTTACAGAAAACCTGACTTACTTTTTCTCATCCGAACCCACAGCTGTTCCACAAAATCCAAATCACCTCTTTCCAAGAAAAGGTTGAAAATGGGAGTTTCTGTCTCAGGTTTCATTTTCGGTGTCTTCAAAGAGAAATCAGAAGACGCCTGTGCCATGTATCCGGAATGAAATGGATTTGTGATAAATCACTTACCATCATACCTCAGTTGTTTTTGTCGTGCTTTGAAGTTCTGAAAGAAGAACAGAACGAGATGGTAACTATAATAGTTAAATTCTAAGCATATTTAAAGTGTACTGATTTTTACTGAATGCAGATACCTTCAAGGTAGGTCTTCGTCAGATTTACAGCTGATGTGCTTTCCAGCGGTTCTATCCACTCAGTCTCACCAGTTCTCAAACCATCAGCAAGAGTCTGAAATGACAGGGATCTGATATTTCTAGTTAATCGTTCTGATTGTTGCTGTAATGTCAGATTTCAGTAAATTACAAACCTGAAGAAACTCTATCTCCCTGTACATCTTAAACATTGGACTTCTCCTGTCTCCACTGGCAACTTTGATATTCTGTACGTGATCAGAGAAAAACAAAGTAACAATCACAATTAATGAAAATAACACAACCTCTAAATTTTGAATAACTGCACTATTACAATTTATAAAAGTTCAGTATTTCATTTTATATTCAAAATTAATTTTAAAAATATACAAAGTACACTGTAGAAAACAAAAATTGAATGTGGATGATTTCTACATACAAGCATTGCTGTGGAAGACAGAGGTGGTATCTCAAGGACACTCTCCACGTGATTCCACTTGAAATCAACCGACACACTGCTCTTTGACTCGATGGTGGTGTTTTCAACAACAGTGGAGCCAAACAAGTTGAACCTAGCACTGCATTTAATCCCCATCTGGAAATATTAAAAAATGTAAGTGCATAAAAGTATACATCAATACAAACGAGCAAGAGGAGATACACGCTCACTTACCGAGGATGGGTGGTGCCTTTTCTTATGCTCTTGTTTTAGTTCCTCTAAGGTTATGAGAGACCTTTTGTCTACAGTTGAACCTAATACCATAAAACCATTAGTAAAGATAAATGTGCCAAAACAGACAATTTCAGTTAATTATTACTACTAATAATAATTTAAAGCAGAATGAAGTATCGAGGTAGTACCTTTACAGGTAATAGAGTACAATTTGACACCAATTATTTTATTGCTTGCGCACACTGGTTCAGCTCCAAACCAAGTTGTTCCAGCTGGGTCAGACATGTCACATCGTACCCACAGAGGGTGTAAAACTGAGCTGTTGTCCACCTCTGACACACCAGCATTTTGAGATAATGTATATAAAGACAGCAATTCCCTATGCAAAGAAAAAAAAACAGGTTAATTGGACACACTGCTGGCATATAGCATGTGCTTTATTTGGATAAAATGTTAAAGCATCTTGTTATTGATCACCTTGCTTTTGTGACTGTTAGTGGCTGTGGTCCCAGTTCTGTTTGCAGAATATCAGCACTATTATCAGCCTCATCGGCCGAACAGTTGGATGTGTCAGACACTGACTGATCAGCTGGTTCACTTATTTTTGGAACCTAAAATAAAAACATATCACAGTGGTCAGCACAAAAGAGGCAAACTTGAAAAGTAAATCAGGGACCATATGTGCTGATTATGTACAAGCTGGCAATACACAACATACAGAACATGTTTATGAACAGGTAGGGAGGTTATACATTAAGAGGGAAGAATAACTTTAAAAAGAAAAGTATTCATACAAACAGAAAAAGGTTTTGTGTTTCTTTTTGTGGAACAGTGTAGGTAAGTTAAAACAATCTAAAAAACATAAAACAATTTAAGAATGACTAAAAGAATATATATATATATATATATATATATATATATATATATATATATATATATATATATATATATATATATATATATATATATATATATATATATATATATATATATATATATTCACAGGGTACAGGGCTGAAAAGGGATTTTGAATGGCACTTGTTTATAACGCCAATTTCTATTATTTTTGTTGTTGGTATTATTATTATTATTCATAATAATGATATAAGTATTATTATTATTATTGAGGTTTTGATGTTTTGTTATTGTTATTACTAGTATTAATTATATTGCTCTACCTTTGGCTATGTTAATTTGTTAATTCCGATTCATCTTGTCTGCTATAAAGCAAAAAGGATTGATAATATTATTGTTCTTGTTGTACACGTATAGAAAATGCATTAAATGTAGAGAAGCAGGATAATTAAAAGAAAAAGACATTGACAGGGATAAGGGGTGGGAATCAACAAGCTTAGTCTTCTTCCCACTTCTTTTTGAATACTAGATGGTGATCATTGTTGTTTCTTACTGTTCAAAATAAAGAAATAATACAAACTGAAACAACTGTAATAGTGAGTAGAGTATTGTTCAATTCATTCAAAAGCAATTTCATGTACAGTTGTTGGTTAATCCTTTATTATTTCTTAATCAGTGTAGCATGTAAAAGTCTTGAGTTTTTTTAAAATAAAGATAATAGGCTCAATATACATAAATAGCTTATGATTGCTTATAATGCCCTTGTGATTTTTTTTTAATTTATTTAACAAGTGCCATATTCAAGTAAATCACTTGATCTCAGCCCAATGGCTCAGCACTTCACCTGCTGAAGACAACAGCCCCAAAAATAACAACATTAGCTTTCTGCACCAATAATTCAGCAAAGAGTCACAAAGGGGGAATGCCATTCTTTAGCAATATCCACTAGTTCAAGGTCTCTTTCACTAACGTCCAACAATTCTCTCAAAAATTCATTAAAAATAAACTTAACTTAACTTATTCCACTTGCATATACACCTTTAAAAAGAAGGATCTACATACAGTAATGAGCATCATCAGTTCCTAAACTATGTCTCCAATTTAGATGGAATATTTTATACAAAGCCTACATTCGTCATACAGTTCCTATTATTAGAATTTGAATCTGTTTTTTGTAAATAATCAGATCACAAATTGTCTGAAAATATTATTTGTCCTAGCTATATGTTGACACACTGCATATATAAATATTATGGTGTACAAAAAAATGGTCATATGTGGTTGGTCTCAAGTGTATGTTTCCATAGCATATTTAGACATCCTCGTGGTGTTAATGTGTGATAGGATTATATGTTACTCACAGCTTTTTCACAGATGAAAATCGTCTGGCAGCTAGAATACATATTCACCGCTGTGAATTTGGCTCCATTCATCTTTAAGATTTGGATGTTTTCCTATAGACAAAAGTTGTCGACGCCATAATGTTACCATATCATACAAAAGAAAAAGAAAAAAAGGCAATAAAACAGATATAACTGCTCGTAACAAATTATTTGAAGGAAAATTAAATTACCCTATATGTGCATAAATCCCTGCTTTCCTCATCTTGTAGAGATCTGAAACCAAAACAAGACCAACAACGCAGCAGAACATAACTCAACTTTAGGAAGATAGGTCGATTAATGAAGTACTTTCCATTTTTATTAACTTATCCCACATACACGCACGTAAGCTAAAAAGGGCTAACGTTACGTAATATACAAACGCTATACAACTTACCGAAGAATAGTGGTAAACTCCCTTGCACTCGATATCAACTTTGAGCCCATGGCAAATATAGATGTAGGCCAGTCGGGTACAGCGCAAAGTGTGTAGATAAAATAGTGCAAAATATGCAGACTGAAATAACTTTGAAGGATGGATTAAAATTTACTCTCCTGTTATGTTTTGACAGTCCCGCGCTCACACAGACGGTGACGACATGAGTTCATAGGTCGTTTTATATACAAACCAAATCTTGATAAAACATAATTAATTTATTTATTCATAAAGGTTGTATGGATTATATTTATTACGACGACAATATATTTTCATTTTAAAATACATACATTAGAAATAAATAAATAAATAAATAAAATAAGAGAAAAGTATTTCGGTTCTTCCATGTACGTTGCGCCATCATGGAGTAAAGAAATAGTCCCAACTACATCAACCAGTTTTAAATTTTAAGCTTAGTCATGGATATTTTCCCAATATTTATTAGTTAAATTTTACATTAATTCAAGTGATATAATCTGTAGTTATAAGATGTTAAGCAAAATGAAATTATGTCTTTACCGGAAGTGATCTCTTCAAAGGCGGAGGCATAAAGTGTTACGGGTGACCCACCAACTTCCTTTTCACTGTGGCCGCCATAGCGTGTGGAGCGTGGTTCCCGGCGAGCCGAAAACTAAACACCGAAAATGGTGAGAAATCACACATCGATCATTGTTTTTGTCCTTTGTAACATTCACAGGTTTACTGTAGTCCATCTAGATCACTGATACGTCTGTAATTTCTCTCTATAGAAACCTCATGTCTAAATTCAGTTGAGCATTGAAAGGAGTGCTCCTGGCTAGCGAAGCTAACACGAGGAGCCATTTTGGACGAGTAGTATAAGTAGTGTTAACCAGCAGTTACACGTGTAGCTGCCGCTGTAGCGGTTGCTCACAAAAGATTAGGTGGAGTGTTGTGATAGTGGCTAAATTATACTCGGAGCTGATATATGTTTTATATGGCGGAGTTAATTTAGTTTGTTTCTTCCTGAAGCTATTTTAATTTTAATTTTAATAAGGGCTTGCTAAGCCATAAAGACAGAATCTCGCTAAGCTAATGCCGAGATGCTCCTATTTGATGCTGATTTTAATTAAAAACGTCCAGGGTCACATCATTTGAACAAATGACCCCCTTAACCTGTAGAATTTAGTTCACATTAGTGAATTCTACCTGGCTTTTTTTTTTTAAATCTCCCCTTTTAGCAGTTTATGTTACACATGACGTACCTAAGTCATTTTTCTTTTGGTTACAGACATGCTGTTGATTACATGTATTATCTTGAGAACTCTGCAATGTGTGATGTATAGAAAATTGATTTGTGGATTCCTTTTTATTTATTTTTTTCTTTAGGCCTGTGCCCGACCCCTGATCTCGGTTTACTCCGAGAAAGGAGAATCCTCAGGCAAAAATGTAGTAATGCCAGCTGTGTTCAAGGCCCCAATACGCCCTGATGTTGTGAATTTTGTGCACACCAACATGCGCAAGAACAGTCGCCAGCCATATGCAGTCAGCGAGCTGGCAGGTGAGTACATTTGTCTAGCCTACTTGATCAGTGTGTCTCATAATTTAATGGTAATAAGGTCACTTGTCTTTAAATCTAGTCTTGGATAAATGTAGTAGAGGTGCATTATTGTGTGTATTTCAGGTCACCAGACAAGTGCAGAGTCTTGGGGAACAGGAAGAGCTGTGGCCCGTATTCCTCGTGTGAGAGGTGGCGGTACTCACCGCTCTGGCCAGGGTGCCTTTGGAAATGTATCCTTTTCGTCAGAGTTGAAGCTCCATATTTTCTGTTTATGATTTACTTAGAAATGAAAGAAGCAGGCTTGCTGTGATGGTGTAATTTGCGTCTGACTCTGTGACTAGTGACAGAATGCCTACTGTCATATACTGGCACAGTTGGTTGTTGAACATGGAGTCTGAGCAGGTATCAAGTCCATTAGTATACATTTACTTCATTGTCAAACTTCCTTGACTTAGGTTTAGATGTGTCGTGGTGGTCGCATGTTTGCCCCGACTAAAACTTGGCGCCGTTGGCACCGCAGGATCAACACACCCCAGAAGCGTTATGCAATCTGCTCTGCCCTGGCTGCCTCGGCTATTCCTGCTCTTGTGATGTCCAAGGGTAAGCACAAAAAATGTGTGTAGTCAAATTCTTAAGCTGATTTTATTTATCTGAAGTTTGACTTGCTTTGATGGTGTAATTTGCGTCTGATTCTATGAACAGTGACAGTTGCCTGCTGTCATAAAGCTGTCGTAGAGAATTGATGTGTGTTAAATTCTGAGCAGGCTCAGGTAATGGGCACCTCCTCAGTTTGTGTGTAGATATCTGTGTGATATCCATGTGCTTTTCAGGACACCGCATTGAGGAAATCCCTGAGGTCCCATTGGTTGTTGAAGATAAAGTTGAGGGGTACAAGAGGACCAAGGAAGCAGTGCTTCTGCTGAAGAAGCTTAAAGCCTGGAATGACATCAAAAAGGTGAAATAAGTGGGTCTAAAATATTGGTATAAAACACTTATGTATTTTTCAAACTAAATGAATAAAAATTAATCACTCGAGGGAAATTTATAGGTTACATGAAAGTAGTTGCAGCTCATTCTGTACATAGTAACTTCAGTTAAGCTGTTTCATCCACCTAAAAGACTAACAAACATTTAAAGTAGAAACAGCACATGCTCAGTAAAAGGTAAATTGCTACCTTTTGCACCCAATTTTGGTGCCTTGTGGAATTAAGTCTTAAAAAATAATATTGCCTACTTTGAAATTAATTGCAAATCGTTTTAACTTATGTTACTTTTTTTTTTTTGCTCGTTCTTATAAGCTATTTCTAGTTCGTTCTTTAAACTGATATAAATGTTTTCTCAGGTCTATGCCTCTCAGCGCATGCGTGCTGGTAAGGGTAAGATGAGGAATCGTAGACGCATCCAGCGTAAAGGTCCGTGCATTGTCTACAACCAGGATGCCGGTCTAACCAAAGCTTTCAGGAATATTCCAGGTGAAATATCTGTTCACACGAAATGTAGTAAAATGGAAAGCAAATGGATATCATGATGTGATCTGGTAACATGCCTTAATATGTGTGGCTTACATCAGGGCTACTCAGTTTGGTCCTGTAGGTTTTCAATGTTTCCCTGCTCCAGCACACCTGACTCAATTTAAATGGATCGAACAGCCTATTAAGTTCTGCACAATGACACAGTAATGGCTCACATACTTATGTTCATAAGTTTGTATATTTTTTTTATGTTGCATGGTGTGATTCAGGCATCACTCTTCAGAACGTGAACAAACTGAACCTCCTGAGGCTCGCTCCTGGTGGTCATGTTGGGCGGTTCTGTATCTGGACAGAAAGTGCTTTCCGTAAGCTGGATGAACTGTACGGCACCTGGCGTAAACCTGCCACCATGAAGGTGGGCTACAAGTGAGTATTGGTATTATTGTGAAGCACATGTACAATACGCTGAGTTTCATATCTGTCACAATGATGAGCTTCCACTTCATGGTCCGTGTTTTTGAACCACATGATATTTAACGAAGTTCTGAGCTTGAGCAACACTGCGTTGATAGTTACTGCTTTTGTTATCATTCCTAAGGAATTAAAGTTGATTTTTTTTTTTTTTTTTTTTTCTTTTTTTTTAGCCTTCCAATGCACAAGATGACAAACACAGACCTGAGCAGGATTTTGAAGAGTGAGGAGATCCAGAAAGCACTTCGTGCACCCAAGTGCGTATCATCCCTTATTTTTATGTACAAAAACTTGTTCTTAACTATGATGATTTCCACTTCAGGTCCGTGTTTCTGAACCCTGATAATAATGGAAGTTCTGAGCAACCCATGAAGTTAATCGTTTGTGTGGGTGTATAGCAGGTGTTTACATTATTAAATATTGTTTTTTTGTTGTTGCAGCAAGAAGATCAACCGCAGGGTACTGAAGAAGAATCCTCTGAAGAATTTGAAGATAATGCTCAAGCTGAACCCTTATGCCAAGACAGCAAGACGTCTTGCCATCCTGAAACACGACCCTGCTGTAAGTAACTTGTAGTTCTGAAAGACTTTAAGAATAAAATGTAAATCTGTAAGCATGATTGTTGATGCTGAGTTCTTATTTGGTTTTTCCATAGATCAAGGCCAAGATGCTGAAACCCAAGAAAAGGCCTGTAAAGAAGGGAGCACCTGCTAAACCCAAGGCATAAATCTATATGTCGAAGTTGTAAATCAGTACAAAGACTGGATTTCAATAAAAGTTCTTTCAAATGAGTCGGTGTCATTCAGACTTTTAATTCACAATACTGTTATCACATAAACTGACCAAAGCTTAAACATATGGCGAACAAAAGGATTTGAGGGAAGGGGATAAACGATATCAAGCACAAGTTTAGCAGCACTTCTCAAAATTTGATTAGAAAAAGATGGCTTTTTAGGCAGGCCTGCGAGATAGCCCAAAGAATAGTCTGATATAATAAAACTTGGCATTTAAGTTTGTACACTTAATGTACAATTATTGGTTGTGCAATTTGAAACACATTACTCTGTATAAACATCTTAAGAACAATACAAATTGGTCTTCAGTGGACCTTGTGATATGAGCTTTGCAGTAGATGAGGGATCTCACATTGCGGTACCATGGGTGGGTGTTGCAGGTTGACTGAGCCCAATGGTGCTGCATAACCAGCCAGCAAAGTCCACCTCCTCGGCCTCAGACTGTTTGATAAAAGGGTGCACCTGAAAAGAAAAGCTTACTGTGGTTAAAACAAGGAATTCAGATTGCATAAATGCAGTAAAATGGGCATACCCACCATCAGCTGCTTCAAGTCGGCCCTCTCTGCAGGGTTCTTAATCAAGCTGCAGTGGAAACAAAATCTTTGAAAGCGCAGTCTTTTTTTAAATAGATTATGTAACAACCTGATTTTTATGCCAGCATATGTGAAAATATTGCTCTTACCATTTATTAACAAAGTCTTGGAATTCAGAGCTAAATATTGCAGGCAGCTTCGGTGGAGGCTGAAAATAAATATTTGGGTCAGCACTTAATGTAGCATTGGCACAGCTATGTAAAAACAAAAGTACAACGAATATACTTGCCAAACTTACTTCATTCACAATGTAATCAAGCAGCTCAAATATAGCCATTGGAGGTCTGCTGTCTGGTCCGCATGCTAGGGGAGTGATGAAATTACATGAGTGTTAAATCTGTTAATGATAAAACAAAAAAAAAAAGATCCTTCAGGATAAATCTGTCATCACAAACTTACAACTGCCAGGAGGCCGTGGCTTGGGGGAAGACTCGCCTGAGGCTGCCTCCCCTTCCACTGGGAATCCGAAAATCTGTTCCAGCTCTTTAGAATCAGGCGGAGGAATAGGGAAGCGTCCGATGGCCATTTCAACTAGAGACAGTCCCATACTCCAGATGTCTGACTGAACCGAGTAGTGGGTCCCCTGCAAACGCTCTGGCTGTACAACAAAGATTTGATCAGTTGCTACAACGGCAGTTTATAACATATACCGGTTATAAAGGTGCAGACGGGTGATTTGGTTGTTGAATGATTTTGAGTCTTGCAGAAATATGAAAACCTATATGAGCTTCTTTAACTCACCGACATGTAAGACCGAGTACCCACAAAGGAATTGGCCATGGAGTCTATGAGCTGTCCGCTCACTCCAAAGTCACACAGCTTGATCTCACCTCGGGAATTCACCAGGATGTTAGAAGGCTTGACATCTGAAAACGAGCATACCGTGTAACGTAGAAACACTCAGCAAACCTTTAACAGCGGCCAATAAGCTGCAAAGAGCAAATTCTTGTCTGCTAACATGTTATTACTGGCAACAAAGATTTACATGCATCTCATGTTGTGAATAATTAGAAGGTGGGGATCTCTGTGAGATTATTCATTAAAAATTGATCAAAAGGACAAGTTGCACAATTTTTCAAGTCTTGTAATCGGCAGCTTCTTGAAAAAGGGTGTAAAATTAAAAATAAGCAAGATTCAAATCCTGTTTAAATAATAAAAATAAAGTACAAGGACAATTTAACAAAGGATTAAGCTTCATTTTAATTTATTATTTTTGAATGAGCTCTTTATGTGAATATGGCATTAATGGAAATTCTGACATTTCTGAGTAGCTCAGACTCATTTAAACACCTGAGTTATGACTGTGATAAATACTAAGAATTTGTTTGCATTGAGTTTTTGCCCAAACGCTGGTGATGTGATGAGACACAACAGGGGCTTATTCATCTATGTTGGTTCTTATTGTCAGTTTGGTGTAGGAGTATAGGAATATATTATGTACTGCAGATGATTAAAGTCTATGAAACTCAGTATCTCTTGGAAGTTACAAACTTATTTCCAATTAAAATGAGATTATCCAGCAGGTGTGTGTGTGTGTTTTTAAATACATAATTCAGCTTTTGTTGCACCAATATTTTTTAAAATGTGTTTTTGTCACATTAGAATAAATAAAATCTTTTTAAAAATGTCAGCATTTGATGTTCTCTGTGTACTATTTTCATTCCTGTTTTGGAAATTTATTGGTAAATTGAATAGTTACTGACCTCTGTGCATGATCTTGTGCTTCTCCCGCAGGTAGGAAAGTCCTTTAATTACCTGTGAAAACAGATATTGCATAGTGAGGACAGATTATGTGACACTGCAACAGAAATATTCTGCCATACCAAGTTATTGTGAAATAGGCGAGAGATGTGTTGGAACTACGCACAGCAATGCTGACTTTGCCAAGGATTTGCTCGGGGATCTTCCCTGCTTTCTTCAGTGACTGGTCCAGAGAACCTCCGTCCTACATCCAAAATGGAGGGAAAAAAAAACTTTTTAAGCTCCTTTTTAAGCCCCTAGTGAATGCAGATGGGAAAATACAGATAGGCCTATCATAACAAAGATGTACCATATGCTCCATGCAGATGCTGATTTCTCCATCACTGTAAAAAGCCCCATAGAAACCCACAATGTAAGGGGAGTTACACTCGTGTAGCACCTGCAGCTCCCGAATGATCTGATTCCTGATGGCTGGTTTAATCTCCAGGTGGATCAGCTGGAACACAGGACACCTCCACTTTTTATTCATATAACAAATTTACACTTGAGAAAAATGCCAGATGATGCATTCTTGTGGACATTTTGGTTTGTTTCTAATTTTCTTAAAACCTTTCAACATAGTGAGGACATCTAAAGTATAAAACTTAGTATTTAGAACATTAGGCATCAGATAAAAAAAAAAGACATTCAACATGTAAAAAATATTTATGTACTGCAAAGGCCTTCTGTTAGTGAACATGATGCAGCTAATAGCTAACTCAAAGAGCCCTCAATGAGCACAACACTGCTTTATCTTCATAATGCCCAAGGCCATCAGCAGAACACAGAGATAATATATATATATATATATATATATATATATATATATATACATATTTGCAGCTTGTCACAGAGCTACACATTCATGAGAAAAAGAACCGAATCAGTCGAACAGAATCAGCTCCAGGTTGTGATTCCGTTACAGAATTGCCGCTGGGTTTCGACCTTGTGAAATTCAATGCAAGAAGCTGTATTTATGAGGCATCATCGCTTTAAGACTTTATGTTACTATGCTTTTCAATCAAACCTTTATAACATGATCACCTTGGAGTACAAGATTCAGAAAACTGCAGCATTTAACATGTCAGCCCGTGTTAATAAAAAAATATACATTATGAAAGAGGGTGGTGGTTATTTTTGTTGAATGTTGAAATAGTAAGACCATCTGCTGGATTTCTGCACATAATCCACCTGAAATTTGCCAGAAGCTTGTCAATAGTATCCAAAAACCTGCACATGGTACAAGTATAACCTACTGAATGACAGCCAATTGAATCAGATGCACTTCATTTTCACTTTTTAAGATCTGCAGCATTTTTTTCCCTTCAAATGAAGTATGCTGTAAAACCATTCTGCATCAGTATGAAAACAACTCCAAGAAACTACTAAAATTTCAGTTTGCTATGACATTCATGTCATTGACAAGTTGTTTGTATGTCAACATCTAACTGGAGCTTAAACAAGCTCTGCTGGAAAGTGTAGTTTTATCTTGAAAACTGTATACACAGCTTACCTTCCTTGCCATAATCAGACCAGAGGGTCGATGTGAGACCTTAAAGACAACGCCTCCGTTGCCTGCCCCAAGCTCACATATCTTCTCAAAGTCATCGTCCTTCAGCTCTCCCACTTTCTGCTTCTGTGTCAGAAAGGCCTCCAAGCGCTTCCGCTGCTGTTCATCCAACTCGAGCTCCTCTAGCTTTTTCTGCAACGCCTCCAAGTTTGTTCTTACACAGAAAGTGATAAAAAAGTAGAGACAGATCAGCAATTTCTGTATCTTTTTATGCATTTTCCTCAGACAAAAAGGTATCTGAATCCAGCAGTTTGCAGATGTTATTTACAAAAGGACTCCTCTGAGGAGGCTTTTAGATATTACATCATCCTTCGAAATGAGATAAAACTTAGTGTGACAGCATGTGCCTCGGCAGAAAGACAGAACAGGCAGAATGTATCTGAAATGAACACTGTTGTCATGGCAATGCATTTCATGGAGAAGTTAATGCTGGAGCGACTTCTGCTGACCTTCTACTTTTTGCATACCCTCTGCAGTGCCTCAAAATACAAACCACACAGACTCATAAAGCCAGTTTGCACCTTTACCCAAAAATACCAGCAATTAGCTGCTCTGTGAAATTTCATGTTCAGTCTTACTGTTTGCATTTTCCTGAGCCGCCAACAATCACTGAATCAAATGAAAGGATGTCTCTTCTATCGTCACCTGCTAAAGAGGGATTATTTTCAAAAGGCCTACAAGTCATCTGCTATATTTGCATTATAATAAAATTACCAGGTGACATTATGGCTTTCATCTAGCTTATTGGTAATGTCTTTTATTTTTGTTTTGTTTTTCCTTTGCCACTTAATCACAACTCACTGGAGAGCAACTGGAGCAAGGCACTCTCCTCTCCACTCAGCTTCACACAGCAAAGAGAGGGTTAAGTGGTTTTATTTTTGACAGCAGGCCTGCATATCCATGGAGACGAAGTGCTGAGTTTCAGCTGGATGTGGGTGGCGTGGGCGTTTTGTCGACGAGAGCTGGAGGTGGAGGAGGCGAGAGATACTTGGAAGAAGAGCAACCTAAAACACACACACCCCCACCCATTCAGGTGCAGGAGGAAGTGAGCACGACGCCGGCCTTTTGTGCTCCATCCACACAATATACGAGGACACATACAGCAGAACACAACAGTAACAAGATAATATCTCTGCTGCTTGCCTTCGAGCACCTCAGGGAAGGAGGCATGTGTTTGGATACATGTTTGTGAACAGCATATCTAACAGAATAGAGCCCCAAAAAGGTTTTGATTCAGGATTTGATTGCATAACTTTCTATGTGCATGTGTTAAGATGGATCGCAAGTGAAATAGATAAGCATTTGTACCTTAACGGAAAGAAAAAAAAGGTCAGTATTCATTAATTAATCTAACATTAATAAAGCTGGACATACTGTGTGGGATGACAAGACTCCCCCAAATATTTTCCTATGTAAGTGTACATAGATCACGTTGTTTTCTTTTTTTTTTTTTCCTCTCATATCCTCGATATTTGAGACGTAGCTGGCATTATGTGGTCCACTTTGTGCACTTTTCCAAAGGCCGCCAGCCATTTCACACTGTGAAAGCATTTGGCAAGCTGAACTGGCAATTCTTTTGCACCAGTCTACAACAGTCTGGTTTCAGTAAGAGGCTTGTTGATTGGATTAAGCTCATCCACGACCATTATGCAACACATTTGCAAGGAAGTGTCAGCATCCAGTCATCTTGTGTAGTGGCACAGATTACTCCAAACAATGTACTCATCCAAAATCATGTTTTAAAACACGAGCAATTTAATCCTTATCTTTTCAAAATTGATTATAATTTCAGCTATGATTTTTACCACTACGCTGAATCTATTAATATCAAATTTTCACATGAATAGTGATGAAATTGATACCCGAATGTCTTCGTGCACGCAGGCTCACTGTGACTGCTTATTAGGGTATTAAACTGGAGCTCCGTATCATGTTATTGCTAAAAACTTGTGTCCTTTGCCCAGATGGGTGATACTATCCCTTGAATTACTTGAGGTCATCACACAAAGAGTACCAGTGTGTTAAGTTTTTATTTTAAAGACAATTATTTGCTTTCAGCAGGAAACACACAGGTGTACTAATGATGGCAGGATTCTGGTTAGGGGAGGTGCTGTGACTGTGCATGCATGTTTCCTTTGCTTGACTGAATGTTTTAAGGACCTGGGCCAAAACGGATTCTGTAAATAACTTAACACTTTTTTTTTGCTGTGACAATCCAGAACAGTAGGAAAAAGGGCTGTGATAGAGATGAGAAGAGGCCTAATCACCCTAAATAAGAGAAACCTGCAAAGAGTCTGATGAGAAACAACAAAGTGAAAACTCGTAAATGAATTCGACCTGTTGAGGGTGTCTCCAGCCTCTCACCTAGTAGCTGCTGCGATAGGGTCGAGCCCCCCACGACTCTACATTAGAATAAGTGGATATAGAAAATGGATTGACTACAAAGCAGGACTTCACCCTGGAGCTTTAACTGTTGTTTCTCACTATCTCGTAACAAGGCGCATCTTGAATGAGAAATTTACACCCGGTGAAAGAAAATAGCCTTAGGCAACAAAGAGAGTACAGCCACACACTGCTCTTATACTTGCAATAAAGGTTATTAAAAAAATACTACAGACTGTATTGTTTAGTAGAGAGACACATTACTTTGAAGTGATCAAGGTCTGTTTGGTTGTGCAGTTAATAATAATTAAAATAATAATAATAATAGACAGTATTTATGTAGCATTGAGTCCATTATTCATTCACATAGTGATGGTGGTGAGCTACATGTGTAGCCACAGCTGCCTTGGGGCAGACTTACAGAAACATGGCTGCTAATCCATGCCAGCGGTCTCTAAGACCACCACCAAACATTCATTCACTGGAGACAAGGTGGGTGAAATGTTTGCCCAAGGACACAACATGTGAATGAGTGGTTTGACCCGTCAACCCTCCAGTTATCATGTGACCTGCTCTAATGCCTGAAACACAACCAAACAAAAGTCATGACTCGGTTATGATTTTCTTCCTTTCAAAATCTGGTGTGGAATTACTCTGAAAGTATTTTAAAGGGATGGCAAAGCATGCCAGAGAGAAAAGAATATTCAGAGGTTTGTCTGAGCTGGTTAGGTTTGACATTACCAGTGTGATAGATAACACTCCAAATAAAAATAATGCTTGTTCCATTATGTCACACATGGAGCAATTAAAGGTTTGTTCTTCCAGTTTAATCCTCATATTCTCTAACTTGTAAAAAACTAGCAAGTTTGTAGCTCTGCACAAATGAATCCGTTTTGTAGTTCCTTGATGTCCTTATAGAATCAATGTTAGGATGTTTGCGTTCCATATGTCAGAACATCTGACATATGGAACGCAATGTTCTACTTCATAACTCTTAAAAGTTCAAATTCCTTTTAGCTCATACTTGAAGCTGGATTAAAACACATTTTGCATCTGCTGTAGCTGATAAATGTGGATGATAGAGGAGGTGATATGATGAAGTATGAGGAAGTTCCTTAGTGCTCATCAATCTGCAGTTATTTAAAAGCTCCAGACTTTTAATGGGCCATCACAGCCATTGTCACGGAAACATTCATTCAGTGATTCATCATAATATAATCCCATCTTGAAGATTAAAATACACTTGCTGCATTAAAATCCTACTGTAGATTCATGAAGGCTGTAAACAGTTTGTGTTTGGAAGCATTGATTCACCTGCTGAATCATTTTCATGCTGTAGTTCACAGTGCTGTTGTTGTGGTGTATGAATGTACAGGAAGGTTGGCTAGCCCACATTGATATCAATGGGGTGAAGGAAAAAACACACAGAAAAAAAAAAACCTGTGAACACAAGAGTTTGATTTAACACCATCTCAAACTGCAACCTCCAAAATGACTCTACATCCCTTCTATCAACATTGCATATAATCCCATAAAACATACTCTTTTTAGGTTTACTGGGTCTAAGGCTGGATCCCTCCCTCTTCTCTGCTATCCTTGGCCTCTGCCATACAACTAATCTTATAAATTTATTCTGGAGGCATTAAAGATTTAATGTATACGTAGTGTTAACAACACATGTCTGATGAAACACACAATATTGTTAATACAGCAGTACTTTTAGACACATACATGCACACACATGTATTCCAAATGCCTGAGTTCCTGACTGTTGCCTCACTAAAACAAACTGCTCCTCTTCCCATAACAGCCCTCAGCAGCAACGGCAGGAATGTGAACGACGCTCGCCAAACATTGTCGTCATACACAACGTCTTGAAAACAGCTCTCAGGTAAAGTTAATAAAATGGAATTTGTGATGAAGTTAAGAGGTTTTCTATCCTGAAGTTAGGATGTTGATTACGTATTAATTTGTTAAATTGTTAAGAGTGGATTAATATATATATATATATACATATATATATATATATATATAAGGGAAGCAACTTGCTCTTGGACACACACTCTCTGTCTCTTTGTCTTCAGGCTTTGTCCTCAGATGTAGTTTAAACTATGAACCATTTTGCTTCTACAACACATTACAGAGGTAGCCCTCACAGAGCGTGACATGTTATGTAATTCTCATCTCAGTTGATCCAGCTTGTTGTACGACTCTTTGCTCTGAACTAGACTCGAGCATGGTGTCACAACAGTTTTATATCTCCATTACTAGGTTAAACTGGTGTAAGCAGGCCTATACATCAAACTTCTAAACCTCACAGAAATTTTATTACAGGCCAGTCTGAAAAGCATTGAAGAGCCACACTTTACAGCCAGATCGGTGATGGAGGGAAGCACTTTAGTAACAGTAATTTGTGACTCACAACTGACATAAATTATGGAAATGAGTGTGAAAATACTCTATATAGCCAAGAATTACATTAGCTGTCCTTGTAGTGACTTGCTAAAGAAAAAAGATGACTGTCTATAAACGGTTGACCACCACTGATCCATCACAAGTAGCAAAAATCCTATGTAAAAATCGGGACTGGCAGATTTTTAAAAATGCCTACTGTCACAAATTTAAACCATTTCTGAGGGATGGATGGATGGATGGATGGATGGATGTAAATAAATAAATAAATAAATCTGTTAAGCTCACTGCCAGTAACTATTCTAGCTAACTATTCTGGGATATCTCACAGATCAATCCATTTATCAATACCTAATAAAATAACTAAACGAATCCATCCTTTTAAATAGTAGATGCAGCTATAAACAAATGATACAACTCAACGCGTATCGGCTCTGGGAATAATAATGGGCATTTTTCTTCTTCAACACTGGATCAAACTATGTTTTAATGAATTATTCTGTATGAATGAAGATAGTGATTTTTAGATGAAGCTCTAAGGTTGTTCAGCAACATCACACACACTTAACACGCACGCCTGGTACAGAATCTCTAATTAGAGTTTGCACGCACACTTTTTTCTTTTTCTTTTAGCAGTTGTCACTAATCCAACATAATCTGGGTTACAGATTTAAAATCACCGATTTAAAGATCATATGATTGTCGACACTCACTCTGAGGCTCCGGTGCCGTTGAATGTGTTTCCATCAGGAATCGGGTTAAGCTGGATCGGTTGTGGCTTCTTCTTTTTCTGCATGTTACTCGCAAGAACCGAGCCAAACGAGACGCGGCAGTCTGGGCGGAAGAGAAGATGTAGGAGCTGTGTTGTCAGATGGACACTTTCAGGTTAGTTAAACAGCAGTACTGTCACGGACTGAAGGGGCAGAGCTGCTGATGTTCGCCTTATTAATGGGTGGATGTGTGTGAAACGTCACAAAAATATTTACAGTGGTCTTCCGGACAGCATGGCAGGGTTTAGTGCAGCGCGCCCTCTGCTGGACATGTGTAATATTACCCTGCTGTAACTAAACTAACTGTAAAGTTGAAAAGGTAGGCTAAGGGTTAAAAACATGAGCATAAAAGGATCTGTTATTTTTTATTTTATTTTGTTTTATTTTTTGCCAAATTCAAAATTTTTTTTAAATAAAAATAAAAACTCCACATGCACTTGTAGTGTGGCCCCACACTGCACATTATTGCATTAGGGTTTAGGCTAATAAGTTACTCATTACTTTTAAACTGTTGTTCAAACGTTGTAGCAGTTTCCTTCTGTACTCAGAATGACATCATCTGAAAAGTTTAGAGGGTAAATGTCAGTTTGATGGATATTATCAACAGATAAACATCAATCATCTGTTGAATAAGGTCCGACGTCTTTCTGAGAGTTCTTATGCCAAAAGAACTTGATGTAATCTAATTTAGAACCTTATTAAACATTACATTATATTTTTAACAGGAAATATAGATTTGAATTGAAACTTGTAAACCTGTCTTATAAATATAGGTGAAAATGACTATACAGTATATACTTTGAAGTAAAGTGTAAGTAACTCAGAAGTTAAGTGGAAACAGAGAAGGTGTACTTGAGTTACTTCAGCCAAAAAATATTGAATCAAAGGGTTAAATATTTTACCCATATATGTTGTTCTAACTCTGTGAAGAGGTCCCTGAAATAACCTGGCAAATGTGTTGAGGACTTTGTTATAAATTTTCTGTGAGCATGCTTTTGCAATACCATAATCATGTATCTGGCTAGAACCCTGAGTAGAATCAAGCTCCTGGCTCACTTAGTTAGAAGTTGAATCAAGGAGAACCCGTTCCAGGACCCAGCCAACTAAAATATAAATACAGTTATATAATTTTGTGCAATTTCAATAAGGAGAGATCACTTTAATAGAAGTAACCAAAATTGCTGATGTAGTAAAGATTAATTTGAAACAACGACTTCACCAGAACACCTCATCTTGGTGGACCAATGATTAAGGAAGGAGATAGAAATGGAAACCATGCACCTATTGTTTAGGCATCTGTTCACAATTTCATATCCTGGCATGATATAAACTTTCTCTGCTCAGATTTCCTTATCCACGAAGCCTGATGAAACCAATCAGTTTGTTAGATTACAAAGATACTTTAAAGACATAAAGACCTGGATGACTCTTAATTTTATCCTTCTAAATTTCTGACAAGACTGAGGTTGTTGTCTTTGGACCTGACAAACTCAGGACAAAATTGTCTAGCTATTTAATTAATCTGGACAGCATTAATTTGGCTTCCATTACTGAAGTGAGTGGAGATATTTTTGACCAGGATTTGTCCTTTGGCATATAAAACAGGTTTTTAAAACCACCTTCTTCCACCTATGTAACATTGCTAAAATTAGGGGCATCCTATCTCAGAGTGATGCAGAAAAACTTGTCCATGCTTTCATTACTTCCAGATTGAACAACTGTAATTCCTTATTAATGGGCTGTCCCAAATATGACCTCCATCTGATCCAAAATGCTGCAGCGAGAGTTCTGATGAAAACCTTTCTTCATTGACTTCCTGTTAAATCTAGGATAGAATTTAAGATTCTTCTCCTCACATATAAAGTTCTTCATGACCAAGCTCCATTGTAAATCAAAGATCTCATTGTTCTATATATTCCCAACAGAGCACTTCACTCTCAGACTGCAGGTTTATTTGTGGTTCCCAGGCAGAGCCTTTGGCTATCAGGCCCCTCTCTTATGGAACCAGCTCCCAGTATGGGTTTTGGGAGGCAGAGATCATCTTTACCTTTTAAGACAGGCTTAAAATCTTCCTTTTAAATAAATCTTATAGTCATATGGGGTGGTTAGCCATCCCTTAGTTATGCTGCCATAGGCAGATGTGAATCAGATGTGTTAGAGCAATGTAACACCCAAGACCTGCAGGGCTGCGGCTCTCTAGGATCAAACTGCCTACTCCTGCCCTATTTTGGGTTTGAATGAGGCGAGTTGGGCAGTGCAGGAAAGTGTGAGAAATCATAGCAGGATAAAAAGACTAAACAGAAGATTGCAAACACACATGTGAAGGAAAATATCTCCATTATATAAAGATCCTTGATACTTACTGAATTTTTGCATATGCCTAATTTAATAAAAAAAAACTTCTGGCAATATCCAATTCTACATTCCAAAAGACATATTGTTCCATGTTGATATTGTCAAAAAACAATTAATTAAAATGTTGGTTTATTGTTGAAGTCATATTTAACAAATAATACAATATTTCATGTAATCTCTTTAACACGGTCAAAAGGTCTTGGTTGAATATGCCAATGCAAATCGCAAACACACACACACACATACATAAACAACAAAACTACAGCAGAGCCAATTAATAATCTAATTATCCAAAAATCTGAATAACAGTGATGCACCTGTCCCCTCTAGTAATACTCATGCTGAATATAGCCTATAATCTAATAATGCCTCAAGTAGTTTATATTATAAATAGCTATTATTATTATCATTAAAATCATCTTCATGTATGTTGTTTGCAATTATTATGCAAGCAATGATCTTTTATTGCTGGAGACTCATCTGAAAGCCAATTATAATAATATAATGTCATTAATGCCTAATTAGGATGGAATACTTTATAAACAGTGTAATAACAAAATGCAGACAAAAAAGGCAATTAGGTCAAGATTTATGCACTGAATATCAATTTCAAATGCTATCTGTGAATTCTTTAACAATGACAACTATTTCAGTATTTGTTCTGCTCTCACATAAACTCACATTTTCTCTCTAACTAACTGATTAATGGCCTGTTGTCTCATTTGATAACTTCTTTAAACAATTTCACCATTTTAAGCCATCATCAACTTCTCAGTTTCTGGACGCACTCCGCTTCTGTTTTATTCAGTTCAGCCCCAAATCACCAAGGGTTCAATATCTGATTCCATCTACAGCAATACCCTTCCCTCTTTAATACTTCTCTTTGTACTTGCAGTATCTTTATTATTGTTCATTTTCTGTGGTCGTTCGGAGGAAATAAAGGGAGTTGCTGATGATTCTTCTTTATATGGATACAGGAGTGATGATTTCTTACAGGATCTACGACTTATGGCCAGCAGTCTCTGTGCTTTACATGATCTTGCCATTGCAGATTTATCTTTATCAGTGTTTTGTAATAAAATGTTAGTGTCCTGTGGAGACTGAATATATAAGTGCTTTTTAGAAAAATAAAAAAAAATATTAATGAGTTGCATGGTTTTTTTTTAATGCCATCTATTTGTTTCTAATCATTTTTTTCTTGACTTGCTCCTGATCGAATGAACATCTCACTGAGCTTGATATGTAAGATTACTGACATTTGGACCGTTTGTCACTTTGTATCTTTTCAGACTGTATTCATCAGTAAAATACTCATGCAACTCACTCATGTCTTCCTTTGTCTCCAAAATCTCTGACATTCACCAGCACCTGGCCAAGTGGGGAGCTGCAGTCTCTGGAGTGGACTTCACCGCCCCCTACTCATCCCCCATAACCACATTCTCCAGTTTTATTCTCCCCTTCGTCCAAGCCATCTCTGTATTTATCCTCAAATCCAAACCCTCTACTTGTCAGCTGCATCCAATCCCTACAGCTCTTGTTAAAACCTGCCTCTCCTCACTTGCTCCCCTTATCACCAAAACCTCTACAGTCACACCTATTTTGAAAAAACCTGGCTTGGACCCCACTAATTTTAATAACTGTCGTCCAATTTCCAATTTACTCTTCATTTCCAAAATCTGCGAAAAGTCTGTTGCTTCTCAACTTCATAACCATCTTATCACTGACAATATTTATGAGCCGTTTCAATCCAGTTTCCGTCCTCTACACAGTATTGAAACAGCACTCTCCAACAACCTTCTCATAGCTTCAGCTTCTGGTTTACTATCCATTCTCATCCTTCTTGACCTCACAGCAGCATTTGACACCATCTCTCACAGCACTCTCCTCGACAGACTGTCATCCATTGGCATCACTCACACCCCCCTCACCTGGTTCACTTCTTACCTTTCTGGCCGCACACAATTCATTCGACTGAAATCCCATGTATCAAACTCTTTCACTGTCACTGCTGGTGTGCCCCAGGGCTCTGTCCTGGGGCCCCTCCTTTTCATTATCTACATTCTTCCACTTCGTTACATTTTTCGCAGACACAATATTAATTTCCATTGCTACGCGGACGACACCCAGCTCTACCTCTCTACCAAAACATCCTCTTCACTTCCTCCAACCTCTCTTATTACCTGTCTACAAGAAATTCATTCTTGGTTTTCGTCCAACTTCCTCAAACTCAACAGTTCTAAAAGAGATGTCTTCCTGGTAGGCACGCCCCACACTCTCTCCAAATCCAACAGCTTTCCCATTTCCATAAACAACTCAACTGTCCTTCCGTCCCCTCAGGTAAAGAGTCTGGGGGTCGTCCCCGACAACACACTTTCTTTTCACTCCCACATTAACAGTATCACCCGGTCTGCATACTTTCATTTGAGAAACATTTCTCGTCTCCGCCCCTCTCACACCCCCCCACACCCCTGCCATTCTCGTCTACAGCCTTGTTACCTCCCGGATTGTCTACTGCAACTCACTTCTTTTTGGTATCCCCAACAAATCCCTCCAGAAACTACAGTTCCTCCAAAAGTCTGCAGCATGCATCATTAAACGGACTCCTACTACTCACTACATCACCCCCATCTGAATCAGAACTAGATTTAACGGTTCCAACAAGAATGTATTTGGAGCGTTCTGTGCTTGTCTTTGAGATCGATAATAAACATCAGAGTTCAATCCCACTTCAACCACTGCAACCATACAAATTTTCCACACCCAAAGAAACAAGTATTGATTAAGAGTACAGGCTTCCAAGAGGTTAAGTGCATCCTTTGTATCTTGTTGTTAGAGATGTGATATCCTCTTCTAACTTGTCTGTGGTCAACACCTATGCCTGCTATTTACAACCAAAGGGCTTCATTTATACTATGCTTTAACTGTTTTTCATAAGCTAAGAAGAAACATTAGCTGTTTGTTACTCTTTAGTCTATATTTGGAAAATATCATTGAGAACTTAGACCACCAATAGTGGCTGTTCATTGTCTGGAGGGAGGAGAACAGAGAATGGGGCATAGTAAAGGATCACACTTTTTTTAAATGGTTGAATGATCCATAAGGTTCTCGGAAAAGACGAACTAATGCTGGGGGGAGTACATGATTACTTTACACACTTTTTCCTGCTCTAAAAAAAATTATACAGAACTACATCTGAGTGCCGCCCCTACAGGAGTCCCGCTTATAGTGAATGATGTGTCAGCTGTCAGCCTGGCAGTACCATGCAGATTAGATATCAAACTGATCGTGAGAACAGCTGCCATTTTTACAATCTGTCTGCAGTCTCTTCGGAGTCTCCTGACAGACACAAGGCCATGGAACCGTGCCTGGTTTACCAAAAGCATCTTCCTTCCAAAATCATCTTTTTCTTCATAAACCAGGATTGACAGAAAGCAAGATTGGTTGTGCCCTAAACTCAAGCATATGGACAGGGACTTTGTGAATTTCTGGTCTCCATTCTTCACTGGTCTCCCACATGGTGCATGAAACAACCACACCAGTAGTTTGACTTTCTAAGGAAGTTAACACAAGATCATGATTTTGAATAATGTAGACAAATTCTGCCATAAAAAAACAACACATTTTTGTAGCCTCTTTTTTGTCTTATGAATAAATACACTGTTAAATGGGCCTAGAATAGCAAATTAATTGCAGATGCATCATAAGTGTCCTGTCATAAGAAGTCCCAAGGACTGAAAATGTTCATTATTGATTATTTTTGTTTTGCCAGTGTAATCTAATAGCTTTCAAGTTTTTTTTTCTGATGGAACTGCAGCAATGTATTATCAGAATGCCATACACCTATCTAATCTTATAGATACATGAGGGAAAAAAACTAAGGTTGAGATGAAGATCAATATCCAACATCACAAAAAAAAAAAAAAAAAAAAAAAAGGAAAACTTTGAAAAGGAAAACATGGACGGTTTAGAACTGGGCAATAAGAAGTCCTTTGGAAACATTTGGACAGAGCTTAAGTTTTAAGCTTAAAAGGTTGAGCTTAAACTTAGTGTAGGTGGAAGATTGTGACCTTGTTGTTTTGGGGGTAGGATATTGGCGGGGGCTGCCTTCTGGCTGCAGGTCCCTGGTGTTTTCCTGTGGTGTCTATCTGGACTGCTCCACTGTGGGGACAGCTCTATGTCCGGCCCTGTGGGGTTGTGGGAGGGTCTGCGGTTGGGGCTGCTTTGTGGCGGTGGGGCATGGCCACTGGTGGGGTCTGGGTCGGTAGCCCTTGGCCGGGTGGCCGCACTGTTCTGTAGTGGGCTGGGTGGGGGTTTTGGGCTCTGGTGCCTGGGGGTGGCTCCCTCTGCCGCCCTTGGAGTGGGTCCGGAGTAGTCTTTGTGGTGGGGTGGCTTGGGTTCTTGCTCTGGAATTGCTGCTAGTCGCTCGAGTCTCTGGGCTACCCTAGTCTGTCTCTAGCCTACATAGAGTCATGGTCACATTTGCATGATCACACTCATCTCTGCTCACTCCCGATTCTTCATACTCTGCATGCTGACATAGTTCACTGGGCTTATACACAAGCTACTTTTGTTAAGGTTTTTTTTTGTTTGTTTGTTTTTTTGTTGTTTTTATGTATGTGTCTTTGGTACTTTGATTGTTGTCATGATACATCTTGTCGTTGCTGTCTTGGTTACTTTTTTTTTACAAGCACCTGATGATTGTCAACTTAGTTTACTTGTAAAAGCTGGAAGAAACTCCCTGTATGTACAGGTGTAGAAGTTGGTTGTCTGGTGTTAGGTTGGATTGAAGGGTTGTTGCCTTCTATCTGCTGTATCTTTGTCTCCTCTTCCTTTTTTCCACTTTTCTTTTTACTTCTTTTCATCACTGTCCTTTTTTTCCTGTCTCCTCCAGTCATGTCCAGCAAGATTACATAAATTCCATAATTCCAAATAAATAAGATAAAACAATTAAAGAAATAAAGAAATAAAACCGGACTCTGCATCAGTCTGTTGTGGTGAAGAAGGAGCTGAGCCAAAAGGGAAAGCTCTCGATTTACCGGTCGATCTGCGTTCCTACCCTCACCTATGGTCATGAGCTGTGGGTAGTGACTGAAAGAACAAGATCGCGAGTACAAGCGGCCAAAATGAGTTTTCTCCGCAGGGTGGCCGGGCTCTCCCTTAGAGATAGGGTGAGAAGCTCAGTGATCTGGGAGGGGCTCAGAGTAGAGCTGCTGCTCCTCCACATTGAGAGGAGCCAGATGAGGTGGCTCGGGCATCTGATCAGGATGCCTCCTGGACGCCTCTCTGGTGAGGTGTTCTGGGCACGTCCCACCGGAAAGAGGCCCCGAGGAAGACCTAGGACGCGCTGGACGGACTACATCTCTCGGCTGTCCTGGGAACACCTCGGGATCCCTTCAGATGAGCTGGTGAATGTGGCCAGGAAGAGGGAAGTCTGGGTTTCCCCGCTTAGGCAGCTGCCCCTGCTACCCGACTCCGGATAAGCGGCAGAAAATGGATGGATGGATGGATGGATGGAAGAAATAAAAACTGAGATTATCAAGAGGAGTCTCATACTCATAAAGCTCCTCTTGGCAAAGCAAATTTGTTGCTCAACACAGCAGCCAGACCATCACTGTGTTTGCTACAATGCTGGACAGGATAGTTAAAAAAAAAATTAATGGGCTTTCTGGGGGATAAGGGACTGGAGCTAATGTCCAGCAGCAAATGCAGAATTTCTGTATATTGTTTATTGTCTTAATTTTTTTTCAAACCTCCTTAAATAAAATCATTGAACACCTTGTAAAAAAAAAGCATATCAAACACAAGTTATTCAAACTAGGATATTGGTAAATATCTTAAAATGTCCAGGGGGCATCTTTAAAAAATTCATCAGCAACATTTCTTGCTAAAGTCAGTGTCCCTGATACTCAGGATAATTCATGGGCCTTGATGAACAGATTTTTAATGCGAGTCATATATCTTAGGAGGTCTCCAACATAAAAAGTGTTGACAGTGTGGTCTGTGTATTATCCAGAGTAACAGACATGCTGATTCTTGAGGTCCTGCTGGCTCAGTGTTGTACTGCATATAGAAATTGTAAATGAACTGTGGTGTTGAATGCAACAAGAATATAATTCAAATTATGTGAATCTTAAATTGATTATTTATTCACTTATTAAATGATGAGTGTCTGTCAGAGGAGGAGAAAAAAGAATCTCATAGACCGTACTGTATCTGAGAAATCAGAATCAGAATCAGAATAGTTTATTGATCCCGGAGGAACTTGTGTGCACACAGTTGCTCCGTACCAAATAAAGAAAGGATACAATGAAGATAAAAAAAAACATCTCAATAAGAAAAATGACAAATTACAGTTACTAATATCTATATAAACAGATACAGAATAAATCCTGCCAGTGAGTAATATGTACCGTATTATCAATATGATAAACAGTAAAATATAAATATAATGCAAAGTGCAAATGTGTAACAGTGGATGTTGTTGCTATATGGAGGAGTTGTACAGTTTGATGGCCACAGGCAGGAATGATTTCCTGTGTCATTCAGTGGAGCATTTAGGTGGTATCAGTCTCTCGCTAAACATGCTCCTGTGACTGATCAGCAGATTGTGAAGTAGGTGGGAGGTATTGTTTAGTATTTTCTTTATTATGGATAACATTCTCCTCTCTGACACCACCGTCAGAGATTTCAGCTCCATCTCTACAACATTACAGGCTTTGTGGATCAGTTTGTTCGGTTTGTTTGTGTCTGCAACACTCAGCCTGCTGCCCCAGCATGCAACAGCATAGAGGATAGCACTGGCCACAGCAGACTCATAAAACATCCTAAGCAGTGTTTGGCAGATGTTAAACGACCTTAGCCTCCTCAAAAAGAGACGTCTCTGGCCCCTCTTGTAAAGTGCAGTAGTTTTCTATACCCAGTCTAGTTTATCGTCAATATGCATTCCAAGGTATTTGTAATCCTTCACCACTTCCACATTGACACCCTGTATTGAAACAGGTGTCGCTGGTGCTTTGGATCTCCTAAATTCCACAATCAGTTCCTTAGTCTTTGTCATATTAAGCTGCAGATGATTCTGCTCACACTATGTGACAAAGAAGTCCACAGCAGCTCAATATTCCACCACATCTCCTCCACTGATACATCCAACCACAGCAGAGCCATCAGAAAACTTCTGAAGGTGGCAGGTCTCTGTGCAGTAGCTGAAATCAATTGAGTAAAGGGTGAAAAGAAAGTGGGAGAGGACAGTCCCTTGTGGTGCTCCACTGTTGCTGACCACCGTGTCGGACACAGAGTGCTGCAGGTGCACATACTGTGGTCTTCCGGTCAGGTAGTCCACAATCCAGGACACAAGAGAATCATCCACCTCCATCGCTTTCAGCTTCTTACCCAGGAGGGTTGGCCTGATGGTACTGAATTCACTGGAAACGTAAAAAAAACATGACCCTCACAGTTCTCGTGGCTGGTCCAGGTAGGTGTAGACATGATTGAGCAGGTAGATGATGGTGTCCTCAATTCTGAGACGAGGCTGGTATGCGAACTGAAGAGGGTCCACATGTGGTCTAACCATGGGTCGGAGTTGATCCAGTATGAGTCTCTCAAGAGTCTTCATGACATGCGAAGTCAGTGTCATGGGTCTGTAATCCTGGGGGCCACTGTGACATGGGGTCTTTGGTACAGGAACAAGGCATGACGTCTTCCACTGCACTGGGACGCTGCAGACTCATCATCTTCATCTACCAAATCCCACGTCATGCAAACTGAGGCCACCAATATCACGTGATATCATCAAAAGAAATCCTTTTATATGATATTAATTTATTTATTAAACATTGCCAGTCCATGGGGGGACCGCTGACAAGAGATAAAAAATGAACAGGCTCAAACGCACTGATGGAGGCAGCAGGGCTACAAAACCAGAATACTCTGTCTCTTGTTTGATGCTGTGGATTTGTTGCCTCATCCACCATACTTTTGTTTGGGGAGTTAGGAATTCATGATCAGGGATTACAGCAGGCCACAAAGGCAGATCCTGAGGCAGCAGATAACAGCAGCCGCTTGCTCCAGCAACGGCAAAAAAAGATCAAAAGTTATAGACCCAAACATGTAAATTTGTCAGGGGCAAAATTTTAACCACAGAAAGGGACAGCTGGGATGGGAATAGTGAGGTCTCATCCTTTGTTTTTCATTATTTGGAGTAACTTTAATTTTTATTTATTTACTTTTTTCTTTTGTTTTGTTTTTATTGGACAGTTAAATCTAATTTACAGAATCTGATGCCCACCTTAGTCTATACACAAATTAACTGCTTGCAACACAAGTGTTAATCCAGTTCTCTCTTCTGCAGAATGAAATTCATATAGTTGTGTAAAGTATGCAGGATCTGGTCTTCTAATGTGGACGACAATACTGGCTGGGTTCTGTTGGTTTTAACGATGAAGGCAAGTCCTTAACTATAGTCAACTAAGCAAGAAAACGGTGAAGTAAAAATCAAAGAGAAACAGAAGAAATATAACACAATCAAGCATAGCTGGCTACTTAGTAATGCTCAGCCCACAGACCAGCTGATCTCAACACTAACCCACATCTGCTGATCAATAAGCTAGTTCTCTTCTGCACATTCAATTGGTAAATCTCATATAGAGCGCTCCATTTAAGCGGTTTCAGCCTCAAGCTTTTCATGTTTGCATGTGGAAGAGCAAGGAAGCCCCAGAACAGAACTACAGCACCAAATGTGATCTATTATAATTGCACATGGTTATTATGATGTTGTTGATGAAAGTCATCCTGGCTGAGCCTCTATTTGAGACTCAAAGGGATCAGAGCCAAGATTGTTAACATCAATACATATGGGCTGAGAAAGAACTCCTGACATCTTGGTAATTAAAATTTGAGAAGACTTTGTGGTTTTTTTCATCCATCTGAGAGACACAACAGTGTCAGCAGAGCTGTCATGAGGGCAACAACAAAATTACAGTGGTACTAACAGATATTTCTTACTGGTGTTAAGCAGAAAAACTCTGTTCTCATTGCTAAATATTTGGTAGCTTACATGTTGGAGCAAAATGTGGCCAATGTATGTGTTTGTATTTGGTTTTGTTAAATGAATTAGTTTGTACTAATCAAAAATATAGAAATTCATCATAGACTTCATTTCCAGAAGAACTGTTTTCTGGTCACAGTTCTGTTAAAAAGGTGCTTTAACCTTGAAGAATCTGTCTAACCTCTCCCTAACATATCCAACATTTAAATGTCCCTGCAAGAAACTTCATCCAGTGTTAAGTTTCTAAATCTTTCATGTGGAAAATCAAAAGAAAGGAAATCTTGTGGATACACCAGGAATGCAAAGTATGATGTTTCTATAAAACAGTTTACTGAATGAGTTTGAAAACTATACAAAGAACCTTTTGACAACTAACTTAGTTAGGGTACTCTGTAAACTTTAGCAAACATCTTTTGGAACTGTCAGTACAGGTGGAAAAAAAGATCTGAACACTGAAGAAAATCCTCACCTCATCGGATGTGACATGATCTTTCTTTCCTGGCTGTCAGGAGAACTGAAGAGTGCATTCTTGCAGAAATATATAGGATTTAATTATAATAATTACTCTATTCCAGGCAATTTGCCATCTTTACCTCATATAATTTTAAATGTTTCAGCCATGTATAAAAATAAATCAATAACCCATCATGGAGTTAGAAAATAGATAGAAGTGGTGTTTCCTGCAGGTTGTTTATATGCTTTAGGCTGCGTTATATTTTTTCTGTCCTGCGTCGTTACATGAGAAGACGGTGGATGTGGTCGTGGATTTGTGAGGTTAGGTGATAGAGTGGACGTGGGTGGTGGGTAAGGAGGGGGTAGCGTCAGTACCCATGACGTCACCAGAGTTTAAAGTGGGCCGCGCTTCGCCCTGTGGAGAGGAGAGAGAAGAGGGAAGAAGCAGCGTCGGTTACTCTCACCTGACTTCTGCACGACCGACGATTTAAACTCTACAAACTACCTGGGTCCAGAGTTTCACGCCTTACTAAAGGTGGAAGACCGTGTTGCACAGTGGACCCGCTGAACTCTCCTGACTTGCGGGCGATAACTTTCATTATCAGGTTTATCCGAAGGGTGAGTTCAAATGCATTTCCCCGAAAATCTGGATAGAGTTAATCAGCAGAGCGCAGTCTAATGATGCTGTAGCAGTCCTGTCATCACCACCAACGACGTTTTCTGTCCAGATAAACAGTTTTTACAGACGTTTGTTGAAACAAATGCATGTGTTAATATTTTTGTTTATATTGTTGAAGCAGTCCACAAGAAGTTGCAGCGCAGTCTTTTGCCGTTTGGACAGCTCTGCTGTTGGTTGATGTGACAAATAGTGCTTTCTATTTAATTAGGCTATTGGCAAGTCTATGCCTTGGAAATGTGCTGTGTGCCAAAGGGGCTGTATCATCCAAGAGGGTCTTAAAATCTGGCTATTGCAGCATGTGTGTTGTTTTTACAGAATCTGCCTCGAAAACTACATATTAGCTAGATAGTGATGTAAAATCTTAATTTAATGTTATTAACGCTGATTGTTCTCACATGTGTTGCAGGGGGCTTCAGCATCTGATTTGAACTGCTTCAGTTTTTGACTGTTCAGGCCACGCTTTCCCCGTTTCTGATAAGTTTGGTGGCTGTGGCTGGTCGTCGCTATTAAAAATTTGGCTCAATTTAATTTTACCTTTACTGCCTATAAATCTATGAAAGTGGCAGCTGTGCAAATTAAATGCATTGCTCTGTCTTAGATCAGTTTTTCTGTTATGAGAATGTGCTTTGTCTTAAAAAAAAGAAACAAAAAGGATTTGGAGTGATTTAGTGAGCATCCTTGTCATGAAGAATAAAGATGACATATGTTATGACATTTTTGAGCCACTAGATGACAACAGAGTGCAAGTGGAAGCAGCTGGTTAAACTTGCATTGGTATACAATGAGCAGATATGCACCATTGTGTGATAATAAAATCATTACAGTTACTGATTTCCTTTGTGAAAGAAATAAGCAGACCGAGACGGCCTTTGTAAAATCCATGATTTTTATCAAATCACTAGTAAATGCATGCAACTCACAAACCCGGACCCCCACCCACATACTCAGGAACCCAGCTGTAGCTGCTGTTATTTTGCACTGTTGGAGCTGCATACATTGTGGCACATGCTCTGCATGGGTTCTCCGCATTATCGCAATTTGTCACAAAGGCATTTATCACAAATGCACCTTGACAACACAGCGGTGCAGGTTTTGTATTCACCCTGAGACACTTTGTGTGTGTCTTTCAAAAAGTTACATTTGCCTATTCCCTCACCAATGATTGTAATGTGTTATGGACACACATGTTCAGTTTTTAATCAATTCACAGTTTTATTGTCCCATATTCATATTTTCTCCAGAGAAATATGCAAACACAACACATCCACATTTGCAAATAAATAATTCAGATGATCCAAACTAATGTTTAACTTGCAAATATTATTTGCCTTTGTGTTAAAAAGTTAATGAGCAGTCCCATCATCAAAACTGTTTTGAATCCAGTAAAGCAACAAACAAGGTCTGTTATTTTGGACCATCATTACTCCTCAGAACAAAATGTGGACGAAAATCAATCTAATTTACCCTTGGATGTGATTTTAATTTTTCTGTATTTGAGGTTGCCAAGCAAGCTGCCAAAAAACACTAATTTAATTTTTAAATTTGTTTTTTTTCCTGTGAAAATTCTTCAAAAATATAATGCTTATAAACACTGTTAAAGAAAAATGTCATTTTTCGTCAGTTTCTTGAGAATAAATCAATTAAGAACTTGGCAACAGATTAGAAGATTTTTTTCTTTCGAGATCAATGATGAAAGATTTATCAACAGTGCAGTGAGACAAAACGGTCATTTCGGTCACGATCACATTCACATTTACATTTTTTATAGATTTACGTGATGTAGAATAGTTCTGTACAAATTTAAATGCAACATAAAAATGAAAGCGTCTTGACAAACATTTCGGTGTTTAGTTTTTATTGTTATATAATCCTTAGGATCATTTACATTTCAGACCCACATACGGCTTTACATTTAGTATTCAGTACTCACAGAACTTGAAAGGTCTGTATGAGTCTGTTAATATTAAAGCTATTTTTCATCTTAGGTGAAATAGTTTTTCATTAAAACACGTGACCTGGAAGTTGTCGCTATAAACCACCTGATGTTCCTTCAGGGTTAGGGCTGTGATTTCAAGCATCTTTTTCCAGCGATGCTAAAAACAAATTGATACTGAGTTCAGCTTCAGTGACTTCATCTCTCAGTAGAGCCAAGGACAGCGCTTGCCACAGAGAAGGTGTGAATTGTGGCATTATTTAGTGAGATGGGAGCAAATACCTCCTTGTATTACTATTTTTTGTGCTTTCTAAGGAGTGCATCCTTTGAGGGCATGTACCTGTTAAGTGGCTTGCGTATTTTATGGAATTTTGGTTGTGTGCACTTTACAGTCTAATAAACCCCTTCAACTAGAAATCCCTGTGTTAGGCTCAATCAATATGTTTAATTAGTGCTGACTAATGAAAGAGTGTATCTGTAAATAGCTGACAGCTTTCTCACTTCACAAGGACACATGCTATTGGAAAACAGAGAAATTGCCTTCCACGGTAGGAATAGGATCTTATACAGCCATTCAAATGGTAGATTAGACAGAAGGAATACATTTGTGAGATGTCTGTCCATACGTTCACAGTTCTGGTTCTTGCTCCTTGCTTTCTTCTTCTTTTTTTTTAATAAATGCAATTAGCACTCCATCAGCTGCTGGTTTGGACTCATGCAGGCTCAATAATCTTTTAATCTCTCATGAATTAAAGGATTTAGAAACACTTGCCAGCACATATGTTTAGCAATGTTTCCCCCCATGGGCTTGATACGCCATTAGCAGGTTCATCTGCAGTGTGTCTTGATTTGCAGAATGACTGTGCAGTGTGCTGTGGGATAATGAGTGGATTGTCCAGTTCACAAAGGTACATCAGAAATCCATCTTGGAAATTTGACACAAATTTTTAAGACTGCACATGAACACCTCAGTATGCTGTAAAATTCTAGCAGGGTTTCTTTCAGAGTTGGTCATGTTGAAACACTGCTCTCTATCAGAGTCCCTCACAAGTAACAGCTCACTGACCTTTATTCTGCAAATGAAGCTGTTTTTGCTCTGCGATGACTGATAGATCTTATTATTTCAGCAAAAGTACACTGAGCATTCAGCAAATACCCCAGAGCCATAGCAACTACATTAACAAAAGTTAATGAAAGAGATGGAGGCATGATCCAGACTTTGCTGTGCTTTTGAAAGCTGTTCCATTTACATTTTGAACCGAGAAGAGGGAATGAAAACAATATATACCCCAGCATGCACCCACGTCTCATCTATCTGGTGTAAACAAATTTATGTGGCAGTTGTAAGTGTTGTGTTTGACTTTCCAAGTAAACACAAGTTCGTTAAAGACAATTTTTGGGGGGAATGAACACTTCTTCTTTGTGTTGATCATCAAAGCAAAACTGTGTTTGTGCATTTTTGCATCGCAACAAAGTTGAATAAGTGCGAGGTGATGCTAAATTTTTAAGGCCTCAAGATTTTGCTCCTAAAACAGCATAGCTGGCTGGCATTGAAGAACAAGAAGATGTTTGCAATTTAGATTTAGCTTCAATTGCTGTCCCAGAGGTCTGGCCATGTCTGCATCTGATTATGCTTGCATGCATTTAATTAATAAGTCGACAATGCACAGCATTGATGCTGGTCAGCCAACGCTCTACGGGGGGAATAGATTGCCTGAGCTTGATATCCAGCCACAGCGTCTTAGCAAGGAGCAGAAACGATGAGCTCAGGCAGATTTCAGATACAGGAGCTCCAGTGCAGAGCTACTTTAATCCCCCCTCCCTCAGGTGCAGTGCTGGGCAAGAACGTCATACAATACAGCTCACCAGAGATGCTTGGCCAATCTCTGATTAATGCACTCATCAGTTCTTTTCCCATTTGTTTTAATGACAAGCGTGTCCCTTGTGGGAATTTGGTGACTTTTCCCAAATACTGCTGATGCATCTGCTTGCATCTGCCACTTTTTCATCCAAAAGACCTCTGATGGAAAGCCCAAGTTTTCTGACATGAGGAGGCTGTCAGTAGCAGAGCAAGGGGACCGCACAACACATATTCCACTAGAGATACAGGATGCATAAGCTGAGGAAATGAGCTGTGATAACATCTCAGCATGCTGCGATGTGTTGTGCTTTGTTGATAAGGCTATTATTCATAAACGTGCCTCAGACAGCAAAAATTCACTCCCATCTCAGGCATATGCTTTTTGTGCAGTTTACTTACGGCTTTGCATTTGAAGCTAATTACTGTGGAGTTTAAAAATGATTCAATCATTTTTTTCAAACTACTCAGAAACCACAATTATTCACTGAGAAGCCACGGCTAATCTTCTCTCCTGAGAACTGAGGTCACTGAGCAGAAGTGGAGAACTGAAATATGGTCCTGTCAGAAACATGCAGAAATTTAATATTTAATGTTAATTTGACAGCATCAAGAAGGTACAGAGAGCCACTAAGAGCATTTTGAAGTGTTGAGAAAATTACTCTTAATGGTTGAGACTCATTTTTATAAAAGTCCTAAGAAATCTTATGTAGCAGACGGTTCATCAGTCCGATCACTGAATGAGGATTTAAAAAAGTGTTATATTAAAATCCCTAACAATACCCTCACCTCTTAAATAGAGATGTAAAAAAATTAAGATATATTTTCTTTTTGTTATAATTTCTTGAACATGAACTTGTTTGGCCACAAAATCATAAGGAGGTCTCAGTATTGTGCAATGTCTATATGTATCAGTATTATGTCTCAGTGGACTAACTGATATGGTTATTATTGTTCATATTTCATATTATACAGTCATTCAGCAACATGATCAATGATAGATGATCATCATCATGACACATACAGACAGGAAAGTGCTGTGGTTGTGCCACATTTGGCTGTCGATGTGTGACAAATGATTAAAGTAGACAAATGAGTCACTGAGCTTTACTGTCCATTAATATTGTGGTGCCTATTAGAGGGTGATACCTTGCCTCTGGGCACCTTTCACAGAAGGACCTCTTCATAATATGTTTGGCTGCCTGTTGCTGGAAATGTGAGCCTCTGTGTTAGTGTATAGATATATATATGTATGGAGAGAGAGAGAGAGAGATCTGAATTTGTATTTAATATACCATATTGCCGTCTCATCTCAGCTGTTCTATACCTGTTTAGCAAACGTGGATGCATCTCAGCTTGTCTGATCAGTTTTAGCAAGAAAACCCTGGACCTTTTCCAGCGTCTGGTGATGGATCTTCGTGTTATCAGTGAGACGCTTCGAGCCCTATACCACAAAGCTGCTGAGCTTATTCAGCACCCGGGTACCTTGCTTGTGATCAATGACCGGCAGACAGGACAGTGAATGCAGCACAGATTGAACCACAGCTGGGATTTGGTTGCTGAATAACAGTCCTCTCAACAGGGGTGACTCATGAATAATACACCAGCCAGCAGAGTGCCCCCTCTCCTCTTGTACCTCGCATGCAATGCTTTGCACTCAAACCTGCCCAGAGAGTTTAAGTTTAGGGCGCAAATATCACAGGCACCTACAGCACCAATATCAGGCAGTCCTGCCTGCTGCAGCTACATGATAGGAGAACAATAAAATAAAAACTGAAAGAGACGTGGAACGCTGTGACGGTGAATGAGGTTATATAAAAACCACTTTTCATCTAAAATGGTGTTTGTGTGGTTATGAATCTGTAGAGTTTTCTATAATTTGCATAAAATTTACATTTTACACAAGTCCTAAAATTGATAAGCAACCTAATGAAGAAACAAACTATAGTTTTTTAAATTAACTTGTTGATTGTTGAAATAATTAAGTTTCACATATCTGGAAATGACACGTGAATTTTTAGAATAGACAGTTAATTTGAATGTGAAATTAGTGTCCGGTGTTTTAAATTAATGCAAAGACAAACGAGGCAATTAGGCACCTTGTTTAATCTAAAGAACAAGGATCTATCAAAGTCGGATCATCACAGTATTCTGAAGCATATAGCTGTGAAAGTGTATGATGGCATAAACATAAGACTTCCAAGGACCTCAGATAAAAAGTGTTCAATTATCATCAGACTGGAATGCAACAAAATCATTTTTATTTATTTATTTATTTTTTTTAAACTCTTTATTTTCAAGTATTTTGGATGAGTTATAACAACAAGACAGAAAAAAAGAAGGAAGAAAAAAAAAAGAGAAAACATTTACATAAATAATGAAAGGAAAATACAGTAGTACGTCCCTACCCATCTCACTTCCCTCATACATACAAAAGAAATAAAAATATATAAATAAGTAACTAAAATTATAAAGTACATAAATTTTAAATACATACATATTGCGGGGTGACAAGTGGTATTTGTGTTTATTTTTTGTTTCTTATTGTCTATTCATGTTTATGCATGTTATTGTCTTCCATTCAGAACCAAAATACACACTCAAAATCATTTTTAAAGAGATTGGACTCCACTTAATCCACAGTCAGATTGTGTGGGGAAAATTCAAACCCAAATGTTGTTGGCTAATAAATATCACACAAAGCAAGGCATGTAAGAATCAAACGTAACAGAGAATAAACTAATAAGAGGCTATTCACATTGGCTTGTGTTAGTATTCATGGAGAACACAGAGAAAGCAGTTTGCTTGAAATCTATCCATTTTCTATACCTGCTTATACCTGTTCTTCCAGTGCTGGGTTGCAGGGCCCTGGAGCCTGTCCCAGCAGCTCCAGCCAAGGGGCAGGGGGACACCCTGGACAGGTTACCTGTCCATTGCAGGGCCAACGCAGAGAGAGACAAACAACCACTCACACTCACTCCTAGGGAGAATTTAGATTGACCAATTTAGCTAACATACATGTCTTTGCGCTGTGGGAGGAAGCCAGAGATTATCAGTGGTTTTCTAGTCTAAAATAACAAAATGGTAACGTAGGCGAATTGTGTATAAGACAAGCAAAAACTCACAATCGAATAGTAATAAATAAGCCTAGTGCAATGCAATGTATTAGATTTGGAGTGACAACTAGCTAGTTAATTGCCCTGTCGCTGGGTACAAAAGTTTGAGGAATCTTTATTGTTTAGTTAAATTACAGAGAAACAACGTGAAAAAGAAAATAACTGATTAGAATATTGAAGCATATAGTTGAAATGTAACACTTATAGATACAAACCAATGACTTCATCTGGTCAATGGCACAGAATCAAGGTTCAAGCGCAGCATACTGACTCAGAGAACTAAAGTTTCAGGGGTAAGCGGGGTCAGTGGATGCGCTGTGGATTCAATTTGTGCGGCGTTGCAGAGAATCACAGCCAGCACCTGCCTCAATATGCACCTGGTATTTTTACAGCATTACCAGTGGGATTAGTTTAACAGATACATTAATACACTACTGCTACTGCGTCTCTTGCTACCCACTGATGCTTGTGCTGTGCCAACATATGATGGTTGAATCCTCGTAGGACATACTGAACCTGTCATGTGAATTTAAGTTTCAGAATTTAACAAATTAGATTTTGCAACTTAAAATCCACATTTTTGGATTCTGACTGAAATATTTAAAATCTGCTTTGTGTCTGGGATTTTACATCAGATCAATTTGCTTCAGTTAAAATGCTCTCCACTCTGTTTGCCCTGTATGTTGCATTTGAGCTGATCTGAGCTCTATTAGAGCATTGTGCTGACATGCCTGTATCATCTGAGAGTTTAGGTTTTTTAGACCTAATTTTATTTGCTTGATGATTGTTTTAATGATTAATGTTTTTTGTGGTTAACAATATGTGTTTGTCAAGTGACAATCTCAGAACGGAGATTTATTTCTTTTTTTAATCAGACTTTAAGTCCACACGAATGAGTAAGAATGTGTTCAGATGATCCAAAAATAGAACCTTATGGTTTCAATAAGAGGTGTTATGTTTCGAGAAAAAAAGAAAAGAAAAAAACCCCACAACACAGACATGGGAGAAGCGGTATCATAACTTGTGCCCCTTTTACTACTTTTAAGTCCCCTAGCTGAAACAGTCATATAAGTTATCTGTTTATAACCTCAATAGGACCTATAACAACATTTTGTAAAGTACTGGTGTTTTGTTGGTTTGGCATACCTTGTCAGAATAGCACACCATACAAAGCCTTGTCTGTTGTTTAGGCTACTTTTTCAGTGGCATAGCTATGTTCTGATAGGTGGAATATGCAGACAGAATACAGTTCATGAAGAGGTGTGATGTTTTGACATGTTGGTTACGCTAATATTTAATATTTAATTTTACAACAGTAATTGAAAGCTTAACATTACACGTTCAATCTCAAGCAGTTTGGGAGAAGGTGCTGGATGCTGATAACTTAAAGCTACAATATCTGTTTAAACGACATTATGACCTCACTTGCAAAAATATCAACAGAAAACTGCAGTATAAGTGCACTTTTATACACTTCCTCAGGGTTAAGTGAACTGTGTTATAAATAGTTATAAATATTCCTTAAGTAAATTCTTAGATTTTGCAATTGGTTACATTTCAGATTCATTTATAAGCTCATCACTTCAGTGATGAAAGCAGTGATTTTTCAAGTATTCATCAGGCGAGCAGAACAAAGCAGTATGCCCTTTGTTCATTTTTTTTTAATGCATTCAATTCAAGTAGGCGTATTTTGTTCAAGTGGATTCAAGGACATTTAAAGGGTCACGGTGGCAAAAAATTGGGCATCCATCTTTAATGCAAATCCAGTTGATGGAGCTTTTGTTTCACCAAACTGAGATCACCTGGTTGCGTCATAAATGCTGCAGGAGCATATTTTCAGATTTAATAATCATGATAGCAAGTCATTCCTCTTTCAGTCATTGACTAGTGATCTGGAAGGTTAATGTGCTACATGAGCAACAGGAGTACTCCGCTAATCTAAAGAGGATTGTAGGAGAAGCAGTTAGTTCTAAATGTGTGCACAAGAACTCTGTTGTACATATGTATAGATTTAAAAAATAAATGTAAACATAATGCATTTGTATAGTTGAAAATGCTGTAATATTCTATACCTTAAAGATGTAGGATGTTTCACTTCACATCGTGAGCTACAGTTGCAAGTTTTTTAATGTTTTCACTTTGTGAGTCATGCGTTTTGTCTCTTACATCATGGAGAAATGTGTACCTAATAATATCTACTACACCAAAGGCAGGTCTGAGTATTATATTTTGGATTTGTTTGTCTGTTGCCAGATTTGATCAGTGCAATGACATTATTGTAAAAGAATAAGTCACAAAACTTTACAGTTGCATCACTGAGATCAAAATGAAGGTTGAGCTGAATTATGCATGTTTTCTGAAGCATGACTAGTGAGTAAAAGCTAACAAAAGTAGTGAAGCCACATAACCCATTCTCTGTCAACACCCCTGCCTTTGTCATTTATAATATATTTACAACTTTCCATATGATATACCTGTATCTGATGTATAAATATGTAATGTTTTCTGAGATGGATGTTTCAAAGAGTCATTTATATCACTACCAGAGCCTGTCCCCGAGTTTGGGAAGTACTAGTAAACTACCCTATTGTCTTATATGGTAGGTTTTTACAGGAGCATTGTGTAAGATTGATATCTAGTGGTGTAGTTACATATTGCACCAACCTGAATGCCTTGTGGCTCAAACACCCCTTTGAGGTGTGTGTGAAAAACAGAAAAATGCAACTAACCAGCTTCAGAGCTGTTCTGTTTATCTGTGCTCCGTGGCTGAAAACATAGTGGTGCAACATGGCAGTGGGAGGAGGTTGTCTGTAAATATAAATGGTTCCTTCTGGAGTAATGAAAATACAATAATGTTACACAAACTCTAAAAAGTAACTCCTTTCTGACTAACATAAGCTCTAACTACCTTTTGACCGAATAACCACTTTAAAATAAATTTAAACACTAAAAATAAAAGTCAACTAAAGCACAGGTTTGCATAAACGTTACAAAATTGTATTACTGTTTAGCCAATCAAAAAATGTGGCCTACTTGAGTACTTATGTTTAAGTTAATAATTTAATAGTTAATTATATTTTTATTGAAAGGATCTGATTGGAATACTTCTTGACTACGTTGCCTACATCAGTGCAGAATTATACAGTATGCGATATGTTTTTCTCATTGTGATGTGAAGTCCTTTGAGATCTCAGAGAATGGCTTGCACCAAAGCAAAGTGCATCCACACACAGCGGCTTTTCCCTTCCCTGCTCCCCCTGTTTTCTTCACACACCGCTTACCCTGCGACATTTGGATGGGTTCTCACTGCTTGGCTTCTCACATCTTGGACACTGACACAAAATAAATGAAGACACAAAGAAGACACAAGGTTCAGAGTTGGAAAGGGTTGGTGGCTGAGGTGTGAGACTATTGGAGTGTAAAATTGCTCTGGCAGCCATGCTGTTGTTTCAGCATTTCATGGCAAGCTGCTCAGCTGGACTCTTCTTGCCTATTCAGTGATTCCTTCCCTCTACCTCTTCTCATTTGTCACCTTAGGTCTGTAGAAGCTATTGAATTAGAAACTGTAATAACCATGCTGGTCAGTGAGTCTGCTCTGTTCTCCTCTGAAGATGATCCTGGTGGAGAGAGCAGAAGGTTCAACAGGCTAATATTCACACATTAATTTGTCTAAAGATGTCCAACTGTTCTCCATCCGCTCTCATTAGTTGCAATCAGTCACAGGGTGGCTAATTGTCTGCACAGGGAACAAGACTCTTACTGGTGCATGTAAGAGCCTGACTGGTGCTTCCTCCTGGTGGCAGCAGGAGGTCATAACCAGGCTGTTGAGAGAAGAACGATGTAGTGCAGAGGGCATTGCAACACATTTACCTGTCAATGTGATGCCTGGGGTTTGTTATTAAACGCATGTTGTGAAACACAGTGACTATTCACAGCAGCAGAAAGAGCTATGTGATGTCAAGCACATTGTTTGTTTGGTTCATTAATTGGTGTTGTTTCACTAATTAGGTTTCTTATTGAAAATGTTGGCCTAAAGCAAGTAATTGCTGACATGTTTATTACTGTAGATTCTGTGCCTGTTATGTGAAGAATCCAAATATAATTAATGAAAATAAGAGCGCTGTAATGTTTGACAGTGGGAAAACCAAAAGAAAAACAAGGACAGAGTTGCTATATACTCTAATCTATTATCTATATTTGATGATCATGTTTACTCACATTAGTTTCACATTTTATGCTGTTTCTTTGAACAGCTTATGAACAGATGGCTGACCAGCTCGACTGCTTTCCCCCCTTGTGTGTCTGATTCTATATTCATAAAGCTAACGTTAGACTAGATTAGTTTCTCTGATGTCCAACCTCAGGCAATTTCTCATTATTGCCTGTGGTTGGGAGTGGGAAGATTCCTGTCTGGGAGTACACATAACAGTGTTTTGTCTGCTGAGGCAGGCTGCAGAAAGTCGTTGTGCCCTGAGTAAAAGAAACAAAAGTACCAGGAGAGCCTCCCTCCAGTGGGCTGTGTCTGGTGTTGGCCTGCCCTGCGGTAAGGCAAGGTTATTCAGATGAAAGATGGTGTTAAGATTAGTGAGCCCTGCCCGAGCGCATGGACGTTCAGCGTGCCGCACTGTGTGATTTATGAGAGTCATGATATCAGCAGTCGCCACATGAATAAACCATGTGGGCAGAATTAAGCTCCTGTTAAACGACGCACAGCGATTTCCCAGGTGCTCTAACAACCGAGCAGGAATCAAAGTCATCAAAGTTGTGTAGTTGTTTGCTGATGACTCGGAACGGCGCCTCAAGATCTTCTGCTTTTAAATCTCCTCTGATTCATTTCCTAATTGCTTCTAAGTCCCATGTCTTCAGTGTATTTAGCTGATTGTTCATTTGTTCATAAACAACAGTAACTTCTGATTGTAATATATGACACCAAAATACAAAAATGTAAAATTCACTGAAAGTCAAGCTGTCAGTGGCTACAATCAGCTACTGCTGATGATTATCTCAATTATTCAGTTGATTATTTTGTCAGTTAGACAACGAAATTTATATTTTATTATTTGTGGAGGGCCAAGATTAGTTGTATAGTTCCGTCTTTCTTTGGTCTAATCAACACTTGGATAAAACCATGATACTTTATAAACTTTTGAAATACAGAAAATCTTCATAAATGCAGAAATTAAAACAATTGTTTCACAACCTTCTTGACCGATGATTAAAATAGAGCCAGTTTTACACAAAAACATCAGCGTGTTGCATCATGGTTCCCACTAATGAGCCCATGAAAACGCTTCTTGTTTGCTTCATCTTTGTGATCTCTAAAACTCCCAGAATGAGCTATGAAGTCACATAAATAAATAAATAAACAATAAGCCTACATTGTTAACTAAGGATGTCAAGTTTGTATGATCAAGAAAGTCCTTATCCAAGATGTCACTGTATTACCTAAAATGTGACTATGTAATACAAAACTTTTATCATTTTTATTAATTCTCTAGGTTCTGATTTAGGGTTTGTTCCTCGGGCTCTGCTTTAATTTTTATGTCTTGCATATCCTCCAATTTCATGGAATAACCAAATCATACTGCAGGACTAAATCTTTTAAATTTCTTGTAATTGATTGACTATTATTCCGATAACATACACAGTCATTTTAATTGCTTTGCTTGTAATACAACAGAAGTATATCATAATACTAAGTCCACTTCAAACAGAGTGTCTCTTTTGTACATTTTCCATTCTTTAATACAAAGTGTCAGCACAGGAACAACAGACATGGAGTTGCTGTGTTGGCTGAATACCAGCACTTTCTCCAGGGAAGCTTCAAACTGCATATGTAATTATGTGCAGGCTACTAACATGAATAACGCACATCTGTCCTTAGTGTCCATCTTCACTCTGCCTGGAAAATCTTAAGTGATATTTTCTGTCAGTTCACTGCATATCCTTGCAGATGAGTTGAACAGCTAATGTCCATAGCCATAACTAAGCAGTGTTATAGCAGGATTTTCCAGTCTGATATTAGGAGCTTGTGTTAATCTTTAGCTGGATCTTGTCAGGATAGCATACCTGATTATTTGGACAGTAATATTATTATTATTATTATTATTATTATTAATAATAATAATAATAATAATAAAATAAGAGGTCAGGTGCAAGACATTACTTCAAATGGCTCCAAGTGTATTGCCAGTATCATTTACTATAAATGCAGTGACAAAAACTCTCTTGGGCCTCACAAATCCAGTATATTTGTTTTGCTCGTGCATGTCTAAACTTTCTTTAAAGCAATGTGGAGAAATTAAATAAGCACATAATCATAAAACCAAAAAAAAAGAAAAGAAAACTATTTAAAGATACATTTACACATCAGGTAAAAGTATTACAAAACTATGTGTAGAATATAAAATTAAATAAAATATCAAAAGTAAGTACAATAATGCAAAAAAAAGACTGTTTTAGCTACCAGGACAAGAGTTAAAGAAAATAATAATAATAATTTTAATAGTATTTAAGTACAACCTGAGGTAAACAACACATGACATAGTACACATAATCCAGATTAGCCATTATCCAGAATTCAGAAGTCCAGTTTACAGATTCCAGAGTTATTCATAGCCAAGTGTGAGCAGCTCTATAAATGCAGAAGTTTTGGGAATTTGCTGGTCTGAAATATTCATCTGGGTGTTAAAACAGTACTGTTACGACCCAATACAGGGGTATGAGAGGGACGTAACATAAAGGACAGTCCCAGGCAGTTGTGAAGGTGGAAATCATCTGACAAGCCTGGGCCATAACAAGTACCAAGGAGGAAAGACATCAGCAATGATCTTAAAGTACTGAGTTACTACTCATCAATTTGAGTTATAATATTATTTTCAGACTGTACAGAGCAAATACATCTCAGACTCTACAGGCCTCAGCTAGCATGTTAAATGTTGAAGCAGTGACAGAACAGGTACAAAAAGATTAAACAGGTGTGCTGTGATAAGTTATGTGAAGAGTTGAAGAGTAGAACAGCTCTCTAAAAAAATGAAAGATTTTTGTAAAGTTTAATCTAATTTGTAAATTAGATTTGTAAAGTTCCATCGAAGACTTTTGGAAACAATGTCCTTTCTACTGAGAAGTGGAGATGTTTGGTCAAAATATATAGCATCACATTTGATTAAAAAACAAAACAAAACAATAAAAGAAACAAACGCAGAATATCAGTAGAAACATCTTGTACCATCTATCAAGCACAGTGATGGAGAGGTGGTAATTTGGCTTAATTTTTGTTTAATAAACAAAAATGGTTTAATATGTGGTCATTCATCTGTTGTTTATTATGACAGAACTTTATTGTCATTGCAACAAAAAGTGCAACAAAATTACTTGAATTAGCCTAATTTTAAGGTATTACGAAGATCAGATGATTTTTAATATAATTAATTCTTGATTCATGAAGCTGAAGAACTGAAACACTGTGTAGTTTGTTAGTCACATGACAGTACTCCCTGTTCATACAGCCATTATCTGTTCAAATTTGTTGCAATATACTTCTGACATGATGCTCCTAAAGTCTTTAAAAAGTCACATGAATAACATACTGAAATGCTTCATTTCCTCTTCAATATTTTGTGAGAGTAAAATTGAATTCAGTAGAAATAATCAAACTACTATTAATTTTAAGTCCTATTTAAAAACAGCTGCCACTTGTGAACAAGCAGTCATGGAGATTTTAAATACACTTTAAACCAGTAACAAGCAGTTTACTAGTCAAAAGTAGCCAGTTTTTCTTTTGTTCTTGCACTTGTCAGAAAGCCAGCATGTCTTTTGACATATTTTTGTCCTCTTTTCTGGCTTCTAACACATCAGAATCTCAGGTATATGACTGGAACCAGCATTTATGAAGCAGCACACCATGGCCTCTCTAATGAGGCCTGACTCTTAATGACTCAAAACCACCAACAAGAGACAAGGATGGCCAGCAGTGGGGTTTCTCATTGGCAGTCTGTGCTGTGTGGTTACATCGCTAACCTTTAGATCACTCCAAATTAGGTTGCTGCTGGAATCCTTCAACTGTGATTACAAAACAGATTGAGAGGCTGGAAGAATTCTCATAAAAGCTGTATATTAGCTCTCCGTTTGAATTTAGCAGTGGGATAATAAAATGATTGCACTAAGACATAAGACATAATGCTGCCCGACTGATCAGGAATTTTCTCACGATGCTTCAGACAAGATTGCAATGCCAAGGGATGTTTCCGTTGACTGGTTTCGATTATGTAGAGGGAAATTAACACAAGCAACACTAAAAACAAGCACTGCGACAAACAGAGCTCTGAGATCGGGGTAAAAAACTGTTTGAGTTTAAAGCTTGCTTCCACTAGTCGGTCATGCCTGCTGAGCATCATTCATGATTGCCAGATCTGGTCAGCCAAGGGACAGAGTGGTTAATTGCATTGCACTTTAAAAAGTCACACACTGAAGACACATGGTTGTAATCATTCAGATGTCCCTGCTGATAGGCAGTTCAGAGGACAAAGGCCACTCTGCCTCATCTGACTTAATGTTTTTCCAGGTGGGTGCCCAGTGTTAAACCTAGATGTATGTCTCAAGACTCAGAAGTCCATATCACATACACCACATCCTCCTTAGACCCTGACTTTACACACTGACTCTTTTCTTTTCTTGTGGCTACATCAATAGCCTAAAAGATGTTGCAATTTCAGCCGTTTGCTTGCCGGTTCAGATGCAGCAGCACATTGACTGGGAGGTTTTCATAGTCTCAGTAATCAAAGTGGTGACAAACAGGAGAGAAACACATTTAGGGTGAAGAAGGTCCCTGGAGTACAATTTGTTTGGCGTAAGTGAACACTTTTCAAGTAAAAACAGAAAGATGCTGTTTTCAGGGTTTTCAGCAGACACAGGCAGGAAGCATGCAGGAGAATTCCAAGTGATAAGCATCATATTGATCCATCACACCTTTCTCTTACAGTACTTTGTTCACACTTTCTGTATGCAGAATCAACCATTAAGGTTAATGTGACCTAGTGTCACATTATTAAAAGAGGATTCTTTATGTCTTTTAAATGAGACATTTAAATGTTAAAGCAAACTCTAAAGAAGAAAAAAAAAAAAAACATAGACATGCTCAGTCACGACAAAAGAGCAGGAAGTTTCTTGTCCTTGACATTAAGATTGTTAAAGTCACCAAACTGCTACTGACACAATCTGTGCTGCACACATACTACTCACTGGAGGTAGACTGTGACTAGATCTAAAAGAATTTGGCATTTGGCATTAAATCTATACTCTGGCTTTGACCTCAAATCCAAATTGCAGCTACAGTTTGTTTTATTTTTGCTGAAAACTACAAAAGAGAAGTAGAAAAAAATCTCTGCTGTTGTGTGAAAGACATGCCTTGATCTTTTACATCCAGCTTAACCAAATAAACTGTAAGATGTGAAAGTTTGTAAGGTTGTTGCCTTATATAGCAGAAAAAGGTTTTTATTAAAAACATAAAAACAAAAAACTTCTATGTTTTATTTGAAAGCTTATTTACACTGAAGTTGTAAGCCAAAATCTAACCCTGACGGTGGCATGTCTTTAATAGGTTGAAATCCACTCATTTAATCCATGCACTTCAGTGCCATTCTCTTCATAAATCTGTGCTTGTTTTTCTAAAAGTAGGAATGCAATGTGATTGAAATGAAAATTTTCTTGCAATCGCCACACTAAATAAATTTGTAAAAAGACATAAGTCTACCTACAATAATTTGTCAGTCCTCTAGACTTTAAAAGCTGTTTATATGCAACATAAAATTATGTTAAATTATTCATAGTTAAAAGAACAAAAACATATATTATTTTGATCTTCTTGTGTTTACATCTTAATTCAAAATGCACAGAAAATGATGGGCAGAAAAATCTCAAGCCTGCCCTCTGACCCTCTTTAGGAATCATTAGGCACAGTGATGTGTGAAAGATGATAAACACATCAATGTTCTCAACATGCCTCCATTGTTATTGTAATGAACCTTGCGTAAGCTTTGTTACTGAGCACAGATAAAGTGATCTTGTCACATTGTGGACGAGCCACTCATAATGTATGAAGTGTGAACAGTTCATTGTATCTGCCCCTCTTCAGTGTATACAGGCTTCTGCTTTTGTGGTAAACTCTGTGTGTCCATGAAAAGCAGGTAGGTAGAAATCTGGAAAACTGTGTGCCGGATGTGGAGGCTGTACAGAGTAAACGGGCCTTTAAGGAGCAGATTTTGTGAAACTGCATGACTGTTGGGATTCTTGATCCCATAAGAAATTTATGAGTTTCTGTGCTTGCATCTGTATGAGAGCCAGCAAGGAAGCTTGTGTCTTCAGTGTCTCATCATAAGCTCATTATTTTTATTCTCTTCAACAGATCTGCGACCTGTCATCACCTTTCCCAGCAAGTGTGCGTGTCTGAGCGCAGTAGTACTTCTGTCACTTTGTGCTTCCAGGGACGAAACAGCAGTCATAAAAAACACCCAGGGACCTCAGGCTATAAGATTAGGTGAGCTTAAGGTCATGTGCCTCTGGCTGTTAGATCTGTCACTGTCTCTTTCATTAAGAGCACGGTGGCACTTAATTTGCTTGCAGTCATCACTATAACAACTACTCATTTTATCCTACCACATATTCAGAGGAACCCTAATTTTAAAACCTCTTGGCCTTATGCCTCAGGCTTCTGACAGGGAGCATGGAGATTTAAAAAATGTGACAAGTCATGAAGTATTTCACTTGTCCAGAGTCATTTAGAGAAATGACTTAGGGTGGTGGTCTGATCACAGAAAGAGTAAAAGCTTTCTAGTACATCAAATGGTGTCCCTGTTCTATTTAACAGGATTCTTTTAGAGAAAGAGCTAAATATGAAAGCAGCTGTGGCCTGTAACATGCATGTGTTTTGATGAATCATCCTGTTAAGGAAATGAACATGACTTTAACCTCTGCCCATTCCGATGAACTGCTACTTAGAGGAAGTGGAGGTCTGATTGATTTTCCTTCACGTGTGAGTGAGCTACATGTGCCTATAAATGCAGAAGATTAGCTGAACATGTGAATGCCCGTGTTATTGAATGGAGTCACTCAAAAATATTGAACATGCATCTATAACACACTGAAGCGCATGCAGAGGATACGCCTAATAAACACACCCTCGACTCGTGTGTATTATCAGATTTTATGAGTTTTTTTTTCTTTTTTATTTATGGCCATGTGTTTGTTGTTTATAATGCTGTGTATGAGTTTTTTCACTCTCAAAAGGCCACATCACCATATAGATTACAATGCTGTGCAGTTAGGTTACTGCAAATGTCATTCACGCATTATCACATGAAATATGAAGTGTCAGTCATACATGTGTTACCATGCATCGCTTATCTTTTATAATGGTATGTGAAGGTAAGGCCTACTCATGAAAATCCATCACTGTCGTATCAGTTCATCATATACACAATGCTCCTGGTCTCCTCATACATCATAAAAAAAACAGAACTCGTGCACTTTTTTGAAGGTCTTAATAAAGGTGGCAGTCACAGCAGATATATTAGGTACAAGCCTCCTATTGGATAGTTGGTATTATTTTTCAGATGGCAACAAATTATTTAACCCAAACTGATGGCTGATGCAATGAATGTCATCTCTTTTCTTAAACAACCATGTCGAAAGACACATCCTGTGGTTGGGGAAAAGATGTCCATTTGTTTAAGAAGAGTCAAATCATTGCCATGCATCAAACAGAGAAAACATCTAAGGAGACACAGAATGACAAAAATTGGGTTAATTGTCCAGCGCATTATCAAAAACTGGAAAGAAAGTGGGGAACAATAGTCTTTCGGGAAAAAATTTGGTCTGAAAAAAAAATCATGAATGATTGTGATCGGGAAAAATATCAAAGAAAAGCAACAGTAGAACTCAGGGCTATGTTTAGTAGTGAATGTAAGGACATTTACATACCCACAAAGTGAAGGGAGCTTAATGGATTGGGACTGGACAGCTGTGTAGCCATAAGAAAACCAATAATCAGTGAGGCTAACCAGAGAAAAAGGCTACAATTTACCAGGGGGCATAAAGATTGGACTCTGGGGCAATGGGAGAAGGTCATGTGGTCTGATAAGTCCAGATTTACCCTGTTCTAGGCAAGGCAAGGCAAGGCAGTTTATTTATATAGCACATTTCATGTACAGGACAATTCAAAGTGCTTTACATAAAACAAAGATATTACAGATATTTAGAATAGTGAAAGGCATCAACACATAATCAACACATAATCACAATAAAATAATAAATTACATTAAAATGATTAAAAGCAAGATAAGTTAAAAAAAAAAGTTACCGTGCAGATTTCATGCATAGGCACATGAAAAAAGAAATGTTTTTAACCTGGATTTAAAAATGTCTACATTTGGGGAAAGTTTAATCTCCACTGGCAGTTTGTTCCATTTGTTTGCAGCATAACAGCTAAATGCTGCTTCTCCATGTTTAGTCTGGACTCTGGCCTGGACTAGTTGACCAGAGTCTTTGGACCTAAGAGCTCTGCTAGGTTTATATTCTCTGAACATATCACAGATGTAATCTGGGCCTAAACCATTCTGGGATTTGTAAACAAGCAGAAGGGTTTTAAAATCTATTCTGTGACTGACTGGAAGCCAGTGTAAAGATTTCAAAACTGGTGTGATGTGTTCAGATCTTTTAGTCCTGGTTAAAACTCTGGCAGCAGCGTTCTGGATGAGCTGCAGATGTTTAATGCTCTTTTTAGGAAGTCCTGTTAAAAGACCATTACAGTAATCCAGTCTACTGGAGATGAATGCATGGATGAGTTTCTCTTGGTCTTTCTGGGAGACTAAACTTTTAATTCTGTTGATGTTTCTGAGCTGGTAAAAAGCTGTCTTAGTGACAGCTTTGATGTGGCTGCTGAAAGTCAGGTCTGAGTCTATCAACACTCCCAGGTTACGAACTTGGTTGGTGATTTTAAAAGCCCGAGTCTCCAGGTGTTTGCCAATGCTGTCCCTCTTCTCTTTGCTACCAAACAGAATAATCTCAGTTTTGTCTTCATTTAATTGTAGAAAATTCTCCCCCATCCAGGTGTTTATTTGCTCCAGACACTGACACATTAAGTCTATTGGACTGCAGTCATCTGGTGACAGAGACACATAAAGTTGTGTATCATCTGCATAACTTTGATAACTAATGCTATAGTTCTGTAATATTTGACCCAAAGGGAGCATATACAAGTTGAACAGAAGAGGTCCAAGGACTGACCCCTGGGGGACTCCACAAGTTCTAGAGTAATGGGAGCATCCACCCATCATGCTTAGTGCCTACTGTACAAGCCTTTGGGTTCAAGTTCAAGTTCAAGGAATCTTTATTATCCCGTGGGGGCAATTTGTTGTATAGCCAGCAGTCAAAAAACAATCAGTCACAAACACACAATAACACAACGTATTTAAAAGGACTATAATAAAAATAATACATTTAAAAAATAAATAAATAACTACAAATTAAAACTCCTTATTCACCAGGGCAATGGCTGCAGGGACAAAAGAATACTTGTGTCTGTTAGTCCTACATCTTGGTAGGATGTACCTGCGCCCTGATGGAAGTAGCAGAAATTCATGAGCAAACGGGTGGCTTTGGTCTGTAAGGATTAATCGAGCCTTGTTTAACACTCTGTCTTGATACAGGGCCGAAAGGTCATTTAGGGAGATCCCTGCAATTTTTCCACACAGTCTAACAATCCCCTGTAATCTATTCTTGTTCTTGAGAGAGGGGCAGTGCTATAATCTGGGGTTGCTGCAGCGGGTCAGGTCTAGGTTGAGTTACATTATGTGCCCAAAGAATGAGGTCAACCGACCTCAGCTGAGATTATTCTTTCATTAGATGTTTTCTTTCCTGGCACGGCATATTCCAAGATGACAATGCCAGGATTCTCGGGGTTCAGATTCTAAAAAAGTGGTTCAAGGAGCATGAGACATTTTCACACAGGGATTGCCCGCCAGACCTGAACCCCACTGAGAATTTTTGTGGCCTTGTGTGTGTATATATATATATATATATATATATATGTATATATAAACACACACACACAATCAACACATATATATTAGGGCTGTCAAAAATAATGCATTAACGGCGGGAACTAATTTATGTAATTTATTGCATTAATATTTTATTAGAGCTGTCAAATTATTAACAATATTAATCAGATAAATCACAGCTTTCAAATTAATTAATCGTGATCAATCACAATACGCAACTATGCCTGAAATTAACATAAATTAATCATGATTAATCACAGCTTACAAATTAATCATGATTAATCACCATTCGCGACTATGCCTGAAATGTCAGATATCCCAGGGTCAGTAAATGCAACATGTAATGTACTTCTATGTTGTTCTAAATCATCTCTACCGTGTACTAGATTATAATTCAGAATTCAAACATCATCTCACCAACCGTCTCCTTGGTTTTTATATATATATATATATATATATATATATATATATATATATATATATATATATATATATATATATGTGTGTGTGTGTGTGGGTATTAGGGGATGAACTTTAACACATCAATTACGATTAATTAATTACAAAAAAATTTTATGCATTTAATTGCAGTTTTAATCACAAACAACGTTTGTCAGTCAGGAATTCCTGGTAAACCGATTAGACTGCTGCACATGTCAGTGCTCGGCTAACAACTTAGCAACTTAGTTTTAGCGAGTTTTCAGACCCCTCTAACAACTCTATTTAAAAGAAATCAACTAGCAATAAATCTAGCAATTATTTTTGGGGTTATTGGGGAATTTTGGAGACTGATGGGAAAACATGACCCAGTGTCCTATTACAAGTGGGACCACAATCCATAAAATATACAGTGTGTGTAATAAGCTGTAAAACTAGTGTCTAAAACCTGAAGTCACTAAATTTTATCAGAAGTAGCGTTTACTGAAATATTAATTTACTCAATAAAACTGGAGCTGTTTGGCAGGATGTGTGGACAATTTAGTCTGGATTTTTTTGTACAGTTTCTCTGGACACTTATGTTTCACAGCAGGAGGCTTTCTGTTGGAGCTGTGCTCTGAAAATATGGGGGAGGAGCTGGTGGGTGTAGAGGGGGATGTCTGTCTATAGCATGCAGGGGGGAACGTAATGATGCAAACATTAGACTATGGAAATTGTTGTTTTCATTACAATACATTGAGAAAAGCAGATGAGGCTCCTTAATGTGTTGATATCAGCACTGTATGCATCTGAATGTATTCACTGGAGGGAGAAGTGAGTGGAAAGCAGCATACAGGTCAGCAGAAAAAAGAATGAAGCAGTGACTCTTACCTGCTTTCCAACCTGCTCAGTTGCACACAGGCAGGGAATACTCTGGAGGATTATCTCCCAGAGGAAGACTACCTGTTTTACCCACTGATCTTGAGGAGGTCTTAGTAAAGGAGTGGGTGAAAAAGTTCTGCGTAAAGTCTAAAGTGAACGGTGCAGACACTTGCATTTACACATGCCACCTCTCCAAAACTTTGTTATGCACTTCTATACAAAAGGACCTTGTTAAACAGTCACAGGTATATGAAGAAGTCAATTAACATGGATCATGATACTGCCTTGGCTTAATTTTTGACAATGGTTAAACAGTCCATGTTAAATAGTAGACTGAATGGCATGAATCTAGGTCCATGTGTCTTGTGTGCTTTCTGTGTTTCTCAGTTTTTCCCCCAATTGACTAATTCACAGCTTTAATTTTGAAATCATGGGCGTAGAGTTAGGGAACTTAATGTAAAGATTAAAGGTAAAAGCAACCAACAAGAGTGGACACCAATTCAACTGATGAATGATTTATTGATGAAGCAAAGCCAATCACATGGCTTACAAATGCCTTTGAGGCTTTACCTAGAACTCTTCCAGAAGGAGTGAAAAAGCTTGCCTGGGATTCGTACTAAATCTAATACCCATTAGGTTTTAAGCCATTCCAACTCTGTGCTTTATACTTCATAAAATCAAATGCATTTACTCTATATACAATACCAGTCAAAAGTTTGGACATATTTTCCCATTAAATCCAATGGGAAATTCTTCAGTACATAGGAAGCAGACATGGTACAAAAAGTGTGCTGTTGAAGTAAGTGTTTTGTTGACAGCACACTGAGAATATTAGACAAGGCTTCCTACTCATTAGCAATGATGACTGCTTTTGTGTTGGTATATACAAAACATCAACAAGCAAGTGGAAAGCAATATAGGCCAGCTGAAAAGAGTAACACAACAGCTGTTAAAAGCTTTAACACTGACTCATTGTAAATGTTCTGGAAGATTTTCAGCTATATTCAGACCTACAGGGTCTTACTCATCATTTATAAGTGTTATTACTGGTTGGGAGGTGGTTGGGTAATCTTCGAAAGAAGTCTAGATCATATGTTGCACACATGCACACATAGATGCTCATGCATGTCTTCTATAACATTACTAGAAAATGTCTGGCCTGTAGAGGATGTGTAAAAATTATATGATTCAGTGTTTAAGCATTTTGAATAGGTTTGCCTTTGCTTAGTGTATTTTTTTATATTACATTATATGATATGATAAACCAACAAGTGTTTTTTTTTAAATAGATTTATTGTTTTAGTTTTGATACAGAGCCAAGCAATACTTTTTTCTTTTTTACCCTTGTTCCTATCTTTTTGCTAACCCCGAGGCTGCATATAGTTTAGCAACCATGAGAGTGGCTTTGATCTTCTTATCCAACTCTGTATAAGTGCAGATTATTTCCCATAATTTTCTCAGGGTGCATGTCAAAAGACTTTGATTTCAGAAAGCCTAGATTAGAGCCGATACATCCATCAACCATATATTTTTCTTTCTTTTTCTCTTCTCAGAGCAAGAATGGGGTCACGAGTTGCCCTGCTGGCTTGGATCCTCATTCTAAGCTTCACTAGGAGTGTGTTGAGTCTCAACCCCGATGACCCCAATGTCTGCAGCCACTGGGAGAGGTGAGCCTGTAACTGTTTGTGTTTGCCATACATAAAGTTTTAGTTTATAGTAATTTGAGAGCTTGAACTCCCAGAACTGACTTTGTAAGATATTGAATCTGTTTCAGTCTATGTTCTTGTAACCATAGCAAAAGATTGTCCATACAAAGTCCATATAGAAGTATTGATCTCACACTGCTTAAGTCACAGCTCAAGAGCTGAGAGCAGGGAGGAGCTGCAGCTTCAAATGAAATATGCAGGCAGATTGATCAGTGTACTCTCATCCCAATCTATCATGGCACCCACAGTGTCTGAATAATTATTAGCTGTGCTGGGCAGTGTCACTTATGAGAAATAAGCAGGAATAATTTCTGTCTTCAATGCATAAGGGTGGAACAAAATTTGTGAAGATGTATTGTCTGAATTATTGCCTGACCAAGGTGAGGGTACTTAGGAATTGTGGTTCCACCTTATTGGCATCAGAATGAATTCCTTATGTGGGTCCCTTTATGGTTATAAGGTCTCCCAGTGTTCACAGGCTCATCTGACTACATGCATCATAAACATTCACTTTCTTTGCAAATCTAAGTAATTGTATTAGTTTTATTAGGACTTTTGCAAGCCATGTTTCCAAGAGTCTCTAAGGCAGCATAGGATGCTATATCCAAGCTAATTTTACTATGACTGCAGCAGTGTTTGAGAGCCTTACTTAAGTGAAAGTCTGTAGAATAATTTTTTTCCCAGTATGCTATAGATGTTACATGGCTTGTAAGTAGTTTTTGCTGCTGTAGGTAGTCAAAGTAGAGCTATTTTTCACTTCCTTAAATTCAGTTTAATTGTCCAGTTTCATCATTTCTTACATAAGAGTCAGGTCCCTTCAAACATCTACCAGATAGATTTGCATTAAAATGAATGCAAGTAAAGCACAGTTATTCTGTGTGCTACTGATGTCTATACATGTTTCTCTTTCAGCTATGCAGTGACTGTCCAGGAATCATATGCTCACCCATTTGACCAGATTTATTACACCAGATGCACAGACATTCTCAACTGGTTTAAATGCACAAGACACAGGTTTGTCTGGATGAATGTCCCATTTTTTGTAATTTTTTTATTCTATTTTTTTTTATTTTCCTCACACACTAGACCTTTACCATTACCAAAATTAGAGCCAAGTCTATAAAAGCAGCAATGAACGTCTTTGTTACAGAAGCTGACAGAAAGGATCAATATACAGTAATAATCTCATTTTAAAGATGTCGTTATTTTTTTAATCACTGTTTTAAGTTTTAGAGCTAACATTTATCTGTGTAGGTATACAGAGAGTCACATCCCAAATAGGGATTTCTGTGTGGTGGACAGGATTCCACTTACTTATAATTCTTTTTTCTTTACTGGTTTCTATAAATTTGCCACTGCCATCAAAATATAAAGTAACTCCAGCCTTCTGTATTTTTCCTGCCCTTCAGAGAAGGTCTCTCTTTACATCACATAGCTGTCTGTGTGTGTCTAATATTCCAGGATCAGCTATAAGACGGCTTACCGGCGGGGAGTGAGGACCATGTATAGGCGCCGCTCGCAGTGTTGCCCTGGTTACTTTGAGAGCGGAGACTTGTGTGTTCGTGAGTGTCTTTTTTTTTTTGTTAACTCCTTTGTCCTGACAGAAATGACATTTCAGGTTATATCTGCAAGACCTTCTGAGAAAAAAGTAAATATTTGGACTGATCTTTTCTGTGGGTGTCTTTCATTTAAAAGCCTCCAGGTCATCTGCTCCCCCTATTCAGATCCTGTATATGATGAACACTAAATCACCACATTCATGGTTAGGATACCACTGTCCATATGAATTTATTAAGTTTGAAGTGATTTAGCATGATTTAATAAGAAGGCATACTATTTTATACCATAGCATGCTTCCTGCTTAACTCTTCCAGCAAGTGCAGTTTAATTGAAGTTGTATAACAATGACAAAAATTAACGAGCCAAGGAGGTACTGGTTAGAGACTGTAGAGCTATATCACCCAACATAAAACTGCACCAGAATTCAATAACCTGAAAAGTGCAGAAGCCTTGAAAATTAGACTGTAGCAACTTGCTGATAACAGTCCTTCACTGTCATTTTTATAGCTTCATTAATGATCATCAACTTCCATTTCTACTCCTTCACATTAAACTGAATATTTCTGCATGTTGGTCAAATAAAGACAGTACATATTATAGTAGCCTCAGAGAGCTGTGATTTTGATATCCACGCCTTACCTTATATTTTATTCTCTTTAGATAAGTTTAGAATTGAACTTTAATATTATCCTACATCTTTTGCAGCAGGGGGGTGTTTCTGAAACAATGACTGCTGCCATGTGGGCTTGCTCTTTGACCACAGCTGAGCTTGTCCTTGTCAGGGCTTTAATCGCCTCAGGGTAGCCCTTCCCCGGGATGTCAGCCTGCAAAGAGTACAAGCCAGTGTGATTATATGGTGGTCTTAAGGAGTGAGGTGCAGACTGATCAATAATGCATTCATTAACCATTTAACTGACAGTGAAGGCATTTGCTTATTAATAGGATTTTCAGGGTGCTAAACAGGTGAATATTTAAATTGGAGGGGGTGCCTCTAGAATTACCCCTCCTGTGTATATTATAGGTTTTGCTTTCATATTATCAACCACCCAGCATTTTAACTCAGCATCTTTCAGGTGAGGTAGGGAGTCAGAGTTGATAGAGGCCAGCGGGGCAATGTTTGCTTTCTGCTACCTTTGCAAACTGTCCTCTCTTAATCCGTGCACACTCACTACCAGGATTAAAAGATTTGTACTTCCTGAGCAGTTTTGCACACAGTGACAAAAGGGGACATTATAGAGTAAATCGACCTAAAATTAACTCTAGTCTGGTGTTGTTGATCGAGTGGAAAACACTCCTTCTCTTGTGTCGACTCTGTTTAATTGGAAAACAGAAATGCTTCAAGAGTGTGTGCCTTTTAGTCCTGCCTGCTTTTTTTCTTTTTTTTTTGTAAATATTTTGTCATATGGCACAATTATAGCACTCACATTAGCTCCAATGAGAGGCGGCTAAATGAATCTGGGGATGTTGAGACCGCAAATGAACCAAAATTGTTACACAAACACACAAAACTGCCTCTGACACTCGATCAGTACATTGTCTTCAAGCATAGTCTTCTTTGTTTGTTATTTTTGCCTCATTCCGTCTTTAGTAATTGATTGTTTAATTTTCTCAGTGCACTCCATGATGCGTTGAACTTTGATCTGCTTCTCTTTAATTAGTGCTTGAAGTTTTCAGCTAGAGGTCTGTATTATTTCTTTGACCTTTGATCTAATGTAAGTCATTACCTTAATATGTTACTACCCTATGAAGAGGATGTGAGGAACTCATTTCCCTCCTAATAAGCATGATTATTACAGTTGTGCAAGTAGAAGTGAGAGGACCTTGCTAATGACAAGAGCTTGTAATATCTTCAGAGGCTGACAGACTCTGCAGGGCGACTAGCCTGTATTTTTATAAAGCATTAGGCCAGATGACTCCTGCATGACTTCTGCCTGTCCGGTGCTGAAACATAATTGTAAAGTGAGTTTGGCCGTAGAACTACTTTGGTTTTGATTAAGTTTCGTATTTGCATTTTGATGATCTGAAAGATGATGAGATTTTTCTTCAGAAAGGGATCCTGTGGCTTTGATTTCTTTTTCATTTTGGCTTTGTTGCGTTTTTTTTTTTTTAGTGCTTCAAAGACGTAGTTATAAAAAAGTCATCCATGTGTTAGACAGAGGCTTGCAGAAGAAGCTTTGCAGGAAGATGTTTGATATGCTCTATAGGCATTGGTCTTAGATATATTTAAATATCAGCTACGTTTTATTTTCACTTTTTTGACTCCATGACATTGCCACAACAAAAAACATAAAGAAATTAAAATGTTCTGGTTGTCACTGACTACAGCAGAGTGCTCCAACAACAAGAAAAACTAAAGACAGCTGGTTTATGAGGCTTTTTAAATGGCTGTAGTTTAACTGGGCACAAATATAAAATTTAATATTATTGCCTGGCCATCACCAATTAGCTTCATTGTTCCTTGTTCTGATAACACCTCTGCATAATGAGTAAGATTAGCCTTTTATCTAGATGAAAGACTTAATTTTCCAACAGATTCCTTAGACATGAGTTAGGCAGAGTGATTCATGAATTTCAATTAAAATGAAAGACCTACCTTCTACTTTATTATGCCTTCCCTTCAGTACACCGGTTCAGATCTCAGGAGAAGGGTGCGCTTTATCCTTTCTCCCATATTCAAAACTTAATTTCCATATTTCTTTTTTTTCTCTAAAGGATGTGACACATTTGCATTTTCCTGTTCTTGCTGATCAGAATTTGCTGATTGAAACTAAACTAAATCATCTCATCATGGTGACATTGAATTTGTCTCCTCTTCCCTTTGAATACTCTGCATACTGTGGACTCATTGATTACAGGTAGTCGATCTCACTACCTTCGTCAGCATAAATGTGGGAGCTCTTCTCCTTCTTTCTACTTTTCCTAGCTTACTGTAATTAGACAGTTTCCTGCCAAAGCACTGACGCTCAAAAATCTGTCCTGAATTATCTTTCTATCTCTGGTTGAGCGTTTTTTGCCGTGGGAGCATTTTGCGATTATCCACGGATGTGTTTGGGATTCACTCCCCCTTCTTCTCTCTTGCAGCATCTCACTTGCTGGTGGTGGATCCTAATCAAAGCCTGATTGAGTGATAATCAATAGTAGCTCTGTTCAAGCCTGCAGCCAGCCCCTGCTGACCTCTCCGCCTGCAGAATAGGTGCCATGATGTTGCACACAGAGCTGCAATATTAACAGGCATTCTGTTATTCATCATGTAGATCCTGTCCCCATACAAAGACACTTAAAAAGAAGCAAACAAAGAAGGCAGAACTTGGATGAAGTGTTAGATGAGGTCTGATCAGTTAAGGGGACAGACTGTCTGCTCCGCTGCCCTTGGATTGTGTATCATCCCTCCGCAGGCCATGTTAGTGGACTGCTGATTCCCATCAGGCGGGATTTCTCTCTCCTTATATTTGCCTGCCTGCCTCCTTCCCCTGATAAAAGCCTGCTTGTCTTAACCCTGCTGGCCAGATGACCTTGGCTGCCATATATTTATTCAAGCTAAGTACCGTTTTTGTGCTATTGTTGCTGCTTGGTTTAAAAAAAAAAAAAAAACTAAGATTAAAAAAGCTCTCCATACAAGTTGCCTTTTTCTCCAGCTAAAAAAACCAAAACAAAGCAAAACTTCCAATTCTTGCAAATGCTCCACCAGGAATACTAATGTCCGTCAGATCAATTTGGGGTTGTGTGGCTCAATATGAATGATCATGAAAACTGCACACTTAGTAAACACTGCAGTGTACCTGCAATATTTAAGCTTCACTGCATGGCAGAGCATTAGAGGTGATTTACAGTGTGTTCCGTCATGGCTCAGCCTGCTGATGACTGCTCATTGTGGAAAGTAAAGTAAAGCTGTGTGATATACCATGATGTTAACCAAAGCCTGAGTCTCTTAAGAAATCATTTAGCCCAGTGTCAAGTACTGGAGATGGATGCTGAATATGAGTGCCAAAGCTAAGATTTAGCCCCATGATGAAGATATTGAGTGTTCAATTTTATGGGCCATTTTCTTTCAGCTGTTGTCTTGGTGGCTTTAATTATGCGTTTATTGGTGGTTTAATGATCTTTCACACCCCAGTTTGTGTGTATGTGTGTGTGTTTAACACAATTATTAATTGCAGTAATGTGGGGAATGTCTCTGTGTTTCAGCTCTGTGTACAGAAGAGTGTGTCCATGGTCGCTGTGTGTCTCCTGATACATGTCAGTGTGAGCCTGGATGGGGAGGACTGGACTGCTCCAGTGGTGAGTGCATTTTACCTCTAAGCCTACAATAAGTCATTTAGACTAATTTATTCCATTAATAGCTCTCAAAACCAGCAGGTCCATAAGACTATGCTGTGAATCTGTATTGCCTCGATGTCAGTCTATCTCAAAGCTGCTCAGCTTTGTATCCTCTCTTCTTAGCAAACACAGTCAATGGAACAGGTAAGTCACAATGAATTCATTTTCATTTGCTGGAAGTGGAAGTGATTTGCTTGATGAATCTAGCGGATGGATGGATGGTTGCACCCCCCACTTGTGTCTACCAAACTCTCTGTTATGGTCTTAATCATGATTGGACTGGTGGTGTCTATGACTTGTTCAGTGAAATGATGGATCAGTGCCAAGCTGAAACAAACCATTGTGCTGTCCTCCCTGTTTACTGGGGTTGCCTTGGCTCCCGTAGCTGGATGGGAGGGTGGAGTGGACCATTTCTATCCTGCAATCATCTAAATGCCAGAGCCTCACTGAGACCAGCCAGGAGCAAATAATATTTTGTAAAATTTATGTCTAGATAGAAATATGCTCACAAGAGGCTGTTATTTTCCAAGATAGACATAACAATATCTTTGACCTAGTCTCCATTTTCTGTGTCAACATTTCTGACCTCTTATTCGTAACTTCAACAGCTCACCGTCTGCAGCATTTAACTGCTGTTGCCTGTTCCATATTTAGGAATGAGTAATAGCAGCTAAAATCATATCAGTACTGTTACTGTATAGATCTATGAGTTTTCATTAGTAAGAGAGCCATTCCCTGATTAGCAAGTGTGTGTAAATCAGCTGCTCTTGCGGCAGCACCAGCATGTTGGAGGTAGACTCATTGGTGTAAATGACAAGCCTGAGCTGTTTGCTGCTGCTCCCTCCTACAGACTGGTGAGGGTCCAGCAAGGAGAATAAGAGGTTTAGGGCCCTCTGGGACTCTTGTCCCACTCTTAGTAAGTTAGGAGTGCAGCCATGTGTTCCTTTCAGCCTGCAGGTGCTTAACTAATCCACCTTGTTAAAACAGACTTGATGATTGAAACAGAGGCATTATTCATAACTTTGGATTTCCATATCAGGCGTGATTCCAGGCTTTTTCGTTTATGAGCTTTCATCTGTAGAAATTAAGAATGCGTGCCAATTTTTAAATTAAATCTGCCCTCTTTTTCCTTCGTGTAAATGTTTCAGCATGTTCGTTTTTTTATTTTTTTTATCTGTCACTGTAAATTTTACCTTCACCAAACACAGATATTGTGGTTTAGTTAAAGTTCATACTCCACTAATGCCACAGTTTATTTATTTGCTGTTTAGTTGATCACTTTTCTGGTTAATTTGAGGCTCTTGTGTTCACCTAAAAAGCCAGTTCTGTGATGTATGAGCTGGAGAGAGGGCAGAATGAGCTGGTCACATGACAAAGGATGTGCGAATGTGATAAAAAGTGTGTCGCCCAAGCTTTTGAGAAGAAGAGCTGCCGTGGGGTGCTCTGTGGACTAAAGCTGAAGTGACAGTCTTTCAGCCAGTGATCTGGAGCTGGATCAAAGGCTTGGACCTAGTTTCTGGAGCAGCACCCACCAGGAAGCAGTTTTGTATATGGGTCAGGTGGTGAAAATAAAGAGTCGTAGTGTTTGTAGCCAAAACAAGTGAAGGCGATCAGGTGGGATAGATTCAGTAAAATGTGTTGGTAAAGGCAGACGAGAGATATCGCCAGCTTCTTCGCCTGCTGGTGTCCACCTGCTGTAGCCAGAAGACATTTCCTCATGTTCTTCGGACGGAAGCAGCTATCCCACTGAGAGCAGATTTACCTTGTGACCTGCCTGCAGTCTTGAGGTGTCTCAGCCTAATCTCAAGGACATGCTGGTGGATAGATAAAACAGCAAAACAGGATGTTGATTGATGTTTGCAGATGCTGTCTTGTTCTACATCTGTTCATGTGAATTTGGAGCATTCTGAGTAGAGGTTGTGTTCCCTCCAAAGAGCGATGAATGATTAATTGTTGCTGTTGGTTAGTGTGATCACTTGTGTGTGTTGTGTTTGTGGAATGTAATATTCAACATGTTCCCTTTAATAATATGTCATGAATTCAATGTTTGTTTCAGTTCAGCAGTTTGGGTGTTAAAAGACTGCCCTGTACCTATCTGTGTTTGTTTTTGCCTGCTTTTCTTTACTGTTTTGTCAGCAGGGTTTGTCTTAGAAAACATGTTTTCTTTGTTTTTTAATGACTCTCAACAGAAATTTTCTATTGAAAAATAATATTAAAAAATGGATAAAAAAATATATTAAACCCAATAAACCTGAGATGGCAGCAATTTTAGCAAAAGCAAGTTCAGTTAAATGGAACTCTGCTTATGGTACTGAACAGCATGTCTTTAGTGATTCTTGTCAGCTGACGCACAGTGCCGGAGTTTGCGATGTGGGGATGTTATTGGACACAATATACAGCAAATTTAGTATGTGCTGGTGAGACAAAAACTGCACAAAATAAGGATAAAATTGAATTTTTGTATGATATTATGAGTTTATTGAATGGAAACTGTGTAAAGTTTTCACATGATCTTATGAGTTTCTTGGGTAAAAAGCAGACTTTCTTTTTCTTGTAGTTGCAGAGAAATAAGTCCCATTTCTTTCATTGCAGTGTACCCCTCAGCACTTGCTGATTTAATCTTTGTGATGAGGCTATCAGACAGGGTCACTATATAATGCAGTAATAACAACTTTCAAATAAAGGCTGTGATAAAGATAGATGTTACATGCATGAGGCATATTTAGCTATGACTACCATCACTTGAAAACATATTAGGTGTAATGAAGCATTGATTCCATGTGCCTCAGTTGGATAATGATATGTTCCCAACGCTCAGGGGAAGAAATGTTCACAGATATGAAGCTTTTAGTGTTTCTTCTCTTTTCTAATATGGACTTTGCTTTCCCCTGTTGTGGTGGAAACATTCGCCCACTTCTGCAAAGATTCTAAAAATCAATGTGACCAAGATAACTGGCACTAAAATGCATGATCACATCACCCCCATCCTGGCTTCACTGCACCGGCTGCCTGTCAATTTTAGAATTTATTTTAAGATTTTACTATTTGTTTTTAAACAGACTGGTACCCACATACGTATCAGGTATGGGCCTAAATACTCCATTAGGACACTGATGTCTGCAGATCAAGTCATTCCCTGTGGTTCTTAGATCCAGACACAAAACCAGAAGCTACTGTTCTTTTTCACTACTGACAGCCAGACTGTGCAATGCGCTCCCCAACCAGATTAAACTGGCTCCCACTCTGGGAACTTTGAAAACACACCTGAAAACACATTTTTAGTCCATGGCTTTTAGCACAGCATGACTGTTGTGTGATCTATGTTTGTCTTTTAATGCATTTTGGCCTTCTAATTTCTTTTAGTGTATCTTAGTCTTTTTAAGTCTTTTTAGTGTATTTTAGCCATATAATTATTTTTAGTATATTCCACACATAATTGTTTTTAGTCTTTTCGTTGCTTTTAGTTCATCGATTTCTTTTGGTGCATTTTAATCTTTTAATTTCTTTTTGTTTATTTTAGTTTATAAATGTTTTCTAGTGTCAATTAGACATAGTTTATTCGTTGTTTTTCAAGCCTTTTAATGTCTTTTGAAGTGCAGAAACTCTGGGTGTGCATGAAACATATTTGTGTCTCTGTATGTAAAACAAGTTCTATATGCACAGCACACTGGTAACCACATGCTTTTTTTCTTTTTATAATGTACTATGTAAATAAAATGGATTGGATTGGATAAAAACATGGGAGCAATAGAGCTTTGTTGACCACAAAGCATCCTTTGTGTTCTTAGAAGAAATTTATCACACTTAACAGCCAAATCTAATGTAGTTGGTCAGCCATGGTCCATGAGTTAACATATTCCTTCTTGGTCACTGTTGTGGCTGCTGTACACATGATTAAATGATAAATGTGGCCTATGAATGCCTTTTATGGGCTATTGCACCAGATGAGATGCTACATACTTCTTCTTTTATACTAATTGAATAGTAAATCTGTAATCTTATTCATGTTTAAGGTGTAAATAAATTATTTGTTTTATTGGTTTTAAAAATGTGCCGTTGCGATCAAAATAGTCTAGGTCTAATAGAAAGGGTAGATAATAGCTTAAATTTAATTATCTTATTTTCTGTTAGATGACATTACCCCAACCAGTGAAGACACACATGGAAGGGTAGCCAGACATAAAAAAAATTGTGAAACTTAATTTTTGGCTTTAAAAACACCCCTCGTGAGGACTCCCTCTGGTGCATGTCAACAGTGTTTACATATTATTCTCAGAGGTGCATCTGAGGCAGATGGTTTCTCTCCAGTCCCACGGCAGCAGGACACTGACATGAGTCACTGTCAGACCCAGAGCCTCAGTCACACTGAACCTGACAGAGACACATGCAGATTTACTGTCACTTGACACATCAGTCTAAATGTCGCTTAACTTTGCTCTCAGAACTTCTCTCTTCATTAAGCTTTCGGAGAGTGAATGCAGCATGTGTGTGTGTGTGTATTTATGTGCCATTCAGCAGTGTTAAAAGGAAGTCATGCCTCCATATATTAAAATAAAACAACAAAATTGGAAAAGTGAGACTTCATCTTCACATCAGCTTTTGAAAAAGAAGTCTACATCGATTGAGTTCCTCATTATACAAGCATGTAAAGAGACACTTTGGGGAGAACTATAAATATTCTAACTGCATGACTCTGAAGGGACTCCTTGCTGCTTGTAGCAGTCGATCCCAACTGCCTCATTCATTTTGGTAGATCAAAGCACCCAGGAAATGGTATTTCTCTCAGGGGAAGAGAAAATGGACCAATCTGTTGTGCCTCTGTGCATGCGTGCGTGTATGTGTGTATATTAGTGAGACTGGTCTCTGCTGTACAGACAGGGTTTTGTTTTGGTGTACAGCACTGTGTTCCTTATGAGTGTTGCACCCAGTTTATGCTCTGCAAAGTAAGGCACAATGTTACTGACTCCAACTTAACACGTATCTGTTGCACCAGCTTTTCTCCATGTATAAATAAAACATTGCATCAATGTCATATCAGCTGGTACAATTATAAGTTAAAGATTCAGTGTGGAGTTTTTCACTGACAGTAACAGAGCTTTCCTTTTTTTTAGTTTGGGTCTTCGCTTTCTTTGGATCTTACGTGATTGTGAACAAATCTTGCTGCATCACATTCTGTATTGTGTCAGCAGTTGGTGTCAGAAATGAATGCAAAAAAAAAGGCTTTTTGAATAATGTTGGATTAACATTGTGATGATTTGCATTTTAAACCAACCCATGATTTTTTTTTATTTAACCCACCCAGGTGATAATATTACAGTGGATGAGTCAGGGCACAGACACAAAAGAGACCTTAGGTGAACCTCAGAAATGCTAATTCCCTGACAAGATGGCAAAATTTGATTGAGAACAAGTTGGCTTGTCACACTTTAACAACAATCTTGCAGCCAGAAAAAAAATGGTTTCCTCTCTGGTCCACAACCACGAACTGCTCGACAGAAGCTCAAAGAAAGCTCAGCTAAATCGAATTACCTGAAATCTAAACTACACTAAATTAAACTAAACATCATAATTAATTTAAGACACTGAGAACAACAACAAAACGGTGTGTTCTATAAGTGTTAACAGTACACATCCTTCGTTATGCATATGGACTGGTGAGTAACTATCCTGTCAGCCAACACCAGTACATTTTTATGATTTGCAATAACTTAAACAAGACACAAATTCCATATTAGGAATTAGAAAAGGGGCAGATTACCTTAATGTGTGTTGCCCTTTTAATTTTGAAACTGCCAATTTCTTCACCTCCTTGTTTTCACTAATTTACTTTTTCTCCTTGCTGGTTAAACTGCACAGTTTCCCAGCCAGGTTTTTTTTTCTTAATCAAGCTTTGTGCTAATAAAATACATACATTCACAACACTATCATTATGTTACTGCATGCCAGTTTTGTTCCCTAGGTGGCATGTCACCATTGTAATTACAGATAATTTCCCATATAGTTCAACAGGAACAGCATAAAATACACTGGTCTATATGAATTGGGAGATTGTGCACCAACACCTTAAGAATGGTCATAATAACATTAGCCAAGTATCTTGTCTGCCTGAATCAAAGAAGAAGAAATAAAAGCAGAGCCTCATCTTTGGATGCAAAATTGAGGTGGCAGTATAAAGCCAGTGAGATGATTATTGGTCCCTGTCTAATATTTTTATATAGCCAGCTGGCATCCATAAATCCCAATAACAGCGGCTCTTACAAAAGGCAGTTTGCATTGCAAATCCTTTCATATTGAAATATTAAGACATTAGTTATATTAAAACTTTGAAGAAAATGAGAAATTACACATAACCAGCCCCATGGAGGACACAAACTGCCACACAAATCTGCTACAGAAGTTTAAAATAAACTATACAGAGATTTGATCTAAATTAAATGATTCCAAGAAAAAAATTAAGTTTAAAAATATGTACACATTAACAGCATTATTATGCTCCATGGTTGCTCTATAACCCACAAAAAATAAAATAAAAAAAAATAAACACACACACACACACATTCTAGAGCAAACATTTTTAAAATTTTATTTAAGAATAGGAACCAGGCATATTAATGGACATTTTTACATAAATATCTAAGATTTCTATTTTCCATCCTTAGTCCCTAGGCAGGTCCCTAAAAACAGTAACATACAATGACATAAAATATGGACAGTAACATGAGACATGGACAACAACATATAATATTACATGGTTGTGTAATTGTTGGCAAGGAACGTGTGACTCATGTTGGCTGAAAAGGCGTCCCAGTGTGTCACTTTAATTAGAAGTCCATTAAAGGGGAATGTGACACTGAATCTAAATTTCATGTAGGATTGGGCCTCTTAACCCTTTATTGGAAATTCACTGAAATACGTTTTTTTTTTAAATAATACCAGTCCTACAGTAGTAAGAGGTCAGCAGTAAAAGTTTCTTCTCATTCTTATGTTGAAAAGCAATCTCAATAAAGTATCCGGAACGTAGCCTGATCTTTAATGATTGGTGGGCAGAAATCCACGTTGTTCTATGATTTCATGTAGTAGCATAGGGAGGCGTTTTGTACGTCCTATAAAGTGACCAAATAGAGTTCTTCACCCATTAAAGGGTTAAAATACTGTCAATGTAAGTTTAAAGCCAGTGACTCTTCAGCAAGTTGTATTATAGATGTTTCTTAGTAACCTAATAATACATTACTGAGGCCTTCAGCTGAGACATTAGTTGAAATGGTGCAACCTAAATTAGTAAATCTCTACTTTGACTTGCAGCCTAATTATTGTCACAATGAACTTTTAAAGGTCTTTAGACACTAACTTAGTTTTAGTTTGTTATGTAATGTTTACAGTGCCACCATTCAAACAGAGCAGACTTAGAAACGCAGATTTCACTATTTGGGCTCTGACAGCTTGAAGTTGGATGATGTGGTTCAGACAGCATGCCTCTCTGATCTTTCCCTTCATTTCTCACAGTGACTTATGAGTTGTGTAAATCACTGTGTCGAGACTTCATCTGACTGATATCGAGTCCATCAGATGAATTGTGGAGCACCCACACGTACACATACACAGTACCTGACAGCACACTGTACTACACACTCATGCACACACTCCAATGCTTGTGATTAATTGTAAATTGATAAATGAAAAAATATTCACACAATCAAAATCTTTTGAAGAGATTCTGTCTAAACATCATGCATCAACTGCCTCTATGACATTTTCTGTATATATAAGCCTCATTGGTCAAGTGTGCAGACTGACTTTGCTCAGCTCTGGAGATTTTTTTTTCTGCACCATCCCATTAAGCAGGATTTATTATGCCCTGAGAGCTCACTGCGCCATTACCTTTAGGAGAATGGCTAAGATGTGAGTGTGTGTGTGTGTATATGCATGTGTGATGTCTCTGCATGTAACCTGAGCACAAAAAAACTGCTGGATATCATTGCATATCCTGGTGATAGTTAAGATGGTACAGCATATAGACCTGCTGGTCATTATCACTATGGTTCTTGTCATTAGTCTGTGTAGAGGAGTTATGAGCTCCTGGAACACACTACTGAGCTCTGAAAGCCTGCTCAGATGGTTTGATTTAATAAGGACATTAAAAAGCCTTATCTCCTGTCCTTAAGAGAAGGTCAGTGTGTCTAAAATAGCTGAAATGCTATGATAACAGTTTAGAGAGATAAGGTATCACCTGAATACTAATGTAGAACAAAGCTGTTTTAGGCTCATTTCAAAGTCTATAAGTCACACCTGAATTGTATTTATGAAGTTTATTTGCAGTGATCCAGTATATTTTTAATAATCATTGCTTGTGATGACCTTTTCACAGTTGAGTGTATAAGAAACATAATTTAGCACAGTATCATGGCAGCTTGTGAAACTATTTGATTTGTGTTCTTGCAAACAACTTTTTTTCAAGTTTATGGATCTATAAAAGGCTCCATACAGGAGTACAGTCTTGTGGCATTTTGTCTGGAAATGCTGTAGAAAAAGTCAATATCAGTGGCTAAAGAGTGTCATAGTGAAGTAATTCACAAGACTGCCATTCAGGTGACTTGATTTTTGTGTTCTGCAGAAACCAGTACAGTTACTTTCACTTTTTCTGTGGTTAGGTTTAAGCCCCCAAACCATCTGGCTTTAGAAATGAGTGGGCTAGCTTAAAAAGCTATCTCAGGCATCTGTTGCTTGTTATAAATATACTCTCTCTATCGTACAAGGGTTCAGGTTCTGCCTCATCTGCAAGCCATGAACACGCTGCAGGCATGAAAAAAATCTTCCTATTTTCTCCTCCCACATAAAGAGCAATTTTATTCACAAATAAAATGATCTATTCTTGTAAATGTGTTACAGTTTACTGTGCGACTAGACTACATAATTGTCCACACCCTTCATGGTTTTTAAATGCTCTACAGTTATGTTAATGTTATTGCAAAAAAAAAAAATAAAGTTTCCTTTGACAGATATTTTCCTTTTAATCTTTTACATTATCATCATAGAAGTGCAAATCTAGAAAAAATAAAAGATCAAAGAAAATGGTCAACAGTCTTTACTCATAGTCTTTACTTAGACTGGTTCTGTGAAGTGCTTTACCATACTATTACACACACTCGCAGTATATACCGCTTCGTCTTGTTCTATACGTGCTGTGCCTTTTTTCTGTCATACACACACTTACACACTGATGAGCACATCAGAAACAGCATGGGGTTTAGTGTCTTGCTCATGGACACTTGACTTATGACTTATGGAGTGACTTATTGAGGGGGCTGGAGATTGACCTTCTAGCAGCTTAGCCATGGCCACCTTTATAAAAACCTAAATTTGTCAAGCATAACAATATTTTCTCTTGTTTTATACATTATTTCTCCTGCGAGCCCTTGTCAGAGTGTTACCTCAATTATTATTTAATCTCAAGTCTCAAGAAGCATTTTATTTGCAAAATATCAATAAAAAAATACTCCTTCCACCTTTTAGGAATTTGAATTTGTGACATAGTTTTCAGAACAATACCTTGAGGTTACTGTGTTCTTTTAGGGTTCACCACAGCTGTTTGGGTGCTGCGTTGCAGTGCCCTTGGTTTGCTTTGGGAGAGGGAGCATATTAGCAGTCTTTTTAGATCCTCTGGTGCACCTGCAATCTCCTGATGTTTAACCCTGGACTTCATTGGAGTGTTGCAGTGATTACAGGCCGTCCTCAGGGACATCGATTGTCCTGCTCCTCCCAGGCAAGCCCCACACAATGCTGACGAATGAACTCGTGGCCCTGCCAAGTCCAATTAACTGTCAGTGCCGCATCGACGAGCTTCTCCGTTTGTTGAGAGTGAAGAAAAACAAACTTTTAATCAAATTTGCCTCCAGGCCCAGGGGTATTTGGGGCTGTATTTTGCATTCTACTGTGCTCCTCCTCGCCTGCAGTTGTGCCACCCTCTCAGAAGGTTATATTGCATGTTGCTTGTGTGAAATAATCATTTTCCTTCACATAACTTTAACAGCAACCTTATGTTACTAGAGTTTGTAACTGATGAAAAGCAAGGTTGTCAGGTTTACACACCTTCAAAGCAGGATTCTCAGAAACTAGGTCAAATCATACAAAATGCATTCTTCCACTTTGACACAGATTTGTAAAAGACTGTGTTTTGACTTTTGCAAAGTATCAAGTATGTCTAATGTAGAGTTTGCTGCATTTTGCCATCAGACATGCATTCTTTCTGATGCTTGAATGGATGTCAGTTTAGGGAATGTCCACAAGCACCTTTGACTCGGTAATCAATAAAAGCTCAGGCTTCGATTTGAAGAATAGTTGGCGCATTAACTTCTACACAAATACCCTCTGCTAATTCTACCAAGGTCAAGATAAACAGCTCTCCTCTTCTCTGATTAGGACAATGCAGACATTAAAAGCAAAGAAATTCAATTAAATTGGTGGCTTTTGCCACAGTGGAAAAAAGAATAGGGAAAAAACAAAAAGACCATATCCCATAGCTAGTCTGTAGAAACAAAGAGATGTAGCCTGGAATCTAAATATTAACAAAAGGGCATCTGGATGATAAGGGTCAAAGGAAATTTTAGTAGAAATATAATCATTACCACTTCAAGGACTCATTCGTGAAGATTCAGTTTGTGTCCTGCAGGAACTGATCCCAAATTAATTGAAAATCTGAAATAGAGCAGCATAGAAAAAATAATAATAATAAGGTTGATGTCAGTGAAATCACCACGTTGCGCAAATGAGGTCACACCTCGTTTACTAATCTAAAATTAGGTGTGAGCAGAAAAGGAAAAGCTTCAGAAGTTCATCATATCATGTAGCATGCTCTACGTTAAGACCTTTCAATTGAGTTTAGATGAAGAAAAGACAGAAAATGCTGACTTACTGGTTAGGGCATTCACATCCTCAAAGAGATGAGTTGCCCCTGAGAAATTAGATTTGCAAAGAAACTTGACACCATGTGATTTTTTCAGCCAATCGCTTTAAACAATGTCTTTTACTGTGTAATGATTCAGGATCTGACTTCCATTTCAGTCATAGACATACAGTAGCATGAATGACAAAATCGCCCTCTGCCACAGAACAAAAAAGGGTTAAGGTCCATGGATCAATATCTGCGGCCCTTCCACTGGCTCTGAAATAAGGTTTTGAAAGGATTTTTTTTTCCTTTTGTTTGTCCTGTTTAATCAAGAATGACCGATGATTAAATCTTTTTAATTTAAAATATTTTAAACTCTGTTTCCTGTCTCAACGATAATGTCGTACAGACTGATATGAAGCATTGAGGCCCCATTCTGACCACACTCATTCCAGATTTCTGATTCTGTCTTAGTTTCCTCTATAACTACAGCATCTCTTTCTTTCTCCTACTTGCTCGCGCACAATGCTCCATAAGTTCCTGTTGTATACTTTTCACTCCACTTTGACTTTGAGAATCGGAGAGAATAATTCATGTGCCTTGTGAGTTTCAGAGCCTGGGATAATAATGCTGCTTTCAGAGCCAGCAGTTCATTTGAGATGAACTCCCAGTTTTTCTTTTTTCTTTGCCTTTTTTTTTTCTTCCTTTCTTGAGAAATTTCCAAACACTGTATTATCTCAGAGAGGTCATGGAAAAAAAATTCTTGTTCTTCAGTTTTTCCATGTTACTCAAAGGCCATAGAAGATATTTTCCTATTTCTATCCTGTCACATTGCAGTGCTGGATGTTTTCTTAACAGATTTCACTTAAACATTTCTTGACAATCTTCAGATTTAATCATTCCTTTGATAGAACCAGAGGCAGCAAAGTGGCTCCACAGGACATGCTTGCTTCCTTATGGGCTTCATTGTATCTAAGTAAACTGATGCACTGATCTTTTCTTTGTTAGCTCATCTCAAGGTGTTGAAGGTGTTTTTTTATTTATTTATTTATTTATTTATTTTTTTTGCATGTCATACAGTTAGGGCGTCCTCTCTGGTCTGGACGTATGGACCCCTACTGAAACCACAACCAGATTGCTCCAAATTATGCTGAAGCTCTTGTTCTGATTTTTTTTTTTTCTCTCTACAATCAGCACTAATATTAGAAGACTTTTAGCACGGAGTTACTACTCAGAGCCACATCCTGTTTTACCATTTTGTATGTCCAAACTTGTCTTCGCTTTCTTCTTTTGAAAAAGAAACCTTCACTGGATAACTTCATTTTGTGTCAATCAGTAATGTTGTGCAGTTAACGTTTTATGTCTGAAGTTTTCATTTCAACATGTGAAAAGTGTTTTGCTCAGTGATAGTTTTTGGTGTTTTTCATTGACAGCAGGGTAATTTAGACAAACAGTAGAAAGGGGAAGCTGGATGGATAACTTAACAGAGGTATTTGCAAGCTTCATAACTTTTCTTGTAAAATAACTGTCAGTTTCTTGGCATTACTGGTGGTCAGGCAGGTAGAAACTCACCTCAAGATTAATGGCTTCATGATGAGCATTTGCATAATGGGAGATCATTAAAAAGCAATTATCCTTGTGTTTCCTTGTGCGTATGTGTTTCTGTATTGTTGGAATTAACTTTAGAGGCAGACTGATTGACTTTCTTCAAACTGAATTGTGTTTATTGTTGACATTGAACTACATGCCCATATGCTGCTATGTGTTGGGTACATAACATTTCTGGTTTTTATGCAAACATGTGAAAAGCATTGTGTGCTGCCCCACAGAGGAAAAAGTCAAAGGTATAAACAAGAAAATAGCTTTCAATGATTTTCATTCATGTGACGATATCGGTCAGTAGGTTTAAATGCTTTGCCTCCTCTTTTATTAATTTCTGTGCACGTATAGCGTGATGTGATTAATAGAATAATCAAACTGGCATGTGCAACATTGTGCCACAAAAAAAAAAAAAAAAAGCTACCACAATCATCACTTACCTGTGGTAATTGAGGGGGAGGACATTGAGGGGGTCTAGACTTATAAATATTTGGGTGTCCACCTGGATCATAAGCTGGACTGGTCTGTGCATGCAGATGCAGCTCAGATGCAGCATACAAAACAGGACAGAGCAGACTCTTCTCTCTCAGGAAGCTTAAATCCTTTGAAGTCTGCGAAGAAATGCTGGTGCTGTATGACGGCCAGAGAGTGGAAACGGCTCAACAAACTGGTCAGGAAGTGTGTGTCAGTAATGGGGAGGAAGGAGAACTCTGTTGGGAGAACTTGTGGAGAAGCACATTTGGAGCAAGATGCAGGCCATCTTCAGAAACAGTAGTCACCCCCTATATGACACTGTGGTCGCCCAGAAAAGCAGCCGCAGTGACCGACTCCTCTCCATACGCCGCAGGACTGAGAGGCTCAGGAGGTAAAAGACTCCACAATAAAGCATGCTAATCCTATCTTATCTTATTGTATTTTAGCCTTTTTTTTAACATTTTGAGTGTTCTTTGACATGCAGGGTAAAAGAAGAAACAATATCTGTCCAGATGCATGTATGTAAGTGTTTAACGTTAACCCCTGTCTCAAGTCAACATTTATTAAAATAATTATATATTTTAGATCCCAGTCACATTTTTTATACTAAAAACCAAACATTGCATTTTTCAGACATTTTTGTGTTTTCACCTTTTAATAGTTAAAACAAGTATATTAAAGGTCATGAAATCTAATTTTATCAATGAGTTTCCATTTCTTTCAGTTTACATATTTATCTATACTCCCCACTTTGAAGTGAGTATGACTCAGTAGGAAAATATGGTAAATGGTCCGTACTTACATAGCACTTTTACCCAAAGCGCTTTACATATACGTCACATTCACCCATTCACACACACTTTCACACACTGATGGCAGAAGCTGTCATGCACATGGAAGCTTCCAACTATGACCCATCAGGAGCATGGTTCGGTGTCTTGCTTAGGGTCACCTTTACAAGAGCTCGACAGGCCGGGATCGAACCAGAAACCCTTGGGTTGTAGGGCAACCACTCTACAAACTGAACCATGCTGCCCTTAACATCCCATACAAAATCCCATACGACATCTCATACTGAAACGCACTGCTCAGCTTGTCAAAATATCATCGTATTAGGAGTTTTTTCATTTGTGGGAACTTTGTGTTAGTCCAGTCTGATCAAATCATACTCGCAGACAAAACCTCCACTGTCAGTTGTATGCAGAACCAGTCAAAAGTTTGGACACACTTTCCCATTGAATCTAATGGGAAAATGTGTCTAAACTTTTGACTGGTAGTGCATGTTTAAGGTTAAAGGAAAATCACGATTGCATTCCCCAACATCATGTGCCAGTCTGGTGTACATGCATGCAGACAGACTATATCAAAAAATATGTTGCCTCTTGGTTGTGAGAACAACTGCATGAAGGGTAGAACCGAGTCTATGTCAGTGACTGTGAGCCAATAAGTTTTTTAAGCCCTAACCAAGTGGTATTACAACTCAAGGTCAACCAAGAAATGACAAGGTTTTACCATAGCATGTTGTATTGACATATAACAATGGCAACATGTTTAACAGCGTCCACTATGGAGACAGTTGTTTGGTAAAAAGAATGTATTTTAGTTCAACTGGAATTGTTTTCCATTTTTACTACAAATTTTTTTTAAATTTTTAATTAAACCCAACCAGGAAATGAAGTGTCATCCTGCCATCTCAAAGTTATAGTTCATAGTTCGTGTTAAAATAGCTGCATTTTGCTGCTGCACCTAACCACTTTTCCTTGGTGTTTAACCCCTGCTAAAAGCACCAAATGTTCTCCATGCAAGTTCCATAGCTTGTAAAAGCAAAAGCCTCAACAATGACATCACCTCTGATTTGGAACGATTTGTATGAGAAGTATTTTCCTCATGCCGCTTGTAGAGGTGGTATGTTACAGGATGGAATTATGAGTTGTATTTAAGTGTAAACAAAAGGCAGAAAATGTTTAAAACCAAGTTAAATGTGCTTTAAAATGGATGTAAAATTTTCCTGTTTAAGTCTAATTTTCAAGTTCAAGCTGACTTATGCTGAAGGAATAAAGCCATATCTGAAGCTTGTAGGGACATAGTTTCTTTGTACCAGTAACATTTCATATTGCAAATACTGTGTTTATGTTTAATATGAATAAATGAAAGCTGGAATTGGTGTTAGTCTATAAAATTAGATAAATCCCTAGGTGTTCAAGTGCTTGTATTTGTTGGAGTGTTTTGGTCATGTGGTGTGGTATTTTGAAAGAACCTTCATAAATTTATGTTCCTGCCTCATATCTTTTAGCAATATGACAACCTTGCTTGCTCTTACATTAAGAAATAAAACATTTTTTTTTCATTTAATTGACAATTTAGTTGGACAAACTTAATTATAATCAAATGTATTAACTTAGTAATTGTTCAAATTGTTTGTCAAGCTAAAAACACCCAATTATTTCTGCCTTGTCTGTGAAATTTAAATAGTTTTTGAGCATTTTTTATGCATAACAAGCAGTTTGATATCAGATTAAGCTGTGGTCAGTATCTGTCAGCACAGTATTTTCCATTTTAACAAACAAGAAAAATTGGAATTAGCAGAGATTAATGAGAAAATCAATCAGTGATGAAAATTGCTACTATTCAAAAACAAAATCAAAACATATTTTTTCTTTGTGGTTTCATTTAGTTTTAGTTATTTTTGTTTGTTTTCAGGTTTTAGGAATAACAACGGGATAAAAGAAACACAAAGAAATTTTGAATGAATGCAATAATAAATTAAACAAATCTAGGTTAAAATTGATTTGAGCATGCCAGTGTGAGTGCTGGGTGTCGATGAATTGTGCATAATGGTCAGTTGTTGCATACACTGTGAAATTAAAATTCCTTTGTTGTGTGACACTCAATGTGGGACATAGGGCTTGCTCTTGCAGCTGCAAGCTGGTAAATGATATGTTGTTTCTATAATGTGCCATGCTGTGCTAGCAGTTTTTATGGGTTTTTTTTGTTTTTTATTTTCGGCAATACGCCACCAGAACCTGCTTTAAGCGACTTTTTTCACAGCTTCCCAACATCATACAAGGATAATTGATGTTGCGCTACTTTGAACAATCCTGCACCCAATTCTAATTCCTAAAATTACATATGCCTGGCATTGCCACCTCTCGTAAAAGGTACCTCACTCAGTGTCATGTGAGACGCCTTTCACACAGTGTCTTTGCTGGAGGATGGCCAGTGCAGTATTCAGTACCATGTACACAAATTTAAAGTCTGCAACTTGTGTAGTACCCCACTTATTGAGACCACTTCTGCAAATGAAGACAGATCTCTAATTAGGATACCTAAGGAACAACGATAGTCCCCATTCTGCAGCACTGCTTGTAAAGTAAAAGACGTTGCTAGTGAAAGATAACGATTTGATTTTTCTAATGTAGAAAATACTTCAGAGGCCATAAGAAGGACTTCCATGCAGTCATGTGCTATCTCATCTTGACTTTGTATTTTCACTTCTTTTTTCACTTGTACAGCCCTGTAATGCAATGTAATTTACTTGAGAGTATTTTAAAGAATTTGCTCTGTTACACATCTTTATAACCGTACCTACTGAACAGAAACCAAACTATCTATTTTCTCAGTGTAAATGGATGTGCTTCCTCTAAATGCAGTTAAGTAAAAATTGGGTTAGGGTTTCCCCATATACCTGTAATAGTGGAAGATTGTTTATTTTCACTGAGTAGTAAAGCCAATTTAATACAGTAATTTAGAGTAAAGTCTTTCATTTAAAAGCAGCATTTTATTTGTTTGAGAAGTATTTGACATATGCATTATGTATTAGTTGTACACAGTTCTTTGCATATAATTATTGTTTTGCTTTTCTAACTTTGAAATGTGTAAAGCGGTAGCAGTGGGTCAGCCAATATTGGCCTCATATGAATGTTTATCAGTTTCTACTGCGACTGCACCCCTTCACATTGACTGTTGTTGCCCCATGGCAGATTCGACTTCATCCTAATTAGAATTAATAATTGAAAATAGGAAATCGATATGTGCAAATTAAGTAGGGCTACACTCCATTTTATCAGTGTGGCATGGTTTTTGAATGGTCCAGTCAATCCCAGTGACTGTTTTGAGTTATGTCTGAGATGCAGTACAATTATAGTTTAACACAAACTCCATCCACTCTATGTAGTTGTGTCGTATGAACACTTACCTTTGCTTTGATTGCCTTTTATTGCTTATGTCCTGTGGCACAGACAACAAAGAATTTGTTTTCTGCGGGAAAGGGTGAAGGGTAAATTATTAATTTAAAGGAGCAGTGGGCTGTACAACAATTTGCTGATCCGAAAGGTTTCATGAGCCATGTCAGATTCTGTTGAGCAAGTGACTGGTTTACTGCACTGAGGCAAAGCCTCTCTCCCAGCCTGCTTGCATTACTGCTCAACTTTATTAGAAAAATGGGGTTGCCCTTTTAAGTAGCTTTACTTTTAAGTGCTTGTTTAGAATGAAGTGTGAGAAGATCTGGCCTTGTATGTCTTGGTCAGCCGATGGACCTGTTAACCCTGTTAGTGCTGCACTTCAAGAAGTAGCTGCTGGCCCCCGCTGTACCTGTATCGATCCAGGTTCACATCCTGAGTAGGACTCAGACAAATTATCAGATCCTCCTTTGGATAAACAACTAAGCCAGACTTTTTAATCAGTAATGTGTAGTCCTAAAAGAATCAACTTATTTAGTCATTAGTTTTGTGGCTCCACAGAGGCAACAGTCAGATCTTGTTACTCCTTATCCAAGTGCAAGGTGGTATCAGGAGTTAGCATATGCTGCATTATAGGGAAGATAACTGTTCTTAGAGTCACTGTGTTGCGTTAGCTTAGTCCTCTGCTGCACATCCCCCAGGGAAATATGAACACACAGGGGCTCAGCTAAGATGAATTAGGGCAGGACAAAATACACGCCCAACAGCAGAAGCTGGAGCATGTTGTTATTCCAATTCAGCAGAATGGCCCACATTAATTTTGGCAGCTTCTTCTGTATGTTTAGAATCCCATTTGTCAAGCTCTTGTGGATGTATCTTTAAGTTTTTACTTGTGTCTTGGTTTTTTGAGCACTAATAAATAACTGCGGAACAGATGTCAGCAGAACAAGGACAGAACAGTAGCGCCTGTCTTGTGGCATATTGGCAGCCTTTACAGCCTCGGTTTTAACAATGGAGGGAGACATTTATCATTCAGTGCAAATTTCTCCTTTAACACCCAATCATCACTTTCCCTCTAGACCCTGTCTGCTATTCACTCTATTAGTCTACGTCATCGAGTCAGGGAAGCTGCAATGAATAGCTTAATGTGAGTCTTTTATTCAATATCTCTTGTTACAAACAGCAGAATCATGGATCTTCTCGTGTCAGCTAAATTTTAGGGAAAGTGTTTCATTGTTCTTCTTTTTTAAAATAAAAGGTAACATTATCTAATAAAAGCAGGTGTCTTTGTGCCATTTTATGTTTTAGCCATGAAGCACAATTTTAAAAATTATAACAAAGGTGAAAGTATGAATCAAACAATATTGAACTTGCAGCTTCTCCTGAGACAATACCGGATATTCATCAAGAAAGTGAGTCATGCTGATTTGCTTTCCTACCAGCTCTGCTAAATGTAAGCATGGAGTGAAAAGCCAGAGCATTGCTCCTTCATGTCTTTAGCCAAGTTATCCCTCAAGTGTCCACAGTTTGTTTTATGTGACAATGAGTGACTCTGGCTGTGGGGAGTGAAGTAGGACTGTGTGCCAAATATTCCAATTTCAATAATGTGGTTTTTCCACTTAGAGTTGGGGAAATGGCACATAGCTGTCTGCCCCAGCAGCCTCAAGTGACCAGCGTTTATATGAGACGTGATTGGGCTGTAATTGAAGTTTCCTATTGTCCTGTATCCAGCTGAATAAATGAAGGATAAAACTAAAGAATTTAGAAAGACATCCTCTTTTTTTAAAGAGCTTGACTCACACCATTTTGAATTCAGCTTTGAGAAGCTTATGGGGGCATTCTGTGGCTCACACTTCTCCTTATAGAGAACAGTGACAAACTTTTTGCTGTTGAGGCCAAGTTCAGTTGAATGCCTGGATAAAGTCAGCTGCTGAAAGCTGTTTGGTTTTAATCCTGTTGCAGCCAGCCTCTGATTATGCAGACTCTTGAGCACACTTCAAAGCACAGCAACCACCACGATGGCTCTCTCAGTCTGTTCTTTGGACTCCACCTTCAGAAGTTTACTACCTGCCTATACCTCTAACCGTGATCTGTTTTGTTCCACCCAAGAGGATTTTGTCTATCATCTTGGGATTGAACATTTCTGTGTGTTTGTGAGGTTAGCCACATTCTAACTGTCATGCATTGTGAGCACTGAGAGTTCAGGCTTACAGGTGCATGTGTTCTCTGGTTAGGCACACTGACCCAGGCCAGATGAGTTAATGAGATGGATTGTAACTTCCCTAGATACAGACCTGTGTGGGATTTGTTGACAATACACCACAATCCACAGGGGTCCTCATCACCTCATACAATTTAGTTGTACCCTCTAGAAACTCAAGCCTTTATGCCACATGTAACTTTCTTGTGCTGTTTCTCTCTGTTTTTGCCTGCAGCTCGTTGTGAACTCTGACTCCTTAATCACAGTTAAATGCTGTGAGAGCTGGGAAGTGAGAGACTACTGGGTAAAGTTTGGAAACCTTTGTCTAGCAGAGAGGCAGCAAGATAATGGGCTTTGCTCTCAATGTGCTGAGGCCTCTAACTGCAAGCTTTAAGAAGGTTTAAAGCTTCCTAAGGCAACATTAGTTAAGATCCAAAGCGACAAAAATGGTCGCTTGCTCTGCAAGCACTTTTTTCTTTACACTGACATCCTGTTTTGAAATATATATATGAGAGAATAAAAGTTTCTCACTTTTAATGTGACCCAGGTTTAAGTTAAAACCAGAGGTGATGATGCCTCGAGTTATGTGGATGCTGCCTATTTTTCTGATGTGCTGAGTGGGCTCTGATGAGTACTGATAGACTGCTAAACCAAGTTGTAGCTAAACTGCTCATCCATTACTGCAGCCGCCTGCACACCTCAGATTTAATGTGCCTGGGTCGTTTGCGTGGCAGCAGCTCAGCCTTCAGGGAACTCATTCATGGCAGACTGGAGGCCAGCAGCAGATTAGATCAAATCAGTGGGAGCCTTGTAATGCGGCCTCTAGTCTGTCCAACTGCAGAAGTAATACTGCACTAACCCAGTGTTTAGAGACCCCCTTCAGAGAAAACCTGTCTGTATCAGCCAAGGGCTGATCATCTTCCTGCTGTGTGCCTGGAAAAACAGGCTTCAGTGCCGTCCACAAAAGAGGATTCATTAAGCTCCTACACTGGCTGATCACAGCTCTGGCAAAGCGAGCATACAATGAGGGGGTGTAGTGTCTTTACATTTTTCAAACCGAATCTGCAATGATGTGAAAATCAATAGTGGAATATTCGTGGTCCTTGCTGTTGAGATGGCCTGATCTCAAGCTGTTCTTCTACATGAAGCAATACAACTCCTGATGCTACTGATGGATAGACATCAAGAATACGACAATCACCTAAATTGTCTCTCAGAAGACCAATTACCCCGGTGGGAGTCAAGACTACCTTCTACCCTATCTTAGCACTGATTGTTCATCACATACAAGCAAGTTGTTCATTTAACCTTGAAAATTAGTGTTTGCTTGCAGTTATAGATTTTATTGAGTTTTGTAAACAGAGCAATTCCCTGAGGTGTGAGGTTTTCCATCTTTCCTCTCAGGTATCACTTACAAGTATCAGTAAGCTCTACTTTAGTTCATGTAATTCAGTTATTGTCCCTTTTAAAACTTAACCAGTTAACAGCTGTCGGAATTATTTTTGGTGTTCAAAGATGGTACCTCCAGATGATTTACACATGATTTTCACTGAGCACGACCATGGCTTTATCCTGGTTTTACTCCTAGAAAATGCTTGCTGTGCTTTTACTTATAAGATCAACCAATCAGGATATTTAGCAAGGTTTAAAACATTAGCATTTATGAATAGTGTTTTTCATTGTTAAAGTAATTATAAAGATTTTTTTTCCTGTTGACAATTTTGCTAACAACTCCAGCTCAGAAAAATTGAAAACTGTTATATATGAAAAATGACCCATCAACAGTTTAAAAGTGCTCACTTTTTTGCAGATTGAACTCACCTTTCATTATGTCAGCTGTAATGTGTCAAGAGCACATATTGTATATTCAGTCAGTAGCATATATTTCACTATTAGCAACCCGTTTGCAGATTTGTTTATGTATATTCATTTATTTTACTTGTTATTCATGCAGAATTGTATTTGTTTGGAGCAAAGGAAGCAGCTGAAATTTTATTTAAAATGCAATAAACATGCCCAGGTAAGAACCAGTTTTGGAAATAATGAATTTTATTGCAACCAAAGAAGTTTTATGAAATGATTATGTTTATATTAAAATGGCAACTATGGGATTTGATTGCATTTCTTGTTTTGATTTCTGACCAAATCTTCTCTCTGAGGACATGTTTCAGTACTTTTTCTAATTCCATTCAAATCCTTTTAATTCAGTTCTATTCCTGTCTATTTTTTTTAATTATATTTGCCCATATAACTTCAGGTTTGTGACAGGGAGAAACCTCTGAGGGAGCTTTTGCTTGGGTGTTTCTCATCCCCCATGCAGTGTGTGACCCTGAGATGGATTGAAGAAAGTGAAGAAATATAAACAATGTGGCTGCTCTGGTTTTTTATTGTTGGAAAAGTTCAATGAAAAGATCAAACCCAGCGATGGTGCATTTCATCATTCAGTATCCTACATTTTTGCCTTTGTATATTTGTGGCATTTAGTTGTAGGCTCATTTATTATTTAACTGGGATTAAAAAAAAAAAAAAAGTTTAAAAATAAGAAAGAAAATGGTCATGTTTTTTCTTTTAAATATAATTTGTCATCACAAACATTGTTGAAAATAAACTGTATATTTTATTAGTTGCATGTAGATCTTGTACAGCAGTAATATACAGCAGTACTTGACTTTTTTTTAAATTAATTTATTTTTTTATGCTTGCTTTTTATTCCGTCCTTATGTTTTTTTTATGAGTTTTATTGTTTCACTGTGTAGTTGTTTTATTGTTCGGCAATTTGGACACCTAAGGTTGTAGTAAATGTGCTATACAAATAAACTTGAACTTTAAATAATATACGGAAACAACTTAAAAACCAGTGTCAGTGTAACGTTTCACGTAAAACAGCAATTTTCTGACTCATTGTGTTGTTTTTAACGCCACAGACTAACCCTTGGCTAGAGGGATACCATTTTAACTCCAGTTTCATTAGCTGGTTCTGATTCACTTTGCATACAATTTGTTGATCACCGGTTTTAACCTTAAAGATAAAAAGCCCAGTTTACACATATTAGAACTGTGAAATTTTGTCTTTCATCTTATGAATCATCAAGGCTATGTCTGAAATAAGAGGTCATTAGTTGGAAGAAGTAATTCCCATTACATTTATTATTAATAATTAACTATTACATGTGTTACAGAAATTACTTATGAATAATTTATTTACTTTACTTGCTTTTAAATAACTATTAGGATTTAAGATCTTTTCCGGGGTGAATAGGGGTGCATACCATCTTTGTGTTTGTTATTCTGGCCTGTTTGATGTCTTGTGTCTGTGTGCCCGCAGGCTGTGAGAGTGACTTCTGGGGGCCTCACTGCAGTAATCGGTGCCAGTGCCGAAATGGGGCAAAGTGTAACCCGATCACAGGTGCTTGCGTCTGCACCGATGGGTACCAGGGATGGCGTTGTGAGGAGCCCTGTGAGCATGGTTTTTATGGCAAGTTGTGCCAGTTACCCTGCCAGTGTCTCAATGGTGCTACCTGCAACCATGAGACAGGAGAGTGCATCTGCGCACCGGGGTATACAGGAGCTTTGTGAGTACCACAGACATGTTTACTCCTTTGATATTTTCTCAGAAAAAAATGTAAAAACATTTTTATCCTTTACCTGTGTGGCAGCTGTGGAGAGCGCTGCCCCTCTGGTAGTCATGGAGCCCAGTGTGAGCAGCGGTGCCCCTGTCAAAATGGAGGAACATGCCATCACATCACAGGAGACTGCTCCTGCCCTGCCGGGTGGACGGTAGGTCAAACAACCGCTATGAATTTCATGAAGAAAAAAATGCCTCAAAGAGGAAAAAAAAAAAAAAAAAAAAAAAGAAATGCCATTGTTGTTTCAGATTTTAAAAAAAGAAAATATTAGGTTTTCACTGTCGAGCTTAAAGTTCCCTGTGAGTTTAAATGATTTCTTGCACGATTTACTTGTACTTTTAAAGACTAAGTCCACAAACAAGCAAAAAGAAACCATGCATCAGCAGCATCTAAACACCAGTGACTTCAGATTGTACAGTTTCTGGTACGCTGGCTTTAAAGTCCTGGTTGGTGGTGAGTGATATGTGTCATAAAATGTTTTTTTTTATTTATTTTATTATTTTGCTTTTTCAAGGGTTCAGTTTGTGCCCAGCCCTGCCCTCTTGGCAAGTATGGTATTAACTGCAGCAAAGACTGCTCATGTCGCAATGGTGGACTGTGTGACCACGTTACGGGACAGTGCCAGTGTGCAGCTGGCTTCAGTGGACGCAGGTAAGCAGCTGATGCCTCTGCCGTTAAAACTTTTCACTCCTATTTTAAAAATAGGTCAATGGGATGATTTATTGATATTTGTATTTAATGCAAAAGGATGGTTTTATCCAGACAGCCACTCATTGGCCTATTCTCTTTGTGGATTTCTAAATGAGGCGCAAACCTGACTGTTTTTTTTTTTTTTTTTTTTTTATGTTCTCACACTCAAGCAAAATAAGCATCTATAAACACCCATTCCTCAATCTGAAGGTAGAGTAGACACTTTTAATAGAAGTGTTTATGTGAAATTAATCTTGTACTACACGCTGGCCAGCAAGGTTTAATTTCTTCAGCTTTCATCCACATCCACTCGCAGCCAGTCCATTGATCTCACCAAGGCCTACATGCTGTTTGGGTTCTCCTCATTAATTATAAGTAATGGACTTATATTAAGGTCTCATTGAAATCCACAGATCTTTTGAGTTTCCCATGCCTGCTGGAGCAGCCCAAAGCAACCTGCGTTTATTAGTTCAGCTAAAGCAATTGTCTCTTTGATGGAAACACTTCCTTTACAAGACCTTTCCTTTACTTTATTATTTTACAAAATTGCCCTCATTCGTTTTGTCAGTAGCGGGCGAATTAACCTGCCAGGAATAATCTGAGATTGCATCAACCCCACTTTCTCCTGTCTAGTATAATGATATAGTTGTCCTCTGTTACAACTAAAACTAAAGCTAATTTAATCATGAAACATAACTTAAACATATTCTAATGTAATGAGAATATGTATTCTAATACTAGTCAAAATAGCTTTGTCCAACTCCAGAGACTGATATTACACCAGAATTTAACAGTAAAATCAGTATTTTAAAGTGTAGCCCGAATCAGTTTTCTAATCTACTTCTGTGTTTCATGTGGAGAAACTCCTCAGTAATTTTTATTTCTGTAGTTGATGACAATTATAAAGTCTCATCCAGCCCCTGCAGGGATATTTAAGTGCTCACAGCAAGCTGTGCTTTGTAGGTTTCCTTGGAAAGTACTCAGTAAGTTTGAACATGTTGGTCTTGATGTTTCCAAGTAAATTCCATAATTTAAATCTTGAAATGTTAATAATGTATGTGATGGTAGCTGAAGTAAAACTTTTTGGAAAAAGTTGTTTTTTTTTTTTTTTTGCATAAATGACATAAACTGAATTTTTTAATCATTTTGTACATAAATGTTAATTTTCTGTTAAGTATTTTTTTTGTTGTTGTTTGTTTTTTGTGGTAATGACCTAAACGCTAGCATCATACAGCTTTAATTCTTTTAACAAACAGTTAAGAGATTAAGGATTATAGATCATTGAAGGTGTTGTCATTGGCCTGTTTCCTCTAGATGTCAAGAAGACTGTCCTGTAGGCACCTACGGTCCACAGTGTAACCACAGGTGCGAGTGCCAAAATGGTGCCAAGTGTCACCACATCACCGGTGCTTGTCTGTGCGAAACTGGGTTTAAAGGTCCAAATTGTCAAGAAAGATTCTGTCCTCCAGGTCTCTATGGCTTTATCTGTGACAAGTACTGCCCCTGTAATACCACCAACACTGTGAGGTAAGTGAGACATTCGTTCAAGGCCACACACTTTCACTCCAGCCGAGCCACAAAGCAAAGCCCTTCTGTAACTTAATATGAATAAAGACTCTAGTGACTCAATTTTGTCTCAACTTAGCTCTAAGCCAGCGCTCATTCTGAAGTCTGGACACCTCTTGGCCATGTCATCCAGTTAGCTTTTAATCGCGACCTTTGCTTCATTCATAATTTCTCAGCTGCATTCATAGTTAATGCAGTGTTAATGCTCTGATTCCGGCAGGAGTTAGGCATTGGCCATAGAAATCATTACAGAGTGAAGGAGAAAAGGGACATCTCATCTATCTGAAGCATGAGCGTAGACGTATGGATGGATGAATTGCTGTTGGCGATGGCTTAACACTTTGATCCTGTTCAAGAATGAAGTGTGGATAGTTTCAGCACAGAAACTTCATCTCGCTCTCACTTTCTTCCTGTTACTACCCCATATTTCTCTCTCATTATGTTGTAGCTGCCATCCACTTTCTGGTGAATGCTCCTGCTCTGCGGGATGGACAGGACTTTACTGTAATGAGACCTGCCCGCCTGAATTCTATGGCGAGGGATGCACGCTGTCTTGCAGCTGTGCCAATGGAGCTGATTGTAATCCTGTCACAGGTGCCTGTATCTGTGCCCCTGGCTTCATGGTGAGTATTTCAATTTGACCTTTTCTTAAGCTGTATCTCTGTTCTGAGACTGACAGGACAAGATGGCAGTACAGTTACGCTACACCAGGCTTGTCCAATCCGGTTCTTAAGGCCACTCTCCTACAGATTTTAAATGTTTCCCTTGCTTGCAGTCACCTGGCTCAAATTCTTGAGTCATTAACAGGCTTGTGGAAAAGTTGAGGACAAGTTGTTGAGTAATTCCATTTAATTTGAAAAAGTAAAGTTAAAGTTTGGAAAAATCTAAAACCTACAAAACAGTGGCCTTCATTTATCAGTTTTGTACAGTTTTATGCCACACATATACGTAAAATAATGTACAAAAAAATAAAAAATAAAAATAAATAATTAACCCTGTAGAGTAGGGGTCAGCAGCTACATTTGTATATATATATATATATATATCTATATATATATAGATATAGATATATATACACATATATAACATGTATTTATTTGTGTAATGTGTGTATTCCATACACAAAAAGTCTTTTATTTTCTTATATTTTTAACATTCTGTCGGCTCTTTATTATGTCCTTTATTGTTCAGCAAGCAGATGAGAATGTGGGTCAGGGAGACCTCAGGATTGAACCTGGGGCACAGCAACAGCAACAACAACTTATTTTCCTTGTCTTTCCGTCTGGTCTTTTTGCTCCTGAAGCAACATTTCTTTGACGGTTTAGTAACCGTGCTGCTTTGGTCTGCTGCCTTCACTATCAGGAAAACTCAGACAGAAACAGCTGCTAAACTCTACTGCTTCCACCTTCAAACCGAGGCCGGGAGGCAGAGGGAAGGTGATTACTCCTGGGTGAAGCAGCAGCTAGTTTCAGTGTTAGCTCCCTTCATTTTACCCATCAGTGTTTAAGCAGACATGGGACTCTGCTAGAACTAGAAGAGCTGTGTGGTGTTTATTGTTAAAACTGGTGGCAAAACATTCACTTTTTTTTCTTTTTTTTTTTTTTTTTTTCTCATTGTAATCTGGCGGGCCAGTTTTGACTTGATGACAGCTAGTTGCTGATTACTGCTATAGAGGGCCTGGGAAGTTTTTTTCTCTCTCTCTCTATTAAATTCCAAATGCAAAGCTTTGCTAGTGCATGGCAAAGTAATACATATTGTATATATTACAGCTTCATATACTGTAAGGTAGCTGAAGACCTTTTAAAAGGTTGCAAACCTTCAAATCTTTAGCATGAGATTTGCAAAAAGTGGGCAGACAGTAGCTTTAAAACTATGCATGCTAGTCTAGAACAGGTATGAGGGGATTAATCTATGAAACAGGCACTATAATGATGAGATTATAATTTATATTTTAATCTGACAAATAACATCAGGGATGAATACGCTCCTGCCATGATGTTGTGTACGTCTCATTAGCTGTGATATGGACAACTTAAGTACATGTATGGAGTATATAAACATGCTGCAATGACGTGATTGCATGAAAAATAATGTTTTTCATAAAAAATTGCTTATGAATTTGATGTTACATTGTTTTATAAGGAAATAATTGTACTCTTATCGAACCAGATGTTAACAACTTTATTGACAGAACCAAGCAGTCAGTTAACTCTCCCTGATAATTGTTAACTTTCAGTGTTTGTCCACATTAACAGTAGTTAAAAGGTCTAAGCATTGGAATTGAGACAACCTTTTTCAGTCACTTTTTTGTGTCAGGCCTCACTGTGTTATGTGAAAGAAACCAGGACTCATTAGAATAAAACATAATCATAATTTTTGTAAAAAATAAAAAAATCTAGACCTAAATATGTACATTAATTCAATCACACTTTTCTAGTACCACTTTTAAACACATGTGACAACAGTATATAAAACGTCCAGGGCTTTGTGACAAAATGACTGAACAAACTGACAAGTGTCTATTTTAATCAAATATATTTTTGAATTATCTCAGTTTGTAACCATCCACTTAGTTTAATTTTTTTCTCATAAAATGCCTGCCACTGTAACATTGCTCCCTGTTATTTTTTATCAAATTCATAAAAATCTCCATTTTGTTTAATGCAGCAATAGTTACATATATAAGTTTGAGTATTTCTTACTTAATGCTCTGAAATATTTTAATCTTCTCCCACATGAATCTTAGTTGTGAAGGTTGCAGGTTTAATTTATTTTTCATGTTATCTGTAGCTGTAAAATATATGTTTTTGTGGTTGTAATGTCTTGGAAATGGTCCCAGGTGCAGCTTTTTGTACTCAGTCAAGAACAAGGTGAGACGTTTTATCATTGCCTTATTATGGATGTGCTCTGTTACACCGTTGCTTCAGTGTAATTCATTTATGTTACAACCATGTCAGATATCAACAATTAGTTGTGCAGTTACAATTGCAATGATGAGAAAAGAGCATGCTTAGATCTGCATTCCTACACTAAGTGGGAGAAAATGTAATCTTTGACCAATTTTGTTTTAGCTGTTTTTTGTGCAGTCATCTTGTCCCCTTTTTTCAGCTGTCAAATTAGTTAGGTAACTTCAACCAGATTCCCCACTGTATTTCTTTTTCTTGCAATCTGAAGTTACAGAGCAACAGAAACCAAGTGGGTACAAGTCTGCCAATATTACATTTCAGTGGAAATTGCCTGTGTCTTACAGGGGGCCACTGTGGTGAATTGAGCTGCAGAGCCGGGCTACAGACTGTGTCTTAATTTGCTCCACCTGTTCTCTTTGGCGGCTGCTGGGAAAGGCTGCCAGATCTATTAAATAGACCTAGAGGGCAAAAGCTGGATATAAAGGGAGGCAGTCAGATGGGAACAGACACAGCTCATATGGAGGATTGGTGTGTTTGTGAGTGGGAAAGAAGAAGTGAACACTTGTGTTTCTTTTGTTTTTTTTTTTGTTTTGTAATTTTGACAAAGCCGCTGCTGTGCAAAACAACACAGACATGTTGTCTTCAGCAAAGATGTGTGGCTGCTACCTGTTTGAGCTGCATGCACAGTAGTCTACATGATTATTATCAAGTATAGCTGTTAAAATGTGGCTGATGATTGCATTGAGGCCATGATTGGAAGTGAAGTCACTTCCTCAGGGAAGCGCCGATAAGACTAAGTCTCCCCACTGCATCTTTGTTCTGGAGTCCCATCGGGGGGCAAACCAAGCAAAGTGTTGGAACAGACTGAGCACCTGCACGCTTGATTTAGCTCTGGTAATTGGACATGCTCTTTTTGACTGGGACAAAGTGATTACATGTTACCTATTCAGGCATTGTCCCTTGCAATCTGTAGCTTCTGCACACAGTAATGTACAGTTTCTACAGGGTCTTTTGACAGTTCTGTATCTGCAACATTAATGAATTAGAAATAGATTACAATGTGCAATTTGTAGTGGTGCAGAAAAATCATAATACCTTCTCTTAGGGTTTTTCTTGCCTCATCCAAAGGTTCATAGGTTCGTTTTTGCAGTGCTGCATGAAATTTAAACTGCACTCACTCATCCAGCAGTTAGATGAACTGCTAAGGAGTGAGACTGATTGGTAATTAGTGGTGCCATTTGCATCTAGTCTCAATGGGTAATAGTCTAATCAATGTGTTTCAGCTAGTGGCTTTCTGGGAAAAAAAGAAAAAAGAAACACTCCAATTACATTAAGCAACTAATAGGTATGAATTTAGTGTCTTAGCCAAGGACAACCTGGCTGCCTCTGAGGGGCTCAGGTCTGGTTGCCGCCTCCATTGGCTGTGCTCTGTAAGGTCTTACTGCTCTCATGCAATGGACTGACAGCCTGTGTATTAATAATGATTCTCCTCATTCAGACTTCTGTCCTTCCCTGCTCTGAAGGAATATGAATCAGATAACTAATGAGAGAGCTGCCTTTCCACTCTAGAGAGCAGTTCAAGTCTGTCTGCGCTAGGAAGGTGAAGCCAAGTGGAATTCGGCACAGCCATGGATACAGCAAAACCTATGTGGTCATTTGTGGCTGCATGAAGTTTTATCCATGAGCCCAGTCACCAGTAAATTGTCTGTCCTCTAAAAAGAATGACCGAATCCTCCCTGCCCAGCCCCATCTACGCAACCCCCTCTCACCACCACCACCCCCGCTCGGCTAGTCAACTTCTATCCACGCTTAACAACTGTAACTGAACTGCTATTGTTAGCAGTCTTGAAGCTGTCATTTTCAGCAGAACAAAGGTTATTGCAGCCGATTGATAAAAATTTCATTCGCAGACAGGCGCTTTTATGTGGTGTACGGGGAGGAGAAATGTTTTAAGATGTGTGTTCTGCCCCTGGCGTCCACTGGCACATCTCCTCCTGCCTCCTGTTTAAACTGAGTTCAAAATGATAATGAGAGGAGTGAGCAGCCAGCAGTCCCCCAGCACTCTGGTGAGCAAAGCAAGATCCACCCAGGACTCCTATGGGCCTCTAATTGGAACTCTAAATCATTGTGTCACCTGTCACTCAAGGTAGAGTTTGAAAGGGAGGGTGTGGGAAACCGAACACTGACTGTGATATCCAGCTGAGGGTGGGACAAAACTAGTAGAGGTTGGCTGTGCTCAGCCTTTAAAGAAGAGAAAGCCTAATGACAGTCTGTTGCAGAGGACATAGAAAGAGTACTCTATGTCCTTTACTGGATGCTTCACTCTAATGCAATGGCAAGGGACTAAAAGGCATGGCTGCCGATCTCTGATTGGTGCTCTCATTAATAGCAGAGTGAGTGCTGCCAGCTGTCAGGGATGCCTAGGAGATTCTGCTCTCCCCTGTGGAATTTATTTGCTTGGTTTTTACCCCTTTTTCTTAGTTTTGCTGTGGCCACATCCTCATATATTGTTATCCCTGCCACTGCTAACTCGCACCGTTGACCTAATGAGGGTTTAGACAGTGGTGCTTCTTTCGATACACATCATGTCTTGAGCATGAGTTCTATAATAAGTGCTGCAGATGGACAACACATTTTGCAAAGGTAATACACAACAAAGAATGGGGCAAAAACATGACTGGTGTTGGTCTTTTTTTTTTGTTGTTTTTTTTTTTTTTTTTTTTGCGTTTCTTAAATAAGGACTTAAATATAGTCCATCTGTCGCTTCCACTTTTGGACGTTGACTTCGCACAACCCCTGTTTTTGGGTGATGAGATGCATTTTCTCATAAATGTGATCCTACGAATCCTGCAAGAATCCAACTATCATTCAAGCAAAAGAACTGAAAGGTGGAAAAGTTTTGAAAAGTAGATCACTCTGCATTGAAACAAAAAAAAAACACCTTTTAATTCATTTCACATGTTTACAGTCTCATCATTTTTAACAGTTCTGGCTTCAGGCAGCAACCCAGTCAAAAGTGGGAGCTGTAGCAGTGATGTGGAGGCAATGAAGGAAGAGATGCTGTGTATAACATAGGTTAATTAATAAATAAAAATAGAGATTTTTTTCTAAATTATAACACAGTGTAATGTGAGCACAGACATCACACATGTTTTTGATTCAGTGTTCTAATCTTCTGATAATGTCACTAGCTGAAATGCAAATGAACATCCATGAATCAGACATCCCCTTAAAAAGTACATTTCTTCTAATTCAAGGACTGCAAACAGCAACTTCGAACTTGTGTACATACTTTTAATGATATCAATACTTCATATTTTCTCATTATAAGCTGCTGTTGTCTCAATTTATTTTGAGTGAAGCCAACATTGTCAGAACTGGAAAGTTCTCGCAGAATACATGTTAATATATACCCTGCGTCTTCCACTACTCGTTTCACAAGGCAGTGGCCACAGCTAAAGTAATTGAAGTATAATGAGAACAGAAATGGTTGAATTAATGAAGTGAAGATGTGTAGACTGAGGGCAGATTTGGTCACTGCTTGGTTGGAGGAGGATGGATGAGGACTGTGGATTTCTGGGCCTTGGAGTCTTGCCAGTCTCTGCTGAGAAGAGAGAAGAATCTTTCTAAACAGAGATGTTGAGAGAAATTGAGATAGACTGAAGCAGAGTTGAAAAAGCATGACTGGGAGTGGGTGCTGTCAGAATATATAGAGTGCATAATTGGGAGCTAGGAAGTGATAGCTTGAGGTGATCAAGTGTGGCCCATTCACTTGAACTCCACTTAGAATTTAAAGTTCGTTTGCTCCTTTTCTGTATACAGATATAAAATAACTGGTCTTAGTAAACAGTAAGCTATGAAAAAATGCAATGAACTATCTTTCTCCTTTTGTCTGTATGCATTCAGACTTTGCCATTCCTAACTGGGTAAGCCCAAGTTAGCATTCATTACAAAATCTTTGTCTTACAACTTTGCATTGTTCCCTCACAGGGTGAGGATTGTGCTACAGTATGTCCACCTGGCCTGTATGGACCAAGCTGCATGTTTACCTGCTCCTGCCACAATCATGCATCCTGCTCACCGATCGATGGTTCCTGTATCTGCAGGGAAGGTAAGAATAAATGACTCATGCTGGAAGTTCAAAGCAAGCTCTTTATGTTATGAAGTATAATGTACTGACTGTACAGAATAATGTTTGAGCTGAGAGGTCGAATTTTCACACAAATTGACATTTGTGCACATAAATCTTCTATCATTCTCTGTTTTCCTGTAAGTACTGTATCACAACTGCCAGCTGGTCCCAACCTTCATTTATTGTATTCCCAGTTTTTAGTTCAGTAAATGATCAAATAAGTTGCATTTCTCAATCCTGGATCTCAGGTTTCTTTTCTCTGCATTTTTTAAATGCGCCAGACCACTAACTAACTGTGACCTATTCATTTCAACCAAATATGTTGGAGCAGGTAAATTGCAGGGTGGGACTGGGAAACACTGACATAAGCTATACATATTATTTATATAGGGACAAATTTATGATAATCATAAATGTATAGCTGTTGATGGTACTTTTTTGGCTTACAAATTACACTTATAATCCTAGGTTAGGATTTAACATCTCTTTCATCGCATATAAAAAATGTATTTTAATTTTTCAGACTATAAGATAATCACAAAAATAGGAAAATTGTGTTTCATCATGTATATGCTTTATTATTTTGTGTTGTTCTATAAATCATTGGAAATTGTGATTAGTCACCTTTACAATGAGATATAACTTGCAAGAATCAAATTTTTGTTCAATGAGCAACACAGCTAAACGTGTTGTTAGTTCTTCCATAAAATGTGCCAAAATCTCCAGCAATTTTCCCTTGGTATTCACTCTTATTTTGAGTTGCTCTGTGGATTGGATGATTGCACTCCACAGTAATAAGGAAACAAAACAACACAGATTTTTACACTTTATTCATGTTACGCTGTTTGTGACCTCAGTAGTGTGTGGAAGATCCAAATGCAGCCATGACAGCTTGACTCCTCCTGTTCATGCTGGTCAGCCTGGTCACATTTTACTGTGGGATGGCATCCCATTCTTCAACCAGGAGTTGTTGAAGGTCAACCAGTGTGGTTGCGTTGAACAGACTGAGCAAATGCTACAAGGTGAAAAAGTAAACGCTGAATATATCAGTGGTCAAATACAATGAAAACATTTGTTCCCACACATTAATTTCTGGTTTTACGTTTTTATACTGAGATGACAAGTGGAAAAGTTCTATGCAAAATCGAATAAATAAAAAAAAATGTATGCACCCTTCAGAAAGGCTACCATGTAAGACCCATACTTTTCAAATGATTTATTTCCTCAGTAAAACTGTGCCTTTTGAGTTTTCGATCAAATCGTCAATGCACACTGTGCATTTTGCACATTATTGGCCCGTTTAGAGTGCAGTAGATGCCACATTAAAGGCTTTTGGACAAAATTACCTTGTGATTGATAACTGCTGTTCTGGCACACAGTATCCGCAGTTCACATCCACAGTTCTTGGTTAGATTCACACCTTGTTCATTATGCTTGCACTCAAGACAATAAAAAAGTAATAGACAAACTACTTGAGAAGACTCAAGACCTCAGAGTGATATATCCACCAAGTTTGCTCTACTGGTTTGTGTTTTTTTATTTATTTTTCAATAGGAACACTACTTGAATTGACATGTGACTTTAGATCTTTTGTGTAGGCATTATGCAATGCATTTACTTTCTGGGATTCAAAATCATAGAATGACTATTTCTGTCTATTAAAATCATAACATGACTAAATTTTATATTGCGTTAAACTTTCACACCTGATTATCAAAACTGTAAAATTACTCAATTTTCAAAGTAACAAAAAAGTCACATGCCTTATATGTTTTCCTTTGCAAACTGTAACACTGTAACATACTACTGAATGATAGCATGCTCAAAAATGCTTACAAGGGGGTAGATGGTGCTGGAAGGTACACCACAAATCTTCATGGGTATTGGCACCTGGTACCAGCAACTATTTTTAACACCTACTCAGCCAGGTCAGACCCCTCTCTGGCTCCACCCTTGATTGCACACCACCATCCCTGCAAACATAAAAAATAAATAAAAAAATAAAAGCTATCTGGATTTGGGAATCCCGTTTTTCGGGTCACATAATCCAGTTAACTTTTACCCTGGTTGTTCAAACCAAAATAGGATGTGATCACCATGATCCAGAATCCCGTTTTTCAGGATCACCAAATCTAGATTTCCAGCATGTAAATCAATGGGGCCTGGCATCTATGTGAAGAATAACAGGTAGAAGGGATGGTTTGCATAACATAACTACTTGCGAGTGGAACCACAGGTAGCATGTAACATAATACATGCATGTATTGTCCTGCACAACATTGCTACCAGGTGGACTGTCCCTCTCTGTGACAATGTTAATGACGCACCTGAGCCCGGTGTGGAGGTACCAGCCCAACCTTTGGCATTCTGTCAGAATGAGGGACGGACGGGACGTGTAGTGAGTGAGGGATGCAATCGTTAGACATTATTTGTGATAGGTTCTTTTCTGATTTTGCAGTGCTGACTGACAAAAAATCAATTGTTTTATGTGTTTGTTATGGAATTTGTTTGCGGGTGTCTATTTTAACCACTTTATCACTGTAACAGTTAAACAGGTCAGATGCAACAATCTGGGGTTTTACCGCAGTTTCCTCCTGAAATCCGCCTTGCAATCCTACCCTCAGTTGGGATCAGAATAATCCAGTTTTTTTGGATCAAAGTTATCCAGATCCTACTCAGAAGTTTTGAACAACCCAAACTGAGGGTTTTATCTAGATAACAACTAGGATTGAATTACGTGATCCAAGCCGATTTCGAAATCCGGATTTCCCTTTTGAACAACCCATTTTCAAAATTTGATCCTATTCAATAACCGTTTGAACAACCAGCCCCAGAGGATTCACTCTTTCTGTCTCATCATATACCATAGCTTTGTTCATGAAAATTACATTTAAAAAAACTTTCAAACTGTTTAATATGTCTCTGCTCTCTTCTACCCAAGGCTGGCAGGGTGTGGACTGCTCCATCCTTTGTTCTAGTGGTACGTGGGGTCTTGGCTGTAATCAGACTTGCTTGTGTGCCAGTGGAGCTGCATGTGACCCAGTAGATGGCACCTGCTCTTGTTCTCCTGGGTGGAGGGGAGAGCACTGTGATGAGTCCTGCCCTGTAAGTCTTTTCTATATAAGAATGTGCAGTAAAAGCCCTGTGGGTCTTGAGTATTTTGGAATATCCTTAAACCTTTAGTAGCTGCCATGTGTTGCTTTTTAAACTATAGTTTTTGTCATCCCCCAGGATGGGACCTATGGGTTTGAGTGTCGTGAACGCTGTGACTGCCACCACGCTGATGGCTGCGATCCTGTGACTGGCTACTGTCGCTGCTACCCTGGATGGACAGGTTTGTTAATGCTTCATCAGTAATCAGAGAAGGCTCACATCTGGAACGGAAATAGTCTCAGAGTTAGAGACTGTATACATTTGTAGTCCTCATCAGCCTTAAATCAAATCCATCAGATGCTAGTCAGGCACACTGATTTACCAAAACAGGAAAATATGCAAAGGCATTGATGGTCTATGTTGTACAGTATGTTTACAGAATTCTAAGCTGTGTTTCTTTAATTAAATGTTTACTTTGTTTTTCGACTGAGCTAGTGGGGTAGTCGAATGGGAACTGAGCGCTGAATTAATTTTCTTGGCTGGTAAACTGGATGCTGGTATGCAGTCATGCTTAATGGTTCTGCACAATGACTGAACTAAATCATCAGATAAATGTTTGAAGGCTGAATCAAAGGACTGGCCCAGAATGATTTTTTTATTCTTAGACACAGGCTGTGATATTTAAATTTTTTCGTTCTGTTCATTAATCAAAGTTGTATTGTGTGAAGTTTTATTGAATCTACTTCCACATTTAATCATCAGAGGATTGACTTTTTCTTTCTCATCATAGGTCCTCCATATGAACTTTGATTCCACTTTAATCCAAATACTTACATGGACATATGTGTCAGTTCTTGTCATTTATATCTTTTGCTCACATAGAAAGAGTTGGTGGTGGAAGTGTGAATGTCACAGGAAGGGTAAGGATCTTTATAGTCAAAAATGAATCGTCATATCTGAATGTCAAATAAAGGCGGCCAGCAGAGGACCAGGACTCTGAGCCATGGTAGAGAGGAGCAGTCTGGGAGGGAAAAGATTCAGGAGGAAAGGTCAAGTCTATGAGCTCTCAGCAGCCCACTCCACTCAGCCTCCTGAGCTTAAGGCATTTATTCTGGGAAACAATGTAGGTTTTATTAGCTGCAAGAACAGCCGACGAAAACGGGCCTATCATGCTCTGAATCCTGCACAGGTCGGGACCATCTGTCAGCCTTAATTGAGTCACTAGGGTGCAAGGCTGGGGGCAGTGTGCAGCCCAGTGGGTCGCACAAACACACACATGCATACTTAAATTGTGAAGGAGAAGACTGTACGGGAATCATCATGGGACCAAGTCAGGGATGGAATAAAATGGCTATTTACAGGAAGTCTGGTGCTGTTTTGTACTGTCATATGAGCACTGAGTGTGTTTGGTTCAGGTTATGGCATCCTACTGTCAACCTGCTGTTGGTGTCATTATGAAGTTTGCATGAAGTATTGAGAAGCTTGATTTTAGGGGTGTATACATGCAAATGCCTAAGCTGTCTTTGACCTATGCTGTTATTGCTGAGCTGTTGTAAGCCTGACATCAGCCAACAAAAGTTATTTAAAAAGACTTGATGCTAGGGCTTCATGCTATTTCATGTTAAAAAGAACTTTGCCTTTCACTTCTGAAGAGATGCTAGCCCATGTCATAGAGCAGGTAATGTAAGTGTGTGCTTATACGCGCTAAGAGCAAAAGCTAAATAAAAAAGAGGAAAGGGAGGTTTGCTTTGCTATGTTCCCTTTGTACAAATTGGATACTGGAACCTCTGGCACTTTGCAGCAAAGAGCCTTCTTTGAAGACACTTCAGTTCAGGCTTTTTCACTCCTTCTCTTTCTCCCTCTTAAGACATCCAGAGTCTCTCTGTTTGCCACCATTAGACTGAGAAATGTGATACTCTGTCTGCATTCATTTTCTAACAGTAAAGACAGTCACAGTTTTTTTTGTTTTTTGGGTTTTTTTTTTCCTGGCTGGCCTAGCAGAACCTCAAACACACTCTCACATGCCTTGCCCTCCTTTTGATGTCCACGGCTTGGCTCCCTACTAAATCACACCACATCACAACCAACATTTCCTCTCCTTTCCTCCTCAATGGCTGCCCTAAGGTGCTGTGGTTACTGTGTAACATTAGTCCCCAGAGTTTAGTCCAGGTTTAATTCAAAGGTACTGCACTAATGCTGCTTTAAGGGCTACACCTTTCTCAGATATTCTCATTCAAAGGAAATTTCAAATGAGGCTTCGAATGTGGCTGGTGCTCAGGAGGTTGCAGAGTTTGCATGTGAGTGTGTGACAAAGTGTGTGCATGTGCAGCTGCATTGATATACAGTACGTTACATTTTATAAAGCTCCATGTCTGTATGTAGCCCACTATGTGCGACTTTTCTCCTTTCATCCCACTTTTCTGAAAGGCAGAGAGAAAATGTACGGCTCTGATGGATGTGCTAATGCATTCATGCACACAGTGAGAACCCTGTGTGGATGCAGTGTTTTTTAATTGTTGGCTGGAGCTGCACCAAACATACTGTGACACTTTCAGACTGTGCTCTTGTAGCCTGAGTACCTCCCCTCAGCTTTGTACACAACCCCAGCTTTGCTGAAAGAGAATGGGAGACTAGCTCAGACTCTCTGGAGGCCCAACCCTGTTAATCAACACAGTGCACTGGCAAGGAGCCCCAGTCAGATCAAATATAAAATACATTTGGAAAGGAGAAATGAAGTGTAAAAGATGGGCGAGCTAGAAAAGATTGAAAAAAATACATAATAATAATAAAAAAAAAAACATTTCAAATGCTTTATTTAAAACCAAAGCCAGCTGAGGATCCATGCCAGTTAAATAAACCTGCAAAGATCTGTTAAGAGCCGGCATAGTGAATGCTGCCCTGTAATGATGTATTTTTTACAGATGGCACCCTATTTGGAATGTTTGAGCATACCAATGTTCTGCCTTCTTAGTGTGCATTCACTGAATATTTGTTTTGTTAATATGCCTGCAGGAATCCACTGTGATAATGTGTGCCCACAAGGCTTCTGGGGACCCAACTGTTCAGTCAGCTGTTCCTGTCAGAACGGAGGGTCCTGCTCTCCTGAGGATGGCACATGTGTGTGTGCACCTGGATACAGGGGGACCTCGTGCAAAAGAAGTAAGTTTCCTACTCTTTCTAGAAGCAACCTCTCTCAATCCAAAGCTTATAAAAAGAACTGTCTGAGTCTTGAGAGCAGCGCAGTAACAAACTCCATCACAGCACTGACCTTGTTTTGATCTTTTAAGAATTGTTAAAGGCTGTGCCAACTGAGGAGAGGCACTCAGCTGTCGGTCATAATGGTTTGAGTGTAAATCCTTCATCACAGCTATCACTTAATCACCCCTACGGCATCCCCCAGACACACACACATAAACACTCTCACTCCACATCCTCCTACACTGTCCTTAACAACCAGCTCACAGTGGGAGACTCGCAGTCCTCGCCTGAGGCTCATCAGTGGGCATGCTCACTGGGACCGCCAGCTCTGGTTTCTGAAAAGAGTCTGTCTGAAGCCGCTCTCAAGTGAGGGGTTCACTGATTGGGAGCGAAATTCAGTCACAAACCTGTAAACATCCATTTGAGTGGAATATAAGAGGGAAACTTGAACAAGCTGTATGTGTGTGCATCGCTTGCATGAAATGATTACGCCAACAAATTCAATATTTGCACAGGTAATTTACTCGTCAGGTAAAAATCTCATAACTGCAGTTTTTGTTTATATGTGTGTCTGTTTTTCTTTGCTTCGTTTTTGTTTGTTTTTTTTTCTTCTTTTTTTTCCTCTAAACATTTAATTGGGGGATTACACGCTTCTCCAGAGAGTGATAAAACTGTATCCCACCTGGTGCTTGAATTAAAATCTGAACCCACTGGATAAAGTTCATTTTCAATGGTTGTCAAGTCAAAGTCGCGACTGTTTTTTTTTCAAGTGTCCATTAAAAAAAAAAACAAGAATTGTCTCGTGAGAATAGTGACATTGGAGTAAAATTCTTTCTAAATGAAAATGGAAGTGCTGATATCTTTGACCATCCAGTTTTAGTTGCATCCTCTTTTCATATTCGGTCTGTTGAACTTCCTGTATAGTGTTTGTAAAAATAACCTTTATACTAGTGTTTGAATTCCTGCTGGTTTACATTTATTTAATGAAATCTGCATTATTAACACTCACTTGTGTATTTACTGACATAATCAGATCATAAAACTGCACTTGAGACTTGACATGAAACAGACTTTAACAGTTTTCTTAACTCTTTTACTATTCTGTCTGTGGTTGCAGATAAAATGGCAGTGATTACAATAATGACTGACTTTTCTGCTCTCACCCTCCCTTTGCTGCCTCTCCTTGTCTTTTCTGCTATATTTCCTCCGGCCTTGATTTTTCTCTACTCCCTTGATCGCTCTTGTCATTGTGTGTCTCATAATTATATACCTCTTGTTCCATCCAGCATTGGTGACTGATTCCCTCTTCTCTCCTGTCATGCTTTGCTTCGCTGCTTTCAGCCTGCTCTCCTGGGTTCTATGGGCAACGCTGCAGCCAGTCGTGTCCGCAGTGTGTGCACAGCACCGGACCATGCCATCATGTTACTGGCCATTGTGAGTGCCTGTCTGGCTTCTCAGGCCCTTTGTGCAACCAAGGCAAGTAGCCTTTTTCTCCTTTTTACTTTCTCTTACTTTTTCACTTACTGTCAAATCTTTTCACCATGAAGGTTTAGTTTGTGCTATTATAGGAAACAAAGCAAACATGCTGATACTTAAACTATCTGTTTGCATTTTAGGGTCTATGAATAAACTTTTTCTTTCTCTGTATTTCAAAGTCCATGTGTATAACTTCATGCACTGGCTCTAATAAGATTAGCAAATGGTCTGCAGTTACCTCTCCCACTGGTATCTTATTTATCACAAATAATGACCAATATTACTGTACCCTGAACGAAAAAACAGATTAATAAATAAATAAATAATAAAATTATCAGTCTTCAACAGAGACTTTCAAACTGCAAGACCCATTTTTTCAGACAAATAATACATTGCTTAACATTGTCGTCCCTCTGCCTAATTCAGGGAGCTTCATGTGAATTGCTTTTCATGAAAATACAAAGACAAAGAGGCAACTCGTGCACATCTGTTCCTCTTGTTAATTCTAATTTCAAGGAAACCTGTCTTTTGTGTATTGCTTGGAGATGATTCAATTACATGGAAAGACGTTGTTGTGTGAAAACATCTGAAATGATTTTGCAGCCGGTGTTTTGCTGCCATGATGCTCCTTGTTTCAACAAAGATGTGTTTGATTTAGATTTTACACTTAAAGAAGTCATAAGTAATTTCATCTCATTTATGGCTTTTGAAGCCAAATTTTTTTAAATGAGCATTTCTGCAACAGTTTAGCTTCATTTGTGCTCTGTCTAAAGTGCTAAAAACAAGAAGACTTAAAGGAAACATAAAGAGTTTAAAATTTAAGCGTTGTGTAAATCAATTGTGTTACACATATGATAGTGTTAGTATATGGGGTGCATATTTTCATTTTTTCTTTTTGTTCACATCTTGAAATCAGCTCGTGTGTGACCCCAAGGTGCTATATTTGTCTTGTTAGCATCTCCTCATTGACCTTGAAATGCTGCAAAAGTCTGCATTAAACATGGCTCCTAAATTCAAGTGTGCTGTAGATTTTTACTTCTTCTAATTTACAATTTTTTAAATAAATTGCAGAACAGCAGTGGTTTTTTTTTATTCTCTTTCATGGCTTTGAGCAGTGTCTTATAAATAAAAGTTTAATAGCTTAGCTGAAGGAAAAGAGAAAAGTAAAGATGAGAGCCAGTCCTAATTTGTCATGGCTATAATTACTGTTGAGCATGCGTTAGGCGACGAGGGACGAAGGTGGCCGACAACAAGCACATTCTCCTCTTATTGAGCCCCATCGGCGTCTTCACTTGTCCTCTGTCCAGCACACAAAGTCCCAGCCTAATGAAGCTCTCCTAGTGAGCTGAGGCTTGAATCCCCCGAAGCAGCATGGGGGAGCCAACCTCAAGGCTTAATGACAACCTGCTTGAAGGAGCTTGAAAGTGCTCTCAATCTGAGGGAAAACCAGTTGAAATGTAATCATTAAAATCACCCCACATGAAAATGAGTCCAGCCCATCTTTTTCTACAGTGAGGCACCTTATCAGATAATTCCAACTGGGCTATTCTGTTTATATGAGACCTTTAATCTATCTGCTACAGCTGCAGCTTCTTGATCCTGAGGGTTGGATACACCTTGGTACAAAGTGTCCTGTTGTCTTCCCAAAAAACACAATGGAGATTTCATTGGAAATTATATATTTTATGAAAGAGTGCCAGAGTGCATTGAAATATTAATTTCATAAAATATTTATACAGCGGTCTGTGTACATGGTCTATTTTAATTCTGTGGTGCATCATTCATTTCACTCCAGTGGGTGAAAATAGGGCAATTGTGCCACAGGAGGCAGCAATTGACTCCTCTTTTTGTCAAAACAGATCAATTTACTTCATGTCCACTCAGATAGAACAATATATCATCCATTAAATGAAATGTTCACACAACTTGTCAAAGGATGAGTTTGTTTGTGTAAATGTGCCTTGTGATCCGCCCAAGTTTGATGTCATGATGTTAATAGAGTTCACTGGTTATTGGCTGTAGTACACACAAGCAGGTTATCAGGTTTGATTTGGAAAGTGATTTGTTTGTTTGTTCTTTCCTGTTTTGCAGTCTGTCAGAATGGCAGGTATGGGAGGGCTTGTGCTGAAATCTGCCTCTGCACCAACAACGGCACCTGCAACCCCATCGATGGCTCCTGCCAATGTTTCCCAGGCTGGATAGGAGAGGATTGCTCGCAGGGTATGGCTTCACTCCTTCATACTTACTTTTTTTTAGTTTCCCATTTCACTCTCTCATTGTGTGTTTCCCATCTCCTATTTTATCCCTCACAATTACCTTCATACACATTAGTCATGTTCATGACCCTACGCATATACAAGAACTGCCCTCGGCCCCAGATGATGTAAAACACATAGCTTGCTTAAATGGTTGTTGTAATACATTATGCTCTTTGATTTGGTGCACCGTAGGCCAAAGATCATTAACACAACTTTGAGCCACCACGTCATGGGATATTGATGAGTATTTTGTGTGTGTGCATGTACAGTACTTAGAATAAAAATAACTTCCAAACTAATGGATGATCCTCGACAGATATTCAACCTGACACATATGTCTGCTCAAATAATGCAATATTCGGCGGGTGGAGGGTAATGATCACTCTGGATTTTCTGCTGGGAGTTGTCAAAATATTCCATGTAATGTTTTGTATGATTATGTGGAGTACTGACATTCCCTCAAACATGTGTTCAGTGCTTGACATGTGCATGTCTTGGGGTACAGAGTGAGTATGGGAGAGTGTCTGTGACCATGAGCTTGACTGTGTCTCTGGCGTCTGCAGCCTGTCCCTCTGGGCACTGGGGCCCTGATTGTCTCAACTCGTGTAACTGTCACAACGGAGCCCAGTGCAGTGCCTATGACGGGGAATGCAGGTGCAGCCCCGGCTGGACCGGTCTCTACTGCACACAGCGTGAGTTTCTCCTGCACACTTAATAGACATACAGTGGCATCTACTGGCCAGCTAGCAGAACTGCAGTAGATGAAAACAAAGGAATTTTTTTTTAGACTTTGGTGTAACTGGGTGACTTAATTTACAATTCTACTTATTTATTTATTTTTACTCTTAAGAGAGTAACATTACACTGAAACTAATAGTCACTTCATCATTTTGCTCATCATTCATTCCAGTCATTAACCCAGATCATCAACATCAGTCCAGTGATTCAAATTCCATTATTGATTACCCCAAGGGTTTACTCAATGCTGTTTTTGTGTGAAGCTTCTGCCATTGTGCATGAAAATGTAATTTCTTTCAACTGTTTTCTTTTTGTTTTTGTCACGTAGATTCTTGCCATTCCCAGTTGTCTTTGCTTTTTTCTCCTTCTCTTGCGTATGTTAACAGCATAACTAGATTTTCTGCTGAAGCAGGAAATCTTTCATTTCCATTCATTCACATAGTCCCCTATTGAGTATGCAGCAGAGGCATTGAATTATATTGATTTTTCTGTTCCCATGCGATATGACCTTGACTCTTTATGTTGTCTTTCCCTCTCTTTCTTTTCTCCACCCTTCCCGCCCCAACATTATTATACATCTCTGTCCCAGGCTGTCCTTCAGGGTTCTATGGCAGGGACTGCGCTGAAGTCTGTCGCTGCCAGAACGGCGCAGACTGTGACCACATCACCGGCCAGTGTGCATGCCGAACAGGTTTCATTGGGATGAGCTGTGAGCAGAGTTGAGTAGACCCCACACATTTTTTACCCTGAGCAAAATTACCCTGTGTATGTGTTTTTTCTAAACACTTTGGCTCCTGGTCAATAAGTGGTTTAATTGTGATGGATGTAGTAATGCGCCTCTCTGATATGCAGAGTGTCCTGCTGGTACATTTGGATATGGTTGCCAGCAGCTGTGTGAGTGCCTGAACAATGCTACCTGTGACTACGTGACTGGAACCTGCTACTGCAGCCCAGGATATAAAGGCATCCGCTGTGATCAAGGTGAGAGGTGACTGAGCTGGTTGAAAATTTGTGGTGCATTTTCACTCAAACACAGATGTATACACACTGTTTGAATGACCCATTCTCTGTGTTTTCTATGTAGCAGCTCTGATGATGGAGGAGCTCAACCCATACACTAAGATTAGCCCAGCACGAGGCTCAGAGCGCCAGTCTGCAGGGGCTGTCATGGGAATCATCTTTCTCCTCCTCATCATCATGGCCATGCTTAGTCTGTTTGTATGGTACAGACAGAGGCAGAGGGACAAAGGCCATGAGATCCAGCCCAGTGTTTCCTACACACAGGCAACACACATTAACAATACTGACTACTCTCTTTCTGGTAAGATATTTAGGTCTACTATGCTATGGCTAAATAATTGTCCATATTAATCTTACACCTTGCACAATATGATTAAATGTTGAATAAATAAAAAAAATATTTAATATAATCGTACTTGCATCAGTTTAATATAAAATGTGACACACACATTTATCTTTCAAACCTTTCAAATCTTTCAAACCTTTCAACCTGTAAACCTCTCAGAGTGTGGCAGTACTGTAGCGATGAGGACCAGTGGCTCTGAGATCACTCAAAGTCAGAACAGCAGCAGCAGCGGGCAGTGCTTCTCCAACCCTAGTTATCACACTGTGGCTCAGTGTAATGTCCTTTCAACTATTTCCAGTAACCTGGATGGCACTCTGACACTCAAAGTATGACCATTCAACAGTGTACACAGTATTTTAATTCCTAGTATCACACACAAGAACAGAAACCAATTATATTCTTCCTTTCACAGTCAAGCACCCTGAAAAACAGAAATGGCTCTGAATGGAGAGCCTACTGCAACCTCAATGACATAGGTCAGTTAAACTCCTCTTTTTTTTTTCTTTTTCAATCATGTCATGTCACACGACATACAGGCTGAATTTAGACTTGTGAGCAAAAATGTGCCAAACTGCAGATTCAAGTTCATAGATGTGTCATTAATGCGGATCTTTTTTTGGCACAAAGCTGCTGTGAATGAAGATGAACCAGGGGTCTCTTGTTAAACATAACCTTTGCTCTGATTTTGATAAGATATGCGTGTGGGACAGGGACAGTACCGGTGCAAAGATGAATAAGGGTCACTATGAGCTCATTATTCCTCCTTTTCTTCCTATGATGCCTTACATTGAGTCAAAGTCTGCAGTCTTAAAAGGAGACTTGCAGAAAATTAACAATTAACATTGTTAATTAACATTTCATAAATGGCTTTTAACATCCTAAACTGCAGCTGTAAGCAACTCCAAAGGTTTATTTGTCTGTATATCTGAGACAGCTGTAACTTTTCCAGTTGGCAACCATTCAGTGGAGATACAGGCACTAGTGTGTATGCAAATAATTATTATGAATGCAAAAACAGAGTTGTAATAAATTATATCAGCACGTCTTTCATTTGTAGGATATAACTGTTGAAAGGTGCTTTGCATAAGTAATCATGCCAATGAGACTGTGTCTGCTTTGAGCTACACCTCAGTATTATTGTGGTCTTTGTAGACTTTTTTTATATATATTTCTGCATTAATATGTAAACACATGTCCTAAAGCTGATAACAATATATACATATATATATATATATATATATATATATATATATATATATATATATATATATATATACATGTAGCTGCTGACCCCTACTCTATAGGGTTAGTTATTTTTTTTATTTTTTATTTATTTATTTTTTTTACATTATTTTACGTATATGTGTGGCATAAAACTGTACAAAACTGATAAATGAAGGCCACTGGTTTGTAGGTTTTAGATTTTTCCAAATTTTAACTTTACTTTTTCAAATTAAAGATATATAAGATATATATATAAGAAGTATGTGAACTTTTTGTCACAACATCTAGCAGAAGAGCCACTGCCCTGAAAGTTTGACATGCTTCCCAACTACAACACACAACACTCAAGCCTGTTCATGACCCAATGATTTGAATCAGGTGTGTTGCAACAGGAAAACATGTAAAACCTGCATGTCGGTAGCTCTCCAGGACTTCAGTTGGAGATCACTGATCTAGTCTGACTTGTTTTGTAACCATAATAATGACTAAGTATTTGCAGCAGTTGTTGAAGAGTCCTATACACATGTGGATGAATTTAAGCCCACTTCTCTGTACGGAAGTTCCTTAAATCTAGGCTATGGATGGATTTCCACACATTGAACTGCTGGCTTCATGTCAATCAACAACATTTCTATGGAAAAAGGGCAATACTTTATCATTTTAAATCATTGGATCGTTTGACAGTGATCCTAAGCTACCCTAGCCCAGAAGCAGCAGACCACCACCACCAAAACTCTGTACGATCCGCAGAGTCCTTATCCACTTTTAAAAGCAAGCTAAAGACTCATTTGTTTAAGGAGCACTTCCGCACTTAACTTAACTCTTCTACTCAACAGAATAAGTTAGAAAGATCTGTCCAGCTCTTTGGCTCAACCAGCTACTGAATAAGCTGTGTGCACTTACGCCCAAGATGATATTGTGTGATGAAGTTGTGACCTTGTATTTAAGCAAAATTACTTACAAAAAACTATAAAAAACTGAAAAAAAAAACATTTAAATGCACTGCCTCTAGCACTACATGACAGCACCTGGGTCCAGCTGGACTCACAGCAGTCTGACTATCACTTAATGATGACGTCCCATCTTGTTTGAATTCTTGCTTGTGTTGTTCTTACTCTCAAATGTAAGTTGCTTTGGATAAAAGCGTCTGCTAAATAACTGTAGAATATAGAACCATGTCTCACATATCGGACATAATCAAACAATTTAAACTGAAACCAAAAATTGTTCTTATACTAGACTTATGAGCAACAATATTAACCTATTTGAGAGAGGTCAGTTATTTAAAGGTTATCCTTGGTTCCTCTGTAAAACTGTTTGATTAATAAATACTTTCTAACAATAGTTTTAAATTTGTGTATAATCTATCTGATTGTGGATTGTTAAATTCAAAATGACTGAGAAATAGTTTTATGACATTTTCCAACCTGATGAGCATCAACAATGTTTTTGGGCACTCAGAAATCTTTTTGTTCTTGCGGCAATACATTTTTTCAAACACATGTTTGAAGATCAGACTGTGATAAAATTTATTTTATTAAAACAGGAAATTGCAATGGTTCATAAACTTACCAACCACAAAATTATGTATTTAATGTGATACTTAGTGATGGTGCAAACTAGAAGAATTACTCTACAGCAGGAATCATGCAAATTTCAGGTTTATTTTAGTTCTAAACCATGCAAAAACATAACTGCCTGTAATCAGTTCTTGGTCATGCTTCATATAAAGTTGTTTTGTTCAATCTCTTCATTTCCCATTTTTGTTTCAGCATGCAGCAGATTGATTCTTATGATCACAGGTTATAAAAAGTTATAAACTAAGTTAGCCATAACATGAGCCTTGTCTTCCATCCATTATTTGTGTTGTTTGGCAAATTTCCCATCATCTCCTCATTGATGTAAACTTGTAAGCCTTGGGGGATAAGAAAGCAGATCAAATTTTCATTACAGCTAAGCCATCACTTAGCTCATATTCCTCTAAAAATAACATACTATATAACACATTACTTGTCAGTGTTCACATTTTGGGGGAATTTATGAGATGTTTGCCTTTTTGTGTTGCTCCAGATGTTCAGCAGGGTGAAGCGCAGACACAAAGAGGCTCAAGAAAAGGTAAATTAAATAACCGCAGGAACCGATTCTTTGTGTGTGTGTGTGTGTGTTTGTGATGTTATTCTGCATATGTAATCCTGTTCTGCTTCACCAACACCATAATTACAAAATCCTTTCATGCTTAACAGCTCATGTACCAGTTTTCCCTCTTGGATTCTTTCCACTTCTAATACTTTCATTTTTCTGACCCAAAATCTTACATCCATATATTCTCTATGATTTATGTGAAATTCTGAACTTTGGACAAGATCATGGTGGTCTGAGGTTTTATTCTTACAGTAATTGCTTTCAATGGCTCAGTGCCCGATACGTCACTTTGTCTCCTACACTGTGTAGTTGGTGGTGAATGTGAGGGACCCAAGGGTGTGAAGAGGTTCGCTGCGGTCTCTAATGAGCCCTCTTATCAGATTGATGAGACTGTTATGGATGAGATGAGCCTTCCACTTTCTCCCCTTTGTACTCTGATTACTATATACCACCATTAGTCACCCATCAGAGACAAAAGAAGTTCAGCTTCTTCAGAATGACAACGAGCTTCATTGCCATTCTCCTTTCCTCCCTCTGATATCTGTTTAGATTCCAGTGGTAATACCACCATTATATGTCTGTGACAATTGTCTTTGTTGATACTGAATATGTCCTTGTCTTGCGGCTACTGCAGATTACATCAAGAGCCCCATGTGTACCAACAGCTCCTGCTCCCTGAATAGTGATAATCCATACGCCACCATTAGAGACCCACCAGGGCTGGCTTGCAAACACACAGAAAGCAGCTATGTGGAAATGAAATCCCCCTCCCACCGTGAAGTGCCCTTTGGAGGCACCGCTACACTCTTGGGCACTGTGAGCAGGAATGTCTATGATGTTGGTGAGTGCATTGTTGCTCTGGTGTGGGGAGCTCAGCAGGGTCCTCCAGCTTATGGCCTCTCTGATCGAGGCCCCCGTTGCGTTCCTGTAAAAACCTTTTAAGCCTCCCCAAGAGGAAATGTGACCTGGGTCTCTGTTGCATGCACCCAGTCCTTCTCTTTTGTCCTGAACCTCTGCATGCCTGTCTTCAGTCTAGCTAACTTGCCTCTTATTTTTTTCCCCTCATTTCTTCCCTAAACTACCACAGAACCAACTGTGAGCGTCCTGCAGGGACCCAATGGAATGGCCACCGGCTTCTCCCAGAGCCCCTACAGCCTCCCTTGCAGCAGCCACATCCCGACCCACTACGACATTCTGCCCATGCGTCACAGCCCCACACACACACCCCCACCACCCCCAGAAAGCCCCAGCTCTTTGCTCTAAAAGTGCACACCTTCCACTTCACATCAACAGTGTGCCAGCAGCTGGAAAACAAACTTTCAGCCATTGGCCCTTGCTTTGTCTGTGTGTGCGTTTGATTATGATACTGAGATTTTGAAATGGAGAGACAGCCGCAGCTCCTCTGGATGGTCTCTTTGGCTCCCTCACAGTTGCACTCTTTCCATTGCCCAGTAGGAGAGAGGGGAAGAAAGAGAGTCCCACACCAGCGACCATTCACCCATTTTATTTTCTTATATAACTAATCACTCAAACTGCTGCCTGGCCTGTTTATGGACCTCCTGAAGTGGAACGTTATTGTTCCAAACACTGCTAAGGGCAGTATACATGAACTGGGTGGACAGTTTATTTACAGGGAAAGAGCTCATGCTCATTTTTATCCATGATATAGGTTTATTATTCAAGAGCAGTGAAGTGTTTATAATATCCCCTAAACAGCAGCGATTGTCCCCACATGAAGGAGGGAATTGCAGCCTTGACCATGTCAAAGTGGGCAAAAATTCATGATGTACAAACATCAATGTATGAACATTCATTGCGTAAGCGGCAGATCACGGTGCTGCCTATGTAAAGCGCGTCTGCTATGCAGCGAACAAATGTTCATGCAAAAGAAGCAAATGCTCTGCCCTAAATGTCAGACATGGGAACTGTGCTGAGAGTGTAGCAAGTCAGAGAAAGCATGGATAGATAGAAAGCTATTATAATGGTTCTGTATCCACTGTTCACTGTTATTTAGTAATGATCTCACAGTTAAAACTATTGTAAGCTAAGTTTTATTGTAAATGAAGACATGTATTCGGGTCACTAGTGTTCATGTATTCATTACATTACTGAGAGTCACAGAATAAGCCTAAAGTTTGGATTTTTTACCAACACAAATGAAGTGCTCCGATCATGTGTCATTTTTTTTGTGGAAACTCCTTTTTTTTTTTAATGGAAATGTCTTGGTTTATATTTTGAGAATATTGGATGTTAAGATTTGATTGCTTTGGATATTATGTTTTGTATTTATAAAGGTAATTGCTTTACGCATTAATTTATATTACTGATGATGTTTCTTTTTTTATAAGTGTGACTAGAAAAAAAAAAGATGAGCATGATCAGATAATGGACACCCACTGATGTAGATAAAACACGGTTTATCTTCTTGTGAGATTAGCAGTGTCAGTTTGTGAGCTGTTTTTGAAGTCACTGGAAATGTTCTCTCTCTCTCTCACTGTCAAATTGTAGATTTAAAATTAATATTTCATTTGACCAATTTAAGTCCCACTAATATCTTGTGCATCATTCAAGGTAACCATATGTAAAAAGTCCATTTCAAGAGAGATTTTATGTTTGTTTCAGGCTAATTAACTTCTTTATTGAGTGAACAGAATTTGATCTTTGACTTTGTGAATTTTATTTCACCCTCTGTTGAAGCAATAACACGCTGACAATCGATGCACAGACAGTGTTTCATTGTTGTCGGAAATGATGATGCCATCTTTAACCTGTGTAGTAAGAATTGATCCTACTTTATGTGACTGTTTGTCCTCTGAGGACGGTTTTTTATAATTGCTTTCATATCAAAGCTGGTTGTTGTTTTGGTACCCTAAGTTTGTTTTAAATTAAATGCCTATTCTACCATCAGAAACATGTCTCAGTCAGGTTAATACCCTGGATAACGAGATAAAATCACTTGATGACGTATTCCAGTTTAACTAAGGACTCCACCTTTGGAATCTTTGGTGAGAGATGTTATTGCTAAACCTTATCCTTTATTTACACCTTCTTAATACATAAATATAGTCATGCTCTTATAGACATTTTACAGAGGTACGGTCTGACATTGTACATCTGTGCAGCTTGAGATTGCATCCACTAAATTATAAAGGCAAACACTGCATTCATTAAACTGCCATATTTTCTGTTTTTATAGATGTTTTCAATAGCTGTGCATGTACACTACAGAATGCCATCACTGTTTTCTAATCAGGCGTGTGCATCAGTTCAAACTGAGACCAGGCTGAAAAGCATCTTGTCTCTGCCACCTCCTGTTAAGTGTTGAACCTGAATCACCTTAGATCATCCCCAGCATCATTTATGACTAACAGGTTGTGGCCAGACGTCTACAGTTTTCCACCTGGAGCCTGTCTATGCATCACTGAGATGATACACTGCGGAAGATCAACAAAGGCAAGGTTTCTAAAGGGTTTTGAATGATTTAAGGATTCTGTTTTTCTATGTGCATAAGTATATACAGGTTTGCATCAGACAGCACAGTTTGATGTTTAAACTCTTAACTTGTATTAATAATTAAATATTGACCCTATTTGTCTAGACTGTGTAGTTTTTATGCAAATTATGACATCATAAGTACTATAAGATGTTCATTTTTACCTCTGCCAAGGTGGAGGTCATGTGTTCAACAGTGTTGGTTTGTTTGTCTTTCTGAATGTCTGTTAGCAGCAGAATCCAAATGGATTTTGATGAAGTTTTAAGGAAATCTCATTAATGGAATAAGGAATAAGTGATTAGATTTCAGGGGTGATCTGGATCACTGCCTAAATCCAGGATTTTTTTTGCAAGAACTCTTTATTATAGGGAGGTTGGGATAAGTTTGCCTTTAGAGTCTAACTAAAAATAAGGCCAAAAATCACTGGCAAAAAAAAAAAGTAAAAGAAAAAATCAGGTTTTTAGTGACATCAGCCACAATATAAACTACATAAAATCAGTAAAACATAAAAATATGTGTTGTAAAAGCTATCAAATTTAATGTTGTTTTGTTCCTAAAAGATGTGGAACTTTGGCTAATTGGTCCTGAACACCATTTAACTGGGAGAAACTGCCAGCTCATCAGTTTGGAGGTGTTCAGGTGTTCATCGGCAGATTTCCTGAGTGCTATACATGATTAAAATACCACCCATCCAACAGCCAACAAGCTCAGAGTGATACGCTGCTGACAGGAATTTGAGCCAGTAAGTCAGGGAGATCTGAGGGTAGCTTAAAAAAAAGAAACATACAGAGATGAGAACTCGGGCATATTGATTTTGCAGCTTGATAAAAATCATCACAGTACTGGAAAAAAAACTACGTACTTTCACATTGTCACGGTACAGAGTCAAATACAGCAATAATCTACTTTAAATCAGACAGATGCTGAAAAGTGACTAATTCAGCTTCTGTGTGGACTGAATGTGTGCTTTCCTTTTATATCGGAGCTGAAACTAATGAAGCTGTGATTACTGCGGCAGGGGAGCCGGTGCTGCCTTTCAGCTGATTCACTGTGCAAGAGACAGGAAATGTTTTTGATTTCCTGAGCTTTTCAAGACCAATCTGGATTAAATTTCAATCCAAAGTGTGTCATGAGATATGCAGTTACCATACATGCATGTCCCTGTCCTGTTCTAAGGATCCTCAGTAAAACATGGATATTTGCCTTCTCTGCACCCCATCATTTCTAATTAAATGTTATCACAACGGAATTCATCTACTTTTGTTTTAAACAAATTTATGCTATCTTACATTTGGTATTAAATCAGTCCTCATAGACAAAGAAAAATTATTCGCTCTCATTTGTTCTGTTTTTAAGGCATTCATTCTGATAGAAGACTTTAAAAAAACATTCAGAAGGCTTTGATCAATACGGTACAGTTACAGCAGTTTCTTAGCACATTGCATTACAGTAAAGAGTCACAATTTTTCATTTAATGCAATGATGCCTCTGATAGTCCCTCCATCACAGCACACTGAACAAAACCACTAATGTAGACCTTTGTAACCAAAGGTCAAACTTTTTAATATATTATCTTGCTTTGTCTGATATTCAAAGTTAATTATTCACATAAGCTTACTATGAAGTAGAGAAGATATAGAAATTAGAATATACATTTCCACAGAACAAAGGCTGTGGATTTTATGCTCTATCACTTCCAATCTAATCATGTCAGATAAGTATCTTAGGATGAAAAGATGGGATGATTAAAGTAACTAACAACTCTTTTACCATTCATATCAACGTAAGCTGCAAAATGAACACTGCAGCTCAATTAAAAACACAGTCTGGTCCTGTAAAGTCCATGTGTGTATGGGGACATAAAATAACAGAGCTTAGAGTTTGCATTTAGTTTAGGGCTATCTTTAGGCTGATTATTGAAATGTTAAAATATTGAGGAGCTCAACGAAGAGCTGCAGGGATTTTCCCTCATTAATGCAAACTGTAGGCACAGTTTACTTCTCTGCATTTAGCCTGCCAGCTACAGCTTTCAGCTAAAGCTGTTTTTCACCTGAGCATTCACAGAAAAGAAGATTTACCTCTATACTCTGATAGAAAGCACCGGGGTGCTGACCACACTGCTGCTGGACTACCTGTCACTTTTCTTATATCTTCCTTTCACCTTTTATAGAGCCAGAATGGCAGATTTATGAAGGAAAGGGGTAAGCAAAGTAATCATGAAATATGTATAATGACTTATAATAATAAACTGTGTAAAAGTTTTTATTTTCCCAATCATTTTGTGCCAGTAAATCCGTTTAACAATGCTTTTGTTTAAATATTCATCCTCTGGCTGCATTCAGCTCAGCTTAAATCCATAGCAGAGCTCAGCTGAAGATCTTTATTATTGTCACGTCTTGCCACAGGAACTGTGGTGATCCAACAGACTGGAGCTGGATCTTTACTTTGTTATTCTTAATGCATAATCAGTATTCATCTCAGTCTGGCTTTTGATTTCCATGCCTCTGTGTCTATATCTGCCCCATTTCCGAATCAAAATGTACCTTGACCAAACATAACTCTGCATAGAAATAAGCCCTTTAGCAAATTAAGGCTAGAACAGCAATTAAATGAATAACCTGAACCAGTCTGACTAGTGTCCAAATGTCAGTGAGAATTTTCTTAGACAGAAAAAAAACTTTCTAACTACAACTTTTGTTTGTTTTGTTTTGTTTTGGCATACTGAATAAAATTAAATAAATTAAACAATAACATCCAAAAACTTTGTGTCGTTGACCAACCTACTGAGAAGTGACCTAACAGACCTAAATTAATATTGGACAATTTTCATCTTATTGACAGCCATCAGCCAAGAATAAGACAATATAATCAGATATCAGTGTTTATCTGGCACATCCTGGTTATCTCAAATTAATTTTGTTCTTACCTGACAACACTTATCTATATTTTATTGTACTGAGTACAAGAAATCTTAATGGAGCATTTAGGCTATGAAAAGTAATTAAACTGTTGATGGTTTTTAAATGTCTGTCACATAATTGATCTTTTTATGCCAAAAGTTTTTTTTATATATTTACATTAAACTTTTTTTTTTTCATTTAAATAGAGTTTTATGAAGGGCTGAAATACCTTAAAGGGGCAATAAGCAGAAAATCGTCATTCCTAGACTGAAGGAATTGAGGATGGCTATATGAAGAACTAGAGGTGTAATTTCATCTAGAGTATAGCAGGAATCACATACAGTCTGTGTGTTGATCTTGAGCCCCGTGTTTACAAGCCGGTCTGGCCACTGTTACGTTCATGTGACTCACACATGAACGTACAGCCCTCCATCCCTATAAAAGGCTTCAGCCAGAGCAATGGTAGCACGTACTTCTGAAGTAAAATGACAGAGAGCAGAATGAAATGTTCACCAGAAGACAACCAGGATCTAACATTCCCTCAGAAAACACAACGGCCTCTGGTGAAGAAGTTGTCGGATGAAGAAAGGGACATAACCCGGATTAACATCCGGCTCGTATTTCCAAAGTGGAGAGCTAAAGGAGCTACAGTTTGACTCGGAGCTAGCTTCTTCTGGACAGGTAAGTAGCAGCATAAAAAAAAGTAACAGCATAAATGTTAAGATACTTCAATATGTTGTTTTGGTCAGTGTGTTTGCACCTTCATTCGGGGACAAGGCAAGTGGGGGAAGATGCAGAGGGAGGTGAGGCTCATTACACACTTTGTTTTAGTTTACATGCAGTGCACAACAGCGAACCTTGCGGTAAAACAATTTTGATTTTTGCCCCTTTAAAACTGTTCATTTGTTTTCCAAAATGTATTTATATTTAATTTAATTTATTTATTCATTCATTCATTCGTTGTTTGTGACAAAAAAGAAGACAAATGGCAAAACAGTCATATTAGTTGTCTGCCAAATGATTATTCTTATCATCAGTACAGGCTTAAAATTTTTAAATCAGTGCATCTTTATCACTGATCTATCTATAAAAGTAGAACTCTTGAGGAATCAAGTACAGGAAAAGTACACCCTGAATACAGTCAAATATGCTGGAGGTTCTGTAATGCTGCAGATCTGTGCTGTAACTTCTGCTCTTTGAGGAATTATTAAATTGTAAGGTTTGAAATGAAGATCTTAGTTTTTCAGTATAAGATTAAACTGACAGCATATCCAAAAGTAAAAAATTAATTAATTAATTAATTAATCAATCAATAAATATTTGTTACAATGGAAAAATGACCAGTAATTAGTCTTAAACTGAATCCCTTTGAATTTAAATTAATTAATTTATTCGTTATTTATTAAACTGTAATCTGCCATTGCTAAAAGAACTCTTGTGCCATTGCTAAAAGAACTCTTGCAAACAAAAAATAGCTTTGAATAAAAAATAAAATATAAATTAAAAAAATGACAGAAGTTACTAGAAGACAGGGGCATGAATCTTTTAGACCAAAATTACATACTTGTCATCTTGACAAAGTTTCTGCAACAGAATATTAGTGAATAGTACCAATAACTTTGTTTGGCAAATATTTTAATATGACATTAACACTTTTATAAATATTTCAATTATAAGATACCGTCAAAAACAGTTTTCTTATCATTCTGACATCATGCTTCCTAGAGTATTCTCACTGCAGGATTCTTATTAATATCTTGCTGCTGTGAAAATGAGATTCTGGAATCTGCGATTCCACGTAATGACCACAAGGTGGCAGCAGATATTTTTAAATCACGTTGAATCAAATCCCAGGGTTTTGTCTTTACAAAACCGATCCTTGCCCATTTGATGTAAATAGTCGTGTTTTATCCAATTGAAATATTAGATAAATAACATATTAACAAAGAATAATACCGCCACAACATTTCGTAAACACCTTTTTCTATGAATGGCTACGTTGCGTCGTCACGTGGTTCCATGGTGTAATGGTTAGCACTCTGGACTCTGAATCCAGCGATCCGAGTTCAAATCTCGGTGGAACCTTACATTATTTATTGTTTTGAAATAAAGTGTAAACTCTAAGAAGATAGAAAATGTTACGTAAAATAAAACATAATTTATTTAAATGAAAGACTCAAAACTGTTTAAAAATGCTGAGACACTGCAAACAGTAGCCACAGAACAGCTTAACACCACGTTTCATCATGGCAGTGAGTTTGAAGCTAAAGTACAAAACTACCTGCAGAGGTTGTATGGATAATCAGAGGAAAGGCAGGTAGCAGTGAGCCGTTCTTGATGCAAAATTTACTTGCTGCTCTCTCTCTTTGGAAATGACCTTTTTAAGTCTATGATAAAGATAACTGGGATTCAGTTAAGGCATTAGAAGTTAGCTTGGTAAAAAAAATAATAATTTCAGAACCCTGTGATAGCTGCTTGAGTCAGCGACAGGAAGTCTGGACAAGATGACACGAATAGGTCTAATCTGAAAAGGAACAGAATATGTTTACATATTCCAAGACACCAAGTGACATGATGCACAAACACTATCTTGCAAGGACAGTGTACTTTTATATCCTGTATAGAGTAAATTAACTTTGCACACATGAGCTTATAGAAGTGAAACGGCACTGTTTCTGTATGCTGTACTCATGTTTTCTACTTGGTCAGCAGAGCAGCTCAAGGTAATAAAGAGTTTTCTTCTGTAAAATGACCTAACAGCTCCTGTGGGTTTTAAGGATAAATGTTTTTGCAGAAGCTATATAAAAGCATTATATTATATTTTTTAACAGAAAGAAGCCTAAGAATTCTTGTCAGATTTTCTTTGCACATTCAGTGTGCTCTTTTACTGCAAATGATTTATATTACATTACAAAATAATTACTGTCATATTGAGTAATGGATGAGCAGAAGACTACATTAAACATGACTTCTGTGAGCTGATGCAGATGGATATTAAATATTCACACTCATTAGTGAAGGCTGAATCGGTTTTAGCTCACAAACTCGTAGACAGTTCCAGTTGGTATTGGATGAACAAGCGCTTTAAAATCCAAACAAATGTCCTGTGAACATGCTGAGATTAGGTGCTCAAATGCAACTTAGAAAAGTTCCACATTTTTCATGTTTTTTTGCACATCCTGTCACACTGTCATGATTCACTTGAAGTTAAATTTTTGGTAAAACTAGATGCAAGAGAGACTGTTATTTTTAACACATAACTTTGCTCAATCTGATAGGAGTTTCTTTATTATTAAGGACAACACATTAATTTAGATTTAAAAAGCTTTTGAATTTATGAAATTCTATTAATCTAAAATAGTCTAAATGTAGTTTTATAACTAGAAAGGAAATCCTCTTTAAACTACAGTAAAATAGATGTGTGCAATAATAAAAACATTAATTCTGTGTTTTAACTTGCATGTTGAACCTTTGCAGATTTCTTTACTTTAAATGCCTTTAATATCCAGCAAGAAGTCTGTGTGATGAGTAAACTCAGGTGAAGGCAGATGATTGTTTCTGTTTCTAAATGCAGTCAGGGACTTTCTGTCTGCCTGTGATTTAATCTCAGAAAGATAAATGAACTGTTCCTGCTGAGCATTCATTTTCAAGTTGTCATTTAATCTCTTCTGATATATATTTTTCTATCCAACAACAGTTTTTCCAATTGAACTGACAAAGTAATAAAAGGAACCTTCCAACTTATGATAGCAATAATCAAATATTTACTCCTCCACGTCTGTTTTTTAGGCTTTTACATCTCTAAAAACTGTAGAAACAGGTGTTCTCATACAAGGACTGTCAAGCATTTTACACTTCAAAACTGCAACAGCAATACAAGATGGATAACTGTGGACTACTTTTATTATTTATTTAATTTTACTGCAACATCAAAGATGACACAGCAAGATCATTTCTGCAGGAAAATGGAGACCATCTAAAACTTCCTGTATTAAACCCTCCCAAACTGTATGTCACATTAACCACATTACCACATGAGGGCAGTAGACGGCGGGGATCTGAGCCTGCTCAGTCTTTGAAGAATGTTGTGTTTTGCCTTGTTTCAATTCAGTTTGTCCATTTGAGTACCGCATCATCACTTTGATTAAGTTTATCTGAAGATTTACCTGTCTGTTGGTTGACTAAGTGAAAATAATCTGATAAATGACTTTACTGGGTCATAATCAATTTAATACCAAAGGCATAAATGATGAGGGGATTGCCCAGTTCCGTTTTTCTATAAGACCAAACTACATGTAAACTAGTGTCTGTTGAGTGTAGATGTTGATCATTCTTTATTTCCCAAAGAGAGATTACTCAATTAGTTTTTGAATCAGATTTTGGTCTTTTCTTCGTTTCAGTTTTATAAGTATTTTCTAAAGACACAGAATATACTTACTATCTCTATACAGATATGTTGCATGTATTTTTTTTAGACACAAGAACCCTCCATCAGTGAATTCACATGGTTTAAACAGGGTATTGGCAATACTGGCGCGTGTACTTTTGTATAAATGTTTCTTCACCGTTACAGACGTTGTTCTCGGTCACAGCTGCCAGCGGTGTCATCAATGACGTCGGTGAGATTTGTAATGAGTCACGTGGGCATCGCAGGTCTGGATAAAACGCTGCTCGGGATAACACGGACTATACGGGTCCGTCTAATCTACAGTGATTTCTTTATATGTTCTAACATTAGCTACTACTAATAGTATTGAAATAGAGGGAATAAAATAAAAACATAAGAAGCACATTAAGGAATAAATATCCATTCTCAACGGGAACCTGGGTATTATTTGGACGTCCACTCTTTTTCGACAAATCATCTTTCCATTGTGATGTGAGTAGATTTTTTCTTTTACTATACATAAGAGGAACCACATTCATTACGAATTTAGATGCTCCTTTAGTCATTTTTACAGTATGTTGGGATCTCAGGTACAATGTTTGCTGTTTGTGATGCGCTTAATGCGAGCCTTTGAATTACCATGCAGATATGGGATTGTTGATTTAAAAAATGTAACCTACAAACAAGTGCAGATGTATTTATAAAATGAATAATTTGATGCTTAATAGCGAGCATCGCTGCCTGTGTGTGGTTTGCTGTGCGCCCATTGGTTGAAGACATAGGGAGGCTTATTTTTATTGCATGTCGTACTGATGCTCTATAAGATGGCTTCTTCAGATGTGGACATAGGAAAAGCCCCTCTGTTGTTGTGGTCGATATATAGTGAGATGATTTTTTTTAAACCATTAGCTTTCTGCAAGTATTCCCGGTGCATGTGATGCTTGTAGGCTGCAGGGCTCTTGAGCGTTTTTCTATTTCCAACACCACCTTGGAGTATGTTCTCCTTCATCGTTCTGCTCTGTTTATTTTGGGTGTGTGTGGTCGCCTCATCAAGCAGGCAGGGTTTCCCCTGTCAAACATCAGGAATGCAAATGGCTGATGAGGGTGAGGGTTGTCTTCATGGCTAAAGGAGAACAGATGCTGAATGAAATAAATGTTGTGGTGGCTCCTTCTTAGGTCAGACTGCTATTCTCCCCCCCTGCTGTTAACACAGCCCTCTAATCCCTGCACACAGCCTGACTGTCACAATTAGAAAAACACAAAGTCATAAATCTTGTTTTAAGTTTAAAGTTTAAAGGTTTGTAGAAATGAAATACATTAAATGTAATTGGGGACACTTACAATAAATATTGAAACAAATTTCAATCTGATCAGGCATATTTTTGCTTTAAAACGTATACTTGTAGTCATCTGTAAACACTTGGGCAGTTCCGTCTCAAAAACATAGCCTCCAGCTGTTAAAATAAACATTTTAACAGCTGCCAGTGTTGTAGAAATGTCTTGTCCCTCTTGTGCAACAAGCAAGGAACATTATTCTGGTTAGCGTCAACTTTGGGAGCAGCTTTTAGTTTCTGGTTTTAGTTTCTAGACCACAAATTGATGTCAAAATGATTCACTTAAAAGGAAAAGAGTTAAACAAAAATGCGATATACATAATATTTGTTTTTCAGTAATACTGTAACTACAAAAATCACTACAAGATGTGTAAAATTGTCACTAGGAGTACAGAATTAGATCTGATGGTCTCAGAAACTGGTTTAAATTTTAGCTTCTTTAAAAAGAAAATCACACTGATTAAACGATGGGGACATTCTGACAGAAGTGATTAACAAATGACCCCTAAGCTGACAGTTTAAGATGACTCATGAACACAGTAGTGTGAATGGAGAAATAGTTTGTTGGCTGGCAAGAAGAGGAAATCCGTCATGTCCTTATATGTAGTGTTATTTAGAAGAAAAGTGTGGTGAATGAAGAGATTGCAGTTTCTGGGGAGACCATGAGTCACTCACTTCCAGTCTTGAGCTAACACAGGGTTGTCCACAATTTTTCAAAAATCAGATCTCAAAAGATTTTTGAAAATGAGTGTTTTAGATCGATGTAATGAACATGAAAAGTTATTAAACACTGTGTAGAAACAACGAGAATGACACCTAACGGGAGACAATCTAGCAGCTGTAATGGATCCAGCAGAATCAAATGTTTTAGAAAATGGGTTTCAGATAATTACAACAACAACCCAGAGAAATGTAATTACACCAACAGATATAAACTGTTATGGCTGTCTTTACACTGTGGTAATTAGGATTTTATTCCCAGACTTCTGAAAAGAATAAAACTGCGATAGTTAATGGTTGTCATTCTAGTTAAAGGTAACCAGCATGTCCTCACAGCATCAGAGGGAGAATTATTCAGTCTTCACTTCACTGCTCACTTTTAATGTTGTTGCTATGGAGAGGATTAGATATAAATTTAGATTTCTGCTTCCTGCTGAGGGAGATGAATAGATGCAATGGATGTCGTTGTAGTTGGAACTGGAGATTACATCTATATTTAATCCAGAACCTTTCAAGTATTGTATGACACATCTGTCCTGCTATCAGATCCACATCTGCAGAGGAGCATAATGTAGGATTCAAGCAATAACTGAGAGCAGGTATTTTATAGATGGGCTGAGATATTATGTCACATTGAGAAGAGACATTTTTTATCATTATATAGAATGGATTGTCAGCAGAGATTATAAGCATTTTTCCTTTATGCATACAATGAACCTGCTTTTAAGTAAACACTGATTATGCAAAATCAGTTATTTGATAGCAAACTTTCCATATTGTATCAAATTATACATTTATCTCAAACTGGTATCTTATTATCATTCCATCTAGGAATCTTTTGGACAAATTAAAATAGAAAATTAATTTATTCCTTGTCTTCAGTGAAAAGAAACAGCAGAACCACATGGAAATAAGACAAGTTTGGTATCAACATTAAACAAAAGAGTCATTCTGTGACATTTTGGACATTTTTGTTTGTTTTATATTTTCAGAATTAGACTGTGCAGCTGGTAATAAATCTTATTTTTACATAGGTGCTTCTACAATTAATATTTGCATAATTTGTCATGAGATGAAGTCTGGTATTTATAATATGACCCAGCAGTGAAGGAGGTCAGGAAAACACCGTAAACACTCTTTCTGAGTCATCAAGCATCCCCATAAGGCTCAACAATCTAGACCTCATATAACTCAAACTAAAGAGCCATCGGCCACTAATGGAAATCTGGACATGAACAAATGACAGTTGAAAGCCTGCAAGGCCATGAGCAGCTTCATGTTGATGAGTCACAATTTGATAAAATTGTGTGCAGTAAACAGGTTTATAAAACAAGAAATATAATGAACAAAACAATGTTTGTGAACTGTTTAGGAAGGTGTTAATTATTTCTAGTAGCAATAATTCTGATCCCTAATTCTAAAATGTTGTTTGATCTTTGACTGGCTGGTCAGAAATTACTCTTTTGGCATGACTGTTGAAATAATTGTGTATCCTTGCATTGGTCTCTAATATATCTTAAGCCTGTGAATGGTGACTGGCTATCTTTCCCATCAAACAGCTGCAGGGAAGAACGCCACCACACAGATACTGTACATTAGCTATAAAACCAATGCTGGCCAAAGTCCTAATTAGGTAAGACATGGTCACAGCTTCCTGTGTGCCAAGGTTCTTACAACTGACACGTCCAACATAGAGGAGGGGGAAACGCTTTCTGCTAACACACGTATCAGAGTGGCGGAAATAATAATCAGCTGTTTGCTAGTGAATGTGGAAGAACCGCTGAAAGAGATAAAGCAGGCTCTTCAGCTGAAGTACAATAAGCTGGCCCAGCATTCAGAGGGCTTTCAGGGCTCCATGCTTTGTGATAAAACCATAACAAGCTGATTCACAAGTTCTTCTACTATTCCTTTCATTTATTGCAACAGTTTTGAGCCCAGAATAAATCTGAACATTCTCGTTACAAACTCAGTAAAAGCTGTTTTCTACACAACAAAGGACCCACACTTCATTTATGCTTGGTTACAGTTCTGGTTCTCACCACACATGCTGTATTTTTCTTTCTTTCTTTCTTTCTTTCTTTCTTTCTTTCTTTCTTTCTTTCTTTCTTTCTTTCTTTCTTTCTTTCTTTTACAGAGACATGTGTTTTATTTTACATAATCAGTCATGGCATATACTGTAGCAAGGTCATTGGACTTGGTGAAATATTGTGTTTTTGCAGACAGGAATGTACGTTAAATGCTTCCAGATGCTCTCATTATATGTTGTTATTTCTTTGGTATAATGTGTATTTGTAGTGTAGGTGGTGTGAAGGATTTCTTTGCTCTATTGTAACTCCATTCTGATGTTTCATGTAACAGTTTGAGCATCAATCATTACTGTTGTACTCATGCATAGACATAGTTTTAGCCAGCTTATGCTGCTCAGCCTGATTATGTCATGATGACAAAAACCGTTGTCTGCTTGTTGTTGTGCTGGTGTACATTTTGTAAAGTGAATATAATGATTAATGGAACCCCTCCCTCCCTACTCCTTCCCTTCTGTACTCTCCAGCCCATAGTTTGGGAATGGGAAATGATGGAGGATAAAGGGCCTCGTGTAGCCGACTACTTTGTGGTTGCTGGCCTCACAGATTCAACCAAGCCTCTGGAAGAGGATCTACACTTTGATGATGCTGGTCCCAAGTCTGTTAAACCCAAAGCCCCCATCACTGATGTCGCTGTGGTGATCCGGTCCCTTGGTGAAGAGGTGCCCCCAGGATTCACCTGTGTGGAAAGCACCCCTTCGGGCCTCTCTGCTGAGCTGAATGGTGGCAGCCTGAGGGGCCCACAGATCTTCTTGTGCTTCAAGAGAGGCAGAGATAAGCCTCCACTGACAGATCTTGGGTAAGAAATAATCCTCACTCACTGACCCTTTACTCACCCAGCACCACTAATCACTTTGCTGCCTTAGGCCACAGTAATCTGCTCTTAAACAGATCCTTTAGCTTGACATCTCTTCTATTAATTTTTATCTAAACTTTCCAGTTTCACAAACCTTATATAAAAAGTGTAACACTGCCTTGTATTTCAGGGTCCTATATGAGTGGAAAGAAAAGCTGAAGCCTGGATGCCACATTGTCCAGACCACACCCTCAGGTCGCCCTGCCAACATCAGCAGCTCATCCTCCCAGCGCATCTACATCACCTACCGCCGGGCCCCAAAGAGTCAGCCTCACACTTCATTGGCTGTCACTGATGTCTGTGTCATAATTCCTGGCAAGGGGGAGACCCCCCCTCATACCTTCTGCAAAGTGGACAAGAACCTCAACAGTAGCATGGTGGGATAGAGCTCCAAAAATATCCACATATATTTAGTGTGTGCATAAACAAAGCAGGTTTTAACTAATCTATGTTGGTTCATTTTTCTCCATTTTACAGTGGGGATCCTCAGTTTACCTTTGTTATAAGAAATCTGTGGCTAAAGCAAATGCAATTGCATACAAAGCAGGTAAACTAGTGTGCAAAATCTTCATGATTTGCCTTTTTTATGTGGGAATCCTTATCTAAACTCTGACTGTGTTGTTCCCAGGTCTATTGTGTAGGTACCCCGAAGAGGACTATGAGTCCTTCCCACTGCCTGAGTCAGTGCCTATGTTCTGTCTTCCCATGGGGGCTATGATTGAATGCTGGCCACAACACACCAAACATTCCTTGCCTGTTTTTTCTACATTTGTACTGACAGGGGCCTCTGGAGAAAAGGTAAAATACCAACTTACATCAGCTTTATCAAAAGCCATATATCACTTTCAGACTTAAGTGCATACAGAAGACACTTATAATTACTAACTGTTATTGGTAAGAAAAACCACTATTCTCTTCAGAGTCTAAGTTTCATTTATATCATCAATAGTTAAGGAGTTCCCCAAAGTTCACATCAGTTTTTGTTTGCCTTTTATTAACCACATTCTGTCTTAATTGCCTCATTTCATCCAGTCTCTCCATTTCCTTTTTCCCCTATGCTCCTCACAGTGCATTAAGATCCCAAATGGATTACCTTGTTGATGAGCTGCAGTAGTATTTCTAAGAATAAGCGACAATTTTAATCAGTTTCTTAACTCTGACTGGAATAAAAATTGGACTAAAATCTGTGTTTGGAATCCTAAAAGGCTGTTAGCCTTCAAAAGCAATGCAGCATAAAAGATTTTTTTTTCTGTTTTTTTGTACAGCTCATCCTCTGAATAATGGATAGCTTATGCACCACTTGGGCTCGGTGTGCAAGTTTAAATGCTCATGTCTTCTTCATTGCAACCTCTTGTTTGCAGGCTAGTCTCCTTGCACTTCATGCCCAGACTGAATTGTTCATTTACTTGAAATAAGGGCCTTCTAAGGACTGAGTAGGATTTATCTAATTCATTATGCAGAAGATTCCCTTACGTTGGTGCCAAAACAACTGACCTTAGTTTACTCTTTCAAAGGACCTTAGGTTAATTTGGAGTTTATCTTTGTAAGACTTTCATTGCAACAGGCATTTCTGTAGTTAAAGTATTGCTTATAATTTTCATCACACTTATATTTGTGTGCAGGTCTATGGAGCAGCTATCCAGTTCTATGAGCCTTACTCTGAGGAGAACCTGTCTGAGCGTCAGCGCTCACAGCTTGGCTTGCCAAGCTCTGATTTTGGACCTGATGCGACCAGAAATGTTTACAGCAACAAGAGCATCTGCTTACTTTCTCATTGGCCCTTCTTCCAGTCCTTCAGGAGCTTTCTCACTTTCCTCTACAGATATTCAATCTCTGGACCACATGCACTACCTATTGAAAAGTTAGCAAGTTTGCAGATTTTTCTTACTTTATTCTGAGTTTTGCAAATAGACATTTTTGATCTTATAGCTTTATTAACATTTTTTTTTAATTTCCTCATAGGCACATCTCTCACTTCATGCAGAATGTGCCATTTCCCTCCACTCAGAGACCACGCATCCTTGTGCAGGTCAGCTTGAAACTGAAAAAAATCACTTTAATTCTGGATGTCTTGTATATTTTGTTGGACATGAACGCTGTTAAACACATTGAAGCCAAAAGCTAAATTATCCGTTGAAGCACAAACCCATTAATACCTTTTTGTTTGTCTTCTACAGCTGTCTCCACACGACAGCCTGATACTGAGCCAACCTGTGTCCTCCCCGCTGCCTCTTAGGTAGGCAGTCATCAATAAACTGCAGGATGATAACATGACAAGTGTCATTGTAGATATACTAATTGTCTTGTTTTTTTCATGTGTTTTTTGTGTGGCAGTGGTGGGAGCCTCTCCACATTACTGCTGAATCTGGGCCCAAAAAATGCGGCCACTCTGCTTGTATTGGCCGTCACTGAACACAAGATCCTGGTTCATTCCTTGCGTCCAGCTGTGCTCACCAGTGTTACGGAGGCTCTCGTGTCTGTAAGTTTTTCATTTTTTTGTTCCTCTTTTTACAATACTAGAGCAAAAAGAGTAACTTTATGTACATAGAGTTATATTAACAAGGAGTGTCTACAATGATTATAAATTTCCTCTGAAAATAAAAATTTTGCATGTAAATTTTTCAAATATGAGAAAGGAAATAAAAAAACAAACTGAGTATGAGAATCCTGCCTTATAATCCCTGCAGTGTGTACTGATAATATTTATTCACTGTACCTCTGTCTCTTCCCTTTTAGATGATTTTTCCCTTTCACTGGCCATGTCCTTACATCCCTTTGTGCCCGTTGGCTCTAGCTGATGTGCTCAGTGCACCATGTCCTTTTATTGTGGGACTGGACTCCAGATACTTTGACCTTTATGTGCCCCCAGCTGATATCAGCTGTGTGGATCTAGACACAAACATCATCTCCCAGTAAGTAATCTCCGACTGAAAGGGGTCTGTAGTAAATGTCTACCGCCAACCTTATTACACCCAGCAAAAAATATTTCTCCTCAGTTTAAGTTCATATCAGTCAGGTCTGAAAGTTTTTCCACAAGGTTATCAGTATTTTTCATTGAGAGCTTCTCTTATGCAATAATTAGAGCTGGAATGTGAAATATTCTTACTGTACGTAGCACACTTGGCTCCCACATCAACTCAAACAGTTTTGTAAAGAGATTAAGTTGTCAGTAATGATATGAGTGGCTCTGTTATATCTTTTTACAATGTTTCTCAACTGTCCTCCCGTGCAATGAAAACCATATGGTGTTCTTTCAGGAAAGAGGACAAGAAGGCTTTAACATGGAAAATCTTGCCCAGGAGGGCTTGCAAACATCTTCTGAATACTCTGAATAAGCTCTATCAGCAGCTCACAGAAGGTGAGTCCAGTCCGATGCTTTGTCATTTTCTAAATGCTTTCATGCATAATTTAAGTTCCCTGCATGAATCTGTTGAGTCAGCTTACTCGGAGACTGCATTTACTCACTGTTACATTTAGCAATTTGTAAGAGATCCTGTATTTTCCATTAGTCACTTTACAGGAACTCTGAATAGGCATAAAGTGTTGCAAACTTTTAAATAGACAAAAGTTTCTTTTTAAGCCTCTCTGTTAATTTCTTTGCCTCTATATGGACATGTGATTTTGTAACAGCCACAACATCACTTATGGACCAAAACAGCACAAGTTTTGAATGTACCAATGAAACTGTGGAAGAAAAAGGAAGGAAGAAACTGCTGCACTGTTGTTGCTGTGCTAGTTTATCAAGCTAATTTTCTGCTGTTGTTGGTGATTGTTGAGGGTAGCGATTGTACCAGTACTTGCTAGTGGAAGTTTTTTTTCCTCCATTCAGATGGGTCAACCCAGTCTTACAATAAAAATATAGTAGTTACGTCTGTTTACATGCCAAAAACACAATATTACAATTCAAAGTTTAAAATCCAGAAATGGAAACATGTAGGCTGTTTTGTCTAGTGTCCACATGGTAGTGTCGGTATGTTGATGCATGAATATTTAAATATATGAGCATAACTATTTGAGCTATTACTAGCCAAAAACTGGCTTCAGTATCAGCTAGAAAAATATGTAGTTGTTATGTGGATAGCAGTCCTCTCTACTGTCTAGTTCTTTATCTACTTACAGATTATGAATCATCACCTCTTTTGCTCTCTCAGGGGGTCATTTGAACCGTGATGATGTGCAGATGGACCACACAATGACTGACAGTGAACTTTATGGTGGAAAAAGCCTTCACACTCTAGAGTTAGAGATCCAGGAAGCCTTCCTTCGTTTCATGGCAGCCATTTTACGAGGCTACCGCTCCTACCTGCAGCCCATTACCCAAGCTCCATCTGAGAAGACTACTGATGCCAGCTCACTTTTTGACCATCAAGGTAAGTTTCAGAAATAAATCCCTGTTGGTTCAATGAATATATATATATTTTTTGTTGTGTTATAAGTTTAGTCAGATAGTGGTTATGTACAATGATGAGTTAAGATCAGACCAAATTTTATAAGGGGAGTATTCTCAGCTTATGTAATCATGAAGGTTGCTTACAAATTGTTGTTTCCCTGCCCCTGTGATTTAGTGAAGGTTAGAGGGTTGAGGTCTGAGTGTTGCTGCTTGCTTCAAAATTTGCCCTAAATCACTGCCGGTGATTTAACTTAAGCCTCAGTGGAAATTAGGCTCTGATGACAATTTCAGAGAAGCAGCTTGATTAATAGCTCAATGTCCCTGCACATCTGTGCTCTTATGCAAACGGAGCAGCAAAGAACAACTTGTTTCATATCACAACATTTATTTCCTGGGATGATGACTAATTGTGCATCTTAAACCTGTTGATGTTTTGTAACAGAATGAGACATAAAGGTCGTTTATTTGTAATCAAAACACAGATACCACAATAATTCCAACTTTTTTGTTGTCATTATTGTTTATTTATTTTCCATAGGTTTCCTGAAGAGCAGAGACCGCTCCCATCAGAGATTTTACACCCTCATGACCAAGACTCAAATGTTCAGCCGTTTCATAGAAGAGTGTTCTTTTGTCAGTGATAAAGATGCCAGCCTGGCTTTCTTTGATGAGTGTGTTGAAAAGGTAAGGTTTACAACTATTCTTTGTTTTATTTATTTATTTTGTAAAACTTTTTTTCTGCCTTGTCTGTTGTTCTGATGTTCTCTCATTTCTGCCTTTTGCTCTTTTTGCTATTTCATTATGGCTCCATCTTGATAGTTATTCACCACTGGGAGCAAGGTAGGCTTGCTTGCTTGCTATTTACTCTAATGCTATGTTCCTTTTTCCCATTACTTTTTTATTTATTTATTTTTACTATAGTTGAAATCCTCTGAGATATGGTCATATTGCACTCATATATAAATTATTTGCAGGTTTCACAGGTTTTATTAACAAAGCTTGTCCACATGCTTTTTTTTACTCTACATTCAAAAGACAAAACAGCCTCCTTCCCCATCCAAAGTAAAAAAAAAAAAAAATCTATTGCAAACTTGTGCAATCAGGAAGTTACATTTACATCCTGCAAAAACAAGTAGATTTCTCGTGTTAATGGACACTGCAGTTATTATTGAGAAGAGGAACCATTGATTCATTCAGCACAATTGCTGCTGACACTGATGACATGAGCGTGATTTAGAAAGAGCTCTTGGGTGTAAGAGGAAGGACAACAAGCGGAGAAGCTCTGAGCAGAATTTAAGTGAGGACAAATAGGTCAGTCAGAATTGGTTGACTGAATCATCCACTTAACTGAGTGGAACAAACCCCATAATTCAGTACTACTGGGGATCTATTCAGCTGCTGCCATAATATTAATGTTTTGTGAAACCTGTGCCTGAGATAAGCTATAATCAATTCAGATAAGCCAAGTGACTGCACATCAGTGTGGAAGGGTTTTTTGATATCCCGTATAGCTATTTTGAGCTGGTTTTTATCTACCTATGTTGCTGCTGTTCTTCTCTGAAAGGCAGGCAGATATGTTTTATAAAGTCTTCTCTAAACGTCAGATAGGAGCTAAAGCTAATGTGGCAGTTTAGTGTCTAGGACTGCTGCCAAAGGGGCACAGTCAAATGGTTTCATGTCTCTAGAGCAGCATGGCATTCATTTTGTCCAGGTCACTGCAGCCTAGTTCCATTTAGTCTTGGAGGATTCATGGGACCAAGTCTCTGCTTTGGCAGTGCCCTTTAGATTAATGGAATTGGGACAAATGCCATATTTCTGATGTAGCCATGGGTTCATTACTGACAGCTGTCTGCTCTGACTGAGCCTCATATTCAGTTAGGTCTGAATTCTCATACTGTATCAGATATCAGTGACCCTCAAGGCAACTTGTACATCTGTAGTTTTGTATTCATCATAATGTTAAGTGGAAAGATGAATAACAATGGCAAATATATGCTTCTTTTTCAAACCAGATGGACAGTGACCGGCCAGAGGACACCAGACTTATTGAGTTGGATGAATCCCATCGCAGTGAGCACACTGTCTATATCAACCCTCCAGAGCTGCCTCCTCTACCTCAAGGAGAAGAGCATCCTCTCTGCTATAGGTATCACACTGCACATCGATCACTAAATAACACTCACAATACAAACCGTTTCTTTCTTCTACTCTGTACCACTGGGTGGAAAGAAACGCTTCTCCTTAGGGATAGGCTTGGCATAAATTCTCTGTTGTTGAAGACTTTGTCACTGCTGCTGGGGTGTGTGATTATTTTTAGCCGGAACACTTTTGGATTTGCATATTAATGCTAAGCTTCAGAGCAAAACTATGGCACATATTATTTGCTTTGCTGGTAGTTTTTAGCAACCCGTCCATTTTATGTGTTACAGTTTATCGACCACCAAAGCCTCCATCCTGTTTTATTCAAGAATTCTCTGACTTTTTAACATTTATACACTCAAGTCATGACAAAATTTTAATAACTGGTGATTTTAATCTACATATTTTTAACAGCTCTGATCCTTATGGAAGAGAGTTTTTAAACCTTTTAGACAGCATGGATTTCAAACAACTCGTCACACAGCCGACTCATAACAGAGGACGCACCCTGGACTTGGTCATTACGTATGGCCTGTCCACGGGTGTGTCCTCTGTTGTTGACCTGGCTGTGTCTGACCACTACTGTGTGTTTTTTAACATCACCAGTTTTAGGCAGCGGGAGGCCCCAGTGAGAACTGTGAGGAAGCGATATATTACTTCTGAAGTGGCTGCAAATTTTATTAACATTTTACATCATACCTCTGCTCAGTTTTTACCTGCATCCAGTGATTTTATTGTTGATCATTTTAACTGCAAACTTAAATCCGCTATTGATGCTGCTGCTCCACTAAAAACAAAATCTATAAAAGGTAAACCCAAATCACCATGGATAAATGAGAGCATCAAAGAAATAAAAAGGAAATGCAGGAGAGCCGAACGAAAATGGAGAAAAACTAAATTAAACATCCACTTTGAGATTTTTCATGAACAACAGTACATCTATAATAATGCAGTAAAACAAGCAAGAACCCTCCATTTTTCAGACCTTATTGCACAAAATAAAAATAACCCCAGATTCCTTTTTAGAACAATAGATAATTTAATAAACACAGATTTTAATAAGTCCTCCATGCCAGCATCAGAGGCTGCATGTGAGGACTTTTCAGACCACTTCAGAGGTAAAATCAGTGCTATCAGATTGAATCTTTTATCTCAACAATATGTTGATTTTAACATATCTGAAGCATTTTTACCGGAGGAAACACTGGAGAGTTTTGTCCTGGTTGATGCAAAGATGCTTGGTCGGGTTTTCTCCCAGCTAAAGCCAACTACCTGCCTTTTAGACCCAATTCCCACATCTCTTTTAAAAAGGTTTTATGGTTTCTTTGAGCCTGAGCTTTTAAACATAGTAAATTACTCTCTTCAGACGGGTGTCTTCCCATCTGCCTATAAAACAGCGGTGGTCAGGCCCCTTCTGAAGAAGAGTAATTTAGACCCTAACATTCTTGATAACTACAGACCTGTATCCAACTTACCGTTTTTAAGTAAAATGATTGAAAAAGTTGTTTTTAGCCAATTAAATGAGTTTTTAAATGAACAAAGTATTTCAGAAAGATATCAATCTGGTTTTAGGATGAACCACAGTACTGAGACGGCCCTCTTAAAGATTGTTAATGACCTTAGGTGTAACTTAGATGCACAGAAACTTTCTGTTCTGGTGCTGCTGGATCTTAGTGCCGCCTTCGACACAGTGGATCACCACATTTTAATACACAGACTCAGAAGTATGGTGGGCCTCTCAGGCACTGTTCTTAAATGGTTTTACTCCTATCTCACGGATCGTAAATTTTTCGTAAGTATGGATACATGCTCCTCAGGAATCCATGAAATGCAGTGTGGGGTTCCCCAAGGATCAATTTTAGGCCCAATACTTTTTAACCTGTACATGTTGCCACTTGGGGACGTGATCAGGAGACATGGCGTTGCTTTTCACAGCTATGCTGATGATACGCAGCTTTACATCGCTGTGTCTCCTGATGACCTAGAACCAGTTAACACCCTTTTAAACTGTATTTTAGATATCAAGTCATGGATGGCAGAGAACTTCTTACAGCTCAACCAGGACAAGACTGAGGTTTTAATTATCGGTCCTGAAGACAAGAGAGGGAGCATCTCATGCAAACTACAAGACTTTAAACTTTCTCAGTGTGTGAGAAATCTGGGTGTTCTTTTTGACTCTGAGCTGAACTTTACTCCACACATTAGAAATGTCACAAAGACAGGCTTTTATCATCTTAAAAACATCGCCAGAGTCCGCCCGTTTCTCTCTCTTGCCAGCACGGAGGTGCTGATGCATGCTTTTATTTTTAGTAAATTAGATTACTGTAATGCCCTGCTCTCTGGTCTTCCCAAAAAGAGTACTTCTAGCTTGCAGTTACTCCAGAACTCAGCGGCACGAGTTCTGACGAGGACCAGGGGGCGGGAACACATTACACCAGTTTTAAAATCGCTGCATTGGCTCCCCGTGCGTTTCAGGATTGATTTTAAGGTTCTCTTACTTGTTTATAAATGTCTTAATGGTCTTGGGCCTTCTTATTTATCTGACCTGCTTTTAGACTATAAACCCTCGCGGACCCTGAGGTCCTCTGGTACCGGCCTTTTGGTCATTCCTAAGGCGAGGACCAAAACACATGGCGAGGCCACATTCCAATATCGTGGCCCTCGCCTGTGGAACGGCCTGCCAGAGGGCCTCAGGTCTGCAGAGACTGTAGATGCTTTTAAAAAGAGGCTCAAGACACATCTTTTTAGTTTAGCTTTTACTTGAACTTCTTAATCATTTAGTTATTTGACTAACAATATTATTAGTTTATTTATTCAGTTATTTTAATTAATCTATTTATCCATTTTGTCTATTTTTATCACTTATCATTTGTATCTTGGTCTTAAATTGACTTTTTAATATATATTAATTTTCTTTTATTGTTCTTATTACGTTGATTTATTTATGCTCTTTTAAGTATCTTATACTGTGTTTTATTTTCAGCTTTTATCTTTTTTATCTTTTATCCTCTAGCTCCGGTGTTCCCTCATGGGGATCCTCCACATCGTGGGCTGTCTCTCCGGCCTGCAGGGTTGTCGCTGCGGGGGTCGACATGGACGGGATGGCTGACGGGCCCTGCATTGCAGTCCTGTGGCTGTGGTGGGGGCCCCCGCCTGCCCCGATCCTGTCGGCTCCTGTGGCGATGGCCTCTGTGGTTGCTGGTGGGGCGCTCATGGTGTGGATGGGTCCCCAAGGTATTGCTTCCTCACAGTGGTGTCAAGCCAATCGTCTTTTATCTTGTCTTTTAGATCTCTCTCTCAAACTTTGTTCTTAAACCGTTTCAGTTAAAGAGACAGGAACTAGAAGGAATAGTTTTAATTCTCTGAAAGAAGAGTTGCATCATCTGTTTGTGTTGTGTGTTTGCGCGCTTGGGTGTGTGTGTGTGTGTGTGTGTGTGTGTGTGTGTGTGCGTGTGTGAATGTGTGTGATTCAAAATGTAAAGTAGATAGCATTTGTGTTATTCTACTCTTACATTTTTAATATATGTTTTTACATTGTAAAGCACTTTGTATTGCATGATAATGTATGAAAAGGGCTATACAAATAAAGTTTGAATTGAATTGAATTGAATTAATGTGGGTTTGGTATCGAATACTGTTAATCTTACAGTGAGTATGTCTTTTTTTTGCAGCTACTCTGGTTTCCCTGTGCTGAATGCTGAGCTCCTGGAGCCACTGGAGATACAAAATCTGTCATTGGCAAGCATTGCCTCACGTCACAGCAACCCAGCCAGCCCCACAGCCATCTTTAGACGCTCTAAACAGGTCAGCCATATACACAGAAAAATTGCATAATATAGAAAGCTGTAAATACCATTATATGTAACTGAAAACCTAGAAATGAGTGAAAAGGATGTACAGTTACAGAGATATAGACCAATATTTTCCCCTCATAATCAAACTTTTTTCCTCATTTCTTTTTCTGATCAAGAAACCATTTAGATAACAATCAGGAATTCTGGCCAGATTTAATATTCAATTATATTCTTGTTGAGCCTGATTGTGGTTTAAGGTTATTTCTTTGCTGCTCTTTTGTACACAGGGACATGAAAGGGTATGAAAGCAAAATGCAAATCTGGCTGGTAACATGAATAAATCTCTTCATGTGTGCTTTCTAATTGCAGGAGATCAAATCAGCTCAGAAGATGGCCAAAACATACTCATCTATGCCACAGATGTGGTCCAAGTGTCTGCTGCGCCACTGCTTTGGCCTGTGGTTTATCTGCCTGCCAGGGTTTGTGGGCAGCTGCCACTCCAAGGTGCGAGCTTTGCGCACAGCTTATGATGTACTGAGGAAGATGCAAGACAAGAAGCTGCATGCTCCAGATGAGGTAAGAAACCACTATAAGTAAGAAAACAACAGTATTGTTTAAATATGCTTTCCTCTTTTTTCACCTTGCTGGTTTCTGTTCAAGGTGTGTTACCGTGTGCTGCTGCAGTTGTGTGGCCAGTATAGCCAGCCCGTATTGGCAGTAAGGGTGTTGTTTGAAATGAAGAAAGCTGGAGTTCAGCCCAATGCCATTACTTATGGGTACTACAATAAGGTAAGTGGTGTTGGTATAAACACAAGTAGAATTAAGCTAATTTGACTCCACATTAAAACTGTATTTTATCATTGTTTCCTTTAGGCAGTGTTGGAGAGCACTTGGCCCTCCACCACCAGAGGAGGCTACTTTCTGTGGGGAAAGCTAAGGAACGTGATCCTAGGTGTGGTCCAGTTCAAGCAAGCTGGGAGAAAACAACAGACACATAGAGACGCCCAGCTTTCAGGTGAGAACACTCAACATACCAACTTAATGAAGCTGAGTTATTTATTTATTTATTCATTTTTAACTAAATCTGATACTTGAAAAACCCTATATCCAAAGATAATTTAAACCAGAAGCATTATGGCTATTTTTTGTTTCACTGCAATCGTTAAAATAAACATTAAGAGTCCACAGATTTTACTGTTTCTTTAAGTGAAAACAAATTTTTGAAGAAAGTGTAGTTTAAACTGAGCTTCCTTTATATTTCTCACATATGCTTTTTCAGAAAGTTACATGTAGTGCCACTAATATGACAGTTGTACTAAAATAAATTAAATTATACATTTATACACCAACTAATCCAATCCTATTGTGATAACAACAAAATGTTTGCACCTGTATGGTAATTAAAAATAGATGAAACATAAAAATGTGTCATTTATTCATACTAACCTTGTAAGATGTTAGGTTCAATAGTAATTACTTTATAAAATATGGTCAAATTGAGTAAAGCTTTATCATGCTAATATGTTTTATTTAATTGCGATTACTTGGTACTGAATCCATACAAATGAGTGTGATCCTGAAAAAGCATTTGATTTTTAACATTCATCCCAAGTCTGGCTTCCTCCAGCACTTATTTTTCCCAGCCTCCATTTCTTTAATGACACTGTTATGTAATGATAATTAAACAGCGTGAAGAGGTTTTCCTCCCCAGCAGTCTCAGTTCACAGGTTGCTTTTGATGACACATTCCTAATTTCTGACAACAAACCAGTCTCTAATTTCCATAATGACATTGTGTGTGGTGCATCTAATGAAAACACAATGCTTTACACCATAAACTGAGTAATCAATTCTGTGTTGTAATGTTGATTTTGATTTGATTTATTCAGCAAAGTGAAAGCTCTAGACTGGAAACATGATCATGTATATGAAGCATGTTTTGTAAGTTATTTCAGTGAACATTCTTATCTGAATTCACAGTTTGTGGAATGCAAAAAAATAACTCAAAGTAACTCCCTCATTTCCCTCTAGTAAATAAGACATAAAATCTTTAAAATAAGACATAAATCTTTAAATGTTTTGTCTCATTCAATCGTGAAGATAACTGGATGTCATTCAGAACATTCCTATGTCTTTGCAGTGGGTGATAACTTTTACAACACGGTTCAGAGTGTTTATATGTTGGTCTCATGTGAGTAGGGCTGCTGGTATTCTGTCATTTGTTTAACTTCTCATCCACTCTTTCTTCTCTTATCTCCCTCTAGACGGCAGTGATCTCGACACAGTTAGTCATGGCAGTTTGGACAGTGCTAACGACTCTGTCGAACGCACTTCCATTGACACCGACTTCACTAAAATGGACTCCAGTGATGATGGATTTAGCACAGGTATGAATATGCATGAGAACATCTCATGCATGGCTGTTCTCATCTCTGGTACTTAAGTAAATTATTAGAGAATGATTCAAGCTGCAAAAGAACATGTTTGTGTCTTTTTTTGTAGTTTGACCTTGTGAATATAATTCAGGTTTTGAAGACTTGTTTTCTTTCCTGCTTATCTTGCATTTCTATTCTGGTAATCTGGTAACACTGCATACTGTAAGATGTTAGCAATGTCACTACATTCTTTTGAAGAAAACCTCTCTGATCAGCTGTCTCTTATGAAGCATCCAGGGGGACTAATAGCACACTTTAATGCACTCAGCTTACTCTAAATGAAGAAAAGAAACAGTGAGGGGAAATATTAAAATAATACCTAAGAGAAATGTGAAAAATACTCAGAAGAGTAAAGCATGTATTTTTTTCAGGTGGGCAGTCTGACCAAGGTTATGATTCCTTGTCCAAAGAGGAGGAGAGGTTGTGCAGCAGGGAAAGTGACAACACGCCACCAGTGGAAGACAAAGGGCTGAGGCAGTCCAGTAAGTTGTCGATAGCTTTTTACTTCTGTTTTCCATTTCATGACCAGATCTGCAGCATGAGTCAGCTTAGAGCAAAATTAATCTGAAGAATGATATCACAGTGTGGGTGTAAAGTATGCCGTGTCCATCTATTCGCTGTTATATTTAGTTGTTTTTTAGGAAAAGATTCTTGTAATGGATGTGTTATATAAACCAGTGATTGTTTGGTAATGGTTTTGGATTTAGGTGCAAAACATGTTACTTTTCTTTCTCTGTACTGGTCTTCTTTATGAGTAGTCTTCACTGATTTGCCTGGTAGCTCATTATATGTTTAAATGGTTATTACTTTATGTTTTGGCATAGAATACAAGACATTGTCACTCTCAGATGAACACTCGTCTTTTGACAGCCCACACAGCTGCCAGGTTTTCTTTCCTCCTTCCTGCTGAAATAGGCTCATGTTAGCATGAACAGCTTCACACCAGCAACACTGAATAATTTATAAAATCTAGCAGTCAGTCTTTTGCAATAACAAAATTTGTAATTTAAGAATTCTGCAAGTATACATTACTGATAGACTCACACTGACTGGCCAAATGTTCAAATTGTATTTTTGCATGCCATTTTTTATGCAAATTATCATTTGATTGATGTTCCAACAAGAAACTTTGTTTGTTCTACTAGAGGCTGCAAAATCAACAGATACCAATTTATTTAGAGAGATTGTCAAGATGTGACAATGTGAAATGTTTTTTTCTTCACAGGCAGTGGAAGCAGGGTGGTTTCCAGTCCATTTACTGACATGCCTTCATGTGGAGTTTTGCCAAAGACAGAGCGGCCCAAATCTTTAGACTTGTCTGGTGGACAGGGATTTGTGAGGCTCAATGTCCCTTTTCTCAGCTCAGCCAAGCATCATCATCACCCCACCACTGACAGACTGCATGGAGTGGAGGAAGAGGATACAGAGACTGATAAACAGAAACCTTTGGTGGAGAGGAGTGCCAGCTGCAGTGCTGGAACAGTAAGAAGGACAGACGTCGAGACAGGGCTTGATCCCCTGTCACAGATGGCTGCAGAAAAAGAATGTGACAACAGCAGCACACCCAACACCAACAGAAATCTCATAGAGGAGATTGAGATGTACACGAACGGAAACAGTCCTCTGAGCAGCCGCACACCCAGTATGGACCTACAGAACCCTTCAAGCCCATTGTTTTGTTCCAGCTCATCTGCTCACACTTCTCCTCAGTCCTCCGTCATGGTCCGTTCCAATACTCACCTCTCGCTACCTGTCAGAGCCAGGGAGAGGCTAAGACCATCGCCATCTCTTCCTCTTGGTATGTGTAGCAAAGACAGGGAGAGGCCTTCCTCTCTGGTTTCACCATCATCTCCTACTCCTTCCACCTCATCGTTCTCTATGGATTCACTGTTGACCCCAACTCTTGACATCTTCAAAAGCAGTGTAATATCAGCAGGGAAGGGTGTGGCTGAGAAGGCTAGTCGCCTCTACTCACGCTTATCTTCTCAGACTTCATTAACACAGGTTAGATGCGTGATAGTTTCATAAATGTTTTAGCACAATGCTAAGAAATGGCTCTGAGAAAAGCTCCAACAAAGTGACTAAATTTTTCTTCCTTGTACCCTGCAGGACGCAAACTGTGACCGTATGAGTGTTTCATCCCTGACCTCAGCAGAGGCAGAATGTTCCTCACTGCTCGATAATGACTCCTGTCTAGACCCAGATGGATTTACTTCCCCCCAGCATGGGAGTGTGTCCCGGCTCAGGAGGAGCCCTGTTGGGGCTTACCATACTAACCTTGGCAGCCCCAGCAGCCCAAACAGAGTGTTCAGACACAACTCCTTCTCTGGTTTGTTGCACATCCTTTTATCCATATGTGCATGTAATACTGTTGCTGCAAAGCTGCTAGTTTTCTGTCTAGCATTTATATGCGAACATTTTTTTTTTAGATTTAAAGAGCATTCAACAGTTCTTGATGAAAGCATCTCTGATGTAAATATTCATAGCTTACGCTCTTGCTTGTTGCGTCCCTGTTATAACTGCACCCTTGTTTTGTCATGAGCAAAGACACTTCTTGACAATCTAAATTTAGATTAAGAGTAGGGCTCAGCAATGGAAAGAGCTGAGTGTTGTTCTGAGGGAAACTAGGCCAACAGGCATGAGGGCAGATTCAGTATGTAGGCTTTTCTGCACCCAGCCACAGGCCTAGGTTAAACATCAACACGTGGACATGCACACGTGTGAACACATTCACAGGAATATACTCAGACACACAAATTATGAGACACAGATTCACCGAACCTACCTCACAAAAACAAAGCATCCAATCATTGCTGGCTTTAATGAAGAGTTTGCTGTTTCTTCTCTGTAATCTACTTTCTTTTTGTTTATTAACAGGTACATATGCTACAGCATGTTAAATCGTGGCTTGCCTCGTGTCTCTAATTGTATAATTTCCTACTGTATTCAGGTGGTTTGGCACTTCCATCAAAAGCTCCTCACACTCCAGATTCCTCCCCTGATGTCAGCCGCTTCCAACCCACCCTTAATTACACTATAGAGGTAAGATACTTTCATATAAAATCCCTCAAAAGACATTGATCTGTAGCGAGACTCAGCCTGTAGTAATTGCTCTTTCCTCCCTGATTTCTTCTGAAGGTGCTGATGTCTAGCTGCTCACTTTGTAAGACTTGTGACTGTCTGGTGTATGATGAGGAGATCATGTCAGGCTGGACAGCAAATGACTCTAACTTAAACAGCACTTGTCCTTTCTGTGGCACCGCCTTCTTGCCTTTCCTCAATGTAGAAATCAAAGATCTGAGACCACAAAACAGGTAAAATATTACCAGTATGACTAGACTTCTTCTGTGTCTTCCTTACCCATCTGTCATCTTAAGCTGAATTCAGTAGTAATGACAGGTGTAATATCTTTGATCTCTTACTCTTGATCCTATTTAACAAGTTGTGTTGCTGTTTTCTGAACAAGCACTGGTGCACACATAGAGAGAAACAAAAACAAAACATCTTTTATCACTGTGGCCTTTTTAATACTGATCCACTCTGTGTCTCAGCAGGTCCTCTATGAGAAGTAATCCAGTTAAAGAGGAGGACATGTCGGCACCACTCAGTCCTGAGGCCAAAATGTCTGCAGCAGACTGTCTGCAGACGTTGCCATCTGCAGGTCCCCCGCAGAAGCTGGAGAACAGTGGAGGTACTGGGATGACTGCACCAGCTTCTGCTGCAGTATCTTCCACTGATCACGTAACAGTGCCCTACCTGAGCCCTCTAGTTCTGTGGAAGGAGCTGGAGAGCCTGCTGGTGAACGAGGGTGACCAAGCCATTTCCAACCCAAGTGTTGTCGACCAACACCCCATCGTTTTCTGGAACCTTGTTTGGTACTTCAAAAGGCTGGAGCTACCAAGTAACCTGCCTGCGCTTATTCTGGCTTCTCAACACTGTAGCAATGAAGACCAGGTATGTATGTATGTCTGAGTTTGTGAGGAAACTATTATTTTATCATCTCTTTTCTAAAGTAATAGTTTCATATTTTGGAACACATATTCTTTCTTACTCTTGGCAGTGAAAAATATCAATAGATGTCTTTCATGTCTGGAAACGTAGTAAAGCTAAAATTGATTTTCATTTTCCTAATATACTAAGAAAACATTTTTAGCTAGGTTAAACTGGGACTTTGGCGCCTCCTGTTGTTAGAAAAGAAACAATGGCATTAGACATAATGTAAGAAAACATCACTTTAGCTGTAATTAAACATTTTTAAAGAACTAACTTCCACTCATAAGATTTGATGCAATATGGGATTAATCTTCTTCAATTTTGACCCCCTCTAGACCTCTCACATCATTTCATCTGAGGACAGTAAGCAGGTGCTTGTGAGGATTATGTGGGACAACTTAAAGTTGCACCAGGACAAAGTTCAACCCTGCTACGTCCTGTGGAACACACACTGTGAGTATATACAGCATTTGTTTTATTCTGTTAAACTGTATCACAAAAGTTGACATAACCTTCAGAAAAGTGTTCAGCTAATAAGGTGAGGTATCTACATGCATATTAAATACTGCATATTACAGAAGTAGAACATCATACCTAATTCAGTTTTTTATCAGTGCTTTCAGAGTTTGGTTTGAGTGATGAATGAGCCTTTGATCAGGGTGACTTTTATTTCTGTGTCTTTGCAGGTGCCAACTCCTTGATCCGCTCAGGGCTGTGTGAAGAAGGCCAGCTTTTCACAGTGGAGCTACTGCAAGGCTTTGTGAGGAGCATTAAAAAGAGTGACGTCTATCAACCAATGAGCCAGATCATCCAGCTGTTAGGGCCTGAGTTAGGTTTTAAGAGACAAAGGTAAGAGAGGAAAAATATTGTGTTCATTGTGTGTATAGTTTTGTCAGAAGGATTAATGAGTTTGGAAATCCTAACTTATTTTTTTCTTCCATCTCCGAACAAAGGAGCCTTTACAGAGACTTATTGTTCCTTACTCTGGTCGCTTTGGGAAAGAACAACATAAATATCAGTAAGTTATAAAAAAAAAAAAAAACTGACATTCTCTTATTGCTCTTCTCTTTGTACTGACAGGACAAAAGTGCAAATTATGTTAATATTATAAACCCCAATTTAATTTTTGTAGTTTTTTTTTATTTGAGGCTTAACATAATCTGAACTTATACAGTAACATTCTCTAAGCACTCTGATTTTTGTGTTAATTAGCTCATTTTAAGATGCTAACACATTAACAAAAGTTTGTAATTTGTTTAAATCTTATTTTGGCTTGACAATGGCATGTTAGCAATAACGCTGGCATCTAACTCTGCTCTGTCATGGTGGAAGGGCACATTTAAGCTATTTGTACTTAACACTTCACCCTCACTAAATTTCAAAGGCAAACACTGTACTTTTTACTGCACTGTGGCAGAAACCACTTACTTTTAAGTTTACTTTTGCAATTTGGTTTTAACTTTTTTTTTAAAGTTTTGTTTATGATTTTGTCTTATTAAATATGATGCACTGCTGCAAATTAAACTATTAATGTTTTTAGTGCAATTATACCTCTAAATATCTCCAGACATAAAATGTAACTTCTCTTAAGTAAATTTTAGGATTACAATGCAGGAATTCCACTTCCAAATGACTATCTGTTTACTGTTCTTCTTTTTTTAATATTCTTTTTTTAGGTGTAGTATTGGTTTACTTTTTCTACTGCTGATGCTCTAAGCAGTGTATCAGAGTCATTTGCATGGATGTTATCTTTCAACAGACTGACTGTGATATTTACTTGCATAGTCAGCTTAATTTTGTATCTCATTGCAGATGCTTTTGACCGGGAGTACAGGTTGGCCTATGACCGCCTCACCCCCAACCAGGTTAAACTGACACACAACTGTGACCGGCCCCCCGGAGCAGGGGTCATGGAGTGCAGGAGAACTTTTGGAGAACCTAGTTTGTGAACTGTTGTCTTTTTAATTTACCCTTCAAGCCACAGTCACTGCTGCTGTTATGTGGGACTGCTCTTCAGACTCAGGACCAGCTCACCTGACTTGGACATGAAGCTCTTATGAAGCACAATGGGAAAATTCCACTATAATGTAAAGCAACTGCCACAAGTTTCTAGCACTGTCAGAGCTGAGAGGTATGACGTGACGGGCCTTGTTCTTGTAAATAATTAGAAAATCTATCATATTTTCAGTACACCTGTAGTAAAATGTTTGTACAGTTATTATACAGAATATTTTATGATTTTATTTCTGTTGAAGCAGTGAATAAGTATGTAAAAGGTACATGTATGATCACATTGTTGGATTTCCTCATTGGTCCAGGTGACCTTGTTCAGACTGTTGTTACGTGTGTGTGTGTGTGTGTGTGTGTGTGTGTGTGTTTGTATAATATGTACTTACTTTTAGGGTTTTTGTTTTTTTCAAAAAGCACTTTGATAGGATGAGCTCTTTATTCTGAGGTTACATAACTCAGTGGCCCAGGAGTCATATTTTATTTGGCAATTGCAGGAGTTACTGTCTCTGTCTGATAATCCAGCTACATCCATTTAACAAAAGTAAATGCTTTTCTGCTAATGTGCACCCAGTTAACCTGATATGACCCTGCTCACATACCTGAACACATTGAAGTAGATGGTCACAGATTATAAAACATTATACTGGTTCTAGACCAAAAAGGGACCACTCAATAAATATATATTTATATGCACAGTGTTTATTTGTTTACCCTTTTTTCCACAATGTATCAAAAAAGCCCAAACAGGAATAATGTTTGTGATTTATTTACAGATTTTTAAGTAATAGCCCTTAAAGTTAGGATTCAGTTATTTATATATTATATGTGACCACCAAGAACACCCTGTAAAAACAGTACAATCAAACTAATAGTGGAAAAATGTTTTCTTTTGTTCTGCCAACATTTCTTTGTGATAAAGAATTAACTGACATGTTGATGCATCCTGAAAAATGTACAGCATATTTGGTTATTGTATTTTGTATACTTTGTTTTTGGTCTTCACCGTGTGGTGTAGCTGTCAGTTTTAGATATTTGGACAACTGTGTACTGTTGAATATAACTTACAAAGAGAGAGAGAGAGAGAGAGAGAGAGAGAACATTTTAACCACTTACTGTAAATGGCTGCCTTTTTTAAAACAGATATCAGTGCAGGTTTCTTTGCACTGTGGTTAATAAAATAAATGTCAAAGCTCTGCCTGCCCAAATTTAATATCACTTAAAAACAAGTGTCACGGTTTTGTGTCTTGATATTGTCGTTTACTAAAATCTGCCTAGATTACATTTATATTGTCCTGATTACTGGAATTCACAATCATTTGTATTGATGAAATGCTGGATTAGTTAAGGCTGTGTGCTTGGAAGTAAACACCAATCTCACAGCATGTAAATCTGCAATTTACCCACTTTGTAACAAGTGTGTGAAAACCACTGGTAACCAAAACATGATTTTATGTCTGTGTTGTTTACACTAACTGTCAATTTGAACAATGTTTCTGATGTATTGTTTATCATTTGTAACACAGATACAGATTTGTATGATTTTTACATAAAAAAGAAGTCAAATTTCCCTGGCTGGATCTATAATTTTCTTGCATTTAATGAATAAACACACTTATCCTATGGATTTCAAGTGTGATTATTTTCAGCTTTACATTTAATAAAAACTCATTTCAAGCAAGCTTCGGATCTCTAGAATAGTTATAAAACAATAATTGGTGCATTTGTATTCTTACAGATTGTACAAAATTCACATTAAGAAACCTACATTTTTCCAGATGTGCACATACTTCTACTCCGAGACCTCTACTTTCTTTTTTCTTTTTTTTTTCGTTCTTTTTGTAAAAAGAGAAAATATCATGTTATTATGTGTCTGTATCCACTCTCAAACTGCACAATCTATGCACATTAGTTCTACATCTCCTGGTGTAATATAAAAATAAATATAAAAGCTGCCTTTGTCACTAAAAGTATGTATTAGTTTCTAGAATTTGCTGTAGGTTTATTGCTGCTGACATACCAGACATGTCACTTGTAACAATCGCTTTCTGAACGATTTCTACAGACAGTTATGTGGAAAAAAGTAAGTACATCTCATGGAAGTAAATATCTTGACAAATATCAGCAAGCAAACATTTCATCCTCTTTGAAACAGCGTCTCTATGGGAGATGGAGGAGGTGTACTCTAACAAATAGCCTAAAAATGTGCATTCATTGTCATTTTTATAAAATAATAAAAAGAGAAGTTTAATAATCACGGTGTAAGTGCACCTTTATGTTACTTTAACCTTCAAATCCCTAAAATTAGAATCTGGAGCTCTGAATTAGATGCAAGTTATTAGAAACTAATTATCAGCTAACAGGTAGAAACTTTGTGATATGTCAAAAGTCATCTACAATCTATGTCCTCTTTTTATAAAAGCGCTTGGTCATCATGTCAAGCTCTAAAAACTCTCCATGTAGTTAAGAAAAAAGGTTGGTACAGTCAGAGCTGGACAGCGCTGGTTTAAGTACATCACTACAAAATAAATCATTTACAAGTGGAAAATAAAAATACTGACCCACTGCCAAACCAGAGCAGACTATCTGATGCAATTAAAAGACCAAGTTAAAGATAATATGATAAATAAACTCAAATATTGTGAGTATATGTAGGTAGTGTGTTAACTCTTTTTGTAAATGCAGAAATTGTGCATGAATGAGGATTAGTTGATAAGAACATTTTAGCAAGCTGAATCTGTTTCTGAGGGCAGTGTTTTTCTACAGATGATAACATCTATTGAGCAGTAATTGTTTCAAAGAGTCTAAATGTGTTTTTTTTTTTCTTCTTCTTAATTCCATGAGACATACTCACCTTTTTACATGATTAGATATCCTGATCCTTGCTGATGAGATCCATATATGTGAGATTCAACAGTTCAACAGTCACTGTAGAAAAGGCCTCTGTTTGCACTTTCAGATTGAAACAGGGCAGACTATGATGCGATCCTCCAACATCACACTGAGCACCAGGAAGATAAAGTAGAGAAGAAACATGGTGAAGCCCAGCCCCTTGTTCATCTTCCATTTACAGGCTGCGATGGAGATGATGACAAAGAGAAGCATGAGGAAGAGCAACACGATGGCACAGAAGAGCCCGTTGCTGCTGACGGCCACTGGAGAGAAACCATGGATGGCTGAGTACAAGAGCCATGGGACTGGTAGACTTTTGAGAGATAAACACAGAAAAGAGTCATAAAAAAACAATATAAAGACAAGTTAATGGTGTGATCAGGTGCTTTATAAATTATCCATCTACAGAGGCTCACCCCACAGTGATGTCAAAGATGTTGCTGCCTACAGAGCTGGACACTGCCATGTCTCCCAGGCCTTTACGAGCCACAATCACACTAGTTATGAGGTCAGGGATGGAGGTCCCAGCAGCCAGGATTGTTAGGCCCATAATCTCCTCTGAGATGCCTATGGTTTCGCCCACCTATGAAGACAAACCAGGAGTCAAGATAGAAAGATGCTACAGAAATGAAATATTACTTGCATTTTTTGCAGAGATGGCAAATTTAATACATGAACTGAGCAACACTTTAAATTATAATCAGGCAATGGGATTTTGAGTATCTCATTTCAGTGAAAGTTACCTTGTGTCCATGTACACAAAGAAGAAGTATAGCAAAGCAAATGTGTGCAGAAACCGACCTGATGGGCCCACCACACCATGAGGTAGGAAAAGATAGCAATCCACATAATGGAGCCCAGGAATGTGATCGCGAAGAATTTTCTGGATTTCTTTTGGTCAAAGTAAAAAGGAATAAAGATAAAACACAGCTGGATTTTTTGGACCACAGTTGATCTCAGAAACAAATCCTTAATGTCTCTTACTTGGTTGCGAACATCAGGAACTGTGAGCCATAGAGGGAAGACAATGGGCAACAGGAAGAGGTAGGTGGCTTGCTTACGTCGTGTCTCAGGCCAGTGTAAGGAAAGAGGTTCATCTTCTTGTTCCTCTTCCTCTTCCTCCTCAACCTCTTCCTCCTCCTCCTCAGACTCTTCTTCACTGGATTCTTCACTTTCATCATCACTGTCTCCTTCATCACTCCCAGAATCTTCTGAGCCCCCTGACCCACCCTGTTCTGCTGGGACATCATCCTGAAGGGGAAAAGACATCACGCTGGATAAAAGTAGAGGCACACAGAGAAGACAGAAGCAAGGACCATATAAGCAAAGAGAGGCCTGCTGCAAAAAGCTGTAGCTCTGTACATTGACTCTTACATAGACAGGTATCAAAGATAGACTTCTGGGCTTTTTGAAAGCCACCGGGACAGGGTTGGGGAGTACCTTCTTGTCCTCTGGCTGTTCTTTCTTCTCTGTATCTGTGGCTGGGGCAGCATCTTGCTCTTTGGTCTGATCAGTTTTCCCTCCACTTTCTGTGAAAGGAATCCCAAACATTTTGTTAAGTTGCTTCAAGTCTTACTCTCTACAAGAACTCTAATGTAAAGACTGCTGTACCTGTTATACATAGGACTGCAGTTAATGTTTGAAATGAACTCTCTTAATTGTTTTAATGATTATATTGCATGAACTTATTCCTACTTTTAGTACAGAGTGTTATGTGGTGTAATAAAATTCCAACTACTTGTGTCAATTTTCATTTGATCATTAAGTTTCATCTGGTTGGCCAATGACACACAAGTGAAAAAAAAAATCATTATAGAAGCTGCTGCTGAGTTTTTATTGATTTCGGGGCATCTATACATTTGTTGATATGTTTTTGAGAAATAGCATACGAAGAATTATTTATATAATTATTCTGAATTAATAATTTAATCACTTTTAATCAACTTTAATCAACATTTGAACTTGCCATTGTAGCAAGCTTTCTGCATATCCCTACAGGTGTTATGAACTGTAGTTCTTCTGAAGAAATCTCTGCCTCCCAGAGGTTGGAAGCCCAGGTTTAATCACTCTGTACTGTAAATAACTTTATGTCATTCATCCATTACCCAAAATGTTGTTGTGTTTTTTAGGTGAGCTTTGAGAAAAGCTAAATAAGCATTTGTGTGCTGGTCCTGGCGAAGTGAGCCCTCCTTGATTGAATGACATTGATTATACTCCTTGGATGACCCTTGGAAAAAGGATCTACATGAAAATTCTAGAGTAAAACAACAGCCAGTGTACAGAAAAATATCATCACCAACAACAACAACAAACTTTGACCTTGGGTGGGATTTAATCTTGTGTGTAAATGTGTCGTACATGTAAAGCGCTTTGGATAAAAGCGCTATATAAGTACAGACCATTCTTTCACTAAAACAATGATGTGAAACATCAAGCCAGGGGATTGGAAGAGAATAAAAAAAAATTGAGTGGTACAATCAAACTTTGAGGCTTGAATACCATCCATAATCTACGCATGTAAGGACCAAAGAGCTCTGAAAGACTTGAAAATCACCCAGTAATACTATCATCTCTAACACAATGCCTTAGGATCTTATATTAGTTGTTTATATTGCTTCCTGGCAGTCAAATAAAAATGTACATTAAATAAAATCTGCCATAAGTAACAGTATAATGTATAATTATAACCAGGAGCATTATCATACATATCTTGTGTTTCTGTGTCAGCAGCATCTGCTGGACTCATTCTTTACTAAAGATGAGCAGTTTTGATCATATGGCTTTTATGTAAAACTGTATTTTGCAGCCTCTATAATGCTCAGACTAAAAGCTTATTAAAAAAAAGTGTCTGATAAGTGATTGGCCATTATATTATTAAATGTTACCTTCACTTTTGTCATGAGATTTTGGTTCTGACTTCTTTCTAGCCACACTTGTCAGAGATTCAGCCTTTTCCTTAAATTTCCCTATGAAAACAAAGATTAACAAGCAGGTTCAAAGGAATTAGTACCTCATTAGAGTAAGATAATTAAACAGTGATATATAAAAGAGAAACAAACAATCTTGAATTAGTAGAATCAGCATTATTTTGATTGTTGCAAAGATCACAGCTGTAACAGAAAGAAAGAGATTCTAAATGCAACAAGTCACACAAAGAAACTAAACCTAAAAAAAGGATAGATTCATTCTTTTTGACCATACTGAGCTAGCGAAGTTGGCTATCAAGAATAAATACCTGCAACTCGAGTTAACATGCAGATAAATATAACACATAGTCAAACAGAAAGTGTTTGTCATGCATTATGTTAAGCCTCAAATAGTTCTTAAGTTTTCTGGATGCACGTGACAAGACGTCTCCAGAGCATGCACTGACTTATCACTACCTGTGATCCATATTATGTAGGCTCATTTAAAAGCTGATTATTGTGCTGGAGTCATGGATCGTTTGTTGCCCTGAGGACAGTAAGTTGAACCAACCAAGAGCAGGCAACACAGGAAAACAGTCAAGCAGACATGGTCTTACTGAGGGCAACCAGAGATTGTGAAAATATACTGAGATTACTCTGGTATGATTTCCTTGGAATTACATATAAAACTAACTTTATGAACCTAACAAAACATGTTTCTTGAATATGAAAGGCAGAACAGGCTCAGGCCAACCACACTGTTTGACCAGCTATACATTTTTTAACTAAACTAACAGGAAACATGCCTTAAAAACTGTAAAAGGACAAGAATTTTTTTATTATTATAGAACAATCTCCATATTGATTGCAACCACACCAGTGAGATTCTTTTTATGTTACTTTATGGTTCTACAAAAGGATCCTTCTATAGACTGAGGCGGGTATTTATCGACTTAGTATAAATCTGGACTTAGTGATGCCTTCATACAGGACACATAGCTAATCCATTTTACAATGAGAAGCATTTAGTACACAGAAAATCTTTATCATAGCAGTTTTTAAGGTACGCAGCTATCAGTGAACAGAGCATTTGTTGCACTAATGTGGCACTCACCATCTCCAAGAGGGTCTAACGTGTGAATCATGAGTTGGAAGATGGTGTTTCTCATGGTGCTGTTGTGTAAAGAAGCTGAACTCCCCCCTCGCTGAAGGGATGGCTTCAACTGGGGAAAAAGATGGCTGAGGTCATGACATCTACTCACTACATGGACAGTGAAACATCACTGTTTGACAGTCATCTCCAAATGGATGTGAGGGTATTCTTTATTACAAGTGCATGAACATCATCCAGCACTTGCAGTGAGGCTTTTACACATGATGCTATAATAGACAGAAGTGAAGACAGTTAAATAAAGTGAAAGAAAAAATAAAAAAAAACAAATGATCAAAATGAACAATGGGATAATAATCACCAAATGTGTTTGTTGTCACTCTTCTTGTTGGTTTGGTTTTTTTATTTTTTGTTTCTTTTTTTTTTTTTTTTACCTTTAACCGATTCTTGTCCTCTGGAACAGGAGGGGCATTATCTTCATCGTCCCCATTTGTCTGCATGCAACAATGTTGTTTTCAGTGATAATGTTTCATTGGTAGAGATAGATCAAAGTTATTTCATTTTTTGGTAGAGTTTTAAAAATATATGTTAAATGTAATCATATGTATTACTACTTCATACATTGCACATATACGGGGTCATGGCAGCATTATACGTCAGTAGTAGAGATGTAGCTGTGTTCAACAGACAAGGTTACAAGTTGTAAACAAATCTACCCTAAACCCACTTTAAAACCAAAAGTAATTCAATTTTACAGCAGTGTGAAGAGGAGCAGCATTTTCAGTACTACATTATTTCATTTGCATGTATGGAACCCAGTATTAGCAGCATGTCCTGCTCAGCAAAAGCTCTGAGTCTAAACAAACTCTTCATCTTTATTTTGAGTAAAGTAAAGCCTCAATCACATTTACCAAGGTTAAAGACAGTATATGTTGATGCTACAGTTTGTGGAGAGCTGTAGCTCCTCAAGGGATTAGTTTGAAGTGGCTGATCAGCTTTGGTTGCCAAGGCCTATGCTAGTAGCTACCACAAGCGTCATTTCACACTTTATTCACCTTTAACACATAAAGAAAACTACAAGCTACAAGCAGAGGAGGTGATGCCAAAAGTAATGACAAGTGTGATTATTGTCAATAAACTAGACTGTAAATAATGAAAAACAGATTAAATAATGCTACCTAATCACTTGCCATATTATTTGACAGTTAAGCAGCAAAACACAGATATTTTTTTTCCAAGAACCTCAAAGTAAGGTGTTTTAACTAATAAATATGATTAAATTTGTATTTTACAATGCTATACATGCTAATACATCTAGATGGATCTAAACAACATGTCAAAGGTTGCCAAAGGAGAAAAACTTCAACTTTAAGTACCTTAAAACAAGTTCTGTCAGAGGAGTGCTTACCTTTTCAGGTTCTTCCACTGCAATAACTTTCACAATGCTCTTGTGTTTGTGGAGTTGGGTCTTGAACGCTCGCTCCAGTTGCACATTGTACTTCATAAAGATGACATAGAAAGAGTAGCCAGCCACCAGCATAGCGCTCTCCCACCACAATATGACATTATCCAAGAAGAAGATGATTAGTAAGATGAGGTCAAATATGTAGAATGAGACATCTCTAAAAAGTGGCCACCAGGTCAGATGAAGAATCTCCCGAGAAAACAAAGCACACATTCCAATCACAAACAAAATGTTGAAAACTGCTGAACCAACAATTGTGCCAATGCCCACATTACTATGGGCAATGAAGACTCCTATCAAGGAGGTAAAAAGCTCTGGTGCAGAACCTCCAGCAGCCATGAAAGTGGCTCCTGCGACATCATCTGAGATAGCTAGTTTGTCTGTGATAACCCCGAGCGCAGGCACAAAGAACTCATCACAGACAATTGCAAGAGACACAAACATGTACATCATCCCCAAAATGTGGAGAACCACCCATCCTCGCCTGCGATCTTCAATAGAGAAGATATCTTCAGGGTATTCACCCTTGACATGTGGAGCTTCACCAGGGGAAGCTGGAGAAATTGTAGTGACTGGAGAAACTGGTGTGGGGGTCTCTGCTGGTGGTTCAGGGGCCACATAAATGCAGTGTACAATAGTTCGGTTTGTGGTTGGCACCTGGGGAGATTCAGTAGGGGTGGATGCTTTGAAATCTGAAGTTGTATCAGTATTTGTTTTAATATCTGTATCCGCATCCGTATGATGTACCACATGCATCTCTGGTGTTGTTTGATCTGTGGGCTCTATTTCATGTGTTGCAGTGAGCGGTTCCTCCAGTGCCCCAGGCTCTGCTGTGGCCTCCTCTACACCCTCTGTTGAGCCTTCTCCAAAATCCTCTGCAATCTGAGGCAATGGCAAAGGTTCATATAATCGGGCACTGATGGTCAGCTGGTAGAGGGTGCATAGGAAAACTCCAGATAAGAGAAATAAAATCCGGCTCAACTGCAGTCGCTTCCTCCTTGTACAATGCATCTTCCTCTAAAGCAGTGTTGCTGATGGCTAGGTTGAACTAGGCAGCATAAATGAGCTTTGATAGAGTCCAGCTTCTTCCCCAGCAGACCATGGGGTAACAAAATTCAAAGCTTCAGTGGCGAGATTCATGTCACATCATCGACTTTTTGGAAAACCTAGCCTAAAGACCAAAAATAATTTTTTTTAATATTCATGCATACATTTGACACATAAATCATAGCTGGTTTTGTGATTATGCATGATAGTGGTTTTCCAAGAGAATGAATAACATCAATGTACAAAATGCCACAAACTTCAAGGTAAATAAAACCTACAGGAAAGATCATGTAAGGAAATAAAATAATGTGCTCATCAAATCCATTAATAACAAACAACTGTGAATTTTAATCACAAACTGGCTTACCATAAATGTAAAGTCTTGCCAGCTCAGAAGTGAAAACTTCTCGAAAAATAGCTTTCCAGAGTTTAATGTTGCAGCAAAGACATAAACTGACGGCAATGACCAAAGGGTTATGTAGGACAGAACAAGTCTTCACAATGGATCAGCATAATACTTACCACCTGAAGTCTTCTAAGAGGATTAGATGCATTGTCTCACTCTCACTTCATAAGGATACCTAGGTAACGATCAATACAAAAATAGGAGGGTGTGCAATAGGGTCCTCAATAGTAGCTATTACTTCTTGGGTAATAGTAATTACCCAAATACACTACATCCTGAGAGAAAAACAGAGAGAGAGAGAGAGAGAGAGAGAAAGGTCAGCTATCTTTCCATGCAGACTTATTATTTTAATCAAGAAAACCCACGAATGGGCCTTAAGCATTTTCAGTGTTACCATTTTTCTGTATGACATCAATGAGCAAAATTGCCCCGACCTACTTCATCATCCAATTAATGCAGCAAATACTATTGAAGAAAAATAAAAAACAACTTCCAACAATCTACAAAATGTAATGCACAAAAGGGGAGATTTGGCAGTGGTATTTTATTATGACCTGCACCACACCACTACACTGTTCCCATTCATAACACCCTGTGGCATTTTATTGATGGGAATACTGATGAGTCACTTGAAGCACTGAAGTTGTCCATTAGGGTGCAAAATTAAATGATTGACTGATTGAAGTGTTTATTTAGAATATGAAAGATAAAATAAATACAAAAAAAGAGATGAAAAAACAAATAAGTGAAAACATACAAGTCATACAAATACAGATTTGAAAAGGAGTGAGAAGAATTATAACTCATAAAATACCACCCCTTCTCCTTAAATAATTAAAAACAATAATAAGTTTAGTGTTAAAGTAATGCCCTAATTTATATTATAATTGCCTTCCACACAGGCAAATCTCTCTTTTTGTTTTTTAGTTTCTTTTTTTACTACTACAAGCTTAATTTTAACCAGCCACCAAACTGCAATACTGGAAGCAAGCCTCGATAATGGAAGATATGACCAGCATAAACAACTTTGGTGTTAAGAATCAATCACTGCACCAGCAGCCAAATATCCTACACTTAGACACAAGCATGCTTACAGTTAGTCTGTCCTACTTGTTATTATTGGATAAGGAGGAAGGGTAAAGCTTTAGGGAGTCTGTGCCACCCAGATTTATATATTTGTTAGTGCATTATTGGATATTAAAGCTAGAACTGATTAAATATAGTATGTCCCTAAACTCCTTAAACCAAAAATGTAAAATGTGTTTCATTTAGAAATTTATAAAGTAAAAAGAAAAAAAGGCTACATTTTTTTAGAGCATCCTGTAGTCAATTGGATGGGTGAGACAATGTGTTTGTGTTTTCAAAAAAAATCACTGGCTAAATAATTATTTTTTTCTGTTTCTGTTAACCTTTTGAGTATTTAAAGACATTCAAAGACAAAAACCAAACAAAGAAACAACAGCAATGACAGTTTTGTTTTCAGCTTGAGTGAACATTATGTTTTGAATGAACAATGCTGACATAACAATACACACATACATATTTACATGATTACATAAACAGGTTAGCATGGGGGTTTGAATGGCTATTTTTGTCCACTACTACTTACGGCACAAAAACAATATACATACATACATATATATATATATATATATATATATAAATGTTACAAATCAAAGCATCATACCTGATATGAAACAGCATATTAGAAATCTTAAGCCCTTTCACCAACAGAGCAGACAATGAAACAATATCCCAGCATTAGGCTAACAATCACAAACAGAAAGTAAGGCAAGGGCATGATGGAACCAAGCACTTTATTCATTTTCCATTTACAAGATATAATGGAGGTGATGGCTAAGAACAGCATGAGAAAGAGAAGCACAGTGGCAGAGACAAGCCCATTGCTGGAGCCATGACAGTTGCAAACTATTGAATGAAAAGAGAGAAAAATGCAGGACAAAGACATATCAATGCATTCAAGTGTCCAGTCACCATTTCTCAAGATGACAGCTAAGACCATTTACTCATCTCACAGTGATTTCAAAGATGTTGGCGCCCATGTTGCTGGACACAGCCATGTCCCCCAGCCCTTTACGAGCCACAATCACGCTGGTGATGAGGTCAGGGCTGGATATTGCTGCACAATAACACTCCAAAGGGTTTAAACCAGATAAGTCACCACAAAAATTTTTCTGATTCCTGTGGGACAAGGCAGAGATTAAAACATAACATCAGAAAACAGCATTTGAGGCACAGTTCATCTAAAATATCCTAATCAGTCTCACCTGTCTGCGAACATCAGGAACTGTGAGCCACAGTGGAAGGACGATCGGGAACAGGAAGAGGTAACTAGCTTGCCTGCACCTCGTGTGGCTCGTCCTTCTTTTGATTCCTCACTTTATTTTCATCACCCTCGTTTTCACTGGGGCCACCACTGTTTTTATTGTCATCATCTTCATCATAGTCTCCAGGGCTTTTGACACCATCCTCTCCAGAAAGCACATTCCCCTCTGAGGCATTTTGCTGACTGGCATCTAAATTATTCAGTAAAAAATTATACACACCTAAAGTGTGCCTTAATCCATTCATTAGGCACTAATTTTCTGTCCCTTTATCCACTGATGTTGCAGACTGTACTGAACTGTTTACTTTGCTTGACCTTGCAGGTTTCTTCCATCAATGCTCCTAAAGGTATGAAAGTTTGTGATATGGAATGTAGAAGCTGTGTAAAAGAGGACTATTTGTTTCTATTTATAATTTATTGTTTATTTATTCATTCATTCATTCATTCATTCATTCATTCATTCAGTCATTCATTCATTTAATTTCATTCAAGTGTCAACAAGATATTGTAAGTTCACGGGGAATTTGGAGATAAATTTTTATTTAAGAGCACAGTGCTTACCTTTTCATATTCCAAGGCAATATCATTGGTCCTGATGCCCTTTTTGTTTGCAAACTTGGGTCTTGAATGTTTTCTCAGCTCTAGCATTAAATTTCACAAAGCTGACATACAGAATAAAAGAGACCACCAGAATCAAGCTCTCCCACGAGATTATTAAGATGATTAGTAAGATGAGGTTAAATATGTAAAATGACACATCTCTAAAAAAAAATCGGCCACTGGGTCAGATGAAGAATCTCTCGAGAAAACAAAGTACACTCCAGTCACAAACAAAATCTTGAAAACCAATTTTGTCCAAAATGTATTTTGGCCCACTCACAGTCTGTAAAAATTAAGTTGCAAAAATGGTGAGATCAAAATGCAAGGTCGCTTTACCCGCAAGCAAACCGAGGCGTGACAGAATCCCAGACTTGCAAGTTTACTCCTAAGTAGGCTATATCTGTAATAACAGTCTTAAGTTCAATAAAAAATAAAAATAAAAAAACAAGTCCAATCTTATGAGATTTTTATCTGGTAAGCACTTATTCACAAAGGGGTCAGCCAAAATTGAGAATAGAATAAAAATATCAGAAAAAAGTCTTAAGTTTTTATATTACGGACAACATGAGCTGACTTACTGTAATCAGATGGGCGCCTCCTCTGAAAAATGTATCGGTCAAATATCAAAATACTGTAATGTAACTAGATTTTAAAGTACAGACAGACTTTTTGTACATCATTTTTTCGTACAGTGATGCATTTCGTGGAGGATCTAGCACAAAAACATCTGATGTTGATCTCACTTTCTCCACCCTTTTCACCCTCAGAATTTTTGATTTTCTTAAAAAAATAAACTTAAATAAATAAATAAATAAATAGAACCCACACTGATTTTAAATTTACGATGGGGATTAATCAGACCTATTCTGCTTTAAATTAAACAATTCCCTCCTTAATCCTTTATAACTAGTTTTAAATCATATGTAAATATAACCTGAAAAACATAGGAACTATGTATTCATTACTAACACACTTACTCGGACAGAGATTTTGATGCACACTAACAGAACAGTGTTTGATAGGATGAAGTAAAACACGAAACGGCACGGGGATTTTAATCGAGTCATATTTGTTATTTACTTAATAGTTATTGTTATGGATAGTTAGTCTTTCATATTCTATGAACAGTAATCGGAACATTTTCTTAATTTGGTCTTTTGTCGTTACATTGCAGAATGATAACTTACTAGCCAACATTAGCTAGCAGTCCTGTGCTAACATGTTCCTGTCTATATAGCTTTTAACGCTATTAATGAGTGTTATTTCCTAATCGAACCTCAACGACGACGGCGCTCACAAAGAAGTGCTTCTGGTAGTGACACATTAGGAACACTTTATAAGGCAGATTAAGTCAATTTCTATACTGCAATTTTACATTAGCAGTAAGCCATGCCTACCGTGGTCTTGATGGACGTGTCCCTGTCCATGACACGACCAGTGTCACTGGATGGTAGCGAGGAGTTTCAGAGGAAGAACCTGGCTGTCCACGGACTTAATATGTTGTTTGAACACATGGCTTCAAACTACCGCTTAGAATTCACGGCGCTGATGGCTTTTTCTTCACTCTGGGAGTTATTGGTTCCTTTCACAAGGGACTACAATGCATTACAGGTAAAGAGTCCCTAATATGTTACACATTTTTGAAAAAAGCCAAAGCACGTTGGGTCCTTTTCAGAATTATGTGTGTGGTTTTTTAAGAGTGTGACTTTGAAGAAGATCTGGGTTTAAATATATTTTCTTATTCTTTACAGGAAGCCCTAAGCACCCTAGAGGACTATGATAAGACATGTGTTGAATCAGCTCTTCATGGAGTTAGTAACGTTGTTCAGCAGGAGTGGGGCAGTGCTTGTCCCTGTCAGGTATATTGGCAAGCTCTTTTTAACTACTACTAGAATTTTACATTTGAATGTATGTATTATTATAGCTACTTTTCATTTAATCCTATATAAGTTTGTGTTCAATGAAAATGAGTCAAAGCATTTACTAAAGTATTGTTTTGAGGCACATTTTTGTAGTACTCCTAATTCTTTTGTGTACTTGCATGCTGTGTTACACTTTCATTTCACTACATTTCAAAGGAAATTGTTGTATTTTATACTCTACATTTACCTGATAACTTTGGTTTGCTAGATTCTACACAGTGGATACTCTTTAACAGTCTTTTAAATGATAATAAAATGTTAAAGTGGCTTTCAACATGCCTGGCTTCACTTATATTACAAAAAAAACAGTGCTTAATAGGGATTGCTAACAGGTCCTCTAAATATTGACATCCACAACAAAAGTAAAGAACAAAAAAATATTCATATGATCCAGAAAGTCCAGTTAAATGAAAATAGACTTTTGCATCAGATTTATTTATTTGTTCCAAAACAGTTTATTATATTAAATCCACCAAATTCATCTGGTGTACATAAGCTAGGTCAAACTAGGTCCAATTTTTAGCAGCTAAACTGACATGCTTTGTACAAACGGTTTGCTCAGTGATATGTTGGATATAATGATATATCAATCAAGCACACTAAACGATTACTTATTATTTAAGACATGTATTTTTGTGCCATTACAGATTTACACTTGCTTAAGTAGAATGTTTCATGCAGAAAAGAATATGAATACTTCTGCACAAGTGCTTATGTTTATGCACCACCCTATTTTGTCCTATAGGTGGTGCTAGTAACAGATGGATCACTTGGAATCGGAAAGGGTTCCCTACGCCACTCTCTCCAAACCCTGAAACAACGAGGGGATGAAAAGAAGTTCCCACTTCCATTTCCTTTCCCTACAAAACTGTTCATCATGTGTATAGCCAATGCAGAAGAGGTACAGCGCTACACCTTGTTGTTAGCTAATCTCCAGTTTTTTAAAGGGAAAAGTGATCAATAAGTGTAAATGTATGGATAAAATGGGATCAGGTGTAATTCATAGTAAGTAGCATATAATTTTCCCTGTTTGAGTTCACAGCTTTGTTTGGCAGCATTATCTTAGAAATGGGACATTTTTAAATGAATTGGAGAATGTCAGATTTCCACCTATATAGTTGTTTGTACACACCAATATTTTTCATTCACAAACCCTAAAACTTGTATGTCAGAGAAAATGCCATATTCCCACCTGTCTTGTACTATTGTAGCTACAAATGACTGATGCCATGGACAACTTAGAGGAGGTACTTCGTCTCAGTGGAGGGGATGGACAGATCTTCACTATGGATGGACCACTTTGCATGAAGAGCGTCCAAACCATGTTTGGGTTAGTGTTTTGCTGAGAAAACTATGCAAGAGTAACTGCATTTTCATCTTTTACAGTTATAGTGAGACATCTTTGGCCATATTGTGTGTTTGCATGTCTCCAGGAGGCTGATTGATTATGCATACTCTCCCTTCCATGCGGTGCTGCATTGTGGGAACCTGTCGTCAGATGTTCAGGTGTTCCCTCGTCCTGAGCCTGTTGTGGTGGATGAAGAAGTGGAGCCCATGCCCCGAACAGTCAGCACAGGTTCTGAGCAGGCTTTACACATCATGACTGTAGTTGGATTTACAAGATTGTGTCTCACAAATATTTATCCTTTTGTTCACCTTTTAGATCTGGAAATTGTGGGATTCATCGAAATAGCTGACATTTCCAGTCCTCCTGTAATATCAAGACACTTGGTACTTCCAATTGCTGTGAACAAAGGTTTGTTTTCATGTTTTTAAGAAATCATTCTATTGACATATTAGCATACAATTAACAGATGAAATCTTGCTGAAAAAAGTAGAGTTAAAAGAACAAAACATAACATAACCAGATATGAACTTTCTGCTTTGTTAAATTTGTTTTTAAAATGTTGGTGGCTGCTATGACGAGAACAAATTGTTTTAAATAAAGAAAACCCCTTTGCAACCAGGATACAAACAAAAAAACTCCAAGTTATATAAAAGCAGGAGGAAAAAAATGGAGATCAGTGAAACATAATCCATGAACCTCAATATGCCAGTGATGGATATTTACTTTTTTTACATATATTTATTTATTTTCTCACTTATTTGAGGCATATTGCACTTTAGTATACATTGAAAGCAAAGATCCAGTGGCCTCGCAAACATAAACACATCTTCACAAAATATTAATGAAAAACATTATTAAGAAAAAAAAAAAAAATAAAATCAATCAATCAATGAATAAAATATTAAAATACATAACAAAACAAAATCAAACTAACATACAAAAGGGGTATCAAAATATTGTTTCACAATACATAAGTCCACATGGTCTAAATTGCCAAAGTAGTAAAAATTTTAAAAACTTCACGGGTCATTTATAGTTTCAAGTGAGTTAAGATCGGTTTACATACTTTGTAAAACTTCTGACTGTCATCTCTAACCTCATACCTCAGTTTTTAAATGTGTAAAACACCAATGATTTCCCTGAGCCAAATTTAAAACAAAGGTGGAGAGTCAGATTTCCAGAGTTTTAAAATGCACTTTTTCGCAATAACCATGCCATATGCTATCACCAAATTAGAATTATAATCCCAATTTTCCATAGTGCTAGAATATCCAAGCAAAGCAGTTTCAGGTTCAGGAACAATATTAACATTCAAAGCACAAGAAAATGGATATTTACTTTTTACTTGATTTTCAGACGTGGATGAAGTTGGTACAGGAGCCGCGGATGAGCTTGAAGAGGAACCTTCTGCCAGTCAAATGGCAGGCAAAAGTCCAAATTTTTGTGTTCTTCTACATGGAAGTCTGAAGGTTGAGGGAATGGTGGCACTGGTCCAGCTGGGGTAAGCTAAAATAAATATAACAGCCTTCAGAATGAAATATATAACTCCTATGTACATCTGTGCAGCAATAGATAATACATTTTATATAAACAGATTACTTAAATTAGTTTGCCTTTTTCATCCCAGGCCAGAGTGGTTTGGTATGTTGTATTCTCAAGCAGACAGCAAGAAGAAGTCTAACCTGATGATGTCTCTGTTTGAGCTTGGGGCAGAGCCTCTGCCTTGGCTGGGCAAGATCTCATATTTGGGACCAATTTCAGGTAACCTTCCCCCCCTAAAACATGTAATATTTCTATGCAGACACAAACTAAATGTGTTCTTCATGTCTGCAACAAATCTACAAGCTCTCCTTTACTGTTAAAAGACATAATAGTTTCATACACACTTCATGACATTTTTTAAACATTGTGCAACTTTTCATTAAACATGGCACTCTAGCCCTTGTATAAATAAATGATTGTGTTGCCCTGAAGATCAAAGGGCTCTGTTTGTGTATATAATCATGCAGTTAATAATTAACCATCTTACTGCTTTGATTATTATGCGCTGGATCGACTGACCTCATTTTAATGTTCCGGGATCTTCTTGGAATTTTAGAGGCTGCTGAAAATCCCTACGGAGAGGATGATAGTAAAAGTCCATTCCCTGTGCAACCACAAGTCAAACGAAGCTATGCCCAGAATGTCACTGTGTGGATTAAGGCCAGTGGACTACAGGTGCACTTCAATCGCTGTTTATATGTGCTGTTAATTGCTGCAGAAAAAACCAATTACATAAATGCAGAGGATTTTAATCTCATTTTAAAAATCTGATAAAAATAACTGCTCAGAAAACAATAACTGTGAGATACTTTTGCTCATCACAAAGTTAATGTGCCTCAACTGCTGGCTTGAGCTAACTTTTTGCATCTGGTTTATGCTTACTGGTATTCCAGTAACTCAAAATAATTGATAATCAGTTTTTTTTTATATGTAAATAGTTTTTAACATCCAGTTAATCCAAACATAACTGATTTGTTGCATCAGCACAAGTCTAACATTTAGTATGACTGAACCCAAAATGAATACATAGGGTGTTATATTGTACATGCACGGCATCAACAGTACATCGTAATAATACAATGTAATGATTTGTTGCTATGGTAACTTTTTTCCATTTTCACCCATTCATATCCTATTACTTGAAGACAGTGCTACATAGTTTTAATCATGTTCTTACCTGCAGGACTGTATTTATATTGCATTATTTCCTGCGATCAGACTTATTTTTTGTTATTGTACAGACTGATGTTCAGAAGATACTAAGGAATGCAAGGAAATTGCCAGATAAAACTCAGACCTTTTATAAGGTAGGTTTATCTATAATGGCTTTCAACAATGATAGAAAAAAAGATTAGATTTTAGTGTATAAAATATGTGTAACTTGTGCTTTGAATTTTAATCTGTCAGGAGCTCAACCGTCTACGAAAGGCTGCTTTGGCTTTCGGTTTTTGGGAGCTCTTAAAGGGAGTGGCTGATCTGCTGGAGAGGGAGTGCACCCTGCTGCCAGACTCGGCCCATCCTGATGCTGCTTTCCAGCTCACCCATGCAGCACAGCAGCTCAAACTAGCCAGCACTGGCGACTCGCAGTATGCTGCTTTTGATCACAACATTGCTCCCATGCACACTGATTTCTCAAGCTGAGCCAGTTTGTATAAATGGACTAAAGATGCTGCAGCCTGAACCAGTGTGGACCGACGTGAGGCAGTACTGGATCTTTCCAGAATGTTTATAGATTTTTTTTTTTGTGATAGACATAGGTCAAATGGATAAATGAAAATGTTAGTCTGTACATATTTTTTTTAAACATTTTTCAGTTTTTTTTTATTGGTCAGATTGAAATTGAATCATCTTTCAGTACAACCACAAATACAGGATGCGTAAAAATTTGCATTCAAAAATCAAATGATTGTTATAATAATAAAACCGTGAGAAGACACCAACATTATTTTTATTAGTGGGCATAAGGAGCACATAATACTTTATATTCTATCAGACACCAGTATACATTTCCCTGAGTTTTGTGGAATTGTTCAGAAATAACTGTTTGTTGGGGCTACTGTTGTTATGTCATTTATATACCAGTTATTTATAAATTACAGCAGTGTCTCATCAGTGCTTGCAATAGTGCAGTCAGTCAAAATACAACATTAAAAAAAAAAGATGAGAGAAAAGGTTTAACACAGGATGTTAAGTACTGTGGCTTTTGACATTTCTTCAGCAATATCATCTGATGTTTATCAGTACTTAATAACTAGTATGCGGTGATGAAATACTGTGTTATCTGGTGAGACTTCATTTTAATTATAAATGAGTTGACAGGAAACTGGCTTTGGAAAAGAAAGCATAATAAAACTGAATTGAAACGGCTGGAGTAGGGTGTTAAGAGAAAAGCAGGCAGCAGAGGTGTTTGAGGAATGTTGTTGATGAGTCTTAATTTGCTTTTCTCTTCTTGGTGCGGTAGCGCCTCTTCCTCTGCTTGTAAAGGTGGCGGAAGTTGGTCACAAGCCCTGAAGATGGGAAAAGGAACAAGACTGATATTGTCACTAAAATAGAAACAGATGATACATGTCAAGACAAGTTGTTTTCTGGTGACCTACCTAAAAACATGAGGACAAGATAGATGTAGAGGATATAGGAGAAGTTGATGGAGGTACCAATGGCTTTCGGCAGTAGAATGCTGAAGAGTTTGGTTTCATCAAAAATGGGAATGGACTGTATCACTGCAACAGCTATTTAAGATGAAGATGTTAATGACAAGTGAATGTATAGAAATACATTTCATTCAGAGAGAAATAAACAAGCTCACCTTCAGCTAAAACACCTAATGGATACAGGGGTATCCAGACTGTGTAGCGCAGCCAAGTGAGGGTTTTCCACTCTGTATTGAAACAGCCCAGCATGTAAAATGGATACCTGAAATTGCAGCACCATGTTGGCTTTAGGCAGAGCAGATGTAATTCTAATCAACTAACTCACATCTGCTTCCAGAACAATACATCCTCAGTGTTGTCTAAATGGCCTGTGGGTACCAATGTTTAATTAAAAAAAGGAAACAGTTCACAAGATGTATAAGATTTTATTTGCAAAATAGAATTTAGATACAAAAACAATCTATTGACATCACTACTGATTATGGACAGATACTTACCGAAAAATCTCAATAGCGCTCCACAGATAGAAGACAAAAAACACAACTGGTCTATGGTGCATTTCCTCTAAACTTCCAAAAATGATGAAGAGGATAAAATTCCTTCCAATGACCTACAAATAAAGACCTAAATTAGTTTCTGCACAACAAATATATTCTAAAACATGAAGCAACCTTTTATACCTGTATAACAGTGGGGATGACACCTGTACGGACTACCCCAAAAGCAGCATTCAGGACCTCAACGGATGCCAGGATCTGGCAGAAGAACATCACGTCTGATATTGTGTGAAATGTGTCGTACAGAGAATCTGAAATAGGTTTCAGAGATGAGTCGTCTTTACAGGCTTTTTGTTATATTTATAACCAAAGCCAAAAATCATCATGAAACTTGTAGCAAACTACAGTGGAATATTTCTTACCTTTGCCAAAAATAAAGAGCCGAACGGTCATGTTAACAAAGATCCATGAAAATCCAAGAAACTGCACCAAGTTATAAATGAACAAAAAGGCAGTTTTCAGGCTGACGAACCCTAAAAGCATTTCAAAGAAGCATGAGACAGCTGAATAGAAAAAACCATGCAATGTTTACAATTTCCTGTAATAACTGAATATGCAAAACATTTTGAAACCACCTGATAGAGTATGTGCTGCCATGAAAATTATTTACACTTACCATCTTCTTTATGCCTGAGAGCTCTTGGCCTGTTCCTTCTCTCCTCCTTAACAAAGAAAAAAATTCAAAAGTGCTAGTCCCTTGCCTTTGATGTCAATAGTATTCATTTTATACAATTATTTTTTAACAATAGTGGCATTTTGTGAACTTTGAAACTTCTGAAAGTTATTTAACAAAGCTGTAAAAAGCAGAGTGATTGCAAGGAAAGGTGTCACTGATGGAAAAACACTTATTTAGTCTCACCTTTTCACGGATCTCCATCTCAGCATCTGACTCATCTAGCCAGCGGTCAAAGTCTGGTGCCAGAAACACTGGCTTACGCTCCTGTACAGTCAGCCTTTCCCACCAGCCTCGCTTTTCTTTTCTCACTATGACATTTACCTGCCGCTGTGTTGATTTGTGGCTCACCTGGGCATGCAGGTTCATTTAATGAACACAGGAAAACAGAGGTATAAATGAGAAAACAGGAGGAATTTAAAATTAATACATACCTCTGACTTAACTGGTAAAAGAAACTCCAAGTTGAACTCGTATTCATTTTGTCCTTTTGCACCATGCCCCTGGGCTACACACAAGATAGAAAAAAGTCACATTTCATCCCTTTTTTAGGCTGCATTAATATAAAAATGTACATAAAAATAAAAGAATATATCTCACCTCTGAACTGAAGGACGTTCTCATGCACTTGGACATCAATTTTCTGCATAAAGAAAGACAGGCAGATGATGAGCATATCTCTTATTAAAAGAGAGCTTAAGTGCCATTTCCTGTGTTATGCACATAGCACTATTACAGGACTAATTAATCAGACCTAAAACAAGATGGGCTCACTTTAATCCGTAATAAAAGGTAAGATGTATTTACCAGATTTATTTTCTTCCTTGAAGAAACTCTTAGGGAAATTAGGAATTTCACAGTTTTACATTAACTCCTTTTCCTAAAACTTTCGATAAAACCCCGCGTGCAGGGTGACCTAACATAGCTACGTTCCCTCCCATTGTGCCAGAGGGCATGTACGTGTGACCGACTGAACACAAACACACACGTTTTCTTTAAACCCTGATACCACTAATTCCCTAGACAAATAAACAGGTTTGGTTGGGTCAAACCTTTCCTTACAGATATTGACACAGAGCTTTGGAAATATTAATTAACCTAAAATGATCTTTACGTTTATCTTCCAACTGCACAGCTAACTTTAAAATAGACGTACAGCCCTAATATGCATTGATATTTAACCTCGAAGGCATGAAATAAAGCTCTGGCAGCTCGAAAAGGCAGGAAGGAAAACCCCTAACACTCACCTGAGCATCTGTCAGCTCTACTCGCAGGTAAATTTCTTCATGGCGTTGAGCCCAATAAACAAGAGGAGTCAGTGTCATTGCTAAAAATTTTACAGAGCTTGTTTTAAAAAAGACTGGATTGTGAGATTAATCAATGAAGTTGACTAGCTACATGCTAGCTTCCCCGAAGCCTTCAGCCAATACCCAGAATATTCCGCGGACGCGCGCGCCCGCAATCTGTCAGCGTAGCGACGTGCTCGTAAGCGAAGAAGACCCGATCGAATATGCTCTTCTCTGATTGGCTCGTTGTGAATATTTACGGAAGTGGAAACGAATCGGCATCACGGCAGCTTGTTAATCATAATTTGTACTATGCTAATATGCAGACAGACGACTGCGTTTCATTTCTAAAAAGTGATTTTTTAACATGTTCCGGGACATTTCGGGTTCTTGTTGGTGTAACAGGAAGTGTCGCAGCTTTGAAACTGCCTACTTTGGTTTCCCAGCTTCTTCAGCTCCATGGGGTGAGCTTTTTCGCAGCTATGTGTAAAAAAAAAAAAAAAAAAAAGGGAGGGGGGGAGAAACTTATTGCAGTTCCTGTTATCTGATATTTTGTTATCAAATATAACCCTCACACCCACAAACGCCCTCTTGTTCCTCTTAACTGTAGCGTGTATAGCCTCACTTTTACACAATATGCAGCCCCATTTAATTGAAATGAAATAAACTTGAAGCTATGTTTTCTGGATTAGACTGATCAGATTGCAGTTTGATTTAGCTAAACGGGTCTGAATTTGTTTAACCAGCTAATTATATTTCATAACTTGCACAGCCTTCCGTATGAAAACAAAAATGGGGAAGTGAAAGCGTAAAGGACAGGAAGGAGAGTAGGTCTTAAAAACGAGTGCAAGGGTTACTGAGGAATAGTTTTGCAATACGCTAAAGAAAGGCACTGAAAGAAATGTGCTACTAAGCAGGAAGAAGAGGCTATGTCTCAATGCATTCCAATATTAACTGGCAGATAACATGCACATATATACCAAACCGTATAGAGTTCTTGCTGTTATTAAAACACCATTAAACTCAAGGTAAGAAAAGTATAACCCCAAATCAGAAAAATGCAGGGCAATGTGGAAATGTTAATAAAATAAACAAACAAAAACAAGTTTTCTGTTTAAGTGCAGATAGTATACACAATACATGTTAGTCTTGACTATGAAAGTTGAAACAGTAAAGATTTTAGCATTTTGTAATGTTGCCATCCTCACAACAATTAAAGATGTTCTGGCATCGCTGATGGAAGCAGTGAAGAATATCAAGTGTGTGATTCTTCATGCAAGCACATCTTAAGGTGTACAACAGCACAGGGTTGTTGTCACAGTTTTTCTTTTAAAAATTTTCACACAATATTTACTGGAGGAAATCAGGAATGCAGACAAGCCAGTCCTGCACCAATATCCTTTTCTTCGACTAAAGAAAATGTGGTTTTGCGTTATATGGATGTCCCTAAAAAGATGTCATTCGCTTTTGTGTGAATGTTGTCATCACATATAGGCAAAGAGGCTTTGTCAAACACTCTAATACAGTCCCATGTGATCACATTATGGTGCTTTTCATCCTTTGTTCAGCACACACTGTCCATTTATTCCAGTACACATTTCCCCTGTGTAATGATCCGTCTCAGATACATCTGAGCTCAGAGAAGTCAACACCACATCCAGTCAAGGTGCTGTTTGTAGAATGCATTTTTGTGGTTAAATCAGCTATTACTGAATGATGATTATTGTTGCAGTGCCATCTGAGGGATTGGAGATCATGGGTGTGTTTATCACCTGAATTGCAAAAATGGATGGACATATACAAATGTTATTAAGTTCATGAGACATAACCGGAAGTTCCTTGGGTTCATACTGTATGTCATTTTCCATACCGTCAACTTGTTCTGTTTTGGAGGTTGTATTAATATCAGTGTTAGTGTGACTGTGGACACCAAAAACTGGACTGAACCAAGACCATGACACCTTCATTTGGATCTGTACTATTTTTCAGACATCAAAGAGGGTTATTGTTCTAATTAAATATTTTATTTCTTATGAAAATGTTATTAAATGACAGTAACACTGAATGTTGTAAAATATTTTTTAAATGAAACAGTAGATCTTTTAACAGTATTTTACATATTTGAGTCAGCTGCTCAATCTAACATTGCTAAATAGGATTAAATAAAATGATAAGTGAAATAACTCCAACTTCACTAATGAATATGTAAATATATGAAATGACTATAGCGGGGTTTCAGAGGTGATAGCTGTTAATAAAGAAAATCCCATTACTTTAGTAAAAAGTACATGCTGTTATATTAAAATAAAGACAATATTTAGTGAGAGTTGTACAACCATTTGCAGATATCTTTCTTTTTCAGAATTTAAATTGTTTTTGTGCCTCAGGTTGATGTAAGAGTAGTCACTACAGAGCATGCCAAACACTTCTACAATCCAGCCGAGGTCTCAGTGAAAATCTACAGTGACAAGGATGAATGGGAGGTAATAACCAGCTTGCCTCAAATATTCTTTTATAGCCACCATTAACTTGGTTTCTTAAAGGTGTGTTATATCTACTTTTTTGTTATTTTTGTTAATACATGTGACCTATGTAATATTTCTATATTGTCTACATGTTCTTTCATGCTTTCAAAGTTAAATATATAAAAAAATTCCTTAATTAAAATAGTATTGAATTAATTAAAGTGTGACATGAGTTGTCAATAAATTGCTTGAAAGGTTTAAAGTTATTTCCAATAATTTTGAGACAGAGGAGATTCAGAAAAGATGGTGAAATATTGGTATCATGCATCATAGAGAGGAAGTTAAGAAATAAGTGCTTCACTTGTTTGCCAAATGTCCTGTCTTTTGTTTAGCTTTGGAAACAGAGATCTGACCCTGTGCTACACATTGAGCTAAGACGCTGGGCGGACCTTTTGGTCATTGCCCCCCTTGATGCCAATACTCTTGGAAAGATTGCTTCTGGTATTTGTGACAATCTTCTGGTGAGGATATGAAATTATTCTCTATATTATTACTACCAAGAAAGTTGTGTCAAACAATTTCCCTGAAGTTATTTCCAGCTTGATAAGATTTTATCCTTTTCAGACATGTGTAGTAAGAGCCTGGGATACCAGCCGACCTCTCCTCTTCTGCCCAGCTATGAATACGGCAATGTGGCTGCATCCCATTACATCCCAGCAGGTATCCAGACTGAAAGAGTTTGGATATGTGGAAATCCCCTGCATTGCTAAGAAGCTAGTTTGTGGAGATGAAGGTGGGTTAATTTGTCATTTAATTATAAAAAAAAAAAAAACAACAACTTTGAATTCAACAAAAAGTAAAAAAAAGGCACAAAAGACTTGCTGATCATAATAATGGGAGCCCTTTTGCTAGAAATAAAATTAAACTCAACTGTGCGCTTTTTAATGTTCAGATGTTGTAAAACCTTTGAGGAAATAATACTTTACCTAAAGGTACACATGTTGAAGGCTCTGACATGCTGTGGGGCTGCTTTGCTGGCTGCTTGTGGGTGCATTGAAGCATTGAATGATTACTAAATCTCCATTTAGAAAAGAGCCTACTGTGTGGTCCAACCTACCATAATTATGTTGCTATTGGTGTTGAGTTTGTGCTGTGTGTGTTTTGAAGTTTTTGTTGATTTTCTTCCCACTGTGCCACAGCTCACTCTCTGAATCTGGCTTCAATTATCGTCTTGAGTCACATCCAGTGAGGTCCACTTTGGTTTAGTGGACCTTACATTTTATAATTACTGTATACTAGCAGCTTTGGTCACATGAACATCAGGCTGTTTGGAATCAGTTGGTCTTGACAAATTTTTTCTGTCTTATTTCATCACATATTTCTCAGCTCCTCTAGTCCAGACTGAATGTTATACCAAACTGTTCTATGTGTATTTTTAACATTTAGATAATCTGAATAACTTGTCAGCTGTTCTATTGAGTCCAGACAATAGTGGACATTGAATATACCCAGTAATTTAGATATGTGTAATTATTATTAAGGGATGTCAATATTTCTTTCCTAGACCTGTTGAGTAAATAGGAATTCATCTGGATTTCATAGTTTCGCTTTCATTGCAAAAGTATTCAAGTTATTTAGATATGCATCACAGAAATGCCATAGAATTGTGTAATTTGTTATAATTCATGTCATGACTTGCATGCTTGTTGCTGAATATTTTGGTGTTAATGTGAGGCTGGCAGGTTAGAGGAGATCATGAGAACATTTCTCTTGCCAACTTCTTGTGAGCGAAATTTGTTCTAGATTGAAGATGGTTTTAATAAATACCTGCAGATCTGCTGATTTTGCCTGTGAATACAGTCAAAAGCTAAAAAGCATGTTTGCATACAAGTTAAGAGTGGCACATAAATATTATATAAAATGACAAAATAAACAAAAATAAAAATGCTTTTTAGCTGTCAATAATGTCCATAGTATTTTTTCTTCTGACATGAATTTTATCAACTTGGTGTAACTTTGGTAAAAACAAGTAAAACTAAATTATTCTTTGACTCTCAGTGGCTGCTAGCTGCAGAATTAACTTAGATCAGGTGATCACCACTCTTGAACCTCTTGGGTCAATGTCCTGCAGGTTTTAGACATTTCCCTGCTGCAGCACACCTGAATCAAAATACTGGGTTATTAAGAAGTTTGTGCAAAACTTAACAAGCTGTTGGTGAACCATTTAATTTAGAGGGAAACATCTAAAACCTGCAAGACAGTGGCCCAGGAGGTCTGGAGTTGGTGGTCCCTGGTGTAGGTCAACATTATCATCTTAAAGCAAATAAATAGTGTACTAAAGGTGACCCCCACTTAGCACTGTCTTTTTTTTTTTTTTTTTAAGGAAGTGACTGGAAAACACCACCGCCACTTTCTAAATAACAGGAATGAGTGGGATATGAGTGTCACCATTTCACATTCAATAACACAGGAGGCCTGGAAAGTGTCTCAGTTCACACATTAAGTCTTCAATCTTTTGAAACAAAATAGTTATTTCAAGACTTACAGTTTATGCTGTGCTGAAAATGAGCACTTCCTGACAAAGTGGCCCCAGTTTCAGAACAAACATCACCACAGAGCAAAGGAGGGCATGAATCAAAGGAAATGGTAAATGCCAACAGTGTGGGAGGTCACATCAACCTACTCACTGCACTTTGTAAGATTATGTCCTCAAATAATGCTTGATATATTGTAGCAAGTTACCTGATAGAAACATGTTTTGTAAGCTCACTTCACAAGGCCCTGTGCCTGTGTGACCCAGTGTGTTTTAAAGTGCTTTACTGATTGTCTGACACCCCTTCATACCAAAGCAGGGGGAGTAAGTCTTTTAAATTTCAAAGCAATAAACAAGCCCACTTCATGCAACGTTTGGTTTTGTTTTAACATTTCACTCAGTATTGTATTCTGTTTTACTTTAGTAACTATTTGTGTATAAGTGTGGCCAAACCACAAGGGCTGAGTGTAGCCAGACAATCCCACTAGTATCCATCGCTTTAACTTAGATGGTCAGAATGTCAATACTTTTGTTTTAAATTCGGCTTAGATGAGATGTCAGATTACTTACCTTGCAACATATTTCAGCCTTTAGATTCTTAAGAACCCAACAGGCAGTTAAGTTTTGATTTGTCAGCTCATCAGTGTGCATTTTCGTACACCTTCCTATGCATTGACATCCACTTTCCACAACTTGCCTTTGTTCGTTTAGCCACATATGTTTATAAATAGAAAGGAGCGAACATTGGAAGGTACTAATCCGCAAACCTTTGTGCAAAGAATCACTTTTCCAGACCCATCCAGCACAATGTTTTGCATTTCTTGCACTTTCCTTACTCTTGATTTTTGCTTCTAATCCATTCTCACTCAAGAATGGTGAGGTCTGGTTGTTACTAAATGTATTGTTGGACAGATATAGAATATACATACTTGCACAGTTTTACTTCAGAGGGCAGGGTCACATGAACCCTGCCTGTATTTGCCTTTTTACTTGCCTCTAATTCCAACAGGTTTTAAAGTTGTTTGACCCAGTGGGTACTGTAGGTTAGGTTTTTAGCTGATGACATCCACTGACTGTCTATTTAGAACCCAAACAAAGTAATCTGGTTTTTAACAACTCGACAGCTGCTATGCAAAGTGTGATAGAGGATTAATGTCCCAGAAAATATTGAATTTAGGAGAATGTTCTGCAAAGCTTTTCATCAATGATATTACACACTGAACTTTTATATCCAGGGTAATACTCGCCTTTGTAAACTACTTTTTACATCACAGTGGTGTTTTGACGAAGCGCTTGATGAAGAATTTATGATTCAGTATGAAATACCAGTTAATTAATTTTTTCCCCCTTTTTTAATAGTATGTCTTTCCTGAAGTTTTTTAGAGGGCAAACCAACTTAAAGTAGGCTGAGATTTTTTTTCCTGAAGAATAGAGTGTAAATACTTGCATGTATTTCCTGCAAATAATGTGGTAATGATTCATTAACAAAAATCTTATAAATGCTGCATGCTGGAAAGTTTTGACTTCAAAGTTGTTTCAAGAAGTGTTTAGTTTTGTGGTAATGAAAGAAAGAAAATGGAAAACTTTGCATTCAAGCTACATTTAGGCTGCAGTTTCTAATCATACTAAGAATTGTCTGCAAAGAATTTTAGATGAATTTTGGAAAATCAGAAAAGTCTGAGGGATCTTGTCCAAGGTCTTTTTAATAAAGCTTAAAAAAAAGACAAATAGTACAAAAATGAAACCATTTTTTTGAGTTTCCAGTGTCTGCTTTGTATAGGTCAATCCCCACCCCCACCCACCCTCCCCTCAGCACTGTGTGGTTTGGATACAAATCATTTTTAATTGGCCCAGCCTGTTAGCATCACACTTTCTACTTTTCTTTTCACATGTCAAATTCTCTCTGTTTGGCTGCACATCTGTCTCTCTTCCTACACCTGGGTGCATCACAAGATGGGCTATCAAAGGTTCAAGGACACTTATTCAAGGAAGAGTGCCTTTTTTATGAACGTGATTACATTAAAACATATATATTAATGTATGTGTGGATTTATTTTGTTCCTTTTTTGTTGTTTCCTGACACTTGTTTTTTTTTACCTTCATATAGCATTTATTATAACAATTTTTTCCTTACTTTGCTGTAGGTAAAGGTGCCATGGCAGAGGTATCAACTATTGTCAGTGTTGTCAAACAATATCTTCAAAAACCAGATGAGTCATCACAGAAAGCATGAACATCATCGCACAGCACGATCTGACACCAAAAGCCAGTAGAAAATAAAGCACAATGGCTTGCCTTCACATTTGCATGTAAAAAGTACTACGCTTGTAGCACACTTAAAGTTGCTTTCCTTCTTCTTTCTTTTTTTAGGATTTTATAGGGTTGGACAGACATCTTCAGTTTGGACTCTTGATAGGGCAGGGCACTTTTGCCTGACATGTGACTCCTAACATGTTTTGGTTCAAACTGCAAAGTCTGTAGTCTTATCAGCCTGAAGGATACAAGTTTTAGCTGTTTAAAGTTATCGTGGCTACATAACAGTATTCAGGTCAAATTATTCTCCCAGTTTTATTTACCTGTGACTGTGTATTTCTGTTGTTTATAATTTCATTTTTTTAGTATAATTATATCATTGTCTGCTAAATGTGATTGTAAAATCTAAGCTGCTAGACATGATTTATTTACTTTTGTGTCTTTAATGATGGAATTGAATAAACGGTGGCAGTATCAAAGAAAAAGTTTCAAACATTTTATGTATTTGATTTATTTTGTTTAAAGCAAAATGCAAAATGCTTATTTTGTTTTGTAAATCATTATGAAATAAGTTTTATTAGCAGTGAAACGTCATTTAGGGAATTTCACCCACCTGAGACAAAATTATCATTGCAGTCAAACCACACATATTGCACTATATTACAATTTAAAAAACTAGTCATCAGGTCTTACAGCAGAGATTCATGAATCTGATAGCTGATGTTTGGATTTCTCAGAAACCTTTAGCAGTTGGCAGAAACTCCATCTTGTCCCACTTGTTCAGACAAGATTGTATCATATTTTTGAAGAAAATTTTAACCTTTTGTTTTAAAATGGCTTGAGTATGTCCTTTTTAGTCCTCCAAATATTTTCAGGCACCACTTTAAGGGTCAAAGGTCAGCAGGGAGGAACCCCAGAGATCACATTAGCGTTAGACATGTTTACTGCTGTGAAAACCTTCCATCTCCCTATAAAGAGATATGTACTGGTCTGCAGTGTGTCCTGAGCAGACAAGCTAGAGAATGGCAAATCGGACCAGGCGATGATTTGTTTACATCACTGAGGAGAAGCAGACCGTAACATCTGTCCTTCCTGTAATAAACTAAGAACTGCATGCTGTAGGTGGTAGTCTTACTGGCTGTTTTTCTGTGAAGTATTTAAGGAGCATAGTGGAAAAGTAAAATCACATACCATTTCAGACTGCCTGTTTTTATAAGATTAGGACATAATGGCTTATTTTCTTCTATAACACCAATTCTATCATATAGGTACAATCTTTATTCCACATTACTGGAGAGACACTGGGCTGTGCTTGTTTTTTTTCTCTGCTGTCCAGATAATTATACTTAATCTTGGTTTATCATGTTCTCACCAAATCCAGTGAAGCCAAAGTACATTTGCTTTGCAAATAACCAGGGGGCATTGTTACTGTTGAACTGTCAAGGTTGCAGCACATGGAGCCATACAAATAGCTCACTAAGCGAGAGGCACCCTTTTCCTGAGCCATCACCTGTCCTGCTGCTATTGGCTGCAGTTCGACTCTGTTAACGTGACCAGAGGAACATGACATCAACTGTAAACTGATGAGAAGGAGCGTCAGCCGGGGCTTGACAGAACTGTGGAGTTTACAGCTTGCAGGTGCACTTAATTTGAATGAACACTGTTGTCACAAGTCGGGGTGAACATTTATGACTTTAAACAGTTTTCCCTCAAAAGTTATGTGAAACAGTCTAAGGGGGGAATTTTACAAAACAAAGCATGCCCTACTACCTTTCTCAGCCACAAGTGCAGTAGATGGTTATGAGATAATGTCCCCTAAAAGTCATAATCAGACTTAAACCTCTTTGTTTTATGATGTAAAAAAAAAAACATGCAGAAGAAATATTAAGAAGACACTGACCCCACAGCACACCAGCTTTGTACAGAGATAATAAGAGATAAAAAGGGGGTCAATAGTACTATGAAGAACCAGTCAACTCAGCAATTAAAGCACACTAATATAGGAGGACATAAGAATATATCTACATTACTGTAGTACAAAGATGACAAGGGAAATTACTGTCTTATCCAGTGTTTACACCGTAAAGATAGTGTAAAATCTTTAATAGAGTAAAAGAAGAAGAAAATGTATTGCACAAGTCGTGGGTGTGAGTGATAAAGAGACAAGTGCTGCAGAACTGCAGTGTTTATGTAGCAACGGACCTGTTATGTGTGCAGAGTCCTCTGGTGAGTAGTTTATTGCAAAAATAGTAGCCCGATGGCCTGATGGTACGGTGCTGTCTTCTTAAACCAGATAAATGACTAAACCCTGGTTTATATCTCATTCAGTTGCTGTGTCAAGCAAATTCTGTTATCTTAGGTATATCTTTCATAGAACAGCTAAAAACCCCAATACTGTACAAAAATATATCACATATAGTCAAAGAGGTGTTGATATCCAATTATTGTACTTCAATAATGAGCTTTTTTATAACTGTTTTTAATTAAAGCGACATAATTCTTTTGGTGACAACATTCATTAACAAAATATTTGATTAGGAGTCAAATATATTTATTGAATAAATAAATAGAAAGTAGAAAAGAACTACATAGTACAGAATTCTCATTGAGGCAATGAGATGAAGTTAAGTAAAGGCAGTATAATTCAACTAGTATTAGTTTCTTAATCCATCATTGGTTCCAATGGACTAAGTTCTTCTTTTACGTACTTACTATAAAAGGCAAACTGCTCTGGTCTTTCACTTTTAACACAAAGCACTTTGACAGGTGGTTTTTACTACTAAAGCATGACATAAAACTATGTAATGAGGTTAACATTAGTTACTGGTGAAGACACAATTCTTATTTTCTTCGTAATACAATCACGTCAAGTTTTCATAACATCTTGTAATTTTAAATAGATTAATTATAACTGTTTCTTTTTCTTTTTCTTAAATGACCAATGTAACAAAGGTCACCAGGATCACATTATTATAAGTCATGTTTGTTTCTGTAAAAATCCTCCATTTCCTAAGAAAGTGAGATGAACCAGTCTGGAATGTTTCCAGAGAAGTCAGACAAGATAAAGACAAATGAAACCAGACAGCCAGAGTAAAAAGGCTTTTGTGTAAGTTCAACTTGGTTCCTCAACACTACGAATCTGAAACAGAGTATTTAGATATGATAATAATGTAAATTCTCTTCATTACCTCAAAGCCATTAAAGAGGCTGTATTCTGCTTTTTATTGTGCTTTCTGTGTTTTTCTTCTACTTTTAGCCAAAAGTTCCCACCACAGGGGGTTATTTTCTCCCACAGAAAACACTGCTTCTGAACCTTCCAACAAGCTTTTATAGCAATCCAGCCTTTTCACCCTTTTAAGCCATCTAACATCCCCATGTACCGCACATGCATTTTGCACCACTTGCACTTGGTTTAGCACAACATCAAATGAAACTTGTCAGAGTGGCTGGGAAGAGTTTGGTTAGTGGTGCAGTGGAATGTTTAGAAGATGCCGTTTTCTGGATTGAAAACACAAATTAACTTTAAAAAAAGAACACAAAGTGGAGAATTTATTCATTCGTCATCATTTATTCTTCTTTTCGCCACTTTTCTTCAGTGAAATAATTCTATACTTCTATTGTGTTCCCTTCATTTTTACCAACAACGACCTCCTGAGCTGAGAGAGACCAGAGCAGTGGGCTTTTTAGGAGGAAGGCCACAAAGAGAAGGAGCTTAAACAGACCATTTCAGACAATGTGCCTTTTACTCAAGAAGTCATGTAAACCTTATAGATCACAAAATACTGCTGTGATCTTATCCATGAGCTTTTTCACACAGCCCCTACATTTTACAAGCTTTAACTGTACACACTAAAACATTTATAAATATAAAGATAAATATAATTACATGCATGGAAATCCTTTGCAGCCACTGACTGCCTCCATCCTTGCACCTACAGACTTCACCCAAGTTTGCTTTTTTGAGATGCTTTACTGCAGCTGCCTTCAGTTGCTGCATGTGTGTGACTAATTCTTCCTTCAGTTTTGTCTTCAGTAAGTGGAAGCACACTCAGCTGGGCTGAGATCAGGAGACACAATCTGCCATCTAAGGACATTCCAGTTCTTTGCCATTATAAACTTTTGGATTACTTTTGTGGTATGTTTTGGCTTTTTATCTGTCATTGACAGCCACAGTCCCACCACCACACTGTCTGCCCTATGTTTGACAAATAATGTAGAATAGTTTGAATATCTCTCTTGAATCTGCTCTCTCTCTAACCAGTCTACTATGTTAATGTTTTCCAAAACTTTATTAGTTCTTTCTTTATTTGCATGAACTGCCACCAAATGCAAATTTGGATTTAACTCAATACCTTTTCTCTCCTTAAGTCGTCATGAAAAACAGGATTCAAGCTACAGGACTGCTTTTCAGTTTGTTTTTTTTTTTGTTTTTTTTTTTGTCCTTATACTTTATAGCCTGTGGAAACGGAGGTATCATGTCAGTAAAGGTTTTGAAGTAATTGAATTACTCTTTTACACTGTGTATTGTTACTGTAAACTACTTAATTTTTTTCTTTCATTTATTATTTCTCAGTAGAAAACAAACTTTACTGATGTCGCACAATATTTTTGAATTATTTATATTATTTGCTTGCTTGGTATCAAATTGTGAACATGTGCTTAATCCCACAGCAGTTATACTTATTTTTTTATTGTCAACAAGAACCTATCCTTTACTATATATATATATATATATATATATATATATATATATATATATATATATATATATATATATATATTGTATATAAAGTATATTCTTTTTTTTCCTTTAATCTCTGTGTATGTTAGTTCTCACCAAATCCAGTGCAGGGGGGTGAAATTTGCTTAGCAAATAACCAGAAGGCATTGTTACTGTTGAGCTGTCGAGGTTGCAGCACATGGAGCCATGTGAATGGCTCCTGAAATGAGAGGCATCCTTCCCTGAGCCATAACCTGTCTTGCTGCTATTGGCTGCTGTGTGATTCTTTAATAAGACCAGAAAAACATGACATCAACCATATGGTGACAAGGGGAGTGTCTGTGTGGCCTTGACAGAACATTGGAGTTTACACCTGCAGGTGCACCAAAAGGTATGAACGCTATGTTCTTACAGCTAAGAGACTAAATGTACTAACTTAAAATAATGTGAGCTGAGACAATCTAAGGTAAACTTTTCAAAACAAAGCATACTATTTTTCTCAGCAACTATAGTACATCCTGTAGGGTAAAATGACATATTTGTACTTTATATTTTTCGTATACAATGTATTACTCATCTACAAAGGTTAAAAGCTTATTTCCTAAGATAAAAAAAACTGATAAGACTATCATAAGTCTCAAATTCATTGAGCTTAGGGTTTTGTCTCATGCATATGAACTGGAACAAGGTATTTGTTATCTTTGCTGTATAGACCTATTAAAAAATGGTGTAGTGGGCTCTGATGAATCTCTGTGCCTCTGTGCATGCAAAAGTTTTATTAAAATTTGACACAAGTTTGTGTCTGATTTTCTTTTGCACACCTTTATCGGAGAATATCTTGACTATACATGAAGTCTACAAGACACTGACTGTAGTGCACCAGTTCTTAAGATATAACTAATTTAATGTCTAACGTTGCAAAATTTAGATTTACTTAAGGCATAAGAGTATTTACACAGCAAAGTTTTAAAATTTGCAAAGCATGCATAGGACTGTAGTTTAAAGTTAATTCACTTTAAAGATGTATTGTTCTACAGCAGTCCACACTCGCATGTTCCGCATGCACTTCAAGCTCATCTAGTTGTTTGTTGCATTTTGTGGTTTTGGAAAAGGATGAAATGTAAGGTCATTTTGAAGATTTACAGATAACATTTCACTTGTTTTTTTGAGTTGCTTTTTTTTTATTCATGCTCAGTGCAGCCAACAGAAGACAATCTAATTTAGATTAAATCTAACATGATGTTGCACCTGAGTGTAGCAGTGAATGATCTAATCTTATTTTAGGAGTTAACTGCTGCAATAAAGGTACATAATTTAGCAAAAAATAAATAAATAATAAAATAGAACCCCAATTCTAAAAAAAAAAGGTTAAGTTGACCATTGTATAACAACCCCTCTTCTTTTAACAACCATCTGTAAACATCTGGGAAGTGCAGAGACTATTTCCTGGAGTTTTAAGAATAAAATGTCCAATTCTATCTCGATGCAGGATTATAGTTGTTAACAGTCCTGGGCCTTTGTTGCTGGATTTTTCTGTTTTATTTCACAATGTTCTAAATGTTAGTCTGTTGGCAAAAGTTCTGGACTGCAGGCAAGTCAGTTTAGCTGTTGAAATGGTTGAACTTGTGGTTTAGCACTGTCTTGCTGAAGTATGGAAGGCCTGTGGCATAGACACCAATCTAACCCAGTACCATTAGAGATGCAAGATTTTGAACTGTCTGCTGATAAAAGGCTGGATGGTCCCTCTAATTTTTAGTCCACCGGACACAGTAAACCTCTGCCCATCTCACATCTAAGAGACTTTGCCTTTCTGAAGTGCTCCTTATTTGTGCCAATTACTTTTCCAGTCTTTTGTTGCACCCGTTCCACCTTTGTCAGATGTTTTGCTGCCATCAAGTATCAACATCTCATATGTTGTTTATGTTTTATCTGGAATAAAAGATTAGAATTTATATTTTAAACAGTGTCAGAAATTTTGGAGAATTAATGTTGTAATACTAAAAAGAGCATTTCAATGTGTTACGGCTGCTTTGTAGGTAAATTATGTGTTGATAGGAACATATGCAGTCTGTGTGTCTGATGCAACTCAGTTTAGTCTCCAGGCTAATCATGCAGTCTCTTGCCTCTGGGAATGTTAGGGTGTTTCATCAGGAACTGCATCCTGAGAGATCACCTGCTTTGCTCCCTATGTCACCACGGCTCTGTTTACTGGGTGTGAGATGTTTAAAAGTAGTAAACGCCTGGATTCACACAGGGACAAACAGAAATCAATGTACTGTAGTGCATTTTCTGCTTGTGCCATGTTTTTATTTATCTGGTGTATTTAACTGACATTTGGTGCAGATTTGAAATTAAAACAGCAACACAAATTAAACTTTTGATTTTGGGCTCTCTCCTTTTTATGGATTCATTACCATACTGTGGTTCCGTCTCTCTGTCTAGGACAAACCTGTCTTTACATATTTTCTTTAGCTTTTAAAATGTTCCGGATTAATATTAAATATGGAAATTTACAGAAACTTGCACAGGACATTTAACCAGTGATCATCTGTAAACTCTGATGTAACAGGTAACAGATAACAACATACCAATGAAAGTATTCAGTCTCTTCAATCTGTGTAATCATTCGGAAATTTGGCAACATTAACATGTCTGTTATGCAATTCTGATCTTTTCGTAAAACTCCCTGCAGCTTCCGCCTCACAATCAAGTGCACTAGATGCGTTTCATACATAACTTTTGCCTTGTATGTTTGATGATTTGTTCCCCAGTGCCCTGTGTTAGTTACCCTCAAGCTTTAATGCCATGGTAACAGGAAATAGGGGGGGATTCATAGGGGAAAAAGAACCCCTACCTTATCCGTCAAACCCCCAAATGACAGGTATCTCTCTGTCTCTCTGCAGGGCCACTGGGACTTATGGAAGCCACCAACTTGTCTAGACTAAACTGTAGCAGCCCCCATAGGACACATAAATTAGACTGTGGTTCATAGGTGAAGAGGGACAGGCATGATGCAAGTATAATAATAAATTGACTCATTCAGAGGTTCAATCAAGCAAGAGTGGAAGAATTTACAACCATATTATAGAACTCACTAATTTAAGTAAGTACCAGGCAGGGTGGTAATTGAAACAATACGTTAAGTTTACTAAAGATAGCAGACAGAGAAATTATCATGCTGCATTTGCAAGGCTCATGGACAAACAGGAGAGGTGAAATGTGGGTCATGATTAGTGACAACAGATAAAGCACTGCTTGCAGTCATGGTAAATCTCTTTTTAACTTTGGTCGCCTAAAGTCAACCATTAACTACATTTGGATGAGGTCAACAAAAGAGCAAACAGAGCTTTACAGATGCATTTTCACAGCTGAGTTTGCCATAGGAATAAACCTGTGCCTCTATCTCCTTTTCCCTTTAGAATACAGTCTCCATTTATAATGTTAAATGAAGGTTTCACTTTTCTGTGAGGGAATGCACCTATTCTACAGCACTGTACCTGCTATGTCAGAGGACTGCACTGTGCCTTATCTGTCTACGAGACAAAGGAAAACCATTCACAAGTGTGTTGTTCACGTGATCGTAAAAGTGCATCAGGAGAACGATTAGTTCATCAGGCATTGATGCCTTAAGCAACGCACGAACAAATGCTGGAAAATAGCTTTTCTTTTAAGCTGGCTTGTCTTGTCGGTGTCTGAGGAGTAAAATTCGGTCTAATGACTTCAGTTCCCGAATGATTGTTTGAAACGCAGAGAAAGGCGTACAGGCAAGAGAAACCAGCAGCACAGACAAATGTGTTATTCGTAAGTAAATGAAAAAAAAAAAAAAAACATGACTAACTTCATTTTAGGTGCCAGCTGGCAGCCGAGCATTTGGGATGCAGCCAATAAAAGCGAGGAAGTCACCAGCGGGAAAACATCACATGTGAAGAAAACAAGCCGTAGACTCAGGGTATGACTCCGCCTATTGATCAAAGACCATCCTCCTCCCTTTTGTCTTTTCTTAACTTCGTTAACTCCACTAAAAGCCTCGTGGATTTCGAGCCAGCTGCGTAAACCTCTTGGCATTCCCTCATTTGACTTGGTGGGATTTTCGCGCATCGCGTCCTAACGACTCCCGGAGCAGAAGAAAGATTCCTGCCTTCTTCTTCTTCTTTTTTCCCTTTTTAAAGCTAATTATAAGCTGCGTTTCATGGAGTTCATGTGGAGATCATTTATGACAGCGGCGAGGTAAGACACTTTTTAAAAAGTGATCAGTATTTCTAAATGACGACACGTTATGAAGGAAAGATTGTGATAGACGTGAGGTGAAACGAGCGCGTATCTTCTTGGAAAGCAAAAAGAATGTGAAACTATTCCAAGCCCCTGTGAGCAAGTCCTCCTGAAAGGTTACACATATAATCAAAGCGCCACACATCTCCTCGGTGTGTGAAACGGTGTGTCTTTGCCACAGTGTGGTTTTAGTTTTACCGTGGCTCGCGACGCTTTCAAAGCTTGTATGGAAATGACTCGCGCAGTCATCGAAAGTCAAGCTCTTAAGCGTTAACAATTTCCATAATATTTGCGTTCTTCTATTAATTTGAGCCGGCTGTTCACGCGGGCTGCACAACACACTCTTGTAGAAACATTCCTAACGTCATGCAAATGCGGCAGGATGTCAGAAGCTGACGGAAGAACTCGGGGATCCGTTTTTATGTTTCAGTAAATTCTTTTAGATTGTGGCATTTAGGATTTATGTATTTAACACATGCCATGTGAACTTGCTGACATGTTCCAACATATCTTGATCTGGCAAACTGAATGACAGCTAAACCGATTTAAAATATCTAAACGGACTTTTTTCTTACTTTCCTGTTCTCATACGGTTATAGGCTTGTCAGTTTGGACGGTTTTCTTTCGGAAGCCACACTCCCATCACCCTTCCCCTACAGATCATCTCAGTGGGCCAACGCACGCACACCACACACACACACACACACACACACACACACACACACACACACACACACACACACACACACACAGAAAGACAGCGCACTAGTGTCAGTCCGCAAACGGCCCTGCACAGCTTCCTCCTTGCACAGAAACCGCATTCTCCTCCTCGCTATGCAGATAATAATCAGACTTCAGCTACTTTTCAGAAAGGTGTGAACAGGATGAGCTGATAACATCATTAATTTCACGTGGCTGTGAACTGACAAAGTGGGACAACGCTGAAATTAGGTTGTTTTTTTTTTCACCGAAAACTCATCACAGCCTTTTTTTTTTTTTTTTTTTTTTTTTTTTTTAATCTAATTAAAATTTTATACAGTTCCCCCCAGATGCACACGCTCCTTGGAATTGAGGGGATGTTCTGTGCTAGTTTGTGTTATTGGCATGGCTGTCAGAAGGTTGGACGGGAACACCAACAATAGATTTCAGTCTACTATGTGGTGCCTGGTCTTGCCAGTTCAAGTAGATACTTGTAAACCAGAGTCATAATCAGGTGATGAAGTCAACTTTTTTCTTCCAACAAGTCCAGATTGTTGCGCATTTACTGTCTTCAAGTGTCTGAAATTCTGGATTTAAAAGGTGACTGTGCCTCAGGAAAGCTTGGATTTTTCTGCTATATTTAAGTTAAAATGTCAGATCACTTTTTTCCTTTTCAGGCTGAAATGCAAAACATTCATTCATTCTGACTATAAAAAATAAATTTAGTTAATTTCTGTGAAATTAAAAGGGGATTTTTCTGTTCTCTGACATATCGGAAATGGGAGTTTTTAATGCTGGTTTGATGTCATTGTAGAGTTAATATTTTTTAATTCATGTTCCTATTAGTGTCGAATCATTTGACAAAATATGGATTTAATTTAATATGAAATCTATTTTCTAACATGTTTTCAGTTCCTTTTATGGTACTTGATGCATTTTTTGCCTCACAGTTCCTTGAGCAGAAAGAACATATGAGGAAACAGAAGAGATGAGACACTTCTGTATTTTTTCTGTCCTTTCTAGATGTTGAATATAATTTCACAGCAAACATGAGGTGTAAAACAGAACTGAAAAACTGAAGACTGGGTCCTTTAGCATTAACACTTTGTTTCCTTGTTTCTTCTGAAGATTTATCCAGTGTTTTTTATTATACCTCTGAGCTACCATACACTGGTTTGGTAATGTATGGTGTAAATTATTTGTTTGTTAACAGTTGATGCATCTTCCTAATAAGAAATAAAATCCTGACAGCACCACTTCATGGTTCTAGTAACCTCTTTCTGTTTTCAGCTGCTCCAACTGGAGGCATTATATTTACTGAATGTTTGGAGCTTGGAAATATTGAACTAAACAAAATTTTTTAAAATCCAAATTACTGAGATGACAGAAAATTCAGCAGCTTAGTTTAAGAGGAAAATGGAGTCTGTTGCAGCCAAAGTTTAAAGTACATAAAAAAGGAACTGTGTAATGACCGAATGTTTCAAAATGCAGAATAGAAACATGAAGTCCATGTTGCTGTTTTGTTTTATGATGTAAGTACAGACAAAGTGCATTTCAGATCACGTGATCACATTCTGGTATTGCTAAACCTGTTTCGGTATGATGGAAATGAGAGATTCTTGCTTCTAAAATAAACCATACCAAGACAATAACAGATCCAGTATGACTCGTATATTCTGTTTACTCATGTTTTAGGTCTCACATGTAAACGTGATTAAGAAATGTCTGCCATTGATTAACAGCCAAACTAACAGGGGCAGAAGCTGTGCAGCAAAATGCTGTTATCCGTAACTGTTCTCATCCACTGGTGTCCTTGCAGAAGCACTAAATTAAAACCTATTCTCAGACATTCCTCAGATTGCAACTTCTCTGCCACTTGTTAAATATTGTGTTCACCATTCATATGCATCAGCTGATAAGTGTGTGTGTGACCTGTGTGATAAGCCACGGGATTTGTCAAGGTTGTGAAAATGCCTCAAGCAGGATGTTATCTAATGATGGTTTTTTTTATGTATGTGCAAAATATTTATTTTTCTGCTATATATCCAGATGTCCTATCTGAGGTATGACATTGTCCAAGTAAATCAAAGAGACTGCTCTTGTGAGCAAGCTTTGTAAAAAATAATTTATGATCAATGCTGGCATCTAATTTGTGCTTATTATGTGTATTTCCAGGTTGGGAACCATATTGGCTCGCCTTCAAAAAGTTACAGCAGGATGAGCCACGAATCAATGCAGACTGTCTCAGACCCAGTGTTTAAAAACAAAATGCCCTTATTTGATGGGACAGCAGCATCCACGGGACTGTCAAAACCACAAACTCTGTCTGGTTTCCTGGGTAAGCAACCGCTGCAGTATAATACAGCCTATTTTAGTTATGATCCCAGAGCAAAAGAGGGTGCAGGATTCGCTCCTCCTTGGAGCAACTCAAAGAAATCTCCACTTGATGACAGAAGTCCTGTCGGTCACCTTTCTGGCATGGAGGGGCAAAACCACACGAGATACCAGCAAGACAGAACTTCTTCAGTGGAAGGTCACAACCCAGTCAAACAGGGTTTTACCGTATACACTAGAAGTCCTGAGATCAGCAATCCCACAGTTGCTACATCAGTAACTATTAGAAAACAAAAAACTGGAGCTGAGAATTCATCCTCCCCATCTCAAAGCTCTGTTTACTTAGCCATTCCTAAGCCGGTTTACGGACATAACCCCTGCTGTAATGAGCTGGGTTGTGTGATAGGGCAACGGTACAGTTTGGAGCATGTTTCTCCGAGGATGCCGAACACCATATATGAGCATGACTGGATGCAAAGGGCTGCTCACTACACCGAAAAGGCACCTATTCAGCGGAAAGAAGCGCTGCTGCAACAGAGAGGCTTGCAGTATGAGTGTGGTGCAGAACAAATAAAGAGGATGACTGTGGAGGCGTACAGCCCAAATAGTGCCAGGACTTTGCCACCTGTGATTGAGCCAAACTACAGCAGTTACCCCTGCACCCCAGCTCATGCACTCTATGGTTCTTTAACTGAGCACAGCCAGCTTTTACAGACTTCTCCCAGAGGCTACCCCAGCTTATACACTTCCCGTCCCACATATGAGCATATGACCTCAGAGGTTTATCAGGAACGTTCTTCCATGTCCAAATATGGCCAGCTAGCACAGCACCCTGTGTTTTACTATTCCCAGGCAAATGGGGAGGTAGAAAACAGGACACAGTGCAAAGATAGTGGCAGTAAACAGGGAGAAGATGTCCCTCTTCTTCATAAACACACTATCTCAAACCCTCGGGAGCATTACGTAGTGCCTCAGTGGCTTCATGCTGAAATTCCTTTGTCTTGTACTGAAATGTTGCCAAATCATTCCTTTGTGCCGGGCTTTGATTATCCATGTTATACAGTACCTAGATTTAATTTAAATGCAAGCCAAATTAGACCCCCCTTAACAAGGCAACATTCATCGCCCATGTTTCACCCAACTCCGATAAATGTTTCTAAATCCAGCCAACATATCAATCCTTCTATAACAAAGGACAAGCCAAACACCAGCCTGCATTTTGAACAACGACATGGTTCTTCACCATTCCTACATGTAGAAAAAAACAACCCTTCCAGACAAATGAACCAACCTGCCCTCTCACCATCCAGCATGCAAATTGGCAGATTTTTTCACCCACTCACCAGCCCGCACATTGACAAACCCGCCCCTCCACCAGCTGGTATAAACGTGGACAGACTCCGAGACTATTCCCCTTTCGAAACCAAAGTGAAGCATCCAAAAAGCCTTCCTGTTTCCCCAGCAGCATGGCAACCCCAATCACCCAGTCACAACTCAGATCGAATCCAGTCTGTTGTTCCTAATGGCCCAAATGTCCGAAAAATTATCCATTCTCCGGGGATTTCAACAGCAAGTAAGCAGAATGCGTTTGTGTTCAATGCAGGAACCACTGCTTCTAAAAGGTACCTGAAGAGAAGCATTTCTCACTCATCTCCACCCGTCAGAATCAAAGAGGAGGAAGATGATTTGTATGAAGTAGAACTTGACAGCAAACGACAAAAGTTAGAAAAAGACAATGTTAAAGAAGGAACAAAAACCAACTCTCCTCCTATGCCAGTTATTGACAATGTCTTTAGCTTGGCACCTTGCCAGCAGCTGCACCTGCAGGCCCCAGGAGTGCTATATCCAAGCAAAGTACCTCAGAGAGCTACCCCGACATCTGAGGAGAAGCACGAAGACAAACTCAAGCAAGCCATCAAAGAAAAGATGCCAGATCCAAACCATCAGCAGTCTGTTGTCTGCCTAGCTTCTAAAGAAATTTCTCCAGATACTCCAGCACAGAACAAGGATGATGACGTCTTTGAACTCAAAAATATTAAAGTAGAAAAAGTAGATCCATCAGGTGAAGACAACCCTGCTGACACAAAAAACAGCTGCAGCAAAGTGATAATCAAAAAAGAGCCTGAAGAGACTGCTTCATCTAACAGCGGCCCAGTGTTGAAAGAGAAATGTGAATCTGATGAACTTGAAAATAAGCCCTCATTTGCAGGTGAAAACGAGGCTTCAGAAGAGCCCAAACCTGCAGAGTTGACTGCACAAACAAACTCATCTTATCAGGTGGACACACGGCACAAACGGGCGGTAACCCTTCAGCCCAAATGCAATACTCCACTTCGGTCATCTGAGAGCAAAGTAAATTTCAAAAACATTCCACCTCATTGCCTTAAACTTTCCACCTACAATATTATTTTCCCTGCTGGCAAGCAATGCAAAGCCGCCCCACCCCCAGAGAAGCAATCTCCACAACCAGTAACTGTACTTGCATCACGACTAGAACCCCAAACACCAGTCCGCAAGCACTTCTTTGAGCTACATCATTCTCTATGCAAGCTTTTGTCCAAATGTGTGTCAGCCTCTTCGGAGCAGGACCTCAAAAAATGGTGGTCTCAACTAGAAATAAGTGAACCTACGCCCCAGTCAAGCAAAGTCCAGAAAGTGTCCTGCTTGTTGGGAGTGAAAGCCAGAGAGGTGTGGATCAATGAGGAAATCAAAGCGGCCTTCAGTAATGTCCACAAAAGGTTGAGCGAGTACACCGTTCAGAAGCGCTGCCCTTTTCCACACGTCATGCGGGCGGGAGCCGTGTTTCTCCCCATGTTGGTGGTGAAAGAGCAGCTGTTTCCAATGGTCCAGGGCAGCTTCATTGACCAGGTCCTGCAGGAGCACAAAGTGGAGCTGCGGCCCACTACGCTTTCTGAAGAGAAGATCCTCATCCAGCTTCATAAAAGAGCCTGCTCCTCCAGGCTCAGGAGACTGATGTCCCTCAAACACCTGCCTGACATCTACAGTGATGCAATCAACCTTCTGTATTACACCTGCGTCTGCAAACACCTGGGTGGGTACATGTTCACCTGAGACATACTTTATGCATAACACTGATATGTGCATGTGTAGAACAGGGTATGATTTTCTTTGGAAAAGTTAAATGTTGGGTGGTCCGTTAATGTTGGGTTTGTTCTTATTGTCACACTTTTTCTGTCTTGCTTTTCCTCTAATCTGGGATTTTTTTTCCTCTGGTATTTCCACGACAGACTAGTCAAATTACAGCTGCTGCAGTGAGAAACTGTTTACTTAACACCCCTCACGAGCAAGTGTTGGACACAACCACTTATCTAGCTAACACTGAAAGTAAACAAATGTTCATGGATGAGACAGGAAATGAATGAAGGATGGTGATTTACTTTACAGATGAGCATAAACATAGACGTATAGTCTGAAGCCTTTAAAGTCTTGGAGAAGTTATTTTCAGTTACACCGTCACAAAGATAGCAATTCATTTTATTAACAAGTTAGCCAGGATGTCAAACTATGTTCCTTTATGTGAAAAAAGGAAAAAGATATAAAGTTTGTTCAAAAAGAGAAATATGATAGATCACAAGAAGCAATAGAGCTCACTTAAAAATATATATAGTAGAAATAGTCTAAAAACAAGGTGAAATGTTGGAACAGATTTTTTTTTTTTTTTTTTTTTGTTTAAAAAATACATTCTGCTTTTTTCTGTCTTTGATGCCAGCAATAAGTTAGGACAGTTGAAACAAGGGACTGAAACAGCTTTGTAATCATGAAACATCTCACAGCTGATTAGGTCTTTCAGAAATGACAGTGGGGAAGGTTTCATTACTCGAAGGAGTGTGTTGACAAATACTTCAAATAACTTAAAGTAAAATTACTCCAAAATTTTAAATTTAAATCATCAGCAGCCTTTTGTACAATTGATTCAAGGAATCCTGAGAAGTCTGAGGCCAAGAGATAAAAGTAAAAACAAATACTTAATATGCATTAAGCCCTCAGGCAGCACTGAAAAATGCTTAATTCTGTAGTGAAAATGACTACACTGGTTTAGGAACGTTTTTGAAACCATTGTTGCATTTAAGTCCAAATTAAATCTCTACTACGCAATGAAGTAGAAAACTTTCCTGTGGTCTGAAAAGTGAAAAATTGGAATTCTTTTAGGATATCCTGGATGCTGCATCCGCCTAACTAAAGAGGATAGGGTCCATCTGTTAATGCTAGAACAGCTCAAACCTCATCTGTGATGGTTTAGGTTTGCGTGAGTGTAGATGTCATGGGCAGCTAGCACGTTTGAGGCAACATTAATATTGAATGATGCGTACAGGTTTGAGATTAACACATGCTGTCATACAGATGACGTATCTTACTTAAAAGGAGTTTGCTTGCTTCTGCAAGGTGGCAAAAGAAGACATGCAGAAGCTCTAAAGTGATCCTTGCACACAGAACAGCTGAGTTATGAAGCTCTTGGAGTAAACTTGAAGCCACTTTAAAGCCGAGCTGTAGCAAATGGAGTTATAATAATTATGCAAGATCAAATTGAGGCAGATCGAATGAATCATTAAGGCCTGGTTGCTATGAAAATGAGGCAAAGTGTAGGCTATAGCTAGATTTAGCCAAACATTAAGGTTAATGTAAGCTTGGTGAACTGGTAAGTGTTTCATCTTTGAGAAGGCACAGACGTCAGTGAAAATGTCTTGAGTGTGTATGGAGCCAGTATTGAATTATATGCCAGGAAATGTTGATTCAAGGGAGATGAATGAGGGTCTGAGTGGTAAAGAGCTGCCTACATATACTTGCCCAAGATTCTGAGATATGGATTTTATTCTCTGACTGATGCGGGCGCGGTCCGGACTGTGTGGGACATTTTGCTGTATGGACGAACTGATTGTAATTCATCTGCTGCTCCTCTAGTAACTTCAGCAGGTTTCCAACCTGCATGTCTTTTTTTTTTTTTTTCTCTCTAGAGTCCTTGGTAGAGGTGTAGCTTCAGGTCTTTGTTTATATGAAAATATTAATTAAAGGAATGAGCTGGCAACCATGGAGAATGCTCATCTCTCCCTGTTGAAACTGTTCTTAATCTTGATGCTGGCATCAAATTCAAATTAAGAAATTAAAACAAATCACAAATTTACTGTCTTAATATTTGGTGTGTATGCTCAGATTTTGAAAAGCTGGGGTTAAGTGACCTGCTTTATTAGCATTTTACACAGCATGGTTGCAGAAGTTCTGCAAGAATTTCTTAGCATGTACAGAAATTTTTTATATAGATACTTTAAAAGATTATAGCTCTAGTTTGATCGATGACCGTGTGATTATATGCAACATGATCACCAAATATGACTTCCTGCCTTGGCTTTCTGATTTCTGGAAATCCCCTTTTGGGTGCACAGTGTGAATGAATGACTCCTATATTTGAATATAACATGTTTTGACTGCTGTCTGTAGCTTTTCTTGCCATCTGACAGTCTCTTTTTTTCCCTGCATTTTTGGCCCTTTTGTAAAGAACAAAAAACAGCTAAAGATAATTATTCAATATAAAATCCATTTATTTTTTTCCAGAATCAACCTTTCCTGATGTCCAAAAGAGAGTCCAGGTATATTATTTTTTTTATGTTGTCCCTCAATCTCACCACTCTTTGCTTTTTCTGATTAGAAAGCAGGAAACCTTTTTCCTAACCTTCAGTAGCAAATCACAAAAAAATGCATGATTATACTTGTGTGGGTGTGGAGGATGGGGGGCTGAACTTGCCTGATTATGAAGAAAGAAAAAAAAAAGTCTCATTCATGAATTTGTTACAAGACTGAGGCAGGCCAGGGTGGCAGATACACTCAGATGGGTCAAGTTTAGTTATTTATTTTATTTTTTTTTATTCTAATTGAAGAGTTCATGTTTACTGGAAAATGGAGATGGTTGTTTTAAAGACCTAGTTCCAGCAAAATAGACCCACATTTGTAGGGTTTAGTCACAAAAAAAAGTGGGGCTTGACAATTTTTGTCATGTAAATATTTATTGTCATGTGTGTTAAAGGGAAAAAACTAAATGCAAAATGAATAAATTACATGTTAGAAAAAAACCAATGTTGTTTTGTCTGTCTGGCATACAGAACCTCCAGTTTAAGTACAGATTAAACTATATTTTTGGTGTGTTAAATTTATTATTGTTTTAAAAGTGCAAGTCTGTTTGCTTACCAGTTGTACTTGTGTGGCTCCTGAAAGGAGTAATTGAATTTAACTTAAAATTTGATATATATTCATTATGACAACACTCTTAACAAATTAAATCCACCTTCAGCTTAACAGACTTGTGACTGACTTTAGTATTTACTGAAGTATAAAATGCCTTCAATAACTCTTTCAGCAGATATGATTTTAATAAGCACGTGCATCTGCTTACTAAATTGAGCTTAATTGAATTTTCATTCACCGCTGCCACTGTTATGAGTTCACATGGATTGGGAGCATTACTCTTGTCCTGCTATTGCCTGACTGTTTTGTCTCTGACTGATAGCATCGCTTGTAGCGGCTGACTTTGTTCCCAGGCTTTGTGTTTATTCCAACAGCCTTTTCTTCGGTCTCTGCTGAAAGAGCCATGGTGGAGGATCATGCAAATCAGTGTGTCAGTTGATATTAGTTTCTTTTTGTCCTTGTGTACTGAATAGGTGCCCCAGGAGCACTGATTTGCCAACCCATATAGACGTTTTGGGCATTCAGGATAAGGAACTGTCTTGTGGAAAACGAAGCAAATTTATTCATTTCAGTAGCTCTTCTTTTCAGTGAGAAATCCTGAAATTCCTTTTCCTGTTTGCTGTCCACTGTAACATTTTCCTGAGCACTAAATAAATTTTAGACAAACCTTTAGTGCTTTTATTCCCTTTTGAGTAAGCAACCTGTTTTAATTTCAAATGCATATTTCAGTTCTTTATGTGGCTTCCCTCTGATCCTGACATTCCTTTTTGTTCCAGGATTAAATGTCGATCCTGATTCTGGAGATCAAGTCGGAGGTTTTGGAGTGTCCAACCTCAGAAGGAATCCTGTATTTTCAGACATTGCTTCACCAACCTCACCATCAGAGTCTCACCATGAGACGGATCCAGAAGCGCAATCAGATTTGAGCAGGAATGGAACAAAGGGCAGAGTGAAGAGCAGTTTTAGGCACATGTTTCCAGATGACACCTGTTCAGATGAGGAAGAGGCAGGTGATGTAGAGATGATGGGCTATGAGGGTGTTCCAAGCACATTTACAAGGAGAAATTGTGATGCCTATAGAACTGGGAATAAAGGAATTGAACACATGGATTCCTCTGCTGCTTCACAAATCACAATCTCTGACAATTCATGGGTGTGTCCTTTAACATTAGATGAGCTGTCTCCATCTCCTAGTGACACAGAAACTGAGAAATCCTCAAATCTGTTGTCTAGTAATCAGTCTGCAGGACCTCAGGTCAAATCCAGGAACTGCTCAGGCATGATTCTTAAACTGAGAAAGATGTTCGGTAAGGGTCTAAACAGAAAAAAGACCTGCTACCAGGCAGTGTCGGTGCCTGGGACATTTGCTGATTCTTCACTGTCCCAGGCTAATGATGGAGAGGGTGTCAGCACCAAGAGGGACCTGCACAGGACATCCAAATTAAAACACAGGTTGCAGAGAAAAGGAAGTTTATCTCGTGCCCTTAGCAACCCCTCTAAAAAGAAAGTCAGATCGCTACTGAAGATTAAATACTGTCCCTACTTGTCTGCCTGCCACAGCGCTGAACACAGGAAGCGATGGGTCCTGCGCTCAGCTGTCCAGAGGGCTCGCAAGGCCATGAGGCTTTACTACCCAGACTTGGTAGGAAAGAAGATCAGACATTTGTATGAGGAAGACGACAAATCGGAAGTGTGGTACACAGGAGAGGTGCTGCGTATCCATGAGGCTCACACCAACCCTCTAAAGACTATTTTCGAGGTCAGGTATGACAGTGAGCCAGAGTGGAAGTACTACCTCGAACTGTTGATAGACTATAAAAAAGGCTGGCTAAAAATTCAAGACTAGTCTTCACACCTTAACCCTATGGCAGTTTGGTCTTCAGGTCACTGAGTGCATCAACAATCAGTCTGGTGTCATGAAGAATGAAGGACGGGATATCTTTTTGTGGTGAGCTCATCGGAACATTTCTCATCATTTGAGAGAAACAAGAAGACCGCTTTCTGGATGGGCTCTACATCCAACATATATGTTTGATACTGCTTTTGGCTTTTTAAAAACTTTATTCACAAATGAGAATTTGATGAAGGACATCCCACATTATAAACTTATTGCAAGCAAATAGAAATTATTTATTTTTAGGCCAATGTAAGCCTCTCCTGATAGAAGTGTAATTCAGAGGGAAGTTAGTGACCATTAGGTAGTTAAAAAAAAAATCTTTATTTTTTGTTAATTTTAAAAGGGATTCACTGTAGTGTGTTTACAGTACACAATTTTGTCTTTTTCCTTCTCTGGTGACTTTTTCACTGGTGTAACTGTAATTAGGATTGAACCCAGTTCTTTACTAAGCTGTTGTGGGTGTTTTGTTGTTATTGATGTAATTGTTTTTAATCGGTGACATCTGTTTACTAAAAACAGCTAGTCCTGTTATTTCTTTTTCTTAAAAAATTACATTGTACAGATATTCTCACTTCTGTCTGAAATAAAAGTTTGTAATATTACTTTTTCATATTATCTGGCCCATGGTCCTCATTTATAGAGCACCCTTTTAAACCTTACAAAGTGCTTATAAGGTGGCCCACACACCCATACAATGCATGTTCACTGCCTTTTCTCCCCAAACACTGATAAACGTATCTTATGTTGAAGCCTTTAAAAACAAAATCAAATGGCTTAATTACCTCATCTGCATGTCATTCAGCTCTGCAGAAACCTGGTAAAGAGCCATTCATTTGATTCAAGTGTTGGAGGAGGGATGCATCTAAAAGTTGCAGGATAGTAGATCTCGATAACTGGACTTTGGAACTCCTGCTTTATGGTAAAAACTGTGCTCAAAACCTGTTGTACACAATCAGATACTTGTCTTCTGCCCCCTGGTGGACACTTTTGCACTAAAATAATTTTGACATCGCACGATAAACATATAAAGAATTATCAAATGTTTTTTTTTTACATTTTAAAGGGTCAAATAAAGAATCAATTTTGTTTTTAAATAGCACTTTCTTCCTTTTTTTTTCTTGGGTCTAACTTTGAAGGGTTAATGTCCAGGAACACTTAGAGATGGACTTCTGCTTGGGAGGACCATTGACCTTATCAGGCCATGTTCCTACGTAGATGGAGACAGATATTTAGACAGACGCTAGTTTTTCTTTGCATTTGCGACTTTCACCCACATTCAAATGCTGTTTTCGGGAACTGAAAATACTGTACAAGATGAAGATTTTCGAATCGAATAATCCAATTATGGTGTTTGAGTATGGAAAAGATAACCGGCGTGTCTAGTTCGACGCGTTAAATTGTGCGCCGCCATCTGTGTTGCTTGCGTCACAGAGATGCGCATTTAACTCCTTTATTTACATGGCAACGGCATGTGCCCAAAATTGTTCAGAGGCTAATGTTAACATGTTACATATTTGGATATAAACATATAGTAAATCACAGACTATACTGAAGAACAAAGGGGTCAAGACGCGTTACCTGAGGACGTTGCTAAATAAAACTATTATTTTTTATTTTTTGCGTTGCGGAAGTGGTCATTTATGTCAGGCTTCTGATTGGTCAACATGACTTGCTAGGCGGAGGTTAAATCGCCGCCGCTTGTTCTGGACGTTTGGACAGTGTCTGTTTTCATGTAGTAGACACAAAAAAAGTTTAAATGGTACCTCACATCTCACAATTAGTTAATCATTCAGTTATTACCAACTACAACACCTCAGCTCACAATATAGAGATCTCATTTTAAAATTGATCCACTGTTGAACAAAGTGACAGCAGACTGAACTGGTATTGCTGAATCACATTTAATGGACTCTTAACAAATCTGTATAACTCTTTATTTTATAGATGTATCATTGATTGTCTTGTGATGAGTTTCTTTTAAAAACATTAAATTACTTGGGTGATCATGGAACCTAACAATGTTTGATGTCAAGTTAAAACCCGTTTGTCCCCATCTGGTGGAATAATGCACAGCTGCATGTTTCCTCTTGTATAATGACAGTGCTGTTCTGATGGATCATTTCCTAGGATGGGTTTACCTTATCTTACCTTACATGTGACCTTTTATTTAGTGGTATTTTGAAAGGACACAGTTTAAAGATGCATAAACATTGTGGTCATAAGAAAATGCATACCACCAAGACAAATGTGTCCATAATCAAGCACCCATGCGAAACAATGTTTGCAACATTTTGCACTTTAATATTTTCTCCAAAACAGACATCTATTTTTTCCCCACATTTTTACACTAATAGGAAATAAAACACCTTTGATAGCATAAAGAAAAGATATGTAGAAAAGTATTAAAAGTTTTTGGATGTCTCAATTTAATGTAAGTAGCTGCTTCTGTTACTTCAAACGTAAAGTTGAAATGGTCATGAACTACTAGCAGACAATGAAAACAGAGTGAGCCCTGGAGAGCAGATTAGCCTGATCACAGCTGTAGCTGCTGTTACTGCAAGACAACGTTAAGAGAAGAGCCCATCTCTTATCCATTCATCCCGTGTCATTGGTTTGTGGCTCAAGGCAAAATTAATTCAAGAGACAAGATACAAACAACCACCTTATCTTTATCATACAATCTGCAAGTTAAAAAAAAAAAAAGAAGAAAAAAAAATCCTATTTTTTTTCTTTTAGATCAAAACTCAAAATTATTAAAGGGTTAAAAAAAATCCATGATTTTCTGGAAGACAGCTCTGTCAAAGTCTGTAGTTTACTACATTGCAAAAGTACACAGCGCAGAAACTGATCATGGATGTTTGGCTAAAATGTTTTGAGACCAAACCTACTCTAATGATTCACACAGTACTCCCAAAAATGAGATTTCTCATGACATTTATTCAAATAAACAGTACAGTTTATAATTTGCTAGGATAAAATAATAAGTTGGAACACATAAGAAGCATTTGGGAGAAAATTCCCCAAAGATCTGAAACTAGGGCAAAAGATGTATTTTAATGATGGCTGACACATTGGTGTCATCTTTCGGACTTGCATCAGTGCCTGTAATAATCATGCCCCCCTCCAGTCAATCTTGTGAAGACTGCCACATTGCTGAGACATGAATGAGTATTTACAAGCAGAGAGCTTGACAACAAGAGCAACCACCCAACAGAACAATGCAAAACCTGGAGGGGCACCGACATTTCAATGTTGAAACCTCAACCTATAAACGAAATATAACAGCGTTACAAAACACCCCTACAACCTTTAGAAGTTTGCCCTATATTCCTCTGCTTGAGGATCACTACAACCTATCTGTGCAGCCTGGTTTAAAGCAATGTTCAATCACTGCAAGGCAAGAGATCTCTTCAATAGGTGCGGCCACCGTCAGTATCACACCATCCAAATATTCCCTGCAAGTGATGCAAATGTATAACCCTCTTTGACAATGATCAAGCCCAATTAGCAGCACTACAACACTGTGCTGTCAGTACATTCTATTACACTCGTTCAATCCTCAAGGTGCAAAAACTGAGCTTCAAGAGGGCTAACTCAAGCTATGTCAGGAAGGAAAGAAAACAACAAAAAAAAAAAAAAAAAAAAAAAAAAAAGAGTGAATGTCACTCAGTTTGGCTCTTAATAAGTAAATGTTAAACACCTCTAGCAACTAAGAGGGTTTCGGCAAAAGGTTAACATAGAGACACACGTGGCCTGTGCATTCTACCTTACCTTTGACCTGCTCTTGGTTTCTGTTTTGACCATGTAATTTACCAAGTCCTTTATCTGATCGCTTGATGACTAATAGAAATTGTTCGAGTCTCCATTTGGAGTTACTGACAAAATGTTACTTCAGCACTGATCTGAAGAGAATGAGGATGATACGATGAATACCTTATTCCCCACACTTCCAAAACATAGTTTATGGAAGGACTCAACAGACTCAACCTAAATGACAAAAGAACACCACCTTTAATATTGGTAAAGAATAAATATTTCAAAATTATGCAAACACGTGCCACTCTTGCTCTTTAACTTCCATGCATATGGACTATTTACAAATTGAAAAATACAGATTTGCTATTTTGTTCTTTTTATGTTTTTCCTCCATGAAATGTCTTTGCCCCTTTGCAATCAGCCAATCAATATTCACCCATCCAGACAAGGATCTCACCACATACTGCAGACATGGTCAGAACAATTAAAGCTGTGTTGAAAACATTTTTCACACTAATGGAAAAACAAAAGTCAAACTCAAAACAAAAAAGATTTACAAGCAAAAAAACAAACAAAAAAAAAAAAAAACAAAACAAAACAAAAAAAAAAAAAACTGAAGAAAAGATAGTTTAGGGGAGGATTACAATACAGGCCAAAAGGATGTACTTGTTTAAGATGAATTTTTCTGCTTTCTCAAGACTCCACTCTGTTGCTAACAATACTGTAGTACACTTTCTTTTTTATTACTCTACATTTTATTTAAATATAATTTACTTTGAAGATTTTTTGTTAAACAAATCCAGGAAAAAATGATGCAAAAGTGGTTGGTTTGCCAAAGGAAAGGCGGCAGAAGGCCCGTGCTGCCCTGTTAAATTGCATCAGCGCTCTAGTTTGTCAAGATACTCAATAGTCCGTTGCATTGGGACGTGTCCTCAATCCTCAATGTACTCCCACAGGTCCTTCTCATAGCCTTCATGCACGTGCTGTAGCAGCACTCTTCGCCTGCTCTCACAGTATCTATAGACACAAGACATTTCTTTTTTAACAGTCCAAGAAAGCGTAAACGTAACCACAGCAGGCAGCGCTACAATTTTTTTTCCACTGACCTGTACTTATCTTGCACTTTCTGCTTGATGTCCTGCAAGGAATCCTGGGAGATGTCCCGCTCTAGGTAACCAGACAGCACCTCGGTGGCATTTTCCAAGTCTGCCTGGTTGTTCTAGGGAACACAAATTTGAAAAACAAATTTATTAGTGTCATAGCACAAACTTAAAGGCAAATCCCATCAATCTCTGATCATGTTCCCTACACTATAATACAGCAATAAACAATACTTAAAAATTGATCTTGGACCTCAGGACCATCACTGAGGAAATGGAAATGGGCTATTAAGGCACAAGGTCACTTAAAAAAATCTTAACTGTATAAAGTTAATATTTATAAAGGTTGTGTTGGACTTGTGACAAAAATTGGTGTTAGTTGACAATTTCATTACAATTTAGTTACAGCCCTTTTATGTCATGCACCCTCATATTGTGACACTTGACACCAATTATTGCCATTTTACCTTACCTCAAAAATAATGGACTGGTTGTTCTTCTTGAGGTAGAAGGCAAAGACGTAAGTGAACATGAGCGTGGAGCGGCACTGGCACAGCACATCTACAGCCTTCTTTAGAAACTGAACCTCAATCCAGGACATGTTGTGCTGCTGCATCTCCTCCATCTTTTGCTTAACCTGAGCATAGAGCTTGTGCTCAAAGCGCAGACTCTGCATGTGGTTCATGTAGCGGTTGCAGTAGAACAGGTACCTCTGCAAGGCTGCCCTGGAGCGCTACACACACAAGATAGAACTAGTTTAAATTCAGGCACAATACATCTACTGTAACTAAGCAGTTCCCTCCACATACACTACAGCCCTGAAAATGTCTGTTGTGAAGGGACAGTACATGAGAAAACCAGTGTCCACGACTTTTGTTTCTGACATGTTTTAAAAAATAAATCAAAGCGGTCTTCCTTGCTTCCCCATTGTATAAAGTGCATTTTACAACCCCGTTCTACAAGCTACGTCTTCTCACATACGTCGACTGTTTATGTGCAGTTTTGTTAATACAAACACTACTGACAGGAGACCAAGCAGGGGACCTCTCCCCAGCACTGGTTCCTTACATCTCTAAGAGCTCATAGATATCTTGTGAAAGTAGTAATTAATTTCCCAAAATATTTACAGTGAGCAAAAGGACATGCTGGTAAGATCTGATGTTTCATACCTTTTCTGTTACCTTCAGTATTGCTTTCCACTCACTGTATGAAATTGTAGATATGTCCACAAACGTGTTACTTACTAACAAAATCAGCATAAAAAAATCAAACACTAGTAGAGAACCTCCTGCTCTAAAGTGCATGTATGCAGGAATAGTCTGGATTGAACTGCCCACCCAATCTCAAGGAAATTTCCAGTGTTCATGTGTGAAAATACATTTAGACTGTAAATCTTTAAGTTCTATGAGTATTATGTTATCAGCAACATGTACTGAAATTTCTGGATTGTATTCCTTGGGTGTTTCAGCAAATATAGTATTCTTCAGTGAGCAACAATCAACAATTTTACTTATTTACAGAACACAGTGTGTTAAATATTACTATCACGATTAGTTGAAATGGATATTTCTTTTTAACCAAACTGTGTTGATTTATTGAATTCCTTTCAACAGGTAGTGTGGGAGCAACATAGAATCATGTTATGACCATTTAACTTTTATGGAATTCAATAGAATAACAAAACTTGCAGCTGCTGTCGTGCCTGTGTTTATAAAGTCCAAAGTGTTTAAATGTAGTTAAATGATGCCCAGTGAAGAATGCTGTCTTGACCAAAACAACTGAGAAAACAACAATACCATATGTAATATATCAAAATGATCATGCATGCAAAGATAAAATAGGTAAGCTATTACCTCTTGAGCATCTCTGGCTGCCTTGGCATCATCCTCATTGTAACGATTGCAGTTGTACCTGAAATGTTCATTATATTAAAAACGTTTGCAGTATTAAAACACACTATTGGCTTGAATATTACTCTTGCATAAACTGTTGGGTGCAGCTGTCTACATCTATTGCTGCTCTAACTGACAGTGCATCTATGCCACGGCACACACCAATCATGGATCCATTATCATTATAGCCATCTTTTTTTTAAGTTATGTAGTTCTAGCTCATGTCTCAGAAATTTCAGTGAAATTCACTAAAATCTATTGTGTTTAGGACATGCAAAATTAAGCATTTAATCAATTTGTCGAAGCAATACCATCTCAATTACTTTGAGTTTTATTTTCAGCTTTCCTTAAGCATGCTTATGACAGAGATGGAAAGAAGTGTGATAAACCAGAGATGCTGACTATAGATCAATTTGGGCAAACACCAGAAGTAGACCCTCCGGTATTGCTGAGGTGGCATTTCTGTGCATGTCAGAGCAGAACAGATGAGAATCAAGACTATTTTCTTAACAATGTCAAATAAATAAGTAGATCACAGCCATTTTACTTCATGAAAATTGTTGCTGTCTGTCTTTCTCTGTGACATGGAGGGGGCAGTGGTTGACACCGTTTGTCCATGATGGTGGAACAGCGGACACACAGCAGGGGAAAAAATGACATGCCATCATGGCAGAGGAAACACTGGATGTTATTCCCAACAATAACACAGTAAATTTGGGTGATCATTTGTCGATTAACTGTAAATTATACGTATCCATGTTGCCGCCCAGCTTAACATGACACAACGGGTAGGTAACGTTTGTCATGCTAGTTAACTGTAACAGACTAAGAGACTGTGGTGTTGCTATGAGTAAATGGCTAATTTTGGAGATATTGTTGAATGTCATGTTATTTGCTCTCATCAGGGCACCATTGTGACCATTCAGTAACAGAAACAATTCGCAGACAGTGGTGTTCTGCAGCCTAAAATAGTTACAATAAAACTTTGCCAAATATGACAAAATAGAAAATTAATACCTTTTGCAAAAATTAAAAACTATTTATTTACCAAGTTTTGGTAACTTATTACAACAAGATTTGCATTTTATATTCAAGTGTGAATTGCTAGTTATTAAAAGCAGTTTGTCAAATATTTCATAGTTTACACTGATGTCTAACTAATATGAAAAACAGAAAAACTCCTGATAAGATACCCTTATCAATAACTGTTGACCACTGTCTAACATTGTTAGTCCAGATATCCATGCCGCTGTCCATGTCGGCAGGTATGAGGTAATTAGGACTTGCCACCTCATTAATGGCAGCGACACAAGATGGCATAATACACAAAACGGTCGCCGGATTAGTCAATACACACAAGAGTGGGTAGTATATGACATGAAGTATGAGGTGGTAGTTGTGATACTTCTGTTTTACCCGAAGCTTTACAAAAACACTGGCTGTGGCTTCACTTAAGAGCCACTATTACTAAAAAAAACATGAGAGAAAGGAAGAATCACCATGGTAGCTATGGTCGAATTCACATATATGTTTAGATTTATATATTTTTGTCATGAAAATCAACATAAAAGGCAACTATGTTAAGCAGCAGACATGATCAAACAATCCCTTATTACATTATGAAATACTTCAGGGGGACACGAAGACATCAAGCCAGAACTAAGACATCATATACATATGACAAATATGCCACCTTTTCTTACCAGGCAGAGCCATGAGGTTCCCATGGTCCCAGACAGACCCAACAGAACTCAGCTTTGCAGTTCTGGTTCCTACAAACCATGTGATTGCAGCCACCATCTTTCTCAATGGTCACATGGCATTTTGGACACTCCTGTAATGGAAAAGAAAACATGTTCTTATATCCAACTCACCAAAACACAGTGTTTTACACACACTCACAAGAAATGATGATGATGAGGCTACCAATAATGAATAAAAGTTGACTCGGACTGGTTAAAATGTCGTTCAGAGAAGAAGTTATGAAGGTTTATGTTAAAGGTTGTAGAAATGTATGCACATTAATCACAAATAGTTTATTTGTAAATCACTGAATAAATTTAGGATCTCCATGAGTCTACAGTACAATTTTATGTCCATGTTTTAAGGAATTATTAAAATGTGCACATGAATATATTATTTCCCGGCCAAACAAATCCTAACTAGATGTAAAATATTGATTCCATACCTTGGTATTTGCTGCAATCCAGTTGGAAGTTTCACTGTCATCATCACATTTTTTAATCCATTTTCTCAGCCACTACAAATGCATTAAAATTAGAATAAATAAGATTTGTGCAAATGACAACTGTCAACCCTAAAACCATTTTATTCAGGAGGCTGTAAGACAAGTCTATGTGTTTAAAACAACAGTTTCTTCCATTTGGCGTACCTTACACTTCACAGGATCGTGCCAATTCTCTCCACAGTTGAAGCTGAAACAACAGGACCTACATCAATGTAAATTCAAATAATATAAACTTAATTTAAAAAAATCTAAACAAGCCGTCTTACCAGAACTGACGGCCACACTTGCACCTCACTGGCTTGGCGTCTGGGTACTGGACTTTCACAACATGATGGCAGTCTGGTGCAGGACACCACTTTAATAGTCGATTGCACTTCAAGTAATGAGAGAGAGAATTTTTCGTTATAATCTCATGCCCTTTATATATAAACTAACTGTCTCAACTTTTCAAAAGGACTCCACAACACAGGACAACCTTTAAATTTGGTAAATCGGGGCTTTATTTTTAGTTTCAAAACACGTGAGAAGAAAATAAATTCTCAGGGCTTACCTCTACAAAACTATTCGTTATTAAATGCTGGTACTTTAACTTCACTTTTGAGTCTGTGATGAGGCGCCTATGGGAAAATTAAAATAAATTGTTAGGCTTCATAACAAAAAAGTTGACTTTGAAAAACCAAGAAAAGAAAAAATTATGTCCATATATATTTGAAAGTGGGTACATGTTTTTTAAATGAACCATTTACCAAAACATGGAAGCTACACTTATATAATGCCAAGGGGTTTAAAGCATTCTGAGCTGTATTTAATCAAAAGTAACTAGACAGGCATAAGCTTCCTTTTTGTCATTCCTTTAACCTTGTAAATGGGAATTGAGTCCAAGTGATGCATAAGCAATTGCTGTGATAGGCCAGAGTTTGGTCAAATGAATCAGGTCATCTTTACACTAGAAAAACAAGGCAAATCCAACAAAAAAGATTGAGGTGACATTAAGAATGCATCACAACAGAAAACACAGGTGAGGTTCACAACAAAAGATGAAGACTGAAGGATCATTGGATGGCTGTCGTTATGGAACTAAAAATAAATAAAATCCCTCTACATCCAGCACTATACAAGTCAGCTATAAAGAAAGGATTTTAAATTTACTAATGAGGACGGTTCTCAAGGTATAAACCATTTAGAATTTTAAACAGAAAAAAAACACAAGACAGAAACATCTTAAAAGTTGTTAAAAAGTATAAATTTAATAAGATACACTAGTACCAGAAGAGTGAGAATGTGTTTAAGGCTCATGACAGCCCATGCTTCATAGCAATTCCAATAATCAAAGCAAGATAAGTTTTTAAAGATAAAGAAATTAAGTATTTTCCAATTGTAAAATCATTTACTTGGTCTCAATTGAATGGGGACAAATTTAACATGTTGAAAACAAACTAAAAACAGAAAGACCCACAAACAAGCAACAACTAAAGAGAGCTGTGGTAAAGAAACAACATAGTGGAGGATGATAGCATTATGTAGTTTGGCCATGAGTTCAAGAGATGACCAAAGTTACTGCCTGGGTAGAATTTTGGATAAATTATTCAGAAAATATTTTGTTTATAGTTCTAGTTTGTCCAATTACATCTAAGCCAAAGAAAAATGTCAAATATTTTCTGACCCATTAATGCATAAAAAGAGTATTGAATTTGTGGCAATTCCTCGTTCTTTTTTTTTTTTTTTTTTTCAACCATAGAGAAATGAACCTCAAACTTTGCCATAAAATTGCATTTTAATTGTGATGTTTTAAAAGTGCTGTAGAGGCACACAGATTCAATATTATGAAAATCGTTTCAACGTTAAAATATCTTATTAGAGGAAAGCATATGTGCATCAAAGCTATACTGACTAGCAATTTATCAGTTGTTCATTTCAATAGGTTAATACAATTACACTTAAAAGCTGGTGCAAAACATGAATATTTTCAGAGAAATTATTTTAGAGAATATTGCATTGGATGTGTTAAAAAAGGTTTTGAGAAACAGCTTCAGTTAAATAACAGAGATAATTTGTTAATCCCCCACAGAAAGGAAAATAATAATTCTACAATATTACATAAAAAAAAATCAGTAATATGCCAATTACTGCTGAACAATTTGAAACAACATAAAACAACTACATGGCAGATACTCACATGACTGTGTTGTCATCAACCAAAATGTCACAACTATGGGCAGGACAAGAAATGGTCTGAGAAGACAACAAAGAAGACAAATTAGTTAGATATTAATACACAAAGTGTGCTTTCAGACTGTGAGTGGCCCCCAGTGCTACCTGAACTGGTTTTAGCTTGTGGAAGTGGAAAGCAGAAAGACGGTTTCCGTTACCCTTACAGACTTTTTTTTCCTCCTAATTCATCTCCACAGCTTATTTTCTTACTTGTGGTAACCATCAGAACCGATGTATTGACTTTTCTGACCATCTCACCTTTTTATCCCTAAAACAAAACATCAATGAATAAATTTCACTGAACGGTTACCAAGCATAAGAATAAAAAGGTTTATGACACTAGTCAGTAAAACTTGTACAATAAATCATGAGATATTGCTGACGATTTCTCTTAGGGTTGTCACTTTTTCCAAAAAACAATCAAGTTGAGATCATTTGAAGCATTAGTACAATTTTAAAGCACTTATGACTATGATGTTTCAGGACCACTGACATTCGAAATGTCTCCATATTCCAGAGGTTCCAACAAGAAATTTCTGCTATTTACAACAGGAGTCCACCTGCTGCAAGAAGACTAGTTTGATAGTAGGCAGCACCTTAATGTTATCCACTGATAAGACTGGATACACTGGTACACACATAAGGATTTTTGGGCTGTTTTGGTCCCGATTTTGCCTCTTCCCGACCACGTACGGCAAACGCCCGATTATCCTGACTTTTAAAAAGAATTTCTGTACAATTATCATTTAGTCTGAGGTGTGTTATGAGCATAATTAGCTCCAAAACGGGTTGTAGCCGACAATCGGAAATATTGAACATGTTCAATATTTACAACCCAATTTCTGAGGAAAGCCGACGACTCGCGAATTGTGACTGTGTGGATGGTGACATGGGCCGGAATGTAGCCAATCAGAGTGAGCAGGCTGTTTCACTGTCTCCAGTCTGTTATTTTTTTTAGTTTTGGCTTTTTCTGTTAACAATAGTTCCAAGACCACCATCATTCCCTCGTCCTATATATCCCCTTCCATGCTGTGTGTTGTGTTTTTCAGTTGTTACTATGTTTCTTCTTCTTTGTTTTTTGCTGGCTGCTGCTATGGTTTTTCTACGTTTTTGTTAAATCACGTTTGGTCACGTGAGATGTCCGGCTCTGAGGACTAGATTGTAGATCCGTTGCGGGACAGCATCGTTACGTGTGTGTTGTCCTGTGATGAGATTATCTGAGCACACCACACACATTACGATCAAAACTGTTAAATGCCTAATTTTTTATCTTTACGTGTGAGACCTCGACCAGATAAAAAAAATCTCATAAGATAAAAAAAAAAATCCTTATGCGTGTACCAGGCTTAAATCTTTCTGTAGTCAGTTCAGACAGAATGTGGAAATTAAGATGTTTTTCATGTTCTCCTTTATGGCCAGAAAACATTTGCTTCTAAGTTTGTAATTGAACACAGAATATGGTTGAGGTAAACATTTGCTGATGGACAAAGTTGTTTTAATCTGTTTGCTTTAGTTTATTCGTGTATGCTAGCTGCTAGATTGCCAATGGTGTTTTCCATAGATATTACACTAACTTATCAGTTTTCATACATTTTGATGTGTAATGTTACGTGGTTTCATTAAGACCATGTATTTCCAGTGAGATATTGATGTATTTTCTGTATGTTTACTTAGTTTTACAGTTTTCCTAAGTAAACAAATTCAGACTTGGATCGTCCTTGGGATACTGTTAAGTGCTGAGCTGTTGCAGCAGGCTAGATCATATCACACACATGCAAAAGGCAGAATATATATATTATATTAATTATAACTGATCATTTTTGTTGCTGTATCAAACTGTATCAGAATCTTCCTTGTCTGCATTGCGATGCATTGTAGAAAATTAAATTCAACACCCCTAGCAACAATGGAGAACACAAATGTTGCCACTCACTGTCTGAAATCAGCATGACATTGATAAGTGAATTGTATTCTAAATAAATCTTAGTAGGTACCTGGCCCATTCCTTCCTCTATGATTTTGGTGGTCAAGTAATCTCCCCAACACTGCATGCAAAATTTGTGTCCACACTCCAGGCCTGTAAAGAACTGCAAGAAAGACACATTACTGTAATGTGAAATAAGACACAAAAAATGTAACTATTCTAAACACACTATATTGCCAAAAGTGTTCACTCACCCATCTAAATAACTGAAACCAGGTGTTCCAATCACTTCCATGGCCACATGTACATAAAAACCAAGCACTGAGACATGCAGACTGTTTCTAAAAACATTTGGGAAGGCATGGGTTGTTCTCAGGAGCTCAGTGAATTCCAGCGTGGTACTGTGATAGGATGCCACCTGTGCAAGAAGTCCAGTCGTGAAATTTCGTCACTACTAAATATTCCAACTGTCTCTGCTATCATAACAAAGTGGAAGCGACTGGGAATGACAGCAACTCAGCCATGAAGTGGCAGGCCCCGTAAAATGACTGAGCAGGGTCGGTGGATGTTGAGGCGCATTGTGTGCAAAAGTCTTTCTGCAGAGCTGCTTGCTACAGACCTCCAAACTTCATGTGGTCTTCAGATCAGCTCAAAAACAGCGAAAAGCGCTTCATGAATTGAGTTTCTACGGCCAAGCAGCTGCATCCAAGCCATACATTACCAAAAGCAATGCAAAGCATCGGATGCAGTGGTGTAGAGAACACCGCCACCGGACTCTGGATCAATGGAGAGGCATTCTCTGGAGTTACGAATCACGCTTCACCATCTAGCGATCTGATAAAGGAGTCAGGGTATGGTGGTTGCTAGAAGAACAGTGCTTGTCTGCATTGTGCCAAGTGTAAAGTTTGATGGAGGGGGGGATTATAATTTGGGGTGTTTTTCAGGGGCTTGACTTGACCCCTTAGTTCCAGTGAAAGAAACTCTGAGTGCTTCAGCTTACCAAGAGATTTTGAACAATTTCATGCTTCCAACTTTGTGGGAACAGTTTGGGAATGGCCCTTTCCTGTTCCAACATGAATGTGCACCAGTGCACACAGCAAGGTCCATACAGACATGGATGAGCAAGTTTGGTGTGGATGAACTTAATTGGCCGACACAGAGTCCTGATCTCAACCCGACATAACACTTTGGGATGACTTAGAGCAGAGGTTCTCGTCCAACATCAGTGTCTGACCTCACAAAAGCGCTTCTGGAGGAATGGTCAAAAAATCCTATAAATACACCCCTAAACTTTGTGGAAAGCCTTCCCAGAAGAGTTGAAGCTGTTATAGCTGCAAATGGTGGGCCAACGTCATATTGAACTCATTTGATTAAGAATGGGATGTCTATTAAGCTCATACAAGTCAAAGCAGGTGAGCCAATACTTTTGGCAGTATAGTGTATGTACTCTTGCTCAAAACAGTCTAGGTTTTGTTTTTTGTGTTTTTATGTCCTAACAGCTAAAAAACAAAGTTTGATAACAGAAGCCCATCATTTAAATAAATCTAATGAGTTTTCTTTCATCTTTTTATTTGAATACTTAAAAAAACCTGGATAGTGTGATAAACTTTTGAAAAACGTTACAGTAAACACATCTGTCCCTTTTGTTGGGACAGCATTACTCAAGTGCCTTAAAAATTCACTGTGCTATTAAGTTGAGGCATGCTTTTTGTGTCTAAAATTTTTCAACAAAATTATCTAACTAACTGAACGTTCATCTTGTACGCATGTGCTGTTGTAACCTTGTAACTCACTGAGTTGGGGAAATTTAGGTAGCAGATCTGACATGGCATATCCTGTGCAGATGATCTAGTGTTGATTGGAGGACGGGTTCGAGGCTTCTTACTTGGATTGATGACATGACACTCAGAAAAAAGCTTGTCCAGATTACCATCAAAATATCTATATGGATAAAAAGAAACAACAGTATTAAAAGTGCGTGTGCGCATTTGCTCTTTCTGAAATGTCACCTGCTATTTGTTAACAGGCAGTTCACCTAAAAGTAGCAAATTATCAATGTAATTTAACAATTATTACCTTTCCATAAGCTTTTCTTTGTCCCAATTGAAATGGCTGAGAAGGATGCGTGTTATTGTTGCAGGATTCTAGAAGAAAAAGAAATGGTTGGTCATATACTAAGTCAATTCAATTATTGTTCATTTTCACTGTTTACCATAAAACACTTTATACAAGTATAAATTTATCTTGTAGAACAAAATCTCGAATATGACTTAAGCCTTCTCCCAGAAAGATAAATTTAAAAGACCTACAATGACCCTGTTTGACAGAATTGCAAATATGTAATGTCAACAGTTACCACATTTTATTTTCTTTATTTACCTTCTTTTATTGTGGTTAAAATGTTAAAGTCAAGCACAATATAACCATTATTGATGGATTCTCAAAATACCAAAGGTGCTTCAGTTCTTTCTGACACAATTTAGAGACTTTCAATCAACAAGAAATTCAAAAACTTTTTTAAAAACCATATTTGGAAAATACCTTCATTTCCATGATAAATGTATTAACACTTTCAACCACAGCCAAAACTTTTTCCTTAGAGAAGCCTTATAGTCTAAGACTTTGAAAACCCTCGGTAAATTGCTGATAAATTTTGTTAATAGCATAGTAAAATGCAGTACAACTAGGGCTGACTAATACAAACAATTAAATTTGTGTTGATTTCAGTGAGGCATTTTCAGCTGATGCATGTAAGCCACCTGTATATCCCTTGGCACATTCCAGTCCACTATCTGGGAGTAATGCATTTTTAAGCTAGTTGCTACCTATTAAGAAAACCACCCAAAAATGAGTGGGGTGGTGGGGGGCAGCCAGTGGGCTTAGGAAGGACACTTTGCGGAAAAGTAGGAGAGTACCCGAAGAGAAAGTGGGGGTGTGGCTAAAACTAAACTCATGTTATCTTCATGAACTGTTAAAGTGGTTGACAAAAATTTCCAAGTACATCAGTAATATGGGAGTAGTTTGTTAATAATAAAAAAAGAAGAAAAGCAGATTAATACAATGTGCAAACTTGCAAATTGCTTGGTAAATGCGAAAACGTCAAACACACCGAATTTGTTTAATCATCCGAAAAGGTTTCAGCCCATCAACTATGAATGAATGAATGAATGAAATGAATGAAAAATACTTTATTAATCCCAAAGGGAAATTCAATTCAATTATGCAGGAAGCTTGGAAAGCTGAACCAATGGAAAAGTCTCACCAATGCAAGCATCAGATAGAAAAATCATCATCGCATTATTTTCGGCCACAATGAAAAGTATTCAAAGCTAAGGATTACAACAATAATTTCATATTTCATTGCAAAAGACATGATGAACCTCGTGGTCATTAGTAGTATACGTTTGAAATAGATAGGATTACCAAACTCTATACCGTGATAAAGATAGAGTTTGATCAATACAGAAAATTATATTTTAATATTTTTTGCCATATTGCTCAGCCCTACGTACCATAATCCCTCTACATTTTTATGACATAGGAAAGACTATGCAACAACAGCTAGACTACATTATGGTGCAGCAATATCATCCCACAGTTTGGGTGATTTCAGATTGTGCCCCGTTAGATAAGGAAATTGTCTCGTAAAACTGTTAATACAAAAGTCAGTGACTGCACTCCAGCCATTGCACCTAGTTGTGATCACTTTAAAAATTTATGAAACCATTATCAATAAAACACAATGTTCAGAGATGTGTCAAGTGATATTGGGTGTAATAATGTGGTGTGTAAGGCAGGGGTATTCAACTAAAATTTAAATAGGTTCAGTTAGAGAAAAACTTTTGGAGCCAAGGTCTGGGTCTGTATGTACAATGAAAACATTGAATAAATTGAACTTTAAAATTTTAATCAAAATAAGACATAACATGACTCATCTCAAAAAGACCTGGGGTAAGACCTACAACAAATAAAAACTTTCTCCTCATGTTGATATGACAGTGAAACTGATCTGTACCTCACTGATAAGGTTTTTTGAGGGGCTGCACGATGGGCTCTCCAATACACTACTCTTTTCTACTCTTTATTATATATATATTTTACATATATATAATATACATCTATTTATTTGCGGGCATGGTCATTGTTGCTCTGCCAAGTGAAGTGAAGTTGAATGTGCTTGTGGGTAGGGGAATGCTGGTGTTAGACCAAATCTGTTACCCGGATCTGTTACCCTTCGGGGGAGGGGGGTGTCTTGAAAACTTGTATTTAAGTCTGAGTTCATTATACTGCAGGTACACACTCTGATGGCTATCAGAAGTTGTGACCTAGATCCCCCCTCTTATAGCCAGGATTCTTCTAACATAATATTCGATATTGTGGACAGCTGTGAGAGAATCAGAGGGACTTCATAACAGGAGCAGGACCAGCCCAAATAAGAAACTACACTCAGAAAAAAACAAGTAGAAAAACCCAAAAACTGACGATATTTGAAAGAGACTTAACAGAAAAACCAGCCCAAAGTCGCTAACAACAGGCAGATTTATCAATTCTGCTGCCTTTCTCCGGCAAAGTCATCTTTATCCCTGCTTTGTTTGATCTAGCTAGCAGTTTACTGCCGTACAGGGAGCCTCACACACTGATTGGCTGAGGGCATCACGTGGGATGGTTATACTCACATGCAATTGGTCTGCGTGTTTCCTGACCGCTAACACGAAGACTGCAAAAGTTGCGGCAGTTAAAGTAAAAGCACCCAGTCAGATTTTCAATTTTAAAAAATTCAGGTAAAAAAAAGGTAATAAGAAAAACATGTGTATATATATATATATATATATATATATATATAGCTATATATATATATGTGTATATATAAATGGCAGTAGAACTGCACCATCTTGTCTAAAGAAGCAATGAGACAGTCCTCCTGCTCTGAATCTAGAGGCAATGACAACTATCCTAGAAGTTCTGCTGTAATTACCAGGGTATAAATGACAAGAGGAACATAAATAAGGGTTAATAAAATTCTTAAAGAGTTAATAATATAAGGTTTTGTTGGTAATATTTTGGAAATGTTTAATGTTAATGTTATTCACATTTAATGGCTGTGGTTGGTCGTATTATGTAACTGTTTAGCATTAAACTGAGAAATGTCCATCACATATGACCTACTTTCAACTACATAATTGGGGCAAAAACATATTTTACAAATGTCTTAGTATGTTTATGGATCATGTTTATGCAAACTTTTAGCATTTTTTATTTTTAAGTTTACCATTTCCAGTTTACAAAATATATAAAGATGAGAAAAAAAAGTCCAGTGTCACAGCACACTCCTATTTTTGTCTGCCCTACAGAAACCATTTAGACAGAGAAGATGGCTGTAATTAAAAGCCAGAAAATTAACCAAATTTATCAGTATTTTGCTTTTCTATAATATCCCCACACAAACCCATTCCAAATTGACATTTCTTTTTTCCATACTGAGAATTCTCAGTACTGCAAACCCCTCTAAATTAAAGTTGCTATAGGCAAATTTTATTACAAAGGAAATATATGACTCATTTGCTTCTGCGGAAGCAAAAACTTCAAATGCAGTTGTTTTGTATAACAGAACTAGTATTTTGCATACATTATTTTATTGCTTACTTGACTTATTTGAAACTGAATGTTAAGAAGATGATTTAAAAAAAAAAAAAAAAAAAAAAAAGTGCGGAGCTTTATCGCACAAAACTGAATGGTGGCGGTTCTACCAAGACCACTTTCCATTTTAATCTGAGCCCAACTGAACATCCGTGACGAAATGGAGGCCCAAGTTAACATTAGGTTAAAAGGAATATCTCCGCAGTGTTACAGAAATGTAATCTTTCGCTGGAACAAAATCATAAAATTTGCCAATTATTAGTCCAACTTTACTGGATGTCACGACGAAAAGAACGTTTTAATTAATATAACTAACCCAACACACAACTTGCTAGCTAACTCAATGGCCAAGCCTTTAGTCCGACGTCAGAAATAAGAATGACAATACACTAACTTTACTAAATTTAGGGAAGCCAGGTTACAAATGACAGTTAAGCGCACTTCAATTGTCGTCTTGTTTGAATTGGCATTTTACGTTGACCAACTCTGATACTAAAGACGGTATGGGTTTCCTGGATTATGCTAGTTTTGCTAACGGTTTCAGGTAGCAAAGTAGCAACTTAGCTAACATTAGCTTAGCAAACGTTGCTGCCAACTTCTCAACAGGGATTAGACTACTTCCTGGACCAAAGATCTTAAAGACATTATTCTTTTTCCTGTGCATATTTAACGCTGTCTGTGTCTTTATTTTAATCTCTACGCACTATAAGAACGCCATAATAAAACTGAATTATTTTTACAGTTAAGAAATTTCGTGAAGCTGTCACCTTCCAGCAAGTTAACTACTGCTACAAGACTAGCAGTTAAGCTAACGTTCATGGCCCGTTGTAGCTTCACACAATTCCAAACCCCGGTCTTTCCTGAAGCTGGGACTCCAAAATACCTACCTGGATGACCTCGTTGACCTCCCTAATACACTCCACCATATGCTGGAGGATCTGTTCCGCAGTCAAAACTTCAAAGCGATAGTCCTCTTCCTCTTCCTCGCCAGGCCCATGGCCACCTACACCAGTCTCGCCGCTCTCGTCTCGCTCTCCACCGGCCACCACGGGATCGACCAATTCCACATCTCCGATGTCCAGGGTGTCGTCCTCGGGCTCCTCTTCGCCGCTGTCCTCGCTACATTCGTCTTCGTCGTCGTATTCATAGTTATAACCCTCGTCTGAGTCCATTCCTAGGGCGGTTACCTGTCTGTGACAAGCAAACCTAAAGGTCTAAAGTGTGAGATGTTGCTTGCGAAAACCAAAATTATCCGAGCCTGTTTTTCAGCTGCGGCGAAAATAACAACAAAACGTCGCCGCTGCTAAGCCAACAAAGAGATGCAGCGTCACCAACTGACGCCGGCCTTACGTCAGTTAGACTGAACAAGATGGGCTTAAACAACAAAGTTTGATTTTAGCAAATAGTTTCAACCACATTTAAAGATTCAACAACAACAACAACAACAACAATAATAATAATAATAATAATAATAATAATAATAATAATAATAATAATAATAATAATAATAATAATAATGCTACCAATAAGAATTTGTTGCTATCTCAAAAATACTTTCTCTTGTTAAAAATGAAAAAAAAAAAAAAACAAACAAAAAACAAACAACCAAACAAACAAAAAAAAAAAACACAGCTCTGACATAACCTAGTTTAAGCATTGAACTTCCAATAAGTCATCATTTAGTATTTTAGTCAATGCTTTAGGTAAATTAGCAAATTAGTAGTTTAGTAAGTTGATTAGTTAGTTTGTTTTACGTATGTTTAAGGTAAAGATTTACATTGTATTCTATTTATTTATCTATTATTGTTATTATTATTATTAAGACACAGTATAATAATGGTTTTTTATTATTTTTACTATTATCACTACGGTTAGTAGTAGTAGTTTTCATAATACTCCTAGTTGTTGTTGTAGAAGTTCTATTGTTAAACAAAACAAAGCCTTTTGCCCTAGTCACATGACTGCATGGTCCTAGGTACCTGACAGTCTCAGTTGACAGAATCGTGAATAGGTTAATTTGGGAGTCATGTGCTTAGTAAATTCCAGTCGGCACACTTGTATAAATTATATTTTACTATCATTGATTATTGTCGAGGTTGGAGTACACACAGTGGAGGGAGTGTGGCCATTGCCACAAACTTTAATTTCCTCAACAGAGAGATACACACTGAACCCCCGGGCTTTCTACTTTGGTTACCGGAGAGAATCAGCCGCACAGGAGGGCTGTTCTGTCCTCGATGCTGCATTCAAGAGATACTTTTCTCTTATTTTTCCAGACTACACTTCTGGTAGGTGATGCAGTATGATGTATTTCACAGTGTGAACAAACAAGAGAAAGATTTCAAACCGATGTAAAGTTACACTTGTCAAATTGGTCATATTTATACTGATGTCTAAACTACGTAAAACACAATGTAAATGTAAACACAATGTATGTGAAAAATATTTTTGACTCTATTGTGGCCATTTCACCTGTTTAAAATTAATAAATTTACAGAGATTTAGAACATAATGTTCAGTAGTGTTGTTTGTTGAATGCTCTATTTGTTATGTTGCCTTTTAATGTAGATCAATAGGCTTTGTAGAGACAGCAGTTTACCAGTCAGCCAGCATACCAGCTCTGAAACACTCAGTGACAATGGACCATACAAGCACAGCTTCATTATTATGCTGTCAAAAAATACCATAATTTATTTGTTGCTAACTTCATCCGGATAAAGGCACACAGACAGATTTTTTTCACACTTTTATAAGTCAAACAGTTGTAGTAATAATTAAACTTATAATCAACAGGAAATGATAAACTGCGATTCAGTGAGGATAAACCATTTACTGTTGAAATCGGTGTTGACAGTCACGATTGCGAGAGTTATCCAAATGAAGTCTCATCTGAGAGATGTAAGTATAAGCACAAAGACTACCATAGAACAGGGGTTCCCAACCTTGGGTCCATGGCCCCCAAACTGGTCCCCCAAAAAGCACAGGGGTCCCTGGGGCTTTGACTTTTCAGAGCCACTATGATTTAAGGCTGTGTATTAGCTTGAGCTTTTTTTTTTTTTTTTAATCATTTGGGTGTTTCATTCACATGGAATCAATGTTTTGGAAGCTCAAAAACACTGACTTTGCACCATTTTATTAATGAGACATGTCTGAGAGATAAAACCTAGCATGGTTTTAACATGGGGTAGGTGGGGGTCCACAGTTTTTTGACAGTCGCATGAAGGGGGTCTTCCGGATAACAGGTTGGGAACCACTGCCATTAAATAAAAAGTGTGACACTGGCAGCAGCTCTAACAATGGATTAACTAACTTGCTCCTGTTTGTGTTCCAGACAATTTGAGTGTCTCTGCAGGACAAGCGTATCTGAATGCAGAGACTGTGTGGGGGGCTCTAAGAGGTGATTATAGCACCATGACACTGTAATACATACTTGAGGAACATATAAAGTATAAGAGAGAAACAAACATAACCAGTTAATGTTAGCAAAGCACTTTTTTTTTTTTTTTTGTAATTTAAGAAGCTGCTCTAAGTATTTTTCTTTCATGCATGTATATCTAAGTGGTTGATGGTTATATCTTCTAATTAAGCACAGGTCTGGAAACATTCAGTCAGTTGGTGTATCAAGATGATATGGGCTCAGTAAGACCAAATACTTATACTCACAAGATCTCTGAAGTGATTACATCTAATATTCACTCACATCTAGTTACAATGTTTGGTTAATTCTTTTCCTGTTATTTGTCTTTTCTTTCAGTATTTTGTGAATAAGACTGACATTAAAGACTTCCCTCGCTTTCGGTACAGGGGGATTTTACTGGACACTTCACGGCACTATTTACCAGTGCAGGCTATTTTAAAAACTCTGGTAATTATTAGATAACATAATCTAAACTTGAGGCTACTAAGTGACTGAGCTTATTCATTATCACTGTCATTTACATATATGTTTGTTGTTAGGATGCAATGGCCTACAGTAAGTTCAATGTGTTTCATTGGCACATTGTTGATGACCCCTCCTTTCCTTACCAAAGTCGCACCTTTCCAGACCTTTCCTGTAAGGTATGTAGATGAGGAAAGATGTTGAAAAATAAATTAAAATAACTGATCTTGTGTTTTGTTATTTAACGGTCTAGATCTTTATATCCTAGATTTGATCCAGCTTGTTGATTCACAAGTGCTAGAAAGTAGCCTCCACCCTAACCATAGACTTCTGGCTCTGATTCAGGGGGCTTTCCATCCGATGACTCACATCTACACACAGTCAGATGTGAGAAGGGTGATCTCATATGCCAGGATGCGAGGAATAAGGGTCCTTCCGGAATTTGATTCACCAGGCCACACAAAATCCTGGGGAAAAGGTAAAATTTACAGACCAAGTGAGGAACATTTAAAACAAGCAGGCTACTCTAGATTTTAGCATGTTGATCTTCAGCATAAAAAGTTGGACTTCATGTATTGTTTGATCCAGTAAGTCTTTTTTCTGCCAAACGTAATTGCCAAGAATATGAGCTGCCAGATGACATGTACTCGTGTTTGACTCACTTCTTATCTGGAATACTTTTAAAGTGCCCGCAGAAAATTTTCACACCCTTTCAAGTTTTCCTCATTTTGTTACAGACATATGCTGAGATAGCTTCAACAGTTTAAAATAAAATTAAAAACATAGGAAAACAAATACTCAGACCCTTCTTTTCATACTTGTTTTAAACAGTTCTGACAGTAATGACAAGTTTTCTTTGAATGATCACACACACTTGACACACCCTTTCTTTGGAAGTTACTATTCTTTTTGATGGATAATTCAAGCTGAATCATGTTGAATGGAGAGTGTTAGTGCAGAGTACATGTTATCATGTCTCTTCTGAGACACTCCAGGACTTCCACAGAGCTTTCCTAAAACCACTCCGGTTTTTTTTTTTTTTTTTTTTTTTTTGGAGCTCATTCCTGATCACTGTCTTTTTCTGCAATGATCTTTTCCTCTATCCCAGCCCTTGTCAATGTAAAGCATCTGCCTGGAAGAATGCTGCCATCAACTTATTTGACTTTAAAGATTGCATTATAAATTTTGGCCAGATGGTTCAGTCATGCCATCACATCAGACAATTTGTCTTCTTCCGTCAAACCAACATTAAGGTGCCTTTGGATAAATCACCAGTTTGCTGGTATGTGCCTTTCACTGAGGGATAGCTTCTGCCTGGTCACTGTCTTAAAGGCCTGATTGGTTGAATATTTTACCTATCAATGATGCCATCCTGTAAAGTCGACACATCTCCATAAATGAACTATGGATCTCATTCAAAATGACCATAGACCCGTTGACTAACCAAAGTACCTTCTCAGTTTGACTGCAGCCAGATTCAGGAAATCTGTGGGTGATTCCAAACTTCTTCGAAGGTTGAATGATGGAAGCTTTTGTACTGTTGATCACTCCATATATTGTTGAAAGTCATTTTAATCCTTCCCAGAATATATGCTTCAATGCAATCCTGTCTCTCAGGTCTGCTGACAGTTCCCTTGACTTAATGTCTTTATGCCACACCGTAAACTCTGAGATGTTTTATAGACATCTGTGTATCTTTATAATTTTGTTCACTGAGTTCAGTTAAGCACAGGCGTAGTTGCAGTCAAGGCCAGCTGACAGAGGATGAAACTGATATAATTTATGAGCATCACACACCTAATATATAAGTGGGGTATTTCAGTCTTTAATTTTTTCATAAATAAGCAAAAATGAAACAAAAAGCTCCCATAATAATAATAATAATAATAATATTAAAAGAAAAAACAAAAACTAAGATTTTGTGAGTCTGAAACAAAATGTGGAAATCTATGAAGGACATTGAAACTCATGTACCAGTACTTCATTTGGCTGCATCAAGTGTGATACACAAACTTTACAAAAGTGTGAAGAATCCCAATTTTCTTTTTCTTTTTTTCCCCCTCAGGGCAATCAAATCTGTTGACTCCTTGCTACAGAGGGGGTACTCCTTCAGGCACTTTTGGCCCTGTTAATCCAGCATTACCCTCCACTTACTGGTTCATGACGTCACTGTTTAAGGAAGTGTCATCTGTGTTTCCTGACTCCTATATCCACTTAGGAGGGGATGAGGTTGACTTTTCCTGCTGGTAGGGTAGTAAATGTTAAAAATAAAAGAAAGAAAGAAAAAGATGACAAAAAAGCTACATAATATCTAACCAAAATAACACATGTATGTAACTAATTCCTACTGCTTGTTTTTGCAGGAGATCTAACCCATATGTCCGCACATTCATGCAGAAGATGGGATTTGGAGTAGACTTCCGTAAGCTGGAAGCGTTCTACATTGAGAAGTATGCTGTGAATGAGATCACACAATGTAAAAAGTTGTGGGAAATATAAATACAGACAGATTAATATATATATATATAAAACAAAACAAAATAAAATAACATGACCATTGATCTGTTATTGACCACCGAAACACTGAAAATGTTTCCAGGCTGTCAGTTGCTGAACAGAACTGCCATCTAGTGGCTAAGGCTTTTTTTTTTTTTTATTCTCCAGAATTGTGAACATCACATCAGCTCTTAACAAGACATCTGTCATTTGGCAGGATGTTTTTGACAATCATAAACCAGTAAGTGCATCCCATCAAATAACACTTATCATATACAGAGTTATAAACAACTTAGTTCTGTGCTTGTGAGGAGCAAACTGTATATATGAGTTTATAGACTATGATCAGATTTTTTTTCTGCAAGTGCATGACTTTATCTTATTTTTTTTATTGCCCCATCACAATCTGTTCCTTGTACAGATAGGATGTCTAATGCCTTTTGCAGTAGACTACCAAAAATATAACTGTTTTTTTATTTATTTGGGAAATTATTTAGACCAAGTCCAACTATTTGCATTAATTGAAAGATGCATTTCAAATCAAATAAACAATAAAGCCATGATTTTTTTTACAACACTTAAAAATCTTGCTTTTTTTTTACATTTTTATAGAGGAAAATTAGATGCTTTAAGCTCAATTTTAAAAATAGCGGGTTTAGTGGTGTGAACCAGCTGACTAATAGTTGAAAACTGTGTGCTGTTTAATAAAATGAAGCCAATGCATCACTCATCCTTTTCATGTGAGTCTAATGGTCTTTACCTTTGTGTTGCAGCGCAGTTCTCTATCAGTGGTGGAGGTATGGAAACAGGGCTGTTACCTGTGTGAAGTACGCAGGGTGGTTAAAGCAGGGCTCAGGGTAATTCTGGCTGCTCCATGGTATCTGGACCAACCAGGACCTACACACAACTGGGCCCGCTACTACAATGTATGGCCCCTTGCCTTTACAGGTCAGAAAAATATATATATTGTGGGCCATGGTTTGTTGTACACTGTTGTGATAATGCATTAAAGGTAACACATGCCTTCCTAGGAATTGTGCTATCCAACACTGTATAAAAGTCTTGAGTCACCCTTCATTTATTTAAATGTTGCCAAGAAAACAGGAAATAGGTACAAGAATGTTTTAAAAAAATGTATTAAAACATGAGCAATAACGAATGGAAATACAGTATCTAAGGCAAAAACAGAGTTTCTACTATTCTAATAAGTTTGTATCAGTATTGAGTATGAGCACCTTTGTTCTTCAACACTGTCTAACCAATTAGGCAAACTTTTATGTTATTTCTTTAAGAAAGAAAAGAAATGACTTCTTGACAGCCACTCTTCCATGAAGACTATTTCTGCTGAAGCTTTGTCTTTAGCAGTCTTTGCTGGATTTTGTTTAACTTTTAAGCACTTAACTTTCAAACTATTCATCAGCTGTAGTTCCTTTTTTAGGCTTGTCACTTCAGTGGAGGCAAATACAAAACAAAGCAGACAAATAAAAAGGAATAATATATATATATATATATATATATATATATATATAATACACTCCAGTCATGTGGTATGTGTAACGCACAAGTATTGCTATCTGAGTTTCTCAAAGGTAAATATGAAGGATTTAACTCATAAGCAAAGCCTTTTTTCATTCCTTCCCAGGTACAGAGGAACAGAAGAGGCTGGTGTTAGGAGGTGAAGTGTGCATGTGGGGAGAATATGTAGATGCCACCAATCTCTCCCCGCGACTCTGGTAAAACATTAAGACATCTGAAATGCTGACTTTAGTAGACCAAATCAAGTCTGTGCAGCAACAGTGTCATAAACTGTACAAATTATTACACTCAAAACCACAGGCCAAGAGCAAGTGCAGCTGCAGAGAGACTGTGGAGTGATGGGAAACAAACTTCCAGTGTGGAAAGAGCCTCTCCACGACTGCTGGACTTTCGGTGCAAGCTCCTTAGGTACTTTACTTTTTTGGCCCTTAATGTGCTTCTTACTGGCCTAGAATACATAGTTATGCTTCTGTTTCACTTCTTTAGGCGCGGAATCCAAGCCGAACCTCTAAATGTTGGACACTGCAAACATGAGTACCAAGGTGTTTGAAGGTGATTTGACATACAGAGTTTGTTTTTTAACCTAATTAAGTTTATGGGTTCAGTCATGGTTAGGAGGTTGGGGGGAAAGGGGGGTACATTTAAAATATAAAAATGATTTAATATTTTGTTTTTCCACTTTCTGGTAAAGTATGTAGATACTTAAATACTTTCTCAGGGACTTACACATACACACACAAACACACATATATATAAAATTCTTTTTTTTTAAAAATGAACTCTTTTTTGAAACTAGATTTTACTTTATTTTTAACATTTTGAATATTGAATAATATTAATATTGGAATGTAATGCAATGTTAAAATGATAACAACTGAATGCTGTATCCTGTAGCAAACACTGAAATGTAATAAAATAAAATCATATTGGGGTGTAAACCATGTGGTGTTGTGTTTATATTTAAAATATTCAAATACCGCCCAGTCTTTCACACAGTATCTCTGACTCATGTGGTTTTACTAAGCTCTAATCAACTTTGTTCTTTTCCTCTATTTGCTTTAGACAGTCAAATGATATCTGTCTCCCTCTAGAGACCAATCAGGGGTTGACAAGTTCGGATGTACTTGCAGATTCTCGCACTGCTTTAAAATTCAGTTTTATGATGTTACTATTAGTCTGTCTCTCTGTTGGCCCTGTGATGGATTAGCAACCTGTCCAGGTTGTATCCTGCCCCAGGCCTATTAGCTGCTGGTATAGGCTCCAGCCCCATGCAACCCTACTTTTGGAATAAGCTTGTATAATAGGATGGATGGATGGACAGCTGGATGGATGGATGGATTTTGCTCTTACATTTAAATTGTGTGTGGCTGAGTTATGAAGTATTTATTGCGTCTTCTTTCGCTGTTTCGCAATGAGCAAAAATAAAAAATTAAAGTGAATGGAAAGTAATGTGACAAAATGATTTAGGAGTTAAATAAATTAATTGGTCTCAGTTTATTTGAATGTTTTTCTTTTTCCCTACTAGAAGTACTGAGGCTTATATTGATAGAAAAATAGGTAAAACCGATAAATAACCTTTTTTATTCTTTGGTCAGAAGCGACATCGATCTTGAATTAACACTGATGTTATTCACCTGTTGAGCTGGCATGACTTTCATATGGACTGAAACAAATGATGTGCTCATTGTGTGGATTACAGTAATGGCAGCAGATGGCAAGGCGGGGCAATCCCAAGCAGCCATAGTGCTGACACCTCAATCCTTCTTCCTCATCTGACTTGGGGGGGACCAGTGGAAATGCTGAACTGAACATAACACAGCTTAGTTAGTTAGAACTTGATAAACAATTCTCTGTAGCCACTTGGACTCAAGCAGACATGTCAAATGCAGAGTGACCAAAGGTTATGCAGTGCAGAAAAAATAATATCCAACATGATTTAAAAAAAAAAAATCTGACTGTTCATTTTAGATTTTAGTAGTGTAGAAATAAATGCAATTAAGTGATTTCCCATTGTTGTATTTATTGTTTTGTTTAATACCACTTTAGAATTAAAAGCTTAAGTTTGGATAAAAGTAATTAAAAACCAATCCCTAGTTTCAACATATTTTGTGTTTAAGCAACCTTGATACACCTGCTCTCTGTGCATAAAGAGAACAGCTACAACTTGAAAAGTTAATCCCACTCTTTGACAATAGCTGATATAGAAGGAGATTATATCAAAAAGCTGCTTAGACTGATGCAAAGATTTGTGAACTGGCATTCAAGGGCATTGTCTCAAGGACAATAAAGTTCTGTCATGCACATATTATAAGCCTATGCTGCACAGAATTTGCAAGTATAGGCTTTAAACTAGGCAATGCAGCTGATTGGAGAGAAAGATTTTAGTTGGATACACTCTGGAGAAGCCATCACCATTAAATCAACTTATAGCATATGAAAAATGACCCATGCATTTGAGGATTAATGTCATAAATAGCGGATGGGTTTGACGTGACAAGCAACTGAGCCAAGGTTTTACCGGTGACGTGTACTCAGTCACCTGCAAGGCTCTGTCATCATGAAAGTTTCCACTAAATACATAATCATGGGGCTCATGGCAGCATACTGCTAAAGATTGACCTGTATCTGCACAACAATCACAGGGCTCAGGTGTGACGGAATGTGACAGTTATCCTGGGCAGGTAAAACCTCAAAGCAGTGCTTTGCTGATGGCTGCAGCATCTTAGCTGTGCCAACAACTGGAAGGTATAGCATTCAAATAAGCCAACAAATGCAAGTAGAAGAAAACTATTACATATTTCATAGAGAGATAAATATGTTCATGACTGACTTATTTTAGATTACTCCCATAATTTGTTTGTATATTATCAGTGATCACAAACATTAAAATGTAAAAATTTGATGACTGTCTTGCTGTCAGACTGCGATATTAAGCCCTAATCTGAAACTGGTAAAATAAATAAATAAAAACATTTAAAAAGTATGTACGATATATGGTAAAAGCAATAGAAAATTATAAACATCACAGTAAAAAAAAACAAACAAACAAAACAAACAACAACAACAACAACAACAAAAAACAGTGTTCTAATATCACTCTTGAAAGTGTGACAGTAAGATTAAGGTGCATGAAAAAATCCTTAGAAAGGTTTTGTTTATAGTATTCAGCATGGTGCACTGTAAAAATGCATATTGGAAAGTGATAAATCATTCAAATGTCATTAAGGTAATTAGTAAGTAAGGTGAAATTATGACAAGGTATACATCAGTTCCAACCCACTGTAGTCCTTCATTGCAATGAGTGGGTATAGAAAATGGATGGATGGATGTATGGATGTATGGATGGATGGATGGATTACATAATGACTTTTTACTCTATATTTTGTTTTTAGATCAGCATCTTCAACATTAAATATATTTAAAAACAAAGAAAACTTATCAATAGGTTTTGGAAGAAAAATTTTACTTTTAATTGTAACCTTTAAACTAGATGGTAATGTTTAAATAGTTGTTTTGATTAATACGGACAAACAGCAGCAGTTACATTGCAACATCCTAAAAGGGGGTGATGGAGAAATTTTAAGATTCCTGCAGCAAAGGATAGTGATCTTTGCAAAAATGTAATAAATTATCTTTTTACTGGTTTTGTAGTAAATGCTTGCACCTTTAAGTATAGGGTCCCTTAACCCATTAAGGCACGACCCATCAAAAAATGGTAAGAAAAGTCCAATTTTTTAAATATGAGGTCTCTATTTGACCCTTTAACAAAATGTAACAAAAAAATTAACATTTTTTTATTACCACATGATATATTAAAAATATTATAATATGGTTTTCTGCTTCTGGGTATCTATTAGGGGACAGAAGTTGAGTATCAGATTATGTTCAACAGGATTTTGAACAAAGTTTATACCAGAAATTGAAGCAAAATGTCTCAGAAACAGTATGTGACAAATATGTCATGTCAGGCTCTTATGGGTTAATCTTTGATGCAATGTTCACAACATTGTAATTAATTGTAAAATCACTGGTAGGAGTAGTGCAGTTGTTGCAAAACATCCTCTAATCAATTTTCCCTCTGGGATTGGTAAAATTTCATTTCATTTCAGACAACTCAAATTGTAAATTCATTTGGTCAAAATGTGCATAACTGTGTGCAGACAACCTCAGTTTGTAATCCCTTTAAACCAGTTTAGGCCAACAGGGAGAGCTTTGTTTTCAATAGGAAGTTGGCTTCTTAACATCAGGAGTAACTTAGGACTACCCACATGATAGAAATCAGTGGGTGAACAGAGCAGACATCAAAATATTTTCATTTTGGTCCTTGTTAAAAAGGGACTGTTGCCTGCCGACTGCAATATTTAGAAAATAAAACATGTTTGTTGAATGACGCTTTTGACTTTTCTTTTTGGACACTCTATGTAATACCTTAAAGATAAATTGAGGACAAAAAAATAATTTTATTAACACTAAATTGCACTTGGTTCACTAATAAGGCAGACGGAGGCTTCAGAGAGCAGCCACCATATGGCAGAAGAATGGAATTAAGAACCAACTTGTTGCTGCTCTTTCAGTCTCTGCGCTAATTGTTTTTCTTCTCATCACCCTCACTCGTGATCCCCCTCCAAGAAAGAGACTGCATTTCACAGAAAGTTAAGCTACTTTGCCGATTTGGGGTGGCTGTATTCCCCTGAGGCCGTAAGTGTCAGTGACAAGGCCAATATGGCACAGAGGGAATGTCTTAACTGTCAGGTCTCACTGTTGACCTGGTTACATTGACTGTGTGTGTGTCCCTTGGAGTGGTACTCATATTTAGTACTTTGGTCATTTTAATACTAAATATGCTTCACAAACTTAAAGTGACATCAATAACCTATTTTGAAACACAATAAATTTCCCTTTAGGGGGCTGCTTGAAAAATAAATAAGCAGATTAGTTCAGCATTATGCTAAAATAGTTAAATAAGCTTGGCTGTTAGTAAATTCCATGTATGTGCCTCGTCAAACATCTTCATCATCTCATCTACACAATTACAAGCCACCACAACATTATTGAATCCACATTCTATGTTTTGATTTGTTGTTTTGCTGTTTACATCATGTCCAGTAAAGAATGCAGCTATCTAAAAATGCTCAGTCACAGAGAAACTCAAAGTCAAACTTCAAAACCAAATATTGCTCTGCTGTTGACTAATTCATGAAGTGTATCACAGAATTTTGTGGGAAGAAGGGTAAAGGCTGGTGGATCCTTTTGCCCTTTACTTGTTTTAATAAATTTGGTGCCCGTAAGTGGTGTGACTGATTGATTTACCTCTATAGACAGTAAAGATTAAGAGGATGACAAATCAGCATTTGCTTACACAGCGCCTGGTGCTAATCTTCTTGTCTTCCTCCAGAAAGCCCCAGACACTTCAAGCTCTCACACTCACTCCAGCAGACTGAAAGAAAGAAAGCAAACTGAATCTACATTGAGCCCACATTACATCAGGAAAAACCAGCAGACGGACATTAACACTGAAGTTTACTTATCTTCAAGGATTTTTATTGTATTTTTGAAGGCATTGTCACGTGTCAGTACATTGGACTGAAAACTACCCAGTAAAAACTTTGCATAATATTTTTTTATTCCCCAAAACAACTAATTGAAACCTTTAGTTTCAATACAAAATGGAAGACCGCATGATCAAAACGGATATGTTTTCACTGGGCAACAACAACAACTTCCCACAACAGAGCACAGATGGAAGCCAAGCAGGTGAGACATCAACAACTCTAATATGAAAGATTTTAAATAGGACTTCACAATGATAAAAAAGAGTAAACTTCACAATTATTTTCTGCTTGGCAAAGCAATTTCAGATTCATGATTTGAGTAATGTAAATTATATATACATTATAAGGAAGAATCCCAGTTTAAACTAAAACAAATCTATATCAGTTTTAAATATTTATTTCTCATGTCTGTTTTTCATAGAAAAAAGTCCACGTAAGGTTCTCACCCAAGGCCTGCTTTGTAAAGTGTGCTCTGATTCAAGCAGTGGTAAACACTATGGCATATATGCTTGCAATGGCTGCAGTGGCTTCTTCAAACGCAGCGTACGAAGGAGACTCATCTACAGGTGTTTTGGAATGATTGCATCTGCAGTAAATAATAGAAAAATACAACTCACATGAAATTGGCATGTTTTTACTCATTTTTACTTATACGTGTTCATCTTTTCACATCATAGGTGCCAGGCTGGCACAGGCAGGTGTCCTGTTGACAAGGCACATCGAAACCAGTGCCAAGCTTGTCGGCTAAAGAAGTGTCTCCAAGCTGGCATGAACAAAGATGGTGAGAAAAGAAGTTACTGCTACCTGCCACATAAAACTACAGTTGAAGTATTTTTAAAACAGTTTCAGATGATATATTGTTCATCTTTCCCTTTGCAAGCTGTGCAGAATGAACGACAGCCTCGAAGTGCAGCACATGTCAGTTTAGACTCTATTAATATAGGCACTAAAAAGGAGCACCTGGCCACCACACAGGAGCTCAGCCCCTTTGACACCCAGTCATCCGTCATCTGCAGACCTCTGATCACTTCATCTGCCACCAATTCTTCCACCATCCAGCCTTGCAGTAACCCTAATAACAGCCACCGCTTCATGGTCAGCCTGCTGACTGCAGAGACCTGTGCTAAACTGGAGCCTGAGGATGGTAAGATTGCATGAAAGAGATACAAAATTAATGTAGATAATTCATTTAAATGCAAGCAAACTGAGCAATATAGGACTCCAAATGGTGTTAACTTCCTGTTTTTGTTTTTTCCTAATAGTGGACGAGAATATTGACGTGACAACAAATGATTCAGAGAAGGATCAGAACCCCTTAGACTGTCGGCTGTTTCCTTACAGCTCCGGCTGTTCAGAGAGCATATATGAGACTTCTGCACGCCTTCTCTTCATGTCAGTCAAGTGGGCAAAAAATTTGCCAATTTTTGCTCGCTTGCCATTTCGGGACCAGGTGAGCCATGTTGTAATAACATGTTTTAATGTTTTGCAATTTTTGGTTTAAAAACAGTTTCCAAATATGTAAATCATGTGAGCCTCGTATATTTGTAACTTCATCAGGTGATTTTGCTTGAAGAAGCTTGGAGTGAGATGTTCCTTCTGTGTGCCATCCAGTGGTCCCTGCCCATGGACAGTTGCCCTCTACTATCTCTACCCGACCTCTCCCCGACCAAGATCAGCCCTCCCACAGCTGACCTACAGGTCTTGGAGGAGGTCTTCAGTCGCTTCAAGACCCTGGCTGTTGACCCTACTGAGTTTGCCTGTTTGAAGGCCATTGTATTGTTTAAGCCAGGTAAGAAACTATTCGCTAAGCTACTGTTTTTATTGTTGATGGGATCATATAACTGATGTTTCTGATTTAACTCTCTGGTGCAGAAACACGCAGCCTCAAAGACCCAGAGCAAGTGGAGAATCTACAGGACCAGTCACAGGTGTTGCTGAGTCAGCACATTTATTCAGTATACCCCAATCAAAACGCCAGGTAACTCAACTATTGCTTTATTTTTTCACAAACAAATTTTTAAACAAATAAATAGCTCCAGTCTATGAAGTTGGTCATATATGTGAAAATAAGATATTTAGCTCACGATTTGTTTTTTTGTCCAACAAGGTTTGGGAGACTGTTACTTCTGCTGCCATCCCTCCACTTTGTGAGCTCTGGGAAAATAGAGCAGCTGTTCTTTCACAGGACCATTGGCAGCACACCCATGGAGAAGCTGTTGTGTGACATGTTCAAAAACTAAAAAAAAAAAAGAAAAAAGGACTGAATAAAAACTTCCTGGTTGTACATCTCATAACTGCTTATGGTATCTTCCACATACTTCCACATCACTTTTGTGAAAAGACTTGTCTCATCACTGGAAGTGACAGCTGTAAATTCCAAATAGTAACTCTGACTGAACTGAAATAGAGATGCTTCTAGGATCCAGCTAATGTATGTGATGATTTGCTTTTATGTACAGGAGCCTTTGTATATACTGACCTGTGCTTTTCTACTGTTACGTGTTGTAAGAAAAGTCTTTTTTGAAGGTTTTATCACTTTTTCTTAGTTAATATAATTACACATTTTAGTTTGTCAGTATTTCAGTTTTGTTCACAGACAGACTGAACAATATTGTGTAGCACAGTTGCAAATAAAGTACAGTACCAATCAAAAGTATGGACACGCCTATCAATTAAATGTGAATGGTTAGGTGTGTCCAAACATACTGGTGTTTATGTGGAAATTAATGTATATTATGTACTGTTTTTGTTTTTAACATAAAAGGAAATGTGGTTATTTGATTTCTGAAGTATAGGCATGTGTGGTAATTTATTATTCATTTGACTTCATGAATTAATCACAAGATATCACATATCACCAAGACATTCTACAAATGATTAATACAATAAAGAGGACTTCAGAGCACTTTTTAATTTTTGTTGTTTACACAGCGCTTGGTGGAAATACAAAGGTTTCATGACTGACTGATATAAAAGGATGCCACTTTGAGTTATATATTATTTGGAAAGAGAAAACTGTAATTGACCCACAATAAACACTAGGTGGCGGTAATGGCCACGTCTACAGAAGACCATCGTTCAGTTCCGAGAAGAAGAAAGTAACAAAACACGGAAGTTCTCGTTGTTTTAGTAACATGTCCGTATTGTTTTTACTCTTTACGTCTTCAGTAAAAACCTATAAGAACTATGAAGCAATTTAGGTAAAAAAAAAACAAGCAAACAAACAAAAAAAAATAAAAAAACAAAACGCTTATTTAATTATACGGAGTAATGTTCAGCAGGTCGTATCAGCTGCTCTCCCAAAGGGACGCCACTGCCCCGAGGACCCCGGGTTTATTTGTGGACTCTGACAGCTTTACTAAGCCCAGCTACCAAAAAGGGTTTTCGTTTGACTACATCCCAAATGTCTCTGCAAACGATTTTACTGGTTGGTAACTAGTTAACACTATTTGTAACGTATGTTTTTTAGACGTGGTGAGATTAGGAGCAAATAAACTGCTTTAAAACGGCCTAAAAACTAGCTATCACGTTCAGTTTTAAGTTTATGATGGAGCATTCAGATTGAAACACAATACACACGCACTCGGTTTGATTTAAATCATAATGAATCATCTTTAGATATAATATGTATGAACACCACACTGGTTAGACCATTGCTTTCAATTTTAGTCAGAAAATGTATATGAGGCATTTAAAAATAAAAAGAAGCAACAGACATACAAAACTGCTATAAAAATCAAATAATGACGTTTATACATATTTAATGAGAAATTTTGCAAAATTGCATGTTCTTTTAAGCTCCACGTTGCCAGTTTTCTAATCCAGACTTTGTGTGACTTTCTATCAGATACCTCCCAAGGATGGCTGTCTTGGATTTGCAACTTGATTGTCATCTGCCTGGTTTACATCTGCACCTTTATAACATTTCCAGTAACAGGATGGTTTGTACTGAAGGTAAAATTAAATTTCCTGTAATCATCTACATCCACAGCGTCTATACTTGTTAAAAATAAAAATGATCAATTCTGTCTCATAGACGGTGCCGAACTACGAGAGGATAGTAGTGTTCCGTCTGGGTCGAATTTGTCCTCCAAAGGGTCCTGGTATTGTTCTTGTCCTGCCCCTCATTGACCAGTGGCAGAGAGTAGACCTGCGGACCCGTGCTTTCAACATACCTCCTTGCCAGGTAAACCTGCATGTGTTGCAGTGTTAAATGTTGAATTGTTGGGATTGTTGAAGCCCTTAAAAGTGGAAACAATCCCTAACCGTTCTTCTTTTTTTTTCATAATGCCTTCTTAAACCAACTCATTAAAAGGAAAGTTTACTTCCAAATCAAATACACTTATTTTTTAGTGCTCTACAGTGCTTTTTAACTGATGTAGTTTAGGAGAAGTTGATTATAAAGATATCTGCCTTCTTTTAAATAACATCTTATTTAGTTTGGTTGCTCTAAAGCCTACAAGGTACATTTTTAAATCAGAAAGACAGCTGTGGCCAGAAATCATGACCTAGTTTGTGCAGAAAATGCATAAACAATGTTAATTTAACTTTAATTTCATTTAAAAAAAATTCTTTCTCTCAAACCAAAACTGACAACAGTCTTAGTAAATATTGTTTAATTTATTATTCTTGTTGTGGGCGAGTGATCCTCTTGTGTTATTCACTGTGGTTTGCACTCATTATCATGGTGTTAAATAAATGACTGAAGTAAGTTAGTTCTAGATGGGACTTAATTAATTTAATTTAAGACTTGTAATTGGTTTTTAATCTGTTGGAATTTTTTTTTTTCATCTGTTTCAAAACAAGGTTGGGTTATTTTAATGATCTCATTGACAAAATCTCTTGGTCTTGTATTGCATTTAAAATGTAAAGTTTTCTACAATATCTGTCCTTTTTTTAAAATTTAATCATAAGCACAGATACAAGCAGTGCCTTGTTTCCTTAGCTGCTCATCTACCGTGTTTATTAATCTGCACTTTTTCTATTAGTATCCTGCAGGCGGCAGTCTTGATGCACTGTTGATTCCTTTACAACTAAATGAAGTAGTTGTTTGATAGGATGTCTGTCAGCAGTTTAACTTTAAAAAATATTTTAATATAAACAGAAAACTTTAAGTACATGAAATGTATTCTGACCTCTTGATATTATGTACCTTCCATATCTTGGCAAAATGCTCGTTGAAATTTTTTCTTCCCCCCCAAAAAACTAAAATAGAAAATCTTTGCTGAAATTTTGTTTTGCTTTCCTTTTTAATTTAAAAAAATGTATTTAGCATGAACTGACTGTTCCTTGTATCTTAATGTTGTCAGTCCTTTCACTTTAATAGCCAAGTATTGCTAAGTTAAGATGAGATATTTGGGTATTTTTCATGTTATAGTTTTATCCAAAGACCAAATAAATTAAGATTCACTTTTAATAAAAAAAATGGAACTCTGCCATGATAGGTGACTACTCGCGATGGTGGTATGTTGTCAGTTGGAGCGGACATCCAGTTCAGGATCTGGAACCCAGTCATGTCAGTGGTGTCAGTCCAGGACCTAAATGCCTCCACCAGGATGACAGCACAAAATGCTTTGACCCACAGCCTGGCCAAGAAGACTGTCAGGGAAATCCAAACTGAGAGAGTGAAACTAGGAGAATATCTTGGGGTGAGGCCAAACTGGAGCTGCTCTCTGCTGGACTTTTACACTGTTTTATGTTTTTCTTCTAACATTTGTTTCTCTTGTCTACAGATGGACATAAATGAGATGACTCGTCCTTGGGGGCTTGAAGTGGATAGAGTAGAACTTACCCTTGGTTCTCTACTAAAAAACCCAGAGGAAGGCCAGGCTGCATCCCTCATTGTGCCTCCTTCTGTACCTGGACTGGAAGGCCTCACTGGTCCCATTCAGCAACTGGCCATGCATTTTCTAAGCCAGAGTAGTACTTCGCATTCTCACCACAGTAAGGCCAATCACTTGCAGCTGCTTTAGTCCATCATAATCCCATAACAATAATATATTCTCTAAAGTGTGTCGCATTCTCTTTAGACGACAGCGTAACATTTACAGATGAGCTCCACAGTGGTCGTGAGTCTGTCAACACCACACTAAGTTGTGTTGAGGAGCTGCTCAGTGATGTCCAGATGCTGCTCTCTGAATCTTTGGTCCACCAGGTTGGAGCAAGTTTCCAATTTGAAGTCAGCTCAGCAGATGGACAGCAACGCAAATACTATTTGGATTTGAAGCAAGGTAATGGATGGTGATATGGCGGCTTCTACTGAGACAAACCCAATAACTTAAAAGTAACTAAATAATGTAGCTGTCAGATTTGTTTACATCGAGTACATTTAAAAACAGAAGTAGTTGAACCAAAATGAATACAAAAAACTCTAAATAAAGAAAATGTTTAAAGTGAAATCTCAGTGTTAAATGAAGGCTGGGTTTCAAGCTCAACTAAATGGCAAGGAGAAGAGATTGGTCCTCACCAGTAACTTAGAATATTCTAAGGTTCAATTCTGTAGCTCTTATAAGAAAAGTAAAGCCTTTCTAAATAATGGTGGCAGGCAACACTAAGGTGATCATCTCTGTCTGTCATCTGGCTGGATATTGGAAGATCCAGGAGAATAAAGTTCTCCAACACCAGTGCTTTGACTTGTGTATGTTTGACAACTCCAGAGTTTAGTTAAATGGGGTTTTATGTGGCGGTATTGTGGGTGATCACTCGTTCTTCTGCTTGCCAGTGACGAAGAGATAACGAATCTACACGTATCTACAAGTATTTGCAGTGTTCTAGTTGACAAATAAAAGTATGATTGTTCTGTAGTCTGTGAGTGAGAGGTAAGACTTAAAGCTAAGATAAGGGCCTAACTGGGGGGAAAAAAAAGTTTTGACAACTAATCTGGTATGTTTGGATAATTTTAACAGACTGCCAACAATCGCAAAAAGGTTTTCCAGTTTCAAGGCCAATAGTACCATGAGGGTTGTCCAAACAAAATTATCTACATTCATTTTCATTTACAATAAAAAAAAAAAGTTAAATCCACACAGAAATGTATATCTTTTAAGTAGTTCATCAAAGGCTACAGTTAGTCTTTGTCTTTGTGTGTTGTGTAGGCAGCGGTACAGCTGGATCAGGGTCCTTGAGTCGAGAGCCAGATGTGACTCTGAGCATGAGTGACTGCGACCTCCTGGCCATGTTCCGGGGTGGGCTGCAACCATTTGCAGCTTACACCAGTGGCAGACTGAAAATCAAGGGAGACATCAAGACAGCGATGAAACTGGAAGAACTCATAAAGCTACTTAAAAAACAAAATTCTCAGTGAAACTGTGTTGCTTATATTTACTCTGTAATTTAAACTGTGAGTTTCAAGTTGTGTGTGTGTGTGTTGTGATTACAGGTTTTATAAACTCAGCTGTGTCATGGCCTTTTCTTAACACATTACAACAAATACTTGTTTACAAACATAATATGTCCCACAGACAGCCTAATTATAGTGGATCCTTAAAGACCCTAATTAGAGAAAGATAGTTTTAGAATTCCGTGAAGCCATGTAAGATGGGCAGATGCAGCTCAACAGAACCGTAATCTGACATATTGTACTGTGGTGTAACTTTTGGGCTGTCTGTTCAACTGGAGAGCCTTGATCAGCACAGCAAGGGGGGCCGACTCTGTAGACCAGCCTCCTGCCTCCCTCTTTTGCCCCAGATGTCCCTGGGAGAGCCAGAGTAGCTGTTGAGTTTAGAGCAGAGAGAGCATTTTTCTCGTTGAGATGGCCAGGTGGAGGATGTGGCGCAGCCCTGTGATGCTGCCCCTGTCCTGGGTGGAGGAACTGACAACATCAGGTGTGCGCTGCAGCAGCAGCATGCCGGTGATCCGGCAGTCGTACTCAGAGAGCAGCAGCATCGTCAGGCCTTTCAACGAGATTCCTGGACTGTGGAAGAATGGGCTGGTCAACTTGTACAATTTCTGGAAACTAGATGGTTTCAGAAACCTCCACCGCATCATGGTACAGAATTTCAACACTTTTGGACCCATTTACAGGTAACGGTGATGAGACATTTTAATATGCATTACAGAACATGCAAGATAACTCCTTACGTCTGTCCATCAGACAAAACATGATTTTGAATGACGTCACCTAAAAAAACAGAAACAAAATCTTCTTGTTGATGATAATTATGTCCCACAAGGTCACATTATCTGAAAGCAAACAGCTGATATTGCATTTCCACTTCTTGTCCTTTCTGGATGACAGAGAGAAAATAGGTTATTATGAAAGTGTCAATATCATCAAACCAGAGGATGCTGCAATCCTGTTCAAAGCAGAGGGACACTATCCTAAAAGGCTGAAAGTTGAAGCATGGACATCGTACAGAGACTACAGAAACCGCAAATATGGAGTTCTACTAAAGTATGTGTATTTATTCTCCTGTCCTAAATGTATCATTTCTGTTTTACTAAGATGCTGTGAAGCAGCCAGTTACTTTATTAAGCATTAAATGTTTTAAATGTCATCTTTCCAAAGGAACGGGGAAGACTGGAGATCAAACCGTGTGATTCTCAACAAGGAGGTGATTTCCCTGAAGATGATGGAACACTTTGTGCCTTTGCTGGATGATGTGGGCCAGGATTTTGTGGCCAGAGTTCACAAAAAGATCAAGCGTAGTGGTCAAAACAAATGGACCACAGACCTCTCTCAAGAACTCTTTAAATATGCATTAGAGTGTAAGACTGTTGTCCATTTGAATAATTATTTAATTTCCTATGAGCATAGAAACCCTTTTTCCCAACATAATGCTTGTTTTTGTCTCATTGTTGAATGTATCCTACACAGCGGTGAGCTCGGTGCTGTATGGAGAGCGTCTGGGTTTGATGCTGGATTACATAGACCCTGAAGCTCAACACTTCATCAACTGCATCACCCTCATGTTCAAGACTACCTCACCTATGCTGTATATACCTCCTGCTATGCTGAGGCAGATTGGAGCAAAGGTGTGGCGGGACCATGTGGCAGCTTGGGATGGGATATTCAACCAAGGTAAGACAACAGGACATCCAGGATTAACATTTGAAATCATTTCATAGTAGAGATTTTAATTCTGTAGGTTGTAAAGCACATTATCAAATTTATTCTGTAACGGTGTAGATTTTTAGTTCATTTTCTTCTTTTGGTGCATCAGCGGACCGCTGCATCCAGAACATCTATAGGCAGTTGCGTCAGGAGACAAGTACTTCCAAGAAATATCCAGGAGTCTTGGCTAGTCTTCTTATGCTGGACAAGCTGTCCATTGAAGACATCAAGGCCAGTGTCACTGAGCTGATGGCTGGAGGGGTAGACACAGTAAGAAAAAATGAATAAATAAAGAATGACAGAAATGATTTCTCTTTAGATTTCTTTTCAGCAATTCAAGGCTGCTTTGTGTCTCCTAGACTTCTATAACGCTCCTGTGGACATTGTATGAATTAGCCAGACACCCCAACCTCCAGGAGGAGCTGAGGGCGGAGGTGGCTGCAGCTCGGGCTACAAGCCAGGGAGACATGCAGGAGATGCTGAAGCGAATTCCTTTGGTCAAAGGTGCTCTGAAGGAAACGCTGAGGTGAAAATAAAAGTGCAAAAACATGTAATTTTGAAATAGATGAATCCAACATTTTTTATGCCACAATGCCATAATTTTTTAAATCTATTTTTAATTTGATCAAAATTGTTAATTCTATGATTTTGGAATTTGTTGCACACTTTGCCTCTATTTGTTTATAATAGTTTAACATTTTTTTGTAGCCCAAGCAATTCATTAGTAAAGTTAATGGTTCCTTTACTAAAACTCTCTAATTTCAATGCTTCAGGTTGCATCCGGTTGCAGTGAGCTTGCAAAGATACATAGCAGAGGATATAATTATTCAAAACTACCACATCCCGGCTGGGGTAAGAAAAAGTCAAACATTTAAATAATTAAAGTAGATTTTCAGTATTTTGACTGATTTTACAGCTTTTTTGTGTGTGTGTGTATTTTTGTGTGTTAAGACTCTGGTCCAGCTAGGACTGTATGCAATGGGCAGAGACCCCAAGGTGTTCTTTCGTCCAGAGCAGTATCAGCCCTCTCGCTGGCTGAGGTCGGAGACGCACTACTTCAAAAGCCTGGGCTTCGGTTTTGGTCCTCGTCAGTGTTTAGGACGCAGAATAGCTGAGACAGAAATGCAAATCTTCCTCATCCATGTAAGAAATACAGACATTATTGAGGAGATTCACCATGTGGTATTATTGTTTTAATGTTTTAACATGTAACATGTTTTCCTGTTGCAGATGCTGGAAAACTTCAGAGTGGAGAAGCAACGGCATGTGGAAGTGCAGAGTACCTTTGAGCTCATTCTGTTGCCAGACAAACCTATTTTATTGACTTTGAAACCTCTACAGGCTAGTCGGTAACACACGCTTGAAAGAAATTTGTGGTGTGTGGTAAGTTAAGGTAATTTAACACATTTAGTTATAATAAGTTTAAAAAAAATAACACAATATAGACTAAAAATCTTCGAATTGTAGATGGAAACCAACTAAAACAAACATTAGGAAAGGAAAAAGCTAAAAAATGTGTGTTAAACAATTACCTCAGTGATTCATTAACTTGTACTGAAAGTTATTATATGGATTGTACATAATTGAGTGAGTAATTTCATTAATTATGTAAATGTAGCTCAGGTCTACAATTTATTGAAAAAGTTTAAAGCATTTGTATATGAAAAGAAAAAATGAAAACATGTATCTATATAAGCCAGTGATGAATAAACAGTGCAGATGATTAAAGGCATATGTTTTTTTTTATAGATGCTCATTTGCAAATTAATGACAGATTTTGTGGTGGTTAAGAAGACATGAGATGTTTGTTTCTGAATGATCTAACATTGAGCTAATATTTGTTGTGTTGTTGTGTTACACAGTAGAACAAATCACCACCATTCTGTAGTAAAAACCATCGTTCTGAAGGTCTTCGTAGACAAAAAGGGTTTTGATTTGTCTTTCAATCAATTCTACAAGCAACCATGGGTGTTTTTGACAGTGATGTTTATTTTTCAATATAAAGCTTGATAAGAAGACATTAGGACAACAAGACATTAGGACACCCCCCCCCCCCCCCCCCCCCCAAAAGAACAAATTATTATTTCTAATATTTGATGACTTTTGTAATTTTCCACTCACCACCAAACATTTAGTTTTGTGTTGGTCTCCATCCTCTCTGAATATTCCTACTTCTTTTAACTTTTGTCTGCTTTTTCCATCCTCTCAACAACCAGTAAATTTTAAAGCAGTTATCAAGGATATTATCATATAATTTGTATTAAGAGCTGTTGCTTATAGAATGAAATATGGAATATTTCCTGTTGTAGAATCAAACAATCAATGAGGGCCGGGCAGTGTTTCCTGCTGTTCCCCTTCAGCTATTTCACCGTGACCCCACCACAGCTCCCACCTTTGGCAATTGACTGGCGATCAAGTGCAGAAGCTCCCTTGGACTCTAAAAGCTTTAGCAGCTCTTTCTCACTGCAATACTTTTACAAACATAACTGGATATAAACTAAATAAACACAGGGCACAGATTCTGGCCTACATGATTGAAATTGTATGGTGTTTCTTCTGATGCTGAAGCTTCTTCTAGAGATTTAGGATCCTGTTCCTCTTCAAAAGTGTATTGCTCTCCTTCCAGTGTGAATTTCATAGTAGCTTCAATAACAACATGGTAAAACATACTTTACTGCATCCAGGTAAAAGCTTTCCTGGGTCATTTTTGTAAGTTTTTTTTTTATTATTGAAATATGCCAGTGTGTGTGAAAATTCTTTTACAAAAATTCTTACGTTAAGCTGAGTAAATAGGATAATTATACCAAAGATGTACAAACCTAATTCCAAGAAAGTTGGCATGCTGCTTCAAATGTTAATGAAACTACAAGGCAATGGTTTCAAAATCTCATAAAGCTGTATTTAATTCACAACTGAACATAGCAAATATATAACATTTAGAAAGTGAGACATTTTGCTATTTCATAAAACAGTATTAGTTGATTTTATAATTGATAGCAGCAGCACATCTCAAACTTTGACAGGAACATGTTTTCCACTGCACAGCATCCTCTCTTTAACAAAAGTCTAAGTGTCTGGATACTCAGGGAACCAGTTGCTGGATGTTTTGGGAGAAAAATGTCCCCTTCTTGTCTGATTAGGATTCTAACTTTTCAGTAGTCCTGGGTTGTTTTAGTAATATTTTGCATTTCACAATGCTTTAAATGTTTACAGTTTGTGAAAGTTCTGGATTGCAGGCAGATAAGTCCAATATCCCAACTCTACTACAAAGCTATGATGTTGCAATAAATGCAGAACGTGGAATGGGAGGTAAAAACTCCCAGTTTCATCAGCACAAATACACCTCCATACCATCAGAAATGTAGGCTTGTAAACTGAGCACTAATTACAAGCCGGATGGTCTCTCTCCTCTTGCGTGAAGAGTGCAGCATCCAAGAAGTTATATTCATCTACCCACAGAGAACAATTTTCACTTTGTCTCAGTCCATTTTAAAGCTTTGGTCCAGCAAAGATGACATTTTTAATGCAGAGCATGCATGTAGAGTCCCTTGTGCACGGACATGTCTACAAAAAACTTTTGAAAACTTTTGGTGAGATTATTTGCTAAATATGGTGGAATATTCAATATCTTTGCCATTTTGCACAGAAGAGCATTTTTTCTCAAATAGCTTCACTATTTATAAATTCTTCTTCTTATTATTTATTTATTTATTTATTGCAATTTGCTGAACCTCTGTTCAGCTTTGCTTCAGAAAGACTCTGCTGCTCTAAGGTGCTCTTTTACATCCAGTCATGTTACTGACTTCTTGCATGTTAACCGAAGTCGTTGCAGCATTTTCCTTGAGCTGTTTCTTTTCAGCACCATTTATTTTTCCAGTCTTTTGTTGCCCTATCCTATCCTAACTTTTTTTACTGTCATCAAATATGAGCTAATATTGTTCGTAAAGTAGCACAATGTCTTTCAACACTTTATATTTTTTTCTGAAGAAAACATTGATCTGTGATATTTGCAAATCCTTGAATTTTGTTTGTATTAAATTTTACACAATGTTCCAACTTGTTTAAATCACTTTGCACACAGTAATTAAGATGGTGAGGAAGTGTAGGATTTGGAATAATAATGATGAGAAGATCCACAAATAAAAAAGCTTTTGGAATTAAATGCATTTTCTCTTTGTCAAATAGGATTTAAATCAAGTCTCTTTACTTTGATGCTGGCAGACAGACCTTCAGGAACATCCTTTCAGTGAGGGTCAAAAACTGGCCTTCAGGAGATAAGGCTTGTTATAGCCACAGAGCTTATCAGGGTCCATGGCCTAAATGAGCTGTCTTATCACAAAACAGCACAGTCTGCTTGGAAATAGACCATCACAAGGATTTGCAATCATGCAGTGAGACACTTTCTGTGTAATAACTTCATCTGCCAGTGAAGTGACCTTAAGAACATGGATTTACGTAGCTGGATGGGTCTGACTTTAATGAATTACAATTTTTTTTTCCTACAGATCTCAACTTTTTCTACTTTAGCACAATTTGTTTCATGCTTGTTTCAAGATAAGATTCCTGATGATCAGACATATATGTAGCTGAGCATTAGGAGAAACAGTCTTCTACTTTGATTTTTCTATCCACTCAGCTCTCTCAGCCTTGGTCATGACATCAAGTCGTTCAGCAGATCTCGGACAAGGTTGTAGTTCATAGATCAATGTAAAGCTGACTATTTGATTTGAGAATAAGGACAATGAAAACTGGATAGTTTTATATTTCATATGACCTTTAAAGATATAGATATGTAAAACATTTTTTTAATTGGATACTAATTACAAGTAAAAAGAATGACACATTTTTAGAAATGTAAGATTTTATTATGCAAATGAGAAATTGTCTCATTAAATATGCCATGTGAAATGTAAACTTGTAAATTTATTTTTACAATTTCAGTATACAGTACATCTGAAGAGTTACATTTTTCTTTTCTTGTTTTTGTCACATTTTTTAAACATCTCCAACCCTCTCATCCTGATGACATTTCACAACAGGGCCAAGAATATTTAAAAGAGTATAATAATAATAATAATAATAATAATAATAATAATAATAATAAGAAGAAGAAGAATAGTGAATCTTTTCAGGATGACAACTAAGCTGATTTTTTTGAGCTTCAGTAGAAATAATAGATTGTGTAAACAGGTTTTAAAAGAAGGTAGCTGATTGGGTTACCATGAGAAAAGATTTTTTCTTTGTGCTGTCAAAGATGCAAAAGCCATAACGTTGTCCTGGTTGTAGTTGAAAGTTCATCAGGGGACACTCTGAATCTGTGGGAAAATAGATGTAAATCTAGAATGTCAGAAATAGATTTTAAGTAAAGATTGAAGATAGCAAACAATGAATGGTGTGTTCTGTCTTTCATTTTGTGTCAGCAGTCACAGAGTTACTGACAATAAACCCAGAGAGCTAGTTTATCAGTGGTTCTGTGTGATCACCACCACTAGATGTCTCTCAACCCCATCTATTAATAAAGTACTATGATTTTGACAAGGCTCTCTTTCTCAACATGTGATTCCTTTTGGTTTAAGATAAAAAAATCCCAAAACATTCCTCACAGGACATTACTGGAAATCAAAACACAACATAATTTAAGTAGGACATTTCTGTAATTATTTATTTAAGGTTTTAGAATGAATTTTTGACTCCAGATTCTCACATTTACGAAGGTAAAACACCCATTTATGTTATTTTATTATTGATGCTCTAACCAGGGATTATGTAATATATATCTATCTATCTATCTATCTATCTATATATATATATATATATATATATATATATATATATATATATATATATATATATATATATGTATATATTCAGCATACAAAAATTCCAGTCCATATTTCCTGCAGTTGTGCCTGCTGTTATCACATCATTTCTGTACAAGGTGTGCTTGTGTTATCTGACTATATCTATCCAGTCATTGGATAGATATATTCTTTCATTGTTCCCTGCTTTGTCACATGTTCCTCCATCATGTTGACTACAAAGAACTGAAAGGATACTGAGAGCAGGATCCAGCTGTGTATGAGGGGGGTTGACTGGGAAGGGATACCAATCTGGAATGGTGTTGTTGTGACTCCTGTGGGACACAAGGGTGAAATTGAGCATCTAATTGAAAGGGCAGGGATGAGGTGACAATCATGATTATAGATGAGATGGTGTCTCTGCTGGGGGCCCCACATAGATGATGAGTCTGAAAAATGCTTCAATGTTTCAAAAAGAAAAAAAAGGAAATTCTCTGTCTCTGTGAAAACATGAGGTGCCTTCCCTCTTCTAGGTTTGGAAGATCAAAGTAGCCTTGTTGTCAAACATACAGTCAACCCAAGACAGCTGGACTCAAGCCTGAGGATGAGGATCGTAATTAAGTACTGGTCATTATTACAGTGCATAAGGAGGGTTATTAAGCAAAATGCATGCACCTTCACTAAATTGATATCCAGGTTAAAAGACCAAATGTCAGCCACTCTACAGTCAAAACTGTCTGACTATAAATGAAATTATAAAACAATCACAACACAGGAGAAAATGTCAAGATCTGCATAAACATCTTCAGACAGGTGTGAGCTTCACCAGCGCCTTCAGTGTGTTTAGACTAAGAAATGTTAATCTATCGACTAGCCACCATCTATATTTCTCAGCTTGGGGATAATCAGTATAGTTTCCCATCTCATCCACCATCTCTTGTCATTGTTCACTAACTAAACTGGACACTGGGGATTACCTCACTGATTGATTGAATAGTTATGGTATTGATCGTGGTCATTCACCTTACTTTGGAGATTACTGATCTCTGCCGCACTAAGATCATCCTCAAAGTCACATGGTATGAAGCATGAGCACATTTAGAATAACTGTTTTATCAAAATGAATCTTTGTTATAATCTGCAGCTTATTGCATGAAGCGGTGTCCCATACCTCTCATGTGGATGGATATATCTGAATATATATGGAATCTGTTGGGTTTGTTGCCCTGTGTAGCTTCTGTCCTCTCAGCTATAGTCCCTGCTGTTCCTGCTGGGCTCTACACAGAAGCTCAGACTTTGCTCTGTGGAGGTCTAAAGGGTTATCTGCTAGGATCTGTGCCAGGGCGTCATGGGATAGAAGACTGCATGCATTCCTATGAAGCAGAAAGGCACGTATAGTTGTTCACTGCCAAAACATGTAAATATATCATTTTCAGTGCAGATTTTTCTGCCTGATCCTCTTTAACCACTTGAAAAACATATAATTTAAAAACTTTTTTTTTTTACACAGCACTATCTCTACATCCTTAATTAGTCTGTGGGTTTATGATTTCAAAATTTATTTGAAATCTGTTCTTAAGGGATCTAAGGAGTCAAAACTGATCAAATCTGAATGGCCAATTTGCTGCTAAAACGTTTTCAATTATAAAAAAGTCCCTATTGATAAAGAAGAAAACTAATCTATATGGGTCAAGTCTAAAATACACAAGCAAGCAAGTAAATAGTAACTGTTAAGAAGAGAGAAATCTGAGCACAGTGGAAGGAGAAAAATAACAAAATTACTGCAGCTATGATGTCTCAATACCCAGTGTGGTGTGAGGTAGGCCTGTTCTAACTCTTCAGCTCTTAAATATAAATGTTACATCACTAAACTCTATTACAAGAGAGGTCTCAGTCAAGAGCCCTGAAGTACTTCAGTCAGCAATACAATGTACATGTTTAAAGATGATAGTTGCTAGGCTACATAGATTTTAAAAACCACACATGAAATAGAGTCATTATGTATATCCCACAGCCTCTCTTCAACACACATTCCTCTAGACTTTCACAGGCTGCAAGTTCCTCACAAAGAACAGGTGTGGATCTAGAACTTTGCAGTTGATAATTATAGCTGCAGATGCTGCTGTGTAGGAATGCATGTGCTGCTTTAGATAACAATAATAATGGATTAGATTTATATTGCACTTCATCACTGACAGCATTCAAAGCGCTTACATTGGATCCATTGTTCATCCACTCCTCTCTCATACTTGGTGGTGGTGGTAAGCTACATGTGTAGCCACAGCTGCACTGGTGCACAAAGATAAGTGGCAGCCAATGCTTGCCAACCACCACCGAAACATTCATATCAGCGATGTTGACACTGGAAGCAAGGAAGGTGAGGTGTCCAGCCCAAGGACACACTGACAGATAGAATAGAATAGAATAGAATAGAAATACTTTATTAATCCCTTTGGAGAGTCCTCAGGGAAATTTGGATACCAGCAGCAATACAACACCATGATGACTAGGGGAGTGGGATTTAAACCGCCAACCTTCCATATATTGGACAAGCTGCTCTATAACCTGAACCACGTATAGCAGATTTTGTTAGTTGCAGGTCTAGCTGTAGTTTCAATGGTTTTTAGTTGGAGAGGTTGCCATGTCTGGTGTTAATCCCCTTGAAAATATTGGTTTAGTTGCACTGTGACTGTAGTTGGTTGCAGGTGGGGCTACATAGGTTAATTGTTGCTTTAGCTGTAGTAATTGCTGATATGGTTGTAATTGCAGTGGTTGGTTTAGTGACTGGTTTGGTGGCAATAGCTGCAGGTATCATGTTTATTGTAGCAGATTGTTAAAATATTTTTTTTCAAGAGGCTTTTCCTGAATGTGCTATTGCAGCATTTAGAAGCAATGTCAGAATTTATATTTATACCAGGAAGCAGTGTGTAGCAATCAATAGAATTCAAGGGGAGTACTTTTCCATAAATATCAGCCCCCAAACGAATCCTGGCTCAGCCTGAATAAACAGATTGATGTGGACTCACTAATGATAGCATGCTGTGCAGCACCTCTGGCACCCTCTGAGTATTTTATTACCAATTTCTCTCAGTGTATCGACTGATGTAAAATCTTTAAAACTGTGTCAAGGTAATATTTAATTTCAGATAAATTAGCTTAATTTAGACATAAAATACCAAAGGAGGGTTTTGATAAAACAAAATAGATATGAAGTATTGCTAGTTGAGAAATTTCTTCAACTTTACAGATTGATATAATTATCAAACATATGATATTAACATAGAATAAATGTTTTTTCTAATACCTACAGAATTGTTTAAGGTGTGCTTCTTTCAGGCTTCCATGTGAAATATGTTGAAAACAAAGAGATGTTATTTAAAGTATGGTGGTATATGCATGATTAAATGCAAATGTAGTTGAAACCATCAATATTCATTGATCTATAACTCTGGCTTGGGCAGCTCATTAACAGTGAAGGCTGGGATAGACAATCATTGATGACACGTGATCTGATTCAGACGTATTAAGGCAGGGAGGGAGAGGTCTCAATGAGACAACTGTGCTGCAAGCACCACTTACTTCACAATTTGTATCCGAACTCAGAGAACATAACAAATGTTATTCTTCTGCTACTAACAAGAAATTAACTGTGACACTTTAGTAAACAGCTGGATACAATGCATACCTGATACTGCAAAATAGTGAATATCATGAAAAATAGTCCCTGCTTTTAGTCTCCACCCAAACACCATATTAGAGTATTACACATGAACAAGTTGTTAAAACAGAATTTCCATTGATAATCATGATTATTCTGCAGTTTAACAAAAGAAGCCTACTCTGTTTATTTTGCTCTGCTTTAATTCATTATAATTAATTCACTGGATGCTCTAAGCTATGTGCTCTGCCAGAAGACATAATCGCCTCTAATCCAACAAGGGAAAACCTGTACAAGTGAAAACATTTCCAGCAGAGTCTAATATCACATTATCATGCATGAGATTGCTCTACAAATTTACAAAATCCCCAATACAAAATAATTCATATTCCCATGCTGTGCTTGGCAGTCACTGCTCGTGTTCAGAAAGCCACTGACCCTGTTATGTGTGATCCCTGGAGATTTGAGAAAGAAGGGACTAAGATGTGAGTTGTGCAGAAGGGAGACAGGTTGTCTCAGCGACACAGTTGGTCTGGCCCTGCACTTTCCGTAACATCATCAGAATTCAGTTCACAGCCTGTAAAATGTAGCAAATGTGCTCTTCACCAGAGTGACAGCTCTGTGTCGGTTGCTGCATGAAGCTTCAATTAGCCTGCCAGAGCAAAGCAGTTCCCCAGAGCTTTCTCTGCCTCCATCACCTCCACCTTTCCAGTCCACCTCCTTTTAGTTTTTCCCGTCAGTCCTTCATTTGACCCACACATTTCTATTTTTTGTCCTTTTCCCACATTTGACCATACCATCTTTATAAAGTCACCATCCCATCCTGCAGCTTCCCATGCCATCATCTACACATGACAAGCCAAGCAGAAATATGTGCGCTAATGGACACAAAGGTGAAAGGTGTTAAAAAACAGATTTTAGTTGAAGCAGAAAAAAAAAAAAAAAACAGAAAGGAGATCTGCTGGTTTAGAGGAATTCAGCCCAGCTGCTTGAGTTATTCAGCTTCTCTTCTGTATGTGTGCAGCAGCTTTAATCCTGAGGATTAATGGGATCAAATGCAGGAACAATTATTGTTCTGTTACACATGTTTACACTTAAAGTGTTAATCTAGTAATAAAATTCGCTGCTTTGATGAAAAATGAAAAAATGAAAGAAAATTAATTCAGAACATTTTTTTTTTACATGAAACATGCTGTAACTCTTTTAGTTTTGTTTTATTGACTCAAGCTACATAATTTACACATCAAACAATTAGTTATAGCACAGAATTATGTATAGAATTTTTTTCCCATTTCAGTCCTAATTCAGACAAATTACACATAATTAGGTTCCATAAGCAACAGCATAATGACACTGAATTAGGAAACATTGAATGTAAGCCAATTGTGGGAAATGTGGTCCCCAAAAATTTAATTACAGAGCTCCCCTGAGAAAATTACATTGGCCCTGTATGTAATCATATCTGTGCCCTGTCAGCAGAATTGAATCACATCTGCAGTGAGTGGTTATGTGGGTATAAAGGTTTTTAAAATGGCAATATGGAGGAACAAAAGGGGGTGGGAGGTGTCAAGGACAACACATGGCTTTGGCTCAAGGACAGATGAGGCTAACAGCCAATGCTGGAGTTTACAGTGAGAACAAAGCCAAGGACCGTCTATAAATTCACTTCTGTCAATTACTCTTATGCTCCTGTGAAGGAAGTGCACTAAAAAGAAAAGAGGCTTTGAGCATAATCACTGTGGTCAGTAGATGCATAAACTAAGCAATGTTAATTAACATAAAAAGAAGTTAAATCTGACATGATTTTAATTTTTAAAGTCAAAGGACAAATGTAATAAAGTGGTAATATTGAAAGGAGAATAACTGGTTATTTTAAAACTGTAGTAAGCAAGATATGTTAACCATGGGATGAATGGCAATTTTTCTTAAATACAACTTAGATTAATGTGGATTCTAACTCAACTGGCTTAAACAGAAAAGTAAGGACATCAGCTGCTACGAGAAGTGAAATACAGAATTAATGACCAGTTTATAAGACAGCAAAGTAAAGAACTACATCAGATGTGATCATGCGACCTTTATTTAGAGTTAGATAAGTATTTATTATATCAGTATCAGGGACAGAGAAATGCTATCTGTGATTTAAATCAGCTAACTGTAGAATCTAAATTATTTTTGGAAGATACAGATCACATAAGAAATACAGATTTTGTTGCTTAAATATACTGTGGATGAACATTGAATGGCATTTGAAAGTATTAAGGTAGAAATAAATTAAAACGGGAAAAAAGTATTTACCTTGTTACTGCGTGATACACATTTTGTTAACTTTTGTACTATTTTGGGAAAGAATATTGTGTGTTATATGGAGGTATATTACAAAATGGCACAAAGTATTTACTCTGCTTATTTTTAGGTTGATCTTATGTTTTTCAGTCTGGGGAGACAAATATTACTTATAAAAATGGTGCTTTGCTGAAATTAATTTACATCTGTATTACCACCTTCTTTCATTATTTTCTTGTTTGTGTTTATACATTTCTATGTGGTACAATAAATTTAAGTGAAACAAAACATTTCTTACCAAAAGGGCTCATCAATAATAAACCTTTTTGTTTGACACTTACAGCACATACACTCTCGGATGGCAAATGTTAGTCAGGTAGCATCTCATATGTCTGAATGCAAGATATAAAATAGAAAAACAAAGTAATATGAAATGCAAATATAGAAGTAAAAAAGTTTTTTTTGAAAGTGTTAAAATTGGGTAATTGAATATATGGAGACTGAAAATGAATCCACAATTCAACAAAGTTTTCAAATTCACCACAGTTTTAAAGTTTTTAATTAAAGGAAATTTCAATTATTTCTGCCCCTTATTTTCAGGATGTTTTACCAAACATGCAGAGCAAATATACTGGCTCCCACATATCGCTCAGATCTCATCCACACCCATACCACCTCAAGTGCACTTAGCTCCAATAACCAGAACCGGCTGTCTGTCCCACGCACCCACCTAAAAACCTGTGGCGTCAAAGCTTTTGTCTCTACTGCCCACATTCCCTGCCAGTATTAGATCTGCTGACAGTGTAGGCAGCTTTAAGTCTCTCAAAATTACTTATGGTTAAGCCAGTATTGCTAACGTTTATTCCTTTACAGAAATTTTATGTTGTTCTAATTGGCTATCATTTCATGAGTTTTTTCTGCTTTTATGAATTTTATTCTACAGCATGTTGTGATTTTATCTGTGAAAACACCATAGAAATAAATATTACTCACTTAACAAACGTCTGGGGAGAATGAAGCAATCTATACCAGGCCTTGATTCTGGTTTACTCTAGGCTGGTATCCAGGCTGCCGTCAGCCACAGCACAGCAAGTGTCAGTGACTGCTTTTCCCTACAGGCTCCACATGACCTTTCCAAAATGCTTTACAACCAGAGCTTAATGACTAACACATTGGCTGACATTTACTGAAGCCAGCTTGGTGTTGAATAGTTGAAAGAAACATAAAAATGCTAATGTTGCTTTCACAAAAAAATACCTCAACATGAGTGACAAGGAGGATGATACGGATCAGTATCATGAACTACAAACAATAGCCTGTAGCAACAAGGGACACATAGTTGGTAGATTATCAAAAAATAAATAAAATCAAACCCAAGCGACAATAACAAGCAAACCCAAATGAGGTTGTTTAAAATGAAAGACACACCACGTTCTGTCTGAGCTGTGAAAAGGCCATGAAGATGGAGAGAGCAGGAGGCGTAACTGTTGTGTGATGCATCATTCACTTTTTGGCAGGACTGTCACCAGGAGGGTGAGTGATGCAATGATGTCAACACCCAGCCACACACCCTTTCCTGAAAACATGAGTCTGAGGTCAGTCAGTGAAATAATCTGATTAAAGCTTAAGGGGAGATGCTAACTTCTAGTCCAGATCCTCTCGGGACATGAATATCATGAGAACGCTTTTATTTCTGAAAATCAGTGACCTGTGTCCCATGAAAGCAGAATGACCTCTTAATTGTTCCCATTTCAGTGTGTACTTTATTGTCATGGAGGAAGATATTAAGAGTGTGGTTTGGTATTCATCCATCAGCCATAACTTCAATGCAACTGTGAAAAAAACATTTGTCATGTGTAGAGGAAATAATACCATTAGTAAGGGGTCCATCAGAGGTTTAAAGACCTACATTAGCCTCATATTGACCGAGGCAAGTAAAGGCAAAGGCTCTGAGTACATAATTTACATTTTCAAAATCTGATAAGACCATGCTATTAAGACATTAACCCTTCAACCCTTTTTTTGTGCAGGCCATTGTTCTGATCTTTAATGAGTAGGCTAGACTACAGAGAAGGTTTTGTGACAGACAGCACTGCATAGATGGACTGATGATGGACCATTAGCTGGAGCTGAGCTGTTACAAGACAGGCTAAACAATAGCTGACATGGCTGAAACAGCTTCATTGTGAAGCAGCAGCAACTATTCCGTATTCAGAGGCGATGGTGAGGTTACACATTTAGCTGAGGTGGGAAAATGAGAGTAGCTCTAAATCTGTTGTACACAGCTGTAGAATATAGATACAGATACTTCAAACAGAACACCCAATCTGCATGCCAGACAGAGGATGGGGAGCTCCCTACATTCCAACTCCCCTGTTATCAGAAGGCAACAGGAAAATGAGGTAAACAATTAATAGGTGTCTGCTGTTGCAAGTACAGTGGGCAGCATTTGGCCACTACAGTTCCCAGTTAAACCATGAGGTACATCTTAATTCAAATGTTACCACACATGATGGTGGCTTTGGTATTAGATTGAGTTGACTCCATGTGATTAGACTGAGCATGTGTTTAGACTGAGCATGTGTTTTGAGGTCACGTAACAGAGCCTTGGCTTGTGATGAGCCATCAGTGTTCAAGGTCTGTTGAACACTTAGCTCTTGTATTTACCTCCTAACCCCCCCACATTCATGATCTGCCTTCCCACACACGTCTCAATCGCCCCATCCTCCCTTTCTGCTTTTGTTTGTCAAGGCCATCTTCATGTCAGTTTCTTCTTTATTTCGCTCAGAGACATGCACATACAGAACTGCGTCCAATGCCTGATAGCGTTGTTGATTACATTTTTCTTTGAAAAAGAAATAATCTTTATCTCTGCATTCCAGTGCAGACAAAACATAAAGATGGAAAATTACAGCTGCATGCTACAATAGCTTTTATAGACAGTCAAGGCTGGAGTCAGTTATAAGAAAGACAGATATTCAACATAAGAAAAGCTTTCAGAGGTTGCTTTAAATGCATGAACTGTGACTGGAATGCTTATAAATATAAGAAAAAAGAAACAAAACAAACAAACAAATGAAGACTATCCATGAGACACACAAGAGTGCTATAACAAAGCCACTAGATGTCACTGTGGCCCTATTTCATGTCCTGTCAGCTGATTGAGGACTCTAAACTCCGTTAGACTGCCTCTGTAGTAGGACTCTTTTGTGGCTGTGTATTATCTGCACAGCTGCAATGTGAAGAAAGTATCAGTAAAGCTATTACTATTCAAGACCAGTTCCACATGTCCTTTCTGCCAGCAACACACTCAAACCACCAACATTCCCCAACGGCAGGGGGTTCAGAAATTACTGTACGCTGCAGCTCTGCTGGAAAAAGACTGCATATATTATGATAGTCTCAACTCAGGGTCCTGCCTGTGGGGAGTTTCACAGCCCAATAAAATATAAATAAGACCTTTCACACATGCTCATTGTTATTGTTTAAACAAAGACAGTGGTGATAATATTCAGACAGCAGTATGAAATTCAGCTGTAAAGGGCATTTATTTTAGCTAGAAATATATAGATAATTATGATTAAACAATACCAAGAGAAAAGAGTGAAGAAGACAAATATTCAAGGAAGGGAAATAAAAAGAATTCTCTTCACCTTCTTCCTCTCTGTAAAGACCTACCTGACTGCATATCAGGTTTTTGTTTGTTCTGACTGATGGGGGAAAAAGTAATCCGATTCTTTTCAGAGCAGCCGTTGCACAAAATCAATACCATATAAGGAAGCCTGATGAATTTGAAATCTGTACTCAGAGTGGTTATTGATCAGTCTCAGTCAAATATTTCTGCAACCCAATGTGCATTTATAATCAATAAGTAGTTTAAAAAGAATCCTACTATTATAAATCTACAGCAAAAAAATGATACACGTAACAAACATAACATGATCAGCAGTAATTAATTACTTCTTGTACAGTGTTGTATAATAAGCAGATCTGTTGCATCTTTCATGTTAAACAGATATGTTTTATACAACAAGGATTGAAACCCAAGAACAGGACTTATGGACTGCGGGGCGGGGTGTGGTGCTCTTCCCTGAGAAGATGAAACAATCACTGTTAGGTAGCGTATAGCAGCTAACACATCACGGTTAGTGCACCACTCAAAACCTGCAATTAAACCTATCAGCATTTCAATGCTGATATATAAAAATATATTTCTAAATGAACGTAACATAATAAAGAAAAAGCAATCCTATATCAGTTTGCAGTGGTTGTGTTACCATGAGACCCTTGAAATGAAAAATTATAGAGTCTGACTCCACAATAGACATCATCTGCCCCAAGAGATTGAAAGTATGTCTGTCCAGTCTTCCTGTGGCTCGTCAGCTTGAGAGCTGTTTGCTGGAAGGTACTCTCCAGACTCTTTTCTAATATCATTAGAAACAGATAGACGTCGTCTGAACTAATCCACATGTTCTCTGCAATTACATTTTAGCTTCATGAACCTATCTAACACAGGTTTATTGCAATAGTGCCTTTTGCTCATTGGGTTACAGGCTGAAAATGAAGTAAAATAAAACCAATAATAAAAGTCAGTTCTGTTTTCTGTTTTTGTAGTAGGCTTTATTTTAATTCAAGAAACTCAAATTTTGTTTAAAGAAAATAAGTCCTTTAAATGAGGCAAAACTAATATTAGAAACAGCCATTTTGTCTGCTTATAAGTCAAGAAACAGACTTTTTCAGTGTTGCTACTGGCAACAGCTCATACCTTTTATCAGGTATGGTGCTGTGCAATAATTTCCATGTACTGGCACGGAAATAACGCAGCTTTGTTTCTGAATCTGCTTTGTATTTGACACTTTAAGAAGTAAGAACCAGATCAAAGTTTAAAAGTTCAGCTAGAGTTATGTTTATGTAAACAGAAACACTACATGGCATTTATAGAAATAAGCCTCGCCAGCAGGAAGAGGCTGCATGCTGCTCTGAGACAGGACCTCGCCTGATCCTGGTCCATTTCTTTCAATTTGAACGCTGGCTCGGAAAGCATCCTTCATTAACCTGGCATCTGGAGACCATCTAATAAGCAGACTTTTCCAGGAAGCACAAACTCCAATCTGTCTCTTTAAATTGAGGGTGCTGAACTGTGATGAGTATGTAATCCACGTGTCTGAGGAATATATAAGACACAAAGCTATGCGCAGTCACACAGCCTTGTCTTCCTCATTTTAACATTTGTTTGATCTGCTTGTCAGAGGCACCTGCCCCCTGACATGTGAATAATAGTGTTGACATGTTATTTGTGCTCCAACAAATTCAGATTAAATGGGCTATTGCACTTTTTGCTCTCTCTTGCTTTTATCCAAATCTAAACTGGTAATTTATGGTACTGCGGAGTCTATGAGTGTAGTTAGAGCTACTGCAGTGATGCTGCAGTGATCATGTGCCTCTCCATCCACCAGCAGGCAACCAGTTGAAGACGAGCCCCCTGGTGCTGTCCGTGGTGCTGAGGAGAACAAAAGCATCAAAGCCGAAGCTCTTCTCTTCACTCCTTTCATATGGGGAGGGGCTGAGCTGTAAAGGGGGAGGCACCATGTGCACTTGATTCAATTAGGCAGTCTGTGAGGCCTCCCCTGGGATCTGCATGCAAGGAGAGGAGCTGCAGGCCTATCTAACAAAGACATTCAACCAACCCCTTTGCCCACACTGAATCCACCTCATTAGTCAGCTGAGTAAGTGTTGATCATCTCAAACAGTGACTTTACCAGTATGAGGGGGACAGATCTTTAGACTGGCTAGAATGAAAAGATATGATTTATTTTTCTTTTGTTGCTTTTTAAAAGTGCACCAGAAATCTGGTGAGTATTTACTCAGTAGACGGACAATCCTTGGAGGACAAAACATGCAATTTCAAAATAGTGTGTGTAGAATGACAGTTTGTGTATGTTTATTTACTTTATGTGTAGCTGTTATGTTACCAAAAAAAAAAAAAAAAAAAAAAGTCTAAGATTTTCTTTAACTCAGTTATTGTTGAATGGGAATCAACACAAGGATCCAGAATGAAAAGATGAACAGGTTGCACAGTCCAAACTGTGTGACAGCACCAATAAAAACCGTATCTCTTGGCAAACATCTGTCACATCTGCTGTCTGACTCAGACCACCGAAAGTCCTCCATGTTCAAAGTTTCCTCTGTCTCACAGAAAATAAGCAGAACATTTAGCTCTTTCAAATGCCAGGCTGATAAATGCAGTCCAGCCACATTAGTATTCATTTTATGTTTTGCGAGTCCTTTGAAACATAGCAGATGTGTGTGTTACTGTATCTGCACGCTGTCAGAGCTGCTTAGAAGCAGCAGGATTTAAAAAGGAAAAAACTGAAAACATCTGCTTGACCTGTTTTAATCACTGCCACACCATGTCCATCAAAACCAATCTGCTCCAAGATGAGAGATGTGAAGCATGGCTGATAAAAGCAAGTCAACACTTCCACTAATAGTATAGGTGTTATACAGTCAGTATTACACTGAATGTGTTAGAGGGGGTGATGTGAATGGTGTTAGGGACCTTTGGGACTTTTCTTTTATGTAACTCATCAACCACAATAAAATAAAGCAAAATCCTTTTTAATGCACTACTTTAATTTTCACAAGTAACTACCAGTGTGCCACTGTTGTCACAATCAAACCTATGCATTGGTCAGACCACCAGTCGGCAGTCTGACAGTCGCACCTGCTGTGCTCGGGGACCACTTGGCTGTTTTAGCAATCATTGCCATCATCAGAACCAGAGATAATTACGCAGCTTCCACCCACCAGGCTGGCCTGTGCTGCTAAAACTGTCTTGCTCCAGTGCAGCAATAACACTTGTCCAAATGAATGCACAGCACTTTACTGCACAACTGACAGCACCCATTCATTCTGCCATCCAAGTGGAAAGAAAAAACAAATTAATTTGGCACTTAAAGCCTCTACCTCTGTGAATAATGTATCACCACACCCTGAAATCAAAATCCCCCCCCCCCACCCCTCAAATCGCTACCCTCTTTTAGTAACCCCCATTTTTAGGAAAACACAGCAGTTAGGGGTCTTTCATTAAAGAGGACTGTGGGATTTATCCAGAAAGATAAATCACTGGTGTTTGAACTCAGTCTGCTCTTATCAACATAGTCATTTATCCTGTGGAAGTATTACATTTGTTCAAAGCAAGCATTTATCCACACTCTTTCCTATTTAATGCAGTGGGAAAACTCCATCTGTCAAACTAAAAAAAATACAGTGTTTGCACATTAAACAAGAGCTTCATATCTCCTTTGAGTCTGTACCAAGTTCATGGTTCATATGTTTGTTAATCAGAATCTCTTTGTTCACTTCACACAGTCCAGTCTAAGGTTTGGGCATCAGAATAACAACTCTCCAACAATTATCACTTGCATACCCAGATCCTAGTGACACCTCTGCTCTTCCCCTTGGGGAGGACAGACGTTGGGCTTTACACTCTCTTGTGCCCCATTAAATTTATGCAAATGAGAATGAAGTCAGAGGAAATCAGGGGGCATCCTTTCCTGTTAGTGCTAATTAGCTATGAATGCAATATTGTATACATTATGTATGAAGTCTTCCTCTATGCAGCTGTATAGTCTGACCTTGAGCACAAGACAAAGAACTGTTGAATGTGACAAATCTTGTGCAAAATCAGGGGAAATCCTCTTCAAATTTATTGTTCAGGAACATAATGCTTATGACCACAACACAAAAGAGAACTGTTCTAGCTGTACAGGGATCTATTAATATAATATGACCACAGCTTGCCAATGAATCAGGATTTATAAAGGAGCCAAACAGCAGGAGGGAGACAGGCTGGGCACATAGGTGCTGAGACACATCACATCCAAGATTGCCACTCTGCTCCTGAGAGCTAGTAAATGGTTTTTCCTCAGATCCCATAAAAGAGGTTGCATTATGATAACAATGTGGAAAAGGCAATTATTAAAGGGCTATAAAAAGTGTTTAGTACCCACTCCAGGCAAGTGACATGCTCATATTTTTGTAGTAACTGAGCTGAGAAGAGTTTATACTCCTACATGAAATCTGCATGTGAAAAATATTCAAATGAGATTTGAAATGTAAAAAAAAAAAAAGAAAAAAAAAAGAAGAAATAAAAAGGATGGCTGTTGCACAACAGAGCAATGTTTGTTTCTGTATACATTGTGCTGCTTATGTGTTAAGCATATTAACATATTTAAAATACATCTTAAAAATAAATGTAAATGTTGAATCTAAATTTTTCAGAATTACTCAATAACAGTTTAAGCTGGGGTTTGATGAATAAAAATGCTGATTTTTGTATTCACACATCCTGAATTAATCAATTAAATGTAGCTTAACTAAGTTAAAAATGATTTTATTCTCAGTTTCCCTTTTCAGAATAATAAAGACAAGAAAGGTGTCTGTAAGTTTCTCAACCAGCCAAATGTTAACAGAACAAAACTCTGAATGAGTCCATCATATGTGTGCAAGGTGCTTTGGGACACATGAAACATGGAGAAACTGAAGCAAAATGTTATTGGTTGTAAACAACCGTGTCTGGGGTACCTATAATGTTTGAATTTTCTTAATTGTGATAATGCTTTGTTGCCTGTTAAACAATTTTTTACATTAAAAAAAAAATCAAGTCAAGTCAAAATTATTTCTATAGCATATTTAAAATAACCTCAGTTGACCCAAGTGCTGCACAGGACAGAATAAAAACAACATCAAACCACAATAAAATAAAACACATTTATAAAAAAAAGTATCAAATAATAATAATAAAATGGTCAAAATATTGAAAAAATGAAAGCTGAGCAATAAGAAGGTTTAAGAAAGCCAAAACAACTTGCCTCTCTAGAACTAAAAGCCAAGGAGAAACAATATGTCTTCAGTAGGTTTTGAAAGTGCTCTAAGGACTGTGCAGCTCTGACCTGGTAAGGCCACAGCTGGGGAGCCACTACTGAAAAGGCTCGGCCTCCCCAAGTTTGTAACCGAGTCCTAGGAACAGTCAGAGGTGACTGGGTAGCAGGACTTAGAGCTCTAGCTGAAGAGTAAGGCTGCAGGAGTTCAGACAAATAAATAGGGGCCGAACCATTTAAACATTTAAAAACCAAATAAATAAATGGCAAAATCTTATCTAAAGCAGACAAGAAGCCCGTGCAAAGACGCAAGAACTGGGCTGATGTGGTCAAAGTGCTTTTTCCAGTAAGCAAACAAGCTGCCAGATTTTGGATATTTTGAAGCCTCTTAACAGAAGATTTGTCAAGACCTACATATAAACTGAAGAAATTAAAGAATGGATCACTGTTTCTTGCTGAAGCAGAAGGAGGTAGGGCTTAACCTTAGCCAAGAGTCTCATATGAAAAACACTTGGAATCAAATAGGAATCAAAGATAAAACACAACTTTCTTGCAGCAGAAGCACCAGAAGAACTGAGATCACCAATTGCACTGTTGCAATTATCTAATAAAGTCTGGTTTCTAATAACAATTATATCAGTTTTATTTTTGTTCAGTCTAAGGAATTTCAGGCTAATCTTACATATTTTGTGCATTTGTATGTATTTCTGAAGATATTAAAATTTCTGTAGCTAAAATTCCTGCAACAGCTCATATAAATGCCTTTTCTTTGGTCTTATTAACAAAATAACACGCATTAACAGCGTTGTGAGTTAGCATAGTGCTTCATTAATGTGCTACTTCTGTAACAATAGGAGAAAACTAGTAATAACAGTTGTTGCCATGACAGTAAATGTCAGAAATACTATTTGTGCCTAAAACTACATGCAGTGAAGTTCGGTATTTCATGTTATGCATGAAAAATTAAACTTCTCACTTACCTTGAGTTTACACTTTGTTACTTTTTGTTTACTTTTGTCATATGCAATAATAGTGTTTCTTGTTATTGACTTCTTGTACAGAATTTAGTCAAGAGCCAAGAATAACATGCAGACAGCAGCAGCTCACTACTGGATAGATTCACAAATCTGTTTGAATATTTGTGATTGAGCACTTATCATGCTTCACTTTGTCTCCCTACACATCAAGTCCCTATGTCAGCAGTGGCTTATTTAGTAGTAATCTGAGAATATTAACTTTCGTAAACATGGCACTGCAGATTTCTTTTAGAAAAGCAAAGCTGTGTGTTTGCTCAGACTGGATCTCGAGGGGAAAAAAACCTGCGAGACATGCAGCAAACAGTGGGGAGTATCACAACACACAACAGAGACTCAGTGTGTTTTCAGGAAATTTTCTGCATATATCAAAAATGTAAACATATTTTGAGTCCATCTTTGGCATACAGTGCAACATTATTAATTGGAGCTTGTCTCTGGGTTAATAACATTTCTCTGGGAAATAATGAATGGACATTATGATCAACAGTTGGCACAGCCAAGCTGATCCCAGCAGGCAGTGCTGTTGTTGCATAGCTGGGGTGAGATCATACCCAGCACCTGGCTAATGCCCTGAAGGGGGCTGGCAGATGGTCCCAACCCTAGGGTGGGCATCCACATACACAAAGCTTATTGCCTGGAACAGAGAAGGAAGGAGGTGTCCTGCAGGTGAGGAAAGGAAGCAGTGCCAAAGGTATTCCTTTAGATCAGGCTGGAGAGGGGCTGGGGGGTCACAAGGTGCTCCAGGCAGACAGATGTTTCAGCTCATTATTAAGCCGGTTTACATTTTTTTTGCTGAACTATTGAATTATTTATGGCTGAAATGTCTGCATTTCCCTTTAACCTGTCTCTAACCCTCTGTCAGGATGTTCTAGCCTCATCTTGTTATGTATTCAAAAGTAACTAAATGTATATGTACTTCAACCCAAAACACTTCCACTTTAAAAAAGAAACAAACTGACATCCAAAATTTCAAACTCTTTTAAACGAAAGAAAGAAAAAAAAAAAAAAAAATCTACTTTGTTCTTTTTAAGCTACTATCACCTGGGGCCGTAACATGATCATGTTAAGGTAATGAAAACAACATTAATCTTATTTTCAGTTTGAAGACTAATGAAACCATAAATTATGGGAACATTTTATTAAGATACTGCCAGCAGATCAATGTAAATGTTACAAAGTGGAACTGATGTATTCACTGCAATCAAGAGATTTTCATTATCCAAATAAAGACCACACCCTCCTGAATACGAATTTAACCCGATTCCAAAGCTGTCTTTAGAAAAGTGATTTTTTAGCATCTCAAAGAAGTCAAACTTAAAAAAATGAGAAAGTGCAAAATTATGGATTTTTACGCTTCATTAGATTTGCATCTAACAGATCACAAATATCTCTCATGCCACTGATGTCATTACTTGTGTCAGTTGTATCTTCATCATCTGTCACACTACCACAGTAGTTAAACAAATGCTCTACAGACTTATATCATAATAATTCCAAATGATTTTTAGCATTTCTATAGTGTATGGTATCAGTTTTCAAACATTTTACTCGCTTTCACCTCACATTCAAACATGGTAAGTGTATTTGCCCCATTTTGCTACATCTGACCTGGGCATCTGGAGAGCAGGCCAGTAAATATGCCCCTATGCTGTTTAAATGGTGTTTAAATGGTGTGCAGAATCTGCTCATTCTGAAACACCTCCTCCATATGCCCGATTATGGAGTAATGGTGCTAACTCAGTCAACCAAGTTTTAAAGGTAAAATTAAGTCATTGAAGGGGATTATGGTGCAGTTTACACAATCCATGTGGTCAATTAATATTGAAACTAAAATTTAATTTGCATGAGTTGGTCTTTACACTCAAAGAAATGTAATTTTATGGCAGCTGGTCATTTTGACAGATTTTTTTCACAGTAATCAGAAATCTGTATCTTTTTGCATTTTTCTATTTAATTTAGCATTAAATTAACACTAAATACGTTTCTGACTATACAGCTCTGTGCTTCTAGGACATTCATTACCCTGCAGTGTGCTGATAAACTGCACTTCACAGCTTATTTTTACAGCCTGGTACAATACGTAACACCTATGTTTTTCTTTCAAATTTACCGGATATTGTCCATTTTGAACACACACTTTGGCTGATGCATGACTGGTGTTTTTCTATATAAAGCCCTTTGTGCTGGTTGAAGATGTGAAAAGTGCTCTAGAAATAAAATTAGATTCGATTTTTTTTTTTTTCCGGCAAAGAATAGCAAGAGGAATTGGAGGAAGCTAGGAAAAGAAAGAGAGAACGTGACAGAGCGAGAGTTCAGTCATAAGTTAACATCGGACTATTTACTGGCCAGAGAGAGCTCAGAGAAGAGACAAGATGCAAGATTCTGAATTGTTTTTTGTTAAGGGATAACAATGTATGAAAATCTGCCAATCTTTAAACTAATGACATCTGGTATCCATAAAAAGACTTTATACTTAAGCATCACTTCACGGTATTACACTGGTGCATCTCCATGTTCTGCCAGGGTAAACACTGCTTAGTAACACACAGATTGCCAAGGGTGTCATTTACACACTGCCTGAAGAGCTCTTATCCATGGGGACCTTTGAACTCAAAATGTCATTGGTTGAGGCTCCTCTGAGAGCACGCAAAGGTCATCAGTGACACTAGCTTCAGAGCTCCTTATTGATTCCCCATCTACCACAATCATGCCTGGCAATTACAGTCACACCTCAAACTTTAATCATGAATAAACATGTAGTGTACGCTTATTTCTGGATGTATGTTGTATGTATAAGTCACTCTAAGGTCAGGAACTCCTCTGTGAATTCATAAATAGTATTTTCCTTCTGGTGTATCATAATGTGCTGATATTTAATAATAATTTGAATGCTAACATGTTCATATTAAACACATTAGATTCAAATTGTTATAGGAACTCGAATATGGCTTTTTAAAAATGTAACTGATACAGACCACAAAAATACGCAACATCTCTTCATTGTGTCTTTTAAAAAGATATTTGTCTATGTGATTTGTCACAAGACGTAGCATCTACTTGAGCAACAAATTAGCCCATGCAGTTCTTAAAGCAAACAGAACTAAGCAGAGGCCTCAAATCAAAGATATGGAGAAGTGGATGATTTTAAAATTATTTGATATTAGTGTAATGAAATCACAATCAGTTTCAAAATTACATTTAAAAATATATTTTATTTATAAATGGAGACATTTTTAAATTCCTGACAAGCTGTAAGAAAAAAAAAAAAAAAAAAAAAAACCTAAAACAGAACTGTATGGCTATAAGGGCGACTGTGTAAAAAGTGGCTTCACGCCTGCCTAAGCACAGATGGTGGCAGAGCAGGATGTACCAACCTGTGCTTTTGCCCACAAGATCGTGTGCATGCACACACATACATACATAATAATCATGTATGCATGGATGCACGTGTAAATAGTTTCCTCTACACACATAAACACACTGATGCTGACTTGTCAATACACAACAGAGGATATGACAGCATATAGTCTGATCATTTAAGACCGTTTATTCTGTTATTTAAAATAAATTCTTTTAATTTTTTTTAACACAAGCTGTCCAGATATGTTGACCAAAGGCTGGCCGTGGTTCATAGAGACATCCAAGGCCAAGCAGGATAATTGGTGCACTGGAACGATCAATATGCCTCAAGTGGGGGTTGCATATAAAGGCAAAAGCAATCTAAGGATGAGTTGGCAAAGAACTGCAGGGTAAAGCAAAATCCAAGCAGGAAATGTACATTAGGAAATGAATGGTCAATAGGAGGGATTTCACTTAAAGTTTACAGTGAATACACAGGGGGTGCAGGATGTCCAACCTTTTCATTTTAGCCTATATTATAATTACTGCTATTCATTATTCATATTTCAAGACAAAAGTTTTTTCCTGATTACAACGAAAAGCTATTGAGATATCCTCTGTGTGCAAGTGGTAAAGACAAATGGTGGAGCGTATAGACAGGAAGATGGATAGATGGCTAGATAAATGGAAGACGAGGGCTCAGCAGATCAATCAGCAGAGGAAGAGCAGAGGTCCCTCAGGAAATGCGGGGCCTTTTTAACATTATGTGAGAAGAGACGGATGACATGATTCCCCTTTGAGGTGTCGAGTGTGTGAGAGAAGCTTGTGCCATGATGGCCAGCATGGAAAAATGCATGAAAAGAGAATGTGTGTCCATGGCGCTCTGTGGCGTGACAGACGGTGATAGCAAGCAACAAACAGAGCTTTCTGAGAGAGGAGGGGAAGACATGCCGGTTCTCCAGACACCAGTTCCCCGTCATGACTCTGGGACTGCAGCCATGCCCTGCCCATCCTCGCTCAGTCACAGCCATCAAGTGCAACACAGAGCTTTCGATTTGCTGTGGAGGCTTTTAGAGACATCTTGGCTGTCTTTCTGGAATAAATTCTGGAGAAAACTTGATTAAAATGGGCCAAAAAGAGCGTGACAGGCATACCTGAAGTCAGCACTGGGCAGTGAGGTGTGAATAGAAGAAGCATGAGGGTGGAAAATGTATTGCGATCACAGCCAGTCCTCCTGCTTGTGTGGTGGGAAAAAATCATCCCATTCTTTCAAAGGATAATACACCAAAAATACATATTGCAGTTTTTTCTTCCAGCATAGACGAGTTACATTTGTACTGTTGCTTTTCTGTTTTCCTGATCCAGAAATCTGCATTTTTTTAATTTAAAAAAAAAAAAAAAAACTGTCACCATCCAGAATCTGTCATTTATGTTAAATTGAGTGATAGAAACATGACTTCACAGGAAATAGAGAATTGGTCTCCATTTTCTCGGATAATATGAATTTGTAATGGCTACCCCCATCTCACTAGGGGTATAAATGAAAACATGATGTGGGTGTGAACGGCCATCCCTGCTACAGATTAAGGTTCTGACACTCAGCTAGGAAATCCATTTGAATGAGCAAAATAAATAAAACATGGAGTTGCACCATTTGCACCTCGGTCACCGCTTTACTAGTTACTATTATTAGAAGACCAGTTGGTACCGGAGAAACAGAAATGGAAATGTTTTTCTTTGTCTAGACAACCGGTCTTGAATGAACATTGAATGACCATTATTGTGATCCAAAATCTTTACAATTACTTTATTGTCACGCTTCATTGACCATAATTCATATGAGACATCAAGACAATGAGATAGGTTAGACTGACTTATTAAAGACAATAATGAGCATAATTAGATTTTTTAAGGAAATCTGTAAACAAAATAAATAAAACAAACAAAAAAGGGGAAAAACGTTATTGAACACATTTTAATCTAAACAAAGACTTCACAGTTTCCTTATATATTTAAAGCAGATTTCAGTAAGTGGTAACCTATAGTTGTGCAGTCTCGAGGAGAGAAAAAAACAAAATGGTTTTATGTACAATTAATTTGTGCATTTTGATTCAAATGTACTGTAAAGAATAGTAAAGTGAAAATATGTGGGATTTACAATAGCCAGCAAAGCAAATCTGAAGCAATTTTCTTACAAAGGAAAAGGACAACCTGACACTTTTACATTAACTGGTTTTAGGCAAATGAATTATGTGCTGTGTTGTGTCACCAGAGGTTGGTGGTAATTTGTAATTTTGTTGCACTTGTTGCAAAGACAAATAAAGTTCTATTCTATTCTGGTAAAGGGTACATTGCTAATGCTTGTAGTTCACTAAAAGAAGCAGCGGTCCTTAAAGAAGGATAAACATCCACATCTGAAAAAATAAGAGAGCACTCCTTTAGGAATGACGTTTCTTTCTGGGAATATTTGGAACCCATTATTGTTTAGGACATATCTCCTTGCAGCCAAAAAAAACCCCCTATTCCTGTTTGCTTTCTTTATACTGTGAAAACTGCCTGCTGGGTGTAGCCTATCACTGGTGTCAGTATAACACAGGTATATTCTCATGTACCGTACAACAAGAAAATAAGGATAGGTTCTAAAATGCAAAATATTCTTTTCAAACATGAGAGCAAATGATTTAATGTTGGTGACAAAACGTCACCTCAATGCAATACGTGATACTGTTTCTAAATGTTCATGCCCATTTAGCTCTCAAATTCTAGCTACAAGATGTTGTAAGACATTTTATGTAGCTTTTAGTGCACAGTACAGCTGTTCATTTTCTTTCCTAATATCAGAGCCATGAGGTGCATTAGTGCATTACAGGGTGTATCCATGCTTGTGTGCCTTGGTCATCTATGTGGAAGCAGCTGGCCTCACCCACCAGCTGCACAATACACTTAGAGCATATTGATTATACTGCTCATAGATGCAGAAAAAAGGAGTGAGATTTCTTCCTGTCTGACTTGTTTGAGTGTTATGGACAATATGGTCCAGTGTAGTCAGTAGACCAACTATCTTCGTTGGACTTTTCCAGAGCATGCAACATCATGAAAAAGCAAGACAGATTTATTAAGCTAGAGAGGAAAAAGAGGGAGGTAGAGAGCTCCCATGCCTTAAATCTCTCACACAGTCTGATCTGCAAACATAGCACATCAGTTTAAGATATGCAGTATCACATACTGACATTTAAACTCATGCTATGCAATATCACCAGGTGGGCAGAAGAAGATCAATGAAAAGAATTAGTTAAAATCAAATTCTGACTTTGCTTGATTGAATTAGCATATTCTCTGTCTCACTTGTGAAATATGAAAATGGAAATGAGGTATCTTATCTGATATTCCAAGATCTAATTAGAGAAAAAATATTAGCCAACATTACAAATGCTTGAATCCAGAGCCTATAAAGCCATCTTTGTCTCACTGGATATTCATCAACATCAGAAGATTTATCCATTTATCTCCAAGATAGCAGGAAATCTGGTTAATGAATATATAAAATAGAAGTTGGATGGTGAAAGCTGCTGCAACCGGAGGCTGAACTAGAGCGGTAAAGGGAAGGGAAAGGACAATATGGCACTTGGACACAGCAATATTACTACCACAGAGGGGCAGTAGTCCATTAAAGTAATCCAATACTCTAGAATGAGATCTGCAGAGCAGAAAAACATTCACTGCATATTAAACCTGACAAGAAACAGAGGTGATGGCCAAAGGCTAATATATGTCTTTAGGGAATTGGAAAAGAAAAACAATAATAAATAAAAATAGTAATAATAATGCTAATAATAATAATAAAAAAACAAAACAAAACAAAAAAAAACAGGACTTCAAACAATGTGATTATGACTTGAACGTCTCAAGAGGCTCATCCATTAATAAGTCTGGACAAATCAATATTTATGACCATCATAAAAAAAAGTGAAAACTAGGAACCCCCAAAGCCCAATTCATCAATAAAATCTGTCTTTTACGCACATTTGGCTTCACACTGATTTAATCTCAAACAAGTCTTTATTTTACTATGTTCTGCCATGTTTAGTACCACATGGAGAAAATATAAGCATGAGTACTGATACCTTGATTCTCAACTAAATGATGTGTTTCAGTAAGATATTCATGATTACAGCTTGCAGCTTGGAGCATGGAAAAACTGGATGGATTATTAACTGAAGAGGCTATTCTGCTGGATGCGTCTATCTTTTATCCCCCCTATGCTCCTCGTGTTTAAAATAATAGTTATTTCTGGATTCTGGTGTGAATTGCCAATTTGCATGATTTCATGAAAATACATGCTTCAGGATTAGTTTATATAGTGTTTGCATGTACAATTAAAAAATAATGCAAATAAAAATTATATATTGTTTAAGAAGAAAATAAAAATAATGAGCCTTTAAAACAAAACTATGATCAATGACATTTAACACACCACATTTCCCCCCTGTGAGAGCCACACACTGAAAAAAATATTAAATTTTATTGTTCTTTCCAATGTAGAAATCCATTTATTGGTATGCAAATAAATACGATAAGATTAGATAATATGTAAGTTACACTTTTCCAACAATAGGTAAGTAGCAACTTTTAATGCAAATTATTTTGCTCTCTTAACCATTTTCATTTAGTTACATTTCCTAATTTAAAACTGTTCAGTATAGAACTCCGATCTATATTTTCAGTCATATTGTACAAAATGTACCCAATCTTTTGGCTATAAAAACATATGTAAAGTCCAGATATTTTCCAATCACTATTAAAATTTTTAATACCAACAGAGTGGTTGGATATGAAGAAAAGGCAACAGAGAATGTAATGGGATACGCACAGTTACACAGGAAAGGGTAAAGAAAACATGGATTATTCATGTCTATTCCCACAGTGCAAACACCTCCTTTTTGATGGATTGTGCCCGGGGCGCTCCTCTCTGCTCAATACCAACAGTCCCAGGCAGCTCTGCCTCTCACTGCACCACATAGCCGGGATGATGAGCTCGCCAAGAATCACAGACAGAGCCAGCGGCTCTCGTTTCCTCTCTACAGCCAGGCATTATGATGCTGTGTGGTCTGAGGTGAAGCTAAATTTAAACTAGAGTATGTGGAGGAGTGTCATGGAGCAGAGAGGAAGAAAGAGGCAAGTGAAATGACTGAAGGAGAGGAGGTGAAGGAGATGGAGAGTAGAGATCTGTACCAATCAGATGACAGATGATGGAGGGGCAGAGGAGAAATAAAAGGGGTAACAAAAACATTGTCACCCACTCCACAGTGCAGTAACTGAACTATATTGTTTATGTGTCTGCACCAGTTTGTACAGCAGTAATGAACGTTGGAATTTCTCTTTTTTGGTGTAAGGAAACTTACCTGGATCAGCTCCAAATGGTAGGTGGAATGCCTACGGAGGTGTCGAAGCAGGAAAAGATGTGACTGTCAATAAAATTTATCGACTACATTTAAGCTTTTCTAATCACATCCACATTAATTCGTGTTTGTGGTAAATTGTGTTGGTAATTTATCATCTTTGCTCTAGATTTAAATTTTAAGTTATGCTTTCTTTGGCAATATCTTTCTCTGAAAATAGAAAAAGTCCATAGTGAACATGGATCCAATTAATTTCTTTGCAGGAGCCATCTAAAGCATCCGACATCATCAATGAGTTTCTGATAAGATAAGATACATACCAGAAGAATGCATGGAGAAATCATTATATATTCAATTTTCATTCAATTATTAGTAAAAAAAACTCTGTAAAGGATAACTAGTCTTTACTGATGTCCCTATTATGCAGCACAGAAATAACTTTACCTTTGTATGAACTCTAAACCCAGGACAAACCGCATATATTTTCCAAGTCTTTTAACAAGAGGCCTTTTTCTAGACAGTATGGGTCTTTGCCAAATTTATCTTGGCAGAGAATTTAAAAGACATGCAATACAAAGGAATCCAAAATGATGTCGGTCAAATTTCAATAACAAATGTTGCCTGAAGCCATCAAAACCCTAGACAACGAGTGTTGGTGAAGACCGTCTGGGTCACTGCTGAGAAACAAGGTAATACTGAGATTTCACACTCTCAACATGCTCCATGCAATCTCCAAGCATTCAGCAGGTTAAGATGGATACCTAATGAACTCATTTAAATGGTCAAATAACCATTCAAAGTACCTTAGCAACAGTTAGAATCCTTCATGCTGTGGACCTGATTGCCAACCCGTGACTTTGCTGTCCTCCAATGAGCTTTCTTTGCTGCAGAAGGGAGGAGACAAGTAAAGCAGGGGCTCAAACAAAGGAAAAGGTCTCAGAAACATTACGTTTCCTCTGTTGGACTGTCAGCATTCCCTCCATATTTGCTGCTATCACTCTTCACACTCACCAAGAGTGCTATTTAGCCTTGTGTGTAATTATTGTGTCATTTAACAGACAGAAACCCCACTGCATGGATGAGCAGACTCATGTGCGACAGTCATCGTCACCAGAGAAATCTTCTTCTGACATGTTATGCAAATCAGGGACAACAAATTCCTGTTATTCATATGAACATAAAATTCCCCACTAAAATTTCCAGTAAAAGTCATGCATCAGTTTCTCAAAAGTCAAATAAAGGCTCTTAAGAGAGACTTCAGAAACACCTGCAGATCAATACATTTTCTTCTCTTGATGTTTGGGTTCAGTCAGGGAATTAAACTGATTAGTTGTACCACAAAAGCAGTAATGGGATTTTATGAAGCATCCAACACTTCCTAAAGCACATTTACATCATCAAACCTTTGCAGACCTCCATATTGGACTTTGAACCACTTTAAATGGAAAACAGCTCCACAGGACACATTTAAAGCATTAGAGGGATTGCATTTATGCCTGTGTATGCACTCGTGTGCGTTAGATGGCAAAAGCTTTACAGTTTGCCTTTATGTTAGGTATGATGTTTTATCAACAAAAGATTAAGCAACATATTTTGAATGTTGACATATTAGTAAAGTGTGGCAACTTCTTATCGCATTAAATACAAACCAGAACTCTGTTTAAAAAATCTTAAGTACTGAGAGAACATTCTTCTGTCCCCTCTTATCTACCAAACTCAATTACAGGATAAAAACACCTTTATGTTATGAAGAGAAAAACGCAGTCAAGCTGGCAGAGAATTATTAACATGCCACATATACAATCTGAAGCAGAGTTCTCTCAACATCACTCAATTATTTCATCCTATTTGGAAGTGTTGTACACTTTGACCACTCACACTCCCTGCAGGCCTGCAGTGCCTGCAGTCTTTCTCCTCTGGGAGGGGGTGTGTGTAGGCTGGTGGGTTCAACAGGTCACATCCAGACTCATCCACCCACATGATGCATCCACTCTACTCTCTACTTTTCCTCTAAATGCCGAGATGAAGTAAGCCGATGAGACTACACTCACTGGAAATTTTTTGTTGTTGTAATAAAGTTTAGCTTCCTTTATGTTGGCATTTTCTGATACCTCAGTTTAAACATAACATTGTTGTATTAAAACATATTCTAAAACCATCATCTAAAACTTTTACAGCACAAATGAATTAAATGGAATTAAAGTTAACATAACCATTGGACTTTTCAGTGTGAGCTCACAAACAGCTGATCAGTTTTGTTTTTACATTCCATTAGAGTCAAAGAGCCAAGTGAAATTACAGCAGTCTTTTACGAGATGTTATAAAACAAACTTCCACAGAATTTAGCAATGCAGCTTAAAATGCCTGGCTAATCACATGAACAGCTCACAATTCTCCCAAACATTTGAACGAGCTGATTCAAATATGCTCGCTCTCTCTCTTCACAGGCATAATCCCTCTTAGCAAGGATGGAAGAAACGTGCCACCTGCTTCCAGCCATACAGCTTGAGGCCTGACTGCCCTTGTGACACCACACTGGCCTTAATCTCATTAACAAATGCATAGCCTCAGATGCCACTGCTGGATACAGACAAACCACTGCATACATATTTCAGCTATCACTTAGCCATGCCACAACCTTTAGAATTAGTTTGCAAAGTGGGATTAAGGCACTCTGACGAAAATATCCATGAAAAACTAAAGTGCAAGTGTTGTTAAAATTATAAGTGAAAACAAAGAACCTCACACGTGGAAAACATTATTATACCTCCATAAAAAAAAATAAATAAATGCACTGATATGAGCCTAAACTATCCTCTACGGTATCTCCACACACACAGATTACAGAAAAAGCAGTGCAGCAGTATGCAGATAATTCTCCACATTATAAAGTAGCCTTTCATTTGTGGTTGCAGCGACCCAATCAGGAAAACATGAGCTGTTTAAACAAGGATGGAGATGTCAGGCTGCATTAGCATCCAGGCAGACTCTCCACCCAAAGGATTCTGCAACATAGAGCAAAATCACTCATTAAATTTGCAGCCATTCTGTAGAGCTCCACCGTCTGCTCATGGGATGAGGGGCAATGTTTTATGGCCTTGCATGCTTTTAGCGGTGAAGGTTCATGTTTCTGACTCGTCTCAAAGATAAAAACTAAAGGGCACAAGGTTTAGGAGGACTTCTGTTGAACGCCCTTGTTTAAAGATGAGTGATACTTCTTATTTCTGTATAGTGAAAGAGGCAGTGTGCCATCATAGAATGATGCCATGGGGAGCCATTCAATATTTACCATATTAATTAGATACAAGCTAACAAAAAGAACTGAGCTAAAAATACACATTAACCTCAGCTGGATTTGGTGCATAGTCAGCTCATGAATATTTTCTTGAGCAGTCGTGTGAAAGCTTAAAGAACAACTCATTTATTGTACCTATACTGATGGATTTTAGAGGCATTTAGAATATTTTCTAATCAATTTCCAAAACAATGCTTTTAAATTGTAATCCTCATACCACAAAGGCAGACAGAAATAAAATAAATGCAACACAAATTGTATGTTGCTGCAATGAATCTGTTCAAACTTGTTGTGTCAGCCATTGTTGAAAACAACACCGTATTCACAGTTGTTGCTCTGCCTTTGTCTCTTTGATTGCTGTGGTGATTTTTGCCACGTTTGCTGTTTCTGCAGCTCAAAATTGACTTATTTGCAGCTCTTTGTTCATCTGTTGTAAGCAAAGATTTTTTTTTGTTGTTTTTGTTTCAAGTGCCCTCCCCCACCCCCATCTACCTTTTGTCTCTGAAAGCCCTGGTTTGTTGTTAGAAGCCTTCAGCTGGAGTCTGGCTGGCCTGCCCCCTCTCCCGCCTCTGAGCCGGTTGAAGATGAAAAATTTATGACTCTATGCCTATTTTATTTGAAGTACTGCTGTTCCTCAGATGCTGCCTCCATTGATGGGGACTGTGTCTGCAGTCTTATTCGACCAGCACCCTCACAGCGGGTGTGCAAATCTGGGAGAGAGGGTAGGATGGCGTCTGTGGTTTTACACTCTTTCACTGTTATTCACTAATCAAGAACATATTTTTGTTGCCTGTGGGTAATTACAAGACATTGATTACTTGCTTTTTAAAGCAACTGACTTGAAACTTGGACACACAATGCTGTGTCTGCCTCATTTTTAAACACTTAGAAATGTCCTTTCATTGATATTTTTAAATATAAAAAATTATATATATATGTATGTATGTATATAGCACTTATATGTACAGGATTTATAAATAAAGCTTGTATGATGCGGTACTTTTTTTTTTATATCGCTGTGGTATTCTTGCAAGATACTTAAAAACAACCATTATATAATGAGTGTATTTATCTCTTGTCGAATTAACTGATGATTATATTGTGAATATTGTCATGCCTCTTTCTCTAGTTACTTTATGTCAATAGTTATCTATGTTTTCTGGAAATTTATTGTGTTTTCTCATGAATGAGCAACTTTGTCACTGACCCTAGGTCAGTCCATGACAATACTTGTTTTATCCTAAACATTTATCACTGGGGAAAAAATAAACAGCCAATAAACAGAATGATGGGAATTTCAATATTTACCTTGTGATAATTCCCAGATGTTGTACATGTTGTACGTTGTGTAATCTGTAAATGTTTTTCATGTTCAGATACGATACTAGTGCTCTGAGCCATAGGTTTCATCGAGTGACAGAAGATTTAATCAGTGTTCGTGACGACAATAACAACCTCTGAACAAGTAGGTGTCTGAAATGTCTCCTTCCATTAGAACATCTGATACAGATTCATCCTTAACAAACTTTCCATTGAAAGAAAATTTTGAAATTCATAAAATCTTCTCAGTAAAACAAGAAACCTGCCAGCAAGATGAGAAATTGACACAACAGTCATTATGCTTTGAAATCTGAACCAAGCAATAGCAAATGCTACAAATGCTAAAGATCAGTAATTTAGGTTGTCTTTGCACAAGACTGTAGATAAATTCTTGTCCTCAAAGACCTTGGCAAAGTCTGCTCTCATGCATGAAGTCACATTGGTTCCTAAGCAACAGGTAATTTCACAACACACATCACAGTACGTGCAGCAGCTTTTCATTGCAGGGTTTCAAGCCAATTTAAAGTCACATCTGACGGCAACCTTGAGCCACACAATGCTGTTCAAAGCTCTGGTCGAAGCTAGGGGGGCAGTGTAACACATGTCACTGGAATAATTAGTTCAGGACAATGAAGCTGCATTCATCTTCAGCTGCAATGTCTTCTTTAACACCGCATAAATCAACATTCCCCTGCGTGGCTTGCGGTTTCCAGGCATGGGCTCAGGTTGCTGAGTTTAAACTGATAAAATGAAAACTAACCCATCCCAAAAGTGGCTTCCAGGAAGATCCTGTCAGCTTTTAGAGCTAATTGAATATGCAGCCAATAAAAGTGCAGGAAGATGCTGTTATAATACAGGTTGGTCAGAAGTGATAGAAAACACCAAATTGCATGGGAGTGTGATTACATCAGCCAGCCAATAAATTTGATATTATGTAATTAAATAAAGGTTTTTACTGTCATCTAATCACTGAAAAGAAAAAAAAAAAAAAGAAAGAAACAGCAATGAACTGACCAACACATTTTATCTCCAGCCAATGGTTGACTTGCAGCCATCACCACTGATTCAAAGAATGAATTGAATTACATCAGTGAGTCACTCTTTGCACTGGGTGACATGTTCCTGCATATCTATTTAGACAGCTTTATCTGTGTATCTGTGGTGCACAACACTTTACTGCTGCAAGTGTACAATTGAAAAAAATACACATTTCCTGTCAATTTTTGTTGAAAAAGTACTGAGCACAGTTGTTTCAGAAAATAACCTTTTTAAATATTAATGATGTGTTGCAAAACCATGATTAGCCAGAACTCAATGATAATTATAGATCTGATTCCTTGCAATGAATTGATTTTGCAAAAAGGGAACATTTTTTAATGCAAACAAGTTAATCAATAATTACCAAGAAACAGTCAGACACAACCCCACTCAGCCATCTGGCATCACAAATATTTCTAGGTAAAAAGGTTTTTTTTTTTTATTTAACATTTGAAGCATTTTCAAAATCATCCACACAGTACTGTTAGATATGTAAAGCATACACTAAAAACTATCTGTCTATACTTACATATATATATATGTTAAAAAACATGTTACATGTTTTACATTTCTTTCATATTTATTTTAGTTTTAAAATTCAACTTTTTTTTTTTACTGCTTTAGACAGACACTACCCCTGCAGTTCAGTCACAAAGGACAAGTCAATAATTCAGGGCAAGAGGAGAAATCTTATAAGGAAGCAGAAAGATAGTGAGCTGAAAAAAAAGCAGAAAAGAGTAGATATGGGGGAGTGTGGAGGCTAAGTCCTGTTTGTCTGCTCCTGACCCAAAGCAATAACATGTCAGCAGAAGCTTTCAGAGATTTAACCTGTCACTCAGCGAGCAGGAAAGCTGCTGAAAATTAGATATTTTCCCTCAATTTTCTGTGGGGTTTTATAAGTAAAATACAGTGTGTGTTATGTGAGATCATGTAAAGGAATATGATCACCATGGGTATGAACAGCAGACACTGGTATGAACAATAGAACAGTGAAGCATTGATCAGTGTCTTGAGCTTAGATGCAAATCACAGCAGAGAATATTTGCATGATGGCAGCTAATGACAACATGAGCGATGGCGTGTGATATTAAGCCAGCCAGAAGCACATGTACAACTGCCAACCATGCTAACAAATGATAAAGATAATGAACTGCAAATTCAACATGTTGTAGTAGTAACAAATTGCTGCACTGAGGGGGAGGCAACGACATTATTGAGAGAAAATTTTACTGAAACTGGTTCATTTTAATTATAGAATCAAAAGGACACATTAAACTTAGGTAAGGTATATCACTCTGCATTTGCTGTTATCTTAATTTTTCTGCTTGAATCTAAAGCTGACATGTAATTAGAAATGCTCCATTTTCAGTCTCAATGATGTGGCATTGAAAGTAAACATCTGTCTTTGTAATTTATGCTCTTATAGATAATTTATGAAGCCACAACCAAATACCAACGTATAGATATTGTATTAAAGTCAGAACAAAATGGCATACTAAGCCTTTTTGCATTAAAAGACACAGCCTCGGGCATGTAATGTCTGAGACGTGCAACGCTGTTCTGCTCTGTTCTCCAGAGACAGAAAATCCCAGCAGGTTTCAAACAGATCTTTTGTTAGGATCAAAGTAATGACACCTGATCTGGTCTCATATTCCTATGTTCTTTTTAAAAACTAATTTACAGTTGAAGACTGGGTGAAAATCAAAGACAAATAAAATAATAAAGACACAAAAGCTGTTCAAATATTTTTGCTGGATTATTACTACTTTTCTGCCTTGTTTTCTTCCCCTTAACATCATCTAAACATCTGAATTGACTCTACTTTCAGGGTCAGTCATGCAGTGTGAAGTACTGCTTACCCCAAAATGTACCTCCCATCTACTCACCAGGACACATACATGCAAATGACAATCTGTTGTGCTACTAATGAAGATCTGGGGTCATGTGAAAGCGCTGTGCGACTCCATGAGCTCACGGAGAGGGTTTTATAATCCAATCACACAATAAGAGACCCACGGAGCAATGTAAGGATGGTTATGAAGTGTTTTAGAAACTGTCTTTGAGGGGGTTGCTGCAGAAGCTTGCCAAAAGCAAAAAATAAAATAAAGCAATGAACATATAAAAAGGTGGCATGGTGTTGTTTGCTGTGCCCATACTGTACCCACATGGGGTTTCCTTACTGACTTATCATCATCCTCTCCAGGAAACATGACTCAGATCACCCATGGCAGTAATCCGTGCAATCAATACCATGATGTCATTGTGAAAGCAGGTGGATACCAAAGCCAATTCAGGTTACACATCAGGGAAATCATAACTGCAGTAACATAATACTTGGCAGATGCTCCAAAAACGCATTCTGTTTCTGAATGACTGTAGAGAATCTCTGTGTGGATAATTAAAAGTTGCTTGTCTTTAATGATAACCACTTGATCCATACTCTGAAACACATCTGTTCAGATAATCTCAAACCATTTTTATTTAAGATGTGTTTCAAATCTAATACTTAAATTAAATTCTTCAATTTGCATGTTACACGATGCTGTAATTTATTAATTACACAAGCATTTTTTTGTGTTAAGCTGTGTTTACATAAACTTTATTTATGGCTGCTGGCTTTCTTCCATTAGTGTCAGGTGAAGACGAGCCTTTGTTCACTCAGTGACATGTGGACAGCAGTCTTCGGCCTAATGGAGTCCAGCGTGAGTGATCTTTGCAGGGGACCTATCGGTGTGATGGCTCTACTATCTCAGGGGATTTCAGGGAATGGCCAGATTCCTGCTTGTCTGGCCATTTGTGCTCAACTGACTTTTATAAATCATCATGCTGACTGGTCCCCCTGTGTTCAAAGTAACCACTGTAATCAATTAACACTGACATAAAAGGTTTTCTTAACTTTTGTGTTGCAAAGCTATTTGCATCTGATACAAATCAGTTAAAATTTGCTGAAATCTGTATTAATCTTCTATTAAAAAATTGTGTAGTCAACACTGGCCTTTTAAAATGCATGAAAACATGATATCTGATCAAAATCAGAGCAAATCAAGCTTCTCAAAGTGGGACTGTCGCACCCAGGCAATGGAGTCAACCTATTCCTGCAAGAATATGCTTATTAAGTAGACTCAAACTAACCTTGGTGTTCTTGACATGCCTTCAAGTTTATATTTATAACAAAGAAGAAAAAGAAAAAGAAGAGAAAGAAATTGTGTACCTTTTTGTAATTGCAAAAGGGTAATTGTTTGTTTGTTTGTTTGTTTTGTTAGACAGTTAAGAAAAAAATCCTGACAGCAAGCAGTTTATTTAGACAATATAAGCTGAAAACGTTTCAAGACAGAAAACTCTGGAAAAAAAGAGAATGGTTTCATGACTTTTGTAATAATTTGACAAAATCCTCAGTCAAGTCATTTAAAGACATCTGTGCAGTAAATTGTGTTGCATGTACAATGATCTCCAACAGAATATTAGAAGAAGCAGAAGGTTTTGAACATTTTCTCAAGCCACATAGTGATAAATAAATCATTTAAAGTGAAAATGAAATTATAATTAATTTAAAATGACAAAGTAAAGTTTGTTGAGGTATTTTTAGATTTAATTTCATTTCAGATAAATAGATTTCCTCCTTTGTTCAGTATACTGGGTCAAAGAAGTGTACTTCAATTAACTGGCCAAGTTGAGCTATGACTATAGCTTGATGGTAGTGTGCATGTAACTGACTTTCTCTCAACCTGGATAGAAAATCTCTGCAGAAAGTCCGAGAGAAAAGAATGAATTTTCCAGACATTAGTGTTCTCAAATGCCACGACTCCAGAACATCTCCAGAACATTTCAACAGCTTAAGTAATTAATAACAAGCAGCAGCTAAATGAGTCTTCCTCAAGTACATGGTGTGGTTTCCCACAAGTTGACTTAATTATTTTCCATTGCAGGAAAGGGCCTGCTATTAGGAACTTTTTTTAGATCTCACAACACCAATCAGTGACATTAAAAAAGGTGCAGACAGTAATGTTCTTTAATTTGGGGTGTGCCAAATCAGCCATTATGCAGAATTATGCAAATAAGCTTCAAAGTGATGTAGACTACTGTGGGAAGAAAAGTCCAAAACGACATCTAGATGTTCATGTTTTCTGTGCCTTTCCTAACTTTGAAGACCTTTTACATAGAGAAAACGAAAATAACACTAAAGTGCTGAAATTGTTTAATCTATTTGGCCAATAAGCAGATCTTTGTGCAGCAACTGAAGCGTGAAGCTTCTAAAGCCAACATCTTGCTGTAGAAATAAACTAACGTTGCAGAGATTCTCTCTGTGTCTTTAGTGCATAGCAGGATATTCCCCACAGCTGTTGATAGCCAAGACTCTTGATTCAGTCTCATTCCAGCAGAGATGTGTGAAAGTCAAGTATCTCTGAACACACAGTGAGACACGTCTGCAGCCTCAGACGATGAATACATTATTCATCAGAAAAATCTAACAGACCAGGAGGCTTCCTCTCTTATGAAAAAGTCAGATTCAATCCCTGTGGCACAAATGTAAAAGGCATGCACAATATCCAGACAGAATATTTGTAAACCTTGTGGAAGAAACACTGGCTATCCTTTTAGCTTAATTTTTAAATATAAAATGACCTTAAATGTTCTGAATACAGGTTGTATGAATATCTAAACTAAAATTACACATGTCTACTCATACATTATAAAATATTATGTGCTTAGAGAATCCAACCTCTCCTGCCCTCAATTACATCCTTTTGGGGGAATCTGGCAAACCTCTCGTTTTATAGCAATTATAGCAGGCATGCTGGGGGAGAATCTTTCACGGTGATGATTTTTCTTTGGGATGGAAGAAATGTAAATCACCCATCAAGCCGAGACAGAATTTGTTGCTTTGGTTGGAAATCCATATTCATAATAAATTTTTCTTTCACATTAATTCTGTCTTTATCATTTAAATGCTGATTTGTGGGACATTTTCTTTTATTTTCTTGATTCAAAAGAAAGCTGTGAGGGTTGAGCTGGTCTTTACAAAGTATAACATAAGAACAATCAGAGGAAAACTTGCATCTGATTCCTGGGGGGGAGAAAAGAAAAAAATAAAGATTAAGGATTGTGAAAACATATCAATGTCATTGACATTTCTCCCCTCCGGGTCAAAAGATAACTTTGCAAAATCCTAAATTATCAAACACACACACACAAAAGAAAAACAAACAAAAACAAAAAAAAAAAAACCAATAATCCACTCCACATTGTACATCTGCAAAGGTTTTTAATCAGACCTCACAACCTCACACAGAGCAGAGGCTATGACAAGGACACCATCCATCATGAACAACACCCCACCTAAAATAGACATCAACACACTCAAATAAACACACACACACACCATCTGAAAGTGCAATAAACACACAATGACAACTCCCACCTCCAAACCGTGTTGAACTCTTTATCTCACCATTAGCTTCATCAGCAAGACACAGATTGCAGACGTTCAGCCAATACAACAGCACTCCCAATAATATTCAGTTTAAAAAACACCTCATGAGGCAATATCTTCTCCTGTCCCATTTACTCACAAAGAGGTTGTTAGCTTATAAAAGTCTACTTCATAAAGTGGTAAGTCAGTTTAGGTGCACATGTACACAGCTATTTCTATAGAAAGTATAAAAAAAATTAAAGGAAGGCTGTCATTTCAAATAAACTAATAAAAATTAAATCAAATTCTTGAGTATGGAGTGTGGTTGCAGGTGTTCACCCAGCCGGTATATAAAGAGGATTATTACGCGGCAGCTCAGACTTGACCCTGCGTCACTGCTATAAATTCAAGGTGCTTGTCAGGCAATCGCAGCAGGAATGTGACAGAGTGAGCGCTGCACACCGTCGTTTCTGGTCAAGCGATCACGACCGCTTTAATAACTATCAAGATCATTTGTACTTGTCACAAGCTCCTTAAATGTATCATCCCATTCTCTGTACTCATAAACAGAGAGATAAATCTTATCTTTTTATTTTACCCTAGGCCCACCACAATAACTAATATATCAAAGCAAAAATGGTCTGCATGGCTGAAATTGATTTTTTTTTTCTCCCCACTGGATGCTTAGATTAAACTTCATAAGTTAAACTGCAATATGAAAGCATATAGGCTACTAAAAAATTGAATTATTAAAAGCCATTATACCATAGTGCTTTTATTGGTGGTGGCCTTATGTACTTATTTTGTTAAAACAGAAAATTTTGACAAGCAGAAAAGTATGTTTTTATTTATTTCCCTCAGTCAGACACAGTCACTGTTCCCGTCTGAGTCCATGTTTGTCTTCTGTGTATAACCACCTCCAACCACCAGATATCCTCGGTCTGTCTCCTGCCTTCTTTATATATTAGCTTGGTCTACATTGACATTTCTCATTGATATACATTTAAAACGTATGAATAATAAAAGGTGAACAAAAATGGTAATACAGAAATAATAATATAAAAAAAACTATATTAATGTATTAATGATTATAATTTCTCCACTGTGAGATAATAAAGTCTAATCTAATCTAATCTAATCTAATCTAATCTAATCTAATCTAATCTAATCTAAAAGCTACACCTACTTTTTTTTTAAGGAAGACTTGTAGCAAATTACTAGAAATTAAAACACAAATCAAAAAGATTAAAACTACATGACTTGCCAAAGCTCTCTTTATATACTATTTCTTAATATCTATAATGCTTTTGTTTTATATGAAGCACTTTGAATTGTCCTGTACATGAAATGTGCTACACAAATAAACTGCCTTGCCCTTGTCTTATCACAGTTAAGGGTTTTAGAATAAATTGGTATCATCACCAAGGGCTGGGTCCGAAGGGTGGCCTGAGGGGGCCTGCCAAAAATGCAGAAAAAACACAACAGAGGTTGTGATGTGACCAAAAAGAATGTTTTTTCTCATTATCCATGAAATAATAGGTCTTTTTTGCAGGAGTTAATTAAATCTACACATGCAGGATCATCCTTAGTAAACAGTTGTTTAGAGAAGAAATCAGAACATTAGCTTTCACAAATTTTACTTTTTATTTTTACTTTGAATGATCATTTTAGTTGTAATAATCATTTAATTATTTCCTAAAATCTAAACCCTTCTTTCACACTTACAAGTGACACAGTTATCAGGTGGAGGTTTGGGAGGGATGGCAGTGCTTTGAAATATTTTGAAACCCCACTGTGACAAGTTTTTTTTCACCATCCTTTCCTTGATTCATTTGTATTTCCAAATCCACAAATGCCTCACAATGACTCGGTTGGGGTTAGGCAACAGTTTCCTGGTTGGGTTATGGAGACGCTTGTAACTGATGTTTGGGAAAGGTCAAGGTTTAGGTTAAAATACATTCTTTCACAACTCTAATGTCAAACTGCTCCATTACATGCTTTATGGGACAAGAAAATTAGGTTTATGTGTATTCAGAATGTAAGCTTGATGGCAGTGTGATGGCATGCAGGTGCAGAGGGCAGCAGAAGTGATACCAGTGCACATTCAAGTAAAAGGACTTTATATGGTTTTTTTTCTGTATTCAGTTCCTATAACTCGTTCCAGAAACCAGAGCTAACAGCAGCAAACTGCTAGACAGCTTTGCTTGCCAGTTTCCTAAGGAGAATACAAAATTCTCAGCATGTTAGGTCTTTTAAGATACTAGGAGGTGTATGTCTACAATCTCTATTAGCTGAAAAGCTATGTTTTATAGTTTCTTGAAAAAGGAGAGAATGATGTCTTGTGCCACTTGAGTTTGTAATCCCTTCCAGTCAGTGGTGAACGAAGTCAAGCATTAATATTACTTTCACATCTAAAACTAACTTTAGCCAGATTAAATATGTCAGTGTGAACATGTGGAGTGTTCCAGTTACTGTCATGTGTCTACATGGAAATTATTAGTCAAACATCATCAAAATCCAAGTAGACCGGATCAAACAAAACGTGAAGACATTTGAGGGGATGTGTTGGACAATGACGTTATTTTTCTGAAATTTACAATTGGTCGACTCTATTCAGCTTCATTGCATCTGTCGACAGAGATAAGCAGCTCTTTCATGTCTGCTCAAATGTACGTTTTTCCACCTCAGACATCCACAAATCCAATTACGTCCTAATTGAGTGTTACAAGGCTCATTGATTATGACAGAGGCAGTGGAGCAGACTGAGTGGGAGAAAAATATCCCCAGTGATTAGCCCCTATACACCAAGGAGGCCTTTAGGAGCCATGATTTAATATTGAAGCAATATTTCTCACTGTTACTTGCTCTGAAATGTCGGCAAGTAAATATAATATTTAATCAATAATATTGAACACAATAACCCAAATATTAATTCAAATGGGTTTTGTATTGTAGTACATTATTCAGTGATATATTCCTGCTTGTGCACAGATGTGATAGATTGCTAACACAGGTACATGTTTCTCTAAAGAAATCCTGGAGTCAATGAGTTCAAAATTAGGATGGTTGGTTTTGAATCAGTCTTCAGCTTTATGAAGACAACAACTTCTAAACACCAGTGGTAGAAGATGGTAATCGTTTTTATAACTCACAATAAGATAATCTTTTCTCGCCATGTTAAAGAAGTTTGAACTCTCAAGAAAGTGTAAAAAAAAAAAACAACAACAACAAAAAAACAAAAACAAACAAGAGATAAAAACTTTTGTTTGGACAAAGAGAAAGTGAGAAACCATATTTATATGCTATTTATATGCTTTTTAGGATTTTCACCCTTCTCTACAAAAAAAGAAGTCAAAAATATTTTCAAAGAAGGAGCCACTCACCAGCTTTCAGATTAACCATTCTTCAGAAGCACATTACGTTTAAATAAAGAAAATGATCAAATTCAGCTTCCAGTAACAAATGAAAATTCCACTGCACATTTCAAGATGACTTGACTTGGATTAAAGGGTCTTGCCCATGCTGGCTTGCACAATGTAATGGTATTATCACAATTAGACGGATGTGTCAGCATCTGCTTTCCATCGAACTGTCTGGGACTCCACTTTATTGCAACAAAACTGCAGCTAAAATGGAACTATGTTTAAGAACAGACTGTGACTATGATAGTGACAATTCATTCTGTCATGACACAAATGTCATTGGGAAAGACACAAATAACTTCAATATTCATCCCAACTGAAAGACATCCACGTGAAAATGGCCTGAGTATTTGCATTGATAAAACTATATTGCATAACCTGAACACATTAGTCTCTACTATGTTTCACAACAGCTTTTTCTCAGTTTGCATGCTGTAGTACTTTTATGATGCTTTCACCATCACAAGATAGAGACAGATCAAAGTCCCAACTCCGCTCTGGATGAGGTGTCCAGCAAAAAGAAGAAGAGCTGAAGGAGAGAATGCTATTTATTTAATTATTGAACTTCTCAAAGGAGGGTGTATGGTAAAAAGCCATGCAGATGCAGCCAGAGGTTCTCCAAACTATGAACAAAAGGTAAGATCCTGATTTGGGAACTGACTTTGAGAGGATATGTACATTACTCTTGAGTGATATTTTTGGGAAATTAAGTACCAAATTAGACCAAGGTGATGCACAAAGTCCACGGTTTATTTTTATTTATAAATGTATAAATATGCGCGCTATAACTCGGTATCAGCTTTGACATAAACCTTCTTCCACGCCTACTTGACGCTGCGGCGGTGCACACACCTGTGGTCGGTAAGTCCAGTGCATCAAAGTTTATATGTTAGCCACTTCAGATCAGATTTAATTCAACCACATGTTACAAACGTTTTTTGTTAGCCTCGCCAGTGAGACTCGAACACGTGAAACAAAAACTATGTTGAATCGCCGTGGAAAAGTTACAAGGTATTCTCGTGCACACGCAGAACAGGTGACTCGATTACCTGTTGTAGCTTTCAGGCTGAGGACCTTTGTTCAGAGGATCAAGCTCCTCTTCAAAGGCATGAAATATGTCCGTGAAGTCAGTATGAAACCGAATCCGACCTGGTTGGTGCCTTTCAAGGAAAATGAGTGAGGCATGCGCAGCTCTGTGTCTGCTGCTCAATTGTGTTGAATTTTGAAAAAGGAAAATAAAAAAAAAATAAGAAAAAGGTAAAAACTGTATTTGAGTTCCAAAAATAAATTCCCCTCAACTCAACAGAACTCATTCTCATGCAAGACTCGGCCAAACTGTGCACAAACCATAAAATTAATTTTTAGATATTATAATCGTGCATGAACCTAGATTTTGTCTGGAGAAGGCATGTTTCTGACATTCTAAACCTCTGAAGGTATTTGGCTTAATTAATTTGCTTGACTTGTCGCAGTTGATGTTGTGGCTGTTTACATTGTTAAAAATGGATTAGTCAATCAGTAGCTCAATTATGTTTGTTTTCACAAGGCTCATGCTTAACATAGTTCCTATAGCAAAAGGCTTTTGAGCCGACTTCCTAAACCTGATACAAGTGAACTGTCTGGCTCAATCAAACTGCCTCTCTGTGATGTAACTGTTCAAAGCATTCTTTGTTCAGTGACCCCTTTATTTGCTGGGCTGCTTTTGCATAGGGAGCACATTTGATTTGGTGGCTTACTCTGCTTGAGAACCCACGTTTTCTCATGAGTGTTAGAGGGAACATTTTGTTGCTTTTTTTAAAACTGTGTAACCGTAATCATGTCATAATGAGTGTTTTCTGACATGGAAGCAGTGTTGCAGAACTGGCTTAACCTCTGCCAGAGCAGTTGAATATAGGCATTGATCTCTTCAGACATGTTATACAGCATATAAACCACCCTTTGAGTCATGTGGTGTTGCATATTCATATAAATACGAACTCTTTCATTGTTTCTTTATTCAACTTATTGGAGAAAAAGACTTAACTGGAACTGTGGTGTTACCATGATCCTTGACCTCAGTCTGCCTAGTAGCACTCACATGCTTGTGGTTAAATTATGTGGGAGGCCCTCTGTGATTGCAGAAAAACTTAATGTCACTAGGAAAGACCAACAGCCCAAATGTCTCCTGAGAAAAGAACAGTAGTACTCTTTTGAGTCTTTGCAGTAAAATGATTTGGTCTCAATTGACTGGTTGAGATTATGATTGGCAGTCTTTACAACTCTTGTGGGAGACAAGGTTCCAAAACTGGTTTGGTTTAGGTAACAAAGTAATTAATAAGGTAAAACACCAAAACTGGGTTAAAAGAAAAATACTAAAAGGTGCCCAGTGTTTTAAGCATTGGTAACGAGCTGAGATTGAGACCAGGCTTGAAATCCTCTCATTTGGAAGTGAGGATAAGTGCATGCTTGGCATACTTACACAGAAAATGACTTAGAGTCACATGACTAACAAATAATCTAAATTGTTTAAGATAATGAAGATTCAGATTCTCTGTTATCATCTACACAGTAAAACGGGTGATTACTTTGTGGAATGATGCTCTTGATTTGATGGACCTTCTTCACATAAAAGTTAAAAATGACATGTTACACTTTCACTCTAAGTATAATGATTTTTTTAAACATTATGACAGGGTTTTGCAGGGAAGTAGTACTGAATAATTTTTCAGTTAAGTTGTCAGAGACAAAAGTGGAGAAAATTTTAATATCTCTCCCTCCAGTTTTGTTTTGTTGGTTTGCTATTAACAACAAATAATTATCAACAGTTATGCAGCTCTGTCGACAGGTAAAATAAAATAATTCATCTAATGTATATCATTATGATGCTGAGCTGTACAACGAACTGTGACATCCCAGGCATCTAGCAACATTGGTAATTTAAGCTCTAGCAATAAGAAGCCAAGAGTCTGTTGAAGATACTGCTGTGAAAGTGTTGCAAAACTGTAAATGGTAAATGGTCTGCATTTATATAGTGCTTTTCTGTACTTGGAATGATACCCAAAGCACTTTACATTATATATCACTTTCACCCATTCACACACATTCACACACTGATGGTGGAAGCTGCCATGCAAGGCACTAGCCACAACCCATCAGGAGCTATTTGGGATTCAGTGTCTTGCTCAGGGACACCTCGACATGAGCTCGACAGGCCGAGGATCGAACCGGTAACCCTCAGGTTTGCTCTTCCTAAAAACTTCAAACTGAGCCACTAAAGATAACCAGCAATACACTCATAGACTTATGAAAGATCAGAGAAATTGTTATTGAGAAAGGCAAAGAATAGACAGACTTGTATGTAGAAAGTGATTCTATGATTGATTGTACTGGACAACTGTCTGGTACAGGATGGAGCAAGGTTTGGCGTTTGTTGGACATTCATGTTTCATAAGCTGACTATAAAAAAAAGAATCCAGAATATCAAAGATGAAATTCCTTTCCTCGGGGCAGTTTGACAGTACCTGTTATTAAATCCATTTCACTTGCATACTGTATCATGTACTCTGAAAGAATAGATTCATCCTTTTCTCAATATATACTCCTCTATATACATTATGATCATGATCATTTGTAATACTGTATAGAGTTTAGTTTTGAACAACAATATATAATCCCTTTAATTTATAGCCTTTTTCAGATTAATATGTGCTTGGACACCATTATCTTCTTTTATCAGTAAAAGACAAAGTACTGAGGTGAATGAGCCTTTCTTTGATCCTTATCAAGCTTGGGGGTTGAGAGTTATTAACTGGGAGTTTCCCTCCCTCCTCAAAATGGGATCTTCCATCCTGCTTAACGTGGTTCCATGTTGTAATAGTGACTCACACGAATTAAATATGGGTAACCTTTTGCAAATGCATTTGAACTATGACAGAAGGAAACAATGTGAGAATTTCCCTGTTATCAGCTTGGAACTCTGATAGCTCTGATTGGACAGGCTCGATGCCTGCAGCTACCCACACAGTAAAGCTGGAGTTTTATAACTTTGCACACCTGACCACTTCTACCACCAGCCACTGGTCCAGCAACACTACTTCAAAAGTAGATGTAATCCCAGTAAGCCACAGGTGGCCTTCCAGATTGGCTATTGGCTTCCCAGATCTCCACATTTCTCCCTCCTCTCACACACTGCCCCCTTCTCACTCTCTTCTCCTTCTTCTCCAGGCTCCTGGTGTGGTGGTAACCCTCAGCTGAAATAGGGACCCAAAGCAGGGTAGAGGCAACACACAGCAGCCGGGACCTGTCACATTACTGTCAGCACTACTGCTGGACCCGGGCACCTGAATACAGGCTGTGAGGGAGGGTAGCAGAGTGTGAGTGAGAGTAGACCAAACACAGGGAAACAAGGACGTCTCTGCAGCAGAGTCCAGCGTGGGCCTTGGAAGACACTTTTTCCCCTTGAGGCAGAGGGATCACAGCTGTGTGTTGCCAGAGACTGTTGTTAAAATTATTCCAGTTCCTCTGCAAGTTCTTTTTGAAAAAGAGCAAGCACAATGGATAAGGATGCTATACAGGACTATGAGTACCCTGACCTGGATCCTCTGCCAACAAAACTTGAACCAGAGTAAGTAAAGTTTTTAGTTATTGTTATAAACTTGTGTTCTTTCAACTTTGTCATATTATTTTAAATGTTATTTAAGTTTTTAATACTTTATTTTTTTAAAAAAATCTGAAATATTGAATCAATCTGTACATCATTTAACGTTAAACAGTAGTTCTTCTGTCTTTTGTTTGAATTTAGTAGTGAGGCACACCTCCCATTGAGATATTTGGTGACACTTATGTATTTGGTGACATATTTCTACAGGGCCAGTGACAGTGTGTGGTCCTGTTACAGTTAAACTTACTTGTCATGTTGAGGCTATATTATCGTCAGGTTTGTAGAGGTTTAATGTTTCTGTAGAAACTAGTTGCTATTTGATTTTTAAATTTTATCATGTTTTTTGCAGGAAAGTATTAAATTATAGTGTGTATAACCCAAAATATCCAACTGTATACAAGCCAACTTATCATCCACAAATTATAAAAAATGTAGTCTGATCAAAGCAAATTCTTAACTGATCATATATTAAACAAATTTCTATTAGGTCTACCTCAGATCAACAATGTAACAGAAATATGATGAAGAAGCCTTAATATTTAAAAGATAAATCATCTGTTGTGTAAATCAAGTGACTGAGTTGCTTTTCTGGGGCCACCACTGTAGCTTGTTAACTTATTTGGAGACCCTAAAATATTCTGCGTGTCTTTAAAATTTATATTCTGACTTATATTGTTTGGATAAGCAAGAGATATGTGACATGTTTAGGTTTACAGATTATACAGTATATGAAGAACTGTCCTACATAATTTTGTCAGGCTAAAGAAGTTGTTTGAGGCTGTTTTTCTGAGTTGCAATTACCACCTCATGTGCATGGGAATGTGACTGTGGGCATTTGTTGTTTTCCTGTCACGCTGATACAATCCGTTTAAATGCAAATCTTTGCTGCGGGATTTCAGCCACAAAGTTTCCAGCCACAAATGGTCCTGACAGGGACATGTGAGAAGTTTGGTGAGGTGCAAAGCTTTAAGTTTTAAGGCTCAGATTGCTTGTTTTGCTAACATGTGAATGTTTTGTTTACCCCTTGTAGAAAAATCTCACCATGTGACCCCACTGCTGATGACATGCTCTATCATTTATGCATCACTGCCATATCTGTAAGTCTGCCATCCTGTCACATTTATACTGTATGTCCCAACGTTGCACCATTCATTGTCATTTATCTTATAGGTGTATGATATAACAACGTTTTTATCAGGTCATAAAGTGTCTTTAAGATATCATTGGTGTCATTACCTTCATAAGGTTATGCAAGGCAGGCTCTCAAAGTCAGTCTTATCTGATTGCTTTTGTTAAGTAAGTTCTGTGTCTCCTGTTTGTCTGTTAGTAAAAAGATCTCTGAAAATATTTGGTAATCTGCCAAGGAACAAATAATCCTTGGTGTGGAACAAAAAGAAGTACCACTAAATACTTGTGCTTCTAATAAATCTTAATAAAGGTGATTATGTCTTTTTTTATGGATATTCTGACTAAAGGTTTTGAACTAATATATCAGATTTTGAAAATGGTGCAAATTTGCTTCAGTTTTCCCCTCAAATCATCCAAATTTAACATGAATCTCTTATGTTTGTTGTACATAAACTGTGATTTTGGATCTCTCCTCTTGTACGATTGCATGGTGATGCCATTTGGTTTTCAGATTCTGTACTGTCATCTGTTTACAGATGATCCCGATTGTTGCTTCAGAAAGCCTTCATTTAAAGTGAGGCATTCTTTCCAGCCACACATTTCCTAAATGTGTCACAGGTCATGACAGGTCATTGAACCCACACTGATCAGTGATCCTGACTAATGACAATTCATTCAGACCACATCCATGGGGAGTACTAATGAGACTGGGGTTTGGCCTTTTGTGGTACAGACTCTTGTCATTTTTAATGTAGCTGAATGAGATCTAAACTATGGGGAAGCCACAGCTGCCTGATGCTCTGCAAGTGAGGATAACAGATATTTTCTCTTCTAGCTGGTCATCATGCTGATCCTAGCCATTTTAGCCAGGCGTGCAAAGGTGGGCGACAGACAGAAAGGTCTCTCAGGTTTACTCAGGTGAGTTTTATTTACTGCTTATAGGACAATTGGGGTATTAACTTCCAGAATGGTTAGCCTGAATAGTCATTCTGTTTGTTGTTTAATTAAACTGCACATCGTCTTTGCTGCTGTCAACATTTTCCAAAAGAAGTCTACTTGGGCCTTATTTGCTTCCATTCATTATTTCACCATAGTATTAAGTTTAACCTGGAAACATTTTTATTTAGATGAGTAAACAAACCCATCTAGTTAGCCATTTGGCATTAGAGGTGAAAGCTCAACATTCCAGATAGTGTTTGTTACTTCAGTTGCCAGATCATAAATCAAAGATGGGACATGGATGTTTGGATTATTTTAATTTGGTCTAATTTAATTAGCTGAACATTTCTAATAAACCAGCAAAAAGTTAAGTAACAACAGTTGTATTGATTTGACCATGTGATGGGCCAATACACACAAAATCTGTTCACTGAACACACCACTGGAAAAAAAAAAAAAAGAAATTGTTGTGCAGTGTAGCTTGTGTCAGTGTAGTTAATGATGTGTATTTGACACTAAGGACAAATGGAAGCCAAGAACAGCCTGAAATATCATGTACACTTTAAGATAGTGATTCAAGGACCAAAGGTTTAGCTAAAATATAAAAATACAGGGTTTTGATGATTTCTCATTTGATCAGTGACCACTGAACACCTGCTGCTTTATTTTACAGTCCTGTCAACTTCCTGGACCATACACAGCACAAGGGCCTGGCAGTGGCTGTGTTTGGAGTGCTTTTGTGCAAACTGTGGGGTCTTCTCATCTCCCCAAATCCCCTCCCTTTCACAACAGACTCAAAGAATAAACGTGAGCTCATTATCCTGGCTGAATTCATTTTTTCACATAGACTTTCTCTTTTTATTGCATTTATTTATCATTCTTCTGCTGTAGAAGTGCAAAAAAAATGTCAACAAGAACTGTTAAACAAGTTAAACTGAGACGTGTCTCCTTCAGTCTTTGTTAAATATATGTATTATATAACTGGATTATTTTGTTTCCATCTGCTATTTTTGACTCAGGCGTTTTGAGCAGCTTTGTGTCTGAAATTACATAAGAAATGACTGTAAGGAGTCGGTCCCCTGCTTCTTTACTCAAACCTCGATCAGAGCAAAGTTCTCTTTACATGAGCTTAGGGCAAAGTTTTCTACTTTGTGTAGCTGAAGCTGTTGTCATGATCTTGGTTTTCACACATTTCTGCTGTATTTGCAGAGAACTGGGTGATTCTGGGAGTCTTCTACTACCCCGCACTATACTACCCTCTCCTGGCATGTGGCACTTTACACAATAAAGTTGGCTATGTACTTGGCAGCCTCTTGTCATGGACACACTTTGGTGTATTGGTCTGGCAGAAAATTGACTGTCCCATGACATCTCTGGTAAGTAACAATCCTTTTCATTGTCAAAATGAGCTCCAGTTCACTTCACTGATTAGAAGAAAAAACACAAGGCACTTTTAAGTTTCATCATTTCCACCATCCAGTTACTCTCTGTATTGTGTGTCTGTCAGAGGATTAAGGATTATTTCAAAAGCAAAGCTGCTTTGTTCTAGTCTGGAAACCCATTGACTACCAAACAAGGCCCGTTTTGTAGTATTTGTAAGAGATGGGGTTTGAAAAGATGAACATTAAGCCTTCAAGGTAGATTCTTGGACACACATTTGAAGCTTTAAATGTTTCCCAATTCCAAATCCCAGATTTTGTACAAAGTTTTGAAAGTTTTCTTTTTTTTCTTGTGATGTGAATGGCTACAACTCAAAACAATTAGTTCCACTGTCTGGTAGTCTTAATCTTGAGGTTTTGTCACTGTTAATCACTTTAATGTGTGTCAGTAAAGATATATTCACACTACAGATTGTGTAATGGTTGTCTTATTCATTTAATGGTAGTGAAGGCTGAAGCATTTGAGCTTTTTCACATTATGAAAGTAAGTGAGCTTTTAAAGAGTTATGAGGAAGAAATCCTTGAGAGCGTAAGATTTCAGAAAAGATTTGGATTTTTTTTTCTCATTTAATGATAACCATTACTTAATGAGGGTCTGATTTTTCTGTGTAGTGAGTGTTTACTTCAGCAAACATGCAGACTCTCTCCATCACATGCTGCGACACAGTCATTACTGTCAATGCAAAACCTATTTTTAGTGTCACTTCAAAACTCCTTGGAGTTGCTGAGTGACTTAAAGTCTTCTTTTTTTCCGTTTGCAGATACACAAACACTACTCCCTCTTCTCCAGCCTGCCCCAGATAGCCTGCTTAGCATTTCTAAGTTTCCAGTATCCACTGCTTCTGTTCAAGGGCTTCAAGGGTACAGAAAAGACCAATGCCACAGAGGTAAGGCTTGATCTAAGAGCAGTTCCTCTGACCTGTCAGCTACAGGATGATTGAATAGCTCTTGCAGCTGTGATTGTTTTGCCTGATTACTAACTCAAAACAAATGTATATGTTCAAGCTAATGAAAAAAAGTAGCAAAGGCGCACATTTCATCTGAATCTGTGCACGTGATTCACCTTTTATAAGCTGCCTGCTAATCAAGAGGCTTACCATGCTCGTTCAGTCTAGGCTTACGGAAAATGTCAAGCCTATGCAGCACACCAGTGGCATAACCATTTTAAGTAGATTTGACGTAATTGGTTTGCGATATGTTCTTGATCAGATTATGAAAAGGTTTCCTTGTTTTTTAAGAGGGAGACACACAATGCTGGTTTTATTTGATGCTAATCGTGGCAAGGGTGAGACAAAGTTTGTGGAGGTGATTGCCTGGATTTTGTGTCACCTCTACCCCGTCTCCCTCAACCTCTTACACAGAAATGAACCCAATAAGCCTCATCGTAAAGAGGCTTTCTAAAATAACTTTCACAAATGACAAAATACAGTTTTAATTCGTCAATTTGTGCTGCAGAGTTTTAAAGGAATTTGGGACTTCGTAAGAGTCAACTAAAGCATGTACAATTAGATCCGTTTCCCAAACTTTTTCAGGGTCAAAACTGTAATTTGGGAAAAATTAACATGAACATCACTAGAAGCCTCATGGATTTCTCCAGGTCAGGCCTTTACTGCAACTGTTCTCCAGTATAGCTTGTTTGTGGGGTTTTTCCTGCCTTTAATTTAACTCAAAAAGTTAAACAGAGTTTGAAATGGTTGAGGTCAGTTAACAGAATCAACCATAGCAGATTATTCCCCTTCTTTACTCTAAAATCTCCAGGATTTTCTAAGTGTGTTTTCAGACATTTGCTCTCTGTAATGTGATAGACCGTCCAATCAGCTTTGCAGCATATGACTGAATCTGAGCAGACATCCATGCACACTTCACTATTCATCTGGCTGCTTCTGTTTTCTGTCATATAATCAATAAATGTTAAAGACACAATGCTGTTGGAAGCCATTTGGCCAAGCCCTCATGCCAGTACTTTGTTTTCCAAATTATATTGTGTGCATCAGATTGGGGACAGTTTCAAATCTAATAGCATTCACAAAATATTTTCTTTAATTTAGTTAAAAAAATAGAAACTTTTGCTGATCTCCTGGAAAGCATTTTTCTCTTGGCTGGATAATATTATGATTTTTTCTTTACTACAGAGAAAATCCTCTGATCATCCACCACTGCTTTCCTCTATAGATCCTGTATCTAGGCTTTTTTTTTTAAAGAACCAGGTGCTCAACCCTGTGATGTTTTTCTCTTTAGATGTACTAACCTGTAGAGCCAGCCACTATTAGAAGTTTTGCTGTCTTTCTGATTGATTTATTTTTGTTTTCTGTAATCTATGGGTGGCTTGCTTCAAGTGCAGTGGGAGCTACTTTCACAACATTTTGTTAAATTTAAAAATATGTTTGGATGTAAAAAATTCTAAAGACCTAGGCCTAAATAAATTCCCTTAAAATACTGTCCCGCTTTACCACACCATCCTTACCTTTGCATGATCTACTGATATAATTTTGCTTTTGATGATTTTTTTCTGAAGGATCTCAGCAGCAGCTACTATAAAGACTATGTTAAAAAAATGCTTAATGAGAAGAAGCCCAGCAAACTGAGGTAAGAATTATTGTTGATTAGAAAGTCACTTAACTTGCCGTGTTTTAGGATAACCCTACTTTTGTGTTTGTCTTAACATTTGCTAAGATGTGCAAACAATTTATATCAGGTTCATATTGTGTATCTAAATACTATTTTAAAGGTATTTGGATCTGGTTGGGTTTTGTCCTATAAGGTTGGCATGATTGCAAATCATTGTAAACTGGGCCTCTTAACCTGTTAGTTGTTTCACCTTTAAGCTTTTAGTCCTAACTATCCGACAGAGACTATCTTAAATTTTTTTTTATCTTGATTTTACTGCAGTCCAAATATATTTTCTTGAGCTTGATGGATTCTAAACTGATGGGGAAATGGTACATTTATAGAAATGTTTCCCATTTTCATGTAGAGTTTAAATTTATTTATTTATTTACTTACTTACTTATTTACTTACTTACTCGCCTACCTACCCTTTTACCTTCAGCACATCAAGCTCGGACAAGCCCAAACTCCCTCAAAGAATAGTTGATGCTGTGAAGTCATACATTTACACACCAGAGGACGGTAAATATGTTGTTTTGATTTTATTTTACTATTTTTTCTCAGAAGTTACGTTCAGAATCAGTCTTTTTATACAATATATATATATATATATATAAACACCAAATAACATTTAACTTTTTGGTATGTGTGTGTGTGTGTGTGTGTGTGTGTGTGTGTGTGTGTGTGTGTGTGTGTGTGTGTGTGTGTGTGTGTGTGTGTGTGTGTTTCAAACAGCTTTCCGATTCCCCCTGAAGTTGGCAATATGTGGTGTAGTATCTTTCATAGCCCTGTATCAGGTAACTATCACATCTGCACTTACACTTGATACATTTACTCTTGTGAATATTCGGTCAAATATAATATATAAGAATACAATAACACATGCACAACAAATTAAATTACCTGCAGTGTTTATTAAATCTTTATTTATCGCTGACACATTCCATAAACTTTAGTCAGTCTTTTCATGAATAGACCATGTGTGCGACATTCAAATGATAGTTTAATTGTTAACATTTCAGCATAGTGTAGGACCACTTTTAACTCCCACATCCAGAAAAACCTTTATATGGTCATAATATTGTCAAGTTTTTCTCTGTAATGAGGAAAAATCTTGATTTCTTTTCAGATGGGTCTTGTATTGATCTCATCAGTGGTGCCAACTCTCCAGACCGCCCGGTATGGAGTGGATGAAGATATTGCAAATGTCTTAGCCGGCTTCAGGATTATTCTGTCTCCTGACAAACACGAAGTTGTTAGAATTGTGGTGTATTACATGTGGTGTGTGGAAGGTGAGTCACATCAGAAGAAGCCAATTGGTCACATGATTTGTTGAGGCTTTTTTTCCCTTCTTAAGCTACATGTACTTTAACATGCTTGCCTCACATACTTTGTTCTGTAATATTTATGCTTTATTGTGTTTCAGTGGATGACAACTATTTAAACTTGTCATGTGCTGATTTCCCTGCAGTGTGCTACATTTCAGCAATGACCCTGTCTTGTTTGGTCAACTTGGCTATGCTCATGCGGTCTATGGTTCTGCACCGGTAGGTCTGAAAACAAAACAGCATACCAGCTCCATTTCTCTTTCTCTTCTGCATTTTCTTTTCTCTTGGCTGAGTGTCCAATAATTGTAATTGTGCTTTGCATTCTTGTTCCTTCATTATAAAAGCAGGCTTATTATAACATAATGGAGTCCTAATCATCCAGAGAAAGCATTCGCTCTGTGCTAACTGCTGCTACAAATGAAAATGACTATTATCTGAAGATGAGAAATGAAATGCTGCCATTACCATAAGCGGCAGTGTAATAAAAGAAATGGATTTCTGAGTCGAGCATTAAATTGTATTCCAGTTAAATGGCCTCATTAATCTACCATATGATTTTATGCATTTAGCGATGAATGTATTGCACAGTGCTACAATGTCTTAATTCTGTTTTTCTTTCTTTAGGTCAAATCTGAAAAGTCTGTACAGAGGAGATATCTACAATGTCTACAACTGCCAGCGCAGTATCAGGGCATCCAGACCAGCACTGGTCTGTTGGATGGGATACACCAGCTTCACAGCAGCTCACATCTGCATCGGTACAATTACACTCTGAGCACTGAAGACAAAGTGATGATGTAAACATTTTTATTCACTTCTTTTACATTTACATCTCCTCGTGGTGTTGCAAAACTGGATATTGTATGTAATATAGTGGGGTATGCTGTGCCACTTAAATATATTGTACATGCTCTAAGGAGCTAGTTTATACTCATCAAGTGTCTGTTTTTCTGTTTATTTTCCTAAAATACCTTTTTCTATAAACTGGTTGACTCAGCTAGAAACTATCTGGGCTTTTTAAGGTTTAGAAGAAAACCTCTCTTCTCTATTTGAGAGAGGTTGTGCTGTAGAATAGTTGGAGTCTGGACAGGCTCTGAAGTTCTGGTCTGTCCTCTGCAGGCATGATCATCCAGACCTTGGTGTTCTTCCTGTGCCTTCTGATCGCCGTCTTCCTCATAATCATACCCATCCTGCACAGGCAGAATCTGATTCTCTTTCAGATTTTGTGGAGCATGTGGTGAGTGTTTTCACATTTGCTTTTTAATAGACAGCTTTCCAAAAGCACAACTCCGCACTGTGACATTTCTTTCTTAGTTTCTAATACATTTTGTAGTTGTAATTTTTAATCTAATGATTAAAGCCTCAAGTTTAATGACCAATAAAGACTCCTTTTTAAGTTTTGTTGTTGTTGTTGTTGCTGACACCTGAAGCAATTTTCAGTAAAAAAAAAAAAAGAAAAAAGGTACTTTTTTGTTCACAGAAATAAATTGGATTCACATCATTTCCTGTTAGCTGCAAACAGTGTTTTGCACCCTTTGTCTTAATTTGTTTCACTGCAGGAAATGTTTGTGGCTTTTGTTCTTTCAGGCCCTTCTGGCTGATGATTCTCTTGGCTGTGTTGATTCAACATATCACCGCCAGGTTTTGCTTTATCAAAAAAACAGCAGGCACAAGAGACTTACACAACAGGTAATGTACTTCTGCATCCATTTTGTCTGTCAGTGCTCCTCGTTTCGTCCTGCATGTTTGATGCACTTTAACTTATCTTACAGGGGTAATCTGTTCCTGCTCACATACCTGCTGTTTCCTGTCAATGTTCTGATTGGGGTCCTACTGGCTCTCTGGCGAATGATTATCACAGCCCTGTTTAACATTGTCCACATGGGACGTACGGACATCAGTCTTCTTAACCGCAATGTGGAGGCATTTGACCCAGGTGAGCTAGATATTCTGCACTATGGATAAATGATGATCAACATAGTTACATTAACACTGGCTATCCGAACACACTGAAAGACAAATAAATATATATTACCAGCATCCTTTCATATTTGTGTTGTTTTTCATGTAAATTGCATGGAAAGCAGTTTTTAAATGAGAAAAAGCCTTTTTTCCCATTTAAAGGCTAAAAATTTGCATCCTGTCGACTTACCTCTTTAGCCAGCTCACTGCAGCTGTATGATATCTGTATTCTGTGCAATGCAGGGACACTAATTGCACACTGATGTCTGAAATGCTGAAATGGCAGCAGATATAAGACATCTGTTGTCAGGAAAAGCAGGTGGTTTAAAAGAAAAGGAGGGAAAAAAAAGTGTGATTGTGCAGCCATTATGTGTGATTGCCTCAAAGCCAACATGGAGTGCAGTTCTTTGTGTTTATTGCTTTTGCCCTGTCAGAGTGATCCCCCCTCCCTCTGTCTTCCTGCAGCTTACCGCTGCTATGCTCATTATCTGAAGATTGAAGTGAGCCAGTCTCACCCTGTGATGAAGGCCTTCTGTGGGCTGCTGCTACAGTCTGTGGGCCAGGACAGCAAAGCTGCGCAGGCGTCTCGGGATGCCGAAGAGGGTCTGTAGTACAAAACTCAGTCCACATCATCTGTACTTCATTTTTTGTGCCGTTATTTTCTTTCACAATAACTATAAGCAAACTGTGCATGAGATGAAGTCTCATTTCAGGTGTTATTAATATACATTTAGAGCTCGGTGCAGAGTTTCAGCCAAATTCTATATTACATTCATTTAAATTAACTACATTTTTTTTTTTCATTTACAGTCAGCATAACACATCGTCAGATCATAACGCTCTCATGCACACTGAGATGATATGAGACCTTCACAGTTCTGATTTAATATGCCCTGAACAAATTGAGTCTCACTGTAGAATAATTCACAGTCTTGCTGCTGGTCTCAATCATATCTGCACTGCCCATATGACTCTGAGCTCTCATCCTCTTGCACAAAAAAACAACCTATTCAATACTTAATATGATGTTTTACTTATACAGATCCAATCAATGTATCTAATCTTTTTTTTTTTTTTCATATTAAATTACCAAAAGCATAAACAACTGCTTTTAGTTTAGCTGTCAAACTGCAGTGATACTAATTACACAAGGAGGAGGTGAGTGATGGTTACCCACGCATGTGGTGACAAAAGGACATGCATTATGGTGAGAAATTAGCTGAAAAATCCAATAAGACTCATCCGTTGCTGTGACATGAAGGTGCAGCTGAGTTCAATTATAAATGTACCATAGACATGGTGTGTGTTGGTATCTAGAGAACAATACAATTATCAGGAATCATCTATTGTTTTACAGAGATTATTCCTCCAGTTGCTGATTACAAAGATGAGCTACAGTAATTGCCTGTTACATATTCATGTATCCTAGAGGGATTTAAGCTTTCAGTATCTTAATAGCAAGCCGATATGCTCGCACAGTACTTACAGGATTAGAATATGATTGCTTTCTATTATTACTCTTTCTGTAGTATCTAGCTGGTCCTGGGTGACCTATATAAGAGTCTCATTTCTGCTTGGATTTTTTTTTTTTTTTAAAAAAAGGTAATTATTTATACGGCTATAATGCCCATGATATAATTTCTAAATGTCTTCAGGGATCCAGCTGGTTCAGCAGGAGAAGAAACAGCACAAAGTGTCCAGTGCCAAGAGAGCCCGCAGGCACTGGCAGCTCCTGTACACCCTGGTCAACAACCCCTCCCTGGTGGGCACCAGGAAGCACTTCCAGCATCAGACCACAGAAAGCTTCCTTAATGGAAGCCTTAACCGCAGCACCAAGGAGGAGAGTAAGAAGGAGGCGGCAACCAAGGAGGCAGCGGCCACCGCCAGCAACTGAACAAGAATACAATCCTAACATTGTATTGGCTGCAGAGGCTCTAGGTTTGAGTCAAATACTGTTGTATACTATTTGTCCAAACCTACAGTATATGTGTCTGCATTTGGCAATAGAAGTGTGTTCTAGCTTGATGCCTCATGTAGAGATATAATGAATCTTTCCTATTTATCTGGAGACTGAGTCCTTTCTTTGCTCTTTGTGTTATCTTATTTGTATTTAAGGGCGTCAGTCTTAGGTCTGATGGGAAAGCTTGGGTGGCACTGATTCATCTAAAATAATTTTCAGTACATTTATGTGGTTATTTTGGGATAGAACTTATCTGCCCTAGATTTTAACCTTATCACGTTTTCCTATACAGTGCAGAAGATGCAAATTTACACTTGCCGAAACTACCACATGGATGTGCAACCCACTGAAACATCCTTTTTAAAGAGGGTATTTATATAGAAAAAGAGAATTATTTATGAATAAACAAATTTAAGTATTTTAATAGACTGGCCAATGAACGCTCTTTTTTTTCAACTCATTTGGCTACATTTTGTGTAATTAATTTAGTAACCTGTGCAATATAGGAGCTACTGGAGAATTACGCCTTTTCTCTGTTTTGTTTGTAGAATATCAAGTCTAAAACCACTTGCTGCTGGCTAAACTCTTTTCTGGTTTCTCATGTTCATCCCGTTGCTTGTCTCTGCGTTTATTTTAAGTGCCGACTGTTATGTAAAAATATAAAGATCCGACTTTTTCCTTCTGATTCTTGTGAAAATAAAGCAAAAACAAAAAGCTTCTCTTTTATGATCTGAAGACCTAAATATTGATTTAAATGCAGATGTATGAAATGTTGCATTTTGTCTTTGTTGAAATTATATAAGGAGGACAAAGAGAGGTGTGTGTCGATTGGCGCTTTAAAAATAGTTTTTTTAAAATCTACATTTAGCATTAAACACGCTTATAGACTCTCTGATTTACCTACAGTAATATTTATTTAATATTATTTACCTCAAAGAAGTTGCATAATAAAACTGTCAAAAGAGGAAAAGGAAAAATATTAGATCTGGATTTTTCTCTTGTTAACTGGTGATAGCTGCGTATATATATATATATATATATATATATATATATATATATATATATATATATATATATATATATACCTGCGCACATCTGCGCTACAAAGTCAGTTCATTTCAAACAAATCCAAACAGTCCGTTAAGTTTAATACGTTTTATTAATTCCACTTACATAAAATTATATCAAAAATCTCAAAAGATCACTTTTCCGTTTTACATGGTTCACAAAAAACTCACTATATGCATCAAATTACAAGAGTGAAGCCGCCAGACGCCCACTGCGCCACTTTTTCGTGCGACTTCACTGAAACGGTCGTAAAAAAAAGAATATTTCAACATACTTGGCTTTACATCACAGGTAAAGACAGTCACATCTAAAGTCCTACAGACTACACTACGAAAACACACACAAGGAAATACGTGTGACATGCCATAGACACGTTCATTGTAAAAAGCGAGAGTACAGCAGGTAGCCGTTGATTAAGAGGTCAAAGTCGCACATTTTTAAAGTCTAACATTACGTGGAACAACATGTTGTTGGTGAATAACCCGGAATTTTTTTCTGTTAAACACAACTGAAAGCACAATCTCCCTTTTGGACTCAGGGCAGCGGGTATAAGCGCCCCTGTGTGCGCACTGACAGTGCGAAAGTCAGAACGTCCGCAGCCTTTTCCTATCCCTATCACTCATCGTAATACTTTGTTACACCAAATGCGGGATTAGTTCTGTGCATAAGTCAAGTGGAGCTGAAGTTCCGACACCTGAGAGGATGGTAAATGGCTCTCCCAGAGCCTTGCACCGAGAGAAAGAAATTGGTCCCTGATGCATGTTTAAATAAAGATCGTTTTATAAAATATGGCACATTTTTGCGTGTTTTTGTGCTCCCCAAAACTGTGGTTAAAAAATGTATATTTTCCATTAATACGCCCTGCAATTAACTCTCTGTGCCTTGCATTTGCACATTTTTCGCGCCTGCCCATGTGCGTGTGACCTACAGAAAGGGATCATTTTGCTGCTTTCCGGTTAGTTTTGAAGTCTGATGAACTGATTAAATTTATGCTTGTGCCGTGCAGTCTATTTTTTAAATCCCACAATAGACTACAAATGTAACATGACTTCACAATCTTTCTGATTAGAGGAGGACTTTCTGAGGTAAAAAAAAAAAAAAAAACAAAGATTAATGACTGGCCTTTCTTTGAAATCATACGCCATCGTTTTTTATGTGTGGCAATGATACGTGAGTTACCTGCTTAAATGTAGGCTACTTAAAAGTAAACTTTTTTACAAAATTCTCGTAGGAGATCCGTGGAGATCAGCGGCTCGGCTGCTTGTAGTTGCCGTTTATTTCCTCCGAGATGTTCACGGCCTCTGCTCCGAGCGGTAATCTATCACTGTATTCGGATCCCACCTCAAACTCCTCCTGGTTGGTTTTGGATGATGATCCGGGGATGGACTCGGTCACCACGCTCCCCTCAGCCTCACCTTCTCCGTCTCCTTCCTCTCCCTCCGCTTCTCCCTCCCCTTCGCCTAACTCGCTGGGGTTGTAGGTTTTCTCTGACTCCACGAAAGACGCCCTGGGATCAAAATCTCTGGTCATTTGTTTCTCCACCTGATCCGGATTCTGAGCTTTCATGATCAGCTTGTAAGTCTTTCCTTGGTACTTGTATAATAGATGGCAGCAGGTGGCTCCCAACAAAGGAACAGTGGCCAGACCCAATAGGAAAATGCTGACAACCACGATGATAAGTAGGGAGGGGATCTTCTTTCTAGTTGTAAAGACTACTTGGACTTGACAGTCCTGCCCTCCATAGGTGAGACAAAGAGTGTAATTTGTGCCAGGTTGTAAGCCATGGAAGCGGTAGGTATTAACCCCTTCCTCTATATTGGACCACTGAACCACTGAGTGTCCATTTCCTGTATTTATACAGAGGTAGAGCATGTCTAGTGTGGTCTTACTGGATGAGGACTGTAACAGACCCAAAGGCTCTTTGTTCACCGTTTCTTGGTCTTCAGTTTGACTGAGATGAAGGTTAGATTTGCTGCTAGGGAGCTGCAGTGGATTCAGCTGCACTTTGGCCTCAGTCTCGGAAACTTCTAATGCAATAACTCCAAAATCAAACGTATACTGCTTCAGGTCTTCCAAAGTCATGTTAAAAGCATGGTTAGAAATGTATTCACTGCTGTCTCTCACACCACACTTGCTTGCAAAGCTGGAGTCCTTAGAAACCCCTCCAGCAAGCTCTGTGTCATCAGGTGTGTCTTTTGAAGCATCAGGACTGCCCTTTGTTTTTTCATTGTGCTTGTCCCAGTTGATCACATTGTTTTTAGAGATTTTGGGGTCTGCAGGCTTTTTTCCAAATGGGCGGATCTTGTCCACAGTTGAATCAGGGATTGAGTTGCTGCTTTGTTTTTGTTTGCCTGCCAGAGCCACTTTAACACTGCTCTCTGCCTTACCTAACTCGTTTACCGCAGAGCAGCTGTAATTTCCGTCCTCCTTTTTACTCAGGCGGGGGATAATGAGAGAGCCATTCCTAAAGACTTGGAATCTGTTGTTGGTTGTTTTATCATTTACAGGCAAATCATTCATTTCTCCGGTGGAGGGCAAGGGGAACAGATGATTTTCATTTCCTGCTGTCACCTCCCAGGTGACCAGTGGTTTGGGACTTCCTTTTGTCTCACAATTTAAGATGACCGAGACACCTTCATAGAGATCTGTGTTGTCGACGTTTGGTTGATATGTTATGGTGACAGCAGGGACTTCACAGTCCAGTTTGGGAATCTTTGCAACCATCACACCCTTCAGAAGTTCAGGGGTTTCACATTGAATTAAATTTGGGTCAGGGACAGAAATTTTGGTTGTTGCCATCCAATCCCTCAGCCACTCCAGACTGCAGGAGCAAGTGAATGGGTTGCTGTAAATCTGCAGATGGGACATAGAAGAGAGGGCACTGAAGGTACCCTCCACAATGGTGGTAAACTTGTTGTTGTTAATGCGAAGTGACCTCAGGTCTTTGAGTGTGGAAAAAGCATCCTTTGGAAGGTTCACCATCTCATTGTTGTTCATTTTCAGAAGCTGCAGGGCTGTGAGGTTTCGCAGATCTTCCCATGGAAAGTTAACAATTTTGTTGTGGCTAATGTCCAAGTTGCGAAGCTGAATCAAGGGGGCCAAAGTGCCTGATTCTATAGTGACTATTTCATTGTGAGCCAGCCAGAGAGAGGAAACCTGAGTGATATTAACGAAGCTTTTACTCTTCAGCAATTTAATCTTATTGGCTGAAAGGCTCACAGTGGTGACATTGGAAGGGAGGCCAACAGGTACTACTAGCAGGTCTTTGTAAGCACAGTCAGCAAACTGGTGGGAAAATTTATCCTGGCAACTGCAGAGCTCGGGACAGCACTGCACAATGCCAATCACAACAGTCCACAAGGCAAGGAGCTGCAGGAGCTTTGTTGCCATTTTCTGCACCTGGAAGCATCAACAAGCAGACATCAGAAAAGGGAAATGTTTTAATGAAATAATGATAAATCATTGTATAACAGAAAAAAACTCTAACGCTAAACAAAGTGTATTGCAACGTTAAAAACAAAGAGACTAATCCCCAAAACAGAATCTGTTAATAATGCAGTGACTGGCGTATTAATAAATAACGTTTCATTGTTTTCATTGCAAAACATAACTACACTGTTTAGAAGTATTTTATAAACATGGCAGAAAAATATAAATGCAGATTTGTTGTTTGTTATATGTGTAGACGTTTAGGGGTCAGATGAGCGCGTTTCTACAGTCAGGTCCGGGCAAACTGGCGCTGTCCATGGTGTTGAAGCGATTTTTGCTCTCTCATTTAATCAAATCCTGTTTACTTTTAGCAGTTAATATATTCGTATTTCACTTAGGCTTGTGATTGTACTGAGTATATTTCACTTTTGCACAAATGTGACACCTGGAATTGATGTACAACCTGAAATTGATCTTTAATATTAACTTCGATCCGGATGTTGATCAAGTTGTTTTTCCTTAGCTTGCCTAAAGTAAATGCCCTATTAACTACAGAATAGTCTTACCTGTTCAATGTTAACTTCAGTGCCCGTGTCTTATAAATGACTCCCGGAGTTTACAGTCCTCTAAAACAACTTTAATGGTGGAAAATGCTGGAGTCCTCACACATCGCGGGTCCTTTCACACGGTTTTTGCATTCGTGCACAGCGCTGCTGAAGGACGGCGGCAGAAACATTTTTCCCGGTGAGTTGCTGCTGCAAGTCCGTCGGCGCTTTTTCCCTCTCCAACGAGTGCGGGGTCCACTGCGCGTGCCCGCGGCTGCGGAGCGAGAAAAGGAACCATGAACGCGCAGCCTCTCCCATCTCTCTTCACTATTAAAGATACAGAAGCTCCTGGTCCTCCGCCCTCAACGAAAATTCATAATTTAGCAGCGTTGTTTAATTTATCACTCCGACCCAAACCTCTGACCTCATTCGGTTTGTCTGTGCAGTTTTGTCTCTAAATAAAGCACTCGGACAAGAGTTTGCAAACCACTTACAGATTTCAAGTTTTGATGCGAGTAACAGGCTGCACACACAATGGCTGCATGTGAAGTGATCTTTGATTTAGAGAAAAAGAAAATAATAATAATAATAATAATAATAATAAAAGAGAATAAAAAGTAAAAGGCTTAAAAGAAAGTCAGTAAAGAGTCATGTAATAGAAAAAATCCAAATATTGGGCCATAAAGTCTCCTGATGATTTGTTGGCGTCTGCCATCTATAAATGTTATTTAAACAAACACAAATGAATGAATGAATGAATGAATGAATGAATGAATGAATGAATGAATGAATGAATAAATAAATATGTGGGTAGAAGTTATTTTTTTTCCTTTGAAAATATTCTTACTGTTGCAACTGGAGCATAGTTCTTTCAGCTTTCTCCCTGGGTTTCTTTAGGTGTGTGTTGTAACTATAATGACGCGCAATTTGTGATCTTGAATAAACATTACAATTCATTTCAGTTCGATAAATATTTGGCTCATGATTTGCGCTCCGTTTCCTGCTTAAATACTGCCACCTTCTGGTGTGCAGACTGAAATTTTCCTGCCAGTTTAAGAAGCAGATACACCATTACAGGAAAATAAGATACAGTGAGTTTAAAGACTAAAATGTCACTCAGATTTACTGAGTCATAGTGAAAGAAAGCCAGAAAGCCATGTCCCTTTAGTCTGATGGCCTGTCTAATGTTTTGACACAAACAGCTTTGTACATTTTACATTTCATGTAAACATCACTTATATACATGCTGAAATCTTCATGAAAGTGTTCTGCTACTGGTTACTTTCAGGGCCGTAGACCTCTATCTTTCCAGGGGAGACCCTACTTTCCTCAAAACAGCAGCGCCTTCATAAATCCCTTCTGAAGTACTGGAGGTCTAACACAAGGTCTTCCAGGAAATCCATCCACCTATTTGGGTCTAACAGTGGTAATTCTTCTCAAAACAGCATCAATTTAAGAGTGGAACAACACTCACCTTCTCCAAAGAGAGTCAGTATTTGGTCCTGTTTGATGTCGAAAGGGTCTAAGTCCCTCTAGCTATCCTTAAATAAAAGGATGGGTCGGGGACCTTCAAAAGTGAATCAGGTTTTTCCTCAAAAAGAAAAAAAAAAAACCTGAAATCTATTATTAAAAAATAAGAGGCAAGATACAAGTAAATACAATCCTAAACTAGAGATTGATGCCTCTATGGAAAAGATCTGCCGCCCTGGAATAAAAAAGGAGAGCTCTCTTATTGGCGCGTGCTGCTTTTTCAACTTTCAACAGCCCTGCTGTAAGTGTGAGTGAGCAGGTTATTTGTAGAAAAGAGAAAGTGGAGGCTGCAGGGACTTTTTGAGGTCTGAAGTTTTACAGTTTTAAGATACCTTTAAACTTTCAAGCTTCACAAATAAATGTAAAAATTAGGAAGATGGTCAAGTTCAAAATTAGTTTTCTCAGCTTTATAATGGAAAGACTTCATTTATTAACTGGTATAGACTCCATTTCTTGTCTTTCTTGACACAGACAGTTCTCTCCTTCTTCAAATTACTCTCACCTTTCTTAGCGGTTTCATTATCTCCTTGACTTCGTCTGACTAACTGTACAGTGTTAACACCATACAAAGAAGAGTGTAAATCACAAATTTAATTATGATACAATATTATATTGATTCAGTGGATCATATCCATGGAGTATCACATATTCTGCCACAATACAGTTCAGGAGCCATTGATCAATATGGCAAAGTTTAAAATAGGTAATAGTTTTTTGGTAATTTTGCTATAATAAACAAAGTAATACAGTCTGACTTTATCATAGTTACATGCCACACCTTTGGATAGTGACATTTTCCTCATCACATCAAAATAAGACACTGTGGTTGCCCCGTGACCCAGAATTGGACTAAGCAGAATATAAATAAATAAAAAAATAAATAATCTTTATTTATACAGCACTTTTCATAGTAAATGTTACAAAATGCTTTAGAGATTTTTTTTTAAAAAGTATCAGCCCTAGTTACTGTAAGGTTGTAAACATGTTGAATTCTGTGTGATAGCAGTGACCTCTGCTGTTCAAAGCCTGAAATTACAGACACAACCGTACTAATTCTAAACTTTAATGGGCCTGACATCTGATATTTAAAAAAAATCCCTGGATCAGGTTTTTGCAGAGAGGAGGGGGAATGCTTCAGTTTCCACCAAAAACTTCTGTTGTTTTAGCTTTCTTCTTGTGCACTTTCCAGTGTAAGTTGTTTTTCTTCTTTTTTGTTTTACTTTCCAGTGAAAGTGTAAGTTACTCAGGAAATCTTAAATGCATACAGTCTAAAGAGATCAAGGTTTTCTTTTATCAGAAAACAGCATAGCCAGCAGGTCACACTCCCTGTATCTGCCAGCTTAGACTTCTGCTTGGCACCATCTTGTCTCCTGGCTACAGTACAAGATAAGATACTGCGTTCTTTAAGTAGGCCTAAGTTAAATCCTATCGGTGATGCTCATTCATTGTTGTTATGGAACCATTTGACATGTTTCTGTTTTCATTCCACAACATAAGATGAGGGCCAGGAATTTATTATTATGGGTGGACACACCAGACAAACTCACATACATGACGACATGTGAGGCAATAGTTCCACCCATACCATGATGTCCATCTACAGGCAAATGAGAGTGGTTGGTCATTTCTTCCAACCAAAGTAACAACAGCAAGGTGTGGACATATCCTGTAGCTAGCATGTTGGCATTGCAGCCAAGTAAAAGCTCAGAAGTATCATTAGTTCTGCAGGCATTATAGAAGTGGAGAGTGTTGTTGAACTCTGTGTGTAAACAGGATGTACTCATTTGGTCACCGTTAAGAGTGCTGAGACTTGAGATCCAGGAAAGGCAGATTAAGCTCATGGGTCTTAAAGCACTGTCTGACCTCTCACCAAGCTGCAAGTACCTCACTGAGTGTTGTGATGGAAGAGTTTTCCACTGTGATGAAGCACAGAACTTCCTTGACACCACTTCAAGACTGAAAGAGATATGACTCTGAGATACTGTTCACAACCCAGTTTTAGCTTCATTTTTTAAATAACTAAATCAATTCATAGCATTTATTAAATATTCAGTATTTTTAGTTAAAGCAGTACAGAAATAAACATTTGTTTCTTACAAAGTAAAATCTCTATTAGAGCTAAAATAATTACAAAAAAATATTAAAAATTAAACAAAACAATAACAATAACACAAATGACAGAACATATCCTTCAGTGCCTTGTTTTCAAAAGATCTGGAATACTGTAAAAAATTAAACAAAGTAATAGATATTAAACAGAAAACAAGACTGGTGGTCTCCTCTCTCTTCAGTTCTAAGAAGAAGGCATTCACCAGTTAAAAAAAGCTTTTCACATCACTGAATACTTCTCTATGTGGTCATATCATGTTAACATTAGCATATCATGCTAGATAAATGATACAATCCAAAAACAATCTGCAAAATCATAATGCTCATCCTAATTAGCTTTGATCCAGATCCAAACGTTTGTTTTCTTTTGTTGCCTTTGCTTTTCTGAAAATGTGTTTGTATCAAAATCCAAATTTTTCATTAAACAATTCAATTGATCTCTTTTAGCAATTAAAATGTAGTCTGCACTATTATCAGTTAAATACAAGGTTTAAATGAACTGTAACAAAGCGTTTTTCTAAATTACCTTTAACGTTTCATATCAGCTTTACTCATATGCAGGGCTGCACATAACACAAAAATGTATTATCTTATTATGTTTGCATTCAAGAGTATTGCATTGTTTATATTCCAGTAACATCTTTTACACATATATGTTGAACTCGCAACACTGAAAGCATTAAAAGGCACAGTAGCTCATTTAATTTCACAACACCCTGGGGATTTGTGTTTTTAAACATTTTAAATTTTAATGCTTTTTAAGACTTATTGCTGAACTAGTTCCCTGATCAACCTTTTCTTGTATTACTAATAAAGCAGGTTTAACATTAATCATTACAATAACACATTAAAAACTTCCCTGGCAGATTGACAAAAGGCAATCATGCAGTGCATGCTCACGCATCAGCATGAGTTGTTGCTGTCAAATGTTTGTTTTCATACACTCTGCAACTCTAATTAAACTGCACATTTTTTCAGATGCTTGTCCAAATACTGGCTGCGTTGAAACAGGATAATTTAGTTTCCCCAATCCAGGTCCTCGGGACCACTTGCTCTGCATGTCTTTGGCGTGCTCCTACTCCAACACACTGGATTCAAATTAATGAACTTCCTCATCAAGTTATTTTCAGCCTGTTAATGAGCCATTCAGTTAATTTAGTTGTTAAAGTAGGATTACATCTAAAACATGCAGGGCAGGGGTCCCGAGGACCTGGACACTGATTTAGTAGGATTCCTGAGCTGCTTCCACAATTCCGTAAAATCCTCTCATACAATGGAGGCAGGAAAAGAAGGAAACCACTCAAGAGCTTTACAATTTTGTAGTTTGTGAGGCTGGAGGAATATGCAAGACATTAAAACCACCCTAACACAGCAGAAACTTTTATGCAGTCAAACATTGGCATGTGTTCTGTAAAAACAGACTAAACTGTCATCTATAAGAAACTCCAGTTCATAGATTGCTTGTATCACCTTATTTTGCTTTAACTAAAACATAATAATGGATTCAGTTTACATTGTGCTTTCTTCATGACATCCAAAATGCTTAAAAATGAATCCTTCATTTGCTCCTCATTCATACTCTGTAGTGGTAAGCTACATGTGTAGACACAGCTGCTCTGGGGGAGACTGACAGAAAAAATGGCAGCCACACCTGCTCCAACGACCATTAAAAGAAATATTCACCAGTAATGCTGACACTGGAGGCAAGGAGGGTGAGGTGTCTTGCCCAAGGACACGACAGATTGATAGAGATGAAGCAGGATTCGAACTGCCACCCCTCCAATTATTGAATGGCCAGCTTCACCTTAGCCACTACTGTCCCCACAAAAGAAGCAAAAGAAAAATGTTTCTTTGCTATTTTTCTTTTTCTTTTGGACAATAATAATAAGAATAAAAGTGTTTTTTTTTTTTTTTTTTACAAATGGTTGAGACGGCATTTCATAATATAGTAACAATAGTGAAATGGTCCCCACAGTAAGGGGATAAGAAAGACTTGCTTTGGGTATTACATACCGAAACCAAGTAATAGAGATAACCCGGGCAGGTTTACTTCCACTAAACTTAATTAAAATTTATTATAGCTATTGAAAAATTTGCTCTACTAAATAGTAGAGGGGGCTGTTAAAGGGTTACCTCTCTTAGAGCATCTCATACAAGTTAGCAAAAACCCTTTCAGCTTATACACTCCTCACAACATTCAACATATGCTCTGCTGTTGACCTGTTGCATTCTTTTCACCTCAATTACCTTATCCTGTTCTGGTTTCTATTTAAAACATACTTGACTGTGAAGGGTTCCTGTGGACTGTTCTGCCAAGCACAGCTAAATGTTTTCATATGCACAATTATGCTGACATGACTGGAGCTTTCATTTGTCCAGCAGGTTCACTGGTTTTAAAGTGAAGTATTCATTAGTGCTGCATCTGTCCATACCAGAAAACAACTTAAAAGAGCTGATAGCTGACCATCTAGCTAGAAGGTTTTGTTATGTTTTAATTATTTGCACAAGTTATGTGTAAATTCCCCACACTGCTACGGCCTGCAGTGTGACCAATATTGTCTGTGGAACAAGACCTGATGCTTTGTTTCCTTCATTAATATGGTTGTTTCTTTCAATGTGCTTTTCTTTAAGAGGAATTATTTGCTCTGTAAGCTGATATGTTTTCACCACTTTCATGTGGTCTCTCTCTTTGGAGAGGCAGTCATAGTTGCCATAGTTTTCCTTTGCCATGGAAGGAATGAGGTGCAGACAGTTAGAATGCATCTGCAGACAAGGACTGCTATGGTTTCCATGCTTCCAGGTGTACACAGCATGGTAAGAGTCTATAGGGCAGGATAGGTAAAAAGGGACACCCTGGTGGACTGAATGAACTGTCCTTATATTCATTGTTGAAGCATCGTCTCGTTTGGACCGTATTACTTGCTTTTGGTCTGAAAAAAAAAAAATTAAAAGAAGGTTCAATAGAGATTTATGGAGCTAGTGTGTTTAAATATGTGAAAGGAAGTAAAAGCACATATCAATTCTAACTGTCTGTATGCACATAATATTTAAAGTTGCACAACATAACTTCCCAACTCTAAAACTCCATGCTGCTGACTTGTTTTTATGGCCCAGTGTCATTTATTCTGTTCATTCCTGGAGCCATCATTACCCAGCAGCATGCTAAGGTTGACAAACTGCAATTCACAAACTTAGCTGGCAAATCTGCCAGTTCAGTTCAGTAGTGTTGCTTTAAGCACTGATTAAACTTTTAATTATAACTCAACTCAACTTTATTTATAAAGCCCTTTAAAGCAACCACAGTTAAAACAAAGTGCTGTACATAAATGGACAAGCAAATCAAATCAAGTTTTAAATAGTTTAAAAACAAGTCCATATTACAACATTTATTTTGCTTTTCTTTTTCACAACTAGCTGAATATCCAAAAGAGATACTCAGTTTTACTCACTGGTGAGATTTTTCTAATTACTAACCAATCATGGAGGGATGGTAGGTCCTTAACTTTACATTGTGTAGAAAAACAGTGCTGTAGTTGTCTTGCTGCCCATGTTTTTTGTACCTAATCATGTTAATGACATGATTTTTCAGTCTTCCAAAATTAATTTGTAATCATGATTTTTATCAGTAGTTGGAGTTTTATTATGTACAGCATTCACATGTATTTGGTTGGTATTTCATTGTTGCTTTAAATGCAGTGATACAAATACACAACTAAATAAAATGGAATTGGAACAGATACAAAACAAACAGGGATAGAGACAAAAAATATGTCCCTATCCCAACATCATAGAGATTTGAATATAAAGTTGTGCACGTAGTAGGAATTATGACTATCTCATCATTAGTTACCTTCTGTTGTTGGAGGGCACACACTTATTTGTCCATTAATGACATTTTGAATCCCTCCACTGTGTAAAAAAAAGAGGTATCTTCAATCAGATTTATTACTGTTCTTATTTTTGATTCACTTTAACTTCCGTCTACAGGTCACACTGACAAATGCTACAGGCATTTAATTCTGTTGTAATATGAAATGTTCAACAGAGTCTTGCTCGGAATACAGTTCACACTTACGTGACAGTTGGGGTGCATCCTAATGCAGTCCAGGAACAATACGGGTCCCGCGCCAGGACACATTCAGCACATGAGTTGTTATACTCTTCACATCTCTGGAGGTCCACGATGAAGATTTTCTCAGAAAATCCCACAACTAACTTTTTCTGAGCAAATAAACCAAAAAGTTAATTTTAGTTTAAACGTTTTAATTTAAAAGCTTTAAACACAACTTCCTCACCACTTTATCATGCATATTTGAGAATATATAAATATGAACTTTTTGCCTCTTGCCACATTTAGTCTCCACCAGCTCCTTAGTAAAATACAGGCTTTTTAACTAACTCTGTCTTTCTGCAGGTATTAAACAAAGAATACTGTGTTTTTACTAGCTGTAAACAGCTGGAAGCTGTAGCTGCAGAGAGCATGATAACAGCCGTGAGACTGATCAAAGAACCATCATACAAAAGCAGCAAGATAAAAGATGCTTTTGAAGCTGTGCAGAGCCAAGGGAAAGAACAAAAGCAGTGATAATGCCCCGATGCAACACTTTTTTTCTAATATATTTTACAAATTTGATTCACTATTTATGTAAAAAAATCTATTTTGTAAAAATAAAACATCCAAAATCGGAAGAAGTTGTGATTATGTGAAAAATTATAGATGATAGGAACATGTGACACAAACCAATGCCATATCCAACATGTCACATTTACAAACTGCATTATTGATGAACTGTACCTTTATATGGTCAAGCTTCATTGCTTGTATGGTTGAATTGTTGGGGAGTTGGGTTTCGGAGATGATGAAAGGCTCTGAGCCAGCTTCTAAGACTTTATGGATTTTACCGGAATCTGTGGGGACAGGGATTTGAGATAATGTTATCCTGGGACTGATAGCATATAGTTATTTTACGCCTACTGTTCTTAGTTACAGACAATGCATGCTTTTAGGTCAAAGCAACACAAAAGCACCAATGGTACTGACAGGAAATGCAGTTCTGAATGCTGTCTTCAAGGTAAACTGTGCAACTTTCTCTAAATCATGACTTACCTGTACCTAGGAGCAGAACATTATATGTGTGCTGGTCTGCTGCTTGGACCTGGTCAACAGCTATTTTAGTGTAATTATTGTTGCTTATGTAAAAGGGTGATGTGTAATGCAGGGAGTGAACCCAGTCTTTCATTTCTGGGTGATCTTTCACAATACTGAGGGTGGTCTGTGGCAGAATCCTGCTGTTCTTTACACACTGCAACACACAAGAACAAAAGGTTTTCTCAATAAAAGACACATGAGTTCACCAAAAGGCATGTGAATGTTTCTCAGACCAGGAAAAACACAATCCACTAATCAGGTGACACAAAGATGGAACTTTCTGGCTGTGAGAAGGAAGACTACTGCACATCAACTCATGATACTATTTCCACCATCTGTATATTTAAACATGGCATGGGGAGGATCATGCTATGGCAATGCTTTCTGCCACAGGGACTGGTAGACTTTTAGGAAAAAGTGAAAGATGGATGCAGAGTGAGTTAAAATCTTGACCAGAACCTAAGGATTTCTGACTGAGGTGAAAGATAACATTCAAATTAGACCAAAAAAAAGATCAGAAAATGACCACGCACTCATATTTCCCATTATAAATGTTTCTGCCAATGTTGCGGCAAAACGATAACTTATTTGAGGGCTGCTGTGGGCTAAACTCAGGGTTACCTGCCAGACGTGCGTTCCAAAGTATTTCCAAGCACTTCTGTGTCAGTAGCGATACGTTTATTCTTTCCATGCATGGTTCCAAAACAAATCCAGACAATGAGTAAACGGTATTCTAACTGAAACAGACTTATACTATAAATTATGTGATACACGGACAACAGAAAATGTGACCACCACCAAGCTCACCCCACTTCATCATTCATTCATCCAAAACACCTGTGAGTTGGTACCTTTCAAACTTTGTGACACACACACGCCCACAGCAACACACCCACCACCCAGATGCCAATGCTGCATGTCACCTGTGCCACCTCATAAATATACAAATATTTTAATATGGCTCATACAGCCAAGAAAGATCTGACAATAATGATATTTCACCCTTTTGTTCGATAAACACAAATTTTTGTTTTGTCCTTGTGGAGAATTTGTGTAAACTGATGTAAAAATTAATTCAAAAGGCAACATTTACTGTACAAGTGAAAGAACAAGACATTCAGAGAGACATTGCTGTCTGGAAGATTTCGGCAACGCCCATATAAGGGTGTTATATAAATAAATATTCTGTAATTCCAGCGTGATGCCCAAAATACACTCCAAACCAAGCCATATATTCAATCATAAAGCTTTAATAGCAGATATTTGGTTTAAGTGAGGAATGGGACTCAATAAATTCAGCATACTGAAAGTGCTGATCTGCTGCAGTTTGAACATTTGAGATCATGTTTATCTCTTAAAACCAAAGTGAGTTTTTAAAACTTGGCATTAACTTGCTTAATATTTACAGTAAAGAAAATGCCCATATATACATATACTAAACAGGCTGCAGCAGCAGAACATTCTGCAGGAAAGCAGGGGTGGTATGTGTGCACCCCTTACAAGCTAAATAAATCCAAACTGTTTATAACAACACAAGGAAATTCTGTGAGTGCAAAGCACAGTTATGGACCTCTTCAGCACCACAACCTGGAGACAAACAAACTTTCTGCAAAACATTATGTTCTCCAAACAAAGAGATGGAAACAATGAACATAACGATTTGCATTCAGACACATATTTTCCACATCTCCACCCATCTTTGGTCAGAGTCTGGTGTTTTTCATATTTTTTTTCTATGAATCAAAATAATCTGACCAGAGTAAATGGGACTCAACTAAAATACACACACTAAAATAACAATATTTTGTTCTGTTCCTATAAAACAACATAGCAATAAAACAGATCCTTACCGCTCCTGGCCTGGGGTTAGGAATGTCCTTGTCATAGCCCTTGAAAGTTGAATTCTCAAATATTTCTTCAATCTTTTCTATTGAATAAATACACACTGCAGTGGAGTTCCTAAAGCAGGAATGGGAAAAACCGAGGTTAGCATAGATAACAACATAGTTGGAGTAATACACTGTGTCTGTTAACTATTGGAACACTATGAGTAACACAACTAATGATTAATAACTGTTGACATTGTGTTGTAATCTGCTCTTTCTGGAGTTTTTGCAAAAACTAAAAAACTGGAAAATCTCCAGTATTTTGATGCTGTCAGTTTCTCATGTTTCTTAGTTTCTGACAATAAAGGAAGTGAAACTGTCGCACCAGCTGCTTGTAAAAAGCGCATAGACTCTTGTATCACGCCAGTCCTTTGCGTGTATCACGTAGACATCTTGGAGGTGGTTGAAATACAGGGACTCCTCTGGAAAACCACAGACAAGTCGAGCCTTAAGAAAGGATGTCCACATGTTCTGGAAGAATCTTTTTGAGCCACCTTCATCTACCTGCAAAATGAGATAGGTGACATCAGGACGATGCTCTCTCAGCTTCTCAAATTCAACAGCTAGGGGTTATTTGATACCAGTGACATTACAGCTACAATGACTAATGGAATAAAACACCAAACCGCTGATAGGGCAAGTTTTGTTTGCAGGGGTGTTGTAAACACGATCCCACTTAAATAACCACTAAGATTTGATTTGTGACTATAAGAACAGAAGTAGGATTGAGACTAACCACATCTGGTAGTAGGATGATTACTTTAATTAAATATGTTGTCCTCAAAGCCTGGCGTTATATCTTCAAAGTAGTCATTCTGCTCACTGTAATTACCCCTGGTTTTGATCAAAGAGTAACTAAAAAATTCCCAGTGAAGTTATTATAGTACATACAACTGCAGCGTCTGATTTGATAATGTAAACATCAAACAACCCTAATATAACATTGCCTTTTTTGTCTCCTTGGTCTGGCAAATTAAGGAGAGGTTATTTGGGAGAAACAACTTGCAGAACAGAAGTGACTAATGTCACACACTGTCACAGATCAATGAATAACTACAAAAGACTGCAAAAGGTCTGCAAGGATAAACTTGAAGTTTGCATTAAGTAACAATAAAAAGTTACATTAACAGTTATAACAAATAGATAAATAAAATGACAATAAAAATAAAATATTATAACTGTGATATTACTGTAAGTATAATAAAAGTGTCCATGGTGATTAGCATGGGAGCTGACGGTATATTTTTTCTCCATGTTGCAGGTCAGCATTTAAATGTACAGCTGTGCATATGCTGGGAAAGCAAACCAAATGTTAATTCCTAGGTTTTACAGAGAAGCTCAAAGTATCATTTTGCTGTGGCTGCAGCTTCTCAAGAACAGGCAGTTTACTGGTTTGTGGTCATTACAAAGTTGCTCTTTTATACTATGATGACTTATTTTTATCCTGTTTGGGGTTTTCTCTACTAGGACAGTGTTCCCAAACATAGGTCATGATGAGTCACTGAGTGTTTTGAAATAGTTGAAAATTTAGCCCTTTGTTGAGGCTTTTTACCACTGTCCACCATACCTTACAAACTCTAGCAACCCGAGAGATCCAGGGATCAGCTTCTGGGTTGTGGTCCGAGTTCCTTTCACGGAAAAAGATGTAAATTTTCTCATTGTCAGGGTCATCTTCTTGCTTTACCCAGGATGCACAGATGAACGTGGGCTCTGTGAAAGGGGGATTGGTTTACTAAACAGTGTGGTGATAACAGACAACACAAAAGAGATTGCCAGGCCAAAGAAAACTAAATGCAGCTGTGCCTTAGGCAGCACAATAGCCAGCTTAATTCCTATCACGCACATGTATGCCTCAGTAAACAAATCCATCAAGTTGCACTTTACATCTGTTTGTCCACAATCATAATACATGTAATGGAAACTTTTTATTCTATCTATCAAGGCTACATGTTTGGAAAACAAAGCTGTTTTTGAAAAAACAGAAATGTGTACACATGGCAGTAAACCGTGCTTTAAATATAGATGTCCCTGCAATAAAGCTGGACATCCAAAAGCAAGAATATTTCACACTGATGTTCAAGTTTACAGCATAGAAGATCTATGCAAGGTGACCTTTTGATACAGGTTGGCATCACATCACTATGTTTTCTTATCTGGACATGTCCTTAACATTTTTGTATAGCTCCACATCGCATTATTTTCGTTTGCTGACATAAAACAAATGATGATTACATTATATATGACTTGCAGTCTTTTCCTCACCTGAAACCCAGTTATCGTACATCCAGACATTAGTTCTGCTTCCAGCATTTCGTCTGAACTGTAATGAACTCCCATCAACATCTAAAGGTGTTGCTGCATAAAGATCCCCTTCTAAAAACAGCAGAAATAGGAAGCAAAATGTCCAATTATTCAGACAACTGCCCTAAAAATGCAGTGGCTTGACAGGGCAGCTTTAACTTGCAGTTACAAAAGACAGAAGCAGTCAGCAGCTCTGACTTTAAAAACAGACTGTAGACTTCTGAAAAGCTGCATGTGACATACCTACTGTGAGCGACAAGCAGTTCTGAGTGTAGACAAATGGAGAGACACCTGTCCCCTCGTAACTCTCCACTATCTCATGAGACCGATTGTTTACCGAAGGAAACTAGACAGAAAGTCACAGAAACGAAATAAAAGTTATCATGACCTGTAATGGAAAAAAAGTAATGAGAGACCAGAAACCAAACACTCAACTTAATTATTCAGCACGGTTCTCAATTAAAGTTTAATTAGAATCATTAAAAGCTTCACTGTGTGTTTTGTGTCCATATGCTCAGTGAAGTATGCAGGAACTCACAATTTTCCAACACTGTGGTTTGTTTCCATTTGTTCCGCATACGAACAGGCTATCCTGAAACTTCTCAATGACAGTGATAACATTTTTACAGGGACCCTACAAGACAGAGATTCTTATTAGACAAAACAGAGTCAAAGCTTCAAAACTTCATTTTAACAATCTGCTCATAAGCATATTTCTGTGAATGTCACAAACCTCATCACACCACTGATGGCCGTTCGGTTTCAGAGGATAGTTCTGTCAGGGATACAAATTGGGAAACACATTTGATAACTTATTAGTGAAGGTAAAATAAAATAAAATAAAATAACTTAGAGCATATAAGCGGTCAAGATAATGAATGAATGAATTTAGAGCATATCACTTAAGGTAATGTCTTCTGTTAAGCTGCTTCTGCTCAAACTAATATCCATTAGTGAAAAGAAAAGATCCACCACACTAACTGGCAAAAGTCTAAGTGACCCACTTATCAAGAATACAAGAACTGAAACTATCAGGATCTCTCTTAAACACGTGTTCACCACCAGCACTTATTCAGCAGCATAGGCTGTGTAAAATAATAATAATAATAATAAATACACACGTCTGTGAACGCTGACAAACAGACTCCATCTGTAACAATAGGTCTGGGCCAACCATCTGTTACAGTAACATGTTATTATGATCCCATGCTGCTGCATCACAAACTGACTGTCTCAACCCAGAGCTCTAGTTTACAGAAAAACTGTCAGCACATCAATAAATCATTAGGTAAGTGAATTGGCGGCAGGTGAATAATTGAACCTTTCAAAACACCAAAAAAAAAAAAAAAAAAAAAAAAGTCTGCAATTAAAAAGTTTGTGTAAGCTCAGAAACACTCACCTCTACTATGTGGCAGTCGCTCACATCAAGTTTTAACACAAAGTCCGAACCTCCCACATACAATTCAGCTGTATCATCCTGGTATGAAAACACGCTGTGGTTCTGATTAACTGCATATTCAAATCCACCACTGATTATATCTGAGGAAAAACGTGGCATTATTATACTTTAGCCTACAGAAATATTACACTGAAATATGAAGTGCGCCTAAAATCCACCATCATGGGGAGTTTTAACTGAGCTTGAATTGCCAAATAGGTTATGTGCACAGAAATTCATTTTCTCAATTGATGTGATATAAATAGGCTAGATAAATAAATAAATAACCTTCCTACCATTGTTTAGAATTCTGGGTGTATTTTTAGACCCAAGAGTTGGTGTGTCCTTCAAATGGAAATTAAAGACTACTTGGAAATTCACAGCGACACGCAAAAAACTTAAACAAATATAGGCAGAAGGATTCATTTTCCACAAATGTTAGACTGCTATTTCTTGATTATGAACGAACTGTTGGCGATTGATGTCTCATGTCGCTCCTTGGCTCAGTCTCCTCCGCAAAGAAAATCCTAATTTAATCATTTTCTGTGCAGAAAAATAATTGCCAAATAAATCTTTCACAAAGCTATTCCATGTTCTCAAAATGGTGCGAGGCGTTAAGGTAGACGCTCATCGTTAATCCACTTGACATCGTTTGTCGTTTGCAGATAACCGGGTTTGGGCGGCACGAGGATGTCTCGGACCATGTCCTGTCCTGGTGATCTGGACAAGACTTCTTTGGCGCAGGTACTTTTCTACGCATAACATTTGTGGGTGGGGCTTATCAACACACATAAGCTGTGTCCCAATTCAGGGTGTGCAGACCCTGAATTGAGACACACCCATAGAACATCCACAAATATACACATGGTATACAATGTCGTGAAAATGACATAGAAAGCAACACGGACATATAAATTTTCATTCGTTTTCAGAGGTAAATCGATGCAATGTCAGTCTTATAGCTAAGTCACGAAAATGCATTCTGTCGGACGTCCTGTATTAAAATAATTTTCTGTTCAATGTGATAAGTTTTTGTTTAAATGCATTTTGTCTTTTTATGTTATAGATATTGTCCTTTTACCTGTAGCACGACTCTGTGTCTTATTGTCTTCCATTTCTGCATTTTTAAGGTTTTAGTTATGTACAATAAATGGCAGCCTCTCTCAGACCAGTTGGAGCATCCACATGCAGCACAGTTTCCCACGATTGACTTTTTTCTTATCTGTAAAAAGTTATATATATAACCATTACATATAATAGACAATCACGTATAGTTGACCTGTTAGGTAGTTATCCAAAGTGTACTGGCTTTTCTCCATAAAATTTTATTTAAACATTTCAAATATTGCTTTCCATGCTCCATGCACCAATAACTGACAAGTACTCACCTAGATTTATTCCTAATTAACTTATATTTCACCGATTCCCTTTGCATCTCTATTCACTCACCATCACTTTTTTCCCCCAACGGATGTGTGTGTTTTTTTAATCACTGTCCGTCCTATTTCCTTAGTTTGTCCAATCAGATGCGAGAGAAACGAAGTCTTCCTGTTCTCTTCTTTCCCTAACAACAATGGTAAACATTTTTTAATCATTGCGTTATTTTATGCAATTTCGTTTATTTATGATACGGTTTGTGTCACACGCAGTTCAATTGCATTATTCTAAAAATATTTACGCAATAACTTAGCTGAACAGAATCGATATTTAAGTGTTGCTATGACGTAGCTAGCATGCAAAGCTAATAGCATTTCATGATAATCTAACTAATATCATCTGTGAAAGCAGCGATTTTTGTTGTTTTATACAGTCTGAAAACATCTGCGATCCTTTCTCTGTTATAGCGGTTCCGTTTCTGTGGAGATTTGGATTGCCCTGACTGGGTACTTGCCGAAATTAGTACATTAGCAAAAATTGTAAGTACACTTACTCCGTAGAAAAGTCAATGCAGTTTTCGTGTCAGTTCTTATATTTGAATTATTGTTTAATGTTTTGAAATTGAGTTTGTCTTCCAACTCATTCATTCACAGTCAAGTGTCAAGATGAAACTCCTTTGTGCTCAAGTGTTGAAGGATTTGCTCGGGGAGGGTATTGATGTGAGTAGTTTTATAAATTCATTATATGAGGACATCACATTTGCACACACAGAGATAAATGTCTCATTCTGTCTCTTTTCTTTTAGTTTGACAAAATTGCCAAACTGACAGCAGATGCAAAGTTTGGTAAGTGTCCCTTCCTCTGACACTTTTGACTCCTTGTCTTTATTGCATAATCAGTTGCATTTATGCTACTAGACTCCCATAATCAGATGTATAACAATGTTTAAACCCTTCATTATCTTTTAATGCTCATCACTATTGCCCTTTTCTTTTCTTCCACAAGGAAGGGACTGTTTATTAATATTTGTAGTATCTGTTTCATCATTGACATGACATTTATCATATTTAATTTTTTTAGTCCTTTGTGCATTCATCTGGAGTTTCTACAAAAATTATTCAGCAGATGTTAAAATCTAATTTTAAACTCTACTTTAGTGAAAGTCATTTAGTAAACATGTAGAAGTATTCAGAGAGATGTAGAATCTGAGAGCTTCAGATAAGTGTTAGAATAATGAAGATTGTCCAGTGTTGCAGTTGTCTGTACTCTCTTGTCTTTGTTGTTGTTTTTGGTGCTACGTCTTCTTGGTTTTAAAATCTGTTGTTGTCATCCCTTCTCACCTCAATCTAACTTTCAGCCAATCAGCATTTGTCTTAACATATAGCATCATTTCTGAAGTCTGTGCATTTTGAGCTATTTGGAAGACTGTCAGCCTATCTGAAAAAAGACCCACAGTCCTTCACTGTGTAGGTGCTAAGAGTGACACAGTCTCAGTTAAACCCCTAAATGGGCTTCAGCTCTGAATATCGGTGATAATTGTGTTGCCCTGCAATCAAACAAGACAGGATTCTGCAGTGAAATTCACTGCCTGGGTTCAGGAACATCTAAAGATCCAATTGTAAGTGAACATAGTTCACTTATAGCTGCATCTGAAAATAAAAGTTTAATAGTCCTGGTGCTAAACTGGGCCTCCTCCAGTCTACACTTATGTTACTTTGGTAAATTATTAAACAAAGAATGTAAAACTGGAACATGTTTAGCTTTTTCATTTCCCAAACACTTAAAGTTTAGTTTAAGGAAGTAAAGCAAAATGGCACTTCCCACTCATGTTACTGACTTGTTTGCAATATTGAGATGCTTACTCATGTTCTTTTAAGTACTTTACAACTTCTTACAGCTTTTTATTCACCCATCTTTTAGAGAGTGGAGACATCAAAGCGAGTGTGGCAGTGCTCAGCTTCATTTTGTCCAGTGCAGCAAAGCATGACGTTGACAGTGAATCTCTGTCAAGTGAGCTGCAGCAGCTTGGCCTCCCTAAAGGTTAGTCTTTCCACTTGTTTCTTTGACTGCCTGTTGGAAAAGTTGGCTTCATGCTGTATAATATAATATGTTGTTACACAGACACATGCTAGATTTTTGCACCAGGAGCCAGAACAGATTGAAAACACCATCCAGCCAAGTGGGATTAAAGTATCTAAACCATTCCAGTGAATAACTGGTGCTTATTGAGCAAACGCTATTGGCAGGACTTTCCCTGTTTGATTTTAAAATATGAGGCCAGAAAGGGAGTTGATTTAAAAAAATGTTGAAGCACTATACTCCCTTCTATCTAAAACCACATGCAAACCTTATCACTTGAGTTTAGCAAGCAGTATATTGTTTACATGAGGTCTTGTGCAAGCTGTACTCAGTTGGTGCATGAAGAGAATAGACTGAGCACAAATAAAGTGAGGACATTGTAGATGGAGAGAAGAGGGTTTGTAGTGCATTATGGCATTTGACCATAGATGTTATCAAACAGCCGCAGAGGTTTGCTGGCTTGAAATTGTAATTCATTTAGCTGGTATAATGCCTCAGTAGACACTTTATATTGAGAGATATGTTGATGTTTTTCAAGAATTTTGCAGTCTTATCTGTCTATAATCGGAATGCTATTTTATTGTACAGATTTAGTACCTCTTCTAATAGTGGATTTAGCCAATTTCAAATGCTTGCTCACTAAAATGCTCCATTAATAAAACATTTAACTTCCTTTAGAACACACTACAGGGCTGTGCAAATCATACGAAGACAAGCACTCTGCACTTCAAGACAAACTCAGAGAGACCAGCCTGAGGTGTGAGTATTTAATTGAAGACAACAAAAATTGTTGATGACTGAGTGCTGACTGCTAGAGAGTTGATGACTGAGTGCTGACTGAAGAGTGCCACTTGTTCTTCCTTGTAATGACTTTCAGTGGGACGACTGGACTCTGTGTCTTGGCGTGTTGACTATACGCTGAGCTCCAGTGAGCTGAAGGAGGTCAACGAACCTTTGATACAGCTAAAACTGCAAACACAAGGAGCAGAGTCAGGCTCCACAGAGACAACTGTTGTCTCTGTTTCTGCTGACAAGTTCAGAGTCTTGCTTGCTGGTAAGTTTTTCCTCCGTCACAATTAAGCCTTTTTTTTTTTCTTCTTCTTCTTCTTTCGTTTCTTTCTTGCAATTCCCATTTTGCAGTCTAGAATTTTAGAAAGATAATTGTATGTATTGTGTTTTTACAGAGCTCAAACAAGCCCAGGCCATGATGAATGCACTACAATGATGAACCAGAAGCTGGACAAATTGTGCTAAAAAAAAGCTACCAAAAGTGCCATACTTAAATCATGTACAGTATTAAATATTTGTGTAAATTTGTGCTGATTTTTTTTTTTAAACCACATTAGTGACAATTGGTGAAAATGTTTCCAGACTATGAATTGTCACTGAACTTAGAAAACTGAGTGGCTGACTTTTGTAAAATATTGTTAATGCATTATTTGACTAATTTTTGTTTTAATTATTGTTGCAAATATTTTTTAAACATTATTATTCATTTACTCATCTACATTTTATCCTTAGATTTTAGTAGCATTTATTAGGCTCTGCTTTTAATTAATAGAGCTACATTATTGTGGTTATTATTCCTTCACAGCTTACAGATAATGCATTCACAAACAGGACACAAACTCATACAGGGTTACTGAGTTCAATACTGAGAAAATAGCAAGGGACCTTGAAACAGGTCTGGGTGTCCAAGCAAGGGAGTTGTTGTGAATATTCTTATCTATTCCCTCCAAGCAGAGCAGAATTATTAAAGAATAGCCTTTGTGTGAATATTGTGGGAATGGAGGAACTGAGTCAGTAGAAAGGCAGAAAAAGATAGCGAAGCAGAGCATAGTATCTTCTTTCCTTTCAGCTATGACGCACCTCAGATGGAGGACCTGGAGGAATCAAGTTCCAGGAGGAAGGAGGGACCACCTTGCAAAATACACATTCACATGAATGCACACCACATGCACGCACATAGCCACAATGCATTGTATCAGTATAAATGAGGAAGATAACTTAGGTAGGCGGGTCTTTTGGCTGAACCGAAGGGTCCCGACACTTCATGTATTAGTGGACCAGAAGCTAAGCTAACAGGCCTTCTCTGACAGAGATATGTATTGCTTCTTATTACTGGCTCAACAAAGAATTGTCAATTCTACTCAATCTCTGGTGTTTTTGCCTTCTTTTAAAAATGTAGATTTTTGAACACTCTTCCTTCTGATGATTTATTTACAGGTGATGAACAAATCTTTTAAAACCAACAAATAATATTTTAAAACTTCATTATGTTGATAACATGTATTTTACCTTCATATACTAATAAAGTATAAAGCAGTTGTTGCTACTTCCGCTATGCCTACAAATCCCATCATGCATCAGCAGGTTTGTTTGTGCTCGTGATGCTGTGATTCATGTAATGCTTCTTAAGTACGTTTGCTAGCCAAATTTGAGTTCGTCTCTTCTGGATTTTTGAGTGTATCATTAAAAAAATGACGAACAATTACAGTCATTACGAACGTAGTCCGTGTATAATTAAAGAAAATATCTCGCGATATCTTCAAACGTCTGGCACGCGCAGATTGCACAACTTGTTGGGTAACAGACGCGTGCTTTTAAAAGCCTTTTGGCCATTACTGTTATTATTTAAGACAGCAACACAGTCACAGTACCGAGTATGTATTTGTAGTATTAACTCTGCTGAACAAACAGTCATACTCTCGTTTCCTGGTTTTGGTAAGTGTGAAACAGAGAAACAGTGTTTTGTCAGGTTGAGTTGGATAATGAAAGTTATAGCAAACGATGTATGTTTGATAAGAAACCGATGTTAAAGTGTCCTGTATGTTGTACAGTCAATGCATTAACTGAGGTGCATCATGTATTCAGATAGTTTGTTGTTGAATGTGCATTGCTTTGCAGCAGTGGTTGGTGCTGATTATATAAGGTTTGTTTAAAAGATTTAGCCTCCAAGCTGAAGAAAAATAACGTCATAATACACACCCATCCCTAATTGTATAATGTGAACAGAGCTCGTGATGTAATCACAAATTACTTCTTCTCTCCAGTTAAAGCACATATTTTTTTCTTGGAAAATGCCTGAGGGACCAGAACTCCACCTGGCCAGCTTGTTTGTGAACAAGATGTGTGAAGGAGTGGTATTTAGTGGACCTGTCAAAAAATCTGAGGTCAGCAAGTGTCCTGATGTGCCCTTCACCTGTCAGGCATATCGCATCACAGCCACTTCCAGAGGGAAGGAAGTGAAGCTCACATTGATTCCCATCAAGAGTGATGATGCAAAACAGAGAGCAAAGCCAGGGCAAGCAGACCAGCCCATGGATATAGTTTTTCGCTTTGGGATGTCGGGTTATTTCCGCTTTACAACAGAGGATGAGCTGCCCAAACATGCTCATCTGCGTTTTTACACCAGAGAGAAGCCTTGCAGAGTGCTGAGCTTTGTGGATGCACGCAGATTTGGCAGCTGGCAGCCCAGTGGGATGTGGCAGCCTGACCGAGGGCCCTGCATCATGTTTGAGTACAAAAGTTTCAGGTTTGTGAAGCTGAGTCTCATTTGTATCACCCGCACAACCAGAATACTTAACTCACACTTACAGGTACAAACTCTTTGCAGGGACAACGTTTTGTCACATCTGCCTGATCGGGCTTTTGATCGACCCATCTGTGAAGTCCTGCTGAATCAAAAATACTTCAATGGTATTGGGAACTACTTGAGGGCTGAAATTCTGTACAGGTAATAACCATGCACAGAAACAGGATGACAAATCTGATGCTTTAATGTATGCATTATTCACATTAATCATCTAGCAGTTTATTTGTAATAGTGAGCTGCTGACTCTGTTTTAGTGACCTAGTTGTCAGCTTTGAGGATAATAAGGATAAGTTGAGAAAACAGATTTGGATGCAGAACTGATGCATCCATAGTCAGCAAAACTGTAGTATTTTAATCTACAAGGACACAACAATCCTTCAAATTTGCACATTTGTCTACTTTGCCCATGTCTTACCTTGACAGATTAGTGGTTTATGGAATAAGTAAAACATCAGACATTGTACACACACAACATAAAACTCTTGATACACTTGTCACATGCACTGTTACAAGTAAACTGAAAGAAAAGCAACAACCAAGTGAAAATGTTGCCACGGATCTGCTTAGTGGTTTTTGGGGTTATTTTTCATGAACTCAGATAATACAGAGTAGAAAAGTGCTGTTTCAGTGGGATTCTTGCAAGTATGAATAAAACAAACCAAACATTTATTCTCAGAAGCTTCAAGGTTGGTTCCCCTTAGATAACACGTGAATCACTACTTTCACACTCCTTCCATGGGAAGGGATAACAATACAGGCCTGTTTAAAAACAAAGGAGTGCTGTTGTTTAATAAAAGAATGGGTCTTAACAGCTGGATTTTTTTTTTTTTTTAGGTTAAACGTTCCACCCTTTGTGCCTGCTCGGGATGTGCTTGAAGGCCTTGTCTCAGATGATTTATTAGAGAAAGAGAAGCCCTTGAAAAATGAGATCCAAGACAAAAAGGTGAAAAAACCAAAATGAACATTTTTCAGACTGGCTGCTGTACCCATACGCTGCATTTTCTAACAAAGTCATTCCTGTGAAAAGACCTCAGTAAGAACCAAGAAGAAAGGACTGAAACAAGAGATGAGTGATCTGCTCAGGCTGTGTCATACAGTACCACTGGAGGTTGTGAACCTAGGTGGGTCTTAATGTGTGTACTGTATTGTCCACTTAAAAAAAATCAACAGCAACATGAAATACCTCCTATTAATGACAGTTTTTTGTCTTAGGTGGTAAGGGCTATGACCCTGAGAAGGCAGACTACTCGGCCTTTCAGGCTTGGCTGCAGTGTTATTACGTGGATGGAATGAAGTCTATTCGGGATCACAATGGGAGGACTATGTGGTTTAAAGTAAATAAGGAAAAAAATTTTATTATAAATCTTTAAAAAAAAAAAAATTCCTCCCATATCAATTCACATTTTTTATATGTTTCAGGGAGATCCAGGTCCAATGGCTCCCAGAGGTAAGTAACACACATCCTGCAGCACATTAGCTAAAGTTTTCATCAACATCAAATTTCAGGTATTTAACTTATATTTTGTTGTGAAGATTCAAAATCACCCAAAGCAAAAAAGAGAGCCAAGAAAGAAGAGGACCATGATTACACAGACAGAAAAAAGGTCAAACTCACTTCTTTACTGTCCAAAACTGAACTAAACAGCAGTAGCTTTTAACATTTCACACTATTTCTTTAGGTGGCTAAAAGTCGTTCCGTTGGCAGAAGAAAGACAAAAGCAGACAAAGAGGAAGGAGCCAGAAAAACACCAAAAAAAGAAAAGGAAGGAGTTAAAAAGGAAGCGGAGTCAAAGAGAGGAAAGGTAGAGAAAATCCAGGAAGTAAACACAACACGGCGTGGAACGAGATCAAACTCACGTAGGAGGAAAAGCAGCCCTGCAGAGCCAACTGCAGGTAAACTCGCCAAAACAGCTTAAAATGGAAAACGCCTCTAATGAAAAAAAATGTAGAGATTTTTATGTTAGATTTTCTCATTGCAGGTCCCCAGACATGAAAATGACAGCGTGACCAGAAAGGGCTGAAAATCCAGACATTTTTATACTTTAATACACTCTTCAAATAAAACAAAAGTTGTTGTACCAAGGTGTTTATTTTATGAAAAGTCATCACTTTGCAAAAGTCTGACCAAAGTACACATTAATATTCCACCTGCCAGTTCTTTTTCACTTGCAAAACATCACAAGATGAGCAGCAGGGTCACAATTTGAAAGGGTTTGAAGTTCAGAGTGATGCCATCGGATGTCATGTCGGCTGGCTGGGTGCGGTCTTGCCTTTCCAAGAGATCACAACTGAAAGAGGTTTTTAGAGGAAATTAGGAAATAAAAATGTTACAGAAGAGAACAAAAGTAGAAACACTTACTGCCAGGCTTTTCTGACTGGAAGGGTGGTCCGCAGTGTTGCACTGACGCTGCTCCCATATGACTCATAGAGACGTACCACAAGGGCCCTGTTTCCATCCTCAGCCTATTGTGGTCAATAAAAGGCCATTTAATCAAGCTAGTTACAGTTTACAGTTGTGGGATTTTTATAAGTTTTCAAGCAATAAGTCTTTTATTTATTTATTTAAAGCTTGATGTGAAGTGCCTTACCTGCTTAATGGTCTCAAGTATGACCGATTTAGTGCTGACAGAGAAGGCGCTCCAGGGTACAGGGTCAGCGCTGCACTGCATCAACCTCAGAGGGAAGTTGAGGTTGTATGCGCACTGGATTACAGAGGCATCTTGGAAGGATCCTGTACAGAAGACATTATCGTGAGTTAGATGTGTGTTTAATGAGCATCACAAGTTTGCCACAGATAACGGCATAAAGATGAATAAAACTTGCCTGTGTGTGGCATGATGGCATAGGTGAACTGATGAGTCCCCATGTCAGCAGTAGCATCTGGTGCCTTAGGTGCTCGCAGTCTATGGAAATAAGTATTTATAGTTGGATTCAAGTACTATTTCAGTTCAGTGTTATTGTTTAGGAACAATGGGGAAACCTCACAAGGACAGAGTCATTGTGTTCTTGTGGATGGAATAACCGTATTTGCAGTCATTCAGAAGTGCAACTCCAAAGTTGTGCTCTGACAAGTCGGCCCATTTGTGACCCCAAACCTAAGAAAAAAAGCACAATAAAAACATGTGAACACAAAAATATTAACAGTCGTGGTTTTTAGTAAACTGACAGAGTGTATTATGATGAGTGTCATACCTCAAATCGGGCCCAGTCCCACGAAGTGTTCCAGTGTGTGGGTCTCTGCAGGTGGCCAAACTGAATCTCGTACGTAGCATTGAGGCTGCGTACTCTTACAGGAAATTCAACCTTGAGAAACTTGTGCGACTCAGCCCACTGCACCTGAAAGTGGGAGATCCAACATGGTGTATTTATTTATTGTTTAGTCTGAATTTACATTACAAAGCAAAAGTAAGTGTAAGAAATCTTGACTGGTAGTGTGTGTCTTATTGTGACAAAGGATGAAGTTTTATTTATTTTTTTTACATTTTACACAAGTTTTAATTCCAGATGTCACAGCACCTTTGTGTTGAACCTTATATAAGGACACATGGCATCCATGACGATCTCCTGGGTGACGGTGCTTTTGTCGCTGATCCTGAGGGTGAAGCTGACGCTGCCTCGAAGTCCTCCTGAAGTCACCACATGAACAGGCTGCAACACCTCCACTACTGGCTTCCTGTAAGGTTGTTTCATTTGTCATATATTTGTTTTTCTATATACTTCTCAAAACTATGATGTTTTACTGAGAAGCAACATTAATGACTGAGACCTTGTCTGAAGATGGTAGTCCATTACATCCCAAGCATCCCAGTACAGGGGGACATCATCAAATATAACAAACTGGTTTCCAACACAGCCATCAGAGACTGTTTCTCTGAAACGCGCAGAGTCTGTTATGGAATATATAAGAATATATGAAACACTGACGTTAAAATGTTGTTTTAAATTACCTGTTTGGGCTGATCAAACACAATGATGCCAATGTGCCATCTTTGTTTATCACAGTATGCAAAGTCCCATTCTCCATAAGGACAGTGCCATCAGACTGTAATGTTAAAAATAATAAATAAAAAATTAGACACATTCAAATTAATAGATCTAAATTGATTGTTTATTTATATACAATACATACCTGAACAGTGACAGAAACTGGAGTCACTGGCTGTGTATCTTTGACAGGAGACATACCGATGCTGGGAACTCTCACTAGAGCTGAAGTGCCACAGACATTACAAAACATGTATTAAATTCCAGGCAACCTGGAATACACTACATACATATATCTATATCTACAGATATAGACACACATTCAAAATATCAAATATACCTAGACCAGATTTGTCAGCACCATCTGTAATCTGGATGACTTCATGGCGCTCCCAAGGCAGAGAGTTGAACACACCGACAGAGCTGCCCTTTGACCCCAAAGCTTCCCAAGCCTCACGCAAAAGGAGCGCACCGTCACTGCAGATATCTATGAAAATGAGGGAGAATTAAACATTAAAATGTAGGTGATAGTAACAAAAAGTTGAAACAAAAAAATATATACCTTCATAATATCTGAGAGCATCCTCCACAACCATCCCTATGCAGCTGCCAGGAATCACATCATGGAACTGGTTCAGAAGAAGCAGCCTGCAGAGCAAATCAAAGTAATATTGTCCAAACTATTTAAAACTGTAAACCATTTTTTTTTCTATTTTCTCTAGTGACCAAACCTCCAGAGCTGCTGTAGCTTTTCCTGAGGATACTGAAAAGTCTTCTTTTGGCACAAGGCTAAGCTGCTAGCGATCTCAACATCGTGAAGCAGAGTCTCACACCGGCGGTTTTCTCGCTTAATCTACAGATAAAACACACACACTTAAACTTGAGAGAATAAAAACACCTTAGTTTATTAAATCTTGTAAAAGCACCAATTTATGTTTGACATAATATGAACAACTGTTATTTCCTCAAGTGTCACTCTGTGTATCCTTGTATAATTCTGTCTCTAAAACATCTGGTACAAGTGCGAAATGTAAACAGAAATATAAAATGTAATGATTTGCAAATCAATCTCTGTATTTAATTTTAAATTAAACAAAGACAGCATATTAAATATTGAAACTCTAACTCTATAGTTTTTATATATATGATTTCTAATAAGCTCATTTTAAATTTGATACTAAAACATGTACCAATAAAGACTGACAGAGGAGTATGCTTACCAGTGTTCGACATCTCCTTTTTTCTGCTAGCAAAACTCTGAGACTTTGGTAACTAAGGAAACCAGTTTGAGAAGTTCTGAACATAAAATGTTTTTCCTTTTTGCAACACCTCCCAAAATAATAATAGTTTCAGATGCTCATCTGCTCAGTATTATGTGAAAAAGAAGAAAAAAACCAAAACACACAATCGGGGATGTTCACTTTTTAAATGTGTGCAGATTTAGGTTCCCATCATATTAAAATGTCTAGATTTGGCCTGATAGACTACAGTATACTTATCCTTTCACCCCAGTTAAGAGTATCTTAATTACACCATTAAAATGAGACTTTGATTTCTTTTGATGATGGGATAGCTGCAATGTATCTGTAAATGTGTTGCAAAGTCATGAAATATCTAACAGAACTTATTTTAGAGGTTCACTACAGTCAGAGTCGAACCACTTAAATAATGGTGTAGATCGGGAATATATATATATATTTTTTTTTTCTCCTGAAACTGTGATTTACAGCATTGAGCTTGGCAGAGGCAGAGCTCTGAGCAATCTTGTTTGTCTACCTGGGCCTGAGTGGTGTAAGTTCCATTATGCAGCTCCAGGAAGAGCTCCCCACTCCAAGTGCACAGAAGTGCTGAGTCAGCCAGAAGCTTTGAGAAAAGCTGGTCAGGACTGGACATTTGGACCCTGAGAAACATCCAAAATTGGAGATGGAAGTGAGCAATGTCATTTCTGGACACACATTAACTATTCATTCTGACCAAAACATGACTGTATTTTTCATCATTGTAACCAAATGGCATCATAATGACACCAGCAGACATGGCTCATATCCCTTTAATTAAAACAATGTTTTACAAGTTCTGCCTTTATACCGACACACCCCTCAATAACCTCATCCCAGAAACGACAGTGTGGGAACCCACAGCGTGGGTATGTTTTTTCCTGCACAGTGTGGTCTGGGTCATTGTTACTGGTAAGTGATAAGTGAAAGTGAAGGTCAGGAACTGACTTGGGAAGTCCATCTGTGTCCTGAACCAAGCGCAGTCTGTCAAGCATCAGCTGTGTGGGTCCACCACCGCCATCACCAAACCCAAACAATGCTGCACTGTGATTGGCTCTGCCTTTGTCCTTGTTATTCTTCACAGTTTTTACCAGCTGTGGGCAGTGGAAAACGCAGAAACAGTGAAATTTAGTAAAAGCAGTAAATTCTCTCCTCACAGACCCAACATTTAAAATGTTATCTCTTATGTAAACTTAACTCACATCCTCAATCTTGCCTTTCATTTCATAGGAATTTCCAGGTGGGAAGTGAGTCAAAACCTTGGAGCCGTCCAAACCTTCCCAGAAAAATGTGTTGTGCTTGAAGAAAAATAAATTCAAACTGAATTTCAAAGCTTTATGTTTTCTTAAGCTCAAATGTGGTGTTCACTTACAGGAAAGGCATTGACCAAATTCCAGCTGAGCTTCTGTGTTAAAAAGTTGGAAATACCACACCCCTGCATTATTTGAGGAAGCTGAGCAGAGTAGCCAAATGTGTCTGGAAGCCAGAACTGTAAGAAGAAAATCAAGGATTGATTATTTATTTTAATATACAGATCAGCAACAAATGTAACTTTCATCTAGAGGTTACTGCAGGTTATGCAGACATGCTTTATGAACGCTACCTCTGTGCAACACCTTCCAAATTCCTGGTGAAAAAAGCGCTGGCCTTCCAGGAACTGCCGGACCATGGACTCACCTGAAGGCAGATTGCCATCCTAAAAAGCAAATATGTTTACTAAATCATGACTTAGGACATTATCTGCATTATAAGGTCTGAATGCATGAAACATTTTTAGGAGAAGGTTTACCATTTCAACCCATGTTCCTCCAACAGGAATGAACTGGCCTTTCTTCACATAAAACTGAATCTTAGAGTAGAGTCCTGGGTACCAGCTCTTTACCCACTGGAACTGCTGGGCCTGAACCAAAGGAAAAATTGTCAAAACTGGACTAGACTGCTGAGAGAAGAGATTAATATAAAACCATGTTAGTCTGGAATTACCTGAGAGCAAGTAAAGACGAACTCTGGATTTTTCTCCATTAAGTTGATCACTGTCACCCAACTTCGACCACATTTGCGAATAGTCTCTTCATATGGCCACAGCCAGGCTGCAAATAATAATAATAATAATAATAAAGTGTATTTTGGTACAGGTGCCAATATACTTTTCTGGATGCATAATAGCATCTGGACTGACAGCGTGGTTTATCTTCAACATTTTGTTAAAAAAAAATTGCGAAGAAATGTGGGATCTATAGAAGATTATACCAAAAATTCTGGGAATTCTCTCCATGCAAGGGAAAAGGTTAAATCAAGACTAAATAGCCATGATCTTCATGCCATCAGGCAACAATGCATTAGAAACAAATTGGATCGTGTGGTGGAAGTCGTGAACATTTCTGGAAACCACCATCAGTAAAAACAATCCATCTCTGGGTCCACAAATTTAACTAGAACTGTACCAAAACAAAGATCCAAGATAAAGAAACATTGTCTTTTATGGGTGTAACAATACATACATCAACAATGAAACATCAATTCAGTGATCAACAGGCCAAATCCAGCTGTGTAACCAGGAAAAAGTCAGAATGTACTACCATGAATAATATAACTATATTCTGAAAATATTTCAAATAGGAGTAAGGTTTACAGTTTCCTGCTTCAATGTAAACAAATATTAATTTATATAAACAGTCAAGGAACAGGTTGTTGTTCATTTAAATGTCTAGTTGAGCTTAAAATTATATATTTTTATTGCATTTTGTGATATGATATAAATGGAGGAATTGCATTAAATCATTACGATATGGTGTCATATCTATTACTGGCTCCTGAATCGAATCAAAAGAATTTATATCTGCACAATCATTATTCACAGAATCAAAGTAATATTGCACTATGATCAAACTTGTCACATTCTTACTGTCTTTTCTGGCTTTAAGCTAATTTTATTTAAGTTCTTTTTGGAAAATTGTCGACTTTTTTTTTTATCTCTGTTTTAGAGTTGAAACTTTTTGGGAAATGGGATTTACACATTAATCAAACATTTAACCATATAAAACTAAGCTAAATAAGATGCATAGCAGTAACAGCAATTTTAATTAGTAAATTAAAAACTAAACAAATCCCACCAGACTTTCAATGCCTTTTGGCTGAATTGTGACAGCTTAAAAAACTTTAAAAAAATCTGAGACCTGAGTCTATGTGGCAGTGACCCATTGCATGGACAGTGTGCTGGCTGTCCCCATTCCGCTGGCTAAAGAACCTTTGAGCCAGACTGTGTGCGTTGGAGAAAGAGCTGGGATCAGCCGGGTCACAGAGGTTCACCATCTCATTAACGGTAAAGAGTGCCTGGTATCCTCGCTGCTCTCCTTCACCAAGTTCCTGGCAAGAAGGAGTGCAGAGACTCAGAATTTGCTTTAACCAAAGCGTTTTTCAATCCAAATATGTGTCATGATGCAGTGTTACTGGTGACAGTACCTTAACTATATCGATGAGCATCTCAAAATCAGTCAGCAGCTCCCTCACGTCCCTTTTAAATATTACCAGTTCAGCCCTCTGTACAGAAAACTTCCTGTTTGAGTCTGGAGCTGCAATCATGGACCCTTGACCAGCTCCAAAAAGTCCATTGCAGGCCATTTCCACATAAAGGGTGACACTACACAGCGAGATAAATATATATATTCAAGGGGGCGAAAAAGTTGAAAACATCAAAATGATTGTGGATGCAGCATCTCTCTTGACTGACCTGTGGGGTTCCTCATCTTTGAGGCAGTCAGACAAAATATAACTTGTCTTTTCACCCTCTTTAGTCAGACCCTGCAAGTATAAAGTTCACTCTGCAAGTAGTTCAAGCACAATCTTTTTGCGCTTTATAGTAATCCGATTTAAATAAATAAAAATAAAATAAATAAACCTGAACTGGCTGTCCATCTCTCCAAACCATTGCTTCTCCATCACATTCCCACAGAAGATGAACCTCTTTCCCTCTCCAGTGTTCAGGAACTGTCAGAGTCACCTTAAACCAGCATGTCCACCACCTTAAACAGACATCAAGCTTGGATTAGTGCCAGGACTTGAGAGAATAAAAGATCTGAGGAGGATATATTATCACTTACGTCTGTCCAAAGTTCTCACCAACTTTATAAGGTGCAAAGTTCTGTGTGGAAGCTTCAGTGAATGTGATTCTTTTAGGAGAGAGGAAGGCGGAGATGGTTTCCAGAGGACAAGAGTCTCCATAAAGCCTACAGAGACATAAAATTTAAACTGTGAAGCCTTGTTTGTATACAGTATGGAGCTGAACATAAATAATAAACAATTTCAATTTGGCTCACAGGCTTTTGAAATATGTGTAATCTGGGACTCTTAATTCAGAAATCTCCCAATCTTACGTTCAAAAACCTCACAGGCATTGTCTGGGAGCCTTTGACGAGATCCACATGCTGTTTGAAATTAAATTTAGGCATCCACAAACATCCCGTGGGCTTTCTGTTTTGAAAATGCCTTACACCAAAAATGTTGTTTACTTTAGAGTATTGTTCTGTGGACAATGAGTTATAACAGCTCGGCAAGGCCAGAACGAAGTTATGAAGCGACCCATATGTATTTCTATCCAACTGCACTGTTGAAGGCTGAAACTCTCTTGAGCAGGACCTGCAGCCACTGGGAAAGAAACCTTACCGTCCTCTCAGATTGCAGTCTGTGAAATACACATCAGAGATAAACTTCTCAGCTCTTTCGAGGAGTGTGCGTCTGTTCTTCAGCACAGGCTGGTGATACATCACAAGACAAGACAATAACACCTGCAAATCTGAAAATGCGAAGACAAGAACGGTGTGCACAAAAACAAGACATAAAAACCGTAGAAGATTAACCCAAAAGGTTCATACAGGACCCGGAAGTAAAAGAGTTATGCAGTAACAGCAATTAGCCACTAGATGGCAGCTCTGTTCAGCAACTGACAATCTGGAAAAATTGTCAGTGTTTCGTGGTCAATAACAGATCAGGTAATATCAGTATATATATATATATATATATATATATATATATATATATATATATATATATATATACTGTATGTGTATGTGTTTTGGAATTGTTAAGAACATTACTGGTGACCCCCCCAAGCAGTCCATAACCAAGAAGTTGCTGGGGGGCAAAAAAAGAAAAAAAAGTACCCAATGTAGATTAATGTACTGATACTGTGGATAGTATTATTGTGATGGAAGGAGTTAAATTTCATCTAAGAAGAAAAAAAGTAACCATTCTATATCCAAGTTATAGAAAACTGGCCTAAATGGACTGAATCTGTTTTTACTGTTAGACCAGATTTCAGGTAAAAGATTACTGCTCTTTCAGTAACTGGAGGTGTCTATCAGGCTCTTTACATAGTTTTCCCTTATCATATACTTGTCAAAAGGTCTTCATGTTTGTTGTTGATAGTTTTGTTTTGTTTGTTTATACAATACTATATATATATATATATATAAATATAGAATAGAATAGAAATACTTTTATAATCCCTTCAGAGAGCTCTCAGGAAAATTTGGGATATATATATATATATATATATATATATATATAGAGAGAGAGAGAGAGAGAGAGAGAGAGAGAGAGAGCGAGAGAGAGAGAGAGAGAAAGAGAGCCTCTTAAAATAATGCCCTAAGTAATTTTTTTTCAGGTTTTTCACGTAACACACACACACACACACACAAACTGAACAAAATGTTGAATGTTATATTTATTACCAATTTCATTCCAAAAAGGTTGTGACAATGGCTAACGATTGACATATTAAAACAATGTCTCCCAGTTATGTAACATGAGAGGAATAAATAACTTATGCTAATTTTTTAACATGCCTTTGTGAGTTAAGCCATATGAACCTTCAATGTGGTTAACAATAAAGCATTAATAACAAAAAAACTAAACACCATGCTGAGGTGGAAGGTTTATCTCATCACTTCTCCCTTCATTTCTTATTTATGGGGTTCGTCACAAATGCCTATTAATGTGGTAAATTGTCAAAGAAGTGATGACACTCAGTTGGCATGAGGTGTTTCATTGACTGGAGGTCCTGGAACTTACTTTCCTGGATTGGCAGAGCACATGGAAGCACTCTTATCCATGCTATTGGCTCATTTGACACCTGTACCCTCTGTGGCAGTGCTTCCCATGTGGAGTCCTCTGAGAAGGACAGTTGAAGAGCTTTCAAGTCATGGACAGTTGGATCCCCAGCTTTTTTGTTTGGTCTGATTCTAGTGAAGTAAGATCCATTCATTGTCAGGAACTGACCATGCTTAAACACCTTCACATGGTAAGGTGATGGCCTGATTCTTACAGTCTGAAGTATGATGACGTAGGCTCTTGAGGTGAAGATATCTGTTGCCATTTTGCATTCAACAGCATGTTGTCACACTCCATTTGTGTGTGCCCTGCAACAAGGTATTTCTGTCTTATCAATACTCCATATTTCCTTGCAAGCTCCGAGAATGCGTTGCCACACATGCTTTATGGTTCTGATAACCGCAACAGTCGCTCCACACTATGATCTCCTTGACTTCTGGATAGTCTTTGATCACACCTTCAAAGTGGTGTTATTGAAGATGTACAAAAGCTTCACTACTCAGGTTGCCCTGACATTTGTCCCAAATGTAGCAGTTACCTTCCTTAGATCCCAACTTTAAGAGGGTAAAGTTTTAGACCTGCAGTTTTGTTTTGTAATACAGGGATTTTGGACACAACAGCACAGCTTGCAAGTCCATTGTCCAATCGGACTCCTTATTCGCAGAATTCTTGTCACTGGATTTTTCTTGCCTTGATTCATCTTTCTGGGAGACACGTTAATCATACTCAGCCTTGCTGATATTCCCATGCTTGAATGAAACACAAACATCACACTGATCTTTTCGTGGAATGAATACGGAATAGATTCCTTCATGGAACACTTCTGAGAAATATCATATTTCAACAGCCCTTACTCCAACGGTTGCAGCTGCCTGTTAATATTCCATGTGTGGTTGGGAGATGGTTGTGCCTGGGTACAGGAATTTCTTGTTTTTGTAGGCCTCTGTGCTTCTGCAGTAGTGTGATCCACCATCAGTTTCAAGCTGTGTATGTTTGCTACTCTTAGGTCCAGTTTTAGATAGTGGTGCTGCTGCTTATACATCATGGTTGATGGTGTCTTTATCAGCCAGTTTGTAATGGTTCTATCAAGCAGACCAAGAGTACAGGAAAAAAGTGCTTTGCACACTCTGAGACTCAGAAACTTGGTAGGACAATGATGAATTGCATGTGGCTCACTCAGCAACTTATTTTTGCTTTATGTTATCTTTTGTGACCGAAGTGGTGCCGTATAACCAGTGTTCCTCCCAGGTGTTCATTGCCTAAATCTTCTGAAATATCCACTTAGCTGCTCATCTGTAATAACTTGGCGGTCTCGAGTTGAGATTCACTGACAGAACTTTGAGTTGCAGGGAGAACCCATTACCTTGGCTCTAACGTCTTTGCCATCTTTGCTCATGTATGACATTCTTCTCAGGTGTTTTTCCTTGGGTTAATTTTGCTTCCATGTTGCTGGAATTTATTTATTTTCCTTTCGACTTTGTTGTTTAAATCAGCATCCACATCTAGCTGTTCTGCAGTTGTTCCCACCAAAGTTAGGCTGTCTTCATTTTTAGAGGAAGAGGACTCATCACAGAATGGGGTATAGTCTGGCTTGGTGCTGGCATCATCATTAGATATGTCTTCTTCATGATGTAGGTGTGTCTGCTTGGCATTTTTAATTACATTAACGGGAGTGTTTAAGGTGTTAGGCAATCCATCTGAAACAGTCTTGGCCTGGTATATGCTGCTTTATCTCTTCAATAAGAGTCTCATTGTCACATTCACTGGATGTAGCCTGATGATGTCAGAATTGTTAAGTACCTGTCCAACCAAAAAAGAAAAAATTGTCAACCCTTTAAACTGTATAGTCACAATATGATATTTAAATTTTTCTTAAATCCTGTAATGTGAACAAATGGCACAAAAATGTAGATAAAATATTTAAAAAGGCAGAAAAGGATTAACATTATAATTTGTAACAGTCACAGATTCTGGCACCTTCCCGCTCTTTGCTAAATGCTAGCTTCATGGAATTAGCTTCTTGTGCTAACAAAAATGCTGACTAAAAGACAGAATAAGAAGAAAAGATAATTACACAATAACTTGCCATGTTGATATTAAAGTAAAAAGTCATCACTTACCAGTGAGGGATAAGCCTTGAATCATAGCATTACTCTAACGGCTAGGTAGATCTTTTTTCTTAAAGCAGCAGCCATTTTGAAAAGCTTATAGTCACACTGTCATTTATCTCAGGCTAAATAAAACAGCCTAAATCAGTGGTTTTCAAACTTTTGACCATCAAGATAAAATGCGTTGATGTTGGTGTCCGTGACCCCCACCCCACGCAACGACTTAGTGGTTAATTGTGTGATCTATCAAATGTGTCATCTTGCAGCCATCTTCTAAATGTAAAACTCACAGAATCTTCATAAATAAGGAGGATAACATGGTTTTTGGTGGTTCACTGCTGTGACAAGGTACCTGCATTCGCAAAATCTTTTTTTTTTTTGTGGCAGTAATGTCAAATTCAGATTTTTTTTTAAATATGGCATGTGTACCAACTTTGTTGTTCATGTGTTAATGTATTAAATAATTAATTAGCTAATTTAAAAGATTTGTCATTTCATTAATGATTTGACAGCCCTGGTAAACATCCCAAATTTATTTGATAGGCTAGATATGTAGGCTATATATTTTTGCAATTATTTGGGGACCCCTGAAATTATCTTGCAACCTCCATGGGGGTCCTGACCCTCAGTTTGAAAACTACTGGCTTAAATCGCACTCTTGACTTCAGCCATTGTAGGGGTAAAAAACATATGATTTGTTCATGTGGGGATGTAGATTACATTATCAGAAGTGGCCAACATCACAAAAAGATGATATAGGCAATAATAATTCTATCTATCTATTTATCTATCTATCTATCTATCTATCTATCTATCTATCTATCTATCTATCTATCTATCTATCTATCTATCTATCTATCTATCTATCTATCTATCTATCTATCTATCTATCTATCTATCTATCTATCTATATATGTATGTATGTATGTACACACTCTATATACTTATAGAAAATACTATGAAAACACAGACTGTAATTGACTGTAATTGAAAACCAATCATTGATTTTTTTTTTTTTAATTTTATTCTTGACAGTAGTTATTTACAATTACTGTACACAATGAAACAGCTTTCGACAACCAACACAGAAATAAGCTACAAATACATCTTGACACATGTCATGACACATTTTTCTTTTCTTTTTGTAAATGATAAAACATGGCAGCAATATATCTGCAATAATATGTAGCCACAAGCAGAAATGAGCAGGCAAGAAGTGAATTGGAAACGGGTGGTTTACACTTGATTGCAGTTGTCTGATGAAGTAAAAATTATTTGTGGACACTTTCACCAATTAATTTTTTCATTTTATACAGTATGATTTATTGAGTACTGACATTTGAGGATTTAAAAAAAAGAAAGGAAACTCAGAAACATCTACAACGATCTAGATGAAATGCATTGGCAAGACAGGCAGCAGGATGTCAGTATGATGTAATAGCTCTCTAGTGGTTAAACTGCAACACTACCACTGAAAGGCTCTCTGAAGTTGGGTAGTTAGTCTCGTGATGAGATTGGGGTCAGGAGTCAGCCCACATGTAGCCTGAAAACACAAAAGCCTTTATTTTTCGCCCCTCAGTATTATTCACATAGAAGAAGCTGTGTTTGTTTGGAGCTAAGCACCCTTTTATTATAAAATCCATTGAGCCACTCTAAGTACAGGGTTGGTGGAAATGTGGTATAGCCCTTCCTTCTCAGGCCATCCTTGACTCCTGCCCCTCTATTGTGTGGACTGTGGTTGGGCTTTTTCACCATACTGGGACGTCCTTGTGAAATGAGTGCCATGATCTGATTTGACCTGAGTTTCTCTCTAGTTCAGTTCTAGCCCAACTCTACTTGCCTGGAACCATCTGTGTGAAGCTCTCCTGTTCAAACTCCTGTTCAAATAAATAAAGGGAGGACAGCTGTTCCTCTTGACTTAGTGAGTCTTTATACAGCATAAAATATCCAGTATGGAAGCCAAGCATGTTCTGTCTGCCACATCACAGCAAAGAAATGTCTGACTGTGTCTTGAAAAAAAAAAAAAAAAGTGGTTCCCACAGCCTTAGAGCTGTGTGCAAACCTAATCATGTGATGTTGCATGCATCCACAAATGCCCAAAATGTGCCAAAGGACAATTTTTATTAAAATGTGAGTGATGTGAAGGGACATTGGTCTCATGGACATCCCATGAACTGAGGTCCAGAACAGTGAACTATACTCTTGAACCGTACTCGTCTCTGTCTCCAATAATGTATCCAGCAGTTTTGTGTCTGTTCGGGTCAGCAGCAGATCTAAAAGAAAGGAGAAAAAAATTAACTGGGCATCCATATAAATACATGCAGTTTGTAGTCTTGAATAGTGTCCTCCCTTGGGGTACATTTCAAGGCCAATAAGGATAACTGGCTGTGGACTTGAATATAAAAATATAGTTTGTTATTTTTCTGTAAAATATGAACAAGATTGCTTCTGATGTGATGTGACAAATCAAAGTCGTAATATTTTTGTCCTCATCTGAAACTAGTTTTCTTTTATAGTTATAATTTCTTAAGAGATTTCTTGAACTATTTTGCTTTAAAGACTCAGAATTGCCTTAAAAGTGGAAGGTAGTGATAGTGGGAGTTTTGACAGTTTAACCCTCTGGTGCATGAATTATTACAAAACAGTACAACAGTTTTTTAAATAAAATATTTTACTTCTACAGACATGTACATTGATGTTTTTCTGTTTTTTAATCTTATTTTAACTTTTACTCAGTGTATTGATTTTTCTATCTGATCTATGAAAATATTTATAAAATACTGAGGCAAACTTGGTAATTACAATGTGTGTATATATACTATATCAAATGTGGTTATTCTTTATATGTGGCAGAGTATTGGTGACTCACTAATATCCAATGAAGCTGCTAATGTACGCACCCCTGCATACATTTAAAAACAGCCTTTAAATATGTGTCTTCTGTAGTGGACACTATGCATCAAAGGGTCAAACATTAAACATTAAAAATTAAACTTCTCTTTCATTTACCACAATTATTAAACCTTCTTCTTTTAAGTCTGTTTTTTTTTTTTTTACTTTAGAAAAGTAGTAAACTACTTTGCCTTAGTTAACTTTTTGTGGCCTCACCCTTTCAGAGGGAGACGTGTGACAAGTATTACAAATGAGAGCTAAAAAGTTCTACCTAATGAGGACACGACTCTTATAAACTCCATGACTCTAAAAACCAAGATATATTGGTCAATTAAGTCTAACCATTCTCTTAAAATACTCTGAAATTGTTCATTTTATATGTGGAGTAAAGGCACAACCTATAAAACCAGTCATGGAAAGCTTTGCCTTATTGTAATAAAACCCTTGCTTTTGGTAAATTCGGACACATAGACCTTTCCAATGAGTCAGATAAACCTGGTCTGAACCCTTCAATTAACTTCTAAATTTATGATGAAAATGATCACGCTTGACTCATTAGGGAGGAGGAAGACAGCAGTTTATGGTGGACAGAGAAAAAACTCAAATGTGAGTATTGTTTTGTGTCAGTGGTTTTTCTTGTCACTTACCTTTTTTGCCTCAATAGGCAGCACATTAAAGAGATAATGAAAATTAATCCCATTGTGGAGCTCACCAGTATGGGAACCAGAATACCTGCAGAGTGAGAAACAGATGCAGACAGGTCCATGTAATAATGAGGGTTTAAATATTTATCTAAATGTTTATGTATTAACATTTAAAGTGAAGGTTAATTATTCCACAGGCAAGGTAAGGGTTGACTGGTTTCTGTATGTTTTTTTTTGTTTTTTTTTAACTAGTTTATCTTAAAACTCCACAATAGAGAACAATATTTCAAAAAGTCGTTTCTTCTTGATGCTGCCAAGATGTGAAATGAAATACATATGGTAGGATAGCAGGGAAAAAACACAAAATATACAAAAAACATACCAGTGTTTATCCAAGAAAGTTCATCTGAGTGACAGGGAGAGAGAAAGAGAAAGTGACAGTGAAATTCGAAGAGCAGCAGACATGTTAGGGATGGCACCAGCTACAGAAAATAATGAATTACACGTCACAATTAAAGCAAAAGTGTTGCTCTTTTAAATGAAGAAATGCCTTGTTTAGACACAAGCTGCATTTAAGCTCACACAATCATGAGCACGATGAGAATTTTCAGAGTTCATTTTAAAGTCTTGCTATTTGGCAGCTTTCCCAATTGATACAAAAGACATGTCTTCTCAAAATGGCCATTCCTGTTCAACCAGCCTTCTGTGACCCTGCAAAAAGCAAAGCTGCTGTAAAGGATAACACTTGGAAAAGTGACCAGTTCTATAGGTTGACAGAAATGTGGTTAAAAATATGAAAAAGATCTGTAATATGAAAAGTATGATGCTTTTTCCACTTAGTTGCTGCAAATAAAAAATTGAAAGTAATACATATAGACAGGAAAGTTTCATGACTTGAATGGCCTTTTCTATTATCTTTGGCTGCGTAGACGTGACATGTGAAACACTCATTCCATCTTTGTTTTTATAATAGTGGAGAAACCCTCATAGCTCAACATCCACATAGTCTGCCATTCTTTTACATGGCAGTGCATTATAGATTGTGAACTTCCCAGAAAGACACTGGCATCTGGTCCCTAAAGTCAGAAAAAATATGATTTTTGTTTGGTCTAAAGTTGGATCTAAATGTAATGAAAGTGGTGAGGACAACCCTGAAGAAATATGCACAAGCTGGAGGAGTTTAGAGATGGTGACTGAACAGCTTCCCATCAATACTGATGAAGGAACTGCTGACTGTCATTAGCTACTAATACAAAGATTCACAACAGTGTTAAAATCATACTGTGTACACAAAGCAATATTGAGCACTTTAGTTCAAAATGTTTAATATTTTTAGGGGGATTTTAAATAACTCAAATATTTCTTGGGTTGTAAATGATGGATCTTTGTAAGAAAGGTTTCTTTCAAGGTCACCTTTACCTAATTATAAGTATAGCTGCACAGCTATCAAACTATTGAAAAAAAATGGGATCCCTCAAACACAGTGAAAGCCTAAATACGAAACCTTATTAAATTTCCAGAACAAAAATATATGGTAGATATATCCTCTCATAATCCTGCGTACAGCTGCAGCTGATGACCTGTTACAAACAAAATAAATTAAAACAAAGAGCAAATAGCAAATTATCTACTGGAAAGTTTTTATATTTATGTGCACACACTGGAAAAAATAATTTATTATTAAATACATTAAGCAAAGATGGATTCAAGAAATGAAAGGCCCCAATAAGTCATTTGTTTTTGTACACAACTGCTTAAAATTATTAAAAAAAAGTGACAGTGTGAGCTTTCTGGAATATTTCTAATCTTCCCACTCCATTGGCAAAAGCCAAGGATGTGGATAATCCTTGCTAAGTGGTTTCCTTGGAGCAGTGGCTGGTGAAAGACCACCGTACTTCGTCACTGGTCCATTTTGTTTAACTGCAGCGGAAGTCTTCCTTTGATTCATCAAGGCTTTTGTCAGGGAACGATCTAACTCAAAAGCCTCATCAGTCGGTCGTCCTCGGAGAATGTGTCTGATGGTGGGAAGAGCTAAGTCTGACTTGCAGTCCAGGTAGCTCTTTAAGTTGAGCTCAGGAAAAACTGCATCTCTGAGAGCCTGAACCAGTTCATTTTCAGCATGGGAATGTCTGAGCTGATGCGAAACTCTCTGCTTCAGTGAGCCGTAGCACAGTGTGTCTTCAGCCAAGGCCAACTTTCCCACATAGCGGTTGGTCTGGCTCTTCTTCCACAGAGATGGATTCAACAATTGTTGTTTGGGTTTGGCTAGATTCTGCATGTCCTTGAGCTCGTTCCTCTCGTCAGCATGTAGCTTCTGTGAGCCACTTGGTAGGAGCTGATACAGCCCTTCATCAGCCAAGTCTGCTAGGTCGCCAACCAGCAGCTGCTGAATGATTCTCTTCCTCGTGAAGGGAGATGTGACTGTATGGGTACCATACAGTCCTCTGCCTGCATCAGACACAGAGCCAGTGTTGTTAAATATCCCACCACGTGGGGAACTGCTTGGAATGATGTAGGGCTTAGATCTTCACCATGCAACAGAGCTGCCCTTCATGATGCACTAAAAGCACAAGCCATCACCTGTTAAATACCTCAGGAAAGCGAGTATCAATCCACACTGCCATGTCAAAACAAATGCCAATAGAAAAGCACAGCTCTCAGAAAGAAGCTCTGAAAGTGAGTAAAACATGCACATTCGTGCCACAATATATGAAGATAATTACCATACAGTGTGGTAAACCAGGCAACCACATAAGTATTTCTCAGTATGTTAGAAGGGTGGTCATTTTATGCCTTAAAAGATGGCCTACTTTCAAACAGCAGCATTGCAGTCAATCATGTGTAAAGTTGATCAGTTTTATGTGCAGTTGCAAGCAGGTGATACAGGCAAGCCAAAGCCAGCGCGGCAGACCTGTGTGTTGCCCACAAATCATCAATACTTATCTTTTAGCTCATTTCAAAGCAGCATAATGGCTATATCACTTATGTGACAGTTTTTCTCATGCACCAACAATAAGGCAAGCTTATTTGGAAGCCCACACTTACCCTCCTTAAAAGATACCAGAACTACTCGGCTGTCTGCTGGCTGTGGTTTCCTGTAGTTGCTGTGTAGCAGTGCAGTGGCTGAGTCTTGAGCATAGGAGGAGTAGAGGGCTGTTGCAAAGGAAAAAAACTAAAAACACACAACAAGAAAAAAATAATGAACATTTTTTTCACACTTAAATTAAACTTAAAAGAGAGGCTTAAACAGCATTACAGGCATGAAAAATCAATGTAAAGCCAGTGAAACATTACAACTTTTATGTGACCATAAAAAAAAGTTGCACAAACTGTTGAAACACCTGTTTTTGAGAAATTGCTACAGGATTTCTGAACACTGTCCAGAGCACACTTGGATAACATGGAGGAGTTGTCAGTGAGCCATCATAGCGATAATATTCATCCAAACGTGCAGGCAGCAGAGTCCTGATGTTGAAGCCAGACACCTGCACTTTCTGATCTGTCAGTTGAAACGAGAAAGCCAAAAACGCTAGTTAATAATTGTTTGCACAGAATCCTCCATGGTCACATTAATGCACATTAAGAAGGTGAAAGATTCAAACCTCAAACCTGGACCTACAGTTTGAAGGAATTGATTAACCCACACACACAAAAAAAAAACAAACTCATTTTTGGTCATTTAAACTACTTATACTCATCTCCATTTAGTGGAGGTGGGGAAAAAAGGAAAGAAAGAATAAAGAAAGAAGAGGAGGGGAAAACACTATTTATTTGTAAATCAGAAGCTCCAGGAAAAGGTTTCTGCTTTGACAGATTAACATTTGTTGAGCGATACAATAATATAGTTGGTAATCCAGAGCCTCAAAGCCCCCTCTCATTATAAAATGTGACTGCTTGGCTCAGCTTTGGTCACAGTGACAAGTGGGAAAACACTCAGTAAGCAGCTCAAAAGTCAATGCCTAAGCTAAAATTAAACAGATAACATGAGCCCCTGATTTGAAGATGTTAACACACAGTAATACTGTCTTTTCAAGTGCTACTGTCAGATACGCCTTTATCCTTATAGTCACTTCTGGCAAATTAGTCCCACACTGAAGATTGGGAGGATTAGTTCCACAGGTTTGTTATGTATAAAACCCTGACATTGATTAATGATTATTGATTAATCATAAACTAGCACTTGGCTACACCAAAGAGGAATAAATCAAATATGGTTTAACTGTTTGTCTTACCAGTGATATATTATGGACATGTAAATGAGAGAAAACTATTTGAATCTGAGCCAAAAAAAAATAAATATAAAATAACTCACCTCTGTATTTGACACCATTAATGAACTTTAAGAACTGCTCAAAGGCTGGATTGAACTCCCCAATCTGCATAGAAAGCATAATTAGATGGTTGTGGCCAAAAAAAAAAAAAAAAAAAAAAAAGAAAAGAAGGAGCCCTTGCCCACAAGCTCCGGATAGTCTCACCTCGATCAGGACACCCAGCACAGCCAGACCATCAGATTTATCTACAGCCATGGATATATTTGCGTATTTATCTGAATTGTAATGTACAACATGCATCTGTAAGAAAAAGATAAATAAAATAATATGTCAAGATTATTTTTGGAAAGGTAAACAGACAAAAAAAAGCATGTGTAAGTAGCAGAAACATTATTAGCTGGAAAATATGATGTCTGATTCTGAACTTTAAAATGATCAAGATGTTTAAAAGTGGTGGCAGAAAATATATTGTTGTTATTCTACTGTAAAAGTACTGTGCTACAAAAGATTAAACTTTTCCTTCAGGAAAAGTATATATATATGGTCTCAAAACAATATCAGATGTATTCATGGTAGAAAAACTTTGCTTCTGAAGGAAACACTGTAGATTTCTATTAATTGTCAAATATTTTAGAAATAATTGTGTAATTTAAAATCAAACTTGATTTCTTTCTTTATAATTTTATAATTTGTTATTCATATTAATTTTTAAGTACCTCAAAATTGCACTTATGTTTCAGCAAATATTGCATATATTTTTCCAAATTTTGTATTGCATGAATGCCACACATTTTTTTAATTTCTTTATTTTACATTTGTTCGTTTGTTTGTTGTGCCAGTAAATGCTATATTCCATGCAAAAGTTACGTGGGACAAAGCATGAAATGTTCAGGAAGTGCAATATGTGAGTATCTATGTCAAGTATTTATTATAGAATCTAAATGAGTATCGGGCTGTAATCGTTTTCCAGTGATGCAACTTCATCATTCCAGCCAGATTTGATGATGCTGTACATGTAGACAAACGTATAAGTTTGCGCTATTTCTGGGAAATGTTTAATTTCCCATCATTCCATCCCTTGAAAATAACATCATCACAGAGCTGTGGTTCTGAAGTCTGGAGAGACTTGAAAAGTTACATGCTCTTGATGTGTCCTCTAAGAAACTCAGGTCAAACCACATCACCTTACATGTGGCTGCACTGCAGCTGAGGAATGATCACATAAAAAGCACACAGGTTCCAGTGTATACCCTGTGTGATTCATATTATGACAAAATACATAAAACAGCATCCTATTTTCACCTTCTTTTAAGCTTTACTGCCAGATCATCTGCTTGACTCGAAGCACCAAAACTGCTTTCAGGGTTTGACACATTAAACAGAACAGATAGCCACTCCTTTCCAGAGGTGGTTGAAAACCACAACATATAATTGTCTGGTACTTTAATTCCTTTAAACCCTACAGGGATAAGACACTGACATACTGTACTGCAATGCACATAATTAGGCTCACTCATGCATTCTTTTCTGGCTTTCAGTAAATGCAATAAGGAAAAAAATATGCAACTGCAATTGGAAGTACATTTAGATGATTTTAACAGATTTGCATAATGTTGGTTTTTTGTTGGTGCGTCATATCCATCAACAACTGCTGTTGATACACTTTGGTGAAGGAACATCAGCGGTGATCTTGGAGAAGCATTTGTTGTTGCACATTTCTCAACTACCTAGAATCATCATTATTCTTTGAAAACAATTATTCACAAGCGATTAATGTCCAAAGCAGCTGTCAATCTTCTCAGAAGTGGATGTCGCAGCAAGTTCATCCAAAGGTCAGACTGTACAATGTTTAAAGTAGCTGCAAAACACACAAGAGCTGCATTTCAGACTCTACGAGTCTTATTCGTGTGTTACATGCTACGCGTAAGAAAAGGAAAAGACTGAACACCTGTGGCTAAAACACCCCATAGAACTGCATTGCTAGAGACCTGAATGAATGATGATGTGGGCTTTTTTTTTTTTTTGCAGCCATAGGACCTGGACACCTCGCAGTCTTTGAACCGACTGTAAACTCATCTATATACTGTGTTCAAGAGTAAACTTTGAAACTGTGTCTGGTAGCTGAAGATTTTAGGAGAGTCATGGTACAGGACAATGACCTTCAACCGGATTGAAATTCTGTTGTGGAATCTATTGAGAACTTTGTAAAAACAAATAAAACAATGAACTGAAGCAACTTTGTAAAGTTCCTCTAAGTTGATGTGAGATACCATAATGTCATAAAAGAAAATGATTACTTTAAGTTATTCCTGCTAAATATGGTGCTACAAACTACTGAATCATGGTATTAAGTAAGAAGTTTTGGATGCTTTGTTTACCTCTGCTGCATACTGTTTACTGTTCACAGTGTGTTCAGAGCCAGCAGGTCGACCGGAGGAGCCCCAGTGGAAATGGAGCTGAGCTGCATTGTAGCGATGACGCAGGCTGGAGATGTGCATCTTTGAAGGCAATGATATTTGCACTGCAAATCAAGATAAATTAAATCACAATGTACATGGTAAGAGTCACCTCACTTCACAACAATCAAGAAGCATCAACTTTAACCTTATCTGACTGAGGAGGTCAGCGTGGCCCACTCTCTGCTGTCAAAGTGGTGTGGCTACATGAACATGCTTAGTGGTTGAGTGACGCCTGGTGCCCTCCACATGTTCGTCAGTGTGTCATGAATGCTTACACATGAAAAACCTGTGTCAGCTTATTTCAAACACACGTCACACTGACACCAGCATTCTGTGGTGTGGAAACCCTTCAGGTATGCACACGTAAGCGTTTGTCTGGTCTCCGTATTCAGTCAGTGGCAAATAGTTTACTTACGCAGATTTCTCAGTGAATCATCTCTTGGCAGACATTACATACATGCTCAGCAAAGACATGGATATTTTACATCTTCTGTCATAAACTAATCTAACCAGCTCTGCAGAATGAACATTTTTATAGAGTGTGTGAATATGCACATTTAAGACTAAATAGACATTGTATATGAAACTGAAGCAGGTTGTGTTTAGATGTTTCAGTCCCAGCAGAGACAATGTTCTTGCTTATTCAAACTAAACTTAGAGCTCTTTCTTTGCTTCAAAGGACAGTTATGATAATAAGGGAGTGATTATACAAAATTACTGTGGCTGATCTAGAAGGATCATCCTCCCATCATCTTATTTTTTTTCTTATTGGTCTGAAAATCAGGTCTCCAAGTTTATGTGGTCATTTCTAAATATGTACATCGCTTTGATTTAAGGAACTTCTACATTTGAAGCCAAAGAAAATTAAATATTTGCATTGTTTCATAAACACTCGACATACTTGTGATTACGCAAGTTTAAATTACACATTATTCCTGAAGTACTCTACATTGTGATGCATTTTATGACTCATTTGGATGATTTATACTCACAAGAGTGTCCATTATTTCCAAGAGTGAGCTGCTCGTTAAGTGAAAGGTTGTAGTTTTGAACCTCAATTGGACGTAAAGTGGGATCAAACCTCAACAGCTCTGACTTGATGTCAATTGGAGACTGGAAAGCTCCACCACAGTACGGATAATGCTTGGACCAGTGGTGTTCTCCTTCTGGCCCTGCAACAACACCAGTAAATCAACTTTAATGCATGAAGATGTTGCATCATGTAGTTTTTCTAGAAATCTCTCTCCTCAGATGACTAGTAAGAACTAAATTTCTTATATTTATTTATGTGAAACTACAGATTGAACTGCAGTCAATGTCACCTCATCTGGAAAGGAAATGTGGCACACTTAACTTTAAAAAATAATAAAATGGTCATGAGATATTTGATATTTTCATTAGACATGATGCTTGGTCAAAATTGAGGTTTATAGTTAGTAACAAATGAAGTTTGTCTAATATGAAACTGTAATAACAGCATGACAAGCCCTGAATAATCTCCCCCCGGCTGCCTATTTGGCACTGATTCATTATCCATCCAGAATTAATGTAAAAAAATCAACATTCACCATATGCCAGCTGACCATAGTTAAATATGAATGATGCAGCAGGAAGCCTGCCCCAATCTGACTTCCAGACACATGTAGATTGATCGTATTAGACACGCCAAAGGACATCAAGTGAAGCTGTAAAATCACTGAATACTCATTTGATGCAAGTCTCGAAGTTCAACTGAGGCCAATCCATTCAACAATAAGTAAGAAATGCACACTTATGGATGTAATTACCCACCATCCACTTCATTCCTGTTATAATTTGAGACAGCCTTTGATAATGGACCTTTAGTTGCATTTTGCGATCCCTTGGCAGTCCTTGACAGAGCGTTCATGCCTGTGGGTCATTTCTTAAATACAGGGGCCTTTCTATGTAAATGAGACCTTAAATTAGACGATTTGGACAAGGCTTTCTATAGAGTAATCTATTCAACAAAGAAGGCTAAAACAGTCGTCATCAACATCTAATGTTAAGATTCACTGTTTGTCCTCTGCTAGAGGGTGAAGTGTTGAAGTTAGGATAAATTGCATGACTCAGCAGCATGTCAACAGAAAGTGCTACCAGCCCTGAAGACAACTGACTACTATGACAAAGACCTCCCAGGGCTCTAAATGTAAGTGAGGATTAAATTCATTGTGCTGCAGTTATAATGAGGCCAGAGGGGGTTTCGTAAGTTTCCTCAACTCTTTGTTCATTAATCTTTAAGAACCTTGTTACATTTTTTTATTTATTTATGATTATTATTAAGAAGGTTAATGACTTTTGATTGCTTATTTAAAACATATATATGATGAAGTTGCTGTTCTTTATGCTGCCAAAGAAATAAAATTTTCGGTTTTCAATGATAATCATTGTTATAACAGAGTGAGCTGAGAAACGTCTGTCTGAAGTTTCTGTAGAGTAAGCACAATTCAATTAACCTTGAAAAAAAGTTGAGTAAGATCTTTCCTTGTTCATCTTAGGCCTACATGTGCCTGTACAAAAAAAATATCATTGGAAAACTATCCTTAAAAGAGGTCAGCTGGCCTGACTGATGAATAAAAACTATATAAAAAAAAGGATTTGCCTCAAGATTTGTCAAAACCAATGACATATAACTGGTACACTGTTCGGATTCAACATTCTGTCTTTAAATGCAACAGATGTTTGAGAGGTAGTGTCATGATGATGAGAGGCAATGCCGTGAGCACAGTTTATGTAAGACAGAGTCATGGGTCAAGAAATCCAAAGGCCTTGAGGCATCAGATCAAGGCAGTCATCTACTAATGAAGTGTTGTGAAAGCAGAATGCAGTTATGAATAAAAGGATATGAGGAGGAGGTTGGGTGGGGGTCAGTTGTCTCATATGGAATGAGGTGTTTTTAACCTTTCTGACCAGTAAGCCCGGCATTTGAAACTCTCACTACTTTTCTCTTAGTAATTTTTAAGCCAAATTAAGGCACAGCTACCATGTAAAAGAGCAGGAGCCAATCAGCTCTGAGTCAACTATTGAAGTGTTGAACAGGATTTAATTATTAACATTTCAAGTTATTTTTACTTTAGTCTTTATTTAATTTTTGATGTTTTATTCTTAGCTCATTAAATTGTTCAGATATAATTGATTTGCAGGGCTAATTTAATGACATTAAAGATTTTCTCATTCAGCAAAAACGTTTGTACTATTTGATTAAGAAAGAAACAATTAACCAAAAAGTATACAGTAAACTAAATTATGGAAAACTTTGCAATGCTGACATTCAAGCACCTTCAAAATAGTGAGGAAATATTAGCAGACTTACCACTGTATTTCCATTTTGCACCTGAAACACATATAACATATATTTTGTCACACAATCATATAAAAAACTTAAATTGATTTTTTTTTACTTAAAACAATAATTAACTAAACTTATGAATGAATAAATAAAAAAATGTATTTGGAGTCTAGTCTGCACATTACTGTCATCCTCCATGTGCAGAAGGATGGAGACACCTGCCTTGAAACATAAATGCTTCTGTTAGAGCTCTTCACTCATCAGACCTTACCCTGCAATACGCTGCACAGAGTCAACTGCAGCACAACGATGGGGGTGAAGCGCAGACAGCCCATCTTGACTTCCTCAGCCCAATGTCAGCCCGGTGCGGTGCAGGATCTTGGAGCGCCGGAGCGCCAGTCTTCTAAAATGCTTTTATACTCATGTCAGCTTCTCAGTAGCGCGCGCTGACGTCAGAGCAACAGCAAAACCAGCCGTCAGAGTCATCTAGTCACTGGAGAGTGACAGCAACAGAGCAACGACCGCATCCAAGTAAAATCACTCATTTAGGTTTCCACCTCAGACGGAGGATGCCTTGGTGAAATGCTGCGCTTAGAGCACGTGCTGGTTTTTGAAATGTGCCACGCTGAATGAGGACTTTAGGTGACGTGTGAGCGCTCACACTTCGAATAGACTTGGGTAGAGTTGATGCAAGTTTTCAGTCTGTTTTTTGTGATTGCTGGGCGCACAACCATTTAACACGCGACACACGCATGAAGTTCCCTTGAGAAATTTATGCATGATCCCATAGCTCTGAAGTAGCAATTCTAGCTACAACAAAAACAGCTAATGACAAGTTGTAAATGTTAAATGTAGCCAACACAATAAGAGGTCAACTAACTTTACTATAACTAGCCTAATATACACTCGTGAGACCACTTACCGTTTTGTCCCATAGGTTAAGAGGGATGCTGCCTATGCTGTAGCTATAAGACAAGACAAAAATCCAAAGGTGTTTTTAAAATCTTGAAGTCGTTTTGTCCTTGTGTTGTGCTAAGAGACCACTAATGATGACTTGTGTTTGTTTTTAGATTTTGCTTCCCTTGACAAAGCTACTTTTTCCATCTCAAGTAAAATAAACACACACAAACAAAAGCAAAAAAAAAAAAAAAAAAAAAAAAAAAAAAAAAAAAAAATCAGTCACCATGGTGACAGAGTGTCATATAAAGAGCATTGTGTTATATCTGTCAGTCACAGCTGATGTGGGTTGGATCCAATTTTAGGCTAAGTGTCAGTAAAGTTTTTTTTCTGTCTCTTTTCAATAGTACAGGAAAATATGGTAATTGTGTTCTATACCTAATCTGCTTTGATATGGGTCAAATATTGAATTATTAATCTATAATTGGGCTTCTTAAGTCCTGTGTAAAATTTCCCTATCCCTATCATGAACTTTGTTTGGATGGGTAACCTTGTCTTACTATTACTTCAGATAGTGTGTGATTTAGGAACCTGGAACATATTGCACAACACTGAAGAAAAGAGATATATAGATTAACAGAATATTTTTTCCTGCTCTTTAACGTTGACCCTGCTTGTGGACAATAATGTGGACTGTTATTTTCAGTTCTTTCTTTCCTCTTCTTCTTAGTCAACCTTTGGTGTTAAACTGCTATATCTTATCTACACCTTTAAACTGAGGTTAAAACATAAATCTTCATACAACATAAATAAGAATTGAAGCCTTACAGTGAATATTTCAGCTAAAATGTCTATGAAGGACAAATTAATTCAGAAGTAACTCAAAGATGGGTTCTTTTGAATTTTGTAGCTTTTCACTCAAGCTATCTAGAAAATTGTAGGCTGCATTTTGTCATTGTTGTAAACAACGGTTGTCTCAGTTTTCATGCAAAATGTTTTCTACTTTACACAGTGGAACTCTTGTCATTATTCCTCAGTTCATCTGGTTGCTGCTGAGCTGCAAGAAGACACAGCAGCATTGTAGTTACAAGGATGAAGAGTTTTCAGACATGTATTTCTGCTTTCAAACAAACTTTATTTTCTTTTGTTTGTTTCTGTTTCAGATTGAGTACTAAATTACAAAGATAAAGCTTTATCTACATTAATTTCAGAGCAACATACCATAAATAGTGAGACATTAGAACGGAATAGGCTACAAACTGAATAATATTGATGTGTGAAATAAAAATGTGCAGTTTTATTAAGAAGGCAAGTAATAAACTTGTTGAAAGAAAGCTGTCTAAGAGGATATGACTGAATTTCACCTTTGTTACTGACTTCATGTTTACTTTGTGTCTCACAGCTGAAACCAGCCATAATTACTTTAAGCAGTTGCCAAAAAATAAATGATAGTATTTACTATTGAGTTACTCTTCTGGAAATGTTATTTAGATACTCCTACTTGTTTTAGGCTGACTGGACACTTCTGTAATTACAGACTTTGAAATACTGAGATCATTTCTGTCTGAGCCTGACTATTATAACCTGAAACTAACCAACAGCTTAATTTCTCTTTACTACAATATATCTGGGATTTCCAGAATTTGGTGAGTTGGTTGAAAAGTGTCATGCCAAATAAAGTCTACTTTGTTTAAAAAGAATTGTGTAAAACTGCTTCCTGTATGAAACTGAAGAAGGGAAACAGGACTACAGAATAATTACCCATTTTATTACCATCACATCATCACCAGTGGAGCCAGTTAAACAATAATGTATCTGCTGATTTCTGCTTAAATACTGTATGTATAATACATACACCGTGTAATAGTCATCTAACCAGCTTACTTTTAAATTAACCAACAGTTTGCACATTTTACTAACACAATTTCTAACATCCAACAGAGTTGTTTAAACACCCCCATGATGAAGGCCATGACTCAAGATTTATCCTTGCTGCATTTTTGATCCCACCAAAGATCTCTACAACTTATTCATTAAATCAGAAATTGCTCAACCATTGCAGAGGAGTTTTATCCCATGGGTAGCCAGAAGGTTTTATTCATATAGAGCAACAGAAAATAACTTTAATTCATTCATATATATATATACATTGCAATTTGACTCTGGCATTTTTATTTTCAGAGACTAATTATGTTAATGAATATGGAGTTAAAAACAAACAAACAATAAATAAATTAACTAAAGAGAGTTTAAGGAGAGGGCTATATAAATATGAAGCCTCCTTAAATTATCTAAACCAAAGATGCAGAGAAAGATTGCTATGTTTTTCAAGCAGATTTCAGACAGACATAACCACATTTAGTCTGAAGAGAAGAATTTATGTGTCAGTTTAACAGACACATATGTTGTTTTTGGGTATTGTAAGTATTTCATGTCTTGCAAGGCTGTAAAGCAGCGTTTCAGCATAACATTATGCCACCAAGTGGTGAAAAAGTGAGACAACAAGCAAAAGCTGGTTTGCAGTAATAGTGGAGTGCATGGAAAGTTCTCGTTCATCCAGATCATGATATCAAACCTAGGATGAGTCAACTGGACTGGGTTTAGTTACTTGAAGAAAATTTTGCTCTCATCCAGAAGAGCTTCTTCAGTTTTAATAGTGGGAGATTTCAGTTAAGTGGTCTGAAAAGCCACTATGACCATTTTTGAGAGTTGTGACTCGCCTGAGATCACCTCAGTGTGACTATTGTCTATAGTTTCCCTTAAGGGAAGAGTAAAAAGGTGTTGTCAATCTCTCTGGGATAGTTGAAAGGATGCTATTGTAGGTAAAGGAAAGGAAAAGTCTCCGTCCTCCTCTGTTAGGTTTCTTGAACATAAATAGCCTTTTTCACTCCCTGCTCAAACAACCTGTCTACTCTGTCCTAGATTTTAACATTGTGGCCCTAAAAATGTGTCCTTTATAATAAAGATGAAGGAAAGAGTGGATTACTGGCCTGGTGAGTTGGCTCTCCTGTATTCCAGTCAACAGAGCCATCCATTTGTTTAGAGGTTGTTTGGTTTCCCAAACTCATTGCAGTCCCCACTGAAATGCAACATGAGGTTGTTTTAGCTGTGGATGTACTGCTAACCTAATAAGATACTGTTATTATTCTGTGTTTGACAAGTGCAAAAGATTCATTTGGATAAGGGCCACAGGCCAGAACTTGAATGTGGGCGTGCTGCATTGAGGAGCTTTCAGTCTCTGCACAAGGAAACTCACTCAACTAACCCAACCAATAACCCTTTAGATCACATTTTCTTGTGAGAGGTCTTGAACATGCTCTAAATGAAATAAATAGCCAATGTATTGTATAACTGCTGTCCCACAAGATGTTTAGGTCCATCGTTTGCTGCCATGCTGCAGGTAGAATAAAATTATAACTTATTTCTTTAACTGAGTGAGAATTGTAATATGAATACCCCCACTAAATTATTCTACCTAATTTAAACTTTTTCTATGTTTAAACATAAATTCTTCAGGTAATGTTTAAGAATTATAACTGCTTTAATTTGAAGTAGAATGATTGTTCATGTAAAATAAAAACACTTTAAAACGGGGTGGCCAAATCTGGTCCCCAAGATCTACAGTCCGGCAACCTTTAGATGTAACCCTTCTCCAACACACCTGAATCAAATTTCAAATATCCCCTAGTTTAGCAGAATAAAACTACAGAATTTTCAGCGTTATTACTGGGCTGTTTAAGTTGGGGCCACATGGCTATGGTAGACAGTTAAATATGAATGTCCCGGATTTAGGTTAACAATGCAGACACATTAAAAACAAATGTTGTGCATGGCGGGCAGGGCTGCTCAATGGCCAGTGCCCAGTCTACTACATCGGGGTGGGGTGGTGGTGGTGGGGGCTGGATTTAGGGCTCATCTATCCTCTAGTATGCTGTGGATGTCTCCCACAGGGCATGGTGGGAGGGATGTGGGTGTGTGAAAGGGAGTGTTTATGGATACGGAGTGGGGGGCCGCTGTGAGCAAGGGGTGGATAGATGGGAGGAGGGGGAGATGGGTGGGGGAAGAAGGGGGAGTAGGAGTATAGTAGGAGTGGTAGATGGTGCCCTGGTTCCTGGGGTGTGTGGCTGGAACATTGGGGTGGCTGTCTGGGGTGGCCTGGTCCTCCTGGGCATGGTGTGGCCCTCTGTCTTGGGGGTGGGTGGGAGATCTTGGAGCTTGGGGCCCTTCGTTCTGGCCGCCTTGGATGGCCTGTGCCTGGTGCGGTCAACGGCTGCTGATCTTGGCCCACTGAGGCCTGTGTCCTGTGATCGCAGGGGGCTCTGGCTGGGGCCTTCCTCTGCCTCCCTCGGGGTGGGTACGGGGTAGTCTTTGTGGTGGGGTGGCTTGGGTTCGTGCTCCAGGATTACCGCTGATCGCCCAGGTCTCTGGGCTGCCCAAGTCTGCCTCTAGCCTCTGTGGAGACGTGGTCATATTTGCACAAACACACTCATCTCTGCTCACTTCATTCCTCATACTCATGTGTGCTGACACAGTCACTGAGTTGTCCAGTGGGTTTATACACTAAGGGCTACGTTTGTTTAGGATTTCTTTCTTTTTCCTTTGTGTGTGTCTTTTGTACTTTAGTTATTGTTGTGATACATCTTCTTGTTGTTGTCTTGGTTATTTATTTATTTTTATTTTTTTACTGTCAGCTAAAAGCTGTAGGAAATTCTCTGTTGTGTAGCAGTTAGTTTTCTGGTGTTAGCTTAGATAGAACGACTGTTTCTTCTACTATCTATATCTACTGTATCCTTGTCTCCTCTTCCTTTTTTCCACTTTCCTTTTTTTTCTCCCCATTACTGTCCCCCTTTTTTTTTTTTTTCTGTAACCTCCGGTCAGGTCCAGCAAGATTACATAAATACCATAATACCAAATAAATAAGATGAAACAATATATTTAAACAAATAAAAAAATTAAAAATGAAATTATCCAGAGGATCCTCATACCCATAAAGCTTCTCTTGGCAGAGCAAATTTGTTTGGCACAAAACAGCAGCCAGACCATCATTCTGTTTCCTACAATGCTGGACAGGACAAGTTAAACAAAATAAAAATAAAAACTAAAAAAAGACAGAAAACTCTTATAACGGTTATAAGTGTTATAAGTATTGTTAAGTCACATTCTGCAGTAAGTTAAGCAGACTTAATTAGTCCGTTTTCCCCTTTTATTTAGTCCCCCCTTTTAATCTTGTACATTTATTCTTTTATTTTTAGTTATGTTTTTTCCCCATAAATGAGATAATTTTCTCCGTTTTGAAGTGGGTGTGTGGAAGGTGAGAATTTCCTGGTAATTTAGATTCTTTATGGGAATTAAGCTACTTTAAATAAATTAAATATAAAAAAGTAAAAATCAACAAAATCAATAAAACTTATAAAAAATATAATTTTAAACCCAAACTGTATTAGAACCTATGTATATTTACAGTGTTTATTCACATCTTTGCCATACGCATCATAGGTAATTTCTATTTTTGAATATATTTAAATAATGACAAAATAAACTAGACTTGAAATCAGCTAAGTACTTTTTAAAGTACAAAGTTTGTTAGGTGGGTACCTTATGCAATAACCAGTAATTATTAACAGTGTGTTGTGGCTTTTATTAAATTGGTACAGGTATCTGTTCATATTAGCCAGATTAAAGGAACTCAGCATTTGTGCATAAGTGTTTGTAAGTCATGGAAAAATCAGCCCATGGATTATTTGAGGATTCATGATCATATAGTCACCATACTGAGATTATTAGAATAAAAAAATAAGTAAAAATAAAAGTAAACCTCTGTTTGAACCGACACATGATAGCTCCATTGCAGATTTTGTACTATACAGATTATGACATAATAGTTTCTGTCCTAATAAAACAAGCTGTAACCTTTTGTTGACAATAAAGGTGGGAAAGGGAGGAAGTTTCTACTGTTGGCATTAACTTCTGTTTCTGAATGAGGGTGCCATCATTAGGGAAACGTTAGTCCAAAGGTTGCTACTAAGTACCCACTCCCACTGTAGTTTACAGATCTCAGTCACTCCAGGAAAGACGGCACAAAGGCAGGCAGCAAAATGAAGAACTTGCTGCTTTTAGGGATTTTTTTCTCGGCATTCCACATCAGCCACTCAGTAACTCCAGGTATGCCTAAAACTCCTTTTTTTATCTATTTTTTTAAAACTACAGTTCCATTGAAAACCATTATCAGTATTTAGAATACAGATGTGAGGGCTTGTACAGGCCAGGCTACCTGCACAGGGCCTCAAGTCTCTGAATAATGAAGATGTATATCAATGCTTTAATAAATCTAATTAATATTGTTTATGTCATTTTATTCCTCTGATCAGGAATAAAGCTTAATCTTTAGTCATTTCAGTGCAATATAGGGAAAATTGTATCTGAGACACGAGGACTACATCTTAAGAGACTGAACAACAAAGCAATGGAGTATTGAGAAAAAGTTTAGAAGATTATAGAAACCCTCATCAGTTTGTCATTCAAGTTAAAATAATATTGCATTTTATCTCTTCTTTTGAATCAGTGTTCATGTCATGACTGGCAGCTGAAATAATAGTTTTTACTGTTCATTCCTCTCCTATTTAAATGCTCCTACTAATGTTAAGCTGACTGGACAATTTTTTTTCCTCTGTAATTCAAAACTTTTAAACACTGATATCATTTCTGTCTGAGCCAGAGTATTATGAGCTGAAACTAACCTGCTGCTCCAGTTTAATTCACTACAACAGGCTATAATTAGGAAAGTACAGCACTTCCACTTTTTTATATAGAAAGTTAAGGAATAATTGTTCTGCCAAAATTGAAGTGTACTTAGTATTAAAATAGCAATTTAAAACCACTTCCTCTCTGTGAATTAATAAAGGGCAGCAGGACTGAAAAATAAATGACACATTTTATTGCCATCATAAAAATAGGGAGTGGGTCTCTGGTGATGGGGTTAGTTAACCATTAGTGATATACCTGCTCAGGAGTTCTGCTTAAATATGTATCATACAAGAACTGTGGAATGGCTTCAGCTTGGATGTTTGGCTAACACGATGTAACTTGTAGCTTGTTTTTTATCATCCAACAGAATTTTGCAAACTCCCCTTTGATGTAGGTCGTGGTGGAAATTTCCAGTTCTCTGTGTATTATGATGTTACCAGCGATACATGCAACCCGTTCTTTTACCAAGGCGAAGGAGGAAATGCCAACCGTTTTGCAAGTGACATAGAGTGCATGAGAAACTGTTCTGACAGAGCAGAGGAAATTTATCCTATGGATGGTAGGTGAATTCTGTATAACTGAAGTGATGAAAAAAATCACTTAGAAATCTCTTTTTTGTTTTTGTTTTACTATCCCCTCTCTGTTGTGAATATGTCATATATCAAAATTCAACAATTACATAGAGGCTGGTGAAGCCTGATTAAAAAGCGGAGGGAAAAAGGACCTTCTTTCAGTCCGTTGTTGGACTTTGAAGCCAGAATTGGCAGATTAGAGTTTTATGGCTCTATAAACTAGGAGGGGGCAACACAGTCATAAAGCCTTTATGAGTACAACTGAGCCAAAGGCATAGAAAGAACCTTATGACTTATGTGTCTCAACCAGATTGCAGACAGGGACAACTGTGACCGTCAGTTCACTAGACACAAATATTGTTAAAGTTTATTTATTTGTGTTTTCACAAGTAATTACATCATGCCCTTAGAGATGTTGGAAAGTCACTTTTCAGCATTTAGTAATAGCAATATATCATCAAGTGGTTTTTACTATTACAAATTAGCTTAATTAGCATAATTCCTATTAATAACAAATCATGCTGATAATAATTATGGTGTTTTCTCTTGACAGCATCCAAAGCATGTCACCTTAAACACGACAAGGGTGGATGTAACGGCAACATTTTGAAATTTTACTATGACCCAGTTTATGACAAGTGTAAGATATTCATTTGGACTGGGTGCTCCGGAAATGGTAACAGATTTCCTGACTATCAAACCTGCAATACCACGTGTGATGGCATCCATGGTGAGCAAACGGAGGACTTTTATGAAAATGGTTACTGATCATTAAAATGTTTGTATATGGTAAAAAAAAATGAAATTTCACAAATTACATTGTAATAAAAATTTCTCGTAAAACTGGTGTTTACTAATTCTCAGACGATGGTGATGAGCCAGAAGAAGTCGAGTCAGACACTCCTTATGGTGAGTAGAGACACAGTTTAATATTTAGTTTAATGTTTTGATAAGATACATAATCTTCATATCAAACTGAAGGCCTCTTATTTTCAAACTGCCAGAAAAGATCTTTAAAAAGACTTGCACATATGATTGATTAAGTATTTATCCTAACTACTGGGTTCTTCTACAGCAATCATCTTTGGAGTTTTGCTTGCTATCATTCTTACGGCTGTCCTCATAACTGTCATTGTCCTGACAGTTAAGTCAAAGTAAGAACATTTTTGTTTGTCTTTCGATCTTGCTACCTCGAACAACCCAAAGTATTACTACAAGCAGATGCTGATCTTTTGGAATTTTTCTAATATTTGTTGTTCTTCTTTAGGAAAAAGAGCACAAAAAAGAAGGCCAAGGGCAAAAGTAATGAACCCCAGCCTGACTCACCGCTTCAGGAGAGGGCGATTGAAATGACATAAAAAAATCATCATATTGTAGAGTTTTTACCAGCATGGCTTTGGGAACTACTATAATTTCTTTTTTTTTTTTTTTTTTTTTTAAGCAAATTCATCCACAAGTTTGAATGTGGATAACATTTAGACAAGTTCAACTTTGACTTTCTTTTGTCCCTTTGTTTTACTGGCATTTGTAATTACAATCATTTTTGTTCAGTATTTTACCTTTATTTAATTTTTATTACACATTCAGTAGTATTTTTTCTAGTTTGTGGGTTTCTTATTTCAGCTTTATTTAATCCTTTCAGCTAATAATCCTACATAAATCTAACTAACCAAACTGTGATCAAATGAGAATGAGTTGAAGAGTAGGAGCAAAGTCAATCAACTAAAAATTACAAAGCAAGATTAAAAATAACAATAATCATAACAGCAAAGTAATCAGTTATTCCAGGTAAAACACTAAATGTTTTACTGTCAGCTTCTCAATGGTTAAGGTGTCTTTCATTTATTTGCCTTAAGAGTGAGTAACTGGATGTTAGATTTTTTTTTTTTTTTTTTTTTTTTTGTGTGTGTGTGTGTGTCTCAAACAGAAATAAAGAAATATTGGATCCACTGATGGTCATTTCCTACAAGTTCCACATATTTTAGGACCAATTCATTGAATAGAAAAGAAAATAGCTGGTTTGTTGTCCCATTCCTAAAATAAAAAAAAAGGAAGAAATAAAAAACAACAAATTTTCATCCTTGAGAAGACTTTTGGGAGAATTTGACCCAAGTCAGTTTCAACTACCTATCTTTTTGTTTGCAATCACCCAAATCACTTTGTGTTAATGTGATTTCATTTTACAGTTTCTAAAACTTAATTACTGACTTTTTGTTTTTAAAGTGGTCCGCTTGTAAGATGTTAAAACACCACACATACGTTTCGATCTGTTTATGTGCAGCAAAGCCATTTGCACTCTCTGTTATTGTGATTTCTAGTTCAGCATTTGTAAATCTTTTCACAGTTTACTATACTTCTATTAGAATTTGTAATGTCTTTAAATATTCACACTCCTTGTACCTGAGATATAGAACCGTTTCTTGATTTTGCATGACATGCAATGTCTTATTCTTGGGCAAAAGTGTATATGATGCAATGTTTTATTAGTCAGTGTATGTAAACATTTACCAAGCATCTTTATTATAATTTTATTGAAAAAATATCCTCAGTGTTGTTGTTTAAGAAAATGCATTACAGAGACTCAAAATGGTGCTTTTTGTATACAGTTTGCATAGCTCAGGGTCAAACAAGGTAAAGTTTCTCTTTAAATTTGTTTGATAACTTCAATAAAATATACTTCTGTAATGTTTTGGTTCATTTTGAAGTTGATTTCTTCACATTATCTTCATAATGTAAAATTTCTGTTGTAACTTCTCAATTTCAAGATTTCAGTTTGGACTTACTATTGGGACTGGATTATTGTCCAAATTACCTATCATGATATAGGCAAATTTCCAGGACTCCCAGATCCAAAGGGGTCTTAAAAGCTTCAGAATAACTGCTTTTGATAATATAAAATACTTTTACAAAATTAGTTACAAATATATTTATCTTATATCAAGGTTCTTTGCACTATTAAAGTACACAACAGCAAGGGTAAGCTGTGAAAGATGAGTTAGTGTCCTTACATTGCCAAGATCTTGAGTCAAGTTTTACTGCAGCAAATATATTATTCAAGTCTGTATTGTCCCTATGTTGAAAGAGCTCTGAGTTACAAGAGTCTTTAAATAAATTATTACAAAGTAAGGTGTGCAGCATTGAGTATAGATTATGAGTATTATAAATTATTAAATATTTTAATTAGAGGGTGGTTATAAGAGTTAACAGGAACAGTGAACCCATTAACAGGTGGGACCATATGGATGACAGTGGTTCATCCATCATACAGCAATTGAGAATTCAAAACTCAATTGCTGTATGAACATACGCAATAATAAAATACTCAAAATTAACAGGACTTTTCCATACAAGGAAAATGGTAAAACATATCTCTTCTGCCATGCAGCAAACACAGGCTACAGAGACCTAAAGAGTCAAGAGAGAGAGAGAGAGAGAGAGAGAGAGAGAGAGAAGTACAGTGGAAAGGTGTAAAATGACCATAGACAAAGTGGTAACATTGAAAATAACTAAAAATGGGATACAAAACAACCATAAACAGATACAAAGTGACCACAGATAGATGAGTGAAATGCATTTGGCGAGTTAAATAAAACATATGACCAAACAAAATGTGTGTGTATAATGTGTGTATCATTTCAAAATATTTAAACACACACTGCCCATCTCAATGGAAGTTTTCAAGATAAAGATATATTTTAATTCAGTGTGAAAGGGTGCTATTTTTTAATATTCCAGAAAGCGTTTTTAAGAATGTTATCTTAGTGTAGGCTACATAAAAAAGAGATTTGAAAGAAAATTCATTTTAAGTTTTTACATAATAAAGTTCCTTTGTTGAGATATTTTATTACAATTTGGTGCTGAAATATATCAACGCATGCGTGTCTGATGACAAGTTTTAAAAAACTATTAGAGTTTCCTAATATATAAAAGTATAAATTCAAGATGTTGTGGTACCCAACAGAGTATCGAAATGTGCTGGCGACAACGGAAATGTAAACGACGCCGGAAGTAGTTAAATGTTCCTCTCAGGGGCTTTTCATCTTTGAGCTGGCTAACGGCAGAGCCGGCAGACTGTACGTCACTTCCTGAAGTTATTTCCATTTGTTTGTGGCGAGCGCCAGCAGTTACCTGCTAAACACCAAAGATAACCTTACTATTTTATCCAGTAACATGTCAATATAGGAGTTACAGTACTTTTGTATCCTAGAAGTTCTTCTAATCTGAAAACATGCTAGCTGTATAGGGGTTAGCAAACGTGTTAGGATTAGAAAAGAGGAAAACGTGCGTTCGCGATCAGAAATAGTTGATCAGCTAACGTTAGCTAGCTAGTTTAGGTTAATTGGCTAACTATTGTTAGCTACCCCGGTCCTGGTACGGTTGGTATTGTTGCGTTGATCGACTTTTCAGCAGTTCTAAGCTGATGGAGTGCCCTCATTTGAGCTCAAACGTAGGCTGTGCCTCCGATTCCCCCAGGTTCCCCAACGGTATACCGTCCTCTTGGTGTTGTAACGGTAAGAAAAATGTTTGTCTAATTTTTTTTTCATTTTTTAAAAAACAGTACTATGAGGAATATTTTTGGATCCATTCCTCCGGTTAGGCTACTAGCACAGCAATAGCTGTGTTAGCGAGACTCTGGCAACAAGTCAGTAAGCTGTACAGACAAGGGCAGTTTTCATATAATATATTTTTATGACACTTGAAGAAATGAGTTGCTTAATATAATTTATTAAATATATTTATTTATAAATGTTTTAATGCCCAGTTTGCAGGTCTAATAAGAGTCCTTGGATATGCCTTACTTGTCTGATGGTCCATTGTGGTCGGTAAGTTGATGTATGATTTATGCTTGTAACTTATCAAATATCTCTCTTTTCGCTTTTTATTATAATTTTCCCACTAATTTTTAATCTTTTTTGTAAAAACAAGAAATCAGTTAACAACAGTTGTCACTATCCTGGGTGCATTTCTAATATCCTTTCTCAGATTTCCCCAAATGACTAATGTCATTGCTTATTTTTTTTTATCATGACCCAGAAGAAAAACATTGTTGTCAATATAATTTTTGAACATTTAAGAACTGGAAAATTTACTAAAGTATAAGATTGTGAGGCTTGGGGCCTGCATTGCACTTTAGATAAAGAATAGTCTAAATGTAATAACTTAGTCTTTAGTATTTAAAATGTTAAAGATTAGGAAATGGAAAAGGGACATGTAAAAGTAACCTAACAAATGTCATAACTAAACTTAAAAAGAACGAGATCTACCTAAAATCACACATTGTTACTGGAAGCATTTCTTAAAATGGATGTTAAAATTGACCTTTTATCTACACAAAATTTTTGACCATAACACAACCTAGTGGCAGTTGAAATGGAGCTTTTGTTTTTTAGGTAATTTCTGATGTTTTGCTTAACATTGTTTAGATATGTCAATGGGCATGCTAAGAAGCACTTTGAGGAGAACCAAGGCATTGGCACCAGTCAGAGGAAGGGTGACAAACAGGAGAAAGAGAAAACCCATCATTCTGTGTGCATGGACTGTTGCAACTACAGTGTGTTTTGGTGAGTGTCTATCATTATCAGTTGAACTGTATTGTAAATCTTGTTTTAGAGCTTTAATCACAAAGGTTAAACAATCAAAGATTTGTGGTGTGGTTATGGGAGCCAAATGCTTTTCAAACAACCTTTCTGAATTTATTGACACTTGTTCAGATACTTTCTAAGAAATTCACCTTTTGTTCTGGTTGTAATGAAATGTTTGATGAAATTATGACCTCCGCTTAACTGTGACCGCTACTACAGTGACACATGATGTCTTTGTCATATGTGTTTTACAAGGGTGTATTCGGTCTAATTATCAATAAGTGTAATATTTTGTTCAAATATGTATATATTCAGTATTTACATAATATGTAATGTGGAATTTATAGTTACAGATGTGATGACTTTGTAATCAATGACACCAAACCTGGACAGGTGCAGAAGGTGAGGGAGCATCTTCAAAGTTTAGAAAAGTAAGTAGATTTTTTTCTCTTTTATTGTCATTCATTGTGTTAGAAACAAGACAAGAAAGCAATGTTAAAGCATACATGTACCTTCTTTCAAAAAATAAACTCCCATGTCTTGATGATACTAATGAAAGATGTTTCAAACATATCTTATTGAAATTGAAAAATACAGTGCTGTGATCTTTTCACAGTTCAGTGCTCATAGGTGAAAGGCAGAGGAAAAGAAAACTTCTGGAAAGCCCAGCTTCAGATGGCAAACTTTTAAAAGACAATGTAAGTAATACTGGAAAAGTAGCATTGTTTTCTTCTAATAAGAAGCAACTAAAAATGTGGTGGAAGATTTTAAATAAACAATTGCTCATTAAGACTAAGCCAGTTTTCCTTTTACAAGCCTACATTCTTTGTGTGTCCAATTAAATAAGCAATAGCTTAACACAGCTGTACAACAAGTAACTAAGAAACTGTGTTAGATTGAAACATTAAGTTTCATAAATGGTTTTCTTCAAGGTTCCTTAAAAATGAACATCTATTTTTATGCCGCTTTTGTCTTTCAGGATGGGGTGGCTTTAGGTGCTACTGGTCTGCGAAACCTGGGCAACACATGTTTTATGAATGCCATTCTGCAGTCCCTCAGGTAAGACTGTGCGGTGTGTGGAGAGTATGTGGGTGGTGGACTGACTATGTGGTCGAAACCAGTAACTGTGCCTCTGTAGGTCTTGGGCCCCACAACCAGTCATCCTTTATTAATATATTCTGGGGCACAGTTAGGGGGATTACAGAGACTGCCTAGAAACAAGACAGTCAATGCCAGGTTTTCCAGTTCACATATATTTTTCCCTCTTTGCTAAACGATTACACTGATTTTGAAGTAATTATTTGCTCAAAATCTAGTTTTTTTTTTTTTTCCCTGTTGCAGCGGGTTGTATTTCCACAAAAACATGGGGTGTCCCCCTTCAAGTCAGTATGATAACTTATAACATATAGACTAATCTGTCCGCCGTTTTCTGTGTTGCGCCATCTTGTGGCACAACAAATTGGTACAGATAATGAATGAATGACTCAATTGATTCAATGCAACAACACTAGTCATAAGGGCTGCGTATCGTCACTAATTTCCTGAATTGATTCGATTCACAACAGCTTATTTTGAGTTGACTTTGATTAAACTCAGTTCGATATCTATTCACTTACCACTAATTATCCAACAACACCTGTTTTTCTTGAATATTTAAGACAATCTCAGATAATATATATATATACACACACACACACACACGTGCTGTGTATGCTGCACCAACTGTCCTGCTAGTTTTAGACATTTTCCTGCAGCAACACACCTTATCCACATCACACCTGATCCATATCATAGCTTGTTTTCAAGTTCTGCACAAGCCCTAATGACCCAGTAATAATTTGACTCATGTGTATTGCAGCATGTAAACATGCAAAAGCAGGAGAGTGACGACAGGTCCACAGTTGGTAATCCCTTCACTAGTGCGTCAGGAAAGTCTTAATATTTTTAGGGGGTTTGAAATAACTAAGATGAGTACAGAAAATATGAATTATAAACTTTTTTAAATTGAATATAAAAACTCAATATTTTAATTAATTAGGATCCAATACTTGCAGGTCAACTTGCATTGAATAAAACGAAAGCAGTATGGGAGGAGTCTGCAGCAGAGTGCTGCAATGCCAGTGGTGCTCTATTTGCAAATGAAAACAGCACAAGAATAAACTGCGAAGGAGCAAAAAATCGGATCATCTCATTTTTAAGATCATTGAAAACCGAGAACATAATTAAGATTAAAATTCAATTAATCGCCCAGCCCTAGTGTGCACCATGTGTTTGTGTGTGTGTGTGTGTGTTTAGGTTCTCACTACCGTGGACATACCGTCATGTAAATCAGATAAAAAGCATCAGATTGTTTACTTTTTGATAAAAGGACGAAGTGTAAACCTGTTCTAGAGGAAATGTAAATTTAAATGACCATGTTGGATTTATTTCAAAGTACATATGTGCTTGGTGACATCACTTCCTGTTGTGGAACGCCATAACATCTTAGCGTTTGCTGCTAATGTGAGCAGTAATGCGCTGCAAAAGACTTTATAGATGAATATAATCCACACTGGTGAATGTAAACATCTGAATGTGACATAATCCCAGCAAGAGAAGCTGATTGTGGACAGAGAAAACACAGGAAACCAGTTTTGTGTGTGTATGTAAATGCTAAGATCTTGCCGAGCCTCAGTAAGTCACGCAAAAATTATGTAAAAAATAGATCTCCAAGTTTATCTATGTTGTATTTTGATCCTTTGAATTGATTGAAATCGATAAATCAATATTTTTTTATTTATTTATTTTTAAACGCAGCCCTACTAATCAACTGTCAATCAACTGACTTAAACTGTCAGTATCCGAGCAACTTATTACTGACAAGTCAACAGTCTAAGGCCCAATCCCATTTCTCTTTTGTTACCCCTTCCCCTTACCCCTTAAAAACGGAGCTAGAAGGGGTAGGGCTGAAAGTCAACCCTTTCAGCAATCACATACGTCATCAGTAGCCACTAAAGAACATTTTACACTGGAACTGGAAGAAATTTTTAATAAAACAAAACAATAAATATATAAAAAAATATTAAACATGAGGCTTAGACAGGGAACAGCTGCAAAACTGCCAGTTGTATTTAAAAAAAAAAAAAAACTAGGAAAAAGATATACTGTGCATTGTTGCTGTTTGTGAAGCTAGGCAAGGCAGTTTATTTGTATAGCACATTTCATGTAAAGTGCTTTACATAAAACAAAGGCATTATAGATATTAAGAAATAGTAAAAGGCAGCAACACATAACAAGAATCACAATAAAATAATGACATTAAAATGCTGAAATATCTTCCCTCATTACTGCATGTCAGACTGATCTATGAGCAGTGAATGAACCGCAATGCTGCGTCTTTTTGACATATACGAAGGGACACTGACCCAAAAGCAATGCGTCCCACTGGGAATCCTCCCAAACCTCTACATTAGCCGGCATTGCTCTTGATGTGTATTCCAGCGTGAGAAATCGGAGGTTTAGCGTGAGAGCGTAAGAAGCCACTCAAATGTGTGAGTCTCACGGCCGATGCGTGAGAGCTGTCAGCCTTGTAAACAAATGCGGCATACCGGTTCGCACAGGCTAAGAGCTTCACCACGGTCTCGTGGTGCAACATGCTGCTGTCAAATATGACACGAGAGAGATCACTCCGCAAGAGCGTTCAGATGAGATACTCCATAGTGAAACCTATTGTCATAAACAGTCTATGGTGAAGTAAGATAGGGAAAAAAAATCTAATGAAAACTATCGAGGCCGGCAAACTTGTTGCGCTCATTTTTTCTTTACCGGGCAATTAATTGACTTATTGCTTATCGACAGGCCTATGTAGGACGTAATGTAGAACTTTTGCGTGCAATTAAAATTCATTGTGTGTGCGAGCATATTCTCTTTTTCTCTGTGGCTTTTTTTGTGTGTGTGAGTGTGTGTTGTCCTGCACCTCAAGAAAGCGTGATGTGCGTAGAAAACCCTCTGTTTGAAGTGTGCCTCTTAAAAATCTTTGTTTGAAGGGGTATATAGCCCTAACACTTAGCCCTACCCCTCTATCCTAAAAGAAATTGGGACACCCCTACCCCTACATGTGAACACGCAAAACGGAGAGGTAGGGCTAAGTGGTAGCGCCAAGGGGTAAAATGGGATTCAGCCTACCAGTAGACTTGAAATCATAAATAAACATGATTTAGATTGAGGGATTGGATTTATGCATTTTATCCATACATCTACTGAATGCAATGATTCTGGCAAATTAAGATTTAACTCTTTGGCCACTTAGATTTCAGTTTCTTGGTATAAGTGCTGGTTAAGTAATTTCAAGGGTCACTTCATTTCTCTTATCTCAAAATGTGTTTCTTTGACAGTAACATCGAGCAGTTCAGTTGTTATTTCAAGGAGTTGCCCGCAGTAGCTCTACGCAGCGGTAAGACGGCAGGAAGAAGGATGTACCACACCCGCAGCCAAGGAGACAGCAGTGTGTAAGGTCCTCTTTTGCAGGAGGGATAGTTTCTGGGATTTGATCTAGCTTTCATTTTAACAAGTATAAACATGACAAAACTGTTGTTCATTCATAATCATGAGTTATATGATGCTCAATAATATTCTTTACTGTGCTACAGAAAAAAAAAAAAAATCTTGATTACAGTTAGACACAACACAAAGTCCTTCATTTTTTTAAAAAAAAGGCCTTTTATTGTCTTGAACCCAGATGTTTAAAGTACCAGACTGTGGAGCATGGTAACAAAATTGCTTTCTGTTTAACAGATCTCTGGTGGAGGAGTTCAGAAAAACCCTTTGTTCCTTGTGGCAAGGAAGCCAGACCGCCTTCAGTCCAGACTCTTTATTTTATGCCATATGGAAAATCATGCCAAGTTTCAGGTACATCAGAGACTGCCTGAATGAATCTGCTAATGCTGAACTTACAGTTGTTAAAGTTTGAGCTATTTGTTCTTTGATTTCATAACATTGTTGGCACTGTATAAACAAAAGACTTGTTTTTATGAATTTAACATCATTTAAAAATATCTCTGTTTGTACAGAGGCTATCAGCAGCAGGATGCCCATGAATTCATGCGTTACTTGCTAGACCATCTCCACAGGGAGCTCCAGTGCAGTCGCAATGGGGCATCTCACCCAGTCCCGCCACAGGATGGAGTCAGACTTTCCTCCACAGAGGGCAAATGCTGCATGTAAGTCCATCTAAACCAACAATGATTTTGTTTATGCTGTAGTTGGTGTGTATTTTTTGTTTTTTAGATTTTAGCTGTTTCACAGTAAATTTTATCATGACAAGTGAGCAGATTCAATACTTTTATTAGTTATTATTTACCCTGTTCAATTGGTTCATTTGAAAATGTGATGTTTTCTATTCAGAAATGGTGCCAGTGTTGTCACTTCTATTTTCGGGGGTGTTCTTCAGAATGAAGTCAACTGCCTGATATGCGGGACAGAATCTCGGAAGTTTGATCCATTTCTTGGTAAGATAGCTTTTGTTTAAAAATAACTACAAACAGATTAGGGCTCGGCACTATATCAAGATTTTCAAATATATTGAGATTTTTTCACACGCCGTATACAATGGGGGAATGTTTATATCAAGATAGCTTGTTTTCAGTTAAAATTGTCTTTTCTTTTTGTATTTTGCACAATTGTGTTTTTGTTAGCCATTGTTTTAAGAGCATTTAAATTAACATACAGGTACTTTAATTTCAGTCAACTGTTTAAATGCACATGTGCTGCCGATCCTTAATAAAAGTACATTTAGCTACTCAAGGCTGTAAATTAGAACTGTCTCTGGTTACTTGACAAAAAATTATATTGAGATATACACTGCTCAAAAAAATAAAGGGAACACTTAAACAACACAATGTAACTCCAAGTCAATCACACTTTTGTGAAATCAAACTGCCCACTTAGGAAGCAACACTGATTGACAATCAATTTCATATGCTGTTGTGCAAATGGAATAGACAACAGGTAGGAATTATAGGCAATTAGCAAGACACCCCCAATAAAGGAGTGGTTCTGCAGGTGGTGACCACAGACCTCTTCTCAGTTCCTGCTTTCTGGCTGATGTTTTGGTCACCTTTGAATGCTGGCGGTGCTTTCACTCTGGTGGTAGCATGAGTCAAAGTCTACAACCCACACAAGTGGCTCAGGAAGGGCAGCTCATCCAGGATGGCACGTCAATGCGAGCTGTGGCAAGAAGGTTTGCTGTGTCTGTCAACATAGTGTCCAGAGCATGGAGGCGCTACCAGGAGACAGGCCAGTACATCAGGAGACGTGGAGGAGGCCGTAGGAGGGCAACAACCCAGCAGCAGGACTGCTACCTCCGCCTTTGTGCAACAAGGAACAGGAGGAGCACTGCCAGAGCCCTGCAACATGACCTCCAGCAGGCCACAAATATGCATGTGTCTGCTCAAACGGTCAGAAACAAACTCCATGAGGGTGGCATGAAGGCCTGACGTCCACAGGTGGGGGTTGTGCTTACAGCACAACACCGTGCAGGGCGTTTGGCATTTGCCAGAGAACACCAAGATTGGCAACTTTGCCACTGGCGCACTGTGTTCTTCACAGATGAAAGCAGGTTCATACTGAGCACATGTGACAGACGTGACAGAGTCTGGAGACGCCGTGGAGAACGTTCTGCTGCCTGCAACATCCTTCACCATGACCGGTTTGGCAGTGGGTCAGTGATGGTGTGGGGTGGAATTTCTTTGGGGGGCCGCACAGCCCTCCATGTGCTCGCCAGAGGTAGCCTGACTGCCATTAGGTACCGAGATGAGATCCTCAGACCCCTTGTGAGACCATATGCTGGTCCGTTTGGCCTGGGTTCCTTCTAATGCAAGACAATCATAGGCCTCATGTGGCTGGAGTGTGGAAGGCATTGAGGCTCTGGACTGGCCCGCCTGTTCCCCAGACTTGAATCCAATTGAGCACATCTGGGACATCATGTCTCGCTCCATCCACCAACGCCACATTTCACCACAGACTGTCCAGGAGTTGGCGGATGCTTTAGTCCAGGTCTGGGAAGAGATTCCTCAGGAGACCATCAGCCACCTCATCAGGAGCATGCCCAGGCATTGTAGGGAGGTCATACAGGCACGTGGACGCCACACACACTACTGAACCTCATTTTGACATTACATCATTACATCCTGTAGTGTGTTTTAATTTAGAGTGTGACTCCAAATCCAGACCTCCATGGGTTAATAAATTTGATTTCCATTGATAATTTTTGTGTGATTTTTGATGTCAGCACATTCAACTATGTAAAGAAAAAAGTGTTTAATAAGAATATTTAATTCATTCAGATCTAGGATGTTATTTTAGTGTTCCCTTTTATCTTTTTTTGAGCAGTGTATATATTGTATATCATCATTCAGATAAAAATGTATTGATAAATGAAATTTGGTTCATATTGCCCTGCCCTAATATAAATGTTAAATAACCCTTCAAGTTTGAAAGGTTTTTTTTATTTTAATTTTTTTTTTTTATTAATAATTTTTATGAATTGATAAAAGTATCTTCACTCCAAAGCATTGTCTCCATTGGTGGTACTTAAAATCATAAAGTTTAAGGAGAGATAATACACCTGATGCATGATATTGAATTCTTTTTTTCCTCTAAACATTTGATTCAGATCTGTCATTGGACATTCCCAGTCAGTTCAGACAAAAGAGAAGTAAGGACCAGGAGCCTGGTCCGACATGCACCTTAAAAGGTAAGTTTCCTGCTCTCAAAGGTAATAATTTGCTAGATGCCCTTTCTTTGTAGAATTAAAAAAAAAATGTAATTTTTAAAAAATTTTCTTTTTATATGATATTTGTGTAATTTTGTCAGACTGCCTACGTAGCTTCACAGACCTGGAAGAACTTGATGAAACGGAGCTGTATTATTGCCATAAGTGTAAAAAGCGCCAGAAATCAACCAAGAAGTTCTGGATCCAGAAGCTGCCAAAGGTATGAGAGTCATTTTTATTCAAGTTTATTACATCTATTAATTGTGAGACTTTATTCACTAATTTATTTTTTTTATGTATTTATTTCCCACCAAATTGCAGGTTTTGTGCCTGCACCTGAAGCGGTTCCACTGGACTGCCTTTTTGAGAAACAAGGTGGATACATATGTGGAATTTCCTCTGAAAGGACTAGACATGCGGGGCTACTTACTTGAGGTGAGCTTGAAACAGAAGAAAGGTTTATCTGGAAAATTGACAGTATAATTATTTTGCTTGTACATTGTGATTTTTTTTTTCTTCTTTTTGGCAAATGGTATGAATCAGTGGTTGTTACTCAGACCTTTAAGAACAACCTGACAAAAATTAAAAGTAGTCCTTACATCACAAAAAGCAGAACTTTCTGGTTTTGTCAGTAGTTAAAACATTTGTGCTATAGTTGGGATAGGTGCATGTCAGAGGCCATAATTTGTTTCTTCAGTTCATACTGCGGTGAAAATTAGCAGCAGTGTTGTAAGGCTCCAAAATGTTTGCTTTAACAATAAACATTGTCAAAGATGAACACATCCTCTCCTAGATAATATTATTTTAATGAAAGTGGACACAAAAATAGCATCTGGGTGTGCAGGAGAACATGGAGATAATTATCAGTTAATGTTAAGCTCATGGCAGAAGACGTAACAGCTGTTGTATTATAGATGGTATTTTAGGACCCTAGTAAAATTAATGATTTGTATGAATAGTTTGCTGAAGTGAAAATTGTAATAATTTTGCCTGTATTGATTTAGACTTGCAGTATTCAGCATTATAAACTGTGCTTATACATGTACAACATTAAGAATAGTCTTGCGGAGTTGTAGAAGTCAATATTAGGTTTGTATACACAAAATTATAATGGTTCTTTTACCAAACTGGTGATTTATTCCAACTGAATTTTACATGTAGGTGTGCATGTACATGTAGGTTGTTGTCAAACATAAACAACTTATGGCCTTTGAGTAGTTATATTTAGAAAATCACAGGGGTCCTAAATTTGCACTGTGTATACTAGGGGTGGAGAGATTTGAATTGCAGTCCAAGACTGATGTTTGCGATGCGACTGCACCGGTAGCTTCCGTGTGCATCGGATACAGATGCTGGAAAATTGCGCAGTGTATCTTTGTTTGTCTGCATCGGTAAAACCCATGGTTACATAGATTATTACATAGTTTATCTCCTCTGCAACACATCATCACTATCTTTTGCCATTTTTTATTAAAACATTTTGGCATCAGAGCTTCTAGTTAAAAAATAATGTCCACAATTATCTTAAAAAAATGACAATGGCTTGGCTGTGGTCTGTGCTCTGTGCTTCTACTTTTTTATTTATTTTTTTGTAAGAGATAAAAAAGAAATTTCCTAAATAAATGTATAAGTAGAGAATGAGATTAGAAACAAATGAAACAAAAGTAAAAAAAGTTTTTTGTTTATGATTTAATATATTAGGAATAAAACAATCCTGTGTCCATATTGAATTACATCTTCTTTTAAGTTGAATTTATTTGTTTTCTTTATAGAAAACAATCAAGTGCTAAGTACATCCTTTACAGAGAAAGAGACAAAATAATTGTGGTGTTACTTAGAAACCAGATGCGGGCTTAAAAATTCTTTGTATTGTGTTGAAAAGTCTTGAATTGCATCATGAATCCTATTGAACCAAATTGCATTGTATGAAGTCAAATCGTTTTCACATCCCTAGTGTATACACTAATGTTTCATGATTTACAAAGCATAAAAGAAATACGCTATGTTCCTGTTCGCAGGAATGACATCCATGTGTTGTTGCACCATCTGTAGCAAATGTGTTATTCATTTTTGGATCATTGGAGGCACCTTCATTTGTAGTTTGGTGATTGATCTCCATCCAGCTGTGAAAGCAGCCAGCACTTGTTTCCATGGCTTTACAAGACGCTGTGACTGCTGATTTACACTCTTGTTTGGTTAATCATCAGTTGGATATTCTAGGTTGGAGCAGGCTTGTTCTCAGCATTACCTGATACCAGTGAAGTATCCATTATATTTAGACTTGCATGACATACAAGCTTCAAAAGGCTTTTTGTGCTCCAGCATTAAAAAGAAAAACATAAAACTAATCTAAAAAGTTAACTGCTGAATTTGTCTGCCATATTTTGATATTTTCATGGGAATTTTGAAGTTTAATGTGAGTATAGAAAAAATGGTCTCCTTGGAAACAGGATTTTTATGTACACACTGACCTACAGTGTGCAAAAATACATTTAATATTTGGTCTATTTTGTCAGTCTCCTCTACAAAGCTCACCTCTATCTGTTTTATGTTTGCAGCCAGAGAACTCATTACCAGGGAGTTGCCTGTATGACCTTGCTGCTGTTGTGGTGCATCATGGCTCTGGGTGAGTAGATGCTTTGCATCTTTCAGGCTTTTAGTTCATGATTTATTTAAGTCCCTCTGTCAAGAAAATAGAAAAGAGTTGGTATACATGAAGATTTTCTTTGCTCTTGATGCATCTTAGGTTACTACTAAAATGAAAAGGTATTACTGATATCCATTGCTCTTGGGTTTAAACTTAATTTGTAATCTAAGTGCTCTAAAGCTTGAAAGCATGTTTTTTGTTGCAGCAGTTTAATATGTCAGACTTGTATAAAGTTTTTTTTTTTTTTTAATGGTAGAAAATTAAAAGCTGAATCCCTAAAAACAACACTTATCCACAAATGTAAACATCATCTGCTGCCAGCTCTTCTAATTTTATTCATCTGTCACCCAATCACTGTGTAAACAATTCAGATCTAATTTTGTTAAAAAGCCTCGTGGACAGCTGCAGTTTAAAAATTCATGCAACTGCTGAACATTGAAAGGCACCAGACTGAGAGTCCTTGAAAGTGCATTTACATAAGCAGAGAATTAAACTGCTGCTATCTTAACTTTGACCTCTAAGTGGCAGTGTTGTGTCACTGCTGTGTTGTTGAGCTCAATGTGTCTTTTTCTTGCTCCAAAAGCAATAAATTAAGTTCTGTGAAAAGCCAGAAGGTGCAGCTTGATATGTCTGTGTTCACAGGGTTGGATCAGGGCATTATACTGCATATGGCAGCCACGAGGGCCGCTGGTACCACTTCAATGACAGCACAGTGACTCTGACCAGTGAAGACACAGTGAGAAAAGCAAAGGCTTACATTCTCTTCTATGTTGAGAGGACGGGTCAAGTGTGCGTCGACAAGATTGGCACAGATGGTGCAGCCACGTACAAGCCTGATGTGGACACAGCTTCCACAGACAGTGTTTCGTCAGAAATAGTTTCTCAGGACAAGGTTGGAGCAGACACAGTGGCCACAGATGTGGGTATGATGGATGGGGTAGCCACACACAGGAATATCCTGGATGAAAAAGCCCAAGATGATGTGTGCACAGACTTGGCTACAATAAATGAGGCTGACACCGTGTCAGGAGAGGCTGCAACAGATGGGGATACCTCAGAAAAGACCGGAGCAGATGATGGTCTCCAAACTATACAAAGTGTTGCACCATGATTCTGTCAGATTTCACCAGCTTAGTCTAGCTTGTCACCTCATTTTGGTTTCACCTCAGCCATGTTTGTGATATTTGTCACAGTGCTTGGTTATCCTTATTATTATTATAGTTAATTTTACCATTAAATATATTAATATCTCTTTTATGGACTGCTTGAAAGCCTCATGGTTAACTGGCTGCTTTTTTGTGTATCACTTTCTCAATGTATTCCTCAGTTGAGGTAGACTTTTCTCTGTATGTGATAGATTCCAAGTGTGATCATTCAAAATAATGAAGTAAAGTTTTAGCCTTGGAAACCCTTATTTGTTCCAGTGTTTAGTAGGCTGAAATTCATTGTGTCAACACACTGTCATTGTAACAATATCTGGCATTTTTAAATGTCTCATTTTCTTTTTTTCATGTTATAAAAGCCTTGTCTTGATTTCCATTTATTTTTAGTATTTTATTAGAGCCTGTTGGAAAGTTGTTTTAACTTCTTGACCACAATTTGACAGATTGATCTTAAATTTAATTTGTTTTGGTGGTAGTGTCATTTAACGTTTTATATTGTTTTAAAGTGAGTAGTGAAGGGACTTGATGAGATCCATTTCTTTATATGTATCAAGCAACATTCACATGATGGAATATAATTGGAAGTATTGTATTAAAGTTTGTTTCTCATTATGTCTTTAATTAGAATCCCTGCTTCTCTTGTAATGAGTGGTCAATCTGTTGTAATTATCAAGACAAGAAATACAAGGGCTTTTCTTTTTAAATTCTCTTTAAAGCATTTTTTATCCACCCGGTGCTAATGTGCTGTAAATGTTAAAAACTGATTGATTACCAAAGTCCTAATAATAAATATCAAGAATCATGTTATACTAAAGTATAGCAAAATTCAATTTGCATTCTTCACCCACCCCCCCCACCCCCCCATCATACAGTAATCTGCCATTGCTTTGATTTTTTTTGTGAAATGAATCACCAGGATGTGAATTGTCTATATATCCTCTGTACAAGTGTCCTAGAACCCTTATTGTGACGTCTAATGGTAAACAGCCTGTGATATGTTCCATTATGACTTTGAAGGAGAGCATATTTTTTTTTTGCAAGTATTTTTGTGCTGTTTCCCTCCCCTCCCTCTACCCTTAGCGCAGACCTGCACACACCCAGGCACACGTACACACAGCGCTCCCCTTGGGACATGTGCCAACCAGTAAGCCCTTTTGCTCTTACAGGAACAAGCTCTCCTGTATTCAGAGGAACAGCTGCTCTTCATCGCCTGCTCACAGGTGGCTTTGAGCTCGCCACTCTGTCCTCGGTAATGACCCAAGTAGCCTTTTTCTTCTTTTTCTCTTGGAAGCTAAATTCCAGCTGCTAATAATAAGCTCACATCGAGTTGTGATTGTTGGATTAGAGTTCTGGTTAAGGACATCGTGACACAGTGAGTCACAGTACAGAATGTAATCAGCCTCCCAACAGTGGCATTTCCCATCATCCTGCATTTTTTCTCAAAAAGGCTGGTGATTGTAACAAATGGAACAGGACAAACTCATAAGGTAGTGTTCAGTGATGACATACATGTCGTAGTATTTTGCTTTTTGCCAGCAGCACATCTTGTGTTTTGTTGCACAAACACAGTCATAGTTGACTGCGTTGCTCTAGGCAAAGTCCTACATAACACTGTTTGTTCTTGTGACTTTCACGCACATGTCAGACTTCCTAGATTGGAGCTATGACGTTTTTGCTGCACAGATGTTCTACAGTCCTAGAAATGGGCCATTAAAGTTGATGTAAGTTCCAGTAAAAATGTCTGCTTCTGTAAATATGATTTTGTAAAACCCAAAATAATTGTTGAATATGTTCACAAAGGTTCATTCATCTCATTTATTAGAGACTGAAGCACCAAAACTACAATAATGGTGTTTTCATTTTCTAATATAATTTTGTTTCTAACTCTAACTAAGCTGACGTCATCATCCTTAGTTATTTTAACATTTTTTCTTTCCATTTTCTTAAAAAACCTATTTTATATAAAAAAAATTTGAGTAACAATGATATGCAGACTTTGCTGGTTGTATGTTGTAAGAACATTTTTAAATACAATATAAGTTAAAACTTTATAAGCTAGTTAAAAACAAACATTTTGCAATGACCTATAAACACATTTAGATTTTGTATAATCTGAGATTTGATACAAATGTCTGTGTGTGTGTACATTTATAAATATACATATACATTTAAAGAAAAAATATATATTTCCCACAACTGGCTGCACAATTGGCTTTGATGTATACTAAATTAGCTCATATGTAGTCTAAGTTTGAAAATATCAGTCTACTTTTCATTTTTCCTTCTTTCATTTTCTGGTCAAGTTATTTCCATTTGTTGTCTCAAAGTTATCTTTTTGGCTGATATTTATGTCTTTAGATGACATTTGGAATATTGCAATTGGTTGGAAACTTAGAGACACTTTCTATTTTAGATGACTTTTCATTATAAGAATATTTTTTTTTATCTCTGTTATGGACACAAGATGGCATTACATATAAAAACACATTTTTAAAGTTTTGACTATTTAATAATTTGTTTTCCCTCCAATTTTTTTCTCTGTGGAAATATTGAATGTGAGAACCGCCTTCTAGTGTCAAACTGCATGTATACTTCTTAAGAATGTAAATAAAGTAATAACATTAAATATAGCGCATTTTAAAACATGTGACATTTTAATTAGTAATGTTGGTCCTGAAAGTTTTTTTTTTCTCAGTAAGTGGTGGAAGTATATCTCTTGTGTGTGTGTGTGTGTGTGTGTGTGTGTGTGTGCTGGTGTCTGTTTCATCGAAGTAGGCCAGGACAGTGTAAACATCTGGCTTAGCCCAGTGCTTGCTGCCTGTTGAGATCCATGACAGATGGCAAGGGAGCGTATGGCTCAGACACTTCCATCTTTGAGCGTACCGCAGTTGTCTTCCCAAAATAGCCTTCACTCCACGGCCTTATATGTGCAGGCCTTCAGCGTGTGCCTGAGGGGGCATCATGTATCTAGGCCACACAATACAGGCTGTGGGCTCATTGTTGCTGCCTACCAGCAGGCCTATCACCACCCCAGGGACGAGGCCTCTCTGTATGCCTCGGGACTGCTCACCATGCATCTTGCTCAACTCAACCGTGAGTGTCTCCTCCACCTTTTCTCCTTCCTGGACAAGGACAGCCGGAGGAGTTTGTCCCTTACCTGTCATCGGCTGCGTGAGGTCTTCCTGGACCCCTGCCTCTGGAATCTTCTTCACTTCAGTTCCCCTTGTGAGCTTAGAAAGGACAACTTTGTGCTGGGACCCTCACTGCGTTACTTGATGATTTGCTGGTACTCCAGCAGGGTCCTGCAGGTGTGCAACATTGAGAACTGGTTGAAGAGCTCGTTTCAGAAGGACATCTGCAGTAAACATGAGAGCCTGGTCAGCACTTTCCTGGCCCGTGTCTGCCACATGTGAGTGTTTGTGTGCAGGATCCTTCTGCTTTCTCAAGTATTTTGTTCAGACATTTGACAAAAAAACAGAAGAAAAAAATATTATTGTCATTGATAAAACAGACCAACAGAGGGTGACCAAGACAGCAGTAGGACAGTTGACATTCTACAATATTCACAAAAGCAATGTCTTGTGATATAAAAAGGTGTAAAATTTTTGTCACTGTGTCCCCGCCTTTTACATATATATATATATATATATATATATATATATATATATATATGGCTATGTAAGGATACATTGATGTGTATTTTTGGATTGTTGAATGGGTCTCGATGATGAGGACACAGTTTCGGAGGGAGTTTCAGGGTTACATGAGGCCACAACAGTGTCTACAATAGTTGTATTTTGAGGCACACAGCTTAGTCAAACTGCCATGTTTAGCAGCAGGGGAACAAAATCATTAGAAACAGATGGTTATCTGGAGCTGGATATCTACACAGAAAAATGACACATCTGTAGGACATAAGACTAATTCCATTAACTAACACAACTATGGGCATATATCAAATTATATTTACTGAATGATGTGACATTTTGGATTTGATAGGTCACATAGAAACTAAGCTGTTTTGGCTCTTGGCCTTGTGTGTGTGGCTGGCTCCAAGCAGGAATCAGCCCGGAGAGGCGTAATGAGGTCTCTGGATAATTTCTTCAAGGCAGCCAGTAATAACCGCTGATGTGAGGGAGCTCAGCCACTGCAGCTGGCCAGGACAAGAGGAGCGAGGAGGATGGGGGAGAGGGGCTAGCTCTGTGGCACAATGTATGACCCTGTGAGCATTTCCTGTACTGTGAAATTTGTGATGCAAGGCATGAGAGCAGTGAGATGAGTCAAAACAAGAACCACCTACTTTGTCCAGGGCTTGTATCTCAGTGCCTTTTAGATGCACTCTTAGCATACTGATAAACCCTCCCAAATTGTCTGGGAGGGAAAGAAAAGCAAGTGCACGTGACAAAGTGGGAGGGAACATGGAGAAGCTGTGGGGCTGATAAAAGAGTGATTTGGCCACAGACGCTCCAAGTCAGCTGCATATTGGAGATTTATGCAAGCAGGTGGAGCCTACAATTGGCTCTTTGTTGCTGTTTGAAGAATGAGCATGTGCGTCTGTATTTGCCTGCCTCTTTAAATCTGACGCCAAGCTCATGTCTATCTTTATCTTCATGGAAAAAACTGCAAAGCATAGAAGGTCTGTCGTTTCCTTTGGTGTGCAGTTTGAAATGCAATGCTCTAATAAAAAAGATGACTGGAATATATCTGTTATCAAAAACTCAGTTTTGATTATCTTGAGGTCACAGTGGTAGAATTACACAACATGAATTATCATGCTTAATGTGTCGTGCAGCGTAGGTTGCACAGTGGGTGGCACAAGAAGCCTTTGCTTTTATAGTTAAACATTACCAATAGGCTCATTCCAAACTTTTATCTGCACCATTTGACCAAATTGAAGCTCTCTCTTATGAAATCAGAAAAGCACATCTTAGGTTACTATTGGATTTATGGCTTCTGCTTCCAAAGAACACAGAATTTTAGCTGACAGCTGCTTTCAAGAATATTCTCCCTTAATTCTGGGAAACAGAGGACTCCCTAAACAAGCCCTTCAGCTTAAGAAAAAAAGGAAGATGCAGAGTAAATGTGCATCTTAGCTCCTTTTAGTGTTCTCTGGACACTGACCACACAAAATAAGCGTTAGGAAACCAAACGGGTCATTAGAGAGGTGATTACATGTTAGCGGTGTGGTGTTCTGCTCCTTGTCTGCAGAGACTACCCTCTAAGCTGTTTGTTTAAATGTGAACTTCATTGTGATGCTAACATAGACTAAAGGAGAAAAATAACAGACATTTCTGAGGCATAGTTAATAATATACCAGTGTCCTTCTCATCTAATTTTCTTACACTGATAAGAATCTACTTTTACCGTTTTTGTTTTTACAATCGTGAATTTTTATTGGGAATCAGTTTAGCTGATAAAAGCAAAATTACTATAGACACAACAAACATGAGAAAAGTAAAGCCACAAAAAGTGGAGTGTTCTTTAATTATAAATGTGTTTGACAAACCAAAATGAGTATGTAGATATATTTTTATACTGCCCAAACAATATTCTCCGCAAAGTAAGAGAGATTTATGTGCTTTATGTGAGTAAATTATGTAACAAAGGCTGATCATTTGTTTTTAAATCATATTATATCTGCCTCCATTCACTTCAATTTGTGGTTCATCCTATTTGCTAAAACACAAAGCTATTGACAAGCAAATGAGCATTTAAATACCTCTATTACTTCTAAGTAAATGGTTTCTTTCCTTTATGTCATTACCTTGCACATACCCCCCCTCCCACCAAAAAAAAAAAATAAATAAAAAAAATACCACCACCAATAAAGTGATGAAGCTCATGCAACAGTGCAGCAGAACACATGGATTGACTATGCTGTTGCATGTTCAGGGGTTACTGGGGCAGTACCCCTCGCAACACAGGAATATGTTCGGCTCACATGTAGTAAAGTGGTAAGATTATGTAAGTCTTTATGTAATCTGCATCAGGGAACATGAATGACTTCCCTGATCTGTTGCCATCTGAGTGTCTGTAGAGCTGGCCTGACGGTAGGCTGCACTGCACTCTTGATACTGCCCAGAAATATGCAGTAAACAAATCCACCTCACAGCTATACTGGATATTTGTTTTAGAAGTTATTTTTAAAGATATTGCAGAAGAGTTGCACCTTGTCATGCTATAATTCATGGAGCATCCTGTAATTGTTCTGCACAATAGCACTTACCTCACATATTCATAAAATGGTTTGAGAAGGCAGGAACACGGGAACCCCAGGGGGACAGCATAAAGAAAGGATGGTTTGGTCTACGTATTAAACTGCTCTTTTGGTACATAGATCATGTTACTGGCTCTCAGTGGTGTTGTTTACATACATGGCTCAGATCGGGCCCTATGATCCATAGACGTCCTATGTTACTTGATTCTGTTTCAAACATTAGCAGCATACATCTCAACATGAGTACACACACACACCAAAGAGCATAGTTTACTTAAGACTTGTCCTTGTCCAGACAGACTAATCTCTCTCTTCTGTACTTTATGACTTGATGAGTAATAGTAGGTGTTGCACTCTATGTGTTTGTAAACCTGCTGTGCTTAATGACTTAACTGACTGTTATCTGTACCACAGGTGTCCCAACCTGCTCTCACTAACCCTGTCTGGCTGCGCACACATCACTGACCAGGATGTGATCTCTGTGCTGCAGAGCTGCAAAAAGCTGCGCAACCTCCATCTAGAAAACTGCGTCCGCATCACCGATTGCAGCCTGCAGGGTGTGGCGACACATGGCACCAGTCTGAAGGTGGTGAAGGTGGACTTCTGCAGGAACATCACACAAGCTGGGCTGCAGGACTGCAAGAATATAAGACCAGCCATCCAGCTGAGTGCAGAAAGAAGTGCTGGCATGATCCCAGACAGCAAACCAGAGGAGAAGGTGCAGCTCAGGAGGACACTGCAGAAAGTCCTGCAGTTTTCCTGAGCTAAGCGCCTTCCACCCACACACTCTGAGACCACAATAACGAGCATCTCTGACTTTTTATAGGGACTTGGAAGTGATGCTTTTGTTCTAGTATGTGTTTAGAAGCACTGTTTTAAACACCTTTTTAAATAGCACCAGTGGAATATTAAAGCCTTTTTCTTACAGGCACACTACCCTTACTTACATTTGTGGTTGTATCTGACTCTTAAATACACACTGAAACAGTGAAGTTATATAATTTAATTCCCAAAGCAACTGACTCCTTTTTTGCTTTCTCAAAAATATCAAGTCTTACATTTGGTATAAAAATACCACCAGCAGCAAGTTAGCTTAGCTTTTCACAAAGCTCTGAAATATGGGAAACAGATAGCTTTGTTCCATTTAAAGTTGGGGGAGAAAAGTCTATGAATATCAGTTTTACTCGCAGAGAAATCAGGTTTTATCTGTTTTGTATTTACAAAAGCATTTTGACAAAATTACAATTTGCTTTTTTTATGAGGGAACATTCTTGATTTGACTTGAAACCCAGTCCAGAATTCAGAAGGTTGTTTCTCCGGACGAAGACATATTACTAATATATGCTACTCATCAGTTATAGAAGTTGATTCTTTACTTAATTTAAAAATACAAATATAGTTATACAATAATATTCTATTACATAATAAAGGATTGTGCAGACCTACCTCAGTAAAAGTAAAGTATGCGAAGAGGATGTAGCAACAAGTGTCAAGTCAAAGTACTGGTTTAGCCCGTTATACTGATAAATCATTTTGTCATTATTGTGTTATTAACAAACTTCAAATATGTGAGGAGCATGTGATTGCTGCTGCAGGTAAAGCAAGGCTGAACAACTTTAATAATAGTTTCACAAACGAGATATTCTGAAGGTTCGTGAAATTATTCATCTGAGAAGAAAGAAAAACTAAAAGTCCTGAAACGAGAGAGAGAGATCACTGGCTGGACTTCTGAACTGTGACCCTGACTTTGTGAAAGATGAAAAAAAATAGTTTTGAAACCAACTTTTCTACTTCAATATTTGTTTGTTTTGTGTTGTTTTGTTGGTGTAGTTGTTTACATGTTTCTGTGTTATAGTTTTTTTCTTACTTTTTTTTATAAAGTCTGTGAATTGTAAATCAAAGAATTGTGAATGTATTTAAATTACTAATTAAAAGTTAGTAAACAAAATAATTTTTACACTTTGTTTCATTGCAGATAGAAATAACCAAAGAAATTTAGTGTTTTTTCCTGTCAGATTCTTTGATGCTTCACTAAATTTTGTTTTTATTTTCATGATGACTTCAAGTTTAACTAACTTATGAATGGAATAGTTCTTTCACCTGCTTTGCAGTGGAAACTTGGTGTGGGTGTGGCTTTTGCTAAACTAATGTTGCACCACCGGTCTGTCACAGCGCAGCAACTGCCAGTACAATTATGCCTTAGGAGGTAGAGATCAACAAAGGTGACATGAGATTATTTTTTTGCATTTTATTCTTTCTAATAAGTGTTGTTAATTATAACAATGTGAAACAATGCAAAAAGGAAGCTAAAGAAGAGACACTCAAATATTTTAGTTTTAATGATTGAATATTGTGTATTCTAACAGGTCATTTTATATTCTTTTGCTCATACTTAAAAGCTTATAAACTTTTTTGTGTCATGTGAGTTTTTGATTAACTAAATAAAAAAAGTTCTTTCAAAAGCTACTGGGTAATTCAAATTTATTTTAAGCTACTAAACTAAAAGTACAAACAATGAATTGCTTAAGTGGAAGTTTAAGGTATAAAACTAAAAAACTCAAGTACAAGTAGCTAAAATATTGTACTTTGTGTGCATTTTTAATGCGGTTTTGGGTGGATTAAATGTTACTTTTCATGTCAAATATTAGGTTTGGTCGTTTCGCATGAACTGGTTTAACACACAGTGATGTGTGTGTGTTTGTGTGTTTTACAAAGCCTGAAGCCATGTAGATAAATATAATTCTGCCCTTGTATTGACACAGAGGCTCAGTGTTTAGGAGCCAGGCAACAAAAGCTACATTGGTTACTATTTAGAAACTTGCCTTACTAGCTCTGTTTGCCAGAGCAGGCAGTTAAGAGTTATGAGTGCCTGGAGCAACGATACACAATAACAGGACCGAGTGCCTGACATGTAACAACATGACCTTATCAAAGCGTCACTCTGCTCTGCTTGGCTCAACAAAGGGTGGCGTTTTCATGCTTGTATGATTTTCAAGGATGACAGTCTTGAAAGAGCAGTTGCCCAGGAACGTCCTAGAAGGCACTCCATTCTGCTCTGAAACCCTTTTGTGATGGAATTGCATTCTTTACTGATGCTGCCTGCAACGTAGTAGTCATTTCTGAATTTTGAAAGAAGTATGACGGCCCAGACTTCACTCTGGAGGAATCTGGAGGAAAGTTATCCCTTGTACCAGCTGAACAAAGGGCAAGTTTGTGTCTGCAATGTTGACCATCATTCTGTTAGTTACAGTCAGAGCTAAAGAGCCACTTCATATGTGTCATTTGTTATTCAAATTCACATGAATAACCATAAAATGGCAACAGGGAAATCTAAAGTATCTACTATTCAAATATTATTTCAAAAAATGCAAAAGTAGCTTTTTTTTATTCAGATCTCTACTAATGCACAAGCATTCAGTTTGATTCTTACCCTGTTTTCACTTTTATCCTGTAGATTTTTTTTTAATCTGAAAGCTGCTGAAATATAATACTTAAAGATAAAACGTGGACCTCGAAAAGTGTCTGTCTCTAATCTGGAGGGTGAATGTTGAGAGGAAGCAGAGTTGCTCTTCAAACAGACCGCATGTTGCAATTATATTCCTCTTTTATGAGCATGCTCTGCTGGAAATTTTCTGTTCACATTTCAAGTGTTTTATGCTGAATATTGAGCCAGCAGTTTTGTGGCTGAAGCACAAAATCAAGATGAAGCCTTTTATCTTCATGGCGCTGATCCAGTGGTTATATTACAAAGGGGAAATTTTATTTGATGGCCTGAGGAGAGTTACAGACAAAACACTGTGGAATGTGTCATCGCCTAATTTCATTGATTCGGTCTGGGATTTCACCACTAGAAATGAAAAACTGTTTAAACTGTTTAGTTGAGATGAAATGTTAAAGCTTAGAAAATTTAAATGCCACCTCTGTATAAATGTATTCGTAATACAGTACATTTATACTCAGGAATGTAGATGCATGAGGAAGAGTCTTGCTCACTGATATATTAATGTATCATGCAGAATATCATGTAAGTTTGTTATACAATTAGTATCACTGATGCATTACAACAATAGCTCCCAACCTGGGGTCTGGGACCCTGCAAAGAGCACAGGGGGTCCCGGGGGATTTAACCATTCAGAGCCATTGTGATTAAATTAAGACCATGTCCACGCGGAGAGGTGAGTGTGTCTGCTTTTTTTTAATTTCGACATTTTGTTCACATGGAACTGGAATTTTGGGAACCTAAAAAACACAAATTTTTAAACCAAATCCCAAAAAGAATAAATAAATAATAAAAATAATAATAATAATAAAAAAAAAATAACACATGTAAGCTTAGGCAAAACTAAAAAGCCACTTAAAGCTACAACTGTTGCATCCAGTCCATTTTTATCCATGTGACAGGGTTTAGTGAGCTCAGTTAGCAGGTGGGGCACTTTATCTCTATCCTGGTAACCTTGATGTTCCTGCCACATAATAAAGTAAGGCTATATGTTGTTAATTTAATTTTTACTTCACTGAAGGACAGGACTCAGCCAGAACACATTATTTATGTTGAGAATCTTCCTTGAAAGCACAGGCAAGGCAAGTTTATTTGTATAGAACATTTTATGTACAAGACAATTCAAAGTGCAGGAAGCAATAACAAGTGCATTAAAAACAAACTTATAAGAAATTAAGTAAAAACAGAAAAAAAAAAATCTAACATAAACTAGAGCAAATGCAAGAAATAGAGTTTCAGTGTGGAGAATTTTACTGATGTTTTGATTAAAGGCAGCAAATAGAAAAGTTTTTAACTCTTTCAGCAGACCTGCAGTTTTCTGGGAGTTTTTTTCCACAGAAGTATAAAAGCTGAACGCTGCCTCTCAACATTTAATTCTGACACTGGGAACAGAAAGTAGACCTGACCCTGATGACCTGAGGGATCTGGTTGGTTCATAATGAACCAGAAGAATGTATTTTGGTCCTAAACCATATCAGTGTTTTGTAAACAAACAGCAGAATTTTGAAGTCAGTTCTTTGACAGAAAGGAAACCAGTGTAGAGATCTGAGGACTGGAGTTATATGATTTACTATTTTGGTCTTAGCATGGTTTCAGCACGGGGTGGGGCCAGTCCATGGCTTTTTAGGATTTGCATGAAGGGGGTCCTCAAGAAAAAAAGGTTGGGAAACACTGCATTAATACATTTTCGTGTTGCAGCTGAAGCAAAATAAAAAAAAAAATGAAGTATCTTAAGGATCTTTAAACCATTAGTGCAGTACTTGAATACATTCAGTCTTAATTTCTGTTGCTGTTGAAAGCAAACAAAATGAGGCTCAGCAGCATCTGTTACACCAGGATGATGTTGGAAACATTTGAACCAGCAATTTTTTAAATCTGTGGTACTGAGTGTAAATCATGTAAACTGCAAATCAACACAGAATAATTAAATATGTCACCCATGTTGCATTAGAATAACAAATTTCATTCAAATTTTTCAGCTGAGGGAAACAGGTAACTCATCATTTTAATTAGAGGCCCTACTCTTGCTGAGAAGAGCTACATAAAAAGATGAGAGACTACAATGTTAATGATGAGGACTGAAGAAGCCTGTTGCATTTTAATGCAAATCAAAAGACCAAAAGAAGCAAGTCTATCTTTCAATAATTCATTTACTGGTGTAATTTGTATTATAAAAAGTATGATGTGCAGGTGCCAGAAGCATATACAACTCCACTAAAAACAATAATAATATGAAGGATATTCACACTTCTAATGAGACACTTTTTTGTTTTTCTGTAAAGTTCTTTGGAGGGTTTGTTCTCTGAACAATTTCACTACAAAATTAAAACTGCACAGGAAAAGATCCTGTCCAGTGATTTTGGTTTCACAACTAATAGCTTCACGAAAAAAGGTCTCTTTCGAAATTCTCTGTTTTTCAATCTAGACTTGAGATTAAGCACTGCAAACAATGTCAGACTCAAAATGGACAGTTGCTGTAAAGAAGTGATGTAGTAGAGCCACAGTGCAACTTATCCTGAGATTTAGGAGGCTTGAAGACTCTCCAGTCATCTAGTTTAGGTGCAGCACTCTAGATGAATATGCAGCCTACTCCTCGGGTCATGTTTCCTTCTCTCAGAGTAGTTTGAAGTACATTTAATTACAGAAATATTCTTCTGCGGCCTCTCAGTGGGCTTGAACACCAACTAGTGAGTCACTTGTTAACTACAATCTTCAAACTAGACTATAAATCAGCCTTTTAAAGCAGGAAAATCCCCTTTTCCTGCTTCTAGGTTGAATTGAAAACAAGTGATTTCAAGCCTATTAAACATGTTTTAAAATAGAAAGCTTAAACAAATTTTTCCTAAGGTCTCGTCTTATGCCTGTGGGATAGAGTATCAAAGTGGATGACCTTATATAAAGAGAACAGGAACACATATACGGCACAAATAATTTTTTATGTAAAAACCAGAGCACATTGCATCCTACCACTATAAAACTTTTGATAATTGTTCTCAAGATCACGATAAATGAATAAATAAAACACCCCGTTTTCTTCACTCATCACATCCTAATGCAGCATGTGAGGCAGCCATGATTAAGGGTCTCTGGTATTGATGGGATTCGTGTAGCATGAGCCTTTTACCTCCTTGAAACATGAGCTGATAACGACAGGAAGCTGGCTGTGATACGGGAGCGGGGGGGTTGAGACTATGGGGGTGAAAAGGAAGATGCAGATATTTGAGTCCTGAAACCTGAAATCAGCAGTTTCCTGACAGCCTTATAAGGTCAGCTACTCGAAGCGTTTCCAGCCTTCACCTCCTGATTACTCACTCATGGAGGAGTGTTGGGTGACTTTTTCAGAAGGGTGGACAGAAAAGGAAAAGAGGGAGGATTTGTGTTTTAAGATTATAAAGTACTTTGTGTGATCACGAGTCTGTGACTTAGTGCGCTTCCTGGGCTTGGATTGAGAAGGGAGTCTAGTGATCTCCATATTTTTCACTACAAAGGACATTTGAGCCTCAGAGCTATAACAGATGCAAGGTCATTAATCAGCATCTGTGCTACATTTAACAACCCAAAGCTTTAAGAACCAGAGACAGGCTGTGACCTGAGATAGTAGGGTGGAGAAAGTAGTGAAAAATACTACACATTAAATTAAAGTATAAATAAAGTATTTTCATTAAGACTTTGACTTAATTTATTTGATTTATTTGTTGTGTTCTTTTAAAAATTTGATGTATTGTTAAAATATTGAATTTTGAATAGTTACTGTAATCTTTTAATAGAAAAAAAGTATTTAAAAAGTCTTTAATGAAAACACTAGATAGAAATATTGTTTACCAACACACAATCCACCCATGATTGCTACGATAGCCTACAAACTCGATAGGTTTGAACCAGCTCTTCTAAAGAATCCAAGCCTAAATAAAACAAATCTCTGAAGACAGCTGGATCTTGAACCTCCCATTACTAACAGCAACCACCAGACAAGATATGATAAGGATGCAGGGCTTAACAATATATGACTGCACATTTTATAGCACATTTACAAAAAATAAACATGTAACAAAATAAACAAATAAATAAAAAACTACAATGTTGTAGCCTCCTTAAGAACATTTTAATACATATGATAGCAATAGAAAATCTGTAAAAACGAATGTAATTCACCTTGTTCATATTACAGTGTTATCTACTGCAAATGAGCAGATAACCTTTGGAAAGACTGCAAACTTTCAAGACTTTGGTGTAAAGTTTGTACAACTTGACCAAAGTTTTTGACGTGAGAGTATGTTTGTATGTTACTATGAAATGGGACTGAAGTGGGTAACTGAGGTTTAATCTGTAAAGTAGAGACAGTAAGATTATACTTCAGATTTAAATCTGAGATAAATGAGATAACAAGATTAAACACATTTGTGTTGTGAGGTGTAATTTCCCATTAGTACAGCGCACACAGAGTGATTAAAAGTCTGGGGTATAAATTTATAAAAACATTTACTATAAGGAAATTAACCACAACTTCAGTCCCTCTGATTTAAAGTCTACACAGATTATGATTGTTTTCTTTCCATCATTATAAACCTACACATCAATCCTCACACATACTGCTGTGATCTATGAGTGAGTAATGTGAGTAAACATACGGACACAAAGATTGTGTGGGTGAGCAGCTTTTTACAATCTTTCAGTTCTGTGGCCTTTTCATTTTCTTAATTACCAGTCCTATTTATGATCTAAAACATTCTAAACTAATATATAAGATAGAGCGTCTGTAAAACAATATAATGTATGTTTATAATGTATTTTTTGGGAAAGAGTAATTGAACTAAAGCAGGGAGTCTTTTTCACTATCTGACTGTATCCTAAAACTTGGTACCAGCTGAGCTCCCCCATGTCTTTTCCACAACAAAGTCTGAACTTGAAAAGTGACAGAATTTGTGAATTATAATCTGTTTATAGACCACAGCCTTTTGTTTAAGTAATCATTCTTCATATTGGTGAATAGTATAATGCTATACCTGTTCACTGCACAGCTCAGCTTCATTGATCAGTGTGACTTATGTCGGGTTTGTTTTGATGTTCATTTACAAACTAAAGCTGAATTTTGTGGTTGTGGTTGAAGGAGCACCATGTCACTTCTGAATAAGACAGTTGTTTACTCTTTTACTACACTTTCTCCACCACAGAATGTCTGTGTTGCAATGCGAATCATGTTGTGCAGGCCCAGTCCATGCAACTGTCTTAAGCAACAGTAATCTGCATAAAGCTTTTATTTGAACCACTATGAAATGTCTGTGGTTTGAGCTGTTTTTCGATGCTGAAAAATTTTGTCCTATCATGGTCCTCTTCTTTCAGCCTTACATAAAAACCTGACTCTGTAAACTAAAATTGCTCTGACTGCTATGTGCAACTAAATATAGAAAACTGCTTTACACATTTCCACTTAAAAAAAAACAAAAAACATTGAATGGTGCATTTGTTGTAATTAGATTATTATTAAAATTCTATTTTCTGTCCTTTGTATTTCTGTACCCATTTCTCAGTCTTCCAATGTAGCTAACTACAATTCAATATTATATAAACACAAGTGTGGATTAAATTAAATTTGATTTCTTACAAATTAAAATTTTCCAATGGTGTATGACATAAACTTTACCCACTGCATCAACAGTCAAATCCTGCCTCTACATAGAGCCTGAACATTTCAAGGCTCACTTCACTCTTTTGCTTTAGTTGGATTCTTCATACACTGAAATAGTGTTATATTAACTGAAAAAGTCTAAAGAAAAGTGTACTCTCTCTTTAACCACCCAAAAGAAAAAAGAAATCGATGGCCTTTGTGGTGTAGATGCAGCTGGGGTTTTTTTCTGGCGTATAACTGTTTGGTAACAAATGTTAAAACTTTCAGAACCCCAGACATCTGTTCAGAATATTCTTAAAGTTTAGTTTAAATTAAAGTATTTTTGCACGTGTGTACCGCAATGCATGTTTGTGCTATGCTACACATCCTGGAGCAGGTGTGAATCTGTCCTCAGGCCCCTGTCTGCTGCAGATGGAGAGAGCAGCTTAATAATGTAGCAGGGCTTTGAAGCCCCTCTACTGTCCTGGGATATTTTATTCTCCACATTTCCTGCGAGAGTAACTCAAAGGCTTCATGCCTTGGGCCTCAATCCTTAAGTAGCTCTCTGGAGTATCTTGTAGCACAGGCCACACTCGTGAATTATTTAGATAGCAGTGGTTATATTTATTCCATAGGTGTTCCTCTCATCCAGAAAGTAAATGATTTTGCTTTCATATAAAATAATGTTCATGCTTAAATTTTCTATAAATGTAAAAAAAATAAAAAAATAAACCACATTTTTGCAGGAACATTAAAAAGACTAGAGCTGTCTTCTTCTCACGACTGAGCTGATATTCTGTGAGGTTTGGTGCAAACATGATGGGCCTCAGTGGTGAAGCAGATAAAGAGGGTAGAAGGGATGATAGAGAGCAGCATCTTTGCAGGGAAAAGTGGGAAGCTGGCTCAAGGACACGTGGAGTCCAGGGACGACACAGTGTTTGCATCTGTCAAAGCATGACAGCTGAAGAAAAAAATAAAAGAATTTTATAAAAAAAAAAAAAAAAAATAGACATGGGAACTGTAACGCAGATGGAGATTTGACTCAGTCACTGACAGTCTCTCACCTCCCACTTTCACACACTGTGAAACATCATCAAACATTTCTCCTGGATTTATATGCAGAATTTTTTGAGTGAACTCAATGCCCACCCTTCCAAAGCATGAGCTTTACAATCCTAACATTAAATCTGAAACATTGCTAAAACTGAGCAGAATATAAATTATATCCTTTTTTTTCTTAGTCACTTTAATCGGCCTCAGTGCAGACCCAGTATCCATATACTCTCTTGTGTAAGGGCTGTTTCCTTCCTGTCACATTTGAGGCATCATGTAACAGGTTTCACTAAAAAGAGAGGTCTCGAGTAATCCAATCACTTTGTTAATGGCTTCCAGGAGATAAATGGCTGCTTTCATTTTTTCATTGTCTATATTAAGAGCTAGTTTGCCTTTTCATTTATAATGCTGCAGATTGAGAGACTATATTACTGCAAATTTGCCACAACAGCTGATGTTAAGTAAAAACTTAACATCTAAACTGCATGTAGCTGTTGTTGACAGACAGTAATACACGCCAGAAATCAACCTCTTTTCATAACAATATGTATTTATGCACATATTTCTCTTCCTCCTCCTGATACCTTCAGTATGATCTAATAATCCTAAATTTGATTTCCCTGTGGTTCCTTGCTAACTTGTTTTCGCCTGAGGCACACATGAAATAGGAGGCAAGAGCACACAAAAGTGGGGCTAGTGCTCCCCTGTGAGACAGAGGATGGGTTTATTTGTGGAGCTATTTCTGTTTCCGTCTGTCAGAGCATCCACAAAGGCTGCTGAGCTCCGGCCGGAGCGCATGTGAGGGAGTAACTGGAGCACTAAGGGGGAAGAATGAGGAGACGCCGACGATGCTCCTTGGCTGGGCTTCAGGCAAGGACAGAATAAAAAGCAGAGCAGGAAGTGATGGAGCACACTGAGCTGATATCGTACACCGCATGCTGTCTGCTTGTTCCCCATGAGGCCTGGTAATTAGACAGGCAGTATGAGCGCCCTCTGTGTCTGCTGTCGATCACAGCCTGCCGAAAGAAGCTTCATACTTACATCTCCAAATGATCGCACTTTGCAGGCAATGTAGGAGGACAGCCAGCCTACTCTGACGTCAGCATGGATGGGGGGGGACAGAGCTGCAGATGACATGTGCAAATAGGAGTGGGAGGCTGAATGAAGCACACTCGTGAGTCACAGCATGGCCACATGAGCGAGCTACTTATAATCACAGGCTTTCAACTCGAGTTCATAATGTATTCTCTCTTTTGTTGTCAGTGCCATAATTGCAGGGGGGAACATGGATGAAAAGGATTAGAAACACAGAGAGACGAAATGCCTCTCACTGGTGAGCAAAAGAAAAGCACCAGCACCAGGCTGTGTTACCTTTGACTGTCTCTCAGAAAAAAAAATCCAGATGCAAGCACACTATTTGACTCTGCCAGAGAATTATTTTAAATGTCTTTTATAAACTGCAAGTCGCTGTATGTGATCATCACAATTTTGAGTCAAAACCTGAAACCCACCTACAGGTGATCATCTCTTCACAAGGAAATATTTTAGTAGGAAATCCTGCTTTGGTGTTTATATAGATGTTAGACAGAACTCCCTACACATTTGTGTGCCCAAAACATGGAGTACTGCACCTATAGGTGGTGCTGGCATAAGTTCACTCTAGCCTTTATCTTAAAGGATCAGCCCAGAGTCATAATTCATTTATTTCTGTTACTTCTATGTGCCACTTTTTAACACTTTTTTCCTTAATTTTCTTCAAACTGATTCAGCATCATCTATAGAATGTATATATATATATATATATATATATATATATATATATATATATATATATATATATATATATGAAATTAAACAATGCCTTTTCAAGCTTTCACCCCATCTTAAAAAGCTCCCCCTTTTAAATTCTGTGATTTTGCTGCACCAACATCAAGACAGCGGTATGCCCCAGTTCCACAGACTTCATTGTAAAACAGGTACATTTTGTGATACTATAAGGTCTTTATATGGAGCAAAAGTTGCTGTTCCCTGAAGGTGCTTGCTGTACATATTCAGTGGTGAACCATGGGACCTTTGACCTAATTTAACTAATTTCCTGGAAGGATGTATGGCTCATCTGTGACATTTTACTGGTTCCTTGTGAATGTCTTAGAAAATTATTCTCATGTCAGGTCAGACAGCTCATTTCACAACATGTCTTGTCAAATACTACTTGAAAGCTGATGACAAAGGTCAGTCTCATGTGGGAAGAATAGCTACAAAGTTTTTCCCCAGAAGCTCTTTAGAATTAATAAACATACGCAATCAAGAGTAAATTCAATGCAGCTTAAACTGTTTGAAGTTAATTATAATTATTATTTATTATACACAAATGGTTTGTTTGATTTCTTACGAAAAATAATGCACGGATATTCGTACATCTCATACGCAATCCTGATGATAAATCAATGAAGGAGCAATTTTTGTGTTGTATGCAGGATTTTTTTGGTTCCTAAACAAACTAGCTATGGTACATTTACCATTGTCACTATGACAATTTTGCTCTCTATTAAAGCAATTGTAATAAGTAAACCTGATCACTGACTCTTGGATTGTTTTATTTGAAAGGATATTTAATTTTGCTATTATCAATTGACTGCTAATATTGCTAATAGCATGAAGTGTGTAAAGGGACACTGAACAACCAGTGAGGCGCTTGCATTGAATGGGTTTCCAATTCAGACATTCTCACTCGATTTAATCAATATTACCATTGGTTATCAGCCCATTCGTATGGGACTGTGGGCTGTTGTATTAATCCAAATAGCTGATAAGCTGCACAGATACTCCTAAGCCCATCCGATGGGAATCCAGTTCACCAGCAGATCTCAAATCCTCAACGTTACGTTGAATTTTCTGGTAAAACTATAAAATTAATACTAAAACTATGAGCAAAACAACAAAGAAAAGGCTGCTTCGCATTAACAATGGACATTTAACAAATTCAATTATGAATAGAAAAACTAAAAAGTCTTTTGTAGTTGGTTTGGTGTGTATTTATAAAGCGCTTTTACCCAAAGTGCTTTACAATATACATCACATTTACCCATTTATACACTGACGGCAGAAGCGTCATGCAAGGTCAACCACAACCCATCAGGAGCAATTTGGGGTTCAGTGTCTTGCTCAGGGACACCTCGACATTTGCTCAACAGGCCGAGGAACGAACCGGCAATCCTCAGGCTACAAGACAACCACTTTACCCACTGAGACAAACCAAACCCATATACTAGGTCCTGCAAGTGTTTTCTGAAACTTAGCATTTGCAGTTCTCTGTCAATGAAGCAGCCAACTGGAACTATGACGTTTGGTCGTCGGTGCCCGTCACGCCAAAAATCCCCAAACTCGTCGGTGGACACTAGTTGTGAGGGATGCTGTCAAACTGAAGAATGAGTCCTATCGGGCCTATTTGTCCTGTACAAAACTACAATCTTTTTTTCATATAAATTATGGAAATTAACCACAGGCAGAGTCATTGATTAAAGACCCCCCTCTGATTTTTAAGCGTTTTAACAAATGTATGGTGTTTGCCTCAAAACATATAGAGAGATACATGATCATCATTTTCTGTGTAAAAAATGGTCTTAAACCGATTTTCACCAGTAAAAAGAAAGATTGTGCATATTAACTTATTAATTGAAGGAAATGACTGAATTCTACATTTCTGTGTTGTAAAATTGATGAATTTCTAGGATTTGCAGATAAGGTGAAGGTTAACTCAGAGTCAGTGGGTTTTCAATTGACACAAAATTAGGAGTGGCTGTGCACCCTCTTTTATTAAAGAACAAGGATCAACGAATGTCATGGCTTTCAAAATTTTCTCAATGACGCCCCAGTTGATGGTTCATTTGGCATCTGGCATCGTACCTGTACTGTGACTTCTGTCCAGCCAGTAAAAGACAGTCTTCTCTTTAATGTTGTCTTATCTCTTGCTCTTTCCCTTTCTCCCTTTCTTTTCCTCTCTTTCTCCAATAATGTGATAATGTAGTATGTTCAAAGCAGCCAGTGTGTTGATATCTCCTTGCTATTGTGTGACACAGTGCATAACTCAGCTGCAACAACTCGTGATGTCCCGTAAGAAAAATTTGTGAAGTGCAGTTTCTCAACCTCAGCATGCTGCTGGGTAACAACGGTTCCATAGTGTATTTTTAAAGCATGTTTTTGTGAAAGTACACAGAGCTGATGCTTGTCAAGCTGATAAATATATGACAAATTCTTTCTAAAGATAAGATAAGATCCTTTATTGATCCCACGGTAGGGAAACTTCACTGTTACAGCAGCTCAAACACAAAGTAAAAGAGACATTAAACAATAGACAAAATAAAAAACAAACACACAAAAAATAGTATGTGCAATAAATAGTAAATAATAATAATAATAACAGAAAAAGAAAGAAACAGTATTTACATACACAGCCTCATCCAGTTTGATGTACAGTGGTGAGGTGTTGATACATAAGTGAATATGGATATTTAGAAGATATGAATTAACCCTATTAGTAAATTAGTGGAATGAAAAAAAGACCAGAAAGTGCATAGCTAGGGCATCAGTAAACATCAGTGCAATGATTAAAAACATCAGTCCTACTGAGATATGAAGACGTTTTATTTAAATAGAATTATAGTGCCGCATTAAACAGTCTGATGGTGTTTGGTATGAAGGACCTGCGGAAGCGTTCCCTACACCTTGGATCTCTGAGTCTGTTACTGAAGGAGCTGCTAAAGGCCCCCACACTCTGATGCAGATTGTGGGAGGTGTTATCCATGATGGTGGACAGTTTGGCCAGAGCCCTCTCAACCCCCCTCTCAACTGATCTACTGTCAGGTTATTAATATGAAAATGAAGAAAACTCAACACCACTGCTTCCATCTGGACAAACAGTCAGGAAACAAAAATCATGAGTAAGTTGTGTTTGTGGACTCAAGAATCCTAGATAATTATAATAACAGGCATCTCTCACATTGATTATTGTTAATGTTTATGGGTCTAGCTTTGAAAAACTGTCCGTCTGTCTTCAGTTTATTAAACATCACATGGACCAGTTAGAAGTCAGACCTCTGCATTTGAGCATATTAACCTCATTCTGTTTGTTAAACACGGAGGTGGTACCCTCATTGTTTGAGCCTGTTTTTTTTTTTTTTTTTTTTTTAAGTGAGACAGGACAACCTGTCAAATTATACAGGCAAACTATGAAGGAAAGTGTTAGGACATCTCTGTGTGAACCGAATCTCAAGAGAAAAGGTGTGACAGTTTTACTGATAGAGGATAAAGTGAATGTTTTGAAATGACAAAGGCAAATCTCTGACCTTATTCAAACAGACGTATTTGAGAAAAACCTGAAACAAGTAGCTGTGTGAGGAAAACAGTAAATATTGTTGATGATGTGTTGTACAGAAAAATTAACAAAAATTTCTTAAAGCTGATGGGCAGGACTGATCCAACTGTTACCTGAAATGATTACCAGTTATTCCTGCTGGTTACACCTCATACAAGGTTCATGATCAAAGGTCCACAATTCTTTTGCAACCCACAGATATTGTGTCTCATATCATATTGATAATTTACAGTAATACTGTACCAATCAAAGGTTTGCTTGATCTAATATTAGGACTCATGATAATCTTGTGGGGTTTTTTTAAGGGCCAGTGTTGCGTAAATTAGGTAAACACCCAGAAATGCAGTATACCACAGACATTCTAAAAAAACACCGATTCATACATAACAGAAATAAGGAATGAACTTGTATTTTCACATATGCCAGCATGCTAAAGGGGAGAAAGGTACAGAGTTACGTCTAAATAATTTTGAACCACAAAGTGAACATTTTAATGGAAAACTTCTTGTAATATAATTTTATTTTGATTAGTTTTTAGAGTTTCAATCAATCCCAGGGGAGTAGCTATCATGACAACCAGTACTTTCCTGGGGATGTTGGATAAGAGTTTATTCACAGCAGAGAAGAAAATGTCAAGCACTCCACTGGCAGCTTGAACCAGAATTAATGTTTTCATAAGGCATGAACAGAAAAGCTCCACTGAGGACTGGGACAATTAAAGGTCATTGTGTGTTAAGTGCACAGGCGTTACTTCTGAAGTGTTTCCGGATCAGGTGTAACAGAGAGGTTGTGCAGATAAGTGGCATCTGTTGTCATTTTGTGTGACGCTGTTGATTTCTGGTAGGGATTCAGGGAATTCAAGCTCATTATATCAGTTACTGTAAACCACCATGATGTAATAAACCTCTAAATTAGGTTAGTATTTAAAATGGAAATGGAAGATTCTGAATCCAGATTTCCACCAATAAATATGCACAAGATACCTAAATTGGGTCCTCACAGTGGCTTTCAATACATTTACGAGCGCACAAAAATGTACACAAACTCGCCGACCTGTTCAAAGCCCATCCCCCACTCCCTGTCTGTCAGTGCTAAAGGAATACCAGCCTCACAGCTCCTGGGCTTAGCCATCTGTGACAGTCTGAACCTCCTGACCTTGCGGTCCCATAAATTAGCCATTTGGCTGAGACTTGAAGAATTAGTTATATGACTATGCACTTAGCTCTGTTTTGAGGCCAGTTTCTCTCCCTTCACACACCCCTCCACCACTGTACACTAGCATGAGAGAGGAACAAGGAAAAAAAACCCAAATAAGCTCATTTCCATTACGTCATCTATCCGACATATATAATTATACAGTTTTTTGTGCCTGCTGTTTATATCTTGAAGCATCATTTACAGCATACGGTACTGTATAAGATTACTGCATGTTGTGTAGCAGCAACAGCTTAAGACAACTTAAGACAAAATGTTTTTGTGAGTTATTAAAATCAAAAAAGAGAAAGAAAAGAGAAAAAAAGTGCCCTGTTTTCCTGTTTCTTGACTTTGATATTTGCAAAGGGCAAATATAATCATGGTTGCAAAGAGATTTTCATCGCAGGGGAAGTAGAGAAAGTGTATCTGGAAAAATAACCCACACTCACTGCATGGTCACGTTTTATTGACTGAATGAAAATACCACAGATAGGATGGGCTTAATTCCAGCCAACCAACACGATATGAAATCTTAAATAGAAGCACATTCAGTGAAAGACATAAGGAAAATGCAATGCTTTAGGGGAAGGAAAATATATTATTCAGAATTATTAGCCTTATACAAAAGATGATTTATTTAAGGGTAAATTTCTATAATGCGTCTGGATTACTTTGTGGCTACAGCCAAAGCAATTAGCTGTGTGGCTATTAAACTGTTAGAGTAAGCCCATCTCCTATAGAGCTGAGCTCCAAACAATGCCTCCTTTGGAGGTTGGTGGGCTGTGGGGGAGGTTTGGGCTAAAATTACTTGACAGCATTTCATCCTGACGATGAGATTTGTGCCCAGAGTCCACAGAATAATCCTCCACCACCTCCCTCCACCCTGTCACCACTACTCTTTAGGCTGTTGGCAGATTCATTTGCGCTTGACCTAGTTAATGTCTCTGGAGGGATGGAGGAGTAAACACACATGCAACTGTTCCTCTCCAGAAAACCTGGAATTTTCCACTTAACACACCCAGCTCACAAGCCAAGCTGCAAGGAATATTTTAGGTATGTAACCTTGTAAATGGAGAAAATCCGAAGAGTTAACAGCTTGATAACACATTGACATCATACCAGGCCTAGTTGGGAGGACTCTTCTACAAATATGTTCCCAGTGTCAAAATAGTCTGTGGTGTGTTTGAGTTATTAATTTTCATTAAATCTCAAATACTTGTGGTTGAGGGTTTAACGATGTTAAAGACTCCCATATTCTGACTGTGGAATGAAATCATGGTTCAGATTACTTTTAATTTACTTTTTAATTTGTTAAATATGCCTAATTTGAAAATAAAAATGGGTTAAAAGATGGTTACATCTAAAAGAAGTGTTATTGCAGTGAATCTAAAGGAAAATTAACAAAGACAATAATTGAAACCCTAAATTGGGTGCAGAAATGAATAAGATAAATTAATAAATAAGCCTTTTATTTTTTCTTAATTGGAAATATGATTGAAACATGTCCTTTTGTGTTAATACAGTCCTTTATCCTCAAAAACAGTAAGCATCTGTATGCAAACACTTGATAAAGGCTGCATTAAGAAAACCCAACACCTGATCTGTTCATGAAGATTATTTTTAAAGCTAGTTTTGCCACTATTACTTATTTTCAGTATCAAATAAACAGCAGAGTTCTTCCATCTATAAATTGTCCTTCTGATGTAATGATTATATTTTAGGAGAATGAATCATAAATGCTTGTTTATATCGAAGGGAAGATGCAGTTTACTGCTAGCAGCCCTGATCTTGCTTTGCTAAAAATAGCTGAAAAGAAGGTGGAAAAGTGAGTCATTATGACTGACATTAAACTGTAGCGTACAGGCCGCAGGGGACAACGATTTTACACAATTGTCTGAGAAAAGAGATGATTATTTTGTCTGGACGTATAAGTGTCAGTCCTATGCGGCATGTTTCAGCTTTCAGCCTCCATATGTCCTGATATAGCCAGTAAATGTGTTGAAGTCCTCTCCAGTCTGTACGGCCTTAAAATGATTTTGATAGCGGACCAACATACATACATACACAACATGTTAAACTTTCATCCTGATTCACTGAATGGATATGTATACTTAGGCTAATATGGTTGCAGCCACATACCCACCCTGCCAGCAGAAGACACTGACGCACACTATATCTTCCATGACAATATGGACTTTGCTATGCACTATTATGGCCAGATTAGTGTGCTAATTTGGTTGTACATGTCTGATCAAAGGACTGATTCTCAAAAGTAGATTCTCATAATGATGATGTATTCACAGATAAATGCACAGATGCTCAGGCTGCAGCCCTGCGTGCTGAGAAACGTATTGCTCATATGCAGAGATTGTAAACGAAAGCAGAACAGAGAGAAAACACATAAAAAAAACACTCATCAGTTCATGGCCTTCCCTGCCTGTAGATATGGCTTCACCCAAATTAAGGATTAGAATGCATCGGATTTTATAGTTATTTTATAGGCAAAATCTAGTAGGTTTCGAATCAATTTGCAAATCAAATGTTTGAAAAAATAAGACCATGGACCTGTGTCTTTTTCTGTTTTTGAAGAGCTACAGTGATTTACACAAAGAAACTGAAACCTGTAACCATAGTTTAAGTGTAAGAAACAAAACCTGACAGAAACTTGTTCTTGTGCTAACACAGCAGTCCTGCCATCATCACAGGAGGACCAAAAGATCTCCTAGCGTAAGCTAACTTCTCTTTATAGCTGGTATTAACCTCTCATCAGTTCATTACAGTGCATGCAAATTAGCTGTAAAGCCCTACTCTCCAAGCCGGATTGCTTCATCTAGTATTTGATGTGGAATACACAAGTTCGTCCAAACATGAGACCAATAGTATAAATAAAGAAAGAAAATAATTAAGTGAAATATGATCGTTTCAAGTTTAGACTGAAACACAAGTCATATACTTCAGAGTTGGGTCTGTATTTCAGTCCTCCTCTTGAACTTTTTATGGGAACATACCACTTGTTGATTAACTAGTACTGTAAAATAATGTTTTGAAAACTAAAGTTAAAGGGTTATCTTGTGTGTGAAAGCTGGCATAAACAGCTCTTGACATGTGACGACTGGTAAATGGGAAAATGAGCAAGATTTATCATCTGATATTTATCAGATGAGAAAAGCGGGAGTTGTGACCACTTTGCCGTCCCAAGCACAGCAGAAAATGAATGCAAATTAGTGTGTCGACAAGAGTGTATTATTTTCATCCGTACTAAATTGTAGCAGGAACTAATAGATACATAGGACTATTTCAACTCAGTAGATACAGGACTGAATACTGAATAACATCCGTTGCTCAAACTCAAGTCAGAAACTATTGGATGTTTGAAGGTTTTTTTTTTCCCAGTGTGAAAGCGGCTTTCAAAAATGCTACATGTAACATGCTACATGTCAAAGAATGGTCCTACCCCATCAGTGGTGTTCTATTTAAATATGTGACTTTGCAGACTTTAAGTGTTGAAAATTTTCCAACAGGCGCCATTCTGGAACTGTGAAAGGATAAAAACAGCAGAATGGCCTCTATATTTTACACATAAGCGTCACCAAACCAATTTGGATATAACCTCTTTGTAATTGTCAACATTTTGATAAATTTCTGTCTTTATCTTTTTCTCTTGTAAATATCTCACTAAACTTACATGTAACTAGTTCTTTCCAGCAATGGAAACAGGAAAGGCCGAGATGAGATCAATAATATCAGCCAGCTGCATATTATCAAGGGTGAGATGATGCAAATGCTTTCACAACCTGTCATTACTTAGTGAGATACTGGAATTGAGTAATTATTAATGTTGCAATAGAAATTGTCAAAGAAGAAAAAGCACATATGGATGAGTCAGTTGTAACAACACACACAACTTTAGGACTAGAGAAGCTCAGGGGAATTCAGCTATTATTGATTTTCTCCTAGCTGTGAAATTCCATGTATTTAGTGAGACTTATACAAATTTCCCTTGCTCATTTTCCTTTATGATAAACTCAGCAGTATACACTAGCTCTATATTGCAATTACTGCATATTTCTCTACATTTGCTTTGAGGAAATGGGACTTTCTTGTAATCCTATAAAGAGGTCTTAAGCAACAGTTCTATTACTGTACTATAATATAAAATACAGTTTTTTGTGCCTGCTGTTTATATCTTGAAGCACCATTTACAGCATACAGTACTGTATACGATTACTGCATGTTGTGTAACAGCAACAGCTTAAGACAACTTAAGACAAAATGTTTTTGTGAGTTATTAAAATCAAAAAGAGAAAGAAAAGAGAAAAAAAGTGCCCTGTTTTCCTGTTTTTGACTTTGATATTTGCAAAGGGCAAATATAATCATGGTTGCAAAGAGATTTTCATTGCAAGGGAAGTAGAGAAAGTGTATCTGGAAAAATAACCCACACTCACTGCATGGTCACATTTTATTGACTGAATGAAAATACCACAGATGGGATGGGCTTAATTCCAGCCAACCAACACGATATGAAATCTTAAATAGAAGCACATTCAGTGAAAGACATAAGGAAAATGCAATGCTTTAGGGGAAGGATACATATATCCTAAATATATATATATATAACCCAGAAGCACATACTGTACTAAAATGATTTAAAAAATAGAAGTAAATAACAAAACAAACAAACAAAAACAATCCCACTTTGGATCAAATAATTTCTTTTTTTTTTCTATCAGCCCTTCATTAAAAAAATTAAATTAAATTAAAATTGAACTTTTGTACATTTTTATATTTTACAAAATGTACTAAAATGTCACCAGTAAGTAATCTTGAGAATCAAGCCTTGTCTAGGAAAGTGAGGTTTCAAACTTTGTACTAATATTATGTTAACAGTACAGTAGTCTCATTCTATGAAGTCATGATCAAGGCTGGATCACACAAGAGAGAAATAGAATTAAAATAAAAATAAAAGAAAAGCTTACATTCATCACTGAAGGAATTAGAAAAGGGGATGTAAAAAAATTGTTAGAAAAGGCTGTGAGGGGACAGGAACAGGATTAGTATACTGTACATAGAGTGATAGGAGGTGTGTGAGAGTGAAAGAGAAAGTTGGGGGCAGGGGAGTGGGAGAGTGTCACGTGTACACAAGATTAGCACGAAGCTGCAGTGGGAAAGTCTCCAGACACAGCAGCAGCAGCAGTAAGTCAGACCCTTCAGTCCTTCAGGTCATTCATGCCTCTTCTTCTTGTATGTTCTGTAGAAACCACTATTCGACACCTGTCCTCCCACTCACTTTATCTAACCTCGTCCTCTTCCAGGCTTTGCTCTGGCTCTCCACCGCTCACATGAGAATTGTGCACCTTGTGCTGATTGCTCAAATACACAAATACACTGGTTGTACTTTACATTAAATATTTTCTATCAATCAAGATGATATTGAATAAATTAATCTTTGCATGCATATCCTCAGTAAAGTTACTCAAGGAGATTGCAGTAACTGTAAAATAGCATTGTTACCATCTAAAAAACATCTGTTTTTCATCTGTCACAGACTCATTTCTTGTCATTAATTATAGGAAGTGCAAGGCACAGTCATCATTTAATGAGGCATTATGGTGTTTCTTATTTAAAGCAGGTGACGGAGGAAAGCTAACTCCTCTTTGTGTCCCTCTCTTAGTACAGCTCTTCCTCAGAGGAGGAAAAACTTGGAGAGATGCCAGGTACTTTTTTAGTTTAAAGGTTGGGATGACATCCAAACACAGGGCTGTAGTCCTAATATGGGCCTCACGATATTATGCAAGTGTATGTCTGCAACAGAAGCACAAAAAAAAAAAAACAATAAAAAATACAGAAAGCCCACGTTGAATCTTTTCTGTTCCTATTGGGGAGGGAGGCAGAAACCTCACACCTGGGGCAGGGCCAAGGACACGTGTTGGCCACAAACAACCCCCGCTATTAAAGATCTGTTCTGAGAGGAAATTTCTGAGGTTGGATTCTAACCACACTGTAAATGTAACTTGTAAATTGTCTGTGACTTGGCTGCAGAAAAGACTTCTCAAGGTGAAATTATCCTCTGACATTTTAGCTCCTGGGTAAGGACACGGTGACTCCACACCAGTTCATAACACCATTACGCTGTTTTTGCACCAAAAACTGTGAGCTTTAATAGTTTTTTTTAAACATGGGTACATCTGTAGAATGAGATGATTGAATTTTTTTCCCACTGCAAGTAGGATCATGTTTACCTTCTGTACTTTGGGGGCTACAGTATAATCAGAACCAGTCCAAAAACCACCAAAGCTTTCCAGGGAACAAGTCTTTAACCACAATAACATGAAGAAATGGTATTACACCACAGTCATCAAACACATACAGAGTGGGCTGCCAGCTGTCTTGCAGACAGGTTATATCAATCAGTCTTGTTTATTGAATGCAAACTTTTACTGTCAGCTTCAGAGTTTCTATGGGTGACAATAGGGTCGGTAAATATGCATTTCTGTGAAGACAAAGTGAGTTGTGCCAACTCTTGCAACCCTGAGTTCAGCACCCTCAGGGAAAATTAGCGTGTGCACTTAGATGTTGTGTTCCCATCAATGCAGACTGGAGTTAGAACAGTTAAATAACTGAATACCAATTAATCATTTACCACTACTCAAAGGTCAGATGTTAATGGGTGTTAGATTTTTTTTCACCACTGTAGAAAGAGCTTTAGTGACATTGAGCATTACTCTACAATACTGTTATGACAGAAGAAAAACAATTCCTAGACCAAAAGACCAGCTGATGTTAAAGATCAAATGTTTAAAACCACTCTGTTTCAGTCTAACATAATCCCCTCATTCCTAATCTTATGCATCTATATGCATACATTCTTTACATGATGAAAAATACAAGAAAACATTTTTGCTGCTAAATTGAACAAGTTTTTTATGTTTCATCCAGCAAATGTAGCTATTCACATGAGCCACAAATTTCAGCAAGTTAATCACCAGCGTTTTCTTTTATTGTCTTGATATATGTATCTGCCATGTATGACCATAAGCTGTTTTCAACTGTCTTCTGTTTTATTGTCACAAAAATTTATTAATTAAACAAGAAAGCAACGCCAAGTCCAGAAAGGATTTTTTGTGTAGTTTAGAATAGCACCAGATGCGACGACTGTGCGAAGTTAAATGTCCAATAATGCTTAAGAAACACTGATAAAATTTGTGAATTGGATCAAAGCAAGTTTTTCTTGTTTCCAATGTAGTTTCAGTGCTTGTGCAGCAGTGATTAAAGCCGTACAATGTAGGATCTTATGTTGCCTAAACCCAAATAAAACCCTAAACACTTGTTGCTGCATAAAGTCCTTGTTATGTGGTCAAAAATAAACACATCAGATCATTTGCTTTCAGGATGTAACATTTACACAATCAGAGCTCTAAAGCCCAAACCCACATTGTCCCACTGTATTCCTCACTTGTGTGTCACTTTAGATTTAAGTATCAGCTATATGAATGAATGTAAATGTTCTTCCTGATAACATACCAGTCTTTGGGTTACCACATGTACTACAAGTTAAAAATGCAGTAGCTCTACAATGACATGTTTTGTCATTTAAAAGTTTGGCCACACCTTTGAAAAAAACGCATGTGTATGCTTCTGGGAGAACAGGCCCAGGTTGAAGTTTCACATTAAAGCTCATTACTGACACAGTATGGAAGAACTATGATCGTGAGCTCTTCTTTGTGTGAAGTTGGAAGGTTGCCTGCAAAGAAATTATCAGCTCATATTACATCACTTCTAGATGGGATCTCACACTAAACCGCCCACGTGACGATCCCATAAAAGTGGTAGCAGAGGGAGCGTGGGTAGCTCTACTCTGGACATGAATTTGGCTGCCAGCCTGCTGTCAACCATCTCATCAGCTCTCCACAGGGACCCTCTGATAAAGATGTGGTAACCCTATCAAGACGTCTTGTGTCATACATGTAATGACTACTTTGTTATCTGCTTGTTTCATGCCACATGAGGACAGATTCTCTTTTTAACAGCTATAGACAAGTGTGAGAAGAAATGTCAGTACTTTTCAGTTTGTTTTTTTTTGTTGTTGTTGTTGTTTTTTACCTCTCATAAAACCCCTTATGTAACCTTAACCTTCACATTAAGATTATATTTTATTGCTGCTTCAAACTCAAACCATTACATCATCTGGAATCAATATGAATGCATTTGCTGATGGCAAAGATAAGATGTAATAATTTTAACTCATAAAAGACTGTCATTAAAGGTCTTTTTGAAGTGGAAAGCAGCACTGAGAAGCCCATTTCTGCGGAGTGTGCACTGGCTTGCGTTCCAGCCTTGTGCAGGAATTATTCAATGTGCTGCAAAGGCAACGCTTGTGGTAAGCTCAGTCCTCTGCATCATGCGTAGCCCTCCTCATCTGTGCGTGGAGAGCGCAGGCTGGAGCACTTACATAACCTAGTTAAAATATACCCCAGTCACATGTAACATTCAGCCCTGCAGATAGATATCCCACTGTCGCTGAGCCTCTCTGGCAGCCGTTCAGACATTGGAGTGTGTATAAATACACATACACACATACACATGCACTTACAGTCATAAGAGATTTGACAGTGATTTGCTGCCAGACATTTTCAACTGCTTGCATGTGAACTGTCTGTGTGGAAAATGGTCAGGGAGCTTTCTCTCTGGATGAAGCACATGTGACTGAGAGAAGTTGGACCAGGAAAAGGCGCAAAGGGAGAGGGGAGGGTTCATGACGGAGTGCTGGAAGTCCAACCCTTTAAAGTCACAGAAATTCAACCAGTATCACTTCTCCTCTCACTGCATAACCTCAAACATTAACTCAAAATATGATTGGCTGCACATACTACTGGCACACCCACCCCCCACCCCCCGCCCCCCCTACACACACATTGCTGCTGAAGCGTGCCCACGCTGCATGCAGTCACATTTCAGCTGTGTGGGTGGGGTTAACTCGCGGAACTAGCATTTACTTTACGGGATGACATATCTGGAGGAGCAAGCTGGTGAAATGTGGAGGATGTGCTTTTTTTTGTTTGCCAAGCTTAACAAGAATTTCGGGGACCAGACATAGGATCTTTGTCTAAATTTAGATCCAGTCTACAGTGATGTCTTTTACTCTTACTGTCACATCTGTGGAGACCATAAAAAAAATAATAATAATTATAAAATATTTGTTCTGGGCTGAAAACTACAAATATGGGATCCAAGTTACAAAGCTTAGTTTCAACTAGATGTTTTAATCCTTTTTATAAACAGACTTGCTTTGTGTCTGCAGATAGGAGGTGGCTTGAAACAGCTGGTCACAGGCTTTGTGAGAAATTATGTAATCCTGTTATTGCAAGGCTACGAATTGCTTCAAGGATGAAATATTCTGTAGCAACAACTGTGCTCAGTCTGTGGCTATCTTCACAGCCTGATCCATGCTTTCATAGCTCACATGTTTGTGTTTACATTTCAGCAGCTTTAGTTGCTGTTAACATAGTTATGAGGTTTCCATTTAGTCCTCCCTGAGAGTGAAACCTGTGGCGGGTGACACTCCTGCTATTAGTGATATGCAGACATAATGTGAACAATACTGTAAAAAGCCTGCTTAATGTTATCCCAATTTAGAGACACACTGCACACACACACACACACACACACACACAAGCATACCTTCTTGTACACGTCATCGAAAGTCAGGGAGCAGGACAGCATATGGCCCAAAGCCAGGGTACACCAAGCTGAGTCATAGGCACAAGTTCTTGCAAGGGACAGCTCTTTGTAAGACAAGATACTAACAAACATGTGCCGCTTCCTGTTGCACCCAAATACTCTTACATATATGCCCATATCAGCTTGCAACACACTTGCAGGTAAGAACACTCTCACCACACAGTGTTAATTGAAACACAGGTCACTCCAGGCCATCAGCAAGTACTGCACATGTTATTGCATTACATACACAATGAAGTCAGAAAATAAGAAACAGATTTTGAAATACTGTAACTTATACTCACATGTATTAAAATCTGAAAAGGCCACATGGTTTCCCAATTTATTTCACTCCATAGGGTGAGGTGTGGCCAGGATGTTACACCACAAGCACGTGCTGTATTTCCTTAAAAGAGAAGGTTAGATGAGGACAGATGTTCAGAGTATACCCTGTAATAAAGTGGGTGTGAGTCTCTGATTGGGCTTTTATATTCTTATGAATGAGAGCAGGAGACAACCTGTCTCTGTGGGATACAGACTCAGCCTGCCTCTCTGACAAATTGAAAATCGCAGCGTCGGTTTGTGTCGTGTGACTCATCTTGGATCCTGACAGTAGAATGCACAATATAAAAGAGCTGCTTTTGTGAAAAGGCTGCAGATTGTTACTGTTGTACTTCATGCTAATGAAAAATTGAAAAACTGCTGAACAGCTAAATGTAGCAGGATTATTGTTCATATCTAAACACATTCCTGGAGATCACACAGAAGATTTCCTGAAGTCAGTAAAACAATGTATAATTAATGAAGATTAACTCTTCTAACAAAAGAAGACTGAGTTGCTGCTAAGTCATATAAACACATTGGTTTCTCTGCATTTAATACTGCATGTGTATGATGAAAATACCTCTTTGATCCTAAAGCAAATGTACGTGTCTGTTTCCTGTACTTTGAAGTGGATGTGATGTATTTCACAGTGACATGGCAGGCTTAAAGACAACAAAGGGAAATTAGAGTTTGCTGGGAAGCTGGAGGAAGCTCTCTGTCGTCTCAAAGTCTGGGGTCAATGGAGGATTCGAGCCTGGGGAGCAGAATGACAGGAGACTGTTTATGGGATGGTTAAAAGATTGTTGAGGCTTACAGGACAATTAGAATTCAACATGAGTGGCTCACTGTGCCAGCAGCTGTGTCATCTCGACCAGCTTTTATGGGTGCTCTGGTGAGTGTGGAGTGTATTCTTCACAGCAGGATGTGATTAAAGGCACAGCAGTACAGAGTAAACCCTGCGTTTGGATTCAAGGCAGCTGGTGCCCTTGTCCTGCTTGTTCCTTATTTTGACAGAAGCACATAAAACAAAAGTATTCACAGAGACTCCCCTATGAAGACTTAGCCACAAATTGCTCTTCGAATCTAATTGCCATGGTACAATCTCATTACAGAAAGTACAGAAGACCAAGAAGTCATTTTATGCATTTTAGGTTAGACAAATTTGCAACGGGTTGTTACAGCAGTCTGAGCAGCAGCGTCCTTGGGTCTGCAACTATTTCACCAAGCTTTTTCTTTCCATAGTGTAACCTGTTATCACGGGAGGTAGAAGGGGGGAAGAGATGTGTCCTTTTAAATCTTCTTCATCCTCTTTGTCAATTGAGAGAGACGAGGAGAGGAGGCTGGTTGTGCTTTTGGAGTGGGTGTCTCCAAAGCACACGTGATCTCGTTTGCTGTGAGAAGGTTTGTGACTCACTGGCTCCAGCTCAATACTCGTCTGGCCCCTGACAGAGAGTACTCCTTATAATCCCACCCTCCCCAGCAAACAGGGGTCCTGTGAGTCATGAATAGAGTCACTATGCCTCAAAACAATTTTAAAAATGCATGTTGAACACTGTGTTAATGCCAACTGCATCCTTGATAACAGTTAGTCTTGTTTGTAAAGATTCAATTTCAATTCAGAGCAAAATTTATGTCAGTTTTATTTTTCTCAGTTAATATGTTACGGACAAGATGTTTGAGGCTGAACAGTGTGAAATTTGCTTAGTAGAACCTTTTTACAGAAGCACAGTCTTGTCTAGTTGTGTCTGTGTACAAGTTATTTTTTTTATGCCTTGCATTCTGTGAAAGAAAGAACCCTGGCCCTGAGCTTTTTACTATATTCCTAACCAGTTTACATGTCATTTAATGGCATGAAGGAATTCATAGAGAGCTTTGAATGCTTAGAAAGTACACAAAAATGTGCCTGAAGTGGTGTTCTAGTTCAATGGTTCCCAACCTATTTTCCCAGAGGATCCTCTTCATGCAGCTACCAAAAAATTGTGGACCCCCCACACGCCCCATGTTGAAACCTTGCTTGGTTTTATTCTTTCATTAGCTAGCTTCTCATTATAAATGATGCATTCTGGTTGACTCCTTTCCAATAGTAAAACAAAAGTTAAGGTAACTACCAACAAATAGCCTGACTTTTTTATGTTTTGTTTTTTCTTTAAAATAAGGATGAATCAGCTGCCCTGTGGCATTTCTCAGGCATGTTACATTAATGAAATGGTGCAAATGTTTTTGGGCAATCAAAACACTGTTTCTATATGAATGAAAAACCCAAATGATAAAAATAAATAAATAAAAAATGCAGGGGTTTATGATATCATAATGTTAGAGCACACTCATAGTAGAACTCATGTTTAGCTGTGAAAGTTAAAGAGATGAAAATCATGATTTTGCTTGAACAATGCCTGTTACTATCAGTGAAATATTGTTATTGGAAGTGTATGTGGTGTATGTCGAAGAGTGTGACAGGTTGTTGAGGAAGTACAGAAATGTGTTCATGGAGGTGAGACTCTTATCGGTTTATCATACTTCAGTAGAGGCCACTGTTAAGTAACTTACATACACTTCATTATTATACAATTCTGAATGGCATGCAGATGTTTTTATAGAAAAAACAGCTTTAACACACTTTGGAGGAAAATGTAGCCTACATTTTCCCCCCAGTTAGTTATTGTCCAGATTCAGTTTGAAGCCTAATTACTAAATTAGTTTGAAAATTATGATGCACTCCTACTGAATAAACTACCAAAATTAGTTTTTTGCTTTTTCCAACTGTAAAATGTTAACATTTATTAACACTCGTAATCTAATGATAGGCTCGTGTATAAGGTTGACAGATCAAGGCACTTATGCTTTGACCTTATGCAGCCTTCTTTTTTTTCTTTTAGTATTTTCCTCTTTGACTTACAACAATTCAATGTAGAAGTCTTACTAAAGCCATTTATATAGCCTATAGCTACGTTGTGCTTCCTTTGCTGTTATATAGCCTGATTAATTCATTTAACTTCTTGGGAAATTATTACGTAGACAAAGGGGAAGGACAGACCCTATGCATTCTGTCTGCTGTAGTGTCCTTGAGCAAACCCTGCCAGTGGTAGAACTGCTGACGGCGCTTTTACCAGGCTGGCTCAGTTTACCGACATGCCTCGAGTCAGGCATCATCATCCAGATGATAATGAGGAAGAATGCCTGTAGACTGACCAGGGCCAGCCTTGGCTTGACTTTTCGCCCAGCTGCTGAAATGAAACCGATCCGCGTGTCCACGTGTTTGTGTCATTTGCATATGTAAACCAGCCTCGCCTATTGCTCCGCGGCTGCACCGAGCGAAGGCGCTGATTCGTTACTCGCGGCTGCTCGTAGGGCAAATGGGAGAGCCGGTTACCGCTAATCCCGCCCTCCCAGACACGTTGCCTTGGGAGAAGCAACACGGGCCGATCACTGGCTCACACGTCGCACGTCCAGCACATCAGCTGCTCTCTGCTCGATAGTCCTGCCGGATTTACCGCTGAACAAAGGGGAGAGTTGGACCAGCCACCGCATCCCGAGAAGGTAGGTACCCTCCACATCTCCAGCCACTTGGATTCATATCACAGCCTCTTTGAGCTTATGTGTTGGTGTGAAGATGAAACACTTTGATTATATTATTTTATAAAGAGTCCAGAGGAATTTGATAGAGGCACGATAATCGAGAAAACCAGAATTGCTTCTGTTTTGGCAGTTTGATAGGGCTAACAGTCATGGCGGAACCATAACCGTTGCCCGCGTTTCTCTGTGTGCTTTTATATAATCTAACAGCAGATGCTGCCAAATTTACTATGGCCGATGAGGAAGTCTATTGTGTCTCTCGTCCAACTGATCTGATTTACGCGGATAGTACTGGTCATTCACTATCTCCGTTTTCCGTGTTGGGAGATAACGTTTGACCTCTGGGTGACGGAAATTTTCTCAGTTATTTTAAGGTTTATGGTGTTAAATAGTTAAATGGTTAGGCATCATCTCTATCGGTGCCCCACCTACACAGGTAGATGAAGAGTATATTTATATATGTGTATATATATATATATATATATATATGTGTATATATATATATATATATATATATATATATATATATATATATATATATATATATATAAGGACTCTGTGAGAAGGGGATTTGAATTTTTGTCAGTATGGAGAGCTGCGGGTCTGCGGTGTTGAAGTGGAGGCCCTGGGCATGGATATTTGGACAAGCCTGGCCTGTTTATGCCGTTTTAATACACAAGTGGATTAAATAACTGGTGGATTTTTTTTACTGTATGTACAAGAAAAGTTTGACAATGGACACGCAACACTTTCAATTATCTTAAAATTATACGAAAGGCTCCCCCGGACTTGCTAGTACAATTTTAATAACTGACCAGAGTTAGATGTTAAAAACCCTGTATTCAGATATAAAATCCATGTTTTCTCAAAGACGATTATTTATAGTCTCGGTTGAATAGGAGTCCTCTCATAATATGCAACTTAAAACAGCTAGAAAAGTCAAATTAGTATCTTTAATAACTGTGTTGTGTTCTATAAATGAACGAGTCTCTGTTCCACCCTTTTCTTTTTTAAATAATAAGATCAGAAGGTGGTCATCCTGAAACAAAGAACTGGAGAGAAATTACCTCTTCTACCCCTAAATTGCACAGGAAACTAAAGACATGCCAGACGTTAACCATTCAGAGACCAAAAATAATGTGTGTGGAAAATGCTGTTCTCACTTCCTTTATAAACTAATCACAGAGGAAACACGTTGAAACTCCCTCAAGACATGTAGCATCCAGGAGGAGCATTTAAGTTTTTTATTCATGGGCTGTTCCTTTGATTGTTAACAAATGGTGTTTTTTTTTGTTTTTTTTAATCACCTCACAAGTGTCATTTGTGCTGTTGGAAGGTCTGCAGTCCACTGAGGCACTGGTTGTCGTGGTGGCAGACCCCTGTCCCCTTTCAATAAACAAGCTAACAGTGTTTATGAATGAATGTGATGGTTGCAGCTGGGAGGCCAGCTGATAGAACAGCGGTGAGGAAAACTAGGCTGGCGTTTGTAAAAGACATTTGTTTGATGGGTGGCCTGATGAAGATTTTGGGCCTTGGAATATCATTTTGTTGTTTGAATCTGATAGTGTGTTTCGCCTGTGTTTTCTGGTTCAGGTGTTGCACCTGCAAAACAAACAGGTCATTGTGGTCTCAACAACTGTAACCTGTCTGCCACCATCTGCTCAGAGTGATCTGGTGCTTCTCTCTGTCTTTATTCTGATCTGCCTAGTTGGAGATGCAGTGTTTTTTACATTGATTCACTGACATTCTACTGGGTTATTTTGGCTTCATTGATTTAAATTTTAGCCATTTTTTATAGTCATGAATATAATCACAACTGTCTTTTACTTCTTTTTGGCTAGTTTGACTAAAAACATCCTTCTCTCCATCAGGACAGTGATGATCAATGCTAGTTAGAGCCTGCAGTTGAGGATGTCTGCTACAGATTCGGACAACTCCATTGACTGGCTGGCTAGTGACAATGAGGAAAACGAGAGTGAACAAGAGTCTGACTGCACTACAAAGCCCAGCCAGACAGAGGCTTCCTCGTCCCCCAGCAACCCTTCACACCTGGGCCCGTCTGAAAGCAGCTGCTGTCGGAGCTGCGAGTTAAAAGAGGGCGACAGTAAGTGGAGTGAGGTCAGGGAGGTCTCCAGCCGGGGATCTCCCGGCTGCATGGAGAAATGGGACAGAGGCATGATAACTGGACTGTGTAAAACACAGCAAGGAGGAAAAGTGAATGGCAAAAACGCTCAGCAACTACTGAAGAGACCTTACAGCTCTGCAGAGGAGCAGTCCAAAGAACGGCAGCTCATTTCCAACACATCGGAGAAAGACCAGATTTTTAGCAGAAAGGTGAGCACCTCTTACTCATGCTTGTTTCCCACAGGAGGTGATTGACAGCGTCAGCAAAACTATGCGCCCTATTACCCAAATCGACTTTGCTGCTGATTTTACAGAAATTACCAGAAAAGATGACTCTCCCTTGTATCTGTTGGAGGAATATTTGGCATGTTTTCTGAGAAAACAGTCATTTCATCATAAAGCAAACATAACCAGTCAACTATCTGCATCATGATCAATATTAAAACAAATAGCAGTTCAAGTTGGTCTAATATCAACATTGCAAAAGGTTTTTGAGCATGTTTTATCACCTGCCAACAAATCAATCTTTTATCATTTCCAGTGCATGGAGCTACAATGCTACATCCATCCCCTGTCATCAATTTTAAACGGCCTTCGTTCAGGGAGATACAAAGAAAGTAAGTCAATCATTTCATATATCTTCTGTTTTTTGTCCTATTTCCATTAAGTATTGTACATGTGGATTCATTTTGAACTTAAGGCTTTGCACATTCTCTCTTTCCAACCTGGATAACCTCTCATGTTGCCACAGTTCACACCTGAAATCGACTGATTTTTTTTTTTGGTTCCAAATATATTTTTGGATAAAAATGAGACAAATGTAAGTTTTTTTTTAAATGGGTATTAGATGACACTTCATCTCTCCCTCCTCCTGTTTCCTTGTCTACGAGAAAGAGAATAGAGTGAATGAACAGTGTGGCAGCCTTTGTGGAATATGAGATTTTAGAGTGAGATGTCTACATCATGTATTGTTGTGGGACTATTGAGTAACCACAACTATTCCCCATACACCCTTTGTAATCGAGCTCATTCTGGGTTAAGGTTCGCTTCGCAGCTGAATGCTCTTGGAAATTTTATATTATACCTACTCAGAGGAAGAAATGTCACACTTCATCCTTCCTTGTAAACTTGGCAGAAGTAAGTGGGAACATACTGTACCACACTCTCCAGTCAAGCAGCTGCTGTTTGTGTGTTGTCAGTTAGGCATTATAAGGGCCTCTGGAAGATACCACCATGTCCAGAGAGGCTCTGAAACTGCTTAGTTTGGGATCTTGGTTGAACCTAAACCTTGTGTGACCCAATGCTTCCTGGCCACAGAAGCAGGGAGTCTGTTCCCTCACACAAACATTTCACACAAACCCATCTGCTGCACAGACTTAGCCCTGCTGTCGACACAGTTCATGAGGCTCACGCTGCAGCTTTCTTCTTTTCCAGGACTCAGCAGTTTCCAGGAGAGTGTGGCCATGGACAGGATTCAGAGGATCATGGGTGTCCTACAGAACCCCTTCATGGGGTAAGTCTGACCTAGATACAGCTTTTGATTTAACAATGGCTCTTAGTATTTCTCCAGTGCATGTGCATGTTTTTGTAGATGTGCTTCTTCTAGCCATGAAACCTTGTGTTGCTCTAATGAGGTTTCAAACCTGGATCAGAATCTCAAATTAAACACAGAAATGCTGTTTCTTGTCTAAGTGGTCTCCGTCATGTTTCTGACACATGGCTCACAGCAGGTCACTGCTACCCCCACACATTCAGGATAAATTTACTGCAGAGATGGCTGGGTCACACTTTAGCCGGGCATCTCGTTAAAAATGTATCAGGCTCCACTGTGGGAGAAGCACACTCGTGTCTGCTTGATTAGCTCTCCACTGGCCAGACAGTGTAATGGAGTATGATATCATCCCTTTAAAGGAGAGAGTCTTAGTCCCTGTAATACAATAATCTTAAAATGTGTCGATGATTCATAAAATAGAAGCTAGCCACCTCTTTGTTTTAATAGGAATACATTTTTTACTGTTTTATTCTCAATATGGTGCCTTGAAACTAAAGTAAAATCCATCATAAGCCCAACAAGATACCAGAGACAACCATATAAAAGAAAGTTCTCTGCAAATACATGAAAGAAAAGCAGATTTATATAGATTTTTACTCTGAAATTAAAGCAGCATTCCCAATACTTGCGCAATGTCTGTCTTGCTGGGCCACACTGTGCGGCTTTGCATCAAGATATACTGCTGAGTCTGGCATAGACTAATTGAAGCCTTCTCCCACCAGCTGCCACCTTCTTATGGGAGACAAAGAGTGGGTGTGGCAGCCTCCCGCAGACAGTCGGGGCAGAGGCTGGAAGGTGGACTAAACCCCTCCTTCTGTTGCTCCCCAGTGCCTGCGCTGTGTTGCCAGCTGGCAGTCCCTGCAGCAACACAATAGTAGATAGGATCAAAGTGACTTTTTTAGCAGTCACTGTTGCAGATAATCTTTCACATGAATTTTACATGCTCTGTATGGAATATAGCAAGAAGGTCCTGGTCATATGACACAGGCTATAATCCCTACACACCATCTGGTTTTGTCAGGTACAGGAGCAGGACTCTGGCTATGCCCTCCTGCAACGGCATCACAGAGTTTATTTCCACAATGACGCTGTTGGATACCTTTGTGGCTTTGGTGTTTATATTTAGACACGAGCAGCACTGTTATACGTCAAACCACGTGTGAGCTCTAAACATGTGAGAAATGTACTCAAGACATCACCCCCCTACACATACACACACACACACACATGGAGAGCAGGCTTTACAGAGTAAATGTGTTCACTCGCTGTTCGAAACTGCATATTTCCTGTGTGTGCTTGATGGAGAGATAACATTTCCACGAAGAGGTTGGCAAGATTATTAGATTAGTCAGACACACATGAAGCACTTGTAAATATAGTGTGTGTGTGTGTCTTTCTTTTTTTTTTTCAGGGAGAAATATATTGATATCATTCTGAAAATGGAGGAAATGCTGAAGAGCTGGTTCCCTAATGTAAAACTCCAAGACCAACTCACTGTCACCCAGACAGAGGAAGCCGTTGCCAGCAAGAGGCTTAAGGTAAACTTGTAAAAAAGCAGCACTGTTGTGTAAGCACTCTTCAGTTAGACATGGGCTGCTGCCAAGAGCATATGGTGACGACGCAGTGAAAGAGCGACTGAAATACCCATTATTATTTAATCGCAGGCCTGGGACAAGGAAAGGAGGATTAAAAGCTATTTTTACTGCAGAATTACTGCAGTCTCAGGTTCACTAAGAACAATGATGGAGGACAAAAGGTAATTTTGGAGTAGTGTCCCTCTTGGGATAAGAGAGGTCAATACATTGCATTTAATTGGTGTGGATTTATTTCTGAGACTAATCCTAACACCCCCTCACAGAAACAGGAGCCTTATGTTCAGTTTGAAATCACCATAAAGAAGCTACTTCATCATTTTGTTACTGCTTGTTGTTTTTGTTGCGTTAATCTTTACTTTAGCAGATAATTTTGATATTAACTATAAACTGTGTTGTCATTAGTTTTGTGAAAAGGGACTCTTGAAATAGAGAAAGCAGTCTCATTGTAAACTACTGTATATAGTGTGTCATTTAGCATTTAGCAGATCAAAAGGAAGACATTTCATTTGAGGATTTTTGGATAGCAAGACAAAGCTAACATCGAGTCTTTAAGGTGAAACGCAGCCTCAAAACTATGACAGCTAATGTTGCTGGGATTTTATTTATTTACAGGCAACTTTAAACTTTTTCATGATTTGGTTAAAAGCTATTATGGAAAAAAAGTGGTGCATTCAGTCTAAATAAAGCACAAACTGTAATTAAATGATAGATTTAGTCCATGATTCTGTAACATCAAGTATTTGTGGATAAAGCCTAAAATTTGCATGTCGCCATAGCTACACAGAAAAGTACTAATGCTAAATTATTATGAAGCTCATGATCCTGTAGTAAAGATAGTGATGTCAAGTATATGGCTTATGAACTTTAAACTTTTAGATCATTTCTACTTACAAGGTTGTAAATTGCACAAGATGGGGTATTCGTATGGAGACATGTTATAAACACGGGTAAACACACCCCCACTTAAGGATGCCACATGTTATCGTTTAATTTTAGTGCTAGATGGCGTGGTTAAAACTTAAAATACTAGTGCCATATCATATACTTACTGTTGGCATAATGTACCCAAATCAAATAAATTGGTATTAATGGCTCAGGCAGCTTTATTTCCACAAGAGGGATCTTTCTAGTTTCTGCTTTTTATGGGATACATGACGTAAGTATGCAGATCCAAAAACTGTTCCACTATTTCACAGGAACTTGAACATCCTGTCTCTTTTCAAGACACCTCTAAAAACATAAATGTGCATTATGTATTCAGAATGCATTAAGAAAATAAACATTTCTCTCATAACCTTCATTAAAGGTCTGTCTATATAATTAACCTAAGAACATGATTAGAGAGAATAGAAAATTGCTTTCTAGAAGCTAACGACTAAAAGGGGAAAATGTTTTGACAACTTGGCCAAGACAATTACAACACAGTACTAGTTCCTCCTAAATTTTAATACTTGTTTTCCAAGAGTAAATGTATTATTATCAGAGTAAGAGAGAAATAATGTAGTGGCCTGTGGAAAAGTTGAGTGATGTTGGATTTTGTTTGGAAAGTTTTTTTTAATGAGGGTCTGTTGGGGCCAGATATATATCACCTGGCAACCCTTAGTGGTACTGACCTTTAGTGAACTACACATCATCACTTGTCATATTGAAACAGTTTAAATATTTAACAGTTTTCTTGCAGACAATAGTCACATTTCTGAACATTTGTTATATGTTGTCCATTATCATTCTATCTTTTTTTTTTTTAAGATGACTTTAATACCTAACAGTAGCTAAGTAGTAGTATACTAGGTAGTCTCTGGCTCATTCGTCGATCAATGTACATTGTTGGTGAGTGGTAAATTGCTAAAAGACCTAAATTAAGCTGTGTTTCATCTTTCCCAGCAGCTGTCTCCAGTGACCACCTCTGCAGCAGTGAGCCCTGCGACGGTCAGTGATCCTCCAGCCAGCATCAAGGCCCTGAGAGTCACAGACCTGACCCCTCCTGGAGCCTACTCCGCCAATAACCTGAAATGGCTCCACACGTCGCCCATCTGCTCCCCTACAGCAGAGCAGGCCCAGGCTGGTCCCAGGCACCTGCTGACCCCCAGAGACAGAGACCTAACGCAGGACAATGCTGTCTCCTCCAGCACAGACAGCCACACTCAGACAGACTCTGTTCCCAGAGGCCCTCCACCAGGCAAAATCAACGCACCCTGCCTAGAGAGGCTCCTTAAATCAACAGACAGCATCATCACACGCAAGGGGACAGGGAGTTTCATGGACAGCAGCTGGTCCTAGTCCGAAAAGAGGGTTGGGTGTCCAGCTGTATCTGGTGCACAGCCCAGCCTCGCCTTGCCCAGCCTGCCGGGAGCCAGTCAGCTCGCTTAGCTCATTCCAGCCTTCAAGAGAGATGGGAGCATTTAAAAAGGGATGTCACAGATTCCTCCTCAGTGTGGAACGAGTGTTGACGAACATGTACTCTCTGCGTGGCAACGTGCCCTCTCTGACATGACAAGTGTCTGCTTTTGTTCCCTTTTGTTGTCTTTTCCCTGTTTTTCATTTGCACTCTTGAATTATGTGTGTGAGAGTCAGAAGGATAGATTTCACATGCCCAGATACCCAGAGCAAGTATTGTACATGACTGAACTGTTCCCACTGGCTTATAGGTGTAATAATACAGATATTGAGCATTTTTGAAACAGCAGTTATGCCTGAAAGGGAGAGACACACAGTGGACGTTTGAGCTGGAAAGAAGGATATTCAGATATCCAGACATGTCAGTGCTCTACATATTGTTGTGCTGAAAAAGTGGGTGAAACGTGATGTTGCCCTCCCTCCCTCCCTCCCCACAACTCCACTCTTAAGTTTATTGATGTGACTGTTACTCTTTTCTTTATTAATAAGTCTTTTGGTACAACTGTTCTACCTCAGTGAGCACCACGTCATGGTTAGTGAGTAGGAATGTGAACACTATGCTCAAAGTCTGGACCCCCTCACCAGATCCGCAGTGAGCCAAACAGCCTCCGACAGCGAGGTATGCAGTACAAACAGAGGATGCTCTCTCCATGGGGATGCTCCTGCGGCCTGACTGGTGCCATTGTAAAGAATGTCAACTGCAGATTTGTTTTTTTTTTGGGTTTTTTTTTGAGTCTCCCAGTAGAAGGCGAACAGTGCCTGTAACGTCAAGCTGTGCCTGTAAGCCGGTTTAATAAAGAGAGAGAAGCATTTGGAGTACCTGCTCCTCTGTGGGATGTACAAATCAGGAATTTCACTCTCCTGCCATTTTCCTGTATTGAGTAAGTTATTCAGATTTGCCAACTACTTTCTGTGGTGGAGTAGAACAATTGCTATTTTATTTTGCCACAGAGCTGGACAGTATGTTAGACCAGCAGAGGGGCGAGGTATTTGTCCGTGTAAATCTTACAGAGAGGTTGTCAATTAACCCTGAAAAGTGGCCTTTATAGTGTGAAATTTTATACTTTAAAAATAAACGTGGTTATATTTGTTTGATGCAAAGACTGCTTGGGATTATTTTCTTAACAGAGACTGGCAAACCAGTAAATGCAGAGAACCACTGTTGGATTTTTTTTCACTGTTTAGCCTTTATGCTTATTTCTTCCTTCACTCATATGTGGCTCACATTTGAATTTTAAGACACAAGACATTTGCATCAGCAAAAAGAAACTATGAAGTATTTCTTTTTCTTCCAAGATCCAAACTAGCTCATTATGCATCAAAGTTGAAACAGTGCTGCCTGATTTATATCACTGTTGGACCAATTATCGGGTGACTCAATGGGGAATTCTCAAAAGGAGCTTACTTCCTGAGAGAATAATAAGATTTATTGATTCAGAGGCAGGGTGTCATTTTCAGTACCTCAGTTCTGCTGTGCAAAGTGAAATTTCTGCCTTTACAGGAGAAAAATCAAATGTACCAGCTCAGTTTCACTTCACATTTCTCAGAAAGTGCTTCCCGCTGTGTGCTCGCACATGCCTGCAGGCAGCCCAGCACCGGTAGAAGTATTGACATCATTTACTTAAAATATACTTCATTAAATGGAAGATCCTTACAATAGTTAGTGTGTGACTGCTTGGTCTATTTTACTGGGATATAATTGGATTAATACTTGTGCATCAGTGTGTAAGTACTACTTTTTCAACAGCTTTATATAGAGTATCACCATTTTTCTTTGTCTTTTGGACCGTTTCCTCTAATCTTTGATTTTTGCTGAGTTCATTTAAACATTTAAGATTAAACCATTTTTGGAGGCAAAACTAAGGTAGCAAAGACTAAAATGTTGAAGTTCTCTTTGGGAGTGACAAGAATGGATAGAATCAAGAATGAGTGCATCATGTTAGATGTTATGGAAACAAAGAAGGATGCTAAGGTTGAAACTACCAGGCAGAAGACTAAAAATGGAGATTTGTGGATGCATTGAAAGAGGAAATTACATTAGTTGGTGAAAGAAAATTATGCAGAGGAGATAGAAGCAGATCATTTGCTGTGGCGACCCTTCAAGGGAACAGTTAAAAAGGAAAAGAATAAGCCAAAAAACACTATTTGGTGAAGCTGTAAAAGCTGTTAAATTTGTTAGAAACCCCTTTAACATTTTATATTTTCAAAGACTTATATGATATATAATGGAAAATATAAAAGTAAATGTTAGTTAAGCTGTGAAATGACTGGAAATGCAAATTTCCTTCTGAAATGTAGTGCAATGGAAATACAAAACAGTATATTCTAAAAAATGTACTTGATGATGTTCCACCACTTAGAGTGGGTATGCAAAGAACAGTTTTACACAACCCTAACTCACTGTACAACACGGAATGAGTTTTCATGTGTAAGATAGCTGAGTTTAAACTCATGAAAAGGTCATTTCGTCTTTAGAAAATGGCTTCAAACATAATTTATTCCACTTCCACAATCCTGTGGGTCTCAATATGTTATTTTCGCCACTGCTGTCTGCATTCAGATGTTGATCTCTAAAACAAAACTGTACGTACACTGGAAGTAAGCAAACATTATTTCTGCCAACCATAATTCAAAAAGAAACACTTTAGAGTTGAATACTGCCACCTATGGGTGAAAAGATTGACAACATGCGCTCATCATTGTTTAATCTGATAGAAGAAACATTTTTTAAATTTACTAAAAAGGTTTTGCTTTGAGGTCACTTTCATTTGTTAAACTGTTTTTTTAAATGTGAACATTTTCATTAAACCGCTGTAATAATAAAACCAGCTTTTTTATTCCGTTCATGGCAGATCCGTTCAGAGGCATGTTGTGGGCATGTTGACCTGGAAGTTCAAAATATGAAACATCTATCCTCTTTTTTTCTTCTTCTTCTTCTTTAATTTGGTTAGTATAAATTACATAGTGCAGTCACGTGTCTCTTTTTCTAGACTTAAAGAGCAGATTGGGTCGATTACCCACACTGCATTGTTTCAGTAATGCTGCCCCAGATCCAATCTCCCTGCGCAAGACTAATGGTCTGAACTCACGTGCACAGACGACCTGACAACACCCGTGTCTAGCCACAGCTGGCATGGATCGCCTGGAAAAAACGGAAGTTGTTATGAATGATAGGAAGAGCTGCATCAACAAAAAGGGTATTTTTTTCATAAACTAAACTACAGTGTGCAGTAATAAGTTTGCCAATAGACAACATATGATATGCTGGAAAACTGCAAAAAATAAAACAAAAAACAATGCATGGGAGGACAGAAATGAGCGACCTCATAAATTATGATTAGGTTCTTTTCATTTGATTGCATCGAATTAAGCAGCACCAGATTTAACAGGTTACATTATCAACCTGAACAAGAATCTCATTGCTTTCTGTTTTAATGTGTGAAAATTGATTGATGTCTGAGGTTTTTTTTGTTTTTGTTTTTTTTTTTTTTTTTTTTTTTGTCCAGGCCACAGTATGTGGGCAAAACTACAAAGACTAATCATTACTGGACAAGCACAGATGAGAGCCTTTTGTTAAAAGCACTCAAAGGCGAGTTGGAGAGAAAAAAGGGAGCAAAGATCCAAGTTCCAGGTGCAAACGGGCAGAGGGAATAATAAATAGGGCCTCATTTTCTCTAGCTACTCTCTCACTATTAAATTGGCCTTCGTTTGAGTGTGAAATGATAAGAGGGTTAGCTGGAATCATAGCTAATAGGATGGTGCTTTATCCTGCTGTAGTTATTTTTATGTAATGTACAACAGAATAAGGCAGATGTGTGTGTGTCACTTCCCAACAGCTAACGACCCATTAAATACATAGGTCAGAGGTATATTGTGCAGCACTCTAGCTATAAAAAGGTCTAATTGGTACATATAGTGAATAAAGGGCAGAAATTGCAGTAGTTTGACTGCACAGCCTTTAAACATCTTCCTCAACCTGTAAAGTGTCAGTTAAACTTTCTCTACTGAAATTTTCACATGCAGTTTCTCACCATGGGACTTATTTTTAATGCTGTAATTAAAAGAAAAACATTCATAGCCATGCAGTCTTCACAAATATTATATATTTACTCACTGCAACCAAACAAATTTGCCAGAAGCAGATTACAACCCACTCAAATGAGATTAGTTACTCTGTTATTAAACCCAAAGACTGAACTGGGTCCACATGCTTAAAACAACTAAATCCAACAGAAAAATCTGGTCTTCTCTATAATTTGCAGGATGTTAGAATAACAAGATTCTGAGAAAGATCAGTGTGCTCAGAACATTCTGCAACTTTCCATGAGACTTTCACACACTTTAATCTCATTTCTACAAAGCAAGGAATGGACTCATTATGTTATTTTGAGCTGCAAGCCATTCATTCACCCTCTACAGAGATAATAGTCTCATCTGTCAGAGAACAGAGCACCTTTAATTAAGAGACCTGCGAACTGAAAATATCACCCACTCAATTATTAGAGGAGCAGGTTATACAAATGATGAAGTTGCCGTGGCAATCCATAAGTGCTTCTCACTGGGAAAGTATTCTGTTTTCCAAACAACACTTGGATTGAAACACAGACAATAACTGTCAGTCTTTGTCTTTATTATTACCAAATGACTGCATTGCTTCAAAAAGAGTCTGCTGAAATGTCTTGATATTGCAGTGATAATATTCTAGTCTCTAAGGGAACACTAAGTACACTCACCACCGATTCAGGAAGGAGCACTCTCTGCAGTTCAATATAGTGCAATTGATTTTGCTTTCTCCAATAGGTTATCCACAGCCCTTTTAGGAGAAAGACCAATGTTCAAAGAGCACCACCACCTTTCTGTGTGGGTTTTACTCTTTATAAAACCAGGTTCCTTCTCTTTCACAGAGCTAATACCATGTGGTCAGTTGTAGGTCCACAGGAAACTGACATGTATGGCATGTGAAAAATGTCATAGTAGAAAATCTGGTTCATATCCAAGTTGATGCTAAGCAGGCCATTTTAGGATAAATGCTTTTCAGTGCCTACTCATTGCAGAAATTATGATGGTCATAAAAGAGCTAACTGGTCTGAGATGTAATTGATGCATTAATGTTATCTGTTCCACAACAGAGTTTTAAAGTAAATGATTAAATTCAGAGATATTCTACTTGTCATTTTACTCTTTACCAACGTGGCTGAGTCTCAGTGAGCCAACTTCACAACTCCGTTCCTGGCACAAGTTCTGTTTCTTTATGGGTGTGTACCATCGGTTACATAGACACTACTTATGTGAGCAAAGCATTATCAAGGCCAGAACCACCCCCATGGTGCAAGTTATAATTATCGCCACTTAAACTTGTTGCAGAGAAGCATAACTAGTCCTTTTGAGACTTTTGATCTTTTTGATCCTTATGATCTTTCCATCAGATGCAAATGTAAAAACACATAAAAAGGACAAACAAGAAGTATTTTAGTTACATGCCTCTGGTGATTTGGGGATTCTGGGAGAATCGTTTTCTTTTTCTCTGGAGAATCTCTTTGATTCTGGACCATCTTCCAAAACATGTATACCAAGATAATTATAACTGTGGGAGTATTTAGATATTTAGTGTACCGCAACACCTTAAACAATCGCTTCACCCATTCTTTATCTATAGAAGTTTGAAATTGCCTCTTATGATGAGCAGCATGTGCAAAAGGAATGTGTTCATATCCATCAATAAAGACCTATATGCAAAAAAAATGAATAAATAAAAAAATCCATCTTTTGTTGTTCTTTTGCTGCAAAAACACAATTGTGATGAAAAGGTAAATCTGTCAAATGACACTAGTCATCCTCAATACCCTAATGAGCAGCACCTGTCAGCTTCCTCAGGTCTAATTTTGCAGCTATCAGTGATGCACAGAAGATGAAGAACAGAGGGGAGTGAGACCACTGACATAGAAACGTCACTCAGCAACATCTCAACAGCACAAAGCACCAACCTCCTCCCCCAACCGCCCACCTCCATTAAGACTTATTTCCAAGAATAGGGGTCAGACTGTGCTCTTGTACGTATGAATAATGGAAGCAGCCTCCAGGAGCTCATTTCCAGAGAGTGATCATCACAGTAAAGTAAGCCCTAATGATCACACAGATAAAGTGAGATGCTGGCATGCATGATTAATGTTCTTAAGTCTACCTCCAGAGCTACACAGCCTCTGCTGTCAGCTCTTCTGACCACTCTGAATGCAAAGCAACAGCTGAATCAAGAAAAATATGATGCAGCATGAATCATTCAGCAGATGCTAAAGTTTGTCATCGCTTACTAAGTTGTAAATTTAGACATATGATAAAACTAAACTGGCTTTAAACTAAATTCATAGGACTAATGAAGCTGTTTGTTATAAAAAATAATAAGCACTGCATTATGAATGTAAAGTCTTATAATATTTACAAGCTACAAACATAAATCATGAATTCTTTGGATGCTTTGTGAATCATCTACAGTATTTGCAGGGTGGATTGTTTTACTGTTGCTGCATTAACATGTTAAATTGTAATATATTTGCATTTTTAACATGAGTTTCGATCCTTTTATGTTTCTGTTTAGTTTATTTGTTTAATTATTTTTGTTACAAGGAATAACTTAATGTTGTCAGTTTGTTTGTAATGATGGTCACTAGGTGGCACTATTGTAAAAGGAACAAAGTACCCTATCACTAGCAAGATGCTTTATGACCATTTTAAAATTCTCTCTTTGGTGGTGGTCCTCCTCACATCACCAAATGAGCTGTGACCTGTCATGACATGGAAAAACAACATCTGAGAGTGTATCCATACTGGGTGCTGTTGCCATGTGGGGTATGTGACTGGTCAGTAAAAATATGTGTTTTTGGAAAGTAACATCCATGTGAGTGACATAATACAGGTTTTCCCAGCAGAACATTGCATTGCAAAAGATGATAAGTCACTTAATCTGTCTGTGGTTTTAATGTATCGGCAGAGTGGTGTAGCCTCTATTGCAATTAATAATACATGCATGCAATTATCTCAACATCTCGAAGAGATGAGTGTAATAATCCACTGCTGCAGATCTAGCACCACCTGTTCAAGAACAAAAAGAAAACGATCACAGGTTATAAGAAGAGTGTGCTAATATCTGCCTTCTTTTTAGAGTTGTATATTATTAATTCAATCATCACCAGCAAGTTATTTACAGTTGATCATACTTCCAAATACATCTTGTAGGATAGTTTGGAGTTACATAGAAGTAGCATAGAGACTCTGTCAGCACATTTTATTTGTCTGAGTGAACAAACCAACGCGTCCCATCATCCCAACATAAGTCTGCTGGAATCCAACGATCCCACAGAGCTGATCCCACCATACCAGCTGGGACTCCTGTTACATGAGATGCTTCGGCCCTAACTGTAACGTCTGACTGTAGGGCATGTTATCTCACTCTACCAATGACAAAGCTACAAAGGAATCAGCTCATATATCAGTGAGACATTGCTGAAATATTTACACTCACCAGTCTGATCCATCAGGCCAGACACAGACTAGTGATCCAAGCATGGACTAAATGTTTTTTCTTTTTTTTTTTGTCACTACATAGCACTGAGAGCAGAAATAATATGTGCTACATCATTACTGTCAGTACAGTGAAGACTCACTGTTGTCCAATATACACACTGATAGTGGGAAGTTCATGTCCTTCATTCCAGTTAAACTGGGAACCATTTAAAATGAGACTGTTTGATTATTATGAAAAGCCATCACCTGAATTTAAAGTTAGAGAGTGAGATTAAACTTGATCCAATCCCTACCCGGCTCTATTACAAATGCCCATTATTGGATAAATGCCTGTCTGACTCTGTTTTATTTATTTACTGAAAAGGTGAAGATTATATCATAAAATTCTGTGTTACATGTTTATCTGTGTTAAACTAAACCAATGGTTTATTTTATTTTTTTTTCTGTTGTTTGTATTTACAATTCATTATAATACTCTTGAAAATGCTCAACAGTGGGAAAAATCTAAGTAAACTGTAAATGACCAAATAATTACAGTAATGCAAAATGAATAGCAGTTTAAAAATATAAAGTTACATATATTACTACTATGATTACCTCATATAATATTACTATTACTTTTGCCAATTATAATCATAATAGATACATCTGTCAATGAACTGTAACCAGATGGTTTTAATTATTATAAACAATGTAATTTTTGTTGTTTATGTGCTAACTAAGGTTTTTGAAAAAGTGCGATCCCCCCTTTTGCCACAATGATGCGGTCCACTGTTAATCACTAAAGCCCACACACATTTGTCTCTTAAGCTGTCTTCAAACAAGCTGACATTTTCCAGACGCTAGCATGTGAAAACTTGAAATTTGCAGCATTTGTTCAGGACTTCTTGCTAAAGTTTTCCATCTAGCCACCTACAAAGTATCTCTATAAGGGAAGCTGAATCGTGCAGTAAGTTCTGCACGTGATTTACAGCAAATGTGTTTGCAGATAAGATTTTCTTTCTCACAGCCTTTTGAACATGCCGGTTTCCACTTGTTTATTGATATTGCAGATAAGTCCAAATACTTGTGATACTAAAATCAACACATAGAAAAGTGTCATTATCGACCTCTAGGGTGCCTCATCAGCCTTCCTCCTGTGTGCTGTATGAATGCCACTCAGTAGAATAAATAGGCTGCTAATTCAGACTGACCCACTTGTTGATTATGACACTTTTTACCATTTGTGTGAACTGGTCTACATCGTGCAACTGCCAGCATGTATTTGGTTCAGGGCAAATGATCCCTCCAATCTCTTTCAGCCCAACGAGCTCAAACAGTATTATTGTTGGTAGAAAAAAAAGGTAGCTGGGAGGAAAAAAAAGTCAGCACAGATGCACAACCACAGTTCATGATGTTCTGAGAGCCACAAGTATACATGCTTTAGGGACATTATCTTCCAGCATCAATTTGTTGAAGTGACGTATATTCTACCAGCTTATGAGAGGAAGCTGTTCACATTCTTGAGTGTGTGCAAACACACACAAAGAGTTCCCGTCAACAACAATGCGATAATAATTTCTCATGTCAGAAAGGCAGAGGTTTGAGTTGCATATTCATGATCATTTTTGGGGAGTTACTTTATTAATATTGACAGAGGAATCATATTTTAAATGACTGTAAAAGAAAGAAAGAAAATAATGGTAATGACTCCTAGAAATTCTATTACTTTGTGACAAAATCTTTTTTACATTAAGAGCAAACAACAGATTAGTCATGTTCATTAATTTATTAAACAAATTCTCAATTTACAGAAAAATATTTGTTTAAAACAGTGAATGCTCCAGTTTGAGCCATAATGAAAGTAAAAGAGAACCTAAAGACATTTTTATCTGAACTACAGCATGTCTATTTACACCTTAAATACATCACAGTTTGAGGAGCTTTAACCACTTCTTTAAAAGTTCAACTGAAAGTTTAGTTTCACAAGTGTATTTTTTAAGGTTTATACACCATCTCTATGTGCATATAAGATGAAAACTGATTATTGCATGAAAGTAATTTATAGTTATTAAAAATCTTATATTGCCTACAATAAACAGGCAGGCTTCCGGCAATAAGGAATAGGATTATTGTAAATACTGTGTTTGCAAAAAAAAAAAAATTGCTCTTTGTTAAGTAGAACAACACGTAAACACAAGATCACCTTGCATCTTGCCAATTTGCATTCATATACTCTTTAAACTGTCAGTATTTATTCCTTTGGACAATAAAAACTGTGTAAAGCCGGCAAAATAAGAAAGTCTGACTGCGTCAGCACTTGAATACCAAACGGCAGCTGAGGGTCTTTTAAGACTGTAATTATGAGAGGAAGCTGTCTACTTTCTTCTGCATGAGTGAACACATACAGCAAATTCCTGTCCACAACAAACTAGTTATATCTTCTTGTGTCAGAAAACTGAGGCAGAGTTCAGCAGTGCCAGAACACTATCTAACATATAGCAGTTAACATCATGACTTCATGGCGGGGGAAACAAGACAGAACCAAAAAAAGAATAGAAAAAGAAAACGTAGCTGCTTGACCTAAAATGCCACCTTTACAGCTGTTGCTTAATTATATATAGTAGCTGATATTTAAAGTAAGCAGCTAACTGCAAAATGTGACTTTAAAAGCTGCAGCGTCACTGATTGCGCCCGGAACACAGTCAACCACCAGTTTAACATTTCTCTCAGGAAGTGCTGCTTCTCTTTCTGGTCCTAGGTCGCCTCTTCATAATTTCCTCCTCTTGGTCACTTTCACAGTCCCTCTGCAAAAGAAAAAGACAAAGAAAATATAAGCCTGCAGCTAGAAACAACTTACAAAATGAAAGGATTATTTTTTATAAGACATGCCCAAAAATGAATGTATGCACCAAGCAATTCCAGTTCATTGCAACAAACTTTGACATTTTTTACTGTATTTATGCCAGTCACAAATACTCCAGAGGTCAGCATCTGTCAAAACTGCCCCAGGCAATCATAATAAAATTATTTGACATATACAAATACTGTGCTATTAGAGAAAACGAGTATATGCATATATACTTAATTACTTTGTACAGTTAAATTATACAATAAATATATGGCCACAATCAGTAGCCATTCTTCTTGGGATAAATACTAAAAGCAGAATGAATCAGTAATGACTAGCTCAGTCTAAAGGTAATAAAATTCAACTTGCTGGTCCAATGACTCTCAGGGTGTTGAAAGGAGGTTAGATTACTTGAGACAACAGGACATTAAACCTTTCATGGACTGCAAAGCCAGAATATGTTCTTTTTTAACCCCTTTTTTTGTTGATTTAATTATTGCAATTTATAATTGCAGGTAGACTGATCAATAAATATTAGTACGAATAAATAAAATTGGTCACCTTTGAGTGGTGACAAACTGAGTCACTGTTGTCCGTCATTATGTAAAGCTAAATTCACTTGCTGTTAGCTGCATAGTTACCACACTGAAATTAAAGCAGCTTCTTAAATTTTAGAAGGAAAATCCAGATACTAATTACCAAAAGAGTTATCAATGCTGAACCACTGGCACTAGCTTCATAACAACGTGTTCCTACCCCATCTTGTTCAGGCAGCTTCTGGCCCTTTTTCATGATCCTCGTTAAGTGGTTGCATAGAGCCACAATTCTGAATGACAGCTGAAGAAGACACACAGACACATACACACCTGTTAGAAAACCATCAAAGTGGAACTTTTTCATATAAAAAGTTCCTGCTGTAAGGACATAATCTAAGCCAAATTCTGATCCTGTACTTTTTACCTTCCACCGGCGTCTGGCATACTGTCTCCTAAAGTTCTCCAAGTTGACCACTGATAGCCTCTTCACCATGGCCTGTCTGGGATTTAGAGGCTGTAGACACAAAATAAGAGATGACATGGTAGAGGAAATACTTTTCAGGTCAATGTCACATGTTCACTTGTGTGAAATACACTATTCAAATGTACTTGTCTAATTTTGACGGAGTTTATATGACAGATACAACAAAAAAAAGTACACCTAAATGACCAAAAACAGGTCTTTGAAAGTTAGACACATAATAAATTAATAACATTTTTTTTAAGTTGACAATAGGGAAGCGCACATGAAAGCTGTTGCAAAAACAAATGTACTGCAGTGCTGCAAACCAAAAAGTAATAAGGAAGTAAGATGTTTTTGTGCAAATAAGATCTTATCATAGGTGTGGTTTGTATCATCAGCTCTTTTAATATCCACAGTAAAGAGTTTAAACAAATAAATAAATTCAACCTTTTAAAACACATACACAGAAATCTATTAAATAAAAAAAAGTTTTTAAGAACATGTCCACCATTCAAATGGCTAACCAACATTAAACAAAAAAGAGCAATTACAAAATGTCCAGAAAACAGGGGGAAAAGGAAATTGCCTAAACATACCATTAAAATGAATTTAACAAAATTAGTGAAGTGAAAAAATAAATAATTAAATAAAGTCACAGAATATTCACTTTTTTATGCTTTCAAATAACAAAAGAAAGGAGAACTAAAACGAAAAGTGCTTAATTTTGTGTCTTCTGGTAAAAAACAGTAGTAAAATCCTTCATTATTGAGATTTGTCCTCAATGTAGAAATGTCCTTAATGTAGAAATAAAAAGCTAACTTCTCCAAGTCAAAAAGAGGAAAATATAAATAAATCAAGTTTAACCATCTTCATGATAAGAAAAATTCCTAACATTATGTCCCAGTTAAAATAATTTGATAAGAAGTTTGAGCCATAGCCTAAAGAAATTAGCTTAGCTTAGCTTAGCTTAGCTTAGCTTAGCTTAGCTTAGCTTAGCTTAACTTTGCTTAGATTAGTTAGCTTGGCTACAGAATGTGAGCAAGAACAAACAACTACCTTGATGATGCTACAATTTCCATTCAGTTGCTACAATAATTTTGAGGACCATGAGAAGATATGAAGAAGGATAATTTAATATAATAGTAGAGGAGACAGTTGGTGGACCATCAATATTATGATTACTATTATTATTATTTACCTTTTGATAGAGCAAAGGTAGCTTCTTTTGTCCTTGTTTCCAATCTTTTTGCTATGCTAACTTTCTTGCCTAGTTCTTGATGTTACCTCCGTTAACTCAAAAAAAGTAAATAAGCATTTTTCATTAAATTCCCGAGTGTATTCAGATTGTTTAGCTAAAAAGCATTTTCCACATTATTATTTAGACTATTTTGTTTACACAGAAAATAAGACAACACAGTCACACATTTAAAGTTTGTGTTGCAACAAAGAAATTACCATGTTAAATTCAAATAAAAGCTATCCTTTTAAATGAAAGACACAGACAGTTTTTAATTGAAAGTGTGCCTTCACTTTTCTATATTATCCAGATTCTGTGAGAGGCTGTTTGACCTCAAGGCACAGTTCAACTCTGCAGGGCTAATGCATCACCTCCTTCAGAACTTGCTTAATGTCTTTACTTAGACTGCTGCTTTGGATGCTGCTGTTAGCTCCTTCAGAATGCAGAGTGCTTATCATTTCCTGCAGCCACTGCAGCTCGGAGATTAGCTCCTGCCTCAGAGCATCCAGCTGACTCTGCCTGTGGTTGTACTTCCCTTTGATGCTCTCCAGGCTGGCATCTATAGCTTTAGTGTCCTCCTGCAGCAGCTTCCTTGTGGCCTCTATTTTACGAAACTCATAGTAGGCCTGAGAGAGCTGCTTCCTTGCAGTCTCGCTCTCGTCCTTATACTGGGCCTCCTTGTCATTGTAGATAGAAAGTAATGCTTTTATGTCACATTGCAGGGTGTGGTGTGCTCCTGCCACCTCTGACAACTCTGCCTCCATCAAGCTGATGTCTTCCACTATATGGGCAAAACGCTCAAAGTTAGCATATGTGTTGTTCTGGGGCATGGTAGAGTGCAACTGGATAGTGTACTCCTTCAAACGTTTTGTCTTCATCTGCTCCGTTTTCTTCTCAGCCTCAGACGTAACAGCATCATCTTCCATGTGGCCACAGGACTTCAGACAGAAGGGTGGAGGGGACACTGAGTGAGAGGCTGTCTCATTGTTGCATCTTGAAAACACATACAGCTGTGAAAATCCCAGCAGATGAGCCACTGTAGGGATTAGTGTATGACCCTATAGCAGAAGCCGTAGCTGGTAAAGGCGCCAAAAACACAAACATCCTTGATGAGTGTGTAATGTTTCCTGGCTTCATGCTTGGATCCAAACAGGATGAAGACTCCACAGCAAAACACCTTTCACATGCATTTCAGCAGCCACTGTGAGAGTAGACTTCCTCAACATCACACACTGTTACATTTCCATGCCATTAAGAAGGTTATTAGTGAGGTCTTGCTTTAGTACATTCACATTTAGACAAAGACTTTTTCAGAAGGTCTGAGGGTGTGTAAGATGGATTGGTTCTATAGGGTGGAACAAATATTCCCTGAGGGAGTGCTGACCAGAAACATATAAAGCTAATGGGTGTGAACTGTGGGATTTCAAAACTATGGTCGAATTTCTTTGCACATTTGAAGATGGATTTCAATCTCTTATAAGAAATAAATAATGTTGTCATTTATATGATACTATTAACATTTTTTTCTTTTGTTTTTAACAGGACATGAAGAGGATAATACAAAGCATGCTCTAGTACAGCATACATTAAATGCATACCTTAATCCATGGGTGATTCAGGGCATCTTCTATAGTCATTCGTTTTCTAAAACAATGAAAGAATGCAGCTGAGTAAATAAACCCCAAAACTCTGTCAGGCACAGAGCATGATGATCTGTCACACATAAGAATGTGAATCTCTAAGGAATTCATTCACATCTAACATTCACAGGAATATTAAGTTTCCTGGTGGTGCATTTAAATGGAAACACATGTTGGGAAACAAGAGGTCACATGGTACAAATAAAGAAAAGGATTACTTTGTCCCTAATAATTAGTTTATGGTATGAAGTCTGTTTATTTAGCTTATTTTGTTTAGTGAATAACCAATGATAATATCCAAATGTTTGATCTAGATTCACAGCTCAGACTTACTTGTTTGACAGCACAGATTAATTTTATTAGAACAAATTCTGGGTTACGGATCAAATCATTAGGCCAGACCTTCTTCTTTTACTGTTTTCATTCTTTTACCTTGTGTCCTTTTCCAGCAGCTGCCTGATGAAACTCTTGGCTAATTCGCTGGTATTGCTGAAAAACTCTTCATCAAACTCGTAGTTCACCGCTGAGATATTTCCCAGCGTTTCCTGCTTTGTGTCACCAAGGAAAGGAGACGCGCCACTCAAACTAAAACAACAGTACAAACATTTACATGTTGACCAAGAAACTAAGAAACTCTCCCAATTATCTTCTTTGATACATGAAAATGTCTTCTCATAATCATGAATCATACCAACTTACAGTATATAAGTGATGACTCCAATGCTCCTGTGAAAAACAGCCACAAGGTTAATTCAAACTTATTCACTGCTGCCTGTTGTGTAGAAATCACCAGTGAGAGGTAATTAAAGGCTCTTACCACATGTCTGCCTCCAATCCTAGAGGTTCATAGTTGACTATCTCTGGGGCTGGAAAGAGTCAGTACACACTTAACAACACCACCAAACATGCAACTAAAAATTCTGATTACATACAGAACAGAACAAAATTAAAAGAAAAACAAAAACGCTTACCAACAAATTCAGGCGTTCCAAAAATATTTTTGAAATCCGCCCCAGCTTCTATTTTGTGGGCCAGTCCAAAGTCTATGAGTTTAATGCGGGGTAGAGGAACATTCCTGTCCAGCAGCATTATATTTTCAGGCTGCAGAGCAAAAAGAACGGAGCACAGCATTTGTCAGCTAGTTTCTAGTACTAAGATTAGATAATACATGAACAACTAGTTAAATCAAGTTACCTGAAAAATGCTGCCTTTTGTGTATGCATTAAAGAAAAACAGGCATGCTTGTTAGCTTATAATAAAAAATAAGAAATGCAGACACAATTGCTTTAAAAAAAACCTTGTCTGTAGACCTGTATGCTATGTAGAGCACTTCTGATAGCTTACCACAGGTGAGCACAATGCCTGGAAATAGTGGGGCACAACTTGGTAATAATGTAGTGTTGTACTTATAAAAAGAATGCTGGAAGTCAAAATAATATTCTGAATTTCCACCTTGATTAACAAACACCTGAGCATGTTTTACTTGTCTCTCATTAAAATTGTTCTCTTTGTTGAAGTCATGAAGTCCAGTGATATTTTCTGATAAATCAAGTGTTGAGCTGACAAAGAAGGTAGACACAAAGTCAAATTGACATATGTAGTAGTTAACTATACTTTTAGATGGACAGAAGTTCAGGATTGACAGTGCTGCTCTACATTCCTATAAATAATTTGAATGGTCACATGCTACATAACAACCGTCATCAATGGATTTAAAGTTGCACCATTTGTCCACTGACCTCCTGATTTCAGAGAAAATATTAATCGCTTATTAGATCTGTCCTTGTGAACTGAATTTCAATGCGGGTCTAAAATTAACCCTTTTCTCTGTGTTTTTTTCTTTTTTTTTTTCATTAATTACTAAATAAAAATTGTTCATCAAGAGTGAAGAGGACGGCCACTTTCAGAAAACAGCATGGGGGACACTTCTCTCTGAGACAGAAGAGATAACCTTGTGGTGTCGGTATTCGAGTCTGGATGTTTGCCACAAAAAAAAAAAAAAAAAAAACAGGAAGGATGTGTGAATCAGAATAGTGAAAGCCTACCCCCACAAATGTCAGACATCTGCTGAATATGTTTCATATAAATTTTTTTTTACTTATTTTTTTAACCTCACATGCACCTGCTAGCTCCAGTAGAAGTAACAGATTTAATCTAAAGATAGATATAGTTTCACATGCATAGACAGAGCATACCTTCAGATCAAAATGTGTAATCCTCTTGGAGTGAAGGTGCTGGACCCCATCTAGGATCTGTTTGATAAACTGAGTGGCCTCTTCCTCACTGAGAGACTCTTTCTGAGCCAAGAAGTCAAATAACTCACCTCCGGAGACCCTGCAAACTCACACAAACACACACACACACACACACACAGTCAGTGACTGCGGCCCCAGATAATCTGGAGCAAAGCCCCTCGATGCCTTTATCTAAAGTGTATTCTCAGGAGCTGGATGCACAAACCCTAAATACCTTAGATATGTTTGTTTTGGAGACAACTTGGGTCTGTTTTGAATCAGGATAGACTCGTGAAAAAGTAGCATAAAGCCCATTAAACTAGCAGCACAGGTACAATGTCATTTTGCACAAGCAGAAAGAATTGTTGGTGATGAGTCATCTCACAGTTAAGACAGTTTAGCCTGTCAGTCAGTTCACCACTGCGTTAATTAGACTGAGTTTTCATCAGTCCTAATTAGAGCCTTCAGTTTTCCCAAGCCCTGACAGAGGAGGCCCTCTGAGGCACAAGAATTATTTGCTTTGTGAGAAACTTTTAGTTGCATCTGACACACAGGGTCCATCCCAACAGAGAGTTTTAGCAAACACAGCTTCAACAAAAAGTTCATGTACACAGAAACAAGGTCATAGATATGAGCACCAACGTTCAAGGTCTGTGGGTTTTGCATTTCATCAAGACAGATTTTGACTTTAGATCAAAGAAACAAAAACACCACATTGTGACTGCATGAAGGCTCTAATGACTTTTCCTCTATATGAAATAGAGAAATACTTTGGTATGCTTGTGTAACTTAGCGAACATGTTCAAAATTTTGATTTTTGGAGTTTTGTGATGAATTGAAAAAAATCTCTTTGTGACTCACAATTCGAGGATAAGCACCACATCTGTGCGGTTCTCATAGACGTCGTGCAGCGCAACAATATTGGGATGCTGGAGCTCCTGCAGGATGTTTACCTCCCTCTCAATCTCCTCTCTTCTCACACCCCGTCTGCTGGCCCGACTCTGCCTCTTTTTGATAAACTTGGCTGCATATTCAGTGCCCGTGCTCTTCTCTTTACACCGCTTGACAACTGCAAACTGCCCACTGCAGACACAAATAATAAAAAAACACTGACATGAATTATTAATGACACTAATAATCAGATTTTAAAGCAATCAATACTTTAAATCTTTCTCATTTTGTTGTCTCTGTCATGTCAAGGGTATTGCGGGGACTTTTTTGTAATAACAGGATATTGTCAGACAGAAAGAGATCAGAGAGGAAGCCATGTGTCAAGAATGGCTGAAATATTGTGGTAAAGTCCATCACTTCCTGTTTCCCGGCGAGACACAGAACAATCAGACAGGCCGGTGGTGTGGACAGAGCCTCTGTCCTCCCACTCCATTTAACTTCCTGCCAATTTTCTAGCCATCCTCAAGTGTTCAGTCCACTGAAAGAATCCCAAAAACTCTGAATATTTCACAAGAGAGGTGCAGCTCTCAGACCAGCTATAACTGGGTCTTTGTCTTCTTGTTTTGTTTATGGATGCTTGCTGATGACATCTAATGGAAGCTGGAATATTGACTGTTCTGTTGGTCTCAGTTAAATATCTTTCTTTTCTTGTCTTTGTCACTTGAAATACTAGAGTCATTATGTTTTAACTGACGGAATGAAGCACAAAAACATTTCCTGGCATCAACACCCAGCTGACGATAATATAGGTATTTTGTAATTGGAGTATCGCTTGTATTCTCAGATTTAACTAAGCCTGCTGCCACTCCTGCTGCTGTGGCCTGACCTCGCAGCTCCATACATCCAGACTGGAAAAACAACCCTCTGTGAAACTCAATCTACATTATCAGGCCAAGCAGGAAAATGAGAGGGTTGTAAATATACTGCATTAAGAGTGTTGACAAAGTGTTTATGTCCCTCAAAGTTTCTCAGACTTATCACAAAGTAAATTTGCTTAATTTTGAATTGAATGATGCTGCCTTACTTGTTCTTTTTCTTATTATTATTCTATACATGCATCAGAAAAACACTCTCACGCTTCTGAAAAAATAAGGGAAAATTTCAAAACATTTCAAAACATTTAAAAAAAAAGCTGACATCCAGAAAAATTAGACAATAACTGGGAGGAATTTATTCCATTTTGGATATAATTGTCCACACAGAGATTCCAGTGTGGTTAACCAGCCTGTTTCTGGCAGGCTAAGAATAACCACACTCACTGGCTGTCTCCACACGCCACCTCTCTGCTGGTGTAGGAGAGAGGGAAAGGTCTTACTGGGAGAGAGGAGTGGAGAGGAGTTGGGCTACGAGTAACTGCTGCTGCCAGACTTACACCTGTACTTTCAAAGAGGGCTTAACTCAAAGATCATACCAGTGCATCACAATACAAATCATTTCAAAGCGATCACCATTCTGGTTTAATGCTACCGCTGACTGTTAAAGCCTTCTTTAATCACATTAGTGTATGAGGGTTAAGCCAGTTTGTTGTTTTAAGAACACACCCTGTCCTGACTGCTTACTCAGTTCTGCAAAGGTATCAACGCATCCTAACGGAAGCTCCTGAATCCAGCCCTGTGAAAAAGGAAGAAGACTTCTTTCACTTCTGATCTTTTACATCTCAGGACATAATTAAAAAAAATAATCTGGTATCAGTTCCTAAAAAAAGTTAAATACAATTACAGGTACGCAACAATGTGTGGAGTAGTAGACCGCATTATTGTTAATTTAATAGGGAAAAATGCAGAAGCAGTGTGTGAGAAACTGCTCACTGTTGGTGTCATATATAGAATAAAAAGTGAGCAGCACACACATTTTATCTGTTTGCTGTCTGGAGCATTCAGATGTGTGTGTGCTAACATAGTGTCTAAGAGGAACTATACTAGCAATGATCTTAGAGAATCAATTGTTTCTGTCCTTTAATGTGGAGGACACTATAAAGCCATCATTTTACAGTGAGAGGGATTATTCACAAGTGGAAAGCATTTAAGACAGTTGCCAGGTTTTCCCAGGAGTGGATCTTCCAGCAAGCTCAGGCCAAGGTCAGAAACCAGAAAAAAAATCCAAAAGTTACATCTCAGAGTCTACAGGCCCCATTTAGCATGTTGAAGAATGGCTTCTCTCTACGAACAAATGAGCCCAAAGTGTTGATGTTTGGTCACATCAGGTGACAACCAAACAGAACATATCAACACAAACACTTCTCTCCACAAAAGATTTATATTACTGATAACATCATACAGCTAAAGGTGGTTTTAGAAACTACTGAATCACAGGGTTACTTAGTTGTTTCACACATCCATATGACATGTGTTACCCTTCATCTGAGGTTGTATTTACTTCATTTTTACACCTGATAAGAACTAAGGATTCTTCTTTTTAATGTCCTGATATGTTAAATCTTAGAATTGAAAGAAAATGTACTTTTTTTTAGTTCAAAACATTGTAATTAGCAATAAATTGTTCATTAAAATCTCTTTAACATACAAGCACAAATGAGGTGGGGGGGGGGGGTGCCACAACATAGCTTCAGGAAAGGTGTCTACTCAACTTTAAATTAATATAATGTAATCCATGTGTGACCATGTCCCAGAAGAGAGTCCAGGAAGAACAGAAAAAGTGTGAAGCACATTGTAATTATGTCTCATAAAGAGTCACATCCACATACTGCAAATAAAGGCTGAGTGGGTGGGGTGATAAAGCCGTATGAAATCTAAAATGCAGCCTCTGTGACCCCCTGAGGCCTGCCTGAAACACTGACCATGTTAGAGATGACTACGATAATGTCTGAACTGTGGAGGAGGGTATGCTACTTGGTGATTTACACTTACAAAAACAGGCATCACATACCTCCAAGGGGATAAACAGTCACATGGCAGGAGCAGCAATAGTGCCCTTGATTCCCCTGTTCAGCAATATGTAACAGAATAACAACCTGGGAGGATGGCTGTAGCCCAAATACAAGCGTTGAAGGCCAGTGTCCGTGTACAGGCTTTAGTTTAGTGTTAAAACATCATGTAGAGTAACAGAGGAGAGAGTGATGCTGGGTGTGGTATTCCACAACGGGCCAGGCGTGCCGTCTGTCTTAGCTCTTAAGCCGGCCAGGGAGGCTGAAAGTACCATCTCTCTGTAGAGTTTCCATTTCCAACAGCTGAAGGTCATTATCCACAGCCAAGGTTGGAGCAATGCTCGGACAAGTGGCGCCAACCCAGTATTTTAAACACATTTCTCAACTGAGCAATCTCTGGGGCAGCATGATAGAGACAGCCAGATTCATAATTGACCAAACATCTCCATACTATGCACATACACTGTGACGGGTGGGGAAGACAGCACAGACATCTAAGATATGACTCATTGTAGAAGATACAATATCTGTTGTACTTGAAGTCATAAAAAACGCAGCTTGTCCACCACTTTATCTGATGCAACATTGTGTACTGACAGTAATAGGACAACCTCTGTCAAATAGGAACTTTAGGAATGCCCAAAAGGTCAACATGGATATCCCTTCCCTTCCAGCAGGAACGTATGTTTCCCAGAGCTGACTCCACACATTCTTCTCCTGTTTCTTATAGGTACATACTTACTGTCTGAGCTAAAGATACACTGGGAACAGTAAATCCCTTTGAAGAAATTCTAAGACTTTACTACAGTGTTCATCAGCAACACCTGTCTGCCTGCAGATTGTCAGTTTTTTCCACTTCAATGCATCTACTACTAGAATACTGTTAGAATACTGCAGCCTAAAACGTGTGACATCTCTCTGTGCATCTTTTCTCACTTCTGCAAACTCAAAACATTTCTCTAACTGGTTTCCTTCTGCGTGACTTTGAATTAAAGCACAGAAAAATCTGTTGGAGAAACACTCTGCATATCACCTCAAATGAAATGTGACCTTAACCCATGTTGCTGCATTCTGCTGAAAGTAGACCTTAAAGTATTTCAATTAAACATGTTTGATCTTGCTGATATGTAGCCAAAACCATAAGTGTCCCTAAATAAAGTTATGCAGAGCTGTTGCCACCATTTTTTTAGGTGTTCTTATCCAGGCTGACAATGTGCTTATCTGTGAACAAGGCCAGGCAAGGCACATTTCATTTACAAGACAATTAAAAGTGCTTTATACAAAACATTAAAAGCATTACAGTGTGGTGCAGGAGTAGCATTACAAAGTACTTGAAATAATATAAAGAGAGAAAATATATTAAGACTTAATAAAAAAAGATGTGCAAAAATCCTATTAAAATCATCTTAAAATCATCTAAAATAGCTAAATTAAATTAAAATCATTAAAGGCAAACAATACTCTAAATATTTAAAAGTTACCGTGCAGATCTTTTTTATGCAAAGGTACAAGAGAAAGAAATGTTTTTAACCTACATTTAAAATGGTCAACATTTGGTGAAAGTTTAATCTCCACTGCTTCTCCGTGTTTTGTCTGGAACAGTAAGCCATGAGGGGTCACTGAAAGGCTTAATGAAGTAGGAAATTATATTATTTATTTGCCAGTGCTCTCACAGTCACCAGATCTCAACCCAGTTAAACAGCTTTTGGAGATTTTTGGGGCTGATGTATTGATTTTGCTTTTCACTGCCATGACAAAAGAAGACCAAGTGTTTCAACCCTGAAGCTACCTTCCAGAGAGTTAAAATTTTTGTCCAGCTGTGTTCTGACACCAGGTGGTGGGTCGAAACTTTACCACATTTGGCTTTATGATCCCCTAATGTTGTCTGAAGTCCTAATTTCAGCCTGGATCAAGTGTGTAACCTTCAATAAAAGAGACTTACTTGCAATGCTCACAGCATATACAAACTCATTTAACCAATGTGAAAGGGAGTTGTCATAGTACGATTATTACATCCACACTGACATAAATTCAGATTTCAAAACTCGAGTCTTTAATTTATATTCAGGCACGCAAAGTGCGACACTTCCCTTTGCATGCCCATGGCTTGTGAAGTTTATGTTATTTCATCACACCGTTACAGAGGCATAGTCATGTTGTGTTTTAAACAAACGTGGACAAAAAATGTCTGCACACAAGTCTTGTTTCCCATTCTTGCCTTGATGTTGATGTGTATAACAACACACCAATCTCACACGAAGGCTAGTGGCAGCTGTGGGCTCAAACCGCCACACTTCCTTCTGTATGTCACAGTGTCGTCACTCACATGGCAGAAGAGGTACAGTTGTCAGTAAATGTCTCAAATCTCAAGCTAAGGGTAACTTTACAGATAGATTTACCCCTAACTATGCGTAATTAGTGGAAAGAATCGTTGTGTACACCATCATGGGACATTGTGACATTAAAATCTGTCAACAAGAGGGCAGAATGATAAATCAACTTCCCTCTAAGAAATGGCTCAACAGTTCCACAGAGCACAGAACATCTAAAACACTCACACATTCATTTTAGCCTCTCTTGATCAAATTTCCCCACCCTCTTGAGAGGACTGTTGAGTAACAGTTCCAGTGTGTGTAGTGGAAGGGACTGAACCAATAGCTGTGGGCGGAGTGAGGAGCATCTTCTGAGGTTCATCAGAGAACTGTCAAAGCAAGATTGCGCAACTTCAAGCAAAACCTACCGCTTTGGATTTTAGCAACATCTTCCGTTGCTAAAATCTTTCTTAATATGTGACTTGTCATGTCATTTATTTTTCTAATATACCATCTACTAAAGATGATATTTATATCATTACTCAACTGTCAGTATACGCTTATTTTTATACTTTTTCTTCATAGATGCAATGTTATATTTTCTGGCTCAAATATGCAGAATCTCAGTATAAAATTAATGATTTTGTTAGAAAAACTCTCTTTCAGGAGCACAGGGTAGTTCAGCTGTTTAAGTAGAAGCCACATGTACATTTACAGAGTCAAGCTCGTCATCTTGCAATGCACAATGCAACTGGAGCAGACAAATAAACAACCACTGGAACTGTGTATAGTGAGATTAACAGTGAAAGGGTTAGAGGTTGGATGCTTTTGTTTTTCACCTTCTCTATCTGCTGCTGAAAAATGGATTTGCAGCTTCCTCCATCCATATTGTTCTTTGCAAACTTCCTTATATATATTTCCCCAGGAGACATGGTGTCCTTAATGTTTGTGTGAGCTTCATGAACTTTACTGAACCTGGATACACAGACCTGCTACCAAAAAATAAGCAAGTAGGGAATGAAATTACTGGTCATTTTTATCCTAACCACATCCTAATTGTTTGGAGTGTCTTTACATTTTGAAAGGTTATCTCTTCCTGTAAACCCCTAACGACTTTAATGCAGCAACACTCCCCGGTTCAAGCTTTAACAAGCCAGCTGTTTGCATACCTCATTACCCAACAGGACAGCTGCATCAAGCAGCTTTCAGAAAGCTGAATCACACACTGACTCACAAGCCTACTAAATATTTTCCTCTGAACACACGTCATTAAAATAGCTATGATGGCTTCTCACCTTCCAAGCTCTACTCCAAATTCATAGAAATCGTCCACATTCTGTTGCTTGAATACCGCCATGCTTGGTGTCCTCATTGATGTAGCTGTCTCTTTGACATGCACTACTGAAGCCTGCTGGTCCGTCTCTCCAGGGGTTGTCTTTTAATCTCCACAGGTCCAGCCCTGTTGATACAAAAAAAAATGTTCCTGTTGGTGTCTGACGGAAGGTATGAAAATTTTTACCACATGTCCCAGCTTGTTGGATAGCATATCCATCACTGAACTGCACCTACTTTCACCTGATTGAGAAACCTCAGCATTTCACTTCTTACCAATGATCAACTCATTTAACTCAGTGGAACAGAGTTCTTGTGATTATAGCGGGATTAGAGATAAAAAGAAAAGAGCATTTCTGGGTATGTAGGGCAGTGTTCTGTTGTGAAACTTTTTTCTCCTCATAAAGACCCTCAGTCTGGTCACAACACAGGCACTATGAATATTAGAACATGACCTTTATTGCCACTATGAATTAGAATTCAAAGACACAGGGGAAAATAGCTGTGCAGTAAGGGTTTGAGCATGTCTGTGCATGTAAATACAGACGCAAAAAGAATGGGGGGGAAGCCTGTCCACAAACTGAAATACCACAAACTTCCTTTCTTACTCTTTTTCAGAGTTTCACATGATAGGCCACATAAGCTTACCTTCTGTCAGATGATGGAGATCAGATGATAAACTTGCATTAGTTCCCACGTCTCCTACAGCTGGTTTGGTCTCCTCATACCTGCTGCAGTTGAGGAAAGCAATCTGCTCCTTTAGCGTCACTGTTGTTTTCTGTCACCAACCCGGAGGAACCATCAGGCTTTTGTGTTTGCAGAAGTCCCTCCCCCTGATGGCTCTGTTATGAAAGTGCACTGTGCAGCACTGAGGCATAGATTAGCAACGATTACAGATGTGTGTGCTGTGTAGTGTAAGTGAGAGTTTGAGGAACAGTGAAGTTACTAAAGCATGGAGTTTTTTTTTTATTTTTTAATTTTATAAAACTGCTTCTTACCTACAAATGAGGCACAGCAGATACAGTCATTCATTTTTTATTGAAGTTTAACTGGTTTTACAAAAACAGAGTGGTGTATACTTTAAGATACAAGCCTTTAATCTTTAATTACTAAATGAAGCTGATACACAAAAAAACATAAGACAGATTAACATACAAAAAAGTGAAGTGCCCTATAATATTCTAGATTCATGTTGCCTCATTTGTGCAATACACTGCTGGGAAAAGCATGAGGAAAAAGAAAAAAGATCATTTTCAACATAGCTTATTCATTGAGACAAGCAAACCGATTATAAAAAATTTAAATTCATACAAACAAATCTTAGATTGAAAAGCTGTGCATTGAGTAAACCTTGTAATCTACAGCTTGTGCCATTTGGCATCCAGGGTGGACATGAGGAAATGTTTAGAGAACCATGAGAGACCTGCTCTCATGAATAAAGTTAGCAAATTTCTACCTGTACACATCTGTTTCATTTTAAATTCACAGGTTCAGACAATAAAAGAATAAGGTGGAAAAGAGAAAAAAGGGGGGTTGATTTAGTAATCTCTGTAAACAGCCCAACACGAATGGAAAAAAGAAAGCTGTAAACAATACTTCAGTACATAAAAGGAGGGTCTTAGTGAGAAAAACTTGCTCGACAATCTCATGTACAACCTCATTAATCCAAGTTTTCACAGGACGCTAACTAAAACCTCAGCACACTCATTTCTAAACTGCTGTGTTGGGTTATCAACTTACCCATACTGGTTAGGAATTAAAATAAGGTTCTGTAAGTATCTGAGTGTGCACCAAAAGGTCCGATTTAACTGAGTGTGGTTCATTTTTGTGAAACACTTCCCACATCATAATAAAATTTTGTTGAATGACTATATAGCCATTTCTGATCAGCTACCGTCACACTATGTGCAGGGTACCTCTAAATGCCTCACCACTGCTATACTGCCACCATGAGGACAAAAGATGCAAATACATCAGCAGTTTTCGTTTGGACGATCCCAGCTTTTAACAATCCATGTGAGCATTCAGAAATCCCAATAAAGTAACACAATTAAAACCGCTGCTCCAATACAGGGCAGTTCAAGCCCAATGCAAAGACATCATAAGATCATAGAAGATTCACGCTTAATCAATCAATTTATAGGAAGGCGTTCACTGATATGCTGGTTTCAAGTTTAAGGTGGTACATGATCTGAGTCTGAATATAAATGCAAAACAGCAAGAATCTTTGGAAAAATCTAAATGATTAAATGGTTCTTCAAATTATTTGTATCAATCACAAAACCAATAAGGCAACACTGGCTCACAGAATTAGCCTGATTATTAAATCTTGGTTTGATAATGAGAATTAAATACTGAGAATTTCAAATAAAAAAATTCATGTAAAAATGCAGATTTTTCTTGCTGTTCATCCAATTCAGAACACATGGTAAGATGTAGTTTTTGATCCATCCTCTATAATTAGTAATATTCATGTTTGAAGGCAGGGAGTTGAAGAAATATTTCAATTTCAGCATCAACGATTCAAGTGCATCTGATGTTGACTGGACATTTGAAAAAGATAAGAAATGAAGTAAGAAAAGAATAAAAAAATGTAGGATGTATTTTAAAAAAACTGAAATCTGGAAACAAATAAACAAAACATTTCCTTCATCAGGTACTAAAATCACAAACTATGAAAAGGTCACAGCCACATGTTTGAAAATACTGATTGGGGCAGCAAGTGTGAAGCTTTGCATTGAAGAGAAGTGACATAAACATAAGACATACAGCAAAAATAACAAACAAACAAAAAAAAAAAACAAAAGTAGAAAAAATGGCAGGAATGCTGATGCAATGTTTTGGTCCTTTGCTTTGATTTGACTCAGTTTATTGTTCCAAGAAGCAGAGACCAACTTCAGCATCTGAATGAGGACCTGAAAATATCCCTTGCTCCAGGTTAGTTGTCCTCCTCATCATCACTGAGGAAGCTCCGTCTATCCTGAGTCGTCTCCCTCTCCCTGAGGAAGGTCTGTCTGATGGCCTCCAGCTCTGTCAGCTCCAGACGGACTTTCTCCAGGTGAAAGGAGCGCCGGTTCTGGATCTGTCTCATGGGGAATGGGTTCATGTCCACAAAAGCGATGTTCATCAACTTCCTGGAAAGCAAAAAAAACAAACAAAAAACATACAAGAAGATCTATTATATTCTTGTTTCTGTACAAACTCAGTTAACTGGATTTAGTTTCTTATTAATATATTGGTCTGAAGGTAAGGGTTTGGGCTGAGCCATGAGTAGGATGTTATGAAATGTATCAACAGTTAAAGGACTTCCACCCACCTGTTCAACAACATTTTACAGGCTGGTGTTTTTCACATCATACAGTACCCTGACGAAGAATCCTCTTAGAGAAAATTAATGATCTATTTGAATGTTTAACTATTACTGCATCACCATCGGATGAAAAGGTAAATGCTCGCTATTCTTGATGTTGAGATGAGATACTGTAATACATTCTTGAATAGTGACTGATAAAGTACTTGCAAAACTACTGATAGACACATCAGTTTACTATTCGCCTTTAGTTTTTCTTAAAATACAACACATTTTAGGGTAAAGGTGTAGCTGTACTTAAAATCAGTCTAAAACAAGGTGCTGCATTTTGTGTAATTATTGAAAATGGTGGCTGAGTTAAGTTGTCCTTGAACTCATCGTTATATTTCATAACACTCCAGATGGCTTGTTATCTTTTTTTTTTTTTATTCGTTGGCCACACAAAGAGGAGATCTTTTTGGGTATTTCAGGATTATCGATTCTTCCCTAGTGATTCGGACACACTGTTTTTGGAACATTAATTTAAACGTGGCTGCAAAGACCAACACAGTACATGCAGTGTGTACCTTGAATCCAGGATGGTCCGTGTGAAGTATCTAAGATATTTGAAGATGGCTGTGGAGTCCTGCAACTTCAAAAACTCGTCTTCTTTGTACTTGAAGAGGGCGAGAGCAAACCGAAATATGATCTGTGGAAAAGAAATAATCAGAGCTGTAAAATCCACCTTATGATGCTCCCCGTCTGACAGAAACCGTGATATTCTTCTGAGCTTATTTAGTTTATAAGCATGTTTTGCAAAGTCTGGTCCCCATTTACTTGTGTTGAGGCAAAAACTGTTTACTGAGCTTATTTAAAAAAAGGTCCCTCACAGTGTAGAAGCCACACAGAACTATCATATCTATTTATATCCTACAGAGGTTCAGTCTTCTAAGTCACTTTTTTAATTCTCTGGCCCCTAAAGTTACTGTTGTGGGGATTGCCAGTAGTCATTTCCTGTTGTTCTCATAACAACACAGCTAAACATCAGTTACTGCAACTTTAATGTTGTTTACCCTTTGGCTAATGCTGAACCAGTTATTCCTCATTTGCACTGTGTTGTATTGGGAGAAAATCTCAGAGAATGTAGAGGCTTATAAAGTGAACGAGTGCAAATGGGATTCTTACTGCTGCTGAAACAGGGTCTATAATAATGGCTGAGCAAGATCTTCAGGCTCAAGTTTAAGTAAAACTACAGAACAAATTGGAAAAAGCCCCTCATATCACCTTAAAACCCGGAATTAACTAAAATCATTTAGGTCTTTAGCTGGTTCACACACTGACCACACACAGAAACACAAATTTAAATCTAATCTCAATACACGACTTGATTGTTTCAATGGCTTAAGCTATGTTTGACAAGTAATCCATGACTTTAAAATAGAAATTTGTGAGTCTGCAGCCCATAAATTCACATTTATGAGGAAAAAAAAAAAAATCGCTTAGCAGTGGGACACTAAAAGTAAGTGACTAAAGTTTTTTTAGTAGGAATAACTACTTAAAATTCACTGTTAATAACACAATTTTCTATAAAGGGGGAATAAGTGGAAATTCATCATTTCTAGGAAGGAATTAAAAAAATGGCTGAAGAGCTAGAGGTGTAATTTCATCTGGAGTATAGCAAGTGGATAACACTGCGAGTATCTTTTAACTCAACTTGCTTTTAATCATTTCAATTTAATCTATGATTTATTGTTATTTTTGCTTTTTGTTGCTGCCTTTTACTGCATTTTAATGCCTTCTTTGCACCATCAGTAATGCTCTTAATGTTTTATGTAAAGCACTTCGAACTTCTACATGAAATGAGCTATACAAATAAATCTGCCTCTTCTCCTGGACAGTAAGTAACAACAGAATAGTTATAAGTTACTTTGACATGTTCCACAAATTGATATTGTTTTGCTCATTGTGTTTTGCAGTTTGCAAATTCCTCGTCAGACGAGGCAGGTTGGAGGACGGGGAAAGAGGTAGAAGAAGGTGTGGAGCATGACGCACTGGTTTGGTCTACAGGCAGTGCACAACAGCAAACCTTGCGGTGAAACGATTTAGCTTTTTTCCTCTTTAATTCAGGAGTTTTAATTTGTGCGTTCCAGCCTCGCTTCAGAGTTGTAATGTTCACGAATATTTTCAGTGTTACTAGGTGTAGAAATCAAGCTTTGTGGCCCTGTAAAATTTATTGGTATAAAAATCTGAAGTTTGCTTTGGTGTAAAAAAATTTAAATTTTGTGGAAGAAACTGAAGTAACACAAAGATAAAAAGCAGAAGTGTCACTGTCAACATCTGTCACAGTTATCACACCGAGTGTTACACCACGAACCTGGTTTAAAAGTGGCAACCTAATAAGTCACACTGTCCAATCAGGAAGCAGATGGCTCTGTCGTCTGCATCTCCAGTGATAAAGATTTTTTAAGTCTTTGTGGAAATTAACAATCCATTTATTTCCTTTGCAAATTCAATAAACAAGACTAAAAGTCTACGTGGCTCAAATCTGAATCCATAAAATTATCTTTATGCCATTTCTCCAAAGCTTTCTGGATCTATCCAAGCTAACTACAGCTTTAAATTCTGAGTTTCTTACCTTTGGTCCCTCAAACAGGAAGGCATCCCAAATCTTAAAGAGGATGTCGCTCACCACACTGTCCACAAACACCACCAAGAACCAGTTAAATGTGATGAGAGAGAAATCGACCTTGTGCTGCTCAAAGTGGGCATGAAGGCGTGGCAGCTTCTCGCTCATCAGGTCCCTGAAAACACGCTGGTCAACCTGCAGAGCAAGCAATAAAATATTGACATTTTTATGGGAACTGAGTCTGCTATTCTAACAGCAGGTCAAATCCAGAAGTGATAAAGAGAGAAAACAGTGCAGATCATTGGGTTGCATTCCTGTGGCTGTAGGTCATGAGCTGCAGCCTTTGTCATATGAATGTGACATCACTGACAGCAGAGAGCAGGCAGCTTTCCCCTTTGTCTCTTTATGTTATTTACCTGAGAGCCAAGCAGAGTCTTGGTATAATAGTCTCTTGGCATGAAGACCTCCACTATGGCTGTTAGTGCCCAAAAGGCATCCTCTTGTTCTAAATAGAGCAAGGCGATCGCTGCTAGTCTGAAAAATTGACATACAATAAATAGTCATAGTTACAAGGCACAAAAGAGAGAATATGGGAAACTACAACTCCTCCAGTACCTGTTTAGTCCCTGGCAGTAGCCAATATCTGGATTCCTCCAGGAAAAAGCCAGTAGGACGTTCCTGAGTTTCTGCACACCTCCAGCACCGGGGGAGGCGTAGTGCTTGTTGTTGGGTAAAGTACGCAGCAGGTCCAGCTCAATCTGCTTCGAAGCCGGGTTGGGCTTTTCCAGAGCCACATTAAGTAAGGTCTCATAATAATCTGGTGCCAAGTGGTCCCGAAACTTTTTAACATGGAAGGAAATGCATGAGTGCCACACCTTGGAGCGGTGCTCGTGGGGAACACCACAGCGAATCAGAGCCTTGAGCTCAGGGCAACGAACCAGGTCTCTGTTCATAGTGCTGGCCAGAAAGTTCTCCCACTTGACCCCGATGGACACCTCCTGGTCTGTCATGGAAAGGGACTTTAGCTCCAACGCTCTCACCTTTGCAATCAGCCTCTCCTCCTCTTCTTCCTCCTCAGGCACCGTCTTGAAGCCATAGATATCATACTCGCTAAGAAAAAAACATCAGGAGAAATCCTTTTCAATCAGCAACAGTAACTTGATCCAAGGATGTGCTGAAAGCTGGTGACGTATTTTTATTCTTTCAAAGTTACTTTGAACTTTACCAAATATCTAATAATATATCTGAGCTGAGACGAGTCTGAACTTGCTCAACAGTTAAAGCAAATAGTGACAGAAAGACCAAGTAGCAGACCAAGTTTTTCCAGTCAAAAGCAACCGCAAGCAGTTATTAACGTAGAACAGGTCTTGTAATGTCATTGTATTTGAATCTGTCACGACTATTACTGCAACAAAGTCTCTTATCACGAACTGAATCTTCCTTCTTTTTTTATTGAATATCTTTAAATAAGCAGTGAATAAAATGTTTTGTGTTCTAAACTTTTCGGGGTTTTTTTATTATTCTGTTCCATCATCACGGCTTATTTTTTACACACCTGACGATATTTGGTTTGAAGATTTGGTGTTCGTGCTGGTCGGGGCTCTCTGCCTGTAGTGCATCCTCCAGTAGTCTGGAAATGACGTCGTGGGCAGGATTCTGGTCTGAAGAAGAACACACAGGGGTCTTCACCTCCTGAAGAAGCACTAAATACTTACTCTCCACCTGGCACAGCTTGGCCTCTAGAGCCGTACACTGAAACAAGGAAGACAGGGCGAAAGCATAGGCTGGTTTTCAGTTTTCATACTTTTAGGTTTGTGAAGCATCAGTTAAGATTAATACTAGACTTCCTCAAAAACAGACTTCCTGTTTCTATTATTAGTTTAAAAAAACTGGTAACAACTAAAGACAAAGTCATACCTTTGCTTCTAAAGCCTTTTCTCTACTCTCTGCATTTCTGCGCAACAGTGTCAGCTCCAGGATCTCTTTGTTCAGAAACATGTTTTGGGACTTGTAACCCTGAAGACTGTCCTGTAAATGACAAAAAATATTCACATCATTAATATGCTGCTTTGTCATCTTTTAAAGCTACAGACTTGCCTGAAGTGTTCGTTTTAGTACCTTGAGGATGTCCAGCTCGTGCTGCTCTTTGTGGGGTGGTGGTGAACCGGCCTCAGTCTGAGTCCCGCTCTGTTCTAAGCTCTCCTGCGACAGCTTCATGATAACTTCATCCTTAGCCTGGATGGTCTCCATCAGCATTCCCAGCTGGTCGTTCATTTCCCCCACTTTGATTTTCAGTCCCTTCAGCTCTTGCTGCAGGCTCTCCTTCTCCAGGGAGAGACGCTCCATGTGGCCACTCAAGGACTGAATCTGTTCATCCCTTTCCTGAAGCAGTGCCTCCAGCTGACTGACTTCTTCCCGGGTTAGGACTGACGTTTGAGTCAGCTCTGAAGATGCAGAGGAATCTGGAGCTGGATGGTGCACTGTGGGTCTGTCACACTGGGAGGTTCTTAGAGTCTGCTGGAGTAGTCGCACCAGCTCCTGAAGGATAAAGAACATTTTTCATCAGCACACTATTGTGCAGGGTGAAATTCATGGCTTTAAAAGTATTTGCACAGTTCCCAGGATTTCATTAACATCTCTTGGATTACAAGTATGACACTCACTCATCACTCAACCTTAATAAAGAATAGTTTTGCACCTTAATACACAGAGTTCTGTAAAAGTTTGCACCTTGCATACTTATCATAAGCAATTAAATGAGCAAGAGACATCAAAACTGACCTTTTATCAGATTACAAACAGGCTTATTTCTGCTGTGAAGCTCAACATTTGAACAGTGTATATAAAATGGTTATATTTACATGGAAAGCAAAACTCTGATATTAACCACATTTAAGACAATATTCTGAATAAAACAACAGTCAAGTAAACTGCCACGTTCTTATTGCCTAAACCCCAACAAGGAGGAAGCTACAACAGGATTAGGCCATGCGGAGAATTTGCAGCTTTTTTTTTTATAGTTGCTGCCTGCTTGACAACATATTAATCATACTATGTGCTATAACATGAATTACTGAAACATTATCCATGTACATGACTCGTTTTTTTGGATAAAGTCCTTTGTAGCCATTTAATGAAGCGCTCTGGCAATTTCCAGCATATGTAACCTTACAAGAGGGTAGTCACATTTCTTCAGTTGCAATATATGTTGATTTATATATTTATGTTAAAAAAAAGGTAAATATTACATTAGATAAAACATTAATTTGCAGCCGTTGATCACATGCAGCAGCATAGTAAATATGTGGAATTTTGTTGAAAAGACTGATGAGTCAGAAACAAAGACAGTCGCTGGGACAGACTTTGTTTAATGCATTTGGGGAACTGATAAATTACCCATTTATTGAAGCTTCACGTTGGGCATCATTAATAATATATTATAGCAGAAACATGTGGTCAGTGTACAAACAGATGGTTCATGCATTTGTATTGATGTACATGTGACTAACTTTTTGGCTAACATGTTTATAAGTTCTTGGTCATACCATCTGAAGAAAAAAAAGTTTAGTACAACCCCCCCAAAAGAAGTTGGAACACTGTTTAAAATGCCGATCTTTAGATATAAGTAGCTCTGCCCCTCTGTAATACTGATAGTAACCTCTCGCCATTTACTTTAATTAGTTGTTAAATGCTGCTCCAGTTGTTTTTTTATTTGTGCCAATTACTTTTCCAGCCTTCTGTTTCTCAGATTTCAACAAAATGAGCTAATACTGTATTTTCCATGAAATGGTAAAATGTCTCACTTTCAGCATCTGACATTTTGATGACCTATTGGAAAAATCTGGTTTAATGAAATTTGCAAATCATTGCATTCTGTTGTTAATTACAAACAGTTGTTTCTGAAAAGTTCAAAGCAAAACCTTTTATCTCTTACCCTTTAGTGAATCAAAAAAACATGAAATTAAAACCCATTTGTGAGGTTCAACTTTTAGCTTTTGTTGCATATTATTATGTTTATCAATTTATCTTGTAAAAGAAAATAACTTATTTGCTCGAAAATGACAATTCAACCCCCACAATGCTCAAAAGGTAAAACTACCCAGTGCTCTAGATCTGAGAGAGAAACACACACATGTTTCATCAGGTGGGACCAAGTCAAACTGAATGACTGCAACTCTATTAGCTGCTGTGCCCAATCAGTTTGTCTAAAAAAGGCAAAAACAGAGAACAGAGTATTATAGGAAGAACAACCACAGCTGTGACTGTTCTCAGCAGTGCTGTTCCCTCATTTCTGGCTTAGGCAAGAATAATCATTGGCTGCCTTCCTGTGTAAGTGAGCGCATCACAAAAGACTCTGTCAGTCACTCCAAGATCACAACCTGATGCTTGAGTTTAATTTGCTAAAACGAAAATACCCAGTTTTAGGAGCATTTGGTTAGATTTTCATAACAAAACATGATCCCTTCTGCAGACCACTCTTTCCCAGAGTATCATGCTTTCATGTGTTCCATAACATGAGCCACTACACCTTAAATAAAACCAAAAAAATAAAAAAAATAAGATGCAGAACTGTACCTTCTGACTGGTCAGCTCTTCTCTGAGTTGGACTTGTTCCTGTCGCATCTGGCTCAGCTCTTCCTGCTGGCTCTGAAGGCGGAGCTGCATGTCCAGAGATTTGCTGCCGTTACATTCCACCGACGGATTCTCAGAGCTGCGTGTCTCTGCGTTGCGTCCAAACCTCCCTGATCCCATCATGCCTCGGGGCACAGGTCTCCTAGGCCGCGAGGCATTGCGCCCAAAATCAAAGGTGAATGCTGACCCAAAGGAATCTGTAAGAGAAGAAAAGCTCACATGTGATCCTCAGGAGGAATGCAAGTGGTCTATTAAACTCTGACCAGAGAGGCAACGCAGAGAGGACTTACGTCTGTGTGTATATGGATGATTTTTCTGTTCAGGGAAGTCCTTGGTAGGAGCATCAACCATCTCCCAGTCCTCCGAGTTGCTGTTGTTGTTGTGGGTGTAAAACACACTGCGTCTGTTCTCACCTCCTCTGCCCTGCCGCAGATAAGACATGGAGTTCCTGAAAAGGACATGAAATCCACTCAAAACCACAAATATGACAACACTAACCCTCTGCAATTCAATAAACCATGATTGATACTGCACCTGAAGGAAAATAAAAACAATTGTAGCACAACAATCCATGAATTAATGATCCCATTTCCAAATATACATAAAAACACAGCAAATCATTTAATATTAGAAACTATATCAGGCTACTAGAGCGTCAAACAACTTACAAGATCATGAGAGAACCATGTATTATATCAGGGTTTTCATCACTGTGACTCAATAAAGTAACAACAGTAATGTGATAACTTTCTTTGAGTGATTTTCTGATGAACAGGAAGGGAGGAGCATGTTCTTTTAAGTCCTGTTAACAAAGCACAAAACCAAGAACCAGGGATGGTGAAATAATCTAAGCGGCGTCACCTCATCATCTCATCATGTGTGTCTGACAATCTACACCTGTGTAAGAGGATGGTGGTATATACAATGCTTAATACAGAAAGTCTGAAGACATCTCAGTGAAGTTTTGACTCTCCTGAATCCTGATTATTAGCTGGTCTGCAGTTTCTCAGTTTCTTCACTGAAGTGTTGGGATTTCTTTTGGAAAGATAAATTTGACAAATCAGAAAAGATTGTATGTGACACTGATTCAGCTGTGTGCTTTCCTTCTTCGCTGCCACCACATTTCTCTTATAATGATTTCCTATGTAAAACGGCACATCACCATGAGTCATCTCATTGAGACCAGACGCACAGGGGGAACTTCTAGACGGCTGCGTAGTGGACCAACTTCTGATCTATGAATGTATCCACTTCCTCTCACTGCAGTCAGTTTTCAGGAAGAACCAAAGGTATTTTCTTCCCTCAATGCAGCTCAATAATGGCACCAAGCAGACAAACTACTTGTACTTGTTTGGCAGGTTCAAACCAGCTTCAGAAAGCTTTCAATGTGGCTGTGGTCTTACCTGAGCTCTGTACCAAAGTTTTTAAGGGAGAAGTTCAGGGGGCTCGTGGACCCAGCAGAATGCCCCTTGGCAGACTGGATCCCCACCAGTCCTTCAACACCTGTGTGTTTTTCCACGGCTAAGTCGCTGCGGACCTTCTCCATGCTTTCACTTGGCTTCTCAAACAGGAAGGTATCTGAGAGACAACAAAGAGTGCATTAAAATCAGTAACTATAATAAAAACAAATAACAAAACTTCTTCGACAACAACTGTTTGGCAAAAAGAGCTCGCCTCTATTTGGTATTTGAAAGGAAATAGTCATTGCGACTGAATGAATTCCTGTGTAAAGTGAAGCAATTGTTGGGGTGACTAAGAATGCCAGCAACAGCAGAGTGGATCTCTCTGCTTCACAAAACAGCTTTCTAAATGCCTTATGGCATTTCTGAAACTAAATTATTATTTTCCAGCCTAATATAGATAGCTCAGAGAGTGAAACATTTCATAAAAAGGCCAACCTGATCTAAATTCAGGCTGCCATGTCAGATGAGAAGCCAGATGATCAGACCTTTAAACTAAAAGAAAAGCTAAATTGTTTTACTGAGCTACATTTAACTCATGTAGCACACTTTTTAAAGGCAGAATAAATCTTAATTACCTAACAGTTGCATTTCTTTTTAGGGTTTTCCCAGTCTAATGTCAGATAAGCCTTAACTACAAGGAAAGCTTACACATGCTAATCTTTGACTAAAAAGGAGAAACATAAAAACAGAGCCACAGGAAGAATTCAAGTAAAGCAGACAGCACTGAAAGTCTGGCTGATTTCACAGCTCTCACACATTTCACCACCGCTTACGAAGGTCAAGGTTTTGTAAAGAGTGAGAAAACACAGGAAACTACCAAAACAAGCGCACAGTGAACAAATAAAACCTCTTCTGTTTCCACTCTGTAGGTGGTTAAAGGTGCACGGCTAAGCAGCGAGATAAATGCATATCTAATGACAGTTTCAGAAGATTGTTGGTAAAGCTTTAAACTGGGAAATAATAGTGAAATTAGTAAAGAAAAAGATTATATAGAGACGTTTGTGTTACTAAAAAATGTGTTAGAATGAGGCACTTTTTATGCTTATATGGTGACAGCTGGAGGAACATGACAACATCAGATAAGCTGCAACTGTTGCTGTTTCATGTAGAAATTACTACAAAGTACTTTTGGTACTGTCTTCACCTTTCAGCTGCTCACACAAAAAGAGCTCAACATAACACCAAGAGCTATTTTCTCAATCTTTAAATACACTGAAGTGTGAAGCTAAAGAAAGGTGAAGAAGACAGGAAGACCTTGCATACGCATAAACACCTTATGAGTTATTTAAATTGGTAAACTTTCATGTAAAACTCATTAAGGTCTTTTGTTATAAACAGTTCCACAAGATAAAATGATCCAGCAGAGAGAAATTACTGTTATCCCATGTGCTTTCTATACTGCTTATAAGTGGGATAAAGTCAGCATCTTTTTTTTTTTCTACGTGATTATTTTAAAAGCCTCATAATGTTCTGGGTCTGGTTGGTGGCTCAGCTGAAGACAACTGGCGGCAGAGCAGCTATGTTTCATAAGATCAGCCATTCAAAAAGGTCGTTCTTGCATTAGGCTCACTATTCAAGAGTTAGACTAAACACCCCTATACCACCGCTGAGCAGCAGTGATAAGACAGGTATTTTTTGTCTTTTGAAGACAGATGTGCACAAAGAACATTTTAGACAAGAACACTATGTCAGCCGTTAGTGTGTGTGTGTGTGTATGTGTCAGGAATGGGAAGCAGGATTCACAGTTCATGTCTCTGAGCTGCAGAACAAAACAAGCAGAAGTGTCACATATGAAAAAAAAAACTAAACAAAACAACAAATAACCGTCAGCCTGAGTCTCAGCCTCTCACCAGCTGTTTGACAAAAAAAAAACAATACAAAAACCTGCATTTGAATTTAAGTTAGATTTAATCTATGTGGAACATTTTTTATACTATACTATATACATTGTTTACTTGAACTCTGAAAGTCTAACGTAAGAGAGCTTACTACAAAACAGGAATCCACATAAAAACCTGTGAAGTTTGTACTGCAGTGTGACAACACACACAGACCTAAAATGACCTTTACTCAGCAATGATAACACCCAGAATGGGAATGGTTTACAAATGCATGATATTTAAAACCAGACAATGTAGAGCCTCTTTGCATCCAGGAGAAAAGGGGAAATCCAAGGATTAGTGTGCAGATGCTGTTTGGATCTTGATAACACATAAGTCGCTCTGCTTTACAATCAATCAACCGAGGTGCTTCTACGGTGAATTATGCCTTAACAGTTTACATTCAGAATAAAGTCCAAGATTTCTGGTGTTGATAGATTCCTTCTGGCTGGGACGATTGGGAACACATGACAGATGAGAAGGCATTGTGCATGACATTAGCATCAGTTTGTTCCCTTTCTCAGTAACCAATGACAGTCATTATGTACCATCAAATGAAAGTAAATCTAATCAAAATATTTAACTGAAAGCAAGATTGTTGCATGTCTCCGCTGAGATTTTGCTAAAATCTCCTAGTCTTTGAGTTCCCCGTACTCACTGTGGTCTTTAGTTCCCTTTACAGATTCTCACAGAGATGGGGCCTGCCTGCACCGCTCTGATGTGCTGATACTGTTTTCCTCTATAACCATAGTACTTTTTTCAAAAGATACAGTTAACTTGGAAAGGTTTTCTGGCCCACTCCCTGACAAGCACCTCAAAATGATGAAAGGAAGCAAAAAATCTAAACAATCTCATTTTTGTTTAATCTGATGAGACAGAATCGTGCATGGCAGAGACCAGCTTGTAGACCAGGAGAGCTTGGATTTTATCATAGTAGCCTTTTAAATCTTCTCTGCTTCTCCAGGTACCATTCATACCAGCACAAGGGTCACGCTGGGCTTCCAACAATGCTCTCTGAGGTATTTCAAAATGCTTCTACAGATAAAAAATAATCAATGTTTACATTTCTTGTGAGCAGCCATTCACAATACTGGGTTATTTTTTTTATTTACAACCAGAAGAAACTTACTAGTCATATATAAAATCCCAATAACCTTGGAGTGCTTATGAGCCTTGAAAACATACCTAGATTTGGCCTCTGAATGTTTTAAAGCAAAAGAAAGCCCTGCACTCTCCTCTTTCTTTCTCCTTGTGTTGATTCCCTGTTTATCAGACACCATGACTCCTACATACTTTTTCCAGAGGATCATGGGAAATCTGCAACAAATTGAGTCTGACTCATTTGTTTGTAGCACTTGTGTAATGAGTTTACATTGAGTTGGTGCATGGGAATGATGAGACAGAGCAATGAAGATGAGAGTCCAACATGAATATTAGATGAGTGTGTATGTTTGAGTGTATCTGCCTACCAGTATCTTTGCCAACGAGGCCGGTGGGAGGATACAGCACCATCGGGGAGCTCCAGCTATCTCGCTGCCCGGTACCTCGTGTGTTACTGTAATCCCACCGTTTCTGCTGCAACTGCTGCAGCCAGTAATGCATCACTTGCTTACTAGGGGCCTAAAACACACAAATGCACACACAAAGTTATGCACCTGGATGGAACAAAATAAGAACGTCGTCTTTCAAAAGGTTCAGTTCTTAGGAATTTATCCAACAGCTCTATAAAAAGCAGGTTACTATTCAGATCAGTCATGTGAAGAAGCACAGACGCTTGGTTTCAGTCTCAGTTTCAGCCTCTGGCCATACAAGCTGTTTGGCTTTAACCAGTCACACCATCTGCTGAAAAGCATGTAGACTTCAGTAAAAGCCAAGCCACCTGTTTCAGTTAGTCATGTGACAGCAGAGAAGAGCAGGAGAGCATCACATGAGATGCTGTGACCCACGGACATAAACAATGGACTGACAGCAGCCTTAGTTGCAATCAGCTGGATAACACACTGATTAGGCTAATGTTTAACAAACACACCATACTGATTTTTTATTTTAATTTAATTTAAATAAACAACCAAATTCCTGTCTTCAGAAATGGCTGGGTGGCTGCACAAAAGCAAAAGTGAAGGAGAAAAAAGGGTGTGTCTGCTGCCTTTACAGAATAAGAAAGGAAGTAGCAATTGACAGCAAAAAATATAGGATCGGCTGGGTTTCAGTGCTGTCATACACATGCTGAAAAGTTTCTACCTTTAAGAGGAACTCCTTCCCGGTTGTGCGGATCTCAAAGTGCCCCTCTTCCCCCTCCACGTCGTAGCTGAAACACGCATCGCCTATTTCAATGTATCCGAGTGGCAATGCATCTTGAGGAGTCTTAAAATAATACAAGTAACATTTCCTGGGATCGTACACGAACCACCTCAGCTTGTAGCCCCTGAGAGGCCCCTTGCCGGAGAGTTTGTTTAAGTATCCGCACAGCTTGGAGGCCTGCTCCTTCGCTTCCTCGACCTCAGCCACGTCCACAGACTTGAAGGCCACAAGCCGCGGGGCTGTGCATGAGTTTGCTTCGCTGCCATCCTCCTCTTCGTGCATCTTTCTTCGAACTTTCTTCTTCCTACAGCGCAACGGATGCCAACTCCTGTTTCCATCCGCATGACTGCCTACCTCCTGGACAGAGGCATGATGGGAGATGTAGTCAGATGTGACGTGTTTTTTTTTTTTTTGTTTTTTTTTTATCGAGGTGTGACCAAGTTGTGCCGCTGGGTGGCGGTGTTAGAAAAGATGAGGAACATAAGCTAGATTATCAAGAGGGACGAGAAGTAATAGTCTTGCAACAATTGTTTGCTTTGTTTTAAGCACCAAACTATGCTGGAGAAAAATAAATACAGATGAAAGACAGTTTAAGCAGAACGGATAATATCTTACACCTAAAATTTGGCTGGGTAAATCCATTTGAGGGCCCATGGGGCTCCTGACTGTCACCCACACTAACAATGACCATCAAAATGTTGCCCCTGTTATTTCACCACGAGTTTGTTGATGACCATTTGGAAACCTTGACCTTTGCCATTTTTGTTTTAGAAGAGCTGTTTCAGGATCTCAATTCAAAACCATTTCTTTTTCTAAACTTATTTTAAAGTTTGTTTGTTTTTTTTTTTTTTTTGTTTTTTTTTGCATTTTGTTGATCGTTTCTCTCCTTTCATAATAAAAACTGGTAATGTGTCATTGGAAAGCCAGATTAGTCACATTTACAACAACATATAACTTGTAAAATTGTGCTTCTGTGTAATGAGCAGCACAGCTAAAGATGTGGTTAGTGCCCCAATAACCCTGCAAAAACCCCCTGCAAGATTCTCTTTTTGTTATTCACTCTTGTTTTGAGATTTAAGTGCTGGCAGGTACAGTCATAGCTGTATGACTAGCACGTGACTGCCACCTAATTGATAAATAAATTGGAATGACATTCAGGAGCCAGCGGCGATCCCAAAAATCCAGAATCTGGGACCTAACTTGCTATTGCATTTTAGCTAACATTGTCTCTTCAAAATCTACACATTGCTCAAATAAATACACAGCACACACAGTTCACTATGTGTATGACAAGCAGAAGCTAAAAGAAATAAAGTATAGTGTAAATTTGTATAACAAGCATTGAGCATATCTGCTAACTGTAGCAAACTAATGGTTACCAACTGTCATACTGATCAGCAAAATAATAATCTCCCTTGAAAAAACAAAGTTGAGAAAAAAAGTTAATGAACTGTGCTAAAATTACTTTTAAAGCACATTAACAGTGAAATCATTAATAGAATTTACATTAGAAAGGAAAAAAGAAGATTCAACATTAGAATACTTTGAAGACCAGTTTTAAAAAAAGAAGCCATGATCAATATTAACTATACACTATTTAAATGTTTTAAACAAATCAAAGCAAAACTATTTAAATATTCACAAATGAAAGAGGTGGTTTGAGGTTGAACTTGATCAAATTTTCCTTACTGAGTAAAATGAGCCTGAAGTAAGTGCATGATTACAGCTGCCTAAATCCTGTTTAGTATTTTACTTTGGTAACTCTGTCATTGTGATTGTAAGTCTTTCTTTTGTCAGGATAGTAGATCTGTTATTGCAAATGATTGTTAAGGTGACTTTGTTAGAAATAGACTCTTTGAGACCATTCCACCCTCTTGTTTAAGCTACAGTCTAGTCTATAAACACAGTTATGAACACAACTCAAAGTCATTCATGAAAATGCCTTCTTATCTGTTTCCTCCAAACAGCTGGTCACTCCCACATGAAATTAAAGAAATGGAAAATTAACTGGAAAATACTAAATTGTTCTCAATAAGAATATCCAAGGGTAAATTGTAGTGTGTAAATTATAGCCTGGTATTTAACTCAGTCTTCTTCTAAACATATTTCTGTTGTAGGCTTAATTTCCACTTAAGTTTTTTGTTTTTCTTTTTTTTTTTTGGGTGGTGTCAAAATAAAGTTTCAGAAATTAATTTGATTAACTACATTACCATGATCATTATGTGAGAAATTCATGGTTTGTCAATAGTCTAATGGAATTTGTTGAACTTGTGCATGGGCTTGACTTTTCAGAATCGGTGACAACATCCCTCTTTAATTCAGTGTATGGTTGTATTTCTATCTATTTGTTTATTTATTTATTTGTTTATTATTTGTTTTCATTAAATCCAAAAACAGACTTTAGGTGTTTGTTTAAGTATATTAAAAAATGGAAGAGAGAAAACTATACTTTAAGCATCAAAAGTTGGGAGAAGAATGAATCATTTCCAGATCACGTCATTGTCATACTGATCAATGCATTCACATTTATTATTAACTTCAGATGGATTATAAGAGCTTGAATCTAACTTTTTTAAATTCATATATATATATATATATATATATATATATATATATATATTATGATTTATATATATAAAATGTGCTCACGTTATGTGCATATTTGGTTGTATTAAGTGCTAGTAGTTATATCTGTAACTGCATTTTTGAAAATTGTTTAGAAATATACATAAAGTGAGGCCAGTGTTAACTTACAACAAGGGTCATTATGACATTTTCATTTTAGTCAAAACTGCTCATTATGGCTTCTCGAAGCCCAAAAACTCAGGACAACCATCTGCTTTGCTTAAGTTGTAACCAAACTGTCACACCCTCACCTGGTCCAGCCAGGCACCACAGCCTCCACATCCCCTGAACATCCACACCTGTTCCTCATCATCTCAGCCTGCCACATTCACTTCAGTCCTGCCCTTTAGCCAATCACTCCTCAGATCCCTAACCAGTCACACTTGTTTCCCATTTGCTCACCAGCCCTTATATACCCCAGCACCACATTCACTCCCTGTCAGACCTTGATGTTTATCCCTGCATGGACCAAGCTCCTCTCCTTTTGTTGCCCTGTGGCTCTTCAGCCAGCCTTCCTGCTGCCTGCGTTCGTAAGATGACCCTCATTCTCCTTGTAAATAAAGTTCTGTTAACTTACCTTTGTCTCCGAGGGATCTATCCGTTTCTTCAGGATATTCTTCAGGATAGAAAAATCTCTAAAATTCACCAGTGCTAAAATGGCTAGTGTTCATTTTAAACATAAGCCTTTATTATTTTGTATTTAAGGTAACAGTACTGGTATGTAGGGTTATGCTTACTGGAAAGCTGGAAAACCAAAAATGCTGTTGAAAGGAATGCCATTTCCTATAATGAATGGTGCAAGGAAATGATTATTACTGAACAGATCACCTTTAAGATGTTCAATTAAACAAGAGTCCTTTTGGAAAAATATTTTATATTGGAAAATAATGTTGGGGTTTCTTTAGTAAATATGTTGCTATGAACTTTGAGATAAATTTTTTAAAACTTTCCTTTTTTTCTGTGGGAAAACACCTGTGAAACAGAACTAAGATTGTAAACATAATACAGTTACTAATGTATTTGACATGTGTTCCTGTTACTTTTTTTTTTTTTTTTTTCCCTTCTTTGGATTTTTTTATTTTTGTATATTTCTCACTGGGTGTTTACTGAAAATGTATTAAAAGATTCTTTTAAAAAAAAAAACTGAAAGTATGAGTAGATGTTCTGATATAATGGTTTAGATGTTTGCATAAAACCACAACATGCACGCTTTAAATCTGCTTGGGTACATTTTCTGTATGTCATACTCACCTACTATATGTCCCACACTTCTACGAGGCACCTGCACTGTCATCCTACCCACTAGGAAAGGAAGAATGGAAGAAGGAAGGAAATGCTAAATACAAGTATTACACCTAAGAAATGATTTACAATATGTATTATATGTATATAAAGTTTGTCAAACTTGTGATACACTGTCCAATAAAGCATCTTTAAACCGGAATAATCATATTCTGCATGGGTTTCGTGCTTTTGGTTCATAGTGTGACTCATTCAGTAAAACTGAGACAGGAGAACAAAAGTCACCAGAGTTTACCTGATAAAAATGTTCCTACTGAGCTTGAATCTCCCTCTGGAGGATTAATGGTTGCAGATCTGCTGTGTGTGGGCTCCATACAGTGAATAAACAGTATATGACTAGTTAAATGCCGGGAAGCACTCCTCCAGATTATTTTCCCTGTTGAAACTAGAGCCACAGTCATAGTTACAGTATTTCTAAGTCATGTGAACTAAAACCACCCAGGACTGAAGCAGCACACATTCCCACAAACCCAAAAAATAAGTTATTTTGTAGAGAAGTAGTGTTACTGACATTTAATTTTTGAAAATGATAAATTGTCCAGTCATTGTTTGCCAAATTTTGTTTTTCTTTTTCTTTTAATTTTTCTTTTATGTGAAACTTCTCAGTTTTGCTATTATTTAATGATGTTATTACCCCCAACCGGCTTATTTTGAATATGGCACACTCTAATACTGGATCCACACAATTCACATCAATCTCATTAGTAGAACAATATTGCAAGAATGTTGTTCTTACGGTTATTTGTATTTTTCCTCTCGTTATTATAATACATTATATACTGTATGTGGAATGTTGGTACTGAATTTATCATCTCAATATCTACATTTATATGTCTCAGTAGTAATTCTTCTCTTTTTCCTTCCCCTGGAGAGGAAGGGTCAACCCCTGATTCAATAACAAACACAATTGTCAACATCATAATCATACATTAGTGGAACATTAGTTTGTTTGGGAGGATGTTTTTTTTTTTTACCCAGAGGTTATGAAAGTGTGCATAGAGGCGGTGTGTGTCTGTTGTAATGACATTTTACAGGCGTTAACTGACTTGTGACCTTTTAAAGATTCACACTCTCTGTGGTGCGTCGAAGAGGACAGAAAAACATATCGGCTAAAAGAATCTTTAGTCTGGGAACTTTCTGTACTGATTTACCTCTAAAATATATTTCAGCTGTTCATGTATTATTCGCTGTATATGCAAATGACAACTTTTGCTTCTGATTTAAAATTGAAACGTTTCTTGATGAACTATAACAGTTGAAAAACCTCATTACTCCCACAGAGGAGCACATAATGACTCACAAAGACCTATAGATCAGATAAGGAACACTGTTAAGAGTGTGTTGAAATGTTAGGTTGCGCTACAGTAGCAATACTTAATCATATATGGAACATAACACTGCAGTTATCAGCCTGATGCTTACTCATAACCCCCTACACCTCTGATTTCTATTAGATAAGATTAATAAGATCAATAATTCCAAGCTGATGTTCACATTTTGGGAGATCAGTTTCTTTCAAACTGTAGCTATGTGGTGTGAATGCAATATTGGAACAATGTTAACACTGGATAGGGTTGAAATCTGGTCCCATCCTGTCCAGCATGACCTATTCTTTCTAGTTAGTGTCTCTCTCCTACAGGCAGTAACTGTTCCCCACAGAGCTAAAACTAATGGAGGTGATTCATGACAACAGTGATGGGGGGAAAGAGTTAGCCATTTTTTGTAAGAACCTCAAAAACAAACATTGGAAATGTCCTCTCAGAGCTTTGTTCAAGTCCTTGTAAAAACATAATTCCTATATATTTCCACTCTTCCACCCATTTGGTCCTGTCTTACCCACTCTGAAGTGAATTTATTACCCACCCATGTCAGAAAACACAAAATATCAATTGCTGACGCAACTTGTCTCCCATTGCTTTGGTAATCAGACACGCTGTGGGTAACAGCATCTCCTCCAGCTAACCAGTGCACACGTACACACACAAACCACGCTTTCTTGTACAGTTTTCTTTCCGTTTCTCTTCAGGAAGTTCTCGCTTAGTTCAACTGCCTTCAGCTGTCTTTGTTATGCAAATAAGCTGTATGAAGTCTGCCATGTCGTTGCTAAGTACGTCTGCTTTCCAGACCAGTGGAAAAATGTGTGTAATTGTAAATGTCATCTGTCTATATCTCCCATGCAGCGTCTCACACATAGAACATTTTCAGTTGGAGATTACAGACAGCTAACAAGCTGAGAGAAGGATTTTAATGTTTGCTGAAATGACACCAGGTTCAAACCACACACTGGTAATCTCAAGGATAGGTACGTACTCTCTCTCTCTCTCTGTTAAAAAATACAGTAAACAATATCAGTTTTAAAATTAATGTTCATTATTTTATTTTTTTTCAGGGACTGGAAGGAACTGCTGCATACTGTACAGACAACAAGTCAGATCTGACAATATCTGCTACTTCTCAAAGTCAAAAACAAAGGAAGAAAACTCTACTAAAGCACCCTGCTTTAGAACCCGGCTGAAGTTTTGCTTCATGGTGAGAATGAAATCCACATCTCACTAGCACCACTGATTGCTTAAATGACTTACCTATTAACCACATACCTTTATGCAAAGTTTATTTTACATTAGTATAACATGACAGCAGCAAAGATCAAGAAAGCTTATTTAAGTGACATGAAATGTTCAGCATTTTGAATTCTTCTGGGTTATTGTGGATCTTTAAAGCTATCATGAAACAGGGCACAAATTATGTACAATAAGCTATGATTTTACTGTACATCATTTGTAATATGTACAGTAAAATAAAAATAAAATAAGCTGGAATTTTTCCTGCAGTACCAGCTTTTTACAATGCAAACACTGAGCTCCTTTCAGGCTCTGGTCAACGCCTCCTGGAAAATAAGCAAATGAGACAGTAAAGCACTGCCTCACTGCACGCGTTGGGATTCTAATGCTGGTTGTCCTCACTGGATGCTTGTGTTGTTTTAATCAGAAACGGGAAAAGATGGAGCAAAGGGAACCAACAAGTGATCCTGCTGCTGAAGGGACTGAGGGGAGACTCAGGGATTTGGCATCGAAGTGGTTCATAGACACACAAGTGCCATTTATTGTCAACAACGGCCTCTTCCCCACATGGTTCCTGGGCTTTATCACCAGAAAGTAAGTTTACCTTCAAAACACAACTTGAAATGTTAAACAGCTCAACAGGTTTTGTGTTTAGTACAAATATTACTTTTGATGTATTTTGAGTCATTTGCAAAACCTACTATGGTCACAAATTACCTACTTTTTTCCCACAGGTAAGCTTTTTTTTTTTTGTCAAAACATAAAAGAAAAAAGCATAATATTATGACAAAAAATATTTAGTTAGTTAGTTAGTTAGTTATAAAGGAAAATCTGTTGTGCCCAAGCAGCAACCTCCACCTGTAAAATGTGAAGCCTATGCAGAAGTGCAAAAATTGCAGTTTACCACTAATCCACTAGGGTCTGGCTCCAGAGCAAACAGAGCAAATCCCCATAGACTGCCATGTTAAAAAGACCAACTTCACAGCATTAATAAACATGTTTAAAGCCTAGTACAAAAATCTATTTTAAGATTAATGGGTCAAGTTTACCTTCATTACAACTGTTAAGGGAAGTGAATTTTTTCTAACTCATCCATTTGGATGTTATTTAATCTTGAAATTCAGCATAATTAGGGGTGTTTTTTTTATTGACATGTATCAAATATCCGCAGAAAGAAGGAAAGAGTGCAGCACAAACGCGGCTTTTAGCCGGCTAACAGCGTGCCTTAGCTTTAGCCCGCCTACTCCTTTAGCTGGTTAGCTACCGTTGCTTGGGGTTAGCTCGGTTATCGCTTAGCTACAGCCAGCTGGGAGTTTGATGGTTGTCAATCATCCACCCCTCAGCTCGACCTCTTTGCCCATTTTTGGATTTTTCGAGACTAACGACACGCGTGACGCTACCAAGATGGCAATGGTGGAAACACCCAACAAGCTTCACTTTTGCTCTTCAGAAGCCTACGGGTGACGTCACGGAGACTCCGTCCATCTTTTACAGTCTATGGTTGTGCCCCTGGCACACCGTTTTGTCCGATGGAAATCATACACTCTGCAGCAAACCCACTCACACCTATACTGTCCTCCTCTGGCAGATCAAAACGCCTACATGAAGAGAGGGAGAGAGTTCAGTGACAGGTTCATGGAAAGGGCTTGTAACAAAATGGTTTTCCTAAACTATGCCTCATATTTCCCAAAATTTGTGCCTGTTCATCAAATAGGCTTACGACAGTTTTCTTTTTTTTTTTAATTAAGTTTGGATATTAAATTTTCACTTCATCTGTCTGCAGGGATGCTGAGGAAATACTCAGAGAAAAGGAGCTGGGCTGTTTCTTGGTCCGTCTCAGTGATAAGGCCATTGGATACATACTGTCCTATAAGTGAGTACTGATTTTCTAAAAACTAGCTATTGTTGCCCAAAATTTATATAACACACACACACACACACATATATATAAATATATACATGTATGCCGTAAAGATTGGTAAAAAGGAACGCCTTTCTAGTGCTTTAAAGTGTTTTTGTCCTATTGCAGAGGCAGGGATCGGTGTCGACACTTTGTGATAAGCCAAAGTGAGACGGGGCAGTTTGTGGTGTATGGAGACACAGAGGGACACAACACACTCCATGAACTCATAGAGTATTACAAGACAAGGCCCATAGAGCCATTTAGAGAGTATCTGACTTCATCATGTTTTGAGGTGAGAAAGAACTTCCTTTATTTATTTTTTTTAAATAAAACCAGTTGGTAATGATGATTAACCAGTGTTTTTATTTTGGCAGGCCCTCGATGGAGAGCTGTATGACATGATCCAGGTCAGTCCCAAGGAAACACCTATCGCTGCTCTAAGACCTGCAAAGAAGAACATACGAAGACAGCAAGTTAACACGACCACACAGCAGCAACCAACACGGGCACCCAAGAACAGAACTCAAGAGGTGAGTGTGTCCATTAGTTGCACTGATACTAATCTAACTAAGATCTTCTCAAATTTACTTAGTTTATATTTCCTTTCTGACTTTAAGTAATCGCATTGTTTTTTTTTTTAAACAGGAAGTACCACCTTTGCCTCAGAGGAGCAGGCACCTGGACAGCAGTACTTTAAACGACCAGGATAAGATCTTTTATGCTCAACTCAGGAAGCAAACACCCAGGGAGGGTCCAAGAATCCAACATTTCTCACAGGACTACTTACCTGGAGCTAAACCAGGAAAAGCAGAGAGGTTGACTCCCAAAGATCAGAATAACGGCAGATATAGTCCTCCATCAGAACCAGAATCTGTTTACTCTGAGCTCAGCCTGCTTGAGAGCAAGAGCAGGTCTCTGCCGCTGCTGGACAGCAGCTCTGATACGGAGCAGTCTTACAGATTGAGTGCACCTCCTAACACTCCACCAAGACTTTCTCCAAAGCCAGTCCGACAAGCTGCCAGGTGTACTCCACAGTCAAAAGAGACAGACTTATGGAGTAGAGCAAACAACAGCAACAGCCTGGACTGCATAAGTGACACCGCAATTTATCACCTGGCTAGCAGGTCTGGCAGACAAAGCCCAACACCCTATGACAACAGAACACTAAGCGCAGAGCAGCACAGTGATTCTGTGTATGCTGAAGTTGCCAGTGAAGCCCTTACTTTCGCCCATGACAGTACGTATGAGATACTTCCTGATCACATGGAGACGGCAAAGTCAAAACCCAACAGCAGCACTTATGAACCTGTGGAGGACATCAGACGCAACCCTATCTGCTCATCCGGGTGCTTAAAGGTTTGTAAAATACTCTTATTACTATTACTAATATTATTATTATTATTATTATTATAGTTATTAAATCATTCACTCTTTGTTGTGTCTAACCTTCTGCCATTTATTTAAATAATTTTATCTACTTTCCACAGAATAACAAATGGAAATGGCTCTTCCCCGAAACCAAGAGGAAATGATGACGAGGCTGCCTCACCAGCTCACAAAGAAAATGTTTAGTTAATATCATCTTACACTACTGTTACTCACTAACACACACACTGACAATTTTTCAGCATCAAAAGAAAACGTTTGTATATTTGTTTCTTAATGTATTTATTGAAAATTGATGAAGCAAATTACATTAATACTTTCTCTGTAAGCTTTGTACTACTGAAATACTGTTTCATTAAACACTTTACAGTAAAGAAAGTATTATTTTCTGGGCAATAATTACAGTGGGGGTAGAAATTTATTTTAATGAGGGCAAGTTTCATATGCAGCAAAGAAAATGGAGGAAAAATGTGTTCAGTCTGTAGCATGTGATTCATAGTGAATCATGGTTTATATTTGTAAAAGTCAAATTTATGTGTATTATTATGCTTTGCTGTGAGAATGTCTATTGCATTTTATCAGAAAAAGTTATTACAGTTTCTCTGATTAATTTACGTAACTTTACTGATAAAAAAAAAAAAAAAAGAAGAAAAATGTAGAGCTTTGAAAGCAGCATTTCCATGGGAGGATTGAATGTTTGCCGTCAAAATTCCTGCTGTGTGAAGCATGTTTTGGTAGTATGGTGCTCGCTCACTGTGATTTTCTCTCAAAAACCTGAAGAATGTTTGTTTTAAACGTAAAATTAAATAGACAAAATGCAGCAAATTGGAATATGCTCACAGCAAATTCATTAAAAACTTTGCCCTTAGAAATGTTTCTCCACCCATCAGAGCTGCACTTTATTCACAGGAAACTTAATTTGCATATAGATTTCTAAAGGCAGCAATGGGGAAGTCTATCGAAGGTGCTGAAATGCCATTTATTATCTTTTATCAACTGCAGCTCTTTAACATTTCTGATTATAGCTTCAGTTTGGCAGTAAAGTATTACAGCTCATTGCCCTGTGTCTACTTAATACATTCATAGATTTTCCTTCATGCAGTTAAATAAAAATACAGCTATTGCACTGTTTTGTGATGGGCTTGAGTGACAGAAATGAGGAAGTAAGGTGTTTCCCCTGCCGGTCACATAGGACAAACCAGGATATGATAAACTACTAAAATGTCAGCTGCTGCTGTGAAAGCACAAACTACTTTGTAACCGACTCTTTCACAGCCAAATGTTAAAGGGTTACTGGAAAACTGACAACAATGTGTGTAACAGCAACAACTGAGCAAGAGCGGAGGCATCTGAGTAAAGATCGAATATTGAAAATCTTTATGAAATATATAGAATATGCACAGAACATGTTGTCATGCAAACATCTCAATGAAATCTAAAACTACACACCTCTGTCCTCTTGCCTCTTCTCTTATTTACCAGAGCCCTTATTTAGCATATAAGCAGTATATAAACACAAGTTCATGTTTATAATGAAGTGAAAATGGTTTTAAAAGTGCCACATGTAACAAAAACAAAGATCAATAACAGAAAAATGTAATATATCATTAAAAACTGTGCTTACATCGTTATCGATTCACTTAACAAAAACAACTGTTGTGCTTTCACTCTCAGACTGAGCCATTTAACAGTCTAACGTAACAGTGTAAGGTAACACTGTAATGGGGACTATGTGGTATTTTTGAACAGATGTGCCAATTTGTTAAAAAAGTACAGCAGCATTAGAGGTGATACAGTCACACTGGACCTAAGGGGGAGGTAATGGTGCCACAGAAATGACAGCCAGGGGGTAAAAACAGTTTTTAAGTCTATTGATTCTGGTAGACATATGACTGGCTTTCTTTTGAAGTTGGCTAGTGTAAATGTCTGGTAATGGTGAGCCAAATATGAGCTGGAAACTCCGGCTCAACTAATGAAAAAGAAGATGAGCTGTTTTCCTTCTAATTTTATTCAAGTACCATCTTAAATCAGATAAAATTAAAACAGACATCATCTCGTGGACTGAAACCAGTGTTAGTTCCACACGTTTTTTTTTTTTTTAACCCTCTCTCAACCTTAGAAACAATAAATCGTGATGGCTGCTTTACAGCCTCAGTATCACATTGCACCAGAAGCTTCTCTGCAGGAATCTCAATTAACAGATGTTCCCAGTGAGACCAGTAATTAATGAGGCTACACAATCAGCAGTCTATTGGCCTGAATATTTGATACTGCCCTCATAAAAACAATGTGAGCTAATGGAGAGCAGTATTTACTGGCTGCTCTAATGACTGCACACTGCTTAACTCACTTACCCGAACCTTCCTTCTTCAGTTGGAACAATCCACTGCTCTGCATTTACTAATTTAATTCTATTTTATCCAACAATATCTTTATTTAACTCTTGCATGTATGGCTTTAGATTTGTAGAGGTGCACCTAATGTCTACAAGTTCTGTATGACACATTGAAAGAGTCTAAAATCAATATGAATCATTAAAAAAAATGTATATCATGCATATTTGCAGTCTAAAGATCACCTTTTAATCATCAGCCAACGTGGCCAAGACTATTTCCTGCAGCTTTTGATAAGATTAGCTGTGTGTGCAGGATGTAATCATATTTATAAGCGTATAAGCAGCTCGCCTCAAATGGTTACATCCTTTTTTTTTTTTTTTACATGTGGCATATATGATGGATTATACAGAGACAGTCATTTCCTCATCTTGACTGTACATAGTCTTTGATCATACCAAGTGGGTGGGTTAGGTTATAACATTAAAGCAGCAGGTCAGGTCACTTCAAACGACATATTCCCAATTAACAAAACTTTTGTTCTTTTTTTTTTTTTTACTTACAGCAACAAAACTCACGAAAGAAGACACACAAAGCAATTTGATCAGAGAACACAGAAACAAAATTTATCAAAACAAATTTCTGATTTCACATGAAATATAAAATACAAATCCAAAAGATGGCTGTAACTAACATCTCATGACACTGACTGAGGCAGACGATGAAAGCTACTTAAATTAATTCAGATGACAGAGCCCTTTATATAATATTCAATAACAGATATGATTGTCATCATCTTCTAGTTTTAAAAGCAAGTCACAAACTAAGTAGTAAATATAAAAATGTTGCATAGTTCATAAAGAATAAACAGTATGCATGCCCTTGAAGCCAAAGCTCTGATTTCATATACCTCAAGCTTTGTCCGTAGTCTTATAAAAACTGCAAACCCAGTGTGTCAGTGTAGCTTGCAGGAAGCACTGCAGATAGATGAGTGTTGTTTTTCATTTGCACAACAGGCACAAATCTAACCTTAAAATATAAAAAAGACTATCTTTTTTTCTAATTTAATTCAAGCCCTTTTTTATTTGGTAAAAGAAGAAACACATGTCTCTAAAGTAATATAATGTGTGGTTCTGAGGTAAGGACACCTTGAGTCAAGTCTGGAAAGGATTGCTGTGCATCTTTTTCTGGGTAAGATGCTGACACTGTGTTGGAGCCAGAACATGGTTCCGGTTGAGTCTTGGGGTTCAGCACCCTGCTGACCACAGAAACTATCCATCCAACACTCTCAGATGCGGATATGAAATGTACTGTAGGAGCAAAAGAAACAACATAAGGGCCCAGCAGTGATGCAGTATAGGAAGTTGTGACTTGTTTAGGTGAATCAGCATAATAGTGCCTTAAGAATAAAATGACATCAGTGCAATGCTGAAAACAATTATTACAAAGAAAGTTTTTGTTACCTTAAAAAATCTGGAGCCCGGGAAATCATATTTTCAAAGTCAGCATAAGAGAGTTTGTTGTCTCCATCCAAATCTGCCTCCTCTATGGTTTTCTCACACACCAGCTCCACCTCCTCAGGAGTCAGCTCCTCTTTTGTCAGCTTATTTAGAGTCTTCTCAAGGTCCTCTTTGCACAGGTAATTATCCACGTTGAAATCTAAGAGCAACACGAATCATAGTAAATAATAACCGAATTTGAATCAGCTTTGGGAAATGTAACATTTATGTACTTGTGAGTACATCTGAGTGTTATTACCATATATCTTGAAGGCATATATCGCCTTCAGTTCTCTAGGAGCCGTTTCACTGAGGACTGAAAACATGTCCACAAATTCATTGAAGCTGAGGTTCCCCATCCCATCCTCCGAGAAGGACTCCACAATCCTGTTGCGGAATGGGTTTTCCTGCACAAAAAAAAAAAACTGTATTGTTCCTGTATCCTAAAAGAGTCATGATAGTTTCACAGATATGTGGCTTCATATGCTTGACTTTGTGCAGACGGCTAAACCATCAAGCAGATTCTGCTGATCACAGAGTTCAACTGAAAAAGCTGACTCAGCCATGCAAATATGTTAAAGCCAATCATTTCTTCTCCACTGATCAAGCTTAACCCATAACTAAGGTTTTAAATTCCTGATAATTAGCTGGTTTGTCACAAGTTATGATTAATTATGTCAGGAAGAAGTCAACGTTACACACAAATTCATAGAGAAGCTTTAATGCCAACAAAGACTTAAAGAGAAATTCTCCATGCCCTAGTTGCCTGCTTTGACCACTAAGAGCTATAAATGCTGAAAGGCATTAATTTAATTCCTTTTCATACAATTTACTATCAATCTTAAATACCTCAAATCAAGAAAGGCTAAGAAATAAGACGATACAAATGACTTTAGCTTCTGTATGCAGTTCTTCTGCTCTCCTGTGTCCCCATGACGATGGACACATACATAAAGAGCTTCTTGAATTTATTAGTTAGACTTCAGCAGAACCTGAGCCAGTCACATCATCTTCCCCAGCTAATTATTCTCAGTGAGAAAGCCATATTTATGATTATTATGTTGTAAAGGGCTCTAGGTGACTGTGCATTGTCCATGCCTCATATATCCTGCTTCCAGTGGTCTTCATCTTTCTCATACTGCCAATGGAAACCTGCAATCGTGTGACAGCTTTATAGGTAAAAGCTCACTTGCGCCAAGAAATGGTTCACATTTTGAGTCCTTTTTCTATTTTTTATTTTTAAACCTTTTGTGAATAAGGACTCCATATTTATGTGTTTTGTGTAGGACGAAAGTGATGAGAAGTGGTTGTTCTTTTCACATTGCAGATGCTTGGAAACTGAAGGAGAATGAATTAGGACAGAAGTGAAGCATTTCTTGGAACATTAACTTTGATAAACGCACAGTAAGGACATCCAATCAGATCAGCTATGATGATGCTTAAGTCAATTATGTCCTCTGCTGGAGAGTTTATGGATTTTATGTTGATTTACTTTGGGAGTGATAACATTTGTGTCCTTGTTGCACAATTATCCAAAAAAAATGCAACATGGTGCGAACCTAATGAATTACTGTTGGAAGATTTTTTTTTACCTTTAACTCTGGCATGTTGACAATTAATGCTAAGGGCAGTTTACAGTCAGGTTCATTGGTGTAGTCCATTGGTACAAGATGTGGAGCCAACTCGTGATATCTGCCATGTAACCTACAACAGAACATTAAAACAGATGTTAAAAAAATTGGGTCCAATTTTGTGCTGCACTTTAGCTCTGAAGACCAGAAGGCCTGCTGCATACTTCCTAACCACTACACCTGACTGGAAATGTTGCTGTATATAAATAACTGACTATTACCTTTACAGTAAAAGGATGACGCCATAGAAAGAAAAAATGTCCGTGTGGAGGCTGTTTGAGTGTTCATCATGGGATGTATGGAAAGTCAGTATCTATTTACAGCATTCAATTCATCCTGTTCTTTGATTTGTCAGTGCAGATGAGTCGAGCCATTTGTCAGCAGGAACATTGTTGCAGGAAATGGAATAATTTAATTAGATAAAATCAACAAGTTTCATTGGTGCACTGTTGCAAATGAACACTTTCAAGGTTTTAATGTACCATCACATTTGAAAGTGTTTGAACCCTCAAATGACTTATGGATTGGATTCAATAGTTATGTTAAAGAGTTACTTTATATTTTCAAAACTGCAGTTTATTTGAATACACACGATATCTTTCTTTGCTTTATGTAACTTGTAGTGGTGGATGGGAACCAGTGTCCTACAAATGTAACAAAGTACAGGATCCTTTAATAATCTCTGTTTCTGCAACATTACCAAATTACCATTTAATTTCTTTAAGTAGCTTTTTGTTTCCAATTTGTAGAACAAATGACAACAGATCCTGAAACATGAGGATCGCTGGTTAATCTCATTAAAAACATGTTAGCCATTTCTGCATCTCAGCAAGCAGATGAGTGACAGGCAGAGAGGGGTCATGCTGCCCACTGAATTATTATTATATATTTATGGACAGAATAATATTTATTTTTAGAGCATGTCGAAAGACTTGGAAATGTGACACTTTGGGGTTGGGTGCCACAGAAAACACACCTTGACTTTTAAAGGTTTAGGTGACTCAATGAGACGCTGAAACCCAATAGAAATGTCAAGATCTTCATCTGTACTTGCCAGCAAACGTTTGTCTGTGACCATATTGACATAATAAACTGTAGGTTCATTCACAGGTTCATAGCTGCAGCTCACTACAGAAATTATAATTATATAAGGGCAACATTTCAGCATTTTTAGTTTTTTATTTTATATTTGCATATATGACATGGATGTCATTTCATTTAAAATAACTGATGGAAACTCTTCTAAGTTTAAACAAATAATTTGATATTACTATGGATTTAAGTAAAAAAAAATCTGGCATATCAATGACATTGTGCCAATTGACCATAATTCAGTTCAACCCCATTTTATATTTCTTGCTGTGCAACCGTTTCTAATGGAATTGTAACAATTTACTCCAGTTATGCTAAAGTAACATTGATAATCAAATTTAAAAGCATTTACAACCCTTATTTTAGCTGCAAATGAAATTAGCCTAAGGCGAAAAGATTTTACTGATTCAGCTCAGTATAGGAACAAAATGCAGCCTGAAGAGGTGATTTTTTCTGCAAACTAGTGCAGTGCAAGAATAGCTTGTGATTTAATATGTAGTACTACTAGTCATGTCCACAGCTACCTAAAGCATACCTTAGCTACGCATGGAAATACATGGCATACTCTATGTAGAACATGAAGCTTACTATTATTTTCTTGGGGTCAAAGGAGGAAATTAAATGCTTGTTTTTTACATGACCAAAAGCACATTTGCCTGCAATAAGAACCCCAAGATGTACCTTAGTGAAACTCTTACCGCAGAATTTCCTTGCGAGTGAAAAATGTACAGTCCTGCAATGAGAATTAAAAAAATTCAAAACACAAATATGAGAAATACTTAGCTTTGATAAAGTCTGCATTAAACACTCTCAGTGACAGCTCCTCTGGATAACAATAAAAAGCTTTTCCAGGTGTCTGGATTCTTTTAAAACGAGGATGTGTGTGAGTACAGGCAGCAACATGAGCCATTGTTGTCTAACATGCATGTGTTGGCACGCACATTATCCAACAGCCCAACGGGAGGCACCTCAGTTTACATTTGCCTTTTGTATCCAGCTGCCTAGGCTCTGCTCCTGGGTGTAAGAACCAGGGTGCAGTCATCTGTACAGCTCTAGAAGCAAATAACAAAAAGGGCTGCTTTTGACAAACATGTTTATTTAAGACTTATCATTAAGAACATTGAGTTTGAGTATTTTAAGCTAAATCTGAGCAGCCATCAAAACCTATAAGTTTCCTTCCAAACAACTTGGACATTATTCTAAGAGGAGCTTTTTAAGAGCTGCTGCAGTAACCAGAGAGGCTCTTGAGAACCAAACTGAGTCCTGAGAGTAGAGTTTCACAGCATATCACTGGCTTAGCATCAATTATTAAGTCCACATCTAATCACATTATAAACCTGTGCACACGGAGATGTATATTTTCATGGGAAAACCTGGATTGTCTGAGCAACAAAAGGGAAGATCTTCTCAGGCAATAACTCAATGCAGACAGTCCAGTTTATGATGTAATGAAATCTAAACCCTCTACTATCGTCACCAAACAAGTATTTAAACAATGGAGTTATAACTTGTAATACATTAGGATAAAAAACCTTAGCCATCATCCATCATTAACTGAAGTGATTAGAAATCAGAAATAGCACTGAAAGTAAAAATACTCATTAAGAGGGAGCATCGGACTTTACTTTTATTCATGTTTATACTACATTTAATTTCTAACCACAGAGCATAAATAATAATAGTGAATAAAAGTAAGTTATTTTATATTTATTTTTATCATTCAAGCAACTAAACACAGATATGCCAGCTTACCTGATAGGCATCAAGCTGCTCATCAGTGAAGATTGTTTGCTTATTTCCCATCTTTATCAAGTAATCTGTTGCTTGTACACATTCACAAAAATGAATGTCCAAAGCCTTTTTTCAATGAAAGGCATTTATGAGCTCTGCGGAGTCAACGTCTCCACACAGGTTGAGTTGAGATTGTTGCAAACACTTAAAAAAGGTTGTTGATCTCTGTCCAAGAGATGTCTGCCATAGCTGCAAAAAGTAGATGAAAATAAAAAAGAGAAAAACAAAAGAGAAGGAGGTAATAGAATCCAGTTATGATGGAGCCAGAGCTGCGGATGTGTACTGTGCAGCCTGAGGAGAGCAAACTGATCTGCCTCACCTTAAGAACCTAGATAGTGTGTCTGCTGGAGTCCAGGCAAACCAATGACACATCAGGCAAATAAATAAATAAATATGGACCAGACAATGCTGGTAATGAGGGTTATTTAACTGCAATGTGGGGCACTCAGATAAAAACTTTGTCTCCTTTGATCAATAATGTTAAGTTATAATCACAAAAAATATCATACAATATATGTCATTTGAATACTCTGCAGCTACTTTATAGTCATTTAAATATGGGCTTTTTTACAGTAAATATTGTTTATATACACTGACCCACCTCTAGCATTATGCATAAATGCAAATTTTAAACCACATGTTGAAAATGTGAGATTGAAAGTTTTATTGCTCCATTCGTGTCTTTAAAAAGTGTTCATTTATATATTCCCTTTTGTGTTTGTTTTTGGCAACAATGAGGAATATTTTTAATAATTGAATTCAAAGTTATGTTTTCCCAGATTAGCTTTTTCTTATTTGGATACTAATTAAAAAAAAAAAAAAAAAAGTAATAACTATTCAGTAAGTGATCACTTTTCAAAGATGATAAAATTGAGACTGAAGCATCCAGATCCTTAACTTTAGTAAAATTATGCTGCTCGTTATTTAACTTATGCTGGCTAGTATATAAGATTTAATGTTGCTGCAGGATCTTTATGAATAACATAATAATAATAATAATAATAATAATAATAATAATAATAATAATAATAATAATGATGATGATGATGAATCAGAAGAAAAAGAATCTATTTATTCCTCTTCTTAGCTGTTGAAGAACATTTCAAAACTGTATATAAATACAAAAAATAAAAAAATAAATTCTTTGTGCTTGTGTGCAAAACTTTACATTTAAACTAATAACCTGTTGCACCTAGAGCAACATCTCACAGACTGGTGGTTTTTACAGACGCATCCTCATTTGATGTTACTCCAACTTTGCTTTTTCTCTGCTGTGCTGCAGAGACTGATGTCCGTCTGTAATCCACCTGCCTGCTTTCACAGTTCAGCAGTACAGTAAGCGTGTCCTTACTGCACCTCAGGACAGATGACAATTTCACGCATCACGCAAATAACCACGGTTTTGCTTTTCTTCAGCTGAACAGTTACTCTTTGTTGCGTTTGGGAGCTTTGTAATAGACAAAGTTGCCCAGGATGGACTCCAAGCGAGAAAAAGACCAAGGTAAGTTGTGATGGAGAGCTTGTTGCTACGTTGCTATGCTACTAGCCTTTAGCGGCTTATGCTACTGTAGCTAGCTGTGCCCAAAAATGAGATGAGGCAAACAATCTATTGTATGTTGCACCACGTCTTACGTGTGTCATCACAAAAGAAAAAAGGAAACTGCTACCCTTTTGATATAATAACCCACCCACTTTCATCCGGCTGAATCATCCCTCATGAATTCACGCAGCCGTCCCACAGGAACGACGCTCATAGCTAACAAAGAGGTAGCTAACTGTACTGAACGCTGCTGGTAGCTTAACGCTAAATTTAATGTTGCCGCCTGTATTTTTGCAAGTGCAATACAAAACTGACGTTTGGTGCCCCGTCTTTTCCCACCTAGTAACACATTCATATTTTGTGCTGATGCTGCGCCATACCACTTTATTTTATTTTTTTTTATTGAAGTTAACTAAATAAAACCAATGTTTATATAATGTTCACAATTTAAAATTATGATACAGAGAATAGCAGGCGGCCGCATTATTATCTCTGGTTAAGAGAAATGATGCTCACAGAGGAGAATTCATGTCTAGCACTGCCACTGCCTCAAGGAAACTGAAGCCAATGTCACTCCCTCAGCTGTTACTCATGCATGCTACAGGCAATATATTACACAACAGTGCACACATCTGCCCGCTTGTGACCCTTTCCTCTGGAGATGGCAGGGATGCTCTATGTGCTCTCAGGTATAAAATTCCTACACGCTTGAACTCATATTTTCTCTTAAAAGAAGACGACATGGGCTGTCTGCTTTTCCCACTGTTAACAGAACAAACAACGCTTCCAGCAATTTCTGTTGCCTTGCTGACTCAGATATTAGGAATCTGTGGTTATACTGCATTTCTAAAGAGAAAAAGGGTCCAGTTTTTTCCTCATTCACAGTCTTGCCTCTGATTCTTTCAGATGCAGACTGTGAGAAGGTAACTGCTGTTCTTCTCAAGGCTCGCACAGGAGAATTTGACTTGGAGTCAATACTGTTCCTCAAACTGAGGGGTCTAGGTAAGATTTAATGAATGCATTAGTGTTTAAAGCTGCTAAAATCCATTATTGTTTAAATGTATATTTTTTTCACTTGTATGTCTTTAGGTATACATGATCTTGGATGTATTGGGGAGTGTATGAACTTGGAGAGACTAGACCTATCTGGAAATAACATCACTAATTTGGCTCCTTTAGCATCTCTTCGACTTCTTGCTGTGTTAAATCTGTCAGCTAACCGGATCTCCAACTTGGGTATGATCACAGACATTAAACAATTTTTATTTTTATGGTGTATACATTTACTTAACAAAGAATATAATATCATGTTAATTCAGGTATTTTACTTTTTCCGTTTTTTCCAGACCCCCTGCACAGCTGTGAAAGTTTACAGAACTTAAATTTGGCTGGTAATATTATATCCAGGTAATATAATTTACAAATATATAACTAGCACAAGTGGAATAAAAATCTGAATGTATTAAAGTTTTTTTTTAATGGGATAGTGAACAAATTAGGCCAATTTCAGTTTTCACTGGCAAAATTCTCTGTAATGTTAACATTTCAACTCACTGCATAAATTAAAATGTTCTGACTACTGTATGAAAAATTTTGTTACTAGTTATTGCATTTTTAAAAGCAGTATTCAGAATTTCTCTTCTAAAATTGCCTCAAATCTTTCCTGTTTTTCTGACAGTGTTGAAAACCTACATTGCCTTGTTTCTCTGAGAAAACTTGAAAACATACGTCTAAAAGATAATACGTACAATTACACTAATCCAGGTGAGTTTTTGTGATTATTATTATTTTTATATCAGTATAACAGCCTTATTATCTTGACAAGTTATTTTCAGTTCTGTTCAATGTAGACTCACTGATATATGAATGTTAGGATAGATGGACAAGTTGATAAAGGGATTTGGCAAACATGATTCTATTTCACTGAAAAAAAATAAAAGATTAATATAACAATGACTTATTTATGTCAGTTTGCAGGAATACATCCTATAGATCTGTAGTGCTTGAGATGTTCCCAAACATCAAGGTTCTGGATGGTAAGATATTGCTTTTTCCAGTTTCTCTTTAACAAAACACTTAAATGTCAGTGTTTAAATTTTAATTGTGTATACAGATATTAATTTGTGTGTTATTTCACATTTTAAACCGCAGGTGAAAGAGTTGTCGGACGAGGGAGTGACTTGTACCAGTTATGCAAAGACATTGATGACACCATTAAAGGTATTTCTTTTTATTTTATTTAGGTGTATGCTTTTGTGCCATGACTAGTAACGTATCAGAATCTGTTCTCTTTGTTATATTTATCTGAAAAACAACATCTCATTGTATCACTGACATCTGAGACGCAGCTGTGGTTACCCCTTGATTAAATAAAACATTTTTATTTAAATATTATGAATGTTTTTGTCTTCCTCTAAAATTAGCTGGCTCATACAAAAATGGACAGCTTCTTGAACAACCAGACTGCAAGCCATGGGTGGAAGATAGCTACTGGGAAATAAAGAGATCCAACAATGCCATAATTGACGAAGCCTACAAACAGTTTAACGGTAAAAGGTTTTCTGTGGTTTTCCTCACTGAAAGTGTTTGCTCCGTTGATCTTACCAGCAGTCAACTGTGCTAAATTTGCAGCATGCTATCTGTCCCATGACATCCTTGTCTTTTATTTTTCCACAGATGTTCTACATGAATGCAGACTCCTCAACAACAGAGCCACTCATGTTATTTCACAAACCGAAAGATCCATGAGTTTAAAGAAACAACCAAAGCAATACGCCATCTGAGTTGGGCTATTTTCTACACATTTGTGTGTCGAAAATATTTAGCAACTTTTTTGTTGTGTGAATTACCATGGCTAATGTACTGTAGCTTTTTCAAATAACCGTGCTATATCCAAATGCTTGATACTTGCTTAAAACACATGCTCTGTGTTGCAATGTGTGGCATTTGCTGTAACTGTATGCATCCTATGCATAGGTTATCAGAAGAAACATATTGGTGGTTAAAAAACCTTTACCCATGCTGATGCCCCTCAGTCTGGTTCAAAGATGTCTTAACTTGCACAATGTGCATTTTGTACCATGCTTTAGCCTGTATTTGTGCTGAGAGCTTATAAAATTTTCTATAGTTCATTAGTTATTTAAAGCTTTTTACCTTTTTTTCCCTTTAGCATTGCTGGTTTGGGGAGTTAATGTGTCCCATGTTGTATCCATTCTTTGTTAGTTGCATTTTTGCAAAAAGTTATTGTTTCAGCTGTTTCTACTTGTTTTATACCATAAAGTTTATTATGCTTACAAACAATGTGTGCAAAATACAGCAGTGTTTATAAACCTATGAAGGTGCACTTCTTTCATTATTCTTTTGATTTGTCTAATTTAAGATAACTGGCACATCAATGTGTTGCACAGTTGCTACATCCAAAGCCAAAAAATGTTAATAACTAATTAAAATTGGGTAAAAATCCTGTTCAAATCAGTTATTGAGGAATTGGTGGAAGCAGTCCACTGGCGCCACCTGCTGGCGAGAGTTGTCCTATGAATTTATAAGCGATTTTTTTCTCGGTATCAAAACTGTTCTTACATATGCATATACCTATAAGTGATCGCATTCTTGTTTATCAAAATATACCAAATTGTCAGAAAAACCCAGTTTCATTAGTTTTACGTCTTGTCAGGGTGGATTAAACGTAAACTGGGGTTTCCATCCCCTATAACCTCCAGATACTCCTGAAGAGGAGAAGCTAAAAGATTGCATTTATTTTTATAAACGTACTTTTTTTTTTTTTTTTTTAGATTAGCTCTTGTTTTATTAAGACGCTTATGTGGTAAAATACATTTATGTGAAGAAGTATTGAATTCTCAGCTACAAGTGTTTTAAAGATAATATTTTGAAGGACGGAAGTTCCGTTAGTATTGTCATTAACTTGACAAGTGCAACTACTGCTGCATCGACCTTGGCTAGCTCAGGATGGCAGGGAAGGCGTGGAGGTCAGCGGTAAGTATATAAAATACTCATACGTCTGTCTTAAGTAAGGCATAAAATGCTTGGATATTGGTGTTAACTTATCCGACGTTAGATTGTAATAGTCATTCACAGAGATAAAGAATATAGGCACAAAGACAGGCAGTGTTACAGTACTTAGCTAGCTGTTAGCATTTAGGCTATGTGCTAATAGTTACTATAGCAACCTCACTCTTGAACGCTATATAATTAGCCAGGGTTCGTGGCATAAAACATCATAGGAACAGACTGTAGCTATCTGCTCAAGTTGAATATGATCTTTTAAAGCTGAGCTATGGCAACAAATGTCTATCGTCTACAGATTGTTAATCTACTAAGAAAGTTGGGTTTATCCATCAATGGCAAGGACAAAATCAAACCAGAGGAAGTAAGTTAAGCATACGTAATATTTTAAACATTGACTGTCGTTGCTGCGTTAGAAATTAGAAAGTAAAGTAAACAAAATATTTGGTGGGGATCTTTTTTTGTAGTTATCACAACATCCACTCTGCCATCTTTGCCTTTGTCGGAGGCCTAAGGGTTCTGAACAGCTCAGGCTAATTTCCTGATCATAGCAAATAAACAAGCCACATAAACGCCATGTCAGCATAATTGATATGCTGTTGACAATAGATTTCTCTGAAGGACCATTTTTGAAAAAACTTTTTTTTTTCGTTAGAAATATTCGTTAAGACAAACTAAAGGATAAATCATCATTAAAATGTCTTAGCAGAGTGTATTTAAAGTTTCTAGCACAATGCCACCCACTTATAAAAGGTGCATATAGAGGAGGACTTTTGAAGCTACAGTGGTTGGTGTTATAACAAATGTGTTTTGTCTTGCTGCCCTTGCCAAGGTCACAATTAAATATTCAACAATCAAGATATTAACTAAGTATGAAACTGAGGAATTGCTAACAAACTAGGTATTCAGAGACAAATTAATTAATTTGGTACTGGAAGAGGTGGCTTGGGCATAAAAATGTGGCCTGAAGAAAGCTGTCCCAAAACTGGCATCACTCTTTATTGGAGTATTGAGCTCTTTTGGGTCACCAGAGCACCTCCAAGAAAATGTCATGTTTTCTGCAAGACTGTGAAAGTCTTCCAGTGGAATTAAACACTATTCTTCCAAATAAATATTCCATCATTTGGTGTATTGATGATACTGGTAAAGGGTCTTTCTGTGTGATGAAGGCCATGATGCATATTATTTTCATGTAAATGGTAGTTTTCATCCAGAAAGTGACCATGGGATTGAAGTGTTTCAATAAGGGGACTACTCCGAAAAACCTTTGATTTGCAGTGACCTTTCCTCCTACATAGATAAATATAGTCAAAACTCCCCATTAAATAATTTCCCAATGGGCCATAGGTTTTATTTCTTAAAAATGTCCACTATGGTGTGTCTATCGCTTTTGGATATTCACAAATAAATACTGTGTTTCTTGTGATTGCACACACTGATATCTTCAGACTGGTTTATTAAAAGGACCAGGAGCATAGTTCCTCACATTTCTGATAAAAACAAATAATATAAATTAGAAATCAGTATAGTACAAAGCTCTGGGTTGTTTTAATGTGTTCACTGCAACATATACTGAAATTCACTTTCCAGTATAGCTCCGTTATTAAGACCATTGCCATTTGCCATAAATATATACTAGAACAGTATTTATGTCAGTATTTGTAATTCCCAAGTGAGATAGCTTGTACTGATCAAACAGTTGTGATATCTGGTGTGTTTTGGACTTTTCTAATTGGCAGGTGTCACAGGTAGTTGGTGCTTTGAGGAATGGATCTCCACAGTCCAGGAACTACACCCATGGGGTATATATCTGTTCTTCCAACACTATTGTTGTTTTAATGATTTTTTTTAGAATAACTTTCTGTTTAAGGGTATAACTATTCTTTTGTTCTTGAATATTCTGTGTTTTTCATTTGCTTTACAGATGAAAACTGTAACTCTAATCCCTGGTGATGGAATTGGTCCAGAGATCTCCACTGCTGTCATGAAGATATTTGAAGCAGCTAAAGTTAGTACTAGATGAGCAAAAGAGAGTGAGAGGAAAAAGATCATAACGAGAGACATACATTTTTTTTTAATGAGTTATTAAATGCAGGCACGAATCACAATTCAAATTTCTAGCTAAAGTTAATGAATTATGTCTTTTATAATAATAATTAATTCATATGTATTTAATTTAGGCACCGATTCAGTGGGAAGAGAGAAATGTTACTGCCATTCAGGGACCCGGTGGCAAGTGGATGATTCCTCCAGATGCCAAAGAATCAATGGACAGGAACAAAATTGGTTTGAAAGGTAATCTGAGTTGTATTTATTGGATTTTATATAAATGGGTGTAAGAAATTTTTTACAGTGACAATAAATATATATGCCCATATATTTATTTTCCCTCTAAAAAATGGATGCTGCACCCTGTTTTCTAAATAAAATAATTTTTACAATACTCCTGGAAAGTGGTTTTTTTTTCCTTTTTTTATTAATACATACATGACAGTTCATTGAGTTGATAAATATTCTTTTCATAGTTTTATTCTAAAACGGTGTATTTAGGCAGTTCTAAATTATTGAACCTACAGGTCCTTTAAAGACACCAATAGCAGCTGGCCATCCCTCCATGAACCTGCTGCTGAGGAAAACCTTTGACCTCTATGCTAATGTGCGTCCCTGTGTGTCCATCGAGGGCTACAAAACCCCATACACTGATGTTGACCTGGTTACCATCAGGGAGAATACTGAGGGAGAATATAGCGGGATTGAACATGTGGTAAGACCCCTGAATCATTCCATTTATTTAGTATTAAATCATTGCAGGTTTCTATTGTATTAATTTCCCTTTGTTTACTATTAAAACATAAGTTTTAGTCAGACTGTTCCATACTTGTCATTTCAGATTGTGGATGGAGTTGTGCAGAGTATTAAGCTCATTACAGAACAAGCCAGTCAACGCATTGCAGAGTATGCTTTTGAATATGCAAGAAACAATCAGAGGGCCAGTGTTACTGCTGTTCATAAGGCAAATATAATGTATGTTGTATTCAGTACAAACCACTTTAAGTAATTTGCCATTCTAAAGCCTTTTACTGATATTAGGTGGTTGTTCACTGTTGACAATCTTTTGCAGGCGGATGTCAGATGGACTTTTTCTACGAAAATGCAGAGAGGCTGCCGAAAAGCACAAAGATGTGAAATTCACTGAGATGTACTTGGATACTGTGTGCCTTAATGTAAGCCCCAAAAGCTTGTCTTAGAAATTAGATTAATGTGGGTTCAAGTTTTAAATGAACCAAATTCAGTGTTTTGGTGCATTCTTACAACTGTAAGTAACAACATAATCTATTCATGCTTACAGATGGTGCAGGATCCAACACAGTTTGATGTTCTGGTAATGCCAAATCTGTATGGAGACATCTTGAGGTAAGTAATCCTCATCAGGAAATAGTTTACATTGTTCATCTTAAAAATATCACAATCTTAAGACCAAGAAACCAGGGTGACGTCCGTGGATTATGGTAGAAATATTTTGCTAAGCAAGAACACAAGCTTAATGTTAGCCATAGTCATTTATGCTCATCTGAACTGTAAAAATTTGACAGGACAAAGAAATTAAAAGGTATATGAAATTACTCAGCAAGGTACACCACAAATAAATGTAGAAGTAACTTGATGTGTTTACTGTTACAGTGATCTCTGTGCCGGATTAATTGGAGGTCTGGGAGTGACTCCTAGTGGAAACATTGGCGCAAATGGTGTTGCCATATTTGAGTCGGTACGTTGCTTTAGTCTCAATTGTCAAATTCCTTTTTCATCACAGATTTCAAGTAATAACAATCAAAATACAAGTTGCTCAGAAGAAATGATGGATGGTGATTCTTTTTGTCCTGCCAGGTTCATGGAACCGCACCGGATATAGCAGGAAAAGACATGGCCAACCCCACCGCCTTGCTGCTCAGTGCTGTAATGATGCTGCGGCACATGGGCCTGCATGCCTATGCTAAGAACATCGAAACTGCTTGTTTTGATGCTATCCGAGGCAAAAAGGTAAAGTATTTTTTTAAAAAATACAGTCTTTGATAAAATTACATTGTAATAAATTAACATTTTATTCTTGTTTTTCAAGGTTCTTACCAAAGACCTGGGAGGAAACTCCAAGTGCTCAGAATTTACAGAAGCAATATGTCAAAGAGTGCGAGACATGGAGTGAAAAGAGTTAGTGAGGCCAGAAGGTACTTGATGGGGTTTGAGTTGGTCAAAATTGTACTGCGTCGTCACATTTTTACCAAAACATGTATTCAGAACTCAGGACTTTAAGATCCTGAATGTTTTCATTCATTTTCTGCACATTCCAAGCTGTCTTAAAACATTTAACTTTCTTCATATGTGATGTACACACAGTTTTTGACTTCCTTAAAATCTTTGGCCTATGGGGAAATTTGTCTGTTTGATCTAATGTGTTTGGCACTGTTATATTTGGACACAGTCCAGATGATTGCTTGGGAAATAGTCATTTGATATCATGGCAAAAGTCTTCATTTGTGTCACTGAATATGCTTTACGTTTATGAGCTTAAAGAATATTGCTTTAAACATGATCAGGCTTCCATAACACAAGACCTGATATTTTGCCCTTAAGTCTTCTTTTTTTGCAAATATCATGAATGTGGAAAAGAATGCCATCAGAAATGCCAGAATTTGAATTGTTTTTATTTACATCATTATGCAAGACATTTGTTAGTATGCCAGAGTGTCTCAGCTGCTGTTATTTACTGCTGGTGAAATTTAAATCCATAGTTAAATGTGTTTTATCCTAAATTATTTTGAACACATACTGAGTGTCACCAATTGTGTACACAAAATATCAAATAATATATCAGCAATTTCTTTTAAAATTCAAGAATCTAGTTCGGGCAACAGACAACTATGTGTTAAATACAATGACTTCAGAATTTGGAAAAAAATACACTGGAATGGTCAGAGTCCCTGCTATCCAAAACAGAACAAAATATTACGTATTAAAATATTAAATAAAACGCTTTGAAAAAATAAATATGTTCTGTTATATTATGCACTGCAAAAGGATGAGCATGTAATTAAATTCACATTGAAGAGTGATGTGATGTGTGATTTCAAACAGTTACAGAATAATTTCCTCAGGAACATGATGCTTCTTTGTAAAGGCTCTCTATAATCTCGTGGTACATCTTCAAGACAACAGGACGGCGAAGCTTCATTGTGGGACCTGAAAAATTGCATTAGACAAGTCAAGTTTATTTTATGTAACCATCTTATATTCTGTAAATGCTATAATTAAGCCATTAAGTCGTGCTTTACTTGCCCAGTTCCCCTCCTGAAACTGAAAAGTCCTTCCCCAAAATAGCCCACTTTTGTATACGTTGGGCATTAGAGATGGCTACAGAGTTGACTCTGTCTATTCCCTCTTGAATTGCGTCGTACACCTCTTTGTCTCTTCTTCCAGTTATGTCAGACACTTTGCATGCTTGGCTGCCTTGCTGTCTGCAAAACTCCACGGCCTCCATGCTCAGCTCCTCTGTTGGCTCCATGGTTTCTGCATTGCTACAACACTGAAATGCAGAATTTCATCCCCAACATCACATCATTCCACAGAAAATCACAACTGCAGGAGAATTAAAACGTATGTTTCTCTCAAATACTTTATACTTAGCAATTTGGAACACGACGAAAGTTTAAACAAAATAGCACTCCACTGAAATCAGTACACCTGTGACAAACTAATGACAGTTTACCTTTAAAGTTAATAGCATGGACAAGAACTTCCTCTTATCACCAATCAGCATGGCATTGCTGATGATAGGAAGCTCCTTTTTTATAGCTTCCTCTATTGGAACAGGAGCAACGTTCTCCCCTCCAGCTGTGATGATCAACTCTAAGTGGAAAGAGAGGGCCTGCTGACATTTCAACTGTTTATGAAACAAAACAAGGACAGAGGAAGGAATATCTTGTTCCCTGAACATGAACTCAGATATGGAAAAGGACTTTACACAACGTGAACTCACACAGTTTGCTGCAAGTGACCGTTTGTACTCAGATTGTGTTACCTTTTATCCTTCCTGTTATGTATAAGAAGCCCTCTTCATCGATTTTCCCCAAGTCACCAGAATGCAGCCATCCATCTTCATCCAAAGCTTCCCTTGTTTTGTCCTCCATGTTGAGGAAACCCATGAAAATGTTGCGTCCCCAAAAGCAAATTTCACCAATCCCTTCAGAGTCCACATTGGCAAGTTTGTATTGACAGCCAGGCACCACTTTACCACAGCTATGCGAAAAAGAATGTTGTCTCTTATTTGGCACTCAAAACATTAAAATTCAAAATATAAGCATACAAACATGGCAGATTTTACAATCCCTGTGGTTTTACCTTGGTAGTTTGTAAGCGTTAGGGCCTGACATGAAGTGGGGTCCTGTGCACTCGCTCATGCCGTAGGCTTCATACAAGCGAATGTTTAGGCTGAGGAAAAACTGCACAGTTTCACTTCCGATTGGTGCTGCTCCGGAGAAAAACTTTTCACAATAAGACAGGCCCAGCTCTGCACGAAGCTTCTGCAGCACCAGAATGTCAGCCAGGAAGAAGAGGAAGGGTTTTTCATCATCCCTTTGAAAAATAAGAGAATTTAAAAAACTAATCAAACTATTTGTTGGCATACATTTTGGACCCATAAAAAACATAAATACCATGGCTGTTATTGCCCTCAAATTATATAAAAGTTGCAACACATTTCAGATGAATTCAGAAAATTCAAACCTATTTTGCACCTACTTCAGCATACACCTTTGACTGGCTTCCAGGCTGACTGACATTGCCCACGACACCAGTTTTCTTTTAACATATCCACACTGACTAATTCCCAACTTTATCTTCTCCATCATTTTCTCCCATACCCGTGGAACACCCATGTGGGATGTGGGACAAACTTCTCGTAAAGTAGTTACCAGGCTTCCCTGTTTTAAAGAGAATGATTTAAAAAAAAATCACTAAAAACAATTTAGCAGCGTTTAAATGCATAAAATTATGATCTGTATTGTTCAGATTTTTTCTTCACAGAACTAATGTTTTTAATTAAATATGTGTATTTTTTTAACAATTTAACACACTTACTAAAGGCTCGCACCCAAGCCTGTTAAAGTTTAAGCTGAGTATGAGCTCAGTTGAAGTATTTTTATTTCTACCTTTAAGGCATCTGGCTGTGCAAAGTACACCAGCTCCCCCCACTGGATGCCTGTCCACAGATCATAGATCTGAGCAGCAATGTGGCTTAGAGGCAGATAGCTCACAAGTGACTCCTGTTTAGTATCTGCTGGATGCATGTCTCCAACCCTACTGGCACATTTGGCAGTCCAAGTGATCTGTATAGTTATCACAAACCAACATGGAACATTATTTCTTTAACATATAATATATTTACATATAACAATATCTTACTGAGTTTAGATGATTATGAATAAGTATGACACTTACATTATCATGACTAAGCATGACCCCTTTTGGCATGCCTGTAGTGCCAGATGTGTAGATGAGGACGCAACACTGGTTTGCTTTCTGACTGCTGATGATATCATCCAGGTGTTTGTCAGAAATATCCTGACCCAGCTCCAGGAACTCCTCCCACTATCCAAAAACAACAGTATGACAATTTAAACACAACACGGACTGCCACTTTGGTGTGAACTGTTTTGTCTGGCATTAGAAATACTTACAGAGTGGAGATTTGAGATCTGTTGTAGCTGTCCACTGTACTGCACTATGGCTTTCAAATGGGGTAGTCTATCCCTTACCTATAATAGCAAGATGGGGGTCATTTTTAAATGAATGGATACTTGTCTATAGTTGGCCTATATTTAAATCAATTTAGTCTTACCTGCAATATCTTATCCAGTTGCTTTTGGTTCTCTACCACAATAATGTTAGCTTTGGAATCACTGGCAACATAGTGACAAGCTTCTGGTGAGTTTGTTGCATAAATTCCTGTCATTATTCCTCTGTAATGAAGAACAAATGGTAATAATAATCATGGGATAAAAAAAAGAAATCTGTGAATGTGTGATGAATAAGATTAGAGAGTGCTAACAGCTAAACAATGTACAGTGTGAACAGTTATTAAAATACTCAGATTAGTGATTGATCTGTTGTTGGTATGTGTAATTCTCACCCTGCCAAGATGGCACCAACTGCAGAGAAGAACCATTCAGCCGAATTGAATCCCAGTATTGCCACTCCGTGGAATCGCTCTAAACCAAGCTGCACAAGCAACACATTTTTTTCTTTGCTTTTGGAAAACTGGCCATTGACAGTGTCACTTAGCATTCACTGAAAAGGTGAAGTCTTTTTTTTTTTGGCGGGGCGGGGGGGTTACCTTTATAAAACTCTTGGCTGCTTTCCTGCAGAATTGATAATACTCCGAGAAAGTTATCTTTTCCCATTTGTTGTTCTTCTTGCTGGCAAGTGCATGCAGGTTTCCATATTTTTCAGCCGATGCTTTGAACATCTGGTGGACTGTGACAGGTTCCTCTGGACATCCCTCGTCAATCCTCAGCTTCACAGATTTTCTAGCATCAGTGGTCCAAAGAGACTGAGCAGGAGCAAGACAAGTGCTGGCAAACTCTTCAGTAGCCTTCTCTCCTACAAAGATAGAAATCTTAAATCTGTGAATCAAACATGGTCTTTCAGCTGTGGAAGACAATCAGTTTTGTTTTCTGTTTAGATCTCTCTTTCAGTAGCCTAATCTGATCTCATAACTCACCAACAGCGGTAAGTACTTCACTGCTTGTCAGCAACTGTGCCATAGACTCCTGAGATGAGGACACCACACTGAAACAAACAGCAAAAACAGCTCGTGTAAACTCTGGCTCAAATTCTGGCAAAGGATTGGCTTGCTGTTTTCATTTTATCACATGGTTCTAATTTTCAGCTGCATTGTTTAGACAGCACAATGTCAGGCTTTTGGTGCAGCTAAACCCCCTTTGCTTTGTCCATAGGAGTATTTTCAATGACAGCAAAATGACAGTTCACTCCAACTCATTACAAAATACAATAAACTCGTTGAATTGCACTGACTTTTAAGCATCCATTCCTTGTCTATATTCACAATGAGGTAGTAAAGAGCTACTTAACAGCAGATGGGCAAGTATGTTTATTCAACACTTTGGCAAAACTGGTGATAGACTGCAGAATACAGAGAAGTTACGGTCAACAACAAGTTAATTTTAGATAGCTTACCTGTCCTCAAGTATGTCGATGAGCTTCTTTTTTTCTGGAAAGGTTCTAATGACAGAAGAAGATCACCTGTTACAAGTTCAATGTGCCTCATGAAGTGTTCAGTGACTGTGAAGCCTGGAAGACTGTGGGTACCACTGCAATGAACTGGTCTGCTCACACTGGGCTGTCATGAATTTAAATTAGCTCAGTCTTTTCATGTGTAAAGCAGTCTTATATTATTCTCCAAATCACACACTGAGTTGCAAATAAATACATTCATAAATCTATGTGGCTTTCAATTTTTATCAAGCCATGCTGTTTTCTATAAATATGTGGAATACAGGAGTACATCAGGAAGATGACCCTTAACTGTTTAATGAGAAAAGGAAGAACTGTCATGGAAAAAAGTTTTACTCTGAACAGCTGATACTGAGAAGTGGTGCTAGTGGCTACAAAAGGTTGGTCTGAAATGCAGTCCTGAGGCACAAATAAGTTTCATAAGAACCCCAAGTACAGGCTTTGCAAAGAGGTCTTCAAAACAATTTATCATCATAGTAGTGGGGTGTAAGTAAAAAATACAGTGTATATAGAACGTCACAACCAAGTGGCAGAAATAGTGTACAGGTATATCTATATCAAATATGGGTTGAAATCCCAAAGAGAATAAGGAAGATCTCATTGGCAAGCGTTAATTTTTCACCTACAAGAAACAATTAAAAAATGTACTGAATAGGGCTTACAGTTGAAACTTTAAAGTATTTTTGCCATTGTGGAGATGCAAGGAGCCCTTGTATCCGTTATTAACTCTTGCACATAATGTAAGCTTTAATAAACCGTAACGGTGGAAGTCTAAAACGTACATCTACATTCTCCTCAGTCGCAGCGTCTCTTAATTTAGCAGGTACAAACTTTCCCCACCGTCTTACTACATTTGCTCGTTATGTAATATTATAAACGCTCCCTTCACCCACTGTTCTTTTTTAATCAAAGTAATACAACTTCTAGAAATTAGGTCAAGATATTCAGGAAGATGATACTGCAGCAGCACCCCCTCCCTCCTGCCCGTTTTTGCACCAGTCCTTTCTAGACTCCGCTGCGCTCCCAGTCAACGACACATCCGGTCTCTCCTCAGAGCGCTCGAGAAAGTTCTGCGCAGCGGCGCGGCTATAAGACTGAGCCGCCTTCCCCCTGACAACTAGATTCAGAGTTAAGTGGCACCCTAGCAGTCCTAGAATCTCAAGCACTTGGCAAGTAAGTTTCCCTTACGACTGTTTTAAAGATTATTTAACTGGAGAGCTTCAACATGCTAGCGGAGCCATTCAGTCTTTATGTTAGCGGACTACTTTTCTGTTATCAAATGCACGTGCTGTCGGTTTCTTAACGTTATCGATTCAAAACGTGTTGTAACTGACTGAATTTAAAATATCTCTACCGATATTACCAAATGTCTTTAAGCTGATCCAGATGAAACGTTAAGGGTAATGTGAAAATTATTAGAGTAATGCTTGCTAACATCAATGCTTTGTCATGTTTTTTTTTAACTTCTACATCGATAACAAATCATATTAAACAATTAGATAAATTAAGGCTTTCCTCCCTCTTTTTATTTATTTATTTTTTTTATTTCTATTACTATTTTTGAAGGCAGTTCACCATGGTTCACGAAACCGGTTACTACGATCTCTTGGGTGTCAGCCCCAAAGCCTCACCAGAGGAAATCAAGAAAGCCTACAGAAAACTTGCACTGAAATATCACCCTGACAAGAACCCAAGTGAAGGAGAGAGGGTGAGTGAAGCAGAATGGGCTTTTACGGTGTCATTACACTCGCCAGAGGACCGCTGGAAATGGCCTGTCTAATTTTAAAACCTCATGCCTCGATCAGAGGACACCGGGAACTTTCTGGAACCATCCAGACCGCAGCCTCACTGTTGACGTTGGGAAAGACTAGCCTTCACACTGAACTGAAATGCCTGTTCAGTGTATAGGCAATTTAATTCGTATTCAGTTGAACATACATGTTTAGAAATAATCTTTTAGTACATTTAGAGACTTCTGCTTTTAAAAATAAAATAATGATCATCTTAGTGCTAGTCACCATCCACTACATGAGAGAATGGTAGACTTTTCTAACCTCAGCTTTGTTTTAAAAGTGACTCAGTGGTTTTTCTTTTATTTTAACAGTTCAAGCTCATCTCTCAAGCATATGAGGTGCTGTCTGATCCAAAAAAGAGAGACCTGTATGACCAGGGAGGGGAACAAGCCATCAAAGAAGGAGGCATGAGTGGAGGAACGTCTCCAATGGACATGTTCAATATGTTCTTTGGAGGAGGTGGACGGATGCAGAGAGAGAGAAAAGGTCAGATATGTTTTTAAAGTTAGAACTTTTGCTTGATGCTGTTAGTAATAATTGCAATCTTGTGGTATTAAGCATTTATTTTCCCCTGTAGGAAAGAATGTTGTCCACCAGCTCAGTGTTTCTCTGGAGGAGATGTACAATGGGTCTACAAGAAAGCTTGGCCTTCAGAAGAATGTCATTTGTGAGAAATGTGATGGTCAGTGCTGAAGAAATTTTTAAAAAGAAAATTTATGCTGTTATTTTGGGGTCTAGAATGTATATGACAGTATAGAAAATTAGCTTATACTAGTTTTTGTTTTTAATCACAGGCTATGGTGGTAAAAAGGGCACATTGGAGAAGTGCTCCAGCTGCAAAGGAAGAGGAGTTCATGTTAAGGTGCAGCAGGTTGGGCCTGGCATGATTCAGCAGATCCAAAGCATGTGTCCAGACTGCCAGGGGCAAGGCGAGAAGTTTAACTCGAAGGACCGCTGCAAGAACTGCAATGGACACAAAGTAGAACGCAAGAAGAAAATACTTGAAGTTCACATTGACAAAGGTAAGCCAGCTTCAACATAAAAGAGGTATATTTTTTTCCCAAAATCCTGAGTAGTGAGTGGCCCAAACTGAAAATAAATGTGTTTATTAGGTATGAAAGACGGTCAGAAAATCACATTCCACGGAGAGGGTGACCAAGAACCTGGGTCGGAGCCTGGAGATGTTATCATTGTCCTGGATCAGAAGGAGCACCCAGTTTTCAAGAGAGAAGATGATAACTTAATAATGAAGATGAACATCAAACTTGTAGAGGCTCTGTGTGGTTTCAAGAAGACCATTGAAACATTAGACAACAGAACACTCATCATTAGTTCCCAGCCAGGTACAGTAATTGCAACAGCTGATCAGAAAAGGTTGAACATGTTTTTTTTTCTTTTTGCTTTGTTTTGTTTTTTCCTCTGAGTATTTGCTTATGTTCTAACTTGTGCAATTTTGTCAACAGGTGAAGTAATCAAGCACAATGAAATCAAATGTGTTCAGAATGAGGGCATGCCAATATACAGGGATCCTTATGAAAAAGGACAGCTTATCATTCGGTTTGAGGTAAGACAGTAAAAACAGATCCAGTCACATGACTATATAGGTAAATCTTTCAGAGACATCTGAAACAAACAGCTAAAAAAAAATTTATCTTGTAGGTGGAGTTCCCAGAAAATCACTGGCTCCCAGAGCATCTCATGTACCAGCTAGAAAGACTCCTCCCTGCCAAACAAGATGTGATGATTACTGAAGACATGGAGGAGGTGGACCTCTGTGAGGTGGATCTGCAATCACAACAGAAAAACTACAGTGGGGAAGCATATGAGGAGGACAATGAGGGTCCCAGAGGCGGAGTGCAATGTCAGACACAGTGATTGTAGTCTACAGGGCCAGTTCTTTGTAAAGCATGTGGGATTTTTATTCATGTTTTGGATTATTTTATTTGTTTTGTAAAGGTTCGGCCCATGCCTTTAAGTTCATACTTCATAACTGTAATGTAAAAATTGTGGCATTACGCTTAGAGGGGTTGCCAATGTTTTTTTTTTTTTTTTTCTTCTTTCTTTTGTGTGTGGTGGTACTACACAAACATGCACATGGAGAATTGTCCTAAGGTCATCAAAACCATATTTTTGTTTCTCTCTTGTATTCTCTGTTTAAGATCCATGTCATTTCTTTGTCTTTCTCAAATTAATGTGACAACTTTTCTTTTTTTTTTTTATTCAGAAGCTGAAAAGACTTTGTATGCTTTCTGTGAAGGTAATGTCAAGAAAAACACATTGGGTCATTTGTCAATAAAGTCACTGTGCCAAGCAATTTTCTTTGCTGGCTTGGTTGCACTTTAAAATTTATGATTAATTTTATACAAGCTGTACAATTAAAAGAAGCAGTTGAATACCTCAAACGCCTTAGTTCATGAGGAGTATGGTAAAACTATAAGTAAGTGGTATATTTCCCATTAAACATTTCTTCTGGAAGGAGCAACCTCTGAAGATTATGGTGTTTTTGCTCATGGTCAGGTCAGGTTACCCATCAGATTTAGTCATCTAATTACATAAAGACTAGTTTGACAGTTGTTATAGATCCACAAAGCTATTTATACCTTTGGTATAAATTGTGGCTCATTGAATGAAAATGGACCGTCAAAAATTGTTGATCAAATTTAGACATGTGAAGATATGTCACACTGTTGCATGCTGGGAAAGGATTATCATCTTGTAAGGAATACTCATCACTGTTGACATAGTGGAGAAGTAAGGAAAAAAATGGAGAAAGAATGACCTCATTGGGAGTTAAAAATGTGAATCACCTGCAAAATCTGACCCTCATTTATAAGACTTTATAAGACTTTATTAAATGAATTGCAATGTTTTCAAATACATTCAGCTGTTTTGTGGAATCAGATGCAGTGAAGTTTTTGAGTTACTATATTGATGTTATTTAATGCTGAATGCTTTTTTGTTTAATGCAGTGGACAATTCATTTTAACATTTAGTTATGAGGGAAAAAACATTTAGTTTTGAGAATTAGAAATGGACTGAGATTTGATTTTAGAGATTAATTCTACAGTTTGTGCGCTACAGTTTTTGCATACAAAAGACAGCCTAACTTCACCTTCACATGTGCAGCTAAATGTGCAGAATAACTTTTTGGCAAACAGCTGTTAAACATTGTAAACAAATTCTTTGGGCCAGAAATTCAGATACTTGCACTGTTAACAGCAACTGGGACCCAGAATCTGATGGGTCACAGAATTTGATGTCACACCAGCACCAGGTTCAGTGAAAGAAGGGATATTGCGTTTTTCCAAATTATTCAGGCAACATAGGAAGCTAACGTGCTTTTTCTGACTTAAATGAACGAGCCTATTTAGCTGCAACTGGCGTTATGGGAACACTATACACCTTAAGTAAATACATAATTTATTCTTTTTTAAGTAGAGGCAAATAATAACAAAGACTGGACCTCAAAGAATAAGGTAAGTACTTTTTCTCGCATGGCATGAAATTAAGTAGACGCCACCTTGTTTGACAGTCAGGCACCTAACTGCTTTATTTTTAACATATTCAGACAAAATAGATAAAATAAGTAACAAAAACAAAAAGAAAGGTAACATCACTCATGTGCTGCTGCTACAGGTCGAACAACACCATTTTTAGGAGAGTTTTGTGCATTTATTAAATTCATGCCGGTTTAAAAGTCGTCCTTTGCCTTTTAACTACACATCCCATGATGCAAAGCAACATAATACGTCACCCATATCCGGCACCGGGTCTGCTCTACTGCCTGTCTGTTCGAGGCGGCAACCGACAGCCGAGGACTTGTAGACCAGAGATCCCAGGCAGTTTGTGATATTGAAACGTTTGTGGTCACATTTAGTTTAAATGGCGAAAACGTACGATTACCTATTTAAACTGTTGCTTATAGGAGACAGCGGAGTCGGCAAGACATGTCTGCTATTCAGATTCAGCGAGGACTCCTTCAATACCACCTTCATATCCACAATAGGTGAGTACCCTGCGGACGCCCCAAGGAAAAATACATAAAAATATGATTCAGCGGTTTACTTAACTGTATAGGTTTACGTCCTTTATCAGTAGAGTCTTTGATATTGTCATTTATTATCATTATGATTGTTATTTTGAAATGTGTGTCATGCACACCCTTATGTCTAAAAAAGGTTGTAACTGCATGAGAGCAAGACAATGGGATAAAATAAAAAACAAAAATGTTTTTTTTCTTGAGGCTCACGTCCACTAGTGAGGTGAAATACTTATAAAGAAAATAAAAAAGTAGGCTTTTGACCGTAAACAGCGTTAACCTACTGCTCCATATTGTTCATATCAATACTGCTAGTGCTAATTTTATTTTCCAAACCCCCTGATGTACCCTGAACTACTTTTTGCCAAGGCAGTTTTGTTGTTATCTTAAATGATGTCCTGCTAAATGTTGGCTCTGTAGTTTCTTTAAGGAGAAATATGTGGTTTCCTGTGTGGCTGTTTCATTTCGGATGATGTCATGTAAACTGATCAATGCAGTAAGCATGAGCTTACGCCACTCTGTCTGGACTTATTTCAAATGCAGGGATAGACTTCAAGATCAGAACAATAGAGCTGGACGGAAAGAGAGTCAAACTCCAGATTTGGTAAGTGTATTTTGAGTGAGTTTTCTCTTTTAAAAAGGAGACTTGCTATTTGAAAGAGAAGCTTCCTTCCAGACCTTATCTATTTGATTGATGTACTTAGGGACACTGCAGGGCAGGAGAGGTTTCGCACCATCACCACAGCTTACTACAGAGGAGCCATGGTAAGTCCCTCCATTTCCAACTTGCCCCTATACATTTTACTTTCCCTTTCTTTTCAGGGCTCCATAATTTTTTTTTTCTTTTCCTTTCATTTTTACAGGGCATTATGTTGGTCTATGACATCTGCAACGAGAAATCCTTTGACAACATCAAAAACTGGATTAGAAATATTGAAGAGGTGAGCTCTGAATTTATATTACCAACACTAAAAGCGTCTTTCTTTAGGATGAAAGTGTAATCATCAGAATTGCTGTTCGACTTTGTCATTGGACAAGTTTAATATTTTTAACAACCTTTTCTAATGAGCCTTTTCAATTCACTCAGCATGCCTCGTCAGATGTGGAGAAGATGATCCTTGGTAACAAATGTGACATGACTGACAGAAGACAGGTGTCTAAAGACAGAGGTGAAAAGGTGAGTCTCTGCAGCCAGTCATTGCTAAAAACATTTCCAAGGTTAATATAAATGCAATTTTCTTATGCAGTATAAAACACTAACATTGTATTTTTTCTCCTTTAGCTGGCTATTGATTATGGAGTTAAGTTCTTGGAGACAAGTGCAAAGTCTAGTTTAAATGTAGAAGAGGTAAGCTGAACGCTAGCGCCCTGAAAGTATCGTACATAAGTGCTTCTATAGTTGATATGTATAAAACCATTGCTTTTTCTGTCTCTCCAGGCTTTTTATACTATGGGAAGAGGCATATTACACAATCTGAGCTCGAAGACTGTAAGTTGTGAAGAACTTCTTAAAACAGATCTTACAATTTAATTGACTTAAGGCTGAATTTATGACACTTTCTCACTGTTGTATCTTTTCCTTGGTAGACTGACAACAATGGAGGATCAGGGAACCCAGTCAAGATCACTGATAAGAAGTCAAAGAGAATCAAATTCTTCAAGTGTTCGCTCCTTTAGGCTGCTGGGTTCCAGAGTTCATGTTTCCAGCATTGCACTGCTGTTTTGGAGGGTTCCTGCCTCTCGGGCTTTCTCACAAGTAGCAGCACTGCTCATTACTGCCAGCTAAGGTCACTGGTTCATGGGTGCTTGAGACACTGCCCTGATCTGCTAACCAGAAGAAGATCAATGAGGAATGAGGCCTAATACTTTATATATGCTCATGCAAAAGACTTGTGTGCAATCATCAGCAGTGGTTTGTAGCTTGCCTTGCAGTGCCTTCTTACGGTGGGGAATAATTCTGCTGGCATTTGGAAGACATCTGTTGGATATCATGAAAATATCTTAGACGCACATTATTGTCTTATAAGGGTGAAGAAAAAAAAAGAGAGAGGTTCTTTCATATATTGTAGCATAATTTTATACACAACTCCTGTTGTCATATTTCCTATGATGATGGTGTGAGATAGGCATAATACGTCTTAGCATTGATTGTAATTGTGTGAATTAACGTATATTATTAAGCTTTTGGCCTTCAGTTGCACTGGTATCCTTTCTGCCTCAGACGTGCTGCATTGATGTGACAGAAAAGACAAAAATATGCATGATAGCTAACTTTAGCATTTTTTAAATGTATTTAATCATTTCTCACATTGAACCTATACAGGTTTTTATTTAAAATGAAACTGGAAGGAGTGTTTATTTCTTGGAAGATGAATGCAGATTTAATACAGTTGTCAGTATTTGCATGAGAGCTATTGAAATACCCCCTGATGGGTTATTGCTAAGCACAAGGTATCAGAAGAAAACGTTTACAGACAGTATTTAAATATGGATATATAGAATGTTAATATTCTCGCAGTTCATGTTGTGTATGCATGTGTTTCTTATTTTCTCCTGAAGCAGTAGAAATTCATGAGTTTCCCTGTTACATGTCCACCATGAAAACACAGAAACTTGAGAAAGCTGTGACGTGATTGTCTCTGTAAGCTCTTGTATGTTACACCAATGGAAAGTAGCAAAAGTAAAGAAAGTGGATCTTTTTAAGTTTGAGCTGGTTTTCACTAAACATGTATTAACAGCTAACATTGAAAATGTTGATGTGTGTGTGTAATTGACCCATCACTATCGGTTTGTTGTTAGTTTTGTGAGGACAGTCTCAAACTAACATGAAAAGATTAGCTTGCTTTTCAGTCTTGCTGTCATCATTCTGTTCTTTTTCTTTCACTTCTTCATGCTCTTGTTTTGTTCCTACTTCTGTTCCTGAGCACCGTCTTTCTTCCCTGCCTCCATCATCTTCTCCTTCTCATCCGGTCCAGCGGCTGACGCCCTGCTGGCTTCAGCCACGTCTTTCTCACTGCTGGCTCTCTGCTCCTTCAAGGCTACAATGGGCTTTGCTTTCTTGTCGCTGGCATTACAACTCTGTGACCTGTGAGATCGCAGATTCCTTGCATCAGCTACAGTCAGATACTCGGTGGTGTCTGAGAGGTATCTTTTGGCCTTCGTCTTTTTCTCAGCTCCCTCTGGTTCTGTTTCTAATAGAGTTCCTTTCCTTGCTGAAGGGGTTAAATCAGTCTGGCTTGGGATCTTATGCCCTGCAGGTGCTGTAGCAGTTTGAAACTGCTGGGTAAGGGCTCTGACTGCTGATACTTTAGGCATATGACCCAAAGCGGTGGTATGGATTTGATATTCCACATTTTCCGGCCACTGGTTTGAAGTTTTAGTTGGCACGTCATCACCTGCCTCTTCTGGTTTGTAGATGATGCTGCTCATAGTCCTCTTCTTTGTGATAGGAGATGTCTGACTTTGACCTTCAGCAGGAAGATATCTCAGAGATTTTGCCCTCCTTGGAGAAGATGAAGTTCCTGTTAGTTTGATGCTCACAGTGGGCTCAGCAAGTTGCTCTGGTTCATCAGGAGGGTTGACAGTGATGGTGCTCATGGCCCTTCTTTTCGTCAGAGGAGATGTGGGTTGATCTTCAGCTGGATAGAGTTTCAAAGATTTAGTCCTTTTTGGAGGGGACAAAGGTTTTAGCCAGTTTTTATCTATTAATCTATCTAACATCATTGTGCTGCCTTGTTTTGTATCGGTCATGGTCTCCTGACTTGATGCTTCAGAGATGGGCTTTTGTTCACATGGAGATATAAGTATGTCCACACATGAACCAGGTCGTGATCTCACCAAACCACCAACCTCTAAGGTCTGACCGCTTTCCTTGGTGTTGAGAGCGCAAGTACTGGATGCTTGGTGCAAACTCCGTTCTCTCTCTAGGCCCCCCTTGTCATCTGCTTCCTTCTGCTTGGATGCAAACTCCTCCATGTCCATGTGGAAACGGTAAAGGCTGTAACCATCAGCACTGTTGATACTGCCCTGGCGAAGGAGAGAGGAGGGATCACACACCGATGAGTTTCGTGAAAAGGTTCTGGTCAGCTCCAGTCTGTCCACCCCAGCAAGCTTTTCCAGAGCGACAGCCATACGTCCGTGGATTTCTTCTAGCTGGGCCAGACGCAGGTCCACTGTCTGCAGGGACGCCTTCATGGTGTTCTCTCTCTCATTTACCTCCTCCAGACGCATTGACATGTTCTCAACTCTGCAGAGACCATAAAAAATTGCAGTTTATGAAAACGAAAAATTCTTTGAACTATTTAAATTAAGTCTGAGTTAGCCATTTACCTCTCTGAAGTAACCTTGATACGTTCATCACTTGAAGACTGTTGCTCATCCTCTTTTTCACGGAAATATTCCTCCACACATTGCTCTTCAAACTCGTACAGATTTTTTAGCTCCTCTGGATTCAGCCTGAGCTCTGAGGAAAACAATATATGATGTTACATCCCTTTAAGTTAGTCAAGTCCCTGTTTAAAACACAATTAACCATATATTACAGTGTATTCAAGTATTTAAACATGACATTAAAGCTGCTTCACAATTCTAAGATGTTTGGATAAATAAAAAAAAACTAACTGAGGCCCCGGTCCTTCTCATCCAGTTCACCCTCCTGTTTCTTCTTCGCACAGCGCCGAAACAGCCTGTTGAAGAGGATATAGAGGTGGCTGAAGATGATGAGCGGAGGAGGCAGAATTGGACGATCATGAAAAGTCATGATCAGCTGATATCTTTGAAACTTCCACACTTGGTTGGAGATGGACTTGACTTCAAAGAAGGTGTTGCTGTGGAAGACAATATGAAAACCAATGATTACAGACTGAGTTGGCAGATTTTCTTGCACAGTAATGGATCATTAGGTCGACATTGAGACATTTGTTTACTTGAATACTGCAATGAGCAAGTTGACCAGAAGAATGTTTGCTACGAGAAGGTAGCAGGCCATAATAGCAGGTGTGAGCCAGGCGCCAGGGATACATGGAGGAAGTTTCTTCCCATCCTCGTCATATAAATGTTCACCACATGGAGCTGTGGGGAAAGGAAGTTATAACTACAGGTTTCTTTTAAAAAAAGACAGCGGAAATTTAATTAGACTGTCATCCTTGGCTTAGAGACTACTTACGGTTGATTTCCATTGCATAGACTTGTAAATTCCCAGAAAAGTGCAGGTCCAAAGAAACACAGCGAAAGTGTTAATTATAATAAAAGTAAAGTTTTTTTTTGTTTGTTTTGTTTTTTTTTTTTGTTTGTTTGTTTTTAGGTATTTCTGTCAAGGTGAAGCTTTTTTTTTTTCTTTTTATAAAAGAATAGACCGGTGGTCCTCAATCTCATTAAACTTAAGTGGGTACTGATTTGTGGAAGAGACTGGGAAGTCAAACATTCAGTTTTCAGTAAAAGATAAATCCTACTTCGGAAAGAATTTTAAACCTCATTAACAAAAAAGGACAGGCAGCTTTATAAAATACAAATGGAAGTACTGATAAGCAAATCATATAAGCCATATATTACATTCAAATAACTCACAACATTTTTTATTAAGTTTTTTTCAGTAGTTGTTCATTTGGATGCCAGATGTGTTTTTCCAAGAGGTTTTACAGGGGCAGTTATATTTTTTGTGTATAATAGCATTTTAACTTGCATTTATAGATGCATCAAAGAACTGTTTTCACAATAGTTGTATTATATTTACATAAATGCAGTTCTGTCTGAAGCCCAAAAGCATTTCTGTCATGGCATTCAGGCTTATTAGAGATGTTACCCGCATCCCAACATACTAAAAATATTTGGCTGGTGTGAAATTCAGAACTAACACATATTTTAAACCTTATTTTAACAATATTTTGTCTATGTGTTGTACAAGCTCCAATTAAATATGTAGTTTAAATGATTTGCAAATCATTGAATGCTGGTTTGATGTAGATTTTAGCTGCCATTTAAACTTTAATAACATTGGAATTTTAGATTTTTTAAATGCCATAGTTTACCCTGACAGAAGAAACCCATTGAGAAAAAGAAAACTTAAAGGCAGATGATCATAAATTAAGAGATATATGCTCTACTTCTACTCATTTGCACATTATTATGATGTACAGCATAAAGAGTTATTACAAATGTACCAGCAGAGGGAGACAAGGCATTGATGGGTGACAGAGTAATATGCTGCAAGTAAAAATCACAGAATTAAAGACGTAGCACTTAATTAAAACACCGATCATCTGCCCAGGATAAGGAAACAAAATCTTACTATGAATTCTAGTCTTACGGTCTATCGAATCTGCAAAAACCTCTCCATAGATCATCCAGTAGGGCATGTAGAAGATGTTTCTGGCCAGGCGCCACGTGGGCTCCTCATCAGGGTGAAGGATAGCTTGCCGAGCCACCCCAAAACTCATCAGCACCACCAGCATGATCACCACAAAGTACATCATATCAATCATCTGAAAGGAAAACAAACATGATATCTGAGCTCAGTGTCCACTTTTAATGTCCATAGTGAAACGTTCTGATGATTCAGCTGCCATTACCATCTTCCCAATCATCATGACGTAAGGTCCAAGGTATTTATTTACACCAAAGATGTCCAATACGCGAATGTACCAGAAGATAATGTCTATACAGTAGATGACTCTGCCATAGCCCATGTATGGTTCAGGTTGCAGTCGCAGCATTAGCCCCAGAAGGAAGGTGGATATGGCAAACAGATCTGTGATGTTCCAGTACTCCTCCATCCACACACTTATCTTCTGTTTCAGCTTCCCTGGCTCTGACATCAGAATCTAGAAACCAGGGTTTCAGGGTCATTTGCAAGTCTTAATATTTGATGATCTGACTCTCAATGAGACCATACATTATTATTTATTTTTTTTACCTGTCTGACTTTTTCAGAGCCGAGAGTGAGGATGTATGCTATGACAGTCCACTCTTGTATAGATGGCCACCGCTCCATTTTTACCAGGATAATGTAATTATACAACATCAGATAGCTTAGATAAGAGATCTGTTAGAAGAACAAAGTCATAACACAATTTTAGTCAGTGATCAAGAAACAAAGTCTATATAATATAAACTTTTTTTTCCCAGATTCTTTAGTACTTGAAGGGAACTTACAGTGTTGAACCAGAACTTGGTGAAGGGTGCATCATAAAACTCAAAAAACCTTTTGCCGATGGGGATTTTACGGATGTTGGAGCTGCCATCCTCCTCATCACCTTTTCTGGAAGTTGCATCAGTGTTAGGATCCTGAAATAACACAGCAACGTTTCAGCTTGTGACTTTTTATTCTGACATTTACAGCATGTGAGAGGAAGTAAATCTGCAGCTCTGAAGGAGACCAATGAACCAGGACCTTGCTGGATTTTGTGTCATCATCCTTGTCTTTTCTTTCTTCTTTCTTTCCCGGTGCTTGGTAGGAAGTATCATCTCCAATACGGAAGTCCAACAGTAGAATCAGAGGAGGAAAGATGATTCCCAGAATAACCTAGACAAGATATCATACATAAAATATGACATTGAGATTTTATTTTCCAGTCAGGAACTATTTGTTTCTGTGATATAATTAAAAACATTATTTTAATGTGTACCTTGAGGCCTGGGTTTTTTCCAATCCTTAAGCAGCCCATCCACATGTCTGTGAGCAACATCTGGCTGCAGGTGTGAGCAATAAAGTCACGTTGCTTTGCAGCTACAGCCAGCTTCAGACAGGTGGAGTTACTCCAGTTAACCAGCTCATATGTTAAAAGTTTCATGGCCACCTGTTCGTCATGCTTATAGGACTGGTCCAACAGCTCATAGGCCAGCTGACCAAATTCCCTATGAAAGGGACACAACAATAAAAACTATTTCTATAAACAAGAAAATTAAGTATATGTATCAAAACTGTAAAGTAATACACACAAACACATGTAATGGGACTAAAATTTGAGTTATGTTTTAGATGACTGTGTTAGGCTGTGGCACTGACTTGGAGTTGTTCTCCAGGTCTTGGGAGATGTCATCCACCAGCTCACTCTCTGAGCATTCATGGGCCATGGCCTTATACAGTTTACAAGCAACTAACGCCTTTGCCATAGCCTCCTCTCCTCTCTGCCAAAGGAACAGCGCCATCTTCTGGCGCTTCAGCAGCACTGCCCACAGCATCAGCTCATGGAAGGGATACTTGAACCGACAAACCTCAGGGTCATCCACATCAATTTCCACCTCTTCCTCTTTCTTCTTTTTTGCCTTTTTCTTGCCTTTTGGCCTTGGTTCATCATCCTGATGAAAAGAAAAGGGTTTTTATGGGGATTCTGTTGCTGTGGCTTGATTGATGCCGTTTATTAACAGTATTGTCTTGTAAAGAGTAACCTTACTTCCATTCCCAGGAGTTTCAAAGCTTTTGGCTGCAAGAAGGGAACAGAACATTGTCCTTCATAATATGCCTTCCTTAAAATAATTAACAAATAATGTTTGAATTTTCTTTCATACATTCATACCCTTTTTAATCCATACAAATTATTGTACAGATTGCGGAATGCTTTCCTTGTGTAATTGCTCCTGTAAGCTCCACCCATAAGGTATTCCAGCACAAGACCAATGTCAATCAAAGTGATTTGATAATCTGGAGGAAGGTTCCCCTGCAGAATGACCACACTCATTTTATAGTTTGTGTAAATTTATGTGATATATAACATATGCTACATGTGTGAAAGTTTGGAAAAGATTTTTACCTTTTTGACATCTCTAACCACAACATGCAGTGTATTCGCAGGACCAAGTTTCTGAGAAAAGAGAAATTAGTAATACGGGTCAGCTTTTTACCACATTTTTCATTTTTGTCCTCTTATGATAGAGCTGTCCATCAGAATGCTCTGTTTGTCTCTTTAAGTTGTTTCTAGGACCCACCGTGTTGTATAGCTCCTCCAACCTTGGAATGGTGAGGAAGTGGTGAATGTTGACTCCATTTTCAAGCAGCAGTTTGACAAAGTCCACCCTGTCCAGCACTAGAGCATCCATCATGGCCTGCTCTAGCGAGTTCACCTGAGGAAATTGCACATACGAGGCACATTTACTGTGTGTGTGTCCTTATTTAATTATTACAAGTGCTTTTTTGTCAACTCTCTTCTCACCCAACGAATCAGCTCCAGCTTTCTTGGATCTGTTTCCTCTGGAGGTTCAGGTTTGGCCTTTCCCTTTCCCTTCCCCTTTTTGCCACGGGCCTTGTTGCGAGGAGCACTGGCAGGACTCCTTTGTCTTTCCTGAGCTGGAGCTGAAACTGTTGTAGTATTGGCAATGGCTCCGGCAGGCTGACCAGGTAGGAATCAAAGAAGAAGAAATGAGCGGTAACTCCTCTGAAGTGAAACATAACCATGTTACCCTTTTATTTCTTTACTACTACTATGTTTGAAAAAAGCAGCTCAGTTTATGTTGTTCTGTCATTGCACTGTATAATGTCAGTATGTTTGCTTTTATTAAAATTTATATCTAAAATAGTTTTTCCAAAGAAAACTGCGATCACAGTTTCTTTTAACTGCTCTTTAGCTGAAATGTCCACCCAGTGTGTGTGCAATGAGGGCTTTTAGTTTAAGCATTACATTTGTGTAAATTCCTTGTTTCAACAGGGGAATTTGTCAACAGCTCTTATGTCATGTTAGACAGATGCGTCATTCTGCACAGATATAGTCACACATTCCAAGTGAATCTAATTATGAGAAAAACACATTTTTGAATTAAGATGGAGCTTTCATTAGCCCTGCTTGAAACTGTTTTCCCAAATCATTTTCCTTTCTTTTACTCCTAAAAACAGACATCATGTGCAGTTTAGCAGTTGTGTGACATTGGTATGGATTGTTTATTTTGTGAGGACCACTCACTGGTAAATTGTGCCCATAAACAAAGATGTGATTGCGAGCAATATCCACTCTGTTCCAGGCCAGAGCCAAGCTGAGCTGGTCTGGTGCTGAAGCATTCGTGCCTGAAAAGACAGAGGGGGAGTCAGATCAGGAGATATATGCAGCAGTGAATCTGTAGTTGAGGCAAAAACATTCTCAGTATTTTTATGGCCACGGAAGCTTCTTTCGCCTCATTGCTGGTTGTTTCCTCCCCTTCTTCATAGCCACACACTCAAAGTCTCTCAGCTTAACAAAGTCATTTGTCCAAACAGCAGTTTTCCTCCAAAGGTTTTAAACCAAACTTCAGTCAAGACGCATTGCTGCTCAGTTTTAAACAGTTCATGTATTTTCTTTTCAATCATTCTTTTGTGATTTTAGATTTGTGCTCTCATCAGGTCATTGTCCTTATCTTACCAACAAGACTTTTGCCTCAAATCTAGTTTTCTGACACTGCGTCACACATTTAGCTTAAAATAGTTCCAGTAATCTTGTGATTTAATCATCCAGTGTTTGCAGTACTAAACTATTAGACCATGTTTTATTGTTGGAAGGCTTGTATAGAACAAAGAAACTTATGTACAGTATTTCCAGAAGGCTAAATGTTTTCCATCCATAGTGCATTATTTAAACAAACTTTTTTCCTTTGTTTTAGCTTTTCTTTCAGTGGTTGTGTCTTGTCTGGTCTTTGTTCATAGAGCCTGATTTGGTTTGTAGTACAGAACACAGTCAAAGTTGTAACCACCCCCCATAATGCTCCAGATCAGCCTGAATCTCTTTGAAACTTCTTTTATAGACTGTATGGTGTCCCATCTTGTTTGAATTTTTGCTTGTGTTGTTCTTACTCTCAAATGTAAGTCGCTTCGGATAAAAGCGTCTGCTAAATGACTGTAGAATAGTAGAATAGAATAGACTTTTCTGACAAGGTTGTCACAATATTTGACTTTATTGTAAACTTTGGATTTTTCTCTCTTTTTTTTTGGTCGTAATTTTTCATCTTTTTTGATGCATCTGATGAAGACAAACAACTCTCTTGTGTTTGCAATTCTGGAAACGAAACCGTATTTACCCCATTTCTACAAACAAAACCCTTCATTCTTTGCTTAATTCAGATCATGTGAACACTGAAGGTTAATCTTTTTATTTTATTTTTTTTTAGGAACTTATTTAATGCTACCAAATTGCCTTCACTAATCAGTAATTGTGCTTTGCTTGTGCTCTGAGTTTATATGTTTTCAAAAGCTTTGGCTGTTTTCTTATAATATTCTGCTCTCAAAGAACTGGGTTATTTGCGTTCATTACTAAGGAATTCTAATGAATGCCAAGAAGTCCTACCAGGTCAGTCAAAGTGTTCAAACTTTAAGCTTGTTTTCAGTTCAAGATGGGATTTGGGAGCTGTTTGAAAATACCTTTTAACAAGGCAGTAAGGATGGCCATTTCAATGTCTTGTTGCCCCTCAGAGCCCATTCGAAACACTGTGATCTACATGCAAGAAGAATAGAAAAATATGAGTGGGTAAGTTAGGTGGTCACACACCGTAAGTGCTTAAGTGATTACCAACAGACTACATAAATAAATGAAGGAATGGATGGGTGGATGAATATATATTTTTTGAGGAAGGAATGTATCTCCTCAACATCAACAGGTTTTTTACCAGAACCATCTCACTTCAGCACTCTGTGGCTGACCTTGCGAGCACAAAAGGCCATTTACTCATTGGATAGAGTGATAGAATTTGCCTTGTTATAGACTCAACCGTATCAAATGAAATTATGCTGACGAGTCTGTCACATGTGCAGGCATGGTGGATGGGATTAGATGGGTGTGAATATGTGGCCCAGTACCAAAGACTACAGGGCTGACCTCAGGATGCGTTAATAATGAGCATCCCACATCAGTTTAAAAGCTAACAACTGTGTGTTTGGTTATTTTGAAAATAAAGACTTAAAAAAACTATCCCATGGTTAAAACATCTTCAACCTTATAAATCAGGGTTTTCATGGGTGTAAGCCAGCTGTTCATATGAAATGCACTTAGGATGAAAGGATTATGTGGGGACTAGACAGTGTCACTGATTCACCTGTAGGCTAGTCATGACACATTGATGTAAGAGCAGGCAAAAACATGGCCTACTAACTGTGTGTTAAGAGCTCAAACATCTTGGTGGTTCTTTCACATTGCTGGGTATCAGTGAAAGCCTAATGGTATGAATAAGGCATGATCTTTATAAAAGCTGTATAAGTTGCTTATCTGGGTCTGTGGAAGCATTATGTAGCCTAAAACACCAGGGATAGATGCAGAGCACAGTCACTAATGAACTGATAGTACTCTGCAGACTGAAAGCCAGGGGAGTGGAAAGAGGGATGTGTCTGAGGATTAGGAAGATAGACTATCTCCTCCATCTGCGTACTGCATGCTTTCTGTGAATACATGAAGTAAGAGCCTCTGGTAAGCAGGCTGTAGTGTGCGATGATCTTTTCCATCCAGAAATGTGGAGTCCTGAGATTATAAGAGCTGGTATTATGAAGTACTTATCACATAACTTATGGAGGAATTTGCTCCTGATTAAAATCTTTAGCAAACAGTTTACATGACCCTCTGAGCCCTGGATTAATCTGTGCAGACTCTTAGCAGACTCAGTGCTGACCTGCATTGTTTACATGAAAGTAAAGACTTTAAAAAAAGACTGCAGAGTCATTTTACAGCTGTGTGCTTACATGCATACAAAAGGGTTATGGATGGCCTACAGACATGATCACAAAAGGAGATGTGACAAGCAAATTGATGGGATTATGTTTATTCAACACATTAAAGGAGATACACACCGATGAGTGGAACAGATGAATGACAGTGGAGACCAGATGCTTTAAACTTAAGATTATTTTATTCATTAATGGACATATTAATCACAGATGGAAGATGGGTTTAAATATGAGGAGCATGATGATATTAACACTCTCCTTACTCACCAGTTCCCTTTTCTTCATGCATTCCATTACCATCAGCAGGATCTGCTGGGATTGGCTTTTGCTATAATTGAATGTCTTCTGAATAGTAACTAAAAGTTGGTCCCTGACGTCATCATTAACCAGACTGGAGGAAAAGATTTAAGAAATTAAATAAGAGGAAAAAAAAAGCTAAAAATATAGCAGTGGGTAAGTCATTTAGGAGCTCACCCTCCGTCCTCTGAAAACTTGTGGGCAAATGATATGATGTCAGAAGCGCGGCCACTGCCGTCACACACCACAACTGGGATGGGTGGCTCATCCCTCAAGCTCTCCAGGGCAATAGAAATAACGTTGGGTCCCCCCTCCACTATCAGGCACACCAGAGGAACTCCCTGACCCAAACCTGAAACATACAGGAAGACAAGTGTCATCTTATAGGTGCAAATGTTTAAGAGCAATGAGAAGATTCAGAGTTCAAAGTTTGATGCACCAGAGAGAGGAAGGAGTGAAGTCATTGGTGACAGCTGAGCATCCCTTTGCTGTCCCTGCCTTATTCAAGCTCCAGGCATAGGATGACAAAGGGAAGCCCACAGGCCACAGAGGAGCTCTCCATCCACTTGTCCAAAAAGATTCTGGCTCATGCTCACACACTACACAGGATGGAGTGTGATGTATGGCATCTGCAGAGTAAAGTCTAACTTACGAGTGTTGATCTTCTGCAAGGAGATGTGCTTCTCCAGCAGTCGACGGAGTTTGACCTCGGAACCGTATTTCCCACAGGTTCCGTTGTCGGTGAGGATGAAGTGGGAGTGGCTGCTGTTGAGTACTGCCAGCTTGCTAAGTGGGTTTGCCATGGACTGATATGGTCTAGTTACCTGTGAAAGCAAAAAAAAAAGACCAGAGTGATTTTTTCCCAAAGTATATATATATATATATGTATATATGTATATAATAAAAACAAAAAAGAAATTCAGTTCTTACATCTTTTCCGATGATATCTTCTTTGTTTTCCAAGATCCCCCATGGAGCAATTCCTATTGCACACACCTTTCCTCGTGACTTGGACGAATGGTCCTTTAAGGCATCTCCAACGTGACGGATCACTCCTAAAATTTGATAAGAAAATTTGTGCAATATGAATAAAAACTCTTTCAGAGTAATAGCAGGGCTGCATTGTGGGGCATACTGTGGCAACAACACACAATAGCCACACAGATTGCCATTAGAGCTGCTTTTCCCAGCAAAAGCTTTAATTATAGAGCTTAAACCTGTGACAATGGCTTGGTCAAATCTCCCTCAGGATATTGCAGAAAATGTATTATGCAATGAAAATTTAGATTAGAGGCAATCTTCTAATGTCACAAGCTGATATTTGCTAAGTGAACATTAAAAGCATTATCCTGTACAGTAAGCATCCTACCTGTATTAACTCCACCAGTGAAGATCCAAGCTCCTGTCGTGACAGCTGCTTTGATCAGGCCTTTGCCAAACACTTGCTTGAGTTTGGGCTGAAGGTCAAAATTCTGGAGACCTCCGTGCACAGAGATGAGCAAGGTGGGTAGCTCCAGCTGCCAGTCTTTCACCATTAAATGCAGGAGGTTGTCAGGCTTGGTGTCGTATGAAACCCGAATGTACTGTAAAATAAAAGTTTCTAATCAACATTTTGTAATTTGTTCTACAGTCAGTTCTGCAGATCAGATTTGGAAAAACTCATGTCTCTTCTATTCACTAATGCTGTTGTATTTCTGTACAGGCTACACAGACATAGTTTCAGTGGCTGAGCCTCACCATGGCCTTGTTGATGAACCCTCCTCCCTGGAACTCAATGATTCCATAGGAGTCTGTTGGATAGGTCCTGGTGTGCTTTATCACACTCCATTTGTCATTTGGGGTGTCAATCTGCACCAGCGGGGCTGCTTCCTCTAATGAGCTGGCACCAGGAGGGATGGCCACATGCTGCGTTACCAGCTGACCACAGGCACATCTACAGTAGACAGATCATACAGGTTATAAATATCCTCTCAAAATGAATCACAGGTATTCCACATCTTTTTTTTTCTTTTTTTTACATATGAGCATGCTCATTTCTGCAAACAATGAGCATTGGGACATCCTGTGTAGTTAATGTGTCTGACAAGACTAAAACTATTCTGCGTTACATCTGATAAAGGCTCATATATTTATTAAATAGATAGATAATTAAGGAGAAATGGTTTCTGATTAATATATTAATTTATATAATTAGCACTGTCATAAGGTACAAATTATCTCAACATGGGCCCAGTTTACAAGAATATAACCCTATTTTTAGTGTGACCACTATTGGAATCATTATCTGTGTAATTTAATTTTACTCCATGTTGATTTGTTCTGCTTTTGGTTTTGATTGTCATTCCAGCTCTTAATATATTATAAATATGCATGTAGGTACATCTAAACATATGGATGTTATGCTTAAACAAACATCAATAAGAATGTGAATCCAATTTACCAGAAAATTTTTTTTATCTCTCGTGCTAAAGAACTGTTCTCCTTTGATATTTAATCATTTCAAGTTAAATTTAAAGACCATAATTACCTGGTTGGGTCCTTGCTGGGAAATATGTGAACACATTCTCTTTTAAGAAATGTCCTCTCAATCCAAGCTCTCTGTGCCTGTTAAAACAAAATGCGACAAAACTGTTAGGACTAGTTGCTGTCATACCATCACTGGGAGATAAGTCTCACCAACATCTGAAAGTTTCACTATCAAAATCCTCTTTGTAGTAATCCTGGCTAAAAGATAAATACTTTATGCATCCAACAAAGAAAGCATAAATGACCGAGAGGAGAAATTAAGATTGAAGTGAAAGTGTTTTCCCAGAGACAAGAATGAGAGCAAATGCAGTATATATAGCATTCTAGAAATGCATGGTATGACACAAGAAAATATTTAACTGAAATCCAAGTATTTTCTGTTATTCCTGAGGTTTTTACAGTGAAGTGGGTGATAGCTGGCAGCTTAATATACTATGTTCAAATCTGATACGCAGCCAATGAAAAGCATCACACAAAAAGTACAGTGTCCCCACAGTGACAGCAGTCGAGTCCTGCTCTGACTGCTGTCTGATCTTCTTCCAGTGCCGAGCAAAAACACCCAGAGCACAAAGCTCTGAGGGCCTTTGTCAACGGTGGCAGCCCAATTAAAACCCAATCACTGGAAGCAACGCTTTCCAAGAAATCGGTGGGAAGCTAAATTTAAACTAATTCAAGTTTTTAAAAGTGTTAATATATTTAAACATCACTTTTTGAACATTACCTACGGCTGAACTCTTATCAGAGTAAATTAGAGACCATGTACAAACTCTATTGATGTCTTGTGACTGTCACAAGTGCTCCTTACACAGTGCAGTTACTGTTCTCTCCTGGCAGCTGACAGTGGAGCTGCTCCAGAACCACAAACTAACCAAAACTTGAGCAAACCTCTGCATTGCTTTCAGACTGTGGAGAATGTGGTCCACAAAACTATATAAAGAAAGTAGTAATGATGAAAACACAGATCATTAAGTATAAAAAATTTAGTTTAAATGCAAAAAGTTCTTTGTACATACATATCAACTTTGGTTTTATATATATATATATATATATATATATATATATATATATATATATATATATATATATAGGCATCTATATATATATATATATATGTATATATATATATATATATATATATATATATATATATATATATATATATTATTCTACTTCAACAACTCATTTTCATAGCAGACTTATTGAACATTTTTTCTATTTTATTTTGATCGAAAACATAATTTGCTTGAGTTTTTCTATAACACTTTAATTAGCTAATAGAGTTTTTTGCATTACCGTTTTTTACCTTCTTCTTTAACCTGTATGTTTATACAAAAACATTTCCATCCCATTGTATTTTGCTAAGTTTTCTTTTTTTCTCTCTTACTCTGTCTTGCTTTGGAAATTTTCCATCCCAGTGTGATCATGCATCATTAAGCAACCAGCTCCTGCTGTGCTGCCTGCTCACATTTACCTCATCCAAATTCACTTTCCAGGGTCAACAAGTAAAACCACATGTTTTTCCATTAGATGATACACAAGTGATTCATCAGTGAAAGAGTTTAAAAAGAGTTGCAGTTGCAGAATACACTTACGCAGAATCCTTTGGTGGAGCCTCAAAGTCCTATGTCTAGTGCCGCTGTAGATTGAGGCTTCGGAGCTGAAGGGAAGTCTACAGTCTGCTGCTCCGCTAGCTGAGCTTTCCCCTGGTGCTGCACTCCCAGTCAAGTGCTCTCATTGAATCCCACAGGACATGAAACTTCTTCACTTTATGAGGGCCAGTTAATATGATGAGCATGTGAGCAAGGTCTTTGTTCGCCCAAGTCTCATGACTCCAGTTCAAGGTAATCCTTTTGGGAGTCCCATGACCCTTTCTCCATGCCCACAGGGTATTTTCATCCTTCGCTTGAACAAGGCACAATAAATCTACTTTGATAACTGGCCCCTAATCTCCCAATTTGTTGAAACTCCTTTCTTTGTGTTCACTTCACAGTGTGGATGATCTTAGCTTGTATGAGCAGACGGAGCAGAGTCTCTAACCTAAAAGCACCACAGTCTCGTTCAGGGGCTCCCCAACTTTTCATTTGAAAATTTTCACCCCCTCCAACTACTTTGATTTCAACCTAATTTGCATAATTGAGAGAATTGGATGCCGGCATTCTTTTGTAAGGGGCCTTGTTAAGAGATGACTGGTGTCCAGTCGGGGGCAAGGTCAGTCAATGCTAATTGCAGTTAATCTCTATTTCCACCCACCATGTTTCTGTGGAGAAAAGGAAAACTCAGCAGACCAGTAACTCAATATTCTCCCAAACCTGCTTTCTAATGATGGTAATGTAAGATAATCACTTATTTTCTATAAGTAGATATATCTTACAGCCAGCAGCATTAAGTAAGACAGTTTTATAAGTTCAAAACAGATTTTTTCTATTAACTTGATTAACTCAAGGAAGGCATTAGGTGAGGCTGAGATGGAGTTAACAAGCACAAAGTAGCGCACATCTGCTTAAAACCTTCCTCATGTGAATGATTTCACGAGTGTGCCTTTTATGGTTGGAGTGAGCAGTTTTAGCCTGACTGTAACGCAGACTGGAATAGATAGGGCAGATGATGACACAGAGAGACAGTCTGACAGAAGCCTGACACCCTTTAACTTTCCCACTCTTTGTCCCACTATCATTTAAAAGAAAAATACACGTGTGTTAATATTCATAATAGCTGGACAAAACAAAACGCATTTCCAGAAGGGTTTGGCCACTATGACGCAGTTATTTCAGCTTACTTAAACTCATTAACCACAGCAATTAAAACTAAAATCCAGAGAACAAGCTGCTGGCTCGTTAAGAGCTGCCTGTGAGCACTTACCAACAAAGACCCTTAAGAATTAGACACTGCAGGATCAGACTGTGTCACACCAAGGAAATTAACTGGATTTAAGACAAGCCTCAGAACAAAAAAACAAACCTTCATTTCAACACACAACCTTTTCGGAGAAATAGATCGCTGGAAACAAAAGACAAGATGTGCAAGGTGGAAATTAATAACTGCTGGCTTGTTAAATAGAATCATAAACAGTATATTTTATTAGTTGGACTGATTTAATTATGTTCTTACTTAAAAATTTGATGTTGCATGACGCTTGCAGTTAACTGCTTTGGTTTAATGTGCACATGAACAACTTGTACCTCCACTATTTCATAATACAGTAGATATACTTTATGTATTAAACAAAACGTGTGCAGGTCACGTAAGCACTATGCCATACATTCATTTAATTTTGTACTGGAATCACATGGGTCTGGTCTCCTGACCCACAACTTAGCAACAACTAGATCACAACTAATTAGTTCCAGTAAAGTTACAATCACTATTCAGCCTGAAAAGTCACACGGAGAAGGTATAATGATTGTATTGCTGCATGTTTACACATGTTTACACAATTTCTAACTACATGTTGTTTTTATGATGTACTGCGATGATAAAAACACTTTATTAAGAATAAAGTAGCAAGAGTGGAATTTGTCCAACAAAAGCCTCATCAGCATATAAGTGAAATGGATCAGAAAGGATTTTAGGGTCCTACAAGGAATGTGATGTCACCTAGAGTTGGAGATAAAAGCAGCTAATTGCTTGGCTTTGCTATTGAATGGCTCTGTGGTCAGAGTTTGATTCATTGTGACAAGAAGGAAGCCCACGTAGTCTTCTTTTACTGTCTAAAAACAACATTTTAGACTTGTAGTCTATTTCACATGGAGCAAATATAAATGTGTCTTTTTACATGCTTTTTCTTGAGGGGAGAAGATATATAGACAAAGCAACACGTTGGACTTCCAGGCTCTGAATAGGCAAATTTGCATTAACTGTGAAGCTAACTATTTTCAGTCAGCCCTGTTTGTAAATGCACTCATTGTCCTACTGAGTTTGAAAATCCAGTTAGCTATCACGAGTCCAACATGTCACTGATTATCCCCAAGAGTTGAGGTAGTCATAAGACATGTTTTAAAGCTGCTGTTTTTCTGTTTTCCCCGAAGGAAAGTCTGACTGAAAAAAGAGGGTGAATTAAATTCAACATAAAATCTAAGTAAAGGTAGTGGAAGTTAAAAAGTTAACAATTTTTTTGTAAGCTAGTAATGTTTAATGATACATTTAAAAAATAAATGAAGTTATAGTATGATGGGAGGTTTGTTTTGCTAGTGGTTATATGTAACATAAATGGAAAGTGTGAACTTTAGGGCCATTCAGCACCTATCAAGGAAATATTTATTTTTCTATTTTGATGTAGAAATAAAATAGTAAAAACAGCTCCTCTAACAAAAAAATAAGCCTTTATTCAAAAGTCAGGGTGTTGTGAGGATGTTCCAACAAAAGGAAAACTTCAGCTCATGTTTTCTTTGTGGTGCATTTTGATGATTGCTTTACATCACTGTTCTGGTGTTCATTGAGTTCAGTATTTGTACCCGTAGCTTACTGTAGTGCAATCCGATCTCTATTTGTTCAGTATTTCCTGCATGCAACCCCAAGCACAGCATATCCATAATATGTGTAACAGCTGGCCACGTGCTCCTTTCTTTGTTGTCACTAATGGTGATTAAAATGCATCAATCAGCTAAAACTGTTACGTTGGACTTTTCCATCCATCAAAAACATTTTCTTGGTCTACTAGATCTTTTCATGCACAGTTGCAAGTGTAATTTTTTTTGTATACTTGCTTAATTCAAACTTGGATCATGGCTGGCTGGGACGTTTCCCTGCTACAATCAAGTAAAAGACAGTGTACACCCTGGACAGGTCCGTTGTCCATTACCAAGCCAACACAAAGACAAATGGGGAAAAACATCTTTTCACATTCACTCACTGAAATTAGTATCAACAAATTATACATATTTTTTACTTTGGACTTCGAGAGGAAGGTGGAGCACTGAAAAAAACCCACACATGCATGAAGAGAACATAGAAACTCCACACAGAAAGGCCCAGCTCACATTAATTAAAAATAATTTATATTAACCTTCTTTTTAATAACATTTCTAGTTGTTTTAAAACTGACAAAAAAAAAAAAAAAAAAAAAAAAAAAAAAAACTCATTGCAACAGTTTTGCAAGAGCAATTTTTATCCATTTTGTCTTTGATTCTCCCCTTTGTGATGCTCCATACATTTTCATTAACAGACAGATCTAGACTGCAGACACTAGTGTGTCTATGAAGCCACGCTGTTGGAAGTTATTAAAAATGAGGTCTGGCATGGTCCTGCTGGAATAACCACAGACATCCTGGAAATCACATTAACTTGAGGGAAGCTTGTTTTTCTAAAGTCCTAATACCACTTTAGAAATGGCTCAAATGGTACATTCACACACATGGAAGTCACAGAACGCTGGTTTTTGCACCTTTGATGACTTTGATGGTCTCCCTCATCTCCAGTTCATACAACCCAATGTTAATATTTTTCCAAAAGTAAACTGAAACATGTACTTACTGACCACAGAACACAAGTCCAATATCTCTCTGTTTATCTAAGAGGAGTTTGTGCTTTATAAAACTCATTAGTTGATATATGGTTTCCTCTTTATGTAATATTATATTTATTTGAAGTACTTTATTGTTGTGCTGTGCACCACTTTGTACGACTGTGACAACTGTTTTCCAAGGCACTTCTGATGCCATGTGACTATACTGATGTTGGGAGCATGATGATGCTGCCTTAGGCCTCAGAGGTCACATCCATTCAAAAAGAGTTTTCATCCTTGGTCTTAATGCATTAAGACCCAAGACTGCTTGAATCTTATTGTTTGTAAATGCCGACCAAAGACCAAAGTTCTTTGCAATTTTTCAGTTTTTATATGTCGGTAGCATCAAAATCAAGTTTTTATTTATTTATTTATTTTTTTAACTTGTCTAAACAAAATTAACTTTCTCTTTTAAACACTGAAAATAATTGTTTTTAATATTTTTGTTAAATGAATGTCCAAACTAAATGATAGATAAGAAATGTATGTGTGTTTTATTTTATTTTATTTTTTTTTTTTTGTATTTTAGAAAACTTACCATTTATCCTGGAAACTGAGTTTTTACTGGAAAAAAAAAAAAAAACTTCTCAACACAATGCTGTAACATTTAAAGATTTTTGAGTGTGTGTGTGTTTTCATCACACAAAGAAGTCTGCTGTGTCTCAGCCTTACACAGACTTGATTTAGGGCCCAGCTTTAGGACCTGAGCCCCAAAGCTTTTTAAGGATCCTTGGCCCTCACTTGACCTGAGCCTGACGCTTACATCACACACAATCATATGAGGCTGCAAATTCAGGGTGAATTTCACTGTTTGGTAATCAAATTTTTACGTTGTTGTGCATCTGCAGTTTTAATTAAAAAAGTTAATGATTTATTTCAACATAACTCCACTAAAAAATTTCACAGCCATCAGGCTGCAGAGGCTTTTAAACTATTTCTTTTCTTTTTTTTTCTTTTCTTTTCTTTTTCTCAGTAAAAAAGAGATGGAGATAAACACTTCATTCCATTAATTTCATTAAAAGCAACAGGGTAATGTCATCTGAACACATTTAACTGCATGTGCCCTCTGGGGCAGAGTCATAGTTAAAGCTTCCCACATGCATGATTTTTACCCTCATTATTTAAATTTATGGGTTTATCCCATTTCTAAATTACGTTAAAAGAAATTACTATGGATGAAAAAATAAATCCCTTTCTATACCATGAACTACAATAAAGGCAGTTTTATTAAAGGATCCTTATGAGTGTTATTTGAATGAAGAAGATTAAATCCATGACTGAACAATGTCTGAACAGGGTAAATGTACACTAACTGCAAAAAAGAGCTGCTATTGTTTTTCAGATGTGTTGTCCCAAGTTTATATATGGCAACATATTAGCTGTCTTTATGAGTAAAAAAAAAAACCTTTCAAGTTGCACTTTAGGGCAGTGCTTAAATGTTACTTTAAAGGGCAAAAGGCTACAGATTAAACAAAGAACATTAATCTCAGCAAATAATGTTATGCTATACATAAAATGCTGTGACTAGATTATTGCAAAGATGTAACATACACTGTTGAAAGATGCTTTAGGAGAGGCTGATTTAGCTTCAGCTCTTTAAAACATGGAGACATGTGGACTTCATACAGTTTGTTCCAAAATGCATGAAATTTTATATTCCACTTCCTGCTTTTTCCCCAACTTTATCAATTTTTTTAAATAATTGCAGAGATTTAATGATTCGCTTTTAGCTGTATAAATGTCTTCCTCAGAGTTTCATTAGTGTTTGTAGCCTCCATGAAAAAGATACAAACTGAGTTTGTTTGTTGAATGTGCATTCTCATCTCTCTATATGATTATATGTCATTCATAGACAGGAAGCAGGATAAATGCAAAAAAATGACATAATTTTTGCTTTCGAGAACATCTGAACAGGAATGTGTTTATCACATGAAAGCAGAGTTTAAGAAGATATGAGTCTCTAATCTGTCATGACTGCAGTCGCCCACAGTGGGGCCATTATGATGGATTAAAGTTCTGTAGAGGAAAAAGTGGAGGCTCAGCTTTAAATACCACTTAACTGTTACTTTGGGGTTGGGTTTGCACATTATGTACACACTGGTATATGACCAGCACTCCTGTCTGTATCTATGTGCTGGACAGAAACCCTCTAAAATAACTTAACACAGGTTTGGGCCTGCTCAGAGTAACAGTGTCACATGGTGCAACACAAGAAATATGAACATACATGCATTTTATGTCATTTGGTTTAGAAAGTTAAGAACAACATGTAAAATTATGCTTACTTTGAAAATAAATGCACGCATTCTTAAAGAAAAGTCTGTCAATTTGACATGAGAGTTGATTTGTTAAATTAAGATACTGTAGGATGAAGACAAAAAATATAATACAAAATCACTTGTTGAATGTGATATTTGTTTCCACAGGCTTCATCTTACCTTCTGTGAGCCAGATGCGCTGCGTTTGAGAGAGGACCTTTTAAAGGTGCCACTCGTGCCTCTGGTGTCCATATTGAAGACTTAAGTCAAGAAAGGGATCCTTAAATATTGTCGATGCCAGACAGAAACCCACAAGAGCTGTTGAGGCAAAGCATGACAACAAACTTTTTGGATTCACGTCACAAAATGATTAGGCCTATGATTCACCATCAGTATAGATTTCAGTGCTTCTCTCTCCTCTCTGTGGCTTACTCCCAACTGACAAGACAGAGATCCCAGCCAGGGATATAAATCACTCGATGACACACTTGACACATAGACCCTTTTGCTCTGCCGGGCATCCCGTAATCAGGCTTAATGCAACCAGCTCTTCAAGCCTCCGAGTCTAATGGATAGAGATTTAATAAATGGTTATTGAAGGTAAATCTACTTTGGCACACCACAACCCTAAAAAAAGGCTTAGAGAAACCATGCAAGCTGTGAAGCTAAAGTTAGCAGGCGGAAAGCCAAAGGCTGTCTCACCAGATGAGGTTCAATGTGTCTGATGGGGGAGACGGTAGTCCCAGCAGGCTGCAAACAGATACATAGACTGAGACTGATGCAGAGGCCAAAAACTAAATTTACACACAGTGAACACTACTTTCAATCCACCCACGACCGGTTCAGGTGTGAGTTTTTAAATCTACATTTTTGGTTTAAAAGTAATTAGTCTCCTAAAGTGTATGAACTCCAACATATAGCAATCTAAAAATATTGTACAGTAAGTCTCTCACAAGAGGTTGTATACAGCATAATAATGTAAATGTTCTCTTCAATATACTAAAACTGGGTGGATAAATTTGACATCCAGCATCTCCCTCTGCTGGATGTTAACTGGAATGGTCTTATAGGTGAAAAACAGGAATACAATATGTTGTGTTATTGGAAAAATGTCAGCCTTCATGTTTAAAGAGGATGAAAAGATAATCACATAGCACACTGTAGCACGTGAAACAAAAACTGTTTTAAACCATATGAACATGAAACAAGGAGGTGACTACACAGCTAATCAACCAAACTCCTTACAATACTCACATTTCTATGATCTAAGAGAAACAAATGTACCTGCTGTGATAACTGATGATCATGTGTGTGAAGTTTGATCATTTCCTCTGGTCATAATCCTAAACAAACACAGTTCATGAAGGCATGGCCCATTTTCGTCACGTCCATTCCAGCCATGTGTTGTCTGCTTCTCAGAATGGATAATGCGTAATATCTCCTAGTAAGCAGACACAAATGAGCTTTATTATCTGTAGGTGGCTTTGCATTGGTCAGTGAAGGAGATTATTTGTCTTGAGAAGAAGGTAGAGGACTGAATGGAGCACAAGAGAGGAGGGATACTTACAAAGTGTGGGCAAGATCAAAAAACTTGACCAGGGAATGGTGAATTACTTTCGCTGTAAAAATGCAAAGCAGACATATGACTAGTATACATGAAGTTCAAGCTGGTAAGGGTCAAGATTTTAATTTTACTGTTATAACCAAAAAATCTTGGAAACTTATTTATTTAGATTTTTTTTTTCTGTATTTACATTTAGTTTCTCAGAATTTTTGTAAGGACCCATTCTCCTTATTCCTCTAAGCTTTCACAGTGGAATAATACTCTAAATACTGTGTGTGATGAATTTATGTGATGGATGAAAAAATATATGTGGTAAGTATTCCAGCTTAGGGACATTTTAGAGCCCACAAAGCAATGTTACAATTGGATTTTTAGATTCCTCATGCAGCAGGTTATGAGCAAAGTAAGAATAAATGATCATAAATGCAACACTGAAAAAGACACCATCAAAATGTAATTTTAAATATACACATTCATCACTGTGTTTTTCTTAATTTTTTGAGGAAACAAGATAAATTTAAGGTAACTTAAATACAGACTGTGCCAGAATCATAATAACATGTATTACAAAGCTCTGACTATTTGATTAATTGTAAGAAAATGTTTCATTAGGCCGTTGAATTCCCGGTTTAAGCCACTAGAGGTCCTCCTTGTACGGTCTTAGACAAAGTCCAGGCTCAAACCAGGGACTCAGAGGGTGGTTGTACTGTCGGAAATGTTTTGTACTTGTTCTGTGCAGTTGTCTTAGAAGTTGTATCATTTCAAAGGTCAGAGCTGTGACAAAAAATCTGCATACTCAAGCAGGAAAAGGTATACTGTTGCCCTTCATCAGACATTTAGTGAAAGGCTCCTGCCCCCTGCCTTACATCAAGCTCAATTTACCTTCACTTGTTTTACTTGATAATTTGTAAATGCTTGTGTGACTAATCTTATTACTTAAACCAGATGGCTTAAAGCCAACAGCTGGAGTGCAGATTTGGGGAAAAATACTTCCACATGTGATTCTCTGGAAGGAAATCGCATTCAAGGAAGAGTACATGTTTCATGTCTATTCTTCCTGTGAAGAGTTTACAGGAAACCCAAACATTTGAATGTGCGGAACAGTAGTACTGCACAAATACGTGTGTGAAAAATACCAAACAAAAGAAACTATGTCTTCTTTTGTTTGTGTTTGTGTCATTTTTTTTTTATATCTGATCTGCAGTGACCTGCAGACACAAAAAGCAAAACTTGTGTTTCTGACCTGGTGAACAGTCACTGTTATGTCATGGTTGCTAAGGCAACAGACAACACCCTCACCTGAGACCTTGGTGGCTCAGGTGTGTTCAGTCCCTGAGTACTGAAGAGGAGGACAAATACGCTCAATAATACTCATACAGTTGGACAAGTAGATAAAAGAACTGTACAATATATGTTTAGAAGGAGATAACTTATCAATAGGATGATGTTCTCTAAGTGTGCTGACACTTCATCTGCTTTAACAGACCAAGGACTTCATGGCAGGAAATTATGTTTTAAGGGTTTTTTAGAGGTGGGTCATGTACAGACATGTTCCCTCCAAACAATCTTTGTAGTATCTCATGCTTTCCACATAATAACCACTTATATTTCATAACAAAGTATAAACCTCTATGCCCTGAGCCCAACAAAAGGACACATCAAAGAGGTGGTGAAGAACTTTCTGTGATTTTCCCCTTTCTTCAGTGCACTCTTCGTGCATGATGGAAATCTACAAAGTTTAAAAGTCCACACAAAGGTATTCATTCCTTCCCACAAAAGACAGGGATCCTAAACACCTCATTCATAGCACAGGCTTTACTTCTGTTACTTGTCTTCATCACAGTGCAACATATTTGTTTGTCTTTCCAGCTGCTAGTTTGGCATAACCTCAAAATATAAGGTTGTCAAATAAGCTGCGGAAAGCACAGTTTTTTGTTGCCACAGTGGCTAAATGACGCTATCTATCTATCTAACTCTATCTATATACTATCTATCCAGTTATTTGGATATTCAACTATCCAGTCACTTTACAAAAATAACTGTTATGTTTTTATTCTCTAAGATTGAACCAGTTATATCTACTTATCATGGGTCCACATGTTTGCTATAAGTACAAGGAATAAGTAACACCTTAATAGGTACACAAGAAGACAGTACACATGTACACAGTTTCAAACTAGTTACCTGTAGTGCATTCACTACTGCATCTGGAGCCACTGGATCCACTCACAGATGAAAACCATGTTTACGTATGAATATACATGTTTATGTACATATTTATATGCTGTGCATACTCACCCTGTCAGACCATATACTGTACTTATTGTTATTTATTATTTATGTGTGTGTTTTCTTTTATCTCACCAGCATGCTTCTGCTTACCGCACCTGTATTGTTGCAACAAAGCAATTTTCCCACTGAGGAACTAATAAAGGTTTCTTCTTATTATTAAAACATGTGTATGTCTGGAAGAATTTTGACCATTGACAGCCACCATCCATTCACAATTATGCTTGGCATTTAAAGTAATTTCTATGCCCATCTTTTCCACCAGATGTTAGTAATTCTTACACACTGTACCTTTAAAACCAAGTTGTCATTTAACTAAAACATTTAGTGGCTTAGACACACAAAAAGACAACTACAGTTCTTGCTTGTGCCTCCTAATTTAATTGAGTTACTGCTCTTGGCATTACTCACAACTCTTCCACCCAAACGGTGTGCTGCAGTTGGCTCAGTGTGCAACAGGAAGTTTTAATGTCATTTTGAGCAGAAATGTGCAGCGTCTGATGTTTATGTCTGTTACGTTTTTAAGTCTTGTGCCAAAATCTGGGAAGTCAGCACCACTGTAGAAGAATTAGCTACTGCCACACATCCACAGGGCTTTAAAATACACAACAACTATTCAGAAAGAATGTGACAAGAAGGTCTCTATCAATGTTTTTTATGTATATAAACCATGTAAATCTTTGTTTCCCAACAAACGTTTCTTTTTTTTTCACTTGAAAATTGAGTATAAAATGAACTCTTTAAAGCTCCATAGTCCTGAACTAAAATCAGTCTAACTTGGAATTATGAACTTCTTATATTGCTACCATTTCAAAAGAAAAAATAGTCTTACAAACAATAAACTGAACTCTTGAACAGAGAAACATTGATGAACTCTTTGCCTGTGTGGTATCATAAGCTAACTCTAGGCGGATATTGCTTTATGACTCTTGTTTATGCTACTGTTACACCGTGTTTATCACATGAGGGTATCCTATACCCACTACATTGGTTACTGATCAGCTACAGTGGCGACAGCTTGCTTTAACCTGCTGTTGTAAAGAAATAGAAACTGAATCTGGGCAGATTCTAAGTATATTTTATTCTACTGGTCTGTGCAGTAACACTGAAGTTTAATCTTATCATCCAATCCTGTGGTAGTGGTCACACTGAACCCTGCCGTCAGCATAAAATGGATTTTAGGGAAGTAGACAGAAGGAGGTGTGGCAGACTGTAGATCTGCTTGTGGCTGACAGTTTCACATGTGAACATCAAGGCTGACTTGTGCACCCTCATCTGTCTGCTCTGCTTACAGACTGGCTCATTACACATACCATGATAGCAAAGCTGTTCCTGGAAACCCTTTTCCCAGGAGAAATGCATTTCCATGAATCCCATGCTTTAGCATATAGCCAGCGTACTTATCTCTATTCTGCTTCTCATAGAGAACATGCTGGCATAAGGAATTTTCAACATCGACCTGGGGCCCACACAGAGGTTAACAGGGAATCCATGTGCTGTAGTGGGGCTGTAAAACAGCAGCTCTAAGTGCAGGAAGTTCCTCCAACCTGTGACTTCATTTCACAGTTTTTCACATTGACAGAACAGTGGCTCCTCCCTTTGATCAGAGGAGTTTTATAAAACTCCATATTTGTGAGTGTTGCATCTGTACTTTCCCAGGGAGCAGTGAAGCTGAAGAGGGGGTGTTGAGTTCCACACTCAGCTGCATAAACTTCCAAAATCAGCTTATCTGCCAACATCCAAACAACCAGATGTGGGATTCACTCTGAAAAACTTTTCCATTTCCACCATTCTTTCCCTGACCTTCTGAAGGAATGAAATGGCTGGAATGAAAGAAAGATTTGAGCTGCCCTGCAATAACACTCTGGAGATACAAGATGGGAACAGACAGCAAGACAGACAAAAATCACAGAACTGCTGATCAACACTTTCACACCAGGAACCGAAGCCACATGCTACAACTGTCTTTGCGTCAGACCATAACCACAGTCTAATACTTGTAAATGAATGTCAGAACCAAATGCAAACAAGCAAAATCAATAAAAATTACTGTGCTGGTTTGATTTCCTTGTCAGCTAAAAAGCTGCTGTGAGTGGGATTACTAAACATTATGAGCCAAAAAGGGTCAATATTTTCAATGCTTCATCTGGACCACAGGCTGCTAATGTTGTGGTAGCTCTCCATAATCCACAGAAATGTTTCTGTTCTGATCATTCATAAACATTTCTGTGTGGCATGAAAGAGCCGTGAGATCTTTGTTCCAGTCTCACATAACAGCTAAATGTCAGGATCTAATAAAGTGCTGATGTGACACATGTTAAATATTTAACATTGAGCAGAAGATGATGATGAATAAGAGTAAAAGTATACCATAATAAAATGTTAACTCTACTTTATTTAGATTATTATCTGTCCAAATGGCTGGATAAACTCAAACCAAATATTGATACCGATCCCATAAATGGTCACAGCAGACTCTCAACAGATGTTGGGATGCTCAGTAGAATATAGATACAAACTGGAAGCAATATTTGATTTAGATGCACAAAGACAACATAACTCAATATTTTATTAATATAAGCTCATTTTGAGTTGACATCAGCCAAATGATTAAATGATTTATTAAAGTTGGGGCAGTGAATGTTTCCCATTATGTTGCATCACCTCTTCTTTTATCAACAGCACATTGCACCAATACTGCCTGATGTGTTATTTCAGCTGCTCCCTTTCTCACATTTTTCATGTCATAATGTACCACATGTTTTCATTTGATGACAGGTCTGGCAGTATGCCCTCCTTCAGCCTTCATGATGCTGTGCCCATGGTTTTCTAAAGGTATTTCTGTTTATAGTTAATCAAAATTGGCTTTTTTTTAATCAGCTACAATAACTGTGAGTTTGTCTCTGCTCTATTTTATATTAAATAAAAGATTCATTGGATTTGCAAAGTGTGGAATTGTGTTTTAAACTATTATAACAAAGTCCAACCTTTTTTTAAACTGGATTTCTATCTATTTTTATGGGTATAGCACAGAACAATAAATAAAAGTATAAACTAATGTAGATGGTACTACATTAGTTTATACTTTTATTTATTGTTCTGTGCTATAGCCGTCATTATCACAGTCCATAAGGCCAGAGTGTTGGCTAACATGATTATCTTATAAATATATAATATTTAAAGATTATTTAAAGATTCATTCCAGTGTAAAGAAATGTCATTTGGTGATTTTACTTCTTTTGAATATCTTAGTTTTATTTTAAGGGGCATTCCTAAAATCCTATTTCTAATCATCTACAGACGTCCAGGACACTGTGTAAATTTTATTGATGAATTTTCTGAATTATTGTCGGTTATCTCTACTGATTTTAACCATTTCATCTTAACTGGGGATTTTAACATTCACATAGATAACATGACGGATGGTAATGTCAAGGAATTTTGTTCCATATTGGACATGTTTGGTTTGTGGCAACATGTTAAACAACCGACCCACATTCGAGGTCACATTCTGGACCTGGTTATTTCAAAGGGTGTTGATATTTCTTCTGTTGCGGTCACTGACTTGGCCTTGTCTGACCATTTTTGTATTTTGTTTGATTTACTGATCACTCAGAATGTTCAACCAACCTGCTTCTCCGTTAGGAAGAGGTACATTAATGAAAGAACAAGTGCTAAGTTTGTGGAGGCCATAGCTATGTTACCAACAACCAGTGCAGAGTCAGTTGATAGACTCCTGGATCATTTCAATCTGAAAATCTTGAATGTAATGGATGCTGTTGCACCGATAAGAATCAAGAGCAACTTGAGCAAACAGAAAACACCATGGAGAAACACCACTGTGGTTACCAGCCTAAAAAGAGAATGCAGAAAAACTGAGCGGAAATGGCGGAAAAATAAACTTCAAATTTACTATGAGCTGTACAAACAAAGCCTGCGTAACTATAACAATGAGTTGTGCAAGGCCAGAGAGCTGCATTTATCTGAAATGATTAACAGGAATGTCAACAATTCTCGCACTCTGTTTGCTATGATTGAAAAACTTACAAATCCTCCTAAACAGATAAGCCCAGAGCTCCTTTCCACTGAGAAATGCAACCAATTTGCAAACTTTTTTAGCCAAAAAATTAAAACAATTAGGCAAAATATTAATTCCACACAGTCAAACAAGAAAATTAGTCTGTGTCTAAAACCCGGAAATAATTCTGATGTCATGTCACAATTTAAAATGGTGAATTTAAAAGTCCTACAAGAAACAGTTTGGCATTTGAAATCAACAACATGCACTCTGGACATGATACCATCCGACTTTTTAAAAACAGTTTTTACCTCAGTAGAAAGTGATCTCCTACTGATAGTTAACAGCTCGCTGGCATCAGGCATTTTTCCCAAGTCACTAAAGATAGCTGCTATTAAGCCACTCCTAAAGAAAAGGACTCTAGACGCCTCTATAATGAACAACTATAGACCTGTCTCTAACCTCTCTTTTATTTCCAAGATTATTGAAAAAGTTGTATTTCACCAGCTTCATGACTTTTTAAATGAAAGTGGAAATCTTGATAAATTTCAGTCCGGCTTCCGACCTCATCACAGCACTGAAACAGCTCTGGTCAAAGTGTTAAATGACATTAGGTTGAATACCGATTCTGGTCAAGTATCAGTCCTGGTTCTGTTGGATCTCAGTGCTGCGTTTGATACTGTAGATCACAGAATCCTGTTGCACAGGCTGGAAAACTGGGTTGGACTTTCTGGAGCGGTCCTTAACTGGTTCAGGTCCTATTTAGAAGGCCGGAGTTATTTTGTTACGATCGGCAGCTATGAATCCGAGCGAGTGGCCATGACTTGTGGAGTCCCCCAAGGGTCAGTCCTTGGACCTCTTCTGTTCAACTTGTATATGCTCCCTTTGGGTAAAATATTACAAAACTACAGCATTAGTTATCAAAGTTATGCAGATGATACACAACTTTATGTGTCTCTGTCACCAGATGACTGCAGTCCAATAGACTTATTGTGTCAGTGTCTGGAGCAAATAAACACCTGGATGAGGGAGAATTTCCTACAATTAAATGAAGACAAAACTGAGATTATTCTGTTTGGTAGCAAAGAGAAGAGGGTCAGCATTGGCAAACACCTGGAGACTCGGGCTCTTAAAATTACCAACCAAGTTCGTAACCTGGGAGTGTTGATAGACTCAGATCTGACTTTCAGCAGCCATATCAAAGCTGTCACTAAGACAGCTTTTTACCAGCTCAGAAACATCAACAGAATTAAAAGTTTAGTCTCCCAGAAAGACCAAGAGAAACTCATCCATGCATTCATCTCCAGTAGACTGGATTACTGTAATGGTCTTTTAACAGGACTTCCTAAAAAGAGCATTAAACATCTGCAGCTCATCCAGAACGCTGCTGCTAGAGTTTTAACCAGGACTAAGAGATCTGAACACATCACACCAGTTTTAAAATCTTTACACTGGCTTCCAGTCAGTCACAGAATAGATTTTAAAACCCTTCTGATCATTTACAAATCCCAGAATGGTTTAGGCCCAGAATACATCTGTGATATGTTCAGAGAATATAAACCTAGCAGAGCTCTTAGATCCAAAGACTCTGGTCAACTAGTCCAGGCCAGAGTCCAGACTAAACATGGAGAAGCAGCATTTAGCTGTTATGCTGCAAACAAATGGAACAAACTGCCAGTGGAGATTAAACTTTCCCCAAATGTAGACATTTTTAAATCCAGGTTAAAAACATTTCTTTTCTCATGCTCCTATTCATGAAATCTGCACGGTAACTTTTTTTTTTAACTTATCTTGCTTTTAATCATTTTAATGTAATTTATTATTTTATTGTGATTATGTGTTGATTATGTGTTGATGCCTTTTACTATTCTAAATATCTGTAATGTCTTTGTTTTATGTAAAGCACTTTGAATTGTCCTGTACATGAAATGTGCTATACAAATAAACTGCCTTGCCTTGCCTTGCCTTGCCTATAAGTATTTTAGTTCTCCTTGGGGTCTTAATTTTTATTTAGATCCCAGCAAAGATTTCCAGTGGACCCAGTTTGTGTACCAAAGAGAATAAATAAAAAAGGTGACTGTGCCACTAGAGTAGAAGTCAGGGATCAAATGATAAAACATTATAACACTTTTTTATTTTTATTTAGGTCAGAGAATTTTATCAAATCTCTAACCTTTTGAGCTAGCTTGTTTTTAACAAACAAGGAAACTTTTACCTTGGTTATTTAGACTCCAGCCTTAAATCGACCATCATCCCTCATATCAGGTGGATCTGCTCAAACAGATAGAACGGGTCATGTTTCAAGTTTACTTTATACCAAAGTGTTCCTCTGAAAGCTCTCTAAATCAAATTATTTGGATTATTAGATTGTTTCTTACATGTGAGCCTTTATAGGTTAATTAAAGGCAAATTGTCTTTTATGAAGCACGATGAACAGTAAGTGCAACCCACAAATTCACATGGAACTAGAAAGGTAAAATTCTAAACTGCACCTTTTAATTAAGCTGTTGTTTTAGCTTTTTAAGTGTGAAGCAAAAATTCAGTTTTATAGCCAGATGCTATATTTGAGAGGGCAAGTACCAAGTGTGTAAATACATCACAGGCTATGTATTATTTAAATTAATACATTAATCAGTGTTGGTGTATCACATGAGCTGACTGTGCATCTTCTAATATAAGAAAACAAATGTCTGACTGTAAAAGAAATTTGCATTGTTTGTGTATCTGAGCTGAAGACAAAGAGTAAAAAATTGGGTTTCATCTCATCAATTATCTAAGTTTTATAGCCCATAAAAGCCCTAAGTCAAAGCAAGTTGACAAGCACCTGTCTAATCCTGCTGATCATAGCAGCATTGTCATTATGTATGGACTCTTGCCAATAACTGTAATTAGACCTGTCTTGGATGATATGAAACACAGATGGTGTTGGTGAGACTAAGCAAAGGCGGTGTGAGCAGGCAAATCTTTAAAGACCCAAGCTGAGGCTAAAGACTCACTACATGGAGTCAGAACAAAGCTGTCTGCTGCCATTTATTGTTTTAGAGACAAACTACCAAATAAATAAATAACTTAAGACAATGTTACAGCTGTGTACAGTCTGATGGATCTAAAATGAAATTCAGGGATGTAAAAGGCAGTTAATGAAATAAAACTACTAACAACTGAATCACATGCAGTTATGTCCTCATTAAAATTTTCAACCTCACCACACACATTATGTGTGTTTAAAGTCATTTAACTGTTGGTAGTGAATGCAAAATCCAGTTTTGCTCACTCATTCAATTTTCTTATCCATGCAAATCCTTTCTTTAAAATTTGCTCTTTTTTTTATTTTTTATTTTTAATCAGGCTTACAGGAACTACATTTTGTCAGATTCAAATCTGGCCTAATTGATCTTTTAGTCTTTATTAAGCAACTAAAACTCTGTAAAACCATATAATTTTCCATTTAAAACAACAATTTTGCTCCAGCCATCATCATCAACACAGATGAGAGATTGCTTAAAATAAATGGAGGTTTAATTAAAACTTCTTTCAGCAGCAAGTGAACATTCAAAAGTACCTCCATGTTGTTCCCAGTCACAGCATGCACAGTCCTGCCCTGAATGACTTGAGATGTTTTAACTATTGCAGCTACAGCTTTTTGCATCCACTGGTTTAAAGTGTGTCTTCTGAGGGTTTGTATTTGGCATTACCCTGGTGTGAAAGCGTTAGCTGTTGCACTTGAAGATGCAGATTAGCAGCTGCTTTGCAGTCATGTAGTCACTGTGGAAAAGATGATATAAGTAAAGGTCAGAACCAATTACATGACTGGGTGAGGCACAATGTCAATCTGCCAGTTTGTTTGTCTTCATGTTGTTTACAGTATTGCACAAGCTGTAAGCTTTTGCCTTCTTTATTTTACTGTTGTTGACCTAAATACAACTTGCCATGTCAGCCCTCAAAGTCAGCCTATGCATAGATCCTCCAGACAGAAGACTCCCAGCCAACATAGCAACAGAAACTCTCCTCCCACCTCTCCCTCCCTCCTTGTGGCTGGAGCGATGCGGGACAGTCTCTGCGCGTAACTCCCGTCTCACTTGGCTTCAGGGTTGGGGGAAGGGACTGGGTTAACATATGGCTCACTGTGCATTATGGCTTTCAGCTCTTCAATGCTGGCTAAGTCTTTATGTTAGTCTAAAAACCTGCCCGGAAGACTTTTGTGCATGGTGCGTCTTCAGATTCCATTTCTCTTCCAAGAGATCTCCTGCGCCCGTTGTTATCAATAAACATATCATTTCCCCTTGAAACGGTTTCTTATTAAACTTTAAGCGCTCTCTCACTAGTTGAGCTGTTGTCATCGAGACTCCGGCCTCATCACCATAATAACAATGTGTGTAACACATTAAAGTGGTAATCAGATTGACTGCAACACCCGCTGACAGCTGGTGAAAAGTGATGACTACCTGTTTTATAACATGTTTGCTTTAGAGGAAAATGTGTTGCTGGCACAATTTGTGGCTCCGTTGCGTGCCTAGCAGAACGGTCCGCCACAGTTTGGTGACGCATGGGAACTATTAATATCCCAGGAACGGGATGTTCTCGTTTCACCATCGGGGTCATTCGAGGATAAACAGCATGCGTCCCCTCTAAATGGTGTCACTGTAACGCATAAGTTTTGAGGGCTTCTCCTTTTCCATTCAAAACCCCCCACGCACAAGACGCATCACGTTCAGGCTGGATTGTGCACTGAGCTGCTGGGGTTGTGCATAGAGCCTCGCCCACTTGTGAACCCATTGACATTAGAGGACACTCTGGTCAAAGCGGTGAAAACAGCCGTGTGATGTAACAGTAGCCCTACCTCTGTGGAAATCGTATGTTTTGAAATTCAGCCCGGCTGTTTTTTGTATGAACTCTCTCGACACCACACTGAGAGGGGCAGTGCACGAGTTGCACTTTTTCATATTACAAGCCTGAAGTGCATCACAACTGTTCACAACTGCAAGTTGTAACATGTAAGTATGATAGGCTGCTGGAACCATAGCGCCAATTAATGACCATGATATAGTCATCTGTATAATCCAGCTGAAATCATAATTGTGTCTATAGGAAACAACTGATTATATTGAATTTTCTTCCTTTCAAAATATTGCTGAAACCACTGCATATGTTTTCATGTTGAAACGGAGATGCACACTGTTACGTTATATGGTTGGTTTATTGTCACCACCCTCCTCCTTGCAAATGGTGGTGGTGCTCCCCAAGCTTGACGTCATAATAGGTGGCCCACTGGGAGATTTGCGTTATTTTGTACACTTCCTGATTTCTGTAATCTGCCGTTCAGTGCACGAGTGGTACATTTTAATAACAGGAAGAGATTCAGCTTATGTGTGATGGCAATTATCATTTTTGTTATTGTTAAAGAAAGTATAAAAAGCTTTAATGAGAAACTGTGTTGATACTGTATGTCTGTGCTTATTGTATTTCTTGTAAGACCCCATCTAAAGCTGTTCCTGTGATGTCATGAAGCCATTTTCTCAGCAGCAGCTCCCACTGTTTAATAAGAAAATGAGCTCAGAATGCCTGAAGCCCTGGTATAAATAGTTATGGCACTGTATGGATGTCAAAGTTTGCTCATGACCATTGCAGCAAGCATGATGGCAGCTTCAGGAAACCCTGCACATCCAAGTATGATGCTTTTATTTTTACCTTGTGCATTTAAAATCAAAGCTGCAAGCTCCTGCTGAGTTGGGACCGAGAGTTTGGTGAAGAATGTTTAAACTGTAGAGACACAATGGAATTTAATCAGTGCATAGATTAACACTATTATTATTGTTTCTGCTGTATGCACCACTCCCAGTTTGGCTAATGTCATGTTTTTCTGCATGTTTTCAACTTATATTCAGCTTTTGGGTTTTGAACAGTTGTATAAGTCACACATTAAACATCCAAGCTGAGCAAATGTAAATGAGCAACCTCTAATGCAGCAATATATATAAGTTAAAATAAACAGGAAAACATCATGTAAATGCATAAAATAAATAAATAAAAATAATGTTTGGATGATTAAACTCAGGATAAGCCAGACAACCATTTCTAAAATCCAGTGAGAGAAAATGCATTTTAAGCCCAGTTTTAAAATGCTTGAGGGCTTGTACCTGTCTGATGTGAAAAGGTATGCTGTTCCAGAGATCCGGAAACATCTAAACTGTCACTTGTATCGTTTAGCTTGGATTAAGGAACTTCCAAGTGTAACTGATTCATAGATTTGAGTGTTCTGAATGGAGTATGAGTTTGTAAATGTTCAGACATGTAAGGGAGTGTTGTGCTTCTGAGACTCTTTTGGCACATTCACACCAGGACAATCTGGGGGAACTTAGTTTGACTGGGCAGGGATACCAAAGAAATTAGCACCTTGGTTTGGTTTGCCTTGCTTTCACTGTTTTTTACTCAAACGGACCAAACCACCTGGATGTCACACTGTAACAACAACCACTGGCAGTCAACAAGAAAGAAGAAGAAATTCCAGCTCATTGATTGGTCAGGACCAAAGTTGGCTCATTCACTGCAAGTAAACAATGGAACAACACCAAGTTTATGTGGTGTCTGTTTTAACTTTGGTGTTCAAACCTTTTTCAGTTTTCACCAGAATCTGTCCAGTATGAGTAGCAGGACAGGCAGCAAGTTATCGAACATGTTGCAGTATGATGCGTTCTGTCACTTGCTCTCCCTTATTGGATGATATGTTTGCTTTCACAGTGTCAGCAAACCACACCAGGGTTCAGTTGCAAGTGAACTGACACCCCCAGTTTTCAAGAGGATCAGAGTTCACTTCTTTGGTCAGCACCAGAGTCAGTGTGAATCCAGTGTCTGATCTAAATATACCTGAAATATACCTGAAAGAAATATACCTGAAAATTTAGCAGTGATAGAAATAGTAATTAGTTTCTGGTGTACTGTTTTATTTAAACAGATAGATGTCCTGATACTAAGTTATTTGTTTTAATGACCTTCTCTGTCTTACATGGAGTCAGTCAAGGTCATGTTTACTCCCTATAGATTACATTTCTTTTACACTAAGTGCCTCTGTTGATCTGCCTGAGAAAAGAGAGCATCATCTCTATAGCATCAGCACAGTGAGTTAATGCAGTTCCTGCAGACTCACCACCCAGCTGAATGGTGGATTCCAGAGTCAGGTCCCCTCACCGGTGCCTGCGAGGCACATCCCTTTCCATCCACTACACTGATCAATGCAGTTTGAATAGAAACTCTACTGACCAGCAAATAAGTGCAAAAACAAAACTGTGTCCGCTTCACTTTGCTCTTTTGAGCCGTATTGTATAAAGGAGACAAAGCCACCATGCTGCTATGTGGATTCACAATGATGGTGGTACAAAGTCATCATGGCTCAGTATCAGCCTAGGGTCAAGTGAGTGACGTAGATGTTAGCTTATGATTATGAACTCAGCCGAAATACATAAATGGCAGTCGTCTCTTGCGTCATATCATAGAGTAACTGTCTTTTTCTTTCAAATTATGCAACTGAATATTGAACATGATGATGTGCAGAGCTCTGTTCTTTGTGGTAGTGTGGCAAAAAGACAGAGCCATGGCGGGGGAGGCAGGCAGGATTAACATAGTGGTGAAGAAGACTGCCTCTGTTGTGTGGCTGAATATTGTAAGCCTGGAGGCAGGAGGAAGAGGGAGGATGACAACTGAATTCAGCTCTATCCAAAACAACACTTCCCTCAGCGTCTCCTTTTTAAGCTTCATTCCCCTTCCTGCAAGGTGCCTCTCACGGCACCTTTGAATGCTCTTTTATGCAACAAGACGTTGCAGTGTTTTATCATCACCCTTCCCCCAAGCTTCAACAGTTGTTTCTAATGCAAACTATTCTGGACTGATTTTATGAGCTAGACCGCCCATAGCATTTTCTGCACATTTTAGTGCCTCAGTGCAAAAGTCTTGCATGATCCCTCACATGATTAGTAAGCCTGCTCTGACTAATCATGGTGTATCAACAACATGCCAAGTTATGTTGTGTGTCATTACTACACATTTTGTGTTTTTTGCATGCCATTGCACACCATAATGTGAGATCACACTCTGCCCTCAACTTTTACTTTAATCTCAACCATTTGATGAGTATTTTTGACAATGAAAAATCTTAAATGAAAACCATTCAGTACATATAAATAACACAAAAAGACTAGAATCGTCATGCTTTTTACACACAGTGTCATTCATATATTGGATGAGCTGATCAGAGGCTGGATGTGTTGCTTTCAGTAAGATGCCTTTCAAGGACATTGGTAAAACTACACTCATAATCTTTTATACTATAACTCACAACAAAGGAAGATTAAATTACAGCCACTTAAATAAGTTTAACACTCAAGCATGAGGCCTCGTTGAAACCACTGCATGTGTTCAGTATTAAGCCAATGCAATAGCCAGTTTGCATAAAGTGTATCTCTATTTGACAGCAATCCAATTCGTCTATAGGAACATAATAAAAAAAACTAAAGAAACATGTTTTTTTTTCTTTTTGAAATAATACTAAACATGAAATATAAATCCATGTGGACTACTCTAAATGGGCTATATATTTTTTTCTACCTGCAAGAGCCACTGATTCTATTCAATTCAATTGTTTATTTTAGTCATTTCAAATTTCCTCCAAAACAACAACAAAACCAAGTAAAAAACAAGTCTTATTAATCCAGAATTCATTTAAATTTGACTAAACAAATCATTGCCCCAAAAAGAGATGTAGGCTGGAGCCATACTTTATTACACCCTCACATCACTGCTTTACATACAAATATTCCAAATGGCAACACTTCACTGACTAATGTCCATGGAGAAATTCCACACTGGTAAAGCATGGAAAAAGAGAGTGTCGGAAAGCCGAGCGCAGATGGAGAAAAACAAATCTACAGGTTCATTATGACATGTATAAAGAGAAACTTCACTCTTATAATCTACAGCTGAAGAATGCAAGAAAGTCCTATTTCTCTGACATTATTAGCAAAAACAATCATAATGCTCGGGTCTTATTCGCTATTGTTGACAGGTTAACAAATCCTCCTGTATCAATAGCACCTGAACTTTATTCCACTAAGGCCTGCAATGAGTTTGCCAAGTTTTTCATGGAAAAAATCCAAAATATCAGATAAGTAGTTGGTTTATCAACAGCAGGTTCAACAGACATACTGTGTCAATTGAAAACCAGTTTAAGCACCATGACATAGTTAAATCCCATTAACAGCAAAAATCTGGGTGACATCTTATGTCAGCTGAACTTCTGCTCTTGCTGCTTGGACATCCTGCCCACAGGTTTCTTCAAAAAGGTCTCAAAGACTCTGGAGCCAGATCTGTTACAGATTGTGAACTTGTCCTTAATTTCTGGCCTCTTCCCAGAACTTTTAAAAACAGCTGTAATCAAATCCCTGCTAAAAAGGGACAACCTAGACAAGACACAAATGAGCAACTACAGGCCGATCTCAACTCTTCCTTTTCTAAGTAAGATAACTGAAAAAGCCGTTTTTCATCAGCTAAATGATTTTTAACACAAAACAACTGCTACGATGTCTTCTAGTCAGGTTTTAGACAGCACCACAGCACTGAGACTGCTCTGACCAAAGTCATTAATGACATATGTTTGAATACAGATGATGGAAAAATGTCAGACCTCAGTGCTGCATTTTATACAGTTGACCACAATATATTGCTTAAACGACTGGAGAACTGGGTGCGCCTCTCTGGCACTGCGCTACACTGGTTTAAATCTTATTTAGAGAATAAAAAGTACTTTGTGTCAATAGGTAACTTTACATCTGAGCAGACAAAAATTACATGTGGAGTTCCCCAAGGTTCCATCCTGGGGCCTCTTCTGTTTAACATACATGCTCCCACTGGCACAGGTCATGAGGATAAACAAAATTAGTTGCCATAGCTATGCAAATGACACACAGATGTTTTGAATTGTGAGAATCTCTCTTTTTGATATATGCCTTCGGTTCTGATTTTGTTTGCTGATGTTTTGATGTGATGTCTGTCCTATGTGTGTGTTTTTGGAAATCAATTTCCCTTTGGGGACAATAAAGAAATTGTAAAAAAAAAAGATATATATTACAATGTCACCAGGAGACTGAGGCCCCGTGCAGGCATTGGTAAATGCATTGAGGAGATTAATGACTGGATGTGTCTGAACTTTCTTCAGTTAAACAAAAACAAAACTGAGGTGATTGTCTTGCGAAAGAGAAACGATTAAAGGTCACCACAAAGCTTCAGTATATACACCTATAAACCACCAACCAGGCTAGAAATCTGGGTACTGATGGACTCAGACCTTAACTTTGAAAAACACATTAAGGGAATTACAAAATCAGCCTACTATCGCCTTAAGAATATATCAAGGGTAAAAGATCTGATGTCTCAGCAAGACCTGGAAAAACTAGTCCATGCTTTCATCTTTAGTCGGCTTGATTATTGTAACAGTATTTTACAGGTCTACCTCAATTAGACACCTGCAGCTGATTCAGAACTCTGCTGCTCGAGTCCTCACTAAGACCAAGAAAGTGGACCACATCAGTCCAGCTCTGAGGTCTTTACACTGGCTGCCTGTTCGTCAGAGAATAGATTTTGCTGGTCTATAAAGCTCTGAATGGTTTAGGACCAAAATACATCAGTGACCTCTTGACCCATTATGAACCTGCCAGAACCCCCAGGTCATCTGGTTCCAGTTTCTTATCAGTTCCCAGAGTCAGAACCAGACATGGAGAAGCTGCATTCAGTTTCTATGCTCCACATGTCTGGAACAAACTCCCAGAAAGCCTCAGATCATCTGAAACACTCAGTTTATTTAAATCAAGGTTAAATTTCCCTGAGGAATTCCAAAGGGATTAATAAAGTATTTCTGATTCTGAAAGACCCACCTGTTCTCTGCTGCATTTCAATATTTTTTATTTAGAAGTCAAAATCTACATCTGGTTCTTTTAAGCTGGAATCATGTTTTAATATTGTCTTTAACTTTATTTCTTGAATTTTATCTATTTTATTTTAGCATATTCCTTCTGCTTTTATTTCATTAATTGCATTTCTTTTAATCTTTTAATCTTTATTTATTTATTTTTTATTATTATTTTTTAATGCACTTGTCTGCACCCTGCTGTAATGATTTATGTAAAGCACTTTGAATAGTCTTGTACATTAAATGTGCTATACAAATAAATTTGCCTTTGCCTTTGCCTTTGCCTAATGTCAACATAACAAAAATAAAAAGGAATACAATTCTAGAAGCACTCAGAGAGCACAGACCTCCACCAAGCCATAGGGTCACTCACCTGAGAAAAACTCCAAAAGGCCCAACAGCCCACCCGGTACCCCCTATATTTTCAACCAGTTCCAGAATATCAACACGATTCAGGTCAAAGATTGTTGGATTATAATACCTACCTTGATGTTATCTTGTTTTTTTTTTTTTGCCAGTGATTCTGGACATTATTTGATGAGTTAGAGGCTGTAATGGCAAAATTATCCCTAAAGTAAAGAATTCTTAAAAAAAAAAAAAGAAAAATCCTGAATCCAGATGATGATCTGGATCACCCCCAAAAGGTAATCACTTGTTCCTTTATTCCACTCCTGACCATCTGTTCATTACTTTTTGAGTTAGGTTGCTACCCTCTGCCTTGGTGGAGATAATAAGGACAAAAGTCTTTTCTGAGACAAAATTTGTATTTCATAAACAATACAATAACAATCATACCTCACTTTTGTCTTGATATACCACCAGATTTTTCAACACTCTTTTTAATTTACATAATGAATAACACAATCTCAATTCCTCATCACATCTACTTCAAAAGTGAACCCTTCTAACTGATATCCAATTCAATCCACTTCATTTATAAAGCACATTTTAAAACAAAGACAAGTCTCCAAAGTGCTGTATATCAACAATCACCAATAATCAACAATATGAATAAAAAAAAAATACCTAGAAAGACATAGATCTTTATTGGTCAGAGGGGTTAGGAAATTATTTAGTGCTTTCTACATTATCAATGCCATACTGAGCTTACTTAAATCATAAAATTTCAAAGCATGGAGTTTGATTAAATATTTTGTTGGTTGGTTCATAATAGCCTGATCCACTGACAAAGTTTTCTTCTACAGCAGTGGCTCCCAACCTATCTTCCTCCGGGACCCTCTTCATGCATATACTAAAAAGCCATGGACCCCCCTGCCCCACCCCATGGTAAAACAATGCTTGTTTTTATGCTTTCAAAGTGAGATTCTCACTATAAATAATGTAATCTGTCTGAGACCCGCATAAAGTAAAAATAGGGCCAATTTGTGGACATTAATCACAATAATTCTTAATGTTCAAAGCCTCAAGGACCCCTTGTGCTCTTTGGGGGGAACCACTGTTCTACAGCATGTAAATGGATTAGTATGAGTTTTACATGTGATTCCCAAAACTCAACACAGTAGGTTATGTATAGAACTATTGGGAAGCAGTAGGCTATAACATGGGTAAGGAATTTTTATGTGAGATTTCCAAAACCACTTGAAGTCAGTTATTACACCCAAGAATCTGGTTTCATACACACAGTTTTTCTGTTTCTACATCATTCATCATGATTCTGACCTTATTTCTTTTCATTTTTCTATTACTAAATGTAATGATTTTTGTTTTGCCCTAATTTAGTGTTAATCTATTTTTGTCAACACATTTTTAAGGCTTTCTTCTCCCCTTCCAATGTGTTGTTCCATCAGAGCTTTATAGAGTTGGCAAATAAAGTAAGCTTTAATATCTTAGACACATTGCATCAATCATTTATGTAAAAAAATTGAAGGGTCCAACACTGAACCTTGAGGCACTCCCACAAGCAACCTTTAGGAATTTAGAATCTATATTATTGATTATTTGAGCATAATGATACTGTATATGTGATCATGATAGCTTTTATCCAAGATTGTGCTATTCCTCTGATGCAATATCTCTCCAACTTTGTCAATAAACACTCCTAGTTTATATTCCTTGTTGTCTCTTTGCTCCATGTTCTACTAGCCGTGTGACAGCCACTGAAATGGACCTATTTGCTCTCAACCCACACTGGTAATCAGTCAATAAACTGTGTTTTTCAATGAAGTTAGGTTAGGACATTGAGTGCTGAATCTTAATTATGAAAGGTGGTACAGTTTAAAAAGAAAGAAAGAAAGAAAGAAAGAAAGAAAGAAAGAAAGAAAGAAAGAAAGAAAGAAAGAAAGAAAGAAAGAAAGAAAGAAAGAAAGAAAGAAAGAAAAAAAGAAAGAAAGAAAGAAAGAAAGAAAGAAAGAAAGATTTTTGTTTTTAAAACAGATTTTCCTACAAAAACTCAGACAATCTTCTTTGTTTAAAAATGGAAGGAAAGGGAATGTGATCTAATTAATACAATAGCCATGTAATGATATAGCTTCATTCAATCTCATGCTTCCACTTTTTGTCTTTAATGGTGATCTTATGACTGTACGGTCTTGATAAGGACCCAGTAAGAGTGTAACCAGTATATCGTGCTAGGCAGCAGCCAGGCTGAACTTTGTCACAATGACATGTAGTTTAGACTTGTTTACTTATTTCGTTTGACTGACTCATTGGACCTTATACCTTAACCGTGTTCATACATGCTGTACATGACCTGGTGTTTCTGTTACTTCTCAGTCAAAGGAACAATATTTTACTTGAGATCTATTGAAACAGACATGTGGTTCATTGTTGCATGGAGCCAAGAAGGGTGTGTTTACGCCCCGTTTCTTATGTGTTAAATTTCAGTGTTTACTTTTTAACACCTGTGTGTCGTCAGTGTGAGTAATCCTCTTATTTTCTATACAGGCAAAAATGAAACCTGTTTTGTTGTCATTAGTCATGTTGCCCAAATGTGTTATTAGGGATGAGTAAGCTTTCAGAAGAACCACTAAAGACACAGTCTGATACGCTGTCCTCACTGCCAAGCATGGTGCTTAAAGGAAATACAGACAAAAAAGTCTTAGTTAATAAATCATTGGGGTTATCAGAAGTTATATTCTAATAAAAAAACAGGCATGGCTATTTTAGCTATAGGTTGGAGGTGGTGTATTAACTTAAGAGCATCAGTGGGTCAAAGTTTGTAGGAAACTTCAGTTTATAATACCTATGAAACAAAGATAATCTCACCTGTATTTGTGTTCTCATTATCACATGTTCACAAGCAATCATGCAGAGCAATGATGATGAACATGGTAAATGTTACACATGCCTTGTTGTTGTGAGCATGTTAGCACTTGTTCAAATGACTGCTGTGTTTAGGGTACAGCTCCATCAAGCTTCAATTGAGGCAACTATTTGAATAAAAAAAAGAAAAGATAACATTTGTCACATTTTATGAAATTGTCACTGAGACAGCAACACAGAGATCCCCAATCCTGGTCTCTTAGGACTACTGTTCTGAAGGTTCCCTGTCAAAACACCTCTGATTCAAATTAAATAAATCTCCAACAGCTTGATCTCTTTGAGTCAGGTGTGTGGAAGCAGGGAAACATCTAAAACTTGTGGAACACTGGCCCTCCAGGACTAGGAAGGGGGATCCCTGCAGTACCACATAAGACAGATGACAAAAATCAAATTCCTTAGCTCCTAGTGCAATTTGCAAGAACCTATGAATGCTTCTGACAGAAAATAACAAATCACAGCTGAGAGGAGTCTCAGTGTCGACCACTGCCTACATGCCTGGTGGTACTAAACAGGTGAAGGCAGGGCCTTTAGAGGATTATTCCAAGAGAGTTTTGTCTGAGAGTTTTGTTGGGTTTTATATGTTATATTTGAAGAAGATACGTCTGAGTTTCTCAGACACGTCTGTCACATAGGGAATCACTATATTCTTGCATTTGTTCTTCTTGTCTTATCTGTGTGTGTGTGTGTGTGTGTGTGTGTGTGCGTGTGCGTGCGTGTTTTTCCAGATTTCCTAGTGAATTTGATCCACAGGTCTGAAGTGTTTGCTTGATGCATAGGAACACAAAAACATTATTAGCAGCAACTTTTCCCACCACTCTCTGGAGACTCTCTCTATTTTTTTTATTTGTTTTGGTTACAGTTGAGAAATGATTTTTTAGATTTTCAACTCTTTTTTTTCTGTATGAGTTAGACTGGTGAACACACCAGCCAGCTCAAATTTAGTTTTGGACTATGCACCAGCATGGAGCCTGACCAGTGTGAAAGGCTGTCTGTCAGGTCCTATGACCCAATGAAAGTGTGGTGGTGTAGGCTTTGTCCACATGTTCTTTGGTATTTTAATAAACGCAGATGTTTTATGCATTTGCAGCTTTTGTCCATATTCAAACAAAGTTTTGGAGCACCGAAAACAAACTTTTAGGAAAACACCTTCCAATAAAGATGACATCTGTGTGGACAGGATAACTGGCATTTATGACAGTGTCAGATTGCGCACCACCATCTGTGTGGCATGTCTCACAGAGATGTATCATTAACTCCTTTTTTTACATGGTAATAGCAGACATAGCCTGCTGGTACTGATCTTGTTAACAAGACTTTTTACATAAAAATGTGTAAAAACTCCTGTTAACAGCTTTATAAATATACAATCAGTCACCAACTATACTGAAGAGTGAATGCAGTAAAACACATTGAGCTGGATTTGACAGAAGCTTTTATTTTGTCTAAATGACCAACATGGCTTCAGATGTGGGGCTTTTTGTTTTGGCATCTTCTTTCAATCATGTCTGTCCTTTTATATGTAGCCATGTGGGTGTGATTTCTTTGGGGGCACGTAGGAGGAAAAAACTTTTCCGCAAAATACTCATGTTTGTGTGGAAAAACAGAAATACGCCTGCACTGCATGTAATTCCCTCTTTTTTCTCATGGTTTTCTTCTTTTTATGTATGTATATGTTATGGAATCACCATGGCACACATTTAGGCTTTATTAGTAAAACCCTCATTTGCAAAGAGTAACTACACAGTATCCCTTTCAGGTTAGGAAAGAAAACTATTCGGTTTGGTTGAGGAAAAAAGTGCTTTTTCAGTTCGTTTGGCACAAGCTTTTGGATCAAAAGTCCCTTCACTAGAAAGAAAACTCTGACAACAACCTAAACTTGTGTGTTTTATGCTTTATAATCCTTAAAGTTGGGATGGTTGTGATAGTGTGGGTGATCATTTTGTTTTGCCACAAGGGTCTTGACATGATTACTCTGTCAGCCAGATATTGACAGTGGTCGTACTGCCCTCTGCCTACAGAGGACCTCTCCTATTGCAAACAGAAGTGAAGAGGCCAATCAAATCGCTGTTCCTGCCTGAGAACATTATGTCAGTGTCAGACACTGTGTTGTTTGGACACTGTGCACTGGGGGTTGGTGCTGGGGTTTGGGAACGTACAAAAGGTCTCTTGAATCATCACATTGCTTCAGCTTCAGGGAGAGATATTTCTCTGTTTGCCTCTGAGGGAGATTTTTAAAGACTACTTTTACATCTACTTGTTACCTTTGGAGAACTTCCGTTGTATAATCTGTAGCTGGTTTCCCCATTGTCTTATTTGGCTTTCTTGCACTTGACACCAAAAGGGAGTTGATAAACATTTGGAGTTTCTACACAGCCCTGGGAAATAACCCTGCGAAAGAGGAACTATACCCTGTTGCTGTGCTCTCATTAGAAAAGATCGCCAGAGCACCACATGAAACACAAGAACACCATGTTTTTGTGGTGAAAGAATATGTAAAATAATACAGCCAGATGGCCCTCTGAATGCCACATTGCCTTGCTCACACTGAACACAGGGAACTTTAGTAGTGTGGGCTTTTGTGCACAATGCTGAAAGTGTGCATTCATCCTCACACGAGAGCTGCTGCAGGAACGCAGGTCTGATCCTTAACTGGTGAAGCACAACTTTATGATTTTTCTGAATAAATGTCTTTCAATTTGACTCTTGTCAGCTGGACTTAAAGCTTGCCAAATGAAGATGAAAAATCTGAAACATGAGAACATTAAGTCCAAAGCACAACGGAGTTGCTTTAGTTTAACATCTGAGACAAATGGTTCTTAAAAACTAATTTAATTTAAATGTGAAGTTAATTTGAGGGAGATAACAGGGGCATTTAAGTATGTCCTTGCTGCAACAACCAATACCATCAGCTTACTTATTTTCTGCCGGGACCTTACAATTAATAGCATGTAATGTTTCAGTATGTCTGCATTTGAAAAGTTGAAAATGAATGAAGAGTAACTTTTTTTTATTGACTTAATTTCAGACATCTGACAATTATATAGACCAAAATCTACCACTATGACATAAATTTTGGCCTAGCAAATATAAAACCATAATATTGCACAGCTTTGTAGATTGTGTCTTTCCTCTCCATCATGGTGTCACTTGTCTGCTGCTTGAGGAAAAACTGAGGAGGTCTTTGCCTGTGGTAGCTGGCTAGATTGCAGTTGGCTGAGACCAAAGAATTCTGTTTGAGCTAAATTGCTCATTTGCTGAAAGAAAGAAGTCGTGTCCCCCCCAAAAAATGAACAAGCTGTTCACTAAGGAATTTATTGTGCTTGCAAATAATATAAAAAAAAATTTTAAACATAAGGATAAATGTGATTAAACCTTTCTGTTGTCATACAATAGTTTGTACATTTTACATAACCTTGCATTACAACTTTGTGCACTTCAGAGATGCTGTTATAAAGGTGATTTTTCTCTGTGAGGAATTTGAACAGGTTGAACCAATAACCTGGCTGCACCATGCATTTGAACTGTCTGCTGGTGCCCCATCTTCTTGGCGAGAAGCCCCATAATGAGCAGAACAAGAAGAAAGGAACAATCAATGCTTTAATATTTTTTCTGTCACATCTGTACCTTTTTTTTAAAATGATTTCCCCATTTATGATTTGATAGTGCAGAGGATGTCCCTGTCACAACTATTTCAGAGCTTTGCCTCACTGGTTTGCTTCATGATAAAATTGTTTCACATTTAGTGCCTAAAAGGGAAAACTGCTCTATCCAAATGTTCAGCCTCGATTTTCTCATCAACAAGCTGTAAATTTTTTACCAATTGTAGGTCAAAAGCTAGTAGTTCACATGCAATATAACACAGGAGATTTTGGAATATGTATTCATGGTGACTATTTGATCGATCATTTTTCAAGAAGAATAGCAAATGTTAGAAGATTTCAGCTTCCCGAGTGTGAGAATGTCACTGTTTATAACTCTGTAGATGGTTTTTAACATAATTAGGTAACACAAAAACATAACTTTGGACTATAAATGTTTAACTTTTTTATTAAAAAAATAAAATAAAATAAAATAAAATAAAATAAAATAAAATAATAATAATAATAATAAAAGAACAATAAATTCTCTGTCTAACCTACAGCATCCAATACATTTTAGCATAAAAATGGTAAATGGTGAACTACCCAGATAGAAAATTTATTAACTAAATGTCGATATAATAATGTTTTTTATAATGTTGATGGATATTTATACAAATCTTATCTAGCAAATGACCAGATAACGTTTGAAACCAGGGTAACCCAGGAACTAGCGGAATAAAATGTCAGCCTACCGCAGACATAAAGCCAAGTGAGAAGCTGCTGCACTCAGTGAACTGTACAAATGAAAGTTGCTAGATCTAGGAACTAACCCTTTTCTCAGGACTATCAAGCCAAGTGCTCCCTCAACAGCTTCTGTGACAAACTAGTTGGCTTATGGCCTAGCTAATTTTCTCTGCTAGCTTCCAGGCTAGCCTAGCAGTGGCCCCTACATCAAGCGAGCTTCCAGTTGGCTCAACGACTGCTACTTCTTCTTGCTTGGCATTGAACCACCACCCCTGGGAGTGCCGGGCTTGCTAGCAGCTTTGAGTTAACCTCTTTTTCTGGAGCTTACAGCACCTAAATTGTTGAAAGAAAAACAAATACATCACAGTTATGATACATCCGTGTGCATATGACTGTCTATAATTTTGTTGAGAATTGCACTCTTCCTTAAAGTTGTATGACTTCAAATTCATTTCTTTTCCCTTGTTGTCATGACACATCGAATGCATAACTGTTTAGCTGATTTACACCAGTATTACAGCTGATCATCGCTCAGCAGTGTCAGGGAAGGCTGGTGCTAGCTGCTGGCAGGTATATCTTTTAAAGTTTATATGGTTCTCTTTTAATGAAAGTGGAAGCCATAACCCAAGCAATTCAGATTTTTTTTTTTTTTTTCTTGGTAAAACACTCAAAATGTCCAATTTGGAAGTGTTGCAGGAATTTAATTTACATGGGTCAAAGAATGTATTTTGAATTTAAAAAATGTTTACTTAAGAGAGAGAGAGAGAGAGAAACATTTTATTTGTCCTAATTAAGGTCAAGTACCTCTGGATTTTGTGTGTGTCTCTGTCCTCATAATTCAGTCAATGTTAAGGTCAGTGCCCAAGCATGTATTTTTTAAAGATATTTACATGACTTAGATCACATACCCTATAAACATTGACAGCCTACGGCATATATTGTTCCATAAGGCTGCAACATAAATTTGGAACCGATGACACCTCTGAAAAACTGAAAAATAAAGCGTTTATGCAGCAATGTTGCTTTCTTAAAGGTCTGCGCAACAAATAACTGCAGCTCATGATTGATTGACTGAAAGTTTTTTATTTAAACAAAAGAAAAATAAAGAAAACATGAACACAAAAGGAATATACAAAAGTAAAATAAGTCTTTGTCCAAAGGAAGTGGGGAGATACATCCTCTGAACGTATGGAGACAACCTGTGGTGGAACTTTCAAGTAACTCGTGCTGCTCAGTGCACTTGGGGACAAAAAGTACCCAATGAATGAGCTGCTTCTGTGCTACGATGCTGCTGAGCGCTGCCGGTCGACACGCCCCCAGCATGGATACAACGAGCAGGAACAGGCGGCCAGGAGACGCACTCACTATGCTGGGGATTGTTTGAAGCCGCAATGGGAGTTAACACATCCAAGTTTCTAGAGTTCCTGTTATCGGCGTCGTCACGCTAAACAAAGACTTTGGTTTCTGTTTTCTATCTCTCTGAATGAGGGGGGTTTGCCTGCGTTTTTGTCCGAGGCGTTTCTCGCACAGGATGTTGATGATATTGGAAAGCCGGGTAAGATCATAAAGTCAGTTCTCTCAGATGAGAACGATCTCCTCCTCACCACCATCACTAAACAAAGGGAACCACGGTACAAGTACTTTTTTCTTCTTCTCCCCCCACAAGCCATCATCTAATTTTGTTGAATGTCATTAAGAAGCAGAGGGGGCTGTTTCAAAGACAAAATGGATCACTTTGCAGCAGAGTGCCTTGTTTCAATGTCCAGTCGGGCAGTTGTTCACGCTCCTAAAGGCAACAGGGAGATTAAACCAGAAATCCCGTCCTCCTCCAAGAACGGAGAGGAAATAAAAGAGCCTTTGGTGAAGGAGAACTCCTCGCTTTTTGTGGTGGCGCGGATTCTGGCGGATTTTAATCAGCAGACTCCCAACAGTGTTGCCGAGCAGGCAAAAATAAAGGACGAGAGCATGCCGAACCTCATAGATGATGGAAACTCTGCCACACCTACCACCATCGCCGATCCTTCGCTCAAACAAAGAGGCAAAAGATCGAGAGGTCGAACTGAGCAAGAGAAAAGGCACAGATGCCACTATTCAGGTTGTGAAAAAGTTTATGGCAAATCATCCCACCTCAAAGCCCACCTAAGGACACACACAGGTCAGTTTCATTGAATGCAACTGTTTTGTTGCTGTGAACATGACATATTGTGTTTCCGTTCCACATCTTAGGGGTGATGCGACTAAAACTCAGAATACTGAGGCAAAGTGTGGCCTTTCAAATATTAATGTGGGGGGGTTGCTAAGATGAGAGCAGTTGCAGTGTTATGGGTCAGCGAGACACACACAGGGATCCACCCTAACTGGAAATGATGAGCACAGTCAGAGGAGTTCAACCCGCACACTTCTATAATATTGCATTTATAAAGTTGTATGAACTTTGAAATGTCCTTCTAATTTCTGGGGAGGGAGGAAAATAGTGCCACTCCCACTCAAGTGAGCTTTGTCACGGTCCCCCACCCCCCTGCAACTCACGCACGCACATACGCCACCGCAATGGACAGTGTGTACAAACCGATACTGCAGTGTAAATGAAGAACAAAATAACGCAGATCATATTTCTAGTGTCCCATTTGTTCGTGCTGAATAAACTTGTTTGTTTAATCGTATCGTGACATTGAAAAAAAATCAACTATAAAGATCTTAAACAACACGCAGCCTACGTTTAACACCGCACAATAAGCCAAGTGTGCATGGGTATGCAGAAAGTTTGTGGGGTCAATTCCAGAAGAGAGAAAGATTGTCAAATGCGTTCCACGTCAGCTGTATGTTGCGTGTGACCTTCCAGAAGGACCATATTTACGCGCCGAATCCCGCAGGAAAGGCTCCTGAGAAGTGGTGTTTGGTTGGGAGGGTGGGGGAAGATATAGATCGCCTCAAATTGGGGGGTTGATAAGAGCTGTGCAGTCGCCTGTCTGCCCATAGCTCTTTGTTATGATGTGCCACACCCCCGCTAGACACACTGCCAGCTGATCTGGCCAGCAACAGACTCAGCTAGCTGAGCCTAGACTGAGGAATCACTGCCTTCCTCTGATCTGTATACTGCAGCTCACACCTCATCTTTCCACTCCCTTCTGTACACGCACACAGACACATGCATCATCTTGACAGAGCAGAAAGAAAACAGAGCTCTTTGTACCACAGGAGAAAACACCTTGTGTGAGCGTGACCCATATTTAAGACACTGACTATAGAAAAACTGTATGTGCTAAGCAGTCAAGAAAATTCCAACTATGTAAGACACTTTAGAGCCAATTTGCACGTCACCATCCCAACGGCTTTAAATCCTTATCTAATGTTTTTTTTCCCTGCCTTTCACTTGAGATGCACTCCCTTGTCTGATGGTCCTGATGTTAGTTTCATTATCTTCCAGAAACATTGCACATCAGTGTCATATTCAGCAAAACAAAGCCATCACTAGAATATGGAATGGATTAAGACACCACATGTGGGATTAATTATTTTGTGGATGGTGGATAGTCATTTGGTATTGATTACAGTCAGCTGCAGCTCCAGCTGACTGCTTTGTTGTGAATAGGGTGTTAGTCAAGACAAGGCTGAGAAAGTGAAACACCAATTTAACATACTTATGAAACCCCTGCATTATTTGATAAATTATTTCCCAAAGTATAAAATATAAGATAAATACTTGTATCTGTTGTATTTTGCATTCTAGTGCAGCTTTGTTATTGTTCATCAGTCCCAGCCTCCATGTCTTGTTTCCTTTTATGCCTTTCCTTTGTTTTTGATACCCTCCCTATGTTTAGCTATTGGCTGGTGTCCTATCATTTCTGCTAATAAGGGTGGTTTGTGCTGATTTGACTGCTAATTTCCAGAAAAGTCTCAGGCTTGCTGCCTCCTCTCCCAACTTGCAGCAGCCAGTCACTGAGCCTTCCTTTAGCCCAGACCATGCGAGTTCAGTGCCGTTTTATTGCTATGCACTAGCTCTGCCCTTGTCTTGGTGCCTATTAAGCGTTTCCTTTCGCCTGCCTCTCTGTTTTGTATACGCTCTGGCGTCTCGCTTCACGATTGGTTTGTGTCCCATAAATTCTGATAATAATGACTCTCCTTGCCTGTTTGATTGGGCAGGCCCAAAATGTGGGTCAACTGAGTTCAGCGGGCTGCCTTAGCCAATCTTGCAGTGCTTTCACAGAGTCAGACTTCCCTTCAGCCCCTACCAGCAGAGTCAAGAGAGAATGGATCTCAGCCCAGTCAATCCCAGCCAAACACAGCTCTCTAATTGAGGAGGGAAACACTGTTATAGACACCAAACAAAGAACTCGGGACAAGATGTCCTTAGTTGACTTCTGTGACACCCAAAGCATCAGTATTGACTATTTTGTTAGCATCTTGGAGGTGATAAAACCTAAAAAAAGAAAAAAATCTAATTAGTTTTTGTCCTGATCTATAAGCAGTTTTATTAGCACTTTAAGAAAAACGGTTCCCAATGGGTCCTATAGATTACAGGTACTTTCCTTATAAATGTATAAAATAAATTCCTGGTTGGGAGTCTCTTTTGGGGAGTCAGATGGGTTTCATGTTAACGTGTCAACAGTCACAGAGTTCAAGGACACCAGGGTGTAGCAGACATGGAAGTACACACTGAATTTAAATCACTCATTATACTGCATTGAGTTTGATGGTGAGGAATCCAGAGCAGTTCAGGGGTCTAAGGTTACCAGACAGCTTTTGTCTGGTGTAGGAGGTGGAGCTCTTCTGCTGCAAATATCCTGCAGTATGGAAAATGCAGTCATTTAACACTGATGTGCAGATAATGGTGTATTTGACAAATATTTGAAAACTTCCTTAAAAGCTGCCTTGTGACTTTCTTTTAGGACTGCATTTTTTCAGCCATGTTCTGTCTCTTTGTCTCAGTGAATGAGATCCATTTTCTGAAGAGGTGTCTCATGGCCTGAAAGTACATGATGTTCACTTTGAAGCCTCATTACTTTGGTTTGGACATATCATGCAGTCTGCCAGACAAGACATGGCCCCTCACTCCCCCTCAGCCTGGATCATCTGTGCCCCCCCCACTGCCAGGTCTTACGAAAGTCCATCTTGTCAGTGTATAATACCTGTTTAAAATCTACTGGACTCACAGAGAAGAACAAGGTCAATATTTCTCAACAACAAAGAGTATAATGACGCATTTTACAGTTGAGTTAATGTTTTGTCTGAACCTCTTTTGTGTTCTGCTGGGGTACCTCTAATACCATGAAATGGCTGAAAAACTTTTATTTAAAAAAAGTGGCACCACCTGGCAGCTCAGTTCTGCCATGAAGACCCAGTTATTCATGTGTGCTACCTATTTTAAGTCAAATAACTGTGGTTAATGGCTTTTTTTTATGTGAAATTATCCAAAATTCCACATGGAAAAGAGCAGCAGGACTCTGATTATATATGCTTCATCCTTGCCAGTGGTTTTATATTTGGCTGCACTTCTACAGAGAGTGCACAGTGTTCCTGTGTGGCTGGTGGCAGTGATGAGGTTGCAGGGTGGAGATGGGGTTTTCCTGCTCATGCTTGAGTCCAACACTGGCACAGCATTTGGGAAGAACTCTGTCGGGGTAGAAGAGTTCAGACTGTCTATCTGCCACAATGCAGGATTTCCATCATTGCTCTTAGCTGAGCCATGTTTCCTGACTTGAAATAAAAAATAAAAACACTTGGTGGTGGTAAATGTAAAGTACTACCAACCACCAAACAGTCGACTTTTATAAAGCACAATTTTGACCTACTTACTTATTGTTAAATTAAGATTTTTAGCTATCTGGGTGCATTGCTGTTTACTGCAAGAATGCTCTTCATTTAGCACCATGATCTGGTCAAAAATTGATTTGTCCATTGCTCGGTCAGCTTCAGAACTTTGTGTGTAAAAGCAACTCTAAAATAGTCACATGCCAATGTGCTAAACTGATGTAGTTATGATCGCAACCCATACTAGCATCATCACCAGCAAAATCAATGTTAGCATGATGGCTAAAATTGGTTTCATCTATATATTTCAGTGCCTTCTACAGCTGTAAACCATATAATCTCTCATGAATGAAATATAGTTAGTTCACGAGGGCCATGTGTAGCAATACAGTATGTGTCCAGTTGAAACAAGGTATTAGTTAAATCTACTTGATCCTTGGGATGTAAATAAAACCCGATTGGAGCCACCATCTTGCATGTTAATCCTCTGGTGCAGTGTTACTACCCCATGGAAGACATCTTCAAGGCATGTGCTGGCACACATGCTGCCCATATGTTATCCTGCATGTGTTGATAAAGGGACAGATTCCTGCTCGTGTTTAAATGTACTGTAAGCCTCATTTGACTGTGATTAACCACCCATGCATGCATAGGGAGCTGCCATAATACTGAATGGCCTCTGTCAGGCAGTGCCTTGGCTGTGCTGCTTTCAATGGTCCACAGGGGTCATGTATTCTTTAGTTAGCTCTGGAGTAGCTCTATAAAAGCTGCTCTGTCTATTTCCCACCAGCCCCTCCCACCTTTTTCCTGCCTGCAAAAGCAGAGTAGGTGCTAAAGCATGTTGTGTTGCGATGCTGAGCTCCGGGCACTTCTTGCGGTATGGTGTTGATTACAAGTGGCAGGAAGAGAGTGATGCAGACCTGTGGAACACTGAACATTTTTTTTCTCCTTCACTGTTCAAAAAACTGCCAGCCGCATCTCGCGTGTGAGGGAGGGATCTGCAGCACAAAGACAGAATATACAGTAGAGTGCGGCAGCATGGGGGTGGGGTTAGATACCAGGATATTCACTGTCAATGCCATCCACTGATGTAGGTCATTTATTCAGCTGCATCTGCAGCTAATCTGATTAACGTTTGCGGGGCTGTGACCTCAGAAGCAGAACCCTTGTCCCTTGTCTGTCCAACACTTATGGCATCCCATCATAGAGTTTGACTGACTGTGTCCAATATGTTGTGTTCGGGTTAACTTGAATAGGAAGGCTGAAATAGCTGTGTGTGTTTGTGCTCATTCCGGTATTTAAGGTGTGTCCCCCTCCTCTGTGTGATAAATCAAACTGTGACAGACCACAACACACCGGGGTGTGGCCCCTAGGAAAATCTAGCAAAAAGAGCCTAATCATTTTCTTTGAGAGACATGAAAATATTTCTCATCCACTCGCCATCCAGAATATCAGCCATTACTTGGAGACTGCATTAGCACTATCACTAACCTCTATCTGCTCTTATCACACTGTAATATGGCCTTTCAGGATCTAGCAGCACTTTGACGCTTGTGAATGATGTCGATCTCGTGATCTATAGCATCAGTGAAATGGACTGGCATTGAACTATGTGAGAGTTGTGGTTGATGGGGTGTCCCTGCTCCCACCTGCTTCTGTGAACCAACTATGCACACCCTTTAATGACCACAGTTGTTTGTGTATTGTCAGTTAACTTGACATTAAAAGATAAAAAAGCACCTGCAACTCATCAAGGCTGCAGGGCTGTTTTAACATGCACTCAAGGCTGAAAGAGAGTGCTTATTCTTACTAAATGAGGTGAATTTGATGAGCTGGTCAATGGAGGCAAGCTATCTCTGCCTCTCCCTGAAACAGTTAAGTGGGTGAAGTAATGTATGGCAAAGTGTGTGCAGGAATCAGATAGTCACACTCGACCCCACGGCATGTCTCTGTGAATAGACCAAGGGGAGTGAGTTACGGTTAGTATGTGCAGCCTGTCTGATTGAAATGCATTACAAGAGGGCCTCTCCTGCTGGGAGCAAGGCTGCTGCTATTGTTCAAAACCTGACAGCTATAGGCCAACAAGGGGAGACATGCTATTCAGCCACAAGCAATGTCCCTCTCAGTAAAAACTAAAGAAAATAATGCAAAAACTCAATGTTTTCTGAGCTTTCTCGTGACAAGCTTGAGCTGATTCTTGGTGAGACCACCTGGCCTACCCAAGGGACCCTTTATTGCTCCTGCAGTTTGTCTGTTTGCGGCCAACTCAGTGATTTTCTTGGTAATTTGTCTACTTTCCCTCTGAGTTATTTTGTCACAGACGAACAGTCACATAAACAATTGCTCTGATCACAGATGTGTTTTGAATCAAGTGGTGTCTTTCTAAAGACCACAGAACTTTGCACGCCTTTCTTATTTTTGCTCAAGCAAAGCCTGCATATACGGCTTTGTGAACAATAAAAGGAGCTGCTGAAGCCTTAATGTATATTTATTGTTCTGCACACACATGTTAGTGTTTATATCATCTTGGCATGTGATGTTGCGTGTAGAGGGAGAGGCTGGGTTAACCTCGTTCGCTCCAGTGGTCTATGCTGATGAGGCACTCAGCAGTCATTTTTGTATTACTCAAAATCCCATGGATGGTCTGTCTGCTGGCAGTGATGCTTGCTCCTGGCTGGTTACTGGTCATAGTCTGTTGTAAACATTAAACCAAATTACAGGACTGTGCTCAGGCCTACCACTGGAGTTAGTGGTGTCCCTCCTATTTCATGTTGCCATGATGGCTGTGCCACTAAGCAAGCTCTGAAGTAAGGTAGCTCCAACTCTAATTGGCTATGATCTATAGTCTGACTCTGGTTTTACGTTCCCTACATGAGTCATTTGCTGCTAAGTCTGTGCAGGTTTAAGAAGTATTTTGTTTTTGTTCTGAGCTCTGTAAAAGATATTTCCTGCTCTGGTTCTCACAGTGCAAGCAGAGCAGGGCTAACCTCAAGGTGATCTCAGATTCTTTCACAGAAACTGTTTTTTTTTTTCATATAACCCTGCAGAACTATTTGCTCTAGCTCACTTATGACAGGCTTACATGGAAGTTTCAGGTGTACACTATGTCCCAGTGCCTGATCAGGAATGTTATCTACTTTAAGGTGAAATGGTGGTAGCTGCTGTTGGAGCAGGTGATCAAGTTCAGGTCTTGCACTACTGCTTACGTCAAAAAAGAGATTTGATCTAGCCTTTGCAGATAGCATCCCTTACACCTGGGAGAAGGATTCCTTTCACTTAACCGATTTTTTTGCAGAAACTGCTCAGATATGAATGACAGGAGGATGGACTGAGCTGTTTATTTATTGGCCCAGTAGACTCAGAGAGAACACTTATATAACTAGAGTACCTGTGACATAATCACACCGCCTTGGAGGGGGACACTAGTGCTTAGTAGAGGTGCCGTTTGTGTGCATGATGTAACTCACTTTATGGGTAACTGGGTCACTGTGTTCGTTGGGGAAAAGCTTCCCTGTTTTTTTTTTTTCACCCCTCCTTCCCCCTCGCCCTCTGCAACTGACACATTCTGAGAAAGACAAACCACACCCTGGATATGGCAAGCGGCCAGAGACTGGATAACCAATCGGCAGTGCCTGACATCACGGTCGCCACGGTATCCTGCTGTGACAACACTGTAACTAGATTCGAAGAAAAAGCAGGGCAAGGGGACCAGCCAGGCACATTCTTTTTTCAGCAGGGATGCTGAGTAATCACTGCAGTCGATTGAAATAGCTTGGATGGTGACACCCTCCTGCCACACTTTGTGTCATCATTTTTACTCAGGATCACAACATCTGTTCCCTACGGGTCCTCATCCTTAACCAAACCAAAAGAGTCAGTTTTTTTACACATTTTAAGTTTAAACTTGGTGATATTATAGCAAAAAAAAAAAAAAAAAAGATTTTCAAAGTTGGAAAGCTGTTCAGTGTGAGGTCAAAATGGGTTCCAAATAACTTGACCCCTACCAGTGAATTGCTTACAGATACCCGATGCTTCCACTACTGTATCAGGGCAACTAGACTAGATATCTCAGCCTAGCGCTCTCATGTCTGTTGAAATATTAATGTTGTTGGATCTGTTACACCGTGTATTGAGCCTTAAGCAGCCTTCAGATCTAAGCTTTACTTTTAGGTCAATAACTTATTTTGCAGTGGCAGCAGGTCGCTTGAGCTCCTTCTCATTAAAATATGGTATCAAATCAGTCTAGCATGATGCACCTCAGTCATCTGAGAGCCTTAAAATTGGCCATGCCCCCCTTTTCTGCAGGAGCAAAGAAAGGTGTAGTCCATGATGGGAAAGCAACTTTAAACTATGAAAATCACCACGTTTCATGGACAACTTCCAGCAGGGCAGAGTTGTGTCTTTACATGTATGTTATATGTACCTGTAAGAGTGAAAACAGTTTATGTTGCTTGGGTGAAAGGCCACAAAGCAGTGTGTATATGCAAATGTACATGTGTAAGAGAGTCTACGCACATCAAGTCCTGTATGAACTCACAGGAACTGTAATGGGCAGGGCTGACTGAGTTTGTCTGGAGCTGAGGTGAGGCGTCAGGCAGGAACACAAGCCGTACTGTCTAGACTTGCTCTGTCTGTCTGCATGTTTTGTAACCATGCAGTATAGGGGGGAGGGACAGAGACTAGTGGTGCACGAAGTTCTTGTTTTTGAGACTCTTTGGCATCAGGTAGCATATGAGTATTTGATGCTGAACAGCACTGTTTCCATTGTGGCCCAGAGGTAAACTGTAGAACAAAGAAAAGCATTTGGCAGGTCTTTTCTTTTTGTGCCATCTATAAACATTCATGCGTCTCACCATCTTTTTCCTTTCATGCTTCAAAATGCTGGTGTAGGCGCACACATGATGATTGATTATTCTTATTCAAAGCAGAAACCCTAAATGTTTAAAGATTACATGCTGCCCTTTGTTAAAGTTCTAAAAGGCATTTTTGTATGTTGCTTTTGTGACCAAGAGGTGCAATAAAGTGGAGCTAAACTGAATTAGGAATTAGAGATGTTGGCTCTGAAAATCCAGAGTGTTGCATATAGGTTCAATTAACACTGCTATCACATTAGTATGGAAGGAAAACAGAAGATATGTAGCCATGTATACTACTAGCATTTGGCTCTGAGAAGATTTGCCTCAAAGCCATTTTTATTGCCTGATGGAGGGGGAGAGGATGTAATTTCCCATGTGCTGAGTCATATATACTTGTATGTTGGAAAATGGGCTGGGTAATAATTGTGAGAGTGATTAGCATCTGGGGCTTTGATAATTAAACTATGTCTGCTACTCCAGTGCCACGCCAGTTTTTGGGTGATTTATCAAGCCCAGTTGTTACAGCCTATTACTCTCAGGTCTCATAATATTTTGTTGATATCTTGATGGTTTTTAATTTCCCTTCACTTACTGATTTATCAAGCATACTATAGGAATAACTTTGTGATTGTTCTTCAGGTTTGAGTCACAAGTCTCTGATGAACTGTTTATTACATTTTGAGCACTGGTGTTATTATCAGAGTGCAGAAACTGGTATTTACACTCAGTGATGACGTCAGTTCTTTTGAGAAGGCTTATTGTACTTGTGTAGTCAAACATTAAACAAATATCTTGGGTGAATATAAAATCTTTTCTCAATTTACCACGAATCCCATATACTTTACTTTCATGCCTCATAGTCTCCCAAGAATAGTTTTAATAGAATTTTGACAGCATTTTGATTATAATGTTTCAACCTTTCAGACAGTCATTGACTACCATTTATTTCACCACATTATTAAAGACACCCTCTCTTAAATGGCATGTTTTTAACCTTGTTAGCATGTCCATATGGTGTGTGTTGTAAGCTAAGATAAACTGTATTGAGCAGTCAGAACATGGCTTTTTTCCATGGTTTTGAAATGTACCAACAACAGTGTCAAACACACAAACAGAATTTTATTTTCAACAAACCTAAGGAACCAATCTGTTCAGCATGCAGGGTACAGCTAGCGTGTCTGAGCTGGCAAATTATATAACATTAGCAACACATTATTAGGCGCTTGCTAACATGGTATTCCTTATTCGAGTTGAGGGTGAGCTGTTGCAGCAAGGAGAGCAGTGTGAATGAACGTGGGGTTAATCTGCACATGATATTTATACATTTGCATAATTAGAAATGAGCCTATTTATGTCTAAACCATGCTAAATCATAAAGTACTTAGTTCATGAAAGGAAAGAAAGTTTTGTGACATATCTATGGTACATTTGATGAGTTCCAGTGGTTTAATGGCAGCCTTAAGGCAAATTTATAATTACTATATAGAAACTTGGCATTAAAATGTTATATATATATATATATATATATATATATATATATATATATATATATATATATATATATATATATATATATATATATATATATATATATATATAAATAACTGCTCCTGGATTTTAACTCATATACATCATACCTATTTATGTCATCTAACATTGAAATCTAAAGCAGCTGACCCACTTTCAATGTTATCAGCCAATTAGATGCACCTGAACCCTCCTCCATTTGTGTAGGGTAATGGTGTAGCAATACACTGAAACACTTGATTAAATTATCAACAAGTCAGTAGTATCAATCCTGATAGAAAATATTGATCAAATGATCAGTAAAAACACTTAAAAGAGAACATGTTTTTATTGTATTGCACATCTCTTCTATCTGTGTTATTTATATATGTATTTATTTATTTCAGGAGAACGGCCATTCCCATGCACCTGGCCCGACTGCAGTAAGAAGTTTGCCCGCTCCGATGAGTTGGCCCGCCATTACCGCACCCACACCGGGGAAAAGAAATTCGGCTGCCCTCTTTGCTACAAACGCTTCATGCGCAGCGACCACCTGACGAAGCACGCCCGGCGCCACTCAGATTTTCAGCCAGGCATGCTGAAGAGGCCCCACGGCAGCAGCACCACACGTCCCAGCTCCCTCAGCGACTACAGCCGCTCAGATGCCTCCAGCCCCACCCTCAGCCCCACCCTCAGCCCAGCCAACTCGCCTTAAAATGAAACCTGGTCGCACTTTTCTGCCTCCAGACTGTGAGGCCCCTGTTTTCATCATAACACTTTTGTTGCACAGTTGTCTGCAACCCCCCCCAACCTACACCCCGCCCACCCTTTGCTATTTCTGCGCTTGCTGTGGTGTACCATACTGTACATAACTGCTTATTGTAGTGCAATTACTTGTGTGATCCGAAAAGAAGATAATGCCTTTCCCAGATGGCGATCTCTACATTCTGTACCACATGTCTGTTTTTTTGTTTGTTTTTTTTCTTTTAGCTTCTGATTGCTAGTTGTTCAGTGTACTTTCACAGTGGGGAAAAAAACAGACACCCTGATAAGTCTTATCAAAAAGTTTTTTGTTGGGTTTTATTTAATTTTTCTTTGTTTTTTGAACGGGTTTGGAGAAGGGGTACACACACACACCTCAGGATTGAAGACAGTTGCTATTTCTGTAAACCACAGTACTTAAGAGTACTCACACTGACTGCACAATATACTCATCACTTTACTCTAAAATTCAACTCCTGTTGAATTTTACGCCCTTCTCAGGGATGGCCTTGTTAGCTTGAAAGAATGAACACGGTGAAGAGAAACATACAGTACATATATCTCAGCCTTACACTCAACACAATTTGCACTCTAAGCTTCTTTGTTAACTTTCACATTCAAGGAAAGTAGATGTACAGTCACTTGGTCATTCATACATGAAACTTTAGGTCTGTTATCTCTTATGCTCTAAGGGGATTCATATGTAATATACAGTGATTGCTGTGTTTTGAGAAAACAATCAGTATCCTCATTTCTGAAAGCAAAATGCATCTGTTCCCTCACCGCTATGTTAATTTTCATTGACATTACACTGGCGTAGATGTGTACCGCATTAAATAGTTGTGCGCAGTTTTGTGAATCTGCACTGCAGGAGGGTTGGGATTATGTTGGGGTTTTATAAATATACTCAAGTTAAAAAAAAAAAAATCTTCTGAACCTTTAAATAGAGACAGTCAAGTTTCAAAGCAGCTGTTCATGCTTAAAAAAATGCTGTGTCATTAACATGCATTAAAAAATACAAAATGGAAAAGGGACTTATTAAGTTGAAAAAAGGCCTAACCATCTCTCAAGCACATAGGAAAAAGTACCAAAGACAAGAGTGAATGAAAGCTTTCTTCTGAGTCCTGTGAACTGCCCCTCACTGAGGCCTGGTTGGTAGTATCACAGGTATAGCCAGACGCCTGCTCACTTCCCACCTCTAGGCTCTGCCCTTAGTGGCTTCCTTATAGGAAACAGCTGCACCCAAAAGAAGCCATTCAAAACCTGCTGGAGGGAGTGCTAGCATTTCATTCCCTGCGGAGTTCTTCCTCATCTGGCTCTACCTGTCCTGTCGGAAAGCAGTGAAACTCTGAGCCTGCCAAGTTATGTTTGGGTTTCCTAACTCAGATGCCAAATGCAGGTCAGAGTGTTAGGCAGATCTGAGTTGGCCTGAACTATGACATCTTGGAGCAAGTTTGGGGGGGCAGATATCTGCACAAACAGGCAAGAGAAGGCAGGTCCAGATAAGAGAGGAGGTTTATCATGAGCTGAGCAGCACAAAGGAGGAGACGCGCAGTCGCAGACACCCCCATTTCCTCCTTCTTCCCCCTCCTCCCTCTAACTGTAGTAACAGCCAGCAGAAAAAAATGGCTGTAATTAGTGGCTTGATCTAAACTGTAGGATAAAAGGGGGAGAGAGGGGGGGAGTGTATGAACAGTTTTCTGTAGACAACGCTAGCAGTGTGGGTGGGATGTACCCAGCTCCATCCGAAGCACAAACAGAATTCCTCTGCTTCTGCTGGAGAGTCAGATTTCACAATGCCAAGGAAACCATCGCTCCAGGCTCAAATTGATAAACCTGAACTCACAAACAGCTGCTTTTAAACTTCTCTCTCACAACAATAGGGGCTTTTAAATTGTTGTAAAAACATTTGAACCAAATTAAACATATCAGCAAAGTGTAACACTCACCAGCCTCACGTCATCCAGCATGTGAAGCTCAGATGTCCCGTGAGAAAGCTGACTTGTGTTTCTAGACAGACATGCTTCAATAAGTCAGGCAAAAGGCACAGTAAACCTTCCATGGAAATGGGCACCACTATCTAAACTGCAGCAGCCCAGCCAGTCTGTGTTATGCCTGCATTTTCTTTTAATGCTTCAGTGCTACAGTTGGAAATGGTGTCATCTATGTAGTTTGGTCTTGTCAGACTCCTTCAAACTTACTGCCATCAAGAACTGCGTTTGTAAACTCAACTCATGGGCTCCTGCCCTGCAGTCCTGTGTTTGACGCTGTGTGCATGTTAAGCTAGCCTTGGAAGCCAGGATCTTTTATTTTTTCATTTGAGGCGGTCCAGCAGGTGTAAGTTCATGAAAGGCAAGCCTTGTCCCTCGTCTCCACAGCAGCCATCTCTCTTTTAAGTTGAGATGAATCCGCCGACACGTTCTTCACAAAGAAAACATTTCTTATTTAGATCAAATGCAGTTGTTTCCTCAAAAACATCATTACAAAGACAGAAAAAAGATGTAAGATGTTAAAATGTTTTCCAGGCTGCAAGATGACACTTTGAATGCCACTAATCAGCAGCTCTCAGAGACAGAAGTGAGAGTTACGTTTACCATTTCTTAAAAATTAACTCTTCAAATTTATGTCAAACTTCTTTTTTTGTTTTGTACATTAACTATTTTTTTTTTTTTTTTTTTTGCATTTGAATTTTTGAGCTGGTTTGAAGTGAAACTCGCATAAAAAAAAAGACAATTTTTAAAAAGGAGAAAAAAAAGAGGAATTTTCTGAGTAGCTCACCATCAAGCATTAATCAGTTTTTAATCTATAATCTGCACATTTTCCTCAGGGTCAACATCTGCCAAGCAGATATGGGACAGTTTGTGGGTTTTGTTGTAACATCAGTTTCCGCACACATATATCAGCCTGCCTCCCCTCGCTGTTCCTGGGTGCTTGGTGTTCACTGCAGGTCAGTGTCCGGCCACACTGGAAATACAGGAACTCCTCAGTGCAGGCTCAAACCCGTTTTGCTATTTGCATGTCTTCATATAACATTCTGCAGTCCTGCTATTGATGTCCTCTGGAGCTGTTTTCAGCAAAATGCCCCTTTAAACACCTTTGACCTTTAGAGTTAGTAGAATTACAGAACGGAAGCTCCTACGGTCTGAAAACAAAGCAACAGTGATAGTATAAACATCCCAGTCTATCCATCCAGACTGCAGCAGTGACATGTAGGCGTCCACATGGCAGAGTGTCTCAAAACTTTTAATCTCACTGTAACAAATGTACTTGAATAATTCCAACACAAAAGGCCATTGAACACAGTTTTGTACATGTCCAGTTTTACTGTACTGGCTTTTGTTGTCTAATTATAAACTTCTTTGAAGAAAGGTGTACAGTCGTTCACTCTTTTGTTAGGGTTTTCATGAGGTTTTTCTTCTGGTTTTATGAATGTTTTCAGCTCATTTCAACTCATCACTGCATAGAGCTTGACTGTTATTTTAGTAGAGCTGTTTAAAAAGCACCATTTTTACTCAGATGAGGATTTTTGCTCCATCGATGGGATTTGCCCATGTAATCAGGAACATTTAATACTCTGTTGATGTCAGGATGTAGGTTGTTCCAGTTTGCCTGCCATCCAGAAATTCCTTTAAGACATAAAAAAAAAGCTCTTTTTTAAAAAAAAAAAATTGTGACGGGGGGTGGGGCTTCTTGAGCTTTGTGTATTTCATTTTCAGATTGAGTGATTGATTTGCTTTATTATTCTTTTACATTATTTTCAACATTTTCCATTAAGATAGAGACCACAGCATTGTGAGTTAGCAGTGTAGTCATAAAGTTTATTATTGTTGTTTTTTTCATCAAATGTTTAAGGTTGTAAATTTAAAAAAAATCATACCTCTTCAAATATTTTATGTTTTTCCTTCATATCTTTTCAAAACAGTAGCTTATGTTTGCTAGATTTGTAGCACAAGTATTTGTTGCTTTTTTTTGTTCCTACTTGAATGATGAAGTAGAGAAAGAGATAGTTTTTCTGTAAACAAAACAAAACATTGCTACATTTTTATATAACCATCCCATATTACCAGTTCCTGCACGCCCTCCTTGATTAAAGAAATAATCTTTCCATGAATGATTTAAAACAAAAACATACTTTTTATTATCTTATGTTACAAAACATATTCAAACATCCCAATCATTCTGCGCTTCATATAGTCTTGGACTTAAAATCTTTTTAAATTAAACTTCATGCTTGTCATCACAGTAAGATTGCAGTTTTTTGTTAACAAAGAAAAAAAAATTAAGATAAAGCAATGACTAAATGCAAGATTTTAAGATTTAAGTGTGCAGGTTAATATTTTCTTCTGATTGTATAAATCCTATAAATGCAAATTAACTGTTGCCAAGTATGTAAACGACTAACAGTTCATATAAGAAGTTCACATTAATGACGTCAATATGTCCCTGATCAGACTGTCTCAGCAGAAGTGTGAAGCATGATTGACGCGACTGTGTGCCAAAACTATAGTGGTAACTTCATAAAGAGGATGCAAATATTGAGGGTAATTAACCTAGCTTCTCTCTTGACATTAAACAAACTTGTACAGTTTTATAGAGTGACATGTCTTTCTTTTATGTACAGGATTTAATGAAGCAACGCTGTGTATTTGATATGCGGCTGTTCTAAGTTATATTTCTTTTCTGCTTTATGTAAACATTTTGAATGTGTAGCTTTGTTTTTATTATTTAATTTAGTCTTCATTTTGTTTTCTGTCCAATACTCAAGCAGTGTATAATGGCTTGTTGCAGGTATTTTTAACATAAATCAGTCTTAATGATAATGGATGCCCAACCATTCCAAAGGACTGAAATTTGCATTTGCTATAAATGTGCTGCTTCGATTGACCCAATGCATCTTTGTAGGTTATGAATAGAAGTCTGTCCTGACTGTGAGGTCTTTTACATTGTGAGTTGTGCACAAGGTACGTTTCTCCCACATTGTCTGACATAATTTAGGCTCATTGTGTAGGCCAAGCCATACCTACAATATTTAAAAGTTACAGAGCATGTCTTCCCTCACGACAAAGGCCTAAGGCTTTTTAAAGTAGGGATTTTATTCTTTTATTTAAGAGGCAGCCATAGAAATATAGATTGGTTGTTGATTGTTGTTACCAAAGGCTTTGAAGGGAAAGATGAATGTTGCAGTAATTTTGAATCCAACACTGTTTGTGTTGCTGGGTTCATTTTTATTTGCTGTATGTGCTGATAAATGGATGTTGTGCTTGATATGGACCTTTTTCTACATCTCAAGTGGGTAATATTTTGGGTTATTTTTTATTACTTTTAGAGGTAACTTGAATGAGCAGAACCCATTCAGTCATATAAGCAAACAAACTCTGAATGAGTCTAAAGAGATGGAGCAGCAAGAAAGTGCAGCATGGCCGAGAAGCAGACCCGATCTGTTGGGATTCTCTGCTACTGTGTGGTCTCACTGAGCCACTTGAACTTGAACTGTGCAGCATCTGCTCTTTACTGTAGAGAAAGTCTTTTGGATAATGTTGCCCTTAAAGGATTAGTTTGTTCCAGGTTATGCAGCATGCAGTGCTGCCAATGACCTCACGTACAAAGAGAGAGAGAGCCTTTCACCAGCCTTTTGGTTCTGGTTCTTTTTCTGTACCTGTTTGTCTTCAATGTACCTCCTCAGTGTGATGTTGCTCTCTTGATGATACCTCTGTGTGATTCTCCTCTGCCCCTCACCATCAGTTGCCTGTTGTAGTGACTCCATGGTGCTGCTTCCCCTCTTAAAGCACCAGTATAATCTCTTCTGTAAATAACTCTCCACTCAGCTATGGCCAGTACATTCTCCAATGACCTCACTTAAACCTTCAGGTGTAACTTTGTTTTTGCTTTTTTGTTTGTTTTGAGTTTTTTTTTTCTCTCGGCAAACCAAAATCACTACATTCAAGTATTACAGTTGTACAGTTCCTTGGATTCTACACACATTAAATGTGCTGGTCTTAGCTGCTCTGCTGTACCTTTTTATGGCATTATTTTTTACATGTTAGACAATATATTGTGACCATGTCCTATGCAAATATGAAAAATAACAGATTGTTGAAAAATGTATGTTGTCATAACTTGTATGCATGAAATAGTGAGGTTTACATTTGGAAATAAATTCATAAAATAAGACGCCACAAGCTGTTTTGTCATGCTTTTTTTCCATTTACAAGTTACACTTTTGCCAATAAGCAGCTGCTGAGGCTACAGTGAAAATAAAACAAATATATAACTGCTGTATTATAACATAGGACAGTCACTTGGGGTATAGGTTGACATTTTAGAAATCAGCTAACATCAAGAGAAAGCAGTCTTAGCTGGGGATAGATCAAAAAAGAGACAGCCCACTAAAGACTAGTTTCTCTAATCTTTTCCACCACTGACCTTTAGGAGAATAAGAGATTTATTCCAGAGGTGAATTTGTAGACTAATTCTTACTGTTACTTTAGCCCCACAGTCTCTAAAGACAATAACAGAACTATTTTATACTATTCGTGTTTTCTAAAAGATTTCACACCAAACTGCTGTTTTTCAAACCAACAAATATTAAGTTAATTAACACTATTCAATGCTTTCTATGCGTCACTGCCACATTCTTTTGAGATCTTGCAAAACAAATGCCTCCAAGCAAAGTCTAAGAATAGAACCCAGATACATAGGACAATCAGTTTTTTCACTCAACATGCCCATGTTATTGTGAAAGCATGGCTTGTTTTTGAAAAAATGAGGATGACAAATGAGAAAAGGTAGTGTGTGACATGTTAGGTTACCAGTTAGCTCTCTGTTGTTACTGCTGCCTTTTTCCGTCTGCACTCGTTCCCAAAGTTAAACATCCAGTTAAATTGGATGTTTAACCAATCTGATTGAATGTTTAACCACCACTTCTGCAAGTCAAATCAGACAAAAAAAAAAACAAAAAAGTTGCGGATGGAGTCCCACAATGGTAGACATTCCCCGACATGTGCCCAACATCTAATTGTGGACATACTGTATGTCTAAGACAGGGGGTTTGTCCAGCTTTGGCAGTTTATCAGTCATATTCAACTTAGGCTATATTTACTAGATAGAAATGAGAGTTATAAAATATTAAGCATAAAGCATGTTTTTAATCCAGTCATTTCAGGTCCAAGAGCTGCCATAGCTAATGGTCATCCTAATTAAGATACAAAGGCCTTTTTAAAAGGATGAAGATGAAGGAATGTTTAATTTCTTAGAAGTAACACAGTCATTTATGTTATCTTTTACTTGTTTCTCTTTGAAGTTGTGATTTTTGATGGACCTCAGCTGATGGTGTTTCTTGTCTGTACACTGTAAAACATAACATTGGTTTTAATAGAATACTTCATTTTAATCTAGTTGTTAGTAATACTAATATTAAATAAGCCATATGAACTGTGGAAGACAAGATCATGAATAAACATACTTAAGTTGAATCAGTAATTAAGATGAGTACATGAAAAATGGTGATGGTGCGGGAGCAAGATTTCCCACAATGCTGTTCACTTCTATTAACAACAAATTAGAAATAAACTCTATTGTCATGTCCATTTTACAATTACCATTTAAGTGTATAGACATGTTCTTGACATAAAAAATACAATTTACCTGTTAGAATGATGGTTGATGATAAGAATAATAAAGAATTTTTAATTAATGTGACTGGTCTGAAGTTACCGGGCATCACAGTATGTAAAACAAATGAACCAGGCAGCTGCTACACCATGTCAAAGACGCCTGAGTCTGACTTTAGTTTTAGCAGAAACCCAGACCACGCTCCTGCTGCAAAGCGAGAACTATTTTTAAATCATTTATTACTTATTAGTAGCCTACAATAAACTTGAAATCATCAAACATGTTGATAATAAAACCATGATTTTTAAAAGTATCTCCTCTAAGTATCTAAGTTTCACCCACAACCTCATCCACTTACAGCATAATCAGATTTGTTAAAGTTGTAAAAGTTCTACAAAGTAAAATTATTCTAGTTAATTGTACTCAAGTTAATAATAAGGCAGTTTACTTTTTTAGTATGGCAAACTGGTTGGATTTTACAGTGTAGCTGTAAAATTAGCTTTTAGAACTGCAGCACAGATCTGTACAAAGGAGCGGAGTGATATTCCTCACTGAGACTGCCTCTTCTCAAAAGCTTGCCTAGTGCTTCAGTATTTTTCTTGCAACAGGAAGTACACCTTGTTCCTGCATTTCACCCATGCAAATATTTACAGTAACTGCTGGGGTATCAACAATGGGTGGAGCAGCATATGCTAGGGACTCCTTCCTTCCTTATTGTATTTTAGGCAAAACAGACTGATAAGTTTGCTGCAGATACACATAAAAAAATTGCAACTGCTAAATAATGAAGGATAAACTGCAAACTGCAGCCTTCCTTAGTGTAAAGTATGTACAATGCTTTAACACAAAATCACTGCAAATGAGCTTTTCAGCCAAATGTGGCCACCGGCACCAGAAGAAATCACAGGGGTGGCCTTTCCTGCTCAGAGTGAATTATACGCAATGTGGAGTGAGACAGGAAGGAAGAAAAAGAACGCAGGCATTAAAATTGTTGAAGAAGAGTCTGGTATTCTCCTAGCTCAAGCTGTATACCTCCTGTCTCCTGGCAGGTTGGAGCACACAAACAGACAAGCTGCCACCCCTGGCACCACCACACAATGGTGGACCACGACAGCAGGCATGTTCCCAGAGCTTGTTTGTCATTGCATATTTGGGTGGCAACAATAATGGATAGTTAGATTTATGTGTTTATATTTCATTCATTTTTTCCTGATTGCTCTTTGCTTTGAATGTTGGCAGGGAATTACTGTTAATCAAAGCTGAGCTCCTAAATATATACATCCTGTATCTTTTCCCAGCATGATTGTAGAGCTTCTGGTTGTGCAGTGATAGTCTTAATGCAGTGTATTAGCAGAGGACTGACTGAGATAATTCACACCTCTCTCTGTTTTTACCAAAAAAAGATCAGGAGTTTTGTTGGTTGTGTGGGTGAGGGGTTTTATTCTCTCTGAGTTTTACATCTTTCAAGCTGTTGTTTATTCTCAAGATGACACATTCATGTCTTTTTAGTGAGGTATATTGCTGCAAATGTGGGGCAAAGTACAGACAGTTATATGAGTAGCTTGAGCACATTTCTGCTAGTATCGCCCTGCAGGATGTGGGGGTGGAGGAAGTGGTTTCAGTTTGACTGATTTATCTTTTCAGTCACACCTTTTCTTTTGATTATCAGCACCCAGTTATCAGGTAGGATTCTTCATGCAGAAACTTAGGCCTAGAACCAGAGCCAAGTTATTTTCAGTACACTATCTCAATGAAAATAAAGGGCAGAGAGTGGGCAAAAGAAGCCAGGAATGAGAAGGTGTTTGGATGGTGGTACCAGTGCTGATTGGTGCACCCATCTACTCAAAGTGTAAAGCGTGGGAGGCTCTGTGAGCTGAAAGAGGGTCCGCTCCACGGAGGTGTGTGGCCAATTCTGACTCCGACAATCAGCCGAATTACTCCACAGACAGAAAAAAGGAAGAGAGGTGGTCAGCAGCAGCCACAGTCGAAGCTTTAATAACACTGAGGCCCAAGTGTGTGTGTGCCTTCATCTAAGCCAATCCCCAGAAGGCAGGATGAAGGGCCATGTGATGCCACCCACTCTCAAGCATAGCGCATGGCAGGGCTGGCACTAGATTTTGCAGAGCGGGTGGGATGAGCTCAGACATTGGAGGCAGGCACTGGCTGAGAACAAGGCTTAGCTATGGGAGGTGGGTGGTTGGGGGGAGGGAATGGGATTGGCATACCATCTAGAGTAGCAGAGGCATCAAAGGCAGCAACCCTACTGAAAACAAACCTGTAAATACAATCAGGTAGAGTGGCTTTCAGTCTTTAATGAGGGGGCATTGTTCGGAGAATTGTGTGGATGGGAATGAAATATTCACATTATAAACCCATTGAGATGTGTATTTGCTCCACATTTTAAACCCACTATGATAATGAGACCACAGTTACCATGAGAATAAATATTTATGAGCTATTGTGTTCGTTTAAGGCCTTTAATGAATTTCTGTTATGTAAGGGAAGGCACAAATGCTAGAGACAAAATGCAAACCAGACTTTCTGATTTTTGTTTAGAAAATAGTTTAGTACATTTAACAACAGGGAGGATGTGTTGGGCTGCTTGGGAGGGGAAGCTTCCTTAACTGTTTCTGTATGTATTAGAGCTCTTTGTCATTTTTAAAAGTGAAAGGGGGTCCCTTATGCAAATTCAAAGGAAATCACAGGAAAAGGAGTTCCAAGAAAAAAGACAATGCTCTCTGTCTCACCCTGTTATGGAAAGTGTGTGACAGATGAGCTCAGGACAGACTGTTGAGGAGAAAAAGACACCCAAGTGCCTTTGTCTGCTAACACTTGGCATAATGTGTGGATGCAATTCATCTTCAAAACTTAAGCCATTCCATACTACTTGCAGCTATAGCCTGTGCAGGGAGGGATAAACATTGTAGAAGTGAGTATAATCCACATTATTGTCTCCAAAATCTCAGTCATGAGACTTAGCATACAATTCATCCTGCACATTACTGCATAACTTCCACGTGTTCAAGCCTGGTGCAGCTGTACAGCTACTTTATCTCATCGATTGTTAATTAGAAAAGAAATAATCCTTAAGATTTTGACTCTATTATCTTTTTGCATTTTACCGTCCCAAGAATCAGTAGAAGGGCTGTTTTGTTTACATTTCAGATCACCATGACAACCCTTTGCTTCTGTCATCACTGTGTAAAAATGCAGGTGTCTTGTGTATGAACACGATCTCAGAAGTTATTACTTTTCCATGCTCAATCTGGATGTTAATGAAAAGCTAGCAAAATGTCACCCTTACACATTTGGGTACTTTTTTGCACTTAAAAAACTGCTAGATTGTTGCACTTTTCTCTGTTGAAGAGAGAAAAGATTGTTAGAAAATAACACTTTACAGACTCATCTCCTCTTTTAACACAACAGGAAGCATTTTTGAACTAAGGACACCACTAGCTGTAGCTCCGAAGTCTAAATGTTTTCACATTTTCATTAATGATTTCCACTGCTCAGTAGCTTGGAATCTTATTTGTTAGTTTAGTTTAATTTTTTTTCTATTTTATTTCATTTATTCATTTCCAGCATTAACAGGTGAGAGGCCGGGTACACCCTGGACAGGGCACCAGTCCATTGCAGGGCTGATTTTATTTCATAATTCACCCGATGTTTTTTTTTTAAATGTCTGTCAGAATAATTGCCTGGACTGAGGGTAGGGAACTTAAGCATCTGGTTACTTTGCTGCAGAACCTTATTGTAACACATAGAAATCAGTCTGTTATTATCATGATGAAATAAGAATAAATACATCATAACTCCGAATAGTTTGCAAGTAATTCAGAACAATGAGAGCTCTCCCCTGGAGGTAGTATCCTCTTAAGAACAAGAGGATTTGGAGGAAGTATTTTCTGATTGGTCCTGCCACAGGGTAGAGGGAAGGAACTTGTAAATGTGTAACTCTTACATAAGGGAAATCTTTGAAAAACATGTACAATTTTTGAGCATGACAAATCCAACTGCACATGCTTGGGCCAGAATTGTATTCAGAACAGGAAGGTGAGCAGCATAACAGACCATCCTAAAAAAGATTACACCGGGACACCTCTGTTTGGTATCGGCTTACTCATTACCTGCAGTTGTGCAACACTATGGATTATGTTGTTTTTCAGTTCCTCACTGTACTTATATTTTTCCGTACACTTATATAGATGCAGAATTAGGGGGTAAGGTAAAATAAAAGGTTAGGTAGAAATCACCTGCTGATAAGCTCTAGAAAGATAATGATGCCTACAAACTCCCATATTGTACTGGAGGCTAAGTTGCTAATGAAAACGTAGTGTAAGAGAAGATGTTTGCTAAGGCTAATGTAGCCAGCAACCACTCAACTGGATTAGCCAGCAGGCAGTGGTGTTAAGGTCAGTTCCTGGCTACTGGCAGTTGGTTTCAAAAGTTTCATGAGCAATCATTTGAAACTACCTGATAAACCGAGTTCCTTTTCCCATAAACATACCAAAACATGAATAGGTCTGGAATTTTTCTTCTAGCTTGGGATAACATTTGAGATGATATGTTTCAAAGCTGCAGAAAAGCTAGAAAACGCGCAATGAGCCCTTTAAAGGGGCTTTACTTAATTTTACAAAGACAGAGGTTCTTTGAAGTGTTGCTGCTCTCATGCAGGGACTTCCACCACGGAATCATGATTTTATTAATGCAGTGCAGGCTAAAACCCCAAATTTTACTACCATTCAACACTGGTTTTCAGCCTAGTCCCTCATGTAGAGAGTTTTGTCTGGTTTCTGTGGAATCTTAATGACATTTAATGCCAATTATGATTAAGGCTTCAAAAGTATTTGCAGTTCAACTTTGATAAATGTTATTTTTAATGGTTGAAAGCATTCACAGAACAGTGAACCATTCCAAGTCTTGACTATATATACTTAAATGTGTATTATTTGTGTGCAAATGTGTCTCAACTTTTTGCAGACATAAGTCTTAAAATTTTTTTTGTCATGAGCAGCTCCTGAACTCTGCATTAAAAGATTAACTGAAGCCCTAATTAATATCAGCCCTGCAGATCTGTGATTTTTGTGAGTCAATCTATGTGATGTTGAATGCCACTTGTCTTGAAATGCTTTCATGTAGAAAACCCTCCCCATTTTTTAAATGTTTCAGGCAGGAGAGGAGACCTTTCACAAATGAAGTATTGGATTTTTCTGTGGTTTCTTGCATGCCCGTTCCTCAGCTTGGTGTCAGTCCTCCTGCCACTGATAAGGTGTATTTGGAGAAAAAGGCACTGCTGCAGATCTCAGCCTGGAATGCTGCCCTACTTGACAGCTCACATGAGATCCTCAACTCTGCAACCCCAAGCCAGTTTTGGTGGGAATATTCTCCTCCCTCTTTTGTCTGACTTGTCCAAAAAAGCCAAAACTAATTACATTTTTTCAGCACACATCCAAGTTTTAAAATTCAGATTCAGGCTGTTTGAGTTGTTTTTGGTGTTTGACCCAAATTATAGAGCAGAAAAAAATCCCATTACTTCAATGTGTAATAAATCAATTTGGCCATGATTTTAAAGATTGCACTGCTAGAAAATTGGACAAAAATAAATCAGTACAGCCGAGGCCAAACTGTAACTGACTTTTAGCATTCATAAGCTGTCCTTAAAACCCGATACTCCTGACAATAAAATGTCTAAAAAAATTTTTTTCATTGACTTGATAAAAATTCACCACAGCTATGAAAGACGTTTTATGACTCTTTTCACAAGCTGATTGCAACTCTCCATTTTGAGCAGACTGACCTTTACATTAACAGTGTGCTCCTTTAATCTGTCTCATGCAAGTCTTGCAGCATTATGGAAATGCGGCACTAATCTGCTGCTCAACCCGTTTAAGGATGATGTGTAACTTCAAGCACTGATTAAGCTGCAACAATTTAAATGGAAATCATCAGAGTTTTGCTTTGTAAAATATCACAACTATATTCGATTACCGGATAAATTGGTAAAGTAGTTCCAAATTTTATCACTTGCCTTTAAACACTCAGTAGAAAACAAGAGAGAAATATTAAAGCAAACAGATAGCAAAAGTGTGCTGTAGTGCATGAAAATAAGCTTTTTAAAAATGCCTCCTGATCACGCTTTGCTGCAGGAAAAAACACAGACACACCATATTTGTAACAATAAACTATTTTTTTTTTTCATATTTACATCTGTACCTAATGTGCAAATTAATAATTTAAAGTAGTGTAAAACTCTTAAAGGAATACAAAATTATATCTTACAGTCCTAACATGGTGAGAGTCCATGAACTAGTCACATAGAAACAAAGAGGAGCGACACTGCAGTGTGTACAGGAGAGAGACAGAAGCAAACCGAGGGAGCAGTGGACATCCTTGGCCAGGAAACACTTCGTTAAGGACAGCATGGTACATTATCCAAGCATCACCAGAACAGACAGCAACACAAACACCGCGTCTTTTACAGTAGTCATGTTGAATGAGCAGAAAGCACTTGGAGGCCTGGGGTTTTTTTTTCAAATCCCACTGATTGGTTAAAGCACTGATGATCACAAAGGCTTGAGGTGCTCATAGCAGCAGGTGCTTCTTTTAACGGCCTCTAGATATGGAAGAAGAACAATCTCACACTGGACCGGTGACACGTTTATACTGAAGGTCACCACATAGTGCTATTAGCATGATTGCACATTGTGATGTGTGTGTGTGTGTGTGTGTGTGTGTGTGTGTGTGTGTGTGTGTGTGGAGGAAAGAGGGGAAGGGGAGACACATAATAACACTTCAGACAATTAAACACCAGCCTGCCTTCACAACTCACAGTTCATCTCATCTAACACATCTACCGAGCAGAGTAGTCGACAGGCAACTCAGAGAAACACACCATAAACAAACACTGCATATTTGAGAAGCAATTCAACTTACGCATGTTGTTTGGTGTTTGGCACAGAAATATTTTGAATATTTGGACTGTAATTTGTTCTTTTTAAGAAGCCAGCTTGGCAGTGCTTGTGGGGCGAAAACATGAAATGAAATCTTGCACAATATTTTGAGTCCGATTATGACACAGGAAACCCCTCCTAACATGGCAAGAACAGAGGTACAATTAATAAATGACAGTTTTACCCTTCATCCTAATCAGACATTACAATCTATAATGCTTACATTTGAATTCCTGTAGTTCAATTTGTTTACAAAAGCACACTGTGACATTCTTTTACAATTTACAAGACATAGTTAACCTACAGTAACTACAGTATTGGTGCATAGACAAAACTGGGAGAGAGTGTAGCAAAAATCACCAATTTATTGCTTTAAAGTCTAATATTATTCCCCCGTTAAATTTCTTGTGATTGCAAAACAACTACAAATTTTCCACAGAGATTTTGAAGAACCAGGCAGAGGTATTGCATCCAAACTGATTAAAAGAGCTAAAATGTTCCTTCCTGATGAGATGCAAATCTTTTGTACTTCAAAAAATAAAGAACTTTCCTTCACATACAGACAAATTACATCACAGAGATGACTTTTACTCTAAAACAAGTAAAAGACTAAATTTAATGAGACATAAGTAAAAGAAAACATCTGGCCAAAGCTGCTCCCTGTTTCAAGTTCTACTTCCCCCATCATAAAGTAATCTTTACTAACAAGGGAAGGGTGATGGGAACACGTGAGCATTCTTTAAAAAAGAAAAAGAAAAAGAAACAAAAACAACTGGGAAATGTTTGCTTTTGTGTAATTCAAAATGCAGAGCGCAGATGGTGTTATTCCCTCAAGTCTCTTGTGGCCGTGTTGTGGCTGAAGTAGCAGTGATGGCTATACAGGCCTCTGCATTTTGCTCTCCCTCTCCCTGCGTTTAAGCTCCTCTCTGTAGCAGTATGAACAGTAGTTTTCTGTCTCTGGCCTCCCGTAGAAGGAGCAGTTCTCCCTCTTGCAGCGACGCTGCTGAAAGCAGTACAAAGGGCTTCCAGAGCTCCGCCCTTTGGTTTTGTCTTGGTTGAGCCAGGTGTGAGACGAGTTGTCCTCATCAGCAAACTCAAGGCAGTCCTGAATGTCTCCCGCATTGAATCCATTTGTGTAAGTGTGGGACTTGTGTTCGCCAGGCATGTTGTAGGCCAGGGTTTCCATGGTGTTAACAGTGCGGACCCCTGACAGGCGTGCAGGACTGTAACTCTGGGATGAGAGTGTGCGGTTCTGCTGGGGATAGGTGGCGCACGTCTTTAGAGTGCCTACCACAGGTTTATAGGGTTCATCTTGGAAGATGGAGGATTGCATGTTGACATCTTGTAAGTGAATCACGCTGTGCCTTTGGATGGGGGGTGTATGGCTGTAGTGGGCAGACACAGGAACAGGCCCAGTTCTCTTAGCACCAATACTAGGGGAGGAGTAAGGTGCTGGGGTTGGGGCCGGGTGAGAGACATGGTGCGGAGCTATTGGCGGGGTGAGAGGAGGGACTGGGACAGAAACAAGAGGGGCTGCAGGAGTAGGACTGTTTCTGCCCTGCATCTTGAGACCAAGCAGAGACTGTGAGTTGTTGTAGGTGTGATGGGGCAGGATGGGAGAGCAGCTCTCTGGAGGTGAGCTGTCTGATGTTTCCCTCTGGAAGACACTCTCATTCTCAGGGTTCTTTACAGCCACCTCATTAGCGGCAGGGGGCTTCTTTTCGGCCTCCTTCCTCTTCTGCTCCTGCTCCTGACTGAACCGCTCTTGGGCGTTTGTCAGATAGTAGCTGATCATCTCTTCATGGAACTGGTGTCGATGGCTGGTGAGCAGAAGCCCTGCAAAAATGAACTTGCGTTCTCCCTGCATGGCAGCCCGCAGGATGTTGAGACTGAGCTTGACATCTGTGCTGTATTTCCAGTTTTCCAAGGTCTTGTCCCCCGAGCTTCTCCCTGAACTATCCTGTCTCTCAGTTGGGGATGAGCTGGACGGTCTATCTCTGTCTGTAGGGGAAGGACTGGTGGCCTTCTCAGAGGAAGTGGAGCTTGTAGATTGGCCCGACTCCTCCTTGCTTCCCTTGGTTGCCTTGGATTCCTTCTTTTTTGCCTTTTCCCCTCCGTTCTCCCCATTACGACCTGAGCCAGAGTTCGATTTGTTCATTTTGCCATGCACAAGGCCACCTAGACCTCCCATATTCTTCTTTAGCTTGATACCCAGTGTTTTGCTGAAGCTTCCTAGTTTGTTGGCTACAGAATCAGCCCGGCTCTTGTCCTTGTCTTTTCGCTGCTTTTCTTTGTCCTTCTCCTTGCTTGGCTTGCCAGTGTTGACGTTAGAATTGCTGCCGACAGACTCACGGTCAGAGTCCATTGATTCAGCGAGAGACTGGACATCCTCACCTGCAGAGGCTGTGGGAGACTCTGGCTGAGCCAAGGGAGCCTGCATAAAGTCAGACACACAGAAAAACCAAAGAAAATATAGGACAAAGATTAAGATCACAATTTAAAGATGTGGAGAGAGCTATTAAAATTCCTCTCACGAAAAAAAAACTTCCAAAAGAAAAAAATTCAGAATGAACTCAACTGCCTATTTTTGATGACAGATAACCAGTACACACATAAATACCACAGATTATAGCATTTTGACAGTAAATAAAACTGAATGATTGGACTCTGGGGTTTCAGGGACATCTGGAATGAGGGAGTCTCTCCAAAGCTAAATTAACTGTGACAAATACAACACACATGTGAGAAACACACTCACCCTTGTTTCAGATGGGATTCGGATCCATGTTACATTCATGTAGTTGTGCAGCAGGTTGAGTTTGGCCTCCAGAGACAAGATAAGACTGTGGAAGAACATGTATCCATCATCAACAGGAAGTTGCATGATACATTTCACAAATTATGATTTTAAGAAAAGTATGTATCATGTGTCATGTATCATGCATCGGAGGTCACGGAATAGAAAGAAATCGGCTACTAGTCACGGGTTGTACATCAGATAAACGATGTTTGCATTGCAATAATAAAGAGGAGGTATTAGGAGAGGGTTTGAGCATCTTTTCTATGTGTGTCCACATTGTTCATATTGCAGCTTGTTTGAGGATAAGCTAAACCACTGACTGGAAGGAATGTGAAACAGAACCCCTTACATAAACTCTGTTAAACTCAGAGAGGGTGTTCCTGCTTTAGATGGGCCATTCCTGGGAAACGTGATGGATGACTGACGTGACTCACAATTTGTTCTCTCAATACACACTCTTTGAAGTGACCCGAGCCCAGATCTCATAATCAGAGTTAAATCCCCCACACAGAGCCTTGTGGGTGGACTGACAGAACTGCCTTGGCCTGCAGTTTTCACTCTCTCACTTTTCGTGAGCAACCCTGTGTGCTTTGTTGATAAGCATCACCCATGATATAGTATACAGGACTTACTTGGCTAGCTTGGTATTATCATTGTCGTCCCTCCCCCAATCCCAGTCCCTGCCAGGGTCTACAGCAAAATGGAGCGCCAGCAGCTTGTGCTCCGAGTCAGTCAGAGGGATAACAGCTGTAAGAGATGAGATTATCAGAACATCAGTTTGGTCCAGCCTTCCAAACAGAAGCAACATTGCATGCCACCGTTTCTCTTGCAAGCTAACATGACAACATAATACCACTGCCTGTCAGTCCAGAAAAAAGTATCCTGGGGATACTTCCAATATTTTTTAGGCAAGAAAGTGACTGTAACCAGTGCAATTCATCCATAGAGAGAAGAACCAAAGTCAAACTTGATTATTTGTGTTATAACACAGATGGCCAGTCTTTTTGACTTTTGAATGATCTGAAAAATAAAACTAAAAAATCTGGCTTGTCATAAATCTGGAGCATTCAGACACTGAATGTGATAGAACTAAAAAATACAACACAGCTACCAAATAGAGGTCGTGGTGGGACTGGTTTGTCAAGGAGAACAAGACTGGACCTCTGACATCTGAACATCTGCACAAAAACTGGACAAAAACTGGTGAGTGTTTTGACATGTTGACCTCCTTGTTTACTTAGTTAAAAACAGAATTTCCAAAGGATATTAAAAAAAAAACTCAACATCTCACAGAATAGAATTAGAAGAACACATTTTCAGATACACAAAAACTAAACAGAATAAAAAGCACAAGTTGTTAACAATGTTTTCTGTTGGGGTTTTAAACCTCAGGGCCACAGTAGCTCAGGGCTGCACAACATTATTTGCTTTAGTAATCGACAGTGGTGTGAGATAAAAGCTGCTGAAATAATTTACATTCATCCTTTGATATGATCAGCTACTCACAAGCAGGAAGATGTTTTCAACACTAATCAGTGGACACACAATATAAAACAGACACCTAGCTGGGCTTCCTCTCGTGGGAAACCTGCTAACAGTGTACACAGTGCAGGCGTTTACAGTAGATGTTTTTGTGAGAATGTGTGGGTGCCCTTTTAAAACAACAGTACGAGGAGAACTAGTTGGGCCTCACTGGCCCACATGACAGCTCTCCTCAGGCTACCTTGTGTGGGGGCTGTTGTTCACATGACTGCAGAAAGATGCAGGCTGTTCAGGCTGAGGACATTCCAGCCTTCACTGTCAGACCCAGATGGAAGACTCAGTCTCTTCCTGGCCTCATCAATTCTTCCATTGCCAATAGGCTGCTGTGCTCTGCAGGCTTCATGGAGACTTAGATTCCCAGTAGCACTCTCCTCTCCTGTGCCCAGGAGGACACTGCAGGTCAAACTCTCCTCTTCTTGTGTTTGAGTGACTCTGGTTATACACAATGTTAGGCTTCAGAAAGCTGGTGGTAAATGAGCTGTGATAACAATTGACAGACAACATCTGACCACACCCTTGCTTGGACATTATTAAGAGCACTGATAACAAACAAGGTTTTGTCCAGAAATCTGTCCTTATATGTCTGTCTGTCCATCCAAAACGCAGACTTTCTAAAAAAAATCGTGACCTGCAGCTACAAAGTCAAACAGTGACGAGAGTGCTGGCATGGCAGCACTGTAAACTGAGAGGAAAAATGTTTTCTTCCAGAAGGGCCTTTCCAAGAACAGCCTTGCCCAGAAAAATCAGTCATGATCACAAACACACACACACTGGCAGGCAGAAGACAGTGAACTGGCTCCCACTCAGTTCCCACTTGGGTCATGCAGGAGGCAAGCGGAGGTCTGTGAGGTGGCGTCCTGGCTCCCACGATGCAGCTGTCCTCCCTTCTCGCCATTCTAAAGTGCTGTGTGCGCTGTTGTTCCTGCTTGGAGCCGGTCCAGATTCAGAGATTCAACACTGCCAATTGAGCTCTGGGGGACTGAAGTGTGCTGTAATGTATTTACTATCACTGTTGGCAGCCTTGTTTTGTTGTCCTTGAATGACCAATTCCCATAGCTTATGCATGCATGACATCATAGCCTTCTGTGGTATGTGAGCTGTGTACTAGGCTACATAGCAGCTAGTCTGCCATGCTGTGCTCAGTTTGCAACTTGATTCAGGAGAGAAGGGGAGCAAACTTGGGTGTAACCTGTGAGGAAACAGCTGTTGCAAATTAAGCTTTCTCAGCATTTATTCATCAAATTTGACTGGACATAAACATCATTTTTTTCGCCTTTTTATTGGTTTGCAAAACATGAGCCGCAAATACATCATGTCTTCTATCACGAGAACAGAATGAGGGTGGATCCTTCCCCTTCTTTCACCCCTTTAGGAAGACAAAACCACCTATTAAAGGTTTGATTCACAGCAGGAACACTCAGCCAATGTTTTACTCTGTATTGTGATTCAAAAACAATATGTACAACTGGAATATGCACAAATTCAAATTCCTGACTTTGGCCAGTCTGCACAGCTGCAGATTTACAGGGTCCAATTCATAAGCGCAAACAGCAGCCGTGCATATTAACAAGCCTGAGAAGATTTTAACAGCAGAATCAAGATGGCAATTACAGGCAGGCACACTACATCTGAAGTAAGACAAAAACACAGCCAGTAGAACTTCAGCAGTGATCGCTATACTGACTTAATTACTCTGACAGCATGGTGAGTATAACACTGGGCGTATTCAAATGAAAGAGATGTGACCCCTGGCAAAAGCTGGGTGGTTACACCACACTCTTAGGTAGGTGGTCTCTGTATAAAAGATGACCGTTTTCTTCATTCGGATGGGTGTTAGAAGTTTAATGATGGAAAGCCAAAGAAAACCTGGAAGTGTTTTGGTATTGAGACCAGAGCTTGAAATAGCTCCAGAGTTTTCCAAAGGGTCAATTCCTCTCATACGTCATTTGACCACAGAAGCACAAACAACCTGATGAAAGACAGGCAGCAGCATCTACTGAGGAGCTAGTCATTATCACGCAGCAGGTGAGCAGCAGTTTTAAAGGATAGAAAACACACCCATGGGCTCTTGGTTCACCTGAGTGCCCTTTGAGAAAACTACTTGATGGCATTTTTGGGATGAGCTCATAAAAACAAAGGTAAAAGAAAGTTTTGATCTCAAAGAAATAACCTCTGGCTGCATTCACCCCTCCATTGTTGTTTTGTCATCATTCATCCTCAATGTAGCCCCAGATGCTGTGCAAGCAGCCAGTAAAAGGAGAAGCATAATCTGTCTGTGAGATTTAGAGTCAGGTTACTTGGAGGGTCTCCGCTATAACCTTCCACACAGAGGGCTGAAGAATGAGCCAGTATTCTAACTCAGCCTCTGACACCTGAACACACACAAGGCCAGCAGTCCCTCAGATGCTCGTCGCTGAACAGGGGGGAAATTAACAGCAACCATCCACCTGAGACATCCACACAGTGGCCTGACTGTCAGGAGAGAGGGTTGGTTTGTCAGGGCCCCAGTAGTTGAGGACCCTGCCCATATGCGGTGATGTGGTGAGGGCTTATAGGCGGGCTGGGGTGACCCTGCCCTAATTGGCAGTGGAAGATTAGGCCCGCCTTTCTGGCATCTGTTCAGAGATACAAAAAGCAGCATGACAAGTCAGTAATGCTTTTTGAAATTACACTTTGTTCATTTGCATGTGTGAAAGACTTTCAATGTGCATCATTGTTTAGTGATATGAATTATCGCATGACATGCGAATGCACTCTGTTAGGGGCACAAGTGTTTTCAAAACATCCTGAAGAGAGACTGCAGACTTTCTGATCTTATCACAGGACACAGTGTACCCACATGAAAAAAGTACAGCCATGGAGAAGTGTTGTGACTGAGCTGCACCAGGTTATTTGAACATATGCACCATCTGGTGGACGAGAAGAGAAACCCCACATTTCACACTGAAACGCTCACTGAAGTAATGAGGGGTTGGGGGTTGTGGGGTAAGCTGGCTTTGATGTGCTGCTGGGACATTAAAGGGGATGATTTCAAGGCAGAGATGGCAGCTCAGTAATCACAAGTGTCTGCGGCCATACGCTGACTTCATAAATAAGTTAGAGTTTATCATTTATCAGTTTATTATATAAAGAAAAATACCTTACATTTTCAAGAAAAAAAACAGAGAAGTAGAAGGGGGAAGACACAGGGTAAGAAAGAAACTATTTGCGTAAGTGTGTCTTTACTTGAGAGTGAGAAACATAAACGGAGACAGATTTGGCCGGCTGCCCACACAAATGACAAGTGAGTTCCACCCACTGAGCCAGACACAGAAGAGTGCCGTGACTGCTAAGACTGGTTGTCAAGGAGATCCACTCTATTTGTCAATTAAAGGAACTCCATGTGAGGAATGCTCTGACCTCGAGAATAAGTAATGCATCCGGAGTGGGAGTACTGGCATCTGAATGGGCAAAACAAGACAAAAACAAGAGTCACTCAACACAATGGAAAATCTGCTCTCCCTAGCCACAACTTAAGCCAATCAATATGCTCTGCAGAGCTCCATTTTACAAACCCCTGTGAAAGACGTAAACACATAAACAGACTACCATGAGAAAGTAATCGAACAATCTGAACTTCAAAAGACACATGCACTGCTGGTAGAAAAAAGAGAAGCAGCATGATGCCTACTTTCCTCCACACTAGCCACTCCCTGCTTAATGCTGCCTGAACTGGCCTGGTTTAATAATGGATCACAGGTAATCAGACTGCTGTGTTATACATTATTCACCTCTAGAAGGACAGGCAAACCCCTCCACCTTTACTCTTGCAGTTATCCCACAAGGTTAAAAGCAAAGACTCCTGAGCTATTGATTGGGCCATGATGAGAAGAGTTAAAGAAAGATTTACATTAAACCTGACGTTGTCAACAACTTTTTTCCTGTGAAGACTAGAAGTAGTTTTGTGCCATATGATTACCTTGCTCTCTCTGCTGGTCTCTCTGCTCCATGGACACCAGTGCGGAGAAGTGAGCCTGATCATAGGCCAGGACCAGGGGGGAGCAGTGACAGCGGCTGGGAGGCACCTCCAGCGGCAGGTATAGCCCTCCAAATGGGATGGGAGCAAAAGCTGGAATTCAATTAAGAACATGGTGGTGTCAACTCTTACAGTGCAACAGGAAGATCATGCCAAGATGTGGTTCATCTACCTTCTCCTCCTGAGTCTCTGAGCATCGTGTCAGCTACCACTACAATCGGCCTGCGCAATACATGGGCCAGCACAAACACATGGAACTCCTCCAAACTCTCGTAGACTGGATCCTCAGAGTTATCCACCCTAAAGAAAAACACATAACACAGAGGGACATTGTTATATTAAATGTCCATACTAATTCTGTGCAAGTTTCATCTGTGTATTTGGATTTATTTTCCACTTTGGCTGCCCTTAGCAGACAGGATGACTACATCCATCTTTTCATAGATGTATCTAAAAAAAAAAAGAGCTAGAGAGGGAAAAGGGGAGAGGAGAGGCAGAGCTCTCAAGCATGCAACCACCAGGGAACCGGAGGATGTGGAACAATTAAGTTGTCAGCCACACAAACAACCACACTGCCAAATTCACTCTAATAAAGAGCCTGTTAATATGTGAATCCCACTCAACCTATTCAGAGGCTCATCTCACACTAGGACCATCAAACATCCCTAACCTTATTACTGTATTACTAGCAAACTCAATGAGAAGTTCAAACCTCCAGATGAAATGACTAAATTACTCTCTTAAAAGGGATATTTTCAGTGATGGAGGGTTTTGTACTTTACAAGTCATGTAAAAATAATGTGCTGTTGCTGTCAACAGAACACAATGTTTGTGTTGATTGTTATTCATTTCTTATGTCAAATAAAAGGCTGATTGCATCCAAAAGGTATTTTAATGTATTTCTTATCTGCACACAGTTGTTTTTACTTCCCCAAACGAGCTGCTAGTGTCTACGTGAGAACATATGCATGTTTATTTCACAGACAAACCACAATATTTCTGTGTGCGTAGGAAGAGGAAACCAGAGTTAGTTTCCAATCCGCCTCTGTAGCATAAAATAAGTCACTCTAACATATATTTACGTAACTTGCTTCACCTAAAAGTAACCCCCAGCTCACAGTAGGCTGTTACAGCCGAAATGATTAGTGCAGGTGGCAGCCAGTAGATGGCACAGTCTCACATTGTTATTTTAAATGAAGGAGGGGGGTGGGGGTGACAGCAGTTTGCAAGAGAAGCAGTCTACAGAGTGGGAACTAGGAGTTGGCCTTCTCCTGTGCTTCAACACACAAAACTATGAACCACAGCAGAGCTGTAATGTGTGGTGTTGGATGAAAGCTACATAACCAGCCACTGCTGCTTTCTGTCACTCTCTTCACATCATGCAGTGATAATAGTGCAACTACGGCAGGATTCTGGTTAAATGATGCAACATGTGAGGAGTCTTGGTAGTTTAACACAAATATTCTTGTTGGATTTTTAGGGATGTGAGTTGAAGACCTTACCCTCCACTTGTGTTCCCATTTTTGCTGAGATGAGTGCGAGGTTCACTGGAGGCCAACTTTAACAGCTCGTTCCACTCTCTTTCCCACTCCTCCTCAGTGTACACCAACCCAGACTACACCAAAACACACCACAAAAAATTTAAATTCAGCTTTGAATGTACACTGCACACCAACACAGTTACTATTACTGATTATTTCTTGCCATTTGCATCCTATTTTAAGCTGTTTGGAGCTCTCTGCATTTGTGGGCATGAACAATTTATCTGTAGCTGTTATGTTATATGGATAACTGGAGAAAAGGTGGTTGTCATGCAGCAGTGATCTCTGCCTACACTCATCAGAGTGCTGTATTTCATGGGGTGGGTCTTGGATCACTAGGCTGCCTTAGGCCGTTTTAAATCACAAGCATCTGGACTACTTTGTTCCCGAGCCATCTTTGATGACACAATTTTTCTAATAGATTTTAAAATGCTTTAATCCATGAACATCAGGAAGTGCAGAGGATTTGAAAGTATTAGCAGTGTAGCTACAGTACTAACGCTCACTTGGTATCAGCAAAAATCCAGAAGTGCTGCTCAGCAGTAAAGCTAAAATCGGTGCTTATACACTTGCTCTTATTAATGTATCATTCCTGAAAGATGGTGTTATTCATTTAAAAAGTACAGTGTGAAAAGATGAACCCTTTCTCCACCTCCTTGTTCTGCTGGGTTTGCTGCCACCTCCACCTTCTCTTCAGAGCATCTCTTTCCGCTCCACTCTTCATCATGGTGTACAGAGATTTCCTCAACATCAAGTCTCTGTCATGGAAACCCCACATCCCTGATCAACACACAAACATATGACACATTACTGCAAGCTGTGATTAAGTGTATGAAACAATAAAGCCAACAAGGCTGACTGAAACAAGATGTCGTTGATCTTAAATGTGCTGAGATTGTGCTCATGCTGTCATTCAGAGATGACCTCAGCTCATTCACTAAGAATGTCTTCAAGAGACAGAGCTTGTCAGTGCAGATTACAGTAACTCTGGTCCTGCTGGCCCACTGCAGCTCAAGCAGCCCTCACACTGGGGAGACAAGAATCTCCTTTAGCACATACCTGAAGATGCTGCCATCTCTTAAAGTCAACAGCTGACAGTCTCCTGTAATGTGTAAGTCAGTTATTCCTCTCCCTTTTTCACTTATTTAACTCTCTCACTCCATTTTCTTGAGTCAGCAGCTGTGACAAAGCAATGACTGCTGTTCAACAAAGACAACATTCATAATATTATGGATTTCACAGTGAACAAATAGCTCACCCAAAGAAGCGGCATGCAGAAGGCAGTTCCCATCCCCTGTGGTGGCCAGAGGAAGCAGCTTCTTACAGCTAGTGCACATGGTGGACCACCAGTTCAGACGACCTGAAAAGCCCAGTCAGTGCATCATAAGGAACCTTTTTTTAAATGAGATCTATACAAAACTGAAGAACTGAGACAGGAAAACACATTTTTCGGATTAATCTACAAGGCAGAGTTAAGTGTACTTGTGCAGTCCACACAGTGTCTCACTGGGATATTCTGCAGACTCACAACGTCACCACAATGAAAAAATTATAATGCACAAAAAATAAACTATGGCACTCAAAGGTCAGGAGATGTGACCTAAAGAGATTTCTTTAAAACATTTGATCATTGAACTGAATTAAATTGAGCAACATTAAAGATCTGCTATTCCTTTCCATCTCTGTCACTGAAGGATAACATGCTACGCAGGACATATTCTGTGTATATACAACTTTATCAAAGGGTCCAGTAGATAAAGTCTGTATGTTTTAAAGATTTATAAATAAACAAACAAAAAAACATTTATCTAAAACTGCACACTGCTGCAGAGCTTCTTCAGTAAATTCAGTAAAAAGTCTTAAAAACAAGAAATGCATATTCGAATTGTAGGTTTCATGAACAAAAACTTAATTTGAAATAGAGAACTCATCTTTGAAGTAAACTGTTACAACTTGTACAGAGATTGCATTGAGCTTTCAAATATTAGATCTAAAAGCTGTACTAGAAAAGTCATAACAATAACCACTTTGGTGCACTAGCAAGTATAGAAAAACTGTGTCTGTACACTTTATGTGTCCATTACCTATTACATCTCAGATTAGTCTGTAAAACAGAACTTTAAGGGTAATTCTGGCTGTATGCTATCAGCACCCTCAGATAAGCAGTGGTCTCCTGAAAAGCACTTTGAAGGTGTTCCTTTTACTATATTTTCTGCTGCTGCTTCTTCACCACCTTGCCTTCATCCTTGTAGAAAAAGATGACGGTTTCACAGCCCTCAGCACTCCACGCTGAGTCACAGTGCTGTGAGATTGAAGAGATCTAACTGGTTAATTTATTTAACTACAGTAATAACACGGGAACTTCAGAATGATTTAGTTCTGAGTTTAGCTGTGATCAAATTGCAGAATTGTTCTTTACCATTTCTCAATTGCACCATTTCTTGTTAGCTACCCAATTTAATTTATAGAAAAGATAATCTGCTATCACTTCTCATGTTTTTTTTTTTTTAATGATGTAAGCGTGATCCACATGCCGTACAGGTGAACAGTTAGGAATTAACTAGCTATTAAGTGAGACTAATACACAACTGGTTGCTTGACTTGATTGGGCCTTTTTTAGTTGTACTACTACACATCTCATGGAAATCTATGAGTACCCCCAGTCTGTAAGGCATTTAGTTTTGATTCATTCTGTACCTGTGATTTTTTTAAACCCTTTAAACCCCTTTTTAAAAGATTTTAATTATCACCAGAGATAAACAAATATATCTTACTGTTGATTATATAGTTAAAAATGAAGCTCTAAGACTCTCTCATTTATTGAGTTGTTCCCAGATTGGGTTCAAAACTAGGGAAGCTGTGAGGAAGTGTGCTGGTAGATTTGAAACTCCTCTAACAAGCTCTTCTCTTTCAGTATCAGCTGGGAAATGAATCACTTGGGATGTGGAATGCTTTGAATTAGTTGTTTTTGTGTTGCTTACAGATGGTGCTGCTCTGATCTGCTCAGCATCAGCCTCACCCAGTGCATCTGTCTGCTTTATTGACTCACTGGCATTTACCTTTGCTGCTTCTCTGCGGGGCTTCAGGGGTTTAATGTAATCCTAATAGGTAATGCAGGGAAATGCATGTGATTTTCTTACATATCTCATATCAGTTGCAGGAGAAGTACTTTAAATGAATTTATTATATCCTAAAGTACTTACCAGCCTGCTCCAGAGCCATCATGGTGGACTGCTCTATCAGATCTCTCTCTATGAAGGTCCTAAAGTCCTCGCTGTAGACGCTGAGGTCTGGTAGCTGGAATGTGTAAATGGGCATCTCAAGAGGGAACTGCTCGCTAGTACACTCATTGGCCACCTGCAGCCGCGCCAGGGAGACGATAGCAGAGCTGGCATGGGAGATCCCGCGGGACAGACGCTTCTCTAAAAGAGAATACAAGAGGTTATTGAATGGATAAGTTTGAAGCAGGTGCTCCAAGAGAAAAGGACTGTCCTGCTACCTTGCGCATTGTCCTCCTGCTTCTGGGCACATGGCTTGTCAATCTTGCTGACATGGGTGGGCGTGTCACGCGTCTCTGGCTGCTTGTAGTAGCGGCCCTCGTTGAAGACCTGCGGCAGGTTGGCAGTATGGACCTGCCTTAGCTCCTCATAGTCATTTAGAGCAGCACTGAGGTCCCAGTTTTTACCTGCAGGACACAAGCAAGAATCTGACTTGGATGACAAACACAAAGATTAAGTACAGTTTGTTTATACTGCTTTATTTGGTTTTTCAGATTTTTATAGAAGAGTAAGTGAATAAATATCTCAATACATCTAAAAGTTTGTGCAACAAGACACTGTGCACAGATATTTACAGTAAACTGGGTTATCTTGAGGTAAACTATACCCATAGCAGCTAATGAAGAGAAAAACTGCCATACACTGCAAGAAAAAAAAAATGCTGAGTATACTAAAGATTAGTCTATTTCTCTTAAAATTAAGCCACTTGGTATTTTAAACAAGCTTTTTTGGCTAAATGTCTTTTAAATAAATCAAGAAACTGCCCACAGACCTTTAAATTTGAAATAACAAGCTCAACTATAATGATCTACAGCCTATATGTAGGGCTTTTACCTCAGAACAACATGCCGAGTCATAGAAAGAACACAATGCTTGGGTAGTGCCAGAAAAATGAAGACAGCCAGTAGACAAAACTTAAGCAATGTGACAGCAATATCCTGATGTGCACATACCCACACACACAGTTGCCTCCTCTGGGTGCTGTCTCTAACACAAAATCCCCTCTGGGTTTAAGAGACACAAATCAGTCTTTTTATAACTCAGTGTGACTTCTCACAGCACCACAGGAACAATCTGCAAACCAGTCCTTATTAAATAAATAATTATAAAAGAAGAAGCAACTATAAACATGGAATGTAATCTGAGTGTGTTTGTGAAACGGGATCCTTTAATGGACTTGCTACATAAGAGACCTGGAGGAAGTTGCTCCCTGACTTCCAGACAGAATCACTGCTGACAGTCTGAAAACATGAAACCAGTCGTTGCTAATCACTGGCTCTCACGACAATCAATGCAAAACTGATTCCACTGAATGGATTTCAGCTGCAACGCAACTCAATGCACTGGCTTGAAAATGCTGGTATGGAAAGTATTGTTTCAGCACCTTCATTGTTAATGGCTGTCGTTAACAAAAAGACCATTGACAAACTCATCTGCAGCACGGGCATACATCATCACAATCCATGAGAAACATTACAGCTTCGCTCATCTCCCGTTCCATTATTGCACACCTTGGAAATGACATGTTCTCTATATAATAGATCTGTTGCTTTAATTAAACAAATGAGCAAAATTGAGACCTAAAACACTTTTCATTTTCTCTAAAAATGACAAAGTTTCCCCCTTGAACTGATAAAATGTAACATCTAAAGTCAGTCTGCTCAGTTACGGTTCAGTACCTATAATAGCCTCTAGAGGGAAGCACCACATACGGCATCATCTCTCCTCAGTAAACAGAGCAGGTGGTCACTGCAGCTTTTGAAAGCTAAGCTAACATCAGTGCAGAGCAGCAGAGGAAAAAATAGTGAGACAGGACATCCATGTTCGTGTCTGTCCTCTCGGAGTGCACTGTCTTGTTTGATGTCAGCTGCACGTATTCCACTGTGGCCTTGTGCCAGAGCAGATTCAGAAGAGACAGATACCAAACACTTTAATTCTTTTATCAGACCAGACACTTGCTGCATATTATGCACAAAAAAAAGAAAGAAAGAAGAAAAAAAAAGTATTTCTATTACTAACACGCACTGCAAACACTGAGAATTTCATCCTCTAATGGAAACCTGCTTGTTGAGGTGCATGATTTTCTCAAATTTCTTGCTTTTTGCATTTGATCAAGGTGGAATTAGCTAAATTTGTAAAACTTCTTCTGAAAAATTCATCAATAATGTTGATTCAGCTGACCGTTAACCAGCTTTCTGTTGTGTCCACTTTTGTTTGCTCTCCTATTTTAAATGGCACTATATCTAAGCAATACAAGTGCCAGGAGCACTCTGCTCCTCAATGAGTTCCAATGAATGGGCACAAAGCTCTCTCTGGGGAGTGCAATCATAAACTCGTCACACTCGCCTCTAAATCAGCAAGACTCTCTTTTGCAGGGCCCTCTTCTCTCCTTCCATCTCTCTCTTTTCTCTCTCATTTCCTCTTCCTCTTCTCTGCTCTTTTGAGTGCAACCACTGAGAGCAGCCGATCAAAACAGAAACTTATTAACTCTTAACAAAAATTTGTCTCTTACCTTCCAGCAGGTCTCTTGCCAGACCTGGTTCTGCCCCCGTGGACCGAACAAAGTCTGACAGGACCGCGTCCATGTCCAGAGTCATGTGAGCATGTGTGTGTGCTGCCCAAGGTGCAGCGGTGGCCTTGGTGGACGCCAGCCTTCACGTTCTCATCTGAGTGGGGGGGACAAAAGCAGCCACGAAACAAAAGCTTTATACACGGATTGTCAAATCAACTGCTAGTCATGTCTTCAGCCACACCTTAAAAAACCTCATCCCTGACCAACCCCGGTGAGAAAATACTAGCCAAACAGTCCTGTCTCTAATTTCAGCCCCAGCCAGTAGTTTCAGCTTGTTTATACCGATGCGTAATGCTTTAGAGAGCTGACAGTTCATAGTACTGTGAGGAGCTTTCCACTCCCAGCACTCCTCCCAGCCCCTGCCAACAGTCATAACATAATATCCAGCATCACAGATGTAACAACACAGCTCACAATAATATCCAGGACACACCTGCGTATCTCCAAAAGTTTTGGCGCACTGTCCATGATCATAATAACATTTAGCTACTTCCTACCACTGAAGGTCAACAAGGGGTCTCTGCATTTGATCAAGTATCTAAACTAGTTTAGTTGAACTCGAAGAGGTGATGCCTGTTGACAGTTTTTTTTAGCCAGATGTGTTGATAACTATGATACTAGCTGTAGAGGACATTTACAACATAGCCATATAGCAGTATAGAGCCAATGATCAACAAGCATGGCCTTGTTAGGTCTTAAATAACATGGCTAAGATGCACGTATTAACTCCCTCGGTTTATGGAATGAATGAGTCCATGCATAGCTTTCATTCCATTTGAGTCTGTGTGGGTGACAGAAGGACTGAGCTCAGAGCATCGCCAGTAAAAAAGCAAACGCCTACAAGTTTGAGACTCTGACACAAGGCTTTGTTTAACAGACCAGAGGTCTGATGGCTGTGGCCAAGCAATATTATCATAATAAACTAAGAACAGGATGGAGGACAACGACGATATCTCACCTTAACCAAAAAATCTAAACTCTGAGAAGTCCTCTCACTCAGCCTAAAAGTAAAATTAAAATGATACGGCAGACTGCATTTTGATTGTTGGCATCAAAGAGGAAAATATCTTTGTTGAAGACACAGCAACTTTAGTCTTTATCATGTGCATTATTAATGAGTCAAAGCTGCACTTAAGCTGTAGTTTAGCTGACCTAGTTACTGTCTGAATGCATTGTGTTGCATGTGCATTAATATACTGAGAGAATCTATGCGAAGAAGACAGTGGCCACTTGGAAGAGTTGCAGTCAAAGTTTGTCAGACACCAAAAGATGGATGTCATACTAAAGAGCAGCAATTCCTAAAACTTGCCTTGAATTAGAATGTGAATACTCTCATTTTAAAGTTAACCTCTTGTGCCCCGTACCCCCTGAAGGGGTTAACATCCTGTTTTTCATGTGTAACGTCAGGTCTAATGTAACACATGTGGCAGAAAGTCCAGAATTCCAGCTAAAGGCCTTTAATCACCAAACACAAGACAACAAACAATTAAAAGAGCAGGTAATATTTGTTGAATATATTTTGATAAATAATGTGTCAGTGCCCAAAAAGGGCAAACTATTTTAGTTTAAGGTTGGTGCTTTCAGGCCTAAACACAACCTATGAGTCTATTTGCCTTATTAGGGGACTGAAGGAACAACTTGTGTGTGTAATTACACTTGAGGGCTGAACTTTTCAAGTGCAAAATAACAGGCTGCCCATCAAGTGAGAATATTGCTTTGCAGAACAAAAATCCTTGAGATTAGTTGTGTGGAGCAATACACAAAAATAGCAGATTATTATAAGTAATGGCCTCATATTTTCCCTTAAGAGCAGCTCTATTCAGATCACTTTCCCCGTGGGAGGTAATTATGACTCAGAAACACCTCAAAGCGTGTTTTTCTATGTGACGTAAAGCCACGTGGGCCACAGAAACCTCAGACTGTACACTTTCCTCTTAATTTATGACATGCATATAGTGAATCAGGCTTCTGTGGAATGTGAGGACATAATAGACAACAAAGCGAACCAGAGCAGCATTGCTAAGAGGTTTTAAAGTTTTTGCACAGTTGTAAGCAGCATGAGACTCACGTTCTGTATTTTCGCTGACAGGTGTTGAGAAGCCATCTGATGACCACAGGACCGTCAGGACCAGGTGCAGCTCTAGTCCATGGCTTCAGTGGCAGCAAAGGAAAGGAAGACTCTGGGAATGCGGAGAGCCCTAAAACACACATGAAAATATTGGATGTCAAAATTTTAAAAAGTTATTGACTTTTTGTTTAATTAGGAGATGCTGTCAACATCGTAGTTCACTCAACAGTAGTATCATACAAGAATGTTTAATATCTCATCACCATTTCATCACTGAATGAAAAAAAAACAGTTTTTTTTTTTCTTTTAATAAAAAATATAATACAAAGATAGTCAATAATAATCAATTATTGTTATGCCTAAGTAATTTTAAAACAATGTTAGTGGATTCACCCACATATTAAAATCTTTAAATTTTTCTTAGGATGTACTTCTAAAAAATAATATCAGCTAAAAATATGAACACAATATTAAATCTCGAAACTACATATGCACATTTTGATATATGTACATAAATACGTAGATATTCAGAATATCTTTTGGATTAATTGTTTTGGTTGGTGTTTATGATGGAAAAATCTACTATAAATATATTCAGAGTTCAGATTTTTTTTTTTAAACAAAATGTAATTTTTGAGCTTCTCTCTAAAATAAATGATTAGAGCAGAGGTGCCCAAGTGTAGTACTTGAGATCTACTATCTTGCAACTTTTAGATGCAACCCTTCTCCAACACACGGGAATTAAATGGTTGAATTTCCTCGTCATTCATTTGATTCAAGTGTGCTGCATCTAAAAGTTGTTGGATAGAAGCTCTTGAAGACCAGATTTGGGATTAGAGCCTATCCCAGGAGTGGCAGACCATCAGAGGGAATCAAACAACCACTGACACTCACTCCTAAAGTGAGTTTAGACCAGTGGTTGAGTACAGGGGGTCCCTGAGGGTTTGGACATTGGAGCCATTGTGATTAATGTCCACAAATTGTCCCTGTTTTAATGAATAAAAGTAAGGCTGTATGTTTTTCATTTAACTTTGGCTTCATCAAAGGACAGGCTCAACCAGAATACATTATTTATGGTGAGAATCTCACTTTTGAAAGCCTAAAACCAAGCATGGTTTCAGCACAGGGTGGAGCAGGGGGTCCCTGGAATTTTAGTATATGCATGAAGGGGGTCCCCGAGGAAAAAAGGCTGGGAACCCCTGGTTTAGAATGAGGAATTAAGATTTTGGACTGTTGGAGGAAGCTGGAGTACCTAGACAGAAACCACACATACACATTCAATCTCCACACCAGACCCAGACACATAAAAAAACAACTTGAGAATCAGATCAAATTCACTGAGAATCAACATAAAACTGACCTGAACACTGTGAACAAAGAAGTTACTAACATAAATGCAACTGAACCACTTAACTTTACTGATCTGGGTTGCTCTGGACCTGTTTTGTGAAGAGACCCACAGTAATTAACACAGCAAGCAGAGGTGTGGCACAGTATGAAGACAGTGAAAGAAAGACATCTAAGTTGGAATCTGCTTCGGAAATGCATCAGTGGTATTTAGCCACCCTCCAACGGGTCGCATCCAACCAATGTCTTACCACCATTTCAGTAGGACACTGTCAAGTGCTGAGGAGTTAGTGTCAAAGCTCTCCTAAGTGCTACTGAAATACCCTTTAGCGTCATGCATAATTCACACCATCAGAAGACAGGTTCACATGCAGTGTGCATTCTGTTTATTTGTGCACACTCTCACAATGACTTTAGCCACAGCATGTCTTCCCCACCCATAGCTTGTATTTGCAATATTATGGAGTGCCAGTTTAACAGCAACTTATTTGTTGCTGTTAAACTGGCACAATTATATATATTTTTTGTTTGTTTTTGGTACATTTGGATGAAGTTCATAATTTAGAAGACTTTGGAAATAGAGGAGGAACTTTCATTAAAGTAACTCAACAGATAATTTCATAATTTAAAAGTAAAAGAAGGTTACTTGTGTTAATAGGTAAAAAACACAAGATTTTCCATATTACAACAAGCTTTGGCTGAAAGACTCAGGCTGACAAATATTCTGTTTCTTAACAACTAAACTCCAATTCAGAGATCTCCTCCAGAGGTAGGACTAAGCCTAGATAAAGTTCCACAATTACAGTGGTTTACAAATCTGTTTTTTATACAAATATTTTTGAAGTGATGCGTATTTTGGAATAAAAGACATCAAATCTGCTTTTCCTCATGTCAGTGCAGTAGGTCAGCTTGTGCTGACAGTCTGAAGGGAGGGATGAGGGAGTTTTAACTGATTGGCTATGGTATGTCAATAATTTCACATATCTCTTCTTCATAATCAGTTCACTTTTGCCCACATAAGTATGTCCCATCTTTTCTTGTGCGTCTGCCAATCAATGAGTCACACTGCAGAGCAGAATGTCACAAGACTGAGTGAACATAAAAAAAAAATAAGGGAGAGGAGACGATTACAGATATGGATAGAACAATGCGACCCAATATAAAGATGGTGCATAAAAGCTGATAAATACATGAAAATGTGCTTCAGGCAGGTACATTAAAGTGCCTTAAAATGGTTAACCTTTTTGGTGCTGTTGCTACTTCTGCTTCAGTCCAGTTTACAAGCTGTGATCACTACTGTGTGCCAACGGCAGGCTGAAAAATTAAATTCCATCTAAACTTAGCACAACAAGCAAGCAAATTTGTCTTTGGTCAATAATTTGTCCCCTTTGATATCAGTAGGAGTTGCACTATACATCGTTGGAAAGCCTGATCACCTTTACAACGAGGTATAACAATCAGCCTCATGTGGAATAACATACAAAGCAGAAAATGTGCCATAATCCCCCTTATCCCCAAGTATGGCCAACACCTGATTGGTGCCAAATAGATAAACAGACATATTGGAAGAGATTCCGGAGCCAGTTTTGATCCCATATCTCCAGAATCTAGGACCTAACCTAACTCCATCCTCCAGGATGGCAGTGCTCTTCCCCACATAGCTATGATCATCACAGAACATCTCTAGAATTTGGGAGTGGGGAGGATGAAATTGATTTGCTTACATATCTCCACTCAACCCATCTGAAGACTTGTGGGGTGCCAGAGTGACCAACACAACTACCCTGGTTGACCTTCAACAACTCCTTTTTAAGGAAGGAGAAGTCATCCCACAGCTAAATGTGACCAGCATGAGGAGGAGGTACCAAGATGTCCACACGCTGCTGAGGTCTCTCACAGTGTAAAATGAATCAAGTGTAAAAAAGCAACTCAAAACAAGATTGAATACAAACAGGAGAAAATTGCAAGGGAGCTGATTTGTTCAATCCACAGAGACCCGAGGCTTACAAGTTAAACCTGGCTGTAAAAGTTACTTATCAGGTTTTCTAATGGTGTAAAATACAACACCAGTTGCTATTATCAAAGTGGAGAAACACAAAGTAACTTACTTTTTGTTCTGCTTAGTTTCCTCTCATTGATAAATTAAAAAAATTAATAAATAAACTACCAAATATTCTTCACAGTAGTTGCCATTTTCCACTTCTTTTACATATTTCTCAAATTATTTTTAAAAAGAATTCAATGTATTGCACAAGGACACTTCACATGAGGAGCTGCTTCATGTTATTATTATCGTCACAGTCAGACTTTGAGTATTAGTCTGCTGTATTATTGCAACAATCACCAGAGTAAATAGTCACTTACTTCTTCTGCATCCTTTCAAATGCTTTCCAAAGAATTTAAGAAAAAAATGAATGCAGATAAAAAAAAATGAAATAGATTTTTGAGTTTTCGAAAAAAAAAAAATAAAAAAAAAGTTAAATCGTAATATTGCAACTATACTGAATTTCTCAACACCTGGTAATAGGTTGGTCCTGTATATGTTACCTCAATACATTCGGCTCTGAGAGGAAGAACTGTCAGCTTTATCTTTGATCTCGTGGTTGCAGCACTTGTATTTTTAGACCAAATATGAAATGTGGTCTTACAAGAGCCCCCGTCTCACTGTCACTTCATTGTTTCTGCTCTTCTAACCCTTTCAGGTTGAACGCTGCAGACATATTAGAAGCAGTAGTTTATGTCCCGAGGTCCACCAACCTGTAAGCATTCTGCCTGCAGTCCCTTCATATTTATAAGACCCATATGTAGTCAATAAAACCCTGAGATTATTTAGATTTGTGTTTTTGATCATCTGACAGAAAAGAAACTGAATCCTCGACCAGCACCCAGAACACAACAAGCACCACACCTTATAGAGCCTGAAATTCAAGCATGTCAAATTTAATGTCAGTTTTAATTAGATTTTGACAAAAGGATCAAATATGATTCTTTTATACAAAATATAAATGAAGCACTTGCTTAATATATGAAAACTCATCACTTTTACAAGTAGAACAGCAATAAACTGAATGCAGAACCATGCAGAATGAACTACTGTCAATAAACCACCCACTGAGTTGTTGAATCGACCACCGCTGAGAGCAGCATGTTGCCATTATTATATTTTAAGAATCAAAGATGCTTTAATTGAATGCCATTTAAAATTATGTACTTTCAACCACAACATAACAAACCTACCTCTGTGAAGGCTTTCACCAAAAGTCTGTTTAAGTCTTATTACCTTTATCTCATGGGGGAAAAAAACATACAGTTCCCCACCTACTGACTTCCTCTCTTGGTTTGACACTAAAGTTTTACCATCTTAAATCATCAGTAAAATGTTTGTTTATTTAAGATCATGAAATAAAATAACTGTAAGTGGACTCAAAGAAATGTTGGTGCAGCTTCACAGAAGAACACAGGCAACCACAGGAAGCTCAGTTCAGCACAACCTGCTCCTCACCGACACGATTATTTTTCATATAATACAGATCCATCACATGCAAACCACCTGCCTGCAAATTTTCTTTATTTTATTTTTCCATTACACCCATGTAAATATGCATGTTGCCATTTAACAGCAACAGGATGAGTTATAGCTGAGATAATTGTCTCCATAGTGAGCAGTGATCGCCCACGTGTAAAGCTGATACACAAGTAAGTGGGAGGTGAACGTACTGTACAAACTCTGAGTCTACGCTTTGCATTTAATCTCCTCCATAACGGCAAAATCATGTATGCTAACAAAAGTCAACAGCAGTTTTGTGGCTGTCATTGTAAATATGCTTTTAAAAGCCTATTTTATTTCTTTTTTTCATTTTATTTAATCATTTTCAGCTGTGAGTTATCAGGAAACAGTGCAGCAAGGGGGACTGTGTGCTACAGCATAAAAAATACTGATGCTGTTAAAGTACAACATCTGTGCTTTTAAAAAGTCAGGATTTTTTTTCATTCTCTCTTGCTTTTTCTGCTCCTTTTACTTTGCCTTTATTTTTCTTCCATTTCTTCCATTTTTATACAGCTTCCACACAATCCCTGGAAAAGGTTTTTAATCAAAAAACAACAAACAGGCATGCGGTTTGCTCCGCAGCAGAAGGATGAAACAACAGAAGCAACCACAAACAGATTACTGACGTGGCTTACCGGGCAATGGCCCAAGGGCCCAAAAACACAAGGGGCCTTTACTGTAGTCTTATCCTGAATATATATGTCCAAGAAGGAGACACATAAACAACCCCCACAATGACAGTGATAAAGAGACAGAAAAAACTAAACTAGAAGCACTCAGAGAGCACAGACTTCCACTAGGCCATTGTATTTTTTTTTTTTATTTTTGTATTATCCCTATCTTCCAATAGTAAAGAATCATTAAAAAAAATCCTAGATCCAGGCAGTGATCTAGACTACCTCCAAATCTCGTCCCTTGTACCTTATTTCGTTTTTGAGAATCCTGAAAATTTAACTAAATTCCACCCATGACTTTTTGAGTTATGTTGCTAACAGACAGACAGACAGACAGACAGACAGACAGACAGACAGACAGACAGACAGACATACAGACAGATAGACATACAGACAGACACAGACAGACAGACCTATGCTGCCGAGTACATGATCTCCGACTTGGCAGAGGCAAAAACTAGAAAATGGCAACAAGAACATGCCAACCAGCCAAATTTTAATGTACATTATGTTAAATGGACATTTTATTTATTTATTTATTTTTAATTTTGTAAACCACTGAAAGGGCTTGATATTCCTAGCCTTATTCACTCATTTACACACAGGCTCATGAAAAACTTTAGTCTGAATGTCCAATGCTGGTCCTCGAGGGTTGCTGTCCTGCAGGTTTTAGATGTCCCCTGTTCCAAAGTACATCATTTAAATATATCTCTTCAGCAGCTCATTGTCAAGTTCTGCCCAAGCCTGTTAATAACCCATTAATCTGAGTCAGGTGTGTTGAAGCAGAAAATACCTAAAACATGCAGGCTAAGCAGCCTTCAAAGACTGGAACTGTACATCCCTGGTCTATTCAGTTTGTTTTCTTTAACCTATGCAGTGTTTTCTCTCTTATACACATAGTCAAACCCATGAACTTAAAACTGGAAGTAATTTCATGTGGAACCCCATTTTTTAAAAAATAAGTCTCGTGTGGTTCTTTATTATAATGCAGTCAATGAGTAAAAAAAGGAGAGAGAGAAGAGGAAACCAATGGCAAATTATAATGCACATTACTTCACAAAAATGAAACCTAAAAAAAGTTTGATTAAAAAATAAATTGGATTAACAAAACTGACTTAATAAAAAGACGCAGACATCTCAACAAAGTCAAGCACGACTGAACACAAAGTAAATCCTCTCATGCCCCACGCTGCTGCATCACCATCATGACTTAAAGTGTAAATTTGTTTATGATGGCAGATGAAAGCTTTTTATAAAAGAGTGGATGCCACATGGTGACATACTGCTGGTGAACTTGCCAGTGGCAGAACATCTGGTGTCAACCAAAGCGGCAGAGAAGAAGAGAGGAGGGGACAAATTTTTTATCATTTCATTGATCAAAAAAACAATCTGACAGCTGACATCCCTTTTCTGATTTACTGAGTCAAATAAGTCATAAAATATTAAAATAAATAAAATAATTGATTAATCATCATTTGCTATGTTATTGTGTTGGGCCATTGCAATCTGTTCAGCAACTTCTTCATACACAGATGTGATCATATCTGTACTGTACATAATTTGATTGCAAAATAAGTAATAAGCGATAGATAACATTCTTAAACGAAATAAGATGCATGTAGAAAACGCATCCCTGTATAACAGGTAGCACTGGTCCGAGGTGTAAGCAGCATCACTGAAACTTAAAACCTCAACTTGGTTTGATGATTAGTGGCAGGGGACTGGTCTAGCAAAAAGGTTGTAACATTAGCTGCAGGATTGTTGGTTAAACACAAACTGAGTTACTCAAACCTCAAACAATGTAATCCGCTTCTCTGCTGCACAAGATATTTTGGATTTTTTAGGCCAAGCAGAGAGTAAAATCTTCTTTTCTGGCTCAGTCACACATCTTGGCCGAGCCAGCTGTGGCTTCATCGCTAGTGTTCGAACTGAGAAGCAGCTAGCAGAGCCAAGCAGCCACAAGCTGAAACGGCTGTGTTCACTTTCAGATAAAACAGCCCATGATACCCCTCTCTGGAGTGGATGAGAGTATGTGTGTGTGTATGTATGTAACCCTCGGTGGTTTGCTGCTCAGTGTGCCCCAAGTATGTTAACAAATCTCAAAGCTAACAGAGCAAGTGCGTCCACAAAGCGCTGCCAAAACACAGAAGTCTAATAAAAGATGGCATTCATTCCCAGCCGTGCTTATTCACATGCCTGTGCACGGCAATATATCTAAGTTATGATCAGAGAGAGAGAGAGAAAAAAAAGATAAAAAACAAGCCTGTTATTCCTGCAACAATGCCAGCAACTCTCATATTTTAATATACCACAAGACAGAAACACTCAAAGCATACAGCAGGACAGTGCTGCTATTATAGATGCATTCAATGAACAAAAGCAGAAGCTGGAAAAATACAGCAATGGAAAAACAATCAGCTTGTGGTAATTGATGTTGGGGAAATAAATGAGCACAGTACCAGGAAAACACATAATTTCCACTGTGCATCAATACTTAATAATCAACACAATCTATTAGCATGTTTCAAAACACAGCCCACTTTATGGGTACAGGAAATTCATGTAATGGGATGTTATAATGTCTCATCAAAGAGCAAACTAAGCACTTTCACGCTTTCATAGTTCTTGGACGAGAGTACAAGGTTCAATCAGTGAGTTTCAATGCAGAGATTAAGCCTCACTTTTTAGTCTTCACATCATCTGGCCAACCTCAGTCTCTGTCAAGCTTGTACTAGTTGTGAATTTGTTTGTACAGTGACAAGCACTCTGTTCATGCATCTAAACAATATTATTGGAAGACTGGAATGTATAGCACGTTTCCAGCAGCGCATGTGTTGACATTTTTTGGCGAGGACTCTTGACTTGGCCTCAGGTTGCACTGTTAAACAATTTTGATTTTTGAGATATTGCTGGCATTACTGCAGCTTGTCACACCGACAAGAATAAGGAAAGACTGGCAGAGAAAACCAATAAAGAGGATAGATGCTGAATGTCAAACACAATTTTCTTGTTTAATGCATGAAAAAAAAGTCAGTGTGACACTGCATTATTGACCTCTCATTATTATACATTTCTGTTTTTTTTAATTCCTAGAATCCTAAACCTAAACAAAAAAGCCTGCTTTTCAAATTCTGTGAGAAAGATGCCGCTGAAAGCAATAATGTCACTTTGCATCTCAATGCTGCACTGCACTCTGCCAGCACAGCATATTCACAGGCTGGAAAGTTGTTGTCACTTTGCACTAAAATGCATCATCACATTAATATTTGAGTTAAATTATAATTAATGCTTCAGTCAACGTCTTTAGCACTGTGCTATATATTTATATGTCTGAGGAGTCGTCAAACTGAGTTTACCCAGACGATTTCTCACATTACCGTTACTGCACAACAAGAGGGTTTTTGGTTCTGCTGGCGGTTCTCTGTGACAAGTGCTCAAACCTGAAACAATAATATAAAGTGTTTCCTCACATTTTTAAATACCATAACAGCCTCATGTGAAGTACTGCCCCTCCATGTGGCAGGAGAGCAGTCCCACATTAGAGCAAACCCCACTCTCAAATCTATTCTTGAATAAGCAACAGAATCATCATAAGGAAAATGAAGGTAGGCCTCCCAATGTACATTTTAGCGTGCACTTTATATATCACACAAGAATACACAAGTAAGAATTCAGCAGAAAATAAGGAAGAGCGAGTTGGAGGTAAGTAAAAAATAACGATTTGGAAAAACATGCAGGACAGGTCTCAAACTTGCAGTGTCTTGCATAAAAATCCAACATTATGTGCTTCATCCTATAAGTGTTTGTAATAATATGCAATTATATATGTATATATATATATATATATATATATATATATATATATATATATATATATATATATGCTAAGCTTTACATCATATAGGCCCCATGAATCATGGCAAACAGCAACTATATTTAGCAAAGCAACTGATTATGTATCTTAAGTCATCTCTTTATGTTCTGACACAGCAGCAGCTCAGCTGTGTCCGAGGCACACACCCAAACAAAAACTGGCTGCAGTTCCATCTTTTATTATATGGAGATGCTAAAGCAAGGGATGAACCGGTAAGCTATGGATATGAATTACACATTTAGGCTATGTACGTATGTGTTTTACAAAAAACTTGATGAGGGGTCATTTTGAGAGTAGAATGTGAGCTGTAGGAAATGTACAGCAACACAAACCCATGCTTGCTAACTGAAGGTGTCTGTTCTGATTCTACAGGAGAGATTTGGAGCAACTAGCGCCAGCTGGGGTTTCCTATTCCAGTTTGCATTGAGGGAGAGCCTCCTTTGTGCTAAACACGTAGACTGCTGTGCTCTTTTTCATCAGTTTAAAGATGTGCATGCAGCGTAACTCAGATGATACTAGATTGATAGGGTTGTCATCACCGGCAGAAAAGCGATAAATGTGGGTATGCAGTTAGTGTACACATCCATCTAACCCCAAAACAGGAATCTAGTAGTTTATATTGATGTTTCTTATGTATCTACAATTTTGATTTTTTTTTTTTTTTTGTATTTGTTTGATACCTGCTATCATTGTATTTATTACAGCTAAATCGTTTCTCCAGTCATTAGGAAGCAAGTATCTAAAAACAAACCTTAAAAATGACAATTTAATCATCTCAGAAACAAATATCACAATGAATGGAAATTCTCGAAGAAAACGTTTTGGCAACGCTGCGCCGTATAATAACGGCACTGCACCGTGTGTCACCACTTTTGCATTGATTGTGGAGGTTGATGTATGCAGTAGTGGGTGGAGAGGGCAACATCACACAACCTTACTCTTCATTTAGTATCTGAGAAAAATGGCATAAAACTTCTAAAGCTAAAGAATATTTTATTTTTTGTGGATATAAATGTTCATTGTGAAGTGAATTATTTGTATGATTGCTTTATTGAGTGGTTTTTCATATTCTTACATTAAGGACACATATTTACTTGCTAACAGGAGGAAAGAAACACTTAATGTAAGCAGTACAAATTTTGTTATAATGGGTGTCTTTGGGGGTGGGATGGTGTCACTGTGGTCAGTATGATCTCTTTAGCTGGGTTCTCCCCTGTGTGGGTTTCTTTCCACAGTCTGAAGACATATTTGCTGAATTAAGTGATGAATTTGATTTAGGGAATGTATGAGTGTGTAAGTGTATAAGTGTGTAAGGTTGTCAAAGTTTAGATTGAGCTAGTAAACTGATAAGACATGAAGCTGAGAGATATGGAGCATATACTACAAATACTACATATTTTTGCATTTTCTACATATATTTACTACAATTTAGAGGTATAACTTCACTTTATTTATTTATTTAATTTATATATTTCCACTACAGTACATTGCAATATATTACTTTTACTTCTGAGACTTTTAAATGTATATTTTAAACAGAGTGGATAATGGCACATCACTTAGTTGTTTTTCTTGTGTCACATTTCAGGTGTTTTTTTATACGTTAAAGCTGCACTGCGGCATCCGAGGCGCGTAACAACTTAGATGTACACACTTCAGGCATGTGTGAAATACGTCAGCAAGGACCACAGAAGTTCTTCTACTTTCATTTCAATTAGTTTGAATTACAATGATAAGTCTTAGCATTACTACATTGGTATTTTTAATTAATAAGAATGTGTGAATTCCTCCACCACTGCAGATTTTTACTATATTTATATGTATAATGAGCACTCACTGAGCAGGAGACAAAGACTGTCTCCAACTTAAGTAGCTACTGTTTTCGGTTTTCAAAACAAACAAACAAAAAAAAGGTATAATAAAATTAAATACAATACTAATTACAGACAAATCTGTGGTGAATTAACAAATCGATCATCAGTCATCCAGAGTCTGTTTCTCCCAGTCAGTTTCTGACCAATTATCTACATCTATATTTTAAAGGAGGTGAGGGAAATAGTTTGTGAGTTGGTATCAATGAGAAATCACAGATAACAAGAGTGCAATAAGTTCTATTTTATTTCTGCATTTGCATGTTTCTGATTTCAGGTTATATGTGCAACTTTCGTGTATTCACTTTTGAGATCATGTCAGCTATAGACTGCAGTTGTTTCTGTTTTTTATAATCATTACATGGCTGAAGATTTTATCTGATACCCAAAATGCTGCTGTGGAAACTTAAGCGCAAACAAAGTAGAAGGAAGAAAGACGCTGCAGGCCAAAAAAATCCGAACAGACCTGCACTGCATTCAGCTGGATGTTAGCAGGTCTTTTACCACATGGTCTCTGCAAACCCTCATAAATGTACCAAAACTACTGTACTACTTTACCATTTTGAGGAACTGCTTGTTTAATTTTCTTTATCATGTCAGAGGGATATATATATATATATATATATAGCTGTATTAAGTTGTGTCTGCAGTGTTTCATAAATGTGGTTTGTTAACGATTTGAATCAGTGATTCAAAAATTTAGTTTCTTTTTATAATCTTAAGATTGTATCTAACCAGCATTTCTGCTCCTATTTTTATTTCAATGGAAATAAAAGTGACAGAATGAAGGTACAGTGAGTTTCTGATAAATGCTGCCGGTATTGCAAATAGAGAAAGAAAAAATAAAAAGCCTGACCTATTTTTCTGAATGAATGAAAATGACCAACGCTGTAGGCCTGCATGAATCTAAATTGAGTCACAGAGGGTATCTTGTGCAACAGTGTTCTGTTTGATTTAGAAACTGCTCCCTTGCTGATTGGAGGCAGGACAGAGGTTGGCTGCACCCTCCAGGCCTTGTGAGGGGAATGTTACAGTGGCAGACATCTCCAGGAGCCACTCTGCTCCCATACTCAGCACCAGACGAGGGGAGGAACGTATATGAAATTAGGTGCAGGGGGGCACGTCTGCATACATAGGTTGTAACCAGACAATTACCTTCGACTCTGGTTGGCGCTTGTGTCACATTTGGATCAAAACTAAAGATGTTCTCTGTCATTTCTTTTAATCCTGTATTTTGTGGACAACCAAACCTGTTTATACGCCACTCTTCTGTGGGACAAAAATCTGCTTAAAATGCAATTTGACATCTTCAGGGACATTTTTAAATAAATCACTAAAAAGTAAAATCTACTACTGACTTGTGGTTTTGTGTTACTGTTTCCCCAGCTGGTTTTATTTTCAGCATATGGATTCATCAAAACTTGATTATTGGATGTCCTATACAAGGCACTCAGCAGAGCTTTGACTGTTGCTTTATAGATCAAATTGTGATTAAATACTGACCCCATTGTGGGAATGCCTTTAAACACACACAATCTAATTACCATTAAAATCTAACTTAAGAAAACACTTGCTGCCCTAATTTCCTAAAGTAATAGCTCACAAATTGGGTATTAAAATAGATTTCACAAGAGGACCGTGTCATACTAATATCACAGTGTTTCATATTGATAAATAGATAGATCATTCATTAACAGAAAAGTTAAGGACGATGTATGTCAGCCTATCACAGCCTTCTGTGCAGGTCACCCCTTTTCTTGTCCCACCTCAGCCACATCTACGTGTCTTCATGAAAAGATGACATGGACTAAAATGAACCTCCCAAAAATCCCTTCAGTTCAGTCCCTTTAGGCTTCAGTTACAAACTGGTTATAAAAAAACAAGCACATAAAACATAAAGGCTGGCTTTGCAAGTAAATACTGAAAAATCTAGCTTTACAAAAAACAAAATAACTCAAAGTAAAACAGTTTCTGCCATCAGCTTGTTACAACACTTCTTCTGGAGCATGGTGCTAAAGAGATTAATGATGTAAGGATTTATAGCTTGTATTCCTTCTTTTGCAAGGCATGCATTTATTATTGTGTCAAATGATAAGAATCATGTCATAGTTTTAGGGAGATAAAAATGCAGTCCTTTACTTACATAAAAGACAACAGACTCACATCTGACCAAAGAACAGACACTCTGGAAAGATGACCACTACCTTCCTTGACTGTTTCCTTTTTTGACATTTGAGAGGAGCACCTCTGTCTGCTTTCGTGGCCTCTAGCTGACCTCCCCTTTGCCTGCAGACTGAACACTTAACATTGCATTCCCTCCTGTAGAGATGTCTCAAGAACAGGGTCCACTTCAACGCCACACGGTGATTGGGCCATGATTACCATGAGCACTTCACTCATTGCATGTCCTTTAAAAAATACACCTTGGAGGAATAAGGCACACAGATGTGGGATTCTTATAAAAGGAACAGGGGTTTAAGGCCTCAGTGCAGGTGTTTTTCATCATCAGGTTCTCAGGTGCAAAATGTGTATAAATATAAACTCCAAGGCTCATGATTATTGATGTATTCAATGGTTTTTTTTTTGCAGAAATTCTATGAGAGTGATTTGTCTGCTTTTGTTTTTGAAGTATAGGTAGTGGTCATAGTGGAACAGATGTTTGCCAAAGGCTGTCATTTGGTATCAGTCAAGGAGCAGTTTGATGAAGCAGCAACGCCTCAGCGACATGAAAGCCCAGCCGAGTTCAACAGTCGTCTCTGCTCTGCTTTTCTGTTGCTAAATGCCAGTGACAGGAACAGAATTCACTGTGGTAACTGATCAGGTGCCAAGCGCCCTCATCCCAGTGCCCTGCTTCACTGAAGACCTCCGTGGAGCTGGCATGGCCTGGCTTGGCCTGGCAGCCACGGGCCCTGCCTTTGTAGCTCTGCCCCAACTATTCGAGCTATCTCTAAATTAGACTCGCCTGTTCTCGACTGCCTGTCTCACAAACCTGAGTAAAACATTGAGACTTGAGTAATAGGTGGTTGAATGACTTGTAAAGTTGAAATACCACAGTTGACTTGATGTAAGTCATCGTCCTATAAATGAGGAAGGAATGTAGAGAACCTTTAATATAAGCTGTTACGGTTTTATTATGTAGGCCTTTGTCAGGGGACACAAATGTGGTTTAAAAATAACACAGCAATGAATCAGTGGCCTAACTATCTTTACAGGCAGGCATCAGTAGATATTGTGAACCAGGCCAATAAGAAAAGGCACCAGAATGAGACAAGGCAGGGGTATTTGCAGTTCTTGTCAAACTCTCTATGTTTTTAGATGAGCAGCCAAAAGTGAGACTGCTGTGATTTCCTGGATTAAACATCAAGCCCTATATGCTTTTCATCACCATCAACATGTGAAGACATCTGGCCCAAATCACTCTGTGATTAATATTCTATGTCTGCAAAAATAATCTTCACTTTCATGGCCTCATATCTCAAAAAGCTAATGGGCTACTTTTATAAGATGTGATCCAAACACAACATTTACCCAGCTGTCTCACATGTAGTCTTTATTAAAATGCTACTGTATGTTCCTATATCACAAAGGTCTGTGACTAAGCATGCAGACCCATGTTTACAGCATTGCACTCCAACATTCCGGCTAACGTCTCATCCAAACCGTCGATGGGATTTGGGCCTCGCTGTATTTTCCTACGACCTAAATTAAAGGTAATCGCGTGGAACCTGAAGTTGAATCCATCGAGGCACGTACTCGCATGAAGGCAGGTGCACCTGTCTGCAGTGGCAGCCTTTTGTGTTCACTATCATAAGAGCTACGAACCGTCCTGTCGAGCTCTGCGTGATGAAATAAATAATAATAATAATCAAATAAATAAAATTGGGTCAGTCTGCTTACCGTTGCGTTTTCAGTCATTGGTCCCCATCATAACGTTTTCAGTCCAGACCTCTGACGAACCGTTTATTCCTACCAGGCTGTCTCACTCCCTCCCTCCCTCTTGCTCATCCCCATGTCATGTTTCTCCGCTGCAGCAGAACAAAGCCACGCCTCCACCACGAGCGGCGTGACGTCAGGTAGTGACGGGCTCTTCACATGCGCCTTCGCACGCACATCCAGCGAGACGCCGCCAGAGGTCGCTGTGCTAAAAAAAAAAAAAAAGCATAAGTAGGCCTGATTGTAGCTTGAGCTTTCATCTGTTACTTGGATAAAACATTAAATTTCATCTTAAAAACTTGGACGATAAAAAAGCTTGTATTTTCTGACATTTTAAAAATGAAACACACACACACCATAAAAACAGTAGGTAAATCCACTGGGAAAATAAAATATGTTCAGCTCAAAAGGAAGGCCAAGTCTAAAAAAGATGGGTCTTTAATAACGATTTGAACTTTTCAGTGTTTTGAGCAGATTTGAAATAAATAAATAAAAATAATATTAATAATAATAATACAGGAAGGCTGATCCACAATTTAGGAGCAGCTACTGCGGAAGCTTAATCACCTTGGTGTTTGCTTGGTTGTGGGCACATCTAGAAGAAATTGGTTGGCTCCAGATCTCTGGCTGGGTTATAAGCACATAAGACTTCAGCTAAATAAAGTGGAGCCTGTTCATGAAGGCATTTAAAAGTAAACAAGATTTTAAAATCAATCCTCTGTTGAACAGGGAGCCAGTGGAGGAAGTTCAATACACATAATAATAGTCTCCTTTTTTGTTCCTTCCAGGAGTTAAGTTAAAGCATTGTGAACTATACTGTAGGCGATGTTTAGATCAGCCTCCCCTTAATATGGCTACATTGAGATAGGTGATTTTAATGATATTGCTACCCCCCTTCAGGGAGTAGCAAAATCATAAAAAAAAAAAAAAGAAGAAATTACCAAACAAATATGATGTTTTTATTAGGCCGGTCAAAATTAACGCATTAATGCAAAGACATTAATCTGTGGAATAAACACATTAGTTATTTGACACAATGCATAAAGTTATTACTCATGCCATAATTCGAATTTGGCATTATCTTGGTGAAAGAAGCTGATTTTAGGCATGTAGGTGCACAGCAGAGAACAGAATTTAAGAACAACAACAACAAAAATTATCCTCCTTATTTATGAAGATACTGTCAGTTTTCTGTCAGCCTTACATTTAGAAGATGGATGCAGGATGATCCATTTTATATGTCACACAACTAACCAGTAATGTCGTTGCATCTGACTTTTGGTCCACATGTTGCATGCCCACTGCCAGAAAACATGAAAAAGTCCTTTCATATACGTAATGGCTGATTGTGAGGGTGTGGCGTGACAGCCCCCTCACTAAGGTGAATGTGTTCCATATATTGTGACATTGTTTTTTTGCTTAAGTTGTAGTTGTGATTTATTTTGGGAAAAGTCACTAACATCTCTCTCTCTGAGGTCTTGCTGGGCGTGACTTCCTGGAGTGCACACATGAGGGCAGCCTAAGGACCCAAGCTGCTGGAAATTGTCCAATAATCACCTGATTGGGCTGAACCAAGGAGTCAGAGTAGAGAGGGATGGGAGTGAATGGGGGTTTTGATTAGTTTGTTTTCTGTGAATGTAACTTTAGCTTTTCTGTTATGTATTAAGTTTAGTTAGTCACAATGTATGTAGTTTGTAAATAAGTTCAGGGAAGTTATGTTGTAAATAGTAGTTTATTTGTATTTAGAAATATGAGGGACACCATCTTTTTGTAGAATGGTTTAATCGATAATTATTTGGGGGGGGGGGGGGGGGACAGACATGTGAGGCGGTTTTTTTTGGTTGAAACTCTGAGACTGCTGGATCGAACTGTGATGATGCATGCTGTAAACCACCCTGCTATTGGTGTGCTATTTGGCAATGTAAAGAGAATCACTAACTTCTAAGTAAAAGAAAACTCAGAGCTCTAAGAAGTGACTGTGGAGATTCTTTCCATGCATGTGAGATGCTTTACCCTTCGAGACTGCTGATTTTTGTCCTGTTTTGAGGGTTCCATAACATCTACACCCCTACACTGATTGTGACCAGAGAAGGATGGAGGAATCTGAAAAAACCTGTCAGCCCTTTAGACAGCAGTTTGAGAATTACACTGATGGAATGGAGCTAAACATGAACATGACTTACTGTCATTCACAGCAAGCAATGGTTGAAGTAAACAATTCTGTGTTGATGTTCATTCGAGACAAATGGCACTTCAGATGAACATCAACATGCAATATAGCAGGTTGTCATTATTTTTAATAAAAAATAAGTTAAAATACAGAAGCTGCGTGTAAAACCTAAATCAACGCCATAATTCAGTAGCTTGTAGATGTCATTGTTGAGGAATTTTTGGCTAACTCTAATTCAAAATGCTGCTTCAGTTCACTGAAGTATACTACAAGTTTTCATTTATGGACAGCTCTCAAGGATTTAGCATGTCAATTGGTTTAAAGTCTGAACTTTGAATGGGTCATGAAAGTCCCTTAATTTTACTTATTTTCAGCATTCTGTTGCACATTTAGCGCTGTGCTTGGGATTATTGCTCTGCCGTCAGACAGATGGCATCACATTTGACTCTAGAGTTTGGCATCCAGAGGTGTTCACGGTCAACTCAATGACTGCAAGGTGACCAGGTCCTGTGGCTTCAAAACAATATCTAATCTTCATACATCCACCATACATAACACTTTTTATGAGGTGTTTGTTCTTAGATTCAGTGGTTGGTTTGGGGAACTGCTCCAAACATGCCATAGTTGTTCAGTCCTTTACCAGCTTTCCAGCAACATTAGCATTAACATTAGCATTAACATTAGCATTAACATTAGCACTAACATTAGCATTACACAGCTGAATCTTGGGATGAACTTGCCGTGGTGTCTCAAATGTTTTCCTTCCGGTATTTGTGATAAATCTTTCTTACTATTAAATAATGAAATCCAAATGGTTTGGAAGTTACCATATAACCCTTCACATATAAATTATGTGGTGTGACATATGTGTTGTTGATCTGTTCATTTTAAGACAAGGTAAGGACAAGGAATTTATTTATTATGCCCGAGAGAAAGAAATTTCAAGATAAATTTTTTTAATTGAATGATGATAGGTTTTTTTTTCATAGCTGACATGTAAAAAGATCAAAATGAAATTAAATTATTATGCCAAATGTGATGTTTTGTGTCACAAAAACACCTTGCAGAGACACATAATGGTTAAGAAATGCAAACATGAACAATTTGACACAGAGGCAGGGCTAAATTTTATTTTTTGTTCTAATTTTTTATGTGTGAAGGCTTTTAAAGTTTGTATTCAATGTGTATGATTTGTTTTTATTATGTACAGCACTTTGTGTTGCCTTGTGCATGAAAAGTGCTCTATAAATAAAATCTGATTTGATTAAAGGGGTGGCTTAGTGGGCCACCACTAAAGTCTCACTGGCCCACAGGTGCCACCCCAAGAACAGACAACCAAATTCTATATTAGTAAATGACCTTTACCATGGCAAACATCAGATGCCCAAGTACTACTGAATGCAACATGTGATGTACTTCTACGTGTTGTTCTGCATCAAAACAGCATATTCTTGTTCATAATCATCTTGCCATTTGTCCAAACAGTTCACATGTTGTGAAGAGGATGTAAAAGTCATAAAACCATCAGATGTGAGGAAAGAAGCTGAACCATCAACAATGCAAAAGAGACACAAATAAAACTGATTTGACTAAGTTTTCTTGTTATGATTGCTGTATATGTGTGTGTAGCAACGGTCATACAATGTAGGATTACTCTAAGTAAACAGTTATTTATTAAAGAATATTTTGGCTGTAGGTGGCCACTTTAGTTTTAATAACTAGAAAATAATTTCCTAAAATTCAGCACCAATTTCTTTTCTACATCCACCCCTGATTTGACGTGTAGTCTACATGACATGTCTTTTTTCATAATTTTTGTTTTATCTTTTAATGCTAAATGTATCTGTCTTGATAGGGACTTTCTGAGACCTCTGCACCACCCACATTATGAAAACAGTTTGATCCCATTGTATACAATCTGACATTTCATATGCCAGGTGGAAACACAATCACTGAAAATCTATTTGAAAATAAATCATATGAAATAATTCGATGGCAAAATTTGGTTAACACAATCTGATCAGGTCTCAGCTCTGGTTCTAAACCCGGAATAAATGCCTGTAAATGAAGGAAAAAAATATAGGTTCACCTTTTATTTGCAATTATCAAGCACATGTTTTTGGTTTGCAAACCATACAGTAAGATAACAGGGACCATGGCTGCAGGATTGTTTGCTGAAAGCTCACCGCAGTCCATTTATTGCCCACAGCTTCATTTAAGTGAACTGGTCTAGCAAGTTATAGCCTCTGCGCTTGTGTCACGGAGCCCCACATCGACCCGCTGGTGTACCTGCTGCACGGACACTGCGTCTTTGTCGCTGGCTGTTGTTTCCTCACTTTCACTGGACACAGCCATGCGCTCCTTCACCGCGCTCCTCATCTTTCTCGTCATGTGTTTCGGATTTATTGGATGTAAACCTTCGTCATCGTGTCCAAGCGGACAGTTTATGCTTAAAAATCAGTGTGTCCTGTGTCATCCCACCTGTTCCGAGTGCGACGGACACGAGCTGTTTGAATGCACTACCTGTGGAGTTTGTGAGTAGGCTATATTTCTTTACAAGTGCTTGAATACAACATAAGTTGATGGCTTTGCCACCTGAAAAAGCAGTTTTTACAGGTATTTCATTTCCTTTAAAAATGCACTTGATGGAACTGCATGTGTTTTAATGAAAAAAGAAAAAAAATCTAGTTATGATGCAATCTCGGCATTTCGGTTGTATTAAATGTTGAAAATAGAATCAACATATTGCTGCCAGTGACCAAATTCTTCTTCTTTTTTGTTTGCCGTTGTGTTTTTGGGAAGATTGTAACAATCCCATTAAGATTTATTAATCCTATGGGAGGTTGTTTTCCTCTTCAAAGGAGGACTATTTATTGGTTACCAAGGCAAAGCGTTTCAAGGGCTTTTGTACTCTGCAATAAGCTTTCAGTACTGGTTTACCATTTACTATTGTTGAACATTCAAAAAGCTGTTGTGCTGTTAGACTTGTTGATTTTCTGTCACGGGGTCACATTTGAAACAGGTAAAAGATGAAGATGTGACTAATTTTCTTTTGACTTTTCACACTGTAATCTGATCATGTCAGAATGGGGCCTTTGTTAATCAGTATGAAAAAAATATTCCCTTAGGCTAGAATAGGCTATTGTTGTTGCAGTTCCCTACTTTCCTCAAACACACCTCACATTAAATACTATTGATGTTGCCACAAGAATGCACGAGTTTGCAGTGACCTCTGAATATTAAAGTTGATATTTTTTGTTAGGTTTACTGCCATTTGCCATGTTTCTCTGTGCATGCTCCAAGTGGGAGAGCTTAAAAGTGTGTAGCTTTGCAGCCTCTCTCCTGCACAACTTCATATTCTTACAAATTTTCCGATTGGTGATGTAACAGAAAATGTTCTTTGCTGTAACCCGGCTGAATCCGGAGGTACTTCAGGTGCTATGGCTCAGCTCTGCAAGTGGCAGACTATTAACCATCAGGGCCATAGCAAGAATTGGTCTCTGCCTACACTTCTGATCTCTTGTCTGTGCATAAATTCTCCTATTAGGTGCATCACTAATCAAGTGATCTCACACTGTGATCCATTAGTTGCTGGCTTTAGCTGCATTCAATTTTATTTTTTCTCTTCTTATTACCTATATGATCAATTCCCTGAGTCCTGTTTCTTAATCGTTGACTTTGTTGCAGTTTGTGAGTGACATGGCATCGCTTGCCTTTCCTTGTTTTTGTGTATGTAGTTCTTACAGTAACTAGTCTGCCCTGTCATCTTTCCTCCATCCCATGTAATGCCTTTATTCCCTTATTCACTTTAAAAACCACATTTTCACTTTCAGAGGATGACAAACAGCATCTTCATCAGAGGAGAAAATATATTAGGTTTTATGACAAGCTTTCTATATCCTCCTCTTCTCCCTCAGATGAAGATGGACAGGAGCGTTTCCTTCATCAAGGTCGCTGTAGGACACACTGCCCCAGGGCATTATATCCTGACAGGGGTCACTATGCCTGCCTGTCCTGCATTGCCAATTGTGAACTCTGCACAGATGGCAACATATGTGCCAAATGTCGGGAACACTACAAACTTCAGAATGGGGTCTGCCAACCAGCTCTGTGTGATATAGGTAAATGTAAAGCAGCGTCTCAGTGTAGGCTGCAACTTAAAAGAGAAGCATTCATTGTTCTGGGTGTCTGTTTCAGGGCAGGTGCAGGACCCTGATACAGGAGAGTGCATTGACTGTGAAGTGGGCTGCAAAACATGTTCTGCAGGTAAACATGCTTTCTCAAATCAGCCTGTTGTCTCTCTAATGTAGAAAGGATAAATGATGTATATTAAAATCCTGATGATGATGGTGCGCAGTGCAGTTTACCTCTCTCTTGGAATTCTAATTAATCACCTTTTCTCCTTCAAACCTAGAAGACCCTGAGATCTGCAACAGCTGCGTTCAAGGTTACTTTCTGTGAGTCCTTTTCTTCCCCTGTCTTATAATAAACAGACTTTTCAAGATTCCCCTGCTCTTAGAGTTTTAGATTAAACATTTACTCTATAATTCAATGATCAGGTAATTTGCCAATACTTAGAATACCACAAGTTTTCTTTAAAAAAAATATATGTGCACATTGCAATTTCCTAGAGCCCATTTTTGATTCATTGCTTGTTTCCAAGGTGCTAGTTTGAAACTCAGTATTTTGTTATTTCACAAAGAAAATGTAGAAAATCAACAAACTGTAGCAGAATTTGAGTGTTTATCACATTTTTGCTCAAAAATTTTGAACTTAGATGAATTGTTTCTAATTTAACTCTAATTTTTAAATCATGGTGGTAAAATATGTGGCAAAGAAACAAAAAAACCCTCATGGTGACATTGTAATAGTTCTGTTTTATTGGCATTGCCTTGCTAGAGGTGTTTTCTAAATCAATAGCTAGTATGGAGGCTAACTTTCAATATTCCCTGAATAGTTTAAATTAATTTAATTTCTTTGCCCTAAAGGAAATTTCACCTGGATTTCTGTTTACGCTACCTTATCAGTTGGATCCAGTGAGTAACACTGGTTACAGAGCTAGAACAAACCTCCAATTGTCTTTCTCCCCCGAGTTTAGGCCTCCTGGTATTGTGTGAGTCAGGTTACCATTCATTCTCAGTCACAAATTGTTACTTGAGCCCCAGTTTCAGTTTAGAAAAGACCTAAAACAGTATTTTATGGGTAGGAAGTACGGAAAATAAAATAAGAGTGAATTTAAGTGGAGAGTTGAGTCAGTATGTGACTATACAAGGTGCATCAGACTGTGTGAATCACAGCAGATAAAAGTCGAAGGAAAAATCCACCACTTAGCTACTCTGCACCTTTTTGCAGATGTTCATAAAGGCGCTCAGACTTCAGCTGCATTTCTAGGTGTGTAACCTTTATTTTAAGAGTAATGGTTTTAGAAATTCAAAATGACAGACCATCAAAGTAATCACTGTAGCCACAGCTCTTATTACATCTACCATGTGCTCCAAACACCAATAAAAGAAACCTAATATACCATGAGATGATCATAAAGTAGAGAAACCATCTCGCTGTGATAGATTGTGACCATTCCTAGCAAAAAAACATTCCATTATTTCAGCTTCTGCTGGTTGTAATGAAAAACATTAAAGATGAAGACAGTTTTGGCATAACTGTGAATCGTTGAGGTCAGTGTTACAGTTGCATAAAACACTTGCTATTGAAAGAAACCCAGCATGATGGATGCTTGGTATTTGTTGGCATTTACCTTCCTCCCAAAGGTGCCAAGTAGTTGCAGTTAAATGAAATATTACTGTAACTCAACAGGCTCAATAAACTAATCCGAAAGGCCAGCAATATTGTGGTGATGAAACTGGACTCTGTCAGGGGGTTGTCGGAGAGAAAGATGTTGTCCAAGTTAGGAACAATGCTGGACAACACCTCACTCCAGCTCTATGTGCTGGTCAGTTGCAAGAGCTCCTTTATGAACAGACTCAGTCCACCACGGTGCACCATTAAACTCTACAGGAAAACACTCCTGCCATTGGCTATGAAACTCTCTCCACTTTCAGTAATTCATATTTAATAGGTTTTTATGGACATACACATATACAGATTGCGTTTTATAACTGAACAACCATTTTTGCTACTTAGAATACTTTTACTTCTTAATTCTTTAGGATTGTTACCTCTTGGTATCTCCAGTGGAGCAATGTTTCTCCTTGGTGATTTATCAAGTATTTGTAAATTTGATCCTCAGTTTATTCAAATGCTTTAAGTTCAGAGACTACTTACAGCATAGTTTCTCATATTTCTAACAAAATAGTTCAGCAAAAGAGCTCAACTTAAGTTGTAGTGAATATGCAAATGTATTCTCTGGAATGAATGGTCTAATATTTACACAGAGGGTTTCTTAAACATCGCACAGATTCTTAAGTCAGAGTACCGTGTCCTAGCCTAAGACAGATCTCGGTGCTATTGTGAGTAAGTTGATGGATGCAGTGTGGTGTCTCCAGCTGTTCTTCCTCAAACAATCACCACATCCTCACACCAAACCCAAGGCAACACAGTATGAGTGCAGCTTGGTATGTCACTAGTTAGGTTTTCTCATGGAGGAAGGTTAAGTGACTAATTTGCTTATAGCCTCTTTCAGATAGTGAGTATAAAGTCTTTGCTTCTTAAAATATCAACTGGTTTAGATGATGTTTATTCCCATCTCATCTTTAATATTTCATATACCAAAGGGCTGATAAAGTAAATTAATTATATAAGTCCACTTGGACCTCAGGGTAAAAAAAACATAAAATGAGAATTACAATTCAGCCTTTTGAGGGCAGCAGACCCACAATAAACTGAAAAAGGAAGCCTACCTTTTATATTCATCTTTGTTTGCCATCGTTACTATTGTTTGACTGAATGTGCTTTTTGGTAGAGGAGTGTATTGAAGTCAACAATACAACTGCAGGTGTGCTGTGGACTGACACTGAGCATGTTGGGTTTCAGTTCATCTAGCATCAGACTCATGTAGACAGAAACTGAATGCAGCGCTGGTCACTGTTTTACTGCAAAGCTTTGAAAGCACCACAAAAACAGCTGTTTTCAGCAGCTGTTTGATACTTCAGCATTTTTGCACTGCATGCTTGTTTAATAAAGTAATGAAAATCACAAAACAATCTTGTTTATGATGACTGCAAGTCAAACAGTTATTAATCTATTTTACACACATGGAGCAAGTCTAGGTAATTGTTATGGATTATAAATCCATAAAATATTGATGAGAGTTTATCCTGTTAGAATTGACCTTTGTGTGTAGTTTCAGACACCAGTGTCGCAGACATTGCCCTCAGGGCACCTACGAGGACCGTGATAGGGGTGTCTGTCTGTCCTGCCCAGCACCATGCGAAGACTGCAGGAACAACAAATACTGCCTTGCCTGTCAGCCTGGTTACTTCCTCAATGGTACCAGTAGCAAAAACCTTATCATTTATGCATGTGTTTTCCTTGCTTCTATCAAATAAGAGTTTGTAGGTGAGCATTTTGCCCTATGTTGTTCTAGATAAGCTTTTTTTTTAATTTACTCTAAATCACTGTGTTTCTGAGTCATTCTTGCTGAGGACAAACAATGGTACTCCGAGTCTTCATTTGGATTGCAAATCACGTTTGTGTCAGCAAGTCTGTAAGAAAACATATGCAAATGTTTGGTTTATGCAAACAAGGAATAAGGACTGTGTTGTTTTCTATAGGCATTTGAGAAGAAAGTCTGAAATTGTTAAAAGAAAAAGACCAGTATCAATAAGGATCCACATGCACACTGACATGCTCTCAAAATTATACTAATATACACATTGTATGAATATGTAAGAGTAACTAGTGTAAGTGTGGATCTGTGGGCATGTAGTCTTTACCTTCTGTAGTCACAAGGTCCAGTTTCAGAAAGATCTAGGTCATTGTTTTGTGCCTGGGCAGTCAGATGGAATTTAGCAGGGCAGACAGAAGAAAGGGATCTAAACAACTGTGAACTAAACGAAGCAACGAGGAAGTAATTTCTCTGCAGTTTTTAAATTTCTCAGCAGCTTAAAACAAAAACTTTGTATTTTACAAAAGTTACTCTTGATATATAAACTTAAATTTTAGGTCATATATATTATCTTCTCTGTTGTTTCTGTTTGGTTTTTGTAGAACATGTTCTCTAAGAAAAATAAACTACGGTATTAATGCTGGGAATAATAAAATGATAATAATGTCCCTTTCTTGTGTCAGGAGGGGAGTGTATGAAACAATGTCCACAGCAAACCTTCAGTGACTCCAGTGGGTGGCGCTGCCAGCCTTGCCATGGATCATGTCAGACCTGTCATGGATCTCATTCAACAGACTGTGACCTTTGCCTCAGTGGAAACCTTCCTCTGCATGGACAGTGCCCTCAGGTTAACTGCCCACTGGGACAATATTTTGATGGTAAGTGAGACAAATAAGGTAAAACTTTAGTTTTGCTTTTAATTATGATGGAAACAAAAAAAACAAAAAAAACAAAAAAACAAAAATCAACCAAACAAAAAAATCTTCGGAGTGTGAAGTGTGCTAATGAGTTCTAAGTGATTCACTGTAATGGAATAATGCATTATTTCTAAGACTTAAGCATTGCAGCTCTATCTGTCACTAACAGCTGACAGTTTCCAGCCTCCCAATTTCCTACTCTCATGCATAAATTTTACACAATGGAGCATTTCTTTTCAGGAGTCCCTCTACAGACAGTACAAGGGTACAACAATGCGTACTTTTGTTGTCAATATCAGAAAAAAATGATATAAATATTTCTTCTTTTTCTGTTAAACTACACCATTTAAAAAACCACCACTGCAGATGCATTAGCTGTGAAATAATAAACTGAGAAAAAAATTTGAAGTTCAGATGTGGTGACTAGGGCTATGTTAAAGCACGTTTCCAAAATTATAATAATAAATATAATATAATAAATGCTTCTGACTCATTGTCATGGCACACTGACATTCACTATTCACATTTTTGGAGCTGTCATTCCTCTGCACCGTCCTGAGGCTGACAGACCACACTTCACAACTTTTTGTGTTCCAGCGACGAGCACCAGGTGACAGCTGACAACTTTTTAGCACCATGTCTCATGCAGGCAAGTACCAACACACTGGCTAAAGGAGGGTCGATTCAGCAAAGAAACCCAAGAGGAAATTATTGGAGGAAGCAAGAATAAGAAAGAAAGACAGTAACAGGGCAAGAGATAGGACCAGTCTTTTACTGGCTGGAGAGAGATCAGAAAAGAGACAGGATGAAAGACGGATGCCAAACTAGCCTTTTATTAGGGGGTAAAAAGAGCTAAAATCTGTCAGTTCAGTAGTGTTGTTTTAAGCATCAATAGAGTGCAAAATCAATGTTGAGTGTTGAACTGTTTAAATGCCATATTTTACTAAGTTGCTTTTAGTCTCTAGGACCAGTTTTTCAAATCAGATCTCAGTCCATTTGCAGCTTTAAGAAAAAAATCTAATAAATAAGAATGTTATGAGTTATAAAATGTAAAAATATTTTTTATCATAAATATAGGGATTTACAAAAATCACTGAATATTGCTCTATTCAATGAACAGTGTTAAATCTATTTGTAGGTGTTATGAGTTTGTCTACTTGGTAATATAGCCATGTTGGAGATCATATATTTGGCAGAATACCAACTTATTAATTGACAAATCTAGCTTTTGATGGGGTTTTCTTCTCTGCTGGATTTGGTCATTTTTTTGAAAAACAAAAAAGAAACTAGCCAGGCAATAATGGCAGTATAGACAATAATAATGGGAACTTAATCCGGATGCTTCACATTCTCCATAAGAAGGCACAATCTGCCACATTATTCATTAAAAAAGAAACTTAGTGTCTTTAATAATAACTCTGGACCATGCAGTTGCTGTTCTATCAAAATGATCAAATCTAAGTGAAGCATTATGTGTCATCATTTGTAATAAAGACAAATCTGTCCTGATTCAGTTGTTAGGAATTTGAGAAAAGGACCATCTTTAAAAGGTAGGCATGACAAAAGTTACCTGCTAAGCTCCAAACAATTAGTTCAGATCAGGACGCTTCATGACATGAAAATACAAGATCAATAGATCTATAATTTCAGTTCTCTGTGAAGCTTTCATTGAGTTCAAGGGAATGCTTTTATGTGGCTTAAATTAGAAGGAAATTAGAAGAGTGTTTTGCTGAACATAAATGTGCATAATGGGTCAATAAAATATATCACAGCAATTCTTTGTTGTTACGGACTCAGGGCAGTGAAAAGAAAATCCATATGTAGAGTGATCAAATGTGTGAGTGTGGTATATCTTTGAAATATCCAGGTTTAGTGAAAAAACAAACAGTAGTGCTTGTATGTGCATTTTAGCATGTAAATGAGTAAAAGATTGTAGAGTGAAAGGTTTTGATACATTATTGGAGCAACTTTTACCTTACTGCTTGACAAATTAACTAAGCAAAATAGTACACTTTTTCTCAAATATATATATTTTGTATTCTCTTAAGGAAGCACTTTAGTATTTACTTTTGTTTCCCGACTTTAAGAAAAGTGTTTACCTTAGGAGTTAATCATCATTTAATTACTAGCACGTGTCCACAGTTAAGCAAACAACGTGACATGAAATAAAACTAAAGACATCTTCCATAAAGACATGCTTATTGACTGACTGATCCCGGATGTGAATGATTGCTGTCCTCCTTTGAGTGATGGTAGAGTCCAGTACGATATAACGAGAGTTTGGCATTCAGTGTCTTGCACAAGAACACTCCAGCGAAGTGGATGCTTCCTTTAGGTAGAATCAAAACAAAAGCTTCTCTGCCTCAAGTGTCTGGCTCCTTAAGTGCTTTCCTTATAGCGTCTGCATCACCAACACGGGGAAACAGGGCTGTTATTAGTCATGCCCAGTTATACAAGTGACTGAATACATTTCTCTCTGATTGTTTTTAGTATTTACATTAATTCTCATCTTCAACTGACACTCACTGGCCACAGTTACATGATGTTTTTATTCTGAATTAATTATTCAGAATTAAATAATTCAGAATAAAAGTATTCTGCTACACGAATGATTTTGACCTTAAAGTTGTTCAAATATCCCTTAACAGCACAGACTTGAGTTTTAAGGCCCTTTCCAGTTGTCTCCATTTTATCTATCAGACTCATCTTTGTATTCTCTTAAGGAAGCACTTTAGTATTTACTTTTGTTTGCCGACTTAAGAAAAGTGTTTACCTTAAGAGTTAATCAACATTGTGAATTACTGACAAGGCCTTCTAGTCTAATTTCCCCACTTGTAAAAAAAAAAAAAAACATCCCTTCAGAATGATGCTTCCATCTCCATGTTTGACTGTATGGTATTAATGTTCCTGTTTTCTTCTGTTGGTTATTGTGGTCAGATAGTTTAGTTCAGTGTTTATTTCTTCAACTGAAATTAATTTGTTTTTCTGAACTCTGAACTACACGTGTGCCTTTCATGTGCCCTTTGAGTGATGATTGTTTTATGTCTGACCACTCCACCAGAGGAGTCTGATCAATGGAGTTCTGCATTGATGATTGCCTTCAACAAAAGAACTCTGGATCTGATCCATAGTGCTTTGTTGGTTACTTCTCTGACCAGTTGTCTTGTATACGCCCTCAGATCTGATCTAACAAAACTGAACAACTCTGCAGACCCTTGTAGCTTTGTTTACACACTGAATTCCTAATTAAGATCAGTGAATTAAATTAGTTTTTTTAGACTCAAGCCAAATTGTAGAAATGTCTGAGACCTTTGATACAAGGATGCATTAGAGTTGAGATATTTTGTGACATTTACATAAATAAATACTAATTTAAATGTGATTTTCCAGTATTTTATCATAATAAGAGAGTGTGTCAGGGACCAAACAGTGAAGCAACAAGAACACAGAAAGAAAACTCATTGTATATATTTCTGTTGTCTTATCCATAATATCAAGCTCTATATTATTGATCACTTCCAATAATTTTAGGACACGTTTGTTAACGCTGGTTATGCTTCCCTCTAATGGTGGAGAAAGGTAATACAGATTCTGTACTTTGCTGATTGTTTTAACTTCAGGGAAATATGGTGGATGCCTTACGTGTGACACATCCTGTAAGACCTGCTTTGGCCCACAGGCCCTGGATTGTTCTTCTTGTTTCAAAGGTAATCATATTTATTGATCTTTGTCATTACACAAAAATGAAACATGGTCCTGGTTCTCATTAATCATTGTGGGTTTGCATTTGTGTGTCATAGGATATTTTCTGGACCAGGAGAGTTCTTGTGTAGTACGGTGCCCTTCTGGTTCCTTTGCAAACCCTGCCACTCAGCTGTGTGAGGACTGTTCACCAAACTGTGACGACTGTGTGGACACTAGCGATAACTGCATCAGCTGTTCCAAAGGAAGCAGTAAACTTTTTCTACACCAGGGGAGGTGTTGGTCAAATTGCCCAGAGTAAGCAGTTGAATTTTCTCATTTTTAAAAAGAATAAAAAGCTTAATAATGGTGATGCAGGCTTGTCTTCTGGTACAATGGCTAATCAGTTGTCTTACTTTCAGAGGTTTCTTTGAGACTTCAGACGGGTCATGCCAAGCCTGCGACAGTTCCTGTCTTACATGTGATGAGAGCAAGTCCCAGTGTCTTTCCTGTGTAGATGGACACTACTTAGAGAGGGGGTCATGTAGACTGAACTGTTCACTGCAGACATACCCAGCAGATGATGGTACCTGCAGACGCTGTTCTCCCCACTGTGATGTTTGTTCAGATGAAAGGACCTGTTTTAGTGAGTTATTAACCTTTTTGACCGGAAATTTTCACAACTAATGACACGGAATGGACTATACAGGATTGTGAAGCTCCTTAATTTCTGCAAATTGCGATGCAACTTTCTCCTATCATTACAGAATGTACTTTCCTCTACTTGATGCTGAACGGTGTGTGTAAGGCTAGCTGTCCTCTGGGCTATTATGAGGACATGGAGGAGGGCCGCTGTGCTCAGTGCCATCCTACCTGTGCCAGCTGTTCAGGGCCCCTGGCAGATGACTGTGAGACTTGCTCAACCTTTAGTCCCAAACTCTATAAAGGTGCATGCCACAAGGACTGCCCTACTGGTACTTACTATGAGGTAGCTGCTATGGAGTGTCAAGGTAATTTTATACATTAACAGTTCTGACTTTGTTAAAGATCCATTTTCTGACATTTTTCATTTATGATATAAAAAGCGAAAGAATTTTAGTTTATTAGTTTAATTAGGCTGGTTATGTCTATAATTAGGGATGCACCAAAACCACATTTTTTCAAACTGAGTACAAGTACATTTGAGCACTTGCTGATGCTGAGTACTGATACGAGTAATAACAAATCCCATTACTGTTCACTGGTAAGAGGTGTGGAACAGAATGCCAGATGTGACGAGTGAGTTGAGTTATTGTGTGATATAGCGAATGGGTCATCCTGCAGCCATCCCCTAAATTTAAAGCTTAAAAAATATTAGAATCTTCATAAATAAGAAGGATAATGTGGTTTTTAGTGGGTTCGGTTCACCGCTGTAACAGAACACAATCAGTTTCTTTTGCAAAGATAATGCCAATTGGTATTGGCTTCTGTACATAATACTTTTATGAAACCCGAGTACAAGTGTACCCTCATATTATTGGACTGATACCCGATACTGGTATCGGTATCAGTGCATCTTTATCTATAACTGTAAGTTGGATGAATATAAGACCACATTCAGTCAGGAAACAAAGCAAAACTCTGATAAGGGATTCATATAAAAATCTGATTGACTAAATAACTTACTGAACTCCCATGTCTTAAGTAAGGCAATTTTCTCACCATCAAGCTTGAAATTCTGGAATTTTTTTGTGATGAAATTTAAACGATACCTGATACCGATACCAGTATCAGGTATTTATTTGTATTCAGAACGGCTATGGTGTCTATAATTACAGTATTTACTTTATATGATAATCATTTACTAGGAAGCATAATTACGATCACACCCTCTTGGTAAATGCTGTATTGTGATATGTCTCTGACACAATCTGACCTGTCTGATTATCTGTAGAGTGTCACCAGACTTGTAACAGCTGCACTGGCCCAGATCCCAATCAGTGCACTCAGTGTGAGAAGGGACTCGTGCTGGATCCAAATACATTATTGTGCGGCGTGACAGGCGATACAGCCTGCCCCCCAAGAACTTACCTACATGATGACCAGTTCACCTGCATGGGTTGCCACCGGCACTGTCAGTCTTGTGAGGGTCCAGGCAGCGATGAATGTCAGACCTGCACCGTCCCCCGATACCTTCACAGTGAGCATTTTCCCCAATAATGTTTAAGTGCATACAAAACACCATGGTGGCTCTAGGTTTAAAACAGGTGAATTTATTATGCTATGAGTTTACCAAACAGATTTTTTTCTTTTTAAATCTCCAAACTTTTAGTTTCTGTGGGACAAGATAAGTCTTTGTCTTTAATGACTAATGTAATTTTAGCCTGATACATGGATTTAGTTAAGTAGTGACCTGCAGGGATAACCCAAACAGGACAGAATAGAACAGGTCTTCCTTATTAAACTCGCACTTGAGTGTCATTGCAGCCGCATTACTACATAGTATTATTATACTAGTACTTTTCCTGGTATTTACAATTTTTCTGGTATTTTCCAGACAGCACCTGTGTTAGTGAATGTCCAGCTGGCACATACAGCACAAGACAGGAAGCTGATGGACAGGAGCTGGGATTCTGTTTGCCATGTGACCATGTCTGCTCCACCTGCATCGGGGCATCACCCAGAGATTGTCTGACTTGTTCTCCAGAATACTTGCAGTTCTTTCAGCTCTGTGTCACCCATTGTCCTACAGGGTAAAAACTGAAAGCCCATCTGGTTTGCTAACAGAGAATATTTTGGCTCTTGTGTAATTTTTTTTATCCAAACAGTAAACCTATAATTATCAAGTTCATATGTAGCTTGACAAAATACTCTTTAATTCTAAATCATTCATATATTTCCTGCATTAAAGGTTTAGTTTTAACTGTTAACTCATGGGTCAAATTTTTAACTTAAGATTAACAAACCATAAAGACTTCTTATGAAAAGTAAAATAATACTTTTAAGAACCAAATTCTTCTTGATAGTGATCAATTCCCACATTTCTACAGGTATTATAAAGAGGGCTCCCACTGTCAGAAATGTGACCCATCCTGCGAGCTTTGCACAGGACCAGGACCTGAGTCCTGCAGGGCCTGTCCACCTCCTCTTCTGGAGCTGCAAGGCACCAAGCTGTGTGTTGAGCGCTGCCCGCATCGTTTCTATCAGCATAATGACATCTGCAAACAGTGCCACACAAGCTGTCAGACTTGCACAGGTGCACAATGATATCTGCAAACAGTGACACAAAGGGTGTTAGACTTGCACAGGTCCAGATGGAAAACCTCTTCCTCATTTATTTTAGTGTTTGTTCACCTTATCTTAATGATGCACTGTATTACTCATTTCTAGTTTAGTGTTTATTTTTCCGATATGTCAACATTGGACATTTAATCTGGTGTTTTACGTAACAAGTTTTAGTATGAATGCACTTGTGTTTCTACAGATGCCACACCTCAAGGGTGTGTGACGTGCGACTGGGGCAGCACTCTGAAGGACAAAGTCTGCTATCCACGTTGTGAGGAGGGGCGATACTTCTCTGAAGAGGTGCACTATCACTCATGTACACCTGTACTTTAAAGAATGTGAACACTTTAAATTTCTTTTGTATTTACAGATAGATATGACCTAAAATATCTTCAGATATTCATACAAGATCCAAAAGTGGAAAAGGAAAACCAATTCAAAGAAATTAAACAAAATGTTGGACTTTATCATATTATTTGCTGGCCTAAAGACTAGCAGCTGAAATGAGTTTCTTTTGGAGGTTTGGGCTTAGCCTAAGGTGAGGAACTCATCCATCTGGAGCAAACTCAGAGTAGAGCTGCTCCTCAGCATCAAAAGGTGTCAGCTCAGGTGGTTTGGGCATCTGATTAGATACCTCCTGGTCACATCCAGTGGTTTTCAGGGACACCTAGCTGGGGACATAGCCCCCCGGGGCAGATCCTGTATTTACCTTTGGCCTTGGAACACCCACCACCAACCCAGAGCTGAAACTGTACTTTGCATATTAATAAGCTAAATTTAAACTGAGCAGGAATCCATTTTAAACGATTGATGGCAGTCATTGCTGCATGTTAGCAAATGTTGACGTACTCATTCCTTTCACAGATAAAATTTTAAATCATTGTTCTCAATGAATTAATTTAAAATTCTCTATAGTATCGCTCATTTTATTAAGTTATGTTGATTGCATATTATCTGAATTAGAAGAATAGGTTTCTATTTTCTTAAGAGAAAGGATCATTTCTGTTATTTTCCATGCAATATTACATATAATAAGTAGTGACTTATCTATTACTGTTTGTGTTGTTTTTCCAGAATGTTTTAAAACTGGTTGTGTTAAAATGAATCTATTGAATTTACAGACACACAGCTACAATTAAAAGATTTTTTTTTTCTAGATAAAGTGTTTGCTTGAGATTTGAATGGATGAATAACCATCTTTAACTGAGCCTATACTTCCTTTGAGAGTGTTTTATGGTGTTCGGTAAGGAACAGATGCCTACTGAAACCCTCAGCTCACTTTTATTTGCACTGACCAATATTATGTCCTTCTGTCCATTTGTAGGAAACCTGTGAGCCTTGTGACAGTTCCTGCAGGCACTGCACTGGCCCCAGATCTAACCAGTGTCTGACTTGTCACAGAGATTTTGGTCTTCACGCTGTCGAGAACCGCTGTGCCCGCTGCTGTCAGGCCGCAGAGAATTACACCAGCTGCTGTGTTTGTGACAACCGTTCAGGTAGAAATGCCACCTTTCAGAAGTAACAATATCATTTGGATGGAGTAATCTGTTACAAGCATTTTCTTATTCTAGGACTTTGTGTGGAAACCCCACAACCCAAGTCAGGAGGCGGCAAGGAGACAGACATGACTATGTCCTCCAGAGCACTCAAACACACCTCAGCTGCCTTGCCCATTGCCCTGCTACTGGCGGCAGGTTTGGCTCTGGCTGTGTTTGCTTTGATCAAGGCTCACGCCAGGAAGAGGCTTTGCTGGAACCAGAGCTACGAGAGACTAAGTGGCAGCACTAGCATCAACATGCCCCACGGTGTGCCTGAGCCGGACAGCGGAGATGAGGTGGATGTTGTTTACACCAGTAGGGGTGGCTCTGTATACCGACGCTACAGCTTCATCCATGAGCAGGACACAGATGCAGACGAGTCTGTGGACGACAACAGCGAGTCTTAGATTCAGACACACCAGAATGTACAGAAACTGAATGTATTTTTGATGTTCAGTATCAGGACTGACAGAGAATTCAAAGTAGCTTAGTTAATGTTTATAGGAGCATGTAGTGGCTCTTTAATTTAGTGTCCTTTTAAGTTGAATTGTATATTTTTCTTCTACAAAGTGCCTGTATCTATTTAGTACACATCATTAGATAAGTATGTGATCAGTAACCAACTACATTTATTTGTGCAAATGTATATATATTCCTTTTTTTTTTTTTTACTATGAATTAAAGAACTATATGTTAAACTGTATACTGAATACTTATTAAAATCTGTATGAGTTGTTGAAAGTATAGTTATATGATTAGTCTAATTAATACTTTTATGAAAAGCAGAAAATAACAGTGAAATTAAATTTTACTCTTTTTTTACAACTACATTTAATAACAACAAACGATAGCACTGACCACTGATGTCAGTGCTAACATCACCAGGATATTAATTTGTCGGATCCTGATAAGAATGTTAACCCAACGACCCTGTTGACACACCTGTTTGACACACCTCTTGAGGTGAGTGATTCACTTTCTTTAAAACGTGAAGCAATGCAAACTCTTGCTCAAACAATAAACTGCAGTCAAGACCTGGTGGCCTGCGTTGTTCTCTCCTCAGACTGGAAAATGGCTTCTCCAATGTTCATCATGAGGCAGATGTTGGTGATGACCATCTTTCTCATCCTAGCACTGTGCTTGTCTTTTGTTTTTTGGGAAACTATTACTAAAAGAAAATCATTCTCAGATCCCACAATACCGAAGCAGTTTTGGACTGACCTGCCTGGCTGTTTGGCTGTCATCAGTGGAGATGTACATGACAAGAAAACTGAATTAGAAATGCTTCTTGGATCCAGGAGAAGGCCAACAATTTTATCTGAGGAATTCTACATTAATGCAACAAAGGACTGTCCGTCTTACATTAAAGAGAGAAGTTTTATTTCAAAGCCTCTTAGTGAGGAGGAAAATAATTTTCCTATTGCCTACTCCATGGTCATCCATGAGAAGATTGAGATGTTTGAGCGACTCCTACGAGCTGTTTATGCTCCACAGAATATCTACTGCATACATGTGGACCAAAAATCCTCTCCAGAATTTCAGAAGGCTGTTAAGGGAATTATTTCTTGCTTTCCCAATGTTTTCATAGCTAGTAAACTAGAAAGAGTTGTATATGCCTCGTGGTCCAGAGTACAGGCAGATCTGAACTGCATGAAAGACCTGCTGAACTCTCATGTCGACTGGAAGTACCTGCTCAATACCTGTGGGGCAGACTTCCCCATCAAAACAAACAGAGAGATGGTGACGGCACTGAAAGCTCTCATCGGGAGAAACAGCATGGAAACTGAAGCCACCAACGACTACAAGAAAACCAGATGGCAGTATCATTACAATGTTACAGACAATATCATCCAGACAGGTATCATGAAGACGCCTCCACCTATTAGCAGCCCCATGTTCTCGGGAAATGCCTACTTTGTGGTCACAAGAGCATTTGTGGAGCATGTGATGCAAAACGAAGACATTCAGAATTTCATGGAGTGGGAGAAGGACACGTACAGCCCTGATGAGCACATGTGGGCTACTTTACAGAGGATGCCCTCTGTTCCTGGGTCACTGCCTGCTAATGATAAGTATGATGTGTCAGACATGCAGTCTTTTGCTCGCGTGGTAAAGTGGTCTTATTTAGAGGGCGATGTGCGCAAAGGAGCCCCGTACAACCCGTGCACAGGGCAACACAGAAGGGCCGTCTGTGTGTACGGGGCTGGTGACCTACCATGGCTCCTAGAACAACACCAACTCTTTGCAAACAAGTTTGATCCTGAAATTGATGATGTTGCAATCAGGTGTTTGGAGGCAGTTCTGCATTTTAAAGCTTTAGGCCATGACCCACTGTCAAAATATTTAAATACTTTGTAAAAGTTGAAATGCTTTGAAGCTGAAATATATTAACTGCTACTTCAACCCAGGTGAATATTTTGGAAACCAATTTATTTATAATAATCCCCTGAAATGTCTCAACAATATTGTCAATATTTTAATTTCTTTTACAATTACTTTGGAGTCTTAATGGAAGAAATGTAGCTCATTGTAATGAAGTGACTTGCAATGTGAAAGATGTACTTGTTTATACTAAAGTCAGTGCTACTTTATCACTGTAGCACAAACAAAAAGAAATAAAAACATGCAAACAGTGTGGATACACAGGCTTTACTTGGAATGACAAGGACCTACATCTTTGATTTAGAATGCTTTCAAGAATGATGAGCCGCCATCAGTCGAAGGGCAAATTCAAGTGAGGGACAACAAAATAAAGCTCATAAAGAATGAAAACAATTTTAGCCAACATCAAACTTACTTTTTTCCCTTTTTTCCCCAAACACCTCTTACAATGTAATGTAGGCTGGCTTTCAGTTAAGCTGTACTTGTTACCATAACTTCTGAAAATTCTTGGTTGGTATGAATAACACCACCAGCATTATAATTATTATAATATTGTTTCTTTTCAGTGCAGAAGTCCACAAAACTATCTGTACAGTCTGCTGTCAAAATCCTCCCATCGCCTGCTGCACACACTAAGAGCGGTATTTTGTAATTTGTGCTGGGAATAACCACCAATTTCCTGAAGCGATTTGTTTCACATCTGCCTGATTTTATTTTATTTGATTTGATATTAATTTATTAACAGATATTCTCAGATACCCATTTTTATAACACACTGAGCCCATTTACATGACCATCAAAATCAGATATCTGGGAGTTATTATATAATTGTACTAATCTGGTATAACGTGTCTACATGCACTTCTGAAATACGATATTTCAAAGATCATTGTCTACATTTACCAGTTAATAATTATTAACTTTGGTGTCCAGTGTTGAAGTCAGTTAGATTCAGACAGACCAGAATGTACAGAAACTGAATGTATTTTTGATGTTCAGTATCAGCAAAGACAGAGAATTCAAAGTAGCTTAGTTAATGTTTACAGGAGCATGTAGTGGCTCTTTGATTTAGTGTCCTTTTAAGTTGAATTGTATATTTTTCTTCTACAAAGTGCCTGTTTCTATTTAGTACACATCATTAGATAAGTATTGTTATCAGTAACCAACTACATCTATTTGTGCAAATGTATATATATTCTTTTTTTCTTTTGTTACTATGAATTAAAGAACTATATGTTAAACTGTATACTGAATATTTATTAAAATCTGTATGAGTTATTGAAAGTATAGTTATATGATTAGTTTAATTAATACTCTTATCAAAAGCAGAAAATAACAGTGAAATGAATTTTTACTCTTTCTTACAACTACATTAAATAACAGCAAACGATAGCACTGGCCATTGATATCAGTGCTAACATCACCAGGATATACATTTGTCGGATCCTGATAAGAATGTTAACCCAACGAACCTGTTGGCGCACCTTTCTTTCTTTCTTTCTTTAAAATGTGAAGCAATGTAACCCCTTAACAGTAAACAGTAAACAATAAACTGCAGTCAAGACCTGGTGGCCTGCGTTGTTCTCTCCTCAGACTGGAAAATGGCTTCTCCAATGTTCATCATGAGGCAGATGTTGGTGATGACCATCTTTCTCATCCTAGCACTGTGCTTGTCTTTTGTTTTTTGGGAAACTATTTCTAAAAGAAAATCATTCTCAGATCTCACAATACCGAAGCAGTTTTGGACTGACCTGCCTGGCTATTTGGCTGTCATCAGTGGAGATGTACATGACAAGAAAACTGAATTGAAAATGCTTCTTGGATCCAGGAGGAAGCAAACAATTTTATCTGAGGAATTCTACATTAATGCAACAAAGGACTGTCCGGTTTACATTAAAGAGAGAAGTTTTATTTCAAAGCCTCTTAGTGAGGAGGAAAATAATTTTCCTATTGCCTACTCCATGGTCATCCATGAGAAGATTGAGATGTTTGAGCGACTCCTACGAGCTGTTTATGCTCCACAGAATATCTACTGCATACATGTGGACCAAAAATCCTCTCCAGAATTTCAGAAGGCTGTGAAGGGAATTATTTCTTGCTTTCCCAATGTTTTCATAGCTAGTAAACTAGAAAGAGTTGTATATGCCTCGTGGTCCAGAGTACAGGCAGATCTGAACTGCATGAAAGACCTGCTGAACTCTCATGTCGACTGGAAGTACCTGCTCAATACCTGTGGGGCAGACTTCCCCATCAAAACAAACAGAGAGATGGTGACGGCACTGAAAGCTCTCATCGGGAGAAACAGCATGGAAACTGAAGCCACCAACGACTACAAGAAAACCAGATGGCAGTATCATTACAATGTTACAGACAATATCATCCAGACAGGTATCATGAAGACGCCTCCACCTATTAGCAGCCCCATGTTCTCGGGAAATGCCTACTTTGTGGTCACAAGAGCATTTGTGGAGCATGTGATGCAAAACGAAGACATTCAGAATTTCATGGAGTGGGAGAAGGACACGTACAGCCCTGATGAGCACATGTGGGCTACTTTACAGAGGATGCCCTCTGTTCCTGGGTCATTGCCTGCTAATGATAAGTATGATGTGTCAGACATGCAGTCTTTTGCTCGCGTGGTAAAGTGGTCTTATTTAGAGGGCGATGTGCGCAAAGGAGCCCCGTACAACCCGTGCACAGGGCAACACAGAAGGGCCGTCTGTGTATACGGGGCTGGTGACCTACCATGGCTCCTAGAACAACACCAACTCTTTGCAAACAAGTTTGATCCTGAAATTGATGATGTTGCAATCAGGTGTTTGGAGGCAGTTCTGCATTTTAAAGCTTTAGGCCATGACCCACTGTCAAAATATTTAAATACTTTGTAAAAGTTGAAATGCTTTGAAGCTGAAATATATTAACTGCTACTTCAACCCAGGTGAATATTTTGGAAACCAATTTATTTATAATAATCCCCTGAAATGTCTCAACAATATTGTCAATATTTTAATTTCTTTTACAATTACTTTGGAGTCTTAATGGAAGAAATGTAGCTCATTGTAATGAAGTGACTTGCAATGTGAAAGATGTACTTGTTTATACTAAAGTCAGTGCTACTTTATCACTGTAGCACAAACAAAAAGAAATAAAAACATGCAAACAGTGTGGATACACGGCTTTACTTGGAATGACAAGACCTACATCTTTGTTTTAGAATGCTTTCAAGAATGATGAGCCGCCATCAGTCAGAGGGCAAATTCAAGTGAGGGACAACAAAATAAAGCTCATAAAGAATGAAAACAATTTTAGCCAACATCAAACTTACTTTTTTCCCTTTTTTCCCCAAACACCTCTTACAATGTAATGTAGGCTGGCTTTCAGTTAAGCTGTACTTGTTACCATAACTTCTGAAAATTCTTGGTTGGTATGAATAACACTACCAGCATTATAATTATTATAATATTGTTTCTTTTCAGTGCAGAAGTCCACAAAACTATCTGTACAGTCTGCTGTCAAAATCCTCCCATCGCCTGCTGCACACACTAAGAGCGGTATTTTGTAATTTGTGCTGGAATAACCACCAATTTCCTGAAGCGATTTGTTTCACATCTGCCTGATTTTATTTTATTTGATTTGATATTAATTTATTAACAGATATTCTCAGATCCCCATTTTTATAACACACTGAGCCCATTTACATGACCATCAAAATCAGATATCTGGGAGTTATTATATAATTGTACTAATCTGGTATAACGTGTCTACATGCACTTCTGAAATACGATATTTCAAAGATCATTGTCTACATTTACCAGTTAATAATTATTAACTTTGGTGTCCAGTGTTGAAGTCAGTTAGATTCAGACACACCAGAATGTACAGAAACTGAATGTATTTTTGATGTTCAGTATCAGGACTGACAGAGAATTCAAAGTAGCTTAGTTAATGTTTACAGGAGCATGTAGTGGCTCTTTGATTTAGTGTCCTTTTAAGTTGAATTGTATATTTTTCTTCTACAAAGTGCCTGTTTCTATTTAGTACACATCATTAGATAAGTATGTGATCAGTAACCAACTACATTTATTTGTGCAAATGTATATACATATATTCCTTTTTTTTTTTTTTACTATGAATTAAAGAACTATATGTTAAACTGTATACTGAATATTCATTAAAATCTGTATGAGTTGTTGAAAGTATAGTTATATGATTAGTTTAATTAATACTCTTATCAAAAGCAGAAAATAACAGTGAAATGAATTTTTACTCTTTCTTACAACTACATTAAATAACAGCAAACGATAGCACTGGCCATTGATATCAGTGCTAACATCACCAGGATATACATTTGTCGGATCCTGATAAGAATGTTAACCCAACGAACCTGTTGGCGCACCTTTCTTTCTTTCTTTCTTTAAAACGTGAAGCAATGTAACCCCTTAACAGTAAACAGTAAACAATAAACTGCAGTCAAGACCTGGTGGCCTGCGTTGTTCTCTCCTCAGACTGGAAAATGGCTTCTCCAATGTTCATCATGAGGCAGATGTTGGTGATGACCATCTTTCTCATCCTAGCACTGTGCTTGTCTTTTGTTTTTTGGGAAACTATTTCTAAAAGAAAATCATTCTCAGACATCACAATACCGAAGCAGTTTTGGACTGACCTGCCTGGCTGTTTGGCTGTCATCAGTGGAGATGTACATGTCAAGAAAACTGAATTGAAAATGCTTCTTGGATCCAGGAGGAAGCAAACAATTTTATCTGAGGAATTCTACATTAATGCAACAAAGGACTGTCCAGTTTACATTAAAGAGAGAAGTTTTATTACAAAGCCTCTTAGTGAGGAGGAAAATAATTTTCCTATTGCCTACTCCATGGTCATCCATGAGAAGATTGAGATGTTTGAGCGACTCCTACGAGCTGTTTATGCTCCACAGAATATCTACTGCATACATGTGGACCAAAAATCCTCTCCAGAATTTCAGAAGGCTGTTAAGGGAATTATTTCTTGCTTTCCCAATGTTTTCATAGCTAGTAAACTAGAAAGAGTTGTATATGCCTCGTGGTCCAGAGTACAGGCAGATCTGAACTGCATGAAAGACCTGCTGAACTCTCATGTCGACTGGAAGTACCTGCTCAATACCTGTGGGGCAGACTTCCCCATCAAAACAAACAGAGAGATGGTGACGGCACTGAAAGCTCTCATCGGGAGAAACAGCATGGAAACTGAAGCCACCAACGACTACAAGAAAACCAGATGGCAGTATCATTACAATGTTACAGACAATATCATCCAGACAGGTATCATGAAGACGCCTCCACCTATTAGCAGCCCCATGTTCTCGGGAAATGCCTACTTTGTGGTCACAAGAGCATTTGTGGAGCATGTGATGAAAAACGAAGACATTCAGAATTTCATGGAGTGGGAGAAGGACACGTACAGCCCTGATGAGCACATGTGGGCTACTTTACAGAGGATGCCCTCTGCCTGCTAATGATAAGTATGATGTGTCAGACATGCAGTCTTTTGCTCGCGCGGTAAAGTGGTCTTATTTAGAGGGCGATGTGCGCAAAGGAGCCCCGTACAACCCGTGCACAGGGCAACACAGAAGGGCCGTCTGTGTGTACGGGGCTGGTGACCTACCATGGCTCCTAGAACAACATCAACTCTTTGCAAACAAGTTTGATCCTGAAATTGATGATGTTGCAATCAGGTGTTTGGAGGCAGTTCTGCATTTTAAAGCTTTAGGCCATGACCCACTGTCAAAATATTTAAATACCTTGTAAAACTTGAAATGCTTTGAAGCTGAAATATATTAACTGCTACTTCAACCCAGGTGAATATTTTGGAAACCAATTTATTTATAATACTCCCCTGAAATGTCTCAACAATATTGTCAATATTTTAATTTCTTTTACAATTACTTTGGAGTCTTAATGGAAGAAATGTAGCTCATTGTAATGAAGTGACTTGCAATGTGAAAGATGTACTTGTTTATACTAAAGTCAGTGCTACTTTATCACTGTAGCACAAACAAAAAGAAATAAAAACATGCAAACAGTGTGGATACACGGCTTTACTTGGAATGACAAGACCTACATCTTTGATTTAGAATGCTTTCAAGAATGATGAGCCGCCATCAGTCGAAGGGCAAATTCAAGTGAGGGACAACAAAATAAAGCTTATAAAGAATGAAAACAATTTTAGCCAACATCAAACTTACTTTTTTCCCTTTTTTCCCCAAATACCTCTTACAATGTAATGTAGGCTGGCTTTCAGTTAAGCCGTACTTGTTACCATAACTTCTGAAAATTCTTGGTTGATATGAATAACACTACCAGCATTATAATTATTTTAATATTGTTTCTTTTCAGTGCAGAAGTCCACAAAACTATCTGTACAGTCTGCCATCAAAATCCTCCCATCGCCTGCTGCACACACTAAGAGCGGTATTTTGTAATTTGTGCTGGAATAACCACCAATTTCCTGAAGCGATTTGTTTCACATCTGCCTGATTTTATTTTATTTGATTTGATATTAATTTATTAACAGATATTCTCAGATCCCCATTTTTATAACACACTGAGCCCATTTACATGACCATCAAAATCAGATATCTGGGAGTTATTATATAATTGTAGTAATTGGGTATAACATGTCTACATGCACTTCTGAAATACGATATTTGAAAGATCATTGTCTACATTTACCAGTTAATAATTATTAACTTTGGTGTCCAGTGTTGAAGTCAGTTAGATTCAGACACACCAGAATGTACAGAAACTGAATGTATTTTTGATGTTCAGTATCAGGACTGACAGAGAATTCAAAGTAGCTTAGTTAATGTTTACAGGAGCATGTAGTGGCTCTTTGATTTAGTGTCCTTTTAAGTTGAATTGTATATTTTTCTTCTACAAAGTGCCTGTTTCTATTTAGTACACATCATTAGATAAGTATGTGATCAGTAACCAACTACATTTATTTGTGCAAATGTATATATATATATTCTTTTTTTTTTTTTTACTATGAATTAAAGAACTATCTGTTAAACTGTATACTGAATGTTTATTAAAATCTGTATGAGTTGTTGAAAGTATAGTTATATGATTAGTCTAATTAATACTCTTATTAAAAGCAGAAAATAACAGTCAAATGAATTTTTACCCTTTCTTACAACTACATTAAATAACAGCAAACGACAGCACTGACCATTGATATCAGTGCTAACATCACCAGGAAATACATTTGTCGGATCCTGATAAGGATGTTAACCCAACGAACCTGTTGACGCACCTTTCTTTCTTTCTTTCTTTAAAACGTGAAGCAATGTAACCCCTTAACAGTAAACAGTAAACAATAAACTGCAGTCAAGACCTGGTGGCCTGCGTTGTTCTCTCCTCAGACTGGAAAATGGCTTCTTCAATGTTCATCTTGAGGCAGATGTTGGTGATGACCATCTTTCTCATCCTAGCACTGTGCTTGTCTTTTGTTTTTTGGGAAACTATTTCGAAAAGAAAATCATTCTCAGATCTCACAATACCGAAGCAGTTTTGGACTGACCTGCCTGGCTGTTTGGCTGTCATCAGTGGAGATGTACATGACAAGAAAACTGAATTGAAAATGCTTCTTGGATCCAGGAGGAAGCAAACAATTTTATCTGAGGAATTCTACATTAATGCAACAAAGGACTGTCCGGCTTACATTAAAGAGAGAAGTTTTATTTCAAAGCCTCTTAGTGAGGAGGAAAATAATTTTCCTATTGCCTACTCCATGGTCATCCATGAGAAGATTGAGATGTTTGAGCGACTCCTACGAGCTGTTTATGCTCCACAGAATATCTACTGCATACATGTGGACCAAAAATCCTCTCCAGAATTTCAGAAGGCTGTGAAGGGAATTATTTCTTGCTTTCCCAATGTTTTCATAGCTAGTAAACTAGAAAGAGTTGTATATGCCTCGTGGTCCCGAGTACAGGCAGATCTGAACTGCATGAAAGACCTGCTGAACTCTCATGTCGACTGGAAGTACCTGCTCAATACCTGTGGGACAGACTTCCCCATCAAAACAAACAGAGAGATGGTGACGGCACTGAAAGCTCTCATCGGGAGAAACAGCATGGAAACTGAAGCCACCAACGACTACAAGAAAACCAGATGGCAGTATCATTACAATGTTACAGACAATATCATCCAGACAGGTATCATGAAGACGCCTCCACCTATTAGCAGCCCCATGTTCTCGGGAAATGCCTACTTTGTGGTCACAAGAGCATTTGTGGAGCATGTGATGAAAAACGAAGACATTCAGAATTTCATGGAGTGGGAGAAGGACACGTACAGCCCTGATGAGCACATGTGGGCTACTTTACAGAGGATGCCCTCTGTTCCTGGGTCATTGCCTGCTAATGATAAGTATGATGTGTCAGACATGCAGTCTTTTGCTCGCGTGGTAAAGTGGTCTTATTTAGAGGGCAATGTGCGCAAAGGAGCCCCGTACAACCCGTGCACAGGGCAACACAGAAGGGCCGTCTGTGTGTACGGGGCTGGTGACCTACCATGGCTCCTAGAACAACACCAACTCTTTGCAAACAAGTTTGATCCTGAAATTGATGATGTTGCAATCAGGTGTTTGGAGGCAGTTCTGCATTTTAAAGCTTTAGGCCATGAACCACTGTCAAAATATTTAAATACCTTGTAAAACTTGAAATGCTTTGAAGCTGAAATATATTAACTGCTACTTCAACCCAGGTGAATATTTTGGAAACCAATTTATTTATAATAATCCCCTGAAATGTCTCAACAATATTGTCAATATTTTAATTTCTTTTACAATTACTTTGGAGTCTTAATGGAAGAAATGTAGCTCATTGTAATGAAGTGACTTGCAATGTGAAAGATGTACTTGTTTATACTAAAGTCAGTGCTACTTTATCACTGTAGCACAAACAAAAAGAAATAAAAACATGCAAACAGTGTGGATACACGGCTTTACTTGGAATGACAGGACCTACATCTTTGTTTTAGAATGCTTTCAAGAATGATGAGCAGCCATCAGTCGAAGGGCAAATTCAAGTGAGGGACAACAAAATAAAGCTTATAAAGAATGAAAACAATTTTAGCCAACATCAAACTTACTTTTTTCCCTTTTTTCCGCAAACACCTCTTACAATGTAATGTAGGCTGGCTTTCAGTTAAGCCGTACTTGTTACCATAACTTCTGAAATTTCTTGGTTGATATGAATAACACTACCAGCATTATAATTATTATAATATTGTTTCTTTTCAGTGCAGAAGTCCACAAAACTATCTGTACAGTCTGCCGTCAAAATCCTCCCATCGCCTGCTGCACACACTAAGAGCGGTATTTTGTAATTTGTGCTGGAATAACCACCAATTTCCTGAAGCGATTTGTTTTACATCTGCCTGATTTGATTTTATTTGATTTGATATTAATTTATTAACAGATATTCTCAGATCCCCATTTTTATAACACACTGAGCCCATTTACATGACCATCAAAATCAGATATCTGGGAGTTATTATATAATTGTAGTAATCTGGTATAACGTGTCTACATGCACTTCTGAAATACGATATTTGAAAGATCATTGTCTACATTTACCAGTTAATAATTATTAACTTTGGTGTCCAGTGTTGAAGTCAGTTAGATTCAGACAGACCAGAATGTACAGAAACTGAATGTATTTTTGATGTTCAGTATCAGGACTGACAGAGAATTCAAAGTAGCTTAGTTAATGTTTACAGGAGCATGTAGTGGCTCTTTGATTTAGTGTCCTTTTAAGTTGAATTGTATATTTTTCTTCTACAAAGTGCATGTTTCTATTTAGTACACATCATTAGATAAGTATGTGATCAGTAACCAACTACATTTATTTGTGCAAATGTATATATATATATTCCTTTTTTTTTTTTTACTATGAATTAAAGAACTATATGTTAAACTGTATACTGAATATTCATTAAAATCTGTATGAGTTGTTGAAAGTATAGTTATATGATTAGTTTAATTAATACTCTTATCAAAAGCAGAAAATAACAGTCAAATGAATTTTTACTCTTTCTTACAACTACATTAAATAACAGCAAACGATAGCACTGACCATTGATATCAGTGCTAACATCACCAGGATATACATTTGTCGGATCCTGATAAGAATGTTAACCCAACGAACCTGTTGGCGCACCTTTCTTTCTTTCTTTCTTTAAAATGTGAAGCAATGTAACCCCTTAACAGTAAACAGTAAACAATAAACTGCAGTCAAGACCTGGTGGCCTGCGTTGTTCTCTCCTCAGACTGGAAAATGGCTTCTCCAATGTTCATCATGAGGCAGATGTTGGTTATGACCATCTTTCTCATCCTAGCACTGTGCTTGTCTTTTGTTTTTTGGGAAACTATTTCTAAAAGAAAATCATTCTCAGATCTCACAATACCGAAGCAGTTTTGGACTGACCTGCCTGGCTGTTTGGCTGTCATCAGTGGAGATGTACATGTCAAGAAAATTGAATTGAAAATGCTTCTTGGATCCAGGAGGAAGCAAACAATTTTATCTGAGGAATTCTACATTAATGCAACAAAGGACTGTCCGGCTTACATTAAAGAGAGAAGTTTTATTACAAAGCCTCTTAGTGAGGAGGAAAATAATTTTCCTATTGCCTACTCCATGGTCATCCATGAGAAGATTGAGATGTTTGAGCGACTCCTACGAGCTGTTTATGCTCCACAGAATATCTACTGCATACATGTGGACCAAAAATCCTCTCCAGAATTTCAGAAGGCTGTGAAGGGAATTATTTCTTGCTTTCCCAATGTTTTCATAGCTAGTAAACTAGAAAGAGTTGTATATGCCTCGTGGTCCCGAGTACAGGCAGATCTGAACTGCATGAAAGACCTGCTGAACTCTCATGTCGACTGGAAGTACCTGCTCAATACCTGTGGGACAGACTTCCCCATCAAAACAAACAGAGAGATGGTGACGGCACTGAAAGCTCTCATCGGGAGAAACAGCATGGAAACTGAAGCCACCAACGACTACAAGAAAACCAGATGGCAGTATCATTACAATGTTACAGACAATATCATCCAGACAGGTATCATGAAGACGCCTCCACCTATTAGCAGCCCCATGTTCTCGGGAAATGCCTACTTTGTGGTCACAAGAGCATTTGTGGAGCATGTGATGAAAAACGAAGACATTCAGAATTTCATGGAGTGGGAGAAGGACACGTACAGCCCTGATGAGCACATGTGGGCTACTTTACAGAGGATGCCCTCTGTTCCTGGGTCATTGCCTGCTAATGATAAGTATGATGTGTCAGACATGCAGTCTTTTGCTCGCGTGGTAAAGTGGTCTTATTTAGAGGGCAATGTGCGCAAAGGAGCCCCGTACAACCCGTGCACAGGGCAACACAGAAGGGCCGTTTGTGTGTACGGGGCTGGTGACCTACCATGGCTCCTAGAACAACACCAACTCTTTGCAAACAAGTTTGATCCTGAAATTGATGATGTTGCAATCAGGTGTTTGGAGGCAGTTCTGCATTTTAAAGCTTTAGGCCATGACCCACTGTCAAAATATTTAAATACCTTGTAAAACTTGAAATGCTTTGAAGCTGAAATATATTAACTGCTACTTCAACCCAGGTGAATATTTTGGAAACCAATTTATTTATAATAATCCCCTGAAATGTCTCAACAATATTGTCAATATTTTAATTTCTTTTACAATTACTTTGGAGTCTTAATGGAAGAAATGTAGCTCATTGTAATGAAGTGACTTGCAATGTGAAAGATGTACTTGTTTATACTAAAGTCAGTGCTACTTTATCACTGTAGCACAAACAAGAAGAAATAAAAACATGCAAACAGTGTGGATACACGGCTTTACTTGGAATGACAGGACCTACATCTTTGATTTAGAATGCTTTCAAGAATGATGAGCAGCCATCAGTCGAAGGGCAAATTCAAGTGAGGGACAACAAAATAAAGCTTATAAAGAATGAAAACAATTTTAGCCAACATCAAACTTACTTTTTTCCCTTTTTTCCCCAAACACCTCTTACAATGTAATGTAGGCTGGCTTTCAGTTAAGCCGTACTTGTTACCATAACTTCTGAAATTTCTTGGTTGATATGAATAACACTACCAGCATTATAATTATTATAATATTGTTTCTTTTCAGTGCAGAAGTCCACAAAACTATCTGTACAGTCTGCCATCAAAATCCTCCCATCGCCTGCTGCACACACTAAGAGCGGTATTTTGCAATTTGTGCTGGAATAACCTCCAATTTCCTGAAGCGATTTGTTTCACATCTGCCTGATTTTATTTTATTTGATTTGATATTAATTTATTAACAGATATTCTCAGATCCCCATTTTTATAACACACTGAGCCCATTTACATGACCATCAAAATCAGATATCTGGGAGTTATTATATAATTGTAGTAATCTGGTATAACGTGTCTACATGCACTTCTGAAATACGATATTTGAAAGATCATTGTCTACATTTACCAGTTAATAATTATTAACTTTGGTGTCCAGTGTTGAAGTCAATTAGATTCAGACACACCAGAATGTACAGAAACTGAATGTATTTTTGATGTTCAGTTTCAGGACTGACAGAGAATTCAAAGTAGCTTAGTTAATGTTTACAGGAGCATGTAGTGGCTCTTTGATTTAGTGTCCTTTTAAGTTGAATTGTATATTTTTCATCTACAAAGTGCCTGTTTCTATTTAGTACACATCATTAGATAAGTATGTGATCAGTAACCAACTACATCTATTTGTGCAAATGTATTTATATATATTCTTTTTTTTTTTACTATGAATTAAAGAACTATATGTTAAACTGTATACTGAATATTCATTAAAATCTGTATGAGTTGTTGAAAGTATAGTTATATGATTAGTTTAATTAATACTCTTATCAAAAGAAGAAAATAAAAGTGAAATGAATTTTTACTCTTTCTTACAACTACATTAAATAACAGCAAACGATAGCACTGGCCATTGATATCAGTGCTAACATCACCAGGATATACATTTGTCGGATCCTGATAAGAATGTTAACCCAACGAACCTGTTGGCGCACCTTTCTTTCTTTCTTTCTTTAAAATGTGAAGCAATGTAACCCCTTAACAGTAAACAATAAACTGCAGTCAAGACCTGGTGGCCTGCGTTGTTCTCTCCTCAGACTGGAAAATGGCTTCTCCAATGTTCATCATGAGGCAGATGTTGGTGATGACCATCTTTCTCATCCTAGCACTGTGCTTGTCTTTTGTTTTTTGGGAAACTATTTCTAAAAGAAAATCATTCTCAGATCTCACAATACCGAAGCAGTTTTGGACTGACCTGCCTGGCTGTTTGGCTGTCATCAGTGGAGATGTACATGTCAAGAAAATTGAATTGAAAATGCTTCTTGGATCCAGGAGGAAGCAAACAATTTTATCTGAGGAATTCTACATTAATGCAACAAAGGACTGTCCGGTTTACATTAAAGAGAGAAGTTTTATTACAAAGCCTCTTAGTGAGGAGGAAAATAATTTTCCTATTGCCTACTCCATGGTCATCCATGAGAAGATTGAGATGTTTGAGCGACTCCTACGAGCTGTTTATGCTCCACAGAATATCTACTGCATACATGTGGACCAAAAATCCTCTCCAGAATTTCAGAAGGCTGTGAAGGGAATTATTTCTTGCTTTCCCAATGTTTTCATAGCTAGTAAACTAGAAAGAGTTGTATATGCCTCGTGGTCCAGAGTACAGGCAGATCTGAACTGCATGAAAGACCTGCTGAACTCTCATGTCGACTGGAAGTACCTGCTCAATACCTGTGGGGCAGACTTCCCCATCAAAACAAACAGAGAGATGGTGACGGCACTGAAAGCTCTCATCGGGAGAAACAGCATGGAAACTGAAGCCACCAACGACTACAAGAAAACCAGATGGCAGTATCATTACAATGTTACAGACAATATCATCCAGACAGGTATCATGAAGACGCCTCCACCTATTAGCAGCCCCATGTTCTCGGGAAATGCCTACTTTGTGGTCACAAGAGCATTTGTGGAGCATGTGATGCAAAACGAAGACATTCAGAATTTCATGGAGTGGGAGAAGGACACGTACAGCCCTGATGAGCACATGTGGGCTACTTTACAGAGGATGCCCTCTGTTCCTGGGTCATTGGGGAACACAGAAGGGCCATCTGTGTGTACGGGGCTGGTGACCTACCATGGCTCCTAGAACAACACCAACTCTTTGCAAACAAGTCTGATCCTGAAATTGATGATGTTGCAATCAGGTGTTTGGAGGCAGTTTTGCATTTTAAAGCTTTAGGCCATGACCCACTGTCAAAATATTTAAATACTTTGTAAAACTTGAAATGCTTTGAAGCTGAAACATATTAACTGCTACTTCAACCCAGGTGAATATTTTGGAAACCAATTTATTTATAATAATCCCCTGAAATGTCTCAACAATATTGTCAATATATTAATTTCTATCTTTTACAATTACTTTGGAGTCTTAATGGAAGAATGTAGCTCATTGTAATGAAGTGACTTGCAATGTGAAAGATGTACTTGTTTATACTAAAGTCAGTGCTACTTTATCACTGTAGCACAAACAAGAAATAAAAACATGCAAACAGTGTGGATACACGGCTTTACTTGGAATGACAAGACCTACATCTTTAGATTCAGAATGCTTTCAAGAATGATGAGTCGCAATCAGTCGGAGGGCAAATTCAAGTGAGGGACAACAAAATAAAGCTTTTATTTCCCCCAGGCAGGATTGCACCAGAAAACATCAGCAGTGAACAGTGAAAATAGTGCCATCAAGACTTTCTGTGAAATGATACTCAGTGGATCAGACACCTAAAATGCAGTTTAAAATCAGATCATAAAAATATATTATCTCCTTTGACACCTTTTGAATATAAATATATATATATTTAAATGTAATAAAGCAAAACATGCATCGACCACTTATAACGGAGTGCGTTAAATAAAGTGTAGATACAACAGTAACTAAGGTACACCAATAAGCCAAGTCTGACATGATATTCAGGAGTAAATAAAAAGGATTAAAAACATTTCAGACAGCATGTGGAAAGAATACTGTGGATTAAGCTGTTTGGAAAAAACATACAGCAAAAAGTTTGACTATGTAACAGGTAGCATAGTTTCAAAAAGGCACTTTCCAGATGCAACAGTCTCCAGTCACATCGGCCCACGTGAACAGAAGAGTTGCTTGCAGTTCTAAACATTTGACATTGTTCTTTTCCAAGTCGTGCAGTGAATGTGTCACTCTGGAACAGCAGCAGCTGCAACCTCCACTTTGCCGTGCATTTCCTGGTCGATCCTGCAGACAGATTCGGTGGTCATGGGACATTTGTGTGACTGGGAATGGCATGAAAATCACATTGATAGGATCAATGATAGAGGATCAACTCACTATGCTGGCCCACTAACACGCATGTTATCACATCCTGAAATGTAATCATTCCCTTCACAAAGAAACATTTTTTTTGTGGGGCAAGAATATTTCTTTATAAAGAATGAAAACAATTTTAGTCAACCTCAAACTCACTTTTCCCCCTTTTCCCCCAAATACCTCTTACAATGTAATGTAGGCTGGCTTTCAGTTAAGCCATACTTGTTACCATAACCTCTGAAAATTCTTGGTTGGTATGAATAACACCACCAGCATTATAATTATTATAATATTGTTTCTTTTCTTGAAAATGTACTAGTTAATAATTCAGAATGTAGTACAGAAGCCCACAAAACTATCTGTACAATCTGCCGTCAAAATCCTTCCATCACCTGCTGCACACACTAAGAGCGGTATTTTGTAATTTGTGCTGGGAATAACCACCAATTTCCTGAAGCGATTTGTTTCACATCTGCCTGATTTTATTTTATTTGATTTGATATTAATTTATTAACAGATATTCTCAGATACCCATTTTTATAACACACTGAGCCCATTTACATGACCATCAAAATCAGATATCTGGGAGTTATTATATAATTGTAATAATCTGGTTATAACGTGTCTACATGCACTTCTGAAATACAATATTCGAAAGATCATTGTCTACATGTAATAGTTAATAATTATTAATTTTGGCGTCCAGTGTTGAAGTCACTTCCTGTAATTTTCCAAACATTCTGTGTTTGTTAAACATGGTGGTTTTAGCGTTAGCAGCTAATGTGAGAGGTAATAAGCTGCTAAACACAGCAGTTTACAAGTGAATGTAATCCAATTGTGAATAAAAAAAAAAAAATCCAAATTCTGTATTATTTGTCGAGAGAAACTGATTTTGGGCACCCTTGCCATAGCTGCTAACATAATCCACCAAAACTATTTATCCTCCAGATTTATGAAGTTTGTCTAGGTGTCCAGAAACAGTTATTATGAGTGCTATTTTAAAATATGAATGTGGAATTATCTCAACAAGAGAAGCTGATTATGGACAGAAGCAACACAGGCTTCCTTTCAAGTTTTATGAATCAGTCTTAGATTAATTTAATTTGAATCAATTAAAACCTGTTTTTTACTCAGCTCTACAAAAAAAAGTAAAAAAAATCTTTCTCTCTCTTTGTGAATTATAGAGAGTTGTCAGCTTGTACAGTTTTAGTTATTTTGTTTTGCAAATTTGTGGATAAACCTATAAGCTCTCACACCTTATTAGGGAAACCACTCTGGAGTAACCTGACAACAAAGAAACTCCTCTGAGGCCCTGTGGGTCCTCTACAATGTCATGATTATTAGACCATTCTAATGAACTCTTAGCTAATCACCTCAGCAACTACACACTCATTACTTATCAGTAATGACTTGTATATCTCTGTCTGCGTAAGAAAGGCTGACAAAAGTCTCTTGCAGTTACTAAAAAAAAAAAATCAGTGGGGACAGGGAGTGCAATGAGTCATGCAAAGAGCTGTGAGAGAGAACAAGCTGGGTGTTCAGTGAGGGCCAGCTACTGAGGACAACCGCGTGAGGACATGGTTAATGTGCAGCAATGCAACCACACACCACAGTGATGAGGACAAGGTCCTTCCTTGTAATGACGTTTCACCCCATTCACTGAAAATAATATGAAAACCTTACCAAACATCAGCTGCATTAAACTCTAAACCTGTGTTTAACAGGAAAAGTGCCATCATCAACCCCCCACTATCACAGAATCAGCTTCAGCTAAACTATTTAAAGTTGTTGACACATAGCATCACTAAGAAGGAAAACTTTCCCTCCACTAATGAAATCTGAAGGTGAAACAAGTACGAAGAACTCTGCATAAAATGTACAAATAGCTGTTATCCCTATGGGACACAAAGAGAATGTCATTGTCACAAAATTGGCTCAGACAAGAAATTTAGTTTGTTAAAGCAATCACCAAGCCACCTATTGTTGTTAACCAAATAGCCAGTCAGGGTATTCATTTTAAAAAGGAATTTCCAAATCAGCTGAGAAAAATAGGTTGAGTTTTTGTGGAGAAAAGATGTCAGTTTTGACCAGAAGATGACACAAAATCATCAAAAACTAAATATACAACATTAAAATAAATAAATAGGTGTCTTGGTGCAGTTTTGTAAGCCACTTGATCATTTCATCGTTAGTTTTATAAAATGCAAAAGATGCAGAGACTGACCCTTGGTGAAAGTGCATGTACCTTTTATGGCTTTTCCTATTTTTTTCGGCGTCAAACCTTAGGAGGGGGCAGGGAGACTGGTTTAAGCAGAGAAGAATACACAGCCAACAGCAACCACAAATCCAAAAGAGCAGAACATTTTCTGGGTTTTACTGGGTCAGGTTGAGTTTTTGTGCAGTGTTTTTAACTACAGTGACGACTAAAGATCTGCCACATGTTAAGCCACATAAAGGAGGAAGACAGCATGAATAATTTTGCAGCATGACGTCAATAGTTATGCCTATCAGTAAAAATTAACGCTAGAAAAATGAAGAATGTATTTCTAAACAACAGTTTGTAAGATGAAGCCTTCTATATTAAATTACTTTTAATAATGTTGACACTTATTACACAGGGTTTTTAATAATAATGAACTTTGATCCGTGCACTCCCCATCTTGCCCGGTATCATAATAACTATTAAGCATGACAATAACACCAAATAGGTGCTGTGCAGATGCACCAGTGATACAGAAAAAAAGTTTCCTGCTTGCGAAAATTGAAGCTTTGAGAGAAGTTGCACTGGGCAAACTCAGTGAGGTACCATTGATACTTAGACTGAACTGGCCACAAAGGAAAAGTATGTAAATGTTAAGAGGTTTTTGCCTTAACACATTGATCTAATTGAATTAAAAATAAATACATGAGGCACTGGAGCGTGCGATCCTTTTTCAAATTCTCTGTTTCTAGTGATAAGTACCTGATTATTGAGCAACATTTTTCCCCAACTATCGCAGTGCCGACATATTTATCAGGAATTCTCAACCATAGTTCTTATATGAACTTATATAATTGACAGGGAAATGACAACATGTAAATAATAACTGAGTAAGAACACCATTATCTTCAACTTCCAATCAGAAGCATTGTGGGACAAATATACAGGACAAGGTGAAAATGTTTGAACTGACACAGTCGGGTAGTTACTGACAGTGTCTGGCAGTATGGAGAAGATTCCCAAGTGAAAATTATAAGAATTTTCCTTTATAAGGGGATTTTTTAAGTGGGGCTGTGTGAAGTTCTTAAGAATACAAAGAGTGTTTTACGTATCAGATAGATATTTCTTAATCAAAGAACATCCACGCTGCATTGCTGACCTAATAGTCCATAATATAGCATTCAGTCGAATTATCATCAATTTATTTTTAAAATATTGGTTGTTTTAAAACAGTGGTTCCAAACCTCTGTCCCTTATAATTGTAAAAAAAACAACATGGTTGATTGGATGCACAAGTTGTGGCCTTAAAAGGCCATGTCTATGAATACTTTCTTTTTTTTTTTGACAAAGCATACAAGTGTTAAAATTAAGGATCAATATTTGCGGTTTGTACTAATATCGGCCGATACATGGGTGTGTATCAGTATGATTTACAGAAAGGCGTCCACAGGCAGCTCTGTGTTTTTGGAGACGCTGCAGTCACAAGCAGAGCATGCATTACTCCTGCCCCACTAGCAGAGTGCTGGTGGAAATCCTGCTACATTAGCTTTAAAACAATGGTAAGTTTTAAACTTAGCGCACTTTACTGAGTGCACTAAATGAAAACATATTTGTTATGAAATAATCTTGTATGCCATCAGCGCTTTCAGACCTCTGATGGCGGAATGATTTCACACAACAGCTGATCCATCCATCTTTTAGACAACAGTTACCTTCCACGGATCTATAAAGTCAAATAAAAGAGTTTAAGAAGAGTAAAAACTCAAGAGTTCTAAACCATCTGGTTTTATTTTTGAAGTCTAGAAGTGACTGCAGCACAAAGCTGGGGAGGAACAAAAAAAAAAAAAAAAGAGAGAAAGGCACCGGCAGCAGGTGAGGAAATGCCATGCGCCAGGAGAAGAGACGTGATCTGTGTTGGCTGTGACTTCTAAATAGTTGTTCTAGCCTCATAGTAAGTGTAGATTGTCATGACAGTATAAATATTCTTGCATTCTTTCCACGTGCTGCTTCGCGTACGATGGCAGCGTGCATATGGCTGACATGACTGTGATGCGAAGAGAAGGCAAGGATATTTCTGGCTCATAACCTCTGCTGGACACTCTTCTGCCAACTAACTGCAGAAACCCCTTTGAGGTTTTCAGGCTGGGAACCGTTGTTTTAAAAGACAAAAATTTGCTCTTTTTATTGTCTGTTGTTGAACAGCGGTTAACTTGGCTTTCCCGTTAGGAATCCCCTGACCCCCTGTCCGCCTACTGGAGGTAAAAAAATACATTGTTGATGTGTAAACATACTTACTGTTTGATACAATCTGGTATGGATACATACTCCATTGGAACAAGTTCGGCAAGGTCTGTCAAGCTGAACACATACTTGATTTTCTGACTAAATTTGGAGCTGTAAGAAGAAGCAGAAGAGTTAAGAAAATTTCCTAAAAACATCTTGTATTCACCATTTCACTGGATTTAGTGTCTTCAATGTTACAGATACCTTATGAAAGGTTTTGTAAGTGCCAGCAGGGTGCGAATAAACCAAGAAGGGTGAACAATTATTAAAGACTTTAAGTTCTTCCGTAACCTGCACGAACAGAATGTGAACATGTAGTCACTCATTTGAAATGAACCAAATCCGGCCTAGATTATAACCACTTGGACTCACCTCCTATCAATCTGCTGATAACACCTTCTGAGCCAACCAACAGTTGGCATCTTTTTCCGAGAAGTTGCCCCATTTAAATACACAATCATATAGTTCTCAGCAACCAAGAGCTCCAGTGTGCCAATGACGTACCTGCAACAGGAATCCTTTATTAGTGACAGCTCTAAATTTTAAACATGTTTAAGAGGCCAAAGCAATTCTAAGTAGAGACTCACTTGAATAAATTGTCCATGATGTATCTGTAATTTGGTTGACTGCTCTCAGGCATAAAGCACACAGCAAACACAATTATGGCATTCAAACCATCTCCATAGTAACCTGTGGAGAAAGACTGAGATTTACAAAAGACATGCATGCATGCATACATACATACTAGGGATGGGCATTTTAGGGAATATTTGAAGTCGACTATTCGGGCCTTTCAAAGTCAATTAGTCGTGACGTCATCATGACATCCAATAATAAAATGAGAAAAAAAAAAAAAAAAAAAACGTATGTGAGGTGTGTGTTCCATAAACTAGTATTTGTTTTTACATTTAACGTTGTGTGGGCTCTAGTTCCTTTATTGTCCTGCAGACTGATGAGAAAGTGGGTCAGGGAGATGTCGGGATTGAACCTGGTCTGGCTGCATTTATATGGATGCTGCTACCCAAGGTGAACTTAACACCATGCTCACAGAAGGGTTCAGCAGCAACAAAACCCAGTTATTTTCTTAGTCCTTTCAAAGCTTCTCATGGAGTATGAATTAAGCGGACCAAAACAAACTTCATACTTGTTCTGTTGGCCACGAAAACAAGAACAAAGATCTTGCTTCTCGTGAGGTATGCAAAAAGCTTTACTCCGCTCTGCCACCTCTATGTGGCTACTCTTGAGCAAGCAGCACTGGAGCCAGACAGTAAGCGGAGACTCCTATTCGTTTTTTAAAATTAAATTATTTGCCGAGCAGTGTCACATTTTCTGAGTTCAATTTCACATTTTGGTCCGTAAATGTGCGTAAACATAGACTTTGTTTATATATTAAGGATTTGTTTTTTTTTTTTTTCCACTGTAATGTAACGGCACTAACCTCCATGGCTGATAACTCTCTTGTAAGGTTCAATGGCCTTCATATCCACTCTGTGATCCTGATCTCCAATATGAAACACCCTCCAGCGTCGACCTTCATCCCTCTCCTCTGCAGCTGAATATTCCTGAACTGACTCCACGCCTTTTTGCAGTAGTTCTGTAGTTTTTGGCTTAGGAAGATCATCTAAAGGAAAAAGAGCATTTTAAGTCAACAACCTGAACACAATGCTTGGGGGTGTTATCCAAATCACATAGATTCTGATCAAATATGACAAAGCTTCAAAATTACTCAGCTGTTTATATTTAAACTTTTTAATCACGAGCACCAGACAACTTATTGGTTTTAATCTTTTGTCTATGGACATCATGCTTTTTCTCTGATTTATCAACATCACAGTTTTAAGAAAAACATGTCCATCTTAATGGAGAGAGAAAGAGAAAGAAACCCTGCCTTGTCATAGCATACAGTAAGAAAATGAAAATGTGTCACAGAAAGATTTCCTTTAATACACACACCTCTTCTAAGATCCCCAAGGACGTCTATGCATCTTTTGCAAAAATACGAGGTGCATGATGTGTAAAAGTGTTATGCCGTCAAGCAAAGAATTTGAATGATCATGTAGAAAAAAGCATGCAACAAGCAGATTCATAGTGAATTAAACAGTGGAACTGGATCAAACTGGCAGACTTATAAATGTTTTCCCATGAGAAGCATATTTGTATAATTTACAAAAGGAATGATAGTGAAATGCCTTTTCTTCTTTAAAAAAATCTGAAGGAAAATTCAAAAAGCCAAATATACGTCTTGGATAAATGACTACATTTTCCTTTATCTCCAACTGGGCTGAGCAGTTGCAACGAAGTCATTACGTTACAGTAGTGATATGTTTTCTAATTCCATTTTATTCAGTTTTCCACAGTATGTAAATTATATGCACTGAATAACTATAATACTCTATAATACAGCACAAATGATAAACTGGTTAATATCTGTTACTAAAACCAATTCCAGGATGATAAACTGGAATGCCATTTAAAAAAAATGAAATAAAATTAAGCAACGAAAATTTACACAAGCAAAATATGAAGTGAAAATGGAAGGAAGTATAACGTGAGGAAAAAAAATTTGTTTGAAAAACTGAAGTCACGATCAGCATAAAAGAGGTTGATTTACTTGTGGTTTGCATGGGGGAAAAAATGGGGTTGTTCATGAGACCTTACCACAAGGAAGTGAGAAACCTGTTGCTGGCTTGTAGCCTGTTCCCAGGCAGACAAGGGAAACAATTCTTCCAAGTAAAAAAGAGGAAGGCAGCAGAGTGGAAACACAAAAACAACAAAACAGATTTTAAACATACTTGAGGCACTAAACGGCCATAGCAAACCTGTCAAATTTAGGAAAGAAAATGTCCATGGGGACACGGACCAGGATATAAAAGACCAGCCTGCTTCTCTTCTAAAAGCTGGCCATTACATTCCTTGCACGTCCACTCATAAATAGAGCCCGACCGATATGGATTCTTTTAAGCCAATGCCGATTCCGATATTTGGCAGAAAATAATTCCGATAAACTGATAAATCGGCCGATTAATTGGAAAAAAAAAAAAAAAAAGTGTTTTATTTATTTTTAAATTGGCATTGTGAAGTTTTGTCAAGTTTACTTACAGGCTTTTAAGCTGTTAGCTAACGCTATGCTGGATTGGCATAATGTGTTATTGCTAACATAATCAGACAGGAAGCTAGGTTAGCACAACTTTAGCAATGCAACGTAAAGTAAGACCGACGCGACGAAGCACAGGACACTATAATCACACACGGCAAACAGTTAAACTGAAACTGGAGACATGTTGAGTGTCGTCGTTATGAATGTACTGTCGTAGTACTGTGTAGTGCTGCTTGGCTGTAGCTGCAGCAGCAGCTACTGACAGTGGTGAGGACTGAGGATTGAATGGAGTCAGAGCTCCATCTAGTGGAAAAAAGTCGCAATGACATTCTGAACAATTCCTACACTTGACAGCATTTACTTTTTTATGATAAATTAAGAATATATTGGCGTTTAATCTGCAAAACTCTGGACGATTTTGGTTATTATGAAAAGGGCTATAATCGTCCTATCAATCGGTCTGGCTCTACTCATAAATGCATCCAGCCTGAAAGTTTCTTAGTACTTACCATCTTCATTATCTTAATATGAAGTTTAAAACTCTATATTAACAAGATTTACTAAAACAAACATAGTTAAAAGATTACATTTAAGTGCTAAACCCAAGTTTATTTCACTGTTTTCAAAATACACAAATCCCTTACCTTCCCATTCAAACTCATTGCTGTCAGAGGGTGTGTCCATGTCATCAAGATCCAGCTCTGTACTTTCCTCCAGCTCATCAGAGAAAACAGAACCTTCACTTCGGTCAAGTGTAAGACTAATTTCAGGTGCAGCAAGTTTTTTCTTCACCCTCTTGCCATGGTTCATCGCATAGTCTAGGACAGATGGCAAATCATTCAGTTATTCTGAGGTTGTAGAAAAAAATCTTGAAGATTAGTCAAATTTAATATGACGCTTCAGTAATCTCAGTCACAAATCAAGTGCTACTTTTAGTGTTTTTATTCAACTATCACTCCACTGAAACTCAGCAAACACTACCTACTACCTACTCCGACTACCAAGTTATCATCTGAGTTTTGACTAAACTTTAGAAATGTGCCAACATGGATAAAGATAAATATTATCTTTATTATTCTTTAATAACCCCCTCAATAGAAGCCATGATGTACAGTGTAGAAGTGTGAAACTAATGTATTGATTACCAGGTTCTCCCCCCTCAGTGGTTCCAGCAAAAAGATCATCATCAAGCTCCTCTTCTTCTGGGAGGGGCCTAATGTTTGATCGGAGAGTAATGTTGCCTTCAGTACGTGTAGAGTTCATAAACTTTAGAAAACACAAAACGTGTAACAAAATTATAACGCATGTGTAATCCAGTACCGTGGAAAATCCTCATCTTGCCACTCTTCCTTAAGTTCAACTCCTTCCATTCTCAAACGGGCTTCTGTTGTGGCTACTGACTCTTGCCGCTCTAGGCTGAGAAAAAGAAGCACAAAAACAGGGATTAATTTTTCACAGATATTAGTTTCAAACTTTAAAAAAAAGGTCCTTTTATGCTGCATATTTGTAAACATCAGGAACTGAGTGGTACAAATAAAGCACATGATTAGTTATCTTTCAGTGGTGATTTGTACAAGCATAATATGGTTACTGGAGTAATGTTGAAGATCAACTGATCTGCTAAAATACCAGAACAATATTTGTGTGTTAATATCCAAGCATCAAATACCATTTCTATACATTTAAGAATATAAAACAAAACAATGTGATGACTGCAAATGATTTCAGTCCTTAAAGCTGGTACCGAGGGGAGTTTACCTATATGATTTATCATGTTTTCTTTTCTTAATAAGTATTTGGGGACAAGGTAGACCAAATGCTGCATTTTTACTGGTAAAATGTTTGTCTATTGGTTCTTGGTGAAGGACATCCCCAAACGGCTTTCGGTATCATCCTTGTATACAAAAAAGTCACTAGATTTTCTGACACGTTTAAATGTGCTGTGGACCATTGATGATTACAAACTCTGCATGTCTACTGCCATTTTACTTTCACAATTTTTATTTTTATTCTGATTATAATCAAGAAAATCAAGTAAGACTACTTACATATCATTTATATGCCCTTATACTGATGTGCATGATGTATTACAACGTTCTTTTAGCAGAATATGACAGTCCCAGTGAACATTTACAAGTTTATCTATCATTCTCATTGCAAAACACATTCAATACTTTCACCCGATTCTTTTAGCATGTGTTATAAAATTTAATATGACAAACCACATCATCTTTGTACCAGCTGATAGATGCTGTGTGCTGTCAAACATTATACAGATTACAGTGGGCAAAACTCAAATCTCATGTTCAAGAATCTTGAGGGTTTCAGCTTGTAGCTGGACTCATAATCAGGTCACTGGTTTCTTGAAAAGCTTACAAGCTTAGTTTATAAACCACAAGACTACTAACTAATGCTGACCATGGTATCTGTATCGCTGCTACACAGAGCTCCTTTTGATGCACTAATCCACAACTGTATTTGTGCTTTTACACACTGACATTTTGAGGTTTTTGTATATAACAAATCAGTTTGTCTTCTTATACAGAGTGCTAATCCCTGCATAGCAATGGAAATCCAACTACAACAGCAATGTGGTTTCCTGGAAGGGAATAATTGCAATCCAGGTGCACTGACTAAATAAATGGAATTAGCTCCATTAAGAAGTCAATCAGAAAAGACAAGTGTAATTAAATGAAAAATACTTAATTATTCCCAGAGGGAAACCGTAATGTTGAAGTAGGCCTAGGCTAAAAAAAAAAAAAAAAAACATTTTGAAAACATTGCGCTTCACAGAGTTGAATAATGATGCACCTCAAAGAAAAGGCTAATCTTTTCTTTAATCATTAGTTTTCCTGCATCATGTTTTTGTCAACATCCTTTAAATACTGTATTTCTCTGATAAGATTTCCATCTTCAATATGTTTATTTTTTTGTCTTCCTATCTTTATCATGATATTGTTTTTTTGTTTCATTATTAAGCTTCATCGTTTATAGCAGAGCAATGCAATCGAGTACGAACTGCTCCAAGAATCTGAATGAAAGCAGGTGAGTTATCTCCTCAGCATGGTTCTGTTTACCATCAAAAAAAACAATCATTTTGTCTTTTTCACCTTGTCTGTGGGTGAGTAAAGAGTTCATTATGCGATCTTCAAGTTTAACTTTACGTCATGTCAATAAAATAGCTGGTCGTTCTATAGAGAAGCATTGCACTGTGTATGTTCAGGGGAAGATGTAATTTTACGGTTGCAGTGATGTACAATGTTGTGATGATCAACCGTCTGTTATGATGGTGTTTAACTGACTTAAATAATGGACCAATGGTTTTGTCTGTGGGCAAGTCTAGATCCAACATACAACACTCACCTTTAACTGATTGTGAAACAGGTTATGTTGAAAAGAAATGTGGGTGGAGGGGAGTCTTGTGTGTACTATCTTTTCTTTCTATGTAATCTTTTCTTTTTTTCCTCACCAGTGGCAAGATTTTGATTTAAGTTCAATAAAAACAAAAAACAAAACAAAAAAAAAATAAATAAATAAAATTGCATTGCCAGAATAATTGCACTACTCCAGTACTAACTTGCTGTACATCAAACGCCCATATTTGGCAAAGGCTAATCTAGACTGACAGATCATGGAAAAACAAACAAAAAATAAAATAAAACAATAAAAACACATTTTTTCCCCCAAATCTACAATGCCGGAGCAATGCAGTTTAACTCAAACCTTTATAAATGCATGTCAAAAAAAAAAAAAAAAAAAAATTACAAAATGTTGATGAGCTTGCCTAATGTTTAATGGGTATTAAACAATCTGAAATCATATGTTAATAGGTATCAGATTTACTTAAATTAGTCATTTGATCCATAACCAGTGGTTTTATATATTCCATACACACACGAGTCAAAAGTATGGACACACTTCCCCATGAAACTAAACTGGAAAATATGTTCAAACTTTGAACTGGTAGGGTGTGTATAAATGTTGGTTGAATGAATGGAAATGTGATTGTGAAACCAGTGTGAAGCCAAATGAAGCCGGGACCAAAACAATAACTTGGAGCCCCCCAGAATGTCACAGGGCTCTTATTCCTGCTGTCTGATTGTTCTTTTTTTTTTAGTCTTGTTTATTAGAAACAGTGTTAATTTGGAGGGAAATCTGAACATTCAGACTTTATTCAGACATCAGGGAACAGCACAGACCTAACAGGGTGAGTATATCGAGTATAAAACCAGAACCAAAAAGTGAACATTCATTCTTCAAACATTTGATGCTTTAATTTGGACATTATAAATGTGTAAACACAGTTTGCATGTGTTCACTGTAAAGTCTGACAGCAGCAGGGAGGAAAGACCTGCGGTATCTCTCCTTCGCACTGCAAGGATGGATGGATTTTAAGTACCTTTTGTTTTTAAGTAATCAACATAAACGCCAATCACCAAAAACGCATACCTTCCAATGGGTCCAGGTGGGGAATGTGGCTGTGGGAGGCTGACAGGGGTAGAGCTTCTTCCACCCGACGGCTTCTGCACGTTGTCTGGAGTTGTCCTTCCTGGAGGCATACTTCTTGTTTTGGTTGGACTTTCTTCAAATGCCTCTTCGCCATTTTCGACTGTAGAAGCTGTGCTGATCTGAAGTTCGTTTAAATCCTCGTCATCACCTTCTCCCGACACTCCGGAAGATGAGGGACTAGAAGCCTGTCTGTTTTCCAATGTTTCACGATTCCTGCTGGGTGTGACAAAATCTTCGCTGCTATTGTTCAAATTACTTTCACCTACACCCTCCAAAACCGCTTCACTTCCTACCACATCCGATGCCATAACTTTATTCTCCGCTCACCCTGTTGCTGGAGCGAATTAGTGACAGAGCTCTTTTAAAAATGGTCAACTGGTTTCCTAAATTGTTCAGCTAGCTAAATCGGACTTACACAATTGCTTCAGAAGTTTGAAGCTAGTGGACTAGCGCTCGCCTGCAGTACTGCTAGCCAAAAGCCGTGTCGCTAACACATAGCTATGCTAACTAACAGCATATCTGAAAAGCCAAAAAGTGTCAAATATCACATTGGGTGCTCAGATTTAGTCACCTTCTCTAAATGCGTCACAGTGTGAAGTTGGGAGTCCAAAAGTGTGCTAGCTCTTCATATGCAATGGTGCGCAGTGAACCCACTTATCAGTTCCCTTCCTTCCTTCAAGTCACAGCTCACTCCTCCTCTCATGCTAACGTAACAAACATTTGTCATGCTAGCTTTACGGCTAAAGCAGGCTAATTTAGCCAATAGCCATGCCTAGTGGCAAAAAGTGTTCTTCCGTTAATGTGAATGTGGGAAGTCCGACAGCAACGACACATTAGGATTGCCCATTGATTTAAATATAAAGTCAGTAAATGTTTTAATTTAACTTTTCAAGGCTTCATGTCATCCATCGCCACAAGTATAAAGAATGAGCATAGGCAGTTTATGAAAAAAAAAAAAAAAAAAAAACTGTCCTTGGACATAAACGTATGAAAGAGACCCCCCGCCCCTCCCCTTAAACTCCGGCTAAAAAAAGACGCAAAACAACCTGTCCACACAGATACAGTTTGTGGTTGGTGTGTGTATCCCATACATCTTACAGCTTGGTGTGTCACTTTGTGGTCATTTCCCACCGCATTATGGATGTTAAAATTGTTTTACATCTGTTTGTGGTTGTTTTGTGCCCCAGCTTTGGTTGTTTTTGTCACTGCTCATGTCTACCATTTTGCTCATCTTTATAGACTATTTGTTATTTGTTATTTAGTCTCATAATGGTATTTTTTGTTGTTTTTGTTTCCCCCCATGTAATTAGTTTAAGTGGTTTTGTGTTATTGGTTGTTTGCTTTGTAACCAGTTTGTTTAACTTTCAGGTATTATGTGGCATAATTTGGCTGCTATGTGTGTTGGCGTTTTATCTATGTGGTCATCTTAGAGCACAGCTCTCATTATGTCTCTGTTTTGTCATAATTCTAAAGGCTATATGTTTCTGGGATAAGGTGTTAAACATCTAGGCCAGGGCACCTTTAAAAAATTAGATGTCAAGAGTTATAACTTTCCTGGTTTAATACATTTTTAGAAAATCTGTAACTAATAAACAAGGCCAGAACAACTTAAATAATTATGGTTTTTGTTTGTTTGTTTCTTATTTACAATCAATTTACTGGAATTGCAAAAATTAAGGTTACAATCCTAAAATCAGATAATTGTGTTGAATATGATTATGTTGATTAAACAACATACTTTTTGTCTTTATGGAACAAGAACATTTGTCCAGTGAGATAAATATTTGGAACATATAAAAGTTTGACAATAAATTCTGAACTGCAGACAGTTTTATTTTATGTTTGCTGCCTTAAGTTATACTGTGTTACCAAATACATAAAAATGAGTACCACAATGCAAGTAGAACTCATGAAACAAAATACAGGCTTCGGATATATTTATTTTGTACTGTCCACTCCAGTTTAAGATAAATGGCACAGATTGAATCTTTTCACAAATCTGCAATCCCTCATTGTAGAACAAAACATTTTCATGTGCTTAATGGTGTAATATTAGAAATGAGTTCTTAATTGTATTTCTTTCCCCCATTAAAAATTCAATTTGATTCTGGACCAGCTGCACTGATCACAGCCTTATTTTTACCTGAAGTGACCAGTCTTTTTCACTAGGTGGCGGCAAAAGCTCACTTAAACGCTTCTTTGGAAACACCTCGGATACATATCTGCCATAACGCTAGTGAAAGCTAAAAGTATGTTGTTTTTTTAGGGAAATCTCACAACTGTTCTAACATTTACAAGAACCTTTACAAAATTTAATTTACATTTCCAGTTTTGTCTAATTGTAGCAATGATATGCTATCATGTCTCCTTTATAATTCAGGAACAATTACTTAAAATTGTTTTTAATTTCTCAGAATGACATGGTTACAGATATCCCTTAGGTATGATTATATTATTAAGAATTTCTGATAAGATTAATCAACTTTGATATCTGGGGACAATCCAAAGTGCCTTTTTTATTTACAGACCTTAGTAAAGAAAGAAAAGCAAATACTCTAATATAGTTTGGTTGGAATACAGTGATGTGGCCTGGTTAATGCTTTCTAGATAATTCAGTTATTTCTAATTAACACATTGCTATTTACTCTGCTGGATCATTAGGCCTCATCACAAAGGGATTATCCAGGCGAATTGAGAGTTTATGCTTCCATTCCACTTTCCATCGTGGTGCTGTATGCTAATGAGTCATGAAATTGCCTAAGAAATAAAGAAAACGTTGCTTCTTTTGCCAAGAAATTTCTATTCAACGATATTATACCATACGCATAAATAACAACAGTTAAAAGATCTTAGCTAAAAGATGTGCACAAATAAATAAATAAACAAAAAAATAAAAATGTGATTTTCAATGTGATTTTAATTTTTTTTTTTTTATTCAGCTGAAGAGAAATCATGTAATGATGCTTTGTCGTGTTGGATAGTCTTGTTCTTTATAAAAATTAAGCCAAGACAAAACATGCATTATTGCATACACAGAAGGACCACAGTACTCCGTGAATTGATTTGAGCCATAATTGTCTGATTCAGGATGCATCTGGATATTTTTCCATTTTAAAAGATCTTGAGCAGACCTCAAATTTCATCATAAAAACGAGGTTGCATTATAGTATCAGAAACAGATGCTGCATCTTATATGTGAAGCAGAGTCATTAAGAAGATCTTTCAACCAATTTCCATAAATGGGGTAGCGGGAAGTATTTAGGCTACCCGAAGTATATCACTAATGAGAAAAGACAAAAAGGATTCATGTGCATGTTTTATGCAATCTCTTTTTGGGTGTAGATGAATAATTATTTATGATTGCAAAGCCTAAAAGGGAGGCAAGAAGATAGCGACTGCAAAGAGACTGGTGAAAAATTTAAAGAGGAAGTTAAATGAATATTTAAGGGAAGATGAAATATTTAATGGAAACAAATGAGCAAAACATTTAAAACAGCATGATAAATAGTAGTGAGTACCATTAAATTGGCTCTTATAATTTCTGCTAGATACTGCAGTAGCCGCAAGGTTTTGCTCATACTTGTAATGGTGTGAATTGAGGACTCCAACAATTGTTTTCACCATGCCAGTCATAAAATGAGGACACAGAGTCTGTAACCCGGAGCTAACCTCCTATCTGAGAAATATTAGCCTTTGATTCAGTGTAGTTTGTATTGATGCCACAAGGCAGAAACAATTCATGTTTTATTGACCCTCTTCACACTGAGGTTAAGGGTTTTGAAGAGAAAACATAATGACATAAATTCTGAACCAGATTACAGTTAATTTCTCAAGAGACATTTTGCAAAAAGAAGTTATCATAACATTAGTGTTCTAGTCTGTAACCCACATGTACAGTTCATTTTGTGCATTTTCACCTTCTAGTGACAGAAGAAAAAATACTGGAGTGTCTAGCAACACACGTTCATTTGTTTTCCAAATGCGAAAATAATTAAATCAGCAAACAAATAATTATTCAAGTCAATGAGAACAATTATCTCAAAGACGCCTCTGAGACTTGGATGTGCATACTGAATTGATTAATTATCATCCTGAAGATAATTGAGTGGAGCTAGATCTTTTGACTGCGTACTCTGAACACAGATCCGGTACAACAACAGCATCATGTAATGAAAACACAAGTGAACAATTTTGTGAAAGTTATCATATAAATCAATAAATAAAAACAGCTGCAAAATTCCTGGATCATGAAGTAGCTGCTAAAAATGAATCCATGAGCAGAAATGAAGGGCATTCATCTCTTATGTGAACTTAATGAACCTTAGGTTTTACAGCATATTTGAATCCTCATTAATCTTCTTAATAATATTTACTACAAAGGTAGCAACATTCTGACTAGTTTTTACTGGTTCAAGTTCAACTTTGCCATCAATGCTGTGTCATGCCCTTACTAACCTGTGAGCAGACTATTACTTACTTCTGAGCCAGACAGAGATCATTACCTCTGTGAATGATGGCAAGGCAGCCGGAGCCCAGCAGCTTTATTTCCCAGCCCAGCTCGGCGGACGCAAGCCATCACATCCTGTTAACAATTCCATGGCTCCACCATAAAGATAAGCTCTCTCAATCAGCCCTGTCTGTCTCAATCGCCACTGAGGGACCGTAAGTCCTCACAGCCCGGGAACGGAGTGTGACTGACACCATTTAGATGATTCAGCCAGATTCACTGGGCTGTTTATTTCCACTCTGGACCACTGTTGTCTGATTATGGGAGTTCATTAAATATTTATTTTTGATATCAGCATATTCATGTTCATGTAATCAGTCTTTTTACTCTGAGTAAATATTGGATAATTTCATGTGGAATCTTACCAAGATGAATGAAGTCAAAGGCTTTGACATTTTAATCAGAGTGAAGCCAATTGTCACTGTCAAACCACATGAAGGTCATCTCAGTTGCTAAGAGTCAGCTCACCGTAACATTTAATCTGTACATCCTAATAATTCGTTTACATGTGAGATCCGGTTGATATTTTATGTATAAGCACACATTTTATTCAAGGCCTTTTATTCTATTAACCTGTCTTGTCTTTATTAGATCCTTTCTAAGATAATTCCCATATGGCTTAGCCTTTGATAAATATGCTTTTAGGTCTACCTAATTAATGCATTCCGCTGTGATTTTCTTCACTTGTCACCCACTCTTTAACCTCATAGCGAAGGAACAGGCTTTCCCTACTCAAATTAAAGGTCCTCTGAGACGCCGTACATGTGCGAGCTAATGATGTATTGAGCTGCACAACCTGATAACTTATCTTGAGGGCCTTGTTGAAACATTTTTTAGTAAAAATGAATTGCATGACCTCACTATTATGGAGTGTGGATATATTTCAAGCAAACATGTTTTAGTTTATTATGCCAGAATTAAGGGATAATTCTGACTTTTTCTCAGTTTGATGATCCCACAAGGTTTTTTTTTAAATAGGGATTTGATTTTTTTTAATTTGTGATTAGATTATTGCTGTTGCTGATGCATCTAGTACTTGTTGCCAAATTACTTTAAATAGTATTTGATTATTTGTACCAAAACTGCAGAGTAGAATATCTATAATGTTTTAACTGGCTGCACAGTATGTCTTTACAATTAACCAAATATTAATAAATTTACATTTAGATTCTCATGGGCGCAGACCAACAAAGCAGCAGCATGCTGTTGAGACAGCATTTCTGAGGGGACACAGGAGAATATATCTCCACTAACTAATTTACAATATACCGATTAAATAAAGCAATTCAGCATTTTACATTAAATGTACCACTCAAAATGCCTTTTTAAAGCTAGCATTGCTACATTTTTCAGCCCTGTGTCCAAGGGACCAGCATTGGTATAATGAATGGAATAAGATTGTGAACAGCATATAGACTCTTGGCCTTTATAATCACAAAATCTGCTTGTTAATATGAAGACCGTCCGCACTCCTGTGAGCACAATACATTGCCTTGTATTTAAAATGGCACATCATTAGAGCAAATACCACATTAATAGAGTTTGAGTTACTTAGATGTTGCTTAGAAATGTTGCCACCATACAGATAGTATGGACTTCAACATTTGGTGTTAAATTTGTTATCTGTTGACACTTTAACAGGTCCCAGAGTGCTAGATGCTAAAGCAGTGTTTTCACAAATTGTAAACATTGTGTTAAGTCTGTCCAGGACAAGCAAAAAACAAAATGGTGTTTTGGTCAGTAAACATGTGGGATAAAAAATATACAAAATATAAATGTGCATTTTGTTCAACTGTCACGTCATACAGAAGAAGCTTCATGACAGATTATATTATTGTCTGTTCCCAGCAGGCCACACAGAATAATATTCATATAAATTAACCATAATTTTAATAAGTGTATTCTTTACTGCCTTTATATATTATTACTGACGTGTTTATTGGATGCTCTCAGAACCTTTTACCCACTCCGAGACCATTCAGCTATAGATATGGGAAATGGTTATGCAATCTTCCATTTCTGAGAATTCAGCTAGTTACTTCAGTTTGCCTTATGGGGATGCAAAGATGTAGAATTACTGAGTCACATCACCATCCCATGAGAAGTTTTCTCAGAGCAGACATCGTATGATACACATAGCTTTTATGATCACATTCTGTTCAAACTAAACACATTCCAATTTTCAGAATAAATTAGAAGTAATTTTAGGTATTGTTATGTTATTTTGTACTAAATATACACTCCGTTGAAATAACATTTACCTTTTAATGCTTGTGAAAAAAATGTAGGTTAAGTAAATTAACACTGGCCAGAGTTAATATTTAATGTAATATGTTATACATTAAGGTAAAGCAGTGTATATAATAATAATAAATTTCCCATACAATCAAATTCGCTAAAGACAGTTGCCTTAAAAGCCCAACACACTAATTCTGTGACTTATTGTTGAGGCAAAATAAAATTTTGACACTTGACTTAGATATCAAACAATGGTTACTACATGCATTGTCAAAATGCCAACAAAATCTCAAAGTCAAAGACTGATCAATCCCTCAGCCAACACAAAAACAATTTTAATTTATCCTGTCAGAAAATCTTATCGGTGTCTGTCAGCGCATACATCTTTCATCCAGTGTGTGATGATAAAAAAAACAACTTATAATTACTCTTGTTGCCTCTGTTTTACAATAAATGTTTAAGCTACCATCTACACAAAACAATAAACATTGCGTACAACCCCCCCCTTATTTTCTGGCTTCAAGCCCTCTAAAGAATTTATTCACAATTACAGCCAAACAGTAGAACTACAAAAATCCTTTTCCTTGTCTTTTAAAAAGATGAAATATTTTCTCTGCTGTGTAATTCTCCTCTCTGTATTTCGAGAGATACTGACCTAAAAAGGTTGATCAAAGACTGTTGGAACTTTACAGCCTGCAGCAACCAATAAATTGGTCCATTCGATGTTTTGCACTGACAAATTATTCTCCAGAGTACTAACATTCTTGGTAGCAACTCAATTAGCAAGAGACAGATGTAGCAAGAACTCACATTTATGTTTCATAGACATTTCAATATTTTATTATTTCAGTGCATGTTGGCACCGAGCCTTTTATATCATAGAAATGATAACTGTTTGCTAATTCCCACATAAAGAGATAGTTGTTTTGGTCGTTGTTGCAGAACTATGGGGAAACTGTTCTCTCTTAAAAGGTTTCATGTTTCCTGCACAGTGTTTTAATGGCCTTCAGCATCCATCTGGTTTAATTTTTCTATCAAAAGCCAATATTTCTTGTTGTGATTGAGGGGACCCCACTCACTGTCAATGTTAAAAGATGTCAGCAATGGAGAAAAAAATAAATAATAAATATTATACACGTTTTATTGTCACTTTTGTGATATTTGAATAAGTAAACCTAATGTGTGAGTTAAAAAACAAAAAAAAGTCTATCATGTAGCATGAGAGCTGATTGAAATAACTGTAAGGTAATTAGTATAGATAAAGCACCCATTCATTGTTTGTGACTGAGAACACAGAACATTCACATATGTCCAAAAAAAGAAAAATCATCTACCCAATCTTCTTTGCACAAGGGAATTCATACTGTCATTAATATGCATGGGTCCCTCTTGTCTGTTTTCGGGCATTTGGTATTAACCCTCAGAAACACTGGTGACCTTTTGCACGAAACCATATGGTTAACACTGAGCGATCTCTCTGCTGTTCAAGCATCATTTACTTCTGAAAGGCATAAAAAAAAACAGCTTTACAACACAACTCAGTGGAGACAGGTGAAAAAATTGAGGCATTCTTTCAGTAGAAATCTAACATGTTATGAGACTTCAATGTATTTTTAGTCCTCCATACACAGACCATTTACACATTTGAAGTAACTCCTATTTCAACAACATGAAATTAAATTATTCTCTACTTCTGAAGATAAAAAAATCAGGATCTGATGAACAAAGAAAGATATGTTGTAGGACTAACACATCTACAGAGGTCGGGGGGTGGGGGGTGGGCAGATAGCTGAATTGGAACTTTTATGCTCTTATTGTACTTTTGCCAATAACATTTGAGAATACAAGACAGCATAATTAACTTCCATGAAATGCTCCACCACGTCAATCCTTTGCTTTATTAACAAACAACAAAGTAAATCATAAATTGGATATTGAATTGTATGATTTGATGAAAAAACACAGGACTGAATTGATAATGACATCTAGCCATGACAAATAATATCTCTTTCTTTTAATTATTACATATCAACACACATTGTTTATCATTGAAATAAACAGATGTGTTGTTGATGTAACTCATGAACATTAAATAGATATGATATACAATTTGTACTCCTTGTGGTACAAGGTGTCAGAATGCTATGTAAATGTTTATGGTGACATTTTCATTATAGGTGGTATATGGCCTATACTGTACACTGTGTAAGCACTGATGTTTATTGTGATGTGCAACTGAGCATAGCTTTCTCTGTATGGATATGAATCATAAAAAGTCTCTACAGGTACAGACAAAGTACACTTCTTTAGCACACTAGTATTAATGCTAATGAAGATTAAATGGGATTATGCTGTAAATGCTTTGTTTATTCACTGCAAACACTACATGGAATTAGCTGGAGCTTAGTCTAGTTAGAGCTTGTTCAAAATCATATTAAGCTTTGTTGCATGTGCATATTATGAAGTACAGTAACGTATACAGTATAAGAAGATTAGTTTATTCAAGGTGAAAGAAATCAGTGTTGTTTCCAGTGATGATTTCCATTTGCATTGTCAATAAGGCCAACATTTTAAAAAGCTTTATAAGATATATTTTACTTGAGTACTTTATGCGTTTGGCTGCCTGCTACACGGGGATCCTCTATAGCACTCTAAAACAAAAGGAAGCAGCAACTGGAACAACAGCTGCAGAGCTCATCACAGTTGGAGATTGAGCTGAAATAGTTTAATATTTTAGATCAAAGTGAAAGTTGAGGGGAAAAAAGCTGAAAGCAGAAAGCATCTTTGTAGCAGCATGTGAAAATGTCTTGCAGCATAGCTTGAAGAAGACAACCTAAAGGTTGACGAAGACATCAAACACTTCTGCCTCCTACTGAGGAAATACAGGAGATTTTTTTTTAGAGTAAGCGAGTCTGTCTTTTAGCTGGCAGAGATTTCAGAATTGGTGTTGTACTTAGCAGAGGGGATGCACCACTGGGGTGCTACCTGGACAGGCTTCCTAACCACAGACCTCACCTAGAATGGGTCATTAGGACTCTGCCAAAGATGGATGGCAACTTTCTGCACGACTTCCCGCCAGTGCAAGAGCAGGACCAGGTTTTCCTCTGGTCCCTTAGCCTGCTTGCTGACCTGCTCCTGGGTCTTAGTTACCATTCAGGGAGCCCTGACCTGAAAAGCAGGCTTGGCAGCAGAACCAAGGTCCCACCCTCCCCAAAGAAATTAGAGGCGGTAATCTTTCAGGAACAACTCGCTAACCTTCCCAGACCATGTAAATGTAATAGATGCAGCTGATTGCCCTGCTTCTGCTTCTCAGCCCCTCTGTATCTTGCTGTCAAATGGCCATGGCAGGTTGTGTCCAATTTGTACATATTTGACAGCATAGAGGTGACAAATGATGGGTAGGGCAAAAAGAAGGTTACATTTAAACACAGTACAGGTCAATGGGGTAGATGGCTGAATGCTAAATCATTGTCAGGGAAACTAATGATATAACATTATAAGACAACAGAGCAGGGCAAAAGATAAAGTGGTGCATGTCATACTGATACTATAATCAACCAATGTCTCTTTTAACTGCACATTCATCTTGATTTTGCATAGACATTCACATATTCTAGCCACTGCTGAATGGTAACATTGAGGAAACCCATCCAAACAGTTATTTACGCAGCTGGATCCTTTTGTGTAACACAAGAATATTAATTTCAGCGTTAGTGTTGTTAGATGTATAATGATAGCTTTTCTGCTCAATACTTCTGAGACTTCCCCAGTTTTCCTTTGATAAAAAGACTAAATACACTTTGTTAAGCATTAGAAACAAATATTTAATTCGCCGGGTCTAATATGTGTTGCACCTGCTGTAGCAATTTCAAAAACACACAGGAAGTCAGAATAACCAACACAGAAAGAGCCTGGGAGCTGAAGCACGAGTTGTGGCATCTTGACAAGTCTTTAAGTAATTCTTACATGAACAAACACCCTTAGGCTCACTTGCTTCATTGCTTAAGTCAAAACCAAGAGAACAAATCCATTAAGCTAAAATAGAAATCAGACAGGTTGTGTCCACTTTTTAAATCAAAAAGCTGAATAAATTTTATGGTTATCTCGATTTTGTTGATGGAAAATTCCAGTGAATTCAAAAATTAATACTATTTCTCAATGATATTTCAGCTCTTGTTATAAGCAAAGGCATCTAATAATGGCAGCTAATAATAACCACTGGTGCAACCTACCTCCATGTGGCTGGAGGTTATGTGGACATGGAGAGTCCAGGAAGCTCAAGGACGGCTCACACTCCCAGATTAAACAACGTTCACTCTCTGTCAAATGCCTGGCTCCCAAAACTGCCAAGCCGGAGGAAAATGAGCCCGCCACATGACCCTCGCTGTGGATGACAGGATAAAACACAAGATAGTTGTGCCTGAAGGAGACCCAGGATAACGAAATAATTTTTAATCTCTGTCCCTTCAAGGCACTTTCAGCACCTGTTATTCTTGATGGCACTATGAGAGAGGGCAGCTCGTAGATTCATTCTAAGCCGGGTAATTATTACACTAATTATTCACTTTGGTGTGGGGTGATTACCGGTCCTCGTTCAGGTGAATACTCGCCTGTGCGTACACCAGCTGTGGCCAAAGCAGCTTGGTGGAACAGTTGTTCCACTCCTTTTTCCCTTGCAGATATTTGACCTCTTGTCATGTTTGCAATCTGTACTTCGGGGGGGAGAAAAACATCCAGAAACTTTTAATTGCCAAATAGAAACAGAAGTGAAAGGCACAGGTTTGGCCATCTGTTCCCATCATCTCTTTAGCAACAAAATGTCCTATTTAAACATGCTGCATGGTTACATTATCATGTTTGATGGATCCATGAGACTTCGGAGTTTCTAATAGAAGAATTGTTGCCACGCTGCCCTGTCTAACAAAGAGACATTATTTCTCTTAGATTAATGAGTACTCATAGTATTTTTCTCCTCTCCTTAATAATTAATGAATCAAGATATATTCTTTTCATTAAACAGGATGCATAAGTAATCAGAGCTTTAGGGTTCAAAAGCCCCCAAGACAAATATTTTTACTCTTTGACTAGATTTAATTCAATTAGTAGAAATACGACATCAAATACTATGCCACCATTAAGAGATCTTTCATGTTAAAAATGAGAATAATTAATATTTAATCTAGAATCAAATAAAACAATTACTTTATGATGGCGTGGCATTAAAAACATTTTCTTATCCTTAATTGTGCAGGTATGGTTAAAATTAAATCGAAGTGCCACGTTTTCTGTCTAAATTAAACCTGATCATGACCATGATTAGATGGTTAAATCCCTAATTCCTAGTGTCTTTATGTACTTCTTTCTTTGCTCATGAATTTTCTGAGATTTTGCTATTTAAGAAACTAGCACAGATATATTATATACTGTCAAATGATCCAGTAAAAGACAAAAAACAAAGTTCTAACTTCACTATCAGGCCTGTGGACCCTCAGCCCCAAACCCACTCATGTCTACTGAAGACATAACTGCTTAAAATTGGTCATGAATATTTAATTTTTTCAGAATAGCTAAATAATTCAGTACAATAGCTGGACACTGTCAATTTTATAAAGCTTAAACATTAATAATGGTTAAGGTAAACAGTGTTTTGGTTGCTGCAGATTTGTTACCTGCACTAAGTAAATTGTGTAGTTGGTCTAGCAGGTTTGCACAAAAAGTTATCAAAAGATTTGCATGAAAATTTCTTACTTGACCTGGGGCATGTTTAAATTTAGTGTTAACTTCTAATGTTGATCCAGATCTATATTTGGTCTTTTTTTATTTAGTTGAGGCAGAGGTTTGCAGTTTTAAACCTCACTTTTTGTGCTTTTATTTTACAGTGTCAGAGGGATGTTCAATATGTATAGATGCTAAATAAACTACTACTCATAATTTGGTTTTAAGTAATATATGGAATAATGGTACAAAGGGCTTTGTCTAAGACCTAAATTCATTGTTAGTTTAATCCCATTTATAGGATCTGTTAACATTCAGAAAAAATCCTTTATCTCTGGATTTATTGTGTAAACACTCAACAATTAACTGCATTTGTATTACAAATGACAAACTGGAGCACTGATCCCTTACAGAAAAAAGTGCTTTAATCATAGAAAACAATCAATATTTTATTTAAAAAAAAGTCTTTTATATATTAGAAATGTGCAGAAAAAATTAAGTTTAATGTCATTTACAGTTAAGTGAACTTTAAATCTGTAAATATCTTATATAAAAACTAAATAAATCATTTTCTTGGATGCAAAATCAATTAAAATATTGGGACAGTATTATATCTGCACACTTGCAAATGGAAACATACACACTAGTATATTACTTATTAAACTAAACACTGCATTTCTTTTTGCAATACAACCTCACATATTCTAAAACACATATCTTACTAACCTTGAAAAAACTCAAAAAAAAAAAAAAAAAAAGTGTTTTAAAGTTGGAAACCCAGTTCTTTTTCTTTAAAAGGTCAGGCTTCACTGTGCGTGCTCTTCTATGGCAATAAAAATGCTCTGTAACACTGTGACTACTGATTGCTATCCTCTCTAGGCAATGTCGATTTTGTGGAAGCATTTGCAGATTAAGTCAGCAGGATGTCAAGGGCCCTTGTAGCAGCAGCTATCTTGTCTTAGCGAAGGGTCCGAAAGCCCTTGTCTATTACTGGAGACACCCCAAGGACAGATGTTTTAGGCTTAAGGGTGTGATAGAGAATAATAGCACATTAGATTCATAATGTATCTTGGATGCATGACTCGGGGGAGACAGAACTCCAGGGTAATCCAAATTCATTTCTCTCTCCCTCATTTCCTCCTTTCTTTCTTGTCTTTCTTTGCTGTATTCAGAGTTGTGTCCTCTCTGCCTCTTGAGGTGCTGAATCTTTGCCTGAAGCTATGCGCAGCACAGTCCATTCATCAAAAACATGACCCTCTTCAGTGAGGGACATGATGCTATGGTTTAATGAACGTATGCGTGTCATATCTCTGTACATAGGGGAAGGAATCTTTACTTTTTACAGGCCATGATAACATAAAAAATACACAACAGAACAGCTTTCTGTGTCTTCTGTGTCCCTCTCGTCATTCTTCCTGTTATATGTGTAATTATTCCACCAAAAACAATATTGGAAGGCTGAATATTATTGTAATATATGAGGCTTCATTAGCCAACATACACATAGAAGTGTGTGTGTGTGTGTGTGTGTGTGTGTGTGTGTGTGTGTGTGTGTGTGTGTGTGTGTGAGTTTGATTATGTTGGAAAAACTGCAAGGAAAACAAAAGTTGTCATTCAATCTGTTACTTCATTTTTGAACAATATGTAATGAACAGTGCAGGTGTAGCATTCCCCGGTTGAGTTATTTATTGTCATACATCATATGAAAATTGGGGTAAAAAGCTTTTCATTTAGTCCCAGCATGACTATGGTGTACTAATGAACACTAGTTATTTGAAATGACCCCACCCCCCACCATCACCACCAACACAGAGCCCCCACCTCTATCTTCTACCTCAGGCCAAGGGTATACCTTGATGAGTGAAGAGGGAGGCTAATTCACTCCTCAGGCTTAATTAATCCTATGTCTTATTTGATGAATGGCTCCCAAATTGTGCTGTAATAGTGGTATTTTTTTTCTTTTTTTCTTTTTTTTTTTTTTTTTTTTTGGAGGGGGCTACAGAGCTGTGAGTTGATTGGGAAATAGGAGAAAGTCAAAGACAGGACTTCCACGGGGCTTGACTTAGGGCTTTGTTTGCAAAGTTGTTGTCCTCTGTAGACCCTTTTGGCCCTGTCCTCTGACGTCAGGCCAGCTGCAGAGAGTGATAGTTTGCTGTAGGGAACATGTGTTTATGGATATCTCCCATCTAGGACCTCCACAGGAGTCCATTGCCTTTGTCACACAGTGGGTTTGTCCCTTTTGCCAAACATGATTTGTTGCATGTAAATACTCAGAGTGCCCCGTAATGTTCTTTCTACATGAATATCTGCCTCAGGGGGGCAACACATTACAATGATAAATTCCATGTTTGTCTTTCTAATGATAGGTGCCGAAAGTGCTCAAAACCAACAGTTATTCTTTATGATAAAACTAAACGTGTTACCTAAACTTTGAAGTAGTTTAACTAAAGCTAAAGCTGAAGCTGCTCAAACACATGCAGAACTGCCTTGAAAGTAAATTAAAATTAAACTATTTCTATGACTTCGGGCATACTTTCTGCACATCTGCTGTGTAAAATGATTACTGTTTTTGATGTGTTATAAATGTGTCAACAGACACACAGTCTAGTTATGCTCTCTGATTTGGGATTCCTGCTTGTGTTCTGTTTAATATGAATCCTTTTGTCACAAAGCCATCTGCTTTAAGTATGCATTGTCCTAACAGAGGCAGCACTTAAAACTAACGATGTCATAAATTTTTCTGGCTAATGTGGCAGTTGTAAAGGGAGCTTCTGTGAGTGGGGTGAGGGTACAGCGATTTGAAAGGAACGATGATGAAATTTGGTGGCCTAGCCCATGCAATGAACTTGATTAAACTAATCTCATCTCTATCAAAGCATCACTCAGATCCTGCTTGTCCCATTATTCATAGCAATGGGATAATTACACCAAAATGCATGGGGCCAGACAGATAGTCCTGTGACACAGGCCCTCAGATCCTGGACCATGCCTCCACTTCTATGCAGACCATTTCTTTTAAACACAGATTAATTACGGTCAATGGGATGGTTCACATCTGTCACTCTTAGAAAAATGGAAATTATTGCCCTCAAGATGATAAAGGATTAATATTAAGTCATCTTCTGGTTGGAGCAGATGCAGATACAATGCAGATAAATACAATCAGCTTTTACATCTGAGTGTTTGAACAATGTGGGTAAACAGCAGTAATAGACTTGAAACCATCAGCGTTGATAACTAGTACCTAAAAACTCATAACCTCCTCAAACCAGTGTGTGTTGTTATGACAAATGACTCAAGTATATTTTGCTTGACTGCATGTGTGTCTGTGTATTTCTCCCAGAAATACATTTATGTAAAACAAAGCACACATGCAATTTGTTAAAGCAACTGCAGTCATGCAGAGCAATAACCTTTTAATGCATTTCAATTTGTCAGCATTTTAAACAAAAGTCCAGAGACTTTTCTTACAAATATTTCCCTTTGTTTTTAATTTACAACAAACTTATACATGAGTACCTTTTGTTCACTGGTGGGATGAGCGTATCTGTGCTTACATAATGAATACATATAAACAAGTATTTTATATGTTGTGCAATTTATTTTCAGGTATTTACATTTACTTCCTTTGATTGGTGTTTTTTCCTAAAATTAATTGAGTCTTTTCTTGGTTTGTTTTTGGATTTTTTTTTATTTATTTTTTAACCAACATTTGCCTTTGTTTGGATGGCTTCATCAAATGAATGAACATTTTGATCAGCAAAGCAGTGTGAGGTTTATAGGGACCTCCTGGTCCACAAACATGTGCAGACACACACACCCCCAAGGGACTCCTGAGGGACAATGGGGACCACTGAACAGACATGAGCAATAGACACCCAGTCAGTAATTATCTCCTGCAGTGTATGTAGCTGGTGAGCCCTGCCCTGCCACGGTCAGAGCTGTGCAGCCCTCAGTGCTTATTTGCAGGTTGTTTTTTTTATAACCACCACAGACATTGTGCTTTTCTCATCATAAGCCCCAAGGATGTTTTTCTGCAGTTCACCCTTTCAACTCTGTTCCTGAGGACTGGCATCCAGTCACTGACAACTGACCATACCACTTGAAACTAACAAGATTATTTGATTGCAGAGTACTCTGGGTTTTCCTTTCTTTTTGTTTTTGAAGTATCAGACACACAGAGTGTAAATTTTTATATTAGTACACAAATAAAAAGTTTTCTGAAAGTGTATTTTAGGTTTTTTTTATTGTTGTAATCCAGCTGTGCCCATATTTTTTAATCTACAGAGGTTTATATATTGAATTAAAAGTGCATATTAATTAACACTCCTGTCTTTGTGCTGTAATTCTTTCTATTTGGATGTGGTCCAACACAGTAAATATGCTCTCAGATGCAAATGTTTATTGCTGTGTTGTTTGTAATAGTCACCTCTCACTGAACCAGCATTTTATGTGATTTGACACAACAGTTAAATATTGCAAATAGAAGCTATTTTAAAGTGGAATACAAGAGGTGAAACTTAATTGAATGCAACATTTTAAATGCAGCTTTACATTTTCCTAAACAACTCACCTGAGCATTTTGAACTGAAATCAAGATATTATGCTGCATCATCAATGCTGCATTTTGCTTTTACATCTCTGAGGGAATAGAAGTAACATATTATATTGTTTATTTGTGAGACTCTTTTATATTTGGAATTGTGCACATATTTAATAAAAAAATGTCTGGTGAGACTTGGCTCCCCATAAACATATTTCACCACTTTTCACCTACATTTATGTCATGGCTCATAATTTGTAACCCCACTTTGTAGAAAGACATTCTCGGGTCCTCTCACTCTGCTAATGAACATAACTTTGAGCTTAATTGTTAATTCAGATTTATTTGTAAAGAGTCAATTCACAACAGGGCACTTCCTAGAAAATTAATTTGAGCCAATTTATTATGATCCAATCAGTATTCAAGCCAATTCATAATAAATAAAAAGGAAAATCAAAAGATTGCATCAAATCTAGACTTCTGCTAAATCCCCCAACCTGAGCATGCACAGGCAATAGTGGAAAGGAATAAAACTGCCTTTAACAGGAAGAAAAAATGCCTGGCAGAACCCAGCTCAGGGAGGTCAGCCATCTGCCTCGACTAGTTAGGGAGGACAGGAAAGATAGAGCAACCAAACCAGTCTCATTCCAAATTGTGTAATACCTCTTAGCCAGGGATACCTACTGAGAGAGGAGAAATACAGGTTAATGATGCCAATACTGTCATAAGTTTATACATGGAAGATAGGGAGCAAAGAGATGAAAAGGGGAATGAAGTGCTCAGTGCATCATGTGGTGTCCCTTAGCAAAAGGAAGGTTTTAAGGCTAATCTTAAAGTAGGAGTCAGCCTCCCGGACCCAAACTGGGAGCAGGCTCCATAAGAGAGGGGCCTGATAGCCAAAGTAACCACAAGTAAACCTGCAGTCCGAGAGCCAAGATCTTGTTTGGGAAATATATGGAGCTATGAGATATATCAAGTTCTCTAACTAGAGAACTTGATAGGAAAACAATTTTAAATTCTATCCTAGATTTAACAGGAACCCAGTGGAAAAAAAGTTAAAAGTGGAGAAATATGATCTCTCCTGCTAGTTCTCATAGGAACCCATACTGCAGCATTTTGGATCAGGTGGAGACTTCGGGGCATATTTAGGACAGCCCAATAATAAGGTATAGCAGTAGTCAAATCTTAAAGTAACAAAAGCATGGTATATTTTTTCTGCATCACTCTGTGACAAGATGTCCCTAATTTAAGCTATATATAGCAATATAGCTTTAAACAAGATGCACTGAGGGTTAGGGGTTGGTGTTTAGTGATGTGAAAAGTTTAGTTATTTCACTTTACACACACACATACACACTCCCAAAAACAAACAAACAAACAAACAAACAAAAAACAAGAACAAACTCATCTTACTTTTCTTTGGCTGGTTGAAGTGCATTTTACTTGGATCTTGTCTTAAGTAAATCAATATGTCTTTCAAGCATGGCTATTAACAGCAGTGTCCTTTCATTCCCTTTTTCTCCATCAAACCACACTAATCCTGATTTACACGGTTTAAAACCTTGGCCATATCCCTTACCTTCCAAGGAGATAGGGTAATTAAATTGGTACTTTTTACAAGTCGTTCTCAATAAATCTGAATAAATTAACAAGGCATTACTAAGACTGCTACATTAAATTTGCATAGTGTGTTTAATGAATATGCAACTGCAAGTGAAAAGGTCTGCTACTGTGAACTCTTGAAATTAGCATAACTACTTCCAGCATGTTTCTTAAATAATGCTCTCATTTGCACATCACTGAGTTGGCTAATTCTAACTTCAGTCAGTGTAGCCTCATAATTAAGACTCTTGCTTTAATTTTTAATGAAGTTTACGTTACATCAATCCTGACAGTAATGAGAGGGACATGGAAACAAAAAGGCTGCTAATAATTAAATTCACCAACCAGTTTGAGGCCTAGTAATTCCTGAGGAGAAATTACATGACTAATTATTAATTTGATATTCATACCATTCCATGGATAGACTCACATAACTACTTGTCCTAGTGCCAGTTATGCTGAAATGCAAAATGCCTTTCCACTACCCCCCATGACTACAAGGTCTCACATGGATTTTAGTGCACAATTAATCATGTTGACACTCCCGATTAAATGCTTTTTATCCCTCTCTTTTTATTAGGCCATATTACCTGAGTTGGTTTAAGGCCTATTCAAGACTGTCAGGGAGATGCCGACATAAACGGAGTAATGATTGAGTAACAGTAATTTGGAGGCACTTCGGAACTGGACCTGACTTTCAGGTCTTAACAAATATAATTTTTTTTTATTCTTGACAGATAACTTTCAAAATTCTTAGACTGTTTAAACAAGACTGTTTGACCTACATCTCACCAAAAAATAAAATATGACAAAGGCAAGAAAAAAACAAAACAATAAGGACTTGTTGCCATGTAAACGTATCCCTGAATCAATGTGGACTTTGTCAACATGTCTGAGATTTAATGGAAGTGAGAATTAAAGTAGTTTTTCTTTTCACTGTGAAATAGATATTTTTGATCACAGTTTTTCTACATGCATCTTTCTTTTCCTGGTTGTCATGACAACCAATTGTTCTGCTGAAAGTTAATTATTTGGGATTGTAATAGCTTTGGTTTAGGCAGGGGAACGGGACATTTCCCTTGCTGAAAAACCTGTTAACACTCCGCCTGTGCCTACAGTTGCTATGACCAGTAAAGAGTTTTCTGATATGCAGCAGCACTTGACATTTCATTGGATTTTTTTCTGTGCTATTCCATTAGTGCATTCTAATGGCATAAAACTCAACTCTAGATTGAATTTGTTTGATGGAAATGTTATTGCATTCTTTTGTGTGCATGCAGTCTGTATGCATTTCCCATCTATAATTCAAATGCTTTGTCACATCTGAAGTACTTGCTCCGGAACAGGTCAGAGTCAACAACATTATTTTCAAGTGCAGACCCTCGAGGGTCTACTAATCAACATCACAGTTCATCAGTTATATTACAACTATCCTTCAAAAAGAAATCTTCCCATATATTATCTACAGCTTCAAGAACCCTTAATAAACCAGATTTCAGACACATAAATACATACTATCCTGTAGACATTAGCCATGCTTTCCAAGGTCCTTGGCCACCAGTTAGAGCTCACTGCCTGTGTCATAGTGGGCCAGAATAATGAGAGTGTTTTCTAAACCTGCTACATGAGCATGCTTTTATAGATGCACACATATTTAAGCCTTGTCTTAATTAATGTGACACAATTATTTTGCTGGGTTGCTTCCCCTGCCCCTTTGATTAGCTTTGGATTAACAGAACCTTTATGATTTCATTACTGCAACCGTGTTTTCAGCACATGTTAGCTCCTGTATTACTAAACAAATGAATTAGTGCCTTGACATACGTCACGCATATTACGCCTCAACAGGCAGCAAACTGAGCTGGTCAACAATAAAGAACAGACCAATGCAACCTTCTATTGTTTCTGTTTCTCTTTAATGCACTTTGTGATTTGCTGTGTTGCTTGTTTATGCTCAGCAATGCAAATGTGGAGTATTACTGCAGCATATATCAGCCATATCAACAGAAGAGCCACATGGGTCATTGTGCTGGTTGCTCATGAGCAAAGCAAAGCTTTGCAGTGTTGCATGCAAAACAAAATTTGGTCGGTAAAATGAGAAAGGAAAGATGTTTGTGATCCAAATAATAAGTAAAAATATTAGCTAAACTCAGTTTAGATGTTTTATTGTCCAGAAATTGCTTGCAAACTTCCTTTTTTAAAATAAATAAATGACGTGGGGTTATTATTATTATTTTTTGCATATTTTACCTTCCCCGTGTGGAACAGCCATGCTGTTCTTTTTTTGTTTACATGTGTTGTAAACTTTTCTGTATTGTTATTGTGTATTGTGCTGCTCTGGTCTTTCGTTCTGCCAGCTGTCCATAGAGACCAGGCATTTTCCCTAATGTATAAGATGAAAGACGGAGTAAAATGCCCCTCATTTGGTCCCAGTTGGTTAAGTGTGTTCTGATCACTGCCAAGGTCTGGATGAACACAAGCCACACAAAGGAGTCTGCCTTCCAACCACGCAAGCTCACAATATAAAGGGATTTGCATCCGTTAGCTGTCTAATACATTAACCCCCAAAGGAGAAGCTTGTTGGTGGTGTTGCAGAGGACATGTGAACTTTAGAAATTATCCCTTAGTTCAAAACTTAGTTTTTATCCTTCATTTAATGGGCGGTGTAATTAATCCGGGAGCAAACAGTCATCCATCAAAATGTGATTTTCTACCATTTTTCCTGCAATAAAAATATAAAAGATCATGATAGAAAAGTAAATGTAAACAGAAAGGTTTAGGGTTGAAGGTTAAACTTACATGTTTGACCTCAAGAGGATGCAATTTCACTTAAAGTGACCTTGTATATTGATCTTTTCCCCACTGCTAGATTTATATGTCACCTGTCATCTGGGTGGATTGTGCAGTTGTACATATCAATGTTTAATAGCACATCTCAGGGGAGTGTGAGCTTAAGTTTTAAAGCCCTCACCCATGGCCCTTTAAATGTGGTATACCTTCATTAATTTCACTTCATCCTCTGATCTCCTCCACATTGTTCACAGGTTCATGGTTATTGATCTCAAAGTCTTCCACTACATCTTTTATCCTCTGAATGATAACTGTATGTGACTGACCTATAATAATTCATACTTTTTTTCATTTAAGTCTTTTTATCTTCTATGATGAAAGTTCCATCTTCTGTTGAGTTTGTTTTTAATATATTATGATCTCATATTGCTTAATATTACATTATTCGCTCATTTTCAACAATATGTACAGCAACTGTGAATTTCCATAATAATTGTTCATATGAAATAAGTTCATTATTATTGGATAATTCATTGTACAGTAGTGAGGAATTCTGCATTTTCCTCTCAGTATTGATTTGAACTCTCATCTTTGACCAATTTGCATTTTTTTTCTGTTTCACCATCTTCACTGCAACAATTCCTCCTGATCTCTGCTCCTTCCCTTTTATATCTGTCAGCTGGCTAAGTATGGTGTGTAGTTTAACAGGATGATTGGTTGTTCCAGAGTCATCTGTCACCAAAAGCTAAACGATGAAATGAAAGTGAGAGCAGCACTGTCTTGTCTGTAATGAATTATGCAGGGAGGGAGGGGGTCAGGGGGCCTCTGTTTTGGTTACAGTCGACAGCACAAACATGGACCTCAGGTAGTGCACTCATCAGTCCTGCTGTTTCTCACCATATGGAGTCAATGAACTGGTACCCCCCTTTACACACACATACACACACACACACACACACACACACACACACACACACACACACACACACACACACACACACACACACACACACACACACATGTATACACTTGCCTGAAGACACTTTCATTTTAATACAGTATACAGCAGATGAATGGGCTGATGTGTTTTTATATTGTCATATTGTCCTATAGATAGATAGATAGATAGATAGATAGAGAGAGAGAGAGAGAGAGAGAGAGAGAGAGAGAGGAATTGCTCTTCATGTTAATGCCTCTTAGAGAAAAAATGACAAACCAATTAAAACCAAAAAGTGTTACCTTCTTTGACTGTTAAAATCCCTTTGCTTCGTCTTTAAATAAATCCACCAAACAGCAGAATTTTTCTACTCTTTTTCAAATGTTTAATTGGTTGAAACTACTCCCAGACAAATTGAATTACATGTTCCCGCCTCCGTACAATTGAGATATCTGTTACAGATGATGTGCCGTATAATGAATGCCTAATTTATGTAATTAGACCATTAAGCATAATCCGAGCATATGTTGTGAATACCCTGAGGTGTTCTTCCAGGTACCTCCTCCATGTCATAGAAAACCGCTAACGGGACTGCAAGGAAGACTCATCCCGGTCTTTGATGAAATAAGCAAGAAATATATTTACCAGATGAGGAGATCAGAGGTAATATTTGTGAACACAAGAGTTTGTGATTTTATTCTGGACGGAATTCAAGATGGCAGCGTGTGAAGATGGCCTTCAAGTAGTGTGAATATCCCATCATATAGGTTACATTTGCCATTGAGGGGGTTCTTGTGAGAGCACTCTGTCTACTAATTAATTGTCATTCTGTTGAATATTCATACCTTATCGTCAGCGCGTCCTTAATTGCACCGTAAAACATCTCTGGGGGCTAAAGCCACTGCGGACTTAATTAGAGGCCTATTGGATGAGTTTGCAGCAGACGACAAAATGTACCTGCTTCCTTTTACGCTGAGCGTGTGTTGAACACACACAGGCCAGCACATGACAAATCCCTGTAAATCTACAGGCCCGCTAATATGTGTGAAGGAAAATTCCACTAACTCAATGAAAAAAAAAGCGCTGTTATTTACACTCAGCCGTTGAGATTGCAAATGTTTGCCTTAAAATGCAAGTTTTTGCACCTCTAGCAACGACTTGTTTATTTATTGGTTGGTTAATGGCCTAAATCTACAACGCCTGGAGTCTGCGGAGCTTCAGACAGGCGGCATCCAGGAGCGCTGCACCACCTGGAAAAAAAAGAAGGGCAAAAACATATTTAAAGACCATTTCACACAAACAAACAAACAATAAATAAATAAATAGTTTTATTTGCTCAAATTGTACACTTAATTTGTGATTGACTTTCAATTTACCTCCCCCCTCACCCTCGTATTTTTCAACCCTGAGCGTATGCCGTGAATAAACGTTTTCCTGTTATTTAAAGCACTCTAAACTTACATTTCTCCTAATCGTTCCCTCAATAGCGCCTTTTCCCTCTCCGTGGGTCTGGGTGGCAGCATATCTCAGCTCGATTCACTGTGACAATATTGTTTAGCTATCATTCGCTGCTTTAGGATGAATGGCATCGATCCTCTTTTAACAACATTTGTTTCCTATTGTGTTCGGGTGTGCAGCAGAGGAGGGCAGACGTGTGAAAGTGGCTGTTTGATTCTCTTTTTCATCCCCATGACCTCAGCTTTTGTGTCTCGTCACCCTGGGAATGTCACGCCTCACTACTCTACTTTAAGATGTTTCAGAAAGTGTCCTTTGTTTTCGTTCCTCTCTCTTTTTTTAAAGCTCACACAAAATTGTTCTTGGTCCCCCTCCTGCTATAAAGGATACTTCAGACCGAGGCACGGTTCACAAGTGCAATGCAATTTGGCTTATCCCAACCTTTGTTCGGGTTTCTACAAATGACCAAACATAGTGCAGACTTGATCTACTGCTGCTTGAACTCGAGAGTTTGGGTGCAGCTAAAAACCCTATTCAGATTCAGAGTCATGGTGGTATTTTCAGTGTGTGCATTGGACAGGGACAAAAGGCCTACCAATATCCCATAACCCAGAAGCTCAAAAAGCCACTCCGTTTGTGAGTGAGAGGAGTTAAAAAAAACTCTGCCTATGTGGCTGGTTAACGCTAATTTTGCCGGTTAACTTGCAAGGAGCAAACCGGCGGCAGGACTCCCATATTTTGCGAATGAATAAAGCAAACACGTATAATTAATCAAGAATAATCCATGAAAAATAAAAACACCGTTAAATTTTTTTTCCTTTTTTGTTGCATGCCTCAGCCTATTCGCGCCAAATTATCACATTTAAGAATTTACGGTTTTTTGCACAAATAACATTACAGTTGCAAACAGACCGATCTGACCGCTTTCTGCACGGACATCCATTAGAATGAGACTTTAAGACATCCAAAGAAAAAAAATCTTAAATGAATGGCTGTATAGACTGGATGTCAGAAGATGTTTGGTACTTGGCAGCTTGTTGTCATTATCCGTGGTGTTTAGGTTGGTGCAACAGGGCCACTTCCTTTTGGACAAAACCTTTTCAGCTTAACATTAATGGGAAATGACAGGTGTTAAAAGCCAGTGGAGTTTTAGACGCCAAACCAAAAAAAAAAAAAAAAAAAAAATCCAACTTTTCTTATTTAAACATTAAATGACAACACATGATCACACAATTCCCTATAAGGTTAGATTTTTCCTTTTTCGTGTCAGTGTGGCTATGTTTGCACTACATGAGAGTTTTAGCTCCTTTTCTGCCGCCTGTTCCTGGTTCCTGGGTGAAAGTGGCTCCGCTTTCCCCGCAATGCGATTCTTGTCGTAATCCATCAGACTGGTGATGGGGTGGACTGTGGGTTTATAGGGGGGAAATTAGCATAAATTATGAGTAAATCTGCGTGTGCATGTGTGTGGTCCCTGGCATTGCAAACCCTCCAAGCGGAAAGGTGGCCCTGGCCAAAAGCTTGAATAGCACTAGCTCAAAATAGGCTTCCCATTTGGTTTTCACATTCATATAATTGACTTATGGTTATTTTATACAGTTTTCACCACACCATCCTCAAGGGTTTATTTGCATTTCTGAAGTACTTTGGAATCTTCTTTACATAAACACAATGGACCTGATTGCCTCATGAAGTTTCAGTTTGAACAGCATTGTTTGCATTGTGTTCATGTTTTCATATCATCTACTTCATTTCTTCAGCTCTGGGCAAAATTATCTGAGAAAAACTAATAGTGGGCTCGTCAACAAACTTGCTCAAGGCAAGATATGTTGTATAGATTGTGCATTTCGTAAAAATTGAGGACGAAACTGGGGCAAGTAAAAAATATTTTCACGGCATTTACCTGTAAATGTGATTTAGATACAATGTATAAGGCAACACTTTATGGACACATGCACACTACTGCACAAACAGAAATTTTTAAGTAATTAATTTTCAGACTTAGTTCAACACTTAACACGAAAAGACAATATTAAACAATTTAGAATTTCATTAAAACTCAAATAAGTTATATATTTATAATGCGAAATCATGTAACCCTATGTAACCTGATTGTGAAGTGTAAGTGTCTGCAGAAGCGCGCATACCTTCACACACTGAGTGCCATCGCAGTTCAGTTCCGGTTACCGAGCCTTTTCGCCCCCTTTTCTGTCTTCAAATGGAAATGATTTCCATTGGCTCAAGGTGTCCATGTAAATAGGTGTAAATGAAACCAGATTATGCCTTCCTCCCAGCCCCCTCCTCCCATGGCAATTGTCATGTGATAGCAAAGAGGTGGCACATTAATGGAGCGCCTCTACAGGGGTCTTTTCTGCTCATGTCACTACATAAAACTATCAGATGGTTAGAGGAAGGCCATGGAGGCATATGCTTAGCTAGTCTTATCATGAAGTCTATTCAACTCTGCTAGCGGGACAAGCTGACTTACTTTGCAAAAAAGACTTCCAGCAGCCGTCAGTCCATAAATGTGCAACGTCCTCGCTTGTGCTCGCCTGCACGCCGCGGAGGCGCTCAAACTGGCTGTTTTACGCACGACGCAACTCCAGCTCTGCTACTACTGAAACTTTTCTCAGCGGCTGTTTTCGTGACGAGCAGTGAATTTTCGCCGATGAATTAAGGGAGACTACTTTTTCTTTGAAAGAAACAACTTGCTTTTCTGAAAAAAAAAAAGAAATATCTAGGATGCCTCGTCCGGGGAGAAACACGTACAGCGACCAGAAGCCACCTTACTCTTATATCTCCCTCACTGCCATGGCGATCCAGAGCTGCCCCGAGAAGATGCTGCCTCTCAGTGAAATTTACAAATTCATCATGGATAGATTCCCTTATTACAGGGAAAACACTCAGCGGTGGCAAAACTCTCTGCGGCACAATCTGTCCTTCAACGATTGTTTTATCAAAATCCCCCGACGCCCAGACCAGCCAGGTAAGGGCAGTTTCTGGGCTCTGCACCCCAACTGCGGGGATATGTTTGAGAATGGAAGTTTTTTGAGACGCCGCAAAAGGTTCAAAGTGTTGGGTGCATCTGATCATTTGGCTCCCAGTAAGCAATCAGATGCTGCTCATTACCTCCAGCAGCAAGCCAAACTCAGACTGAGCGCCCTGGCAGCCACCGGCACGCACCTTCCTCAGATGTCAACTTACAACCTCGGAGTGACTCAGTCATCCACTTTTAAGCATCCATTTGCCATCGAGAACATCATCGCCCGAGAGTACAAGGTCCCAGGAAGTCTGGCGTTTTCCACCATGCAGTCCATGTCTGCCGGGTATCCGCTCCACAACCAGCTGACGACGGCCTGGCCCCACATGTACAACAGCAGCATGATTGACACGGCGGCCCCTATCTCCATGGCAAGCAGCGACTACAGTGCCTATGGCGTGCCCATAAAGTCCCTGTGCCACGGAGGACAGTCATTACCGGCTATTCCTGTGCCAATCAAGCCCACTCCGACCTCCATGCCCGGTTTTTCGGCGCTACCTCCCCACATCCCCGCGTTTCTGTCAAACTCTCCCCAGTCTCTGAGCCCGACCTCCCCACAGACAGCGACAAGCCAAAGCAGCCCCGCAACCCCGAGCGAGACTCTGACGAGCCCCTCCACACTGCAGTCTGTGGCTGTGCACTGACCACCCAAACTGTCCCAGTCAAAAGAACTGCTGGCTGCGCCCAGGCCTCCCTTTACCGAACCCAAAGTTTATATTTTCTGCCGTCGGAAACTATCAAGGCGAGTTGCAGTTGCATATCGATTTATTTGTGTATGTGTTGAATATGTCGCTTTAAATTGTGTCAAGTCCAGCACAGAATCGCACAGCGAACTATTGCTCTTGAAAATATAAATTATTTGATAGTTTTATTTTTTAGTCTGTTGTGATATGTGAGTGTTGACAGTGGAGCTACTGAGGGGATCGAAGGGAATTTTTGTTTTGGCAGAAAAAAAAACTCCAGTGGCAGTTTTCCAGTCTTATCAAATGACAGAACTTTGCACCGTTTCAGTGGGACCACTGTAATGTCAATGAAATTGAGAGGCAATGGCTCCGTGTTTTATTTGCTTTTAACAACGGAATGATGACTAAAGTTATACCAAATAGGAGTAGGATTTAGACTTGTTCTTACCATCCCTGGAAAAAAAAAAAAAAAAAAAAAAGAAGAAGAAGAAGAAGGAGCAACTTGAGTTATAAAATCTTTTCAGTATTGAAAAGTAGCATTGTGAAACGTCCTCAAAATGCAAGATGTGAATATTACAAACTGATACTGAAATGTTGTAAAATGCACTTTTTAGTTTTATGTTTTAGATATCTATTTTGCAGAAAAATGTTCTGTGAAGCATTTAATTTAAAAACAGTGGTGACCACGTGTATCAGATGCTGTAAATTTGTACTTTTTTAGGTAAAGCATGCTTTCTAAAAAAAAAAAAAAAAAAAAAGAAAAAAACAAACAAAAAAACCGTATTGTTCCTGTTGTTGTTGTTGTTGTTGTTGTTGTTTTTGTTTTCTCTCTTTTTTCCAAGCATGCGTGCTTTCCAAAAGTGTGCAAACAGGCTGCAATGAATTGGAAAAAAAAAGGTCATCAAAATATTTTCTCATTAAAAGTGAAGTAAACCATATGAATGTTTCTGTAGATTTTATCTAGACATTATTATTATTATTATTATTATTATTATTATTATTATTATTATTATTATTATTATTGTATAATTTTTCGATTGCCATTTTAAAATGAATTAACTAGTTTTTTTCCAGTTTGATCAAGTTTTGATATAAATACTACTACTACCACTACTACTACTACTACTGCTACTACTACTGATAATAATAATAATAATAATAATAATAATAATAATAATAATAATAATAATAATAATAATAGTTATAATAATATGAATTTAATGTACACCTATGTGTTTTCAGAGCTATAAGGAGAGGCAGAGAAGCAGTATGAGTAGAAATGAATCGTGCAGTCCATTAGGATGCAGAGTTGTGATGTTGTGCTCACAGCGCAGACAACCAGCCTCATTCATCCGGCTGAGCTAAACACAATTAGGCCCAACAATAATCACTGAGAGGAGAGAGGAATAGCGTTACATATCTCCGAGAGCAAATGTCACAGGATAATTAAACACGTATTATATTTGCAGACTACTTGTTCTCATCCTGCTATGAGAGCCCATTTTAACCTTGTTAAATTATTTTTGTCCTGTTTGTTGGAATTCAGTTCAACAGGTTTTCACATCTAAAAACGCAAATTGTCTACAAAAAGTACAAGATGCATTTAACCTTTCTCATTTATATATATATATTAACAAATATCTAGATAAAATCTAATGTACGGTTTAAGAGCTTTCTCTTTGTAAAACCGCCTTTTCGGGGCATTAAACAAATACATTAGAATTCCGTCACTTTATGCAATCCAGTAGATCAAATAAAGGGTCTCGGGCCACTTCATTCTCCCTCTTTCACTTGTATTGAAAGTGCAAAGAATGGTAAACTTAGACTGGGCCACCAGTGTAGATTTAGCCTTTTTTCAGCAAGACAAAAAGACTGATTTTTCACAAACACATTGCTGACTGGGGAACTAGGAAACGAGCTGCGAGACCCTTTTGGAATTTAAATCCACCCCTCCCCCTACGGACTGTTTGTACAACAGTGTTAGTTCTTCTTTCCCCCCTACTTTGTGCGTTTGTGTTTGTAACATTAATTCTGACCCTGGATGACTAAATGCATTGAATGCGAAACGGCAGATTAAAATTTAGAACCAGATTAATCGGAGATATCTTTCCGGGTGGTCAAGACAGTTATATTAAAACCCTATTAAGTTGTATTTAAAGATTTTTGTTGAGCCTGTTGAAATATGGTGATAAATATTATTGTACCTGCTTCACACAAGATGGAAAAATGACTGTAATAACACAGTGAAATATATATTTACTATATATGTATATATGTGCGTTTTTTATTTATTGGTTTGGACATCAATGTATACTTTTCTCTACATGGTGTGTATAGCTTGTTGTAGTAAAAAAAAGTTATGTAACAGAGTACTGATAAATGTTTGAAAATGAAAAGAAATGTAAAATTAACCAAAAGGATTTAACTCCGGCCTAAATATCAATTCAGTTAATTCTAAAGGAAATCAAATGGGCTGATTCAGTATAGCCATTGTAAAAGGGGGAAACAATAATAAGGAAATATTTTTTGGTTTACATTCAGCCCAATTACAAATAAAGAATACCTCCAGTTTTCTCTGAGCAAATGGTTGTAAACCCTTAATAGGATTTAATTAATGTTACAGATGGTAGAAGAAGTCAACACTTTAGAACACATCTCCAACACTCATTTCATAAAAAATATCATTTTTAAAACATATTTAAAAAAAAAAAAAAAAACTTAAAATGATATTAAAAATCTCATCCCCAGATGTGTTCAGCTTTCTTGTCCTTTTCCAGTACCATTAAAAAAAAAAATTCAATTGGATCTGTCATCAATACTAAACACAATTGTAAAATCCAAGTCTGTCTTGTCCTTGTATTCTTAACTACGTTCCACTTAGACAAAGAAGAAGGTCATCATAGGCAGGGGATGAAATATAGACCACATGCAAAAGCCCAATGTTGTAGTTTAATTAAAATAATTCATTAAAGTGGAAGCCCAAGGTAATTAACATGTATAATTTATGATTTGCTTAATGCATGCAGACGGTGGCCTCTGCAATAAACTCAACTTAACCTCAAGTAGGGGACTGATACGGACAGGGTGCTGTTATTTACTGTGTGTTTACCGTTTGTCAAGAGTAAGCAAGTGTTTCAGCAAACCTTGGCCGTTATCTGGATCCCACTGCACACAAACAACTCATTCTTTAAACGTTTATATATAATCATAAGAAAGATTGTCAGGTTTGTTGCAGGGAAATGATATTAGCACTTGGCTTCACTTTTTCATATTTTTCATTTTTCCCCCTTTTTTACGTTTACGTTCACAATTATCCAGCTTCCCACTTTTAGTGAAAATAGTTTATGCCGTCGCTTCTGCTGTTTGAGTTGACAGAATGAGGACAAACACACCACAAGGTAGCTCGCCCTCTCTCCCACAGCAGCCTGTCAGCTTTGGCTTTTACAGGAAGCAAAATAATCAAGGATAGGCAAAACTTGCATTAATTAGACTCTGCAAATGTGTCAATCCTTGACAAGCCGTATGACATTTTCAAACATGGCTAGTGGCTGTATTTTATCACTTCTTGCAAGTACATGTAGTTTTTGTAAAAAACAACAAAGCAAAGCAAATATTTTCAGATGAAGCTGTGGACCACAGTAAACAGATTTATGGTAGTTGTAAACAGAGCAACTTGGGGCTCACCTGATGGGTGCAAGAAAAGCCACTGACTTCATACTCTCACAACAAACTATTTTCTTTTTAAAGTTTTAAAGGTTTGAAACAACAGAATGAAATCATTCTCATCAGAATTTAATTCTTAATGTTTCAACATGCTCTTAAGTTATCTCATTTCACATCATTATTATAATTAAGTGATTAAATGTGTGACTCCTAGAGGCTAAATACATTACATGGATGTGACGGAGGTCAAAGGGCAGGTTATAGTGGGCAGCTGGAGGCAGAGTCGGGGGAATGCAGCAACATCCAAGGCTGGCTCAGCCAAACACCCATGTGTGCATGAAATTAGAGTGTCAACATCTGATTCATGCTGCTGGGTGGTGACTGTGAAACAAATTATGTCAGCGGGTGGCAGCTGCAAAATTTCACTGAGCTGCTGCAGACAGTGGCTACAAAGTTATAGCAGGCCGTAGATTCAGGTTTATAAACTAGAGGGAAACTTTTTGGTGCAGTAAATTTGAAGCTTTCTGTTCTAGATTTCCACTCATCTAAAAAATGTAGAGAAAATATATTTTTAAGAATTGGGTTTGCAGTCTGTCCCTGTGCTGCAGATAGTGTAATTCATAGGTGCTCTAATGGAAAATGGTGGTATAAAGAAGATTCAATGGTTCGAGGAAATACGGTGATAATGACTATTCAAGACAAGAAGGTATATTGTCCAAATTGAGGTGTTAGGAGAAACTAAAGAGTTTCTGCTCTTGCATTGTCAGCATCACTAAAGGTTTTTCCTCCAGATTTAAAAAAAGTTAAACAATGTGCAGAAACCTGCTTTCTCCCTAGCTGTGATTTTACAATCAAGTGTAATGTGTACAGGGTGGGGAAACACTCTTCAAACTGTAACCCATGTCTTTACTCTCTTAACTGCTAACTGTCTAAGGAGGGCAGCATATGTTGTTAAGTTTGTAAAGCCCTCTGAGGCAATTTGTAATTTGTGACTTTTACCAGTGTAAATAAAGCTAACATGGCTAATAATACAAATCATGATGTGATGTTCTTTCATGGTGCAGAGCGAGTCAGTGCCATGCTTTTATATTCACTCATCCCACATGTGATGCAGCACTCTGCAGCTCTATGAGAATGTAGATGGATCACTTGTTATTGCCTGAGTGTTGGGCGGGTTGAGACAAGGTGGGACAGACACATCCAGCAGAAAACCATTCATCAAATTTCAGGCTCCAGTACTGACACCCTAACTTCCAGCCATTTTACCTCACACACATGGACCTCTTTAAGAGTTTTGTTTCTAAATGGGTTGATCATACAGCTAAAATTTATGGGGTTTAGATTTATTTTCCTGGACTGAAGAAGAAATAGAAGATATTTAATTCAGCATTAGATTGTGATTTATGAATTTTGCTCCCCTCTGTTTCATCTGGAATGCCTGTGAGGGGTGTGCACTAAAAGTCAAAGGTGTCAGCTCAGTCCCAACTTGTCTGCTCTCATGAACCTGTTGGACTTTCAGGATATTTGATAATCATATTTATTAATTCAGATTTCCAAGAAAATCCACCACAATAGTTGAAACACATGCTTGTTCATGCAGAAACCCGGTGTGGGAAACCAGATAAATGCCCATGCAAACAAGTTGCTTTAATGAAGGTACTTAACAGATTTGACACTACAATGTTTTTGCTTCTCAAGTACTTTAGCTGTTAGGTGTTAGAACTATAACAGATTCTGTGGATTTTAGCAGCCTGCTATTTCCCCTTTTAAATGTGGGATGAAAAGCAAATTCATCACCTTCCTTAGGATCTTATCTACCCTCTCTAGTCATAAACTAACACTTACACAGGACTTCAAAGGTGCACTAGGTAGCAGAGGTGAGAAAAGGACCCACATCCACTCGGGGGCCTTCTAGAGATGAGATGGAGCTGATTAGCAGAAGTGCGCAGCAGGGCCCCTTGGAGCAGCAGCTGGAGGAGAACTCCCCATGGGAGCACGCTGAGGTGTAAGTTTTGACAGCTCCTGTCTCTTCCCTCTGGATACCGCAGGGTCAGGGCACCCTCAACGGGCCCGGGCTCTGTGCTGGATAGGAAGTTGACAATTATTGCCATTCAGCCAGGGGGACAGTAGCAGAGACAACAATAACCAGTGAAGAACACACAACCCACTTCCTCTTTGTCTCCATGTGTTTGAAGAAGGATGCTACCTCCTCTTAGACAGAACAAAGCTGCAATAAAACTCTCACAATGAAATGCAGTGTTGCAGAAGTTGTTGAGGAAGGCGTTCATCTCGGTGTTGCCAGATGATGCTGCACGCTTGGAGTCTTTTCCTACCGCAGAGAAAGCCCCGATGGCTGCATGTTGTTGCATAACAAGACTGCATTGTTTTGTTAATGTAACTTCATCTGTCTTTGATCTAATCTCATGTTGTCATGGCCAGTGTGAAAATCCCTATTAAGTGCATGATCCAGGACCTCTCTCATTGTGATTGTGATAATCTGCTACATTGAAATTCCACTTTGTTCCTTTGTTTCTTTGTTATTGAACACAATGTGAGGTTAATTAGCAGCCACTGGTAACCTCTGCGTTCCTGGATACTTCATCACAGCTGAAGTGTACTTTTCACTGGGAAACAGGGCCGCTGGTGCTAACAAGACCAAAAATGAGGCCTTAAGCCAGTTGGAAACAAACAGAATACAAACACAGCGCTGAATTAAATCCTTTTCAGACTAACACACAGACCCAAAATTACAAACTGTAATTGTCTCTTCACATCATTAATTGCTCTTATCATTTCATTTCATGGACTGAAAACACACAGAGAATGAATTAGCACAGCATCGTAGTATTAGCAGATTAGTTTGCACTGATTACACTTATCAAACATTAAAAGGCTTTAATTTCATTATCTGATTCCAAGGTGTCACAATGTAATTTCTCTTCTTCTGTGGTGCAGAAGCCCTCAGCACAGTGCATTTATCTGCAGTATTGCCCTTCCACCACTTCAGATCTCTCCATTCCCTGGTGGTCTAATTTATGTTAAGTCACAAACCTCCCCTATGGCTGTTTTGAAATGTTCAGAATGGAGACTGTGTGCTCCAGGTTTATGCCAGCACCACAATCCCCTGTGTAATTGTTCTCTCTGGGAAAGCACATTTCAGTGAAACCATCTGCAAGTCCATGGGGCAGTTTCCGAAGAATGAGTGGACTTCTTAGGGGGTTCCACTGCAATCCAGTTTCTCTTGTGAAGCAAGTAATTAATTCAAATCTCAGGAAGTCAATAGCTGCCCAGATCAGAGGCATGTAGCACACAGCTGCTGATACTTCCAAACACACTGCCTGTCTTCTCAGGAAGTCCACAAACAAAAAGTTTACAATGGGTGCACATACCCATACACGGCAGAGGTAAGATCACTTTTAAACATCTACTCTTGTTATACTGTAGGTCACACTTCATTTATATAATGCTGATGATGAGAACCATCACTACACTGGTGAACTGGGGTTTTATGAATGATGTAATGCTCTTTCAATCAAAAAATGTTCAAGGTTCTGATGATCCTCTAGCCATAATTATTTAACTTTTACAGTGGCTTCTACAAAATTATAACTGCCTGTCTTTGTGCAAGTTTTCCCAAATAGTTTGTATTATTCTCACATGAAGTTTAGACTCCAAATGGTGCACAGAGGAGCCCCAGTTTGTGTGGCAATTTTTGTGATGATGCATTGAAAAAGTATCATTCTTTCCATTTTCTACTCCATTTTTTTTTTGTTTTGGGTCTCATTAAATTCATTAGCAAAAGCACAGAATGATGAAATTTGATGAAAGAGCCAGACCAGCACTTTAAGAACCAAATGAACATCATGTGTTTGCTTGCTGCCTCCATCTTTCTTTTCTGTGAGCTGTAAAGTAGAGCAGATGAGTTACTTTGATGAGTTACAGTTACTTCTTGTTACAGTTGACCGGCTGTGCTGCTATATTTCCTGCTACAAAAGTATGTGCTGGACTGCGACACAGTTCATCACCATTTCAGACATTGAATCAAACTGGAGTCTCTTGCCAGAGTGATCTCTGAGCTGACAGGCAGAGATCAGTAGGAGAGGAAAGCTCAGTGTATGAGGAGTGAAAGTCTCATAAACTTCCCTCTATGCTTCTTCTCATGACGGGGCAGGGCTCGGCTAAATGCCTTGCCGGGCTGCTCCCCATAGCTCATTGTTATCCGACCCACGGAGGAAGCCACTGCTGTGCTTCCAGCCTCATTCCGGCAACAAGTGTAAATAAGGATCTAAATAACAAACAGAGGCATGCAATCCTGCGTGTCACGGTGAGCTTCACAAGGCTCAGCTTTAGCCCCGCACCGGCCACCTTAATGACTCTGTCAAAGGGAGCATGCAATGGTCGGCTAATTTCTTTTCTCTGGCATCATTAGATGGCACTGTAGTGGACAAATGAAAAGCGGGGGCTAATGTGTGTGTGAGTCACGGATTACTGGCTTTGGCCTTGTTGTAAAGGCCTTTGTGTTTGACAAGAATTTAAGAACAAATACAAATCTGTATTGCATGTGATGTAGTAGAAAAAACTGTGGTTTCTAATGTAAGCTTCATGTGTTTGATATTACAATATGGAAGTCAGTGGAACACCTTTTTTTGGACACTGAGGCTGGTTCTTATCAAATACAAATAATAAACAATCAACAAATAATATAGACTTTAAAAAAAAAACTCCCACTTCCACTGATAACAAGCTAATTAATGACATTTGTCCAAAAGGATCAAATGTCTTTTTTAAGTAGACTGAATCCAAAAAAGTACAATGATATCACCAAACCAGAAACCTAAATGAGATTTGAGTTAAATAGTACTTTATGTTAAGTATCGCTCAAAACTCTTTAACAGTTAAAATTTGCAGAAAATTTTCAGACCTTTACAAGTATCTTCTTCAGTAAGCATAAAAAGTAACAGCCATGCCAGATTTATATCTTTGCCTTATATTAAGGCTTTAATAGAACCATTGAAAATAAAAATATTTGACATGTTCAAAAAACCTAATTTGTTGCTATCCACACTTGTCATCACCTGTTAACATTTTTGTTTGCATGTGGTTTTCAGTCTGTGACAGCATCATCCCAGTCTGACTCCACTTGACCTTTGCTAGTCAGGAGTCCAGCTTCTTATCACATGAAGTGTGTGTTGTGCAGCTTGATTGAGGGTCCTCAAGCATATCAGCAAGTTATGAGTTTGCCTCCTTCTGACATCCTCACTAGCTCGGTGAGAGCATTGTGCTTGACTGGAAAAGGGCCTGCCCTTGTGGCCACAAATCAGCAGGGAAAGCAAGCTCGTATCTTCAAAGGGTGGGCTTCACCCTGTGATTTACAACCCCCACAGAGACAAAGTTAGGCACAGCCACTGTCTCTGCACCTGGGCCTTTATCAAGCAGCCAGGATGAGCTCTTTGCAGAAGACATTCAAATGTACAAGGAGCAGATTAGGCTGACTCAATCTTCTTTTGCCCGGAGAGAGAGAGAGAGAGGGAGAGAAGGGGGAAAAGAAAGAAAGAGTACCGGCTGACTTCAAAAAGACCTCTTCCCCTCTGCTTCTTGAATGAGTGAATGGGTTTGGGAATGAAAACAGCCTTGTGTATTCAAAGTGCTAATTCACAACTTATTCCTCTAATACACTCATGAAGCACTTTTAATTGTGTTAGTTCGCATTCCAAAGACATGTTTGTAGCTTTTAATTGGGGGTCTCTTTGAAATCATTGAAATGTATGACTTGTGGGGCCAGCTTAAACAGTTCTTATGTGCTTGGCTTGGAGGCTGCTTGGTTGCTTTTATTCCCATTCCTGGGTGGCACCCAAATATTGACTGTTGGAGTAAAAGTGGCCCTGAAACTGTGTAAACATAAAATGTCAATGCAATATCTAAATTAGACACATATCTGCTACACATATCTAGTTATGTTTGCTTAAAACTGGAAAAATTAAGGATTTTTTTCTTTCAGATTGTTGATTCAACAGCTTTTTGAGAACACATAGCCACATGGCATGTGCTTTATCAGGGTTAGTTTTTTTTTCTCAGTTTTATTTCCTTTAGGATTATTACAAAGTGTGTGTGTGACCCCTTATATAAATAAAACTGAATAGGATGGTGGTGTGTGCATGTCCAGCAATGATGTTTGGGATAAGGAGGAGGATAAGTGGTGAACAGGGTATTGCATGACACCCTGTCAATCTCTACACGTCTCAAGTGTTCAATAGAATTTGGCAACCTCCGCAAGTCTCAGTTACTTTATTCAGAAAAAAAAACTATGGTCTTCTTTCTCCTTGACTGAATTCTTTCTTAAGCCATTCTGCCTTCGTCTCCTGAACCATCCTTTAATCCAGAGAAAAGGCCCAGAGAACTGGCTGTCATTTAATGCTGCCTCTGCCAGGAGTCTTAGCTTAAATAAAGTCAGTGTAGCATGAATCTAATTCTGTGGATGTATGGGTCCGGGATGGTGACTGTTGCGTCTGGAGAGCCAATCCTCCTCCTACTGAAGAAAAAAGAAGAAGAAAAAAAAAAAAACCTTCGTGCGAATGCTTGGCGACTGCACAGTTACCATCATTGAAAGGACCACCCACTTAGGGTTGAGAGGGGATTTGAAGCTGCCTGCTCATTCCTTTCCAGGCCTTCCTGATACTGTTTGAGCTCATCCAATTGTGCCACTCTTACCATTATTCTATAGGTTTGTGTGAGCAAGCTTTAGTTGTTAGTATTTCTTGTCGGATCATATCCATGTGTATTTTGATACGCATGGATATGTTTGTATAGGTTCGTGGCCCATACAGACAACTATAGAATTTATGTTGAGCATTTTGCAGACAAATATAATTGCTTTGTTTTAATTTAAAACAATGTATGGATAATGTAATATTCATTATTTACAATGCATGTGTCTTATACGTAGAGAGAAATTACTTACTCCACTTCTCACAGTTTAGAATTAATTTAAAATCCCTTTAAATGAAAGAAATCTCTCTAAAATTTACTGGACATTTGCTGTTCTTGTTAGAATTTCTGTGAGCCGCACACAGTATCCCCAGTGCTTCTCCCTCTGCTTTTCCCAGATTTCTTTGAGGTCTTGTATATTTGGATTTCCCGCTTCACTGCTCCACCCCAACATGTTCATTTCCAACTGCCCATCTCCATTTACAACCTGTTTTTATCAACTTTTTTCACAAAGCACAACAAAACAGAGGGAGGAGAGCCTCGCTACTTGCGGGGGGCTAACACAGCTAGGAACATTGTCCATGAACTTCTCCTCATCTCCATCCCCCAGTGTTATAGACAAACAGTCCTTTCCATATGCAGCGGACGGGGTCATGGCGTTAACAGAAGGAGGAATGCTTTGGGGAGAAAATATTGTTCAGCAATGACACAGAAGTAATTTGGGTCTCGCTGAGTGATTTCATCAGGACCTTTTGTTGCCTCAAAGTGTTTGACCCAGAGGTCCCTGTCAGCCCTGTTGTTAATGGGAGCCGGAGCAGAGTGACAGCCTCAGAAAGTAAAACATTTTACTACTAATAGCGGGCCTCCAGAGGCTTAGGCATAAATATTTAAGCTCTTCTCCCTTGTCCCAAATACTGGGGGGTCTCCACGGTGCATTTATCTGTAATGTAAGAAAAAGAGCAAATATATCCGCTGGATGCTACCAACATAGCTTTTTGGCATTTTTTCTCAGCATTGTCATGATAAATAAGAGAGTAAGTTAAGTGGAAGTTTTTGTTTTGTCCAAAGCTGCAGTAAATACATTGCAGTCAACACCCATCTAGCCTCTTACATCTGTAGGAATATGAACTTTTTTAAACACTTCACTCTAGACTTCCTATTATATCCTGGCACGGCTGTAGCTTTGGCCTTTCTCTCAAAGTAAACTTCATTAAAAAGGCTATGTGGCTTGTGAAGGTGGTCTGACGTGCCTTGAATGATGGTCTTCACAAACAAAGCTGCTACACAAGCCATCGAATTATCTCTGTCAAACTTTGGCGTAATCTGAGCTGATCCTCTTAAAAATATTTAAATGAAAACATTTGCACATCAATGGGCTCCATAGCAACGCTGTGTGTATTCCTCTTTGGGGGGTGCCTCTTTAACACCAGGCTTTAGAAAAGCACATCTCCTCTGTTGTGTTGACAAACAACAAAACAAACAATATTAAATGGAGGAGCTGAGGTTTTTCACATCGTTGATGGATAGAGGAATCTGAAAGGCTGGAGGAACCCATGGTGAATGAATACTCGAGTTGGAGACGTTGGTAATTGTATGATTGGTGCTCAGGATGTGTCGTTATACATGGGCTATAAACCAGAATGAGGAGCATTTTGAATAAGATGACCAAGGTTGTGAGGGTGAATCTAACTCAGGAGTCTTCATAAGTATTCACTGAGCTGCTTCATCAGTGCTTTATAGCTGCATATTATTCATCTGTATTGTGAAACCTGCAAGTGAGAAGCATCTCGCCCCCTGGTGGCAGAAAATAAATCTGTCTTTTTGAACTTAAAATCATCTCCCTGCTCAGGCTTGGTTGCTTTTCCCAAAACAGCTTCTTCTGAATACATTAACCATACAAAAAAAAGGAGTGTAACAGTGCAACTGTTGCAACAAAATGTGATAGTGTTTGTGAAAATAATAGTGTGACTGTTTTTCTTCCTCTGCATGCTGGTAGATGGGTGATGTATTAATATAGCTTGTGGCTTAATTGGGTTTCAGATGGTAGATTAATTAATTTGTGGCTAATAGGCACAAACATGAGAAAACAAACTTCTTTACTTTAAGCTCGGGCTCCACATGCATCTAAGTAAGTAATGTAAATTATGCAGATTGTTTTGATTATTCTGACAAAGAGGTTTTTGTAAGAAGTGCTTTAAAAGATTACTGCTTCCTGGCAATTTATCAATGAAACACTTCCATAAATAAGAGCACATTTGAATAATAAGGCTTTGCTTTGCTTTAACAGATATTTTACTGTAATTAATGTTACATGCACGCAATAAACAAAAAGATAGCATCAGTTTTAAGATACAAAATCCTTTTGACTCTAGAATACAACACAAATGTACCCCCAGTTTTCAAAATGTAGTATTTCACTGTGAGTTATTTATTGCTGTTATTTTCTTTTGTAAGAATGACAGTATTAGTGCTGCTTCTCACACAATACAGGACTCATTTTAGATGCTAATTAAAATTTGCTGTCCTTTAAATCTTCTCTTTTATCTTCAGCTTTCCCAGAAAAAACTGGATCTCTGATGCAACACATAAAAAAGATATGAGGCTCAGCGCGGCCTTGTAACTCTGCTGCAATCCATGCCTGCAAACAGATAGCTCACAGAAACAGAGCCCCCCGCCCCCCCTCTGGTCCTCAGTATTAAATATGCTTTAATCAGCAGAACATCAATTAAGAGTTTGGAAATAAAATGTCACCTTGGTGTTTCAGGGGAGGTTTGTCCCCTCAAGCTTTCATTTGGAGAGCTTAGAAATTCTTTCTTATGGTAATTCTCTGATTGCATGTGTGCCAACACTGCTTTTGCTCTCATTTACTAGGAGTATTAATCATAGCTATTTGCAAAGTTTTAAAACTCAACAGAACCATTAGATCCAAATAGCACCAGAAAAATTATAGAATTCAAATATGTTTTTGGAGAGTTTGTGTTCATTTTAGGTTGGAAATGTTTATGGAGTCTGTTGACACAGTCACAACAAACTAAAAAGAAAAGAGCAGGTAGTCAGCAGGAAGAATTTAACTTATTTAAAAATAAGTATTGGTGCAAATACTTTTAACCTGTAAAAATTCAACAACTGTGCAAACATCTCAGCTTGGTCAACATCAGAAATTAGGCAAGTGATCTCTTTTCATCTAATAAAATAAATAAAATGTATACACTTAAGATATGAGCAGTTGTGGAAGGACATTTTTCCTTTAGTTTCAGTCAAAACTATTAAAACAGAAAACAGAAAAGAAAAGGCTGGTTTCTGAAGTGGGAGCACTACAAATCTACTTCCCCTGATGATGTGGTGCAAATAGTAGCAATAAATCTTCTAAAATGCAGGATGCACACATCTGACATTACACTGAGGTAGGACTGTGCAGCATGGGCCTAGCCCATGTGATCATTCTCCAAAGTTAAACAACCATAAAAGGCTTGAGAACTCTGACCTTCACAATCTAACTAAGCAAGAGGAGCCAATGATGTGGAACAGACCCATCGGAGCACTCACAAGATGATAAACTATGCTCTAGCTTTGCTAAAAAATAACTGTATGTCTTCTATGACATATATAGCACCAGCATTTCAATACGATCCCAATTTATTTTGCACTAAAATGGTTTATTGTGGGCTATAAAGCATATGCAGCAAGAGGAGGAAGGACGAGGCTGCTTCAGTGCAGCGAGGATGTCTCAAAGGCACATTGTTCTCTGTGCAGCAAGAGCACATTTCAGTGATGTGTCTCAGCTCAACTAGAAGGCCGTAAAAACTATCAAAACTTATAAACCTTATCATTAGTCTGCCTCTTGTCACTCATTCCTGCTATTTTACTCACAGCTAGCTGTTTTTCGTTTCACGACTTTCTACAAACTTATGAAAAACTTCTATCATAAATGGGAATTTTGGAACAACAGAAAGAAAAACTGTCATTTGATCTCATATGAAACGTTTTATAACAACCTGCCACCAGTAAGCAAAGCGCATGAACAAATTAGAATTCAATGAATTTACAGACATTTAGCCTCCCGAGCAATATGCAATATTTGTCGCTTTGTGTCAAAAAGTTGTCATGGAGAATAAAGAAAATAAAAATAGAGGAATAAAAAAATGGGGGGGGGAGTGGGGGTGCTTGTTGTGAGATGACATGTCATGATACGGGGTCATTTACAATCCTATAACATATTCAGACACTGAGCAGATAAGCGAGCGATAGATCTTTCACCATCCCTGCCCTTCACACTTGTCAAAGCAGCACCATAAACAGCATCCATAACAATTGCATCCACCGAGGGAAAACCGGCAATATGCACAGGAGCCTGGAGCTAGGGCACTCTTTGTAAAGAAATTGATATGCTTCTGAAGTCACAGTGAAAATATGAAAAAAAAAATTTTTCCTCTCTCTGGCAATATATTCTAAGCAAGAGTTTCATTTTGCTGAAAACAGACCTATAACTGATGAATAATGTAATATTTATTAAGAAAACAGTTTTATTTGTATTATCATTATTGCTGTATTATATTGTATTTGTACTTGGTAGATGAATTCTTTATCGGTGTGCAATTAATCATAATTAAGAAGATTCTGACAAGTGTTTGGGGACAGAGCAGACAGAACCCTCTTTCTATATTCCCATGGAGAGCAATAAGAAATGATATAAGAGGTATGCAGGCAGCTAATGAGATATGCTTCCAGTATAGGTCTTGTTATAATCTTTAGTTTTCTCTGTGTTAAGGGAGATCATTGAGGGTTTCAACCCCTGGCTGGAGAAGGGAGGACACACATCTCCATGTTTCTCTAAAGCTCCTCCTTAGATCTATTACAGTGCATCTCACAAGGCTAAGTACCATTTAATTTAGTTGCCCTCCCATATTTATCTTCTGCTGGTGATTTATGGGGTTAGAACGTATGTGCTGCAAGTGCAAGGTGTCTCTCTACCAGTGTATTAACCGCAGTTACTGCCTTCATCTTTTTTGTGGCACCAATTTCTACCGCTATTTCTGGGTCAGATACCTTGACAGGAAATTGACCATTCTGAGTCCCATTGAACATATGAATTCAAGAGAAATTCAGCTTCCAACCAGAGTGTGTTAATTTTTTTCTTTGTTTCTGTGTATTTTAAAAGTAGGTTTTAGTCAGACTGACACTATAATTGAATTTCTTTTCCAATGTAAAATAAACTTACTCATATCTTTATACCCTCATATCCTCACAAAAAGACAAGTATAGTTTTCTTCATAATCCCTCATTAGCTATTTTCAATCATATATCTGTTTTGGTGTTTAGGATTTTAGCAACAATCATTCACTTTCTGTTTACTTTATTTTTTAGTCTGGTTAGGTTTAGGAAATACACTCTTCTAATTTATTATTTAATGTTTTGATTTGGAAAATCTTGCTGGAAAGAAAACTCAAAAAACGTTAGACTCATCTACATTGATTTGTTACTCCAACTGGTTCTGACAAAACAGCACTTTATGACACCATCATAATAAAACCAGACTGGTTGAGCTTGGAAGTAAAAAAGGAGGTGTGAACACACTCATATTTTTCAGCTCGAGAAATGCTCATAAGACAGAGGTCAGCGACCTTGACTTTACTGAAAGTTCCTGGGTGAAAGCTGCTTGTCAGCACCTGTGTGTGTTTGATTGGTTGTGTTTTAAGGTGTGGAGAGCTGCCTGTTTGATTAAAGCCCTGAGACTCTTTAAAGTCCAGAGTATGAGGAAAAGAGGCGCCTGCATGATGAATGGCCTTGTCCCTCAGTCCACCTCTAGTTTTCCTCTTGGAAATTAAATAAGCTTGTCTGTCTGTGTGTGCACTGTAAGTTAATTGCTTTTCACATGCAATTTGGAGAAAGTGGATGAAAAAGTGAACAAGCCATGTGCAGCAGCTGCTGGCTGCAGGCGAATGTCCTAAGAGCATGCATACTGTCCTGACATTTGCATTTCTCACTCTGCACAGTTCATCCTGTCAGGAGCCATAACACCATGAGTTGAATAATTCAGCCATCTTCTTCCTATAAGTCAGCGATCATTCACAAAGACACCCTGAGGAGGAATGGCCTCAGGGTAGCATCGTTTACACATGTTCTACTTGGTCGAGATGCTGTGAACGAATCATTTTGTTCAGTCCAAGTGCAAGATCAGCATCAATGTCACTGTTTTGGTCAATGAATCAAGAATGTGGTACTTCTTGTAATTACAGGATTATTATGAGCTGTAAAGAGTGATTTGTTGAGTGATCTGGAGAGCTGTCCCACTTGGCAAAGAGCTGAATTGTGTTTGATTTCATAAATAATTGCAGTCATCGGGGACACACATTGTTTTAGGCTTAACTGTGTTGTTTACCCATGCCACATGTCTGAGGGAGAGACACTGTTGTGGATACACATCACCCTCAAGGAATCTTACCCAAGGCCCATGGTTGGCAAGTGTATTAAAGGCTTTTCCAAGATGTGTGTGTGTATGTGTGTGTGTGTGTGTGTGTGTGAATAAGTGAGGGAGAGAACTTAAAAGGGGAGAGAAAAACAACATGCATCTAGTACTTGAGGTGTTTAGGCGAAGCTGTGAGCAAACACATCCGTGGCTAATGAGGCCTGGCATATGGAGTGATCATTGGAATTCATCTTAGCTCTGTTGCTACAGCGCAGGAGTGTAGCGCTCCATCACTTAGACAACCACGGAAGAAAAGTAGAAAAGCCTCAGTGTTAACAAATTAACCAATACATATGTGGGCCAAGAAGAAAGCTGAAAAGAAAGGTGATTGATTGTTCCCTTGTTGCTTTCTTGTCAGCTCAGTTTCTGTCAGTAGAGGATACATGAAAGATAGAAACAATCTATGCCTCTGGCCCAAATCCCACTTTGCACTTGCAAATGTAGAAATTATTCGAAAATAATAAAAAGCGAGAACTTCTCCTGTCCTCATGACCCCAAGAGTTTTCAGAAAAAGAAGGAAAAGGAAATTTCTTTAGGAAGAGGTGTGGCACTCACTTCTTCATTTGTTCATCTGAGCCTTGTGCAGGAGTCTCTCTGGTGGACTGTGTGTGCGCATGTGTGTGTATATTTCTGTGTGCAAATGTGTACACTTGCATTTGTGCATGTGGTGAAGAGCACTGAGAGAGTGGGAGGCATTGGAGACAAAGCTGATTAGGAATCAGCGGTTATGCTTCCTCTGACTGTTCAGTGCAGATGAAAGGGAGTGGAGGTGGAGGTGTGGGTGCAGGTGCTTGAATCTGTATCTGAACATCTCCCTGCACAGCAGAGGGACTACTGTGTCCCTATTATGGGTGACTGCAGAGAGCCAAACAGCTCAAAGACAGCAGTGCAGTAGAGCCGGCATGGTGCCAATTAGGAGAGAGCAAGCAAACATATGCCTCTCTAAAAAAAAACATGATGAAAGTGCATATTGATGCCATAAATTAGAAGAGTACAATAGATTGTTGGGCGTTTGTGTGTAAATGTTTAATTAACCTGTTTGGCAACATCACTGCTGTGTTTTGTAGCTAAGGAATCAATCTACTTAGCAACCCATTTAACAATACAAGGCCTGCCTTGTGTGACATGTTCATTGGGGACAGCTGAGCAGTTGTTAATGTCTTCAAATTAACAAAGCCATTAACCCAAGTGATAATGGTCTGTTCTGTGTCTATGTGCAGGTTGTCCAAGGACGATAACTCTGTGTAAAACCTGGGTCTAATTTTCTTTATGGCTTCAGGTGAATTATCTGTAATTTAAAAGACACATTTAAACCAGGATTATAATGGTTAAAGACGGTGTGCTCAACCTAGGAGTGTCTGAGCAGTTAACATCTAATTTATAATAATAAAAAAATAAGAATTTTTCTTTCTAAGTTTGGGAAGTTGTGGGTTTGATTTGCTAGAATGTAACACAATTAACTGCTTTGTGTTGATCTATCACTAAATGTTTCATCCACACTTAATATAGATTTAGAATAACAAACTACTAAATTTTACAGATCATATCATACAGATCATACAAAAGTTTTTTCCTTCCTTATGCTGGGCCACAGACCTCTACTTTAGTAGGACTAAAACATATATACAGTACTACAACATATATCATGGCAGTTTTGACATGGGGGTTGTTCACATAATAATCATAGCCTGATTTCTTTGTACACTAATTAGAATTTTTTTTTTTTAGAAATCTATGCAAATCGGTGCATATTTTGATACTAGATAGTATCAAAATATGCTCAGACTATATACGTAAACTTAACTTTCTAGAAAAAACAATTGTGATATTGTAAGCAATCAGCTGGGGAAGTTTCATACTGATGTTAATTTTCCCTCCTTATTTATCTGTAGTGTTATAGCATATTTATCCACATTTTAATGTGCAAGTTTACATAAGAAAATCAATAAATGAATCTCATCTTAACACCCATTACAATGTGTTTTCACCAACAGTAGATATTAGTGAAAAGTGTGCACCCCCTTCCCTTTTTTGCAAAGATCACAGAAGACAGAGGGGACATGATGACCCCGTCCCAGAGGAGCCGGCTGTTTTGCCTGCAAGGTACAGAGCTGGGATGCAGAGGAGTTTTTGATTTAATCACCGTGCTCCACAGTGCACAATATGCTGTAGGAGGAGATGGCAATTATAACGCCCATGCCGGCCTGCTGTCCTGCCAGTTTGGTGATGTATTCCCTGGAGCTGCACAGAGAGACAGTGGTGGGGGCACCGATACCATGAAAGAGAGCAGAAGTTCCCCCTTCTAACCTCTTACCTCCCCACCCCTCATCCACCCGAAGACACACCAAGCTCATCACTCTGCACTGAGCCAATGACGAGTCAGATCACCGGGGCCACATTAGTGAGAACCTCTATTTGAACAGAGAAGGTGCAGCGTGTTTTATGTTTCTTCTGTGGGTACATTTCTGCCAATCCAGAAAAATTCCAGCACCACACTGACCCAGTTTACTTTCCTGCTTTCAAACTATTTGATTACACAGCTTTGTAGCTGTGGTTTCGCGTGTCCTTTAATCCTTATGTTAGTGTCAGTCTCACAGTCCAGAATTAAAGCACTCTTTTGATTGTATTGTTTATTCAAAGCAGAGAAGATATGGTCTTATGATACAATATTGATATTTACCTAAATAAGTAGTAGCACCAGCTCTCCAAAATACTGCATTTGTCAGACTTTTTCATACTGAGAGGAACTAGCTCAACAACTTTTCATATTGGATTAATCCTACAAGGAATTTTGCTGTTTATTGGCAAACATCCTGACACATCATCATACACAATGAAGCAGGCATGAATAATTAATGTCCTCTCCTACAAAATATTCACTCGCACTCCAGTGGTGTTTACTCCCCTGCAGACATCCACACTGAGGATAACCTCTGCTGTTTAGAAGAGCTATGTGTCTCGCTTCTCTGCTGCAGAGTGCTGAGAAGTTACAAGAGACACAGTAACAACATGAAAGTGGAAAGAAGTGGATCAGTAAATACACAGCACTGCTGTTTAAAGAAGAGTATGATTGTGTTTTTGGAATCATAAAAAATGATGCAGTCATTTTAAAAAATGTCTTGACTGCAAGAAGCTGAAAAGGGAGATTTATGTACACACACACACACACACACACACACACACACACACACACACACACACACACACACACACACACACACACACATACACACACACACACACACACACACACACACACACACATATATATATATATATATATATATTATATGTATATAAATTATTTTACATTAGAGAATCATTTCATTATATTTTTAAAAGAATACATTTGATAAAATGCATGATTTAGCAATGTTAGGTTTAACAGACTTGAGTGAGGGCTTCCGAATAATTAATGCAGCATCACTGTGATGCTGTAGAAAAGGCTTAATTAGTCAAATTGAAGCCAGAGACACTGAAAGCAATAAAGTTTTCTGACCGTGTGATTGTGTACATTTTTGTATTTCTTCTTAAACCTTGTGTGTCTCACTTCAAAAGGTGGTACAGAAGACAAACCAGAGTGCCACAATACATATATATGTATATGTGTATATATATATATATATATATATATATATATATATATACACATATATGTATGTATGTGTTTGTGTGTGTAAGTATTGACAAAATAACCATTATTACCTACATTTCTGTTAAAGTTAGTACATTTGGTTTAGACTAAAAACCAACATACTCACAAGTGAATTTTGTATACCTTAGTGAATGTAACCCAGTTGGGTCCTGTAGACAGTGTACAGCTGAATATTAAGCTGGTGACTGACTGACTGACTGATGGAAGACGGTGCAGCCCTTGGGAGACGTCTTTGTGAGAGAAATGACACTCCCCTTGTAACTGTCTCGGAAGTCAATGCTATCACACTGTCAAACTCAAAACTTGCTTCCCTCGTTTCTTTTATTTCCCCCGTCTCTGAATTCAAAATCATTCCCACAGCCTGCAGCTATGAGCGCAGACTTTTAGCGCACGTCCGCTCTAGACGGGAAGTGTGGGGGACGGGGTGCATCCTGGGCCACCTTCACCAGGGAAAGTGACAGCCCGGATAATTGGCACTAATCAAGTGACTGCTTGGATTGAGAGAATGTTGCTATCTGCACAGTGAGAGGTACAGGCTGACCCAGAGAGGTAGTGCCCAAGGCCCTTACTCTCCCACAATAGATTCTGTCACTCCTCAGTGTGTGACAGTTATCATCTAGCAGCTCAGTCCTTCTTTGGTCAATATGAGAAAATAAGAAGATAAGTCAGAGATGGAGCAAGAAAGAGGCGGGGGTGGTGGAAGAGGAGAGAGAGAAAGAGAGACGTTTCCTATTTCACAAGAAAACTAGGATGTTATGAAGTGCTTACTACATTATTCTTTTTTATAATTTCTCTTACAGCTATTGCTTTGAATTACAGAGGACTTTTTGTCAAGAGCGAGAAGGAGATGAATCAAAAATTCATCTGAAGAAGTTCTGCATAGGGTGAGGCGAATATACCTCTGGTGGAACCAACATTTGCAAAAGTTCTATCTCCTTAAGCAATTATTAGCGGTGATAGTTTGACATGTACAAGAGTTGTCAACAACTGACTTTAAACAAAGTACAAAGCAGAAATAAACAGTGCCTTGGGCAAAATTAACTTGGGGGACTAGCCATCTCATGAATTATAAATGGCTATCTATTACTGCAGTGAGTGATGCTACCAGGAGGCTCCATTCAGTGGAAAAGTCTAACCTATTTTCAACACATCTGAAAGTCAACTGACAGAGAGGCACTAAAGAATACAGTTCAGGGAAAAATGAGCTTGTTATTTAGTAAACGAGTTGTGTAATTTCTAAATTGTAGCAAACTAACCATGGAATACCCTCAGGGGTTTGTGTCATCTGCTAGACACATTTGCCTGCTAACTGCCATTCAGTTGCAAATTAATTCCATTCACAAAGCACATTTTAATCCACCTAATTAGCAAAGTGGCCTATACGTAAAAGCCTATGCTTTATCTTTTTAATCCTCACCTCCCTGATGCTGCTTGGTCATAAGTAATTATGTCAGCTTAGATTATATAGAATCAGGATGATTTTAAGAAACCAGACTTTAGGTTGTCTGCTTTGAGGGTCCCAGAAGATGAAAGCTGTTTCTTTGCATCTCAGGAGAAGCAAAGTTTGAACTTATCCACAAGAAAGATACTATACACCTCCAGCCTGTTTTCCTTGTCATAATTCTCAAGGTGTAAATGTAGTACGTCTACTGACCTGAGATGACAAAGACGAGGGATTAGAGAGGTTCCCAGACGCAGTTGTGCAAGAGCCACAAGGAGTCTGGCTGGTCAACATTGATAAAAGACAGCAGCAGTGTCCTAACCAGGGACTTGTGTCTGCCTGTGCCTTCTGGGCTCTGCCTCAGAAAGGTGGTGAGATGTCTGGATTGGCACCTCTCTGGGTGCGCACTAACCACTGGAGAACTGTGAAGCCTAAGCTGCAGACTCCCTGTAGAACCAGCGACACACCAAAGGCTACTTTAGACATGCAGAGTAAACAGATGCTGAAAGTCAATTAGACAAGAGCACTTGATAAGATTTTAGTGACTCTCAACTGGTTGAATATGAAAACGGGACTAATTTTCCTGTCTATAATTTAATCTTCACCATTTGTGTTTCATGTTTTAATTGTTAGATCTAAGAGGATAGTATATGTTCCATGTTTTATTTATTTATTTTTAGATAAGTGGTAAACTATGAAGGCACAGTGGAAACATTATTAACAAATATATGAAACTAAAACATAAGAATACTTGCTTGAAGTGCACACACGCCACACCGAAGACACAGTTTGCTTTTCCAACCCTTCGTTCCCCTTTCCGGCTTCTTTTCCTCTGTGCAATTTGCAGGTCTTTGCACAGCATGTGCAGAGCCGCCTCATCTTCAAAAGACCAGTAAATACAATCTTTTTTATACAAGTGGAAATAAATACATAGCTGAATACAATAGGAAAACAAACGCTCTGATCTAGCTCTACAAACATGGTGATTGGCAGGTGTGTGCTACAAAGTGGAATGCAAGCACAACTTCACACATTAATTGTAGCTGCTGTTTAAGGATGTTAACCAATATATATTCAATGCTCTCTTTTTAGACTTAGTTCTGAGGAGTCACTCTTCAAGCATGGTAGCGCTATGTGAGCAGCACCGCTGCAGATTTCAGGAGACTTGAAATACCTTTTTTAGTCAGAGCGGCACTGCAGAACAACATTCCCTCCAGGTGTTTATTGGCAGCAAAATAAACTTAAAATAACTTGAGTTTGTTTTGAATTGAAAGTCTTCATAAATGAAAATAAACAGAGCTGCAGCTATGTGCTGCTGCATATTCTTTCCACGCAAAAAATGAATATATATTTACTTTGTATACTTTGGCACATCAATATCTAATTTACTCTTATTTGATTTGATTGTTTTGATAAGGTCCAGAATTATTTAACACCCTGGTCACACTGAGGCCACCGTGCTTTGTTGTTTCTGATTAGGGGTCTTACTTACAAGTGTATGCTAATCTGAAGAACACAGGATTCAGTGAAGAACTTTGCAGATGAAAGTAACTGTGCGCTGATAAAAGGACAGTGAACACAACACTGCATAATATTAGCAAGGTGTAGTTACTTTTACTGACTCATAATTGTCTTACATGCCTGCAAGATACACAGATGAGTTCCAAAATCCTTATTTTGCATAATAGGTACTCAGCTTTGAATGGGAGCAGAGTGGGGAGGCAGGGAGGGGGCAGGTGTGAGTGATCTTGCTAGTGTCTCCAAGTCATTTTGTTTATCATTCAAATGCAAACCTTGTTCCATTATCCATGAGGGAGCAGGAGTAATGTGTTAATGTCCCGCTACTCGTGGCTCGTCTTTTGGTCTGAGTTGACAGCACTGTACCCGTCCATGTCACAGATGATGAGAGACAAAAAACAGAGGGCAGCAAAAACAGGTAATTACTTCATACCTACACTTTTATAAAGGCAACTCCCTCAGCATTCCTTTTTCTGTGTTTTATAATTAGGCAAACCAGGCCACATTCTGGGGATGTTTGAAGACACATAGACTTGAGGACTTTGATTAAATCTGAGGTGTCAAGCTGACATGAAGGGACCACAGCACTGGTGCCCTTCACTCTTGGTTACACTCTTGTGTTTGTGCTGTATGCAGTAATAAAAAAATAATAAATAAAAAAAAAAAAACTGCTTTTTCGTAGGAATCTTTTCGCCTTTATGGCACTCTGTGTGATTGATTATTTAGTGGGAAAACTCCAAAGCTACACAAATCAGTGTGAAGCCAGCACATAAAGTCAAATAACAAGGGAGAGTGCAGGTCTAAGGGAGGGAAAGATCTCAAAATGTTTTTGAAGCCAGTCAGAGTAGCCAAAGGCGCGTAGATCATCATGCTTTCATATTCCCCCTTTTTAATATTTCTCCCCTATTTTAATGATGTGCTTCCTATCCTTGAGTAAAGTTCTTCTTAGCCATTCTTTTTGCCAGAAAGGATTTTTTCTCTTTGAAATAAAATGTAAGTATATATTTAGTCTCCTAGTTTAGAGGTTTACAGGCCAAGGCAGATATTCAAAATTGCGCTTTTATGAATACGCATATTGACGGTTGTCTGGCAATTGCAAAATGTTAACAATGTTTTAATAAACAGTGTGTATGTTCAGCTCTTACTGGAGGAAAATGTACCTTCAGATTGTAAATGAACAAAAATGATCACATTACTACATTTATTTCACATTTTATTTTCAGTTTTCTGCACGTTAAAAAAAGATACTGTAAGAAAAACAGGACAGGTTACAGATATAACTCCTGGACATGCATGAGGTGGTATAAAGGGAAATGCTGGCTTTGCGGAAAGAAAAATCAAATATTGATGATGATGGCAGAGAAACTTCCATCAAAGAAAAACAATGAAAACCCAAAGCAGCAGGCATATGTCATTACAAGAGCTATAAGTGTTTGAGGGCCACATATCAAAGCCATGTCTTTGATATAAGCAGTCTCACAGAGACCTGCTCTTCTTAAAACCAGCTATAATGAAAGCATCTCATCACACTGTCCATCATAAGCCAGAGTCTACTTCCAGTCACAAACCCCCAGGCCAACTGAATACACCTTTCTTCTTGACTAAAAGGGGCACCCTTCAAATGAAAGCAGCTAGTAAAGTTGGAATATATGGAACATTTCTGAGTCTCCATCAGCAATGGATGTAACCAGCATCAGTGATGTTGAAATTATAAAATCTATAAGGATACACTACTGAACTATAAAAGGCAGCTTATATCAATTTAAATAAAAGGCCAAAGAAGGTTTGTGGGTTTTCTAAATATTGCTTTAAGACATACAAACATCATAATTAATTAAATATAAATATGAGTTAATATAAATTTGAACTGGTTTATGTGCAAACCACGTTCATAGTTGTAGTTAGCAATAGGTTTATTGTTGAACAAGAATAACTTTCGTGCAAAGATGTTGAAAGGCAAGTATGTGCACCCCCTCCCCAATACACTCCCCTGTCTTAAGGCAGAGATGGCCATTGAAAAAGTGCTGGTTCAGTCTCCTTCTGTCTCTGGGCATAGCTTTGATCAGTCCCACCTCAAGACTTATCCTGGAGGGAACGCTGTACTTCTATTCTCCATGGTTAATCATACTTCCTGTCTTTGTCTTTATGTGCTTTAGACAAGCGTCAGATAGAAGCACAGGAACAGATTTGCCCTGAAAACCTGGCGAATAAAGCCTCTGGTTGTGCTGCAGCTCATCCAGCAGATTTCCTCATGAATATTTCCACTGTTTTTGGAGTAGTGGATGTCAACCCATTGCTGCTTTGAGAAATGATGCTTTTGAAAGGCAGAAAAATATGCCTTTGGAAGTTCAAGATAACAGAGTAAATGTAATGTATGTTGGCAGACTGTGTCGGATCATGTACTTTTAGCTGTACATACAGTTGGTATATTACAAACGACATGCAGGTCAGCTACGGGTTCAAACTTGGTTGCTCTACAGTGTAAATGCTTGCTAACCAGTTGAGCTGAGAAACAGAAGTGAAATGGTTAACAAAATAATTTCACATGCACAGCATATTCTTTGGGCTCAGGCAATATTGCTTTGCCTGCCACCAGTGGCACTTTTCACCAAGAAATGTGCTTTGTGTGTTTCACACAAATGCAAAAAAGACCATTTACGCCAGGAGCCAAAAAGAATAAAAAGAAACAGACAAAAATCCTTCTTCTTTTTCAGGGGAAGCTGAAGGCTATGAAAACCATCTTGTGTTCTATTTTTGAACTGATTTCCATTTCCATGGCCACCTGAGGGAGGTCAGGCTGCTTGGGCCAACTTCTTCACAGTTTGAGGAGCAACTGGTGACAGGGACACAAACACAAAGACAAACTATATAATATGGGTTCCAACACCCATTCCACTCATTATCCTCACTGGCACCATCAAGACTATCACATGGAAACATAAATTAATCGCAATAAAGAAATAGAAAACAACAAAATCTTTTTTCCTTTTACCTCTTTATTGCTGTTTTTCTTGCTCTTCAAAGCCTGTAACTCTCTGCAGTGCCCCAGGGTTAATTAACATGAACCAAACAGTGAATGATCAGAGAGAACAGGAAATCTCCAAAGGTTAAGTCTCACATGGGAAGCGTGTTGTCAGAAGAAGCTGAGGAGGTAGGCTTTTTTTCGCCCCCTCCCCTCTGCATGTTCAAAATCAAACGAAAGAGCAGCGGTGCAAAGGGAAGAGTTTTGTAGACACCTTTCCAAAACTTTGCATTTCTCCTGTCAGAGCTTCACAGTCAGGCTTCAAACAATATCTGTAATTCCATGACATTCAGAAGAACAAAAGAAATCTGCAGTTTTCTCTAACTTGCTGATCTTCGAATGGATTTACTCCACTTTCTGTATGTCATTATAATTCACTTTATTACACACACAATACAATTTAATAATGTGATAAGCAAAAACCCTGCAGACAAAAAAAGAAAGGGAGGGAAAAAAAACAACACTGATCAGAAAGTTAATCACTGCTTTTATAGACATACTCACTGAAATTGTGTCTCCTCTTGGTATCCCTATGGGGAAAAAGAGAAAATGACTTCATGATCCACAGATATCCTGGGTGGCGTGTTTTGCAGGTGAAATTGTATGATTTCTCTCTGTAATAATTAACATGGGCTCCTCTTCTCTCCCTGTGGCTTGCCGCTGACATTTGGTTCATGCTTGAGTGTCTGCCTGGCTGATTTCAATCTCGTGCATGAAGGTGGGGCTGTGCATGCTTGTATGTGTGTGTGTGTGTGTGTCTGCAAGGGTCCAGTGGCCAGTCGGACAAGGACATCGAAGACAGGCCGTGCCTTTAGTGGATGGGATTAAGCATCATGACAATATGGATTAGTGCCCCCCTCAGTGGATCCCAAACCTCCAGCAGGTTAGAAGTTGAAAGCCAAATACTGAAACACAAATTAGTCTTGTCAGTGTGTTTGTGTTCTTGCAAAACTGCGTTATGTAAAGGGTCATAGCTCACTCGCCACTGAATAGATATTTGACAATTCCCAAATTTATCACACCGATCTCTATACATTTTGTCTGCAGTGACACTCCGCATTGATTTACACCAAACACCTCAGACTGGTCACCTCATTCACTGCTGCAATAGACCTTATTTAACAATATTACATTATGTATGCAGGCTTGAGTATGGATAATGGATGAATCTAAAGCAAAGCAGTTTAATTACCCACCATCATTCTGTCTCACCAAGCTGCAGAGCACACATCTTATTAGCCATGATGTAAATAAACATTAATATGCCACCCTGATAAAGACTGTCCTCCCTCTTGCAATTCTTGGTATACTATCATCATCGCTGCAAAGTACACACACCCAAACTGATCCGGTGGCATGTGCAAACAACTGAGATGCTGAAGTCGGGGCCAGATGATTACAACCACTTCACCGAAAATTATCATTAGTGCTTCTGGCTTGAGGCCACACAGGCTTATCTAAAGATAAATCCGCACACACATTATTCACAAGAGGGTCCTGTATGCTAACATTGTATAAAATAGAAAATGTGCCTTTACCAGTTGATCAAAACTAGGGGATCACAGTAATCTCATGCAGCATCTTGGCAGTGTTTTGCAGGTCGGCAAGTTCTAGAATAGGCACGGGGTATGAGAGACGTCTCTGTGGGCCAGCTGAAGGAGGGAAGACATAGATATATGGGGGGGATAAAGATATATAGCATGTAGGTTAACCAGCCGCAGGGTATTCTCATCCTTTCAGCACAAGGCAATAAAGAGAAAGCTCCAAGCAAAGAGAAAACTCAGCATCCCATCCAGCTCTGTGCATCAAACACGGCTGATCTGATAAACTACAAAATGTAAAAAGTCTAGTTATGACCGGAGGCAAGCTTTTTCATAAAAGGTCACCACTGATTTAATGCACAATTAATACAAAGCATGATTTCAGCAGGTGCAAACTGCACCTTGTGTGTATTAAAAAGGAAGTACTGAAGCAGTATGTAGAACGTGCTTCAAGTACAACCTTGTTGAGAATCCTTTTGGCATTTCCAGATGACAGAAGCTGAACTCTTCAAAGACATCAGTTGTACTCCTTGTACATAAAGCTCTTTTATAAACTTCTCTATATGTCTTTTTTTTCTGTAGATGGACTGACTGAAACCAAAACCCAAGAGGAGACAGGCCTTATTCCGCTCTCTCATGTTGTTTCAATCACCAGTCTACTGTACAAAGGAGGCAACCTGATGGCATGATGACTGCACAGCGCCCATCTGCCTGTGCTGTTGTCTCAGTTTGAGCCTCATAAAAGGAAGCGGGCCTGACAATGCCAGAGGCAGAGGATCCGGCTTTACGGTCTGAGCAGAGAAACATTAGCAGAGTGCCGTTCTTCAGAAGGAGATGTCCTTCAGTGTGGTGCCAACTCTCCCTGGGGCAGCAGCATAAGACACAGCCTCTTATTTACCATATACAGGATCTCTCTGTGCCCTTAATGAGCCAGGATATTCTGCATCACAGAGACAAAGGCCACGCTTTCAATGAAGAAGCTGTGGTTTTGCTGAATTAAATAATGATAATTAAGAAAATATTAATCAAACTCTGGCTCTCTCGGCTCTGTAGATGTGTTGAGGGAGTGGGTCTTCCAGCTTAGCCTGTAGGAGTTCTCATTTAGAGTATGCCTGCGACCTATGAAGCTGCAGGCAAACACATACACACACATGCACACAAATACACAGAGATGCAGCATACAATTAAAAGCAAACCCTAGTGGCCTTCTACTCTATAATTAAACACCCTTTGGTGCTCTGTACAAAAATACTGAGCCAGGTTCACATGTGTCAAGGAGAGGAGTGAAAGGAAACATTAAGAAGCTGTTGGTTCTTCATGTTGCAAGTTTTGTTCAATGCAATGAATTAATAAAAAGCACAAACTAATACCTTCCCAACGTGCAGTTGGTATGTCTGGCGGGGCAGCAGCAGCTATACAGCTGTTCTGTGAAACTTTAATGCTGCTGCAAGCCTTGAGCTCTGCCTAGGCTCTTTTTCCTTAGAGGTGAGGGTGAGGTGGAGCTTTTTACAAATTCACTCTAACTGGGGCAAGCATCTGAACACAGAGAAGGATTCCTACAACCTTTAAAAACCTCAAAATACAGCTGCCTGGCAGGTGGAAATGGCCACTAGGTCCCCAACAGCATCTTTAAAAACCTCAACTTCTCGTACAGATTTTTCCAAACATATAAGAATTCAAAACTGTTTTCAATGAAAGATTAGGTGATTGTAAGGTTTATTTCTTTGCCTCTTTTGATGCCAGAGTCATTGTCATATGGCTGTAGTTGTTATGGTAATGTGAGGTAGTCCATCTCCTTCCCAGCATGCTCTGTGTTTGACATTCATGGGGTTAAAGTCCTCTGAATGATGAAGTGCCAGTGTTTGGGACAGTAAATTGCGTTGTTTCAATTGAGAAGAGAGTTCCCCTTGGGTTTGCCGGAGGTCCCTACGGGCTGGCCTTGAGCAGAACAGCATGTTGTACATCCATATAAAAAAAGGGAAAAATATGGTGGTACTTTTCTCTTTATGATGGAGAGATTAATCTGTCACCATATTCAGACATAAATCTCCCTCTATGCTTTGCAAAATACTGTTTTATCTTACTTTAAACTATATTTTATTTTTTTATTGCCCATAAACACAAACCCTCACAAAGGGCTAATGTTCTCATCAATATTATTACAAAATGATCATAAATCTAATGCCTTGTTAAAATTTGAAGCCCTTTCTCTCCTTAGCTACTCAACCATTGAAAATATTAGACAGAAGCATTATTTATCAGGCTCACAATGAGAGGCGATCCTCTAACAAATCTGAGCTACAGCACACCACTTTTTTCCAACATGAAATTATTGCACTTTTCTTCCCATCCTTTCCTCATCAGTGTGCTCAGCAGTTGTGACTCTGTCTTTTGGGGCTATATTTTTCTTATACTTCAGTAGAAATGCCTTGACAACACTGTGGTGGTTATTTCATCCTGAGAGACCACAAACTAAACAGCAGAAACACGGTGTATAGACGCTTGTTTAGTGGTATGCAAATCATCTTTGCCGGGGGTGAAATTAACATTTTCAATTAAAATATTAGCACCAAACAAACACAGAAAAACACACTAATGATTAAATCATCTTGATAGAATAGCACAGTGTAGAAAGAGGCTTGTTTATTTTATATGCCACAAACTCCTGTTCTCATAGTCATAAATCTTTATGTTAGCAATTGAAGGTTTAAGTATAAAAACAACTATTTCAACAGTTTTTATTTATTCACACAAGACGGATTTCATCAGTTGTGCAAATTAAATGTGGTCTAATAGCTGTTTTTAATAATTTTAACTTGTTTTAAATCATCTAATAATTAAGAAAATGGTTATTAAAAGACTGTAAACATGCCATTTATGATCAAATATGCCTTTATTTTTTAAATTGTAAAATCTCGGCGTTTCTTAATCAGGTATCACATTTGAGGCGCTTATGTTTGCATAAAACTTTATCGCCCTCTGGTGGTTATTCACAAGAACAGCATCTAAGACAATACTAAGGAGGCAAGAAGAAGAACGGTGTAACAGACAGAAAATGTAATGCTTATTGTCATGCATTACAAAAATTAAACTTATTCCTTTGATGTTGCACTCATATGTCCAGTAACATGCTATCATTGCAGAAAACTGCTCCAGGATGACATGCATGAGACCAAAATTCCTAGTAAAACTTTCTTGTGGTAGAGAGTGAGATTTATTTGGTAATGATTAAATTTTACTCCTCTGGTCCACAGAGGCTGAGTAGAGCCTTTTGGTAGTCTCCCTTGGTATGTTCCTGAGAAGAGAAAAGTAAGAGAGCAGGTTGGAGGTGCATGAGAATACAAACTTTACTGTGAATTTGTTACTGGCCTCTTACTGCAATAGTCTGCTGCAGTGACTGTCCAAAGGCCTTCTTGTATTCAGAAGCGATCTTTTTCAGGTCCACTTCACAACGTGACACAATAATCCTGGTCACTATCTTCTCTTTGGCTCCTTTACTCTAAAATAAAAGACAAGTATAAGTCAGCAATTAAGTTTTACAGGGTTTATACTTGACTGCAGCAGCTGATGCAAGACAGTTGTAAGATAACTTTCGCCTACTTTGGATTTTGTATTCCTGCAGCAAAATTGTACTTTCACAAGCAAAATTGCTTCTTACATTCGTTGGAAAAAAAGACTAGCCCTCAAAATAGCCACATTTCAACAGAGGGAAAAAAAAAAAAAGGAAAAAGAAAAAAAGAAAGAACAGCTCTGTGAGTACCTTCATGGCTTCATTCAGTCTTTTGGCGAAGAACAACTGTTTGTTTTCAAAGCACTGAACTGGAAAAATAGAAAAACAGAATGAATATATAGAATTGTACAACTTGTATGCGACAGCTTGTTTCCTTTTATAGTTTTGGAAGGCATTCATAAAAAGAATACGTGTCTCATTGTTCATTCAAAATGTTACCCATTACTAATATTATTTATTAATAAAAGCTAAGGGTACCTAGCACCAAGAAGGACATTTGCAAGTCTCCCTTAACTTCCTTCACAATGCTCTCCTGCATGTCGTAGGGGCTGTAACTCTTGTACTTCTGAAACACTAGAGGAAAAATACTTTACTTTGAGTTGCACATTTTGCAATTGTATTACCAACACTTGTATTTATCTATAGAGTTCTGCAGGAAAACAGGGTGCAATACCTTTCTGCAGGTGAGGGACACTTCTCTCAGACATAATGGAGATCCAAGTGGGCACGTCAGTTCCTTTTATCTTCACGCCGGCATCATAGAGAGCCTTAGTGTAATTAAAAAAAAAAAACACTTTTATATTGCTTGTGGTGTTCAAGTGGTATTTGCTGGTTGAATAAATGAATTATTAATATCTAAACAGCTTCTTTAATTAAACATCAAACAAACATTGCATTGTATAAGTCAGAGTAAAAGGGGTTTGTTTATAGGAAAAAGACAACAAAAATTTTTTTTAGTATCAGTGTTAAGGAAGCTTTTACAATATAATATTATAAAAATATTAACAATTGGAATCATTGTTTGCAATAAATTTGATATATTTTGTTTAATAAAAAATGTTATGAAAAAGATATTGAAACTGGCAACTTACTCTGGCATCTTCATCTATCTGCTCATAATCAACAATAGCAGATGGTTCAGCTCTCTTCGTCTGTACAGAAATTAAAGAGGACTCCCGTCAGTTTCAGCAGGAATTTTGCTTATATATACACATGAGTAAACAAAGATTGGCACAGCCATAACTCACCTGCACTAGAGCCAAGAGCAGCTTAGCAAAGTTCCCAGAGGTATCACCAGACACATCTTTCTCCAATTCCTTCTTGAACACTGTAAGAAGTTAGAGATTTATTTTTGGTATTAAGCTTCATCTACACATTAACAATGACCACATAGCCATTTAATTTGTAGTTACTTAAGCCATTTTAATTCGTTGAATGGAAATCATAGCAACCATGGGTAGAACTTAATCCATTTCTAGCTCTTCATATATAAGCCTGGGATGTTTTGAACTCACACTCTTTGTAGACTTTTTTGATTTCCACCAGCTCATCATTGCTGCGTGAGCACAAAATCTCAATCAAAGTTTCCTCATCTGTTCCCAAGCCCTAAAAGAGACAGAGATCTTACAGATACACACAGCTATGCACCAAATCTTCTGTAGAAACACACATTCTACTAGTCTTCCAGTAGAGGGCAGTGCTACCTTTCAACTAAATCCTGATTAAATTCCAATCCTTTACCTTGATAGATCCTCTGATCTCTGTGGCATCAAACTGGGCTGTGCTCTTCATCAGTCCAAGGATCACCGTTTCCAGTGAGCCAGACAGCGCTCCCTTCAGAGCTGAGATCATATCCTACAAGTACAGCATTATTAATTCCCCATTTGTTTTTTAATGACTGCCATGTGGTTTTAAAAAACTTGTGGACTTTTTGCCTGTTGTACCTTCTTTGCTCTCCTTTCATATGCAAAAGCTATTTCTCTCCTCTGGGAATAAGTCCGCTTTGTTAGGACATCAATGATGGTCTGTTCATCCACGCCTGAAGTTTGCAGAGTTATACACATTAAGAGAAAAACATTCAACATAAATACAATTTACAAGGGGTGTATAATTCTATGTCTCAGATGTGCGTTTATAGAAAGGGAATAAACACTTTTTAGACTGCCTGGAACAAAGAAAACTTCTTTTAACACATGACCTGCGGATATCCTCTCTTATTTTTACAATTTCAAAACTGAGAACACTTTAATAACAAAATGGAGGGGTGTTTAAGAGTCAGCGGACAGACTGCTGACAACAGCTCTGCTTCACTGGCCAGGACTGATCCAGACAGCAGATATGGAGGAGTTTCCAGCATGGTTGAAAACATTTTAAGCCAGAGGCTGACTCACAGATACCACTCATCAGTGTGCAGGAACAACATTTTTCCTTTAAAGAGACAGGAATGCATCTTGCCTTTGGTTTTGATAGCAGTTTCAATTCTGGCAGCATCTCTGTCAGGGTCAAAGTCCAAAGCAGGTAACAGACTGGGGTACTTGGGTTCATCTGCCTACATTTCAAAGCATATCATTGATATTGAGTTTTACTAAATACAGTAGGTATTGTGTCCAGTCATATTAAGAAAAAATAGGAAAGTACAATATTACCGAAATATTGAGAGATAGCTGTCCAAGGAACTCCGATATCAAAGCCATCTTGAGAGTCCTGAAAGAGACAGAATCTTGCACTTAAATCTGCTAGTAATCTCATCACTGACTTTAATTTAACCAGGCCATGTTTATTCAGACTGAAGATATAATCATTTGAGCCAGTGAGGAATGTCTTTTGACCAGAGGCAGAGAGATGATGTGTATTCATTGTTGCTTTTGGTTTAAATGACTCAATGCAAATTGATTTTTATCAAAAATTTTGTTTAGAATGCTATGCCATGTTCAAATTCACTGAAGTTTCTAGTAATAATAGGGTCTCTTCTTTTAAATCCTTGCTGAGCCTCACATATCCATTACAGCATGACTAAAGGGACACACCCTGGAAAGATTGCTTCTGTACTTCATTCTGCTATGGCAACTGAGTCCTTCACATGCACACAAGAAAACTGACATGAGAACTCAAACTGGAAAAAGAAATTACAAAAGAGCTTAAACACAGGGAGGAACAAAATTTAACTTGTTTAGACAAACTGAATGTAAGCTTTGTGAATAGTTGAGTCTGAGTCATGTGTCATGAGCTGGAAAATTCCTGAAATCTTTGTGCAGTTTAAAGTCATTTTAAATACAAATGGAGCATTTCAGTTTTAAAATGTACAACTTCACAAGACTTACCCAAGTTGTGGATGCTGATATGATGCAGAGATTTGTCCTGGTGATGGTAAAATGAAAAGGGTGTGGAAGTTGAACTTTTATCACGTAGAAAAAGGCTTCAGCTTTCACCACCCAACTCCCTCCCCTTTCCACGCAGTCATGACTCCACCCCATCCCATGCAAGGCTCAAACCAGGCAGCTCAAAGTTTTGAAGCTTTGGGAAGTTTCCTAGATATATTCAAAGTGACTACACTGATGTGCCTTCAGGCGATTTCTCAAGGTTGTGTCTCATCTTAATATTACACAATCCAGAGGTTGCCATCATCCAAACAATTAAGACAGTTAACAATCCCATATGAACACTTTAAAGTTTATTTCTGCTGCTTTAACAAAACATATAACAGTATAGAAAAGTCACTGAACAAAAAGGAAATTTAAAAAATAAAATGTAAACAGTAAAAATGCCTCAAGCATTCACATTTCAAGAACAAATCAAAAACATGATGAGATATTTAGTCACTTTTCTTCTTTTTTTCTCCCTTCCTTGTCAGAACAGGTTCATCTCCTCCTCTAACTCAATCTAAAATATGAAACAATCAACAAATGAACAGGATGAAACTGAATTTTGAGTCCAGAATGGCTGATTTTAAATGGATTTCTGAATTAGATTCTTTATGTATTTGTTACGCCTAGCTGCACGTTTTTGTTTGCCTTTCTTCTTGTTGCCTTGTGGATTCGGGTTGTTCTGGCCACCTCCATGGTTTTTGCGACCCTCTTTTGATGTCTGGTGGGATACAGCAGAGTAAAAGATATTTTTTTTAGTTATCAGAGTCTAAAATAAGATAAAATCATACATTATACCATTAAACATTTATATACGGTTCACTGATTATGCCATATTTGAATTATTGTGTTGAGCTTTGAGGAAACACAAGAGTTCTCTGCAACCGTTATATCTACAACTGAAAAAAACACTAAGGGTTGTCTGCAAGGTTGGATAAAGGGAACATACAGCTCTACTATTTTGGAAGTTAAAGACACTAAAATTCTGTGATTTGGTGGAGTTACAAACAGCAATAATAATGTACAAAGCTAGAATTAATTCATTACCCGACCACATACAAAAAATATGTTTTTTAACCGTGAAGGGGGACATAATCTGAAAGGAAAATTACATCTGAAGATTTAAAGTGTGAGAACAACTATGAAAAGCACATGCCTTACAGTATGTGGTTTAAAATTATGGAATAATCATCAGGAAGAACTCAATGTCCAAACATTATCCAGTTTAAGAAAACAATTGTGTACGTATATATGCAAATGTGTACATGACTATGTATGCGAATAGATCTATTTATTTTTATTTTCTGCATTTCTAAAACAAACAAACAAAAAAAAAAACAACTAAAATAAATACATTTTTACTTCATTCTGCTCCTTTTCGGACTCTATAGCAACTGTTATATTTTTCTTTAATCTGTGATTAATTTGTGTTATTTTTTGTTCTAAATAAAGAAATATCATTCAATCAATATATTCACTCTCAGATGAACAAAAATCTGTGGCAGTTGCTGAGGACTATTCTACTCGTTTGGCTAGTTAAAAGGCGCCGATATTTTAACTATGTCAAACATTTTGACAAGCATCCAACGAATGGCTCAAGCATTCATTGACCCTACAGGGCTGTTGCTGGAACTTGGCTGCTTTCATTTTAGACCTACTAGGTCTATTTTGCAGTTTTCCACCAGTAAAGCTTGTTCGATAAAAGACAGCCCAGGGTTTTGAACTAACCACAAGTAAGTAGAAACAGGTTATGACTCTGCAAAGCTTTTATAGAATCAGTGTGTGTGTGTGTTTGTGTGTTGTGAGCCTGTCAAAGCAGGTGAAATTCCTAGACATCAACCAATAGCCCATTACAATAAACTTCTGTCTTAAATCAAATACACACCGTTGGGATGGTCTTGGGTGGAAATGTGCAGGGAACCCGTCCATGTTTCTGGTGGAAAGGCAGGACCACAGCTGGATCTACAGGTATCCAGGGTACATGGCCTGATGCAGGGGGTTGTGGAACGGAGCTGTGGATCTGCTGCAGGTTGTACGCCGCCCGACCCACTTTTTCTTTAGCGGCTTTTAACAATGTCACAAATGGTTCCCCTGCTTTGTGTGTAATCAGGTACTGTCCTTCCTCTAACCTACAAAAGCAAATAAAGTCACTGAAGGTGTGCCACGGTGAAAAGCATGACACAAACACTGCAATGATTTCTTTAGACAGAGGATGACTACTTCACTACAGCAACGTAGGTGAGCTACATCTGAAAAAAAGCAGAAGATGACAGATCTGCTGTGTGTCGTTGAGCAATCAGTTGTGCAAGCCTCCAGCCAGACATGAAGATAAACTGATGTCATATTTTTACTCCCAAGCCAAAAGAAAATTTCACCATCTTAAAGACAGTTTAAGACATGTTTTAACAACCAATCCTTTAACTAAACAGTGTTTTAGAGCAAGCTCCAACCCTTTTGAAACTTCACAGCGTCATTATCAGCCATCACAATTCATTACAAATTCCTGCATATCGATGACTGTATACATTAACTAGAATCTGTCTTGTTTGCATTTGTACTGGATTAAGATTTCTGCCCCCCCAAGCAAACAATCTATCAGCCTAAATACTGCCACTGAAAACAACTTTACAAGTTCATGCAATAAGGAGAGAGAGAATTAAGATAGCAGTGCTAAAAAAAAAAAAACATAATAAAATAAAAAAGAAAACTTAAAACTGAGAAATGCAACTTACCCTGCTAGCTTTTTCAGTAAGTGGTGTAGTATATTCAATGACTTGGGAGGTCTAGAAAGAAAAAGATGATCAGATGGGTCAGGATTCAAACTTCAGCTCTAAGATAAAAACAGAGCATGGTAGTGATGCACAATACAACTCATAATTTACAGTTTCATACACTACAGAGCAGTGTCATTTACAGATACAGTTTTAGATTAAAATATTTCAGCTACCACAGCTAGATTTCAACCATAGAAACTAGGGATCGGCATTTTAAGTCGAGTCAAAGTCTATTAGTAAGATGCCATCATGATGCCATCAAAAATTAAATGAAAAATATTTTATCTCCAAAGCAAAATTGTAAAATGTGCGTGAATTCCATTCACAAGTGCTTTTTTTTTAAAAATTTTGTTATGTTATTAACATTCTAAGGGCTCTATTGTCCTTTATTGTACAGTAGGTAGATAATAAAGTGGCTCAGATAGACGCCAGGATTGAACCTGGGCTGGCTACGTTTTTGGGGTGGAGGCTATGCCAGGTAAACTAAACATTATGCTTTTCTCGTCATTTTGTGACTGTTTAGTAATTGTGCTGCTCTGGTCTGTTGCTTCCACTACTGGGGAAAACTCCAACAGAAACCACTGATAAACTTTCCTGCTTCCACCTCCAAACCGAGCTATGAAGGCTGAGGTGAGGTGGCTACTCCTGGGTGAAGCTGCAGCTAGCTTCAAGGTTAGCTCTCGTCTCTTTACCCAGCAGTGGTGAAGCAGATACGGGACTCTGCTGGAACTAAAATTGCTAAAGCTTGTAGCAAAACATTCACCGCTAGACAGGACGTTTTTCACAGAAAACTTTCTTTTCTCCAACATCCCCCCGCTCTGACTCAGACCAGCGCTGTTGTCAGACCAGCTGACACGCCCCCTCTCTAGCTCGACCTTAAAGGGGCCACGCTATTCTTTTAACATAGCTGTAAACAGCACTATGTCTCTGTGCAATAAGACACAACACTCCAAACAAAAAGTTGAATAAAAAAAAAAAAAAAAAACCTGTTGATTTTGTGTGACGTTTTGACTAATCGTTTAGTCAATTAGTTGTACACATCCCTAATAGAAATCTTTTCTAGGAACTAGAGACCTTATGGAACATCTTTCCTTTCACTCCCTTCAATTCCACTTAGAAATTCAGGGGTAAACACAGTTACAGATCATTTTAAAAATATTTCACTGCTTAAATTGGCCCTGGTGGACAGATAGCACTTTCAAGTTTACCCAGTACCTCCGTAGTGAGACTAAAATCTGTGAAATTTTACACAGACGTCCCCATCACACAGTTCTGCCATATGGGCCACAACAATGAACCTTTACTCTTTCACACATGAACATGAGGCTGTGGAATTGGACGAGGCATGATGTAAAGTTGGCAGTGTTGTCATGTAGTGTGACTTATACAATATGTGCAAAATATATCCCTCTTACAATTTCTTCAGCTGGCCCTAAGTACATTACAATACTAAGGATGATGACCACATATTTAGACTCTCTATGTTGTAGTTTGTATGAGTCAGTAATGGATGTTAACACTTCATGTAATATCACAAAAATTCACTACGAAACATGATTGATTCATAAAAGCAACTTTAAACTGGGCCTGTTTTGCCTGTTACAACCTCCCATGCTGGCTCATAAGGTTTGTCAGAGGTGGGTAAACTTTGAACCCCATTTTGTCTCTGTTTTTTCACAAATTATACCGATCTGCAACAAAGCACGGGTTCCAGTTTAAAAAATGTATGAAAGTAGCTTGAGTATTCCCAGTGTCTCTTTTTCACCTGTGTGTCTCAGTAATTTCATATTTAATCTCCACTATAAAATTTCTGGGGATTAAAATTAGTTAACTTTCAGTTGTACCGCAGAAAAGGCAGCTACTATTAACACAACAATTAAACCCTGTCATTCATTCCTGCCAATCAGCTGCAACCCTAACACAGCAGCGTACTCTAGCACTGGGTGGAGAATTTGACCATACAATGAAATCTAGAACTACCGAAATTTAGGTTTGACAGTGGCCAGGATGGTGAAAAGAGGTCTTGCAAACAAGATGTCAAGACTACTGAATAAATCAAGTTCCGTCTTCATAAAAACAGTAAAACGTGTATATTTTTTATAAAAAAAAAAAAAAAAAAAAATTGGTGATGGTTTTGACATTTTTCAGTCAAAATGTGCCAGTAATGCTTTGTAACCAAGAAGTAGAAGAACAGGTAATAAGACATTACAGAGGAAATTGGCACACACTGATGAGACTGTAACACTGCTACAGATATGTATGATTTGCACTCATGTTGCTGTAAAGGAAATGGCCCTGACAGCAAAATGTAATTATGGATTTAAATGCATCTGTTATGGTTAAGGAGTGCTGCAGCAGAGGTTGCATGTGCAGTCTGATCTGTGTATCACTAGTAACTAATTCAATCTCCTGAAAACTTCTAGATTACCTCTAGCTTCAAGATCTTAAACATTGTAGTCACTCTGCTCACATATGCTCTAACACTCACTTGAATCCGCAGGAGATGTTCTGCTTCCAGTCGTCAGGCAGCTTTCTTAGCAGAGCCACTTTAGATGTATGTGCATTGATGTGAGCTACAGAGTCATAGAGAGAATAAGAGATTCACTGAGACCAACAAGAGAAAATGTACATCAAGACCTTCACTTCAGTGTCCTTGTCATTCCTTGTGTTCAGTGTAGTTAGTCTGTCGTGATTTACCAGCATTGTTCGTGGTAAGAGAATATTTTTTTGTCTTCTTTCTATTCCTGCAGTTCCAGTTAGTTAAGGCTTGCTTAGTTAAAGAATGCTTTCAGTTTAAGTGTTTATACAGCCTGCAACCACAACCATAAATACACAGTTGGGGAATGCCGCATGATAAGCCACATGGTGAGCTACGAGTCACTAGGCAAAGAGGAAACTCTTTGCTTTGCTGTGCTTGTTGCATAATGACATTACCATGGAGATATTATATTTTACATAGCTGAAATCTTACCACCATTTCCTTCACACTATTCAGTTACTGTTGGTAACAAAAAAACAGGAAAAAGCAAGTTTTTTTTACTCCAGATACCAGACTTCACATGGTTACTGACATGACTATTCTTCCTATGACATGAAGCTGAACATAAGGAAACAAAAATCAAGCTTCTTGCATGTGAACTAAGCAAGCAGACTGTAAAGCTGCATGATATAAGAAGTGCTTGTAAAGAAAATGTCATTAAGCTGGATATTCCCAGACGACAAAAGTCAACAACTCAGAGAACGCTGAACGATGGGTGGAGTCCTCTGAATCTTAAGCAACACGTAAGCAACACATACATTATGAAAATATGCATTAAGACAATATGACTGTAGCTCAAGACATCATCAAGCTTATCCTCACATTTCGTGGTCTTTGTTATTCCCCTTAATCAGACGTGGCAGTAGCTAAGGCAACAAAGTAAACTTTAACACCACTCAGTTAAAACAGGATGAGTCATCTATTCAACTGGCTTGTGGGAGGATCTGCCTTGTGGTCTCCTCTGTACCCAGTAAGGAAGGAAAGAATGAATGAATGTTCCTTACGTCATTTTCCTGGCATTGTGAAGGGCAATATCCATCTACATGTTAGTAACAGAGTTTTACCTATGTAAGATATTGTGCTGGAGTGAAGCAATGTTTCTGTCCACAGCTGACAGGCCTCACTGCTGGTTAGACATTCAACACCGTAAGCAAGCTGGTACTCTAGCTTCGGCAAGACATGCACTGGCACGTACTGTTGGGTAAGAAGAATACACATTAAAAAGCTGTTTTATATACTTAATTTTGTGTTATTTCAAGCTGTTCTACAGTATTAACATGCATACCTGGTTCTGGCTGCTCCCTACATTTCTTGTATGGGTCAGAGAGACAGAGCTGCGCACCAGGAGTAACAAGTCTTGCAGACTGTAAAGTTTGTAGATCAGGTTGCCTTCTACTGGACTGTCATAATCTTGCTCATCTTCTGCACAAGCCTGAAGGTCCTCAGAAAGAATTTCTGAACAGGGGAGGGGGTTAAACAAAAAAAAAGAAAGAAAAGGGGCTTGTATGTTGATTAAATTTCACAACTTAATCTCACAAAATGAAAATAAACTACACTAACTTTTATGCCCTGCAGCATTATTTCTGATAACTGCTGATTCATGAGGAGCAGCACAGGCCTCGCCATCCTCGTTTTGGTGTCTTTCCAGGTATGAGGTCACACAGGGTTTAACCAGGGATGTTGTATGAGAATGCAATAAGGGCTCCACACATCGGCTTGGTGACTTAGTTGCAGGTGTCCCATTGCCAGACTTGAACATTGCAGTCTGCATGCGCAGAATTTCACCTAATTGATCCCCAGAGATCTTTGTTCTTTTAGACTGTGGCCTGGACCTTGTACCTTTATGAGGAGAAGATGAGTTTGTATTTACCGGAGTGGACTCAGGGGCATGGTCCACGGGCTCTTTTACAGGTGTTGCTGTCGGAGAGACAGACTCATCAATAGCCAGCCTCTCATCATCCGAGTCTTCTGTAAAAGCTTGGTCTTGGTCACTTTCTTGGGAAGAACCCTGTTTTAGTGGATCAGTCTTTGGCAGAATGGTCTTATTCACAGTCAGCTGACTTGTTTTGGGATCCACATTTGTCAAAGAGTTGTGCATCTTGTCTTGTGAACTGCTGCCATCACTTCTGTCCAGATGTTCACTAGACCTTTTAGACCCACTTAAAACTGGAGAACTTGTAGTTTTTTTATTCATAACTACTCCATCCTGCTCATCCTGTGACTTCTTCTTTACGCACGTTTTAGTGGTTGTTGACTCTCCAAATGTCTCTAAGTCAGTGAGGTCTGCCTCAAAGTCTAAACCACTGCTATCTACAGGCACACAACTTCTCCTGGAGGCCTCCTGAAATAGATACAGAAAAAAAAGAAAGAATGACTGCTATATTGAAAAAAGATCAGGTATTTCATAGCACATAAAAGCCTATGTCTATCTGCTTTTTAGCATACCGGTGAGATCTGCTGTTCATTCGCAGGACGCTCTGTCATCAAATGGAAAACTTTTCTGCTCCCATTTTTCATGATGGAGAGCTTCAAACTTTCTCCGTGATAGATATGACCTCTCTCTCTAACTGTTATTTCAGTCTTCAGAAGGGGTGAGTCAATGTACACCGTCTTCTTCTGTTTACTCACTGTTAATAAAACATGTCAGAAATGACTTATGTGAAACAGCACCATCAGGAGGCCATTGAGTATCTATACACTGCATTTTAACAAACATATCTTCACTGCTACATGGAAGCAAAAATGAATATAGACTGTGTCAGTGGGTTAAAAAAATCAACACAGTTTACACAACTAGTCTCTTCTTCATTGTTATTACTGTGATCATATGCTATGTTGTTATATTAAACCTCTGGTGCATTTAAACAAGTGAAATATGTACTGTTTCAGTTCACTCACTGAACACCAGTCTGTCTAACATACCTTTTCCTGGGTTTACTTTTACCAAAACAGGCAGTTCCCATTGCTCCCTAAAATCAGGGCCGTGGTTGTCCAGTAGTCTGACCAAAGCATCTCGAGTCAGACAGATATGAGGCTCATAAGAAGCACACAGCCTCTCTGCGTTTCCATCGCTACTGATCACCTGGTGAAAAAAATAAGAAAACAATAGTAAGTTATGTGACCAGTTCATTTACTGCATCTGTAAATCAAATACAAGTGTTCCTGTTTATAATCAAATAGTGTTTGAGAGTACTGTATAGGACCTGGCATCTTGCAAAAAGTAAATTAGCACTGGTTTTGCTGAGCTAGACATGAACACCCTCTGGTGTCCTTTTGTGAAAATTGCACTAGCTAAAACAGAGTTAAAATAGACCTGCGGTCATGAATCCCATTCTGGCAGTAAAACATCTCTGTGAATTACTTTATAGGAGCAATTAAAAAAAAGGAAGACAATTGCTTACAGCATGCATGTCCTTAGCTTTTTTAGCTGGAGGATTCTCTGATGAAATAATCTGATAATCCAATGCAAGCTGCGCATCAGCAGGCACTATCTTGTGGTCCGTAATATTCACACAGCCCTGGAGAAATAAAGTGTACAAATATGGTAATGGAGAAAGTAGATCAACACTGGGTGACTGATTTTGCAATTCAAAACTTTAAAGTATGGGAAAAATATAAAGAATAAAGGGAAATATTATTGCATCTTAAGAGTCTGAAGTTATAGTCCTAAACTTCTGGGGTGGATCCGCAACTCAGGAGTTCGTTACCATTGTTAGTAGCTGTTTTTCAAAAGTCAGCGCCAGGCCGGGATTGAACGTTCCCCCTGTCAAACTTGTCATCTCATGGATCTGATAAAACTGAGGAAGTGTCTTAACACACTCTAAACAAGCCCCGAAGAATTCCTGAAAAACACATTTGGGCTTTATTTTTTTCTGAAAAAGAAACCACAAAGAGTTGATGACAGATAGAAAACTTGTCAAATCAGTACCTCTGAATATTGCATGGCTCCTTGTGATATGAAGTTGTAGTCTTCAGCACAAACTTTAGCCACGTCTTGCAGGTACTTCATGAACTGCATCACTTCATTGTTTAATCGTGTCTTTAAGCTCTGAAACAATAGATTTTTTTTAAAAGAAATCAAAGCAACAACAACTAGCAGGCTTAATCTATCATAAAGAAGAAAAGAAAGACAGTTAAGGAAATTCCAGTACCTGTGCTGGACTCCTGCCTTTCTTACTCATCAAATAGGCAACATATGTTTTCTGTTCTTTGCTGGTAAGACTGGACACACAGGGAAAGGGTAACCTGGGTTCAGGATAAGCATCTCCGGCCTCCGTCTCATTCTGCTTTTGCTTAGCTCTGGACTTTCTGTCATGCTTACTGACTTCGTTGCCTTCAGCACCATTGTCCCCACATGGAGCATCACTATCACAGCTCTCCCAACAGGACACTTGGCTGCTGATGCAACTGTTATCTTTTAAGTCTGCAGCATCCTTTTTTGACATAGAGCTGGAGGCTTCTGTGAGCCCAACATCACACTCTTGTTTTATGTCGTCACTTTGTGAAGGACTAGGAAAAGAAGGAAAAATAAATTAAAGCTACAAAATGTCAAATAACAACTCACTAGTTATTCTTAAAAAAAAAACAAAAAACAAACAAAAAAAAAAAAACAAAAGAAAATTACGCCAGTGAACCTAAAACCACTGTAATAAATTATATATTTACTGACAGACCTTTGGAGAAAGGCCCAGAGTTCTCTGATGTGAGGTGAAAGAGCATATTTGTCATAGAGATCTCTGGAAAAGAAAGGACCATCAGGGATTGGGTGGTCATCCCTGTTGACAAAGGGAAGAAGTCAGTAAAATGAATAAGTCTTGTTTCATGACAGTTCAGTCCTTCTAATGGACTAATTTTTCTCTTACATGCAAGACAGAAGAACTTAACAGGTGTTCCCAAGAGGCTCTTGTGTGATAGTGAACACTAAATTACTCTATGTAATGGATGACTCGGGTGTCTCTGTATATTTTCTTTTCTGAAACTATATCACTACTACTAGAGTAAAGTTTGTTTTAAAAGCAGATTTGTCATGAAGCTGGTATCTTACTAAGACAAAATAACTCCACCTGAAATCTACAGGTCATTAATTCAATAAAGACAGAGAATCACAATTATTTTAACACCACCACATTACAATTACTAACCAGAGTTATTCAGAATTGAATTATCCTGAGGATATAGTATGCCTTAACAAGAACAATACCATCCAATCATAAAGATTCTATAACATCATAAAAACACATATTGGATTTTTAAGTTTAAGTGTACTGTATATCATAATACACTACAATATGTTTAACTCAATCAGCCACAACATAAAAAACACCGGGCTACTAATCTGTAGGTATTTGTGCTGTCCAAAACGTTTGGGTCTGTGAAAGCATGGACTCCAAAAGATTTCTAAGAGTATTCTGAGGTATACAGAACCTGCCCTGGAAATTGTAATTTAGAGTCTGGATGAGCTCTGAGGAATTGAGGATCTGCATTTTCTTGGCCAACACTTTCTCATTCTGCCTCCATCCTATCTACAGGTAAATGTTACACATCCAGCCAGCCGTCAACAATAAAAGTGTGATTAAGCTGACCAGACTGCCCAGGTTTACTTCCTGAGGCGATGCAACAACTACAGCATAGAACCCAAACAGCTCCATCATTTAGTACTAATATTCACATCTTCATTCTAGGTGCTTTCAACAATGGTTAGGAGTCAAGACAAGTTTGCATATGAACAGCTGCGCATGCAGAATAAATTCAGACGGTGGTGTCTTTCAACCACAGCCATCATTGAGGTTTCCAGCAATTTGTGCTGCAGCTCATCTTTGGAACAAAACTACATACTCATCCACACAGGCGGTGAGCTTTGTGGATGTTGGCAGTTGAACAGTTTTCCTTCTTTGGACTACTTTTAGTACACGCCACTATATAGTGGGAACTCACCAGAGCACCTGCCGTTTTGGGAAACTCAAGTCCAACTACTAATGTTTGGTAGTTATAAAAGTCCTACAAATACTTCTGGCTGCCCAGTTTTCATACTAATTTATCAACTATAAAATTACTGCTGTGCAAACCTCCACCCCATCATTTACTCATTTATTCACTTAATTCTTCTTCTTATTATTATTGTTATTATTAATACCAATAATAATAATAATAATAATAATAATAATAACCACAAATTCAGCTTCATATATGACAATGATAGGCATAAACACATTAGGAGAGTAAAGCAAAAAGTTGGAATAACATACTACGTGAACAGTAGAAACATAATTTAGGCTGCCCTTGTCCAGCCTCGTTCAGGTTTCCTCCCGTGTCAATAGCAAGGATAAAATAACTGTTGTAACAGGCGGTTTACTTGATGATAATTACTTTCCAGTTAAATAAGCTTTTACTGATTAATTGGAAAAAGTCGGATTCATTTTTGCTAACATCAGCTAGCAAGTAGTTAAAGAAGTCTGGTTTAACTGTCAGATCTACTAAACAATATATGGACCACATCTTGTAGCAGCGATGAATAAACTTACCATACACACTCCATTATTGTGTCTGTGAGGTGTCCACTGGGATGAAAAAGATAAAGCTATCAAAAAGGCACGTATGTGTCCGCTATTTTACTAATCATCTTGTAGCTAGGAAGTGTTTGACAACGACATTCTTCGTTTGGTGAAAATAAGCTAACATTAAAGCACTGTATGCACATTGCTGCCCCCTTGTGGACATTAACTATAGCTGATCTAACTGAATATGCACGTTCCTTATGATGTGCTTAGTAACATTTCCTTTTCTAAACATGTTACTCTGTACTCCTTCCAGCGTTTCGTGACTGAATGTTAATGTATTCCCTTTTCTGCTACAGACAATTACCATTGCTGAAGGTTAAATCATTTCCAAAACAACATATCTTCTGATTACAGTTACATTCAGTAACTCAGCCAGCTAGAACCCCAAACTACATTTCTACATTTAAATTTGTTAATAGAAATAGTCACATAAAGTGGCTTTTGATGCAGTCGGTTTAGTTATGTGATATCAAAGATGAGGCATCAGAAGATGTGCAGATACCAAGATTCATATAATTTTATATCCCTAATAATGTTGATATTCACATCTTTTTCAAATGTTTACCTTGGGGTGCATATTTTCTTTATAATGTCTCTTAAAATTAAAGAAGTAAACGTATTTCTGTGATACAAAATATACAAAAACTTCCTGAATGTCATGATCGAAATAAAAAATAATGCCTTTTCTTTGGATTGAGCAGATGCTAAAATTACAACATCCATACAATTGTTTTAAGTAGGTGGCATTGATGGGTATTTATGGAAAATATATTTAAAATGTATGCTAATTATTCCACAATTTTATTACACTGCAGTTCATAAAATCTCTGATGTATTACATGGAAAAATTAGATGAAAAATTAATACTCCTTGCAGGGAAGTTGAGTCATTCATTAAAATAACAGATTTTTTCCCTTTCCCCCAAACTGCTTAGAATGATCTTTCAGAAAGATGCGCTGTATTTTCAATAAAGATCAGATTTTACTGATTCTTCTTCGGTGACCTATCATGTGCCTAACCTAACAAATCATATAAGTAAATTAATAAAATTAAATAAAATCACCTCACAGAAAGAGGGTTTCTTTTGGGGGTACAGTGTGCGCTGTTTATGATTATTGATGTTTCTACTGGATAAGGAGAGCGATAAATAAATATTGGATTTACTGAGGCTGGATGGTATTATTATTTTGCCATTTGTTTAAAAAAATCTAAGAGAGGAAGCTAGGTGGAGAGAGTAGACAAGACAGAGATGAAGAATCAGCGGAGAAAAAGCCCATTACAAGCCGTAAATTTTATTATGGGATAACAGCACATAAAGCACATCAAAAATCGATGTGTCCAATGCACTTTTAATAAAGGTAATATTAAAGGTACAGTTTCTAAGTACAATATAACAACATTCATATTAGAATGAAAAGTATTTAAAAGACAACATTAAATTTCTTATTTTTCTTTACAGCTGTATTTACAAAATGAATCAAAATACTTATTTTTCATATTTAAGAATCAGACAAGAAGGAGCAAAACTACGCTTGTGAACAGACTACCTGCTAAAGAGAGTTCAAAAGAGCTGGATAAAAAGGTACATGATCATCTGTCCCCATTTAACATCAGTAGCAAACATGTGACTTAGAAATTTGTGACAACCACACACTAGTTTGGGCTTTTCCAGAATTTGTACTTGTTTTGCATGGAAAAAGAAAATCCACCCCGCTTCCCCCACCCTTTCACGTGGAGTTACCCCAACAGACTGAGGGCACATGGAACACAGAACATAAAAGAAATTCAGATGTGTTGTATACCTGTTTTACAAACACATACAAATACTTAATATACAATGCATTAGGCAAATCTTCTGTTTGCAGTGAAATAAAAAGTGGATACCACAAACAGGAAATTAAGAAATGTGGGTTTTCTGTTAGTTTTTTTTTTGTTTTTTTTTTTTGCTTAATCAGAAAAAAAAAAAAATACATGTGCAAGTTATACAGTTCTGCAATATTATCCGCGAGCATTTATTGACCATTTGAGATTAACACAAAACAAACTTCCCAGCTTCTAAAACAAGGTGAGGGGTGACATGTACACTCAAAACAGACCATCTATACATTGAAAGCCTTCAACATTGCCCACCAACCCATGAGAAAACAACTAACAACACATAAAGAAAAAAACAAACAAAAAATAAAATTAACATTTTTTAAGCATGTGAGGGCAAAATTTCACCCTCATGTACAAAATACATTGTCACTTCAGTACACGTCTGGAAAAACCACAAAAAAGAGACAATCAAAACCATGTATGCATTTTGTTACACCGAGAGGCACTCAGTGTGATACGCTGTGTATTATTGCGAGCATATTCTTACTGATATTTGCTACAGAGAAAAGAGAGAGAAGGTTGACTTTTGTCTTCAAATGGCAATCCTTACATGTAAATTTTTAACACTTCACGTGGTGCAAAAAGGTTTATGCCACTGGTCTGAACTGTTGTTTCTGGGTAGTCTAAAATGGGGAATAACAAAAGCATACAGAGGTGTTATTTTCTGAAATCCAAGCACCACTTCCCTGCATCAAGTGAAGGACAATGCAGACACAAGAGGTAAATAGTTAGTATCTTAAAAACCTGACAAACTAAAGCCTTAGTGAGTGGTTTTTACAATCAGACAAAGAAAAAACACAATACTGCTGTTTCATTTCGAATATCATAAATTTTTCCACAAACCAGAAAAGCAACCTTAAATAGCTTGTTAATTATCAGATTCTAGATTTGCTATAAGTCAGAAGGAAATAAGTGCCTTATCCCAGGGCTAGCACACTGATACAGGTACTGGCTGGGTAATTTTTTATTTTTTTTTACCACTATCATTTTTATTATCATTATTATTCATTGAGTCCTAATATCAATAATACGTTAATAGGCAATTAAATTAATGAACTAATAGGGCGGCCAGGCTTAGGAATCAATACATGGTTCACAAAATTAACTTACCTAGCACCACACATTAGGGCAACACAAAATAAATGTCAGCACACCCTATCTCTATCAAACTAATCCTACAGGAGGGAAGCAAAGTAGAAACAGTTTTATCATACAATATGATGTAACTGATAAACAGATAAATATTTTCACTGGGTAGGCCTTAGTAGCAGTATTTTCCTCTTACCTATACAGACAGAAGTTACAAAGCTACCTTTATACATGTGATCAATAATAATATTAAATATGGTGAATAAACAGCGGAGAATGAGGGACAGAGTGAGAAAAGAAAAAAAAAAGATATACAGCATACAGGCCATGTCAAGTTCTTCGTTCTCCACCTGGGAACAGAACTGGTCAAATATACAGATGAAACATAAAAACATCCACAAAAATCAACACAAAATAAACCAAATAGTGATAAATAAGAGGTGTATTTACATGCAGATGTTTAAAGACTATTATGCACAAAAGAATGAGAAATAATACACTGACATATATTATTGCTTGACATTCGATTATGGCTAAAAGTTGCTGTTCATTTTTTTCTTTAAACTATATTCTTAAACATAATTTTAATCATAAATTCTTATCACTTGTGCTTTGGAGAATGAGTTTTGTTAAAATGCGACAACTGACTCGTAATTCTGGGTAAAACACACTGGCAACTTTAAGCGTGACGTAACACCGATCTTTGCAATTTACGGTCAAGAGTGCCGGATTCTGTTATTTAAAGCCCAGATTTTCTTTCTTACAGGCCTGCGCCCCGACGGATGGCAAAGCAGGTTTTGGCTGTGAAGCCGGTCGATGATGCCTCACAGAGTTCTGCAGACCGATGAATTGTTAAAGGTATTATGTCACACTTCTTAAAAACCTACACTTATTATGGATGGATCAAGCTCAGCATTACCAAAACCTTTCTTTTTTTTTTCCTTTTTGTCTTCTTTTAAAAAGCCCAAAATAAAAATCAAAACCTCCTTGTCCTCATAACCCTATTTCCTCTGTAATTATTAAAGCCTTGTCTGGGGTTTTATTATATTCACACTGAGAACAAACACACACACACACACACGCACACACACACTATTGCTTTTTACAAAACAGACAACAGAGCAGAGACAGAAGGACCAGCACATTTTACTGTATACTATACACTGACTGAGTAGCACACATAGCATCAATCCTATTCTTTAACTGGGATGTTGCAGATGAGAATATACAGAAGAACATGACTCCAGGCCTCTGTGAAGGCATAGTTTATAGTTAGACACAATTACTTGTGTATCGGACTGTTTTCTATTCTCCTGTTTAAAAAAAAATACATACATGAGTAGAGAAAAAAATAAAAACCAATGGGGCTTTATTACTTCCTTTTATAAACTGAGAGTAAACATTATCAGTTATGTGAATAAAAACAATTTAAAAGGCAGATGACTGCAATGTAGAGACCCGTAATTGTAACACAAGGCATATTGCTTGTTATATATTGTAGAACACATGACCCGCCACTCAACTACAGTTAGACTTGAGTAAAAGCATAATGTAGCACATTTTCACATCATGGGTAAATACCCCTTTTGGTGGCAGACCTTAGCTGTTCATATCTGACTAAATACTCCAATGTTAATATGACTATCGAGCAAAATACCAAAAAAAAAACAAAAAAAAAAACTGAATCCTTTTCAAGAAACACAATTTTTGCAAACAGTCAATAGGAAATCTGCCAAACAGGAACTACATGTTCAGTGTGCTATGCCTAAAAGTTCAGCCAAGCTCCTCTCGTCCACTGAGTGCCTTAAAGAGATTTTTTTTTTAGATCGCATAAATTCAAAAACAGAGCTACTCAGCTGCTCCGCAGCTCCAGTGGAAAGCAAGCTACGTTTTCAGCCTACCTGTTACCTCCCTGAGCGTTCCCACCTCATCCTCTATTTGTTGCTCTTGCCGGGGCCACTGGGGCCTCTAACACCTGGATTGTCTAGCAGTGTTCCAGACTGGGTTTCTTTTGCTCTGAGACTGAGGTTAACTAGTCGTAGAGGGCTTGTGCATATCCAAACAACATTGGATCATAACAGAGATTATTACTACAGCATATCTACTATAACCCAAACGTAACCGATTTAGTATTGCATAAGTATATTTGGTTTTCTAACAAAGAGGGTAATTATTTATAAAGACCCTGATGACACCATTTAAAATCAAGAGTTTTTTTTTGTGTGTGTGTGTGTGTGGCAGGAATATGTTGTGTGCTGAAAAACTGCAGTTTGTTAAATAGATGGATTTTTTATTCATTTCACAAATGATTTACTTTTTTTTCCTTTTTTTTTAAAACTTAGCTGGAGGCCTCTGATGGACATCAAAAATGTCAAATTCTGAGTAAGGAATTTTCTAACCTTTATTTAAACCACTTCTTATGGAACCTCCCTGAAACAAACAAACAAACAAAACCAACTAAAATTAACTAAACCTGACACATACAAACAAATGTCCTGGTAAACAGAAAACACAAAAGAAACTCTTCCCTGAGGGGTGACAGCACGAGGCAGCAACGCCTTGTACAAATTGCACGGCGGAGGAATGATGGTGTGCAAACAGAAAACAACAAAAAATAGAAAGAAAACCTAAAAAAACTGGATTTTATGATACAGTCGGTGACAGATGAGTTTACATGCTTTGTTGGGTTTCTAAAGGGATGTAATTTTTCTTCATTCTTTTTCCTTTTTTTGCTCTTTTTTTCTAAAAAGATATTTCTAGAAGCCGCTACTGAGATTGCTGGAATGTCTTAGGAGTCCATTCTACATTATAGACGAGTAGACTGGAAAGCGGAAGCAACGACTACTGTTTGGCACATCCAGGTTTTTTTTCTTCTTTTTTTTTAAAACCACTTTACTACCACACTGACAAGAAAGACACTCAACAAAACAGAAGCACAACAACAAAGCATTCTGAAAATAGCACTTGTCCTACCGTTTTTATGTTTCTCCCCTAATCATACAAACAACAGCTAGTCTAATTATTGCAGGGATATAGTTAAGTGCTACCTGACATCTTTTTCTCTCCCTCGTTCTCTTTCGCGAGTTTATTAACCAAAACAAGTTACAAAAATAGAAGCTTTACTACCAGACAAGGCTTTGAAAATTCACTTTCCCTACGCCGTTTCTTCTGTGTCCTGTAAAAGTGTTGCTGGGCTGAGGCTGTGGTGAGAAGGCAGGAAGCCACTCGCAATGATAAAAAAAAAAAACCCAAAAAACCCAACAAAAACAAAAAACCATCTGACAGAGGCTCATAAGTGTGCTTTTTGAGTGGACCCTGGACCTCTGTCACGCTTGCTTGCTGTATTTTTAATCCTCCACTAGGTGGAACAGTTGGATTACAGTCTGAGTGGTTTTACCAGTCTGATCACATCGATCAGCGTTGGGCTTTTAAGAGAATGACAATTTTATTTAATAGTAAAACAAAAATCAAATATTTAGAAATATAAGATTTAAGCAAATATGCATTTTTGCAAATATTTCAACCACAGTATAATTTCATTTTAAGATAATATGAAATCCAAAACTCACAAGAGTATCAAAGCTGCATTTTTTTTTTTTTTTTTATTAAATTGGCAGCTCTCGGGTACATGTTGAGAAAACAGGTGAAGGAGTGTTTTAACTTGCCTTCTCACCCATGCCTCTTTCATCACCATCCAGCAGCCACACTAATAAACTTTCTTCATGCTTCCAGACCAAAATCTTCTGCAGCTCCCAGGACTACCCTCTGTGACCATGATTCAACTTGTACTTCTTGTGCACATGCAACACATCACTAGGTAAATATACAAGTCTTAAATTAAAGAAAGGTGTAAATAAAAGTGCCTTATCAATTCAACAATTAAGAATGGTCTAACTACTAATATACATGTTATTTAAAATAGATTCTATAAACATTACTTTTTTCTGTATAGTAAGTACTTATGACCATATACCCTGTAGTACATTATAAAACAGGTGGAATGGACCCTTTTCATTGTGTTGGTGCCCTGTGCTTCTCCAGGGCACCTGTCCAGAGAAGGATTAATAGCAGATGGCCTTACATGATTTCACTATGCAACAATGGTGGATGGAGTCTTTGACAACTAAAATCATTGCGTTTTTATTAGAATTACCAGAATTCTAGGCTTCTTTTTTTTCTTTTAAACGATTGTCCATAGAGAGGCGCCGATTGCATTACCTTGCCAATGGAACCTCCCTCAAAGTTGCTGTGAGTTTTCATTCCAAGCACTGCCTCCAAAAGATACCACTGAACACAAAGAGAAAAATATGGCTGAACTTGACCAAAATCTGCGCATTTATCAGTCAAATATTTCAGCGTGGGGATAGCGGAGGATAAAGATGACACATTTAATCATGGAAATACTACAACTGTTTAGGGAGTGCAACCTGGAAAATAATACTGATGCGGTCATCCTCTAAATGAAGCTAATTTTCCCCAAACTGTCTCATTAGCTGTTGATATGCCCAAATAACTCATGACAGTGGGAATGAAAAGTGAGTTTTAGTTTAGAAAAACGCAAAAGAGGGTCAAGTTCAGCCAAACAAAAGTCGTTTGTTCCCATTTCCTCTTCATGTCCTGTAAGGTGTCGGGTCCCACGTGTCTTCCAAAGAGAACTAAATTCAATAAAGTAAACCTTGACAATCAACTCCCCAATGCCCTCCCCCTACAATGTAAAAGAAGAAGTTGAACAGCGTGCCATCTGTCCGCTCTGGTTTGTGCAGGGCACCAGTAAAGTGTCTCAGATTCCTCCTCCACATTCCCCTATGGTGGGCACACTGGCACCTGGCAGGGCTGCTACCCATCAACGGGCATGGACTGCTCAAAGTCTGATCCAAACAGCTCCTTGTATAAGGGGGGGAAGTGGGCACGCACAATGTCTGGGTATATTGCTTTGAAAGCTGTGAGCTTCTCTGTATGCCTACTGCACAGTGCTCGCAGTGTCGACACTTTGCATATCAACTGTGGAGAGAGAGGAGACGGGCTGTTTAGATTCACAGGGAAGCAAGGACATGGAGCAATGGTAGTGAAAAAAATATTTTTCCCTACTGTGTTTTCTGTCCCACACCGGGGCAAACAGACTGGTAAATATTGAGACAAGCGCTCAGGCATAAGGAAAACCTGACACTTTCTATTAAGGAACCAGTACAGTTGATAAATTGCCACTTCTTCACTGATAAAAAGGCATTTCATGTTGCTTTATTAATGTTTCCCCTGAAATCTTTGTTTGCCCAATGTAATGTATTGAAAGTGGTTTATGGTCTGTGAATAAGGAGCCTAAACAGTGGGAGATTACACTGCTACAAATTCAGGGCAAGCTTAGCAGACAGCCACTTTCAGGGATAACAGATGAAGTGTGTAATGCATTGCATTGTACCTTTGTAAGTATACCATCCTCTCTGTGGTTCTTCTGCAAAACGTGCTGAAGGGCCAGCTGGATTTTCTGCTGGAGTTTCTCCACCTTCACCTTCTCCTGTAGCCAGGACCGGTCTGAAAGGTAAATTGTCATCATTTTATTTACTGTAAAACAAATGTACACTTCTGAACTGGTGATATAAGCTATTAACTGTTTGGGAACAAAAACAACAACAACAACAAAAAACAAACAGAAAAAAACAAAACTGGTAGGGGCAGCAGTGTTCATTGTTGTGGTGAGTGATAGTACGGCTGTTTTTCCTCTGTGCTGTGAGTGACACTTACCAGCAGACATCAACACAAAGGCAGAGAACAGGGCGATCTCATCCTCAGACAGGTGCATAGAACACAAGTTTTTCCCAAACTCGAAGACGGAGCTGATCAAGTCGTCACAGCCTGCCACAGCAAAGGACGGAGAGAGGGGGCTTAGGATGAGGAAGACCAAAGAACAACATTCACTTTTGATCTTTATTGGGAGAGAGGCACACGGGGAGGATAGAGGAAGGGGAAGGGATGAAAAGGAGTGGCATGCTGACAGCACATGGGAGCGTCTTAAGCAGAACAGGCAATGCTTTTACTGAGTTTTGCTTCCCAGACGAGTCACTTTTGGCAGTTGGGTGATGTTATGCAAGCCAAAATGAGGTCACTATTGAGGCTTTTAGTTAAATCAATTATCGAGGACAGAGAGAAAGAGAGACAGGCGGATGCCAACGCAGCTCGGGAAGCCCATCACTCTCCCTCCCCCACCAAGACCCCTTGAAAACAACTCACAGGACACTGGGACAGATGCACATGCTCACTCATATACAAACACAAACAGAGTTATGGGGAATGGTAAGCACACACTGAGAAACAGAAATCTGCATTTTTACAGACACTGCGGGACACATTTACATTTTTATTTGTCAATGAGGTAGTTGAAAATACAAGAAAATCCACGCCAGAACATCTTAGTAATATCATGGCAGTCGAATATGATCGCTATTTGCTTTGCCTGAGATTTTTTATGTCAAACTATCAGAGATAGTTTTGATAGCACTCTCCCCAAAGACACTCCGTATGGCTTTATTTATTCCAGTTACGGAAACCATATGCAGCAGAGCCTCACTAACATGTCTGTTCTACCATAAATAACCACTGAAGAGACAGAAATGCCAGGTGAGGAAGGGATGAGTGCTCAGTGTTTGCTTCTAGGCCTACAGCATTGTGCACAACAGAAGAGACGACTCTAATTTTGGCTGTTACGCCGAGGAGAGTAGGAAGACACTGTAAAGACACACACGTGCACCCCCCCACACACACGCATGCACCCACTCTACTTACCTAATGACTTGAACACATCAGGTCCAGCATATTTTCCATCAAAATAGACTGTGTTGTTTTGTGAGTCAAAGGCACGGCACATTCTGACAAACACAACTTCCAGAGAGCCTGTGGAGACAAGACAGGAACAAGAAGCTGAATCTGAGCTTTGTCTCTTTTTTTCAAACACTAACACATCAGTCATGGATGCTAAACATGCGATTGCGCTTTGTGCTAATCTTCTACAATATGAGTAACACAAGCACTTTGAAATAAAGAAGCTTGCCATCAGAAAAGAAAAAAATAAATGGCCTCAGAGGATGAAAATATCATAGACAGAAGGCTATTCTTCCTTAGTGACATGACAGATAAATACTACTTCATTCTGTAGTGACAGTGCTTATTCATACCATGTTTATTTAGCTAGATAGGTATTCATTATACAGTACAATTTGTATCAGTCTCTGGGAGTGGATAAGAGGATCCAGAGTATGTAACAGAAGCTATTATTGCCTCCAAGGGAGATGGCACTATTTTAAAATGGCATGTCTGACAAGAGATCTCAGTTTATATTTCAGAATTTATATTGGTTGTGCTAATTTAAAAAAAAAAGAAAGAAAGACCCAGGAGAAGGGTTTGTTTGCTGCATCTGTATTTGTGCATAAATATAGGTGGCAGCATGCAAAAAGCCACAGCAGTGTTACATGTACTTCTCTGTAAGCACATCTTAGGGGAGAGGAGTTTGAAGAGACATTGTCTGCAAAAAGTGAAATGGGAGCCAGCATGATGGGTACTATCAGAGCTCAGGAACACATGACTTATCTAATGCTGTGTCCGTCCCTGCTATACATGTAATGAACAGAGGAAAACAGGGAGACAGTAAGGGGAAACAGGCAGGGTGGGGTTCCCTGTCTCTGACACTGTTTGCATGGGAAGAAGAGGGCTTTGTGCAGTCAGGTCAGCTGCACCCCTGTGACAATGCCAGGGAGGGGTGGTGGTGGTGGGTGAGTTTGACAGCAGCAGGCCATGTTGACAGGCTGTCATACCTGCTTTCAGCAGCACTATCTGATCGTTCTGACACAGCTCCATGAAGCCGTCGATGCGCTTGGCAAACTCCACCACATATTGAATGGCCTCTGTTATTTTGATAGCACACAGCTGCCACATGACTTCCCGGGGCTAAGAACAGATAGGACAGAGAATGGGTAATCTGCTTTAAAACAATGGTTTTTCATTACTGTAACTGCTGTGGAGGCCTAGGTAGGCCCCCTATGTGGTCAAGCTACCTTGTTCTGGTAGTTCTCCACCTCTTCTTGCAGGAAAGCCTGCCAGGTCATCTGCTGCAGCTCCTCTCTCAGGTACTGACATGTCTCCATGTGCGACTTCGAGATGTTCTGGGCAAGGTGCTCTAAAAAAAAACAACACACAAACACAAACCCAGAAGATCACAAATGAGATCTGCATGTTACTCACAGGGCTGTGTGAAACTGAAGACCTCACTGATGAAATATGCCACAGGAAAAGAACATTTATTTACTGAGCTTTCATGAAGGAGGAGATGCGGATATGCGTGGGCTTTTTTTTTTTTTTTGACTGGGAAAAGGCTTGTTGACATTTCCTTTTAATGCCTGCAGGAAGCTCATAGCTTAAGGTTGAGGCAAAGCCAATCTAGTTATGACACAAATGCATGGCAAGGGGGAGGGGCGCCATGTTACTCACTAAAACAAAGGTCACATTTTCTCTGAGAGAAATATTGAGTATAAGAATTTAAATGGTTTTGAAAACACATCTGTTAAAAGGAGTTCCTAAGCACAGGGGAGCCTAAAAAAATGATTTCCCCAGACTCCTGCCCTGCTGGATCCTGATTGGCCCTAATTAATGGAAACTAATTACAAAAAAGAGGCTCTTTTAATGAGTGTTGGAGATGAGTCTCCAACCTCCTGCTATTTTAAGCAACCTTTGTGTCGTTTGCCCCACGGTTGAGTTCCCCCCCCTCTATTTTTCTCTCTTTTTACCTCTCCCTTTCTCTCCTGCTCCTTACCAAGTTCAGCCATAGACACGGTCGGGGAGGTCTCTCCGTTGGTGAAGGAGCAGTAAGGGAAGAAGCCAGAGCCGGGGGCAAAGTCGCAGATGGGCTCCGGCTTGATGCCGTTGATGTCCAAGCCTGACTGGTCAGGAGATGGCTGGATGTCCAGGTAGAAGCTGCTGACTGCTGAGTCTGGTTTGCTGCCATCGGGGGTGTGACCATCCATGTAGCCGCTGAGGTCATCGTGGAGCTCTGTGAGGCCATTGGCTGACAGGCCATAGCTGGGTGTTAGTGGCTCTGCCTCCCCGGGCTGTTGTTGGTGGTCACGCTGCTGCTGCTGCAGCCGGTGCTTCTGGACCTCAGCATACAGGCTGTCTCGCTGCTTCTTTGACATGCGGCCAAACTTCACCGCTGTTAATAGCAAGGTTAATAAAATGTGAGACACAAATGTAACAATGAAACAAGAGATGCTATTATATTTCATATGCAGCATCCCTACAGCCTTCTTTGCATTATTTAATACTATCCCGATCAGTTTTATACAAATATCATATTCATTTGATGTGACATAATTTTTAGTGAGTATTATTTTGTATTCTGTCACAATTCAAATCAATTAAATCAGAAATGATGGGGATGTCTCTGTTACTCAGTCTTTATGGATCCTTTGGAAATACCAGATGGACTACTATGACAATAAATATTCTCATGTTGTTGGGTCAGTTCTTATTTTTTAAAAACAGATAAAAAAATCCAACTTGACACCAGAGTCAGAGATAAAAATCCTTTAGAAAACAGAAGGAGTGTATATAACCCATCGTGTATAAATTGTAGATCTAACATTTCTACAAAATTCCATCTAGATGTTTTTAAGAAATGGTTTTGAAATCCCGCTCCTTACATGAACATTACTTTTTGACTAAGAATACTATTATGTTGTCAAATAATTGCCAGGAGATTGAGGCTAACCAGATGAAGGCCATAGGCAATGCAGCCCATTCGCATCTATTAACATCAAACTCAAAAAAGTTTAGTGCACTGCATTTTATTTAAACCATAATGCTGAAATGGGGGAAACAAGAGAGAGCAATAACATTCCTTCACAATCAAAAAGTACTCTGTATTTTGCTTTAACAAGGTGAACAGAAAATACTGTTTTACAGCTCCTCATTTATTTTTCTATTGTATCTTTTATACATAAGAATGGAAAAATTGTTATTGAATTTTTACTGTTGTTATAGAGTCTTCATTATTGACTGTGCCCCGGGCAACGGAAATAAAGGTAGTTTTACAGGTAAGCGTTTTTTTTTTTTTTTTTTTTTTTTTTAATCAGAGAGCCTGCTAATTTTTCTGATAACTTCACCAGCATATAATTTAAAAATGACCAGGTATTTGTTTATTTGTAAAGCAGTACATTTTTGAAAATCAAAGATGATTGAGTCAAGCCCATTTGTTCAGACACCTGTATTTACTGGACCTTGAAGATAGCACTGTTTGCAGGCTGTGATAGAACTGTACTGATCTATGTGCAGTTCCACTTCCATTTATAATGTCACTTTACACAAGATCAAGTTTGATCTGGCTGTACTGACTGCAAAACCCTCTGCTTGTCTAAGCTATTGAATTGAATATATTCCTAATTATTATATTCTAGAGAACAGATTGCAAGTAGACACACAATGAAAACATATATATATATATATATATATATAGATATATATATATATATATATATATTAAATACTTTTTCATTCTGCACAGGAATTGTGAGTAACATTATAGCTCATTGGTAGATTTGGGCCTTCCTGAGACACACTCTATAATCTGAGTAATATTTTACCATCTGACCAGAATAAATCAGCTTCAAGCATCATACTCCATTATACTCATCCACAGTACCAGATGGACACAATCTTACATAACATTGAGAAAAAAATAAAATAAAAATCATCACATTTTAGCAGGGATCATTAAATCTTACAATAAGTATAGAGACAAATGTGGGATGTAACAAGGAGACACGATAAGTTGCTGCCTTCTGTATCAAGATTTCCAGACTAAACAGTGGTGCTGAGAATGAGACTCCTTGGCTTGTGTTTTAGGGGCCTGGCAGTAAGTCAGGCGGTCGCAGTGTGTGTGTGTGTGTGTGTGTCTGTGTGTGCAGTGTAGAAATTGAGTAGAGCGACACAGAGGAGAGTGCGGGCAGATGGGCTCTGGTGTGTTCAGTGAAGGTAAGAGTCACCTTCGTCTGTCCTGACTGTGCATGTGTGCACACACATATGACAGTGTCTGTGTGCGTGTGTAGTGTGTGTACTGCAAGGCCACACACACACACACACACACACACATAGCACTAAGTTATGTGTTCATTGATATTCATGAATATGCATAAATGTGAGAATGAAAAAGTGCTGGTTTTTGTGAGAGTATGTTTTTACCTCACAAGTTTTATTGGAAAATATTACAGCTCTGCTCTGTTGTGAGAGAATCTTCAGGCCTCTCTGTCAAAGCAGGATATCTCTTGAATACATCCCTACCTGTGTGCTTCTTTTACTGAATCTCAGCTGCACTAGAAATATTGACACCCTCTAACAACCTCCCATTTAATCAAACCTAGGGCAACATATTAGGCCCAGCAACAACTCTGGCAGACAATAAACAGAGACTGACATGTTTGCAAGTTTATATAATTTCTTTTCAGGCAAAAAGTTTTGTCTCCTAATTCTATTTCTGTATATGTTTCAATATAATATTGCAAAAAGATCAAAATAAATTGGTTAGATCATGTTACATAAGCTGATGTTTAAGTGCCCCTCAGTAAGTACAAAAAAAACAGCTTATAAAATCAAAGCATGCACAAATATAAGGCCTAACAACTTAATTGTGAGGAAGGTGTCCATAGCAGCATGGCTGAAGCATGGATCTGAAAGCACTTCAACAGAACAGATTCTTGCCCACACAGGGCCCTGAACCTGGGCTCTCCACCTCTCACTATCCACCACACCACCAGCTTTTGCTCCTCTTCCATAAGGCACTCACCATCTCGTGACATTCCCACTGCCAGGCACTTCTGCAGCCTGCAGTGCTGGCAGCGGTTGCGGCTGGTGCGATCGATCAAACAGTTCTTCTGACGGGGGCAGGAGTAGGCTGCATTGCTCTGCTGACTCCTCCTGAAGAAGCCCTGTATGGGAAAGAAGCAAAGAAACACCTTAGGTTGCTGGATGAACCTCTGCAGGTGGAATCATGCTCTGGCACGAAAGTATCAGTTCATGTCTCCATTATGGCTTAGTGCTGCCATGATTTATTGTAAAGTGATAGAGAGTTTGTGTATTCCCAGTGATATTTTTATCTCCATGCTGCCAAACTGATAAATAACAGTACTATTGTGGTGGTATTTTCCATGCTGTTAAGTCGTACTGTCTGGCATTTAAAAAGCGCTGTATTTCACCAGCGTATACAGCGTGAGGGTGGTGTGTTTGGGTAGTCATGATAACAGGGGATAGTATTTTTCTTCAGTAGAGTTCTTAGTGTTGATTAATGCGGCGGTGGCATGTGCAGTACTAAAGGATTGCGAATGCACACCGACTGGATTTCTCATCCTTTGACTTAATGAATTGATTCCAGCACATCATTAACATGCCCCACTCTACTGCTCCACACACATATGTCTTAATTAGCTGCTCATTGGCTGTTTAATTACAAGAAAACAGCTGACAGCTGCCAAGTTGCTTTATAATGGAAGCCATTATGGAAACAGAGTAAAACTGCCAGTGACAAGCAGGATTCTTTAATAATGCTATGATTTATGATCCAAACTTTTATACTTGCACATATCATTAAAGGCTTCTCTGCCTGGACTAATTAGCAATCATTAAAGATAGATTTCAGCAGTTTCTTCTTGACTGTTTTGTCCAGTGTGTCTCAGTGAGAGAGGGAGGAGCGCTGGGAAGAACGGCTGAAAGGAACCTCTTTCTGTCCCTCACAAACATGCACACGCACACACAGGAGCAAACAGCAAAGGTGCAGGCTCGTTGTGGAATGCTAATGATGTGCCTGGTGACAAGCACGGTTACAAGAATACACTCTAAGCACAAAATTCCTCTCGCTGTGAATGGTTGGGGTATTTGAAACAGTACAAAAGGTGGCTTCAATAGAAGCAACACGCTGTAGCAAACAGCCAACAATCTGCTATAATTCAAAGCACTCTCCTTTTGATCATCTTATTTCAAGAAGAACCGGCTGCAGCAAAAGCAAAAGCAAAAAAAAAAAAAAAAAAAAAAGACATGTCCCTGGGAGGGAAAAGGCAGAGCAAGGCAGTGGAATAGCTTTGTCCCACTAATTGTGGTTTTCTGTGATGTCCTCCTTGGTGCTTGACCACTTTAATGATTGCGTTCTGTGTTTACACTTTGCAGTCCTTTCTGAATCATCGTCAAGCTTCAGCAGCATTTTCAGATGTTTTTCCTAGCAAGCAACTTTTTTACCTTCTCAGTTTTTCCTGTCTTTCCTCGTTCAGCTTTTCTGTCTCTCTCGCTCACACACACAGGCACACCTTCACGCACACCACCTCCCATCACACTAACTGGTTCAGTCTTTTGATGCTTACCTTACAGCCTTCACATGTTATCACACCGTAATGGATGCCTGATGATTTGTCTCCACAGATCTTGCAGGGAATTATTTCAATTTGAGCTGCGGAGAAGAAAAGGAAACGAAAGAAATAAATAAATAAGAAAAATCAACATTTTGCTGTCACAAGTCACTGTACAACACACTCACCATGGATCCATGTTGGTACATGAAAGAGCACTGTGCTTCTAAAAACATCTCATCCGGTGGCTTTTGAATCCTCACTTCCACAGAGCATTAGCTGAATATCTAGTGAGTTTCTGTGTGTGTGTGAGGTAGTGTGTGTGTGTGTGTGTGTGTGTGTGTGTGTGTGTGTGTGTGTGTGTGTGTGTGTGTGTGTGTGTGTGTGTCTATGTGTGTAGGGAAGGATCTCATTTTAAGTCCCTATTAACACCCAATGTAAACATCGTGTCAATTTGCATCCAGCACATAGTCTGCAAAAAGAAGCTACCCACAGTCTCTAAAATATTACAGTAGTGGTAATATAAACCTTGTGCAATGACAAAGGCTCATTTAGCTGCATGAGAAGGTCTATTCCCTGTTGGCAAACTTGACTTTATGCAGCCTCTTAAATTTCCAAACCATAAAACCCCCAGGAGCAAATCCACTGCAGCCACAAAGAATCCTAACATGCAGTGCTAGATGGAGTAACGGCAACAACTCTGTGTGTGTGTGTACCTCTGTGTACACTATAAAAAAAAAAAATAAAAAAAAAAAAAAGGATTCAGTTGCAGTTTGGCTGTGGTGTTATGCTGTTGACAGGCCTGTGATTCAGCCGCCATAGAAAACAAAAGCACTGAAAGGATGGGCCTCATCCATCGTTGGCCCTCTCCTCAGGAACAGACCACAGGGCAACACAACACAACAGACAGAACACACAGACATCAGAAACCCAGAACTCCCAGCTTGTCCCACTGCTCTCAGCTTTATCACTGCAGCCACCGATGCTACATCCCTCCCTACCTCCACCCTCCCCACCCTCTAGAGATTTCTATCTCACAGCCCTCCTCCACATCTCTAACATCTCAGTCCCACCATTCCAACATTGCACTACAGTGCCAGACAAATGCCCCTATCTGATATAAATCGAGGAAAAATTACTGTAGGATATTTTTTCATGATGTAATGTTCTTTCTAAACAACACTGCAACCAACCAATCAGAGAATCTGTGGTGATGCAATAAAATTCTAGACCAATTAAGGGAGAAATATTATGATTTGTCTTAATAGGGTGCAATAAAGATTATAACTCCTAAAAAATGGTGGCACATTGTCTCACTGTTACATCAGCTTTTCCCCTCTAACCAGGTATAACTGTCTCCTATAATGCCTCAGGTCCCTGCTAAAGACAAAAGGCTTAAAATATCTATTGCACACCTTAACAACCAACCTCTTTATTCTAGTTTGATCACATCAAAAGTACTTTTATTGGGGTTCAATCCACAGATCCCTGCCCATTTTAATCAGCTGCCTGGAAGCCTGTAATGTGTCATGTGGATAATGTCCTTGTCCCTGAGGCATGCCCGGGAGAGGCCCTTAACACAGAGCCTCTAATCCACCAACCCGGGAGCCACACTCTGTTCATTCAGGGATCTGGGTCTGTTCTCCTCGCGCTGCTGGAGTCAACAAGACCAGCCATGTTTACTTGGAATTAGCCTAGATTTTAGTAAAATGAACAAAAGGGAGTGGTGAAAGATGCACGATTAATTCTCCTCCAGACAACACCTCCTGTGATTTGTGATTCTCACATACAAAAGAGGGCACTGCACCTCGTCGGCCTGGATTAGAGGGAAATCCATGCAGGAGGCGGGCTTTGACAACCTAACTGAGAGGGTTAATTTATAATTAATCTTTTCCTTACTGTGCACAGTTGCTTGTTATTTCATTTAGGTCTATCTCTGAATGAGTGCACTCTATTGTTTGTTTTTATGTTCTCCCTGCATGAGCATTAGCAGTGCTGTGTGTTTCGACTCCTTTAGCATTTTCAGCCTCATTACTTACATAATTTGTTCTGACATGCACTCACAACAACTGAAGCGTGCTGTAATTATGACTAGCTGCGGTTATGGTGAGGTAGAGGTTGTAGTAACAAACCCCAGCCATTGGGTGGCAGTGCAGGGCTGTGGCTACGGTTGTCTTACCAGGTTAAGCCAAGCTTCCACCCACCCTGTCCAACCCACAGGCTTTTGGCTATGAGCTCCAGCCTCTGATAGCTCCAGGCTTAGGCTGCTGCTAGCTTCCCCCACCCCCACAGCATAGCTGTGAGATGCCTTCATCTCTCCTGAAGAAGCAGAGCTGGCTGGGCGCTCGCTCAGGCCTGACAGAGGCTGTGCCACATCAGGTGAAAGCAGTGGGAGTATAGACACAGGGGTGCCAAGCTGGGCAATGCATGCATTCACACAAGCATGCTTCACAAAAGCCCTATCTGCAGCAGGAAGGCCCCGAGTACACACAGTCTCACCAGCTAACACACCACAGCTTTTTACTCCACCACTGCACAAGCCTCTAGATGTTCAGTGCACTCAGCAGTAAAAAGGGCTTGTCTCTGGACCAACTCAGGCAGGCTTTATAGTTTTTCTATAAGGAAAGGCATCAATTCATACGTGTACCTTACATGAGATGCTTTTTAAAAAGCCAATACTAAGCAATGACACAACAGATAAAAAATTTAACATGTAGTCACAGAGTCATCAAACAGTATTTGTCCCCTTGAATGATTGGCCACTGGGCTTCCAAGCTGCACTTCAGACACTGAGGATGATTTAAACTGAATTTGCATAGGAGGCTCAATCAAATGAAAAGACCTACTCCTAAAGGCACTCCCAATCTGGCAGTCAATATCTATTGACATGAGCTGTGGTGTTAACTGCCTCTTGGTGTGAAACAGGCAGCTGCTGGCTCCTTTGAGCTTGACCAGTGCAGTGCTACTGATCCCATTCACCGCGCCTGCTTGCCTCTCTGCCTGCCCGCTTCCCTGCCAGCCAGCCCTGCCCGCTCTGTTTACGACATCAAAGCCAGGCACAGTTATACAGGCAGCCATGCTAAAGCCCACCCCAGCCTGCCTTTCCTCGCTACACTGCGAGATGGCCTCTGCACACAGGCCACTTCAAAGACACCTGCTGAGATGCCAAGATTATATTTGAATCACACCACAGCAAAATCACACCCTGGACATTACCATGAGTGTCCAGTGGTAGCTCAGGTCTGATTTCCTGCATGCACCATTGCGACATGGCATATGTTCTTGCATAACTGGCACGGAAAAGAGAGGAGACGGTCAAGCAGAATGTTAAAGCTTGTTCTTTGTCTGTCTGTAGCAGAGCAGCTCAAGGACACTGATTCACAACACTAGCAGGCCCTTTGAGGGGATGATGTGTCACTCAGTGCACATGTACAATAGGGCAGTGAGGCCATTGCATGTTCACCCAGTGCCCTTCACTGTCTTCTCCACAGCTCTGAGATCAAGCCACTACTGGAATAGTCCAGCATATTATCAAAGAGCAGGAACATAACACTCAAACATGAACACCCAAAGACATCTGCTAAAAGCAGTTTACAGAGGTCCTGTCATAGCTTGTTTATTAGTAAGCATTAAAAAAGAGAAGACAAACACATTCCATCCATGTACAAAAAATGCAGCTCTTTAAAGATATAAGAATACATGTCATGAGGTAGTTGAACTGCGACAATTGAGTAATACACTGAAAATGTAGTTTTACACACACACACACACACACACACACACACACACACACATATATATATATATATATATATATAGAGAGAGAGAGAGAGAAAGAGTTACAATGCAGTGTAAAGTGTAAACATCTGATGAAAAACTAAACACGTTATCTACTGAGAGGACCAAGTAAACGTAACTGCCTCTATGTTCTGTGTTGTTGTCAGATTTTTTAACTATCTGATTAATATAAAAAGAAAACTTTAATTATTTTGATATTACTCAGTGTAGCTTCCAAACATACACAAAATAAAGAAAAATCCTACAGGCTTGTGCAAACATAGAAAATCAAGTCAAAATCTCCTGGCTGTTCCCACTGAACCCTTGGAATACTGAAATAACGTTGCAGGATTAAGATTACCCCTTACATTACAGACCCATGCCCAGGCCACCATCATAATGCTGAGAGCTTAACCCATTACTCGATTGGACCATTAAATCAGTTTCTCATGGCCTTGTGACTCACAATAGATGTGCACAATAAATTAAGTCTGAAACCAAGGACTGTGTACTGTTTTATATAAGCAAATATATATTTTTTCTTTCTATAGGTATATTTATCTGTAAAGAGGGTATTTTAAGCAGTTGGAGAAAACACACTGGCTTGCCTGTGTGTGATGGTGTGTGTGTTTGTGTGTGTGTGTGTGTGTGTGTGTGTGTCAGCCTTGTTGTGCCGACAGCTGTCAATGATAGAGTGACGCAAGCCACTGGGCTCATGTCAGAGATTATGTAAGGTGGACAGGGCACAGCTTTATGAACAGATTCACAACTCAAAAAAATGTGTTAAAACATTCTTCTCAAATATTTCCTAACAAATGATCCCATCTCTGCTCCCAGGACTGTTCTACAAGGTGCATTTTCTTAAAGAGACACTGCATTTACATGTGGTCAACACACAAATGAGAGGCATTGAACTGTTTGGCAAACACGCAATAAACAGTGTTCCTCCTTCAGTATGTGCATCTATTTATTTTTCTGCATGAACTTCCCATTTGGTAACAAAGATCGGCTGTCGGTTGATAAACAGTGTCTTTTCTAAACTGATACCCACAGCAGTCAAATGGAGCTGTAGAGGGGCGACAGCCTAACAAGAGACTGAATCAGAATTCTGCCTCTCTTCATCTGCCAGGGCTCTGCTGTCGTGTTAAGTCACACAATACAATCCTGTTTTATTTCCATTTATGGAGCAGAAGAAAGGTTATTTGAATGTCAGTGGGAAAGGACAGCCGTGGTATAGAACACAGCCTGAACTGTATAAATGTGTTATTTGTTTAGGGTTGGGAGGGTCTTGGCATTTTCACCACAGAGCAGAGCTATTCTAATGGCATCAGGTATTGCCAAAATTATGCATTACCACTTCTTAACAGCTATCCTAAAGTCATGAAAAAATACTCTGAACCACAAGGATCAGAGTAAGGGAGGACATAATTGAGACATTTTGATGTCTCTATGTTGAATCTGGTTAATTCCCCTCCAATCATTTAGCTGCCTAAGCTGTGATCCCCCTTCACTAGAGACCAGCTACAGTGCAGTTGAAGAGATATTTCCGTTTCAGAAAATGGGCTTTTTAAGCCTTTCTCTATTATTCCTTCATAGCAGTGCAGTGACTTTGCTAAAGCTCAGGTCTGGACCATTGCCCTGGGCTGCTTTTTGGATGAACTCATGCGTACATCGCTGTGTTTGTTTGTGTGTGAGGCCTATTAATATTTCAGCACTGCCCAACTCCAGATGCTTGTACAACACAGCAGTGCTTCTCTCTTCATGTCTCTCCTTGTATTTACTTGACTGTTTTATTGAAGTGCATTCTGACACCCTCTATGAGGCAGAGCAGGAGAGGGGAAGATGTATTCCCAAACCGCAGCGCAAGACATCTCTCTCCATGTCTCTTTCTTCACCAGCATAACAGTAATTTGGGCACTAATTTATGTATTGTTATGGCAAAGATTGACGAGCTTCCTGACTGGGAGTCTGCTTGGCTGCACTCTAGGGGGAACAACAAAAGCCTGGGTTTACTGAGCAGACGAGCACCATGAAGGGTAGCATGTGTGCGGCGCTGACTCTCCCCTCCCTTCTCTGTCCCACCTGAGCTTGCATCTCTCTCTCCCATCACTCTTAACTTCCCTCTATGCATCTTCCCCCACCTATCCTCTTCTTGTCTGCGACTATGGGGACAAGGGAAGTTGCACCTGGCTGATGAAGACCGGAGGGCACGCCCCTACTGTGTGTGCCAGCCTGTGCACATGGGCAATATGTGCGCCTCAGAGAGAGTCTCGCACTGATTACTCTGATAGTACAATACAATCTCACTCATGTATTCTAGCAGCCCCGACTTAGCCATGGAAAGCCATGAGAGCTGACTTAAGAAAATCTATGTTCAACTTTATAGATAAGTTTTGTTTCATCTCATCACATGCATTCTATTCTCTGTTATGCATCTTTGAATGGAAATATAAGTTTCCTGTGAGTCAAGAGTCCGAGCTGATTGTGCATTGTGTGCTCTTTGTGCATCACGGCATTGGGATGCACCAAAACTCAAAACCACTGAGGCTGAAATCACACAGGGCCGACTGATTGACTGGTGCAGGAGCTGCTGGTTGAATTCTAAGAGTTAGCTGAGGATCTTCTGATGCTTCTGAGCCTGTAGTCTGACCACTTGAACTAAGTAGGAAATGTTTAAAGGCTCCACTGTGGTGGAGTGCCTTAGTTAAGCACCTCTCAGCCTCCAAATCTCCCTGCAGGGATGGCAGGCTCGTAGGCTCCTTCAGAAAAACACAAGACTATATAAATAATGAATCCTTCAAAACATCCACTGCAATTACATGCTGAAACCTTTACATAACAACAAAGAGCCTTGTTCCATTGCACCAGGGAATTTGCCTCTGCCACACTGTACAACTTCCTTCCTCCTATAATTGTTGTATTAGTATGCGTTTCTGTAAGACAACCAGGGTTCTTGTGTATGTATTGTGAATAGGATATTTTTACAGTTTCACATGCTGAAATCAAAGCTTACATCCACACAACTTCTTGTATGGTCTTTTTGTCAGAGTTACTGAGTATTTTATAGGTTTATTAAAGTGCACATTTGGTCGTATTGTTTATGGTGAACATTGAGGGGAGAAGCGAGAGTGTGAGGGAGAAGAGAAGAGGCGGGAGGCTGGAAGTCCCATCTCATGCTGCTGCTCGGGGTCAGTGGGTCAGAGGCACGCAGCCAGAACACACATGCAGAGCAGGCTGAATAGTTCAGCTGACAGTAATTGTCCCTCTGTGGTCTCTTTAGGAAAACATGTTTCCAGACATTGCAGAGTGGCTGCACAAGCCAGATAGTAATCATGATCTTGATTCGCTCCATCGAAGAGGGAAGCTCAGCATAAGCCAGTCATGGCACGAGTCAGTGTTTCCATCACAGCTAAAATCAGTTTAAGCAAATACTGGGCAGTAGTGTAGCACAGAAATTACACCATGCAATATTTCTTAAAAAATAATAGACGTGAACCTATGTAGACACTTTTAAATCCAGGTTAGAAACATTTCTTTTTGCATGAAATCTGCACAGTCTCTTTAAACTTATCTTGACTGTTGCTTTCTTTTAATAATTTTAATTTAATTTTTCTATATGATTTTACTATGACTTTTGCATACTCTTTTAATTATGTCTCAATACAATTTTGTTTCCCTTGTTCTATTATGTACCTTTAAATGCATCTTCTGCACCCTCCTGTAATGCTTTTAATGTTCTCTGTAAAGCACTTTAAATTGTCTTGTACATGACATGTACTATAAAAATAAATTTGCCTTGCCAAAATAAAAAAAGTTCACAGGCAGTGGACAAAAACGACTGCTGTGAGAAGACAGAAGAGAAAAGTGTCTGCTCGTACTATACTTTCAGTGTTGTTGAAGACTTGTCAAAGTCAATCTAAAAATGAAAAAGCCTTTTGCTTAAACAGTGAAATTTGGTCTACCGTTTTCACTTATAGTCCACTATATATAACAGCGAATACTGGACACAGCAGCACCGTTACTCAACAGTTTTTACTCTGATGAGCGGTACCACTGCCACTCTGCTTGAAGGTCTTCAGCTGAAAAAGAGCAGGCAAGGACAGGGAAGATGAATGACATCAATGGCCAGCCGATACTTCCAGGGACGTGTGATTGAGACAAATGAGCCTTGTTACATTAGCTGGGATACTGAATCCTGCTGCTCAAAGATCCAGAGCTTGATAGAGCTGAAACTAGAGGCACCCAACCTTTCTACAGATCACCGGTGTCATGGGGCCTCAGAAGAGGAGCTTTCTTTTTTCAAAGTGCCTGGTTTCTTGCACTCCTTTTCTCTTTCTTCAGTCTACATTTTTCTCCTTTATGTTCATGTAGACACACACACAAGCGCCACCATTTGACCTTCAAGGATTTCTTTGCCTGTTTTTCCAGGTGCAGATAGAACATTTTAGAAAGACAAAGCTGTTATCTAATCAACACACATTCCATGTGAGTATCAGAGTCCTGAGAAGTTTTTTTCTTTTTTTTTTTTCCTTGTAAATATTTTACCTACTGATTCTGATTTTAGCCAATGAACACCGACCATAAGTAATTTTCATATTTTTCCAAAACTATGTCAGGCTTCAGAGCTTTGTCATTTTAATACTAAAGTTCAGAAAAAAATAAAAATAATTTATTATTATTATTATTATTAATAAGAATAAGAATAAGAATAAGAATAAGAATAAAAATAAGAATAAGAATAAGAATAAGAATAAGAATAAAAATAAAAATAAGAATAAGAATAAAAATAAGAATAAAAATAAGAATAAGAATAATAACTGTCAGTCTAGATGAAAATTGTTTGATTTTAGAAATCAGGCCAATCAAAAAAAAAAAAAAAAAAAAAAAAAAAAAGTTTGAAAAGCGGGAATAGCTACTTAACAGTTAAAAAGTTAGAAATGTCAGTAACAGGACCAAAAGTAGGGCATTCTCTGGATTTAAGTGGCTTGCCCAAGTGTCTGTATACACTGTTAAGTCAAATTATTTATACAGTATTTTATAAGATTGAATACAATAAACAGCATCATATACAATGTGGATTTATCTACAAACAGCTGATGGTGATTGGGGTGTTCTTAAATATGTAGTATTATTACTATTATTATTACAATTCCTCTTTTAACAGTGGTTTAAATTGGTTTTAAATCTGTACACTCTAAGATGTATTATCATTGAGCTTAACAGGTTGTATTTAAATATATATATTTAAATATATATATTTAAATGTATACACATATATAACATCAAAATCTACATGCATATTGAAGCATCTCTGCATTCACAGGGAAGTAGCTGCTGAGCAACGCCGCTGCATCAGACTGAATGAAAGGCATTCCTAGACAACAGGGGTGCACATGGAGTATCTGCTGCCACACAAAGTTCATGGACTGCTTACAGCGTGTTAGCCACATTCCCCTCTACCGCTGTTTTCATAGTCCTACAAACACTGCCCTGGTTTTGTTTGGCAGGATTAAGCAGCCATGCACAAAGCTTCCCCTCCTTGTGCACACTCTCTGCTACCTTTTGGTAAACCAGCTTCACGGTGAATACACTGTGGTGATCTAATCCCAGTCAAATAAACAAGTGCCAAGATTAATGATTGCATAAACACATCCCAAAAGCCCCAGAAAAACAATCAGCTCTTGAGCCTGTTCTGCTACCATGCAAAGGCTCTTGGAGTCAGCTGACAACTACTATCCTCTTCCACCTCTTGCTGTTTCAAAACAACCATGAATTGTTTGCCTTTTGTTGCTTCATTAAAGACAGGAAGCTGTCAATATTTTAGTGAGGGAAAGGGGGAGCTTCTAAGTAGAGCAAAATGGTCCTCTACTGCTCTTGAGCCCTGCACTTTTAGCTTCTTGCTGCTAATCAAGGCCACTACACACCATGTTTGGTCTGGCATAATAACCATGTCAGTCTGAGGTCATAATGGAGGCAACAAGGCAAAAACAAACAGGTCTTACAGGTTTTTTTTTAAGTTAATTTGTCAACTCTCTCCTCATCACAAGTGACAAAACAATAGCCGGTTTGAATTATCGTAAGAAAGGCAGCTGACATGATGGGAGACATTAGAGGCTTGTGTGGAGACATAAATCACAACCACAACAGACCAAAAAGGACCATTAAAATGACATTAGGAGCCAGGACCACCCTCTCATTTCTGTTTAACCAGGTCTGGAGCTATATGCTGCTCTGAGATGAGGAGAATGTTGTGGAGGCAGGAAGAAAGAGGAAACTAGGGAGGTGCAGTGCAGTTCACTGGTCTAGGAGCAGAAGAGCGTGGATGTCCAACTGACTTTGGGAGGCCCCTCTCCAGGAGGTTGCTCCTCAACATGAAGGCAGAGGCAGGACGTCGCCTAATGAGGGGTGAAGTGGAGCCCCCAGTGGGACCCCCTCAGGCACATTCATTAGGAGATGAAATAGCATTTCCCACAGCAGAACAAGTGTCTGCCTTGGCTCGGACATGTTTAATTTAGGGCCGTGTGAAAACAGAAGGCCACACTGGCAGGTCGGCTATTGCCAGTCAAGGGAGTCAGCGTCACACAGGACCAGAGAGCCAGAGCCTGACTTAAGTATGCAAAGAATCAAATTGTGTTTTTCTTCTCGGAAGGGGTTTAATACCACCTTTGAAGCTTGTTATTTCTTTTATTATAGGTCAAGTGCAATGATACTTCCAACTCCCAAAAACAAAAAAAAAAAAAAAAAAAAAAAAAAGAAAAAAGAAAAAAGAAAGGCTGTTACAGTGAAAACGTACGGTTTATCACAACTTTTAGTTCCTTCAATGCATTGCATTTTGTTGCATCTTTTTGGCTGCAGGCAAAAATAATAGATTCATTTAGCCAGTGGTGGTTTGAGGAAAGGAACCAAGGATTATGGAAATGCAGCACTGAACGCTGCAAGCGAAAATACAGTCAAAGAGAGAATGCTGCGGCAAAAGGCACAGGATGGGTATCTGAGAGGATCATTTATATATTTGCATGATTGCACAAATCTGCATTAATCAATACATGTTGCAAGATGTCATATTGTGTAGTATAGTATAGTTTTCATAAAGAAAACAGAGGAGACAATGGATCTTTTCTTCTGCTGTATGAAGAAGGACCTCATAGCGCATCAACACATGGTAAATCAGATACTGTACATGTCCGCTTATCACAGCCACTTATCCTTGTTTCTGATGAATCCTCACATTTATTAAGGCTGTCTCCTTGCCTTGTTAGAAACGAATAACCAATCTCCTGTAATTAGCAACTGCTAACCTTTGGGGTGCTAATCCCCCATGAACTGTGGATTTGTACATCAAAGCCCACACACTCCCATATAGCTGGTGCTTGAAATTACACTCTATTTGAAACCTACAATTATTTGTATAGCATGGATGCAAACAGTCTCCTCTTTTATGTCTCTAAGAATCCCGTGGGTTTGCAGTAAAGAATCCTTAATCCACTCCAGTGGAATCCAAATATAGAGTTAACACTAGCTCCCAAAAATTTAGATGCACAGCCAAGTGCTTGCCGTGCAAGCAAAAAGGAGAATGATCTCCCTTCTTCTCTTTTGTTTATCGTTAAGATTTGATCTCTTTAGTAGATTAGATGCATCGTATGGTTATTGCCCAGGGGGTGCAACACAAAGATACTTCAGTAACAGACCTTGGCTGCATTGTGATCAGGTCCTTTTTTTTTTACTTTTTAAACAACAGTTAAAAGTCAATTAAACAGTCAAAAGTACTACTCATATTTAGTTTTTTAATGTAATCACATGTCCAGGACTGTCAATGGAGTGAATCCTCTTGCTAATTCAAGGCCAGGCTAAATTCATTCTGTGAGGAAGGGGAGATTATAGAGTGAAAATAACAAAGATTGCCCACACACACAATATTCATATACACACAATCTTGATGCTTATGCATGGAGGATGCCTGAAGCATTCACCTACTTTAATGAGAGACATGAGTCTCATGTATCAGTGATGCACAGCATGGGAACAACGGGTTGGCTTTAATTCCATCAGTCTACTGTATTTATCCTTGTAGCACATCAATACCCGTCAGTTAAGAAGGATGAGATAAACCATGGCAAGCTGACTGAGCCGGGACCATACTGCGCTCACTAAATATGCACACTTAAAACTTCAAGTGAATACAGTTAAACACAGTCAGCAACTAATTTAAGGCATTGGTTGTAAGGAAAGAAAAACAAAGATCACAGTACACTGTGAGACAAAACATGAAGATCATCCTTCCTGCACTTACTTTAGTAGGTGATTAAAAGGCTATGAATTAGCAATGATGTTGTAAGGTATTTAGAGGAAACTATATACCTCAGCTGTCTGTCACCTAAGCCTCTAATGGAAATATCTTCACTTACCTTATTGTAACAAGGATTGCACTTCTTTTAGCATTTTAAAAAAAAACCTGAAAACCCACCTTCTGATGTTTTACAAAAAAAGCATACATAACTGTGCAATATGCTATTGAATCACAAGGAAAACTTGACTGTGACAAGAAGAACTGAGATAAAAGTCGCTTAACTGTGTTTGTATATTGTACTGTTTGTGTGAGTATGCCCGAGCTTACAGTAAAGCACGTGTAAATCTGCATTCATCTGTGAGCAGAGACATAACAGTGTGTGGAATCTTCTGCACATATGTGCAATAACATTAGATTTATCATCAGAATTGGAAAAATAACATATAAAAGACTTGGAAGATTGACTTTGAGCGATAGCTTTACCCCTACAGGCGGCCAAATTATGATTTATATACTTTGGCTTGAGAGTGCAAGGGGCAGTAATGTATATATTTATGGTAGCCGGGCTTCTCACTGCAGCAGAGGAGAGACTCTGACAGAATATATTTGGTGTAAAATTGCTTCATCTGTTTACAATTCCATTTGGAGTTTATGAGAAAGACAGGCAAACACAGCCTGATATATTGCCCCCGTGTCACGGCATGGCAGGAGCATCCACACAAAGATTCATCTCTCACTTAGAAGCCAAATGATACGTCTAATTTGCTGCAAGCACAGTTATTTTTAACCTCTCAAAGCTGTCAGATAATGGAGCTTGACTGTCAGCTCTGGCGTGTGTGAGTGTGTTAAAAGGTTGCAAACTCTTTTCAATTTACCATTCCCTTTGAGGGAATTACAAAATGCAGACTCCCATTAGTTCACCTGATTGACATTACTTTTTTCTTTCATCAAAACCAAAGGAACGCTTCAAAAAGAGTTGACTGAATTAAGATGGATGCATCCAACAGCAATCTAAACTTGGTTTTCACACGAATTGTAAATAATAATGATGGTGGAAAACATCTCTGAAAGTTCACCAAGTGACGGTTGTTTTTGTGATTAGTAATTGGACAACATTCTGATTTTTTTTTTACTTATTTTTTGTGCACAATGCTAGAGTAACATCATGTACAAATTTGATAAATCACCCACCCTCTACAACTGTTCTTACATTATTCAGTCTCCATTTAGAAAGGTGAGTCACAGGGTTGAAAAGGAAATGTGGTGCTTAATCTCCTGAGCTTTTATTTCATTTGGACATTTCTCACTGACAAGAGAAACAGCTGCTTGTTTCCTGTCTTCTGAGGTGTTTTTTTGCCACTATTAATCTACTGAAAAAGGCCAGTTCCATAAAGCCACTGATAAGTCTTCTTAATTAGTGAAATGGTCATTTGATAGACATTATGCCTTCCAAGCATGGGAACATCCAAATAAAGTCAACAAACTGGTTACTGACACTATACTCACTTTTACAGGCTGTACTTTTAATAGATCTTCAATAATTTAACTCCGTTACTCTATAGTTTAACTCTATTACTAATTAGTCATTTATTTAATGTAGCAAGAAGGGAAGAATTGTTTGCCTCCCACAGCCATCTAATTCTCCTACTGTAAATAAATCCACAGTCCCAATAACCAGCTGACCTCTCATGTTTGCTAACTCCAGCTTAACTGCATGTTATGTAAGAGAAGTGAGGGAGACATGAGGAGAATGAGCTCTGTTCACTTCGACCAAGTCAGAGCAGGCAAATGCCCGCTTGCTTTTAGCTCTTGCAAATATACAGCGGTCCAGGCAGAGTGACACTTCATATTGATCAGGTCTGACTTCAGCTTTAAGGAAGCTTGTGAGTCACACTCAGGCCACAACTTCAGCTGCTCTCAGCCCTGTAATTACATGACCAGACCAGAGCTCAAGTGACCTGTTATAAAATAGTTCCTGACCTCTGTGTTCAACTACAAGCAGAGGTAGCTTTGTTTTAAACCCTACAACAAGGTGTACTATTCCATCTAAAAATAGAAAACAACAGATACTAAAAAGCCAATGGAAATGTTTCATGACACATATCATAGTAGCTTATAATTACAAACTTAAAAAATGTCCTGCTGTTATGTTAATTTTTTTCAAGAGTTACATCACTTGATGCGATGTGACAACTCTGTGCAGCTGCAGAGGATCTTTTTTTTTTTCTTTTTGAAACAGTAAAGTAGATATTGATATGCTGTGCTTGTGAAGAAATCAATAAATGTAGGCGCTTCAAAATAAAAGGCAAATAATTTTTTTCTCCTGCACAAGATTCATGCTTATCAAAACAGATTTTTTTGCAAATAGGCTGATGCAGAACAATGCTGTTCTTGCTAAAAAAAAAAAAAAAAAAAAGAAAGAAACTGCTGAAAAAGCTTTTCTGTATTCTAACCAAGCACTGACATGTCATGCTATAGCAGGTGAGCAGCAAGTGTTCTGTGAATATGTTTCCGTATTGGCAGTGTCTCCTGCCTCACTTCATAGGAAGCTGAGTTTCATACTCAGGTGCCAACAGCAGTGCTCTTTAGGGGTTACATAAGTAGTGGCTAATGGTGCTGGGTCAGTATTTGGGATCTAATCCTCGGAGGGAATATGAGCTGCTACAACAGCTTTCAACTTGTTGTCCTCTCTATAAGGAAACCTGACACCCTTTATGTATTAAAAGAAACCACACACAGTTGGTACCAATGATTTCACTCTTTGCCTTCTTGACACACCAGTTTTATTTGTGCCTGTTCATTTGGCACAAACATTATCAAATTACAAAGAACACAAGGCTCAGGGAATTTTCTAGCAAACCCATAGCAGCTTTCCTCCGTGCTTGTTAAATTACAGAAAAGGCCACAGCAGGGGACTTCAGAACACAGCTACCAATCAACCGCAGCAATTCTCCTGTTGTGTTTGTCAACACTGCTGTCTTGTATAATTGGCATAATTGTCAGGTTAGAACTCGCAACAAACTGGGCGTCCTCTTGGCGAGCTTGGGCCGTGTCATTAAAGGGACATGTTTCTGGAGGCACTCCCAGGGACACGTAACACATGAGCATGTTGGAGCGACAGTTCGCCTGATAAAATGGCTGCCTCTTATCTCTACTATGCATATGAAAGGCTTATGCCTTCTCCATGACAGATTCTCTGCCACATCACTGCGGGATTTGCCCAGATACACTAGAACAGACGCTGGGAGAAAAACAATGTATCACTCATATAGCTCCCTCTCAATACTGTCAACTGTTTCATGTGTGTATTATTATATGTCTGAACACATACATTCCTGCTCACTTAAGCAAAAAATATGAGCATTAACACAACACATAGATGCAGTCTGTTGCGGATAGTGAGATGCATGTTCTCTCTTGCACAGTATTTCCCAGTTTAATGGCAGCTCAATGAACTTGGCAATCCCGGAGCAAGCTTCAATTATCTTGATAATTTGTAATGACTACGTGATATAATAATGATATAGTATCTATAATTACTACGATGATGTGGGGTAGAGTGTGCTGAGAAATAATCATTTGTATCATCACCAATGGGTAGCAACATTATTAATCTGACAGCACTCATAAGCGCTTTGTTTGTTTACTCTGATTGCTCTTTTACAACCAAAATAAACAACTTGGCTCCTTTGAGTTACAGCGGTATAATTTGTTGGAACAGCAAAGGCATTTATCTATAAATTTATTTTCAATTTGAGGTAAGCTGCAGTCATGAAAGCTAAATCACTACCAGGGAGAAGATTATTCTAATTACTAACCAGCTGTTGCACATGCTGCATGAGCACAGGATGTGTCAGAACACAGAGCAACCAGTAATCAGTTTCACAGAATCATTTGAACCCTCATTTACATCTTGCACTAGATGTTAAACATGAAATTGTCTTGATTTGTATGGTAATTTAGTTAAACTAAAAGAAGCATAGACAATAACATGCCATGACTGAATTTAGAAGCACACATGATATGGTCAATTTGTGATGCAATCTTAAAAGGTGAGTGTTTATTTGGAGCTGTAATAAGCCTGGTGGCATTTTAGATTCAGCTTAAATCATAATGAAAGATATATTGACCACCTGGCATAGTAGGAATGCAAGTCATATACAAGGACTAAAGTGTAATGTTTATTTTAAGAAGTGAGAAGTAATAGTGAGTGAGTCTGAAGGTATGCCATGATTTAGTCATGCAGTAAGCTGGTAAGGCAGAGTAGAAGAATTTTCTCATATGATAGTCTGTCTTTTCCGAGCTTCAGTATATCTGAATTAGACCATAATGCAAGCGTGGCTTGGTCCCTAGGGTTTTCTTTGCCATTTGCACTGCTAGCGCTGCAATCCCCCTGACAGGCCTGTTTATGACTGCTCTGCTATCAGAGGGCTGAGCAGAGCCAGGGACGAGCCTTCATTAGAGATTAAAGTGACCGTCACAAAGTCCAAAATCATCACTGCTTCCCACAGCAAGGCGAAGGGAGACATTGAATGGGCTTAAGCTCATGCATCAACAACAACTCAGACGGATCCTCTGCTTAACACAAGTTCCTTTTTAATTTCTATGAGCATTCATGAATGACATTTAAAGACACTTTTTAAATTGGCTACAATCAATCTTCTCGTTTTCATGGCTTTGCTGTGATTAAACAGAGAACTTGGCAGATACCGTGCATGACATTACCTTCTAAAGACAGCAGTATTTTAAGCCTTTTTGTGATTTCATATCATGCAGTTACAAACAAGGCAAACAAGGATGTACTGCATCATATGAGGATCAGACACAATTTTACACTTATGATGTCTGCTAACTGCTAAGCTTAGCTGAACTTGCCTTTAGCAGTACACCTTATCCATCCCTTGATCCGGATCCACTGGACATTATTACTTAGCAGAATGAATGATATGAGACAGAATATGAGCAGCTGGATGAAATTCCTGGCGCTTTGACCATAACCCTGACCATAATTACAACAGATGCCTTCCCCTTCAAGCTATTATACATCCTCTGCATTCATCTGTGTCTTTCCCATAACCTTGCAAATTCACACTGAGAAATTTTACTCTACAAGAAAACTGATAATTTTTCAGTGGGAATACTGGATGATGAGTTTAAATTCAGCAGATCTGTGCGTTCTTTTACACCTACACTGTAGGTAACAAAGAGCACTGTAGCACTGAAAATAATAGCAGACGGAGGTTAAACAAAGCAACAAAGCCTTTATACACATTACGGCATTCCTCCTCCATAAAAATTCTTGCTGTAACTCCAGAACAAAGCAGCTATTCTCTGAGGAACATGAAAGACAGACACCTGTCAATCACTGCTCCTGCGACTCCATATTTCCTGTGTCAGAGGCAGCAGAATGGAAAAATGTGCAATATTCTGATAATATTTCATGCAAACTAATGCGAGTCAGAACACTTCCCTGCTGGCCAGAAGGAGGGGGTATGAGAACAGGTAATTATCGGATTGCCTCAAGGCAAGGAATGATAGAGATTGCAGAGAACGGGGATATTTAGCCCTGCTAATGAAGGCCCATGTTTTGGGAGTACTGGGAAGGGAAAGCGAGAGGAAGAGAGTTGGGCTGGGGCTCAGCAGGAGGGAGAACCTGATAAGGTGATCTTACATAATGGCAGCATCCATGCCCGGCTTGATGTTTGGGCTGAGGCTCTGTGTCCCTTACACTATACACTGGGTATTCTGTGTCTCAAAATAATAAGATTTACTATGTTGAGTAACATGAGGTACACTTTGTGGATTGGGTGCTCATTTTACAGATACCCAGATACATCAGAGTAATACTGAAAAACCCATGGCAGCTTAGCCATTATATGTTTAGTATATCAGTTATAATGATTCAGAGACAAAGACTTGAGTGAGTGAAGGATCACTCCCTTTGGCCCTGCTAATTTAACCTCTCTGAAGGGTTTATGTTTGCCCATCTCGACAGCCTCACTTAAAGCGCTGAAAAATAAAAAGCGATTGCTTATTTTGTATATGCAGCACTTCCCCCGGACGGATATGAAAGTTTAATCATGGCATTAGGATTCACAGGCATTCCCTTGCTAGACCTGCTTGCAGACATCAGAATTGCTAATTTGCCAGTTTGCCCAGGAAGGGCTAGCTGATGGTTGAGGAGGGGATGAATGGAAACAGGAGTCTGATTTGTCCAGATAACCTTGAACCCCAGCCCTCAGCTTCCTGTGGACATACAGAACTCAATCAGTCCTGCTTTATCATGCTGATCCGAGCTGCTGTCCAGTGCAGCGGCCGACACAGTGCCACATTCACTCTTACCTAACGACTTATCTTTGCTCGATCATCCCAAATCATTTCCTGCCTTCTCTGACAAAGCCATTAACACCTGCTCAAATGTTATGGATAAATATGGTCACATATTTGCTTTAAAAGACAATCTAGGCTTTGGAGTACAATCCCAATCAGATATCAGCTTTAAGCCAGAAGTAAGTCGTTGACAAAAATCATAGTAATTGTGGCTCAGTTTCTAATCAGGATAATTAATTTCCATTGCTTGTGATGAGACTCTGCCGGAGGCATAGACATGATAAAGAATAAAGGTCCTGACAGGGTTATGAGTCAGCAGAGATGTGAAATTCAAATTAGCCAGGCTAAGCAGTTTGGAGCTGATGTTGATTTGAGTAGACTCTCTGGTCAGCCCTACAGTACAGTACAGAAGCCAAGGACTGAAAGATGGTGGAGTTATTAATGGACACAGGTGCTTTATCAGCAAACCCCACGTGAGGAGGAAGCAGTCATTACTGTAAGCCGCACTTGTGCATTTCTATTAATATTATCAAACAAGCTACCATTTCCATTCTTCTTTCTCACAACCCATCTTCACGGTTATCGCAATCTTAGAGAAAAGTGGCTGGAATGGCTGTTCTGAGTCCATCATGAGAGCTAGCCTTGTGTTATTAACTAAATCAAAGTGGAGGTCTGTCATTGGCAGGGAGAGATGGAGCAGCAGGAGCAGAAGTCTTACTGTTTTCTGTCACAGCCTCAGCTGTGTGCACACTCTCTACTTGCACACTGCCATCTTTCACTCAGCCAGACACTCACCTCCTCGCCCACTGTGCCCACCAGGCCCGGGCAGCACGCGACGCTGCAATGACATCCATTTACTCCCTGCAGGAATCCAGTGTGTCTGAAGTGGGCCTGTCATTGAGACCTATTTAGATTTCACTGTGCTGAATGCCGGGTTAATACCTGTTATTTCATGAGCTATGCACACAAACACGCACAATGCATGTGATTAAACGCTTCGTGTAAAATCAGCTTTGATAATTTCTCAGGTAACATCTTGTCAAGCTGACTGGCTAGACGTGATGGAGGGTGGTAATTGCATCCCTGCAGTGAGTCCAGAAGCCTTTCAGTGTTTGTGTGGAATTAGTATATAACATGTTTGCAGGATTCAGCTATAAAAGCTGTAAAACACTCCATAATAATAAATCATAATATCAATACAGCATATTCTGTATATACATCTGTGAGTCTTGTGTACTTATGTGCTTATGAGCTCAAGCTGTGGGAGCAAACATATAATAATCAGTTAATATATGAGAGGCAAGACCTGATGACCAGAGACATTTGCTCTCCACACAGAATCCCACCTCCAACATCTTAGCCTGGAGGCAGATTTAATGCTAACCTGCAGATGCTGCCTTTGTCTTTGAAGTAGAGCGATGGATGTACCAGAACAGATGGAGATGTTGGATGCTTTCAGGAATTATTAATGGCACGCTATGATCCCAAATGACCTTCAGCAAATAGTCTCCCAGCACTGGAGTACACAGGCAGCTCTGCACAGCCATATTGTATTTGGACAACACACCTGGTTGAATGAAGAAAACACCACGCCATCATTACTGTACTTTGAGCATTACAGTCAGCCATTTGGGAAGGTTTGCTTATCTGTTTTATTCTTTTTAGCATCCAATCTCATTAACCACAATTGTGGATTTCAGGAATAGATCTGAGATTTATTAAGCAAACACATTAACTCCATAAAGTCCTATTTGTTTTGCCAACAATGGAGCAACACACAGGAATTAATCTGCAGAAAGCTTTTACTTTAGTTTAAAGAATAAACTCTTCATCACTGGAAGCTATTGTGATTGCTAAAAGGATCTAGGAATACAACTGTGACATGAAATTTATATTATAAACAGACATCAGTAATAACTGTATAATAAAATTTAGTTTTCAGTACAAAATTCACTATTTAAACGATCGATGAGAGAAAACGAGCTGTAGTAATATCACCAATATTTCTTCCTTCAATGGCTAAATGTAAAATAACAGTTTTCAAAACTTGTACATAACTATATAAAGATACTGAACCTCCGAGAAACACACGGACAGGTATCTGAATGCTAATAACAACTAACAAGAGAACCTCATTTCACATTTTGACATTTCACATGTAGAAGCACTACAAAACTTTTGCAGATTTTCTCAGTGACACATCCCCTAATGACAGCTAAATCGGCATCCATCCTGCATCCTACCAGTACTGTGAGACCTCTCCAGACTGTAAAAGTCGGTCCTACTTTCACTCATTTCTGATCTCTAGCGCTGTTCCTTCCTCCCTTTCTTTTCCTCTCTCTCGTTTTGATAATGTCCTTTTATATTTCTTTGCTGAATCAGCCATGATCCACGTTTATGACAGATTTTGCTATCCAGCTGCTGGCATGTAACACGTTGCGTAAAGCAAAACTTGGCTGGAAGCAAAAGTTGTGAAGTACGGTTTCTCAGGGTCCAAACGTGGACAATAAATGCCATTGTGCCATTAAATGAGTCATAAACGCAAAGGTCGGAAAGTTACAAAGTGCTACTCTAATAAATTACACAACTAATTACTTATACGGGGGGTAAGGGCATCGCAATTACATATTTTCTTAGTACGGTTATTGTCAAAGAAATAATCATGATTTTATGATTCTACTGATTATTATGTATTAATTTCCGACACTATATATGTGTAAAATCACATGGACATTTCTTTTGGTATTCAAATTTTAATTACAGAATTAATGCATTAATGCAAAGAGATTAATCTGTGGAATTAACATGTTTTGTGTTTGTTTTTTTTATGCATTAACACATAAACAACAAAGTTATTACTCAAGCTATTTTAAAACTCAGTTTGTGGCATTATCTTTGCAAGAAAAGCTGATTGTGGGCATGTAGGTGCCGTGTCACAGATTCTGGCACTTTTCAAGCCTTACATTTAGAAGATGACTGCAGGAAGACCTACTTGATATATCAAATAACGTTGTTTGCGTCCAGCGCACATGTTGCCCTGATCTGCCATTATGTTTCAGACACGATCTTTTATGGAAAGTGACAACACTGAGGAATCTTTACAATTAATTAATTGTGCTGTTTAATACTAAAAATAATTGTGAAATCAAGTAATTATGACATCACTAACAGAGTAATATTAAGATAACTCTGAGGAACACCTGGTTTAGGGACAGTGGTATAGTTAATCGAAGAAATAAACTCATACGAACTTCTGTGAATGCTCATATGAATGTTCTTTTATTTCAATATTTGGTTGTAAATACTTAAATTACATTCAGTGCTCTTAAAAGTCTTGTAACATAGGTCTGCTTTGCAGCTTTGTGACCATACTCCTCCATGGATTAATACAATGAATAAAAGAAAAAAAAAGGTGATATTTCCATAAGAAATTGGTAGCATTAATAAAGTCCGCACATAATTATTACATCTTTTCATTTTGCATACATAAGAAAAAAACAACAACAAAAAAAAACAAAACAAAACAAAAAAAAAAAGACACTACAATTACATCTTACCTAAATTTGACATTTAAACAGGCACATTCTAGTGCATAGGATTAAATAACTGTTATTATTAGTTATTTAAGTTATTCAATAACTTAAATAACTAATAATAAATAACTAAAATTACTAATTCAGTGTGCGGGTTCAGCAAGAGATATTTTTTGATAAGTTGCAGTTCCCAGGCAGTTTCACATATATGTTGCATAAAAACTGACCTTTAGGAACAGATAATACAGTCAATACACTACGATGAATAGTAGAGCATGACACTAAACAACTATCTGGAAAAAAAAAAAAAAAATATGTGGATTTTTCCATCAACCCAACACCCCACTACCCTCATGATGTTAAGAGCTTTATTACCCACATGTAAAGTTAGATTAAAAACACAGCAAATAATACTAAACATAACGAAATAATAAGTGTCATGATTATTAAAAATATTTTAGATAATGTAAAAAAAATTGGTACAAACCCAGAACTTCAAAAACAAACCCACTCAAAATGTTAAAGTAATTTTCAGTTGTTCATTATTATTAATATGACTGAATATATTTTACTTACAGGAAATGCTATCAGTAATTATTTTGGGGTATATTTTTCACATAGCAGTTGTTAATTTTAACATTTAGGGAGTCTAAGTAAATTCTTATATATACTTGACACTTTGACTATAAAATTACATAAAAATAAAACAATATGGTAATTTTAACATCCTTAAAATAATATTTTACAGTGTATTTCAATCTTCCAGCAGCTAATTTCTATCAAATTTTCCATGCAAAACCAGCCCTACCATAGTCCCTCTTTTACAAGCTGGCTCTTTCTTAAAGACATATGCATACAATAAAGAAACATGTTTTTTCCATGCTTCTGTGAAGTTATGCTTCAGGTACAAGGAAATGCAAAATCATTAATTTGTATAAATTGCACAGGTAAGACACATGCATTACCAAGTCCATTTCCTGTGAAGTTCGACGGGAAAACTCTAAAGAAACCTGAAGCTGCAGTCCTGCAGTATGGCTAAGATGTCACTGGTGTGGTTTTATCTGGAGACAGTACCTCTATTTAGGGGGAATCATAGACTTTAAGAATGATTCAGGAAGTGGTGCCTTGCAATGTTTGTAGAGCATCTGCACAGTCTGCAACTCTCAGTTTCTGGAGAATAAATACCGTGGTGGTACCCTCATAAGATACTGCATGTCTTCAAAGAGCTACATCTAAGGGATGAATTGATCAGACACTTTTTCTCACACTCAGTATGAGTAGAAAGGAATAAATTATTTGAACAGTGTCTATCTAGTTATTTGCCGTGGCCTCCGATTAATTACCTTAGGGCTTGCTAATGAGAATTTGTAAATTAATACAATGTTAATCTACTATGTATACCATGTTTACTCAAGTTTACTGAGGCCAAAGGAAAAAAACAGGATCCCCTATGTATAAATTATAATAATCCCACATCAAGAGTGGAAAAAGAAAATCCATGCAGAGATCAAAGCACAAAGGCCCAGTGTAATCATGTGTCAAAGGATAAAAAAACAACCTCCTTACCAACTCAAGGGGGCAAGGTATGTCAGATAAGCTGTAGTTGAACCTTGATCCTTCCCAATTGGAAATCATGCCTAAATCATGCCTGTGGTAATTTGCTTTCTCACCTTTTCTTCACAAGAGTGTTATGATTCATTCACAACAGGGCTGATACATGTAGAGAAAAAATACATTATTATTTTGTGCAAAAATAAAAAAAAAGTGTTATTGAAAATGAGATCTAAGCATGAATGTCCTGAAGGTTAAATCTGTAGAATACGTCCCAAAAGATAGAATAAAAATAATTTGATTTTATAATAAAATAGTCCAATTTTTCTTGAAAACACACTAATGAACAAGCACACAGTTCATGAAAAGCTTACAACTTATCTCAGAGAGATCAGGCTGTCAAAGGGAATGTGTTCAGAGCTCTTCACCGCTGCAATAACTCCTTGTCTTGATATTTTACTTACTCAAGAAAGCTGAGCTTAGACAATGGCCACTTATTTACTGGGAATAGTGATGTCACTTCAAGAACTTTACATTAGCTATTAAATACAAATACAGAATAAATTAAACATCTTTATTAGAGCACATTTGGTGAAATATCTGTGGGATGAATTTAACGTTTTTCCTTGGTTGCACTGGTGAGCCTGAAATTTGGTGAGTCTGTTATGTGTGTGTGTTTTTCCCCCTGAAACTCACAATGAAAAAAGAACATCAGAGTCAGAGGCAATCAAAGGCAGAGAAGGGGTTGACTGTCTCTGCCTTGGAGATTCTTAGTGCAACCCACAGGCTACTCTGTGAAAATGACACATGCAGTAAAACTGGTATTAAAAAAAAAAGATAGCTACTGGTAAAACACATCCTAATCACCAGCAACAAGTTAAATAAAAATATCTTTTCTCTATTAGAAATAAAATGCTATGTTGCTCCTGGGTCTAAGAGTTCCAGGTTCCAACTTACACCAGGGATCTCAAACTCCAGTCCACAAGTGCCACTGTTCACTGGTTTTAAATGCTTCCCTAGTCAAACACACCTGATTCAAATTAAATGGATCAAAAAGCTTGTTGTCATGTTCTGCAAAATGACCCATTCATTTGGAGCAGTAAAACATTTAATACCACCAGGATAGTGGGCCTAGAGGACCAGAGTCTGAGATCCCTCCCTTACACTATCAGTGATGGTCACCCTTAAATCATCTATCTCCCCTGTCCTGCCGAGCTCCACAGTTAGCATCAGACGTGGAAAATAAAAAGCCCTAAATATGCACATTTTGGAAAGACTGGTTTGCTCACTTTCTATAACTCAGATACAATAAAATGTCTGATGTGATGAACTGCATCTATTACAAAGAATTCAGCCAAAGCTGGTAACAATGCTTCAGTTGTTGGAGTGTTTGTAATTGAAATGCTTAAAAAAAAAAAAAAAAAAAAGCACTGTTTCAAAAGAAACACATCCTTTGTTGTGATTACTTTCTGACCAACAAAATGCCCCTCGACAAACCAAAGCAGAGAGGAGTCATGAGGATTATTCAATTTATTGTTGCTTATAATACAGCCAAAGAAGTTGAAAGCTTGCAAATACAGACCATTTGCTCTCTTGAGGATATAGGTCTCTGAGTTAATTAATCATGAAGCAAAGATAAGCACATTTTTAAGACCATTAAATGACACATTAACAGGAATTCCTATGCTGAATTGTTTGTACTGCTACAGTGTTTTGCTTTTCGTGTAGTTGGTTCTGGTTCTTTTGTGGCAGTGCATTTAAAAGAAAAAGTTAGGTGCATCACTTTGAATTTATTCTGGAGCTCTATTATTTTATAACTATCATTATAATATTCTGTATATAACCTAATAATACAGATGGTAACATTTTAGCCCTAATTTTACCCTACTTGATATATTGATTGTATTACTACTGTGTGAGCAAAACCTTTAAGGCATTTACTTACAGTAAAACTGTGGGTGATGTGTTTGACAGTGGGATGTCATTAGCAATGAGCTGTGCAAATGAATCTGTTTGGGCAGATGCGTCCTCTGTCTTCCCCAGTTGCATATTAAAGGCTTTAAAACCGCTTTTAGCGTAGTAGCAAAAGGACTGCCTTCCTCTCCCTTGCAACTACTGACAAAAACAAAACTTAAGCGACGACAGCAGCTGATTTGTAACCAAGTGACAGATCGCTGCAAGCAAATAAAGCAGTCATGCAGTACTTTTGCTAGGAAAACTGTTTTCTTGTCAAAGAAAATCCACCGAACTACTTACAAACCCTTAAAAGTTTACATAAAGATATATTTTTGAGGAGTGTTTAAAAAAACATGCCTTTGTCTTACGTATTGGATTCTAAGCACCCGAAAAAGAGGAACAATTTTTACATCAGGGAAGAAGATCCCTCTTTTTCCCAAATTAAGCTCCTGTAAGAGGAACTCATAAGCAAATTCAGAGACTTTGAGTGTGGGTCTTTGCTGTGCTGACTCTGCTGTTGTTGAGGCTGGACTAGGATGAGCTGAGCAGCCAGGTTGACAAGGACCTGTGCTCAGCACTAGGAAAGCTCTCATCCAGAAACAAGAAGCCCAGGGGAACAAAGGCAACAATATGCCAGAAAACCCACTTGAAAATAACAAAACAACACAAAAAGCCTCCAAAAGAGTCAGTGGTGGGTGATTGCCAGCTGCACTCCAGATTGCCAGGCTCTGAGAGTCTTTTAGCAATTTCTGAGGGCTGTAACATCCTCTCCAGCTCCTTAATCAGTTCTGCTGGGGAGAGATGGATCCTGACATGCAAAAGGCTCAGCACGATGGGGAATAAACTCATAATCAGCAATCAGATATTCCACATTGCTAGAGGGGGTGGGTAGCTCATCTTAGACGGGTCAAGGATCTCTCCACAGCCGGTTAACCCCAGTGATCCAGCAGGGAAACATGCACACATTTCATTGTCTATGACAGACACTGTGCAGTTGGTGCTGATGCTTGACTTGCTGAATTAGGATGCCAATGCCAACAAATGCACAGAGAGCTCATTGTTTTTGTCTATGTAAATATGGTTTCAATTTCAAAACACACTTTATGAATCTATAAATGAGCTTAGATTTCATTACCGCACCATGTCCCTGAATAAGCTTTGTGCTGTGGCTTTAAACAAAGTTCATTGCCTTGCACATTCTACCTCCTTTCATCTTTGTAATTAGCACTGAAGCAGCATTTCTTTTATTTCAAACAAATACATGTGCATAAAAATCAATCTTAAGCAGACTGTGCTGGCAAGGCTGTTTTACTTTGTTATCAGTGATAAATTCTAGTTATGCATGGGACACATGCTGCTGTTAGATTCTGCCTGGTGGCAACATGTAACCAGTGTCGGCAGTTACAAAGAAGTTAGGAAACAGTCAAAACTCTAGGGTACAGATTTTCATATAATTTGTCCCTCTTGAAGAGCACCCCCTAGTGCTCAGGAGGATTTACACTCTTTGTTTGTTCATAAGCCCATACACCAGATCAGATGAGTGTAAATGATGGAATCCTACAAGAACTCCTAATAGGCTCTGCTGGGACACGTAATCAAATGCCTTACACACTTCTCTCCTTTTGTAATCAAGTGGCAGAGCACATGTTGTGACGACCTTTGTTATAAAGCTGCCTGTTCCCCTGTCTCATCAAAATTCCATGCGCTTCTCATTTTTCATCCCTGCCTTCCCACCAGGATCCCACGATGCCACTGCAGCTCTCCATGGAGCAGAGGGGAGTGTGTCTTAGTATGCCGCAACCTCTGACCCTTCCTCACTCCTAGACTCCATAGCATACTTTTGCTGCAATTCTACTTCTATGAACAGAATAACTTCTAACTAAAAAGTCTCACATGTGCAGCTGATAATCTGCTTCAGCAAACACCATAAAAGATGACTACACTGCGCCACATCATATCTTCAGTCCAAGTGCTGAATAAAGCATAGCAGCGACAAGCTCTTATCAGCAGCTATCAGCAAGAGCTCTTTTTCAGACACCCTAGGTCACATTAACACTAGAAAAGTACTCCTCTCTTGTCTCACCACTGCTGGGCTGACGCAGGAGGAGGATGAGGGTGATAAACCACACAAACAATACTCCTCTTCTTGCCTGCTGCCAGCATGCTTGCCTAGCAGAGAGATCTGATTACAACTGAGAAGAGAGCAGCTTGGTGTTTCATGGAAAAGCAGGTCAACTGTAGAGCGCTGTCAGACCTCGGGAGTCACCGGCCTGATGGAGGAAGAGGAAAAGCTATCCGACAAGGTGGGGAGAGACAGAGGTTTGTCTCTAGCCGTACAGTAATGGGCTTTATTTACGCTCCCATTAGGAACAGAAAGGAGTAGAAATGATGGAAGTGAAAGGACTGAGCATAGGACTCTAGGGAGAGATGCATTAGTGTTGTCTGGCGTTCCTCCTCACCTTTTACCTCTTTGGGTTTCTACCCCCTTTCCCCCTTTGGCTCACTCACAGGAGACGGAGCTGCCCCACTGCCAACACCTAACTCCTTATGTGTTTTTCTGTCCTCAGTGTTTGAGTCAGACAAAACGCAAAATCAATAATGCTTTTTCTCCCCCATTTCCTCTTTGATGCAACTTCAAAAAGCCAATGGACAGCCCTCCAGAGGCCCACAGAGGAAAAAAAAAAGCCGATGGTATGAAACACGTTCAGAATGAAAGTACAGGGGAATATAACTTCACCCTTCACTCTCTTTAAACACTGTTAACTTCTAAACCACAAGTGGCAAAGCACATCAGGGCAAAGCAAAGTACACAAGGTTGTAGAAATCTCTTTTTTTCCCCATTATCAAGTGATTATTACTGACATAATTTATCCTATTGATACAGCACATACAATAAAGCTGATATATACTAAGGATGAGAATGTGAGTAATTCAAATATTTAAAAAAAATAAATCATTAAGATCTGAGGTACATAGTCTCTGAACAGGAGTAGTGAAAAAAAAAATCACATTTATATTCTCTGTACATCTTCTCAAGAGGAAGCTACAGGAAGAAAGAGAAAGAAATGAAAGTAAAAATGGACTGTGGTATATGATTATCTAACTAGTGCTGACAGAGGAAGTATTCTATCAGCAGTTAAATGCTGCATGACAGGGAGATACTTCAAAGGATCTATAAGTGACTCCTGAAATACTCAGTGAAAGTAAAGTAGGAAATTACCCTCAAGTTAGAGGCATTTGACTAAACCCAGCTAGGTGTTTTACCTGACTAGAGAGCCAAATGGAGAACCCTGAGTGAACTTGTGGTAAGCATGTTTTAGAATGAGCAAAAATTATCTGGTGAAACTCGAGATGCTTTGAGCCACCGCTGCTTGTTGTATCCTGCTGTTTGACTGGCCACAAAGCAGCAGAGTCGTTTAACCTTGCCTGTGATGGGGCTAATCTGTCAAAATCACATGGTATGACTGACAAGACAAGAAGACTGACAGAGCTGTCTGCCAGACAAAGGTTTGAGAACTATAAACTGTAGTCAGATATGGTGACTGTGAAACTCTTTTCTGCAAGAATGCAAACAACTGCACAGTGAGCACAACATTCCCACAAGCAATTTTATTCACAAATTCTTTTCAATAATGATAAATTCAAGTTTCAGTTTAGTTTGCTTTTATTTCTATTTATACTTTTATACAAATATGTGAGTGATTACAATGATTGTTTATTATGTGATTTAATTATAGACTTCAACTATTTGTAATCTTTTCCAAAAGTATAACTATGCAAAAAAATAACAAGAAATATGAAATATCATTAAATAGTAAGGTAATAAATAATATCAGCTTCAGGAATAAGTTTTTATCATTGGGGTTCTCTTCTCTACAGAGTGCTCCTCCTTCTTTTCCCAACTTCTATGGAGCCAAATCAAAAATCCATGCTCTCAATGGGCAGTCAATATCTCATTAACCAGCTCCTCTACACACAGTCAGGCAGCCAGAATGTTTGTCTCTGTGTGCACTGCACAGACTGGCACACCTCACACTCTTTAATAACCTGTGGGGACAAAATTTCACTTCCTCATCCAGTTAGGAGGCATGAAAGATGAAAAAAAAATCACTTGAGCTGTATTTTGTTAGTGTGACTCGTGATTGCCTTAACCATTTTTGTATAAAATATCCCTCCATATGCAATACTGGTATTAGAATGACATTTTTCCACACAAGAAATAGAAAACAACTTAAAATTTTCCCTCTTTGTAAATGAGGTTTCTTTACTTCAAATCCTTGGAGATGATTTGGGCTATATTTGTCTTTAACGTAATCTCCAGCAGTTTTTTTTTCTCCTTTGGCTCTTCAAGTCCTCAGTCCCTAACTGGATAATAGCCAATCTTGTTAACCTCTGCTTTAATGTGCGAGAGCCTGCAGCACTGGTAGTGAGCGCTTCAATCGGCCACTGATAGAAAGAGACAAAGAGTGCCAAATCTACAGCAAATATTTACAGCCTTGTTAACATAGCCTTAAAGCGCCTATCACAAGATATTTAGCTATACCTTCTCTAGGGCCCCAGAACATTTTTCACAGTCTAATACACACTCATGGTAAATTACATATCTATGTGCTGTCTACTTGCATTTTACTGGCTTACTGGGCCTTGTTTTTGATGATTTTGTTGCCACAAAAAATGTTTTTTTTCAAGGGTTAATTATATGTACTCTGGATAAGAAGCACTTTTTACCTTTTCTATCCACACATCAAACAACTTTCTTTAATGATGTAATTGGAATTTTCATCTTAATTGTGCTGAGTAGGCTGGCTAATTTGCATGGGGTAATGAGAGGGATGTTTCCATTACAGGTAATTAGGTACTTGAGAGGCAGTGGTGTGGTAGAGAGGCTGAATTGAGAGGGAAAGGAGGGTAGACAGGGGTGCAGGGTAGACACAAAGCCACAGAGACACATATGATGTTTGTTATAATATATTAGCATTATTTAGAGGATGAAAACAATCTTTGAAAAACAGCAAAAATGAGTCCATATAGTAGGATCGGGTGGCAATATTAACATAATAAGCGAGTGTCTGCCACGGAAGCAAGTCATTGTGCAGTTCATTTAATTCACTGACCATTTTCTGGAAGAAATTGCTACTGCCATTTGAATTAGCTTCCAATTATGCTGCTTGTTCACATTTTAATTTCATTTCTGACACCGTCACAGTATCCCGTCATGACACCAGTGACCCTTGTCAAACTGAAAGTACCAATGTGGGGAAAGACAGGGCTAAAAGGAGACATTAAAAACAGGCAAACAGACTGGTGGAGAAACATTAATATAGACGTTTACCGCTGATGGCAAATACAGAAAAATAGAAATGTGGTTCACCTCTGTTAATAAGTCTTAATCAAATTAACTTATAAAGAATAAAACTGTGTTCTCTCACAGCATGTAAAAGTGAGGAAGAAATAAAAAAGGAATTGTTGACGCTCTTATGCTGCACTTTTTAATAAGTCAGAAATTCTACAAAGCACACTAACTTTCTCCCAAAAATATAAGATAAAGTGAATAGTCTCATTGTAAATGGCACATAAAAGGACATTGGGTCAAAAGGTCTTTTTGAATGTGGCTCACTGAAAATAAAATTGGCTCCTTTTCAATTTCTTTTGTCAGACTAATCACAAATGACTAAGAGCCACACTTCATAAATGAATTCTCACAGACCATCATTATTACAAAGGAAAAAAGAAAGGAGAAAAGAGAAATTAACACTGGTCAGAGATGCCAGTTTCACACCATTCAAGGCAATTTAACAGCTCCAAGATACCAGAGTTATAAACAAGCAAAATTAAATTAAGAGGGCTTCAAATGAATTTTACTTAATTGGACTAAAGTAGCTTTTTATCTTTAAAAAAAAGTGTATATAATAAATTTACTTGCTTGGAATCATGGCATTAAAAATCCCTGCTGCCTTAGAATGAGAATAAATACTACTATACAAAAGCCAAATTTATTTTTTGACAGGTGGGAAGGGACAAAAGCAGCACGTGTCAAATCAAATTATTATTAGAGATATTTTTTTATGCAACACGGAGTGACAGCTGTGTGTGCCTCCTCGTTGTTATTGAAGGCAATTTCGTTGTATCGTGTGTGCACATGTGAACACACATGTGCACACACATGTTGGGATGATGTTCGCATCTCTCATTGTGGAAGAATGCATTCACAAGTGTGAAAAACGCGATTAAATGCATGTGCGTGTGCAAGCATGCATGCGAGAAGTGTGTCTGACTGCACTTTTCATATCTATCTGCACGGACGTGTGTGCGCGCACATGTGCCTATGATGGAGGGGGTTGAAGAGCTGGGATTAGGCATAGGCTACTAGATCAACATCAGAGCGACTGGGAGGACCCATCGTGCTCTCATGGCCACACATGTAAACCCCGACTACCCCAAAAAATAGGTCAGTGGAACACAACACACGCACGCACACGCAGTTATACGCACACATACAAGCGCCGGTATCAACTCAAAGAATCACTGTCTGCCACTCGCGCCTTGTCGCCGTTCTGCGACCCAAGTTCAACACCGCCACACACATCTTCCCGCGGCACAGACACGTCCTCTGGGCTGGAACAACCGAATTAAAAACCGGGTAGAAAGGGACAGCAACAGGACCTCCGTCATACCACAGCGCTCTACCTCATATTTACAGAAGATGAAAAAGATAATAATAATAATAATAATAAAAATTATATATATATATATATATATATATATATATATATATATATATATATATATATATATATATATAACTTCTGTTCTGAAGCTCGGGAAGTGCTTCACACGTAAAGATTTACACTTGCTGCGGTTTACACAGCACCCCCCACACAACTGTAGCAGTGAGAAAAAACACACTGTAGCCTAAATAATAAAAAATCAAAACAAAACCTTTCTGATGTATTAAAATAGAGAAATAATAATAAGTTTTTTCTGGTAAAAAAAAACAAAAACAAACCATTGATGCGTAAAAAGAAATAGTAAAATAAATAAATAAATAAATAAATAAATAAAAATCTTAACTGACTTGGACACAATCAGAAGCCGTGCGTTACTGTATTTCTCCCTCCCTCCTCTCTGTCACACTCATGCCTTGCAAATGAAATGCAAAGAGTTGGCAGACTATGAATAGCGGAGCGCACTTCCCTACTTGTTACTCTGGCAGTAGATTCAGCATGCATGCTATTGCGCTTACCTTTCATAGCTGAAATCACAAAATACATCATTAAGCTTCGAGTCCATAAGAGAAGAACTATCACCAGCGCAAAGCCTTCCACTGCTGTCTCAGCAGCAGCTGGCCAGCACAGCTCTGCCTCTCAGCCTTCGAGCATGACCACACCAGAATCCATGTGACTGTGACATCAGTGTTCATGTCTGACTGCTCCCCACCCACCGGCCTTTGATTGGCACAGCATGCAGCCAGTAGGGGCGCTGAGAGCTCAGGCAGGGAAGCTGGCCGTCTTCCCACTGATTGCAGTCTTGTGTACTGGCTTGCTAGACACAGCACACTCCAACTATCTTCCGTGGCTTATCTTTTTATTGCAAGGATAAAGTCAGGCATCGTTTATTCCACATTCTTGTTCTGCAACCCTGTTCTTTTTCTCCCCCCCTTTTTTAATTTTTTTAAGTGCAATATCAAAATAAAACAAAGAAGGGACAAAGAGAGAGAGGTGATGGAAGAGAAGAGAAAACAACAGAAGTGATGAAAAATAAATAAGCAGAGATGATGGGTATGAGAGGATGTTTTTTTTTTTTCTTCCTTTTTTTAAATGGCTCAAAGATGGAAGTGCTCCTTCTACCTGTCTGTGGAGATGAGTGATCAGTGTGGGGCCAGATGTCTGCAAGCAGCGGTGGGCCCTTCGCAGAAAGAAGACAAGTGGAGCCACAGCATCTTCCTCTGACCTCTCAGAGGACCTACACGCCCCTTTCTCTCTCACACACACTTTTTCTGACAGGTGAGGAAAAGGAGATAGTGACGGAACCGTTTGGATGATCCCCTCCGCCCCACAGAGACCGGGCGATGAGTTTCTTGCTATCGCCTCTCCGTCTCCTCCTCCTCCTGTGCCCCTCACTCTCGCCCCCTGCTTTCCATTCCAGCCTCTGCCGCTCTCTCCTCCCCCTCTCCTCACTCATCCTCTCTCATATGATAATCTGTTCTGACTCCTAACCAGCTGCCTCTCTCTGATACAATATTCTGGTTTTAGTGCAATCCAGCCTTGGCCAATAACCATTTGGCATTTCCATGAATAAGCTGGAGCTCATATCATCTTGTCTCAAGACAAACATCACACAGCTTTGGTTTCCAGACACTGCAATATTTCATACAAAAAAATTAAACCACAGAAAATATTTTTTCTTACACCATAAATATTTCAAATTTGCAAATCTGAATTTCAGAGGCTCATTTCACATTCTCTGCAGTTGCCTGATTTTAATAACTCTACTTGGGCTCCATCTTTTCCCCAGAATTATGACTCTTCCACATGGCAAGAATTTAAATTTATTGAAAGGATAGCCCCTTAAGATGTAGCATCTATTTTTTTAGAGCTAACTGAAGACATAACTACGATATCACAAAATGATGTGGCAAAAACACAAATAAGCACCACTCACTCACACTCACCCACACTCACTAAGACTGAAAAAAAGGTGTAAAAATGTTCTTTAGGATAAGGGAAAATGCTCGTTTGTAGCATGAATAAAAAGTGCAAACAAATTGAAAAGCATCAGCTGTTTCTCTACAATAAGAAAATATAGATTATGTGTGAGAAGAACCAATGGATTAAAAAATAAAAGGTAGGAGATTTTATACAGGTGTAAATTTAATGCAGATCTAAAGAATACATGGGTCTTTCAAAAAGGACAACAGCAATAAACAACAACTAAAAATTAAATTGCCCTTTGGAGTCTTAAATTAACAAAGCAACTGCTGTAGACATTCTGATAATTTATTCCTGTGTTATACTCTTAATATCTATATTCATTTTGTGTCTTCTCTTGTGTTCTAATGATTAAATAAAGGTACTTCTAACCACATAAAATATGGAAATGAGGACTCAGCAGCTTGCAACATAAATCTTCCCATGACAATGTTTCATTAGGACCTCTATGATCCATTAGAATAACTGAACACATTAACTCAGGTTGTGTCAACACTGATTTCTTATTGCACACTGCAGTAATGAACAAAATATCGTTCAGAGGCTGATAGAATCAAATGGAGCGTGCCTGGGATAAGAACAACATGTAGACGGGCCACAGTAGGTGAACTATTCAAAACAATGTGATGTAAGAGACAGTGCAGCTGTCTCATTTTGATGTCTGCATCTCCTCACTAGATCTTCAAAGTTCACCAGATGAGTCAAGGCCAAGGCCCACGCAGGAACATGTTTAACTGCCACTATCTGTGGTTGTTTCTTCGAAACTGGCTGCTGTATCTGACTTTCTGCCGAGCATGGCTCGAGACACTGGCGTTAAACTGAGGAGCGGTTAAAGAGGGGAAAGCAGACAGACAAAAACCAGGATAGCATGAGTTATATCTGTTATCCGAGAGCATCTGAGAGGAGGATAACACCCATATTACAATCTGAGCATAAGGAGGAGAGCGCCATGTTTCCTACAGCATTTATCTACTTTGCTGTGCGTATGTAGAAATAGCTTCTGAGCTGGTGCTCCACAGGTCAGGAAGATTGCTTCTATGAAAACAAAAAGAAAAAGCATGAAGAAAGCCACATGGGTCTGATATATATATACACATATATATATATATATATATATATATATATATATATATATATATATATATATATATATATATATATATATATATATATGCTTTCATGGTCCAAGCTACAAAAAACACAACTACAATAAAAGCAATGGCTCTTACACAAGCTGTGTGTTCTTTGATTCATCCAGAGTTGCAGGGAAGAGATGTTGCTGTTGCTCTGTCCTCTCATCTACACAACATATACGGTGCCACCAAGAGTGTATAATTGTACTTGAATTCCACAATATCCCTAAGGACTAATGTTTCCAGCAAAGCTGCTTCATTAGCTCTTGATCACACTGTGGCTTGACAACTCCACATTACAAGTGACAGCATGCCAATACGCTGCTGATGCATGTTCACTGGCGCATTGATTAAGCCACAACAGACCTAATGGTCATGTTTCTATGAGCATTAATGCAATGATGAGAAGTCATTAAAATAATTATTTTAGTTGATAAAGCATTTATAGCCCTGAGTACAGAGTAAAAAAAAAGTGATAATGAAGTTTGGGCATTTCAGTCAACATAGAAATTGAGCTGAAACAGGCACAAAACACTAAATCTGCATTTAAATTCACAGTCATGTGTCTCAGACTCCTCATGGATTAATTCATATAAATGTATTTACTGTAAACAGGCCTAGTGGAATGAAATTCAATTGAGATGTGTACTGAACATCCACTGTTGCCCCTGGAGGAGAGGAGAGGATGAGACCCGATAATGGCCTCATTAGCAGTCTGTCAGTAGCCATTCTATACACAGGCTCACCGTGCAGCTGATCCACATTAACTCTTACAGCCCTGGACTAATATAGAGGACCAGTGGTCTGCATGCCATTGCACTCTGTGGCCTTTGACCTTCACAAAATAAACCCTTTTAGACCTGCTCATTATTGTGTCCCAACTGAGGTTGTGCTTTATTTTAGTGAGCTAAGGTGTATTTTCCATCACGGAACCACCTGGGTGTTGGGAGCTGCGCCACCAGCCCGAAGCAGCAGCAGAATTAACAAGCTCCAACAGGCACTCCATGAAAACAATACAGATCAATTTAAAATAGATGCCAAGCAGTGGAGGGCATAATATCAGAACCATAACAGCCCCGACCCACACTACACAATCATAAACCAATTTAGGGCCATTTCAGGCAGTTTCCTGGGGGCTTCCACTTGTGGGAAGACTTCAATAAATCACACAGACAACAAAGGAAATATCTATTTCATTGAAAATAAAGGACACTTCTGGGCTCTGTCCAGAGCACTGCAGTGGATTGCATTTAAAGACATGTTTAAATAAAAACAGGGAAAGTTTAAAAAACATTCTGCACACCACTGCTGTGCCAGCATGTTGTAGCTACACGAACTGATTTTCTATGAAGCAGTGCAAGGTGTAAAAAATCATAACACCTTTAACAATTTCCATACTTGTACACAGTCTACAGATTAATGGCTGCATACACTGTCCTTCATCCTTTATATGCACAACAGCCCCAGGGCCAGATCATCTCTACTCTCTCTTTCTCTGTCACTAAATACACATACACACATACACAATATTTATAGAATAGTAGGGCCAAAAGGAAGAGATATAAAAGCACATCATTCCTACATAGGTGAGGTGCACACCTGTCAACTGTCATATAATCAGAATCAACATAACAGCACTTATAGTGAATAGTTGACAAGGCTATAGCCTTTTGTTTTACAGCCAACGGTTATTTATAGACCTGAATTTAAATATATTTTTAAGGCAAATGTAAAAATCAATCTCCGGTATCTCCAACTCAATTGAATCATCATGTTTTTGTCATGATAAAAACAAAGAAAAAGTAATACAAGACCTCATGTCTCCACTGCTGCTAAGTCTTGGAGGCATGACCAGACCTCACATCATTAAAGGGAGACCTATGTGATCTCTTGATGGCATGAGTAAGGTGATGACCATATACTGCTTGTTTTCAGTCACAATAATATTTTGTGACAGTTCAGTTGTTACTGTTTCTTAGCGATGAAATAAGCCGAGCCATTTCTTCCTGTTTCTGGGCAAATCAGCAACAACAAAAGAGTTTATAATCTGCCCAGTGGAACTGGATGTTGCATTGAAAAAAAAAATAATCTGCATCTCAAACACATAGTTACTGAATAAAGACTGTCATTGAATTGCCTGGGGAAAAAAAAAACTGTTTATCTATGTGGTTTATCAGATGTAAAGGCAGTGGTAAAGAGCACTTATTGGCACTGCTCCAGTAACATCATATAGTTTACCTCACGGAACAATTTTTTCAATAGATCAATAGAAATCAGATTTAACAATGAATTGCACTGCATCTCTTTTGTGTGAAGCTGCCCTTGGGGACAGAAAGGAAACGGATAGGCGGATAGAGAGAGAAGGAGCGAAAGGGAACGAGGAGAGGAGATTATCGCAGGCATGGCAGCCTGTGTGAGAGGCTTAGCTTGGCTAGGCAGGGAGGTGGAACCCTGTGAATTCTAATGAACTGGCAAGGCTCCCCCTAAAACCAGCTCCATCTCCATGGCATGAGGACGATAGGAGGGAAGGAGGAGGTGATTAGGAAGGCGCAGCCCCTCTATGGCAAACCAAACAGAGCAGGTCATTTCCCTGTGATAATTATGGCTATAACCAGGCATGAAGGATTGGTAATGGACCTGCTTATTCTTCATGCTCCGCAAAGGCAACCACTGAGCCTGTCAGGGGGAAAAGCATGATTGTATGTCTTTTTTTTTTGTTAGTAGGGTGACTCTGGTAAGAGTTGCAATGGCTGTTGAAAAGGGCAGCGGGGGAACTTGGCCTTTGAGGGAGAAGTTAACGAATGAACTTCATTATTGAGGAGCATACCATGGAGACCCCCTGGTGTGTGTGATGTATCACCTAGCATCAAAGTTACACACTCCCCCACCATCACCGGTATAGCTTGACATCAGCTCTGGGGGGAGGTATGCGTGTAAACTAAAATAGTTTAACCTTCTGGCTTAAGGCTAGAAGGGAAGAAGACAACAGAAAAACATGCAGATTTGCATCAAAGAAAGAAAGAAAGAAAGAAAGAAAAGGAAGTGGTATTTTCTCTGGTTGTGGGCTTAGCAGTTTGACAATTATCCTAACTCCAAAACCTCCAAAGTGAATAATGAGGTGGTACTTTTTCCTGTGCCTGCTCAGTGCAGGAACCCTCAGAAGAAAACAGTTTTAGCTAAAACTAACACATATTTAACATTCTCTCTGTGACTTCAGGTAAAGTAGTTGGTCCATTGAGGAATTCTTGATCAACACATTAATTTATTAGCTCTGTTCAAGCATAAAAGTTAAATTTCCTAAGTTGTCTGAGCTTAAAAAAAGCAAGAAAGAAGAAAAAAAAAATGACCCACCAAAGGGGCTAATGTTTTCCTCAAGATTGAGGGAGATCTTCAGGCTATGCATGATGTGTACCACTTAGCCTCCCCCCCTTTCCCCTCCTTCACCAGGTCTGGATGGAGTTCCTCTGTGGTGGACGGGACGAAGGATCTCTTTACTGAGCGTGCTCTCAACACTTTTACCGTTGACTTATGAGGATGCCATGGGTGCAGGGGAGTGATTCATCACTGGATGTGTTCCTCTTGCACCCTCACACATTAGTAATGTGGTCCGCTGAGGAGGAGTCCTGTCATCAGTCTGTACCTGGACCCTCCGAACAAGGTAGGTCAACAGGAGGCAGCAGCGGCTGGCCCACTTTTAGTCTTTCACAGCACCTTTAAGTTTCCTCCAGCTCTGCCACAGCTGAGCCTGACGGACATGCTGAGAACAGCTTGGTCAAGGGTGGACGCAGCCTTGGTGGTGTAAGCGTTTACCTCACATTATCTGTTGACTCAGTGGAGTTTGTCTTCCAAGTACAGCAAAAGTAAAGGAGGGGTGGTAGCTATCGTCATTCACAATTTTATAGCATCTACAAAGAAAATAAAGAGTGGAAAAACAAACAAGTTATGAATCATAGTTTGGATGAAAAGTTCCCAGACTCATCCATCTGAAACCGCCTGAGGGAATTTCATCACAAGACTCCCAAGTCCTCTCTAATGCAGCCGCACAAAAACAACAAGATTGTCTGTTCTTTTACAAAATATAGAGCCACTTTAAGTCAGCATAAGCCTTTGACCTTAACATTGCAGGTAATGCACGTTTAAATACCTACCTCAGTATTCATGTTTGTCATTTTACTTGTGAAGATTAGGTGTAAAAAGGCTATTTGAAACCAAAACACAGGATTAAGGGATAATGCTGCTCTGTGTCTTGTGAGTCGACCTTGATTCTGTAATCCAGCACAATACTGGAGAACAGCATATTTCTCGCTCTTGTACATTCAATACACTCACTGTAGAACAGCTCTCTCTGATGTAATGGCACAAGCATAATGGCACCATGCTGAAAGCGAAAGTAATCGGAATTAAGGGGAACTTCATTGTAATATCTGTGTAATAGTGGTGAAAATAGTATTACAAAAATTTGTACAAAAGCCAAATATTATTGGCAGTACTTTGATATTGATATGATATGAAAGGAGGGGGCATGACAGTATAAGCTAAATATGTTGTTACAGGAAAAAGTGAAAAAAAGAAATGATGTGTGTGTATATAGAGCAACAAAAGTAAATTGTTTTTAGTTACGCAGACCCGTGCCTTAATGGCCACATTGAGAAATGAACTTGCTCTTTAGCATGAACCAACCTGCAGCCAGCGGTGGTGTTATTAAGGGTTGTGCCGATTAATCAGAGTGGACGCCAATTAAATATGGAGGTGGGACCCTCTGTGTCATCAAACACATTATAAAGCATTGTGTCACCTGACTCCAGGTTACTCAGTATACATGCTTTCTCTCTTTTCCCAGTCTCCTTTATTTTCCTCACTCCAAATCTCCTTACCTGTTATTCTTTTTTTTCTCCCTTCACTGTGCTGCAGACACTGTAGAATGAAAACCTGCCTTTGATGTCTGGGATCCTATAATGCTGAGCAGTAGAAATCCGCATGCCTGTTATCTGCAGAATCTTAATGATGACAGCTAACTTCACAATGGGTTAACCACATCTCTCTGTTCTCGCTCTGCACACCCACAGAAACACAAATTAATAGCAATGCAGAAAAAACAGCATTCCTCTAATAAAGCAGATTCAACAAAATGGGCCCAATGCGATCAGCACAAATGTCAATGTAAAATATCAACGGAAGCTTTTGTGAGCTTGTCTGCTTTCTTTTTTGTATGTGCAACTTCTTTTTTTTTTGTTTATGAACAGAATGACATTGTTTGTCAGAAAGATACAATCCTCACCTCAAATTATCTAACTCCATTTCAGAGCATATTTGATTATAAAGCAGTTTGCACTTGTTTCTTTGTTGCACTGTAACGATTATTACTGATATGCAAAATATTGCTTAGACTTCAAGAATGTTATTTTATAAAGCTCATCTATTAAAAAAAGTTTCAAGGAAATTATCTAGGAAAAATGAAATGTTTTGTCATTTGTCTCGAAAGATTTGGATCATGCTGGTGTTGTAATTAGTTCAGAGGAACCTGATGAAGGTGCTATGGCTGATAATAATGAAACCCATTTTAAAGCTGCCCCATCAGCATCAGTCAGGATCATATCTGGAGGAGCTCCATGACCTCCGCCTCTGTCGCCCTCCATGAATCAAACCCTTCATTACATGCTGACACTCTTGTCCTGTGCTGAATGTGTGCACACCATGGGACAAGGATGAGGCATCAGAAACCTGATGAGAGACGGATAACTTGCGCCCGTGCAAATGTTAGCCGACTGTGTGGCGCAGCGACCGTGAGGCTGGCCGTGCCCTCCCAGCCATGCCAACTGCTTCGCCTGGCAGCAGCCGACGTCTCAGAACAGCCCTTGCTCCCCGGCCCCTTTCACCTGAGGCATCGGCAGACAGCCGGCATAAGAGAAATCGCCCACAGCAGATGGGGCCAGTTACTTTGGCTGGCCCATCCAAGCATTGTGTCCTTGTCATATGTCACTTACTCCCGTTTTCTGGTTTGACAACAGAGTCTTTCAGTTTTGAATGAGACACAAAAGAGAGTATGTAGGGAAATGCTGAAGAGGTTTCTCTTTGCACTAACTCAAATTCTCTAAAAGAGCCGGCACCCAGAGAAGAACCAGATTAAGAGTCAACAAAAGCAGCGCTGACAAAAACCTGTCTTGCACCCGTAGAGTTCCCCTCACTACTCCCTCCTAAAACACCCAGGGCCCCTGGGAGGTGTTAAAAGGAAAAGTCTTTGGTCCCACAAACTTATGCAAAGAAAGTGTATGTACAAAGGCCATTTGCAATTTTCCAAAATGCCAGACATAATGCTTTTACTGAAAAATGAGGACTTGCCATATTGAGTTGGAGAGGAAAAGACATGGCAAGAGAGAAAAAATGGAGAAAAATCATGCTGGCCTGGTTTATGACAAATAGATAGCTCTATTGATTTCCCTTTTACAGTGACTGTCCATCCCTCACTGCTGTGATTACACTGACCCATTTCAAAAAAAAAAAAAAAAAAAAGGAAAAAACAAGAAAAAAAAAAAAAGCCATTTATTATAGATTAAACCAAAGCGTCCAAAAAGAAAATACTTCTTTTGTTGAACAAACAAATAGAGTAAAATGAAACATAACCTACAGGACAGAAAGAAGGAAAAAAAAAAAAAAAGATTTCTTCAATTTAAACATCCAGTGTTGCTCCAAGAGAAGAGGAAACAACCAGTTCTAGTACCATGCTGAGAATCAAATAACTTTTCACAGACAGAGAGGTTATATGTGAGGCCATTATCATTTTCAGTTCCAGCAAAAAAACATCAACATTAAAATGGCTGCAAGAACTAACATTAAAATAACATAATGGCAATTTTACAAACTTAGAACATTTTTTTAAAACAACAGCGTGCAATATATCTGATATTAATCTGCTGTGGAGTATGTAGTCTTGCATTGTGTGTTATTTTTATTTATTTATTTTTTTATTCTCAACACACCACAGCATGGTTCAGCGTGGTAAGTTTTGTGCTGATGATTCCTTTGTGTCTGTGTGTACTGCTCCGCTATGTCTGTGCCATGCGTCTCACTAGACTATCTCACTCCGTGCAGCTCAGGGGACTCTGGCTGGCTGATCTTCATTATCAGCCCTAGCTTAACAATGTTCTGGATGCACTTCCCACATGAGTGCAACTAACAAATCCCCACAGAGCTGAATCAAGGCAACAATGTGATGAAATACCTTCAAACAACCACTGAGCATGGAACACTGAGCTATGCAGAGACAACTCACACTGCCCCGGGCGATTCCACAGGAGTGCGCCTGTTGCCAAGCAAAATTAGACAGCAACTGGGACATATTATTCTCCTAAATTGGCAATGTACAGCACTATTAAGCACCACATATCTCATGTTTGATTAACTGAAAACTCGCTGAGCCAATGCAATAACAATGTACAACTCAAAACATCAGAGCCGCCTGTGCCATGTCATTTAAATAGCCCATATTATGCTTATTAAAATTCATAATTTATGTTTGGAGTCCAACTGAATAAAGACTGACATGTTTTAATGTAAATTAAACTCTTTATTTCTCATATTGTACATTGCTATTATATCTCTTTCACCCTCTGTCTGAAAAGCTTTTTTTCAGCTTACATCTCTTTCAGGTCCACCTCTCATAAGGTCCAGTCTCCTATCAGTGGTAAAAAGTGGTTGACGAAAAAACAACTGCCCATTTTCAGCTTGAGAAAAGGTAGCAACAAAGACAGATTTATGCAAATATGTCTCATGGTCATGTAGAGAAGCGAAAGAAGGAAAACCTGAACAAAAAACGAGGCAATAAAGGCAGTTAAGGAGCAGTGACTCTTCCAGAGTGAGTAACTACTATATTTGCTGTGGAGTTTGTGTTTAGTAAATTTGCTAAATTTGACCTTGAATATGCTTCGAAAAAGATACGTAACACACAAAAAGAAACCAAAAAAAGCATGATATATTGTCTTTAATGTTTAAGAAGATGCTTTCACATGCTAAAAGTTGTCATATTGTGAAGTGAACACAAAGAGTATAATTAAGATTAAGATAATAATAATTTGCTGTTAGCAAATTTTCAAAGTCAAATACCAGACTAGCTTTACAGAAGGACAAAAAGGAGAAACGTTCCAATAAACAAAGACATGAAGTCTGGCATTTTAACTTTGAACTGATGTCAATGAGCACTATAATTCATCTGTAACTCTGCACTGATTTTTCTACTGCAGCACAGAAGAATCTAAATCATCTGGTTCTTTTGAAACAGATTGGTTGTACTATTAGTATGTGAGTGCACGTCACTGATGAGAGAAACTCAATACAAGCTGCTAGCAAATAAATGAAGATGCAGGAGCAAGACCATGTTTCTCAATCAGTGTAAGACGGCTGTCACCACAATGGAGATAAATATAGGTTGGAAAAAGATCGGGACTGTCTAAAATTCATTTGCAGACTGAAGAGAGGAAACCTAGTCTGTCTGCTTTTCTCTTTTCCCACAGTTACATTTGTACTACTGCCTCCCTCTGGCCACTCTATTCCAAATCTAGTCACACACAACTCTTTCTACACAGTAATACAGGAGAGTGGAATAAAAATTCCAACATGTGTGAATGCAATGAAATTTAATAGAATGACATGCTAGACATGGTGCAGTAAAAAATGTGCATTACACCTTTTTTTACATCTGGTTTTTCAATTTTATTCATTTTCGGGCTCCGCTGACTTTTCTTTTAGACAGAAAGGGATCAGAGAAATGTGGTGACATGCAGCAAAGGGCACAAAGCCAAGATTCAAACCTGGGCCAGCGGCTTTGAGGAACTCTGTCCTCCATACATGGAGCAGCCACTTAAAGCTAGACTTCCATTTAAACTACCAGAAAGATAGCAAATTCAAATTGATGATGGCAAGACAGTGAGATGATAACCTCTCACTGTCTTGAGTATTCAGGAGACCTGCACTGCTTGAATATTCTGGCTACATGACCTGTGTGTGTGTGTGTGTGTGTTTGCTTTCAAGGCCTCTGCAATACGAGCTGTGAGACAGGATCCCAGACTGCTGATTGTAGATTAGAGGTGAGACGTCTAATCTCAGCATAATCAGTTGCTGTATCTGAGCCTTTGCTCCACACTAACCCTCGCCACTGGTCCAAACAAAAATTCATCTCACAGAAACACAGTCCTGATGAGGTGAAAGAAGGTGACACTACAAATGTGGAGTCCACAGTCAAACCTAATTACTGCTAAAAAAATGTCAAAAAAAAAAAAAATTCTCACTCTCATGTCTCTACTGGCATGGGATGTTTGACACAAAACACCAAATGCTTCTAAAAGTCCTTATAACAAAATGTTTGTAAAACTGCCAAGGACATGTACAGGGCAACCACAGCTGACTTCTTGCTGAGAATTACAGCCTTGTGGCAGGAGGCCATGCTGGCAAGGGGCTGCCCCGTCTGGTGAAGAAAGAAGAGTACACAGATAAAGAAAAGAGAGTGTGTCTGAGGGGTGCTTAGACAATAAATCTATGTGAAGACTGAAAAAGGAGTGGACATCACAGCCATTGGCGCAATGATATAAGTATCCGTTTTCATCTAAAAAAACTTCACCTTCTGATGGCTCAATGATTAGTGAATTTGGGTAGATGGAAGAGAGGAAAGGAGAGGAGTCTGCCAGTGAACAGCTGCCCCTGTAATTTATATTGATGAGGGGACTGGCATGGAGGGGAGCTTCCAGCAGTTTGATCACTCAGGCAGAGTGGGGAGTTAGTCAGACACAGCCCATCCCTGTGGTCTGGGTTGGACTGGGAAGACCTCCTAAACTAAACACACACACACACACAGAAACTAACATACTTGCACACACATACATGCAATACAGCCAAGCTCATATTACGAGTGGTAGTGTGGACTGGTGTAACAGGGAAGCCAATGTTTTCACTCCAAGAACAGAAATAGATCTACAGGCTGGCTATAACCATGTGGGGCAGAGACATCTCCCTCATTATTACTCCACCAGCTATATAATCACCAGGCTTTTCTGGAAAAAGATCTTCCCCTCACAATCTCAATGACCATTAACTGGCCCTTGAACTACTTCATGTGCACACAGTTCTGTCAAGGCTCTGCAGCCGCTTCCTGTCTATGAGGCACAGCAATCAACTACTTGTTAAGGGGTTTTACTTTGATTTCCTCACATGAACCAGATTTGAATATTTCTAACTAAAATGAGACAGCGTAGTCCAGTTTCTGCCCAGAGCTTTAAACCCAAGACTCGTAAATCATGCTCTTTGATTTGAGCCCACTTTCTGTGCAGAGGTGCTTTAAGTCGCACTAATTAAGATAGTGGGACGGTGGATTACAGGTCAAAGGATTTCTGTCTACCTTAAAGATATCCTGAAACAAACACACATTAATATAAAGAAATATACCAAGGCCCCTCCAGACAAGCAAATAGTTTAACACACAATCATGCTGGTGTTTTGATGTGGTTGTTTGAGTAAGGTAGAGCTGTCTATAGCATTGAAGATCACATCCTTTGCGCTGGTGTCTGATGTAACAAAGAACCAGGGTGTTTTACAGGGGGATGCAGCCTCTCACAATCTAAAACACTCAGACCACTCTTACAGAAAAGCCCTCTGGCCTTCCCTCTCCACAAGTTTCATCAGAGTGATCAGAGCAAAAGAATAGCCTTCAGGGCTAGTTTCTTCCATTCACACAGAGAGGGATGAACACACATATAGTTACAGCCGCACAAACAGCAGAATAGTGCACAAAAGCGTTTTTACATGCCTTTTCGATTGCTTTGTACATGTGTCAAAATACAGTACAAATCTCTTGGAGATCATTGATTTTTCCAGGTTTGGCTGCTCATCAATTCTTAACACGCAGAGTGAGATTGAAAGGCTGAGAACTACAGTTTACTTTAGTGCATAAAGAATACTTGCATCTTACATCTGAGACGTGTCACATACTCTATCTGTATCTTTCAATTCTAGTGATATGATCTGTATTGAAGAATACAAACTCTGGTAGTTAGTGCTGCCTCAGAGGTTACAAACCACCACATAACACCACATCCGTGTTGTTCAGCTGCAAGGCCTTGCAGAAAACAAAGAAATGTTTCACCACACTGCCTGCTTCAAATGTGCATGATTATGTAGCAGTCACAAGACTGCATAGCATTTTAATTTCCTCTCTGGGGTTATCATCATATTCTCTCCAGTATGGAAATTGAGAAATAAAAAAATAAAGCGAGGGTGGATGGCACAGATCTAATGGAAGGTGCTGAGTTATTACAGTTCTAGTCAGGCAAAAGTATGTTTGCAGGCAAAGATGGAAAAAAAGACACAACTGAGATACAAATATGATATCTCCTGTGTATATAAAGGATAAGAGGTGTTTTACCACATTAATTATAAGACTTGGCTTACAATTATAATTTCTGACTGACTTCTATGGTGGAATTTAAAGAAATGTTTGTACTCACAAGTATGTGTCTTCTTTGTTACTGAGATACCTGCAAAGAGAAAACAAACACACATTAAAAACACAGAAACAAATAAAAAAGGAACATAAACCTTATTTTACATTGAGTTCTGCTGGCTATGATGATCACTATGAAAAAGAAAACTCTGTGATTCAACAGACCGCGAATGAGCAAGGTCACTTAGGTGACTGTCTAACTTCCAGCCATGCTTTATTAGCATCTGTGACAATGTAGCTGAAACTCTATTCTCTGCAGGCAATGACTGAAATTTTAAACCAAAAACAAACAGCATTTGGAATGCTAATGTATTGAAAAGTCACACTGAGTGGGCCTGAGCACATGACTAAGACTGGGGCCTCGAGGGGCATGAAAGCACTTTGACCTCACTGTTAATCCTCTGTCTGAAAAGGTAGTGTCAGTGAAATCAGGCAGAGTTGGGGAAAAAATAAGATTTTAAGACACAAATACCCCACAGTTTAAACCAAAATGAACATAACACCAATGAAATCAAATTGTAAATGTAATTTTTTATACAAAGATCTATGCTTGCAGTTGCTAATATAGAATGAAGGAAGTTTTAAACTTGTTTTGTACATAACTGTATGTACAGTTTTGAAATTATTCAGTCCATGCATTTTGATTAGTGTTTCAGTAGTCACTTTGAGAAGGAGTTTTTCATTAAAAAGGTAATAGGCCCTTATACACACACACACACACACACATACATATATATATATATCTATATATATATATAGATATATATATGTATATATATCCATCCTTGTGCCCCAAATTGTGGTTACTTTTATATCCAAAAAATAAATAAACTAAAATAAACAACTACATCTGAATTCAAAACTACATTTCATTAATTAATTTGTTTTTTCCATAGAGTCTGAACTTGTTCTTGAGATAAAATGTGGTCCAAGTATGTTGAGATTGTATGTACGTGACTGTATATGTGTGTGTGTGTGTGTGCGTTAACCACTTTCTTTCACATTTTGGCCAAGCATCTAAAGATAATAATTTGTGTCAAATAACCATTTTTAAGACAAAGCTGAGTTTAAATAGCTAGTTTACACAGGTCTGGATTTGAAAGAACACATAGGATGATCTACAATGTGAGCATGTAGCCATCTGACCAATGTGAGTCAGACGTGGCTGAGACAGAGCTGCACTGCCTTCCCTTATTATGCCTGTCGTCACCCCTTCAGGTGTCACCCCATCAAATCCGCCACTTTGGATTTTGCTGTGGCTCTGGCTTCTACTTCTGTTTTGCAATATTGGTCTAATGCCCCAGGAGCCTGGTGTGGGCAAACCCACAGCCAGCTGGGGTCCCCTGCGGCCCATTGGATGCTCGTGCTTTGCAGGACGAGAACACACTAATAGATCCCACTTGTCATGCGGAAGCAATGGCTAATTTTTCTACAGCTTGCATTTGAAACTCAGGGGATAGAAAGTTGACATGATTCAATAACTCTCTGTGAAAAAGGCGTCTGGCCACAGATAACAATGTTTCAGACACGTTTGAGGGGAAGCGAGTCAAAGAGCAACGAGGGGGAAAACAAATAAGCCCCTCAGTCTCCTATAGACACACACAAAGAAAGCCATAAATGATATCAACTCCGCTGAGCAGAAACAGGGAAAACAGTTACCTAGGGGCTGGCAGTCTGTGATGTAGCTCTAGCGTTGTTCCAGTGCTCAGGGCAAAAAAAAGCTTCTGTTCAGTCCAACTGTGACATTATGCAAGGAGAAAATAAACTATAATCCAGTCTTAATTCAACATTTCAATCAAAAAACAAGTAAGTCAGAATGAACTGATGGCCATTAAAGACTAGCAGCGCCAAGGTGATGCAAGACAGGACCCCTTAAAAGACTGCATGAGGCAGTTAACTGGGTCTCTGTTTTGATGGGTAAACAACTTCTTTGACCTCAGCTGTGCACTTTGTGGAAAATAGAGAGTAAAAAATTGAAATAGTAATAGAAAGTAATAGAGAGATTAAAAAAAGGCAGGTTTATCCAGGATTTTTATCAGACCTCATGCAGGCACATGAAAAAAAGACATCTTTTTAAATATTCATATTACACAGTGCAAACAAACAATTGACTTAAATTCACTTTTGCTTTTTAATTAACACGAAATCTTAGAAATAAAACCTGTTTGCTTATGTCTTCATGTGAAATGTTGAGATTTGTGCAAATGTGTTTATCTCTGACCAGAGATCTTAAAGGAGTGTCTTGTTTTGTGACATTTTTACCACAGAAGAAACAAGAGACAGTTTGTGTGAGGGTGTGTACAGCATATGCATATATGCCAAGGTTAGCCACGAAGACCACACTTCTGGTACTTGTTCCTACCCTGTCAAAGTCAATAAATAAGCTATTCATAAGACCCTGTTACACTTAGTTTTCAGCTTTACATGAAAGATGTAGGATGACTGATTATTGTAGTCTTATGAAAAAACATTTCCTTGTAAGAGCATTAAACACATTTAACTGAAATTCTGATATTCATAGGCCCCATTTCTTTACTTTGTTAAAAACACAACCAGTAAGTTAGAGAAATAATCTTAAAAGTAATTACTGTGGACCTTTGTTTAATTTTAAAACTACAATGTCATCACTGACAACTAAGGGTATATGAATGTACTTCTAATAACCTTAAGGTACAAGCAGATACACAGCCTAATACACAGGCTTTCCTGCTAGGGCGCAGCTGAAACAACAAAGCATGTGTACCTTTTTTGGGACTATTCCTGCACCTTGATTACTTTGTGTGTACAAACAAATTATCTTTTGCCCCACTGTGGCACAAATATTCAATCTGTCTGCTTCATGAAGTCAAGTGTACGTAAAGAGGGTTAATAACTGTAAAGGTACAGTACCCTGGGGAATGTTAAGCACAAACAAACTGTTTTGTTTGCAGGACTGTGGACTTTTTTTTAATTTTACTTACAAAATATTGTGTTTATCCTTAGGGCCTGAATACTAAATTAATTTTCTACCTTGTGAAAACTTGCAAATTTCTTTCAAAACCTGCAGTATTTAAATTATTCAGGAGTTGTTTTCTGCCTCTTTTTTGGTCTATAGTACTTCCTGCTGTGGCCTTTTTTTTGTTAATGTATTACTATATGCAATCCATAGCTCTGCACTTTGCAGCGGTGGGTTTGAAATATCCCTATGCTTCATTGTAGGTGTCTGTCCCCTTTCAAATGCTACAGGGAACAGTTAAAAATTACTGTAACATTTCTGTGGTGGCACCAAAGCTTCTCTACAGTGGATTTGTAATTAAGTGCATAAAATGCATGGGAAAAGAGGTAAGAAAACAACAAAAAAAACATGCATGAAATGTTAAAAAAAGTTAACAAAGCAGAACTTGCTTTTATTAAGTCAGGGTGTGTATTTTGAAGGCTGCACCAACTGCTCTTCTTCTTCCACCCACTAAATCCCAAACACCTTTAGGCAGGACATAGCATAATTTTTTTTATGTTCTAAGGTAAAAAGATAAAACCATTACTACATTTTACAGTAGGAAAATCTCCCCCAGCCTGTTGCTATGCAGGCTAGAAGAAGCAGTGGGGGTGGCAAGTGGACCCACTTCACCCTCTACATGTCATTCAGGGCCCTGTGATTGGAGGTGGCAAGGAGAAGGGGCCACAAAGCCAATGAATGAGTCAGGCGGTGAGAAAGAAGGAGCCTGCTCTGGGCACTGACATTGGCAATGCCTGCCAGCTTCTGTCTTCTCCACTGGATGGCAGGTTCAGAGGTCAGTCTGGAGGTGAAGCTCTCCTTGGCTGACAAACAAGCTGCCATAAACATGCTTACAGCTTGAGGCTTGCCTTTGGTAAACATCTCTGTATTGTGGGCATTAATTGAAATCAAAGCTAAAAGACAAGCCTATATGACAGTGAAGAAGAATTCTAATTTCTTCATTAACATTTGTCACAATGGAAGGAGGGATAGTTGCCAATGTATGGCTTTTGATCAGTCATATTAGCTCTTGCGTCTGAAAACAACTCAGCAAATATTCTCATGAGATGTAGAGAAAGACAGTTACTGTGCAGGCGACTTGTGGTCAGCCTCCACCACATTTATCTGCAGGGGGGTACACATCCTGTAAACATGCCACTTAGAGTGTAGAAGAGTGAGTCTGAGGTTTGGCAGCCTCAGTGCTGCAGCCAGCTGTGAAGTACGGTGCCATCGCAGACGGCTCAAAGTGACAGCACTGTAATGAAGTCTGAGGCGGACGGGAGGCTGTACGTCATAATTTCAGGTTCCTTAAAGCCTGACAGGGAATGATTATCATGGATGGTTATTGTCACCCTGCCTCCCTGGTAGACGATGCGTGCTCTGGGGTTGTTGCACCGTGACATTCAAAGTTACAGTCTCCTTCATATAATGGAGCTGTCCTCTCAGCGCGCTAATGGGAGCGATCCATTTAACCTGTGCCAGAAACACACAGACGAGGAAGTTCCTAATGCGAGGCCTCTCCCGTGGGGACATCACACTCCCCCCCTGGCTGCTCCCTTCCTGCTGCTTGATTCATTGACTGGCGCTCCTCACTTATCCTCATTCACTGTTCAGTCTGGGGAGACAGGGAGGCTCGCTTCCTGCTGCCTGCTCCACATGCCACCACTGCACGCCCACCGCACACAAGGACACAGTCGGTGCAACAGACCCAGTTGCAGGAAAAGCCAGTGTGGGTCCAGTGAGGGACTGGCTAGACACCCACTGGAGTTACGGGTCAATAGCATAGGCTTTGGGAATGCTAATAGTACCCACTTTCCACAGTTAATTAGTTAATAAGGCCTCTTCTAGAAGAAAAAAAATCACACAATAATAGAAGGTTTCCTTATTGTCTTAATGATGGTAGTTGTATGGGACTATTAATTTTATCCCACTCCTGAGGTTGTTGAAATGATATATGCTGCCAAATGAGCAGTCCATCTTTTCACTGCCAGTACTTGACTGCCTAACAACTGCAACCACATTCATAAGGAAAATAATCATAAAAAACAAAACAAAACAAAAAAAACAACACATTTTTCTCTCTGGTCATCAAAACCCTCTAGAGAAAAGAGTTCCATTTGTTTAGGCACTATATTCCAGGTGTTGTTCAAATTCAGGTTTTGAAAGCAAATGAAGCAGAAAACAAAGTACAAAATACTTTCACCATGTAAAGATTCAACATTTTGATGCTCAACTCACCAAAAGTTATAAGATATAATGGCTGAGCTGATCTGAGGACCTCTTTGTGAAGACCAAGTTTCATACACAAAGTCATTTAAACAATCCTTCCTTTTCTGTGACACACTTAGCTTTTTTAGCTATTATACAGCTATAAACTATACATGCAAAAATTTAATGATTAAAAAAGTACAATGATTCTAATCAGCTGCCCCCTAATATACTAAAACATTTAATCCATGGAGAGGCCAACTCTCTGGGGAAGCTCAAAGAAAAATGACTTCTTTGTCTCCAGGCGCTGTTATTTCTGGTCATTTCTAATTGGTTTTAACTAAAAGCAACCACTGTGAGGCTCCACAGGTTACTTCAATGCATCGCTATGGAATTGTCTGCAAATAGAAGATATACATCCAAATTAGTTTTAGAGGACACCACAACTGTCTTTCAGAAGACGAAAGTAGAAAGGTCAGGAAAAAATAAAAGAATCTATGCAATACTAAGAGAAGAAAGAAGGTGGTGGGTCCCACTGGAAAAGCAACATTATCAGGGTGACCCTGAGATCAGAGAAGCCCTGGATGTCTTGAGGCTCCATGCCACATGCACCTCGACCCCTACAAATGTCTCTCAGGCTCATGTACAACATATCCCTGATGCAGTTCTGCATTGCTGGGCCTGTGAGTCTCCAGGTGAGTCCTCCGCGCTGTTTGGTGGCTCGTGAATTATACATTGCAGCAGAGGAATTGATGTGGCCCAGGAGGGCCAAAAAACAGCAGGCATGGCTGGAAGGCAGAGTGAAGACTCTGACGGAATTTTAATTGTACCACAGGGAACGCTGCAATAACTGCTATTGTTATTGGTAAGACACTGATGCACATGTTCACTTAGCTGATAGCTTATAAATGACTCAGTCAAAAATCCATCATGGCATCAGCCCAACATTTAATGACCGGTCTAACAGGGGGAATTTATTTCACTGCTGTAAAAACATTTATGACTGCTTCACCTTTGTGCAGCCAAAAACATCTGGGATGTCTAAGAACATGACAGTGTCCTCTGAGGCGATTCACTCAGATAAACTGTGATGTGATTAAGTGCAGTATTGCAGGTGAAAAGCCAGAATGGTTGGCTTTCTGCTACTCTCATGTTGTTCACTCTGATCCTGGCTCAAGCTGTATTATACAGTAATTCTCCTCTGAGTGCGAGCTGGTCCCAGAGGACCTGATATGATGCAGGAAGGCCCTGGGCGATGGTCAAAGACAGGCCATGAGCACAGCCAGGCCTTTGTGTACTCTCTGTGCAGGTGGTTCCCAGCCCAGCAGTAATCTTCAGATGATCCAGCCTCAACCACACATGAAACCCAATAGCTTTACAGTCTGCACCGTAAATAAGGACAAACCACATTCTGCAGACTACCTTGGCTTATTTTACTGTTAGAGTGTAACACTGAACAGGACTAACAGACCACCACGGACTGTGTTTACACCCTATTATAGAAAGATTTAGTGATTTAAACTCAAAGTCATTTATTTCAAATGGTGCAATTAGATATGATAGCATTCTCTAGACTTTTCTGCATTTCTCTTTATACAATGTATACATAGAGCACCATCCTAACATTACAGTGTTCAAGTTAAAGAGTACTTTGCCTTTGTAGTACACAACAGTACCATTCCCCAAGAGAAAATAATTTCTATTCACATTACAATAGCTTAGCCCTTCACAGGTTAAAATCTAAAGAGGAGATACAATTATCTGCAGCTCCTGGGGCAAACACTGTAGTTATGCAATTTTTACAATAATGGGTTGTAAGAGCTCTACACTTGGCCAATGGAGAAAGGGAGAATTTAAATATTCATGATATCCACCATACTGCAGTTGAATTAGGATCATCTCAGAGCTGCAGCTTGCTTGAAATTGCATGTTTTCTCTTGATTTGTTTTTCTCTGTTTGGTTTCAATGCCTGCGTGCAAAGGATGATTCACAGGCCACCTACATCAGGAAGCCACAGATTGCTTTCATTTTTCATCTTAAGAGACAAGGCATTGTTCAAGATTTGTTTATTCAAAATCCCCCGTCCAAACTTTTACATCATCTTAGGGATAGCAGTTGTAAAAGATAGGATTAGAATAGCTGAGTTTATATGTGCTCTGACAGTTAGTGACAATTTGTAACCATAAAAGCCCCGGTCAGTCAATAGATTGTACACATAGGACTGCTTTTATAATCATCCAGGGGGAGAGAGGACAATAGCCTTTATGACAAACTAATGTTGGCTAATATCAGTTCCATAAAGGCTGAGTCAGAAATACACAGGAAACCTTTCATTACCATCACTCATTCAGTCTCATGTCTCATCGAGGAAAGTACAGTACAGAACACTTGTCTAATGAACAAGGGTCTGTAGGGAAGGATCACTCTATGAGAGTGTGGTGGAAGTCAAGGTCCCACAACAGTGGACTTGTGGCTCTGCTGATAAGGACTTGGCTATAATTGCTCAAAAGGGAGGGAACTGCAGCCCCATTAAGTCTAGTCTAAGCACTTGCCAATAAGCCAAACTGCCCCTCTGAAGCCTCGCATGTAATGAAAACTTCCTCGGAGATGAATTACATGTCTGTCAATCCACTAATTAATATCATGGACTTGTCTTTTTTGCTTCCCTGCAGTAACGAACTGAGTCAGAGAGATGGGGATTAAGGTATTTGAGGCACTGGAAGACATAAGGAAAAGAAAGGCAGAGGCAAACTAGCAACTGCACTGCTACTGCGATTCACCGCAGTCATGGTCGGCACTTAGCGCAGCATTTATTTTTCATGTATTTCATAATTAAAACCTGCAAGTTCTGTAAGCTCTCCATGCTCTATCTAGATCAAAGGTAGTCCTATTAGCAGGGAGTTCATCAGCGGAGCCACTCCTCCATTTCCAGATGGACGTGCCATGCTTAAAGCACAAATACCCTGTAATTACACACAAGCACGATAACGGGACAGTCATGGAGCTGGACTATGATTAATAGAACACAGATCACAGTTTCCACCCCCTTTTTCAAAGCTTACACAACAGAGGACTTTACACACAAGGATAACCCATGTGTAGCAGATAAAGAGGTAGATGAAAGACTTAATACACATTTCACACATTGCCCCATGTGGTGCAGGTGAAGTGTGCTTCAATTTGTTGCCTTCTCCCTCCCAGCTGCATTCTCTATGTAAATGTAATCGGAGGATAACACTGGATAAAGCTCTGCAAAGCAGAGACATGATGCCGCTCTTCTTCAGAGATAGAGGGATCAAAATCTACCTCACACGGTGTAATGAGGGAGCTGTGTTGTGTTATTTATTTGTCCCATTGACTCCTGGGTAACTTTATGCCACAGGAAGCACCTGTCTGGAGGATTAGATTGAGCTACTTTCAATTAACAATGTAAACAGGCAGCAGATAAACTCCTGAAGTCTGTGTGCTCCTAATTTAAAAGATGATATAGGATATGCATATATCTGTGATTTCCAACGTTTTTGAAGTATTACTCCTTTAAAATAAAGTCTGCCCGTAAGGTATCTTGATAAGTTGCATTTGTTGCTCCATCACCTTGAGACCTGAGTTATGTTTACATGCTTTATTTTGTCTGTTTGTCAGTAAGACTGTGCAAAAAATACGGCAAACCAAATTCTACAGACCTAATGGAGAAGTAGAAGAGAGGCAAAAAAGAATCAATTATATTTTGCAAGGGAATGAAAATATTCTAAAATGGAAAAAGAGGGTCTTCAAGTGCCCTCCTCATTTACTATTTATGCTTATTTCTGTCAAGGAAAGATATTATTCTCTTTGTTTTAGTAAAATATTCATTCATTCATTCTTGGCTACAGTATCTAGTAATTTAAAAAAGAAAAGATTGGAGGAAAGTCTGATGAACCAAGAACAATTTGGAGCAATGATACATAAAAACTTGGAGGAAAAAAAGTCCACTAAAAGTAAGTATTATAATGATTTTATTTTAAATACACACAATTCTTCCAGCAAAAACAGTTGATATTTGCCTGACTCACATGCATTAACATGCACATTTAGCTCAACTGGCTGAACATTGAACAGAGAAGCTCAGATTACAGCACTCAAAGGGGAGTCTTTGAGAAACTTTGCTTTGGCAAAATATTTATGCTCAAAATATAATAATATAATATAACAGTCTTAATACTATCTCAAACAGTGACTAACATTATGTTAGGTAACAACAAGCATACTGTATAAAGTAATTATTTAACCCGTTAGACCTAACACAATTATTTACAATATGAGTTTTACTACTCAAATGGCTTTTGTTTTCACATAGTTTATTCAGAGGATGACAAATAAAGTATTTTCTGGCAACCTTTAATTTTCCAAATGCTTTTTAAGCATATCCTTAGATCGGAATGGGTTAAAAATCACACATAATTAGCATTTTTCATTTGCTTTCAAATGTACCTTCCTGCTGTCAATGGGTTTATTCTTAAACCATTACATAATATTATTAGACAAAGAACCTGTCATGAAATCATTTCAAAAGATACTATAATTAGATATACTAGTGTTTGCACACTCAGGTATGGCAGTTGGGCTATCTTCTCTTTATTTCTTATTGAGTACCTACAAACTCTCTCACTCTGAAGTAAAGTTAGCAGCAGGAAGAAAACTGCTGAATTTCCTTTAGGCTTATGGGGTCAGTTACAGTTCATGGTACAAATGCTCTACACAAATAACTGGATGAGTAACTGGATGCACTATTTGTGTGTTTAGTGGGAGAAAGACAATCCTATTAGACCAGCACTAATTGCGGATGCAGTCCAGTAAGTTTTTGGAATATTAAACAATTTAATACATACATTTATTTGTTTTTTTCTATCTTTTTATCATTTTTATACAGATGTCTGCCTGTAATGCGCCTGATCAGTAACATGCAGAGAAAACAGAATCTACAAATGGACCCACTGAGATAACAGGCATCTCCAACATATGACAGCCTAATGATACAAGGAGTGCAATACTAAAGTCAAGACTGGTGTGATGTACCATATCTATACAGCAACCGCAGCCATACATTCTCAGCAATATAAAAGCTTGCAGCCATGGCCAGCAGTAATAATTAATAGCATACTCTATAAGCATTCCATTAGGTGCAAGCAGCTGTCATAAACATCTTAATTAATTTACAAAGCAAGCAACTAGGGAATTATGGCGACGTAAAAATCTGCTTCCCTTTGCCGCTCCATAGCACTGGAACAGATCGGGCTTTTAAATTTTTAAACATGCCTTTCATGTTCTCTAGAGCACTAAAAAGCCTTTGAACAGTCAGCTTGTTAGGAGATGCACCTAGCAGCCCAATACCTACGGGTCGTCTTGCTATTCTTTTCATACTGTGACAGAGGTTTTGGGCTTCTCTTTGCTGCTCCTGCTTGACTCAAGGAATCTCCCTCTACCTCATATTTTCTTTGTCACAGTGATTTAACTGTACTATGGTTTTTTTGTTTTGTTTTTTTCTTCTGTTGGGCTCTTCATCTGAGCTTCTGCTGCTCATCTCTCTCACTTTGCCATGTTTCTATATTTTGTTTTCCACGGATAAAGTGGACAAACATTTATAGAGATTCCACTGATGAGATCAAAAGCTTTTAAACATTATCCCTCTGTCACAGCAAGATGGTTTATTTGAAATATGATGAGCAGAGGCAAAAACAAAAACCTCACACAATGTGCTTTATGCGAGTGAGGAGGGCATTCTCTTGAGCATATTAGATGGTATAGCTGCAGGAAGCTGCTTCACTGTAATCTGGATGCTACTGTGCATAAGCATGGGTCAGAATGTTGTGGTAAAAAACTCTCCTCCTTACCTGCTTTCACTCAGAGAGGGAAAGATTAGACTGGCCACTCCATTATATGAGAAAGGCTTAAGAGCATTTCCACTTTCAGGGCTAGGGCATCAGCAGCTTGTGACACTAAGCGGGGGCTGACCCATCATTTTGGAGGGGGGTGAGTAAAAGGCATTGCCTGTCCTCCTAGCTCTTCGTTTGAGTCCAGTGTGTTCTTTTTTCTTTTAACCACTACAGTATATAAAAAAAAAAAAAAATAAAAATTCTGAGGTGATGCTACACACTCTTGATTATTAGGCCCAACACACCCTACTGACATGAATTAACTATCTTCCACTATGATTTGGTTTAACTATGCATAACATCTAGACTATGCCACTTACCAAGGCGACATAGAATTTTAATGCACCCATTACTCCCTGATGATAGCCCAGCGTCAAATACCCCCTTTTTCTCACTCTTCCTCTAACCTGTCTCCTTCTTACCACCTCTCTCCATTTCAGCCCATGCCATATTTGCTTAACCCAGCCAGTGTGACAGCACTCAATGCTAAAGCACTCCCAAGGCAGATGATCAAAGTCAGCAGTCAATTCACATTACAATGCATTGATTTGATGTTTCCTAACCTCCCAGGCCTTTATCTAATACTGCCAAGGACCTTCAGGATATTTTACATAGCACCTCAGATTTTCTCTGTCTCCCTCTCTCTTTCTCTCTGTGTTTGTGTCTGGTACTGGAGAAAGCATTCAGCATAGCTTTTTTTTCTGGTAATATTTACTTATGATTTGAGTAAATTTAGCAAATTAGAAAAAACAAAAACAAATACAAAAAAGTCTTTCAGATTCAGTAATTCTATTAGGGCCAAACCTGCAAAACCGCCATCCTTTTGCAATCTATGTTCTACCCTTCACCTCCTTTTTCAAGTATTGTTAAAGAGTAAATCACTCTCTTGTTCTCATGTACCACACTTCGTTTGTTCCTCATCATTTATTCATTTGCAATTCTTTACTGAGCAGGCTTCTATGCTTTAGTGACTACCATTTCCCTTTGAGGGGATGTTCAGAGCACGTCCATGTTTTATTCAATTATGAGAATCTAATATGGTGGAAAGGTGTGCAGAGTGTTCACTCATAACCATGCATCATTTTCACACAAACTGATTCTATCTTTTTTGCTAAGCAAACTGCCTAAACTGATGCATGCTATTTGATTTTTCCCATTTGTCTTGACCACAAGTATGAGAGCGCGTTACCATATTCATGTTTGACAAATCAGTCTATTGGTGTCAGGCCTTTGGAGGGAAGAGAGTTGCTTTGTTTGTTTGTTTGTTTTGGAAGAAGTTGTCAAAATGTGTAAGCATCATTGCCATGGCACAGTGACACACTGACCTACAAGCACAAAGGAAAACTTTGTCTGCCTCAATACACACAAACAATCACTTAAAAAAAAAAAAAGACAGAAGAGGCTGGAAAGTGTAAACGAAAGGGTGAGAGAGAAATAAAAACTATTGATTTAGAGTTCAACGGTCCTTCCTTAAACAGCGTTAAGGCACATTTATGCTTAACACAGAAAACGGATACACAGATGGACAAACATTTTCCTCCATCTCTTGCATCGGTTACATACGCAATTTGGTCTATTTTCAGGGAGTTTAGCTATCTGTCGCTTGATGCAGAAGATGAAGCAATATCACCAGAAATCGTGGGGGGCAGTGCTGAGCAGAATAGCTGACATGCAACCAGCAAAATAAACAAACCAGAGAAGAGGAAGGGACCAAAAAAAGCAGAAGAGTAAAGATGAGGACAGCAACTGTAGAAATTGTGAGAGCTTTTGAAGAAAGGATATGCAAGGGTGTAGGGCTATTGTTAACAACTTTATAACGATGAGTTACCGCTGAAAAATGGTGTCTGAAACTGACGTTGGCTCGAGGGAGTGAACTCTGAACTTAGCACTGCCCACTAGTGGAGGAACTGACCTAACAACCATGGCAACACAAAAGACGCATGGAAGTATGAAGACGGCAACGTATGAGAATGGTTGAAACCTATGTCGCTATTTATGCACGTAAATGGGCCTTTAGTCATCATGGTCATCTGCAGCAAATTGGTCCTTTAATTTTTCATTAAAGCCAGACAAACCCAGTGCTGCATGAGGGGAACCATTGATTTCTGCTTGGCAGATGGGACACACTTACTCATAGCAATTCACAGACCGTGTGGATGGTCAGAAAGACAGAGATGCTACTTACCTCCCTTTTACTTTACAGGGTAACAACAGAGTAACTTTTATAACTGACTGAGAGGCATTGGAGCAGATCCCAATATACATCAGATCAAACCTCTGACTTTGGGGCAGAGTGGGGAGAAATTAGTTAACTGAAAGATGAGTAGTACCAGTTCTAATATATCACCTGAGAGATCTCCACAAAGGACATAAGCTATACTGCTATAATTTATTTAAAAAGAGGGTTAAGCAGGAGGCTGATGATGATAGGTGTGTGTGCATTTGCAACTAGTAACTTCTTTGAATTTAAATCTGTGATGTTCTTGCTTTCATACAACCAGGTAATTGCAATATAACACTTCATGGTAACAATATTATCTTAACCAAGTAACTATGATATTTATAAATGCAATCATAAAATGCCAACAGCATTTTGGTAAAGTGTTCTCTCACTGACTTAATGAAATTTAGAAATGAAAAGACAGATGTCACATGCTGGTGCTGAAGAAGTGTAAATGCACCATCCACTTGATGACAATTGGCATCTGGAAATGCCCATAAACCGTGTTTTCCCTGCTGCTAGTTGCATAGGCAGTAATTTAGAGGATGCTGTTGAGTGAATATATTTAAAACAACAACCTGTTAGGTCTTGTGGTGTGTAGAGCAAGAATAACAGGTGAAAAAGATTAACTTTATCGGTCTTCATTGTTATACACCAGAAGCTTTACACTGTACACAAAAAAAGACACTTTAAAGACACACGATGTAACATTTTAACCTTACAATTTCGCTTTCCTGACTCATTTGATGGCACAGTGATATTTATTAAGTACATTTCTGGAGCCATCAGTTCTCAATAGCATCTCAAGGTTGAAAGACCACACTCCACAACTTTTGCTTCTGGGAGGCTGTGTGACATTGCAGAGTTGAGTTTTGCTGTATTACATGCTAGCAAACAGATATCAACACACTGGTTGTTTTATACATGCATAGTGGCTGATTCAGGAAGAAACGCAAGAAGACATAGGAAAAGAAAAAGAGAAAGGACAGAGCAAGAGATAAGACAGGAGTCAACATCAGATTGGCTTTTACTAGCTGGAGAGAGCTCAAAGTACATGTAAAATGCAAGATGGATGAAGCTGTCGATAGGGTACACATCACTGAGAATATTGGCTGAAGTTTCATAGTGCCTTTTTTTAAGAACAATAAAGATATTAAAAGGTCAAAATAAAGCGAAACCATCCAAACAGATATCAAACCACAAATGCGTGGCTGCTTGATGCATTAATATGGCTTTACTGTATAAAAACAAGTTGAATTATCCAACAAAAACACAAAATACACACAGAACAGCGCTCCAGACTGTGACCAAATGGTTGCGTTTTGCGACTAACATGTAAGACAGTGCGAGTGAATGTTTCATCTACTCGCTAACAAACGTCTGCTCCCCTCGATCAGGCCAGTAGCTCATAGTAAAGCGCAAATTAGCTGCTGGTTTGCCGACTCAAACTAAATAAAACGAGAAAAGGAGACGAACACCAACGAAGAAGACGACAGCCAATGTGTGTTTGAGTGGGGACAAACGACCACTGTGATTGGCTTATGTGTGAAAAGAGGCGGGTCTTATTGGAATTTATTATTCCTTAGTGTTTCCAGCTTAGCAACTTTGTCGCTATATTTAGCGAGTTTTCAGACCCCTTTAGCATATTTTTTTAAATCGACTAACAACAAATCTAGCAAATTTTTCTTGTATTATTGGAGACTTTTGGAGACAGACGTGAATGAACGTAGTTTACTCTTCCCAATGAGGAGAGGGTGCTGTGCAGACCCCTCTCATACGAAGCTTGGTCTTCTCAGAGCAGCTTCCAGCTGTGATCAGAGCAGACAACGTTCACTTCTGTTTCATGGCCTATGTTCATGAGCAGGCTGAAGGTGAAACGTACAAAGCTGCTGCTGGATGATCCTGCGCTTGCTTATCGTCAGATAGTAATGTCTCTTACTGAATAGTGTGGACAAAAATATTAAAAAAGTTAAAAGTGTTGAGACATGTTCCAGACTCCTAATTAAAAAACAAATTACACTTAAAAAAAACTGAATTAAAAATAAAGAAAATACTGATAGAATTATTACATTTTTATTAATTCATTTATTAATCAATAAATGTATTTATTTATTTATTGCTGTTCTAAACATTGTTAGGTTGTCTTTTTTTTATATATAAATTTTTGCCTTTCACATGACATCCCTCTTTATGGCAGCATCCATTATAACTTTATGTACTAGGTTGATTATGCTAATTAGTAATCTTTTTTTTAATGTTATGTCAACTGCTGCACAAAAAATGTGAATTGTAAACATTGTAATTTCTGAATTTACTGTTTAAATATTTATCACTAATACAGTGAAAATTTGTTATGCAAGACAAGTTCAGTGTGCACCCATAAATTTTCTGCTTGCACTCCTAAAAATTTAAGTTAGGGGCCACTGTGCTCCGTGTAAAAAAAGTTAGTCTGGAGCCCTCCAGAAAAGCTTTAGACTCAAGGTCCATCTGGCTTTCTAGTGTGCCTTTTTTGTGCCAACAGTTCATCTTCTGTGAGGTCTGTGTTTTAAAGTACTACTCTATAGATATTTTATGAGCAGCATTAAGCACTGAGCCAGAGACTCGTCTGAGCTCTGAAGGAAGAATTCCCCTGCATGGCTATACAAAACACAGACAGCACATTTAGAGATGTCAGCTCCTAACTAGAGAACAGTCAGTGAGGTGAACCCTCTAACCTTATGTTTCTACCATGTCTAGCCAGGCTGCTCTGGAAACCCCTGTTAAAAATGCATTCAGACTACTGATGGAGTGGGTAAACCACGCTACAAGGCATGCCAGGAGACTCACATGTGCTGTTCATGACCCTGGTTAGCGAAATGCCACCACTGTATGCCTCATCACTGCTACTTCCCCTATACTTACATAATTTACTCAAGCAAAGGCGGGGAGTACAGAAAAGAAGGGGGGAGGGGGTTGATGTGGCCGAGCTACAGGGAGCTCACGTCCAATTGCGTTTGGCCATGTGGAGAGACAAATACGGCTGTATGAGGGGAGCTCATGCCACAGCGGGATTTGATGACTACATGCTGAGACATCCCTACGACATGCTGATAGACAGTATAAGACCCCACCCCTCCCATGTATTTACAAAGTCAAGCGGAATATACAGTAGATGCAACAGGAACAAGGCAGAGAGTCTGAGCACATTAGAGGTGCACTGATCCAAGACCATGGCATGGTTATTTATTAATCAGCTGAGCTTAGCTAACTGCCTGCTTAGATGAAAAGCAAGGGCTTGTGCTACACTGCAGCAAGACGGCAAAACTGTTGATACAATGCAATGTGAAATATGCAATGCATTAACTTGGGATATAGTTGTTTAGTAGTGCAATTTATTTATTTTTTTTATTTTCTTTGTAATGTGTACTTCTCTATTAATATGCACACAGAGTGTGTAAAATTATACAGTATTACAAAAGTGAAGCAACAATCCAAAGCTTTCTACTGTAAATCTCTTTGAGTCTATTTGGCTGCTAAACAAAACATTTCTACATGATCCAAAGCGTATGCAGTCAGTGTACAGCAAAAACAGAATGTTTGCCTATTTGCACATTATTCATCTCCAAGGGTGAAGTCAATGATGAGTAAAAGCATGGCGATGTTGTCAGTAAATACATTAACATACACAAAATCACCCCTTCATGATGTACTTTTGGAGTCATTGGCACCACAACAGTGAGCACTGACAATGTTTTTTTTTGCCAATTTCAACACCTCACAGTTGGGGTGTCAGCGCATTGAAATGGTGTGGAGAAACAGCCTTTTAACTGAGAAGAAGCATCTCTTGGAGTAAAAAAAATAAAATAAAAAAAAAGAGAAGAGGAGAGGAGAGGAGAAAAACAGAATGGGATGCAATTCTTTATCCCCTGTGTATCTGTGTATCCCCATCACGTCTCTTCCACTGTTTTTTTTGGCAGGTCGGGTAATACACAGGAAAGCACTGGCACACAACGCTCTCCACCTGAGCACAAAGGGAAACATCTCAGGCTGGAACTTGGGCTGTGGAGATTAATAGGAGGTTTACACATTACCACAGGGAAATAATTGTTAGAATCTCTATTGGCCTACAATGTTGATGCAAGGTTTATGGATTGAAGGGGTTTTGCAAAATTCTTCATTACTTCAGGAGGTTTTTACAGAAGCAGTTTGAAGGTACCACAAGGTCCCTGAAAACATCGGGAGATCAGGCAAGTGAGCAGGGGAGGCAGACTGTGGACATTACCAGACATTTCCTTTCATCATTTCTGAGACTACCTTGCACATTCTCTCATTCCCCGAGACTTCTGCAGCACAGAGCTGAGAGAGCTAAAGCCTCTTGGACAGTTCATTTAGGTTAATGCAGTGATGAGAGATGGGTGGAGGAAGGTGGGGGAGTCAAATGCATGCGTGTATGTGTGTGTGCCAAATCATGCCTGATAAGTGTATCTTTTCAAACTGTCTCCTCTGCATTTCAAACAAGATGCAAAACATGCCAGCGAAGACAAGAATGATTACTTTCATAACCTGCTGAAACATAAAAAGGCAATCTAAAGTGCAGACATATAATTATTTTATGAATTCAAATGAACAACACAAAAAGGATATTTCAAAGAAATTTTCACATAGAAAAGATGGAACAGAAATTATCTAGGGGCTTTTTCCCCCCTTTCTTCAGACTTCAGAAAAGAGAAATTTATTTCTGCCTTCATCTCTAAATTGGATGCAATTTATTGCCTCTCCAAAGCTCATTTTTCACTGGCTTGCAGGATCCATGGGCCATGGCAGGCAATGCGTATCTGCCCGCCTCCCCTGGCCTCGGGTGCTAATATGTGGAAACTGGCCTGGGGATATGGAGCCCAACCAATGGAAGAAGAGGCAAAGGGACAGAGGAGAGAATCAATCCGTAATCGCTGAGGAGTAGGCAGTAGGAGGGGTGAAGAGGAAGTGGAGAAAAAAAGAAAAAATCAGAGAGAAAAGACAGAAGGCAGTGTGTTTACCAGCAGACATTTGGTGCTGTCAGCTGACTGCAAGGGCTCTGGGATATCAGAGAAAGAAAACTAAGTTATATAACCAGGCTGTTAAAGCAGGGAGAAGGTGAAAAAGGCAGACAGACTGAGAACAAGACAGGGACCAGGGAAAAAAAAAAAAAGCAAAAAATGCCTTTTAAAGTGACAAGAAAGACATGATGAAAGACAAAAAAAAGAAAAGAAAAAAAAGAAAAAGTGCTTAAAGCTGCCTATACAGACACCAGACAAAGGCAGGTGAGTGTCCGACAAGCAGAGATCTCTGGTGAGTAGTTTTATAATGCAAGTACCACAAAGAAGTGAATGCAGGTCAGAGGTTACTAAATTCATCACTCATGCATTACCTTGGCTCACATCTAAGCAATGGCTGCATGCCCTGAAAGGAGCATTGGTCCAGTCATGTTTTAGGTCTTTACCAAGCTCTACAGATGGATGTCTCATGTAGAAAAAGCTACACAAGCCAATACCTGCAGAATTCACTAAGAACCTTTAAAAGCCCATTCTACCCCACATAGGTTCACCAAGCAACCACAAACTATCTTAGCTCTTCATGGCTCTCTGAATTTTCTTATGTGGCTCACTAGAATCTGATACATAAACCATCAGCCTCATTTGGTCAGGGTGTAAAATAAAGCCATAATTTGAGGAATCTGTTCTGCATGACAAAATACATGCTGCTCTGCCACATAGACATTAAGTACAGTTAGCTCAAGGTGCATTCTGTCCTGTGACCTTGCTGTTACACTTCTGCAGAGCAATGAATAACTATCACATTTCTTTGGCTGACAGCTGACACCAAGAGGCCCAGGTGATATACGAGACATGACAAGTGATTCTAATTAAATGTAGGGCTTGTGGATGTAAAGTGGCAGGAAGGGAACAAATCCTGTCCAGCCAGCGAGCGGCAAAGCGGCATGCCTTGCTCCAAACGAGATGAGCTGGGCTGTCAGGGCTGCCTCAGCTGTCCTGTAAACCTGGGCCCTGCTCCCCAGGGGGACTGACAGGTTTCAGCTGGAGGGGAGAAAGCACACTGCAAGCCTCCTGCTATTCCACAACAACAAACACATGACACACAAACAAGCTGATCTGATGCAAAGCAAAAGCCACTTGGACTATGAGCATTTGTCACATAACTATGTACTAACAAGGTACAAAGCATGGTTGTCTGTTCCCTTGGCCCAGAAGAAGCCTACATGAATGCAACATCTCTGGTGTGATTCAGTGACTAAATAGAAAAACAGGCTGAAATCACAAAGAATCAAAAGATACAGGAAACAAGACACCTCTGTTGATGCTGCATCCCACTTGTACCTTCACCACGACTATGTTCATCCAGCCCAGGTTGAGAACAAAGAACTAGACATGTTTTTCTTTTTCTTTTTTTTTTTCCACAGACAGCAGAGGACCCAGTGGTACTCAAAGCAAACATGAGTGTCTGTAAGTGACACAGGACTGCACTTTACAGAGGACACTCAGGGTCTTCAGCTTCCCAATAAGACCCCATGAGAGAAACCTCACCAAATCAGTTAACCTTCGACCTGTCTGGAACAACTTGATGCCCAAGAGTCACCATCACTCAACTAAAAGACAAATGCACATTATGCGCTGTGCAACTGACAGCAGTAGTCATGTTGGTTGGCATCTGTCTCCTCCAGAAAATGAAGGAGCAACAAACTATCCCAACCTCAACCTAACACAATGAGCAAATAATTTTGATGAAACAAAGTGTTGACTGATGGTCTTTGTTTCTCTCCATTAAAGTAGATTGTCTTGAAAAACCTGTATTCAACCTAATATTTTCCCTCTATGGTAGGACAATATGTCCTTAGCATAATAACAAAGCTTATTCTATAATGCCACAAATTCACATATTTTTACACCTCACGCTCTATGGACGGAGGATTTTAACATCCTAGAAGGAAACACTCCAATCAGAACAGAAATGTTTCTTCATTAAATGAAGAGGATCATTTAGATAAAACGTAATGATTTGGAATAACTTTGTAGCAGTAAGGGAACCTATAACATGCTAGCAAAATATCCCGTTTAGCATAAAAGTGTCACCACATTCTTATGTTGTACAATTTTATTCCTTTCCTTAATGACACCACCATCTTTGCACAATTCCATTTGCAACCTCTGTCTGAGGACAGAACAAAACATTGTAGTTTTACAGTGAAGACTAAAATTTTACTTTCACTATGTTTTCCTCATTATTCTTATTTGCTAGCTTATATATCATTACTTTCCTACACAGATACTGATTACATTTCAATTCATCAACACAGTGTGGTGCTACTACTCCACATGTGTTGCTATGTGATTAAGTTTAGTTTATATGCTTCACTGGTCTTCATTTGGCCACACAGCCTTATAGGAGGAAAGTTGTGATGACAAAAGGCAATGTTCCATAGACCTTTGTGAAGAGATTGTTAATTTGCACTAGTTTCCTCAGTTATTGGGCATTTCTCCATCCCAGCTTGTGATCAGTGTCCAAATGCAAGCTCACGCATGACTCATGTGATTAAGGTCATGCAATATGTTAATATGTAGTTAAAAATACATGGTAAGGATTGTAATTTACTATACATGCTTATATCTGAATAAAAAAAGGGGATGGTTATAAAGCTACAAAAATCCACATGGGTACAACTTACACATTTTACTATTCATTGGTCGAAGTTCTTATTATATCATGTAAACACTGCCTAACAAAAACAACAGCTTGGGGATATGTTACCATCTTCTAATTTGCAACTATGGATTCTGACATTACTGTGTTGAACAAGTAGAAAACCTATTATAATCCAATTATTTATAGTATTTTCTTGTTTGACTGTGCTGACATTTGGCTTGCCCACCAGACATTAGAGAAAAAAATAAGTTGATTTTGTTCTGTGCACACATAAATCAAAGAAGATTAAAAGAAAAGTGTTACAGGCACTTAGAATAACAGACTTTTTCTATGATACTCATTGTATTTTATAAACCAATGTATCGCAGAAGTATCTGAAGTACCTGAGGTGGTTAAAAAGCTCTTCGGTGGCAAGGCCCCGGGGGTGGATGAGGTCGGCCCAGAGTTCCTTAAGGCTCTGGATGCTGTAGGGCTGTCTTGATTGACAAGCCTCTGCAGCATCGCGTGGACATTGGGGAAAGTTCCCTTGGACTGACAGACTGGGGTGGTGGTCCCCCTCTCCAAAAAGGGGGACCGGAGGGTATGCTCCAACCACAGAGGGATCACACTCCTCAGCCTCCCTGGTAAGGTCTATTCAACTTAACCAATAAAATTATCTTGTGTTTAAAACATATTGAAGCATGGTATAAAGTAGCAAATGCTGAAGTAGCTAGGGCAATACCTGAAAATGTAAAAAAAAAAAAAACAAAAAAAAAAAACAAAAAAAAAAAAAAAAACTTGGCAACAGTTGATTCCTTTATAGGGTATGTGAGACAGCCATTTAAAGGAACAGCCACAGAAATCCCAGTGAGAGCAAAAAAGTCACTTGTCTGGGGTCATTTTGGTTTTAAATCACATGAAATAGAAAGCAAGGTAAATGAAGCAATTGTCCATCTTTGCATCAATTGTTGTGTGGTCAGTGTGAAAGCATTCCTCATGATTAAATATCCATTAGCTAATAAGGTGAAGAATTTAAGGTATTTAGCTGAAGGCAAATCTGAATTAAAAGTAATCAGATTTGATTTGTTTCTACTGAAGTGCCTCTTTTTCTGCTATTTGTGTTGTCAAGTCCTTTTTTAAGATGTTTTCTGGTGAGGCTCCACTCCCCATTATTTTCTTTGGCCCTCAAGAACTGCACTCTTCTGTTTGGCCCACCCCCTGCCCAGCCAACAATTCCTCTATTTTTTAACATTTTGTGTGTTTTACAGAGCTGCTGATGTGATTAGAGTAGGGTGATGATTGCAGTTACATAACAGAATCAAATTAATTTGTGGCCTGAACACAGCAGCAGCACTCAGAAATCACTCAGGCTCTCAAATCTTCCTTTCTCCTGGTTGATGGGCTTCCTATCTTCATTCACCAACCTTACCCCTTTCCTGCACCCGATGTCGCCTCCTAGAACACATAGAAACACCCCTCTTTCCTCTCTGCCCCTCCCTTTACTCAATTAAAGTCACATTGAGGGATTAAAAGGAAGTAGGTCAGTGGAGCATTGCTGGAGGAAAAAAATGAAACAAACCACGTCAGAAGTCACTATGCCAACCTTGTGAAACACAGACCAAACCAGAGGTGGCTTGTGATATCATCCCATGTCCACTAATGCCTGAGCTAAAATCCCTCAGACCAAGCTTTGCCCTCACCATAATTTCTCTGCGGCTCACAGGAAACCCACCTGGAGGGTAGCCTAGGGAGCAAGGCTTTGGTGGCGGACACTTGATACCCTCTACAGAGTGCTTTGTCTCCAGACCCCTGAACAGATCCTCTTCAAATACAAGATTATAGCAGTGCCATGGGCAATAAAAGCCCCATAGCTCCACTGGAAGGAGACATTGCCAATAGCCACCACTGAAGGCAGAAGCAATATAAAAAATTGTAGTAGAACTTTTATGTCCTTTTTCTAAAAGGACAGAAATGCAACTCTGCAAAAACACACACACACTGATTGCAGAAAAATCCTGACTTTACTTTTTACAAGTCAAATCTGCAGCTTTAGTTATTTGTGCAATACATCATATGGTGCAAAAAAAAAAACAAAAAAAAAAATAGTTTATGCAGAAAAATCTGAAGAATCTGCAGCATCCCAGCGTGTTATACTTTTATTTGGAAACAATGACAGTGGTATTCTGGGGTAGAATATATTTAAATTTCTAAAAAAAAATCAAAAAAGAAAAACAGCACTTTTGCCACTATTTACCTGTGATGTGAGGTATGCATATGAGATATGTGATAAAGAAAAAGCTGTTGTTTCTGTAAATATTCATGTGGTTAATTTTTTTTAATCATACCCACAAGTTGTCTTCTCTGTCTCTCATTCCTCCTTTCACACTTTATAATATAAATCAGGTTCTTGGTCAAGTGTTGCTTAAACATAATGAACATGAACTTATCTAATTTAAATACTTTTTTATGGTAAATGCTAAGAACAGCTGAAAGTTTCTGAGATATGTTAAGAAGACGGTTTCTGCAATGGTTAATTCAAATTAAGTCTCCGTCTGATGGAAGTACAAGAAGTGGTCTGGAACCTGGGCCTGAATCATAGAAGGGGCAGTGAGTAGGGCAAGACCTAATGTGTACTATGCCATGACATATAGGTGCAGCTGTCAATGTCTGAAATTTACAGTATATGCCCCGTTTAATCAGCAACATAAAGCAGTGAATTATAATGACAAAGTAGGATGCGTGTCTTCACAAGTTAACAAGTGACAATGATCTCAGTAAATCCACTCACCAGCTGTGAATGTCTTTATAAATAATGTAAAATAGGTAATGTCCTTGACAGCTGCAGAGATAAGATGACACATCTAATTGTTTAACTAAACCATGCACTGAGATGACAAAGGTTTTGAAATGAAAGGATGCTACAAATAATTTGGGGTTTTGATTCCTGTCAGAAAACAGACTTAATAAAAAAAATTAAAAGACTGGACATTGAGATCAACTAAAAATAATGATAACACCTTTGATGATTCATTTAACCTGTTTGAGTCCAGTTTTCAGAATTAACCAGCTGAGTAAAGACAAGGACTTAGAAAAAGTTAGAAAAGATGCAATATGCTTTATACTGTATTTATGGTGCTTTGAAATGGTGGTAATAATTTGGAAAGACGTTTTGTTAAATTTGTTAAACAATTCATATGTTTACTCGTTATAACATGACTGCATTAATGTAGGCCTACTCCATTTTCAAACATTTAGTGATGCTACATGTTAAATGAAGCTAAGGATGGTCAAAATTCTCATGACTACTGGTCAGTACAAATTCAGAAAACTTGACTCTCTGTTCATCTAAGGTGTGTGTTGTATGATGCATTTTTATGTTAAATACAATGCATGCATTACGTTATTTAAGGTGAGTATGTTTATAAAATAGACTCACTTTGATTAACTGAGTTAATCAATGCAGTAAATTTCCCTGGTTCTGTAACCAGTTCTTCAGTAGTAACGTCCTGTGGTGTGCTCTGGCTGGGGACTCTCTCATTCTGCTGGGGGAATTCAATGCTCTTGTGGGCAATGAAAATGGAATCTGGAAGGGCGTGACCAAGTGGTGTTTTGTTATTGGACAACATGTTCAAGCATAAGAGTGTCCGAATGTGCACCTGGCAGCAGGCCACTCTAGGCTGAAATTGATCGACTTTGTAGCCATGTTGTCAGACTTGCAGCCACATGTCTTGGACACTCGGGTGGAGAGAGGGGCGGCGCTGTCAACTGATCACCACCTGGTGGTGAGGTGGCTCAGATGGTGGAGGAAGGGCCAGTCAGGCTTGGCAGGTCCAAAAAGTGTTATGCTGGTCTGCCTGGAATGTCTGGTCGATTCCCCCGTCAGAAACAACTTCCACTCCCTCCTCAGAGCTTTAGTCATGTCCTGGATGAGGTGTGAAATATTGTGTCCGAGTAGGCTGTGTTCTGTGCCTCTATTGTTGAGGTGCCCAAACAGTCTACGTAAGTTTTGCTACCAAAGCATATGCGGAGGGCGCTTCGGGAGTATGGAGTATTACAAGCAGTCTAGTACCTGAATGACCGATGCCTGTGCTCAGTCCGCATTGCCGGCAGCAAGTCGGATTTATTTTTAGTGAGGGTAGGACGCAGCCAAGGCTGCCCTTTGTCCCCAGTTGACTTCAATTGGCAGGATTTTCAGGTGCAGGCTCAACATCAGGACTGGGTTTCTGCTTTTTGCATATGATGTGGTTCTGTTGGCTGATCTCCAGCTCTCACTGGAGCGATTTGCAGCTGAGTGTGAAGCAGTGGGGATGAAACAGGACATCAAAAGGTGGACCAGTGTGGTATCTGCAGTGATGTAGACTCTGCATGTGTCTGTCATGGTAAAGAAGGAGCTGATCTGAAAAGCATTGCTCTCGATTTACCCCTCAATCTATGTTCCTACCCTAACCTATGGTTATGAGCTGTGAGTAGCGACCAAAAAAACAAGACTATGAATACAAGCAGCTGAAATTAGTTTCCTCTATAGGGTGGCCAGGCTCTACCTTGTAGAGATAGCGTGAGAAGCTTGGTCATCAAGGAGGGGCTCAGAGTAGAGCTGTTGCTTCTCTGCATTGAGAGGAGTCAGATGAGGTGGCTTGAGCATCTGGTTAGGATGCCCCCTGGACCCCTTTTTGGTGAGATGTTCCAGGCTCATAACAGAGAGAGGAGACTTCGTGGAAGGGCCACACTGGAGGGATTATGTCTCTCAGCTGTACTGGGAGAACCTTGGGAAACCCTGGATGACCTGGAAGAAGAGGCTGAGGAGAAGGAAGTCTGGGCTTCCTGCTCACAAAGCCTTTGTGGTGTTAAATGTAAAAGATAATATAAGTATTTATTTTTTACCATTGTGATTTTTCTAATTTCAGATCATTTAAATTAGCTAAGCAAACTGAGAGAAACCATCCAGATGAACATATTGCACTTTACAGAAAAGTATATTTTATTTTAATTTTAAATGCAAGAGCTATTTGAAATTCATTCACTTTAATAGGGCTGCTGCACTGACAAATATGCTACCTGATAAAGATATATAAACTTCAGAGAGACAGAAAATGTTGCTGTCATTGGTCTACAAAGCTGATTTAAAGAGCTGAACTTGTGTTCAGTTAAGATTAAAGGTGTAGGCAAAACTGCAAACACACTAGAGTCTGAGGGATTTGCAGCAGCATGTTTAATGCTCCCAAATGGCCACTGAAGGCCGTAGATGGAGGCAATGAAATAATTCCCTGTGACATTAGATATTACAAAAGATTTTCCAAAGCTAAGCTCATCAAAGCACTCTCTTACTAAATATCTACATTCAACATAAATCTGCACAATGAAAGTATTATTTATTAAGAAATTATAGTATTTTATCATGCGTCCACAGCCATCAGATCCTATTTTAGTTGCAATGATATCAAATGTCTTCTCCAGTCATTTAAAACAAATTCTAATGTCTTATTTTATATATTTATTTATTTTTATTTATTTATTTTTTTTTTTTTACCAATTTTTCTGCTTTATCCAAGTCACACAGTTGTTGTGCTGTTGTGATGAAGCAAGTGGTAAACAATTCTTTGATTTAATTGTTTGGCTTTAACAGCAGTGTGCTTAGTGTGTGAGGTCAATAACTCCAGATACAACAATGTGTACCACATTATACATTTGAGAGCAAAAGCTGATGTTGCTCAGTCAAAAAGTTTTATCATTTGTTTTCACAGGAAAAGTAAATGTGAGCTCATCACAAATCAAAGGTAGAATTTTCTCTTCAAAATGTGACTCTGACTTTCAAAACACCAAAAAGAAAATCTTCCATAAGTGTGTGCTACCACCCAACAAGTAAAATTTAGAAAGAAGTTTTGAGTTGTTTATTTAAAAAAAAAAAAATACAGATATAGATGTATTAAGAAGGGCGCCCTGCAATGGACTCATGACCTGTCCAGCTCTAGCTGACCCTTCATTGGATGAAGCTGTATAGATAATGGATGGATTAACAAGGGCTACATTCCATTTATAAAACACCAGAAAACTGTTGCTAGGAACTTGAGAATTGTACACTAATCACTCAAAGCACAAAGAAAATGCTGCATTTTTAACACAGATTACATGTATGATCTTAAAAAAAGAGATAATGATGATCAATTGATTTATTTAAAAGTGTATTAACTTGCAAACATTAGGTTTGCAGATGTCCTAAACCGTTTGGCATGGACAAGGATAGGAGGACAAATTATGTTTGTATTTAAAAGAATATAATTCTAGATAAAAATCCTGCACTCCCAAATCCACAAATAACATTTACTTTAATTTAGAAAAGACTCCATTTATATTTTAGAAAATTCCATACATCAGTGTGGCATGTTCGCTAAATCTTATTGATAAATTTATTAAAAATAATAAATGTTTAGAAAAAATCTTTTTATCAAACAATCTGATCAGTCATAAGAAGACATGGCTTTAAATTTTAATTACTGTTCTGAGGTGTGTGTGGGCTGTGGTACATTACTGCAAAGTTGAGCTATAAGAGTTCGACCACAAAGATTCATCATCATTTCACTTGTGCTGTGATTAATTTTATGTAGAAGTTTGACTTTCAGGACCTTTTGTCGAGCCCTCAGTAAGTGTTATGTTGTGATCCAACAACCCACTTAATAGTGCAATTTTTTAAAGCATTTTTCAGCTCAAAGCTTTGAATAAGGTATCAAAATGAAAAGCATGGATTGCTCCATTCCCAAACAGTGATGATAAACTAATCAGTTCAGATGCAACTGGAGACCCTCACACAGATTCAGATTCTCTTTAGCAGATGAGATGTGTTCCGAGATTAAATACAAAACTGTCTGTAACACTGATTTCTATTAAAAAATAAATAATTAAAAAAATATTAAAAAAAAAAAAAAAAAAGGTCAAGCTTGCCACATCAACATTACATCAAGGCAAAACCCTGGCAGAGATGTTGGCTTGAGTCCCGCCTTCCGACTTCCTCCATAATGAGCATGTTATCACATCATGATTTCAATTAGACCAGGACACAAATCTAGACAGCCGCATGTTAAAGTGTCTGCAGCTCAGGATTCCCCACCGTTATCAGATGAGGAGGTGACTGAGACAAACCTGATTGGTTCTGAGACAAATTGCTGCAGGTCATGGTTTAAAACTAATTTGAGAATCCATTTGTTGTGCCTATCACATAGAGAAATCACACGATATGTTGATATCTAGAATTTTGATAAGATCAGTGTAGTCGAGGATAACATAAAACTCTGAAGTCCTCACATCTCGTTCGATGTGAAGTCTGAAAGAGCCAGTCTGCATAAAGCGAATGCATTCAACCCTTTAGTTGAAGGCATAAATGTTGAAACAAACTCACAAGAGGGATTAATAAATATATCTTGTGATAAATACACAAAGAAAGACTTTCTGTGATCTGAGGGTCCACCAAAGTCAGAGTCACCCAATTATATACATAAAAACAACTCTTGGATTTATCAAAGTACTATCAACAAAAACATTTACATATGCTTTTAGAGGTGAAATTGAACAAAGATAATAATATTGCTGGCGATTCTGACCCTTTGAAGAAGTAGCTGTGGCGGTGTGAAATTCCACAGACTAGTCACTGTTTGGATGAAAGTCTAAGAAAAGCAAGGGATGAAATCTGCATTCCCGAAAGAGCCTGCTGCTCTAATCTTTGCATTGTGAAGGCAAAAGACGAGTGAGTCAGATTTACGTCACCATTTGTTTGCTCTTTTTTCCACCCACAAATGGCTCTTCCTGCTTCCTCTTTCAGACTCGCCTTAAGCAGATGAATCGTTTTACAGTTTAGTTCCTCATTTAAATGAAGTGGGCGGGATGTGGGGAGGGTATTTTAATCACTTATATAAATATTTGCATTCACTTGGGCTGACCCTTGGAATAGTCTATTACTTCATCTCTTTCACCCAGTGGCCCCCACCTCTTATCCAGACACGCTTATTTACCTCCTCTGCTCTCCCATTCAATAAGACTACAACCAGCCAAGAGACATTAGCATAGCCACAGAGCTCCACAGAGCAGACAGCGATGAAGCTTTGTTCAATGCTTTGTTCTGAGGGGACAAATAAAGCCTGCTATGTGAAACTATAGCAGAGGATGAGAAAGATGGGGGGTGTGGGGGCACTTGGGAGTGTGGCAAGTCCTCTGTTTCAACCCTCTTATGCTTTGACAGCAAGTTATAAACTGATCATCGAGGTGGGCATTATGCCGGCCACTTTAAGTAGTAACTGAGCAGCAGAATGAAAGGTGGTCATCATCATTGCCATTATCATCATAATCCATGCACAATGTGTGTGCTTTACTGGCAAGACTCAACGATAGTGATCTGGGGTGGATCTCAGAAGAGACAGGGCTCCTGCATCTTTAATTGTTCAGAGGAACAGAGCCTCATCACAATTATAGAGCATTCAGGAAGCCTCCAAACTCATTTAGCGCTCCTCATCTGGGAAAAGGAATCCACTAAACACAAATTCCTCTTCTGCAGCCTGCGGCAAAAAGCCTTCTTGCCTTTTCTTTCTTTTTTTTTCCCAAAGATTAATAAGAAAAGAGATTTAAGAATATCCAAAAGACGCAGAAAAAAAGTCATTGTTGAAAATGACCATTTCATTTTTCAAATCAAACATTAAATCTCCACAAAAAATTGCTTTTCCTTTGTTCTTTAAAAAAAACAAAACATGCACAAACACAAGTCTGATCTTTTAGTCTACTTCCTGTTTGCTGTAAAACATGCATGCACTGTTCTCCCCCTACACATAATCTACATGAGGTAAATTTAACTATAGATTATATAACCTTAAAAATGTGCATTTTAACCAACATTTACCCTCTGATAACAGAGGCAGGAAATGCATGAAAAGACAAAAAAAAAATAAGAAAAACAAAAAACAAACAAACAAACAAACAAACAAAAAATCAAAACAGACATATCACATAGTAACTAGCAGGAGTAATTTCCCCCAATAGTTATAATCTGCCTTATTATGTCTGTTTACATTTAATCCATCGTGATATCCTGTATGCATGCTACCTGGTGCAGGACAACAAAGTGAAGCCCAGAGTAACAGAACGGTGTGAGTGGGTTCACCCACACACACATTAACATGTGTCCATATTTTAGCTTCTGCAGCAATCCAAATTAGAAACTTCCAGGAGTCATGAGAGCAAATAAACATTTAAGGGGTAAAGTAAGCAGGCTGTTCCCTGATGTTTTTCCATGTACATTTTTAATGCTGCCACAGATTGGACAAATACTTAAATAATCCCTCTCAAGGGGAACACTTCTAACAAGAAAGCTTGCATCCTAATTATATCTGACTGTATGCAACTCTAAATACTGTAAATTTAAACTGCTGCCCTTTCAGGGTTCATCATTTTTGGCAGAAATTATGCTTATTTTGCCCACACACAAGATGTAAGACAATCACCTTTATTTAGAAAAAAAAGGACATCACCCACATCCACCTGTAGAGGGCACTGTAATGCATGTGAGTTATAGTGCCCCCCACTTTGTGTCATGTGAAACCAGTGATGAAAAAACAGAAAAGGCACAACTGTCATCACAATGCGAGTCTCCCTCTGCGTAATCACATCATCCTGATCACGGCTCTTTAGTCATCATGGTCACATGAGAGGAGGGAAAAAGAAGTGACATAATTTCCTCCGTTTCAGCACATCTGTTCCACATCTGACAGCCATCCAGACAGATTTAGTAAGGTTTTCAACCCCTGCTGTGGAGATTGTAAACAGGCCATTCAGCTTGTGTTGGTAACTCAAAAAAGCTGTGAGGCCCCGGGCCAAGTCTGTGGTCAACCTGGGGCCTTTGATTACCCTGGACTCGGGACAGATTTGGCCCCTTGCTGAATGTCTGTCTAAGCCGCAACACCTGGTCTGAGATCAGTGTGGGAGCACAAGAAAGGCGCAAGATCTAAGAAGAGCTTGTCTGCTGTGAGCCAGGACTGAGGGCTGAGTAGACAACTCAGGTTGCGTAACGGTGCCTACTTCAACACTGGCCTTAATGAGGAGAGAGCCTTTCAATTTGCCTCACAATGATGGGCTGTAAAGGAGAGGGAAGGAAGAAAAGCACGTGGCTGCAGGAATCCCATTTGTATTTTCAAGATGAGTTCTTTCAGACAAAGGTGTCCCTCGGAAGTATCACTACATAATGTAGCTAATGTCATACCAAAGATATTGTAAATGACAGCTTAAGACCTCTCATTCATCTGCACTACCCGCACTCGTCCATTCGATCAGCATCATTTAGCGCGTAAACATGCTGCTGGTGACAGGTATCAGAGCCGCCTCCCTAATCATACACATATCTCACCACTGTGGCTTGTCCTCATCTATCTCCCTCTCCTCAGAGGCAGCACAGCCTCCAAATCAGTATGGATAATACCCTGTGGACCAACTTCCACCATCTACACAGACAGAGAAACACTGCAGCTAAAAAGAAAAGACAGCTCAGGCCCATTTAGCATTGGTGTGTTGACACTAATGGACACACCAACTACACCCTCATGTTTGAGAATAAGGATATTATGCAAACACCCAGCCATCCCTTGGCTGTCCTTCCCTGAAGCATAAGGTGGTGGGGGAACAATTGGTTTTATGGCTGCTGTGGGGTATCATTTGGTAAGGTCTTCCTGTCTCTGCCTCTACTTTCTGAGCAGGAGCTGGTGGAGTTGAAGAGGAAGGGGTATTATCTCAGACTCTTGCCAGCCCAGTGCACTCTTTGGGATAATGTTCTTATTGGGCGTGATCCTCCGACTGCAGAAGTCATGCTGTCTTTACTCAGAAAAGCAGAAGGGGGGGTTGGAGGTGGCTGGCTGGCTTGCTGGCTTTGCCCCAACAGATTTAAAAAAAAGAGAATAAATAAATAAAGTTGCTGTTACACTTGCTTAAACCCACATTTGCAGAAAATTCAAGAATTGGCAATAACAAGAAACTGGTTATATTGCTTTAATTATTCTTGATCACATACAAAATATAAGAAAATGACACCAATTTATCAGTTTTCACTGATGAAAAACTACTAACTTGACGATGAATTATTATAATAAAAAAAACTGAAAGACATCAAGTTTGTGTAAAAATCTTATTTATATTTGGCAAATAAAATGTGTCATTGATGGTAATATTTCACTGAGCGCTCTCTGAACAAACAAACTACACAGGAGGTCATGAAAAGAAAAGACAAAATATTTCATCTTTACTCTAAACTGCAAACTCCGAAGAAAGTTTTTCACTTGCTGTCATAAGCAATGTTAATATTTGACTCAGACATCTGCAGGATGTTTAGAGTGATCCAGAGGGTTTTACAGTTTTGTGAGTACAACACAGAAGTGCAATAATGGTTCAAGTTTCTAATAACACTGGCATGGGCATGCAGACGAGACCAGCTCAACCTCAGCAGACTAACAGGTTTGTAGAGCTGTGCCATGATACTTCTTAAGCTCCCAAAATTAAACATAGCATTATGTTAACACCTCCCCTCCAGCTTCACATCAGAGAGTCTTTTGAAGAATAAATAAACAATCTATGAGGCTTCAGGTGACAGAGCAGCACACTGGCAGAACCTCAGCATCTGATAAGGTTCATCTACTTGCCCATGGCTCACAATCCCACAGATCAATTTCAATCTGGAGACGTGATAAAGAGAGTTGACAATGCTGCCCTGCAGCTGTAAACACACAATGTCATGTCTGAAAATAACTGATGAGGAATGATCTAAGCTCAAAATGTGCATTGATTTCATTGCCTCATTCTCATCTTATTGCAAAAAAAGAAAAAAAAAAAAAAAGAAAAAAAAAACACCACCATCTCTGTTGACACTGAAACGATCAGGGAAAATAAAAAAATCAACAGCAGAGCTCTAGTGTCAGATGCATAAAAAGATCATCCTTCCTGCTAGTATATGAATAAAAGCTACTGAATTACAGTTAATTTTTCTTGTGTGGTTTCTCAGTTAGCATATCTAAATGTGATCTTTATTAACCAACAGGCATTCTAGTGTTGCTTGCCTGACAGAGGTGACTGTGTTATCAGCGAGGCCGGCTGTGCTACTCTCTGCTGGGCTCCCACAATTTGCGGATTGTCCCTTACCTCTCTACTACCAGAGCACCGCTTCTCCCCTGCACTCTAATTGCCTCCATTACTGTATCTGCAGTCAGATAAAATGCTAATTTCACAGCACATTAATTTCTCCAGGCTGAACAATAAGCAACACAAAAACCCAGGCCGCCTGTCTTTGCCTGGGCAAGCACGTCTGCAGTGCTGGGTTCCTTCCCAGTGGTAGAAGAGCGAGAGTACCATTATGCACAGGTCAATGAAATGAAGGAAAAATCCATCGATTCTACATTTGAAAAGAAAACACAGGAGAAGGGCTGGGGCAAGGTGATTTATCAGTCTCAGACGGAGTCTGGCAGTCAGGCCAGGAAAAGGCTGAGGAAAAATGTTCCATCCTCAATGGCCTGCTTCGGCCAGTCCATGATACAGTAACATCTGTAAAGAAATAGATATAGCTTTTCAACCTTTACCTGCAATGTGCAAAACTTTTAAAAATGAAGTTATAGCTAAAAGTGTAAGTTAATATATATATTTATTTTAAGTTGATATATTCCTGATTTTTTTATTTATTTATTTTAACACAACCATATCTGTAATCTACTTAAGCAATATTGAGTAAATTAGCTAATATTATAAGCATCATTCGTTCCTTCTGGAGTTCATCGATCATCACTATTTCTGTTGCTCTGAATCACCCGTCTGTGCACATCAACCTAATGTTCTCATATTATATGCATGGCTTGATTCCTCCCTCCAGCATCCCCAACTGGCTTTGGATTAGCAAGTCCACACCCCACTTCACAAATCAAAATGTAATAGCTCCCATCCTCTAACGGCTACAAACACACTTCATTTATTCAAGTGCAGTTTTTAATAAGTCATTATCAAATTCTGCTTAACTCTATTCTGGCCCCCCAGGGTGGCAAGAACAGTGACAGGAAGCGCCGTTAAGCCTATGCAAAATCAGCATTTGTTTATATCCACACTTGTGTTTGTTCGTATGTGTGTTTGTGTCAGTGAGTAAAGAGATTCATGGCCCAAGATGTTTTTTTTCTGGGAGAGGCAGATTTCCAATGAAGTGGGGCTGGCTGCAGCTCTCTCTGATAAAGACTTCACATGAAGAGAGCTGGAGGGCTCACAACAGTGTTAACAAACATAAACAAGTCACATCAAGTCACAATTCTTCTCAGTAGCTGTACAAGAGGCCAATAAGCACTATTTTAGTATTGTTTCTTTCTTTCAAATATCATCCATTCTTAGTTTTTCAAGGTACTTGTTAGGTTGGTTATTGTAAGCATCCTGACTATTTCCATCTGTTGTAGGGCTTCTCACTGATTGTAGTTATTTCAGATTGTGGCTATACTGTTGACATAACACTGCAAATTAGTCTGGGACTCCCTGTGTCAATGTTTTGATACTGTACATGGGTGTTTGATGATGGACACTCACACACTGGGCTTGATTTTCTTTCCTGAGGGATCAAGAAGCTCACTCAAGTTAAAAAAAAAAAAAAAAAAAGAAAGAAAATTGCAATTTGTTATTTCTCTTGCTTGAAATACTATTCACAAATGTGAACATGTCAAAAACTTAATCAGAGATCCCACAAAAATTTGAACATCTGATTGTAAAATATTAAAGTGCCAACATTTGAGGTTTGTAGAGAGTTGTGATCTTCACTTATAGTATTTTATGACAGAAATTCCACTCCCCCACCTGGGAGACAGCACAGAGAACATGTTCACAATAGAAAATAGGTGAATGATGCAACTGAGATAAACTTGTGTATGAATGTGGATTCTTCCCTACAGCTGAAGTTTTGCACAGCAGGAGCCAAACTCAGGGCAGTCAGTCAAACCCCAATGCTTCAGTTCTCTGACTACTCAAATGATATTCACTCTCTCCATGTCAAGAAGTTTAAGTTTTGCAACTGAACAGGTACATAAACTTAAGACAGTGCATGTTTTGACAGCATGTTCAGCCCAGCATTCATATTTGTCTGTAAGAAAGAAAGCATTTACTTTTCTGGTTGTGTAAACCCTTTTCTTTGGACAATGAACTCAAAAATGTGCTTAAAAGAGGCTAAATGTGCAAGAAATCACGCAAAATTAATTAAACTATATGGCAGATACTTACTCATAAAGGTCAACTAGTGCCAGCAGTGTTACACACAAAGCTCGTGTTTTCTGTGTCAATTTTCTAAGATCTCTGAAGACAGCAAGGATATTTTAATTTACAACAGATAATAGATTCTAGTTTCTTTCTCTTTAACTGAAACATCAATATAAAAACATAACCGGAGATAGAAATCTGGCTTGATGCTGCACTGAGGAAACAATATTTTGGGGATCTGTCCACACCAGGAGCTACCTTACCAATGACCACAGAGGGCGTCACCACAGAAACCGCCCAGATCAGGGCAGTCCGGGACCCACACCACAGCCAGGGCTGCAGTGTAGGCCCCCCAACCATCCAGACCAGGGCGATCTCCACAGCAATGTCCTTGAGTAGGCATAGCCCTCGATGTGGAGGACCCCCAAGGAATTGCTCTCTATAAAGTACTAATTATTCAAAGGCCTCTATTTAATAAATAAAATAAATACTTGGAACAAACAGAATTATTGGGCCACTGAATTGGATACTTAACAGCCAGATAGCAGATGATCAGATCAGAGTTTAATCAAAACACACTACAAATTAATAAAAATCAGAACTATTAAGAATATACAGTAAATACTCAGTAGTCAAATAAGCTTTTGGCTAAAGTAACATGAACGCTGTCCAGTCTGACACTGGTGAGTATGACACTTTTTAGTGCTCTCGATGGTGCCCGAGGGAGAGAGCTGAGCTTCACATTGTAATCTATGAGCTGCTTAGCAAGTAACGTTTAAATCTAGGCCCTTCTCTTGGTTGAATATGGAAAAATATTAAATCAAAGGAAGTAAAACAAAAAAAAAGAAAAAAAAAAAAGCTCAACAGTTAATTAAATTAATTAAACATCCTGACAAAACAAGCAGAAGAGACACACTGAAAAGAAATATACCACCACATACTTTGAGTGCGTCGTAAAATTAAGCATGGAGGGATTAATTGGAAATATGTGATTTTTTTAAAATACTCTACCTACTCTCCAAATTAAAAAAATTAAACATCTTGAACAAAACATAAAATGTTTTAAAATCCCAATGGAACTACTACAGATATATTGTTGAAAAGTTGAAAGGCTTTAAACTATTTTTTTTCAGCTTTATTAAAAAAAATATATTAGGACTTAAACACCAAGGAGTTTGTAAACAATTTAATTCCATTAAATAAAATAAAATAAAATTAAATTCTTTTTATTCTTTAGTTGTTTTTTTTTTGTTGTAGTCAGTGTGCAGCTCAGTTACTGAAAAACATTGTGTGGAACAGGAATCCTTCAGTTTCTGAATTGAACCATATCTAAATGATACTATCTAAGTGGAGTGAAACTAAAGATGCATTAAAACATAGATGTCTAGTGAAAGGATCAAGCGTGGCATACCCAGTTACATCATACCCTAGTTTGTATTAACCCCCTGTTTCTGAAGGCTGTTCTGGTAAGCCCATGTAGTTCCTCCTGTTTCCACTCAAACACTCTGAAGTGTTGAGAGACTGAGCACGCCTGCACTGGCTGGCTGACTGGCTGGCTGGCTAGCAGGGGACTGGGTGGGGCGGAGGGAGTCTGCTAGAGTAAAAGGAAGGAAGATAGGAGGGTGACACCACAAGTTGCACAATGGACAAGCTCTATTCACTCCTTATCTCAGAATGCAACAAGCAGGCGGAAAGCTCACAGTTTTAAAAGGTAGACGAAAAACAGAGAGCAACTGGTAAATTGAGAGGAATCTCTGGTTAAAAAAAAAAAAAAATCTTTGGTGAATGTTTGAGAAATAATGGCAGGTAGGGATGCCATGATGCCCACCACCCCTCCCCTAATTAAACCATTACTCTGGGGCGTGGAGACTTGGAAAGGATTACATAATGCACTCGAATGTGCTAGAATGGGCCAGTCCCAGTGGACAGCAGGCACCGAGAAGAGAAAGAGGAGAGCAGAGAGGCATTTGAGGCATTTGAGATTAAGTCCCTTTCATCTTCAACCAGACTCATATTTCGTAAAGTTAAGTACTAGATGAAGACTGTGCGATTATTCACCCCCCTCCTCCATCTTCCTCTTTCATTCTCCCTTTCACACTCTTTTGCACATATATACACACTCCCTTGGTCTTTCGTTTTAATTTTTTTCCTTACTTTAGTGGAGGACTCATGGAATGTGCTTGTGGAAGACTCAGGCTCCCAATACCCAGTGCTAAATACAGGAATTTCTAAGAATTCAGTTCAAAAAGTTCAAAAAGGAGACACTTAGCTATCTACTCTCACACTTCACAAGAAAAGACAGTTAACCAGTGGGCTGAGGTGCTTATAGTAGATGCTTCAACATGGAGTGAATTACGTTGAATGTTTCACAGCATGTTGCAATGATGCTTATTCAGACAATAAGGATGCTGTGTTTGAAACAAATGCACAAGGATATAAACTGTATAAATATGATGAATCATGTCTGGTATCCATTGGGAAACTATTTATCTGATGTAATCAAAATCAGGGTAAAAGATCTGATGGAAAAGTGATGCAGCAAGTAGAGGTATAAACATGTGCTGGTATTTAAGAGAGCAGGTTCCTCATTCCCACTGAGCAAATTGCACTTACACAGTCTTTCAAAACATTCTCTGCACTTTGTTACTACCCACACAGGTCATAACTCACATCGTATATTACACATAAGAGACTCATTACACCAGCATCTTTCTCTTAACAGTTTTGTAAACCACCTTTCTGCCTCAGACACTTCCTTCACATCTCTTAACACTGACATACACTTTGATAGGAACTTTTAAAACAAAAGACGAAGCTCAGACAGATCACACGTGTATGAATAGATGGATGCCTTATTCTAAATCTCACATGTGATGGAACTGTTTAAGCCAGATACTCGAGGCGGGAGAGTAAATCACTGTGATTGCTCACAAACAGCGGAATTCAGCTGAAATACGCTCAGGTTGGGGAGCTATCACTCAAGCCCCAAGAGACAAAACACTCAAACCCGCCCTCTCTGAGTCCTCTACATGTCAAGTGGAAGGGGGATATCATGACATGAAAAATGCGTATTCTCTGGCTCCAATCACACAGGGCCTCTTATGATTAAAGCATCGCAGCAATCAAGCAAATCCCTGCTTGTGTGTTTTTGTGAGAAAGGGAGCAATCGCCACCAGGGCAGGGCTTCTCCACTCAGTAGTGTTTGCTGAAATAAATCCTACATCCAGCGATGCCAGACAGAAGATGCTGTCTTTGCCAGCTGTCTGCCTTGCCGCTCTGCTCCATTCTACCCGCGGCTTGCTGCCGTGACTGCTGTCCGCTGCTCAGCACTCAGCCCGTTGTTTTCATAACAGTTCCGGCACGGACGGCTGGCACAGCTGTTCAGCGGGTCCCCACGGCCTTTTAAAAAAGGCAATAAATCAATCTAGGCACTCAATACAGGCGGGAAATTGACCAATTAGAGTGGCCCAAGATGCTTATGTTCAGGCGGACAATTTTACAAATTGGCTATCTATTTATACCAACACATGCACTCCACAAGAAAAATTCACTGGCTGAAGTCAGTGTATTAATGGTAGTTTTTTTCAGTTTTTTTTCTCAGGCAACAGACACTACATTATAGTACTCTGAAGCCCTGCTGCTTAATCACACATCCCTCATTCAGCACAGCTTTTGTACAACTACTATGTTCTTATAACTCCCACTGTTTCTGTTAACAGCTCAGAGAAAAGACGTGATCAAGCATCAGTGGTGTAATTAGGGGCCAAGCAGTGAAGCTGCATAGGAGCCAACCGTACTTCTACCTTTGCTCTTGCATCTTATTCTTCTATTGGAGTCTATGCCAGATGCTTATTCTGTTTGTGCCAATTTATTAAAAAATACATTAAAAAAATTAAAAATGCTGTTGAAGTGACAGGACAGTACTGTGACAGATTTCACCAGGTGTCATCATGTTTGCTCATTCAGCACTACAAGTCAGAATCTGTTTCATGTATCAACAACAAAATTATGTATTGAGTCAGCATCTTCTTTGTGGCACAATACATTTTTTTTTTGATAATTCTTAACATGATCATATCAAGTTGTCATAATGATTGTAGCTTGCTAAATGCCCCTTTTGCTATGTTAAAATTTCATACTATTACAGTACCTCAGAGGAGACAAACTACCCACTATGCACTGACTCCAAATAAGGATTTTAATTTATTTATTTTTAAGTATTAAGTTTAGTGGTTGGTGCGGGGGCTTTTCAGTTGTTGCAATTTGTACTTTGTGTCACACAATAAATTCAAGTCACCTACTACTGTGTTTGGGTACATTACAAACAAGTGAAAATATATAATTATAACCCATGATAATGCATACAGAAGCAGTGAAAGCATATCTGTTTACAGTGTGTACAGTATTAAATAAAACTAATACATACATTATTACAAATTTGTCTTATTATTTTCCCTTTTATTGACAACCTACTTTTAGTAGTTTCTGTAAATGAAATTAGGTAATAAGCAAACACATCAACAAACAAATTCACAGTATACGTTCCACTGGCGCTTAATGTGTATAACTTAAGTGAAATTTGTTTACTGCCTAATAATAATGGGTCTGATGTGGACATATCATTAATGATATAAATGAACTGTAGTTTGCACATCAGTATTGTTATATTTCACCTTAATTAAATTATCCTTTCAGCTGCAGGTCTGCTGTCTTAACCCTTCTTCCATTTCCAAATCAAGAAATGAATTAAATTAGAAGCCACAGGTACACCAGCATCTGTTAGCAATCTGTCTGCGTACCATTACTTGTTCAGCTTTTCTTTTTTTTTAAGCATTTACGCGAGGCCTTTTCATTAAGCTGACTGAACATAACCCTGACGCCCGCGTTGTGTGATTATCAATCTCTAGGAGACAAACAAATAATAGTCTCCTTACACCTGCACGGCTGCGTCTCCATATGTTGCTCTCATAACAGGTAACAGTATAAGTTAGCATTCATTCCCACAACTGGCTGATGCAATGTTCAGGCAAAATCAAGCACAAGATCCAGAAACAAGCCACAATGGTGGTTTTGTAGCGCTGCTGGCTAAACGTGGTAAAGCCTAATTAGTGCTAGTCTGTAACAAAGTCCACTGACTGCATTCTGAGGAATGCCATGAGCACAAGCAACGGTCCCTTATGTTATGCTAAGCAGAACTCCACAGCATCATTATCATTCACAGTCTACTTGCCTGAAGACTCATTTATGCTTACATGTCACTTTGCTTCCATACAATCTAATCAGCTGATTAACACACATTCATGCACACACACAGACACAGTGAAGACTTTAAAGGTTACCGTCCACATGGTGAAAGCTTAAACTAGAGCACCCAGTTACACAAGGTTATGCAAACTAAAATAAACAGGAAATTAAAACAAATGCCAGAGTTGTTTTAGTAAGCTATCCTTTTCCAAAAAAAAGGATGGCTTGTGGCTTTTCAGCTGCATCAAGGGAAACAAATCCCACTACTTGTGTTACGACTCAATTGCCTCTTCTTGATAGAACTCATCAGCCAGTCATTTGTGCCTTTTGTTGTTGTCTGCAACTCACAACTAAGTTCGAAGTTTAGATTTGTTATTACACATTTTGACGGTGCAAAAACAGCAAGAATGTTTGTTAGATTTTCAGTTCAAATTGTGGCAGCACTATTAGAAATATTAAAATTATATAAGAGGGTTCAAACACTTCCATTTTGATGCTATCAATTACCCTCTTTATTCCTCAATTCCAACCCCTTAAATATTAATATGATTCCATAATGAGGCTGAGTGGTCGGAATCACTCACTGTCCCTCAAGGCAGCTTCGCAGTGGACGAGTGCACAGACATCGCTTGATGAATAAAACCATCCCATTAAGCTACAATTCACCACTCGTACATGCTGCCGTGGAAATTTTGTCTTGCTCTTTGTCACAGGAACTAAATAAAAAGCTATGTGCTCAGTCTGCAGGTGCCTTCTCTAATAACTACATTCCTCACCTGGTGTCTTAAAGCTGTACGCTGCCAAGTTAGGTATAATAAATTGGAATGGGTTTACGTGTGTGTGCATGTGTTTGCAGATGTATATGAATGACTGTGTATTTTTAATGCATGTGTGTCTCTGGTTTTGTTGCTCAGCTGTAGAAAAAGTCTGCAAGAAAATAAATGCAATAAACCAGCAACTTTAACAATTAACCAGAATATATTTCTCTTCTTTTTTCCCCTCTCTAATGGGCTTGATAAACAGCTTTTCATGCTCCCAAATGAACTGCATGATCAATTCTATGGGGTCAGTGGTTTACAGCAGAAGGAGGACCTTTCAATTACTGTCTGATGAGGCCTGAAAAGAGACAGTCCTCACTGGAGTGCCAAGAATGAGAAATGAGACGCTTAAGATTACTGAAATTGTTACATTTCAAAAAGCAATTTTCTTAAATTGCTGAACAAGTTACTAAAATCAGACACGCAATTAGGATCTGATTTTTGAGAGTGGAATTAAAGAAGTCGCTCTACTATCAGCGCTGTCTGGGGTACAGGCAACCGTTGCTCATCTCCACAGCACAGCTTTTATGTGTAGGACCCCATATCATGCAACTCACACAATCTAATTAGCTTCTCTGAAACGAGAACAGTCGTTTTGAAATGCAGCGACATAAGAAAAAAAGGCAGAAGATAACTAGGGCTGCTGTTATTGTCACATTTATCGACAGATACTCCCTTTCATGTGCTGTGAAAATGAGTAGCCATGCTACTGAATCATCACTATTTAGACATTCAGCTAATACACTATGAAATGAGAACCACTTTGCCATCACAGAGCAAAATAAATCATGCTGCAAAGAGGGCTTTTGACAAGTGCACATATTATTCCTATAATACAAGCTGCTTGATACTTCTTGTAATAGTGTATTAGGAAATGATCCCCTCTAGGAACAGCACTGACCTTTCACTCAGCAACTTAACACAATATTCTTCGCAGAAATTACGTGACGGCATAATCTAAAACCTACTCTTTTATGAATTCAATAAAGAACACTTTTTTATGCGATTACATGCATACATACTGTATGTAGTGTATGTGCACTTTGTCATACAAAGTGAGACATGTGAAGATCCACTCAGACACGCACACACAAGCAACCGATGCAACCAGTGAACCATGAAACATCTTCATCCATCTCTGTTCCCATGGCAACAAGTAAAATCATATTCCTTTTACAACTTTGTTCTCTGCTAAAAAATGTAACCATCTGCTAAAAACATATAGTCACACGGAAAAGTTATGTGATGAATATTTTAGAGGGTTTTGCTAGCGGCTGCAGGCATTATGGTCCCTGGCCAACGTCTCCCTTCCAGGCAGAAAACAGCCACCTCCTCCCCCACCATGGATGATGCTGAGGGGGATGTCCTTATTCAGGAGAGTCCTAGCTGCTCCCACCCCTGTACTGTTATATTTCTTATAACAAGACATCACAGATTCATAGCTGACCATATATATATATATATATATATATATATATATATATATATATATATATATATATGTATATATATATTCTAGTACAAATGGTGCAAAACGTGTTCGAATCTTGGCTGGGGGGGGGTTCGAATATTGAGGGTGGTGGCCTTTCTGTGTGGAGTTTGCATGTTCTCCCCGTGTATGCGTGGGTTCTCTCCGGGTTCTCTGGCTTCCTCCCACCCTGTGTTGGCCCTGCGACAGACTGGTGACCTGTCCAGGGTGTACCCTGCCTCTCACCTGTTAAAATGCTGGGATAGGCTCCAGCTCACCCGCGACCCATATGGAATAAGCGGTCAAGATAATGGATGGATGGAGATATATATATATATACATATATAATGTTTACAAAAAATATATATACTTTTATACAATTTTGACAGATCTTTTTAAATTTTACAACTAGAGAAAGACTGGAGAAAGTTGTAAATATTTCCGTTTGGTCATTAAAGGTTGTATATAAGGGCTTAGTCATTTCCTTCAATTTTTATCCAGGATATGTAGTCTTACTAACAGGTTATAGAAAAAAACATTTCACATGTAATCAGTCTGAACACATATTTCATTGCAGGGCTGATTAACAATCATGCCGTTGGGTGGAAAATAAACCTAATAACATTTTTACAGTTCAGCAGTCTTGATGATGCATATTTCACAGAAAATCAAAGAAAATCAATTGAGTGTTTTTCTTTAAGCACCAGCAGTTTCCCTTCCGTATCTTCACTCACTCACTCAAATGGAGTTGTGACGATTCTTTCAGTCACCTTTCGAACCATAAAATAATCCATTCTCTGATACTAAATTAAACAATTTAGGAGGATGCTCTTCAGAGCAAATGTCGCATATGGTGCTAACTACATAGCAGGCTGTAGACAGCAGCTTACCTATAGGTTGTTTGTGTGCAAGTCAATTCATGTAGTGTATTTGTTAAAGAAGTTGCAGATGGTGAACTGCATGTAATTAGGCAAAGATACATCACAGCCTGACCAGCGGCACAAAACAGAAACATAATATTGAGTGTGCTCATTGTAACTGCCACCCTAGGGCTACCATATGCTCCTTATATCTACATATTGAATAAAATTGTATCAATTAACTGATTAATAAATCAATAGATAGGCCAAACACAAGTGATACAAAAAATAAGTGATTTAGGTCTATGAGCTCACAGGGCAGATGGCCCAAATTACCAAAAAACAAACCAAAGGTTACCTCAGACCTGATGTCATGACTTAAGCGCTCATCTCTCACTTCATAATATTGTTCTTGTGTTGCCTAGTTACATGTCTAGAAATCACAGAGCTGATTCACAGTGCTTTTGGAGTTTGGTTTGGAGAATACAGCTCCAGTATACACTTTGCTTTTAAAGATTCACAATATTTAAAGCTGCTTCTAATTTTCTCCACTGAGCTCTGCTACAAACTCAGTAAGCTCTATGTTAGTGTTTGTTATGTAGAATGAATTTATCACTTTTTCATAAGTTGCAGCTAATACCGATGAGGGCCAAATGTATGACTAAAAAGCAAAACTGTAAACAGAAAATCTAAAATGGAGCAAAAATGAGAAACAATTTTTATTTGCTGGGACAACATCCAGGCCATTCACGTTTTCATTTATTTTTTTCATTCATTTATCTATTTTGAAATAAGTGCTACTCCTTTAAATGTGAAAATATGACTATGTAGCATTAAAAATAAAAACACTGCAGAGGTGTTACACTGGACTCCCCCCCTTTGTGTTCACATCTGAGACCATTACTACAACACACTGATTTCAGTAAGCTACTTTTTTGTGTGCCCCTTTAATTAAATTAAGTGAATTTAGTGCTGCAAAGAAGGTATAACACAACTCAGACTGCTCTCACTTCCATTCTGGAGAGGTGCCAAAAGCTTTACGTGGTTTAAAACTCCATTGTGTACCAGCGGGTTCACACTTATTGCAACACATTACGGCTGGTCAGAGGAATAAAAAGGACATCTCAACCGCTATAAAGCACAACAGCCTCCAATTCATAAAAGTCGGCATTAATAGCCAGACTTGCCGTTTAATATTTCATCTACAATGAGGCCAATTTAGAAGAGTTTAAATGAGCTGTTGGAAAGATGCCCATTTTTTAGCACTTTGTCACATAGCAGAGCCACATTATTTATTCCTCCCTCTGCCCCCTTCACCTGCCAGAATTAATAGCTCACAAAAAGCTAATTATCCAGTTTAATCTGGATTATAATGTATGTTCTCCTGACCAACAGCAACAGTTTGTGAAGCATATGTAGCAAGTCTACGGTGTTCTGCTGACCCTGTGTCGAACATTACTCTGGAGGACCGACACTTTACACACCAGATGGAAGAAGACCACGCTCACTGTTTTCTGGAGAGGTAAGAGTCTGGCTACAATGAGCTGCACTGACACCACTGCCAACACATCTGTTTCATCCTGTGACTGCACGGATTCCTCTCATTTTTATCCTGCCACTTTTGGCTTGTCTGTGAGCAACTTTCAACACGACTGACCTGGTTGAAGAAGGCGGCATATGGTCCAGCGGAAATGTTTACCTTTTTAAATATGAGCCACATTTTTTTTAATTCAACCACAAACATGCAATGATGAGTAGTTTGGATACCTGTGGCTCATTTGAGTTACTTTAGTATAACATAAATCTAGCTGTCCAAGGCTGCATATTAAAACCTAAAACTTCTGAAAAACCTTAAATTCACCTGCTTGGGTACAGAATCAGAGCCACCTTTTGAGTAACCATAATTGAGTAATTTGCTCAAAGCAAAGCTGAGTATATAAGATGCAACTTTAAGACATATAGTGGTTAGAAAGAGTCATGCTGATGACATCTGTCTGCAGCAGTAAGACTGACATCTGCTGGGAGAGGAGGGATCCCAGGCTAAACTGGGGCAGGTAGTCACCTGTACCTGAGAAGAGTGAGTTCAACATCTCAACAGCTCTTATACAAGAGCAAGAGTCTACAACTGTGGTATAAATATTTTACATACTTGATGCACTTTATTTAAAAGTGTCTAAATTATTATTCATGCAACCCTCTGATGCACACTCTACAGACAACACACCATCTTTGGGTGGGGGTTATGTTAGGTGGTGGGCACAGGATTTTGGCTTAAATACAAACACTGTATCTATCCTTTCCTTGTTGACTGCGTCCCCGGGCTTAGAAACAACTTTAAGTAAATCTTACCCCTGCTCTGGAGGGTGGAGGTGGTGGTGGGAAGGGAGGGGATAAATCATTTGGCACTTGAGGCCCCATGAGGAGAGCAACTTTGACTGTAAAATAATCACAAATACAAGTGAAAGTGTTTCATTTTGAACAGCATGCCTCCTAATGTAAAAGTGGCAGGTGGCATATTTCAAGTGGTCTTTGATTGATCCCCAGCTGTTTGTAAAATTGTCTGTCGTCACAGAATTCAGGTCAGAGCGATAAGCATTGTGGGCACTCCCTCTGGGAGTGCTGTTCACATGTTCACATTCAGAAGTCTGTGTGGCACACAGTACTACCATGGCAGAGGCACACAGGAGCTGCGCCACTGAGCAGAGTAATAAATGGAGGGAAAAGAAGTTTATAAATAAAAATAAATCATGTTTAATGTTTGCCAAACAAATGTAATGTAAAATATTTTAGATTATACATTGCTCTGACCTAAAAACACTATCTTTCTTACCAAAGAATCTTCTTTTCCCACTGTAATTATTCTTAAAAATAATAATAATCAACACATTATCTGTTTATAATGTGTTTACAATGAGGCTGCGGCTGCATTAAGCCCCACAAAAAATGTAGGATTTATCATTTCCATAATTAAAATTAATATCCTTCAGAGATAACCTAAGTTAAAATGTCACTGGCATGAAAAAGAAAATTAATTTTAAAACAAAGTAACATTATAAAATATAGCAGTGGTGTTCTGTCATTGTTCCTTTTTATCTATTTATTCTTTTTTTTTTATTATTGTTTTCCTTTTTGCCGCCAACCTGGCATATAATCAAAGCCTCTAACAAAGGATGAGGGAGTTGCAAGAAAATATAATAAAAACTACATGAGCAGTCATACATTTCTAATGGAACTCTTTTAATCTCGCAAGGAAGACTTTCAAGGGTGAATTAGTCTTTTCTTTTGTATTTCTTTTATGCGTCCGAAAGAAATGTATGCAAATCTCTAGCTAATGTTAACAGCAGTGACAAAGGAACCAGTTATTTCTCTGTGCGCGGCGTTACCAAGCCAGCAGTGCAGGAGTGGCCGGCATAAAGCCTTCAGATTCCAAAAAGGCCTCCTGGTTCAAAACCTTAATGAATATGTGTGAATGTCCATAGCCAGAACTACTTCTCTCCCCCTTTGCACGTGTGTCTTTTTAAACTTCAACTTTAAGCAGAGGTGCAATATGAAAACAGGTGTCTCTATTTCCTTTTTCTCTTCTTAAAATGAATAACAATCTGTCTCTAAAGTGATGAAAAGTCAAGGCTTCGTGACACAGGGTGACAGGTGTCTTGACTTAAGAAAAAAAAAAACATTTGAGAGATCAATAAGAAATCTGCATGTCTTCATTAACAAACTGTGAAAATAAACATAAACTTAGTTTTTGATCAACGTTAAAATCAAATATTCATCTGAAAAATGTGACGCTAACAATACTAATTTATATGTTGTAAGTTTTGCAATTACAATTATTGATAAATGCATGGCCTCCTGATACTCAATGACACACAATCAAAACACACTGATGTAGGCATTTGAAACCCATCTATTTTCATTTTGAGGGCCTGCCTGGCAAAGTCTAAATGTGGTTAACTACTAGAGGCAGAGTTAATCCTTTTATCTAGATCCCTGCTGCAGGGGATCCCAAACACACTCTGATTAAAAAAGGAAACGTGGGCAATGAACAGTTTAAGAATCATGGGCCCTAAACAGATAAAAGCGGAACATCTTGTTGCTATGGCAGTGCATATGGAATGATTGGCGACAGTTCTCTCCCCCATCTAATATATTCACATTATTTATGAAATATTTTATAAGTAGCATAGCAAATGCTAAATATAAATCCCAAGGAGATGCTCTGTGCCTTTCCAGCTGGAGTTGGGGAATGCCAGTGCCTGTGTTACACAGCTTCTCCTGTGGAAAGGCTGGGTGTTTGTTCATAAGGCAGACTGCTTTTGATTTCACCATCCTCTTATTTCACAATATTTAATATATATATAGTTGTAAGTCTGTGAATCTAAACTGTTAATTCAATTAAAATTTTCTAAGAGAAATTTTTCTTTTTTTTTTCCAGTAGAAGCAGAAAACAGATTAAGGCCCTTCATAAGACATCTGCAGAATAGGACACATCCCATCCCTCCCATGTTACATGACAGAGCAGGACAACTGCACAGCTATTTCTCCTGTCAATACTCTCCCAGCATCCATTTTCACCTGGCTGACACCTTTTACTGGTCAAGGGATGAATAAATCACACTTAGTGTACTCCCCTGGTAGTTTGACTAAAAAAAGGATATCAACATGAAGGAGGACTGCAGTGTTTTCCTGTCATTGTTGCCCCTGAGGTACGGTGAAAAATTACCGTTGATAAAATATCATTTTTCAAAGAGCCTTATTGCTCTTTTAATCTATCCGCCACAATGGATGGCTTCTGGGATGTGTTTCATTTCATCTGAACACAAACAATCTTTCAAAGGGCTTAATAACAGTTACACAAATGAGAGTCATTAATTACCTGCTAATGGAATAATAGATGTGCCATCCAGTGCAGCTATACCACAGGAAAGGTGTGGGGCTTTAAAAAAAAATCTAGGACTCCACTTGTCTTTGAGCTTCATTAGTGCTCCAACACCAGCACCATAATGCAAATACAGGCACAAAAATATGCTGATCATATTCTCTCTGATTCTGGTTATCTGTTTACATAATGATAGAAAAATTCGCAAGTGGGAATCATTCCAGCTACACAGAAAGGGCAAGGTAAAGAAATAATGCAAAATGTGCTGTACTCTGAAAATTACTGTGTGGATTCCTAAGAAATGCTTCATGGTTGTTTTTTTTATGTTTCTTCCTGTGAATTTATTTTGTGAAAATCCTGCCATCACATGTAATTGCAGCTTAAATGCATTCTGAGCATTAATCGAAATAAATTACTGCACTCCAGCCCCCCCAAAAAAACACAACATCTTTTTGCAAATGATAGCAAGCGCGCGCTGCTTTGGCTTTTCGAAGGCAACTAACTCTGCGACTGAGGAAAAAATTTTCACTTTGATTATCAAATCAGATCTGACTGATGTGACACACTTGCAGTCAAAAATCACATTCATCTTCCAGCAGATTCTAAAACTAACACGTACATATTTTTCATCCTAACCTTACTGATAAAACTAACAAATAGAGATGGATTTAGGGGGAAAAAAGACTAGTTAGTGAATGATGAATTAGAGACGAGGGGAAACATCATAAATTCTGACAAGGCGCTGTTGTCTGCTGGATGATAAACAGCACCGCTGGATGGAATCTGCCTCTCCGTGTGCATCTTTCAGACGCTGGCTGCCACTTTATCTCTTCCATCCTGGTAGATTACACCTCCAGGGTTCAGGTGGGAATCAATCATGGCTATTATTACCTGAAGTCACAAGATGCATCTATCACCACTAAGGTTACCATAACCTCAATATTAACAGAGGAAAAGCCCCTCTAATAAACAGCAGAAAGGATGGGCTGGCTGGTGGGATTTCATCTTCCTTTCACTTTTAATAAGGCACTCAGAGGAATAAAGATTACAGGCCATATTTAGCATGCAGAACAAATCAGGCTCTTCCAGGCTCTTCCTCTCCTCCACTTCTCATTCTGGTTAGTCATTAAGACTGAGGAGGAGGAGGGGGGTTCTGGTGTGGAGAGGCGTTCCCTGGTTCAATAGTCATGCTGCCGCTCTCTGTGCTCTCCAAAGGCCTGCAGCTGCTGTTAATAAGTCTCTTCTAAGGTCCGATATGTGCAAACTTAGTAGTGAGTCTCCACAAGTTTGGTTAGACAACATGCTCTCTTAGGCCAAAATTGTGCACCAGCAGACAGATCCAGTGAAGTAAGAGTGGTTAAAGTCCCGGGGATACAACCCTGTTAATGTTCTTCCTCTCCTATAAGCCACCATTACACAATGGTGTCTCTGTAAAACAAGATGCAGGAAGAAAGTGAGCATCAGAGCAAAAATGGCTAAGCTTCTTTGAGGATTAACAGAATTTAGTCAAGTAGCAGTCTGTGAGTGCATTAGAGCAGCTAACATGGGGTCACGGCACTGCCGAGTGTTTTCACACGCCACTCTTGACATGAATCATTCATCGTCATTCAAATGAATATCATCAGTTGAACGAAATATCATTAACCACAGCTAAAGTCATTCCATAATCATATACCTCCAATTAAACTATGATCAGAGCATCAAGCCTGATAATAGATTCATACCAATTAAGTCAGAAATATATTCAAAGGACTTTTCACTTTGAAAGCAGTCTTGTTATTCCCCACGACATCCAACAACACCACTCATTACAGTGGCTCCAAAACTAGAAATGCAGAGACCATGTAAATATTTAAAACCCTCACAAATATATAAATATTCATTCCAGAATGATTTGATGCTCTAAATAAATAATCCCTTGTTAAATAAATGACACCCTAAATAAAACTTTAAAAACAGGATCTGGGGAAATGAAGATGAGATGAATCAGAGGGGGAGGATTCTGGATGTAGGGGTGCAAGGGGAAAATGTCAGCTTTCACTCCACCCTATTTGAATTCCTAATGGCAGCCATGCAAACGAGCCAAGCTAATTAAAGCCCAGCAACCAATTAGACGAGTTTTAGCTGAACCTTATGGGGAGGTACTGAAGCTGAGCCACGGGTGTGTGTGTGTATGTGTGTGTGTCGGGGGGGTGTTTGGAAGGTGGCATTAAGGAGTTGAGTGACAATCTCTCTCCCCGTATAAACTACAGGTCTTTTTTCCGACCTTTAACATAAAATCTCCTGTGCATTTCTTCCGTTGGCAAGTTGAGTGTGCAGGAAGTTTATTGTTATAAGTCTATTAAAAATAATCAGCAAAATCTCTATTCATACATTTCAAGCTCGAAGAACACTAGTTGTTATACTCTGGGGTCATATCCTCCATACAATATCACATAACTGTTATTGCTTAACTGTTCTTGTTCTAATCATCTGGTGTGAAATTATTACTGTTCTATTGCTTCGGCCCAGAAACTGACCTCATCTGATGGATGTCTGGTCCTACAGGTCCGTATTCTCCCCACACAGTGGACAAGACATAATCTTAGGTGTCGCTCGGCCTTTTCTGCCTCCCATTTGACTGCCTCTTCCAGCCTCCTGGCTCTCTGGAGGGCCAGGCCTTTATGCTGCCGGAGCCTGTCCTATCACACACTGGGCTGCGAGAACAGCGCTTTTGTGATGGCTGTGATTAGTCTTTTGTGTTCCCAGGTAGAATTAAGATGAAATTCTACAGGCAGTCATTGTGTTCCTATCTTGAAGACACTCAAAGAAATATGTTGGGTTTTGAAGGGGTGAAATGAAGCCCGCGGGGCCCGGACAGAGCTTGCTCTGTGGGGAAATATACAGTGGAAACACAATGGGAACAATCTTGTCCTTCAGTTTCCTTTTATGCTCTTCTGAACCTTAGTCAGTGCTGCCCATTTAGTGTGGCTTCTTTTTAAGAGAATAGTATTGTCTCACTCCAGTCTGCCTTTCCCTTTTTGCAAGCATCTGAGAAAGACCCAAAAGCTGATGAGATGACAGTCATGACTTTGCCAGCGACTGGGGGGCCCTCAGGGTTTATTACCCACATTTCTCCAAGTGTTGGGTATGCAAATAAAGTTTGAGATGGAGGCTTTCAGATGTGATAATTATGGGTTTATTTGTAAGCTGTCACTTCCCTTAATGCTCAGGGACATCAAAATAAGTTCAAATGCAGCCATCAGAGAGGATCACATTTGTTGGTGTACCACAGATTCAAAGAACATGTGATTCTCATGACGCCAAAGGTCTGTCAATAACCACTCATTTAGACAGCAATGTGCTTTGGAGACCAACTGCATGCAGTCCCACTCAAGATGTCTGATAGAAAATATTTACATTTTCACATTGGTTTAGATATTCAAACATCAAGGCACTTTTTTTCCTTCTTTTTTTCTTTTTTTTTTTATCAGCGAGGCAACACAAAGACACACTACATTTTTATTGCCACATCATCCCTTGAAACAGCCTAGATCTGAGAAGAACTGTTTTATACAGTTCCGATCCACTGATTAAAAACAGAAGTAGCTTTTTATTTGTACATGGCAGTCTGAGTCTGTTGCAACAGTCCTCACTAAATACCCTTACACTTTAACAGCTACAGATTACATCAGCCAGTGTCTTGACAGGAGGACATAAACGAATGATCACATAAAGACGTCTGAGAAAGACAACAAAGACCTGCATGATGAACTGCACATCTATTGTCTTGTGTGAAGTGGTGCCTAATGGGGGAGGAAAGTGGGTAAGGGCTTCCACTTGCTGTTTCAGCAGAGATGGAGAAGCTGGGCAAAGCGCTGAGAACAGTGCCTACCTGAGAAACAGCCTCGCTGCCCCGGCCGCCTCACATCACAGATTCTCTGATAGAAGAAAATGGCTGGGCCTAGAGAGCACTATCTCCCTCAAGCGTAATTCTCAAACATTGGACTGTCGGTCTCTGGGAGAGAGTTCTCTGTCATTGTATAAGTGCACATTAAGGCCTGATAAAAACTATGAAATCCAGCCATCCGTCTTGATTTACCAGTGCTAGTGAGCAGGGAGTATGAGCACTGAATACCTGCCACTCAGTGGAAGAATACTGCAACTGTAGGTGGTTTTATGACAAAAAATGCATGCAGTTATGTTCATTCTGGTGTGTTTATACATAAATAAGAAGAAACAATTATTGCCTTTATGATTATTAAACTGATTCATCTTATTTTGAGAAAGTGTGCAAAGACGAAACTGAAGGTGTTAAACTCATCTTAACCTCTTTTTCATCTGTAGCTCACAAATACTAATACAGAAAAGCTTATAACGCATTTACAAATAAGCACATGTCAAAAAAAATAAATAAATGAATAACAAGACTCATTCTTCTGGGGAGAATTTACACTTACCTTGTTGGTGTTACATTAAAAAGGCAAGAAATATGTATCAGACAGTAAAAATTAAAGTATCACTTACTTAAACAAAAACATCAACTATAATGGCAAAAATAAATGCAGTTATTCTGTTTCGTAGCTGATGCATTTTAAAATCTAGTTCAACCTCCTGAGACCTGAGCTTTAGCTTGACTTGTGTTAGATATTTCTTCTAGTTATTTGGGGTTAGGAGGAGCCAATAAAAATAATTTTATGATTTAAAAAACAACTTCTGACACCACCAAATAGCAGTGTAAGTGTTCAACAGGTTCCATTTAAATAGAATTTAGTATTATGGTGCAGACAACCAACTATGGGATGTCCTCATTTGAGGATGCTAGGTCTCAGGAGGTTAGGAGTATAATGTGTATGCAACAGCACTTACCTTTAAGAAGGTCATTGACCACATGCGCAAGGAGCAGCACGGCACCGAAAAGAAAAGAAGAAAAGAGACAAAGAATTTATGTATTTTCATAGATGCATAATAGTTATGACAGCTCTTATGAACATATTTTTTTAATGATATGATAACTAAATGTAGATTGCTTTTACAGGAGAAAAAAATAAATGTTAATGGTATTAAAATTACACTTTAACAAGCCAGCTCACTCACTGCAATAAATCATGTCAAGTCTCACAGAGAAGTGGTGGCTGGCTTGTAGACAAAGGCCTTTAAAACACATCTGTATTAGCCCTCTGCTGGTTGGTATTAGGAATTCAGATGATAAATGATGCACAACATTTATCCTCTTATTGCGGCACCGTCTCTTCATTGCAATCTAAATGAAATGTAATGATAAGCATCACTGCAATGACAAACTGAGGTTAAATACTGTACCCTACTGGCAAATATGTGTGTTATACTGATAAATAGAGCCAGTTCCCAGAGTCTGTTTCTGTCTGTCTGTTGGTCTCTCTCTGTTTCTCCAGCTCACTCTGTCGCTCTTACACACACACACACGGATACACAAACACACAGAGACAAACATGGATAGACAGAACTCACACACGTGCACACACGCTGAGACTCTGGCTCTCTAGGGGCTGTTTCACAGTGGCGCTGGGCTGCCTCACAGCACACTCTATCACCAGCACAAGATAGCATCTGATGACTTGTGCGATGTAATTGAAGTGTAGATTACTATCTCTCATGTGCTTGGCAGATCAAAATAATAAAATGTAGAGAGAGAGTGATAGAGAGTGAATGTGAGAAGGAGACTCTGCTGTGGCAGAGTTGTACATGCATTTCCACCGCTGGAGACAGAGAGAAACTTCACAATCCTTCTCAGGAGGACGTTATGGCACTTAGAAAATTGAAACCCACCCCACCTCCTTTCAAAACTGCACTCTGGATGAGTGTAAGACAGGCTGAGACATGTTTCCCCCGTCATATGGAGTGATGCAGAAGCCTGGGTGTTTGAGAGATGGAAAAGTGTTGGACGAAATGGACGTCACAGAGAGCTGACTGACAGCTGTGACAGCACTGAGATGTCAGAAGTAGGTTTTACAGGAGTCAATCCTGGACCAACAGTTCAAGGACAACAAAGCCAAGCAACCTCAAGAAACATACAGAGTATCTCTGCACACATTTTGTGTCAAAGCAAAAATAAAGGCTAAAAGGGTAAATAAGAGGTAAAAATAATCAGCTGTTAAGATGGTAACTGAGTGCACGACAGGGGAAGAATCTCAAATCTCAATTTAGCTGAGAAAAAGGAGGGGATCAATGGAAAGAAATCTGAGGGGAGAGATGGAAAAGGTGAAAGGAGATGAGAGACAGAGAGGGGAAAATAGGAGGAGGAAAGAGCGCAAGAGGAAGCAAGGGAAACAGAGCGGCAGACACAGAGAAAAGAGCAAGCACACACAAAAATGAGAAAATGATCAGGTTCACATGAAGCGAGGCCACCGCATTTGTCGTTGTGTAGAAGAACCCCTCATTACTGCACCTCATGGGCACTCGGCGTGGCCTTTGAAGTGCTTTGAGGTACATCATCCCATGAAACGAGCATAGTTAATCCACTTGTTAATCAAGTGTGCTCATGAGCTTATGTGTGAAGTGGCTCTTTCTCCTTGGAAGACTTAAAGCGTTCAAAGGAAATTGTGCTGGGTTGAAAAAGAGGAAGAATTGCAAAGTTCTGACAAAATCGAGGAGAAGTCGTGCCAAAACATACACTTTGTTACACGGTTATGTTCAGCAACAAACTGTGACACCACAGTGGTTGATATAGTTAAATTTCCTTTTCTTGGGACTCATCATAATTTAAAACTATCCTATATGTGCACTCTTACTCGTGTGAGTGTTTTCTTTGTATTCTCTATATAAGATAAGATATGTCTAATTTATCACAACAAACGTGGAGAGTTGCCCCTTAGATTCATGTATGCAAACTGAAATATTAAACAGGCAACTGGGAAAGGGTGGAGACTGGTTTCTCATGCTTGTCTTCCTCTTTTACTCCCCATCCATTCCTGACAGGGGTTGCCCCCCCCCCCATCCACAGCAAACAGGAAACTGACAGAACCTAGAGAGGGATGGCTGTATCATCCTCGCTACCTCGTTTACTCTCTCTGCCCAGAAACCTGTGGGTCGCTCTGAGGCACAGCCACGGAGGCCTGGCGCTGCCTCCTCCTGCTGCGCCAACAAGTCTCCTTTTCACTTCAATTAATGAGCCATAAATAACCCAATGAAGGTGTCAACAAAGAGCGCCATTTATCACGGCTTTCACCAGCTCCACTTCATATGACAAGGATAGCTCATTCCCAACTTACAGCTCACCCAAACAAAGACAATGGAAAAAGAGAGAGATTTATTCCTGGACAAACACTCTGACCTAGAATTCATCTTGCACAGGGACTCTCACAGGTGCGGTGATTTGACAAATATGCCTGGAACAGTGGACCCGTGCCTTTGTTAGATGTCCACAGTCAGACTAGCAATAAATTTGGTTAAGAGTAGGGGGACAACACTCTCACTAAGCTCCCAGGAGGCTGCCAGGGAGCCGATGTTAAAGACACTTCTTTCTGTCTCAGTCTACTTCGAGGCTGTGGATCACAAAAGGCAGCCAGGGTCCGTCTGAAAAATACAGACGAGGATACAAATGAATGAGAGAATCTGTTAAAAGCACCAGGCTGGTCTGAGGAGCAGGAAGAATTGCTTTATCAGGGTGTCCCATAAATGTCACTTTGAGTCAACAATAAGGGAAAAAAATATACAGCACTGAATCAAAGACCCTCCTCTCAACAGAATGGCTCCAGGAATCGTGCAGAAGGCAGAGGTACAGTGCTATAGTGAAGTGCTTCAGAGAAAAGATGCAAACTCCCTGAATAATATATGACAGCCTGGGTTTCGAATCCGACATTAAAAGTGATGATGTGAGTACAGCCTCAGCTCTGCTTCATCTTGGATCCACAAATCAAAACCTCAGGCTTAAAAGTGAACGGTAAATAGTCCATCTTCATGGTAAGAGGGTTTATCGTGTGGAAAAAAAAAACATATAATAATAACAAGCAGAGGCTTTTGAATACGCCTGAACACATTTTCTCCCTTGCAGCTAAGCCGGAACTAGTGTCTATATGATCCAGCTAAACCAATTAATGGTTCCTGTTAACCCACTCATCTATGGGGGGGGATTGTCTTTCTAAATAATACAGCAAGATTGTCCCCTATCCACCACACAGCCCACACAAACAGAAACATGCAAATTCTGACAATGACAAGCAGATTGTTACTTAAATCTGAAGCTCTGCTCATACAGAAAAAACACACTTCAACTCATATGCTCTGCACAACACAGGGAATGCTGGAAGTCTTTGTCTGGCTGTGGAGAGAATCCCTGATCTAAACGCCTCCGCATGCCAGACACTTTGATGGTGTCTGAAACACACTTCATAAAATCTACTAACTAGTACAGAATATAATGTGCAGTCTATTCAGACAGGGGAGGAGAGGTAAGAGAACAAAATCAAACCCATTACAGCAAAAGGGATATTAAGTGCTGTTATCACAGAAAAACATAGCATTTGTACAATTTTCCAAGCCACCCCCAGTGATATAAATGTCCAGCAACCATAATCAGTCTGGGTTACAGACACGGCCAGAAAGCTGCGATAAATGACATTTCCCAAAATCACGCTGACATTTTCTCTTATCAAGCAGCAGGCACTGGCATGGTGAGAGCAGGCTTGTCAGTCAGAGGCAGACAGGCCTCACACCTTATCACAAGGGCACTCAGCCTCTCTGGAGCTAATGCTGAGACACGGGATGAAGTTTAGCGATGGGGCTGAGGGGCAAAGACCAGTACCGAATCTGAATCTGGAGCTTGCCTCCCCAAAATCAAACAGCATAGTTAAACCAAGTTGTGAATGAAAGGTTTCTTGTAACAAAGACTCAGCTTTCTTGTAGCTACACTTTTGATGTGGGAAAAGAAACACTGCCATACTTCTGCTTTGGTTGGAGCTGACTTTAAAGCAGCGGATGCAGATAAGGCTGATGCTACAGCACAACTCTTTCCATCCTCCCTCCCCCTGCCCACACTGCCGCGGCTGCTGCCGCTGCTGCTCTTCCAGCCAGCCTCCCTCGGAAGCAGACGCAGAGCGGAAAATTAAATATTTAAGGTTGATAATGACGCTCTTCATTAACATGTGATTCCGAATAAAAAGTGGAATACATAAATAAAGAAATAATAGACTGCCTATGAGCGGACAAGTTGAATGAGCTTCGGTGATGATAAAAGGGAGCGAATGGGAAGTGTTTCTTGGATTGTGAGAAAATGATAGAAGCAAAAGGGAAGAGATCAGAGAAAAATGTCAGCCTAGTGTGCATTACTGATTGTTCTTTTTTCTTGAGAGCTCCATATTATCAGTTGTTTCTCTGTTTTTTCTTTTGATGGGCCTTTTTCTTGGGCCTTATTTATATTTTTCTTTTAATGGAAAGTAGTTCTTTTCAAAGTGCAGATAGAAATTCTTCTTAATTGTCAGACGAAAACTGGACTTCCAGCCCGGGTAAAACAGCTGGCTCAGCTTCAGACTGTTAACAACCGTCACAGAGACACTGCTCTCGCACAGTCGCCTAATGCAACACAATGTGGGAGAGAACCCTGAGATATTCTCCTGGCAATGTCACTGAAGTGTTCAGACTGCCGTCAACAGACTGAATGTCCTGTGTTCACGAGGTAACAGACTCAAGGGACAAGTTATGTTTTATGTGGGATGATGATTTGGTTGGAGATGGCTGTCTGAAGCAGTGAGACAATGAAAGTGGGGGAGAAAGCCTTTATCCCTGGCAGCACATGTCTGAGTCAGAGCAGTGGATCCTGCTAAGCCTCAGTGACTCACAGCACAGCTCGCAGTGCGGATCATCAGCTGTGTTTCTCTGATGTGTAGGAGCTTTTCAAAGTCAAAGGCATTACTTCAGGAATTCAGGGTTAAAATCTGCATGAAATGAAATGAAAGGTTCACAAATAAACACCAGTGTTTATAAGAAGAGTGCACTTATAAGATCTAATGTTGTGATAAGCACTTGCAGTGTACAGTACAGATAGATGCCACCGGCACTGGATATTTAAAAAGAAATACTTCCCATCACTGAACGGTACTGGGACTCGGCTTGTAGTTAAATGCATGCACAGAGGTGATGGATGGGTTAACAGGGCATAAATTATATAACACCAGGTAAACGCAATACACTCATTAGATTCCAATGCTTTTCTTTTCCCCAGGAGTAGCGACAGTAATTGATGTCTCGCTCCTCTGTCTGTTTGTTTTACTCTGACAGGAGCACTGAGATAATTCACACTCACTTGTCACACTGGCACCAAATACAAAGCAACCGTGTTTTCCCTGATTGCATGGAAATAAAAAGGAGACTGTGGAGAAAAAGTAATTTGGGATATTTTGATGAGGACCCATAACAAAAAAAAAAAAAAAAAAAAAAAAGGTTAAAACATTTGGTTCTCAGCTGTAATGAGGATCTAAATAAATGGATAAATAAAAATACACAGCCACTGTGAAACAAAAATAATTGAAGATAAAAACTATCTTAGAAAACAAATAATCAACAGACTTCCTGTTTGAAATCCTGAGCTCTACAGGTCACTCAGAAGTCATTTAAAAATATTCACATGTGCTCAATCCAAATTCTAGAGGAATATAGTTCTGGTATGACCTCCCAGACTGCAGCTGAAGCCCCAGCAATGAGACATACGCACAGGAACACAATTGTTTGTTTACTCCCGTCTGTCTCCAGAGTCTGTGAGTTATCATGGCGTTTATGCTCCCTTTGTGCAACAGTCACTTCACTGCTGCTGACATCTTTTACATGGACACACACAAACAGAATATTCACAATAACTTTTTGTGAGTGTGTCCACAGCTGGCCCAGAATAAAACAAAAGTTCATCAATAAGAATATTTATGATTTTATCAACTTTATCTATCTATTACAACAGAATTTAGGTAGTTCTTTCATTTGGCTGATTTCATCACTGATGCTGTGACTGAAGTCATTAAAAGGTACATGAAATCTGGTTTTATATGTAGGGAAAAGCTTATCTGGACCATTTGGATCTTTTGCTTTTTTTAACTTAAGTGGTACCTTTCTTCTCCTGGATATTTCTGCTCCTACTGATGTAAGTAATGTCATTCCTGAGCAGAAATTATGTATTCTAATACCTTTATTCAATGGTGACAATGCTACCTATTTAAACAATGACAGACTTGTCTAAATTCAAACACTAATCTTGTATCAGTCTGGTTTTACACCAGTAGTGATGCTACGCTGGCTACACAGATATGTATAGCATCACTACACATATCTGCTGTCTTTCCCCAGTGTACAGAGAGACATGGGAAAGAGAGCTTTCATGTTTTCTGCTTGAGTCACTTTGAATAGTTTTCAGAGTGAAACTGAGTAAAATAACTCAGTATCCAAGCATGAATTCAAGGTTACAGTAAACTCTTTTGTAACAGATTTTTTTTTTTATTAATTTACTTCCTCTAAGAAGGCCATTTTTTCTTTGCCATTTGTTTGTGGCTGCAGGTCTGTTTTTGTTTGACTTTAACCAGGTGTATTAAAAAAAAAAACTGTAAGCCATTTTTAAAGAACTTGGTAAAGAGGTTGAACATAGGGAGAAGAAAATGCACCTCAAACACTCTTGTACCAACACTGGGTTGAAGTTGGAGACACAGTTTACACATTATCCCTCATTTTTACTTAAATCATTGAACTTTATGAAAAGCCATAAAGAAATTCCTTTTTCTTTCTGAAATCTTGAACATAACTGGCACAGAACATCCTTAAACCAATCTGTGCAAAAGTTTAAAAAGCTTTTAAAAAGTGTTTGTCCATCTCAGTCATTTGAAACTGATCTGCCAGCATCAAACAGGAACAGACATAATATTTCAGCAATTCTTTGATCTAACAAAACTAAACCCTACGTTTAACCATTAGGAATAATGGAATAAGTTAAACTACATTCTGCTGGTTTTGCCTTAAAACAATATCTCTTTTATCTAGTCATGTCAACTTTATATGTTAACAGTGCACCAGTATGCTTTTAGCAAACATCCTCTAGTTGCCTCTCTTTTATTCATTTATTTTTGGGCTAATTTCAGCTTCTTTAATAATGCATCATTTTCTAACTTTTCTATGTGTGTGGCCAGTTTGAACATTATCAGTTGTATTTTAATACTGTTACATCACCAAGGTGAAACTAAGACCTATCATCAAGATAAAATTAAAATTTCATAGCTGCTATGGACCACAGTCAAAGGAAAAATCTATAAAGCGATTGAATTTTAAGCAAATCGCTTCAAAATCTAAATCCAAAAAAAGAGTGAATTAATAAAAAAAATATATAATTACCTTAGTTTTCTTCTGGAGCATGACATGACTTTTAACTCTATTTTAGTAACTATGGCATTCTTGTCATTTTCCTATTGGCATTTTACATCTAACTCCTCTCAGTGAGGCCATCATCTCAAACAGAGCAAACATGACAGCAAAAAGAAGATTGCTTTGTCAGTGGGAATATACGGACTGCTATCTCGCTTTACAATCTTCATAAAAGTTTACTTTAAAAGTCTATTAAGTCTATTATAGAGCCAGCAATATACTAAACTCTGTGCACCGGGAAGCTGCTTGGGACATTGGTCCTATTTATTTCCCTGCATTCTTTCATCATTATGTAGTGTGCTGAGCCTCTGGCCAGTCAAGCGGCTGCATGTCCACTCTCTTAAGTCTTTAAATAGGACAGCACTATTGAAAAGACTAAGTGGGAAAAAAGTACACTGAAGACAGAGGAAGGCATAAACAAGTATCATAATTCCCTATTAAGAGTAGATATGTAGATACAATGTGCTATGTAAGGGGCACCTTTTAATAAAAGAAAATATATAATGAAAAATAATGAAAAGTAGTGATGCTTAACATTTGACATTCATCTTTCAGGGGAGATATCTGATGGCCAGCACAGTAGTTGTGATCAATATCTAATCTAGAGAAATAAATTGCTGCTGTTTGTCTTTCATCTTTTAGAAAATGTATAAGCATTCTGACAGCACCGTGGAAGCATTAATCAAATAATAAAATAATGATTTGGGGAGGAGGGAAGAAAGAAGCGTGCCGCAGCCTGATATTCACTGTGACCTAGTGCTGTTGACATCTTGTATCACATCCTGTTACTTCAGTGCAGTCGGGGGAACTTCACATGAGATCATCTCTTCTCTTTGTCAGAAACTAAAGCAATGACTTGGATATCTAAGGAAAAGGTATCAGTCCCCTGTGTACATTGTGAATTATACGCTGTAACATGCATGGATGTCATACATTTGTGCCTCTGACCTTCCTCTATCTGACAGTAAAGAATTCTCCTTTTCCCCCCCCCATTTATTCTCAGCACTTGTCTTTGCAATTACCATGTTCCAATCTTGCCTTGTCCCCACAGTCACCCGCAATACCCAGAAGGATCGGCAGTCTTTTTTCTGGTGCTGCAATTACCACCCCTATCTCTCTGAAACAAAAACTTTGGTGTAGGATATTAGAAAATGTCAAATTCAGGTTATATTTCACTTAAGTCCAAAGGCAGTATGTGCTCTCAGGAAATACTATTTTCAAAGTCTTTGCATTATGCATGAGGTGTGAGGTCCATCATTATTTTCTAAAGGGGGGGGGGAAAGGAGAACTGCTTGCTTTTAGCTATGTTGAACACATGGAAAAACAAAATCACCAGACATTAATGGTAAAATGGAAAAAAAAAAAAAAAACTCAGAAGGAGCATGTCCTTATCCAGGCCATTTGGAAGGTTAATTAGCTAAATAAAAGGTGACTTAGTCGAACATGTATTTTATTTTTTCAGCAAGTCTTTATTAAGTATCTCTTTTTGAGAGTTGAGTCAAATAGTTCCTCCCTCACTGATATGCATGAACTGTGGTCTCTTATCACAATCCTGCAGGACAGACTAATCACATTCCAGTCTTTCACCTGCATGCCTGACATGCTTTGCTAGAGCTCATGATGAACCTTCTCAGGCAGGCATGACACCACTCTGTCATTGATGGTGCCAGACTCTCATCTGTAGAATACACCACTGCCACAGCTGGTTCTACTGCTGCCACGGCTTTCCAACCACCGCCAATAAAAATAAGGATTTTTTTAAAAAAAGCCCACCTATAATTTTATATAAACTTTTTGGCTGTCACACTGTGGACTCAAATTAGATCTCAGTGTAAGTCCACATCTCTATGAAAATACTCAAACAAGTACACAGGGACAATATTGAGCCAAGTGTTTCAACCAGGGGTTCATGCAGAAATAGCAGATGAGAATTTTTAAACATATGGCTAAAATCATTTGCAGTCCCTGTGGCAATTCATTTTTAATCAGTTAGTTAACTAGATGATATTTTCAAGTGTAGGAGATTAAAAAGAAAAAGAGCAGCTTGACACTTGTAAGTATTATCAATGTGTGTCTGCTAAGAAAGTACATTTGTGATTTTTGTTTTTCATATTTCCTAATATTTCCCATCTTTCTGCATTGCGAAATGTTTATAATCATCTAAAAGCAGTGTGCATTGCTCTGGTTTTATTTCTTGGACCTTTCCTACAATATCATGTCTGTTTCTCTGGTTAAATCACATGAATATCTGAGGTTGACAGGCACTGACAAAGATTAAACTGCGTAATTTACAATTACTTAAACTATAAATATCAAAACTTCTGCATCCGAAAAAAAGGTAACAAGAAAAAAAGGTGGATTAGATGAAAAGTAGAAACAAACTGCATAAAAATGAGCTGCACTTGTATCAGCTTCCTTAGGAAAAAACATTGGGTTTTCTTGCCCAGGTTTGAGGTTAAAGGTCCATATCAGATGGTTGGACAATTATTTTCTCCACACTCTCTGCTGCTTCTCTGTGTGAGGGGGCGGCTGCTTTTCCTGTTCCCGTCCTCTCCCTGGTCTTTTCTGTGTTAAGGACCATTCTCTTCTTCTCACACAACTCAACCAGATGTGCCACCTCAAGCCTGTAGGCTGTTTCATCATTGTCTGTGATCAGCCCAACAACTGTTGTGTCATCTGCAAATTTCATTATGATAATGGACAGGTGGGTGGATGGGATCTCAACTGCAGCCTCAACATAACTGTAAAATTACATTATCGTTCTAGTCTATTTCTGACTCTTAATTTCTGATTACAAAAAAACAACAATAATGTAATTAAGTTTCCTTCTTAATGTTTGTGTTATCTAATCGCTTTTCTGTGGTTAATTTGAACACATCACAGTATGGCTTGTTGGTTTTTTTGTGTGAAAAAGAGGATTTGCAGATAATGACCATTTTGCGACCTTTGGGGGAAAAAAATTAAACAAGCTTAAGCCAAATTTCTGTTAACATTTCAGTCCAAAATCCAGCGAATGACATTTTTTTACTGTGATGAAGTATGTGTGGCCTGATGGAAAAGTGGAAAAGTATGGTGATGTAACACCCTCTGAGGCTAAATTATCCACACCCTGTTCCTGCCTCCGCTGCCACTGCGACCTTCCGTGAGACGTCTTTTCCACCCTGTTTTATTGTTATGTTTGCAAATACTGACAAAGCAGAAACCAGGCATCACACATTTTTGACTCAATAGCTGTTTTGTTTATTCACGGTTGGCATTTCCAATGTCTGCCTCCTTCACAGGGTCAGCTCTACTGGTAAAATTTGAACCGTTTTTTGTTCCTGCTCTAAAAGGAATTGTTGATGAAGTGTTAGTTTAAAGAAGAAAGCTGTGCTAACAAAAATGGCTTTGGAGAGGAATTGGCCAACAGTCCACTGACATCTGTTTTCTACTAGTTTAGCAACTTTATACTATGTTCATACCTAGTATGGCCAAGTAAAGAGTTGCAGTTGCTATAGAAACAAAACAGGATGGATGTATTGTCAGCACTGTGGTTGAAAGTTCTGGGATGAAAAGACTTTCATTGTGTTTCAGTGTAGTGATTTGAGAGATATAAGTAAAAAGAAAAAAACAGTAAGATCCTGTTTTGGCGGTTGCACAGCTTGTTTAACCTTTAACCCATCATTTATTTTTTCAGGAGGAAAGTGAACAATGCCCCACCAGCTGACTCCCAGTTTGGGACAGTGCAGATGAACCTGAAAACAGAGAGGGTCTCAGCCTAGAAAAGGGTACTCCAAAGTCAAGGTGGACAGATGGTGGTGTTACGGTGTGAGCTTCATCCTTTTAAGTGAAATCATGCAAAAGAAACAACTGTGTTCCCTCAAAGGAACGCTGTCAAAAACTAAACAGAAGTACAGTGCTCATTTTCTCCAGTCGAGTTCAAGAAGGGTTTCCACAGAACAATAAGAATGCCTACAAAGTCACTTTCAATTCAGGGGTAGCAACTCATCTGAGCAAAGAACAAAGCCTTCCTATTACCTGACCTCCAAGACGAGCCGTATTCTCCACCATTAGTGAAAGCACATTCAATTACACAGGCTGGAAACAGCTTTAGGGTGCCGAATGGGTGAGGAGAGCCAGACAAGACAGAAATTAAGCTTGTTACAGACTGATTTTCAACTTCACTTAATTCAGCCTGCCTTTACACAGCCCTTCCATACTCTTAGCATTTCTCGTTGTTGTTGTTGTTTTTTTTTTCCTCCTCAACAAGAAAGCAGGATTTACATATTGCAGGTAAACTAGGGAATAAAAAATGCAGATCCAATTAAACCTCTAGGGAGCTAATTAGTTACAATTAAGTTTCTGCTTCACTTGTTGTGTGGGATTATTTGGTAAACACCTACAGAATGTTGAAAGAATCTTGGCCTTTTCCCTGAACTTGAGAAAAGCTCTATTCATCTATTAGAAATTTGGCCTTTGAGAAGATGTTTTTATCATATTAATTAATCTATGTGGATCATGTGGTGAGTCATTGACATCAAAGTTGATGGAGACATGGCAAAGAAGCAAAACATTGACTCCATAGGCTTTTTAAGAAGTCTAATAGGTAAACTGGGTGCATATTAGAATGACCAGTGTTACTTTCAAGCAGGGCTTGGAAGCCATTGTACAACCAAGGTCTGCTTTGAGCTAATTGCATGTTGACTTTATTTAATTAACCTTGATGCACAGTATAGGGTCCACTTTGAAACTCACTCATTATTTCTAAATTATATCTTCAAAAAGGACCAAAAGTAACAAATAGCACAAGCAGAGATAACAGGAGCTTTTGTCTGACTTGCTGCTCAGTTCAACTGTTAGCAACAAGCAAAGACAAATGTCACTTGACATTAAACAACAACTGCTAAGGCCTTTCACCTGCCTCTGCAGACTTGCCTAGAGCCAGTCAGAGGTGTGTTCAGTGGCTTTGTCCTGTCATCACACATAGCCAGTCATTTGTGCATTAACATGTTCCAAATGACATGTCCGTCTCTTAAGTGACAGAGTTTCAGCTGAGTTGTCAAAGAGTGACAGCTGAAATACACAACAATAAGACTGAATATAATTCCCTAGATCTCTGAAAATCGTAGCATTGCTATAAAGCAAGCAGTTAAATTATAATTTTAATTATGTACATAAGTTACTTTAGATCCATCCATTTACAAAGTCTATGCTCAAGAATTGAGAAATTTACTGCTGCTGTGCATGCTATCTTATTTGTAAATAGTATAACTGTGAACATAATCAGAAAGTTATTTTATAGTCCACATAATGGCTGATAAATTTTAATCAAACCCTTTTTTTCTAATTTGATGCATCACATTGTTGTCTGCAACATAGGACCACCTCTTGAATTGGAAAAGATCAGCCACTTTCAAAAAATACTTAACATTTTAGTGGATGAAACACCTAGTGGCACCTAGTCGGTGGTGCTTTAACAAATCAGATCAACAAGCACTATCGAAAAGCAAGTTACCTTTTACGTACGTATTTTATTGATTTATTCATTAAACATTGTTCCAATTAAAGTCATTTTAATCAAATACCCTGATGGGTTGATATTGTTTATGTTTTGGCTTCAAAGACTAGTCTAAAAACCTAAGTAAGACAGTGATGGGAAGTAATAAGCCCTAATGGAGACATGGAAATTCTGGAGGACCTGGAAAACCTGGGTTCAAGTCCCCAGGCTGGCAACCTTAGTAAACCACAGTGGGACCCTGAGCAAGGCCCCCAGCACCCAAACCGCCCCCTGGGCGCCAGAACCCGACAGCAACCAGGATGGCAGAGTAGTATTTCACAGCTTGGGATTAATAAAGTATAATAATAAAAAAAAATTGTGGGAGATAATAGTCATAGATATAATTATGAATAATCTGTATTACTGTGATGGTAAACAGATTTTAAAAATGATTGATGAAAAATGGTACAAGTCATTTTTGACAAAGAATCTGGCAAAGGAAACATAAAAACTATAAGATAAAAAAGGAGGATAGTTCAAAAGTATCACTTATAGTTCTAATGCAGTGCATTATGGGCAAATAGCACTTGTAATTAACACTTTGGCAAAAAAGAAAAGCGTTGGTCAAACAGAAATCCAGAGTAAATTCAACTTTTATAACGAGTATAAATGTCTTGACATATATAAATATAAATATATATATATATGAATAACAAAACGTAGGTGAGATGAGTTCTTGTGGTTTCAGTGGATTACAAAACGTATTTAATATTCTAATACTATGAGCATTTAAACCATTATTAATGATTTAATGCCAGGTGAGCTTAAAAAAGCAGTAAATGACTAACCCGTATTCCAGGTGGTGCATGAGATGTTTAAAAAAGAGGTCTGTGAGCTACATGCTTAAGTTGACATTGGCATTCAGTGCGCTAGAAAAGCGAAACGTTTCATATTATGGTAGAGAGGGAAATGGCACCTGCTGGGCAAACACGCCACATATTGTAATGTAGCTTAGCAGCACTTGCCCAGCTCCTTGCACTACAAAGCAGTCCATCAAAGTGAGATCTGAGAGGGAGAGAGAAGAAGATCATGACTCTTTTCACACCTTGTCAGCCTGACTCGCCTCTGCCAGTTCCTGACCACTCAGTGTAGTTTACCCCTACACTACAGGAATATGTTCAAGTGAAGACCAGGCAAAAAAATAAATAAACAAATAAAAATAAAAAATATCTACAGACAATGTAGTAGTAACAATCAAGGGACTTTTTTTTTCTTTCTAAATGTGAATGGGGGCATATATTTTAAAGTTGTCATAAATAATAAGCTAATGTATGTGGGACATTGTACTTTATAGGTTATTTTGTGTTTGAAAAAATAAAAAGAATATAATCTAATGCCTCTAATATTCAAAGTAGTAAACATTCAAGAGAGCTGCCAATCTTCCCAGTGCATTCGACCCAAGCTCAGAAGTTGTAGTGCTAATTACTTCATTGGCTTGATATGTTTGGCCATAATACACAGTATCATGCTAGGTGAAAACCAAACACAGCAAATAAGCACAAACTCCTCATGCCAACTATCAGACATGGTGGTGGAGAGCTGATGATGAACCTCTCTGTATATCAAAGTATTTGAAAGTCAAATGTGAGACCATCTGTACGACAGCTAAAGCCTGGCTGAAATCACATAATGTGACCAATCAGAGCAAACTGGGCTTTTCACAGATAAAAAGTTTGCCTAAAGATTGCCTTGAAGAGACATAACTAAATGGGTGTGTTTGAAACAGAAGGTAAAAACAGATGGAGCATGCACATAACAGCAGTATTGTTTTTTTTTCATGCAAATTAATTCCTGTTTACCTTTTCTAGCAGATCCTCCAAATAAAATAAAATCATAAACTCTAAATAAGCATAATGAGGGTGCTTCAAACATGTAAGAGTACCCACAATAAACACCTGCTGGTACATATATTGTTTTTAGTAATGTAAAAACCATTATTAGTTAATTACTTGCTTGAAAGGGGGAAGGTTAAAATTCAGGATAAACTTAACAGTAACATTTGGCTTTTCTGTGGGCTAGGAAGAGATTTGCAATAAAGCTAATGGAGAGTGATTTCCATATTAATGACCTATTTGATTAAACTAATTTAAATGATAAAAACACAGCAGAAAACCCATTCATTTAATCTGAATGAATAAAGTCAGCAGGGTTGTTCATGTAGTTTAAGAAACAGCTACACTACACTGATGGACTGGACTGGACTGGACTGGACTGGACCCCCCTCCCCACTCGAAAAATTTTTGGTTACTTGGGATCCATTTCTTGCTTACCTAGATACAGTTAGTACAAAACAGAATACCACCTGGCCACTCCTTACGGATCTGTTTAACATGGAAGTGTGCACATTCTGTTGCGACTGGTAGCTTTAATAATTTTAATTTCCTTTTGGTTGTCTGTCTGAGCCTGATTGGTGTACTTGTTTGTTTATTTATGTGAAAATGGCTAAATAAAACATAAAAAAGAAAGAAAGAAAAGAAACAGCTACACTTTCAATGCATGGTGTTTTGATAGAAATGGTAAACGTATTATGTTGCCTATCCCAATATACTGGTAATATAAATGCACTTATATTAATTACAATTGATTACAAGAATGGTACAATGAAATATACATAACTTTGCAACTATTACTTTAAAACAAAACAGTATAATTATAGAGGATGTAATTTGTAGACGCTGTTAAACTGGGCTGAACTAATAAATAAAATATACATATTTTTTTCTTGCTCACTGATCAACACTTAGTTGCTTTCTGCGATACTTCTGTAACTATTTTAGATTTGGTCATTCACAAAAAGAAATGTCATTTTTGATTAGTTAAAACATCAAACTCCACCCTGGAGAAAACTCACACACAATATTAAATATTCCCTCCAACAGTCAGATTACAAGCCATACTAAGCACCCCTGCTGTGTTGGGGCCGCCAAAATGTCAAAGGAAATGCTTTGCCACATGCCAAAAGCACTTGTCTCCATTAACTCTGCACCAGGGGAGACTTGCTTAGACTGACAGGCAGCAACAATACTGAAAACTCTCCCAACTGTGAGAAGAGAGAGACAAAATGAAGAGAAACGAGAAAAATTAGTTTGGAACTTTCATTGTCCTAAGCCTTTTCTCCACACAGATGCACAGCTGAGCCAGTGCAGCTGGCCAGCTGACAAATGGGAAAAAATAGTCCAATTTGAGCTGGTCGTTAGCAGTCGGAGCGCAGCATTCCAGATAAATGAGCGGCTGCCTCAGGTATGGCAGGAGATCTTCCTGAAGCATTCCTGGGAGACCGGACCATACCACGGCAACCCCTTAGCCATGCCTTCGATCCGACAGGCCCGACACTACAGCAGAGGTGACCTTGTAGCGCCGCTCCTGCCGGGCTTCTTATTTTTACACTCTTCATCCACACCCCCTCTTCTCCCTTATCTCGCACCCCCTCCACCTCTTTTTTCTAATCCCCATTTAAAGAGACAGTGTGGTGGTTTTTATGTCATTAACTTCCCTTTCCCACTACTTTTTGTCCAAAGACAGAAGCAACAATCAAGACAGAGCTGGTGAGAGAGGCGGAGGCGCTCCATCTGGGCTGGATCCAGGCCGAAGGGAGGAGGGAGAGCCAAGTCCATTAAAAGTGTCGGTGAGGGGCTGAGCCGAGTCAAACACTTACTACGGATGTTTGGACTTTGACTTGCCCCTTGCTGACGCTATGCTGCTCTGCCTTTCTTGTTCCATGTCTTTGTGTATATGTTTATGTCACTGTGTGCCAGCATATGCCACTGTGCCTAAGTATATATGTTTCAGTGGCAGCTGCCAAAGCATGGCCACTTTCTTCTGCACACCCACTGTGGCCTGTGGGACCGTAATCTTTGTCAATGCCACGCTGGTTACATTTCGAAAGAGCTCAAAACAGAGTAGGCCAAATAAACACAGACATGGTTGATTCCGCTTGTTTTTCACTCTATTTTCAGTACATGGCTAGTGAACCCCTGATCCAAAGGCAGTATTTATACATTGCCAGATTAGGAATGAATATATGAATGCTCTCAGTGAACTGTGTACAGAGGCAAACAGCAAAATAATAGGATATGTGCAAAAACAAAGAAACCGTCCAAGAAATTAGCTCTTTCATTTATTGGTACATGATTCTCTAAATATTTTTACATCAGAATTATTTTTTATATGTGTTCATACATCCTCTCATTACAAAATTTCTATTTTCCCATCTCTGTGGACATTAATACAACCCACTGTGTGCCTTTCATCAGCCTCTTAACACTTCACATAAACACTTCCTGACAAGTACTTCATTGAATAAATCATGACTATTGATTAACATGCACACAAATGTCTGTCCGCGCACATTCTGAGGTTTGTTTCTTGAGTGCCAAGCTCATTTAACAAGGGCTCTTTCATGTGAGTAATTGTGCATGCTTACAGCCATCTATACCCTCCTCAACCCCACCCACCCATATAAAATAGAAAATCCCCCAGCTATTTCTCCCAAAGAAATTAGCAAATTGTGATGAGGTGAATTGAATCAATCATTGCCTTAAGGTCAGAACCTATTAAAATTTATAGGTAAACTGTAACACCAAAAAAAGACTTGTTAAGAAAGTTGATATCGCTAAACCATTTTAAGTTTACCTTCCAAGTTTTACTACACAAAGTGGAGGGGGGCTCTGGCTGGCACAATTTGGAGGAAGGATCCCAAGATGAGCTGCGCACTGAGACTTGTTCCATCACTTCTGCACTACAGCGAGTATATAAAATCCCAGCCAGACATTCAGCTGTCCCTGGTCATCCGATTCATTTCCTTTTCTAACCATCAAATGAGCTGCTACTCTGTTTGATAGGTGTGCTCATTATAAAAGGAGGATGTACAATTGTGGGGGGAAATGAGAGGGAGCCTAAGCAGGAATGCCAGAACATCCCTCACACTCCCTCTCTTTCTCTTTCCCTCATGTGGCAAGCTGAAGACCAGAAGAGGAGGGTGAAAGCATCTGGATCATGACCTTTCCTCAGGCGCGCAGAGACAAATTAAATCCAGACATCTGATGAGAAGAGACTGAGGAGACCTTCCAAGCTGCTCCAAGAGCAGCCTCAATGCTTCTACACTTTCAAGTCACTGCACATATAACAGGTTGCCCAGCTATTTTCATAACAAGCTATGGGCCTGTATAAATTCTCTCATATTTTAAGGCAATTTTTGTTTTTAAAAACAAAATAATAATTAAGCGAAAACCTGATCAGAACTTCTTGAATTTCCTGAAATATGACCAACACAGAATAATCGTAACCACAAAGGATTTATATCTGTTCTGCTAGTTCCCACTGACAAAAGTAAAAACCTTGTTTATACTCAAATGAGGACTTCATCCGCACAACTACCTCAGGTATGGGACCAATTGTGTCCATTTCAAAGCCAATTAACAGCCTCAGGGAAACTAACAGTTGGACACCACAGAAACAAACATCCAGTAAGAAAAGCTGTGGATGAGACTTGAGCTGATCACACAGTGTATCTGCTTTCCTGCACTCTGATATGGGCAGAGACTTCCATTACATGTAACGGCATGGTTCATCTCAGTCAAGACTGACTGAGTGCAACACACTCTGCACATTACAGACTGGCTAGACTAAATATAGTGTTCTCCCTGAGGTCTAAATTGAAAAAAATAAAAATTCTGTTAGAAAATCCTTCTTCGCTCTGCAGTTTAATTGCTGAGGAAAACCAAGAAACAGAGACACTATTGCTTAATACGTCAGACAGAAGTGCTGAGATTGGCTTGACGTACATGTAATTAACTGTGGATCCAGAGCCAGAGACGCTTGCTTTAGCAGCAACAGAGCATGCAGATTTCCATTTAATGTGCAATTTTCAGTGGAATATGACTGAAGTAATTGAGCTTAGTGCAAAATGAATTAGGCTGATGAAACGTCCAGGGAAAGTTTTGAAAATGTTTTAATGTTATTGTGATGGAGTTGAATTAAAGTTCATGGTCTTTGAAGCTCTTTCTCCCATTATGGAAACTCTTAATGTGTAAAAAAAAAAAAAGCTAGATGCTCTTAAGAGAGGAAGACAAGTTTTACATTCCTTTCCAGATAGAAATGTAAAGACAAAATTACTGAATTATCTGATGTCTTCAGCATAACAGAAATAAAATCTGAAGATTTCTTCTATCTCAATATCCTATTAGAATAAGGGAAATAAGATTTTGGTTACAGAACTTACTATAGCAGTAAATCTTTGGTTAGATTTTATCAGTTTATGAAAGGACTAAAAATAAAAAAGAGACACTTTCTTACCTGGAGTGCAGATTGAAGTATGCCATCAACAACAGGAAAGTAGCATATGGAGAGAAAGAGAGAGAGAGAGAGAGAAAAAAACGTTTATAAAGCAGGTTTCAGTATGTACTGTTTGGTTAAACAAGTTTTATGACTGTCAATTTAAATACAACCTTGATTTTAAAATAGTTGGGAGGCTGGTTAGTATGCAAATGAAAAGGCAATGATTTGCAAATCTCTTAAAACAAAGTTTCCCTCACAGCATAGCATATGAAACATTTCCTAATTTCATGACAAATATTAGCTCATCTTGTATTTGTTGGGAGCAGCACAGATCAAAAAGGTTAATATTCACCCAGAAAGAGGCTGGAAAGGCAAGTGATACTAAAAAGACTCAAGGAACATGTTAAAATTAAGGAAAGTTTATCTGTATAGCATATTTCATATATAAGACAATTCAAAATGCTTTACATAAAACATTACAGAAAGCAATACAAGTGCATTAAAAAACAAAGATAAAAAAAATACAATTAATGAAATAAAAACAGAAAGAAGATACTAAAATAAAATAGATAAAATGCAAGAAATAAAGTTCCAGTGTGGGGAAAGACAATATTAAAACATGATTCTAGCTTAAAAGAACCAGCTATAGATTTTGACTTCTCCATAAAAACTAATGAAATGCAGCAGTGAATAGGTATGTCTTTAACCTGGATTTAAATAAACTGTGTTTCAGCTGATCTGGGGCTTTCTGGGAGTTTGTTCCAGACATGTGGAGCATAGAATCTGAACTCAGTTTCTCCATGTCTGGTTCTGACTCTGGCAACTGATAAGAAAGTAGGTTAATAGACAACAGGTCAGTGACATGACAAGAACACCTTAGAGAAGCAGAGTCTCTCAGAAGTAAAGACGAGCAGAGGTTCAGCAATCTGCAAAAAAGTGCATCTACAAATTATGGAGCAATATCAGTGTGACTTCCATCAAAACTGCAAAGACTTTGAACGTTCTATCACTTACATAGATAAGCATAGATAACTTATAAGATGATATCTTAACATAAAATCAACCGATAATGAAAACCTCAAGGCATTTCCAGTGGGTGAGTAGAGATTAAAATTAGTACTGTATGCATGTGGTCTTGGAGCCCTCAGATGCCACTACATTAAAAACACAGATAATTTGTTAATTGAAATCACTGCATGGATTCAGGAATATGTTCACAAATCATTGTTTGTGAACACAGCTGGATGTGACATAAATAAATGCAGATTAAAGCTCTATCATGCAAAGAAGAAGCCATATGTGAACATGATCCAAAAAGTCCATCAGCTTCTTTGGATCAAAGCTCATTTAAAATGGGCTGAAGCAAAGTGAAAAACGTTCACCAGACAAATCACAGCCATAGTGTCCTCTGGTTAAAGAGAAGATGGCTCATCCACCTTGATGCTGAGAATGTCAGCATCAGAACCATGAATGCTGCAAGATATATAAAGGTCCTCTCAACCAGATGACATGTTTACAGGGAAGGTCTTGTAAAATTCAGCAAGAATTTTCCAAGACCTTGTTTATTTAACCACATAAGAACCCGTTGAGATCATAATCTTTTTCACAAGGGTGACCTGGCCAAGTAGCCTGCAGCACATATTAGTACAAAAACCAAAAAATTCTCCACCAAAACTTCAGTTTAAACCCCTCTTTCTTAATTCCATAACCATAAATATATACAGACAAGCACAGTGGCTCATGAGAACGCTGGAGTATAGTTCAATGTGGGGAAAAATAACCTTATTGTTTGAAGTACATATTATGCAGTAAGGGCAGTTGTTGCAGTAAAGTATGGTTTGTAAAGCTGTAATGGACAGAATGTCTCTGCAGGAGAGCCTTCAGCCAGGGCTGAATACTGATGTGTCTGACTGATTGCCACGTCTGTGGGATTTAATTTGAAAGGTGGACAGTGATGAATGTCTTTCCTCCACTTACTAGCCGTCTGATGTATTATGCATCCCCATCTGATCAGAGAGGGTGATGAGGCGTGGGGGGATAAGGGGTGTCCATGTCCGACACACCTTGGCATTGGTTATATAAATGAATGCATCCCCATGCTTTTCATTTCCCAGCTCACAGGTCACAGAAAGAGCTAATAGGGTTATTGTTAATAGGGGGTGACTGACTTCAGCTGGGGCCGTCCGAGTATTTTGATAGGCTGCGCATTTGACAAAGTCTCTTAACAGAGTGGCTGAACCACGCTCTCCTGTCAGCCCGGAGTCTAATTGTCAGAGACAGAAACGTGAGGAGCAGCAAGAGGACTGTGCTATCAGCTGTCCAGCCAAGACCGTGGTTATCTGTCTGTGTGCATCTTGCCTCTGGATGGGAATAGGTGTGCTTACTTCACTTGTTTCGCAGGCAGACGTGGTAGAAAAACAGCCCATATTGTTACAGCCCATCGGTGACAAAAACCCATGATTTGAGAGCATTGCTCTGATCCGTGGCTACTGGATATTTTGCTGCTGACATCATGCTGCCAGATGTATAACTGAAGGAGTGAAACCCTTCTATTAGCCTGAGGGAAAAAGACTGAGAGCTGAACCATGTTTTGTTCTCTCCCCAGGAAAAAAAACAGCACAGATAATTGTGCCTCTGCTGGAGCAGACTGATTCTTTGTTTAAGTGTCCACCAGGAGAGCACTTTCTGATACAACCAGGGCTCCTGAGCGCCCATCAAGTGCACATTTTAATGTGCAGAAGCAATATTAACCGCAGCAGCAAATAAAAAAGCCCCAACCCTGGTGGGCACAACGTAGGCCCTAACGAGTTTATGGCTGCCCTAATTGAGCCATTTTTACTTCAGTTGCTGTTTTTTGTTAAATAAGGATCTACTCTCCCACTCCCCTCTGTGATTCTCTCTCTGAAAGTCTGCTCATATCAACTCTGAACAACAGAAGGTCACTGCTGGTACTGATAAACACATTTACGGCATCCCACACTTGAGCAAACAGCAAGAAGGGTTTTTAACAGAAAGAGAAAACTACCTCATAAAATACAAAACAAGGTGTATGATCACTTCTCATGGCTGATAGGATAGAGCAAAAGTACGAGACTTGACAGTGTTTATGAAGTGGCAGTGAATAACTGCATTTGAATCTACTTTTTTTTTTCTTTTTTTTTTTTGTATATATAAATAAAAAAAAATCACTTTCAACTATTATCTGAAGTTTGAATATAACCACTGCATTCATTTGTATAAATCCGGATGCTGATTATGCAGCAAACGGCAGTGTTTACCAGCCAGAGAGCAAGGAAACCATCTTTAATTCATTAGAAAAACACACTTTGTGGGAAGATTTTCAGTGGAGGCTTTACATTACTCAGGCTACTTTAATACATGATCAGTATGCAGAGGAGCCCTATGTTAAAGTAGTGGATAATAGGTGAAAAAGGCTGGGGTGAAACACCGTCCACCACCAATGAGCCATTAATTAGTGCTGAAGAAGGTGAACGACATGTCCAAAAGCTGAGGATTTTTCATTAGTCATCCTTCGGTTGCACACTAGTCATAGAAAGGCGCAATTAGCCCCCACAGCACGACCACCAGCAGCCTTTCTTCCACTTACCCAGCTACATGGTGTCGTCACAATTTGATAGGACACGAGGAAAATCATGTCTGAGCTGTCTGTACACAATGTTATTGTCAGTGCTCTTTTCACCATCACAAAACCACTTTGATTTAAAAGACACATGCCCCATTATGGTGTATCTGGCCATTATTATTAGACGATGGGAGCAGATTTCATGAGGAGACACTGCATGCAATCTAATTAGCATTTTCTTAAACTACTAAATCAAAGTTGGAGCTCATTTGCTTTTGTTTGAGAGCTTTTTGATCTTCGAGGGATTGTTGTAGATTGTTCATGTTATTAATCTTTTTTTAAGATGCTAAATGAACGGGAATATTAAGCAGATGACTGACATACTGTACCCCAACCAGATTTAGTACACATTATTTCTCAAGGTTTATTCTAAGTCTTCTTTTTAGTATTAACTGTGGGGATTGCATTTTTTTCCAGTTTATTCAGGTAGAAAATATTCTGCTGCCACATGTGTACTGTTTCAGTGATTTTCTTTTCCCATAGAGTGCATACAATCTAGCTCAGCAGTCATAATCATATGGCTAATGACCTTTATCAGTACATTGTGATATTTTTTTTAGCATCCACATGTGCAAAGTAAAGCATGTGCAAGTTAGGTTTCAAAAGATGTAGACCTTGATGGGAAACTTCAGAGGAGCGCATCCTGGATAAGCATGGCAGCAGACAAGAGCAGAGAGCCCTTGCATAAACTGATAAAATGGCTGTTCTGCAGGGAATGTGTCATGTTTCTCTACTCCGAGCCTGTTCTTCCATGCTCATGTGCAAACACAAGCAGATTCACTCATAAACAGCCTCCTGTCAATGATAGCCCTAAACCTATTCTTATTTATTTGCTTCTTGTTGTGATATGCTGGTAAACAGCAACGAGACCAAACAGTGAACAGTAAGAAAACAACAGCAATATAGTCATTTAAATGGAGTCTATTTTGAGTCAGGGACAGCTTCTCTTTCCGTTACTGAATTAATCAAATCCAAAGGACATCATCTTCAAACTCGACATCCCCCTAAAGGCGAGCATCTCATTCTGTATGCAGCTGAGGAAGCTTCACAACATCCTAAAAATACAGCGCTCCTGGAAGAGAGGTGCTCTACCAGTCTGAAGGGGAGCATGAAGAACTAGCAGGCCCATGGGAGTAGACTTTGTGATTAGATGCAAAAACTCTGCTTTCATAAACAGCATTAGTTCTTGTTAGACATCCCACCCCTCCCACAGATGCAAGACCTCTCTGTTTTGCAAAGAAGGGAGAAGGCATTATTGTTTTATTAGCATTTTTGATTTTGGAGCTCTTTGCCCCCACGTTTATATATGAGTGGGCAAAAGCTAATCCTGTCAAACAAGCGTCGTAACTGACAGCTCAGGCTGGATTCTACAGATTCTTCAGGAGTCACCGGAATATTGTTTGTTATTTTTTTGTGTGTGTGTGTGTTTGTTTTTTTTTTATCAGTTTTTACCAGCTGCCTCTTTGACCTCATCAACTTACATCAATACTGTAAATCAACAACTGGACTATATAGTGTTTATATATATATATATATATATATATATATATATATATATATATATATATATTAGTTTACGTTTTAGTCATGTGAATTGACATTTGAAGCTCCTACTATACACATACTGACTTCAGTATGTGGTCAAAATAAGATGATTATGTTATGTTGAAGTTACGTAACTTTTATAATGTTGGAAAATAGTAATGTCCAGTAGATGGAGCCATGCAGTTTGCAGCATAAATCTTTAAAAAAAAGCAATATTTATTTCAATATTTGTATAGAGATGCATAAAACCTGAAAATCTAAGTAGCTGATAAGGTTTTTCATATAGAAAATCAGCATTTACTTTTCCACCAAAAAGCTGTGTAATTCAAAATAACAGATTTTAAATGAGAGAAAATTTACATTAGATTTGTGTTTTATTTAGAAAAATATTTATTCCATTTAAGCATACAAATTTTTTTATACCACAGAAATTATCTTTTTTTTAATCTCTAGAGCAGTGGTTTTCAACTGGTGGTCAGGACCTTAATGGGTGCCGCCAGATAATTTAAAAGAATATATAGCCTACTGTTAATGAAGATATAAATCTTTGAAATTAAACTTAAAAACACACACACACACACAATAACGCATACGCAACAACAAGGTTAGTACACATGCCACATTAAAAATCTAAATTTGACATTATCTCCAATGAAGGTGATTTTGGACTTAAAGATGTCAGTGGGAAGCCACAAAAAAACCACTTGACCCTTAAGATAAGATAAGATAATACTTTATCATCCACTTGCGCAGAAAATGTTACTGCAGCAACGAATCAACAATAATCACAGACAAGACAGCAGTCATACAAAAACAAGAAGTCTATAAATAACCATTAAAATATCAGCAACAAGAAACAAAAAATCCACATTTAACCCCCCCCCCCTGAAAAAAAAGTATCTTTATAAATAATCTCATTTATAAAGATTTTAACAGTTTTCCAGCCTTACATTTAGATGATGGCTGCAAGATGACACATTTGATACATGACATGACATACATGACAATCTTGTGATTCTCCACTTCCAGGAATAACGTCTTGTTGTCCATGATGAAAAAACAAAACAAACAAAAAAAAAAAAAAACACTGAGACACCCTAACTGACTAATGGTGTAATTTTTTAGATGGTTCAGTGAGTGCAAATCTGCACTTGGGCTTTTATTTTGAAAATTACCAGAAGCTTTTACACTGTGTCTGACTTCCTGTCTGCCCCTATCTGAACTACAGAGATTTAAACGTTCTGGATGCATGTTCTGTCAAAAATAGATTCCACCTGGTGTGAACCAAGCGATTGACTAAAATGGCCGGGAATAGCTGCGGAGGCTGAGGCCTTACCCCCCGTGGAAATTGGGGGTAAGGCCATACACAGATGTCACCGCCGTATGCTCCGCATAGGTCAGCGGAGGCTCAACGCGCACCTCTTCCAGGCCTGATGTGCACTCCTGCTTGCAGTGCAAGTACTCTCTTGTGATTGGTCAGTTTGTGATTATATGTTTCCAGATTTCTGGAGATTGTGTGGTTACCACGGAAGAGAAACTGTAACATGATGCTGTAAACATACACTCGAGTGTGAGAGCACATTTCACTGGTGCCAGCTGCGCCAACTCTGCCACACGCAGACGCCGCATGAGTATAAACCAAAATAGTCTTTACGTGGGGGTCACAAACACCAATGCGTGGCTTAAAAAGCTTGACAACCACTGTTCTAGAGGAGTGAGAATCTGCATGCCACAAATCCATTTGTTAATCAAGTTTGTGTCAACGCATATTTTCTAGTAATTTTCCAGCTTTGAGATCAGATGGTGTCACTGATCATATTATACATATATAACATATTTTAAATGGTGAATTTTAAAAAATGTAAGGAAAAAAGTATAAAGCTATTTTAAAGACACACTATGGAACTTTTGTTAATGTTTTTAAGTGAACCCCCTACTGATGGCTAGTTCGGCATCCATCTTGTACTGTGAGCTGTCTCCCAACAGGAAAGTCTTATCTTGGCTTTGTCTTACTTCTTCATCTGTCCCTTTCTCTTTTTCTTTTCCTCTCTTCCTCCAATAACGTCTTGTTACGTTTCTTCGCTAAATCAGCCACAGTGCACGTTTAAAACAGGTGGTGTGTTGATATCTGCTTGCTAGCATGTGATGTGGTGCATAAAGCAAAAAGCGGCAACGTCACGCAGCATCCCTGAAGAAAAAGTGGTGAAGTGCGGTTTCTCTGCCTTGGGACGCTGCTGGACAGCGACAGCTCCAGAAATGTGCATAATAAATGTCACTGTGCCATCAAATGAGTCAGGAATGCAAAGTTATAAGGTTTCAAAATTTTGTAATGCGTATTTAAGGCTATTGTTATGCTCATTTTCCTTGCATTTTATTGTGTTGAATTTACTGTATATTTACAATTCCTACATTGCATTTACACTTGCAGGCAAGCCCCTTTAGGCTTTAACTGCTGTGTTTGAAGAGACAGTTATAGCTTAACTAGGAAAAATCCTTAACATTGCTGTTTCAAAACAGCCAGAAGGAAGACACATTGAATTCCCCAAACCTTTTTTCGTTAACAATATATCTTCACCTAAATTTAAACAGCCCTTTAACCAAATATTGCTTAATGCTTTCACATTCAGACACCTATTTTGATTTAATGGGTTTTGAAAGTAGCCCATAGCTGCTAAGTGTAGTGGTCAAAATGTGTAATAACTTTAATAAAGATATTTCTGCACATTGCAGTGGCATTGAAAGAAGTTTCAAACGTCCTCATATGACAAGTTCAATGTACTATTGTAAGTTGAAAACAGTTTCACAGTAGTCATTTATTTAATTTTGCCTCACAGCATTCAAAACAGCAGTGAGGTAGTGATGACTCTGGAAGCCTTCAAAAAGACCTCCATGACTGATGAAGTGTCAACAAACTCTAACTAAGGAAACCTTTCTTCACCATGGCCAGGATCACTTCATAGGTGCTGGATTTTCTTGTCAAATTCTCTTGGCAGTGGATGTTCACGAGTTAGATCATGCACATCATCCACTTCAACTATAAAAAGAGGACATTTTTGCATTGAAAGCAATGAGTGATTGACAACTGGTCAGAGCACAGCACTTTGTTTCTGTTTTGGAGAGAGCAAATTGACCCTTTTCAGCATACCTAAAGAAATCTTGGATCATCAAATGCAGATGCAGTTTGTTTTTCGTGGCCAGTAACACAGTTGCAAAAATGTTTGGACTTGTTTGCAAGACTTCTCAGTTTTATAAATGAGGCTCAATATAATGATGGCTTTGCAGAGCAACTAAAGTTAAAAGTTTAAGCTGTACCTCAACTAAAAGAGTGTAACTCAGAACCTTAAATAGTGAATGAATCTGTTTTAGATGTTTGGTCATCATAAGGACACTGAGTGGAAAAGCAGTTATGAGGGCTAACAGTAATTCTGTTAATACAGCTGGGAAATTGAAGTAGACTTGTGTTGTAATCTTTGCTGTAGTGGTTTTTCATGCTGCTTTTCTTCATGTTCTGGGTCCAATTTTGGCAAATCCAGCCATACATATTAAAATTTACATCTGGATTTGAGGTGATGTCATCCTTGAAAACACATTGTTTTTGTCAAACTGTTTTTTTTTATTTATTTATATATGCATATTTTAGTAATTGTCACAGCTTCTTGACTGGCAACAAGTTTTCCACATCGATGAGTCACCCAATCTGCAAGCCCCCAGGAATTCAACCAGTCAGAAGACAATTCAGCCAAATCTCCTCGTTTTCTGGAGGATGCTTCTTCCAGGAGAAAGATCTGTCTCTTTTGGAAATAATTCAAAATCATTTGGAGCTATGATGGGTGTAAAGCTAATCTAGATTGTAAATTATCTGATCCACTGCATGCACACCTGATACCGCTGCTGTTTTGACTCAACTACTTACAAATTTACCATTGCATATGTTCCTAAATATAAACACACCCAGTTGCATCCCACATTCTCACAAGACAGTGCAAAATCCTTTTGTCCGTTAGCTTCTATGGGACATGGATGAAGCCATTTTGTGAACATAGTTCTTGTAAAGTGAAGTGTATATAAAGTAATAACATGCAGGAGGGTCTCCTCTCTGCACCATGAATGAGTCGCTCATGCCGTGGGGAGCCGGTGACATGATTGTGATTGGACGAGACACAGAGAATCCAGATCAAAGCAATCTCTAGTGTTTTGGCCCCCAGCACAGTGTAGAGCAGGCCCACACACACTCACTATACAGTACACAGACAAGTAAGTACACACATGCGCATACTGAAACTTGCACTAACACTGAAACACATGCATCCTCTCTACCTTTTCACTCTCACACATACACTCACACTTGGTGTCACACATTTATGCACTCTACCTCGCAAATTCAGTCTATATCTCCCCTGACACATTCTCACATGTACAGCCGACACACTAATGCACTCAGTGGCTGTGGAGTTGATTTGGATGAGTAAGCTGCGAGACCTAAAGGACGCTACCATGTCTTGCAGCAAACAAAATATTTAAACTTTTCTCATTTAAATTATTAGTGTACTTTGCATGATCTTTCGGTTTATTCTTAATCATGAAAAGTAAAAACCTTAAGCTGATTAGGTGGGAAATGTTACTTAAAGAGTTTATAATTATTGTTTTTTTTTTTTGTTTGTTTTTTTTTTCTTATGTAATACTTTTCAATTGTTTTTTACAGTTCAGTTTTTTTTTTTACTAACAGTTATTTCCATACATGTCAAGTGAATGCATGTATCACATTTTATCTTATTTTATTTCCAGGAACAAAGCACAGATGGGACAACCTCATGGAGTTAGGGCACGCGCCAGAAACATACATTATCTAAATAAAATAAATCTGTCCTCAAATCTCTAATTTCAGTCAGTGCAGTAATAACATCATAACAATACAACATTTGTCTTTAAGCAGGATGTAAAGCACTGTATATTATGATTCATGCCTTCCTTCCTCTTAACTGTTCCCATTTCCTTCATTACATTGTGAATAATCTTAAAATTCATGCTTAGTCGTTTATTTTTCATACTGTCAACATATGACAGCATGAAATTCCAATACCCCCCCCAAAAAGCTGAATTGTTTTGGTGAGTTTTAGGGAGTACTTTGTGTATGTTTATGACTATTTATATTTGTGAGTCTGTTGAGGAGATTTACACCTTCAGTACAGCTGAAAAGGATTGAGGCTGATGGTCAGTGACAGCAGCAAGGTTAAAGTATTTAGAGACTTACTACAGTAACACACTGTTGGTTCAATTCTTATCAATTCTTTAAAAGTCTGTTCTCATAAAAAGGTACAGAAGATGATACTTACCTTTACCAAACCAGACTGTATCTACTTTTACATCAGTACTGTCCCACAACAGCTTGATTGTGTCAAACTGGCAAAACAAAACTTATTACCACAGTTTCCTGCTGCACAAGGAAAAGTATAAACGGAACTGCTTTAGTACTTAAAACACAACCTTTACAATATAAAGTGAAGTTTTCACGCTTTGGATCACGTTTATATGGCACAAATCTGAACTTAATAGTGAATAGTCACATTAACTGGTTCGCATGGATAGTAGCAGTAAGTCTTAATTTGTTAAAAGCAGATATGGAAAATCATGTTCATGCATTTTCCATATCGGCTTTATCTTATTATAGACAGGAGCCTGTCCCACCTTCCATCGGGCAAGAAGCAGAGTACATCCTGGACAGTTCAGCAGCTCATCACTGGACCAGCATGGAAACACACAATGTAAACAACCATGCAGACTCACAGTTACACCTAAAGTCAATTTTGAATTACCACTTAGCGTAACTTACATGTTTTTAACATTGGAAGGAGATAATCATGTTATCATGCATTAATAGATTTTTTCTGCAGCTATTTACAACACAGACAAAACTAAATATATTTTCAGATGCTCCAGTCATCCAGTCCTATGCTGGAAACAGCACGTTTGAAATGCAGTTATGAAGTGCTTTGTCAATAATTTTTCTTTTTCTTGTTTTTTTTTTTTTTTTTTTTTTTAAATAAATTCTGACTGTGAGGACCACGGCATTGTGGCCATGTCTTGCTCCTTAGACAGTAAACAAAAGTTACTTCTTGCCAGGCTATAGAGAAGACATTTAATCAGATGCCATGTGACTATCAAATTGTTCTCTACCAATCTCCGTTAAGTATAGTGTTTTGCATATTACTTATGCTAATGAGTCACACCAACAGTAACATCACCGTATCAAGTCTTCTGATATTTTGCACACAGCCACACAAATGCAAGTGAACACCTTCTCAAAGCACACTACTATTGTTGTTGTGAGGTCCTGATGTTTGAGTCTTGCTATTAATTGTTCCTGTATGCTATTTATTGAGTTTTTATGTATGTTTAGTATCTCCCATGTAACTGACAGTCAGATGACTCTTTTGACTGCAGAGTTGTGATGTGATGATTACAGAATGTCCTATCTGTGGAACCCAGGGGAAGAATACATCCACCATACTGCAGGTTTACTTTCTTCCTGCCTGTGTACTGAAAAATACAATTTGCAAGATAAATACAAGTATTTTAGGAATATATTTAGCATAGTAGATAACTATCTCACTTTGGCAAACTGCCACTGAACATAAACACTACATCACAGTTTGAATCTAAGGTTATGAGTAATGTCATCTACTGCTATGTATGTAAACAGTCTTTGTTTTGCCTGCACACACACTGTCATTTGTTGCGCACACACTCATACAAATACAAGCTCTATTTTCCTCCTACTTCCCCTTTTTATTTTAACACACACGTAAACACAAACAAAAACAATTATTAGCTGTGGAGTGTGTTTCGGGTTGCTGAGGGGTGGGACAAATCCTGAAGCTGAATGGGAGGGTGCAGTGCCTTCAATGTGACCTTGCTGGTAACATCAGAGCAGAGTGTGTGTTCTGTGCAGGCAGTAACAGACAGCTTCAGACTGACACACACACAGACACACAGTGCTGAAATAGGAGCAGAGCGTGGTTACAAAACTCTCAGTCTTATTTCATACTTTCCAGTGGTAACAGTTAAATTGACATTTTCTGTTCCCGCCATCCCTGTAAATGGAAGCCTCCGTTAAATTGCTTTCATATGGTTAATCCAAATTAAGCATGCTCACAAAATAAGATATTCCATTTCATTTGGAGAGCTGATGATTCCAACAAATCTTTCTTTTCCTTTTCCGTGTGCTCTCAATACCAAGGCACTTCTGAATGAATAACTTCAAATCTGGGAAAAGACCCAATTTTGGGGAGAAGTGTTTGCGCAAGACAATCCTCTGTATTTGCCATGGCATGAATGCTGAACACGGTAGCATTCAAGTGTTTTAGTGGCTTAGGGAAAGTACTTTTCAGCTGGAAAAAGTTGCTTAATTGAGCCAGATACTCTATTGTACGAACATACACGTTCTTTCTCAAAAACCAACAGAGTCAAAAAAAAGTGTGAAACAGTTAAAAGAATGACAGAATTATCTTCTCGGTGTAATTCATGCCGCTTTTTGTGCCTGCTGATTTATCACAGCAGTGGTCGGTTACATTTCCTCCTTCATAATCAGTGACAGAGAGGGAATTAGAGCTGCGTTCATTAAAACAATTTCTTTATTCTAGTCTCACTGCTGTGCGCCCTGTTTGAGATTACGAAATGCATAGATGCTCCAGATGACAATGTATAGATAGAGTACAATGGCATACTTCTATCCCACTCAAGTTATTTAAACTGATACCCCAACATCCAGGCTTACCAGGCTTTATTACAAAGGTATTCATATTGTTTAAATAAAACAAGACACGAATAGTTGAATGTCTGTCTTTTGTTCCAGGATACAAAATTGCTAGTACTGGTTTTACTGTCAGTTCTGTTCTCACTTTTACAAGCAAAAAGAGGGAAGATTTTTTTCTCCATCCAGAGGATGTGAACTGTCATACAGGAAGTGCAACAACTATCCTGCAAAAAAGTGACATTGCATTTAAGACCAAATGCACTGCCTCCCACACCTCCATTTTTTCCCAGCTTGACTTTTGATTCCCACAGGCTTCCAGTGATTCATGTGTGACAGTGTTGCTAGAGAGCAAACAGATATATCCTTCTTCATTGTGCCAAAGTCTGCGTTGCCTTTTTAATCTGTTTACTTATAGACAGAATAAAAAGTCCACCACATGGAGTCCTGGATATACTGGATATAAACATAATAGTGGTCCTCACACTCTTACACAAAACTACCACATTGCCAGCATAAAAATCTACTCTGTACAAGCCAAATTCAGCCTGCTTATATTCTACTGGTGAAAAGGGTTGAATGAGAATTGGGGAGTAGAGCTACAGAAGTTTTCTCTTTAATACTTTGGACATAGCATGTACCGTTACTTAACAACCCTGCTCTGTTGAATTTAGGCATTACACGTCATTTTACTGTCCCGCTGTAAAAAGAGCTTTGTGCAAACAAGTCGACAAAGGAGTCTCAGGGTGATTCAGTTTGCAAGTTCAAGTCAGGACACACTTCAACAGCTGGCTCTACGGGAGCTCTTGTGCAATTATGAACAGCAAGAGCAGGGAAAGAGAAGAAGGGGACAAACTTTATGTCATCCAGTTGGAGAGGACCAAGGCAGTTCCACTGTGTCAAATTTTCAAAGAAGTGAACTTAAAGTGAACATTCAAACAAGCCAAAATCAAGTGCTGCTGCCACAGCTGGAGATTACATGTCTGCAAGGAGACTGTCCAAAATTCCCACAATGAATTGCATAAGTGGTATATTGAAATGACCATTCACAGTACTTGGATCTTTAAAACTGACTAGTTCATTTGCCCTACGTTCACTCATTGCAAATCCAGACACTGCAAAGCAAACTTTGGAGGGTTCTTGCTAATCTAGTGTTGCATTGTAGACTAAGAGCAGCTGAAAGCCATCTGCTGTGGAGGAAGAACTGGCTGCTTTAACAAGTAGGCAAACTGTCAGAGAGGATTAATGCTCTACCTTAAACCTGAGTTAATAATAAATGGGCTGTTTACTTGTTCAAGGGGGAGGCCATAGATAACAGCACTCAAAACCCCTCCTCTTACTGCCAAAAAGATAAATTCTGGTTAAGTGGGGACTTGCCTGCATTGTGGCCTCCAGTTCCCTGATCATTATGAACAAAACAAGAGTTTTACTCTCACTTACTAATGGAAAAGGTCAAATTGCATGCATGTGTATGCTACATTTTGAAGAACCTTTGGGATATTTTGTTCTGTATCAGTAATACTGCAAGCCAGACTTGACTTCTTTAGACTCTGAAGTTCATTAAGAAATGTTTTGTGTTATATATTTGCATGTTTCACTGTGGTAAACATCATTATAAGTTGTAATTTGATCATGATAGATTCATTACATCTGACCACCAGCACAGTACCCATTCTGTCAAGCCCCACACGAAGAGCTTCTGAAGAACGCTGAAGGCGGCTTTCAAACCAGCTACGTGCATCACCTTCTTAGCTGCTGATGCATGCAAGAAAATGTGGGAAAGAAACCCCTGAGAAGGAGTCAAAAAAAATGTCTTCTTCTCTCCCCCTCTCTACTTCACTCCTAGAGGGCTGTATTAGCCCACGGTGGGGATTTAACTAATGAGCCTAGCTGCTCTCCAATGAGGGCATCCCAAGACAGCCTTTCTCCTACAATTGGTTCCAATGGGTTTAAATGCTGGTCGCTGCAAAGCTCCACTCTGTCCAGGAGATTATAAGGTAGAAAAATAGATGGAGGAGATGTAGTACGGGGGTAACTTTTTGCATTATTTACTGTAATGACGATTGCTGAGTATAAAAGGATGCATGCTGGTGAGTCAGTCGGGTAAATTTGCACATGAATGCAGGTTTGCACAACTGTATGGTAAACCTACATTTGCAGGTTAACCTGCATATGAATGCAGCCAATACAACCCAAAGCAGATTGAATACAAAAAAAACAAACACAAATTAAGGATAAGCTATAGGGAATGAACATTTCGACACAAGTGAACAGTCGGAGAACTTCACTGATCCCCATATAATAATGTCAATTAGGAATGCACAACATTATTAGCTTGTCAGTGGCAATGACCAGTAAATGCTTTAAAATTACATTAAATATCCTCATCTGGAAAGACATGCAAACAGGGTCAAATTTGGCCCGCTTGCAGCACATTTCAGTATTGTGACTGGTAATGAATCATTAAAGGTTTGGTAATTGTTAAAGAAGGATGAAATAAACATATTTGCTTGTCAATGGATAAAAATTGTGATGTATGAATATCTTAAATTTGAAGATTTAGAAGAGTAGAAATATTTCATTTTTTTAAAACAAAAGAGTGTTTATAGGCAAATATTAGTCTACATTAGTTGAGAAAATAAATCAAATAAAACTTGGCATATCAAATACCAGTAAAATTGCAATATTATGTATCCCTAACATGAATTATGAAATTTCACTTATGTTAAAAATAAGCAAAAAGCAGATTATGGGTTGTGTTGAAAAGTTCTTTGTGTGAAAACCTCATAAAACTGATAAAATCCCTGTTTAATAAAGGTGAAAGAAAACCAAATACATGAAGGGAAATCTGATTTTAGTGAAGAGATGCAAAAATTAAATGGTCTGTACTTGTATGGCGCTTTTATCCAGAGCGCTTTACATGTATGTCACATTCACCCATTCACACACACATTCACACACTGATGGCGGAAGCTGCCATGCAGGGCGCCAACCACGACCCATCAGGAGCAATTAGGGATTCGGTGTCTTGCTTAGGGACACCTCGACATGAGCTCTCCAGGCCGAGATTGAACCGGCAACCCTTGGGCTACAGGACGACCACTGAGCCATGCCGCCCCAATAAAATTGAAGAATAGGTGACTAAATAAATAAAATATTTATTTTTAATTCATGAAGTGATTGTTCATACAGTGAGATTCTGCTGTCTTTTTCCACTTAGATTAGCAGGCTAGCTTTTAAACATATCTTTGCAATATAACCTCTTTATTAAAAAAAAAAAATAATAAATATGGAAAGCATGTTACCAAGAAAGTGCATATATGTCACCCAGCAGGTATAAGCAATATTAAAATGAACTTGATGATGTGTTTCATCTAGGCAAGGCAAGGCAGTTTATTTGTATAGCACATTTCATGTACAGGACAATTCAAAGTGCTTTACATAAAACAAAGGCATTACAGATATTTAGAAATAGTAAAAGGCATCAACACATAATCACAATAAAATAATAAATTACATTAAAATGATTAAAAGCAAGATAAGTTAAAAAAAAAAAAGAAAAACATGCAGATTTCATGCATAGGTGCATGAGAAAAGAAATGTTTTTAATCTGGATTTAAAAATGTCTACATTTGGTGAAAGTTTAATCTCCACTGGCAGTTTGTTCCACTTGTTTGCAGCAAAACAGCTAAATGCTGCTTCTCCATGTTTAGTCTGGACTCTGGTTTGGACTAGTTGACCAGAGTCTTTGGATCTAAGAGCTCTGCTAGGTCTTTATTCTCTGAACATATCATAGATGTATTCTGGGCCTAAACCATTCTGGGATTTGTAAACAATCAGAAGGGTTTTAAAATCTATTCTGTGACTGACTGGAAGCCAGTCTAAAGATTTCAAAACTGGTGTGATGTGTTCAGATCTCTTAGTCCTGGTTAAAACTCTAGCAGCAGCGTTTCGGATGAGCTGCAGATGTTTAGTGCTATTTTTAGGAAGTCCTGTTAAAAGACCATTACAGTAATCCAGCCTACTGGAGATGAATGCATGGCTGAGTTTCTCTTGGTCTTTCTGGGAGACTAAACTTTTAATTCTGTTGATGTTTCTGAGTTGGTAAAAAGCTGTCTTAGTGACAGCTTTGATGTGGCTGCTGAAAGTCAGGTCTGAGTCTATCAACACTCCAAGGTTACGAACTTGGTTGGTGATTTTAAGAGCCCGAGTCTCCAAGTGTTTACCAATGCTGACCCTCTTCTCTTTGCTACCAAACAGAATAATCTCAGTTTTGTCTTCATTTAATTGTAGAAAATTCTCCTTCATCCAGGTGTTTATTTGCTCCAGACACTGACACAATAAGTCTATTGGACTGCCGTCATCTGGTGACAGAGATACATAAAGTTGTGTATCATCAGCATAACTTTGATAATTAATGATAGAGTTCTGTAATATTTGACCCAAAGGGAGAATACAAGTTGAACAGAGGAGGTCCAAGGACTGACCCCTGGGGGACTCCACAAGTCATGGCCACTCGCTCAGATTCATAGCTGCCGATCGTAACAAAATAACTACCTGACAAATGTGTCTACTGTTACCAAACCCTTAAGCTCTGTTTTGGTCCATAATAGCCTAAGTAGATAATCTTTTCCCATTTAGCTACTCCACAGCTCTATTTCCACAATTGTCAAGATTTTGTGAGAAATAAAAGCTAAAATCACTGACCAGTTTGACTGGAAAAAGTCTGGTAGTCTGGTTTGACCTAAGAACTATATCATCAATTCAGATCCAGAGCCGGGGAGCATTAACCACATATCTTTTGCCTGTACTCATCATTCTCTTCCCCCTGTTGAAACTGAGATATGTTTGTCTTTCATGTGTTCATTCTGAATTTGAAAGAAGAAACTTTTTTCATTAAGTTTGGGAAATGGGCTTCTTTACCCCAGGGTTGCATCACCTCTCCTTTTAACAAAACTATAAAAGTGCTGACATTAAACTGAGGAGACTAATTGTTATGAAAGTTAAATGTTTTCACATTCCAGGTTGATATAAGAATTTAGCTGCTCAGCAGTTAGCTGACTCATTTATTGCCTTTTTTTCCATAACATGGCAAACATTTTCAGTGGGTGACATCCAAACCTGTCACAACTGAATAAATAATGCCTTGCTGAAATAAGTATGATCGTCCCTGAACTACACACCTTCTCTTCCTACTGAATTTCGTGATGCATTAATGATGTGTTAAGAGAAATATAAGTTACTGTTACTTTCAGCCCAGACCATTACAAATGCTGTTTTCCGATCTATCCAATGATAACATGGTCTTTCCAATTTTTAACTTGGTAAACATAGATTTTTCTGAATTCTCTAAAATTTTTACTGATGTTATATACCATAAATGCCAAAATCTTTTCTATTTTTAACCTGTGATATATTACTGAAGTATTGTTGGACTATTTGCTCATTCAGCCTTCCAGACCCAGCTTCGTGTGTACTCCTTTTTGATACAATTCATACCAAGTGCTAGTTCTGAGTTACTTTTAGTGGTAATTCTGAGATGACTCAATTTGCAAACCTTCTGAGAGTTAGTTAATGTTTCCACAGGCTAGAGAGCCACAAGGAAGCCACATCATTACATCAGTGTTTACGTCTTGTCAAGAACTGGTTTAATTTCCTTTGAAGCTCCTTCTCTTTTACTCTTTTTCTACAAAGAACCACAGAGCAAGTTTGGCCTCTCCGTATAAACTTTGTCTCATTTTACCTGCTTTTAGCAGTGCATATAAAATTAAAAAGCAGTTAGCATTTACAAACAGGTCAAGACAAAAAGAAAAAAAAAAAAAAAACTGAACTGGCAATGTGCGTATATATATGACAATGTGTGTGTGTGTGTGTGTATACATATATATATATATATATATATATATATATATATATATATATATATATATATATATATATATATATATTTTTTTTTTTTTTTTTTTTTTTTTTTTTTTTTATTTAATTATTTATTTAAGTAACTTTTTGTACCTCCCATGGTGGTTACAAAGCAATCCCTGATTCTGGAAATGGTTTTGCTGTTTTACACAATCAAGTTGTGAGATTTTTCATTTCTAAAAAATAATGCTGGCATCAAATTTAATGAGTGGATACTTTTTTTTTTAATCTATAGAATTTCTTACTTTTACATGTGGAGTCTTGTAATGCTTTCAGGAATACAATGTCTCAACTTTTTTGGGAGAAGATGTTTTATTACAGTATCAACATCAATTCTTTGCCAGCGTTGTTGATGAATTGATATTGGGCAGGTGCTACACATAGAATTAATGAGAGCTTTTTGTTGCAAACAGCTACCAGCTATGACTGGAGATGACGCTTACATGAGTTACATGGAGTCACATGGCAAAGAACAAAGACAGCTGAAAACTTTTTGGTGACATTTTGTGTCCTAAAACTACAAAAAAAAAATAATAAATACTCAGCAGAGCTGAGAAGAAACTACAGCCTCCTGGTTCTAATAATTCCACTGTTTATCTGCACAACTTAAAAAATGTGGTTTAAGGTCTAATAGGTAATGTTGACTGACGAGTGACTGACAAGAGCACTACCTCTTGATTAGTCCACCCCAGCCCAAAATAAGCTTCTGCTTTTTGTATGAATTTGGAAACTATAGCATAATACCATTTAATTCATAAAGCTCTGAGTGACAGTGTGCAGACATTATTCCCATATTCTCACCATATTTCATCATATCATCCAAACTCTAAAACACACTCAAAAGCCACTATGCACAGCCTTATTTCCTGCTCTGGCTCAGTAAATAAACTACTATTGAATCAAATTCTGCCATCCATTGTTTTAGCTGGACCTTACTGCAGTTAAATGAATGAGCACAAAGCAATCCCTTCAAGTACATACCATGTTGCTATATCTGGTTGTGCAAACTGATTATCAAGGATTTTGGCTGCTCAGTGGGGTGATCCTGAGCTGGGAAATAAAAAACAACAAAACATTAAACACAATAGCAAAAAGAAAACTAACAAAAAACTGAGAAAATGAGAACAATCACTTTTAAACAAGAATAGTCTAGCGGAGACAAGTTTGTCTAAACCACTAAGACAAAGTCTTGCATTTTGTAAATTGTTATTTTAATTTGTTGATAAGTAAAATCTCTTGATATTTTCTGTTCTGCTGTAAAATTATATGGTGGTGTATTGTCTAATGTTGTCCTTTGCGAAAATGCTTAAACCAGATGCTTAAACTATCTTGTGCGATATTATTTGGTTATGACTATGAACATTCAGTTGTTTAAGTGGCACCAGTGCACTCTGCATGTGGGCAGGGACCAGTAAAAATAGGCAATGTCCAGGAATACTGGTACAGGCATGAAAATATTTCATATGCATGAAAATAACTGGTGAAAAAGTAAGAATGTTGGGCAGTAGGTGTCACAGTCTCTCCTTGTATTCTACATGTGATAGATCAAAAGCATGATATTTTAACATAAAGATCAATTTTGAAATGAGACACTCATTCACAAAGATGATCTCAATCCTTTGTCAGATTTACAAACAAAACCTACAATATTCCCATCTATTGTGAGTGTTGGATCGGATCCTATTCGCTGTTCCTGTACCATTAACAGCTGACAGAGCTTATCACATGGGATTAGATGCATTTTCCTAAGGTGTTTTTCCACATCAAAACTCTTTAAAAACACCATTTAAAAGTATGGGAGTGGCATAAAACAAGGCTCTTTCTCTTTGAAAACTCCCTAGTGATGGCTAAGCCTACCGACAAGCCCAGTGTGACAAGCCGTCTGACAGCAAGTGAGACACAATGAGTAGATGAGAAAACTTTGATTACTGCACATATTTAATTATTCCAAACACCAACATATGTTATCTTAAGGGTTGTGGCTCAAAAGGTTTGAGGACTACTGCCTTAAGCAATCACTGTAAACGTCATCATTACACCTGAATTCATCTGAGCTAAACAAATGGGAGTGTCTTTATTCAATACCTACGCAATAGCCGCTACCCTGCTTTGTTTTCATGACAACCAATAAAATAAACATTGGGCACTTACTCACTAGCCTGAGCTCAACGCTGGAGTTACTCAACCTCATGGCCGAGTTGGTAACTATGCATACTATATCATAAACCCAGTCAAATGATTTGTTTTCTTAAAATTTATAAAAATTTTCTCCATCTCCTTGGTCTCCCGATCCCATTTTCTTCCTATATTAGACATCCAACAGACTCTCATTTGCAACAATGAAGCAATGCCATGAATATCACCCTTAACTGTAAAACCTCTGAGGTCTTTGTGGTAATATAAATCATTACGACAGAGTCTCCTTAGAGATGCTGTGGTGCTGGTCATACCTCTGGTGTTGAAATGAATTTGATAAAAAAAAATTTCAATGCTCTATCTCTAGCCCACTGCATAACAAGCTTGAGATTATTTGCAATGTTTTATTTTTTCAACTCATTTAAAGACACTGCCTTACCAAAAAAAAAAAAAAAAAAAAAGTCTCCACTAAAAAATAAAAGGTTACACTAAAATATTTCATTGAATCACCTTTAGCTTTGATAACGGCATACATTTGCTGTGGAATTGTTTAAATAAGCTTCTGCAAAGTCACAACATTTGTTTCCATCCAGTGTTGCATTCATTTTTCACCAAGATCTTGTATTGATGATGGAGAGTTCGACTACTGTGCAAAGCCTTCTCCAGCACATCCCAAAGATTCTCAGTGAGGTTCAGGTCTGGACTCTGTGGTGGCCAATCCATGTGTGATAATGATGTCTCCTGTTCTCCTGTTCCCTGAACCACTCTTTCACTATCTGAGCCCAATGAATCCTGGCATTGTCATATTGGATATGGTATCATTCAGGATTTTTTTCCGATCACATTCCTTCTTCAAAGATAATGGTTCCCCACTATCCTTCCAATTTGTAAGAATGTGTTGGACAGCTGGCCTTTCTTTAACAGACTAATAGCTTTTCCACGACCACGGGATATGTTTTTAGAAACGGCTGTTTAAGAAATGAGAAGCTACTCATTGCATTACTTGGTGTTAAATAACTTGTTGCCAGCTGAAAGATAATCACCCAAGCAGTAATTATTCAATAGGAAGCTCCTACCTACAGTATTTGCTTAGTTAAACGCAGTTGGTGATTTTTTTTTTCTTTTGGCCAAGGCCAGAATAATACACATGGTGTTTGGGCTCAAGTGGATGAGTCACTTGAGCCCACCCGTTCATGAACAAATGAGTAAATTTAGTCTGATTCCAGTGCTTATAGGTGAGTCTCACATCTGCAGCAGATACGGTGATGTGCTATATGGAGGATCCTCATTGTGAGAAAACCATTGTTCTACTGCTAATCCTGGATCAGCTTCTCAACCAACCAGCACTGGAAGCTTAAATGCAGCAGCCCTTTTAATTCTCCACTTTGTGCTGCCATTGTGGGGCTTTTCTTGTAAATAATACCAACAGGCTCAAGAAACAGGCCTGCAAATGAATGTGAACCATGTCTGTAGAAATGAATTGTGACTTGCACACTTACAAGATTTATTTATATATTCTTCTTCCCTTGGATTGATTCTTGTTGTCTGCAAGTAGATGTGCAATGGCAAAGATATGACTCTGGTGTCGAAGAGCACATCAAAGACAGGGCCTATGAGAGGTCTGCTTTACCTTTGAACATAGAATGGGATTGGAGGCTGTGCCAGCTCTCTGCAGGCTAGGCTCAGGCTGATCAGAGGCTGCCCAGCACAGCAAATGCAGCAGCAGTGGGCACAATCACTCTTACTATAGTCAGTTTCAAAGGATCCCTCTACCCACCACTGATAGCCTATACACAGAATGAGCGCAAGCTTTGCCACTTAGGGAAACTGGGATTGTATGCCAAAACACAACACCCTGCAGAGCTTAGACAGTGTCATATGGAACAAAGTTACTGATTCAACAGTCTCTTGCACAGTTCCTTCTAAATACTACATTTCCCACAATGTTGAGCCAGCATGAAGAGAAAAGATAAGTGCATACTTGAATGCATTCCCTCAGTGGGAGGTTCAGTGTGTCCACAATGTGATTCAGAAAAACAAATCATACGCACACACACCTTCATGTCTGTAGTGGCTAACGAGAAATGGATGGCACAGATAAATTCTGTGTGCTCCTCTGACCTGTTCCTAGGAGCTGATTCAATTAAAATTAACTTTATGTGTTTTTTTTCTCAATCCGCCTTCCACTATTTCTGCACATAATATTAATTACATGAATCATAGTTCACAGTCTCTCAGTTAATTGTTCAGCAGTAGAGCATTTCACAGGGCCGCAGCTGAAGCCTGGGAGACAAAAACAGGATGGAGACAAGGGGGGGGTGGAGTGAGGCGTTTGGGAAAGGGGGAGGGGCATTAACGTCTTTCCACTGTCACTGGACTGTAAAACGCAGATGGGACCCCATCATGTGTTGCTGCGCAGCAGAGATACAATCTTTAATTTAAAAGAAAATGTCTACAAAAAACTGATCAACAACTGATATTTGTAGTCTGCTTTACAAATCCTAGGTGAGATGCTGCTAGCACCAAAATAATATTTAACGAAATTTAGCTAAACAGTAAAAGTAAGCTGATTCCTTTTTCCCACTAAAATCCACATTTTATTTTCAGTAACTTAATAAACTCCTTAATCACTGTGTAGACCGTGGTCACTTTAGAGCATCATGACTGCAAGTGATTTAAAAAATATTGTGCGTAGGCAGTAAAGTGTTTAAGTACAAACAGTTATCAGGTTAACTAGTAGAAATCCATGAGTTAGCACTTTGCCTTGTGATCTCTTCCCCCGTATCTTTGTAACAAATTTAGCGTTGACTCCACAGCTTAGCGAGAGATCTGTATTCTGGCAAAGGCCCACCAATTAAACAGATAATTATGCAAATGTAGCCTTTACTTAGTCAGCGAGTGGGAAGAAGCAGCATCCAGTGCTTTTTACAGGGCAAAGGCTATCACTGCACTCACACAAATAAGTCTACAGTTCAGCAATGCACTCATGATCCAGTCTCCCTTTCTTTTACACGCACATGCACACACACTTCACCTTTAATTATCGGAAACAGGAAGCTTACAAGTCGAAGTCAATGACCACAGGGAGAAAAAGAAACACCCTGCTGACTGTGCATGAATAACGCTAGAGTGCCACAATACTGTAACTGTGTACTGAATCAGTGATAACTGCTTTCCAGAACTGATAAAAAAAAACCCACAAAGGCATATGTATTCCTTTAATGTGTGTTATTACTCATGTCGCTTTAAGTTGGAAAAACAAAGCACAGCTGAAAAGTGACAAAAGTGCCAATGTAGCTTCAGTATGAAAGAGGCCTCATTAGTAGAGGATGTATCTCCTTTTGCAAGATGTCTTCCAGATTGAACACTTCTAGAAGTGTACAGAGCCATTCCACATGCACACTACAACAAAATGCTAATGGAAGACAGTGAGCTGACAGAACTTCGATACTAGAATTGTTAACAGTCAGGGAGAGAAAAAAGGCTGGATGCCCGACTGCTCTAATCCCACCTGCCTTTCTATACACTGGGGGAAGACGAAAGCAGCCCCCAGGAAGTTCAATATTTGCTTCTGCTTGACCACATCTCAGCCCCCTCAATGAGAGGCCGCATCTCTGTGGCAAGGTGAAGCAGCATGCCTCGAAGAGTGCAGCATTAAGCCAGGCTCTCCAGGAAGACCTCACAGCACTTTGCTGCAACATTCATGAGACTAACAGCATGGAGTCACAAAGACAGAACCAGCATCTGATCCATGAGCATAGCCCCCTGCCTGAACTGGACCCCCAGCTGCTCCTTAACCAGGGTGAGTGTGACAGGTCCTCTCATGTAGCCCATCAGCTGCTGGCTGCAGGGCTCTCCTGTGCTCCACAGGTCCTGGCCACTAACCAGGGCCCTCCTGGAAGAGCTCTGGTAAGCATGCCGAGGTGCTCTGAAAGGTCTCGTACTCTAGAGGCTGAGCTTTGGGCTTTCCTCTGCTGCATATGTGTTCATTCCTTAGAGAATAACAGAGGGCCACTTGTGCCTACAAAAAAAGGCACGGCAAGGCTGACATGTTTGGATTGGAGGGCAGTCAGGCCTGTCTACATGACTGTAGTGAAGCAACAAGCACTAATACTGACAGAGGAAATAGCTGTTTCTGCAAAGACCAGGATGTTTTTGTACTGTAGCTAGGTGATCATGGATAATTTTAGAACAACACAGAGGCCACAAACTTATAGTAACTTGGCAGTCACAAAAAATGTGCCTACCTTTAAAACCAAACACTTTTGCCAGCTCTAAGAGGATTTTTTCTAACTTCTGTTTTTCCAAAAAGGTCTCCATCATTGTCACTACTAATGGTCATGTGTTTAACAATTTGTGGGATCCAAAATCATCTTTCTTCTTCTAAGAATTTATCTAAACTTGATGAAAAGATTTGCCAGATATGCTTCACTGAAGCCTCTTTCAGAAATGCAAAGCATTGCATTAATCTGGTGGCATCTGAATGTGTCACTGTTGTGTGTAAATGAGGACCACAGTGTTTTTCCGTAGTATTTTAAAATGGCACTCCAACCAAACTGGAACTGGGAATATTCACATATCACTTTTATTGCAACACAAAGGTGACTTGCTGCCACATTACAGAGATAAATTCAGATAAACGCAAAAGATCATTATTTAAAAAGAAGAAGAAAAAAAAGAAAAACAATCCTGCTCAAACTTTGCCCCCTCTGTGCCTTTTGTTAAAATAATTAACTGTAGCAGTAATTCTTTTTTTTTAAAATCTGAGACAAATTAACAACTCAAAAACTAATCAAAATATTTGTGGACCTACTCCAACTGAGTCATCTGACTGTCTATTTAAGCTAATATGTCTATTCAATCATCCAACATCCAAATCACAGCGATGACAGTACAGAGACTCTGTCCTCAGGTGAAGTAAACACAGTCACCTTTTTTCAGGTTTATAGCAAGTATACTCATTCTGCAATAAAACCCTCACAAGTACTGCAGTAGCTGTTCAATAAGCAAAATAATTATATTTTAGCTGCTTTCATCTGCTCTTACTAAGTTATACACAGTAACTGCATATGTCAATGCTAATATGAACTTATATGTAGATATAGCATGTTGTTTTGAGAAAGCTGTGACTCTGCGAGGACTTTAGAAATAGACCTAATTTGATGCAATCAGATTTGGCACAAATAATAATTCTTGTGCATGCACCTTTGCTTCCTCCATTTCTTTCATAGTTAAGTCTGAAGGTTGAGGAAAAACACAGAGGTCTGACCAATTTCTGAATGACTGAATGCCATCACTTTAACAGACTGATGAAGCTATTAATGTTATATATTACATGTCTGAAAAGGGCTTTACAGTAACAGGTCATTTTGCCTGTGCACGCACAACAAACTCTGCATGTCTGTCACTTCCTCAACAGAGTGAAAATAAATGAAGATGGAGAAAGCCTGTTGAGAATATATTGCTGTTGTAGCTTTTTGTGTCTGTAGTTAAATCCCTGGAAGCATTTATTTGCAGATGTGTGGAATTTCTTTCTGTGAATCAAATGATGATGACTGAAAACATAATTTAGCATTTATAACTGATTCTAGAAGTATGTGGGGAGCTGATGGTTAATGTTGTGGTCACTTCTGATTAAATTACTGCTGCACAGATGTCAGAGGAGATGTGGATGGTTGGCACAGCTGTCAAGACAACAGAAGAGCATATACCTCAGCAAGTGTTCTGTTTAAGTATGAAGTATTGTGTAAATATGGCATGTCAAGCAGGCCAATCACAACTGCTGTATCTACGAGAAAAGGGTCCATTTCAAGAATGGTCAGATGGAATTTGTACAGTAGGTATGTGTACATACGTTTAGCCTCTGTCTCATTTTAACAAAGCAAATTCTAGACTTATTTTCTTCATTATTTTAATTATTTACTCATGCCAAGAGAGTAAACTGGAAGGATAGAGAAAAGGGTAGATCATTTTTCCAGTGTTAATAAGAGATTCTGGAGCAATCAGTGCAAAAAAATTGTGCATAAATATAAGAGGAGCATCCTGCATGTTGATTTCCCAGTTATTGTGTTTGCCGATATGTTCTCCCCCTAAATGTTTTTTCATGTGTATAATGTGCACTAAATATATAGTACACATATGGAGTGCTGTTGCACAAATACATCATGTACAATATGTATAGGACCTCAAACACGTCTGATGGAGCAGAACACACACGCTGTAATGCAATAATCACAGCGGCTGTTACCTTGCCACTGCCACACTGCTTGACAATCGCAGCACTACAGACAGAAAGTTGGGCTGTGTTAATTTGAGCATTACATATCCACAGGCGATCTGCAGAAAGACGCCAATTACACAGAGTTTTAAAGTGTCTAATTGAGGCCCTTCAGTCTGAATATGTTATTGCCAGTTCTGATTCAAGAATGAAGACAACATGCTCAGCTTCAGCCTGCTGCTTACTCTTCAAGGGATATGTGGTGTTAATAGGATGGATGCTTAGCTTTTGGTTCAGCGTCCTCCTACTGAACTAGGGTGCCGCAGGGTGATAATCTTTATTTTGTTGCACTGGCTTATTACAATGCTAGCAGTAAATTTTTGCATTTAACTGCAGGCCCTATATGCTTGATGTGAGAGGAACTCTCCGGAGGAAGTGTCAAGTCTACAGAATTTCAAGAAATGGCCTACTGGGCTGTTCAGAGAACTTTTCAAATAAAAAAATATGCTGGGAAAATCTAAGCATCACGGTAAAGACGACAGAAGAATGTTCTCATTTCTGACAATAACTACCATCACCATCCCTTCTGCTGATGTTAGATTATATTTGAAGTAATAACTAATTATATCCCACTCAAAAATCTAAGTCAGAAAGCCATGAAAAGACATGAGGCTGTGAGGAATGTGAATTATTTCTAGGACTTCAATCATAATCCTAAATTGGAGCTTTGATGAATTGAGTCTGTCTTATTTCCACTTTTACTGCACCACAAATGCAAAGTTTTGTCCACAGACACGAGTCCGGGTCATACTGCTTTCCATGACTCCAACTCCAAAAACAGCCACCAGACTCTCATTAGGAACCCCGTGTTGGAGGAACATGAATAATGCAGCACACTTACAACACTGGCCAGAGTGTACATTCACTGGTGTGTTTGATCTCCTCAAGTTTAGCTCACATTTCTGCATTTTTTCGTGGCGTTTAACTAAGCTAGTTCCCCGAATGCACACAAGGGTGTCGCAGCAGTCACTGGTATTTGATGGGTATAAATATGGGAACGTTTGAAGATGAACCCAAAAGACTAATGCTGGTGTTGCACTTGCAATGGGTAGATCGGCTAATGAGAAGCCAGCCCTGGTCTTTGGCATCATAAACATTTTACCAAATGTACTCCAAAGCCCCATGGAAAAGCAGCGTGAGAGTTCTTCCCCTTATGTACTGTACTTCATCTCATTTCTTGATGGAATCAAAAACACCAACAGGAACTTTGAAGCTGTGAGCTCTCCTGTGAAGCAAAAGGAAAAGAAGTGAGAGGGGGTATATATATATATATATATATATATATATATATATATATACATATATATATGCACATGCAAAAAGCCTATTAATGCTATTATAGGTTAGCATTAATAATAATAGGTTTTCTGTTAGCAAAAGTTTGTTTTTAAACACAAAAAAATGACTGTTTAGTCTCACATTATGTCTGCTAAACTCAATCAAAGAAAGTGGCTATCATAATTCATTCATTCATTCATTCCACTTGCAAACCCCTGGTTCTAAGTTACAGTTTACTATTCATCCCTCTTATTGGATCAGTAAGTTACTGTGGCTGGTCATTCAGCAGATAACTAAGATTACCCAACATTAATCAATATTATCTGTAAACTGTTATCTGGCATACACTGGTGGCAGACTGTAAAGTCTGTCAAATTTGTAACACCTAATTTCATAGATACTTCATAATATCATGCACAAATTATAATGCAACTTCTATCACAGCGCAATCTACTTCTTCATGTTATGTTTACAGCTCTGAGTTCTGAATAATCTGTTCCAAAAGTAGATCTTATTACAGTAAAATGCTTGTGGTTACAGTAAAACTATGTAAAACTGATGCATATCCTGCTGTAATTTAATAATCCAAAATACGGTATAAACCATTTAAATAATTTACTAAAGATGCACTGTAAAATAACAGTAAAATAACAGTAAACTTATACACTATAATTTCCCAGTGACATTCTTTATACTGTAACCAAATGCCTGGCGTTGAAACATTTAAAAGAAAAAAAATGCATTCAAAGTGTATTTTATGGCAAATGCTCTGCTGGCTACCAAAAGAAAAAAAAGAGGTCTCTATGAAAGTAGGAGACTGATGGCAGTTAATACCATGTAATACAATGTTACAAGCCCACTCATTTAAAAAGACTTGAGAAAAAAAGGGGGGAAAAAGACCTGTCAAACTTAGCTTTATTGAAGGTCAGAATAGCCTACTTGCAGTGTGGGCGATCTTCCCCTTAAGTCATTTAGCTTTAATTTCCACATCTGATATCACAAAACGTGTTCCCTGTAAGAGGGATAAGCTTAGCATTGGCCAGAGCTAAAAATAATAAGTCTTAGATGTTAAGAGACCAAGGTTTGTTCTCCCAAGTCATTAGCTGAGATAGCCGTTACACTGACTTTTATTCCCCAAGAGCTGCGCAGGAGTGGTGCCCTGATCGTTCTTGCCTTCAAAGTCATTCCAAAGAGTTTCATCTACTCACAATAAAACAAGATTTTCCAAGAAATATTATTCCAAAATTATAGATTACTGGGATAATCAAAATGTATTATTATTATTATTATTATTTTTATTTTTTATTTTTTTAGATGATGTATGCTAAAAAAAATGCTTTCACAAGTGGCTTATTTAGTCACCGAGTCAGAACCTACAAAGTCAGTTTAATGATGATTAAACTGCAATCCCCAATGGATGACAAGCTGCATCATCTGCATAAAGATAAGAGCATCTTTAATGCACACTGGAGAGATAATATCAATGCCTCTGTGAAAGAAAAGATGAAAAAGTTCAGCAGAAGTGCTCATAGGAGAACTCAATTATAGCAAACAAGAATAGTTAATTTGTTGCCAGCAGATAATCAAACTGGATTAGGCTGATAAAAACTGATTTTAAGGTGTTATGGCAGGAAACGTAGTGCGCAAGTCAAAATGTTTCCAGTGTGATATGTCTGTCGGCTCTTCCTTAAAGCACAATGGGATATTTGATACACAGTCACTCATCCTGCCCCTTTGACAGCAATGAAGGTACAAAGTTGGGGGCTATAAAAATGATATACATGACAACGGCATTTCATCATGTGTTGTACCAGCTCCCAGATACTCGCTGTTAGCTCAAGACCCAGAGGAGCTTCTGTATCTCCATGATAAACTCATCTGGCATGATTTATTAACTAGTGAATCACACTCTGCTCCCGCTCCAAACACAGACACACACACACTCCTCTACAACTTCTCTGGAACAGTAAGCCTTTCCACAGGGACAGTCAAAGTCATTAGCACCTCCAAACTTTCTCCATGCTAATTTTTGCTTTGATATACTGGGTAGCTCATTTAAAGCATGGTTCAGAAACAGGGTGCAAATGCTTCAAACTCTTATACCCAGCACAACTTTGTGCCTCTTTCACATAAAAGAACTCACTATAAATGGTCCAAATGTTAATAAAGCTTAGAAAATGGATCTTTCAAGTTCTGTAGTTTAAAAAACTTTCACTTTAAACTCATCCCTCATTCTGTTCATTTCAGAGTGTTTCCCCTCATCGGTGCTTTACTCGATTCTGGCCGAAATGACCTTGTGGAGGTTTGGCTAAGTCAGCTGTCTTATCACATTGGCCCTACCCGGGTCTCAAGCGGTCCATAGAGTGCACTGCTGGCACTGAAATGCACAAAGAATGCTGGCATCATTTCATTCTTTGAGTCTCCATCTGCCACGACTCTGACCAAGGGGCTACTTCTTATTTTAGACCATCTATTCGCATCCTCGCATCCGTGTCCGCTCATACAGACCCCCACCGGCCCATCACCCCTGTCCCATTTACCCCTCACATCCACTCTTCAAGCGCAAAACTTGGGTTCCCAAGGCGGAGCTGGGCTGAACTCTATGAAGTAGACTGGAAACATCCGTGTCCTTTCCCAAACTTTGTCAGGTGAAGGATAGTGGTTCTGCTCTAATGGAGAGGAGCAGCTTTGCCCTCTCACTTACACAGCCCTTTAAAAGGAAATCCCAGACAGACTGAACAGAACCAACACAGCATGTAGTAATAAGAGCAGTTTATTAACATGGTCATAGGATTAGGCAAAAACCTACACATCTTACTCAGTTTCTTTTCAGAGTCTACATATCAAAGCAACACATACTGACCCATTTGATTAGCTTAAATCTTTTTTTATTTTCCATCAGATACCTTACATCCTTAAACTGATGAGAGATTTCCCAAACCATGTTTCTCTGTCTCGCATGAACTTCTTTTTTTTTTTTGCTCTTACTCACAAACATGCATGAGGTATTTATGTACACACAAACATACACAGTGTCATATGGTGTTAGTTCTGTCAGAAACTGTGTGAACTTTTATCTTTACTGCTACCTAATACACCAGGCTAAAGACCACAACATATGTAATGATGGATGGCCATCATATTAAAATAACCCCAGAAGAAATACATTCAAACTGACATCTATCATCTATGTATTACCAAGGGAGAATGGCTGCACATAATTGACTTCATATGCAACCATAGCGAGATCTAGCACACAGCTGACAGCTCTGTGGAGATAGTGAAATTTTACACTACATGGAATGTGCTGCCGAGCATAGTGGCCGTAATGGCCAAATGTGTAGTAAACAGCCTCTAAGTTCTTTAAATTTACAGGGCACCCTTTTTTTAATGGCCTTTCCCCGCTTTATCTAGAAATAAACCTTTCAGGAACAGGTCTGTGGGCAAAACCTATTATTTCGTCATGGGACAAAAAAAAAAAAACAAAAAAAAAAAACCTGCCTGTAATGATGATCTGACACCTTCTGATAGGAGTATGCCTCAACATTTTTGCTTCCTAACCACCTTGTTGGCTGGGCTACAGTACAAACACAGTGCCAAGTCAAGTAAAGATTGCCAAAAAATGTCTGGCAGAAAAAAAAAAAAGTCTCTCCTGCTGGATAAATCTCCGTGGTAGAAAAGTAGACCTGAAGCTACTACTGTACCAGAACAGTTGACTGACTTTTTTCTATTTAAAGTCTCGCAAGTGGGACCATATTAACTGTAATCATACCCAACTTCTACATTAACAAACCTCCGATATCAGACGTTTTTCTCCATGTTGTAATAGTCTATGCAGTGACCAAAACACTGTAATATACTTAGAGCTGCACAGCTTACTCTTTGTGTATTAAAGCATAGTCCTCTAAATAAAGATTAATGACACACTTTTCATCCATGACCTCCATTTCTTGAACTTTTGACTTTAAAGCTTTTGTTTCGCGTGCCTCTCAGCTGAACTGTGCTACTATATTGTCTATTCTCCATCAGGTAGGGAAGACAATACTTTGTTAGATCCGAATTGTTCTGTGTTTTAAGATTATTCCCTAGAGTGTGCATCACAGCCCCACACTGTTAGTTTGGAATTTAAAGAAGTGCAGATAAATAAATCATAATCCTGGGCTCAGCACTCCTCAGTCACCTTTTTTGTTGTATCTAACACCCCAATTCCCAGCAGGCTGGGCACAGAAGGCATGCAAGATCTGTGCTGCTTGGGAAAAAGGAAACAAACAGGTAGTGTAAACCTCGGCGGGGCCAGTATCTCTATACAAAGCCTTTCTAACTCTGTCCTAACAAAGCAGATTGTGAGACCTTGTTGCAGTTCCTTGGTAGTCCCTTGCTATGCACACTTACCGGCCTCTGGGAAAAGCACTCCAGGTGCTCATTGACTTGCATGAAGGCTGACTTTAGTTCTCACGCTAGTGTATTCGAAAGACTGATGAGCTGCTATTGATCTTTTGCAGAAAATGCTTTTTTTTCTCCTCAAGATTATATGAGTAATGACAAGAAAAGGATTTCCCTAATTATCTTCATTGGTTATTCTAGAGAGCCTGAAGAAAACACAGTAGGAGAAAAAAAATCAGCACTTCTTTTTCTTTTTCTATGAACACTTGCTATCTCTTGCAGTGGAGGATCATGATGTGAATGAGTCTGATACAATGTGCTTGGAGTTTGGAAAGTAGACTTACCCACGAGTGCTAAGAGATGCCCAGTGTAAGTGAGATGCCGTTTGCTTTCAAGGACACTTAAGATCCCAAGGTACTTGTTGAAGAGGAGGAATATTATTAACCCCAGTGGCATGGCCCTCCATTTCTTTATATTTCACAGGCAGAACCGTCAAACCATTATACTACAATATTTCTTCAAATAGTGAAAGCTAATTTGACTTGGGGAAAATTGTTCTGTGTAAGGTCAAAACAATGCCACAACAATGGCGGAAATGGGACATTTTAAAAATAACTAGACAGGAGAGGAAACTTCAGAAACACAAGCTGTTCTTTTTTTCTAGGCCAGTGTGCACCAGCTTGCCATGACTAGACACTTGTCCAAGTAAAAAAAGGAAGTAACACACTTTTACTTTAGAGAAAAGCCAGATCAGGGCTGATAGATGTTTAACTTGCTTTGAGATTTTCTTCTGTACCATTGACTTTAGAAAACTTTAAGAAGACCTTGAAAATTCTCAGTTGTCCATATACATATATATATATATATATATATATATATATATATATATATATATGGTGAACATTTAGATGTCTTTAGAGACTACACTACAAAAAAAAGAAAAAAAAAGAGCAATCCCACATGTCTTAAAGTCGTAACAATTAATATTCATGGGGGGAAAAAACAAACTGACACAGGAGGTTGTATATTAGAATCAGTGTGGCTTAACTTTCTACGAAGCTTCGCTATCAGAAGAAGGTGGGAAACAAATTATCTTGTTCGCCAAGTTTATTATATTCTGCAAAAGGAGCACCAAGTAAAGGTCAGTTACTAAATAGTCAAATATTGACTGTTTCCAAGGCAATATTTTCTCGAAATTATGAGAAATGTTATGCAAAGAAATTTGCTGTGAGAATAACAATACAGGAAAGGCCAACGGGTTAACATGAACCATGTTTGGTCCCCACAGAATGAGTATACAAAGGTGACTAATCTGATTACAATAGGAAAAGTCTGAAATTATTTCTAAGGGGTTAGGAATGTCAGTAAATTTGCCATTATTTGATTTTTTTTATGTCATTATTCAAACTAAAAAAAAAGTTTTTATATTACTCTTTAAAAGTGCAAGCAGTGGTCTGATTATGGGAAAATGTCTGCTAGGTCCAAGACCTGGCCTGGACTGCAGACGGGAGAAGCGGGACTATTCCCGGTGGCCTGGACCCAAAAGTCACCTGACTTACATCGGCGTAGCTGATTGGTCTGCCTGGCACTGACACCTGTGCACAGATTAAATCATTTGTGCGTGTTAGTTGTCACTAATAATGGTGATTGGTCAAAATAAGGGTAATATATATTTACTTTAAATGATCTACACGAGTAAAGTGCACAAAGAGGCAGAACAGATGCAGAGAAACGTGGCAAATAAAAAGACGAAAGGGGCACAACAGTTAAGGAGGAGGCAGGCAAATTTGGGCAAATTTGGGATATTTTCAAACAACAGCATCACGTGAGTTCACTGTTTACTAAATAGGTTAGAAAAGAGAGACAACTGGCAGGTTACAAGTCACAAACGTTTATCTGAACGTGATGATCACCAGTTGAGATTCCTTTTGGCACTTTCTATGTAGCCGCCATCATGATCCTGGAACTACTTGCTGTAATAATGATCCTAGTCTTTTGATGAGAGTAAAAACTGGAATGGTGGCTTATAGCTGTGTGTGAATGTTGGCCTATATAGAATATTGAGCTTTGGTGATTAATTAGCGCATGCGTGGTTGTGTGGACTTACATTTGAGTATATGTGTGTATATAAATTAGGGTGGCCTGGGTGAGTGTACAACTCCTGGCCTGACTTCATGTCCCAGTCCGGCCATGTTCAAGATGTTTAACTCCAAAGTGTTGATCAAGATGAAATATTCAAACTGTGATGGCACTTCAGGTCAACACTTTACAAAAATCATTACATCTATTAGTTAGGTCTGACTTTATTGTTTACAACACTCTCAGCACAGCCTAAAGAGTGATGAACCAGGCGATGTCATCATAGTCACTTGCAAAGTACACTGCATGTAAATAAACATTATTATAATAAAATAAGACCAATTGCTTGAATCTTTGCTTCCTAAAAAATATTATTAACCAATACCAATATCATATTAATTTGTATGATCTTATTTTAAAAGGTTTAAAACAAGCAGGAAGGCCACATCATGTGCAACACATCAGTTTTTGATAAGATGCACACACCTAAAAAATGCCACATAAATGTATTTTATTAATATTTATTTGTGAAACTGTCCATTCAGTGTTGAAAAAGTGGAATGTTAAATCAATATAATTTGTTTAATTCTCTAACTTTCCGGGGGGGGGGGGGGGGGGGGGGGGGGGGGGATACAACAGAGCAATATTTGCTAACACAATATGACAAAATCTAGTAAATCAGCAAGTAATCCATTATCGTTTTTTTTTTTTTTTATGGAGCCATTATTATTGATTCATCCAACAAACACTCATTCTACCAGCCATATGGCTCTTGGCCACTGTTCATTTTGACCTGAAAATGACAAGAAAAAAAAAAAAAAGAATGAAACACAGAAGAAACTCAGACTGAGCAGGTGTGCTTTTTCTCTTGTCTTTTCCATATAGGACATGGCAGTATGACAATATTCTGTCTACCATAATTAGTGACATAAGACTCTGGAGCTCCCCTATAATTAACCCTGGCTGAGCTCCAGACCAGGTAGTGCAGGAGAGAAGGCCCACCGACTGCCAGCATGTCTGGCAGATACCACCCATTCCACAATCCTGGAGAAGATCCTGCACAGGAGACACTTTGACACTCTCTACCGCATACACGGCAGACTCAGCAGAGCTTCAGCCAACAAACCCATCTGTGGAACTCATTATTAGACCACTGCTAAAGACTCAAATAAGACCCTCTTCAATTAAACCAAATTCTGCAGCTAGTTCTTAAGCTGTATATGCATTTCAGTAAGTTTGGCCCCATTGTTTCTTTACATTTTTCTCTTTCACATTTCCTATAACGAAGATATGTGTGTCATTTTGCATCTGGGAGCACGCAATCTATTTAAGTTGTTTATGTTCATTTGTAGCACATGCACATCAGAGTACATGCTTATTGCAGATATAGAAGCTTTCATATATTAAATATATTCAGTACAGCTTTTGGAGTAGATTCTTGCAGTACATAAACCTGAATGAAAGTACATGAAACATTTCCACAGCACGAAGAAGTGCTGAGCATTTTTGTGCATCAGCATTTCTTAAAGGGGCCATAAAAGCTCTAACATTCTACGTATCATCTCAGCGGTTGTTGGATAAAGAGAATCCATAAGCCCCTCATTGTTTGCAGTTTGACCAGGTGCTTGGCTCATAAAACCCTACATTCATCTGCCAAAAACTGCTGGCTTGCACACAAGACTTCAAACATCTCTCTTTTGCCCGCTGCCTTTTTTTTTTTTTTCTCTCTCCACAAGGAAACACAAACAGTTTACATTGAGATGTTTCTTCTGAAGGAGAAAATTAAATGTTGTGAATATGGTGCAAGGGTTTCATAGCAAGAGAGACATAATCTGTTTATTTGTCTTAAGTTATTGTCTGAAACTGCTTAGTCTCAGTTAATAAAATATTGTTCATCACACAAACCAAATTAAACATGTATAAAATCACACAACAGCCTGGTTCAGCATAGTGTTTATTATGCCTTGGAATTAATAATAATCTGGGGTTAAATAGGTATCCAACAAAGATCGGAAATCGATTAATGTTTGATTTGACAGCAAATTTAATGCTGAGAAAACAGGAGTTTTTATTTTCAATCTGAATCAGTGGAAGATTAATCCAAGGGTGTTACTTTCCCTCACCTACCTTTTTATTTATTTTTTTTGGCTGCAGTTTTCTTTCAGAATGATTGATTCATAGAACAATGACTTAACAGACCTGATGAGCAGCTAAGGTTCTTTCTTTCTTTCTTTCTTTCTTTCTTTCTTTCTTTCTTTCTTAGTCTGGTTTTAAACCCCTTGAATATTTCTCACATCATTTAAATTTAATAAAATGTTACCATCTGTTTTATTAGAATTACAAAAACTATTGCAGTGATTAAACATCATTAATGCTCGATTAGTGGGCAGCAAGCAATTCCACACTTGTTTTTAAGTAAATGTGATCCCAATATGACACTAATTACTCCATACAAACTCTTGAGACAAGCATCAGGTAAACATTAGCAGCATCTTGGCAGGCATTTTTATGCTGCTTCGCATTCACACTCAAGATCTTCACAACATCTACAAGTTTTGATATGCTTCAGTCACCCTGCTGCATCTCATGTTTAGACAACCAGCTGTGAGTAATCATACAAAATAACCCAAAGCATACTGTAGCACTCCTATCTATAAACACAGTCTAACAACTTGCTGTTTGAATTGCAGCCTACAAGACTCCATAGAGAAAATGCTTTTGATTACAAGGAAGCAAAATATTCGTATTTATCTACATTGACCTTGCGTGATAATCTTGAATTCCTTTTACTTAGCTTTCCAATAAATCAATGTACACAGGCATAAAAAAAAAACCTTTGAGTTCTTATAAACATTGAAAAAAAAAGCTGCAATGATAAAGCTTAAACATACGTAGCACATTTACTTGGCAGACTGGCATCATTCCAGTAAATCACACTACAAAATGATGTCCTCATATCCTCATACTCACATATCAATCAACAATAAAGAAAAATTCAATGTAAAATATCATTTTGTGTCACAGATTACATTTACTGAATATGTTTTTCTTTAACTTAAGTATGTAATTTTATTTTATTTTACATATAGTAACAATTTTTACTGAATAAATGGTTCAACCTGGGCTGCTGTTAAGGGTCAAACAATATCCAAATGTATGACACAGGTTGAAACCGCTCTGTGCTCTGCAAATCAGCTGGGCACAAAATACCCTTCTGTTCCCACTGTCACCTCCTGGTACCTTCACGCTTTGTGGATATATCTGGGAGGGAGGGGGAGGCAGGGGAGAGCCAGAAAGCAGAGGCTGAGGCTGAGGAGCATGGATAAATTAGCCAAACCACTTAGGTGATTTCAACTAAAATTAGCAGTGCTGCCTGTGGGCTCCATCAATTCTGAACTTCCTCAAACTCTGACAAGCATGGGGGAACTTTTACCCCCCTGGCCCCCATCTATGAGCCCCCTAAGTCTGGTTTTCTCTATCACTGTATTCTCTCCTTTTCCTTCATATTTTACAACAGAGAGCTCCAATTAGGACTCACTCACTACTTTGCATAATCACTACAGCACACAACAAGATATTATTGTTAGTGTTTCTTTTCTTTTTTTAAAAAAAGTAATTCATATCAGATGAAACACTAATATTTCAGATTGAAGAAAATAATTGTTTGAAAACAAATATGACCAAGACCTCAGTGGGTTTAAAAAAAAAGTGCACAAATCTGATTTTTTTTCCCCTTTTATTTTTTAGATAACAAGTACAAACAAATGCTCATTGTGTTTAAAACCAGGCTGTGATTCATTTTGCACATTTAAGAATCTAGCTCCATGGTCACAGGTTAATACAGTAATGTGGTAGCTGACAAACTGTATTGTTTGAATAGGATGAAACATAATGAGCTGAAATTGCAAAGGGCTTCTTTTAAACGTTGCACTACAAATATGAGTAATAATTCTACAGAGATTGCACCTCTTTCAAATGCACAGCAATGGTGCATATCAGTTTTGTTGTGGCAGTATAATACAATGTGAGAATAATGGAACAACCATTTGTTAGAATTTTTCCCATCACTTGCAAGATGAGTGGACAATTTTGAATCAAATCTGATTAAATATCACATTTAGCTACACTTGGATCTAGCCAGCACTTGTTTTTTGTTCTAGTTGCCAAATTATCAGTCTACCCAAAGTGACAGTTAACCCACCCTTAAATGAAAAATCTGCAATACACTTCATATTTAGTGAGATTCAAAATCTCTAGAAAGCACATCCAAAGCACAAGAATAACCCATGCAAAACCCTTAACAATTTTATCTGCAGCAACTGTGAGTTTATACATGGGGTACTGAGCCTCAATTTTTTATTAGCAACAGTGAATTCTGAAACAATGGAATCAATACTCTGTTTAAACTTAATCCAAAAATTTCCTGCTAAATAAAATGTTAAATATATCTGAAGCTAATTGCTGAAAACGTTTAAAAAAACTGAACTCTCGAACATTGTACTGAATTGCTGAGTTAGAGACGAGGAAAAATATGTAACCTTGGAAAACCACAGGCTGTAGAAGAGCAGCAGACTCAGCCCAAACCCAAATTTGAGCCCAACATGAACCGTGTAGATCTTTCTTTCTCTGTTTTTTTTTTTTTTTTGTTTTGTTTTGTTTTCTTTGTGTTGTTTTGTTTGTTTGTTTTCTTTTATCTTTGATTTATGTAATAGCTGGATGTTTACTTGCTCCTTGTTGCACAGGTGGGATGGTCTAACATGTAGGATCACATGTACAGCAAAAACAGAAAACACAGCAGATCACATTACAAGGCATGTATAGGAAGAGTCACTCCACTCTGGTAAAAACATCATCACAAGACACACACAGCAGGTGTGTTCCTGAATAAAAGGTTGAGGATATTCTCATAATAAACCTTTAAAAAGTTTAGTGTTCAGGGTTTTTTGTGCATAGTCATAGCTTCATGACTCAATAAAGGCATTACTTGTAAAATCCCTCCCCAATAAAAAATAAATAAAACAGATGTATAAAGACTAAACTACCTAGCCGAGCTTCACTATCTAGTTATGTATACAACATCTGGGGAGCTTTAGCACTGATTCATGACATGGCATCTGAAATCTGGTGCTCCAGCATAGTTAGCACATGAAAAACTTGCCTGCATGTTTATGTCATTATTGCAATGCTAATTATAATTTAGTCTTCACCTATAAAATGATGAAAATATTCCATATTTACAGTTTGCATTTGTGAATTTTTTTGTACTGGGAAATGATTACATTTTTTAAATTGCAATTAATTGCATCACTTTCTGTCCTAAATACTGGCATTGTCATGTGCAAAATTCAATAACGTATTCAAAGGCAGTGTATTACGCATTTTCATTTTAAATGTTCTGTTATATAAATGTTGCATACACCTCAGTGTGGGTGTTGTATTATTGTTTGATGAACTTTTTTTTTTTTTTTTCTTTCACCTGAGTGGTTGACTGGATGGACTGACCAGGAGTTATAAAGCCAGGAGGGGGCAGGGCAATGTCTAAACACTGGAAATCTCTACTTAAATATCAATGTGATGTAACGATTTTTCAACTAGCACTCCTTTCCTGGTGTGGATGGACTGGAACTGTTGAAGGAACAAACCGAAGTCCTCTTGATGACTGAGACGTGTGATGACAGCCATCCTAAGCTATTAACCCCCCTGCTGTGACCTGAGGTTTATCTGTGTATACAGATCGAGCAAATAATGGACTTTAAGAAAAAACAAAATTGTATTAACATGTGATACAATAATTGTGGGTGTCAAATAATTAATGCCTTAACATGGTACATATTTATTTGCCAAGCCCTTGTGATTTTATATCTAAAAGGATAAAATCCACAAAATAAAACAAACTTGGGTTCATTTGTTAAGTTATCAAGGCTTATGCTGGTTTGAGCACCAAAAAGCTAGCAAAGTGTAAATAGGAACTATTTTTCCTATATTAGACACATTCATATTACATACTAAGTTATATCAATATACTTATTTATGGGTTTAAAAAAAAACAAACAAATAAAAAAAACATGCTCATGCTGTTACAGCTACCCAAAAACCCCAACAATTCCCATTTTGTTTAATCAAAGTACTCTGCATGAAAAATATAAATAATTGCAAATTAAAGAGGAATATCTATGTGATCTGTTTTGTGCACTAAATGAATTGGAATAAAAAAAAGGTTAAATCTAAACAATATCCAGTCCTATTACTGTTCTCGTTTTTTAAGCTGCAGGGTAAACTCTGTCTTTCGTCGCAAATCAGGCGGTAACTGATCAGTACAGAGCACAGAAGCATAAAAACCCCAACATACATGTATATACACAGTCACACTGATACACACACACACACAAAGACAACATTTAAAATTATACAGCCATAACTCACTGTATCATGTAAGCACGCTAAAAACTGAGGACTTCACGAGCGCACAGAGCAAACCTAAAAAAGACAAAGACATTAAATAGGAAAAAATGCTCAGCACAACCAGCCAAACAGACCAAATTGACCTATCCCTTCATCACTTTTTATGACGATAATTTGAGCTCTGAGTGCCGATTAGACCTTGAAAACTGGCACTGCCTGCATGCACTGCACAAACTGGCTGTCACACATGCAAAGCCAAACATCTGACTTTTAATTTCAAATTGTGAATTCCAAATAATCTTTCCCAAAGATTACCTCTCTCCAAGTAGGCTCGCTCTCATTTGTTCAATTATTGGGAACAGTGTTCCAATTAAAATGTCAAATCCAAATGAATTCAACTTGAAATGAAACTGGCTGTGACAGCTCTTTGATGAGATCAGTGACAATGGAAATGAATAAAAGCTGTTATATTAACATACATGCATACATTTTAGATTCTTGCTCTTATATTAATATAAGTCCTTTATTAAAATTTATGTAAAAAACCTTGAGCTCATGTTCTTTAAAATAATAATAATAAATAAAAAATAAGACAACTTGCTTTCATAGCTGAGCTTGAAAAATTATTATGCTCTTACTAACATATTTCTTACAAGTGCAGAAGGTTTGAACTGGACTTGCTCCATTCATCCCGACCTGTTTGATGATGCTCTTTTGTATGCTTCCACCAAGAGGCAGCTCAGAGTGGCCAGTGAGGTCGGATCAAATTAAAACTATTTGATCACACTGATGAACAGCACCACAGTCGACTGCTTTTTCTCTTGCCATTATGCAACCGCTAACATCTGTTACTTCTTCATTAACATTGTGTGGCCTGGCACAGCAGCAGCATCATATGCTGCACTACAAGAGCTAAGATTTCCACAAACACAAATCAGGCTAAGACAGAACAGCTGAGATCATTTGAGAAATTAATGACACATTTTAATATCACAAGGATAAATGTTCCAACTTGCAGAGTGGCTGACTTTTTCAGTTTCCCCTGAGGAATATCTTATTTGCTCAGATGTTACATGAATTAATTTTTCCTCAACCTCCATCTTCTACCAGGCCAGAACTGGTAAAAATGTATGCAGACAAATATTCTCATGTCTTTTGGGAATGTCTAGCGGAGGACATTTCTGTGGGAATATGCGAACATTCTTTATTCGGCATAACAGCTCCTGCAAGCCTATTGTTTTGAGCTGACAAGGTGCTCCACAGAAGCATGTCAGCTCTTATATCAAATTCGCCATTCTGACCTCCGCCCTAGTTTCAAGTGGGGAAAAAATAGTGCACGTGAAACAGAGTAGGAAAGGGCTGGAGAGAGTGAAGACAAGAGAAGTTGTAGAGAAGAGCTTTCCAAGGACAACTTCAACTTCCTAATGGAGTCTCCAGAAACTAAAGACTTGTGCGCCAGTAAAGAAGAGAGCAACAGAAACAACAGTTTCCTCTGGGGTGAAAAGACAGGGCAGCAGTCAAGGGTACCACAAAGATACAAAACCAGACAAATGACAAATGTTTACTGATCCACTTCCTCTCTTTATACTGTAGATGACCCTTTCATCTATAGTATTTAAAAAATGCTCGCTTAACATCTATAAAAAGGTATGCAAACTAGCATGTTTGTCCAATTTTAATTTTAGCATTTTTTTTAACAGACCCATGAGCTGAAAGACGTGCAGGAAATACATCTCCTCAAGCGTATCGCGGCATTCCTTTTAAATAAAATCTCCTATTTGACTTGCAGAAAAAATCCAGTACAAAATTTTGAGGTGATCTTTTCAGTACAATTAATCGTTTTATCTGACATTTCAAAGGAATCAATAAAGTCTGTCTGAAGATAATCCACATATTTGCAAGTCACTAAGAATATTTAATTCAACAGAGTTAAAAAAGACAACATATTAAATGGTAAAGCTCAAATCTGTTCAAGTAAGATTCAAGTAAATCTGTTTAAATCTGTATGCAGGAGACACAGCTGAAAATTTGTAATGAGAGGCCATGATCTTCAAGCCCTAGAGAAGCACTAAATGGAAAAAAAATGGCATATTGTGGTAATCACTAGAGAGGCACTGGAACATCTATGTAAACCATTGTAAGTAAACACAGTTTGACTGCTCTAGCATTTGAAAAAAATATGTATAAAAAAGTTCCTGTACCATCTCCTGCTTCCCTGGGACCAAACATATATAAGTAGACTAAGGTGTCCTGTAGCCTAATCAATGAAAATCTGACATTACTTTCCTGAAATCATAGCCATTATGTCTTTTGGGCTAAACAGAAGATGGGCCATCTGGCTTGTTATCAGTGACAGTTTAGAAGCGCATCAGTAAACAAGGCCGTGTTAACATGCACATCTGTGAAGGCAACATATAATGTAATCCAAGAAATATCTTTATTGGGGAAGGCCTTCCTTATTTGAGCAAGGAAATCCCAAACCATATCGTGCATGTTCCAAGAGGACATCACATTTGGATTCTGCTTTGTGCCTCCTCCTTGAATCTGTTGGCTTCTCTTCCACACCCAAATTCCAGATAAAGCTGCATATTTTACCATTTTATTTACTCAGATGATTAAGCTGGTTGTACTTAAATATGGTTCATTAAGCCCACAAATTTAAACCCATGGTAAATATTTAAACATGTTTAAAACTGCCACTCTCCAGTGTAGAAATCCTAATTTTATACAAAAGTGTCATCTGACAAAAGCAAAGTAAGTTAAAGACAAACTTCTGTGCAGTGATTTAGGTTATATTTGCATAATGATCTTCCAGGAAGAGTTATAAAACCTCATTTGTTTGCACAGTCCACAGCCTCCCAAAGCACCACAAGGACAACGTTGTGCATGTGCAGGTCATTCGCAGGCACTGGTGCTTTTGAGAAGAGTAAAATTTAAGAGACATCTTCCTGCATTGGGTGGAAACCATATTATTCTTATGTAGCAGTTGACCATGGAGTGGATCTGTGGTGTAATTTGTGGTGTGAAAGTGTGTGAAACCTGTCAACTGATTTAAGAGTCCAGAATTCTAAAGACATGAGTGAAACAAATGGTCAATGCCACACCTGAGAATTTTATTTAGAACTGCAGAGCACCAATAAAAGTCTACACTCTATAAAGGCGTATAAAAGCTCTTCGGCACCAAACCAGTCTTAAGAAACAGCACAGACAAGAGTCCCTCTACTGGGTCTCTTTCAGTCACCAGCATTCCAACAAACACAACAGCACTTGAACACACCACAAAGACAACTTAAATCTGTCACACAAGACATATAACTTCGCCTGTGCAAGAAGACATAGCTTGCCAAACCAGTAGACGAAATAGAACGTACATTACACACCCCACCTCAGTGTATCCCACCCTCTCTGCAGCCTACACATTACCAAGGTGTGTTGCTTTCTTGTGTGATAATATATTGAGCTCCCAGGCCACAGGGGCAAGGATAATATGAGAATGCACAGATCCCAAAATACTAAAATGCATCTTTTCCATTCCACTCTTTTCTTTTCTAAAACACTAAAAAAAATATTTTAAAATGACTCTGGTCCCAATCAATCCTGCTTGTGTATTAAATGTGAATAAATATAGAATTTAAAAGATTAGCAAGGATGATTGTTTTACTTTTCTTACATTTTAAAGCTGCTGAAATGGTGTTGTTCAGCATGAACAACATAGCTGCAATTAATTTAGTTTCCTTTGATTAAATCCGTGTTTTTTGGTCATTTAAAATAACTAAAACAAAGACATTCTAAAAATGTTTGGCAGCATTAGTGTAATGAAACTTTGAGTATGTTCTCTTAAACACATTTCATTATATCATTGTCTTTTGGCTCGCTTTCCAGAAAACGGTGGAGACCATTCTTAATCAGAAAAAACACAAAATTCTACAATGAAAAACCTTTGTCTTTTGTCATTTCAAGCTTAAAAACGTGCTGAAAATGCCACTGTTGCAACGCTTTCTCCATATGCTTCCAGACATCATCAAAAGCCTATTTTTACTTTTTATTGGTAAATCATCAACTTTTATGTGAAAGTAAAACAAATGACAGACGTTTCAGCCCCTTGGCGCACCATCATGTGGGCAGGACAGCAAAGCCAGGCAGCCTGACGAATGCCCGGCCAAGGCAAGCTGGAGGGAAGTAAAAGACACTCCTCCTCAAACGGGCCCATCAGCTTTCAAAGAAACAGCCATTAGTGAGAGCCCATCAAGCGGGAGCAGGGGCTGGTCCAGTCCCCCGGAGAAACGGAGCAAACGGCAGGCCACAATAGTTCTGTGAGAGGAGTGAGAAGGAGGGCTGCAAAGATGAGCCCTGGACCCAGTGGTGTTTCCGAGCGGAGTCAAACCGCACGTCCCAGGCACGCTCAATTCCCAGCCCAACTGTCACTGCTGGCACTCAATTCAGCCCCTCCAAGCACATAATCTGTGCTTGTATGGCTGTTAAACACCACACACTCCGGTCCTTCACTCATTCCCTGCCATGGCATTGTTTTGTATGCTGTCTTTCTATCATTGAGCCATTAAAGGATTTTGGATAGAGGACCATTTCTCAACATATGGTATCTTGATCAGCAACAAGAAAATAAGATAGCAAGTGACAATAGATTCCTTGCAAATTTAGAAACAGATCATCTTTCGTACCTGCAGTGATCTGGGAAATATCACTATAGTGTATGGGTTTACACGATACCACCACTGTCGCCATGGCTCATGCAGTGAGCAGCACTATAACCAGGAAGAGATTAGAGAGCCAACTCTTGCAAGTCAGAGGAAGAATGGCAGCATTAATCTCAGGGAACACAGTGGTGTCTAAAGTGGCGCAATGACACGCAGGAGATTCCTACTTACATCTATGTTTGCCGATGACAGAGCGATAAGGTCACATGGGTCTAGGTGGGCAAAAAATGGCAGCTTGCTTGATGCTCAGCTGGTTCCTTTAATTGGCTAAAACAAAGTAATTTGGGAGCAGTGTGGGGGGCGTGGGAGGGTAAATGATGGGACAGAAGGTCATTGCTTCACTTTTGCTTTTTCTCATTCACTGCTGTGTACTATCCACTAACACTCCCAGCATGTGCTTCAGTTAATACTGAGATCTATTATACACATATTTTCACCATATGCTTCACACACGGAGAACCTGTGCTGCACAACTCTTTTTGTTTTAGTCTTTTGCAACACTCTACTTTTGCCTTTTTGAGGAAGTCATAGACTTTGATCCACTGACAACCACAAGACACTGATAATCCAGAACAACCTGCAATAACTATTACCACCAACTACTATTTGTAATCCTGAATTTTTACGTTAGTAGTGTTTCTTCATACCCATTTTAATAGCTACGGTTGAAATTTTATCAATCCAGACTAGCAATTTTTCCAATATATAACCAAATGAATAGACAGTATTTCGTTAACACCTGTGTCTCTGCATGTATGTCTGCCTTTGGCCATGTGTGTGTCTCTGAGCACATGCTCAAGTGTGTGTAAGTGTGTGCATATGAGAAGCACCTGTGCTAAACAAATGACCCTCATGCCTGTGTGGGTTTTTCCCAGGTGTGGCTGATGCATGGATCATGTAGTGCAGAGTGCTCAGGGCCACGTTGGCTCAATTGTCCTGGGATCGACTCTGAATGTGGCCCTGAATTTGCATTGACTGAAGGAACGGTTCACCTCCTCAGCACAGCCTTCGATGCATCTGAGGCGCAGAGGGGGAGGAGTGAGCAGGACCAGCCCCCTGCAGGCAGAATCAGGTGTTATCTGTCTGACTAGGGACACCACCATCAATCTCTCCTGTCCACTCGCCTTTGCCCAGAATCAAATCAGCATAGCAAAGTACATCTGTGCTGACAACATGCAGACAAGATAAGCAATTGAGGATGTCAAAATTTCACCTGTTTTCCTGATGTATGGAAGGAATGGTGAGAATGCATTCATAACTTCATCTTACTGATTTAGTTTTTCACTTCTCAAAGGACATTGTGATAAGATGTGATTACATTTTGTGCACCAATGCATCCTCAGTAATGAATAACTTTTGTTTCAGCAGAAAGAAAATATATTGTTTATCCTAATAAACAGAAAACCTTTTTTTTCCTACTGCCGCACAAGCACTATATGATTTTTATTTATTTTATTTTTTTTACAGTGACAGAAATTAGCCCATCAACCATAATATTACCAACACTGCCGACAATAACCTGTAGTGGACCCCTTGTCCAGTTGGAGGTGGGCACTTATTGATAATGATAATGATTTGTTTAGGCTCTGATGATGGACAAGCAAGTAAAGAACGTTTATCAGTCAGCAGTAACTCACATTTGAGGAAACATAAGAGACAGCAAAGAGTTGAGGGAATTTTGGGTCCAGTGGGAGCAGGACTCTTCCACGTTATCTGGTAAAGCTAAGATCAGTAAAGGATTTGCCTGAGGGTACACTACCATGCAACCAGATCACTACAGTAATACCCAAAGTCATTTTACAACTTTGAAGGTGATCAACCAAAGTGTAGCAATAAAGGCAATCAATCAAATTGATGGAATACTAGTGAAATTTTTACAATACTATCATATGTTTATGTGGACAGAGGTGTCTAAGTACTAAAATATACTGGGACACTAAAGGCTAGATTGTTTTATTAATCATAAACACTACTGAATAAAAACTGAATCGAAAAAGGAACAGTATTTTTTAGTCCTTAAATATATAGATATATTTTAGATATGAAAAGAGAGGGGAAAAAAAGATGCTTCATCTCTATATTCTTGGACCACCTCACCCCTTACATCAATCACAAGTCTGCTGCACTCCCCGGACTCATTCAAAATTCAACAGTTATGCTTTTAACTGACTCAGGCAGACAAAATAGCATCACCCGATGTGCAGGTCTTTTCACAGGTTGACTGTTAGATGAAGAATTGATCTGAAGAGTTCACCCAATACTTTTATGAGCAAAGTGAGGTCTGGCCCCAAGCTAAACAGCAGACCTTAAAGCCCCCTGAGCCAGCCTGCAGCCTCAAATTGCCTCTAGTTTGTGCAAATCTTTCTGTACAACGGGCTACAGAAGGTCAGGTATATAAGGCTTTAAATTAAAGATGGACTTGTTTAAGTATCTTATTTAGCCAAAAATTTGCATAATCTGTCAAACCAGGCAAAATTTTAAGCAGAAGTTGATTTAAAAAGTCAAAATAACAATTGCAATCTTTTGTGACTGGCCTCTACCACAACATATAGAACAGTATTCATTGAGCTGCTCATCATCTGCTTGTCTGCATGGAGTTTAAAAGATGACAGAACTCAGAGAGAGTCTGAAAATCAACCAAAAGATGCAGACAAGAGCATAGAGGAAAGACATAGGTGAAAAATCTCTGTTAACACCTGGTCCATATGATAATCTGATCTGTGTATGATGGTTAAGAGTTTGAAAGGCACTTTGTCCAATTAGAAGGGTGCAACGAATTTCCACCTGCCCCTGACAAAGATAAAGTGGCTCTTTCAGAAGACACTGTGGCACTAAGCCAGCAAAGAGAGCCCAAACACCGCAACTGGAGCAAGCAGAAATTAATGAGCATCACAAGCCATACTTGTTTAATACAAGATGACACTGGATGAATATTCCCCCACTTAAACAGTTTCATACTATATTTCAATTACATAAACATACTTGGGACCTAAAAAGAGACTGAAATGCAGCTGCTAAGGAGAGAGAAAGCTAATGGAAATTTTGTGTCAACAGTAATTTAAAAGGCTGGAAAAAAGGAAATAAATGTAACTAAATAAATAAAAAATAGATAAAAAAAATAATCTCTCATTTTTGTTGGTTTTGGACTTTTATTAACTTAAAAATCTTTGTGAAAAGTTTACTTGAACTTGCTATGACCCAAAAACTCCAGATTTGCACATTAACATAACATAAAGGCGACCAAAATAGTTAGAAAGTCTCAACTTTCTGATAAGTTCATAGTGCAGTCTATAAGAACCGCCTGCATGATTTGCCACTTCCAACCTCAAGCAAAGGTTTTTATCTTCCTATTTCTGTATGTCTATTTCGGTCTGTCACATAAAAATAGGCTTTTAACAACCCAGTATGGCGTTAATTATTGCCTCTTAAGCACTGCATTACTAAAATAAAGCTGCAAATATTGATTGATCAGACAGATATCTGTCAGTGAATAAATATTCCAGAATCATACATGGTGAGAAGTGTCTCTGTCTTTCAATCACTGTCAGAAAGCAGCACAGAGGCATTGCTACATTGATTGAACCCCATCGTGCCACACTCTGTCTTGGTACGCCTCCTGAAGCAATCAATTCTCAGACATGCACAAGAACCAAATATTCATTAGCGACTTATTCAAAAGCTGCCTTTTGAAAGCAACAAAAGAGCAGAATTGTCTTTGACAAGCATATAACAATATTTCTGTGACACACTGTGTGAGGCCTGAACAATTGAGATCATCTTCTATTATGTTATGAGTAAAGAGTTGTTTTAGTTCTACTGCTGTCTGCCACATGAGAAAATCTGTATTAGCAACTAGACTAACAAAGACTCAGTTTTTTGTGAAACAGACCAAATCACACAATGAGAAACTAATACAAATAACCTCTTTGATTTTACAAATATTCTACATTCAGATTTGCCTAATAGGACACAATGGTTTGTAAAACATCTGCGTTCGTATAATACAATGGCTAGTATAAGATTTTTCAATAAGACCATGATAATAATTTCACACAGAGTGATTCTACATGATTAATACTTGCGGGTATTGTTTAACTACTCCATCTTATTGGCCCTTAGTAAATGGCTAAAGAAAAAAAAAGAGAGAAAAAGAAAGAGAGAGCTGAGCTGCAATGTTAATAATTACTTAGTTCTGCAGTTAAAAAAACTCAAAAAAATCTGTCCAGCCTCACCAGATTTTAATCAAAAGCTGAAAATAGTAGCTGATTGTAATCGGCACTCAGAAGTCACCAGGGGTGTTTGAAGAGCCCGTCAAGCCTGCGAGTGGAGCTAATTCGATTAAGTGGTGGCAGTACCTGGAGGGGACGGATCTGTATCTCTCCCTTTTTTATTTATGAGATTAAGTTTTCCTTGTTATTCCAACAAAAATAATCAAGCCAACAGACATGACACTAATTTTCAAGTTGTTTCATCTCACATGTCTCCAAAAGTTTTTGTTTATTTCAGGTGGCAAATAAACTTAGTAAGGCAATGCCCTTATACTACTGTAATAATAGTGGGATATGTGAAATGTGCCTTTGCCAGTACTGTTACAGACTGTTGTGTCTACAATATTCTTGTATTTAATAAGCTCCAGGAATCTAAGTGCAGACATTGTTAAATTAAATTATTACTAAGCAAATAAGCACATGCTTTATTCTGCCTAGCTGAAGACTGGCTGCAATGTGCAACAGATATTTCCATTTTATTTCAGTCTAATGTCATATTCAATTCAAGAAAGTCTTCAAAGTAGGGCTGCAGAGAGCTGGCCACTTAGCCTACAGAACCCAAGATAAATACCAGTTAAGAGGCTCTTGAGGTGTGCTGCTTAAATAACAGTTTAGATTTTACAACATCACCTCTTCCTGTTTTAATGCAGACATACGCACAGTGTCTGGAGGAACCTCCTAGGCTGTGAGATCATCCTGATTTCCCTCTCAAGTATTTACCACATGTCAGTGCATTGTCGCCTGCATGAGGAAGTAAAGGTTTTGTGTTATATAATACACTTTCTAAGTGTGCAGCCATACACGTGTTGAAGAGTTTTCACAAACGGTGTAAAGCAGCATGAATACGTGTTCAGTGTAAGTTTGTTCAAGGGCAACGGAGTGATGGTTTAAAAGATATTGTGGGTTAAACTTCCTGAGCAGTAGGATTTTCCATATGAAGGGCTTACCTACCTTCTCGGAGACTTTCCACCATCCACAATGGTGGAGATGTGAAAGGCTTGGCACTAGATGTGACATAAGAATTCCTCAGAGTGATCCTTCATACCCCTCTCATCATCGCTTTCCCTCTCGGCCTCTTCTGAGAGGCCCATTTCATATCAGAGAGGCGCAGAGCAGCATGGAGCCAAGCAGCACGAGTACTGAGGTCACAGTGTACCACATTAAATTTAGACTCCTTTAACGCCCTCCAATAATGCATCTGGAGTATTTCCGGTCATAACTATTCAAATTTTTCTATCTAAGATACAAACTTCTGTAAATGGGCCATAGATCTAAGCTATCATTCACCACTGGAGATTTCACATCAAATCTGGTGTCTGTCACCAGTTGAAATTTCCTCGCCAGCCCCAGTTAGGCCACTGGTGATTGAAACTCCAAAATAAACTGTCCCACAAGGTTCAAACTTTCACAGTTACTCTCAGTTAAGTTTTTCAACTTTTTTTTTTTTTTTTTAATTAGCACTGCCTAATAGAGCTTGCAGGGCACTAAGCTCAATACACCCCAAATGAATGTTTAATCTGATTTAAAAGGTATGAAACAATGTAACAGCACCAGATTGTTTGAGGTTTGCATTTTTGTGGGTGAGTTTAAAATGGAGCAGCTATTTTGTCAAATCCTTTCAATGTGGGTTGTGCATCTACATTTTGAACCATTTTGTAATGTGCCAGCACAAACTAACTACTTATACAACCCTTGCACTGATTAAAAGCACATGGATATCACTTGAACCTTACTAAATTGAATTTTCTGCATCATATTAAGAAAAATATAGATGCAGGAAATCTGGACATAGTTGACATTAATGTAGATTTCAGTCACATGAACTTTAAGGCTATCAGGCCAAAAGTTCATTGAAACAGTTGCCATTTTCATGCGCTGGAAATGACCAACAGTGTCTGAGGACTACATGGTCTGAGACACTGTCTACAAAAGCAATGGAAAACCTAACAAAATGTCATAGTTTTGGTGTATTTTTTTGTGCTTAATTTGTTTTTATGTCACATCAGCATCAGAGAACTGTCCAAAGTCGAAGTGACAACTCTCTGCTTTGAATGTCAGTTGCTAAACAGTCATTTTCCAAAACGGTCCAGATCACCTCGTGGACTACTTAGCTGAACCAACGCCATCTAACTGACTGATCCAGAAGTGACAGTGTGCAACAATCCACAATAATAATACAGTGTTTACTTAAACCACTATGAAAGTTTTAAGGTTTGAGTTGATTTAGATGGAGAGAAGTTTGCTAATCTGGTTACTTATACAGACTTCACACAGTCACCTAATAAATAAATAAATAAATATTCTTAATAATAATGATAATAATAATACAATTAATTAAAAACAAATAAATAAATAAAAGATGTATTGAACAAAGAAAAACCCACAAATCATAAATTCAATGGTCATCAGTCGCTTCACATGAGAAAAATCAAACCATCCATCATCACCAGCACCAAACAAAATCAAAGCTGTCAGATCAACCAAGCTAAATAAAAAAAAGTCATTGTTACTTTGAAGTGCAACTTGCAAGTTGGGTTGGGACAATAATTTAAAAAATAGCTGTGAAACTAAGTTATTCTAATCGCGCATAATCATTGGCAGCTGGTGGTTGAAGCAGAGACTGACGCGTAAAATTGTAAACCGGAGTAACTGTATTTCCAGAGATAAACTCCTGTATAAACAATAGAAAGACCACATCTATGTATTGCAACTGTTGAAATACATCTACAAAAATACAAACACACACACGTTAGTCAACATACACATGCTTTAATATACTTCTATTCCACAAATTTTAGAAAAGAATATTGTACTTTTATCCTACTATTCAAAGTTAGGTCAATCATTTTTCTTTTAAAAAAATTTTACTTTTATCTCAGCTTATCTGAGTGATTACAGAAACCATAAAAAGGACATAGATTTTTTTATTTAATTTGTACGAAAAGAAAAAATGTATTGTTTAAAATTAACCAAAACAAGACTTAATATTATAATAGAACGTAAACTAATCAAGCTAGAAAGACTTGATGACAATGAAACAGGCAAATCTGTAAATGGGAATAAAAGGTGATGAGAAATCAGGAGAAATTGGTAGGATTAGGACAATTTAATACCTTAACCTTCATTATTTCTTATAGAGCAACGCTTATTTAAGAAAAAAATGTTAACACTATTCATAGTCATTTTTACTTCAGACAACTTCAATTATTTAAGCATTTCCATGATTATATATATATATATATATAATTATTTCTATTTGCCTATTGCTACAATAACGAGAGAGAGCATTTTCTATTACTTTATTTCTGTGTACCTTTACAAGTCTGGTTGAACAAAGCCTTCTCCAGCACCTCCCAAAGTTTCTCAATGGGCTAATGGTGGCTAATCCATGCGTAAAAATTATGTCTCATGCTTCCTGAACCACTCTTTCACTTGTTGAGCCCAATAAAATCCTGGTATTATCATCTTGGAATGCCATCAGATAAATAGTATGCTATAAATATGCCATTGTCTATGTTAAAGTAAAGTCTTATCAACTTCACACAACTTTTCATTTAGACCAACTGATAGTCACAAAGAAAACACTTTTAAATGTGTTGCAACTGTTAAAATGAAGCATTATCAAACTTCCAATCAATCCCCACCTTCCTACATAAAGTCTCCTGAAATGTGAAATTTAAAAAGAAAACTCTCTTGAATACAGCATAAAATTATGTTTTAACATTGTTTTCCACAATGTGACGCAACAAAATTATTTACAAGCATCAATAAACATAGCTTTCTTGTCAAAGCTGTCACATGTTAGTCTAAAAGGCAAGTTTTCCCAACTAGTATTTCTTCTACCAGCTAATCAATAGTTTTGAAGACTAACTGCGCACAACCCTGATGAAGTTACTGTGAAAATTATTTCATAAGTTTCAAATTTGAAAAGATGACATACATGGAGGACTACATATACCAAAACAAACTGCCATAATTATAAATCTACACCAGGTTTGTAAACTCAAACTGAAACTACCACCTTAGCTCTCTTGAAATAGAAACCATGTTGCTGACATTAGGTCACAACTGTGTAATTTCCATAGTATTTTTTAACTGGCCAAAATAAAACAGGTGCAATGAAATCCTATCAAGCAACCGTCCCGTGTAAAACCAAAATGGATGTGCCAGGAAAATTTATCTGAGCTTGTCTTTGGTCCAACAACAATCTGAGTCTACTAATAACACAAACAAGCCGTCATACATTACTTGGACACAGATGGTACAGGGAACCCACATAAAAATTGAAAAGTAATTCAGATTCTTATAAATAATAGAATTCTCTTTGAAAACAGGCTAAAATTTTCCACACAATATTTCAGTCCTTAAATCGTTCAAAACAACAGGTTCATATTTACAAATGCTGCTATCAGTGATGGTGATCACTGACAGCTGTACCTGTTGTAACAACGTCCCACACACCTGTGGGAAAAGGTAATCTGGTTAAGGTTATTCTAGCAGTAGTTAATAGCATGAACAGGATTTAGCTCACAATGTTAATGGGCTGTCATTATTAAAAGGATACAACCCATGCATACGGTGTTGGACAGCAGCTTTATAAACAATCACTCTGTGGTAAGTGTGAGTAAAGACAAACTACTGATGTTGTAAAAAACTGAACATGGAAATTATCATCTTCACCAGAATGAACAATACTTCAGTCAGTAATCCACAGACAAGGTAATGTATTTTAGCTTTATTCACATTATGTTTAATCATATTTTCACAGCATGTCCTTTCAGTCTAATACAAATGTCTGTAAGCACCGTCATCTAATGTAATATTGATTATTTTACTTAGTACTGCACTATTATTAACATTATATTGAAAATTCAATCAAGTGGCTCCTTATGAATGGGTTAATCATCATAATGTTTTAAAGTGCTTTAAATTGGTAGCTGGCATGAGCCACTTGTTGCACCTTATAGCACCCCTACTTAACGTTTCCACCCCTGCTAAGCTCTTTGTATAGTTTGTCAGTAAGGTAAGTTTGAACTGGTAGTTAGAAATGAAGGCAAGTTAAGGCATAGCTCTGAAAGGTAGCAGCTCGTCCACATCTCCTGTTTTGTTACAGTTCATTTTGAACTGACAGCAGGAAAAAAAGAGTCACGCCTATGACCTGACAAAATCCCTGAGAAATGTTTAATCAACAACACCAAATGACACCTTTTTAATAAAGTTTTTGCATTTAAACATTTAAAAAAAAAAAATACAACAGGACTGAAAGTTGATGTTAATTTATAAGTAATCATCCCCAAGAAAGTTCAACTCCCTGAATCTGTGCCTGCTGAAGGCTCAGCGATAACCCTTTACCTGTATCTTCATCCTCTCCAGCGAGAACAGAGCCTTGATTTACTAAATTTGAGAATGCCACAACCACAATGATGCGGCTGTTCACTTCAGTGACATATAAGCCCCATGCCAACAAACTCCTTCCTGAGAATTTATGGAAAAAAAAAATTACATTTTTGTAAAGGAGAAAAAAACAAAACAAAACAAATCAAACCAAAAAAACTAAGTAAATTCTGCCACAATAGCTGAGAGTTCTAATTTTGCATCTCAAAATAAAACTGCTGGATAAAGCCTGGTTACGTGTTCATTAAAAGGGAAACTGAATATTTTTATACTGCAGCGTCAGGTGTTCTGTCCTACCATGAAACCAAGTCTCAAAACAGCTTTTCCTTTTTATTTTAGGCAAGCACATACATTTGACAAGAATCTAAAATAACATTAAAATATTGCAACATAATCAGAAAGGAGTTTGTATTTAGTATGAAAAAGCCAGAATGTGTTTAACGTGGATATGACACTAAGACAAAATAATACACAGAGTACACTTGACTGTTTGCCACTGCAAGAAACACACATCAACTGTCAACAACTTTCCAGGTCTTAAAGGCAACATAATGTTATCGCTACTTTATGAGTGGCCTCTTTCTCGTGAACAAAGGAAAGGGATTTTCAGATTTCTGTCAGAGTAAATAACAAGCATTTATACAGCATCAGGAGACCTGTATAGCAGTCAGTATTGCTCTGTGGAGATTTGCACTACAGTTAGACATGCTAAAACACGGACACACTTTTAACACCATAAAACACTGATGTTTAATGAGACCCGCGAACACCGGGACTCCACTTCAGTTTCCCTATGCAACTATGAGGTTTCACACCTCTACAAAGAGCATTCCCTTACATAACCAAACCATTAATATTGATTGTCTCTAAATCTGCAAAGGGAGAGGTCTTGCAATATGAAAGTAACACTCTTTCTTCTCTCCAGTAATGATACACTCAGCCTTTAGAGCTCTGTTCTCTAGCCCACTCAAGTTTTACGGTGCTGCATAACTTCTGCTGAAGTAAGCCCTTTCTACTGTACTTAAAAGGTATTAGCACTCAGGGTTAAAACAGTAAACTCTCTGCATGCAAGATAAGAAATGTGCATCCTCAGAATGTCTAATACTGCTGGCATAAAGAGGGAAACTGCGCTTAAGAAAGTGTCTGCAGCCTCACAGATGTTGGTTTCTGTGGCTGTCCTCAAAAGCTGGAGTCTCAGCATAGAACTTTAATCCTAAAAAATGTCTTGCAAGTCTGTAACAAACAAACTGTTTTGTTTATTTTCAAGCTGTACTGCAGTCAGCAGTGGCTCAGTTATATCCAGCAGCAGTTTCCTCTTAATAGGACATGTGTACTTTTACATAAACATTTTATTACATAAAGCAATTAGGCAGTCTTTTCTTAATGAAAGCAAGCTTTTCTTCTGTCCTCTTGTGAGATGAATATTTCTACATTATTACATTTGTAAAACACCTCCTGTTAGACCCTGGTCAGGGGTGCAGTAAAAGGGACATATGACACACTCTTTCAGAATTTCAATGCTTTTGCAAACACACGCCAACATTTTTTAAGAGAATATCTGAGATGGCAGACTGCAGTACATTGCCGTTGTGATATTTAATACAACATCAAAGCCCCAGATGGCAGCCAAAATTTAAAAAAAAATATGAAAAAAAAACAAAAAAACTTGCATTTACTTTCTACGCACTTAGAAATTAAGTAATCATCTGCTTATCCTGGATGTTACACGATCTGTTAGAGCTACACGGTTAAAGACTGACCAACAAGTATATTTAGGAATTTCAAGATAATCAAATTCAGGCAGATGTTGTTACACTAAGTAAAAAAAAAAAAAGTTTTTTAAAACTTTTCTCTAAGCCCTCCATTGCAATACTTCCAGCAACCATTCATTTTCTATGTAAAAACTGCAGAGATTGAGTGCGGAAAAACTCCTTTAATAGTGCAGAGGTTGTCCCAGTGATTTTTTTTCACCCATTCAGCATTACATAACAGACCAAAGGCGTTCTTTTTCCTGTCTTTCTCTTTTCTAGACGCACTTTAATCCTGTGCATAAAAGGGTGGGGTGAATATGGGTCAGCAGGTTAGGAGTGTCTCAAAGTCAGACTTGTGAAAAAAAGAAATCAATCCAGGAATCCTCCCAACTACCTGTCTTTGCCCTACTATTACATAAGCGCTCGGGCTGCATGTGCCAACACACAAAGTCACACAGATTCGCTTGACTGGTATGTAAATACGCTCTAAAGTGGAGTGTTTTTTAAAAACTAAACAACCGAGGCAATAACGAGGAGTTGATTAACTATTTTACAAAGTGAAAAGATCTGCGATGATGATTTCTGCTCTCAGTTGCGCGCCTCTGTTTATGGCTAAACCTGTTACATAACCAGCTTACATTCCACATTCACCATATCACATTCTAAATATACACTTGCGCACAGGAGTGCGCACTGAACCATCGTTCAATGAATTAATTGTCACACCTACACCCCTTGCCTTACTGCCATGTTAACTACACCAACTCTGTAAAGAATCAGCAGAGAAGGCACTATTTCTTTGAACTTGGGTGAGCCCGGTTAGCCTGTACTGGAGACAGCCGAGAGGGGGTGTGGTTAAATACTGTCTTGTACTGTACAACATGGACGGGACGTGATGGATAAATCATGTTTTTTTTTATATAAAAAGGACTAGCCTCCATGCAGCAAAGCGCGCAGACTTCTGACAGCCCGATTTGAAGGCTTGTTTAGTTTTATTGTCTAATTATGATAGTGGTGGGAGAGTTAGTTGCAAGAGCCGTGCAGCGTATTAACGCTTGCAACAGTGTTTGCTGGCACTAAACAAATTCCAGCTGCTCGGGCGTCTTTTGCACATAGGAAAAGCCTAAATCTGCTAGCTGAAGATGTAAAAATCCAGCCAGACGGCGCTATGAGCTGTGCGAGGCATAGCGGATGACACGTCCCTACAAAGCAGAACGGGACTGATCGATAAACTAACCCACAGTTTCCCAAAGTTCACTTTCGACACTTTGACAATATCGAGTCGAAAGCGCACAGTTTGGCCCGTTTTAATGTGACGAGAAGGTCCTACTGGTCGGCTGAGAGTTGCTGGATAATTGATTAATCTTGCAGTCAGAGTAAATGTGACATCTGTGACCGTATCACCCCCCATGATTTGGGCTGTCAGTGGAGCCTTAACACCAGCATTATACACCGAAACACAACCAAGCGGACAAACGCCGCGGTGGTTGTGATTTTTTATTTTTTTTTAAAGCAGCATGTAAGAGTGCCTGGATGAATTTAGACAGGGTGCAGTTGTTTAGGAGCTCGCGATTTGATTCTTTTTATTTTTTTTTAAGTTGGATTTAAAAATTCCTCGATTGGAATGTCTTCTGCATCCAGTAAAAAAATGAAAAATGCGGCCCGCTTACCTCTGTTGGTGCTTGAGCAGGTCTGCTTTCGAATCGGGGCTGGATGGTCCGCTTTCCGGAGCGTCTCTAGGTTTACCGGGGTTTCCCTGACCGGGGTAGCCGGCTCCGAGGCGCTGTTGCCAGGGTCGCTCGCTGGATCTGGAGGGGACTCCATGTTGAATTTCAGATTTACTGTTTAACTACAGCTAGTACTTAAAACTAATTCTCTGCGATCTGTGAGCTCCGACACTACGTCTTGCTATCTAATTTAGACTAGAAGTAAGAAATGAGAAATGCGAGTGTGTCTGGAGGTGGGTGTGTAGGTCTGATTGTCCACTAGCAGCGCTAGTGAGAGCTCCAGTCATGCAAGCTGAAAGGGAGAGGTTGTCAATAGCCGAAGAATAGATGTAGGCCTGAAAGTAATCCAAGCCGATCGACCCTGCGCAGTTTTTACATGGGAATTGGGATATTTTATTAATGTCTAACCTTATTCGGTGGATCTTTTCATTTATGTATTATATCATATAAAATTTGGTGGATAGCACTGCCTATATATTGCAACTACATTTAAAACTTAAATCTGTCCAAAATGGTCCAAATACACGTTGGCAGGCATTTACATGAATATACAATCCATTTAGCCACTTAAGTGAAATAAATATCTATTTATTGTTAAAGCCTGTGGTTAGGGTTGCCATTTTGTCTTTAATAACAAAATACAAAGCTCCCGTTTGGTATAAGCTACATGTCTAATATTTTTTTAATCACCTACAACATCTATGTTGCAAATTCAGTCAAAAGCAGCAGCGATGCATTTAATATTCACTGCAAATTCCTTCAGTGGGAATGCCTTTTTCTGGAAGAAGCAGCAGACTGCAGGCTGCTCCTGGCCATTAAACTACCCAACTTTAATGCCCAGGAAGTCAAACAGGGATTGTCAGACTGCACTTTATTATCTTTATTAAGATCACCACCATCACCATCGTAATCTTCACCATCCTGTGTGGAGGAGCGGACTGCATATCTGAGTAGTCTGCTTGAGCTGATGAAAGGACTCTTCCTTTTACTCACAGAGCAACGTGGGTCTCCGCTTTGCCTGCTAAAAGAGCGGAGTGACAGCAGTTTGGAGAGAATACGTTTAAAGATACAGTTGTTATGTACCGCTGCCATCAAAAAGCGACCGGCATCGATGCCCCTGCTTGTTAGACAGAAATTACAAGCGCCATGCTTTCTGCGTGTGATCAGCGGGCGATCCGAGAAACGAAGCCACGCCTCTCCAAGCCAATGCACGTGGACTTTGACATGGTCCTACTCTCTAAGCACAGAGCCAGACAGCTAACAGACAAGTAAATTCACAGACGTAACTAGGTCAAATGTATATTGTTTTCTATGTATTTATATGTTTTTTTTTTATTTAGCCCGTATACCATATACAAAGTATAGATAGATAGATAGATAGATAGATAGATAGATAGATAGATAGATAGATAGATAGATAGATAGATAGATAGATAGATAGATAGATAGATAGATAAGTTCTCCAAGATTTAAATTTTAAGGAGTATACTATAGCCTGCTGTCTTTGTGGCTGCTACCTTCAGAGTTCTTTTAGTGAATAGGTCATTATCTTTTGCTCTTTATACCATTTTACTTTTTGCACTATAAAGTCATACTGAGCAATAGCAAGGCTCTGCCATGCATTTCAATGGTCAAAACATTTTATAGCCTCTAAACAGTCCTGTAGCCTGATGTAGGGCTGCCATACAATAAAATGCTGTATAAATATTTGCAATATACAATGCACTTTCCTTTTCTATTAATGATGTCATTATTAGTGTCAAATAAGCTCATTTTTCACCCATGACCTATTTTTTGTTTTGCTCCAATCTGTCTTGCCAGTCTTGATTCTCTCTCTTTATTTATTTTTTTTTTTGTTTGTTTGTTTCTACAATGAGTCTGTGAATTTCATGTTTGCTGCTAAACCCATTAAAACCTGTCAATCAGTTATCAAAAGTCAAACACGTGGATGTATAGGCAAAAGTGCATTAAAAAGTTCTAAAACCATTCAAGAACTTACATGTGGACTAATCAGATGCAGAAACTTTGTTGAAAATAAAGAATAGAAAAAATAATAGTTTTAATATTTCCAGTACAGCACTCTGCATGTAATTTATCAACAAGAGCATGAAATAACTTTTGGAGCTAGGCTGTGGAGAAGACCGCCTTTTTGACCGAAAGCCAGAAGGAATCTCTCACTGCCAAGCGAAGAGGCCAAGTTTCATTCCTTCTGCTCAGCTTTAGCTCCTCCAGAATTCTCTGACCTCCTGACCTACTGCAATATGACAACATCAACCCCACACTTACATTCCACGCCTGTTGCATGATCAGCAGGGAGGGTGAACATCTGTATAACAACAGCCCACGTATTTAAACATGCAAACTAATAATTAAAATGTACACTGTAAAAAGTAGCAACTAATCTCTCCTTACATATATTCATTTCTTCAAGCAAGATAAAATAATCATTTGCACCTACAGAAAGAGACAATAGAAAATCTCCGTCAGCCCAACACACTACCTTGTGTTTAGACCACAAAAAGGAGCAAGGGCGAGTTTGATATTGCTGCTTTAATTTTTGAGTTAAAATGAATTATGCTGCTGTCACATTGTTGAGCAGGGGGAAGGATGTGGCGGATGCGAAGCGAGTAGAGCAAGCATGCCTGCCTTGATCAGATGATTGATTAAGCTGACACTGGCTCAGGGGTGCAACACCGCTCTATTTTTCTCCCTCATTATGTAAGGCTATATTTCAAATCAGAAGTGCACTGGAGGAAGACACCAGAGACACAAGACAGGACACCCTTCAAATAAAAAGTTTATCAGACAACAGCCAAGGAGACTGATGAGTTTTGCCTCTAATCTTGTCTTGGGAGGGGTGATAGAAAAGAAGAAAAAAAAGGGTGTTTGTCAAACAACAGGGTTATCTTTAGAAAAGAAAACTGAACTTATAATCTCACAAAAAGCTTAGAATTCTCTTTGACTCATTTTAGTCAATCTTTTTACATGATGCTTACAGTTTATCAAAGTGAAGAAGGTTAGATGAGTGATATTTATAATTAATTTATTTTTATATAAAGGAAAAAAATATATATAATTTCTCAGAAATCTCTTTTTTTTTCTCATGCAGACATGGCAACATATCTTAGTTGCTTTACAAATCGGACATCAGAACCAAACCCCAGCAAACATGCAGCTCTTGGCTTGCTTATTGGCATTGCAGAGTGGTAGAGTGTAATGAAAGAGACATATTAATGGCCTTTCACTTATTCATGTGTCGGAAATGAAGAGGCACAGCCATATTTTGAAACGGTTGACAGAATAAAGAGCTAACATTGGGGAAATGATTGTATTTATGATTTCAGCCTGACAGATGAAGGTATCAAGAGAGAGACTGAGTGACACTTTTCTGACGGTTCAAAGTGTTAAATGATGTGATGTATGGCAATATACACGAGCACAGGGGCACTCGCTCTTGTACATTTTCATATTAAGAATCGGTGCCTCACTACTGCAGGCCTGGGAGACAGATAAAAAGTCTTTGCTGTTATTTCAGCAAACATGTGAAGCACAACATTCTGCACATTTTTTACAGATGGGGGAGTTTCAAAACTGAACTGCTGCATATAATCTGACATGGTTCTACATTTTTATGGTTTTGGTAAATACGTACATAGGGCTGCTGCACTTATAGTACCATCTCTCCCTCAGAGACAGCACCATTAGCACCACCTAGCAGCAGTTTGACCACAGTAAATCAGTGTCCACACTCAGCCTCAGGTTGCCAACATATTATGTCTGTATGGAATGAAAAATCTCAGTGTACCAAAGAACTTGTGCATGAGTGTAATTGCATGTTATTCAAAATGTAAATCTTATGTTTCCTTACTTTTTAGAGATATTATCAACTAAACTGGGTTGTTAATGGTGCTTTTCTGTATTTTTTTTGCATTTCAGGCATGCACCATTTGTTAATAAGATATGTGCATTCTATGCAGCTGAGTCCTTTTAGTAATTTTAGCATATTTTTAGCCTACAGACTAAATAAGACAAGAGAAAATTAGTACTTATTTTTCATAAACAGTCATTTTGCATGCTTCCTAGCCACAAAGAAAAGAGTTGTCAAACTGCACTTATTCACGCCTTGTCAGTTAAAAAATGATGCAGTGATGCAGTTTATAGTCAAAGATGCTTATTTGTTGGCAAGTATCCCCAAACACTCAACTGTGAATGAAATTTGTTATAATGGAGAACTAAAGATTGGCAGGTTGAAACAAGCTACTTTCTGTCAGGGTTAGAACTGACTCATGGTGTGTACACAGAGTTCATATGACTGGGGACTAGAATGATTTTCTGTGTTAAAAATCAGGAGGTGAAAAATGGCATGGTTATTTGTGCCTGACAGAAGTTAAGAGCTTTTCCCTGAGGCCCTCTGCATCCCCGCTGACCGCAAGGCAGTCTTCTCCTGCAGCATCCACTCACCTTGTAAGATCACACCGCTAGACAGGCTGCTGGGATGGCACAAACCCAGCAAATCTTCAATAGTCATATTGTCTCTGTGTGATATATAAATATTATTGTGTCATTTTCTTTTAAGCTCTTGAGGTATCTCTTTTGTGTGTCTGTGTGTGTTTAAGATGTCTTATAGAGGATGAATTTTGAGGCAACATAAATGTAGCTTTGCTAGGTTAAAAGTCAAGGTTTTGTACTTGTTTAATTAGTAGTGTAATAGCTGCATCGTTTTGAGACTTCTCAGGGACTCCAGTGTGGCAAAAACAGTTCCCACAGGATTAGAGTGCCTGGGGATGGAGGATCAAGGTTCAAATGACAAAAAATGGCACACAAGCTGGAATACTTACATACTTACATAAATGTAAAGCATATACAGATACAGATGATAGCAGCCACATAAGTAAGTTTGCAAGCTAACCATCTGTACTGTTCACTTTGCTCATTAAGTATAATTTCATTTAATTAATTTAACCTTTCCCGTTCAGTTTTCTTGAAAAATAAAAATATCCATACATCCATTTTCTATTCTGTTTAATCCAGAACAGGGTTGCAGGGCATCTGGAGGCTATCCCAGCAATTAGCAGGCGAGAGGTGGGTATACCCTGGACCGGCTGCCAGTCCATCACAGGACTAACACAGAAAGACAAACAACCATCCATGTACACTCACTACTAGCGAGAATTTAGAGTGAAGTCCAAAGACATGCATGTCTTTGGATGATGGAAAGAAGCCGGAATACATAGGGAGAACATACAAACTCCACAGAGAAAGGCCACTGTTCCAACCTGCCCCAGCCGAACTCCTTCTTCAAACATTTTTATTTAGTGATTTTCTAAGTTTGTTAAAAAATGTTAAGGGGAAAAAAATTAAAGAAATAATTCAGTAATGAAGTCTGTTGTGGGACAAGTTGAGGCAGTCACTATTGTAATGCTGGACCAAATAAGTTCTTCATATCATGAAGCTATGTTTAAACAACACCAAATCAAAATTTGCTCACAAGACAGTGAAAATAAAATCCTTATTTCAGGTTGAACTTTAATGAATTCTACTACTGTAAAATATTCTAAAGTAACTATTAAGAAAATTGTCCAGAGGATTTCTTTGATGCAGAGCACAAATGTCAGCTCAGTCCCCCAAAAGCCAACCTCTTATTGTGATTTCAAATTAATAGCAAAAATGATCAAATTAAGCTCCAAGGCCCAACATAAACAAAAAAACAGAACTTGAATAAGTTTTTGAAATAGAGCTTAAAGATTTTCCAAGATGTTCTAACACTAATAGAGATTTGCTCATGGAAATCTGTAATATGACATGCACTGATCTGGAAAATATTAAATTTATTTAAACAAAAGAGACAAACTCTATTACAGTGACTAATAAATACAATTGTGCACTCAACCCAACTTTAAATAGATCGTATTTTACATGAAATGTCAGATAGAGCACACACAGTCATCCGAAGCTTTGACTGTTCAGGTGTATTCAGGAGTTTATGTGTGTTCACTTAAGTTTTATTTTAATCATTTGCGTGTTACATTCAGATGGAACCGATGTTTTGGGAGCTCGAAAACACTGATTTTGCACCATTTCATTAATGAGACATGTCTGAGATTTGCCACAGTGCAGATGAATCGTCCTTATTTTGACAAAAAAAAATAAATAAGGCTACATGTTGATAATTACATAAACTTTGGTTTTATCAAAGGAAAGTAATCAGCCAGAATGCATCATTTATGTTGATAAGCTAGCTAATGAAAGCATAAAATCAAGCATGGTTTTAACATGGGGTGGGCAGGGGTCCACAGCTTTTTGGTAATTGCATGAAGGGGGGTCTTCAGGGAAAACAGGTTGAGAACAACTGCTTTAGGTTATATAAATGTAATAGCTAGAAGACATATTTTGTATTAACACTGTGTACAAGGCACAAGCTGTTGTATGTAGGGTATCAGTGAGCAGTTCACCAGGAACACCTGTGCAATCTTATTTTATTTCCACTCATGCTTGGGTGGAAAAAAATGGGAACAGCATGTTAGGACAAAACATTATTTTGACTCATTTGTCAACAAAGCACTGTGGTCACCAACTCATACTGTTGCTAGTGACGATGAAAGCAACCCAGCCGCTCACCGCCCGCCCAATTCTTTCTGACAATTGTCGCGAGTCCAACATTACTGTGAGGTCTCTGATGCTAGACGGTTGCTAATTTAGCCTTTAGCTCCATGGCACTGTAAATCACAACACTCAGGAAGACAAATGTCAGAACACATGTTGGCAGACTCTGTCTTTGAGCAGAAGATTCCTTTAATTGGGTGTGCAGGGACTGGGTCCAATCCCCAGCAACCTTTTTTTCTTCCTCATTCCTCACTCTCCCTCTCTCATTGCCTCTCTCTCAACATACTAACAAAAGGCAAGGAGATGAAAAAGACAGTGACAACCCATTCCTACTTTGTGCCATTATAGAACAGACACACTAGGGGTAAAGAGGTGCGATGCTGAACATCAAGGAGAGCTTTATATAACTCTCTTTTTATACGACTTGTTTCATGTTTATTTTACTTCTTCAAGCTATCATATCTGATTGACACTGCTCCCTGTCATAACAACCATTACTCATCGAACCAGCGTATGGAATACAGTGATAGCTTCTGGATATATTTGTCTGAGTTTAGGAAAATGTGTAAAGAATCAAAAATGCTCTCCAAAGTATGTTCAGTGTCATCTCATCATCAGTGTTATGATTCCGCCCTTCCCCTTCCTCTGTTCATGAACACTCTGAACTTCAGCAGAGGGAATAGAGATCATAAAGAATAGATATACAAAGACTTTAACACAAAAAGACTTTCCTCAAAGCCTGCATCTTTCTGGATCTGTGGGGCAAGGGATGGTGAAATGTCCACACAGAGGAATCACAGGGCTCAAGTCAAAAGACAGTATTTTTATTCAGTTAAAATGTATTGGTCACAATTATGAGATCATAAGGTTTAGAGGAGCAAATCTTTATTTCATCACTTGCCATCATGTCAGAAAACGTGTACAAATATAAAGTTTACTCTATGAACAGCAGTGAAGTTCAAATGTTTAAACCTTTAGATTATTGTCTTCACTATAGGAGAAAAAGGGCATGTCTCAGTTCCCTCATTAGTATTAAACTCAAAAGGACGTTGAAAGATAGACATGTTGAAAGAAAGACAAGGAAAACCTTCAGACCAAGCTGAAGTTTTGAATCATAAGTCACTGCATTCTACAGGAACCACGGGTACTTAAAGTATTACATTTTTTCTGTTTGATTTGTAATATTAATAGAGCATATCTCACATTAAAATATCAGCCAAATGAAATTTTTAATACAGACAATGTTTGAGGCTAAGTTTGATTGTCTGAGTCACGCAAATTACAGGATGCAAACCTGAAAAGCCCCCCCTGCCAGTGAAAGGAAATCAAAAAACCATATCGACTGAATGAAACTGTTCAGGAAAAGCCTCAACCATCTTAGAACATTAATAATCATGATACCTCCTACCACACAACCACGTCCGGGTAGTCAGCATTTTTATTTTTAATCCAATCTAATCCAACTTTATTTATAGAGCACTTTTAAAACAACATAGTTGACCAAAGTGCTGCAAACAGCCTTAGGCTTTACAACTATTCTAAATATTATACTGAACAATAAAAGTAAATACACTAAAAGCAATAATAGTAATAACAGTAACACACACTAAAGCAATAAATTGGAATAAAATTAAATAAAATTAAAAAATGAAAAAGTCAACAACTCAAGCTGTGTTAAAAGCCAACGAAAAAAGGTATCCTAGATTTAGGGACAACTAGCAAGGCGTGGTCTTTTAGTTTGAACTATATTATTATCTGTAGTAGAGGGACCTTTTTAAAACTATACTTCTTAGTCCTCACCAATGGATAAACTCTGCAATTTGTTATAATTTCTTAATTAACTAAAATGTATCTGATGCATTTCTGTGTTGCCAAATATTGTTGAATACATCAATTTATCCACATCCATCGAAACACCATAAAATCATCTCCAACATCTCTATTTTTGTAGTAGCTCTGGATAGCCCCCCTATGTTAAGAGTACATGATAGTATGTTTAGTTGAAGCCAGTGAAAAAAATTACAGAAAAAGTTTAACACAAGTATCCTGTGACCACAAGTCTTTGAATGCAGACTCTTTTGTTGTTGTTATTTAAAACCATCCATCTTTTTAAAAGGCTTAACTTTACTTTTCAATAAAAAACATAATTTTCTCTATATGGTTTGTTTCGGAATTTAAAACCAGCAATGATTGTAATAAGTAATGCAGGGATACCTCACATTGTCATTTCATTTTAAAACTGCTGGAAAAATGTTGACAAAGGCAAAGAGATGCTGGATGAGTCATATTTTTTCCCCCTAAAGTTATTATCAGGGCTATTGTTATATACAAGGAGATATTGATTAAAATGAATTTATTGTACGGACATGATATTACACTGTGGGTAACAGAAAAATCAGAATCAGAATGTCTTTATTGTCAAGTGCAGTCCTTAAAGTGCATAAGTAATAATAAAAATTAAACAAAATACAATAAAAATAAATACAAATTCTATGTAAAACATCACATTCATAAAACCAAAAAAACAACATTAAAAACTAGAGTTTAGGCCATAGATGGCATTTATCTTTTGAACATGCAACAGGCTCACACTGCTGAAAAGAAATGTCAGCAGAAAGTTTCATGCCACATTTTACATTTTCAGAATACCCTAAATTGTCTATGTTGAGTCGCATCCTGTAGCACTGCAGAAACGCTTATTTCCTGCAATCATCAGACATGTGATGCACATCATCTCTGTTTGTTTAGGCAAGACCCTGCAGAGCAGTGGGGAGCGATGGGCCATGAGCTGCACAGCACCACACTAATGAGCTGAGCTGGACACAGACAAAGAGAGTCTGGACTTTGTTCAGCATCTCTGCCCATTATCTGGCTTCGGTCCAGTACACAGAAATTATGAATTTTTTTTTCCTTTCATTAACCATGTTTTCACGTGTATTACTCAGTCTACAAAGGCTGTCTAAACTTGAATTAATTTGCCTTATATAAATATGACATTTTCTGTGTAGAGCCCTTGTAACCTTGAGAGAGTGCTGATTTGTTATAATAAATGAATTGTACCGTTGACCAATATATAGCCACCCATACCAGAACTTGCTGTCTTGATGGATCACAGACTTGTGGTTCTTATCCACTCCATTAATCGGAGACTGAGAAATTAACTATTTAGTGTACCAAAAGCCCTATTTGCAATCAGATCCAAATCAGTGCATAGTCATTTTAACAAAAAGCCTCTCGCACACACAATGATGGACCATATCAAAACCATCAAATCATTACAGAGCAGTCACAAGGACATTATCAACGTCACTTTGAGACAAACTATCACCCATTTAATCATGTCCTTAGTAACAGAATGTATCCATGAACTACAGGCTTCGTGCATGCATTATATTGTCTCTGTTCTCTTAAAAACACATTTATCTTTAGGGTTAAAGTGTGACCAAACTTAGAGTTTCTGAAAGTGTGTTGCCAAACAACATTCTGAAATTCACCGTGACTAAAATAGACACCCTATAAAGAAAATTACATAGAGAAAACAGTAAAAGCTCTTGTTTCCCCAAAGGTTTTCTAAAGCCTGAATTGTTGACAGTAATGTTTGTCTTCAGCAACAAAAGAAGTCTCTTCTCTTTTTCCTAAGTGGGTTTTTTCCCCCAACCAGACCCCATAGTGAGCAGCAGGCACCTTTTATTGATCAACACAAAGTCCCAAATAAATGAGTGCAGAATGAGAGCTATGCTCCAGGGAGTTCACGGGAGCTGGAGCTCCATAGGTTCCCATCAATTTTAATCACTTCACTAATGAAGAGGCTCCTCTCTGTTGGATGTCCATAACTCACTGTGCCAGAGCTACCTCCACTACCTCAATCAAATCATTCCACACAGCCCGCTTCTCATCACAACTCTAATGACCTTTTCAAAAATAAACAATGCCTGCATTAACATAGCTGAAAAATTGTTAGACATAAATAGAAAAGTTAAATGTTTTGTAAAAAAGAATACGCACCATAAAGATTGAGTTAATCAAGTTCATTTCAATGTGGTTTCCAAGACACAAAGTATTTTAGTTGTGAATTCAAAATTGGTAAATTAGATTTCAACATTTAAAATGGGACTTTGTCTGATGGATTGTCAGTAACAATAATTAAACTGATAGTTATTTGTCAACAAACCTTTAGTTATTAGAGGAAAAAAATAATCTCATTTTATTAAACACATTTTTTTTTTGTTTTTTGTTAGGGGCTAGAATGGAATTTATATTTGCAGTATTTATTCTTTGAAATGTTTAAAAATGGTGTCTTACTAACAATGTCTTATAATTACACTTTTAAAGCTAATATTCTATTCATCTTGTTTATATTTTGATCTTTTTCTCCAAGGTGTCAATAAGTAAATACAACTTCAAGTTCACAAACATAACTTTAGAGATATGAGGCTTCCTGTGGAGAAGCTCTTGGTGCTGTGATGATGTGTAATCTCTTCCTCTCATCCTTTTTGACCCTCTAAGTATTTTAGAAGTTATTGAAACTCCAGAAGTCTGCAAACTAGTGCTTCATGCACAAACACACACACACACACACACACACACACATACACACGTGTGCAATCATATTTTACTTCTCGTGACGTCCAGAATCTTTCTTCAGCATCTGCTCCACTCACTGTAGGTAAGGGAAAAAATCCATCACCTTCCCCCTGGGTTTGCATAAGCCTCTCAAAGAGGTGAGTCACTGCCATTGGGCTATTTGTTGCCACGTTCTGGGATTTTTCCTGTCTTTTCAAATTTGATACCAGACCTCTCTCTTGTAAGCATCTTGGCAATGTCTCTGGTTTGAACTGGGATGATGAAACGAGAATCATTAGGTATTAAAATCAAAAGGTGTCTTTTTGTTTTTCTGTACTGAATGTTATTTGCTGTATAAGCATTCAGATTCTATTTAGTAACTAAAGGCTATGCTGAATGCCTTTAATAAAATGCAGCTGAGAGACATACAACATAAATGAAAGCCATCAAAGATCATTTGATTCAATTCAACAGTGGCTCAGTAGTAATGTGTACACTATTATGTGGAGACATTTGCTCTTGTCTGAAAACACAGTTTAACTAGAGCACTCTCTGGGTGATCTATCAACTGGAACACATTAAATTCACTGTGATTAACAGCTTGCTCAGAGTGCCTATGGTGAACATTGATGTTTGATCTCTCATTTGTGATAGCACATGGGGCACTCTTTGTGTGTTGTTGTTGTAGCCTGTGGGCACAGTGCGCTGTGTACAGGGGCAGTGCGCCAACTGGACAGAGACATTGCTCTCGTCTCTGCAGCTGGCCTGACCTGCTCTTACATCCATATTAAGACTGGATGTGGCCAGTGTTGCACTTTCAGCATCAGATGGGAAATTCTCATTCTCCATGACACATTGTTGCATTAAAGAGCTGAATGCTGCCGTAGATTCTAAAACCAAATCAACAAATAATAAATGAAAAATCCGCTCCAGGGTTGTAAATCTTTTGCACTTGACAGACAAGGATGAAATATTTCTCTGCGCTGAACTAAAATTAAAGAGAAAGATAATGACTACAACCTGATGAATGAGTTTGCGTGGCAGGTATGTCTATGTTAAGATGCATTGGTTATTATCGATCAGACTAAACAACCTGATGGAACTGACTGAAAGTCACCTTGATACAATTCTGGCTATCAATCATTTGGAGTGCACTCTTAGTCATGGCTGGCAGTGCCATTAGCATCACCGTGGCATTGTTTGGTGAAGACGACAGGGCTGTTCCGCTGTGATTAACACAAGGAAGAATCATATCCTCCTGTCCCACTGCAGCATCTATTGTTTCCCATTTAGCTCACTAATCTCCCCCTGGAAGCTTCATCTCTGCATTTCGACTATCCCAAAATGTCTCACACGTCACTGTGAAAGTGTCTATGTATGAGATACAGTACGCCTGCATCTGCGCTTGTATGTTTAAGCCTCGGAATTTTAAAGCACTTGTATCACAAAGAGGAAATCTACCATGGATAATTCATTGAGAAAAAGGTGAGGAGAAGCCAGAAGATTGTTTTGGGTTTTTATTCTCCCACAAACAGACCTCTTAAGCTTTTATTGTTTTAAGAACAGCCTTGAATGTTCAAAAAGGACTTACATTAACTGAATTACAGCTCAGATAAACTTCCATGAATTCGTGTTTTATCTGTAAGCAATAACAGTATCAGACCTGGGCACATATTTCGATTAGCTACAGCATTAAAACCACCTTCCTCATGAAGTGATGATTCTCCCAACAATACCAAAATAACTTCACTTCACTGAGATGTTGTCAGGCAATCATTTTGGTAATCATTGTTTTCTTTTATTCTTCTTTGTATACTTTTAACCATTTTATTTTAATTTTGAGTTTTTCCTAATTTAATCCGATTTTGTGTTTTGTTTTTTTTTTCATTTTCATCTTTAACTTGAGCTGTGTTCATCCTAATTTCTGTAAAGCCTTTCAAGTTTACACTTGTGTTTAAAGGGGGCTTCGGCTTCATTAATACCATTGAGATGGACGGAATCCCTGACGGAGCTAGAATATTTTACATGGGTGGCAAAGGAGGAGCAAGAGGTCTAGATAGGATGGTATTAGTTGTGTTTATATGGAGAACTTTTGATCCAGTCAAACGTCCAATCACCATAAAATGTGTAATGTAGAGAAAAATGAAATAAAAGAAATATTTGTCCATGTAAAAGTAGATATTGATTTTTTTTTTTATTTTTTTTTTTTTTGTGCAGTATGTGAAAATCCCTTATATGTAAATTAACTCAAAACAAGATCCACAAAAACATTAAAAAATGTACTTTATCATTATCCTTCTAAGAAAACAAATACAACATTTAGGTTAAAATCAAATAAAGATTCTTCAGGATAAGTACATTAAATGACTTAAAGTACAAGATGTATATCAACCATCTCTTTTAGGAGAATTGAAGATAACAGTTTTGGTGTTGTGAAGCAAAACATCTCACAAACTTTTGCAATACAGAGGACAACTAAATTTCTCAGATGATCATCTTTGTATTTTGATATATCTAAAATAATATAGTGACAGAATTATTTAATATAGTTTCACAGTGTTTCTCTGTTATATTATTTGCATCATATTTAGTTTTTATTACAATCACTGATTAAATAAATTGCCTTCATAAGTATAACTTCACTTATCCAACCTTATAACACACCTGTAGGTTTTTAGTGAAAGCAAGTTATTTTATTGTGTAACACCTATTGTCACTGCACTGTTATTTATACAGAGAAAAAAACTTAGCATGTGCTCCAGCTAGAATAAAGGATGGATCCATTTGGACAACTTATTATTACTGAAACTGTTTTTTTTTTTTTTTTTTTTCCCCATCTCACAGTGAGTATGTAATGTTGTTTAACTGATCAATCTCATTAATCACACAGAACTGTCACGTAAGCTTCAGCCACTGAAATGACTCTCCAAACATTTCCATGTTTAAACTCTTCATGAACTGCTCTGCTTTTTACTGTAATCAACACTTAATAACAGAAAAACAACAAATCACACGTGAGTCACCATCAGCATGTGATTAACAGACGTAATAAACCACAACTGTACATAGCTGTCAGCAGACATTCTGTTCATTTCACATTCAGTTTAACCCTTTAAGCCCAAAGTTGCAAAATAGAGGTAAGTAAAACGACCCTAACCAGACCAGAGAACCTAAACTTGTTACCACTTTCCACCACTAGACAGTCTGTCTGCAACTCTCTGCCGGGTTGCAGATGGACTGCCTCCTACATGTCTGTGACGCACCATCGCGTACGACCGCAGAGCACTATTGGAGGCAGATGCAGTTTGATGCAACACTGTTTTTAAGGGGCCCTAAGATTTTATAATTATTATCTTTTTGTGATTAATCTTTTATTTCAATGCTCTAACAGGCTTTTAGAGATATAAATTATGTGTTTTTACAAGTATAATTTATGGACAAAAGTTGTGGGGAGAAGGTTCTAAAGTAGGGGGGCAGTTGCACCCCCTTGCCCCCCCTAGTAGATCAACCCCTGAATTGAGTACTGGATATTGTGGGGTAGATCCTCTATGGATTAGATTGGTTACGGGAGTCAGTGCTTCTCTCTGAAAAATTGTATTTTAATTGGATGATAATGTTTCAGTCTGTTGAGGCTGTTAATGTATATCCTTAGCAATACATAATCAAGCATTGTATATAGACCAGCATAAAGCAACAGCCCTTTGAGCTTGAAACTAAATAATGTGCTTTACTTATAACTTTTATACCACCATCCATTTGTTAGCTGTCTTGCTGCCAATGTTCAGAATAGAAGTACATAGAAGCATCGCTCTGAACACCTGGTCTGGGAGCAAGGAGCAGAACACATTTGCCCCCTGGTTTCACATGGACTGCGTTCAGAGGCGATCTATGGGCCTCCTAAAGATTCTGTGTGGTTGGGAGACATATGGCTTAGGCAAGTGTTATGTAACCCTCAACCCTCACCATCTGCCTGAAGGCCCAGGTGTGCAGAGCCTGCCAGACTCTCACTGAATCCAACACCACTGGAGCTCTGTCATTCATGGGTTTTTAATCTAACCACCATCCCCTACAAGAGATACAAATAAGTGGTACAAATGAGTTGTATTATTATATAGACACTCCTTCCCAATTTATTTAAACAGAGGGCTGCAAGGCTGAAGAAGCTTTCACTGTATAGATGTGGGAGGGAAGGTATAAGGGGGATGGCTATGCCTAGTGATTGTTGACAGGAGGGCCCAAAGCTCTGAGCAAGCTGGGAGTTATTGGAAAATAAATCATAAATCATCTCACCTCTATGACAAGGGAAGGCCCTTGCAGAGCGTATCTCCAGTGTGGCCAGACTGACTTCATGTGGTCGCCCACTACTGTAATGCTCATGCTAATACTACTGTAACGAGTACAGTATTCATGCACTACATCAAAGATGGATCATTAAGAAGAAGGATCTTGACAAAGACGAGGAAGGAACACGTGTCCCAGTAGCAGAAATAAGTATGACCTCTCTGTGAACATCACTAAGAGTTCATCCCACAAACCCTTTCTGGTCCCATGAGGAATCTAGACTCATTTTCACCCAGAGGTGATTTAGCCTACAGCTCAGATCCTCAGAATATTGAGGGGGAAATCTAGAGTAAGACTCGAATCATTGTGGGTGGCTTTATATTCAAAGCGAAGAGTGAGAGCACAAATGATGCAAAACCAACAAATGTATTTTTCTTTACAAATACACCTCAGTCAGTAAGGTGGCCAAGCTATTAGTAAATATTGAGTGGAGGGGTGTCCCAGTAGCGTGGTCTGCAGATATTTCTGTTGAGAGCAGAGTACAAAGATGAGCCCCCATGAGGATTCAGGGAGAGATGGCTGGTGTTTGATCACCCATCAGGTGTCAGCAATGTTTCGGCTGTTAAAAACACAGGAGAGGCTGCGGCTCTTGTTTGTGCCAAGCACATCTCTTCAAAGAGCCTCAGAGGCTCTGTAGCTCCTCATTTAAATGGGAAAGTTTCTTTCAGCTGATAGCAAGCGCTGGTGGATCTCCTGTTGACACAGGACAGTTTCCCCACTGAAAACACATCACTGTTGTTTTTCTGCCTCATAGTGAGAAGGTGATTAATGACCGATTCTGTGATTCTATCAAAGCAGCTACCACGTTCTGCAAATCCTCCCTAATTAATAGACATTGTTCCACGTGTAGGAGAAAGAGCCTTTTACATGAATGCTAAGATCAGAGGAAAGACCGACATTTTGTTATTTAACATTTTTTTAAATACTGAAAACAAGGCTCAATCATTTCTATCAAGATATCAACTTTGTATTTTCCTTTTGAGTTTCCTATCTTTAAACCACAAGCTATGTAAATAACAGATGTAAGCCTGCTTTCAACACATACTTGATCAATTTTAATTGCCTCAGCTCTCACCCAACAGAAAAGTTCAAAGTATAAGAAAAGAAAAAAATAAGAATGAAGTGTATTCCCGCGTTCTATGATATGGTAAATGTTAGCGCCTGCTGCATCACACTCCATATCACTTTGCTCCATATGAAAAATAGTTTGCTATTTTGGAACCCCCTGGCAGCCATAGTGGATCACCATAGACCCAGAGCTCATTTATCTTTTGTCAGAGATGAAGCCAAACTAACGCCATCTCCTGAAGCTGCTAAAGAATGAGGAGGGACATAGGGAGGGTAAAAATAAACCCGGAGCGCAGGTAGCTACACAAAGAAGTCATTCTACAAGTAATGGGTGGCTTCTGAAAGTGGAACTCTGTAAGGAGCTGTCTCTCCGCTTTGAAATGATACTGTTTAGCGCTCAAGCGTTCTCAGTTACCTTTGCTGGCATTTGTGAGACTGCATACGTAATGAGAATCTCTGGATGCAAAGTAGATGCAAGTAACGTGGCCAATTAAATGATGACTTTATTAAGTTCCATTTAGATACTCCTGCAAATGTGATGTACAGTTTGGAGCTAAAATAAAGGGGCTTCTATATGTGTCATATTAAAGTGCTGCTGCAGGGCACCTTACAGTCCAATTAATCTTCCAAAAGAAAATACACTTCTGGTGTTTAACACTGATGTATAACACCATTATCACTTTATGAATTAAATTTCTTGTTAGAAAAAGAAACATGATTATGATGAAAAGGTATGATTAAATGATTGTTTAAATTTGTTCCACAAAGATAAATAATGCTTTCGATAGATTAACATTAATTATACAATTTAATAGTTATGCAACCCTTCATAATAATTTTAACCAAAAGCCATGACTTTTTTTTTTTAATCTTTAAGTTTGTTCAATCCTACAAATAGAGAGACCTCCATATTATCAAACATAATTTGAGGCTTATTTCAACAAAGTGATACAAAGACTGGTTACTAGAACTGGATCAATTAGTCATCAGAATCACAAAAGTCTGGCATTCAGAACCTCCAAATGCATAAAACTGTAAAGGGTAAAAAGCTTCAAACAGAGGGCAATAAAAAGTCAAAGATAAGGACACTTTATCAATAACCTGTGTTTCTGAAATTGTTTATTTAACTCTAAATTTACCATTATCATTTGTATTTTTAACTCATACCTGGTCTCTTTTCTCTTTGTCTGATATTCATTCACTCGCTGACTCATTAACACATTAAACACATGAAAACTTTTTACATACCCAGAGTAATCTGACTTTCTGTTATAATTTGCTTAAATTCATTGATTATCTGTTAACATAAAACTTTGATCTCAGAAAAATATATATGTTGCTATGAGCGGCAAGTTAAATGAATGTAAATCCTATACACCTGTGGTGCCTCAGAAACATGTCCTAGCAACAAAATGTAGCTGCCATAGCAACAACAAATTCCTTTATCAACTATGAAATGAATTTTAGAGCTTCAGGTAATGATAATAACTAGTATAGGCTATATAAGTGGAGCACATCATCCTTTTTCTTACAAGATGCTAAAATACACAAAATAATGGGTCATAATGGGCTGAACTTGTTATTTACTGTTGTTATGTTTGTATCTGTTGTGTCACTGCCTTTATTTTCTTTCTCTAAAGTAGTCCCAGCCACTCTTTTAAAAGATGAATAAAGATGTAATGCCCAGACAGTGGCTGTGTAATGCAAGACTACATCCCTTTGCAATTTAAAAAACTAGAAAGCACAAAATGCATTTAATGAAAGCCAGATGCATAGAAGTTTTACACCATGTTATTGTTCCATTTTATGGGAGGTGGTTGAGACCACATATGGGGTCATTGGGTCTGATTGAGAAACACGTCAGGCTTCTGCGTTCTAATAATTCCACTCCATGACTCCAAAAGAGTAGCCATTGCATACATTACTGTACCTGTAAAGGCTTTCATCAGGTTTCATTTAGACTGGACATTTTAAAAGTAAATCATTCATTACACTGATCTCCATCATCCAGGAATTCTACACAATTTACTGTGTACTGTGATGGAAAATTAGGGATGAGCATGATAAGCAAACATACACATGGTGTATAATCAATAATAATGCAGCACTTCTAACCAATATTTAAGATTTGAATTCAGAATATTTCAAAAGGTGTATTTGTGATTTAGTCATAGCTGATGAACTCAACTAATTATTACTAAAAAAGACTTTGACATTGTTTAATTTAATTATTATTCACTGTGTAACAAACATTCACAGGCCTCAGGAAAGTATTCTTTGTATCTTTTTCAGCTTTTTACATGACTGAACGCATCTGTGGCATAATAAACTGGGGTTGTAGCGTAGCATCTCTTTCTGACAAGGAAATGAAAGATCCGTCTGTGTCGCCTCAGAATGAGTCATCTGTGGGTTGTGATATTGAGCTGCTTTGCGGGCAGTATGAGAGGTATATCTCTCAGCATGGTGCGGGCTGATAGTGTGCTGGGTTGGTGTGATACACTGCTTGGTTGTTGTTACAGATGGATGAGCCCAATGTGTCTGACCCTTCATCTGCTTCCATTCACCATTTGCGTCCATGTCCCTCAAAGACGTTTCGCCATAAAGACAGAAAAACACACCGATAATCGACATGCAGTCAGTGGCCTTATCGCTGTAGCTAAAGAAAAAGGCCCAGTGATGATTGCCTTTCCATGCCTGATGTGGTCTGATGATGGCTCATTTCTGGCCCTGAGACGAGAACCTGATGGACTGTCAGAAGCCAAACAGCCTTAAATGAGAATTCAACAGATAAAAACTGCATATTGGGAACATGACATGCACAGTGGGACTCTTGGGCAGGTCCTTTAAGGTGGTAACAAAGTGTCATGGCTTTTGTCTGTCCCCCTTAAGCATTTAATAAAATGCCACATGACAAAAACAATGTCTCTAGATAGCAGCCTCCTCACTTAAATACGACTGGTGATATTTCCTTTGCAGTGTCATGTTAATTATAAAACTGCTGAAACAAGCTGCATGCATTGTTTCATGTTGCACAGCATTTATCAAAAAGTGCCATTCTTTTTCACAGCTAAAGATTTCATCGCATCTGCAGGACTTGGAAGCTCTTTGACTTTGATCTCAAAGTGTCGTTTTAATCAATTTCTAAAAAAGACATCCTCATTGTTGTAGCCCTCTGCCGGGCAGCACAGGGAGACATATGCTAAGTTTATCTTCAGCAAATAGATCAGTAGTCCTTTAATATTTTTTTGCCCTATTATGGTCTTTTTCCTATTGCAGTGCACCCATTTGGCATTTTTTTGCTTCTGGGCATTACTTCTTAATAGAATCGAAATTCCAATTTGAGTCTCTCGCTTAGCAGCCTTAATTTGAAGGCAGGCTGGCCACAGCCTTGAAAAACGGAAGGCAGTCATTTGAGTAGACCCCCTTCCCCCCAGCATAAAGCATAATTCCTGGTCAAGTTTTTTTTTTTTTTTTTTCTTTGAAAGCTACAGATAAGATGTCTGTATTTTCACTGTTTTCACTTTATTCACTTAGATTATGCCATTTTGCTTTTAGATATTCTACTGATCTCTCAGCAAGTTCATCTGTTTGCTTGCCTACCTCCTTCTGAGTGGTCAAGGTACAGGGTCAGCAACAGAAAGACGGGGCCAGGGTTGGTGGAGATTTACACATTAGTCCAAGGACACTTCAAAAGGATGGATGTGTGCTGTCACGAGGACCTGAACTCAGACCTTCTGGATGAAGGACAGTCTGGATTACAAAAATCTTACTTTATTGTTTACTTTACAAAAAAGGCCATGAAGGAATGTAAAGTGGTGCATCAGAGGAACAAGCATGGGACTTTTTGAGAAGCTTAAAAAAAAAAAAAAAAAAGGAAATTCTTACACTCTCCCTCTAGTGATATACTCTTGATGGTGAGTCAAAACATGAAAAGTTGTTTGAACAAAATTAGGTAATATGGGGCTCAAAATTGGCTCTTTTCTCATATGTGACTTTATAGCTCAGCACAACCATCTATTGTGCTCTGCCTCTGTATTTTGGAATATTTAATAGTAATGCAATATTTACATTTGTGACAGTTTTACAGAATGCTAAATGTAGAAATGTTATAAGTTCTAAATTGCAAAGAAAAATATTTTTTGGAGCCTTGAAAATTAAGCAAGAAGGTATGCTAATTCTGAAGTGGACATGTAACTATGACACATTCTGGTGTGAAACTGTTTTGTTAAAAGGGAACAAAAACTGTACCTCATAACAAGAGTGTTGTAAAAATTACATTTCATTTGCATTCGTGATGATGACTTACCAAAGAAAGCCATGCTTCAGTGATTTCTATGTTATTATATTTATACATAATTAACAGAGACAATATAGAATTAGGATTGCAACGCGAGTTGTGAATCTGAAAAGCAGCAGTTCACTGTGTGCAATGAGGATGGATAAATATGAAGAAAGGAGAGAGATGAAGAGAGAGATAGCTGCCCAGTCTGCTGGCACTCAGACCCAGCTGGGTTATAGGGAGGCAGTGGCTGCCTAATGAGCCTCTCTTACCCTAGAGAGCTCACCCCACTCCTCCCCCTCGGGCCCCTAATATAAGGATAAAGGACTGCACACACTCCATCACTATCACATGTGTTGCTTTTCCAATGCACTGCAGGAGGGAGATGAAAACACACTCTTTGTAAAACAGCTACACGCTCACCAGTTAGTAGCACGCTTGTAATGTCTTAATCGATAGGGGTAACAAAAATACATTTTCTAAGTTGCACTTTGTTGTTTTAAGAGTGCTTTCAACAGTGCTGCATTCCTGAGGTATACTTGGGAGCTCTATTCAGAAGAAACGCATCATGGTGTCATTACAAATGACCACCAACAGTACATGAAAACGATGGGTGCTGCTTTGTTTTAACAACACTATGAACACATTTTCCCTCGCAGTTTTAAAATTCATTGCTTGTCCATAAAGTTTGTTCAAACCTCATTTAATGGCCTTTCCTGTGTAAGGTCAAAACCATAGTTCAACCTGTGCAGAGAAACCGTCCCCAGACAGTTGTAAATCCCAATAAAAGGTACATGCCAAAGTGAACATGAGTGAGTGATTTTGTTAAGGAGGGTGGTGAGCAGAAATCCAGCAGGCCCGCTTTCCATTACTGCCTCTCCCTGGTGCCTAATGGTCAAGGCCTGTTTTCCACTGGGTAAATATTTGCCCCCTCAATAAGAAAAGAAGAAACTGACCACAAACAGGAATACAGAGGCCAGCATGGGCAGGGAAATAATGAGCTACTATCAGCCTCCCTGCTTTCCAGCCTCAGACAGACACAGCCAATGCTCATTAGAGCCTGGGAGATGTACGAGCAAGTTGAATGTACTCAGTCAAGTGGTTCTCCACTCTTTCACAGAGAAACCTTCCTTCATACTGTATTCAAAACAAGAGTGAAAGAATCAACAGTGAAAATATTTGAACAATCTATTCAAACACCTTGTGGATGGTACTGAAGGCAGGCGGCCAGAGAGCAGTTGTTGAGAATGGGCAATGAAGAGATGGTGAAGACTCGAATGCAGTTCAGTCGATTTTTTTGTCATGGGCTGCCAAAATGGCTTTGATTTACTGAGGGACTTATTGATAATTAATTGTATCATCTGTTTCCTCCTCCACACAAGCCAAGAAAAGCGAACCCCAGCTCTTCATCAGAGGCCTGGGCACAATTCATACCATCAGAGAGGGTGATTGGACTGAAGCTGGCTGTGCAAGCTGTCAGCAGATGGTGGCTAAAACTAAACACCTTTCACTTTCAGCCCCAAAGAGAATACAGTCTCATGAGTCCAGAACTTTGCCAACATACTGTATGGTGAAAACAATTAATAGTGTTTTTATGAGTGCACCACATTGTACATTGCTCATTTGATAATACAAGTTGTGGGTCTCCTTATTCCTGCTCCTTCCCTTAAACTGCAGTGGCTGAGATGAAAACGGTCTTTCTGATTGTCATATTTCTTAACTCAGCCAGTAAAATTGTCATTACTCATTTAACCTATCATCTAGCTTTAATGTTTCCTGTCTGTTTCACACAAATAGAGATCCCCCACACATCTAAAGAGTGGGCACTGTCTAGGGCAAGCCACAGAACATGCCCGTATATGGAACATACTTTTAGCTCAATAATTCATAATCTTAGAAGGATGCTGAATAATTGAAGTGAACTTGGAGGCCTTTCAGCTCAGCAGAGCTTTGCATGTAGCTGATGGATCTGTGGGATTCAATGCACATTACAGGGGGAGATGGGAAATATAGTGCTAAGCTGTGTTTCTGTTTTCACAGCACATTCATTGATCAATTATTCAGTCAAGCCCTCTGACTGTGACCCACAGTTCTGAGAAAAGGCCCAAATCCTCTCAGCCTAAGACGGATCTGTGACAGAATTTCTCTTATTGTGCTTCATTTCATGCTCCAGCCAGCATGCGCTCATGGTGTGTATAAAAATAAAATTAAAAAAAAAAAATCTAACTCTTAGAGAAGCTTCCATGTTGTTCAGCTGCGGTGGCCACAGCTTCAAATATTACAGAAACTGTCTTTCATCTTCCTAAATGAGTCAAAGCGACAGGGTTGCTTATGAAATGAGCAATGTTGCCACTTCAGGCATCTCTCTTCCTTTCCTTGTTCTCTGCTTGTCTGGGAAAAGAGGTGAAAAAAGGATGGAGTGGGGGTTGCTTTTTTACAAAGCTGGGGGTCCTCCCAATTGAAAATGGCTTTATCACAGAGGCCTTCTCATGAGTGCTGGATCTTTTCATCAAAGAAATTATTTCACAGCGAAAACAGCCTTGCAGCCAACATGACTGGGAGTGTCTAATTAACACAAAAGAAAAACACGCTTGTGCAAAGTCCCTCAGAAATCTGAGCTAGCCTTTAAGTATCTAAGACTGATGTTTTTGTGCAGACTGAAGACTTTGTCCACTATGGCTGTTTTTCCATGTTCAGTACAACTCAAAGCTTCGAATGCACACAACATGTATTACACTGAAGCTGCAACTTTTTGTATTTATTGTAAATCGGTGAAGAACGCAGAATCCAACAGTGGAACAACTACTGTATTAGTTGGTATCCATTTCCAGCTCTATTGTACGTGACATCGGATCAGTTGTTCCGTCTTAGATCAGAATTCTTTGCTGCTTGAAGCTAGTTATCATAATGTACAGATTAACATTGCAGCCTCACACATTCACTAACATGTCAGCCTTTAAGTTCTATAGAGTGAGTTCAGCTCTAAAAGAGGTAAATAAATATATAAGTACACATTTAGTATAAGGAACCTTTTACCACAAATTACAGTTTTCAAAATGTGCCTCACAATGTTCTTCATTGAAATTGTTAGTATCTGTAGTTTTTAATGTTATCTTTCTAAATTAATCTAGTTTTGTTAGGTTTACTTGTGTATACTGCTTTTGTAAAGCTCCTCTTTTGTGTTCAATTCAAAATAATTTATTTTTGTTCACTGTTTTTGATAGTTCCTACTTTATATTTAGTTATTAATTTTATTATGTCTGTATTATGCTGTGAGAGTGTTATCGCATCTCTTCTGCATTCTGTTTAGTCTAGTTTTGTAGTTGTGATATTGTCTTTGGATTTTTGGTTATTTCTGCACATCATTTACCTTACATGTTTTATTAACTTTGATTTTGATTTTGGTTTTCAGATTGCAACATTGCCACCTGTTCTGTTTCTCATTCACTCACCTGCATCCACCTACCTGATCACTCACCCAGCAGAGATGCTCTTTGGTTTTCTCTGTTTTCTTTCATATTCTTGTTATTTCTTCCATATCAGCCAGTCGTGATTTTCTGCCTCAGCTCATTTCATTATTTTGTTTTCTGTTTTTGGACTTCCTGTTTTGGCAGCATCTTTGGTTTTGTTTTGGTTATGTAACTTTTAATTATTCCTTCATCCGGCTACCTCCCACATTTTTCTCCCCCTTCAACTGTGGTTTGTGACAGAAAAATTGCTGAAACCCAAACATCTGCTTTTTCAAAAGAGGTCTAAAAACAAATTGTTATCAAAACGATAGTTGTTCCCTTTCTCCATCGGACTGTGAACGAGTGGGTAAGAAGCATGCAAACTGGAAGGAGATGCTAATATCTTTTGTGCTAGAAAACATGGAATAGACAAAAAATAATTTTTGGTTGAACTTTATTTAAATAAGAAAGTACTTCACTTTGGAATTGGAGTTACAGCCGGATCCAGTCAGAAAGACATAACACAGTCAAATTTTCCAATAAAGTTATATATATGAAAATCTGTCAATATGCCTTCAAATGTTATTCTTAGTGGGGAAAAAAAAGTCAGATTTGAATATAAATGTATACATAAAAAGGATCTACATAGTACATTGTGGACCTTGTAACATGGTTTCAGTATTCCCATTTCCCCAGATCTACCTTTAAAAAAATATCTATAGCCACTGAACAAACCCATATTGTTTGTTATGCAGAATCAGCCCTCTGGGATTAAGTCTGCATTGTTCAAAGCTCAAATAAAGTAAGTGTACCTATTGAGGCCAAAAGACATCCTCACTGAATCAGAATAGCCTGATATAAAACCGTTTAGAGGTCAAGCTGAGCTTTGTCTGCTATGATTTATGATCCACATGCTCACCTACAGCTGTAGGGGAGAATACATGTCATATAACATTGCTTTGTTAGAAAAACACAGTTTGATACCGTTTTGATAGATGGATTTGAAGTTACCCGGGCCTTCTGACATGAGCTGAGTGTGTTTTAGACAGAGGTGTTTAATCTTCATCCTGACTGGTAGGCTCCTCACGTCCCCTGAGCTCCTTGTTTTCCTGTATTGATTAAAATCTGCCCTCTCCACCTTCCTGGTGTAAGAACTCCTTCAAAGAAGGCTCAGAGGGATTATTCACTGAGAAAAACTTAGCCCAGTCTTTGTTCTGCCGGTTACTGCTTCTTGTTCAAAGAGGCAACTCAGTGAGCCAATATTGGTACAGAAAAAACTTAAGTTATGATGAGGCATGTTGTAGAAAGCCTCTTTTGCAACCTATGCATTTACATATCAGGTCATTTAACATAATGCAGTATCATAAAGTTCATGGAGAGAAAGCAAGAGGTGAACTTTGTACATAGTGGACCTCTTGTTATTACAGTTTGACCCTTGAAGCTGCAGACAGCACAGTCAATGATGAGGGGATTGAAACAATGGATTAGTTCGGAAATGAGCCCGGCCCTGTCTTTAAGAAGCGACTGACTGAGGACTGGGTAGCTTATGTCTTATCTTTTTTCACTGTTGCCAGAGCTAAGCATATAAATTGAACACACACACTAACAGGTCTGTGTCTGCGGGTATGTTCTACAAAGGTATGATGGCAACAACCACTTAATTCGTGATTAGGGCTTTATTCAAAGCCGTGTTTATTCTCCCAGGAATTCATTAGATCCAGAAGCTGCCTCATTTTTTTCTTACGTTCTTGCGACTCATTCCCCCAGTGAGGTGATTTAATGCTCGTCTCTGGGTGATAAAAAACTGAAGAGCATGACCACAAATACACAGAATACATTAGCTCTTTTTTTCTTACAAACACAATGAAGGTTATTCTATCATGCAAATTACCCAGTGCACCAGTACATTCCTCTTGCGTCTCATTCCACAGACATCAAATTATTTTCGGTTTAGTGCCAGGTGACTTACCTGTAGTGTTTTAATGCTGGCATTGGAAAAAACAATGTTGTTGTTATGACAGCTAAAACTATTTGAAAAAACACTCTGTGCTGTGAACTTTTCTGTGACTATTAATGCCATATAAAATAGAGAAAGTTAACCTTAAGTTTCTCCTAAGTTTAACTAAAGAAAAACACAGATGCCACAGCCATTAGATGTCATACAACGTATTATTGCCATTTTAAGATATTTACTCAAACATTTTAGCAAGTATTGACATATTTGTTCAATCAAAATAGGAACTAGATAAAGTTTTAGGTTTATATGTGATCGAAGATAATGCTAAAGTAAACTTGTTCATAATTATTTTAAAAAAGCAGTTTCATAATTGAGTTTCTAACATCTGTGCAGCTGTGCAGTAAGTTTTTTTGTGTGTGTTCAGTAATAACATTTAAATAATCTTAAATCTTATATATATATTATATATATATATATATATATATATATATATATATATATATATATATATATACATTTAGAATATATCTACTTCTGAACCATTTCTTTTTTAAGTTTTATACAATTACAAGTGGACAGTTTTTTGTGCATTTGTTTAACAGCCCAGAACCATGTTCCAAAATGCTGTATTGAGGAAATGAAAAATAAATCAGTGTGAACTGTGAGTATTTTAGAAGAGCAAACCTTATTTATCAATTTAATCCCCACCTCAAGACAAATATACTGTACTGGTTCTGATCAGGTAGAAACCAGTAGATTGTGGAGTCCCACAGGGGTCAGTTTTGGGACCTAAACGTTTTATTTTGTATAATAATGATATAATTAAAGTGTCAAAGTTGTTACATTTGGTCTTTAGTTCAGGAGTTTTATCAAAAATTAGAATAAAGAAACGGTTGAACTTAACCTATTTTTACCAAACTATTTTTATCATTAGATCGCAACAGAACTAAGTTTATGGTTTTAGAAATTAAAAAACAGAAGGATGGACAAGTTTCTTTGACTATAGATGGAGTTTTTTATTAGGAGAATGTTTGAATTTAGGTTTTTGGGCATAGTAGATGAAAAACTCTATTAAAACAAAGATGTCAAAGAATGTTGCTGTTTTGAGCAAAGCAAAGTATGTGTTGGATTAAAGTAAATTGCAAATTTTGTATTGTTAACTCATTCAGCCATATTTAAGTTTGTGTCAGGAAGTAGGTGGAAAACATAATATGCACTGTAAAGCTGTATTGTATGTTTATTTATTTATTTATTATTTTTAGTGTTCAGTAATAACCTTAGGCTTTATGTTACTAATATATTATGTGATGTTATGTTACTAACATATTATGTTTTACAGAAAAGAGCAGTAAGAATTATTCGCAAAGCAGATCCAAGAGAGCACACCAACACCAATATCAAGTCAGGGCTTGTGAAGCTTAAAAATTTAATTGAGCTACACACATTATTAGTTATGTACAAAGCAAAAAGTAAAGTATTACCATAAAGTCTGTAGAAGTTGTTTGTTTTTAGTTCAGAATAGAAGGAGATTTTATTTTAAACATCGATTTGCAAGGGTCACTTTAAAACATATGTGTACAGTATTTCAATATGCGGTGTTAAACTGGAATTCATTACAGATAAAGTTGAAGATGTGTGCAAATATTTATTGTTTTAAAACATGTATAAAAATTGAACATTTAGTGAATGAACTTGATGAATGACGGCTATTATGTAGATTGTAAATGAGTGTATGAAAGCTGATTCTGTCGTCATTGAATGTTGATTGTCAAGCAATTCCCTGCGTCTATTTGTGCGTTATGTTTAAGAAAGGGGCAGGTATTTTAAGATACCTGCCAATTTTAAGAAAATTAAAAGAACTTTGCTGAGACTAAATGGCAATAAACTAGAACGCAGCAGTGTTGTAAACCTGCAGCTGCATGTCTTTGAGGAATTTATCTCAGGTAACAAATATCCTGGCTTATTCACTGCACATCAGAGATTAAATTGACTCAGACTGAATGTTTTTTGCAGGTTCCCCCTCCAGTGATTTGAATTAGAGCAAACAGCTGTAGCATTTACAGTTCTGGTGCTTCTTAGTTTAATAATAATACACTTTTAGATAAATATCTTCACTTTTACTCATGTCACAACTTCTTGAAAAAGGCATGTTATGTTATATATTTTGTTTAGGATAATTATCCTATGGTCTTTAACTTTCTTTATTCAGAAAATGTTTACATCTATTCATGGAGTTAGCTGTTATTCAATTAAATCCTTTTTTAAAATATTTTCTCAACATAATGTCGCTCATTGCAGCCAACAAAGTTTTATTATAACTTTGTATGTTTTTGTTACATTTGTTCACATCAAGTTTTTATTTAAACAGCTACTTGAAGAACTTCTAACATTGAATTTCAGGGTGTCATTTATGCACATGAATGGGTTGATAATAGAATAATTTGCCTGCTTAATCAGCTTAATCCTGCTGAAGATTTTTTGCATTTGAGCAAAAAGCTTGATTTTATCTCTTTTACTCATTAGGAACTAAATTTCCTGTGATTAATTTTTGCTAAATAAATTTTGCTGTCAGCTACAATTTATTTAATCGCATTAGGGAATAGTCATGAAAAGGCTGAACTTTTGGGTTCTTCTGTACCTGAACTTTTTTGTTGTCTTTTATTATTCTGTATAAAAATGATACACTAACTTGTTTAAGATGTTAAAAAAAAGGTTTATATTACATTAATAATTTTCATGATCAACTTTTTTTCTACTCTCTTAACGACATTATTTTAGACTAGGGATGCCCAGCTTCTGTATGACATTGTTCAGCTGAAGGCTATGTGAGTAGATTGTCGATAACAATCAAAGAGCTGTACAGGATTTACAGGGTTTCTTTTAATCAAAAGAAAAAATTAATATTCAGGTTTGAAATTCTAACACAATCACTGAGAAAAACCCAATTTAGAATTAATACATTTTGTACCTAAAACATTGGAGCCTGCATATGTTACAAGAAGATATGTGTCTTGAGATGGCTATGTTTCCAGTTGGCATTGGGCAGAGCTGCACTGCACCATCTGTAGCAGCAAAGGGGACAACTGTTGCTCATTAAATTAGCCAGTTCCATCATCCTGATACATCAGAGGAAGACCCTGGATCTCAGTGACCTTTCTCTCCCACACAACCAAGCCCTTTCCTTCACTAATATAGATGCAAACTCAAGTAGGTCAAACACCAGGTATAAATCTTCCTTGGCAAGCGGCTGTGGTGTTTGCCAGGTATGCACTGCAGGTTGGCGTAACGGACTGAGTGGAGGTGTGGCTCAAGCATGAAGTGTGCACGCTGTTGCTGCTGCCAGCAAGCTGGGACCAGCTTGCCGCTGGCCGAAGGGTTTGCCTCCTACAAGGGGGACCATTTGGCTGCAACAATGTGCTTATGAAAACAGATATTTGTTATTAGAATCAAGCTGACTGGGCATTTATAAGAACAGTTGGGAATATAGTTTATGTTCTGGAAAGTACAAATCCATAAGTCTCAGGCAGCAAAGTTTTATCTAATTAATAAATGCATTATTAATATGTACACTGTCAACAAGGTCAAGGTTAGGATTCAGTTGCTTTTTATGGACAGCCCTTGAAATGAGAAAATGATTTACTGACATGGCCATGAAGTTTTTTACAGCAGTCTAATGTAACACCAGAACAACTGATTTTGACCTTTCAGGTTTTACTGCAGACAAGAGGTCTTACCTTCACTTTGTTCTAATATAACAATGAGTCCATAAAATAACTGTAATGGACAGAGCTGCAGCAAAGAATTTAACTGCTCAGACACAGTAACTTGTGTTATACAAAATCATTTAACACACACTGCCATATTTTACCATTTTTATTCAATTATATAATTAAAACCCACTAAAAAATTGTTTCCATGGCAATTTAAATAAACATTCCCCATTTGATTTTAAGTTGAATAGGTAAGCTGGAGTATACTGAAAAAGAAAGTCATAATAATAAAAAGTAAAGTACAATGGTAAAATGGACTATGAATTGGTACAATAATTTCACTTAAAGATATGGGGAACAAAATAAGTGGGCGAGTGAACACAAGCCAGAGAAGAGAAAAAAAAATATACAAAAGACAAAACAACAACTATACGACCAAAATCAAAACAGACAAACCAAACAACTACCCGCCACAGCTCTGCAAAAACTTTACAGAAATCATAGGATTTTTTCTGTCAAGAAAAAAAAAAAAAAAAAAAAAGTAGGGAATCATCAAGAGCACCTATCAGAAGACAAACTGAGAAAAAACATTAACAAACACAATACTGGCAACATATATAACATATAAAAACATAACTATAGCTATTGATAAACATGTAAGTAAACACAGTAACTGTGTACACCTTGGTGATAGTGAATATGAGTAAATGTGTGAATGCAAAATATAAAGAATTATGTGTTTAATGATGAGTGCAATTAAGCATATGCAACGCCCTCTCAAAGGATCAGAAGAAGAAGCAGAAAGAGAGCGCCCCAAGGCACTGAACCCTGTTAATCCATTGCAGCAAAGAAACATTGTTACGTCCTTGTCTAGGGGTAAGAAGGCAGCAACAAACAGGTGTGGTTAAAGAGGTTTTATTGTTGTGAACGAAAATAACAATGGAACAGGTGGCAAACGCAAATCAGTGTTGGGGTTATCAAAACTGCTGAAAGAAATAAAACCCAGGCAATTATAAAGGAAAGTCCCACCAGACAAAACAAAAGAAATTACAGGGACTTGAATTGGCATCTTACTCACAATATCCAAACAAAAGCAGCAGTTCCAATAAACTTAAAGCAGGTATTCTAAACCCAAAACAATTTACACTACCCTATCCCAACACATGCTAACCTTATTCTAATAAACATAAATGATCAAACAGTCTAAAACGGGAAAACAGGAACTTAAAGAGCAGCCAAAAGAGCTGAGCATGATCTAATACCAACACCAAACTTAAATCCAAAACTACTTGTTTAACTCTAGAAACAAATCACACAATCAGGTTTAACATTGCTGAAATCACTCACTAAACTATACAATATTTGCCACCACTAGGCCACAGAATGCACACACTGCCACCAAGCCACCACTAAACCCCCGAGCTGAGGGACAGCTAACAACTTCTCCCTCCTGAATGATCACAGCCGCTGTCCTTTATTTAAGGGTGGTGGGTAGCTTGCGCCGTGATTGGTCGGGTGCTTGGCCAACTCGCTGGGAGAAGACAGAGGTGTGTCGGGTTCAGCCACTCAGACACATGGAACAGGTGCTGGTGTTTGCATACCAGACGAGCCTCAGGTGGCAGCAATGAGTGGCTTCCGTAACAAGCATGCAAGAAAATTAATGGTTTTCAATCAAAAAATACTGCGTAGTTATTTTATTGATGATCTTTTCAGTCCCTGAAGAACAGCTGGAAATATCATCAAACATACAGGAATTTCAGTCTTTTAAAGAAAATCTACGCTATGTGATTTTTTATTTATTTCTATCTTATTGTCATTTGTAGCTTTACATTTCAAACCTTTCTAGAAAAATATCCACCTGTTCAGTTTCTCCTCTCTGCTATTTCACTTACTGTTTGCAAGAGTTCTAGCTTTTTCTCAGCACTATTTGGTGATTCTTCATGTTTTTAATAAATGTAAATGTTGTGTTACTAAAGTTCACCACCTTACAATTATGGTGGGATTTATTTAAAATTCACTGTTAATTTGATTACACTTCTGGCAAGGACAAACAGTTTTACTGTCAGTTTACAATGCTGCATTGTGCAAAGTTAGCAGATAAAACAGGATTGTTGCATTTGACTCCATACTTATGATATGAAATAATTTCTACTGTATAGTGAGTCTGTTTTTGAATGTATGTCTTACAAAATAGTCAAAAGGGGAATTTATTGATATGGTCACAGATGCAAATTACCTGTTTGCTCATGACCTTGATTACTGACATTCTTTTTGTCTAGTCATATCTCATACAAACCATCTAAATCCATAAAACGGACTGTAAAACATACCTTTATTTTATGTATCTATGTTTTTACACTGTAACGATAATTTGTACCCATGCCAAGAGAGGATTATTTGTCTGCATTTAGTGTCTGACTGGCAAGAATATTTCATTAAAAAAAATAAAAAACTTAACAAATCTGAATCAAACACTTTAAGCATAAAAGCACAGGAAAAAACAAAACATGTTTTGTTTTTATTTTTTTTGGCTTTTTAGTCTCTGAATTGTCTTCAAAATGGAGCATTGACACAAATAAAGAATGCATAGAGAGGTGTACCATAAGTTTCAAAGGTTGAGGAGAGTTAGCAGAGGTTGCTGTGCTTAGCCACTTAAAAAAATGAAGGCCTGTATTGAGTTTGTAGGCCCGCAGCTCTAGGCAAAGGTGATAAATCCACCTGTGAGAGAGCTTGTATCAGGCAGACCCAGGCCACTGGCAGATAAATCGACTAGCCTGTGCCCTGACTGGGAGATGCACCCCTGTGGGCTTCCCTGCCGCTGAGAGTTATATTTCCAGTTCTGTCCCTAGTAGGCTGGAGCAGTGCTTCAGGATACGAGCAAGCTAAATGAAACACTAATGCACCAAGTTTCCCATCAGAAATTTCCATAATTCATTTCCACACATTTCCTTGAGAGTACACTGTGGGATTTGAGGGAGGGGCTGGGAATCTAAATGTACCAGCTGTGTGAAAAGAGGTGTCTGATCAACAACTAGTGGCTGGATCCTTATGTGAATTTCTGAGAGCAAGCACGGGACCTTACAGGTGTATTCCCTATCTTTCTAACAGGATTTTTTTTCATCATTGTGAAGAGGGTTAGTGCAGTCAAAATCTGCTTTGCATCCTCCCTCACCCTTTTTTAGTTTAGAGCTTTTACAGTTGAGAAAATCTATTATTTTATGTTGCACATTTCAAAGAAATCCCCGTTCTCAGCCATTTCATTTTCATCAATAAATAAGCCAGATTCTGCTCTTTCATTCAAGTACTTGAATCTATGTTGAATGATTTGAGAGGCTTAAAACTGCTTCAGCAGTTCTCTTTGTGCTCCTGGTTAAATGTTTCCCTTCAGTTTGTTTTTGTTGCTGTTAAACTACTTACTAAAACCATTTGTTCTCTGGAAAAATAATTCTCTCTTGGATTGCAGTGCAATGAAGCTATTACTTTTGATGTTGTTCTCTCAGAACAAAGGCTTCTTGTATCTGTTGGTTTATTGAACCAAAGCCTGAGATGTCCAATAATACACTCTGCTCAAAAGTTCAGAAAATGTTTCATAAAAGGACATTTTCAAGCTCTGGATTCTTTTAAACTATATTTGTCTTTAACTCTTTTTTTTCGAGCTTTATCTGTTGTTTTTCTATCTAACATCTAACCCAAAATTATGACGAAAATGATACTTTCTCAACTTCTCACAGATTGCAAATAAATGAAACTTATTTTATAATGATACTATTTAAGAAAACTGCAAAATCTTCCAGTTTTAATTGAGCCATAATGAAGCTTCGCATGCATTGTTGGATGGAGAACAAGTGGTTTGTACCATCAGTGTTTAGAACACAGAAATAGTCTAAACACCAGGTGCTGTACAACAATATTCCCTGCAGTGTGATGAATTGGTTGACTAAAGAGGGTATTCATCCAAAAGCACCACAGTCTGCAATATATGATTGCTAAACCTGACAAAGTCAAAGAGAAATAGTGTGTCCTTACAACTTGTGATACATCAACCTGATTTTGAAAGATTTTAGTGACATCAGTTTCACACCAACATTATTCCACAAGTCCAAAAAGATATTTTTTCTGTCAAATCTTAATATTCCTCATGACTGTTATGGGAAGGTTCAAAACCAAACAGTTATAAAAGAAAAAAATATTAGTGCAGATTTCAATGTAGATGGTGGGGTGTCAATAAAGGCCTCTTGCTTCTTTTGTCACATTGTGCTACCGAGATTAGTTTACTCTAGAGTTCCATTGTCTGGAAAACCATCCTGATAGCCGTTTTTCCTGGCTCGATAAAGACCAAGATAAAAGACAAAACAATCCTCCAGGGTAGCTTTTGCCTGAGGTAAGACACAGGTGGATGGTGCCCAGAGCAGGGTCACAGTAAAGATTTATACTATGTACAAAGTAAAGAACAGAAGAAAAATGGCTGTTCACATAGCGTCTCAGTGAACCGAGTAAAACAGCTGTTCACGGAGTGAGGAAGTGGTCAGGTAAGACAGGCCTGGAAATAATAATCACAGGCCCATCTGCTGACCTGGGACTGCATGGCCCCCGGGCTCCCAGCACAGGCCCTCCGTATGGAGCACAGCACAGCCTTCGCCCCAGGAAACCTGGCCACGCCGCACGAGGCTGCTGACACTGCCACATGCTCTCCTTCTGTGACCGGGCTAGCCTGTAAGTCTGTGTGCTCTCTCTACATGATACACTCAAGTTACTGTAAGATGCCACTGCAGATACTATCTATAACCAACTGACTGCTATTAGTTGTAGTGTGTCCTGGGGCTCTATTTATACATACGTGGACCACGGGGAGGATGTTTGAACTTAACGAACAAAAGATCGCAAACAAACTTGTGTTACAGGTGATGATAAATTGTTTTACCAAAAGTTCCATTTAAAGAAATGAGTTCATTAGATATGAGGACAAAGTTTCTGAGTAAAACGGCCAACAACAGGGAATCAAGGCTTACTCTTGTTTCAACTGCCAAACTAGTTAATTCTGATCATTAATTTAGTGAGTAATAGCAGTGTAAAATGGCATTTTAATGTAATGTTGGATTAAAACACATTTATCATATTAAAGTGCACATCAGTGATTTCCTGGTTGTGCATCCTTGATAGGCTCTACAGGAACAAATCAATATTGTGCTGTAATTGAGCGATGAGGAGGGTGAGAAGTGTAAGCAGCCTAATCATAATTAAAGAGTTGGCTGTTAAGTATGAGGGTGAACCAAGACTGTGAAAGATAAACAATGTCAGCAAGAGATACTGCACCACAAGTCAACCAACTTTCCTGTCTTGTCTGAACTTACATCAGATACAAAATAATAAGGATCCCAGTGACAGTCATTTGCTTTGGAAATTCTGAGAAAAACAATCTAAACAAAAATAGAAAATGTGTTAAGCATGCAACAGTGACAAAACCTAAGATGATGATTGCTGAGGATTTCTAATGGGCGAGGACACAGAATCATAATAATTGTATTCTGTTCATTTTTTTAGTCATACGCGCGTACACACAAGGAATCTTAACATCATTTTTAATTATTTTCAATGTGCAGCTCATCGTCTGAAATATGTATTAAACATTTTTAAAACCACCAGATGAAGCAGATGAATCTTTGGAGTTTCTCAATTAAAGCAAACACACGAAAACAAGCTCCTTCATAATCCTTTTCTCTGTGCTTTTCTGTCTCTTTCACACATGCATCACACACATATTTTTTGCTTTATGACATGCCGTCAAAGCATGCAACACAAAAGAACCTTTAATGTACTGGAAGAAAAGTGGTAAACAGATTTGCATCACTACCCCACATTATCTGCTGACACCCTGAAATCATTTGTTTTATGCACAGTTGGCCTTGAAGTTTGCAAGCAGGTTGTCAGTGATGATAGAATTGAGGTAAATGGTGTAGACTGAGAAAACAACAACTTTGCTGAGGTCCCCACTTTGAGCTCGAAGGCAAACTGCTTAACGCAAAAAGGCAATTTTAATTGTATCGATTCAGCCATACAAATGTGGGATTCTCTTCAAAGTCTGCACGTCAGCATAGTCTCTGTCTTCTAATGCCGCCAAAAGGAGCCCGTTCATTTTGTTAAAACCCCTCAACTCAAGTAGACAGCGCACAATCATGGGAGGGGGTTTTAGTTTTGCATGATCCAACACAATACACAAAAGTTATGTGACAAGAAAAAGTGCAGATTGTTCAAAGCTCTGTTTAAATATGATCGGCTTTGCAAAAATGCAAACAGCAAGATAAATGGGAGTTTTAGTATTTGCAACTTTATGTCATTTGTCAGGTGGGGAAGAGCAAAGTTGCCTTTTTTACTCTTTTAATATTTCAAAAACATTTTTTTTTTTCTGGTGCAAATAATTTAATTCAGCTCTTTTTGGCTCTCTAGTAATTTACACATAAAAATAAAACAAACAATCATTTGAAGTCATTACATATTAGAAATAGCCATTTAGTTTTGTTGTAGATATTAAAAGCTGAAAAAAATGGACTTTTGTACTTTTTTGTGATTGTACATGTGATTTATTTTCATTTGTTTTCCTTTTGCTGTTGCTTTAACAAGCCCAAGATTCCAGAAATCAATGTTCTGCAATTAATTTTTTTAAAAAACTGTTAATAAAGCTAAATTGTTGTATTTAAAAATTGGAACTAACTACATAAAAGTTTCAGAAATCCATAAATGTGTTTGCTTTGTGCTAAGCTTTAACCCTAAATGTGCATTTTTTAAGATCTGAAGACAATGGATGTAGACATGTAAGTCTGTTTTGTTTACACATCCGACTTATCTGGCTCTACAAGGCTGCCTTACACTGACATGCAGTAGATGACAATCCCGGGAAGTTGCGAATGGTCACTTCGCAGGTAGAGCTGGGAACACCATGAGGGATTGGTTCAGTGTGGCTGTCATAAGACATTACCAGACGACACATACAGCTCCACAGACACCACAAGCCCATGAAGATGATCACATTTGATACACAGATGACATCCTATCCCTGCTGTGACAACACAGGCTCATTTTTCTGCTCTGACATCCGTTGCTGTGTGGGTGTTATTCAAGTCAAATCTATCATTTTAATGGAGAAGTAGTCAGACCTGAGGATTATTCGAGGGATAAATATATCATAGTCTGTTCATTCTGTATCGACCAAGTGTCACTATGCCCAGACTAACGCGTTCATGGCAAAACCCGTTAGATATCATAAAGCACATATAGACCCAGTAGGCCCCAAGACATAAAAACAACAAGCAAGCAAACTGTACAACCATTTGCATAGGCTCAGATAACAAGCTCTTTAACATATTCACAGTAGGACAATAAACAGGGTAATTACATTATCCTTAGTGAACACAAAGATACAATAGACCCATCAATTAAAATATCCTCAGGACTGCTGTTGTTTAGCACCATGAGTGTAACAAAGTGAATTGTCCACCATGATTTTAGCTTTTTGTAAATGTCTTTGGCACAACCCATGTGATGAAACTCCAATTTGCTGGTAACCAGTGCACAGGGGCACAATGGAGTACTCCAGCATATTGCTTAAGCCATGGCCTCTGAAAGCGCACTAATTGCATCTGGGATTTGGTTATCCAATCCCACAGTGCATTGCAGCCGAGCAAGGAGCAGGGGGGTGAATTAGAGGCTGGCGGGGTGAAGCTTCTGCTTGCTGAAGCCTTGACAGTGCTTTGTACTGAATGATTGTTCTCCAGACAGCTGACGGAGGTAGCGGTGCACACAGTGTTGTTTGAAAGCCCAAAAGGATATGCGGCTGCATCATCAAAGTCCAGCAAGTCTTCCATGTGTCAGGGAGAGATTATGTTCTTCCAGAGAGGGCAACGTCTCTGATCACTCTATTCAATCGATGGGATTTGAATAAAGGAATAAAAGATCAGGCATTGTGTATCTGGGTGCACTGCAACCACTGGATAGGATTAAGGCAAGTTGGAGCTGTAACACTGACAGACGCCATCAATCACAAGTTCCCCACTCTAGTTAGCTAAAGTTGATATTAGCCCTAAATAGGACACATCTGTTTGTTGCTGCACACTCACAGACTTTAATTAATTCTCAAGTCATTTTATTTTTAGGCACGGGTTTTTATTTGTTGCTGCTCCTGTACATGTGCACAAAAAATGTAAATTGCATCTTTCCTTTGCTCACAGTGAGGGGCTCACATACTCTGTGATACTGCAAATTAAGCACAGTCACACAAACACACACACACACACACACACACACACACACACACACACACACACACACACACTGATTCACATGCACAGCAGAGCACACACAAACACAAACAATATAAAAGTCACTGTGCAAACAAACTTTGGTCTGGTGGTCTGTTTCAGCCTTATTTTACTGGCTGAGCTCTCTATCATCGCTAAGCATCTCCTCCACAGGCTGTCAGATAATAGCTTCCTTTCTCAACTTTTGAAGAGGGAATGAGACTATTCCCTAGGAACGTAGTTCAAGGGCAGGTCTGTGTAACCCAGTGAGACAGACATTTGCCATGACCTTGGCTTCAGATCCTGAAAAAGGCCTAGCATGCATTGTACCTACCCTGAACTGACCAGGAGCCCCAACTCTTCCACATAAGGCTGACATTTGCTGATCCAACTCAAGTAAATGCACCGTCCTTGCCATCTTAACCTCTAAGTCTAACTTACCACTAATTGTTTGGACTGTCACTCTCTTGCATCAGAAAAAAACATCTAGTTTCTTGACTTGCAGTGTAATACTAAATCAAAGAGTACTATTACTTTTTATTCCTCTCTATTGTCTGCCATCCTATTCTCTTTTTACCCATCATGTCCCACAGTGGGGTATAATTACTCAAATCCTTTGCCTGGCTATGCTCTCCTATTATTAGCCTGGCGTTTAAACCCTCTCCCTGGTCAGATGGTCAGTGCTTGAGGGCAATATGTCACACTACATGGGCACAAAAGGTAGCCAAACAATGCCTATTGAGGACCAGGTGCCATTGTGATAATACCATTTGGCTGCTATTCACTATTGTGCTGCTCTGTGCTTGTTGATACCTTGCATTAATTGCTAGTGGTTTCAAACAATCATCTTAATTAAACCCATAGTCAAGGTATGAGGACTCAACTGTCCATAGAAGCTATTATATCAACTGTCTGGATATGCTAGCTGGCATCCTTGAATGACTAACATAAAGACAAAATGACAAGCAGGAGGAAACATGACTGCACCGAACATAAAAGAACATGCAGTAGCAGTGTAACATCATTACATTGGCTTTCCATCATTATGCTGCATGAGAGAAACTGCCCTTTTTTCCAGATATATTCTTGGTGATCAAGTCAGCCTCTTTAATGATGTTTTGGAGCCTAGTGCTCACTGAAAAGAATGAATTTGATTGGTATTTTTGTCATTAAGTTGTTCTTTCATTCTTTTTTTATACTCTGTTTTCAACATAGAATGACCAAAAGCATCAAAATCTCCTCTCATACTGTAAGAAGAGAATTGATTTCTTGTTTGAAAACAAAAAGACCTTCTCAACCAAAGAATTCTGCAAGTAGATTGGCAGAATATATGTTTTAGGCTCACAATTAATGAATTTCTCTTGCTCCATTCTATTATTATTATTATTATTATTATTGTTATTATTGTTATTGGAATTGTCCATTTAGAGTCATGCTGAATCTTACATCAAAGACTTAGTCTAAATTATTTACTCTGCTAGAGTCCTAGGTGGCATTACTGAAACTATATATGTACAGAACACCGATAAAGAGGATAAGGGCCTCTCTGGGTCCAGGTTAGCCCTCCTGCAGAAGCAGCTTGTCTTCTGGATCAGAGCAGCAGACCTCAGTCGCTTTACTTACAGCCCGCTGAAGCAAGAGGTCGACACACACCTGAACCCTGCCAAGCACAGGGTCCGGTAACACACAGAACAGCTGACATTCTTTAACCTCTCCTCGGCTATGGGCTCCTGGGACCCCCACCAATAAGCTCAGGGATCACTTATTGTCTCTCTGTAAGCACACTGTGGCCCTCCAGCACCTCAGTCAGCCAGTGTTGCTCATTCAAAACACACAACCACTCAGGTTTGTACGCTGAATACTGTACACACAACAAAGTGACACACTCAGACAATATACAGGCATCAGACACTGCTCATGCGAACACAGGCTGTCACACGCAGCCATGTAGTGCATCTCTCCCTGTGTCTTCCTCACTCGCTCTGAGTCAGTTTCATGCGAGTCAAGCTGGGGGTTAGCATTAAACTGGTAAATACCTCCATCTTGTGGACTGTATTTGTTTTATTACTAGAAGAGAGCTGCTATGAGAAATATGCTCATTGTTCATTATGATTTTGGCCAGAAATAGAAAAAGCAGTTTATTCTCTTTTTCTTTTAACACATTTTTTTTTAACTTACTATAATTTTATGGAAACAGGTAGTGGCGGGATTTTAGCTCAACTCCAACAGCAATCGCTGTCTTGAGATTAGCATGTAGGCCAGTTGTTTTCGGTGTAAACATGTTGTGTTCATGTGTGAAATAATTTGTCACCATCCGCAGCCTCTCCAGGTCAAAGTGGCGACAGGGTGACTTTATCTTGAATGTCACTTTGTTTTTGGTTGGTTAGACAGTACCCTCTCTTGGATTGACTTCGCGGATGAAGGCACAGGTGAGGCCCACTGAGGAGTAGCCCCCTCTCTCCATAGCGTTTCCTCAACTAAAACAGCCCTACATTTTAATATGCAACATCTGTGCCGGGAGAGTCTTCCAAAATGGCTGCTCCTTGGAGGATGACGGTAGAGTCTGCTCAAACTTAGGGTTGGGGCATTTGGTACTGCGAGGTTCTGCACAGATGTTAGCATTCACAATGTCACCCTGTCCTTTGCTTCAGTACCCAGGGAGGTCTATTTTAAGGGAGAGTATAGTATTTTCTTCCTTAGTTTCATGAGATCACTTTATCTATAACTGCCAATGTAACAATTCTACATAGGCTTGGAATGGGACTGCTCTCATACCTTACTGTCTCTTGAGCAGTAAGGTATGAAGGAGCTTTCTGCATGTTAATTCATCGTTTAGTCTGGTTCTCACAGGCTGCAAAGATGGTAGAATCAGAGAAGACACTGAATCAGTTCCATTTGTGCATTGACATGAGCTTAGTCACACAGAGATGTGTTTGTGTTGTGCTTTTACAAAGAACTGAGAGTGTTTTTTTTAACAAAGATGCAATGATCTAAAGGCTCCTTGACAGTCGACTGATTCGTAAATAAGACTTTAGAAAACGTTGCGCAGAATCAGGGAGTGGAAGACAGTACTAAAAGAAAAAAAAAAAACGCGAAACCAAAGAGAGAGGGGCATACAGGGCGACTAATGCATCACTTACACAAAGAAGATGTTCATATTTAATGCTCATCATTAAGGCAGAGTTTGAGCATGGAAGACGCTTCTGCTATTTTCCCACACCCCTTGAGCCAAGTCCTTGTGACAGCCCTCCACTGCATCCCGGCAAATTATCCGCATGAGCTACGGCGAACAAAAACAGCCCAGTGCGGGGGAAGTGAGGCCCAGCCTCAGCTCCACTCCTGTGATGGGAAGACACGTCACTTTGCATCAGCTCCAGCCCTCCAAACCCCATCATCTGTAAGGGAGGAGAACAGGACCACTCCATGGGGAGAGGGCAGTTCAACAGAACAAGGCAGACAAGACTAAAGGAGATAACGAATACTGAAGAAGAGAAGAGAAGAAAAGAGAAGAGAAGAGAAGAGAAGAGAAGAGAAGAGAAGAGAAGAGAAGAAGACATATTAGTATTTTCCAAGTGAAATTTAAGCTACACACACATACATATATATATATATATATATATATATATATATATATATAATTTGACAACATGATTTCAACAACTCTGAGCTTAAAACAACTACAACATTACAACAACATTACAACATTAATAAGCTAAATGCACCTCATTTTCAATTATTCTGTTTTATCACATATGATACTAAAATTGTTACCAAGGATATTTGATGCACAGTATTGTCAAACATCCTATAGGATGGGTTTAGTTTGTTTTGGCCACTGGTGGCCGTCCTATGTTAAATAGAGGCAGGGCACTCTCTGGTGGACAATGCTAAACTTGCAGGACCTGTAATCTATTAAAAGGCCATACCCAGAAATGGTTGATTTTGGATGTTTCAGAAAGTACAGAATCCTGTGGCCTCTTTCTCAAGGATATGTACCGACGGCCAAGGAGACTTGAGAAAAATTGAGTTACACCAAAATAAACCTGTCTTCTAAGATGCATGTGCTCCAAGCCTAAATTGGCCTATTTAAAGGCATAAACCATAGACAGCCTTTGAATAATATTGACTTGTAAAGTATGTTGAGGTCAAGGACAGGATGCTAGACAATGCGAGTTAGCACATGAGTGATGGAGAGTAAACATTTAGGTCTGGCGAAAAAAGTTAAAGGTAAAGCATTTTTTAGAATTTTTTAGATTGAATTTCTGGAATAATGGAAACAAAGCTCATAGGAAGTGCATAAATATTAAATATGTTACATTGAAATTTGATCAAAATTTCAATGCTTATATTCTATCTTTAAGAATTAATTGTATTTTATAACTAAAGATGGTTGTTTTAAGTTTTTTTTTTCACACAGTTCATAGTAAAATCATAGTAAAAGTTCTAGAACTGTTTTTGTTAGCTCTTGTTATTTCAAAACGGATGTGCCTTTAAGAAGAATTTAAAAATAATGCTGCGAGCTACAAACCTCTCTTCTCTAGTGGTTAAATATGATGAGTCTTTTTTCTCATTTCCACTGGTAAGAGTTACACTAAAGAAATGCATTATCTTAAAATAATGAAGCAACAAAACTTTTATATCAAAATATAGGAAAACAAGTGAAACTATAAGGGTTATATCAGAATTATATCAGTACATGGGTATTTATGCAAATGGTGATTTCCTGCATTTTTCTCATTTAACAACATTTTGAAAACCTGACAAGTGTCGAAGAATCTTTTAGTGTCTTTATTACTTAAAAACCTTACCAATAGCAGTGCAGTGTTTATTGTACACACACAAACTACATGCAGGTTGTCTGTCTGAATATTGCTCACTTGCTGTAAACCACTCTGTACAGCTGAGCACACTATCCATATTCATGTGATTTTTGCCGGGAGGCATTGGTGTCTACTAAAAATAGCATGGTGAGAGAAAGGGACTCTCACTGTGTATCCTAACATTCATAAGCCCAGTCCCAGTGATTGGTTGTAAACAAGTGTTTCTTTGCTGAGGAAATTCTGCATGTTATTGAGAAAACACTGGCAAATAATTGCTTTTGGGCAAGGATAAAGAGATATTTCAAGGTACAAACCATAAAATCGTCATGTGTAGCTCATTTTCCTTTCACTGGTTTGCCTGCCTCTGTGGTATATCCAGGTAGATGATTTTGTTGCATGCAAAGGGTATGCTGATACATATCCGTTGTGTGTTCATGAGTAAGTGTGAGTTTTAATAACTGTTTCAACTATGTGAAAGAGTTTTAATGATTTCTGTAGCTGGTTTTATGTAGTTGAATTAGCAAGTCCAGCTGAGGGAGATCAAAAACATACAAAGATGTTAAAAAATGTAAAGAAATCATGTCACACACAACACATTGCCTTTAAGCTTCCGCAAAGACACATTGCTTTTAGTTCAGAGTGAGTTGGGGTAGTATCACCAGCAGATGGCAGCAACTCTTAAGAGGTGGTTAAAGCAAAACCTATTAGCTCATAACTCACTGATGTTGGTGTTTCCAAAGAAATGAGTTTAAGACAGTTAAAGCAATGCTATTTATTCTACATCAACATGATAATCTACTTATTTGCTCAAGTAATTTTCTTTTTTTTCATACATTATGAATAAACAATAACCAATCAAATAGATTTTAAAGCAATTTACACCTATTAAGGCATTTTGTCTGTACAGCAAATTGTAAAAGAATTAATTGATTAATCGATAAACACCTTTTATGATTTTACCTTAGATTTTGAGCCTTTAAAATTACTCAAATAAAACTAACAACTATCACGTTCAGTTACCAGAACTGAGCAGACTAATGGAACATTTTTTACCAAGAAAATGGTAATTTGCCATTCTGTGCCATTTACTTTACATACAGACTTCCCTGGATGAAGAGGAAATGTGTTAGAGTGATTGCAGACCTGTACTAATGTGGCTAAGTTGCAGGTCATTTCCTTTTTGAAGAAATAAAAGGCTGTGGGTGCCTGAGGCTACACTTTGATTTCACTAAAACCGGACATGGAAACTGTCACAACGTGCTTGTGAGCCTGAGAGAGGCTTTGTGGCTTTGGTTAAGTAGGACCTATCAGACAAAAGGAGGATAAGATTTTCGGAACTGCAATCTTTCATGCTCTATGCAAAAAGCTTTACATGTTTGTATTATTTCTCTAAAATGTGCAGTCAAGTTTTAAAATGACATTTACCTACGTGCAGCAAACTAATGTGGTCAAATATAAATTGAATTTCCTTCACAAAAGGCCAGCTAGGAGAGGTTTGGCCCAACTGGTCGGTATCAGATAACATCTGATCTTTATTTCAGAGCTGAGGATTTGCTCATGATGTCACTGTGACTGAGGCTGCAAATCTTATTCATTTATTGATTTAATGTTTTTTTGAACAAGTATGCTACATTAATGCATCATACTGTATTCCAGTATTTATAGCCTAGGCAATGTACATCATAAAATGGGGTTTTAAAATACATAAAACACATTAACAAATTACACAAAGGCCTGAAAATAACTCCATAATATTTACTTGAAATTAAATGAAAGCGTAAACTCGTACACAAACAAAATTAACAAAATCATGCACATGAGATGCAAACAACACATGCACCATATCTAATAATGGAAAATACAAAAAAAGCACTACTAGAAAAAAAATTCACGTGTGTAGGACTGATTATTCTTCAGAAGGCGCTTCATCATCAGTACAAAATTAGCCCAGATAGGCTCCACGGCTGTGGGTGGTTAGAGGTTTCATATGCTGCTCTTTGAACAGAAAAGGACATTTACCCAAACGAAGACTCAAAGAAGGTAACATCAAAACTCCTGTTGGACACTCATAAGAAAATCTGAGAGGTAGCACAAGCTCACTTAATCCTTATTATCCTAGTAATGCTCGCATTTATCAATCAGATTTAAACACGTTCTCAATTATGTAGTGGTATAAAAGAAAATACACAAAATGCCCAATTTTAGTTCATTTTAAACCAGCAGATTAAATTAAAATCTGCTTGTAATCAATATTGTTTTCTGCAAGCTTACATTTTCTTTATTGTTGTTGGCTTTTTTTTTTCTTTGTCCATGTTACTGTTAATCAAACATTATGATCTATAAATGTATGGTGTATCAGTTCCTCCTCTTCTTTCTGTAAAATACTCCAGGTTGTGTGAGAGTTTTTTTGCCATCCAAATTTCAAAGTTTGTATATTATATATATAACCATAATATTTTCCATGTTCCAATGTTTAGATTGGTGGAATGCCAGGACCATTATAAACCTCAACAAATCCTGCAATAGTAATTGTCTTTTTTATTTTACTTATTAAAAAAATATATAAATTTTTTTTTTTGTTTGTTTTTTTTTGTTTGTTTGTTTGTTTTTTCACTATTTTAAAAACAAACTATAAGGACATCCTGTAAAGCATGTTTACATACTGGAAGTAATTGGCTTAACAAGCCTGAAATACCATAAAGTTGAGACCAATGTAAGGGAAATTTTTGTTGTTACTTTTTTTGTTTGTTTTGTTTTTGTTTGTTTTTTTTTTGTTTTTTTGTTTGGTTGGTTTTTTTGTTTTTGTTTTTTGTTTGTTTTTTCAAAATCAAGTGGCTCTAACAGTTTATTGTCATGTTCTGCACAATGACCAAATACTATGTGTAACTGTATTCAAGCAGGGAAACATCTAACATATTTGGTTACTGCCACCAAAACAACATTCATTTCAGTTTTGTTAATCCACAGGTTTTGATTTCAGAAAATACCAGGCTTACTTATACATTCTTTTGCATAATTTTGCCCCAACTTTTTCAGAGTATAGGTTAGATTTACCATTTTAAAATTACTGAGCAAGATTAAGAATTCAAAGATTTTATTATTATTTTTCTCTATTTATAGAGTAATGATCTACTGAGTCTCAGTGGGTGGTAGATATTTCACTTTTATTTAAATACTACTACTTACAATACTAGTCTTGACTACTTTGACTCCAGAATTTAGAATAACCTTGCTCAGTGACCCATAAGCCCTTTCACCTTTAAGCCTGGGGAGACAGAACAGGCTTTGCATGTATAAACACAGAACCCTCAAAGACACACACTCAGTATCTTTCTGCATCAGAGCATTGACATGTGTACCAACACACGCTGTCTCACATGGTGAGAAACATGTGCCCTGCTGATATCTGAGCTTTGTGGCCTTTGAAACTCTCGCCTTCAGCTCACTATATGAAGCAAAGGATGGACACATGCAGTATTGTAGCTCTTATCAAACTAGAGGCAATAATTCACCAACTGAATCAATTAAAGTTTTTATCAAAGAAACATATTAGTGATTCACAACGCCTCCAGCACATTAGGATACCAGTGCTGCAAATCAAAGCCATGTTTTCTTCCATTGTGTGTGTGACAGTGGGGTAGAACAGCAAACGAAGCGTATAATTATTTATTACACTGGTGAGAGACTTTCTGTTATGGAGGCTTTGTTGTGCTGAATCAGTCTTCATTCACAGTGTGAGAGTGGCTGCTCCCTGCTGTCTTCATGGTTAGGACACGTACCACATAACAGTAACCTGAACATGCAGTTAAAGAAATTCTATTTCAAAATATGTCTTTTGGCTTTTAATTTCAATATTAGCTCACATGATTACTATATTTGATTTAAAATAAATGCATTAATGTGCAGTATTTGTTCCTAGGGGAGGGACTAGACAAAATGCATCTCAGCAAACCCCTGTGATGCAGTACTACAGTGGTTCAGTGTTTCCCTTGCTTGTATACAGGTCACTGGGGCCCCCTTTGGTGCCAGGCCTGGAGGTGGGGCAAGGAGGCGATCCCCTGGTGGCCTTTACTTATGGGGGCCGGTCGGGCTCAACCCAGAAAGGTAACATGGGCAGCAGCTGAAGGTGGGAACCCTGGCAGTCCGATACTTGGCCGCAGAAGCTAGCTCTAGAGATGTAGAATGTCACCTCTCTTGTGGAATGCGAGTCTGAGTTGGTGCACGAGGTTAAAAGGCGCCTACTAGATAGGTGGATTCACCTGGACATACTGCTTGAGCCCTAGAACCATTCCCCTCCAGAAGGGCTGGACCTCTTCCATTTTGGAGTTGCTCCCAGTTTGTGAAACTGAACAGCACCCTTTGCAGAGTTTTTGGATAAAATGTTGGAGTGCACCTATTTGTTCTCCTGGGGGACTTCAATGGTCATGTGGGCAATGACAGTGAGACCTGGAGAAGCATAATTAGGAGGAAAGATCCCCCTGATCTGAATCTGAGTGGTGTTATGTTACTGGACTTCTATGTTTGTCACAGATTGTGCAGAACAAACTTCATGTTCAAGCATAAGAGTGTCCACATGTGCACTTAGCACCAGAACACTCTAGGCTGCAGTTTAATGAGAGACTTTGTGGTTCTATCATCTGACTTGCAGCCATATGTCTTGGATACTCAGGTAAAGAGGAGGACGAAGCTGTCAACTGACCACATGGGTTGGCACAGGTGGTGAGGGAGGATGCCAGTCAGGCTTGGCAGGCCCAAACTTCTTGTGAGGGTCAGCTGGGAACATCTGGCTGAGTCCACTGTTGGAAGGAGCCTTAACTCCCACCTCCGGCAAAACATTGACCATGTCCCAAGGAATATTTCTTCAGTCCCACCAACATGCCTTCCAACGAGTAAGCAGAGTCTGTGAACCCTGGGGTAGGTTCCCCTGACTCTAGGGCTGTTGGTCGCTAAGGTGGTTTAAAAGCTTTGCGGTGAGGCTCTGGGGTTGGATGAGATCAGCCCAGAATTCCTTAAGGCACTGGATGCTGTGGGGCTTGTTTTGGTTGACCTGCCTCTGTAGTACTGGGACAGTGCCTCTGGACTGACAGACTGGAGTGGTGGTCCATCTCTTCAAAAAGGTGTGGTTCTGTTGGCCTTATTAGGCCATGATCTCCAGCTCTTGAAGGAGTGATTCGCAGCCAAGTATGAAGCAGTATAGATGAGAATCAGTGCCTCCAAATCCGAGGTCATGGTCCTCAGCCAGAAAAAGGTGATGTGTCCTCTTCGGGTCAGGAATGGGTCCTACCCCAAATGGAGGAGTTCAAGTATCTCAGGGTCTTGGATATCTCTGATGGAGACTCTACATCGGTTGTTGTGATGAGGAAGGAACTGAGCCAATCTGTGTAATCTGTTTAATAAAGTATTTCCTGTGGGCTAGAAAGCAACCATGAAGCAATCCAAAATACATTGCCGTTATTACAGGATAAGCACAGAAATGAAATGGAAAAAACATAACCCGCCAAGCCATCTAAACTAGAGCCAAAAAGTGCTGTGACAGAAATTTATCAGCACTCAGTCTGGACGATTACTGAATGATTAATCTTTCAAATAATTTTGACCCTAAAATAACCTTAAACAATTTATTAAAAATTAAAAAAAGAATGGCCCCAAACTGAATTATTACTAATTCAACTTGAAAATTACAAGGACTTCAGGTCATTTTTCGCTATATACAGTCAGATTGCTACATACAGGTTTACTAAATATGAACAAATATATTATTTAAAGAAAAATACAGGAATCAGCTGACTATACCTTTGTAACCCTGGAGTGGTTTAGTGATTTCATAAGAATATAACAGGATAGAAAAAAAGAAAAAAAAAATCAAATGTTCGAAAAAAGTATTTTAACCTTATTTTTTCTTCATTTATTTTTTTAGTAAGGAAGTTTTTGATAATGTTGATAGTTGAAAGGTGACCAAGTGTATGGTGTATTTGTGATTGTTATGTAAATGGTCTGTATTTATATAGAGCTTTTACTGTACCTAGAATGATGCCCAAAGCGTTTTACATTACGCATCACATTCACCCATTCACACACTGCAAGGCGCTAACCACGACCCATCAGGAGCAATTTTGGTATCTTGCTCAGGGACACCTCGACATGAGCTTGACAGGCCGAGGATCGAAACCGTCCTCAGGCTACAAGACGACCACTCTACCCACTGAGCCACAGCGCCCCTAAGTTGTAAGCAACATAGTTTGGTTTAAACAAACTCTAAGCCTATTAGTGGTCTCAGACAATGGCTAAACATCTCAGAGAACAGGATACAACTTGTTTCTCATTGTTCTAAACCTGGGTTTTATCTACTTTCAGATTGTTTTAATCTTTTAAGTCAATCTCAGTGATTAATAGCAAGTTTTCTTTTTTCATTACTGGTCAAATGGTTACACTGTCATGTGTTATCATAGAACCCTGTTTCCCTGTACCTACTGTGCTTCCATAAAACAATATATTGAGACTAAGCTCATTTAAGCAACTTTCAGTTAAAACAATTAGTATTTCATTATTCAAATTCAGTAAATTGCCTTAGAAAAATGAATACAGTAAATTTTCAAATCTGATCAAATGTCAGTCTGTCATGGTTGCCACATCTCATTCTTGTTAGTTTGGGCTACCCACACTTTTTCTTTCACAAAGCACTGACTTAAAAAAGGACTTATTTTCAGCTACACAGTGTGTATCACAAACTTTGAAGAATGATCACAAAAGAATGGGAGTTGCACAGTTTTGACAGCAGTTGTCCATCAAGGATTATTGTTAATAAAACAATTCTTCTCATCTAGATAAAATGCTAAAACCCATACACTGTATGCAAAACTCCAGTGCTTGAAAGAAAGGTAAAACATTCTTAAGAAGAGCATCATTTAGATTGATACACTGGCTATACTAAAAGTGTAACCTGAAATATGGGAGTGTGAATGTTTTCCCAAGGTGAACCGTTTTCTCTTTGTTGGGGTTTTTTAAACACTTGAATGAAAAATAGACTGCCATTTGTCCTGGTCTGTGTTGGTTGGTTGCCAAGTTAAACAAACTGACAGACAAAAAGCCATCATCTAGCTCCCATGTTTACCTCCAGTTAAATCACAAGACTACAGGTTGTGGGCCATTTCTTATCTCTTGACCTCAGCCAGTTGTTGTGCTTACAACCTTTTTATGAATATATGATAACACAGTACAGTACATCCATATTCCAATAACATTTTCCATATCATATCTGCTTTAAAATACAAAATACATATATATGAAGTGTTGAACTAAATGCTCCCAGTTATCAGATTAGCATGGTTCATCAATCTGTAATTTTGTATTTATTTGGATGATCTAAATACAATAAAGATGGGCAATGAAATCATTACAAAAAAGTATTTCTTCACACTTGTGTCAATAATATACATGTTTAAACAAATAATTTAAATATGGAAGTTTTTGTTAGATTTTAGATAACGTCCCATCTTGAGATCAAGGCTGGTAAATTAAACTCTATCTCTGTCTGTATTTTAGCTCTATCGCTGCATAAGGAAATGACATTTCATAGCAATAGTTGATCATGGAAGTATTATGACATGGTCGCTTCCACTCAAATATGATTAAGCCTACAGCAGCATTAATTCTCCAAATAAATAATAAATAAAGAATTAGCTTAGCAGTCTACAACTTTTATAACATTTCAAAGTCAAGGACAAACAGTTGGGAGAATAAAGGCAGCAGTGCTCCTCTGTGGTTTGGATGTTGATTGTGTACGTAGATTGTAGAAAATAGGACAGTAAAAAATGACACAGACAGACCTAGATGTGTCTCATTACCTCTGCTTCTCAGGGAAGCTGATCAAGCACCAGACTGCACGTGGACTGGGCAGAAATACACACTGACTAATGGCATTATTCATTCAATGCAAGAATCCTTTCACACAAAGAGCTCTGATTTAGGAACAGGCACTTTTTCTGTCATAATCATTCTAGACAGATGAAATTAGAGAAAATAATATCACAGATTTTATCTAAAAATGTGCCCATCTATTTCAACAAAAAATTAAGTTTCAGAACTATTTGCAGAAGTTTTTGCTCTCTTTTTATTTAAGATGTATATTACATCTTTGACAGCTGGCTAGCAATCAGTAGAATGACTGAGGCTGAGATGCATTTAAATCAAATAGACAGGGGCAGCCTGTATTAACTTATGTGTTGAAATAAAAGCATATCCGACATGAAAGGCAGGATCTCCATGGTTTCCCCTGGAGCTGGGCCTCGTTGCCATGGAAGTGGAAGGTGTTTCTGAAAGAGGAAACACACAAAAACAAGCTGAAAGACAGTGTCATCTTTCCATGTATCTGATTCAAAGCTTATCTCACTTAATCTTAAGTATATTTTTAGTCTGGAGAGGTTTAGACATATTTCTTTTAAAAGTAACCATAAAAAAGTAAAATGGTCATTATGTTCCAAAGTAGTTCTAAAATTAGCACCAGTCAAACAAACACATGTCCCCAAGCACACAGAGACTGCCACACAAACCTTTCACATGGCCTGTGTCGTGATGGACTGTTTACCTAACTGTGTAATGGCTATTTGGACAATATTGAGTAAGCTCCATTCTGATCTCTGTCCTGATGCAATTAACCATCACACCATCATGTACCATATCCAGAGTATGATCAGACACATGACAGGAAGTGACTGAAAAATGAAAACATCTAGCTAGTGTGTCCTACAACACCTTTTAAAAATACAATAAATAACCTTTTCTTTATACCTATTGACTGTGAAGGCACCCTTAACCAAGGGTTAATGCATGAGAGGAGCTGTTTGCCCAGAGCACTGCAGCTCTCTGAAAGCTTCGTGTGGAATTTCAGCATCTTAGCAGGGTTGAGCAAGTTCAAACACCTTTGTTCTGTTTATGTAAGTCAGAGTTGCTGTGAGGAAGTCCAACCTATAGAGTGTTTGGTTGTTATGTACTAAACAGGTCACGGTTGGACTCAGCTCCATGCAGTGCCTGAGGTGATTGAGTGGGTGGTGTAACACGAGGCAGGTGCACAGGCTAAGTGATGAGTCTGCTACGTGCAGATACGCTACAATCTGTTTTTGGCCTTATCATAAATCGCAAATGTCTATACAGAAAACATATATTTGGTGATATAAAGTCAATTTAGCACCACTGCTATACAGATGTTGTAACAAACAAAACAAACTCAGAATAGAGAACCTGAAAAAGTCATTAAAGGATCGATTCCATCCAGTAAAATATTTCTAATAATTAAACAATACTTTTCCTTTGTAATTAACCAGTATCATCAACATACATGCAGAGCAGATAAAATGTTTAAAAGGAAATATTTTATGATCAAATTTTATTACTTTTCACATTATTTAGACATTGTTTTTAAAAAATTAGTAATTGTTGGAGTTTTGAATGATGGAAAAGTTATTGGTATTGTTATCACCAGTGTTTGCTTTCAATTTGTGTGTGTCTGTTTTAGTCTAGATCTGGTTTCAGCTTACTTGGTTTGGCCTCAGAATAATGATGAAGTTAAAATATATTAGATTGCCCTTTCATTACCTCCACTAATCTGGTACAAAGCTGAACTAAGCACAGTGTTTGTTTGAAGAGGAGGGCCATAAACAGTGATGTCATGGCACTGAAACAGCAATCTGTCTCAGCACCACCACTAACATCATGGAATATTCTAACCTCCTTTAATCAGATAATCTTATAAAAGTTCAAACTTTTTACCAAATATCAAATCTGACAAATGTAAACAAGACATGTGTCAAGTTTGTAAATAAAAATATAGGTCATGTTGTGTCACGCTTGTGATAAAATTTGTTAATTTTATAGATCACATCAATTTTACACTAAAATAAAACAACACTGACCAGTTGTTGCACTGGGTAGATCAGATGTTGGTAAAAATTATGTAACATGTGACATAGTGAGGTGTGAAAATGTTTTAGACCAAAATAGGAGCCTGGTAAAACAGAAAACAAGATAAGAGAACTGGTTTGCACAGACTCTTTCACGTGAGAAGCTGTAAAATGGACAACTGAGATATGGCAGGGGAAGGGAAGGTAGTTTCCACAATTTGTTAAGAAAAATATTTTCCTTCCATTTCAATAGTATATTGAACACTAAATGGGTTTTGATACAGTTTGATACAGACTGAATAATACTGAGGCATATTGTATATGTTCTAAATGTTGTTAATTCTGGCAGCCTCTGTATTGCATGTTGTAAACATGTATTACGTGGGCATAGTCATCCTGTTGGATGAAGGTAACCAGGCAACTATTTTAAGACACTTGAGATTAAGCCAGCATACTTCCTCTTTTGGGCATTTGGTGTAGCTCGTTGGGAGACAGATGTTTCCTACAGATATTATGAAGCCATTTCTAGTGATCAGATTTACTCTTTTCAGGGCAAACTAATTCTTTAAAAATACCCAACATGAGAAAAGAAACTGTAGGTGAGAATTAAAGGAACATTTCCAAATATTAACAATTAACTAATGACACTGATATTTTTGAATCTGTGATAAAAACTTAAAAGAAAATTCAGGATTGAAAAGATTGATATAAGTTCAAAGATCTGAAATGTAGAAAAAATAGGACTTAAATAAAATTTTACCTTTGACCTTTTACATGAACTTTATTTAGTGTGAAGAAATTATTTTCACTGTTGTTATATGTCAGTTTTATGTTATCCTTATTTTTTACATCAGTCACTGACTATTCCTTTTTAACGTCTTTTTTGCCAATGTCTAGCGATAAAGAGGATTTGTGAATGGGCTACACAAGGATCAGAGAAGGAGAGTCCTGCTATATTGATTTAAGGCTTATCATTGGAAATCCCTAAAAATCAGCAGTTGACAAGAAAGAGAAATCAAGTCTCATTTATGACAGGCAATTTCACAGCTGAGTCAACAGTCAATACAAAAGTGTCCGGCAGTGTCAGCCTCCTTTCAGGATCTGAAGACATCCTGTTCAAAGGTACTGTATAAACACAGTGGTTCTTTCACACTGGTGTTGGGTTTTTATCAAAGGTTTCTTAGAGAGAAATTAGATGCTCCCGTGTGTCAGCATCACAAAGCTTTGTATGAAACAAAAACCTTTATTTTAATCAGAATATTTGAGATACAGAGTTGTATTTTTGTATAAATGATTTTCTCTGTGGTGCAATTCAAATTGTAAATTTAAACTAATATTTGCATTTTTTTTTTATTTGACGCATCATCTAAGGAAAATATTTTTAATACTGAACATACATTTGTGTGTGTTGTTTTATCATATTGTCCATCCACAGCATTTGTGTGTCCCCTTTCACTGCCCTGAGAAACCTATTAATCTTTAACTAGTAGCTGCTATGACAGCTGGTTCTTTTAAGTCTGATCTTTATCTATGAAAGCAGCAGACTATATTCACCCTGTCTGCACAAATTGCTTCTCTATTTAGCTGTTTAGATGGATATATATATATATATATATATATATATATTTATGAAAAATATTTGCCAAATATTTTGGGTTCTTTGGCTGAAACACACATTGTGGATTCAAAGTCAGTTTTGAACACTTTATTTTCCATTTTAAGCCTATTTGCAGCTTTAAGATTTTGTTGGCATTTTGAGGTAACATCATAAGTGTAATTGCAATCACAAAGAAAACTTTTTTTTTGTTACAAGTTGTCTTTAAATTATAAATATATATAAATATATATATATTATAAATATAAATATTATTTTCCTTTCCTGAAAAACTGGAAAAGATGGGAATTGTGTACAGTTTATTTCACCTGCTCTTTAGATTATTTTCTTAAAAATAAATAAATAATGTAAAATTAAAAAAAAGGTTTTGTATGAAGGTTTTGTATTGAGCAATGAAAACAGGTAAAGTCACCTGCAAGGACTGTAGTGATATTTTCAACCACTGGAAAGGTCAGGAACAAAATAACAGGATTAGAGGAAATTTGAGATGGGAGCTGGCTGACATCAAATAATTGTGCATCCTTCTAAGCACATAATAACCTGTGAAGCACCACAAAAAAGTCCACTTTTCTGAATGGTTTGATGGCTTTTATATAAGACATTTCATCCTGAGAAGTGAATTTTGAAACACTGGACTCTATTAAAGACACACTTCCTCAGTTTTTCCATACTTTAATAAATAGAAAATATTGCTTTACGATACAAAAACTAAATAAATATTTAATTACATAAGAAAACAGTTAAATATAACTTAGATTTAAGATATTATAATGCTTGAAAGAAGCAAATCACAATCGCCAAGGAGATAGTCTCTTTTCAGGGTGGACATTTTGTTCACCACTTTAAAGCGAAGCGACCGCTGGCTGAGGTCTTCCTCTGAGATACCATCAAAGAAGAAATCCTCATTGAAGATTGGATTTCGGCTCTTTCTGATGACTGTGCTGCGTTGCTTCTGGAGTTTTCCAGGGACCAGAGACAGGCTGACACTGCAGTTGATAATCTTGGGGTCTACAGAAAGAGGATAAAGGCCCTCAACACTGATCAGACGAACCCGTAGTCTTTGGTTATCTGAACAGTATTCTGCTGAGAGTCTTAGACTGCCATCTTTTCCGATGGGCACCATTCTTTCCTTCATTACCCTTTCTCTTTGCAATGTTAAGTCCATGGGGAAGATGTTGGGTGGTGCCAGGCTGTAGCTGCTTGGCAGGCCTTCAACTAACCCTTCAGATGCCCTCCTCATGATATTTGGGCTGTTGTCTGTAGAACTGCCCTCATCTGTGGACAGAGAATTGTTCCTGGACACCATTGCCTTCCTCATGTTCCTTGACAGCAGCAGTTCATGGCTCAGTGCTTTAAAAAGGGAAGACTTAGCGGGGCACCTGTTCAGTAACGGCGAGCTAAAAGGAGAGGATTCAGTGGAAGAAGTTGTGTCACTGTCTAGAGGAGCCTGCCAGTTCAGGGTGTAACCTCTTGGGGAAAGCCTGGAAGTCAAGCTGTTAAGGCTGAATGAGGATGGTGAAGAGGAAGGCGAGCTGGAAGGGGAAACTTTAGAGCACATACTGGATCGACTCCTGGGCAGCAACATAGGAGAGGAGCCTGGATCAGAATGGAAAATCGACTCCTTTCTTCTGGTGTGGGGGCTCTCTAATAAGGTGCAGAAGCCGTAGCTGGTCTGGGCTTTGGCCAGGTGCGGAAGGGATAAAGCAGCTTGGCTCTGTGGATCTGCATTGGTGGTTTCCTCATCACTGCAGCCATCATAGGGGCTTTCATCCACACTTTCTACTTGGATAATGTGTGGATTGAGCGGCTCATGAAATGTCACTTCTGTTTCAGGGCTAGCCCTCTCACAGGGAGACACCTTGATAATGCGAGCTGTTCCCTTCTGCTCAGGATTCTTCATCTCCTGCAGGGAGAAGATGGTTGGTGGGATGCAGAACTCTGGGATGTTGTCAGGTGTGATGATATTAGGACAGCAGGAAATCCTCTTGGACTTGTCAGCTTTTTCTCCCAACATGATGTCACCGATTTTAAAACTGAGTTCTGCTGATGGTATAGTCAAGATAGAGCTCTCTACTGACATGCGGATCTTCTCTACCACCCACATGGGTCTTTTGGTGGTAGGTAGGATACTCTGTAAAGAAAAAATTATTTATTGATTGCTGTATTGTGCTTTGATATTTAAAAAAAACTCTAATCAAACCATGTTATAATATATAATTGTTCATTATTCCTACCTTATATTCCTTAAGATATAGATAATCCACAAAGTGGCCCCAGACTGGATGGACTGATACTTCCAGCAAAAGTGTTGAGAAACAAACAGTTGTGAGGTTCTCCTGTCAGTGCATGGAGGGTCAGCAAGTCTGGCTGTTTGAGAAACGAAGGCGGTTTAAATGAAGCAGGAAACCAATAAATCTAACACACACCCCCTGTTCTGCTCAAGCAGGTTCCTCCCACTCTCCTTCTCTGTTGCTGGTTCCCATGGAAATATCTAAATCACAACAGCGCTCAGAGCCCCCTCTCCAGAGTCTGTGCTGTTCAGCCAGATAAGCTTTGAAGGCAAACAACTGTTTTTATTTAAATGGCAGACTTGTAATTCATGTGTTTGTTTTCCTGTTAAAGTAGATGGTATGTATGACCTAATTCTATCAAAATAAAGAAGGCTAACTGATTAGATAACAATTTAGAACTAAAACTATCAGCAAAAAGTGGAAGAAACTAATTTAGTACATTTTTTTCCTTCCTACTTTATATATTTGAAATCCCCCTCCCTCCCTTCCCCCCTCTCTTCCAAGTGCAAGATCCCTCGGTCTTGAAAGGTACCCTGTTGAACTCTGAACAATCAATTTTACCACTTACTATCAGAGTATATATATATATATATATATACATATATAAATATAAATAAATATCAAAATACTAAAATTCTTCAGTCAACTGATCCAAATCGGAGACCCTGGAACTGGGATGCTGGGACCAGGGGGGCAACTCACTTTCTTACACAACTTTCATACATATATATATATATATATATATATATATATATATATATATATATATATATATTAATTTCAATATTTAAGCCTGAACTATTTTAAATGCAAATTAATAGAATGTGAATAAACTGATTTCCTTACAATTATATAATCATATAAAGAAGTGCTTATTAGAAAGTGGGGTGTGATTTCTTTTAATCATTGAGGTTTTTTTTTTTTTTTTAATTAACATCAGGTCATTTTAATGATAATATTTATGTGTATCGTGAACATTGCCCCTCAGGTGATCAACCTTTACTGAAACAATGTGAGTGCTACCCCCTTGTGGTGGGACGTGAAGCAGCTGTTGTATCATGAATAATTCATACCTATCACAGAGGTTTTGGCTAATTTTGGAGGAAGGTAAGCACAGGAGAAAAGATGCAACTTAGGTGCTTCATTCGTTCAAAGCATGAATGAAAAAAAATGAATGGATGAATAAATAAATATATAAATAATATAGTACAGATTAAAAAAAATGTAATTAACAAAAATAAACCTGTGTCTATTCTTTGTGGGCTTTCATGGCCTGCCTATTTTTGTAAATTTACTTCAAGTGCCTCTTCATGCTGGAATGGCCTGAAAAATAAAGATAAAAGCTTCACTTTATACAGGACAAGGTTCAAGTGGAGTGTCTTGGTTACCATGTTACTAGGCACTAAAGGACAGGAGAATGATGTCAGGGCTACCAGGAAGGTGTCCTAATTCAGGTACTTCTCAGAAATATTTTCCCAACTGTCCAGTACTCATCAGTGATTCAAGCATACATTTAATGAGTCTAAAAACCCAACTAAAGACACTTTCTAAAAATATATATATTGAATAAATAGAATTCAATATTTAAGAATACATCTCTGTATCTGGGGAAAAGATCCATCATGAGATTAAAATACACACACACACACACACACACACACACACACACACACATATATATATATATATATATATATATATATATATATATATATATATATGTATATATATATATATATAGTTTGTTCCATAATAAAAGAAAAAGAAGAAGAAGATCATTTTTATGTACAAGATTAGGGTCTCAGCATGGCTGAGAATGATTTCATGTCGCCGTTAGGTGGCGCTACATGCTCAGAAAACAGCAGCATAGCACGCCCGCTGAGTGGGGGATGAATCTGATTGATATATCAAATATAGTTAATATATTAGACATGTTTCACAGATTTGGATATCTTAAATCGTGAATCAGTAATCATTTACTGTGCATATAAATATAACCTTAAAAATGTTTAAATGAATAATAACTGGACTATTTTTTATAAACAGCCTATATTCGTTTCAGATGGCGTCTGTTTGACTTTAATGAGTGATTATGTTTCTGTGTGACTAGAGAGGTTAGACAGGGTTCTGTCACACTCAGCAACACCCTCCCTCTCAGTTACCCCATCTTGATCTGGTGTGGGAAGAGGAATAGATTGTCCTCCACTGATGGCTGCTCTCCTGACACGCTTTTTTGAAGATGCACTTCACTGCACAAATTCACAGCTTTTAAAATACGAGAACTCGGCCATTCAGATCTCTCATCTTTAAGCGTGTATGGCCTCGTTGCCAGGTTAATCTAATAACTGCACATCTGAATCCACTTCAGTTTATAAATCTGTCTTGATCCTTCTACAAATAATTATTAAACACTACGGATGACAGTGACGTTGCTTCCTTTTTGCGCGGCATAGATATGTGGTCCTTTTTTTTTAACCCCCATCTCCCTCCACTGTACGATAAACGAGGAGGGGCTTGATGCCGTGGAGGAGGCAGGCTGGCTGGCTGAGCTGACCCGCTTGCGGTGTGTGTGCGTGCGTGTGTGTGTGTATCGCTTCGCCTACATCCAAGTCAGCTCGCATGCTTTAACGAGTGAGAGTCATCAGGTAGGTTTGCGCCCTCATTGTTTTTTTCTCTAATATGTTTTCCCGTGTTCTCTAAACCCAGGCGTTGTTGTTGAAGGTGTTGTTCCTTCCCCTCCAAAAGGTCTCACTACAGGGAGGCGGACCGCTCGGCGTTGGCTCAGCAGAAGCGCTGACAACATTTCATGTTAACAGTCTGCAGACGACCTTTTCACATTATTGGTGTGATGTTTTCCAACTCTGCTATCGCCTTGCACTTATTTGGATTTGCCATTACTCGATTTGCTTCATCTGATGCGTCATTACAAGCCTGACAAGTCTATATTTTCGCCCAATATGTGGCTGCCTGCTTTTGACATTGACAGATATAAAGGTAACAAGATGAATATTTGATTGACCTACTTGTATGGCGTTGTTACTCTGTGTCAAATATTCAGGAATGCTTAATTTTGGGCTTAGAATTGGGTTAAATAGACAACCAGTGCTGCCCAGCTCTAGCATCCTTTCGGTTGTCCAAAGAAATGTGCCGTACAGTAACTTGGACTTGATCTGAATGTTATCTGGATAGGCTCAACATCAAAGCTGACATTGACGGTGTGAGATCAGTGCGCATGCAGGGGATCTAACCTCTGATGATTTAATGTAGGCTAACAAAAAATGTGGGGCGAGTAGGACGAGGATTAGCTAGGATAATGGTCAGTATGTTAAGATTTTACGCTTACAAGCCTTGTTGTGGATGGCTCTAGTCATAAAAGTCTGAAATTAAATGTATTCTAGATACACAATTCTGTCTTTAAGCCCAACACTTTCCTACTTGCAGAGGTCAGAGTGCACATTCTCCCTATTTTCTCATAGATGGCAGCAGGAAAGCTGTTTTCTGATATCTAAAAAAAAATTCTTCTGCTTCCCTTTGACGCTCATATGGTGTGAAGAGATATTTTTAAGGTGTGACATTTGGTTGTTTTTCACAGATACAGGATAGCAAATGTTATGCTATGGGGTAAAGGAGCCAGAGAGTAAACCTTGTATATCTTTTGAATGGTTATTTATCAGGTGGAATGAATGTGTCAGAGTTGGGAATCAGCATCAGCTTCATTTGCCTTAATCATCTATACAATTTGAAGAATTCCACCCCCACCTCTTTACTCCATAGAGAAGCTGAGCCTTTGCCATGAGAGGCATCTTTGATATTAAGGGTCAGTTGAAGGATAATCATGCCATACGGAGGAATTCAACCTACAGTGTGACTTGTTTTACCTGAGTGATGTAACTTGAAAGGTCATGCTGCCTCAGCATGATGTTGACAGCTGTGAATCTGGATGGCTTTATACAGCACTGACATGCTTGGGGCTTGATTCCAACTGGGAGTACCCATCCTACAAATGCATTCTCTAGTGGTACAGTAAACGTGGCAGGGAGTGTAGGATAAAAGCTTCCACCTATTTCCCATTATGACAATGTGAGTCCCTCTCTAACAGTTAAAAAGCACCACTAATGCACCACTTTTTGAAAAAAATAAAGAATATTAAACAGAATATTTAGCATTGCCCAATCTCTTTATATTATTTCTGCATGGGATCAGGTTCTTACTCTGAATTATACTAAATAAAGCACCATTTAAATGTCTACATTCTTGTGTGGACAGTGTGTGGAAAGTGTGCAAAGATGAGCTTAGATCTAAAATGGTTGAATGTTAATGAAGGCTTCAAACTATGAAACATTTCAATTGATGCTTAAGTCTAATTCAGCTATAAGACAGAGTGTTGAATGTACCTAAATAAAAGTCTTAAAACCATGCTATTTCTAAAAAAAATATATATATAACAATTAACCTCCTGAACCCAAAGCATTTTAAAGAGACACTACTGAACTTTGGCAGATTTTCTTAGTGAGGCAGCCCTTAACAACAGTTTATTCAGCATCTGTCTCACATCCTACCTCTACTCTTAGCTCTCTCCAGCCAGTCAAAGTCAGTCAGATGTTAACTCTTGTCTTATCTTTTGCCTTCTCCCTTTCTCTCTTTTCTTTCTTTGTTTTATGCGTTTCTTTGATGAATCAGCCATGGGGCACATTCATCAAATGCTTGCATGTGATGTAGTGCTGTAAAGCAAAATGCTTCTGTGATGCAGAGTCTTGGACAAAAATATGTGAAGTGCGATTTTTCAGCCTCGAGATGCTGCTGGGCAGCAACGGCTCCAGGAATGCACACAATAAATGTCACTGTGCCATCAAAACTAGTCAGGAAAACAAAAATTTAAGGTCAGAAAGTTTAGGTCAGACAGTGCTACTTTAAAACTTCCATCTAAAAAGTATCTTCATATTCCATAAATGACATCGCCACAACTATAGGACCAAATTAAACAGTTTACATTCTGTGGATTTGAGAAACTAGATCATTTTGAAATTATCAAGTCTTGGTGTAGTTATAACAGCTCTCGTGTATTTGAATAATGCTTATATACTTTATATAAGCAAATCTAAAAACACATGCATCCATTAGTGTATCAAAGAGGAGTTTAATGACAAATTGCACCAAATAAGACTATTTTTCATATTTTGGGATGTAGGAAAGGCCTTTCAACCTTTATTATTATTTACTCTGCACTTTAATCAAATTAAGGCATCTACAATAAGATCTGCATACTTTCTCACAACACAGCACAGAGGTATAATTAGAACTCAGGAGCACCAATGTCACAAGCTCACATGGAGCATGCAACTGCCAGAGGCAACTGACTGTTTCATCAAACTAAACACTAGACACTATTGACTAAGATTATTACACATTTGTCAAGTTCTAAGTAAAAATGAAAAGGCAGAAATCTAAAACTTAAAAGTTGTACATTTTTATAAATTCAGTGGAGGCACTATGCTGTTTCCTGTATATGTTTTTGAAACATTAAATATTGGAAATTTGCTTTACAGTTGCAGTTACAAGCAGGCACAATTTAAATGCTGCCTTTTCCTACTCATTGTCAGTCACTGAAGAGGCCATTGTTGCCATGATTAGTATTATAAAAACTTCTTAAGAGTATCTTTGCTACAACAGCTTAATTTCACATGCAAAGACTCAAATGTAGTTCCATGCTGTTCATTAGACAATTATTTTCCTCTCAGCTGTTGGAGTTGCTCCGTCATCAAGAATACATTCCTGGTCGGAATTCCCCAGGAAATGTTCAGTTGGAGGGTGGGAAGAAAGGGCTTTGAGAGTAGCTGGAGAGTGTGATTGTTGAACCATATTTAATGCATGAGTGTGTAGGAGGTGGAAACTAAAACACACCCCATGCTGTCGCTGTGACCCAGCCTTTTGTGTGCACTTACTAGGGAAAAAAAGATCTATATTTTTTCTCTCTCCACTGTCTCTGTGATCACAACCTCTTTAGGGCTTGGCTTCCTTCCAGATCTGGTTATATAGAGTGAAAGGTAGACGTAAAGCTGGCTGCTATACTTACACCTCTAAGTGCTTCAATCTGAAAAAGAAAACTAAAAAGAAACATGTATTTTTAAGCAGGCAATCAATTTCTGAAAGATATTTTAATCAGAAAATGCTTGATTACATTCCTAGTGTGCATCAGTGTTTGAGAAATGGTCACTCTCACCAACTGCAAAATTGTTAACACAGTCTGCATATAAATATGAAATTATATAGTTGGTCATTTTTCTTTGGTTAGAAAAATCTAATAATTTGACTGCCCATCATTTATGCTGGATGTCACATCAAAGTTCAAATGGTTCTGCAAAACACAATTCTCTCAAGCCTAGCAGTAGTGGCTGAGATGGTGCATTCCAAGTATGTACTGTACATGTGCTCCAAAGTGGTGTGACTGTGCCAGTGATGCATATAAGCAGACTCCAGAAGTAGGTCAGTAAATGCTGGCATAGCATGGTTCAGGTCAGTGGCAGCAGCACAGCCTGTGGCACTTACCATCAGCAGATCAAATGAGACACAAGTTTAAAGCAGCAAACAGGTTTGACTTCACTGTCGTGCATGAAGTACACAGTCTCAAACTGGCTTTGTGGCATTTAAGAAAAGACATTTGATCTGAGGGTTCCTTGAGCGGTTTAATTTATAAATATACACAAACTAAAGTCAATAGATGTTGTGCCTAATTTCATTAAATGTGTGTGTTTTGAAGATGGGTTGTTAAATGACGAGCTGTCATTTGATGGCAGGTGCTCAAATTTGTGTAAATGACTCTATATGGCACTCAGTTGTGAGTGCATAGATGGAACTGTGTTACTGATACATTTACTCAAAATAGCTGTAGTTATAGTTAAAATGTGTTTGGTTTTTCTAGAGGAACACTGGAATGTGAGGGACATGACCCACTCTACTTGAAACAAACTGATTGTCAATGGTAAACATCATGTGGTAACTTTCATGTGATATATTCATCCTGCTCTGCGAGGAAGAAATTGACTGACATAATGCTCTTTTGTCTCTGATGAGAGAATAAAATTAAGAATTTATGTCACCACGCTTTGCATTTGAGCAAAAAAAGCCTGCTGGATTACTGTGTGTAAACAGTTACTTTCTCTGTGCTCTTTGAGTGCAAACGACTGCTTTAAATAGTTTAGGGGTCTGTTTGTTAAGTTATAATGCATGTGGTTGCATGTGTCCATAATAGTCACCTGCCTTGGTTTTCTGCACTATTTTGTAACCATTTTTTCCACCAGATAATCAAATAATAAATAACTGTGTAAACTGTATTTGAAGTTATGCTCAACTGGACATGACAGTCTTCTGAATGGGTGTGTTATAATAAAAACACAATTTCTAATTATTTCTCTAAATACAATCTAAACTAAATGCTGAGCGATTTTATAAGATATTTATGGGTTTTTATGTCTAGTTTCTTGGATGGTTTTCCATGGGCAGTATATGAAAGTGTGTTAGTGGAATTTTCTCAAAGGCTCTGATGGCTTTGCCCCCCTTTTGAGCATGCTGAGTGTGTATTTTACTGTTAAAGGGGTCTCCTAGGAATGCTACAGGAAAGTGAGGTCGGTAACAGTGGAGCAGAGATCCAAGTGATCAAGCTACTTGCCACCATCAATCTAGATGAACGATACATCACAGCCAAATCCAGAGCTATAAGGGTCCTGTAATGCATGTAGTTAAAGATGTGAATTATTTGATACACTTACATGATGACTCCTTGATTTAAGATGGGAGCAGACATTAAAGTGGGCATGTCGCAAAAATGTATATTTTAGTCAGTTTTCGCACTGGTTTTTGCATAGGAATCTACAGAGCAAATATTGGAGATACCAAAGGCAAAGTAAGGATGGGAACAGCCTTTTGGGAGACAACCAAAAGCTTGATTTCAAATGTTTAATGCATTTCTAGCACATCAAAGGCATCCAGATGTGTAGATAGAATTCAAGGTGATTGTAACAGACTTATAGACATAAAAGGAATGAGATTATACTGCTGTTAAATTGAATTGTTCATCTTATTGATGGGGAAGTGGTTTCACATCAAGGTTAATTGCAGGCCAACAGGTTCTCTGTGTGTACAGCAGTTGTCAGACTGTTTTTGTGATGGCCTCGGGGAAAGGACCCCCCTGTCTGAAGAAAAGCACTGAAATTACTGCTATCCTCTGCTCTGATCCTACACAGGCCACAAGGGTTGCTGACCAAGCAGAAATCTGTCTCTGGGCTCAGGGTTGTGTAGTGTTATAGTGTCAGCCCCTCTGTTCTTCTCAAAGGAGATTTCTGGACTGCTGTGTAACTCTCATCAAAATATTTTCATTTTAGCTCAGCAGAAGTGCATTTTGCAGTGTTGAAGCTGTAACGTTGAAGTGATTGTGTTACTTTAGGTCGTGAATACACAGCTCATCAGCAGCACAGTGACCTTCTGCTAGGACAGAAGGATTCTCTTGTTACCACCACTGAATGGCAGTATCTAGAATTACATTCGTTGTTCTGCTTCTGAACATGAAGATGACTTAGAATAACATACAGATAGTCTTTTGGCGTGTAAAATTGTCCTAAATGTCCTAGTACGTCGATTGTAAAGGTTATTGTGCTGTAAGATTTACACCTTAAAGAAATGTGTTTTTGTTTGATTGTTGATTTATTGATTGGTTGATATAATTTTTAAAAAAAAAAACTGTCAAATTCAATATTTTTCAGTGATATTTCCTGTCATAGATTAATGCAGTCATGTTGATGTTTGATGCTGATTAACTTTTAAAACCCAATACTTAGAAAGGACAAGCACATCAAGTTCACCATGTCATAGGTTCCCTTAACAATGATGTTTTCCTGCAAGCGATAAACAGATACAAGAGTAAGTTTTTACCAAACAACTGCAGCTCTCTCACACCTGTTTAATAGATATTTGTTTATACTGACAGCTCAGAAGCAAATATGTCTCAGTTTTGTTTAATGTTCTCTTTCTAGCCTCCTCTGAGCTCGTGTTGTCTTCTCCTTTCCTTTGTGTACTCTCAAGTACTCTTTAGCATTTATAAAATATTTATTTAAAAATAGACCTATCTAGAAATATTTAGCTCATGTACAGCACTGTTAAACACTGAGCCGTAATACAGCCCAAATACTGTTGACTTAAACTCCTTCACTGCACCTGCACGTTCTGCAGTTCCACTCATTGTAACTGTCCAGAACCTTCTTTACCCTTGGTATCCAGGATACCTTCTTTATTTGGGGTTCCCCTGATAAATAGGTGCTGTTATGGTTTTATAAATTTAGCATGAACTAGCTACCACTGTCAGTTTTCATTGCACTAGTTAGTATTAGCTCATTCTCTTTAAAATTGAGGCAATAATACTTCTTCCAAACGTTTTAAATATTCCATTCTATCCCACATTAATAATTTCTTACCAACACTTATTTAATGTTTAGTTGCTGAAAACAATACTTTATTTATATGTTGATTTTATTTATATGCTTTTTTTTGTAAATATATACTGTATATGTTATTTACATTTATGAGCCAGTGCATGTTGTGACGTTGCTTAACCGCACGTACTACCCTCATGGTTCTGAATTGGATTAAAGTAGCATAGAGCATGGATGAATAGATGAAATGATGGATTGATGGATATCCCAGATTTATAAAGTTTGTTGTTGTTGGGCAACACGAACAATCCGTAAAACTTCCAAAGTGAGCTACAGCTTATAACAATAATATTTATCGAAATTATAATCTTCCCATTTATTTGACCTCATAGTGTATTGTTGCAACCTTATTTGTATGCTGATCCCGAGTCGAGTGCAACATAAATCCTAAATAATCACTGTGGGAATAAATAAACCTGGCCTGACGGCACAACATCTTCAGCAAATGAGGAGATTTTAATTCAAGTCGTGCATTCATTATACAAGATCCGTATGCTTCATACTGTAACCTTGTTTGTTGGTGTACTGTTGTTCCTGGTGCTGAACAGCAGCTGAATATAAATCGTTGACTTCCTCTAGAACATTGATTCTATGGCAATCCAAACTGATGATTGATCTGATTTGAAACAATTGAGTTTGTGTCTAATTTCCTGTTACTGTGCCAGCAACTTTTAAAATACAAATCTTCCTAATGCAGATTCTAATAACTGTTGGTGTTTCAGTACATTTTTTTCCTTTAACTAAACATAATATTGTATTCATACAGCTCATTCTGGTCATGACATTGATGACGTCTAACTAATTAGTTTAACATGCCAAGAATTTGGAATAAACCTTTATTTCTCTGCGATACCTCCTGTAATTATATTGCATCAAATATGTATATTTTTAATAAAGTACAATAACAGACATACCTCAGAAGGCATTGCATCATCCAGCCTCCATGGCATAGAGGAAAACAAGTTATAAGTTATGTTGGCACGGTAAAAATAATAAATAAATAAATAAAATCAATCATATTATGTCTACATTAGCCATTTAATTGCATGCCTCCAATGATGCACTTGTTTATTTCCTGGTTCCAACTGAACAGCATTTCAGCTTATTGTGAACATGTGCTGCACATAAAAACAGTTACACTGCTTCTTGTATTATTCATTTTGTATTTAGAAGCATGGATTCATTTATTCCTCAGCTCTGAATCATGAGGGCAAAGTAATCCAAAGAAGTGGTCTTTGATGGTGCTCTGACTGTTCAGTCCATCATGAATAGAGATTTTTCATATACAATAAATGGGGCTGCAACTGTCATCATGGATAATTGTAAAATTGCAATTATTTTGGGGTTACAGAGATCATGTCTGCTATTTGTCTTGTTTTCGTCTAACTGATCTAACATTAACCTGTATGAAAACAATTAAGTAAAATTTACTTATACGTCATATTTCCACATTGTTTCCCCATAATAAGTTGACAGACTTACTGATTGTTTTAACGATGTGCAGTGTGTAATTTTTTCAGCCTGAAAGATAAACAGACATGTTTCTTATTCACTGCATTTCTCAAATACATGGTTTGCTCTATTTTTTAGGGTTTGTGTGAATTAATAAATTGTTATATTCTAATAGTAACATAAACTATCAAAATAATTATTTAAATGTCATTTAATAAGATTTAATTTATTTCCTAAATATTATTATTTTTTTATCTTGAAGAAAGAAGGGAAATTCCAACAAAAACAAGTATCACAATCCAGCTCTTCACAAGTGATCCTTGGTGTTGAAGCGCCAGGATTTGCTACTTCAACGCTGTGAGTGCATGCAGGACCAATTGGATAAAGCAAGGCAAACTTATGGCTTTGTAAGTTGGCATCCCGTATTGTGCTTTGCTGTACTGACACAAAAATCCTTGGCAAAAATAAATACATAAGTTTTAGAGCTGAGGTTAAGTCTAATCATGGAATTTAGTGCCAAGCAAGTGTACAGTTAAATGTTACAATAAGTGTAATGCTGATATCTTGAAGTTAATCATATTTTTTAAATTTGAACACATCCTTCATGAAAGAACTCAAACATTGTTATTAGGATTGCAGTGTCTCTCAGTTAATTACTGCAACATTTTTACTGTATACATGGTGTCGATGATGTTACTTTGGATGACTGGGGACATAAATCCATCCACTGAAGATGTTCTGCAAGCCAAGCATCCTCAGATCACACATTTATCTCTTCTGTTGTTTGAGTAAATATACACAGTTTACAGCTTTGTCTCATTTTCTGTGTATTCTGTAAATACAGCATAGCAAACTCAGTCAAGCACATCAAATGTTTTATATGCTTGAGCACATGAAATATTGCGACTCTGCAAGTATCCAACACTTTCATGTTCTCAGTCTTTGAATGCACAAATTGTGCAACATTTGTGGCAGACTGCATCACTGCATTAGCTTAATTAGATATTGCTGATCTTTGAGGCTCTTTTAAAACAGGAACAATTAACTTTCATCAAGATAACACCAATCCATTTATCATACTGACGAACATGAACAAATTGCATTAAGTGTACTGCTCCAAATATTCATAACATATGTAACAAATACAATCTTTCTAAACTTACAGGACATGTGGGACAGATTATGAAATGTGTTTTTACAAGATCTATGGTAATATTGGAAAAGTGTAGCAGATATCTATCTTTTTTTGCCCAAATTGAGATGCAATTTAAAATGATCTTGTGTTGATTTCTTGCCATCATTACCATCTGTTCAGTCCACTACATGGCAGCTGTTTGCTTCTCTTTCTGTTGAGTCTTCAGTTTCCACAGTTATAGATTGATGGATCTGCAGCTAATGGAGGGTAGTTGCCCACCCGCAGTGGACATGCTACACCTGCGAGGTTATACCCCTGAGATGATCCACTCTCCCTCCAGTCTGGCTGGGTGGGTGTCACATTACCTAGCCAAATGTGTACCAGGCAGGGGTTAAGGGTTATTCTAGTAATAATGACCACAACAGGCTATCCTCCCTTCGAAAAGATTTGGAATTGACTGATTTGCTTCTTGATGCCTCTGGTAATTATTCATTTCTTTTGGTTGAATTCTGGTGTGCCACATTCATTAACCATTCTTTCTGCCCTTTTCATAATCCAAAATCAAATGTACTGCTGCCACATGTGGGATTATTGATGCTGTTATTTAATGACTGTCAGGATCTCTGGCGTTTATTTGTGATCTATGGTCTATGTGAAGAGCTCATACTGGGAAACATGCACTATATTTACAGTTTGATTTGATTTTACTCTGCCTGGGAAAAGGCTGTCATAAATTACAAGAATCTCGTGGAGTGAGGCACTGTGAAGCTTTATAAATCCTGTTCTGGTAGGAGGGACAAAGACACAGTGGAGGAGGTTGTGCTCTGAAAAGGCGATCTGTATTCAAGTTCAGTGGGAGACAGCATCCTCAACTCATGGCACAAGCTCAGAGGCATTGCTGTGAATGTGGCTGGCTTGCTGTGTAAAACAGCTTATTCTGCTTTCTCTTAGCCTCAGCCTTTTTGTATAGATAATATTTTTCAAGGGTATTAAAGGTGTAGCTGCTTGGTTTTGCAAGGAAAAAAGACAGAGGGGTAATGGATGATTTATTCCCAGCAGTATTTAAATAAGTCAAATTATGTCAATCAGACCAACAGTAGATTTTCACCCAACATTTTCTGTGCATACACCAGGCTTCCATATCCTGGTAGTCTCAGCAAGATGGATATATCCGCCCCCCTTCTGGAGCAGAATCACAAGACTAATTGAATTACACATTTTCCTTCATAGCTTCTTAGTCCCACGGGAGTGTGCAACTTATCATTTTGAATCTGAGTTTTTTAGAATTAAAGGGGGGAGGTGCATCAATCCTTTGCCTATCTGCAAGCATTTTCTTTCTTTTTTTTTATTATTTATTTTTATTTTTCATTAACATTTCAATAGCAGCTGTATGAATAAATAACCCTCCAGAAGGTGCTTAACCTATTGACCTGTAATTGCAGTGGTGGCAGCTGGTCCCCTACAATGTAAAACACAGAGCATCCAAACCAAGATTGGTTCTTGTGTCTGGAAAATAAATTTTGTATGTGGCTGATAATATTACACTTTCATTTCATGTATTTTTGTTCAATTTTCTGTTTTATCATGTTTACTGTCGGTGCTAAAAGGCTAAGGAAGCGACACTACATGGTCAATATTAGGAAAACACTATTCTTTGGGTCAAAAAATGCCCTTTGCTGTGCATCCCCTCCTACTGCAACAAACATCACCTTCTCTTCCTGCATACTAATGTCAAACGGAATACTCATATTGCATCATCAGGTTGAAATTCATCAACATTTTTTAGAAGCTAAGAGAGTTCATTAAACAATCTGGTTGGTTACAGTTAGTTATCTGCTTATTGGATATAGTTGTCTAATATTTTTATGTTTTACAGTATAAGATTGAGCAGACGTTTGCAGTATTAAGTTACTTTTCTCGGTCGATTATAATAAAATTTATCAGAAATAAATGACAATATAATTAAATAAAATGTTTAAAGCCATTATGTATGCTAGCCATTATCTTTGCTAGTAATCCATCAGAAATGTGGTGTGAAACTGGACCTGCAAACATTCAGCAAAAAAATACTGAGACAATGTGAACATGGTCCACAGGATGAGGATATTAACTTTTCTTTTATTAAAAAATAAGAAGCAAATGGATAACATTATTAATTATTCATGAAGTCTGTATATCATTTAGTCACGTCATTAGTTGAATTGGATTAATGTTTGTAAACTTGTCACTGTAAGATGGCTGGTTAACCTTAGGACTAAGCCATATCTTAACGAAGTAGTGCGAATGGTGATGTAAAAAGAATTTAAATAAACCAAATAAACACCTCCAAATGTAATCTTCCAAGCATTTGGGCTGTATTTCAGATCAAATAACTGTATTACCGTAAAAACACAGAGTATGCCTTTATTGTATCAGCCTTGATCCTGGTTGTAATATTAATACGTAATATGCAAGTTCTTCCAAGTTAGACTTTTGTTCCTTTAACTGCAGCTTTGTTAGAAGCCTTAAGTCGTAACAGTTAGCCATCTTTTTATGTGAATATGTTTTTGTTAAGGAAGCACTGTGAATCTGTGGCACCCAATGCATGAATGCTAAAAGTGACAAGAAGGCACTCCCCAGGAGAAGGAGGACGGATGGAGAGTGGTTATTGTACTTTATTGATGTCACAATTCACTGGCACCATGACAGATGTGTTGAGAATGAGCCACCTCTTAGAGGCCCGCTGGCTGGAAGAGGCAATTCCAAGTGGTTGTATCTGTAAAAAAACTATGATAATAAGAATATTTTGCTTGAGGGATATTGTTTGGCTTGTGCTTTCAGGGATACTGTAGTAAAATGGTGTGCTTAAGTCAGCTATGGACAGCATCGGACAGCCCTGACAACTGTGAAGACTCCCTAAACTTAATGTCGCCTACGGAGAACATTTGACCGTAGTCTCACAGTGTCAATTTGCTGGACTTTTTTGAGCTTTTTTGGCTCACCTTGCATGTTGAAAGTGTCTTTAAAATGGTACCCTTTTTACTAAAAATTAGGCCCAGGAATACTGGCTTAGTTAATATAAACTATATCATTATAACAATACTTGAGAAATGTTTTTGATTGTTTTTTTTTTTTTTTATGTGTTATGTTGTGAGTGTGTGTTGATCAGCCAGAACATTAAAACTGCTGACTGATAAAGTGAGTTACATGGCTAATCTTGTTTCATTGCAATGTTTTGCTGTAAAAACCTCTCTATATATATTAGGGCTGCACAGTATATTAAAAATGTACCTTCATCACAATATTAGCCTTTGTGATATACATATTGCAACAACTGCTTAAACTGTAATAAATAGAAGTATAAATAGGGCTAGATATCGTCAACAGTTTCCTGAATCAATTGGATTAGATTCACAACAGCCTATTTTGATTCGATTTTGATCTAATCCAATTTGAGTCGATATCGATCCAGATATTTTACAGCTAATTATGTAACACCACTTCTTTTTCTTGAATATTAAAGAAATTATAAGATAACTTTTTTTTTTTGAGTGCATTTACTTGACAATCAAAATCAGTTAATCTGATTACTGTAATAATCTGATCTGATACATCTACATTAATTTCTGAAGAACCATAACAAAACAGTTACAGTGTTTTCCCAGATTCAGACCCAAAAATGCTGTGATGAAGACACAAAAAAAAAAAAAAGAAAAGGAAAAAAAACCTCAGGACAAAAAAAAAGTTAAACTTTTTAAATGTCCCGATGAAACTGTTTCATCATAAAAAAATACTGGATCCATTTAAAGTTGTAATACAACTCAGATTCCTGCTGCCTAGACATGACATAGATTCTGCTAGTTTATCTGTGCACTTTTCCATGATGACCGTGACTCTATCAGTGTAACACCGGTGCGGGAGAAACCATTTGCACCTTACTGGAGCAAGAGTTCTTCATGAAAGAAGCACGTGCCGGAGAGAGTTTTATGAATCAGTATCAGATTTCTTTCATTTGAATCGATTAAAATTGATAAATCGATTTTTTTAAACCCAGCCTGAAGTATATATTTGCATATTTTAAGAAAGTGATGTGACACTGTTCCAAATGCTGCAGAACGTTCATGCTCTATGCTCTGGCGAATCAAATGGATTGTTACTGTTCTGGATACCTACTCCACCTACACCTACTGTAGATGCTAACGGGTGTGGCACTGGAGCACATGGCGTGAGCGTTTTGATGGTGAAAGGTAACGAAAGGAGCGAGAAAAATGTGGATGCAGAAGACAGCATGTCGGCTATTTCAAACTACTTTGGTTGGAAGAGAGATGACACACTAAATACATGTACTCTGCAACACATGTCGAATACTTGTGCCAAACACCAGGGGACACACGTTTAATCTCCGGTCCTACCTACAGTTCAACCACAAGGAGCTATAGACGAACAGGACACCAGTGGGTCCTGCAAAAACTGCTCACACTGTTGGGAGAGTTCATGACAAAGGGTCTGTTGTTTTCATCAGTTTCTTCAAACTCCCCAAGTATCAGTCTGATGACATCTGTAGGTACAAGCCCAATCCACAAGGACCCCACAGGATTCAATAGATCTAGTGCTACCAGACACTTGAGGACACCCTCAGATGTGCTTTGTCCATGACCTGACTGGTCAGGGCTCTTAAGTGGCATGAATGTGAGGTAAAGATATACATTAAGATCAAAAAGTGTTAAAGAGAATGAAATGATAATCAACAGGGAATCCAGTTAATCATTGCTTACTAAACTAATCTAGCAGATATTAAATATTGTCGCAAACATCCGCAGTGCAATATGTCTGCAATGCAAGTATCAAAGAGAATTGTGGATGAAGAGGAAATGAAATTCAACTGCAAACTCTTGTCACTATCAGTAATTGGAGGTCACATATACTACCTTCCTCTGCTCACAGTTTTTATTTTCTTTATTTACATCATGAACGCATTGGAATGTAAAGCTAATTGTGTTTCATAAACTGTAGTTTAGACTGCATGCTGCTGCTGCAAGGAAAGTTACTATGTTAGAGAGAGAAAATTGTTTGTTTTCTGGTAAGACACAAAACATTGGGAGTCCCTATCATCTACAATGGCTCCCCTTGTCCATGGTGCTTTCATTGTCACCATTTCATAAATCAGATTTACTGCTACATTTGCAGTGCTCATGCTAATGAAGTAACACCAGTGCAGAGACACAACACTGATTTCATTTCCTGCATCTCCGCCTGCTCTCTGGGTAGCAAGATGTAGATTACATGACAGTGCCTTATAAAAGGGGAGATTAAAGAATCTGTATCCAACTGCAGTGTCACAGCTGTATGCTTAGCTTTACATTTAGATGCAGATGTTTAGGTGAGCAGCAGGAATGGTGTTCCGTACCATGGGCATCCCCTCATTTCCTAAAGATGCATTAGGCAAGGCAGTTTATTTGTATAGCACATTTCATGTACAGGACAATTCAAAGTACTTTACATAAAACAAAGGCATTACAGATATTTAGAAATAGTAAAAAGGCATCAACACATAATCACAATAAAATAATAAATTACATTAAAATGATTAAAAGCAAGATAAGTTAAAAAAAAAAAGAAGTCAACATGCAGATTTCATGCATAGGCGCATGAGAAAAGAAATGTTTTTAACCTGGATTTAAAAATGTCTACATTTGGTGGAAGTTTAATCTCCACTGGCAGTTTGTTCCACTTGTTTGCAGCAAAACATCTAAATGCTGCTTCTCCATGTTTAGACTGGACTCTGGTTTGGACTAGTTGACCAGAGTCTTTGGATCTAAGAGCTCTGCTAGGTTTATATTCTCTGAACATATCACAGATCTATTCTGGGCCTAAACCGTTCTGGGATTCTGGGATTTGTAAACAATCAGAAGGGTTTTAAAATCTATTCTGTGACTGACTGGAAGCCAGTGTAAAGATTTCAAAACTGGTGTGATGTGTTCAGATCTTTTAGTCCTGGTTAAAACTCTAGCAGCAGCGTTTTGGATGAGCTGCAGATGTTTAATGCTCTTTTTAGGAAGTCCTGTTAAAAGACCATTACAGTAATCCAGCCTACTGGAGATGAATGCATGGAGTTTCTCTTGGTCTTTCTGGGAGACTAAACTTTTAATTCTGTTGATATTTCTGAGCTGGTAAAAAGCTGTCTTAGTGAAGCTTTGATGTGGCTGCTGAAAGTCAGGTCTGAGTCTATCAACACTCCAAGGTTACGAACTTGGTCGGTGATTTTAAGAGCCCGAGCCCGAACATTAAGTGGAACTTTTTGACTCAATCTGAAGATTGGCAGTTTTTTTTCTTCATTTTTTTGATCAACAGTGCATGTCTACCAACGTATCAGGTGATTCTATCCCTGTCAGAGATCATGCAGACAGCAATAAAATGGGTGGGTTGACCAGCTATTATAGTAGAGAGAAGGGCAAAATTGACTGCCTGGTTGGATGCTTGTCTGCCCCCAAACCCATGTTCTCACCCAGTGCCTGGAGTCTGTCTCCTTCTTTTCCAGTCACTTTTAAAATGATAAAAGTGAACAAGAGCTGTTAATAAAGAATATATGCAACTTCAGACTAATAAGATGACCTTATTTGTAAATTTTACATGACTTGGTGACTAAATCAGAATGTCATTGACATTTTTACAAATGCAATCACCCTGATCAGCTTAGGAGCAGTTACATTTGGGTGTATTGTGTATATTTGTGTTAAGGCTTTAATGACAATAAGGGTATCTGAAAACTAAGAAAAATCTGGATTTCTGACACCATCATCTCTCACTGTGATTACACAACCCTTCCTAATAAAGAATACAGAATAATATGTAATAATAAAGAATGTTAGCACCATCACGTCACAGCAAAAAGGTTCCCAGTTTGAACCTCAGCTGGGGCCACTCTGTGTGGAGTTTTGCATGTTCTCCCTGTGCAGGTGTGGGCCATCTCCAGGTCATTCAACTTCCTCCTACAGATCAAAAGCATGTATGATAGGCTAATTGTTGTTTCTGTATTCTCCCTAAGAGTGAGTGGAAGTGTTTGTCTCTCTGCGTTGGTTCTGTGATAGACTGGCTGCTTATTCAGCTTGTACACTGCTTCTCATCTAAAAACAGATTGGAAAGGCTGAAGCCCCCCCATGACCCTGCATTGGACTAAGCACGTATAGCCAAAAGATGGATGCTTTAAAGGGCCCGTGTTATGCAAAATTCACTTTCTAAAGGTTTTCTAACAGTCATATGTGTCCTCATAGCCTGTGTATGAGGCCAAAAAAGGAGAAAATTCTGTCACCATTCTCATTTGCTTGCTCCACTTTTTAGCGAATGTGTGCTTAAATGGGTGAGTCTGAGATCTTTCCCTTTGTGACCTCAGGAACGGAAATAACCACTGCCCCTGGTAGTGGATACTGTCATTGACCCGACCCCCTCGGCTAGCTGAACCTGCCCTCTAAAATCACCGAGTGGGTGCCAGAAAAAAGCCGTATCTTCTCCCAAAGAGGGGTGTGGACAGGTACCAGTCATGAACATTTAAAGGTTTGAGACACAAAAGCAGCCCATTCTCATTAGAGCTCACTAGAGCTGCTTTTGGAATGGCTGAAATTAAGGACCAAGGCTGAATTTGGGATAATGCACTTTAAAATCAATGTTATTGGACCTCTGACACCCATATAAAATTGTTGAAAAATTGTATAATATGGGACCTTTAATAAAGAACAATAACTGAGTAATCAAAGTTGTTACTTCCAGATGATTTAAACCAGGATAATAACAAAATAAGTTCAATAATTTGGTGCAAAATTTATTTTAAATCAATGTGCCATTTGAATTAACAATATTCTAATAGCTTACAAGTTCATAAGTTCATATAAATCACTAGGAGTGAGTGTGAGTAGTTGTTTGTCTTGTTTATCCCTGTGATGGACTGATGACCTGTACTAGGTCTACAAGTGTATGACCCTGAATTGGATTAACCAGGTATAAAAAATGGATGTTGTTTATATAAAAGGTCTATTAGAATAGGTTGATGTGCTTCCATGTTCAGGATATAGAGCAGTACTTCTTGTCATCTTCTGTCTGAAATATTACATCCAGTCTCTTTAAGGAAGTCCTCCTATATGGCTCAGTTTGCTTTGATCCATCAAAAATAATAGAGTGTTAGTGTCTATATAGATATTTTTTTCTGTCTCTCAGCTGGCAGGATGCCAGAGAGCACTTTGTCCCAGCTCCTCAAAGAATAATCATTTGATACATGATGTTTTTTTCTGTCTTTGTTGCCATCATTTCTGGGTGACATACTAGTTGAAGTTGTGATGCACAGCTGCAATCCAAGCTTCTCTTACTAAAAAACAGCAACAATGACAACACAAGCATATTTTTTAAGCCTCACTAGAGTCTGTGAATTGTTTGCTCTTTGACATTCCCTACAGTTGTGGGATGGAACACTACTGTCATAAAATCAAATCAGTCTCCCTCCTGCCCATGAACAGCCATAAGCATGAAAGAATTTTTCAACACTGTGAAGAAGCTTCATATATACTTAATGTATAGTGACAATGGATGGTAATCTTATAGGATCTGACAATAGCAAGACAAAATTTTTTATATGAAATCTTCAATGAACACGTAAAGATAAACTAACAAACTTCTAGCTGAAAACTTCTGTTCTAGCTTTCTTAATATTGCTTTTTTTGTAATATTAGATGTTTGTAACATTTGAATTTGGTAAATGAATGAAAATAACATCTTTCATGTACTTCACACTGTATATTACAGTGTCATGTGCTACAAACGTGCAGATACGCTTGGGAAAGGCTGCAAACTTCTAAGACTTGACCAATGATTTTGACATTAAAGGAACTTATTTGTGTGTTAGTCTGAAATGGAACTGAAGTGGGTAACCGAAGCTTTAATTCTGAGTATATAAACATGTTTCAGTAGTTTTAATTTAAGAATCAAGCACAACTGTAGTCCTCTCTGATTTACAACCTACTGAGCAAAAAAAAAAAGGAGTTGTAATATTCTTTTGATGATTATAAACCAACACATTAGCAACTTTTCTGACAGAGCCAAGCAAAGCAAATGCAACAAAGAACAAGAGTTATTACTTACCAATAGCAACAGCACAGCTCACTCTGCATCTGGCTGCCATCCCATTTTTTCTTTGAGCTCTCTCCAGCCGAAAAATCCAATATGATGTTTATTCTTCTTCCATGTCTCACACCTAGACTGTTTCTTCACAGTTTCCTGTTGTCTTGGGTCTCTTTACTTCATGTGACAAATGAATAAATAAAGAAGAGCCATTAGTTTAATGTTTCCTCCTTAACACCTGCTTTACCTGTTTTACTAGCAATTAAAACTACTTGGTGCAGTTTTAATTGCTATTCAGATCCACACACCCTTGTTGTAGCAGATGATTGCAATGCTTTCATCACTTCAGTGTATTTCCTATTTAATTACAAATTGACAAAGGATGCCATTGAAAATAAAATCTATTCTGAATAAAACATGGACAATATGCAGTTTGCGAAGGTGTTGTGTTTTGTGTAGATAACAAAGTGTTATCATTGTTACTCAAAAGGCAGAAATAATAAGTATTCAAGTTATCAGCTGGCTCAGTGCCCCCACTTAACTAATGTGTGTCAGAATTAATGAGTAGTGTGCTGTGGTAGCAGAATTCACTGAGCCAATTAGTGAATCTCAGAAAGTATAGCACCCCATAGCAAATTGCTGAGCTGCATAGTATTGGGCACAAACAACAATAAGCAATCTGTAACCGGGAGAATGACCTTTGGTCTTCAGACTGCAACAGTCGGCCACATGTCGATTAGCTTTACTGTGTTTCTCATGTCGTTTGAAATTTTTAAGTCTGCTATGCTGCGTGCATGGTGAGAAATCTGTTCAGCCGAGGGAGCAATTAACTTTCCATAGCAAGAAATAAGGAGCAGATGACGACAATATGCTATGAAAGAGACCTCTGTAATCCTCAACATCAAAGTCATTTTGTCTGGAGTCATCTGTGTGAAGAAAGTCTTTGAATGTTGATGCTGCTAAGTTGTTTAGTGTACAGAAAGCTTCACATTTGAGATATGTTTTCTGGGAAGTGTCACGATTTATTGTTTTAGGCCTTCCTGCAGCAAAATTAAATAAAATTTTATTTATACAACACCTATCAAGATAAAAATCACAAAATGCTTCACAAAGTCTCAAAGAGTGTGAGGTGAATTGATTAAATGTTGCTGTTTTGTTGTGCTGCTGAGTAGTGTTGTCTCACAGCAAGCATGAAAAGTAGTGCACTTACAGTAAACGAAATTTATCACCAACCAAAATATGAACTAGTATTGTTTTCTCCCTGCGGCTAATGGATGAATGTGATAGAGTGTAGCTACAAACTTTGCTGCCATTGGCACACATTTGAATATTGAGCTGCTGCTCGCTGACAGCATCTCATTTTAAAGTTCAACAACAGATTGAAAAGGAATTGTAAGCCTAAAGTTTTCAATAGAGCATATTTCTAGGTAGCTGATATTACCGATTCATAATTACCATCTGTTATGTGTATCTTTGGGGCTGCAGCTGCAGCTGATATAGTAGTTTGCACACCTTATTCACTCAGTGGTAGCAAACTCATTGAAAATGTTCCTACACAATGACAGAATAAGCAGTGAGTAGGAAACAGCTGACTTCCTGGGCCATAAACTTAACAAGCAAGAACTCACCTCAAGTAATCATGATCCCTTCCCTTCATTATGAGCTATGATGACCTTTAGTATAAAAAAGAGTGCAGGGTTAAATGTAGCAGGTTCATATTTTGTAATTCATTTTGAGGCAAACTCCAGCTGATCACTTGTCAAATTTTGGAAGCAGCTGTTGGGTAAATAAAAGTCCTCTGGTATTTGTCATTGCACAATGTGATGTTTCAAGTTTTTTTGTAGTTTAACATCTTTGGCTAAGCCATGAAGGTTCACAAATTCAATTTTTTTCTGTCATCACAATAAATAGAAAGTGTCAGAGCTGCCATTTTTCCCTACATAAACAAACCAATTAGCTTATCTTTGGTTGTACAACCTTCTCCACCTAGTTTGTGCTACCTTCTTTTCCTCATAGTGCAAGCTAATTAAATGTGAAGTATGAAGTATGGACAAAGATTTGAGGTTCTAAAGAGCTTGTTTGCATTTGCTAATTTGTCAGAGGTTTTCTGGAAAAAGCTAACGTTGTATTAGCTAGTTGTTCTGTGATACCTTTGACTCAATGGGGTTAGAGGTTAGTGTTATTACTGCAGCTGCACAAGGTCTCATAAATTTGCCAAAACATATATTATTATAAAATATATTAAGCTATTTAAAACTAAACTTGTTCAACTATTCAGTCCTGATGTACAGCAAAAAACAGCAGCAAAGAAAAAGAAACCTAACTCCTGAAATGTGATGTGTCGGTGTGCCTTACTGTACTTTTTCATCATGGCTGCATTTTATACCGTCGAACCTCCTTTAGTGATGGCATTGCAGAAACCTCATGCACATTATAGAGATTCATCTGATAGTACACAGTTCTGTGGATTCCATAGTTGATATAACCCAAAAGGCACAGTACCAGTTGAAAGTTTAGACACACCTACCATTTGTGCATGGAGGTTGTCAAGCTGTACCTTAAGCATAGTCACATATACATGCCAAAATAAACTGATAAGTATTTTCATCGTCTCTCATGATGACATGTTGGTTTGAAATTAAATGAAAACAATGTCATATTGTTTTGATGACTGTGACCAGTTGTCCGGGTTAGTTATTGCTGATATACGGTCAATTTGATGACCAAACAACTGTTAAATGATCACCTGATGCTTACCCATGAATAATGAATAAAAGGTGCCACCAAAGTCATGCAGCTGACACGCAGCTGTAGAGCCAATAATAAAATTATGAAGTTCTGCACATGCCACACTCCCACTAGTGATGCGTGGGCCGCCTCCTAACCCGCGGGTCCCGCGGGTTACCCGCGGGTCGGGTTGGGGCGGGTCAAAGAATTTTCGCTTCACTGCGGGGCGGGTTGGTGTGGTTTACTATTCTGAAATATCTAGTTCTATCTATTAATTTTATTTTTTGTCAAACTGAAAATAAAGACCTTAATCAGTGTCTACATTTTGTTACTATAATATGTAAGACAAAATATTTATCAGTTATTTAAACACAGGTCACGTTTTATAACGTAATGTCCACGTAGGCGCGTAGTAGGCTACGCAGACTACGTGCAGAAAGCGCCAAGCAGACAAGCAGCAAAAGATGGAAGAAGTGTTGAATAACATTCGTTCGGTAGTTTACGTCCTTAAAAAGAAGAAAGAGGGTCAAATGGCTAAATCACAGGTTTGGGACAGGTTCAACGAGGTAATCAGTGCAGACAACAACAGCAGCATTGTCTATGTGCTTTATAACACTTAAACGCTTTAAAACACTTTATTTGCCTATTTATGTTTATAGGCTTAACGTTCAAATGAAAATACATTTTGTGTTGCCAGTTTCCAGTGCCAATTTAGGAGACCATATGCACCTTTCTCAGACTAAATAAAAGCATTCGTCAATATCATAAGATGTGTTTTAATGGGGCGGGGCGGGTCGGGTCGGGTCGGGTTAAAAAAATAGAAGCGGAGGTGCGGGGCGGGTTGGTGCGGTCCAATTTTTTTAAAAGAGCGGGACCCGCGGGTCGGAAAAAAACCCGACCCGCGCATCACTAACTCCCACTGTGAAGCTGGCATTACTGGTAGTTTAAGCTTCCACCTGAACTTGCAGATGCCATTGTGATGGTAAATGTTATTGTTTGGAAGCCAGTAGCTAAATTCTTGCAGATGGCAGGCTAGACCAGGAAGAGTGATGCCCTCTGTGCTGCATGCAAAGTATATGCATATTCGTTAAAGTAGTGCTTTCTGCAACTCTACGTTTCTAAAAACAAAACAGTGACTTTAAACTTGAACCCATTATCATTTAAAGAAAACAGTGTAAAGAAGCAGCCAGCATACAAAAATAGTCAGAATGTAAAACCATAAATGTATAAATCCTCTTTTATATTGAATAATTGTCTTTTTATTCCCTCAGGATGTACCATTTACCAATTTTACCAGTTACCAGTCTCTATATGATCACTGACATTTATTTATTTCAGACAATCCAGGTTTTTATGAGATTTTACTTATGTGCAGACTGTAGACTTGCTGTAATTCTGTTACACATGGAGACAAATGGACAAAACCCCACTTTGGCTCTTTGGTAGTTCAGGGAAATCCCGCTCCTCTTTTAGTGAATTGTGTATAATAAATCCACAGAACATCTTAGAGTAAGTAGGGTAATTCAAGAAATGTAGTGTACCAAATTACAGATAAATACATATTTATTTAGAGGACTTGTCCTTCAGCATATGCTTTGTCTGTAATAGGTAAAAATCCAGATGAGCTAAAATAAACTTCATTTATTACAAAACCTACAACTATGCAATGATTGCTGAGGGTCTCCTACATTATAACTTTATTTTTTTCTTGCAAATTTGTTATGAACGGTTACTGAAATCAAGTACTTGACAAATAAAGTAACTGACATAATAATGCCATTTAAGTTTCCTGTATTTGTTCTGCCTTGGTTTTTAATGTAACGCTCTTTTGCTTAAACAGTTAAATACATGATTATAAATGACTTTTAATTAATTTTCTCACTTCATGAATATTAAATAGAATCCCTGGACAGAACTGCAATAGTTCTGAAGGTTAGAAACACTTCTGTGTCCAGTAAGAAATAGACATTTAATTTTTCTTTATTTCATTTTCTTAATTTATTTAGTTTTTAATAGCATTGATGATGTGTTGCTTAGATGCGCCTATATGATATGAGAAACAGTTATAGCTTTTAGCCTCAAAACACATTCATTAGAAATAGTCTTGAAAACAAAACAATCAAAGAACAAAAATAAAAATACGACACTGGGGTGTTTATTCTGACATCATGTTGGCTTACTTGTTTAGGAGATTTTTATGTTAACAAACACATAAACATAGCTGCTAATATTCCATAACTTCATTATTGCGACTGGCCTCCTTCCATATGTGGTATTAGCTGAATATCTAAGAACAAAAAATTGTTTTGTGAGTTTGTCTGAGATAATAATATCCACAAAACAAAATGAAGACTGGTAAAAAAATATTTTTATGTTTTGTTTTGTTTTTTTAGTAAATTTTAGTAAAAGCAATAGTTTAAAATACAAAGCTCGTGTTAGAAGTCATTAAAAGAGTCAAAAGGTGATACAAATTTAAAAAAGTCATAGGATAAAGACTGAAACAATAAATTGATAATTAAAAGCGGATTTTTCACCCAGGCACACATATTTTCTGTTTTGGCTGACATCACTGTCTTTGCATTAGGACATGTTTTTACCGAGCTACCTCTAAAAACTTGTTTCACCTTCAAACAAACTCCTATTTCCCACTTTCATTGATCATTTTAAAGCTTTCTGGGCTAATGAGCCGTCTAGCTTTGATGATTCACTTGATGATTGGCTTGATTCAGCTGCCAGTGAGAGTCAGTCAGTGAGTGTGTGCAATGTGTTTGTCTGCATCCATATTAGTTGTTAGTTGTACATCCAACAATCTCTAAGCTCATTACAGTAATCAGTTTAAAGAGAGGGAGACGGGGGAGTGCTTGGCCTTCAGCATGTTTCCTCTGGACTTCTCCAGTGAGTATGAGAACCTCTCATACAGGCTCCGACTGAGCTGGTGGGACCCAGCCTTCGGATGCCTCCTCCTAATGATTCTCTCCTGCTACTTCTGTTTGTATGAAACCCACACTGGGGTATTCAACTGCACCCATGCTGTCATAATGACCAGCTTGTAATTGTGAAACCCTTCTGACATACACCCATTCTTTCCAGAGTGTCTGATTCATTTACCATGGCTCACAGTAAAACATTTAGTAAACAGTAAATCTTCCTTTCTGCCATTTTCAGAAAAAGCATCAACAATGAAGAAAAAAATAACAGATGAGTGTTTACTGAAGTTTTTCCTCACAACCACAGAAATAAAACTGAGAAACTGTGTTTACAGTGTTAGCATCGCTGTGTATGGGAAAGGCCTTTTTGTTAAATATCTTTTGGTTTTGAAGCTTATATTGTGTTGAGTCACAAAAGCTGTGCTTTAGCTGTAATAAGAGGGGTTGTCCTGCATTTAGCCTCTCCTGTTTGTGCCTTGTTTTTTTTTTCTGCTCTAAAAAATCTGTTTAAATCACCAAATAGACACGGCTGTGTCTCTTTTTCTGTCCTCGTGAGAAAATTCCAAAAAGTTGTGAGAGTACAAGTAATTCAGACAAATTTCAGTTTATGTGTAGTAGTAATAGGTCATACCTTTTTAACTCAGAGTTTTTGTTTAACCATTTTAAAAAGTTCTGTTTCCATCTTTAGAGCCACTAATGAAATTCTTTTGCAATCGGCATTATTTAGAAAAAGGCCCATTTTTCACCTCAGTAATGACTGAAGCCAACTAACATGGGAATAGCCCAAAACCAGGGTTGCTATGGCAACCAGCAGATGTGGCACCTTAAATAGTGAGCCTGTGAGTCCTTAGTCAAGCATGGCAGCGTCCTTTACATGCACCATTCTGTATCACATGGGTCCACTACTTCACTAGGGCTTAACTTCTGTTCACAAGGTACTGAACTGGAGACATTCACAGAAAGACTTTCATGCTTTTTTTCTTGTCAGTTGACCCTGTTTCCGGAATAAACAAAGTATTACCTCACTGTGTGTGTCAGTGGTTCGATTATCAGATATTTCTTAGGTGGATTTAAGCCAAAGATGTTTTGTTTTTAGTGATCAAAAATACTTAGATTAAGGGTGGATATCCAATAGGAAGAGTGTGAAGTTGTCTGTGCTATTGTTATGGTACAAAAATCAGGATGATAGATTCAAATTTTCCCTCTATAATTAAAAAATTATCTCTTTGGAGAGCAAAGAAGTTTCTTTAATTTTTATTTATTTATTTTATTTATTTATTTTTATTATATTTAAAGGCGTACAAAAGATGAACACTTTATTTTGCATAGCATCCATGCAGCAACAGAAGAACTATGTTGCCGTCATGTATTTTGTGTTTTTAAAAGATTTTCCAGGAAAAACACCCACTTTGTCCACCTTGTCAGCAGGTCTCTGGCACAAAGTCCCTGCCTGAAAATCATTCTGCAGTGTAAAGTTTGAAGATAAGTTGTTGTACACCTCTTTTCCAGCCAGTTTAAACACTGGATTCACCCATGCTTTTTGTCCTTGCTGAGAGAAAAATAAAGCTGCAATGGATCGTCCAATGTTACCTTGCCTGGTATGTACTCCCAAGTTAACTGAATAATGTTTTTTTTTTCCCCATGTCTTAAAGAGTGTACCGGTACTCGAAGTTCTTTTGGTTCACTGTCAGTGTTGACCAATTTTGGGAGGGAACACTTAATTGAAAGCTGGTTTGTCAATTGCCTGAATGGAAAAGATTCTTGCTAAGGGTCTTTCTTTGTGCATTCTGTAAATGTGTCTCTTTTAAGGGCTACATATTTTTTTATTCTGTAGGGATCAATGGACAGTTGGGTTTATTTCATACAATTTCTTATTCCTACGGTGCACTTCTCCAAAAAAAATGTAGAACCCTCAACAAAGTAGTGCAGTGGTACTTTGGGAAAGAGGTATTTTCATTTTTCAGACACGCTCTATCAGAGTAAATCAGTCGACTCCTTTAATCTCTGTCTCCGTTGAATATGTCCATGTACTTGTGACTGGACAGTTCTGAGGCTTTGTGGATCAAATCAGGATTGTATTGTCGTGTACACAGACAAGGCAGCCCTTTACACAATGTCAAAGCTCTATTTTACTCCTTGCCTGCCTGACATTTGAAAGCAGACTTAACTGAAATCCTTAAGTCTTTGCAGAGTGTATTCTAGATCCAGATGACAGTGAAGTTGCAGCTTAGATCCGGGGTCAGAGTGGAGGTGGCTGCTGTTGCTGCTGTCCAGTCTTATGTGTCCAGGAAAAGGTGGGCAAAGCAGCAGCCATGGCAACTGAGGGCTGACTTGCTGATATGGAAACAATGAGCAAACATTACAGCCTCACTATGAACAATGCAACAGCAGGATTTCACCCACCAATAACAGAGGCATTATTGTTACAAAGACCACTTTGATATGATTATAAATTGCCATGTTGATGCCTTTTGTAATGCTCCACTGAACCTACCAGAACAAGATGCTGGCCAAGATAACCCAAAAGGAACTTTGATTAAAGATCCAAAAACTAAATCTACAACGTTCTGTTATGATTTTTCCCCTACTGCATGTCAGAGGATGTAAAATGATGGAGTCCCTTGGTGTATCACTGTTTGGAGTGAAGCCAGGGTTTGTTCCATTCCACTGCTCTTGATATTGTAATCAGCATGTAAGTGGTAGCAGGCAGTATGAGAAAGAAAGTCAATGCGGATGGGAGATTGGAGTCACCTGATGTGGAGGATATGACATTCCAGGCAGAGAGTTCTGATTTTATGGGCCATAGAAGTGAGAGTGCCATCTAGTACTCATGTTCACTGCCCTCAGTAGGGTGATTCATTACGAATATTTCCGTCTGTGAAGTCTGGTGGCTTTGCATTTAAACTTTAAATGTGTTACTCAGTATGCATGTGTTGTTATCCAAACATTCAAAAAGCCCTCCACCCACTGCACTGTTTGCTTATGCTATAAGCTCCAACATTCACTCCCACATGATTTATTGTACAATTAATTAAAAGATTGTCCTGTTCATTTTTCACATTTTGTCAAAAATTGTTGATTAACAAAGTAATCTTTGGCAAAGGGCTCTGGCTGCCTGCCCTAAATTTCCCAGCTTGGGATAAATAAAGTACTTCTATCTATAAGGACAAGCTGCATCGGGAAGATGTTGTTGTTTGGTTTGAGGCGAGAGGAGGGGACTGATGATAAGACAGAGAGCGGGGCTGGCATCTTAATTGTGACCTTTGTAATTGTGGTGCAATGATTTCAAAAGCTCATTCTGTCTTGTACTCATATATTCCTCTGGTGATTACTGTTACACCAGTCTTTTTTTGCTACTCCTCCACAAGTCTTGCTACTCCTTCAGGCCCATTAATGCTCAACGCAAAAGACAGATATGAGCCTTTCCTCCTTTTTCTGCATCATATACATGTGTAATTTGGTCCTTTTTCAGGCCCTATGTATGGGCTCAATATAAAGCCATACAGATTTTGCAGTGAAATAATGTTTGCAAATAAGTTTGTATTTGTAAATCAAATTTGGCATCCTGTAATAAAAATCTGCCTGAGAAATTCAAGTTTATGAATGAGTAGAGAAGGATTTGTATGGTTGTAAAAAAGATTTGTATTTGAAATGAAAAGATGCTTTTCCAAACATCTGTTCACAGATTAAAAATTGTGTGCAAGACTCTGAAGTTGCAGATGCAGATTTTTGGCCCTGTCTTTACACTTCTATCTGATAGGATGATGACAAAGGAAACTATCCAATCAGAGAGTAGATGGCCTCCTCTCCTTCTGCACTTCTACATGCTCTTAAAGGGGAGTAGATAGATTTTAAAGATGGGCGATGGTGCCACCAGAGTGGTTTATTAAATGGCACTGGGTGCGACCACATGTGTGACAATACAGTACCTATGTTTGCAAAAGCAGTTCTTTTTTTCCTTTTTAATTTTTTTTTTTTTACAGCCATGTAAATCCCTTTCTACACATTCACAAACTTCAATTTCTTAGGCTTTTTTTTTTTAACATGGTGACAAAACTTGATTTACAAATGCAAACTGAAATTATTTGCAAACATTCATTTACAGCTGCAAAATCTTAATGGCTTTATAATATAATATTTCATTTATGTAATAAATCATGTTTGCGCAAAGACCAGTGTCTGTATCAGAGGTGACAAGGTTTATAGCAGAATGCTACTTCTGCAATGTCGTGTTTATGTAGGTGATATATTGTAGGTGTTAGATTGCTGGTGTTGCCAGTGAAGAATAAAAGTAAGTGAACATTCTGTAAATCATTCAGTCTTTCGGTTTGAGTTCAAATTTAAAATTAATCTTGTCACTGATCAGAAAAAGAATATTTATTATATTTGTTTTAAAATGAGAGTAAGCTGGCAAAGTAGCTCAATGAAATTAAGTTTTGAGAAATACCTGCATCTGCCAAAGGCTAAACGAGAGAAATTTGTCTCAGCCTTTTTATTGATAATAAAACTGTAATAACCTTGTTTCAGGGAATACTTCAAGTTTTATACAGAAAAGAAAACAAAAAAGCTGTGCAGTCACGTAGAAAGATATGAAAAATTAAGATTTGCGTGTTTGATAAACTTCAGCAGACAGTGTTTCATGTTATACTATATATATAAATTTAAATATATGTTCCCACATAATTTTATGTACCAATATCAAGTTGTTTGAAAGCACTAGATGAACAGTTAATGTAATCACAGAGGTGATTCTTTACAGTTTATGTGAAAAAGAGGAAATGTGTGTTAGTACAGCAGAAAACATTTACATTCAGTGTTGGTAATAAAAATAGTAATTTGAGTGTTAACTATTTGGTAATTGTATGACTCTGAAATCTCTGGACAACACTAAATGATCTATTTCTCCTTGAGGGTATATATTTGTGTGCTGCAGCATAATAGAAAGGAGACATTTCTTGCATCTGTTTCTTGAATGAAATTATGCTCTGGATGTAATTGTGGAGAATTAATGCCTCCTAGAATGAACACGCTAAAGTATGTTCAGTCTGGAAACCCTCAAACCCTCCATATGGCATGCAGTGAGCAGTAGATAATAGGCAAACCGACGTGAAGTGAGAAGTTGAAACCACTTGACAAACACCTGTTCAGTATTTTACATTCATATTACTCATAAATAGATTATTCTCTCCAAATGTTTTATATGCATTGGGATAAATATGTAAAGAAAGTTGCAACAAGGATAAAGGAGAACTTAATCAGCACCTCTATACATGAACAGACTAAGCTGCTTTATCTGAATTTTACTTTTACCTTCTTTTTTTTTTTTTTTTTTTTTAGCAAACTGATTAACAACCAAAACATTGAACTCTTAACTCCAAACATATTCCATTTTTCACATCATTACATCTCATAGTCTTTATACTTAGCAGTCACTTCAGGGATTTATGGCTAAAAATGGGCTTTAAACTGGTAATGAAATCATCATGGGTTGAGCTCATTCTTACTTTGGACTGATCCGCATCCATCAGTGTATGTAATGAAATGAAAAAATGTTTGGGCAGCATCTGTTGGAGCTACAATTAACCGCTCCCTCTGAGGGCTGATTCAGAAGCCAGGTCAGCTCACAGTCACTTTACTGGCTGAACATGTTGCTCATTGGTTGACTGGCTGCAGCTGCAGGGTGGTGCTCCTCCTCTAGTTGCTGTTTCTGCCTCCATTTATAAAGAAGCCAATTTTTCTCATCTATGAAAGTAGAATGATACATTTACCACCCTTTTCTATGATATACTGTATTATCTGGTATATAGACTCCAAAAGACTGGACTAACTAAACCAGCATCACAAATGTGTGGATAATTTGCCTGCAATTTACTTGTGACCTACAAGGAATATTGAACAATCATAAAGATTTCATTTTTCATAATCCACTGCTAAATACAAGTGACAGTCAATGCTATTGGCTTTTAGAATTGGGATGAATGCTGTATACTGCTCTGCTTCAGCTGTGGATCCTTTTGAAGCAGTACTCCTGCAGGAAGCTCTGCATCACTGGATATTTTTAGTGTAAGAGGAGATGTTCTTCCCCTCCTCGCAACAAGGACAAGATTGATAGTTTCTGTCAGTACCTTTACCCAGGAATTGCATTATGGCACTGTGTCAGACCTAGTAATCCAGAGAATGGGTCATAGCAGGAAAGGCTCATTTTTAAATGTTGCTGAAAATGTAATCCACTCTGTTGGTGGCTCTGAATTTAGAGCATTGGCCTAATGCTTTTTATCTACTTGAGTAAAAATAATAACTAAAAAACTGGCCATTTTAAACCCGATGATCTTGAAATAGCATAAATCTGATTCATTACATAGTCTGGTGATTGCTTCATCCTGCCAAAGCAATTCATTTATGAAGTATAATAAGGGCTGAAGATGGAGGTGAAAGGCTTTTACTTATTAATTATTTAAATTATTTTCAGGTATTCTCCAGATTCAGTGGGTGATCTTTGCAAGAAAATTACTACAAGGGCATTTTGATGTAAAAAATTATGTCTGCAATGTGTAAAAAAGCAGACATTTGAAACTGTGATAGAGGGCATTACAAAGTGAAAAGACAATGAATTGTATAAACTGTAACATTACACTATCTACCCCTTCTAAAGGAATAAAGCTGCTTCATCTGTCATTCTTTTGGCAGCTTATGAATATCTAAGTTTCTGCATCAGTGTATCATGATCATGCTCTCCTCATGTACTGTATATAGGGTGATTAAATGATGTATCGGGGGTCCTATGTGCTACTTAGATTACAGGGATTATAGCTATTAGATAATAGGGAATTTGTCAGAAATCACTCATTCTCATTCATTCATGGTAACTGACTAAAGGATACCATCTATGTACCAGATATACAAAGCTAAAAAGTGACGCACAGCAGTTATTATATCTAGAGGCAAATATTCTCATTTGTTAAAAATAACATTTCTAACATTTTGAGGAGTTAAAGATAGATTGGGCTCCTGGATTGCAGAAGCCCTAAATTTAAACACAAAAGTAATTATATCAACATTTTTTGCGTCATGTGGTCTGACATTGGACTGTTTTCTAGAAAGAATGCAGATTCATACTAGCCTGCAGGAAGCTGACCTTGCTTTCAGTCAGAAGGGGATAAAAGGCTGATGTTTTGCTGAGAGTGTCAGTGCAGGATGTAAAGATGAGATAGGGTTGGGTGTGGGGTGGAACAGCTAACATTTTCTCCGTGTATGCATGCTTTAATGCTGCTTTACTCAACGGTCCTGAGAACTGCTGAGGTTGGACTTACTCTTATCTGTCTATAAATCCTACAGTACATGTTTAAATTACATAATAATAATAGTCCACCAGACTTAGAATAATAATGATCTGTGCAGTAATAATCTTCTGCAGTTCATCGCTGACAATTTGAACTTTGGAGTCATTTTTTAGGAACATCATAGCTTGTTAAAGGCTAATTGTCATTCTTAACTATAGCTGTGCTTGCTACAGACTTGTCATAATACTAACCTTTTACTTTCGATAGTCTTGTTTTCATGTTCACAGTATTCACTTATATAATCACATATGATAATGTAAATGAAATTAGAGATGTTTGCATCTGCATCACTGCTTCTGCAGCAGTGTGCAAATGCAGCACTTGAGTATAAAGTATAAAGTATCTTTTTTTTTTTTCTTTTTTTTTTCTTTACCAGGGAATCATTACTGTTTTTTTCTGTTGACTCAGTGTAATGGGCTGACCTTGGAAAATCCCGCAGCAAAACAGGGGGAAGGTTTAGTGGTGATTCTTTAGCAACAGCTTTTTATCTACACTAAAAGTGCAGCATGTTATTATATTCTTTTATCATTCCACTCCATTTGATTTCATTTTGAACATGTTTTACTGTTGTTTTTTATATTTCCAGCTAGTCACAGAGGTTATGTGTCACAATCAGTGAGTAATTGCTCCAGAGGAAGATATCAAACTGTAAGAAAGTAAGACGACAACTCACTCTGGCTTTTGTTGTCGTATGCCTTTATTTTTACTTTGCATGACAAACACAGAATGAATGAAAATTTATAAAACACCTTGTGCCCTTCCAGGAATTTCATTCACTCTTCTCAGAGTCATCACACTGCTTCAGATGTGTCATTCTGTTTAGAGACAGGTCAAACTCACACTGATGTTTCTTAAGTTTACCTCCCAACCACCGCCTTAGTTGTTGTCTGACGGACTGGTACAATAATCACAGCTGTTGTAGCTCTCCAGCTCTGCTCTGCTGCTGGTACTACAGCCACTCATTAGAGCTGTATCCCCTCCAGATGGCTCCTGCCTTCCAGGCTCTCTATTAAATTGTCCATGTTTAGACTCCTCAGATAGCTGCTCTTTGGTCATTTCATGTCTTAATATTTGGAGTAGTAAACAAACCTAATTCAATGCATGACTCTTTTTTGATGGATTAGTGATAGACATGGTAGACACAATTAAATTTCAAGTCTACCCTGTTGATCTCATATGTGAAATAAAATAACAGAAAGCCATTCCATAGAGAGACAGATGAGCGAGGTGTGTCTCATCCTTGTTGAAAAGCAGAGCTAATGGGGAATTGGCTGTGTTTGCACAAGAATCCTAGTAAAAGATGTTTTCTCGTATTATTGTAAGTTTAGTGATTATCATTATCTCTTTGGGATTCATCATGTGTTTACTGCAACACTTACTATCTGTGTAAAACTGATGCTATAGATACTATAGTTACTGCTGTGTTAAATCTACAATCATCTTATTCAAATGCTTCTTATCTAATGCTGGCTGTCTGGTTGAGATGGACTTTTGGGAAATCCTTTACAACAGCCTATTTACTAACTGTGTATAAAGAAGTTTTTAGCAAGCATTCAGAGCACGCCTATGTGGCATGCTTTATAATCAGTTTGGGGTATCTAGCAGCTCATCTTGAAGAGCATCTATGAAAGACATGGATGACAAAAACTCTATGGGATCTCTCTGCCAGCTTACATGGAGGACAGTTCATGCAGCCCCATTACCTTTTCTTCTTTGGCTTGTCTTTACCTCTTTGTACAAAAGAAGTAACGGATGGATAGGACCTATTGGAGAGGAACCCATAGCAATAAGAGAGGCACCACCACAGGCGAGTCCATTCACAACTCTATCAATATAAGAAAATTTACTTCTCACACTTCCCTGCTCTGCCTCAACAGGAAGCTGTGGATCAGTTGTGAGTTCTCCAAAAAAAAGTCTTTGTTTCTAATTGTGACTGAGTGTTAAATTGGGTTAGTTTGGACATTTGAATGTTATCCTTTATATCTGACCATGGAGAAGACATACTAAATCTTTGTGCCGCTGCAATAGATTTTGGAGTATAGTCACAACTAAGAAGGTAGTTGATTCATTAATGCTGGGACAGCAGTTTTCATTTGGGAAAAATTAAAATAAAAATGTTTTCAAATGTGAACATTTGTTTTATTTTTCACATGTCTGATTCATCAATATTTAGCATGTTCCAGCTATTCAGATAAGCTAATTAATAATTTACTTGTTGATGATTATAATTGCTGCCGTCAAATGCTGTGTGTAAGAGTTCCAGTCTGTGGTGATGGAAACATTTTCTCAAGGAAATGTAAGAACTGGATTTCTGATCAATATTTTGTAAATATGAGACAGAGCCTCCCTGTTATACGTGGCCAATTTATCACTTTCATCTCTCTCTGTGTTGATGCCAAGGTCAAGGAGGAGGGGAAAAAAAAGCTCTGCAGTATCAGTCTCTCTTTTTTTTCCGCAAGTCCCAGAATACCAGAATTGATTTCATCCTAATGGCTGCATATGATAAAACACCCACAAATTTGTCTCACGGTGAAGTCTTCTCTTTGAGGAGAATGTAAGCCAGGAGATGAGTGAATAACGGTGCGGAATGTATTTTGAACCGTTTACAATTACACTTGCCGATTAGACAGAATTGCAAATGTTGCAGTGTTTGTTTTTTTTGCCTTTGTTCAGCTAATTCTACATACACTGCAGTTAAGCAGGCACTCTTCATGCGCTCACCCTTTAATATCTGAACAGCAATGATGAGGGATGATGAGCTACTGAGGCAAGTTTACTGCAAATGCATGTTTAGTTTGACAGGTAAAAATGTTCCCAAGGAAGTTATTGTGATGATTTGCTCCATGCATGGTGTGTTATATTCTTCCTCTTGAGATTCCATCTTTACACTCTGAGACTGGACTGTTTTACAAGAGCCTATTGTAGTAATGGTTATAATTACTACCATAACACATACAATTTATTTAGGATATTGCCATGGAATGACTTTACATACTGAACCTCATGCTGTGCTTTTTTGTGTTTTTCAGGTGTGTAGGTTGGTGAGGCCATTTAGTACCCACCAAGATGGTGGCCTTGTCCTTAAAGATTTGTGTACGCCAGTGCAATGTGGTGAAAACGATGCAGTTTGAGCCATCTACCCCTGTATATGATGCCTGCAGGATCATCCGAGAGAGAGTTCCAGAAGCACAGACAGGACAAGGTTGGTTGACTGGTGAATCTGATTTACATAATGGAAATCCAAAGGCATGAATATTTTCATGTTTTGTTTTTACCCTGTGTTTCAGCCTCAGATTATGGCCTGTTCCTGTCTGATGATGATCCGCGGAAAGGAATCTGGCTTGAGTCTGGAAGAACGCTGGATTACTACATGCTGCGAAATGGAGTAAGATTAAATCACATAGTCCAGGGTGGAGACCTGTCGATGTCACTTGTCATTTCTCGAAATGATTTATATTTTCTGGTGGAAGCGAAGATATTTATGCCTCCCTGCTTTCTGGGAGCAACTGCAGTTTACAGTTGAGAGGGAATAGTGAGGCTGTGGATTTCCTCATGCTTTCCCTTCCTGTTTTCACAGGATGTCTTGGAGTATAAGAAGAAACAAAGACCGCAAAAGATCAAAATGCTCGATGGTGCAATTAAAACCATCATGGTGGATGACTCAAAAACAGTTGGTGAGCTGCTTGTCACCATATGCAGTAGAATAGGTAAGTTGTGAGAATAGGTGAGTTGTGTGAAAATCAATTCTGTCAAGCCTCCATCTAAAGCTAAAATTATTCATCTTGCATTTTGTGTTGCCACTTGGCCACATACTCAGTTGCATTTGGTGCAATGTTATTACGTACTCGTATTTTCACATTTGAAGAGCAGCATTTGTTAAGCACCTTAAAGCATTTATGTATGCTTGATAAAGTCCTAATTATGGTTTGTTTAGAGTACAATGGACATGATTTATCAAGCTCAAGCAAGCGTGTTTCTAATAAACGCTGAAGTGTTTTTCCTAAGGTTCAGACCTTGCCATCTTGCCTGTTACAGAGGTGTTCCCTAAGCTGTATATTTCAATTATAATGGGCTGCTACCAAGCCTAATTGGGTGAGGAAGAGAAGAATGTGTGTCTGGCAGATAGCTTTATTGGAAAATGTTTATTTAGAGTAGTGCTTTCTGCTTGGCTTCTTCTTCTCCTCGCTTCCTATTTTAGTTTGCTGGCTCTGTACCAGATTTCCTTCACTTCAGTTTGAAAGCAGAGAGAACGTGATGAATAAAGCAATAGAATTGCAGAGACATTTTCCCTATCATGGTTGTAGTTATCATCAGGGTTTGAAGCATCCTCCCCACTGAGAAATACTTGAATAACTTTTCAGGAATCACCAACTATGAGGAGTACTCGCTCATTCAAGAGGTGACAGAAGACAAGAAGGAGGATGGGATGGGGACACTGAAGAAGGACAGAACCCTTCTGCTGCGAGACGAGAGGAAAATGGAAAAGCTCAAAGCTAAACTCCACACAGATGATGACTGTGAGTGCAAGCTCACAAAAGCCTTCACAAACATTACTGATATATTTATGACTTTACTCCAACTTCTTATTTTCTATTTGACTGATCTGACTAAAATCATCATCTTGACATGTGCTTTATCACTCAGGTTTAATTCATTGAAGGAAATTTGAAAGTTTAATGCAACTGCAAGTTATCGTTTGCCCAAGGATGGCCAATTACATTTTGAAACATCCAACTATACCAATCACTCTCCAGCTCTGGTTGAAAATTAAATTTCTCTGAGCAAAAAATTGTGACTTTTCATTCATTGTCAAGATTTTCATTCCTTCATGCTACATTTAGATGACTGTCAAAGCTGATCTGTCTGCCAGAGTGTAGTGTTCACATTGGTGTTAAAATCTCAAATTTTCTTACTCTAAAATGTCTTTAAAAGGTGAACTTTTATTAATTTTTGTGCATGTCATAATAGAGTGTGTACTGATTGCGCAGTGAACTGGTTGGATCACAGCAGGACATTCAGGGAGCAGGGAGTGGAGGAAAGTGAGACCCTGCTGCTCAGGCGCAAGTTCTTCTATTCAGACCAAAACGTGGACTCACGAGACCCTGTCCAGCTAAACCTGCTTTATGTTCAGGTAAACTTCTTACAAATATATAAGTGCTGGCATAACTAACAAAAAAAAAGCTAAATTATTTAATTCATTCAGATGTTGAAGAGACAGGATACCACACATCACTGATGTCTAGACAGGAGTAGCTGCTTTTGTCATGGTCCAGACAACTGAAATGTGGTCGGCTTAGATGTGGTCAAGACAGGTTTGGCTTGTCTGTTGTTTCATACAGTACAGTGGTAGAACAATAACAATATTTGCATGTGAGAACAAAGATTTTAAAAGCAACATTTCATCTGGCTGCTTAGTGCAGCAGAACTAGCTAATATTGCTATGAGCTGCATTTACAGTTGTGCTAAATGCTTTACAAACTACTCACTCTCCTTGGTTGTGTAACATCAGTGAGGGTCTGTCTGGTATATAAGAGTGGACAAATTTAACCAAAATACATTGTTTGTAAGAAAAAGAACAAAAAAAAACAAAATTGTGATTTGAAGGAAGTTAAAAATTCTGTTGAGTGGAACAAATCTGCAAGTTGGTTGAAAACAGTCAGACCAAACTATCAATTTCATAGTGTTATTTAAATGAATTTAAATTTAAAATTAGTATTTAAATCCATTGTTAAAATGCCTTCACTATTTAACAAGTTCACTGTTGATTTTTTCTTGGATCTACCAGAATGTTTATAATGCTTTGATGTTCCAGAAACACATCATTTTTCTTAAACTGAGCATTGCTTCAGCACCTCCTGTCACCATCTGTTTCAGCTCCTGTCAGGGAGGGAAACCCCCAAATCCTCTTAAATATAAATTACTGAGTTGAATTATTCTTATGAATGAAATAACATATAACCTCTGTAAGGTTAGTTCATTGCAGGCTCTGCCTTCTCCATGAATACAATTATTATGAAAAATATTTGGACTGATCGAAGTTTTCTTTCAGGAGAAGGGTGACATGGTTGAGACATATGATTCAAGTGTTCCCCTCAGGTTAGCTGGGTAGGGGTTTTTTTTCACTTCAGGTTTCTCCATATTTATGGTAATCCTTCCATCCAACGGGAGCAGTTAAATCACAGCAAAGAAATACATGAGCTCCAGTATAGACTCAATATGAAGCCATTAAGATTTTGCATGAGTGTTTGCAAACAATTTCAGAGTTTGTATTTATAATTTTCAACCCCCCCCACCCCCTGTAAAAAAATTTGCTTGAGAAATTAAGGTTTGTGAATGTGTAGAAAAGAATTTGCATGGTTGTAAAAAAGAGAAAAATTAAACTGCTTTTGCAAACATCTTTTCACGGATGCAAAATGAAAAACTGCGTGCAACCCTTTGAAGTTGCAAATGCAGATTTTTGGCCCCATCTTTGCAAATCAAGCTATCCAGTCCGAGAACAGACAGCTTCCTGTCCTTCAGCACCACTGCAGGCTCTTAAAATGGGCGTTGATAGATTTTAAAGATTTTATTTGTTTAATGTCCAGTCAGGCCACTGAAGCCACTATTCAGTTGTAAATTGGAGGATAGAAGAGAAATATGGAAGTGGTGTTATTGCACTCATTTAACATAATGCAAAACGTGATTTGAAAATGAATTACACAAAGATGGTTGAGTGCACTCTCACACTTAGTGATATCATGCTTATTGAATGTAAACCATCACTGCTGTTATCATTTTTATTTGACTCTGCATCTTTTCAGCCCCTGATGGCTTCAGATTTCTTAAATATGCTCATAAAGACATTGAGCCCTCCGTACTCCTGATGCTGTCCTCCCTTCTATCTGTCCCTGTTTTCTCCCTCTATTTTCTCATCCTCAATTTCCATCCTTCCAGTTTGCGTGGGTCCCACCCTCCTTCCCCTGGCACACATTATGGCACTGTGCATATCACGGTCTCCTCTCAACACAGACTCATATTTCCTTTCACAATAACAACTCCGCCCCCTGCCCTCACCCTCCCCCATCTATCTTTCCCTCGTTCTGTCTCTCACACACACTCGGATTGTTACACAGATCACAGAGACTCTTCACATAGCTGTGGCTCTAATTTGTCACTGTGTTAAAAGGGCCAAACAGAGCCAGAGGAGAGATCTTCTACACAGTGGAACATACCTCAGGCTCCTCTTTCATTTTCTTTGAGTTCCTTTCTTTAGGCTCTCCATTTTTCTCTTTAACATTTCTCAGAAATTCTAATTTATCTTCACTACCCTGTGTATTTGAAATACAAGGAAATTATTGTTCTCTGTCTGCCTTAACACATGGACATAGACATAAATGGATCATATATTCAATGACTTTTTACATTATAGACACAATAGACAGTTCATGATAAAACTCAGTGTGAGATGTGAATGGATGTGTCAGCTGGTCAGCAACTAAAGCTGTAACTAATGTGGGGGGTGTAAGACTTGAAGGCCCTGTTTCCATTTTGAACAGAGCAAAAACATGACGAGCTGGATCACTGGTGTGCTAGTTTAGTATAAATGTTTTTTTTGGCTTTTTCAGACTCATATTTATATTTCAGACATTTTCAGATGCTTTAAGGTGCAGGAGAAGCCACAGAGATGAAATGTAGCAGAACCTACGTTTTAGTTTTCTGTTCCTGTTAGAGGTTACTAAGCATCTTGACTGCTATTTTGAAGAGAAAGATGCTGGAAATGTGTCAAAGTTGACAGACTGGAGAGATGTATAAGACTGTGAACAACAGTGATGAACTGATCTTCAGGGTCATGCAGACTCGAGTTTATTGTTGCCTGCCTGCTATAAGATTGCACTTCTACTGTCCTTTTGATCAATACTAACATGCTCAAATGTTTCTGTTTACATTTATCACTTTCCTTCTGTAGGCTCACTTATTACTGAAATTAATTAATCAACTTATTTTGCACATTTTGTGATAGAGTTTATTTCGCAACGTGGTCATGTATACATTGTTTTCTAAGGAGATGAGACAGCAGTTTGGATTAGCTCAGGAGCAGGTTAAAATGTCAGTAAAAACCTGAGAAAGTTGAGTCTAACAGTTCTTTGAGGCATATAAAGGTGTTGTGTGGACAAGCAGCTTTACGAGCCTTAACTCTTTTAAGAGTTTGACTTTATTGAGCTATAACTATGTAGCAACAAGGTATTGAATTAAGATTGTTCAGATCAGGACATACTGCCAGGTCTTTGACAGAGCACTTGTACAGATTTGCAGTTGTTTCATATCTAATCATGCTTTAAGCTCCCATGATTTTAAACCCACCCACCTAAACACAAAAACAAGACACAGACACAATGGAAACAGCCAGTAATGAATTAAAACCCTTTTCTACTGGACCACTCTTGTTAACTGAAGATTAGCACAAGGCTCTATACTCTAGCATCACCCTGTGTGTCTTGCTCTTTGTCTTTTATTCATGCTATCTTATTACAGAATATTATTTGTATCAGGAGACAACATAGTCCAGAATAGGAAGAAACAAATTATTTGTCTTGCAAATACAGCACATCTGTGGACTTTACTTTTTAAAGCTGCTTTATCAACCAAAGACTTGCTATCCCACAGGGTATAGCATAATATCATAGGGATAGCACTTCAACAGCTCTGTGTGCCCTTTTTCCTTTACTGTAGACAAAAAAAAAAAAAAAAAATAGAACAAGACAGAGAAAGAAAATATATCATTTAGTTTGTAAGAAATAATATTTGTTTTCTCTCTGATTTATTAGCAACCATTCAATAAAACACGGCATTAAGTTTAGTTCATCCCAATGTCAGCATTTATTTCTATGTACTCTATGTGCTCTGCATGGACATTGTGGACTGGTAGACCTCTGCATTGTAGTCTCAGGCTGTGTGTGTCACAGAGTCTTGTTCTTTACTCCACTCTTCCAGCTTTATTAAAATGTTCTGTAACCAGTTCTTGTCTCTTCTGCCATGTCCCCTTTGAGAAGTTGTGATCCTGTCCAAATCATATTATTCTCTCTCGGCAAGGCAGTGGACAAAGTATAGGAACGTACCTCCATAATATGAGGACTGACATTGAATGGGCTACCCAGTAAATGTGTCCAATGCAAAACAGTTAACTTTGTTGATGTGCTTTGTGATTATCACAGAGAAATTTTCCTCTTAAAGAGATATTTTATTTACATGTAGCATAGATCAACAAATAATTTAACTCTTTGGATACACAACTTTAAAATTTCTAGCCAAAGATTCTCACCACTATATCATTTGCCAATTTGCTGCATACTGACAAAGTACTACAGTAGTACAACAGAAAACTACAAATAAAATAAGTAATTTGAACTACTGCTCTTTACAATAACATAAAATTAAAGCTAAGCTTTCATTTTTCCATTAAATTATCATCCTTTTTAATGTTATTTCTACAAAGCACTGGAACTCGTGCTCACTTTCTAAGTTTGGATTGGGGATTTCTGACCAATATCACTACATAATGCACATTTAAATGCTCTAAATGGCTTTTCCAGATCTCTGATTTCAGTATATATGCGTTACAAAAAAGCAAAAAGCCCGAAATAGTGAAATGCTCTGTTCACGTATCACATTTTTGAAACTTCTAGGTGTTAAATCACAAGCATTTACATAACAGCATATATAAATTACTTTACACACTCTTCTTTTTATGCTTTATTTAGTCTCTTGCAACCTTAATCATGTTTTAAAACACTCAGGGTCTATTGGTAGATTATGCTCTATAACCAGCCTACAAGCAATGTTTTTTGCCTTGGAATAAGAGGATCAAGTTCTCCTTTTATTCCTTGTGCCTTGCTTTTATAATTCCATCTAGTGAGAAGTGTGTATCAGTGTGAATGGCATGTGTGAGGGCTAATTTTAGAGTGTCGTCTTGCTTTAGTAAGAGCTTATGTGCTCCACAGTGAATTACACTTGGAGAAGGACATGATTGTGAGGAGAGGAGATTGTTGTCCTCATTACAGCATTAAGCTGCTGCTTAGTTTTTCATTGATGTAATAGGACGTAAGAATGAACTGAATCCACGCCGTGCACTGATATGCTAATGCTAAAAGCACAAATGGTGCCTTTCTCACTGTCAGCATGGCCTCTGAGCTCTTGGAGCCATTAAATTTGCAGCAGTGAACTAGAAAGAGAGAGTGAGGCAGGGTTGGTGACCCCCTGGAGAAAACAGCACACAGGGAAAACCATTTCAAAGATGTCAACAAAGGCTTTTCCCCTCCCTTCTATTTAAATAGTCAGGATACAGTCGGGAGAAACATACAGTATGTGATGTCTCAACAGCCAAAAAGAATGAAAGAAAAGAAGAATTTTTTGATTTCTTAAAAATGTATTGACAGCTAGTCTTTAATGCAGATGGGGTAAACTCATGGACTTCATTTGTGCAGCACTCTTCTTTAACATTACACATAATCAGGCTGTGATAACAAACTGTTACATCTGAGTGTCAGCAGAATTACTGTTATTGTCACAAACAGATCTTATTTGGTTTCCCTGTGTGGAAGATGCTCTTTTTAGATGCATGCACTCTAAATATAAACTTTGAAGAGACCCCTTTCCAAGTTGGGTGAAATTTGGATCTTTTTGAGGCCTTTGTAGTCATGCCCTTTTCCCAGATGTCTGTTTTACTAAATCATCTCTACCCTTTGTTCTTGTGTCTCCTCCAGGCTAGAGATGATATATTGAATGGATCCCACCCTGTGTCCTTTGATAAAGCCTGTGAGTTTGCAGGGATCCAGGCTCAAATCCAGTTTGGACCCCACGTGGAGCACAAGCACAAGCCTGGATTCCTGGAGTAAGCCTTTATCAAAAAGATTAATTAAACCACCATTCAGACTAGTGGTGTGTTGAGCTTTTGTATGCTCATCTCACAGCTGTATGGTAGTTACTGCCGGTTTCAGTACAGGCTGTTACCTCAGGGATTTCCTCCAGTGGAAAGCTCAGGGGGTGATGTCAGCTGTTACAACTGTTTTCTGATACATACACAGTAAGGCAAGAATGACCTCATATGTGGAGGTATGTTAATAGAAAAGGAAATGCCTGTAGCTGAAGTGAATAACCATGTAAAAATTCCATTTATCTCTGTAGCCTGAAGGAGTTTTTACCTAAAGAGTACATCAAGCAGAGAGGGTCCGAAAAGAAAATATTCCAAGTATGTATATTTCATTGCTTAAATATTGCATTAAATAAATAAATCAGTTTGAAAATCTTGGCAGTCTGTTAAAAGTGTAATTGTTTTCTTTATTGTTCAAGCACAGATACAAAATACACATACATAAGTTTGAGAAATAAATGTAACCACTTTTTTTCCAGGAACATAAAACATGTGGAGAGATGACAGAGATTGAAGGGAAAGTAAAGTATGTGAAGCTTGCAAGGTCCCTGCAGACGTATGGAGTGTCTTTCTTCCTGGTGAAGGTAAGAGGTAAAATAATTAAGCAACAACAATCTGTGAAAAAGTAATAAATATGTTCATACAATTCTCTTACCAGTGTGGCAGAAAATATCCTGATTTTTGTTACTTAAGATTAACAGTCTTCCACAGTTTCTTCCATTTGTTACATGTAAGTATGGATTTGATTTAATGCATTTTAGTCATGTTTTATTTTTGCTTTTACATCCAGAAATAGTTAATCTTGGCTTGTTAACAAGTGTGGCCGCTTTTAACTTTGCTGTCATAATGTTGCAACATTTGCAATAACTTGCAATATGTTAATAACTGATGCAAAGAGTCAAGGATATAAAAATACCATCATCATTATCATTAAAAATCTTCTAACCAGTCTCAGTTGAATAATTAAAACAGTAACTGTTTTGTTACAATGTTATATATTTATACTGTATAGCTGTTTAGTGTGTCTGGCTATTGTAACCGTGACAGTCTTATCAAACAGGTATAAAAGCTGATGAAATCACCCAAAGCCCCATTATCACAACAAATCGGGAGCATCAGAGTGGAAGCTCTTGTGCTCGTCGTTCAGCAGCACACTCAGTGCTGTGTAATAATGGTAACAATTGCATTTCTCTTCTGTTCTGGTTTGGCAAATACAGAAATGAATTGCAAGGTCAGGATCTGAATATGATGAAGTTGCACTAGTGAGTGTTATAATAAATGACTAATAGCAACAAATTTGACTACAAACATTCAGAAAAGATGGAAAAAAATAAGGAGTGCAGTTGTCTGCTGGGGTCCTGATGGATGATAAATGGAATGTATGGCCGCACAGTTAAAGCACACTGCAGGGCTCAAATTATCTTCGTCTGCATTTCTAGAAATATGTGAATGCAAGCACTGTCTCTGTTCGAAGAAGAGAAGTGGTGATGGAGATTTCAAGACTGCTAAATAATTTACTCCAGCTGCACTCCGCTGTTGAAGCTTGGGAAGGCAAAAAGCGCAGACCTGGCGTTGTTAAAGCATTTATTGTAACTTTCCATTTCTCGTCTGTCAGTATTTAAGTACTTCGTTGTTTTTTGGAAGGAAAATCCCTATTGCTGTAGACCGATGGACTCTAGACTGAAGTAAATAAGTTTGTCAAGAATGCGCGCTAAATGTGGGTTTCTTAGATTAGTGCATGCAGGTGTGTACAGTATCAGCGTTTATTTGCATTGTCTTGCACAAGCATATTTTCCCGGAAATAATCAAGGGTAGCTGATATGAAATAATATTTCAACTTCAGATTACAAAGCCACCCTTCCTGCTTCAGTGCAGCCTTGAAAATGATGACGTTTAAATAATATGACCTCAAACAATGAATGTTTTTAATAAACCTTTGCTCAAAGAAGCCATGAACAGTGAAATAATGATATCTGTCCTTGAATTTAAGAGCACTTATACTCAATGCTGTTCTTTTCTGAGCTCTCATTTTTGACCCTGCAATAAAAGAAAAATGCCTGGAAACATTGAATATATGTATTTTGCTTCCCTTCCCCCATCTCTGAACAGAGTTAATTTTTGCTTTGTCCTCTCCGCCCCTGGAGGGAAGCCAAGTTTAGCCATGGTGTCCGAAGTGAGCTGTAATAGATTTTCGGTGGGCAGCAGAGCTGGTCAGGCAGAGAGCTGGGGGAAGCAGCATGCTGCTGTGCTGACAGCTACTGAAGCCTGTGGAGACCCTGTTCAATAAAGCAGCAGTTAAACAAGCCTGAACTATGCCGGGTCACTTTGCAGCTGCCCTCTTCCTCCTCCAACTTGGGCTTTAGGCCTCAACTGCAGCATGTGAATTCTGACAGCAGCAGCTAAATGGCATGATGATTTTTGCATCCATGCCTCGCGTGAATCATCTGTGTAGGTGTTTAACAAAGTCTTAAATGTTGTCTGATGTTTTCCTCTCTGACAGGAAAAGATGAAGGGTAAAAATAAGCTGGTCCCACGGCTGCTGGGGATAACCAAGGAGTCAGTGATGCGAGTTGATGAGAAGACGAAAGATGTGGTCCAGGAATGGCCTCTGACTACAGTGAAGAGATGGGCAGCCTCCCCGAAGAGCTTCACATTGGTACAGTGGGAAGCCCTGCATCAAGTTCCAAGCATTACTTTAGATTACTTCAGTCCTATGAATGTATTCATATGCACAGTGAGATACTTCTCAGTTTGTTCTTTTTGCCCAATACATACAGGCCATAGAAAAATGTTTAGACCTCATACTGCAATATACATTTTTAGCATGCTAGCCAACTACTTTATCTGAATTAACAATATATTTCAGGGGAAGAATATGCAGAATTTAAATGTTGTAAAGGATAACGGCATTTCACGATTAAAAGATCGTGCACATTTTAAAAAGAACTCTGAGGTACATTTGCCAACATTGATTTAAACTAAAAATACTCAACCCTGTGATTCTGGAGAATACTTTGAAGTGAGCAGTTCTCAGATTCACTACATCTCATTCGTAATCAGTTCTTCAGAGAAAAAGGATGCTCCAAGGAAGCCAGTCACTTTTTCTTTTCATAGAGAGTGGAAATGATGAAAGTGCTGCCAAGCTTATGCAGACCCCCGCCCTCAGTGAGCCATTTTATTTCATCTGAGCATAGATTACAAAGCTCCTTGTAGATATAGAGTTTTTTTTGCAGTTAGGCAGATGATTTTATAAGATATCCTGTGGTTTAAATGACACTATCTTCATTGCATTAAAAAGGACTTTGGGGAGTACCAGGAAAGTTACTACTCTGTCCAGACTACAGAGGGGGAGCAGATATCCCAACTCATCGCTGGATACATTGATATTATTCTTAAAAAGGTGAGTGACTAAAAATGAAAAGCAAATAGTCCCTAAATTAATTTGAGATGCTTCCAGTTCTCCATACAAATAGCCAAAAACCTTCCCTGCGCTGTCTCACCACTCTACAGAAACAGAGTAAAGATCGTTTTGGCCTTGAGGGAGATGAAGAATCCACCATGCTGGAGGAATCAGTTTCCCCTAAGAAGTGAGCAGTGTTTCTTCTTTAACTGTTCTAGGAGAGTGCTGACCACTGACCCGCTGAGCACAGTCCGGCTATTTTTCTCCCAGTTAAACTTTACTGTTCAATTGACCATGTAATTACATTTGTGCCAGCCCAGCATATTTCTCACCCAGTGGAGGTGATAATAAAATTAAACAGAAAAACATCCTGTTGAATTTTAAAATAATACAGCATAATTTGTTCAAGTGCTTTCTTGTTTTATTTTTGTGCAAACTGCCTTGGGTTAAAGCTTCAGTTGTTATCTAACAATGGAAAGAATATTTTTTTCGTTTAATACTTTCTTTTAGTGTTTTGATGGATTTGCCTCTGATTTTACTGTGTAGGTTAATGATTGAAATTCAGTTTATATTTACTAGTTACTGTTTAAGGTAAAGTTGGGGTTGAGGGGCTGAGAGAACCGCTTTGCTTTTGCAAAAATATACTCCAGCCATTTTTGTCAAAAGAAGAAGAAGTCCAGTTGAATCTAAGCAGAAATCATGAAAACATCGCCAGCAAAAACAACCACATCCTCTCTATCTTCTTTGTGTTTGCTTGACCTTAATTCCAGTCCTCTAAGTCGCTCCTTGCAAATTAATCTCACCCATCTAAGGTGTGAGCAGTTGTGATATTAGCTGTAAAAAATTGAGGGAAAATGCATTTATCAAAATGAGACATTCTTGCTTCTAAGCATCCATTAAATATTATGTGTGGCACAGCTTCAGATCTCTGTTAGATGAGTTTGTGCTTGTGACAATGTCTTTATTTACTTCTAAACAAAGTGGTTGGTGTGTCAAAGACCTCTTATCCATCACAGATCCCCAAAAAGTGGTACTTCTCTGAAGGATTCATCTTCACACATAGTTACTCCTGAAAGACTCTTCTCTCTTCATTTATCTCTCATTCAAGGTGCTTGTCATGAATTGAGACTTCCTTCAAGATGTTTGTTAAGATTGATTTCGGGCTTGCAGGCATGAGGGGGAGAGGCGACAAGGAGGCAGAAGAAAGCTTACTGGAGTGTGGAACTGAAGCCACAATTAAAATGTATCTCTGCAGGGCAAATGGGCCTATGGTTCCTAAAGAGAACTGGTGTTTGAGAGATAACTGGACCATCTATGTTGTTCAGAACAAAGCAGTAGCTAGTTAATGTGATATAACTGGCTATAAGTGAATGTGATATAACATGGCTCCTAATGAAATTACACGTTGACTGAATGGGGCATCACAATTCCCCTGATTATTGACCAGATGACTCGTCTTGTGGTTCCCAGTGCAAAAACACAATTGCTGTCTCTCAAATTGAGCCGTTATTAGCCCATGGAGTAATAAGCATCTGTTGATTTGGGCATGAAATCCTATTTTTCATTACTGTTTCTTGCCTTACTATGCCAGGTCACTGTGCAAACAGTTGTTAATGTGTAATTCTTACTTTATTTATAATTTTACAATAAGAGTCAGATACTTGCTCAGCAAGTGTGAGTTGGTTAACATTTCCATTTGTCATGTTGTAGTTTGTCATGACATACAGATAATTACCCTAAACTAAAACACGTGATAGAAAATAACATATAAAGCAACCTTCATTATTAAAGCTGGCCAACCATAAATAAACACAGCATTTGATTTTCATTTAAATTTCTAGTTTTTTACATGAATCATCTGCATGTACACATGTTGAATGTAACACATTTGCACCATCAAACAACTTTAACACTGCACCATGTTTAGCTATGAAATTAATGTCTAACTTCTATTTCATTCTCCTCTGTACTAGGTCCACAATTTTGCAGCAGCAATTCAATCGTGTAGGCCGTGTGGAGCATGGGTCAGTGGCCCTTCCAGGCATTATACGGTCTGGCTCTGTTGGTGGCCCTGACACCTTCAATGTGGGTACTATGCCCTCTGCCCAGCAGCAAATCACAACAGGGCAGATGCACAGGGGACACATGCCTCCACTGGTAAGCAAGAGCCTTTACACTTCACATTTAAAAAAAGATGAACCTGAGAGGAGGAAAAAGGATGCAGTACCTATGTTGTGCTCAGTGCTTTAAGTGTATAGCACCAAAATACCTTCTGTTATTGTGTATAATCCACCCATGTTTGATCTATGTCTTCTTAAGTCATTTTGAAATACTACATGTGCCCTGTTGTTGTCGTCAGAATTTAGCCCAGCAGGCCTTGATGGGAACGATCAACAGCAGTATGCAGGCTGTGCAGCAGGCCCAGGCTGACCTGGGACACGTGGATAATCTGCCTCCACTGGGCCACGACTTAGTGAGTTATACTATATTTTATCTAGTTTTGTAGAATTTCTTTGCACAGATGCAGCTTATGTTTATCGAGTAGTTCAAATTCCCACAATCTGAGCTCATCCTTGAGCTATACTTTCCTAATTCTTCAGATTATTTGCTTTCTGACATTACAGTTACAGTCTATAAGCATTCAAGTCTTCTAATAATATAAAATTACACAAAGTTTTCCAAATATAATTAGGTTGTAGATCTTGCTGTAAATCTGGAGGCTATATCGAATGCTTGAGTGTTTCCAAAGCCATAGGTGTTAGACTGGCCTAGACCTTTAATCCTGTGCAGCAAAGCTGATATGAGGTGAAAATCTCCCACTATGATGAAAACCAATAACTCTTGTTTTCATCCTCCAAAAGGCATCCAGGGTGTGGGTTCAGAACAAAGTTGATGAGTCCAAACATGAAATCCACTCTCAGGTTGATGCCATCACTGCTGGAACAGCATCTGTGGTCAATCTCACAGCAGGTGAGTTCCCAGGAAAACGACAAACAGTTGAAAGATGGCACACACTAACATTTTCAACTTTCATTTCATGTGTGTGTTAAAGCATACAACACGCAAGCTGCCCCATGGCTTAGCTAAATGAATGGCTGAGCAGTATAGAAAATAATGATGCATAACAGAGATGCAGTTTCATGTGGTTTGCTATGATTTTTGTCTCTCTTCTGCAGGTGAACCCTCAGAGACTGATTACACAGCAGTGGGCTGCGCCATCACCACCATCTCCTCCAACCTCACGGAAATGTCTAAAGGTGTCAAGCTGCTAGCAGCATTAATGGACGATGAGGTGGGGAGTGGACACAAGCTCATGGGTGCTGCCAGGATGCTGGCAGGAGCTGTGTCAGATCTGCTCAGATCTGTTGAGCCTGCAGCCGCTGAGGTGAGGCACCTACTGATTTTGGTGCTGATTTGGATCTCATCCCCTACAGTAGTCCCAGTAGTCACAAAAAACACATACTGTTCAACTGCATGTTCCTTTTATCAGTGTCCCAGTGAAGATGTATTACAGGAGCTTTTTCAGAGATGATTTCAGATCTTGAAGTCTGTTTTAGATCATTTTTTAGGCATCTGTGAGAACAGGACAGGCCTGTGTAATGAATGTGCTGATGTCATCCTCATGCAGCCCAGACAGACGGTGCTGACTGCAGCAGGAAGCATTGGACAAGCCAGCGGGGACCTGCTCCGTCACATGGGGGAGGGCGAGACTGATGAGAAGTTCCAGGTCGGACGTCACCCACTCACTGTTTCTATAATAGAGCTGGCCAAACAGGAAGACACACACTCACATATTCTCAGACCTCCTTTAAAAATGCCAATACACACTTATATAATTACCTCAGACTCTATTATTAACCTGCCTCTTTACTTGGATCTCTAACAAAGCACCAGATGAAGAGGTTTTAGTAGTAAAATAATTCAGACCTCTCACAATACAAGCTTATCAGTAATTTCCACTTTCTGCTTCATTTATCCTCTCACAGTGAAATTCATTTACATGCTACACTCACCTCCGTTTATATGGCCTCACCTCTTTCATACAGTTCTTTTCAGTATTAATGGCTTGAGGAGGGGGCTCATGAGTCATCCACCTTCTTGGTCTCGTTGATCTTCAGCCAGTACTCTTCCACCGCAATAAGACAATTTCATCTGCAATCCATTTCCTGTACTTAATTATGCAGATGTAATTTATCATTTACATTCCAATAATTTGAAAGGACTATTTTACTTTTTTCTCTTTTTTTGTCAGAGTCCCCTGGATTTGTGATCACACTATCTTAGCTAAACAGCATGAACTGAAAACATTTACTTTCCTGGTCCCATCAGTTACACATGCACAGCTGTGTTGTGTCTCAGTGAAGGACACTGATTAATATGTTGCAGGACACCCTGATGAATCTGGCCAAGGCGGTGGCCAATGCAGCTGCTATGTTGGTCCTGAAGGCCAAGAACGTTGCCCAGGTGGCCGAGGACACCATATTGCAGAACCGAGTGATCGCAGCTGCCACTCAATGTGCCCTGTCCACCTCACAGCTAGTGGCCTGCACCAAGGTATTGATCTGAAACATTATCTCCTGGCATACCAGCACACAGAAAACGATTAAAATGCAGTTTAGTGTGGAAATACAGACCATTTATTTAAATCTAATATTAAAAAGGGCTGTTTCTTATCATATTTAAAGATTCCCCAGTTGTGTTAGGCTAGGTGAAACAAGAATTAGTGTAAATGTTGTGTATGTACATTCTCTTTGCTTCTTCAATCATCTGACTTGTGGACCAGGTGGTGAGTCCGACCATCAGTTCCCCAGTGTGTCAGGAGCAGCTTGTTGAGGCCGGCAAACTAGTAGACCGATCTGTTGAGACATGTGTGAAAGCTTGCCGCTTGGCCAGTGATGATGGGGAGCTGCTGAAACAAGTCGGGGCAGCAGCTGGTGTGGTGAGCCAGGCCCTTGGCGACCTACTGCAACATGTCCGCCATTACGCCAGCTGTGGTGAGCCCATCGGACGCTACGACCAGGCCACAGACACGATCATGAACGTGACTGAAAATATTTTCACTTCCATGGGTGATGCTGGTGAGTACTAAAAACTAATTGCAATGAGTTAATCTTTAGAGAGTACCTGCTTTCACTTAGCCGGTTCTGACATGTTTTTACTGTATCAGGGGGACCTAAGATATTGTCTGTATTAGTCTCCATGATAAATGATCTTAAAAATCATCTATGCATGTTCAAAGCTCAGGTTATTTGTTATGGTTTGAGTCATGAGACTGAAGCATTTTCAAAGTGAGCCAATTCTCAAGGGGTTGTAGGAGACATGTCATCTAAAACCACTACAGAGTTCTCAGTCTGGTCTCAATCAGCATCAGGGAGCCTTTGAAATTTAACAGGAAACACATGACTTGGCCATTTTTTGGAAGGACAAACATTATTCCTCTATAAATTATCATAAAACTACCCTGAAATCTTTACCAAAACAAGATGATTATTCAGTGACAAGCACATTGGTTGATTCCCAAGGACATGTAGGTTGTAAAGTACCTTGGTGTCTTCCATAGACTTCTCTGGGTGAGTTATTTCGAGCTGGATGTGGGTGTTTGGGAGATACAGTTTTTTTATAGCAGATATGTGGGGAGATGTTACATATAAACCAAAGGTTTTTGTTCCTGTGAAAGAGAATGAGTCACTAGAAACATTCAGCTGTAACAGAACAAAAAGGTGAAAATTATGTGAAGCTGCAAGGTTGGGACATTTACAGGAGTTTCTCATACAAGCCACCACATTACCACCAAGACGAGTATTGCTGTTAATATTAGTTTATTGCAAATAAAAATATGCAGGCTTGCTTGCATAAATTACAAGATTTAATTATAAGGTAATCATTTAACTGACCTAGCCAAAACATAGACATGGTCATTTATCTTCTGTCACTCAGTTGTACACAAATTTTACAAAATACTGTCACAGTCAAACATTTGTATATAAATAGTTGTTGAAAAATGAATGGGCTGGTGTATCCAGACATTTGAGGAGCACTGTATACTGATCCTGCAAATAACATTACCTTTTTATTTCAATCACATTCTGTGCCTCTTTAAGTGTACAGTATGTGTTAAAACTGATGAGGTGCTATTGGAAATTAAACTGTTCACGTGCAGCCAAACTGATCCATCATGGTACACAAATATGTTTGTACTGCTGTTGCTCTGAGTTTTTTTGCCTTATAATGTTGCAAAAAAAGTTTATCTTTGATTCATAGCCTGATCATGACAACTTTTTGATTTGGAAACCACTTTCAAACAGTGTTGGCTGTCTAAATGGAAAAAGAAATTCTTGAAATTCCTCTTCTGAAATTCAACCCTCACAGCTCCCCATGTTGTCTGGCATAATGCCACTTAAGTTTTATTCTAACCTTACTGCCCATTTGGTTTCATATACACTCTCTATAATTTAAAGCTTTTCATCTTTAGCACCAGTTGCTCCATCAATGTGATTTTTTTTAAGAAAACTGAAGAAAAGTCCAAATTAGCTTTGCATTATAAACTGATTTTCAGCTGTATCACAGCTAGGTTTCCTTACTCACCATCTTCTATGTGTGCCCAGGTGAGATGGTGCGTCAGGCCAGGGTGTTGGCTCAGGCAACTTCTGATTTGGTCAATGCCATGAGGTCGGATGCAGAGGCGGAAGTTGACGTTGACAACTCCAAGAAACTACTTGCTGCAGCCAAACTTCTGGCTGATGCCACAGCTCGGATGGTGGAAGCTGCTAAGGTTAGAGAGGGATGAGATGTACATCAATAATCCCTTCAGTGTATTAACTTAAACTAGTTGAAATTTAAATAATCCATAACATTATGTTTTGGTTCTTTAATTACTAGTTAACATCACATTGTGTTGTTGATAAATTAACAGTTACTTTAACTCTTTATATCTTTATATTCCAGCTGTTAATGTCAATGTCAGTGTTTTTGTATTTTTTTCACTAATTTCATTCAGCAGTGGCAATGTAGTGGTGGTGGTTTCATATTTATAATGTTGCATTTGTTTTGGTCATAAAAGAACTTTATTGACATGCTTTGCTGTAATAATGAAAAGCATCCACATTATTGCATGCAGTAGCCAAAGCATCATGTCACATCCAAAATGAAAGGGTGCAGCATCAGTAGCTCTTAATGAGCTCCTGGTACTGTTGAGCAGGATAATATCAGTGTGAAATACCCACACAAGTGAAACGCTGCATCTAGCTCATTAAGATGTTTTTGATCTGTGACACATTAATCACCACATCCATGCCATTATCAAAGAGGAAGTGAGGATCTGGTACTGACGGTTTCCTTGGAAACTGTCAGACAGCAGACAGAGCTAAATGCCTCTTTGCATTTGTCACACAATGTGTACAGTATAACCAAAAGCGTTAAACTTATGTAGCTGAGATATGGTTACTCTCATTATATTTTGTACATACAGTTTGTGTATTAGCAGTGTCTTTGTGTGCACATTTGCACATGTGCATGAATATGTGTTTATGTGCCCTTAGGGGGCGGCTGCCTACCCAGAGAATGAGGACCAGCAGCAGAGGCTCAGGGAGGCGGCTGAAGGGCTGCGTGTTGCCACAAATGCAGCAGCTCAAAATGCAATAAAGAAGAAGTTAGTCAACAGGCTGGAGGTGAGTCAGAAGAGGCAGCATGTTGACATCTTTATGTTATGTGACCTTAATCCAAACATAACCCTTCATCTTGTGTTTCCTTATCACCAGAGGTTGCCACACTCACATCTTTTTCTCAAGTTTTCTTTTTCCTGTGATTTAATCATGGTTTAAGTGCTGGGGAAGGTCACAAAGTGATCAAATGACTGTGCTGTCAGTTTACCAAATACTACCAATTGTATATGTCTTCTGTATTATTTCTCTTTCCCATTGCAGTGAGCCATAAATCCCATTAGTGCTGTGAATGAACTATCTGAGTGTTAAGATCTGTGTTTAGCCCTCAGTATCAGTGTGCCCCTAATGACTACCACCTCTCTGCTCTTGAGCACCCAATGTTCAATTTCCCAGGCACGTAAACTATTCATTACCCAAGGCTGGGATAAGTCTGCTATCAGACATGCATCTCAGTCCGCCTCCTTGCATCAGATGGTCACAGTAATGGTGCTAATGGCCACCTCCATCATGGCAGCATGTAAGCCAGTGAAGAAGAGTGTTATTAATCTTCAAGTGTTATTGTAACAATTATCTCACAAGCATTTGGGCCCCTTAATACCTCTTCATTTTGTTGTGTCCTAACAAAATATTTTCCAGTTGCTGTGCAGTTATGCACATTATTACATTTAGATATAAAATTTGTATTCTTTAGGGCATATTAATCAGAATATTGAAAATATATACAGCACATTTTGAAAACAGAATCAGCAGCAAACAGTATATTTTTAGCTGTAGATTTTCAAAAATAAAGAAGGAAGAAATACAGATAAGCTCCTGACAGGAAGATTTAGCAATGCAATCCCATCATTATTCCATCCTCTTACAAAACATTTTGGCTCTGACTCCTTTCACTCTGATAAGAACTTTGAGCATACAGCATAACAGCCTGATGTTGCACAGAGCAAACATGAAATGTGAATCCCTGCCAAGCACCATTGTCTTGTTTTTGACTAAATTGTCTCCATTTTTGTCTTGTGAACAGTTAGCGGCTAAGCAGGCAGCAGCTGCTGCAACTCAGACCATTGCAGCTGCACAGAATGCTGCTGCTTCCAACAAAAATACTGTCTCACATCAGCAGTTAGTACACAGCTGCAAGGTAAGACCATGTAGTTATTCTCATCTTCTCTGATGCAGCTACCTTTTTGTATTTAAAGATTTGTTAAGCACTGCTTTTGTCATGACAGTGTAGTAATAAGGAATACTTCATGGATTTTAGGCAGTTGCAGATAGTATTCCCCAGCTGGTGCAAGGGATGAGGAGCAGCCAAGCCCAACCTGAAGAGCTTGGGCCTCAGCTCGCCCTCATCATGGCCAGCCAGAGTTTCTTACAGGTTGGTATGCTATCTTGAAACATTTAGTGATATAGACAGATATAGACAAACGAATGCTATATAAGAGCTTATGAGTTTCTTGTTGTATTTCTGCCACCACCTCTCAGCCTGGAAGTAAGATGGTAGCATCAGCGAAGTCTGCAGTTCCCACAGTGACTGACCAGGCTGCTGCTATGCAGCTGGGCCAGTGTGCCAAGAATTTAGCAACCTGCCTGGCGGAGCTCAGGACTGCCACCCAGAAGGTGTCTATACCCAACACTGTTAGAGATAACAAGAATTATCCCACTGATGCAGGAAGTTCACTGCTTGCATGCTTTTATGCAAGTCCAGTTCTTTGGTCTTATCTTGACATACAAGTTATATACAGCCTTGTATCTGGTCTGACCTGAGTTATTGAGTCTCAGTAAATTTTATGTCTGGGTGTTATTTGAAGGCACATGAAGCCTGTGGCCCTCTGGAGATTGATTCTGCCCTGAAGACCGTACAGACACTTAAGTGTGAGCTTCAGGATGCTAAGATGTCTGTGATTGATGGCCAACTCAAACCTCTTCCTGGGGAAACGGTCAGTAGAACATTAATTTTAAGAAACTGTACATATCTTGGTCTAAACAATGCTGTTTGAAAAGTTTGTGAGCACACACACACATATATATACACTACTCACAAAAAGTTGGGCATGTTTGGCTTTTTGTATGATGTCAGAATGTACCTAAAATGTACTACAACCTATACAGGTTAAATTAATTTGACCATTTTATGTTGTGGTATATAATATAAAATTAAATGAAGGAAGGCCACCTCACTATTTTGCTTAAATACTCTACATTCATTAAATAATATAAATATTTTAACTTTTCTATACATTTCCCTTGAAAGTTAAATATCCCTAACTTTTTTTATGAGTAGTGTATCTACCTTTTTTTCAGCAGCCTTCTACTTTTCTGTTAGTCGTAACAGCATGATATGGATTTAAAGAACAGCATTGTCATTAAGCCATATCATGTATAAGCCACTGCTATATTTAAATGTTCTGGTTGCAAACTCATATTTACTGACATTAGCCAAGAGAGAGAGAGTTCTACTTGAACTATTAACAATTACCTATTGCATACCCCAGAAAGCAAAAACAAATGTTTCGCCCAAATATGGCCCAAATTAGACTGAATGTGAGTTCTTGCTGTAATCCACATCCCGGCCAACAACTAACACCCGGACCACACGTGGCCTATAGGAGACTTGCCATTGTCTCAACTGAGCCATAAGTACCAAAAGTAGCCCGGCTTTGGCCCAAGCATGTCTGCTTTGTAGGACATTGCTCTTAAAGTGATCTTGGTCCTGGGAAGTATGATAATGGTTTTCTCCCATTTGCACACAGTTTGAATTATTGTGGACGCATAGAGTACAATCTCTGTGCAGAATTCTTTTTCTAACATATTCAGTAATCTGATTTTTCTGATTTTGTGATTCAGATTTCTTCTTACATAATAATGCTCTAACATTGATAGATCTCTGTTTATTTTTATTTATTTTGTTTATTTCGTTTAATTTAGTTTGCTTCATACATGTATATATTGTTGGACTTGCATTAAACTTTATTGAAGTTTAAGATCATATTTATGCAGAACTATAAAAAATTTTAATGGGTTTGAAAACTTTCAAGCAAGAATGTACCAACTTGAGGAGATCCACGTTAAGCTGTAATGCGTTTTGTTGCTCACACAGCTGGAAAAGTGCGCTCAGGATTTGGGAAGTACATCTAAGGCGGTGGGCTCCTCCATGGCACAACTGTTGACATGTGCTGCACAGGGCAATGAACATTATACAGGTAAAGTATTATATCCAGGTCAGAGAGGTTAAAGTTACATTATTGACATAGGCAGATATAATGCATATAATGCCTTATTGACTATTATTTTTATTATTTATTATTTATTTTGTCAGTTTAACTTTAAACTGATCTCCTGCAACGCAGCATGACTTGACTGTTTGTCTGGCAGTTATTGCTGGGAGTCTCAGATAAATATAGGAGAGAACAGCATTTTTAACAACGTAAGCTCCCAGGCATTACCTCATGCTGTGGTCCAGGGTGCTGCTCCCTACTCATTAATCTTTTTATTCACTGGATTTAACATTCCATCAGCAAATGGCTCCACTCTGCTGGTTAATACAATTTGATACAATTTGCTGCTTTTTTTCTCAGCTCTATGTGTAATAATTTAAGGGCAACTCTCATGTGGGCCAATACGTATTATACTACCACATTTATTTAAACAATGAGGGCATTCCATTATCACACTTTGGTTACAGTGCAGTACTGCTGGAGATTGGCTTGACAAATTCTTTTGCTGTTACAGTAACAAGACATTTTTGTTGTGTACACAGGACTTCTGCAAAACAAACGAAATTTAAATTACTGCCGTCACTTAACATCATCACTTTCTTTCCTTGCATGACAATGTTGAGCAAAGGATCATGTGAACCTTCTATTTCCTATCTTTTTGTTGATTATTAGACCAGGTTACTAATCATGTAATTATTACTACATTGGTGGCTGATGCACATGAATTAATCAGTCTGTATCTTTACTTTTTTGTATTTACTTTTTGTACTTAAGTGAAGTACCTCATGAGATCCTCTAATAAATATATTTGAGATCAAATGTATTTCTTGTCATTTTAAAATGTGGCTGGCTTTCTGCAGGTGTTGCTGCCAGAGAAACGGCACAGGCTTTGAGGACATTGGCTCAAGCAGCTAGAGGTGTGGCAGCAAGCACCAAAGAGCCTCAGGCTGCAGCTGCAATGCTGGACTCAGCCCAATGTGTGATGGAAGGCTCGACCATGCTGATCCATGAGGCTCATCAGGCTCTGGTTCATCCAGGAGATGCAGAGAGTCAGCAGAGACTGGCACAGGTACCATCGGTCCCAGTAATATTTGTATGCCCAGAGGCAATAGTGTACTACAGTGATCACATTGTTCTTTTCTGGTCCCTTTCCCCATCCTCTGCTGATTTCTAAACATTTCTCTTTTCCATAGCAATCATCTTCTCTAAGCGTTGCTATTTTCTCTCCTCTGAGTCTTTGTCGCCTGATATTCCTCAGGAGTAAAATTGTTCATTCTCCTGGAGCCCTTCAGGAGATAAACATATTGTTTGGCATATATCTCTGACAGCAGCAGAAATTAGTGACAGTGCTGTGAGCTGCATTTGCATTTCAGATGTTATTTCCGAATATAGCTTCGCTCTTGGGCTTTGTTGTGCAGTGCATTGTTAGAATGCATAATGGCAACCCATTGACAGATGTTGTGCTGTGTTTTAGGTAGCCAAAGCGGTGTCACACTCCCTGAATAATTGTGTGAATTGCCTGCCAGGCCAAAAGGATGTTGATATGGCTCTCAGGAGCATCGGAGAGGCCAGCAAGAAGCTGCTAGTGGACTTTGTGAGTCCTTGTTCAATTTCTTTTCACAATCATCGTGATGCAAGCCAAGTACATTTTTCAAGTATCACTTCTTAACTTATACAGTATAGTCTACCTGCGGGTCTTGTCTTTGAAGCTCCCTCCATGCAGTAAGACATTCCAGGAGGCCCAAACTGAGCTGAACCACACAGCAGCTGAACTCAACCACTCAGCAGGCGAGGTCGTCCACTCCTCCCGTGGAACAAGCAGCCAGTTGGCTGCAGCCTCTGGGAAGTTCAGCCAAGACTTTGATGAGTTCCTGGATGCTGGCATTGAGATGGCAGGACACACCCAAGTAGGTTTCATGATCACACAACAACCCCTCACATTCCACTCAGAAAATAATCCACTGAAGCCCTCAGATGTTTGATACACTAAATGCTTTGAATACAGAGGGTATCTTTGTGTCACTTTATGAAATAAGTGATTAAAGTAATTTGTTAATTGGACCTTTTCATCTTATTCACTTAGGCCCATAGATTATCCCTTAGAGCTTTTATACTGTCAAAAGTAATGAGATCTTGTGATGTTCCTGTTCTGGTTGTTTTGCTCATTAATTTGGAAAGATGGTCAGGGAATGAAGTTGACGTAGTGTGACACCCCAGCTTTAATCAGGGTCAAAAAGGCCTGCTGAATGAGAACAGAATATAATAAGTGTTTGGGGCAGATGGAATACCTTCATTTTCTTTTTTTGTAACTTGCATGTGCAGAGCAAAGAAGACCAAATCCAAGTCATTGGTAATCTGAAGAACATCTCCATGGCATCCAGCAAGCTGCTACTGGCCGCCAAGTCTCTGTCTGTGGATCCAGGTGCAGCCAATGCAAAGAATCTTCTAGCTGTGGCAGCAAGGTGCAAAAAGATGCATATCACAACTGATCTGTGTTGTTTCTGATGATTATCATACTCTATTTGCTAGTGCTGTTCTTTGTAAATATGAATCCAGCTCTTGATTAGCAAGGTTTGATGGATGCAGAAAATATTTCCCCACTGCATCTCTATGCCACTCCTACAATGTGTCTGTTCGGCATCGCTAAAGGGAGTATGTATCCTCCCTTTAGTGGAAAGAAGCCAAGCAGCTGGTCCCGCAGGGCTTTAGGCCTGACTGAGTTCTCTCTGTCTAATTAGGAAGATGGAAGCCTTGGCTTGAGCTCGTCTGTGCTCAGCAAGGCTGAACGCAAACTCAAGACAATCTTGACACTCCTGTGCACCATGTTATTCAACCACAGTGAGAGGCCATCATTGCCATGCTTGACTAGGGGAGCTAAAAGCATGAATGAGTAAAACCAGCCAGTGCCTGCATGCAGAGGACACACGTGAGAGCTAAAGAGACTTGTGTGGCTGCCTGTGTTTTTCAGGGCGGTGACAGAGAGTATTAACCAGCTGATAACACTCTGTACCCAGCAAGCAGCTGGACAAAAGGAGTGTGACAACGCCTTAAGGGAGCTGGAGGTAGATGTCCTCACATGCACTATATCACACACAGACATAGGCCTGTTTTTTTTCTGTAAGTAAGCATATTTTTGCACTGTGCCTAGATAGCAAAAAATGTTTGGCCCAAATGTGCAGTTTTGTTTGGCCTAAATTTGGCCTTGACTTACAGCTCAGCTATATGACCACAAGAAAGTTGCCATATGTAAGACTTCCCATATTAGGACCACTTCTGGCCCACAAAACAATTGCCATAATCCACATCCAGGCCAACAACTGACATCTGGACCACATGTGGCCCACAGAAGACTTGCTAGTCCCGTAACTGAGCCATTAGGGCCAAATGTAGCATGGATGTGGCCTAAACATGTCTGCTATCTGGGTATGTTTTGTTTTTTTTTAAAGTGAGGTATTTATTTTTACTCTGCTCACTCTAATACAGCCTTTAACTGTGCATGGCAGCATATTCCAATCAGCATCATTTAGACTGAAAATGCAATTAATATCAGAGTAAAGTGGCTGGTAAATTTGCAAGTTATCATAAGTCATTACCATTTCTTTTCGCATGCAGGCTGTCAGGGGTCTCCTGGAAAACCCCAACGAGCCTGTGAACGAACTCTCCTACTTTGACTGCATTGAGAGCGTCATGGAGAACTCAAAGGTACAGGCTTTCGAAATCACTCTACTGCATACTGTTACTGTCAACGGTATTTTACATAGCAGGCAGCTGAAGTGCTAATTCATACAAATTTTTCTCCATTTTCATGCCCCTCAGGTCCTGGGAGAGTCGATGGCGGGCATTTCTCAGCACTGTAAGACAGGTGATGTTCTAGCCTTTGGAGAGAGTGTGAGTTTGGCATCCAAAGCTCTGTGTGGGCTGACAGAGGCTGCAGGACAGGTGAGATCACAGCGTCTTACTAACATGCTCTAATTTACCCTGAATCTGCTGTCATCTCAGGTTTTCTTTCTTACCTCTTCTGTTTACCGTGTTTTAATAATACTTTCAGAATTAATCACATTACATTTATTTTAAAAACTCAATCTTTTTTATTGGCTGCCATGGCTTTCTAAATGTTACAAGAAGTGAAATTCACACATCTTGACAGGGTTGAAACCTCTCATAAATGGCATTTAGTGTATACCAGGATGCTTTTCATTGGAAGCAATGATAGCAAGGCAAGGTGAGCCAGCTTTCATTGGAGGCTTTATAGACTTCTTACCTTTAAAGTTGTAAAATAACATCTTCATCTGCCTGCTTGATTCAGCTGTCTTTTCAAGAAAAGGCCAGTCTGCTTATCCACTTTTTAAAAGCTTGTCTATTTTACTGTGTATTCAATTTAAATTTATTTGTACATTCTCTAATAATGTATTTTGGATGCACTTATTTGGTCCAGAGACTGTTGACTAAGTTTTTTTGTTACTACACTATGTAACTCTGTTTTTGCATTCTACCCTCCAGGCTTCTTATCTTGTAGGTGTTTCTGATCCAAATAGCCAGTCAGGTCACGAAGGGTTGGTGGATCCCATTCAGTTTGCACGGGCCCACCAAGCTATACAGATGGCTTGTCAGAATTTAGTGGACCCAGCGAGTAGTCCCTCACAGGTAAGAAAATAAATTACAAACACCAAAACTTCGCACAAAGATTCCCTGGTATATGGAGATTGCACATAAAACTGTCATTTACATTATGGGGATACTGGATATGATACCTTAACCTTGACATAGCTGATATTTGGATATTTTACTCAAAACTGCTTTCTGCATATGTATAAATATTAAGTAACAGAATCACACAGCTTTTCCTTTCTACTTGCTGATGGCACACATCCTGTTGTATATCCATTTCTGTCTTTCTAAAGGCACAGTTTCTTGGCGTAGCATCTTAAAAATGCTTATCGCTGGGTTATATACCCTGTTGTTTTGCAAGCAGACAAAGATCTGTATCCTTGTTTTTTTCTGCAGAAGGCACATTCACACAATGCAAAGTCAGTCTAGATGAATGACTGGTTTTTCCCCTCCAGTGTGAGTAGGACTTAAAAGAGAATTGTCTTTACACACCGATCTGCCACAACATCAAAACGACTGGCAGATCAGTATGAAGAAAATAAAATTGATCAAATTGTTAAAATGCTGTACTCTGCTGGAAAATGCTTATTTTAGATTTGACTTTAGGTCTAACCACACCTACCTTAACACTGTTAAAGACCAAACTCATGGTCTCCAATGGCAACAGCACTCAAGGAGGAAAATGCACTACAACTATGCAAATAAATCTGAGTTCATACAACTGCTCTTTTTCTTCTTGATGTTTCTTGTATGTCTGTTTCTACAAGGTCTTATCTGCAGCAACAATTGTAGCCAAACACACCTCGGCTCTCTGTAATGCCTGCCGCCTAGCCTCTTCTAAAACCTCCAACCCTGTGGCTAGGAGGCAGTTTGTCCAGTCAGCCAAAGAGGTGGCCAACACCACAGCCAACCTCGTCAAAACCATCAAGGTCAACTCACCAACTGATCAAAACGTTGAGTGTAAATTTGTTATAAAAATTTTCTTCACCAAGTGAGAAGTTGCAGATGTGTATGTATAATTCATTCACTTTCAAAAGTAATGTAAAAAATAGACGAGTATTTTATTCTTGTGATGTTGTTTTATTTCAGGCTTTAGATGGGGATTTTTCTGAGGAGAACAGGAGCAGGTGCCGTGTTGCTACAACTCCACTCCTTGAGGCTGTAGAAAACCTGTCAACCTTTGCCAACAATCCGGAGTTTGCTAGCATCCCAGCTCAGATCAGTAATGAGGTATTTATCTGTTTAAATGTTGGTTTGTAATGTGCCATGTCCTCTTTTTTATATAATTTTTTTTCAGTTGCCAAGTTTGCCAACTTTTTATGAGCTCATCTGCTCTCAGAAATATTCAGATTTTTTTTCTCTTACATAGGATCTTAAAGCCGCTTTTTAGATAAAGGTTTGATTTTTTTTTTTTTTTTTTTTTTTTTTTATACTCGCATTAAAATTTTATTCCATTTATTAATGTTAGACTGGTTTTAAGGTGGATTTTTAATTTTCAGTGCTTGCACAGTCCTCTTAAAGCTGTATGGTTGTAATCTGTTGGAGGGCAGTGTTCAACAGCACTTTCTCTCAGAACATCTGCTCTAATCTTTAGCTTGTTAATCTAATTGTCAGGAGAGGTTTTGGCTCGTATCATAATGACTAAAGGTGTTTCTTTCTACGTCTGTGTAAAGCTGCCTTCCTAATCTCATCCCTCCTTTGATTGCACCTTTGATCTCTCCAAGGTAGTCAGAGAATATTAACAAGTCAGTCAGACCAATATGGATAACTCCTTGCTGTTTAGCTGCTACCAAGGCTGTTGTTTCACTTAGACAAATCTTTTCATTTCTCCAGGGCTCAGCAGCCCAGGAGCCTATTGTGCGCTCAGCTCGCTCCATGCTCGATAGCTCCACTTACCTTATAGAAACTGCTCGCTCACTGGTTCTCAACCCCAAAGATCCTCCAACTTGGTCCATCCTAGCCGGTCACTCCAGGACAGTTTCTGACTCCATCAAGAGCCTCATCACCTCAATTAGGTTTGTACAAATCCTGCTCCCAATCACACCTGTCTCTGCAGGATTATCCTGAATCACAGTTTGTAAAGGTGTGTTCACAGCTGGGTGTAAAATTGTTTCTGAAACTGGAAGGTGTGTTATCTGATGTGTGTTTAGCTCAGCCGTAAATTGCATCCTTACTTTATAGATACTGAGATTCCCACAGCTTTGGAATAGATTAGTTAACACTACAGAGCAGTGATGTGGTGATGAGACTGGATCTAAAACACATTTCACTACATGGAACTCCACCTGCCTTCATCATCAGTAAAGTAGACGATTCCCACAGCTGCTGAAACATAAAATAGAGAAACAGTAAATGAAGCCCTTACTGCCAGTATTTAAAAGGAATAGTTCAGGATTTGGGGAATAACTTTTTATATGACTGTGAAATGAAGAATGTGGTACTCTCATCTCTTAAATGCAGAGTATGATTAGCAAGTCAGCAGGTGGTTACCTGGTAACCTCTTAGTGATGATACAACTCCAGGAAGTCACTTCTCCTGGCAAGAAAATTTAGATTACAGATTAAACAAGTGTGTCAGTGAGTAAGCTTATGTGATACTACAAGCTGTGTAGTGAATTTTTTTTAACTCTTGGGTTAGATTAATGGGTGCTGCATCAATTTGTCTGTGATGCTTAGAGTAAAGTCATTATTTACATTTTTACTATATTTGCACAATACAATTTTTTTTTTTCAATATTACTGGTGACAGGGACAAGGCACCAGGACAGAGAGAGTGTGATTACTCCATTGATAACATTAATAAGTGTATCCGGGACATTGAGCAAGCTTCCCTGGCTGCAGTTGGGCAGACCCTGCCCTGCAGAGATGATATCTCTATGGAAGTAAGTACAAGTGACCCATCAGCTCTGCCTTGTGTGAAAGAACCTAATGGGATCTGTAGATTTTCTGTTGTGAATTATTATGTAATTATCTGCTCCTGTAACTCAACAGGCACTCCAGGAACAGCTGACATCCTCTGTACAAGAGATTGGTCATCTGATTGATCCTGTCTCCACAGCGGCTCGAGGTGAAGCTGCCCAACTAGGACACAAGGTGATGGTGTGACCATATATCTCTCCATCCACTTTTGATATACAAAGAAAAACCCCAGTCTGTCTGTCTTCTGTGATGTGGTTCAGTCTCTTTTTTTAGCTCTCTTAATCACATTCTCCCAGGTCACCCAGCTGGCCAGTTACTTTGATCCACTTATTGTGGCCTCAGTCGGCCTGGCCTCAAAGCTGCAAGACCACCAGCAGCAGATGACCATCTTGGACCAGACCAAGACCCTGTCTGAGTCTGCCCTGCAGATGCTTTATGCTGCCAAGGAAGGTGGAGGAAACCCAAAGGTACATTGTTGGTCATAATTGTCATGTAGCCACATTTTACAGGTCACAATTTCAAGACTGGCCTGCATTGAAAGGTTTCAGTAAATGGATTAAAAGATTAATTCAGTCTGGTGTGGGTCTTTGATTTAAAGAAAGTTAAGTGTTTTTTTACTGTTGAGCAGGAGTTTTTCTCTTCCCCAGGTCCTCTTCTCTGTTCTTCATCAAATGGATTGGATTTGTTCAAATTGAATTGAGTAGCAAAAAGGCCCAGGAGTTCTACCTGGGCTTTATTGCTGTCTATTAGCATGATCATTTATTTTAAGATTTCATTGATACATTTTTAATACCTGCTCCAAGCACAGCCTGTACCCTAGTGTTTATTTAGGATTTTACTCAAACTTAATAACTATCAACAAAACTAAAAAATACAGAAATTATAGCCAATCGTATTTTTGTGACCACCTTTATTCAGACTGGTGGATGATGACAATAGTTTATGAACAAACCACCTCGGTCCTGCTTTGGTTTATCATATTGCTTAACTACCTCAGCCTGCAAAGGTTTTCTCATTTTTATTTTTATACTTTCATGTATTACATTTGAATTCAGAGTTTTTTTCTAGTGAGTTCCTGTAAGAATATTACAGAACTGCTGTCCTCTATTTCCTTTTCTTCTGGATAAACCAAGACAGTGTCATAGAGATGTTAATCAGTTGCCTGCATCCTCAGGCGTCCCACACCCACGATGCTATCTCTGAGGCAGCCCAGCTAATGAAAGAGGCTGTGGATGACATCATGGTGACTTTGAATGAGGCAGCAAGTGAAGGTGGTATGGTTGGGGGCATGGTGGAGTCCATTGCTGAGTCCATGGGCAGGGTGAGTAAGGGTGTGTGTGGGTGTGTGTGTTTGACAAAGTCTTCTTAAGCAAAAATTTATTTGCTGTCTTCTTTTTCTGTTTGCCTTCTAAAGGTTTTTCCTTGTCAGTGATTATTATTCTTTCCAGTAGTTGACAAGATTTAAATCCACAGACCACTGGTTATGTTAGCCGTCACTCATCAAATGAGAGGACAGATCTATGTGCTGACAGCATGGTTAATTAATGACAATGATCTGCATTATGATCTGGCATAATACATTTGTCTCAGATGTCAGCGGTCTAGTTCTTCTCTCTTGATGTATAAAAAAGAATTACGAATCTATCTATCTATCTATCTATCTATCTATCTATCTATATATATATATATATATATATATATATATATATATATATATATATATATATATATATATATATATATATACACTACCGTTCAAAAGTTTGGGGTCACTTCCCTATTGAATCCAATGGCAAAGTGACCCCAAACTTTTGAACGGTAGTGTATATATATATAATTCACACTATGAAACACTCACATACAAGCTTATAAATTAAATGTTAAGTAGTTTGTTGCAGCAAAATCCACAAACATCCAGTACAAGGATAAATGTATTAAGCTTGAATATTTTCGTTAGAAATATAACATGTCGAATAGAGAGTAACAGAATCAAAAAGATTAAAGATGAAGATTTGCTTTAAATAAGAAAGAATTGTGATGTAAGCTGGGCATTTTATTTATTTATTCATTCATTTATTTAATCTGCTGTCCAGTAGATCAACATATCAGTTTTATTGTTTTCTTGTTTACAAGCTGCCATATGACCATGCAGAAGTACAATGTCATCACGTTAGGTAAAATATTGTTTTAGTCCATCCAGTGGTAAACCTTTTATTTATTCTTCTCCAATATTCCAATGTTAGGTTGTCTGAAGGATTCCTTTCTGCATTGAAGGACAAAGCAAGGTGCTCTAAAACACCTTAATGCAGACTTATAAAGTTAATGGCCCACTCTTATATAGCACCTTTTAAACTTTTATAGATTCAGCAACTTAACACCTAACACTGTTTCTCACTCAGCTGCTCACACACTAATTTTGCAATTCTTTTTAAAAAAAAAAAAAAGTGGAGCTATTTATTTACATGGGTGAATAGAAATGGGAAAATAGAGTTTGTACAATTCTAATTAGTGTTAAAAGGCAGTATTTGGTACTGTATGACCAGCTTTCTTATCATTTCTTTACATAGGCCTCAGAAAGAGTTCTCCAAGTTTTTTAAAGGACAATCTAAACCTCTATTTTGGATGTTGGTTGCCTTTTGTTCAGTTATCCCACACAGCTACAATAATGTAAAGGATTAATCACTTCATAAGACCTGTTGCCACTGATTTTCAGTCCAGTTCTTGTGTCTTTTGGCACATATCATAGCCTTTTCTCCCTGTTTCTCCTAGATAAGAATGTCTTTTTCACAACCTAGACCATTTCTGAGAAGGCTTTAGCAGTAGAAGGATCAACAGAAGGGACAGATGCATTGCTCAGATCCTGTGTCAGGTCTTTCCTAGATTTTTGTTCTTATTTTTTAAGTAAATAATTTAAACATATTGTTCATCTTTTGTCCTCCACTTCTCCAACTTCTTCAAATCTTCCAAGGACACATTGCTCATCATGTAAAGATATGCCAGGTTTTCAGCTAACAGCTCTTTGGAAAGCATGTTGTTGGTGCAAAAATACCATTTTATTTCTGTGAAACTGTGGTATCTGGAATTGTTCATAGATACAACTAAAGAAAATGGATCACATGTTGTGACAGGTTGTTAGTAGCAAATGAAAATTTGAAATGGATTCTTGGTTACATTTTCTATGCTACGTATAACACTGGTGCATACATTGAGTTGAGGTGCTTTTTGTAGTGTATGAATAATTCATACATTAAAATTAAGTGGCAACAAACCAAAAAACAAAGACATTTCTCTATAAACAGTGGGGCACAAGTACAGGACTAAAAGGAGTGAAAATTGTACAATGTTAAAAATTATTTAATAATTGTTTTCATGTACTGCAACAATAAAAACATCAAACCTCATTATAATGGTTAAATAAACATTTGTTGTAAAGTGGAACTGAACTTATGGATCTAAAATAAAATAAAAATAAATAAACAAATTAGATGAGTATTCAGTGTAAAATTATAAAGGACCGCTGTGTGTAAGAGTACTAAAAAATCAATCTTCACAGTTGGATGAAGGAACACCTCCAGAACCAGAGGGCTCTTTTGTGGACTACCAGACCACCATGGTGAAGTTCTCCAAGGCCATTGCCATCACTGCCCAGGAGATGGTGAGCCTTTCCATTGGCTTCTTTTCAATTTTATAATGAAATATTCAACAGCAGAGCTAGAGAAGATATACATTCTCTTTGTGACCAGATGACTAAGTCAGTAACCTGCCCCGAAGAGCTCTGCGGCCTCGCCTCTCAGGTGACAGTGGACTACGGACAGCTTGCACACCAAGGACGCCTCGCTGCAGCCACTGCAGAGCCAGAAGAGGTGAAAATCCATGATCTTGATTTTGTTGAGAATGTGGGGGAAAAAACTACATAAGGGTTATGATTTATCATGCCTCTTAAACATCAGCTGAGGTCTGCATTTTACACCAAAAGGTTTCCAGATGAATCCACTCACACACGAGAGCAAATGTGTGCTGCTCTTTTATATCATCACTCTTCTTCAAGACAGCACCACAAACATGACATCAAAAAGAAATACGTCCGCCCAACATCCATTCTCCCTCAGCACCTGCTCACTCTTCACTTAAAGTTTCTCTGTTGTCCAGAGGACAGCAATGTATGCAAATATTGAACTAATCAGCACCCATCTCTTATCAATATTCTGTGTATAACATGCTTCTTGAAACCCTGTTTGTTACTATAGCGACATTGTCCTTCTATGAGTCCAAAAGCCTATAGTGATGCTTGTAATGAAGTACCACCCACCCATGAATTGCAGTCTGGAAACTAGGCGGAGTACCAGCGTTTCCTCTCTGAGGGTTGTTAAAATCACCTTTTTATCTACTGCTGGTAAGAGATGTGTCAGTTTAGGAGATGATAGGAGATGGTTGTGATTTTGAATTATAGCGTTTAAAAAAAGAAGATGAATACAGTGAAGCTGATGCCGCTTTATACTTTCAGGTTGCTTTCCAGATAAGGACCCGAGTGCAAGAACTGGGCCATGGCTGTATCTATCTGGTCCAGAAGGCTGGAGCCCTGCAGCTCAGCCCTACTGACAGCTTTTCCAAAAGAGAGCTCATCGAGTGTGCCCGCGCAGTCACTGAGAAGGTAAGCAATGTGGTAAGAAAATAGTGGAGTTACTTCAACTTCTGCAAACATAGAAATTCTTTTGTATTATGTTGACTTTATAAAGTTTATTTTACTGTAATATTTGACATTTGTTGTTTGAAAGCTGGGAGCAAAGCTAAGTCAATATTGACATCTTTATGAAAATATACTGTAATTCAAGGCTAGCTCAGTACTATTGTGTCTCTAAAGCAATTTAAATAAGTAAAAATCATTTCAGGTGCGACTTGTTCTTTTCAATATTTCAATAAAACAGATATGTCTTTTACATTCAGCTCTTCCTCTGATCTATATTCCTCATCATCTTTCATTGTCTTCACTGCAATTATTTTATGAGTCAGACACACACAGACAGACACATAAGCTTTCAGTTTCCGCAGGCAGCACTGGGAAAACTCCAAGTGTAATAAAAACAAGCAAAACAGTTGTGGAGAGTCAGATATACAGATATTATAATTCCTCAACTTGGTCATGTTACTTTTTGGGATTGATTGTGGAGGTTTGTATATAGAAGCCTGGCTGCTAGTCGTTTGTCATGATGTTATCTGCTTTCTTCTCTCATTATAGCGTTAAGGATTAGCTATAAGGTGAAGCTTGTGTAGAGTTGAATGAAAATATTTTTAATGTATCTTATTTTAAGAAGTACTTCTCATGAAATTATGCCTTTTCACCTTCCCACAATGCAGTTAATAATAATACTGTGACTCTCTTCTGTGACCCTGGTAGCTGCTGACAGAGTTTCTTTTGCTTTTGAGTGTTTTGACTTAGAACTGGAATAATTTGTGGTTTGACATATGACACTTATTGAAATACATCTCTCAGGGTTTTCCATTTGTTAATGAGGGATAAACTGACATTTTAACGGAAGCTGCTTGTGATGATGCCACAGAGTGGTTCATTAAGTTACACTATTCACTCTTCCTGTAGTACCTGTTTCCTCTTTTAAATCCAAAATCTTCAGATCTTTCACTCTAAATATGTGCAATCATAATTATCTAGTTTATTAAACTAAATGCTAACCCTTGTATAGTAAAGACACTTTTTTATCAATAGAATGTCGGGACAAATTAAACCACTTCACACCTCTGAAAACAGCACGTTTCAGGGAGATTTGTGTATATCCAACACAAGGCTTCACATGTTCCAGGTGTCGTTGGTACTGTCAGCACTGCAAGCAGGAAACAAAGGCACCCAGGCCTGTATCACAGCAGCCAGCGCTGTCTCTGGAATCATCGCTGACCTGGACACAACCATCATGTTCGCCTCCGCTGGAACACTGAGCCCTGAGAACGAAGAGTCTTTCGCTGATCACAGGTGCAATGGCCGCACTGGTGACAAGTTAAAATCCATTAAATAAGAAAAAGTTTAAGATGTTAAAAAGGGACAATAGTAATAAAAATTTCCATGTATACCTTTTAAGCTTATGTTGTCATGTTTTTCAAGTGCTTCCCATACTACATAGCTCATTTTTTATATTAATGACCCTCTGAAGACAAGGGAAGTTTACCAATAAAGCTAAGTACCAACAGGCTTTTTACATAGCAAATGTAAATTGAAAGTTTACGCTAAATAAACATTTTGTGCAGAGACGCAAAAGCAGCTTCATTTCATATTGCTTGGGCTTGAGAGTGACTGTGGAGCAGATTGTCAAACAATGTGTCCCATCCCTCAGGGAAAGCATCTTGAAGACAGCCAAGGCACTGGTGGAGGACACCAAGCTGCTGGTTGCGGGAGCTGCTTCCAGTCAGGAGAAACTAGCTCAAGCCGCCCACTCTTCGGCCAAAACTATCACTCAGCTCACTGAAGTGGTCAAACTGGGTGCAACCAGCATGGGTTCAGAGGACCCCGAAACACAGGTGATAAGAATCCAGAGTACATTTACACTTAAGAAAAGTCTAACCAAGATTCTTTAATCATTATATAACTATTTTGCTATGGTGAATATCATTCATACATCCCATGCCACATTCTCTTTATAACTCCACTTTCATCAGATACACTTTGTGTCTCTTCTTTCCCCTAAGTGCATGCCTCTATCTTTGCCCTCCACTAAGTCTAAAGTATCATGACTAGTGATAAGTGCTAAATCCTCTCTCTAAGGCACAACTGATAAGCCTTTACTCTGACCACTGATCCATATTGATTCCACCTCTATCTCCTCAGGTGGTTCTTATAAATGCAGTGCGGGATGTAGCCAAGGCTCTGGCCGAACTCATCAGTGCCACCAAATGTGCTGCCGGCAAACCACCTGATGACCCATCCATGTATCAGCTGAAGAGTGCAGCTAAGGTAAAGGAACAGCCAGATAAAACAAACGACTGTCATGATGTTAAAGCTGCATATTGATTTCTGCATGAAAATCCTTCACTGAGACTGTAGATACGTATTCTATAAATGCTCTCTTTGTATTATTACGTCTTGTTTGATGTATCTGGTAACACTTTGCAAAGCTTTTTTTTCCAAAGAGATATAACAGTTCTTATCAGGGTGTGTAAGGTCTTTGCTTTTTCTGTCATATCTGTGGGACTGAGCCGTCACTGAGATATATTGTGCCTGCATTTTTCTGTGGGAAAGAGAAGGTTGGTGTGCTGTACTGAGAACTGTCTATAACAACATTTTCTGGAGTGTTATTGCTGAAACTGCAGTTGGGCTGTGTTTTTGTATTTTCCTTGACTATTAAGACATGCTTGAGGTAAAACTCAACCTAACAGTTCTATAAAAATTCAGCTCAGTTATATAGAAAAGTAGCCGATGAGAAACTTTTCCCCTTACAGGATAAATAGGACTTCACATAGGAGCCACCACATCTCTAACTGTAAACTTTTGTCAGGAATACTTTTGTTATTTTAGCCATTTACCAAAATATAATTCAGTCAGAGTCAGTTATAATTTGATCAAGAGACTTGTAAGAATTAAAGCTACTGTATATGTAAAGCCCCTTCCATCTGCAACATATGAAGAGTAATATGGAAAAGTTCAATTTAATTTTACATAGTTAAATATTAAAGGTATAGTTTATTATAATATGCCTGATTTTACCTGGTTAGATCATCATGATAATTTACATCAAACACACTAAAACCCTTTACTGTTTCTTCTCCTGAAGATATATTCTGTCAGTCACAGCTGAGGAGACTCATAATATACACAAACCTACCACACAAGTAAGCCACGCAGTTATGATAGTCTAATTTGTGTGTGTTGCGCTGCCTCAGAAACATAAACTCTTTATAAATGCAAAACAAGTAAATGATTAGGCCACTTATATTTTTATGTTTGGTCCTGATTTGCCACCAAGTCCATTTTATAAAGCTGCTGTTTGGTCTAAAAATGCTTATTGAGAAAATAAAGAAGTGTATTGATATTTAATTAATTTCACTTTGATTTGGCCAGAAACATGATTTTCATTCCTACTCATTTAAGTATCAAACATAATAAAAAGAAATGTTTCAAGTTTTTAAGTTATAGAACTCATTGTAATTTTGTGCCAATGACTGTGGGCATATATTTTAGTTAGAAACCATTAGAAGCTGTAATAACACAATTGTCCCCATCTCCCTATAGTAACAAATGCAGATTCAGAATTTCTGGATCCAGACGGTTATCCAGATCACCCCCAAAATCTAATCACATGTTCCTTATCCTATTTCTGACATTTCCTGAAAATTTCCTCAAAATCCGTCCATAACTTTTTGAGTTTTGTTGCTAATGGACAGCCAAACCAGCAGCACCAAATACATGACCTCCACCTTGCCGGAGGTAATAAACAGCTTGCATAAAGAGAACAGTAAGCACTAAAATAGATGGATCAAGCTTCCAGAAATGTTCTATCAGCCTTCTTCTCTTGCTTTATTTTCAGCAGTAATTAAAATCTGAACAGCTTACAACTTGAGCCGTATAACTAAAGTAGGTGATATGGGATTGATGTATTTTTGCCATAAATGACCATCAAACATTTTATGGGAACATTATGAGCCAGAAAAAGAAATCTTGAATAACCACAACTGTGAGATCAGTATGTTTTTTCAAGCTTGCTACGACATTACCTTGCTTTATATTACACTTTGCTGATCAGACGACAGATGTTGAACAGTTCCCAGTTGCCTGTGACGGAACAGTTGTCATTTAACTCTATGTCCTTCTAAGGACCACCACGAAATTTTGAGCTTTTGCATGTAACCTTGGTGCAGCTGTGGTCACTGAATTTAATGTACCAAGATCAAAGTGTTTAATTTGTTGCAGACCTTTAGGTACCTCTAATTAGGTTCAAAGAGATTTCCTTATAAAACTTTGTCCTTACTTCTTCATTAAATTTCTAATTTACATAACCATCACACTAACTACCACATGTAGCTCTAACTGTTGCACAGGGTTTTTTGTGTTTTCTCATCTAAATGGAATTAGGGCCACCCATGGACATGCTCTTGTTGACAGATTGTTTCTGTTCCTTTAACATATGGTGACTTCCAAATGGTACACTCCCAAAGTCCTGCTGATCATGTTTCTTAAATTCCAAACCTAAGAATGCACACACTTTCCCATACGCAGCACAGATACCAGACCATGAGCCACCATGGGTCATTTAAATAGTTTTTTTTTTTTCTAAGTCAGCAAATAAAATGTATTACAAACATTTTGTTTTCTTTTCCTGCAGCAGCTCCTTAATGGAATTTTTGGAATTTTCTTTGAGAAAGCACCACTAACATTGTTATTCAATGTGTATAAATCAATGATGAGTAAAGAAAAAATATTTGTGTCTAAGAAAGTCTTTCACCTCCAGGGAGAGAGAGCTCCACCTCCTGGTTTGACTGCAAGCCTCATTCTTGCTGTCTTTTTCACAGGTCATGGTGACCAATGTAACGTCTCTTCTAAAAACAGTGAAGGCTGTGGAGGATGAAGCCACTCGTGGGACGAGAGCACTGGAGGCCACAATTGAGTGCATCAAACAAGAGCTGACAGTAAGAACACCTGACAAGCCAAGCCTCTTTTTTATGCTCTGTTGGGAGCTAAATGATGAGACACAGCCTCTCTGTAAAGCTGGCTCAAAAAGGGTCAGGGATATCTGTGTCTATTATTCAGAACAAAACAGGGAACCTTTTTGTTCTTTTTCCCTTTATTATGTCCAGCTCTGTTCCTCCTTCTTGTTTGTCGGCCCCTGTAGGTTTCCCACAGCTCTTATCAAAGTCTGTGTTGCACACACATCCAGTGTGAGAAAGATCTTGTTTTTTATATATATTATTAATCCTTATCAGAGGACCCTCAACCTAACAAGAGGTTTTACCAAGACCTGCAGCCCAACCCAAGCCCAACAAAGTCCATCTAATTACAGTTCTACCTACAATATTCATAGGCTTTGTGTCCACCCTGCTTGTTTACATTACATTATTTGCACTTTTTCATTTCCTCTCCCATGCTGATATCAACCACCTGTGTTTGTGGGTTATCTTCACATCAGATGTTCCATTCCAAGGACGTCCCAGACAAGTCCACTTCACCAGAAGAATTCATCCGCATGACAAAGGGCATCACTATAGCAACAGCCAAGGCAGTAGCCGCAGGCAACTCTGCTCAGCAAGAGGATGTGATCTCCACCGCCAACCTGAGCCGCAAAGCCATCTCTGATATGCTGACTACCTGCAAGGTGTTAATCCACTCCACCCTGCCAAAACAGGCTTCACACCAACAACACCAGGCTGCCAGGGAACATGTGAGCCCAGCCTGCTGAGAGCAGATAATATGGAGTCGTGTCTATTTTGTGACCGCTCCTGCAGGTAGTGACTCAGTCACTTTTCAAAGTCATGCAGGGAAGCATCAGTCAGGATGTCCTTCACCACCTGCAGAGCTCTTGTAACAGGATGTAACCAGATGGATGCTTAGGATTGTAGATGAGGTTTTGTAAATTTAAGGAATGAATTTTCTAGAAAGTCTGAGTAGTAAATTAGTAGGCAAGGCAAGGCAAATTTATTTGTATTGCACATTCCATGTACAAGACAATTCAAAGTACTTAAAGTAGTAGTAGTTTAGGACTTTACTACTTTAGTAGTAGTAAAGTAGTAAATATGATGGTTTTTTTCTGTTTACAAGCAGATAGTGGTAAAGACACACAGTATATTGATAGAGGCTATTCTTGGCCTAACAGAGAAGAGTTTTATTTTGATAAAAAAAATGTTGTTAAATTTCAGTTTTTACTATTAAACTGTCTTAATGTCCTTTTCAACTTTACAGCAAGCAGCACACCACCCTGAAGTGGGCGAGGAATTAAGAGGCAAGGCACTGCAGTATGGCTCTGAGTGCACTACCGGATACATAAACCTTCTGGAGCAAGTGCTGCAGGTTGGAATGAAGTTGGGACATGGCTCATAAATATATGATGAAAGTGATTTATATGTGTGTGTGCTTGTGGGTCAGCTTTTGGGCATTTTGTGGAGACCTATGTGTGTATTTGTCTTGTTATGAATGACCAGACCATGATCTTTATTATTACAAAGTGAATCAAGAAACTAATCATGTCTAATAAACACCTGATTTTCTGCATTCACCATAGTGTTATTATATTAACTGCAGCATGATCGAATATGGATAACTGAAAGATGAACTTATGACTAGCATAGTGTCCTAGTGGGTGGCATTACATCATTGCATTTAAAAGTCTCCCTAATATTCCTATAAAGTGTTAAAACATTAATAAAATTTAGTTCCAAGAACTTCAGAAAACTGAAAACATATTTGAAAAAGGCCTTCAGGATTTAAAAGATCATGTGAACTTTTTATAAGTTTTGGCATCCGTGGGACCTGGTAGAGTAATCTAACTAGACTTTTTTTCTTCTTGTATGTGTGTGTGTGTGTGTGTGTGTGTGTGTGTGTGTGTGTGTGTACTTGTGTATGATGGGTTCTCGTGTTTTCAGGTGCTGCAGAGACCCACACCAGAACAGAAGCAGCAGCTGGCTGTACATTCAAAGCTTGTGGCAGCATGTGTGACAGAGCTTGTCCAGACAGCTGAGGCCATGAAAGGTGATGCCACACCCACACACACACTCTCATGCTAGACACATAAGAAAAGGTTAGATTAGATGGTTTTTTTAGTTACCACTAACTCCTAACATTCTGGGGGGAAGTCATAATTTTATGGAGCATGTAACACATATGAAAGTTTTGTTGCTGTCCGAGTGTTTAAAACTGTTTTATTGGGGGCGTGCGGAGTATAAAAATACATAAATTTTATGGAAGCTTCTGTACTGTCCAAATAGTTTTGGCTGTGGCTTTTAATTACAAAATGACTGTGAGACAGTTTTCTGGAGGCTCAGCAGTGTTAAACTGGCAGAGCTGAAACTGCAGCGTAAATTGAACCTGAAACAGAGAGGGGAATTCCTGCCATGAGACAACTTAATTTGATAAAATGTAAAAAACATAATAATAATAAAAACATGACAGGATTGTGGAGATGTTGGAGATTATGTAAAGTAGCCTTAATCCTTTCGTGCATTAAAGCACTAGTGAGTCTGGCCACCAAACCTGTCTGCATCCCTAATAAAGATGGGTCATAAAAATCACTTTAGAATATTGAAATCGCAGCATAAAGTGATTGCTATGCAAAGTGTTCCAGATGAAGCTCTGTAGGATTATTAGGGCACAAACACACTACAGTGTTTTCTTCTAGATACTGCAGTACTGGATCTGACGGGGGTAATAGATTGTGTTTGGATGAGAATTAGATTTCAGTGTATAGCCTGAGACACAGTGGGGCTATCAGCTTCACCTCTCTAATGTCCCATGCGCTCTTTCTTTCTCTCTCCTCTTCTCTTTTCTTGCTGCCTCAGATGGAGGTAAGTGGGATATGGTGTGTTTTGTTCCTCCAGATCACCTTTCATTATAGTCAGATGGGGGGTAGAGAGTAGATGGCTTGGGGGTGTGGGTTCACAACTGATTTCCCCTGTGATCAACATAATCTATAAAAGTATCATCCCATCTGCTTTACCAAGCTGTTCCCAAATAGCTCTATTTTATAGAGACTTTAAAAACCTATGAAAATGAAAAAATGTGTTCTTAAGTCCTACTTACGAACTTATATGCAGACCATGGGAATCATGACAATCTTCTTGTAATAGATCCATTCCTTCAACCACAATAATATCACTCCATAAATGTCTTAGTTGCCTGTGAGTCGCAGATCCACCTGCTGAATGTGGTCTTTAATAATTATATTTACTCCAACGGTGTCTGAGGAAATGAGAAAGTCAAGGTTACGTCCTGGTCACCTGGTTGATACCTGAAAGTTTCATTTCATTAGATGCACCACTCACTCCACTAGCACGCCGCATCTAAAAACGATGCCACTGCAGGAGTTAATTTGCTTTACAAACTGTGGAAGGTACAGTATTCTACAGTATGTAATGAAAATTTATCCTACGGTGTACTCCCCCCTATTTGCCATGACACCATAAGGATGTGCATCTTATCGTGTTCATGGCACCAGACTGCAGGCTACTGTCTAAGTTCAGGAGTAATTAATTACCTCTTTGGACATAAAACTGCTTTTATATGATCTGAATCTCACTGTGTTTTTTATCACTTTAAAATGAGGTTTCAATGCTCATCTTTATTATAATTTTTATGATTTCATTCATTCTTTTGGCATTCTGTTTGTTATTTGTCCTGTCTGTCTTACCGCTGTCTGTATCTGTTTGCACACAGCCCATAAGTCCTTGACATTTTATGGCCATTTTTTGTGACATTTACCTGTGCAAAGTCAGGCCAGCAGGCCCATCCATTCAACATATGAGAGGTTGGCATTCACCAATCTAAAAGAAAAAATACAAACAAATTTTCTGGTCTATCAACACAATCATGAATCTGACTGAGGGTTTTCATAAAAATATTCTTAAGTACAACTTAAAAACAAATTTAAGAAGATTGGTAAGAAGATATTGGTAAATGAAGCCCAATGATCCATCAAATGTACATTTAAACTTAACGTAAGTTTATCTTAATTTGAAGCACGTATGTCATACTGCAAACACATCTTTGGAGTAATGTTTAGCATCTCTGTGAAGAGCATTTGATTGTGGCATAAGTGTTTTTACTGCTAGTTACTGTGTGTGTCTGTTCCAAAAGAAACAAAAAAATAAATCATCTGGTAATCAGTGTATGTTGTTTGTCTCCAGGATCAGAGTGTGTGGACCCTGAAGACCCTACTGTGATCGCCGAGACCGAGCTTCTCGGAGCCGCAGCATCCATTGAAGCTGCAGCCAAGAAACTAGAGCAGCTCAAGCCCAGGGCCAAGCCCAAGGTAAAAAAGTGCCCCACTCAACCCTTCCCACCCACACAAACCCACACAGCTTTCTGCCATTAATCAGGCGGGAGAGGATGTCAGGCGTAGGTAGGAAAAGGTGACACTGACTTTGAAACAGCGTCATCTTTTCAGTAACTGAGCTGCTAACGTGATATCATGAAAGGAGAGAATGTTTCTGTTAACTCGTGTTGATTCAGAGAGCAGGTCCAGTGAGCTGACTTAGAAAACTTTCTTCAAAGATACTCCTTCACATTATTTTGAGTCGCACTGCCAGGAGACACAATTACACAGCTGGGTCGTCCAGCTTATGTTGGACTGCGCTCAAATGTGCAATGAACTGTTGTGACCCTTTGTGAAAGAGAGGCTCTCTGTCTTAGTGAACTTATTTCCTTTGTTTTATTCCAGTGTTCTTCATTTCTAAACTGACCTGAGAGAGTTATTTACTCTACCTCTGTCTGCAACGCACTAGCAGCAGAACTATAAAAACTTTATTTACACAGGGAACAAACATTGGTGGTACATATTCTTGACAGCTTTTGGAAAGTAAAACAAATTTTGTGTCGTCCTGTTTGCAATGCAGGGTTGTGTTTGTGGTGTGCTCTGCATGATTGTGTTGTTTGTTTTGTTGTCTCTGGAGACTGGATAGATGGTCTTGTGCCTCAAGTGCTTTCCCCCTTTTCTGTACTTCTTCCTGTAAATGTGAATGTCAGTTCAACCCTCTGTGTGATATGAAAGTTCATATACTTAGGCTGCCCCAGTTTTAATAAAGACCACATAAAGCTCTGTCTCATACTATAATTCCACAGCCACAGACTGCATTTATGAGGACTTTTGTGTTTATGAAAGGGGATTAGTGGGTGAAAGGCTTGATGTTTTTTAGATGACAGTGGCTCCCCCTAGTGATCTAATAGAAGGTTACCCTTACCATTTAAAAGGAGGGACACCATTGTCTTTTTAGTAATTAGTATAATCTTTGATCAAACAATTTGTTGCTTACAGAACATTGTACTGTTAAAATAAAAAGCATTTGACCATAAATAAAGACATTTTTTACTATGAGAATATGATTACTGTTTCAAGTAACACTATTTTATAGTTTAAGGTCCACATGTTAGATAACTGTAGACATTTACTGATGCAGTTTACTTTAACAGAGACAGAAAAGCAGAAAATGAGGCTAAAACAGCAGCATATGCTGTAATTCAACAGCCATAAGGTTTGCAGAACAACCCACAGATTCAAACAGGTGTCCAAGCTTTATTTATTTTTTCTGCAACAGCCCTGGATTCTTTTTCTTCCTCTTTATTCCCTCTCCTCTCTGTTCCTTCATCCCTCCCACCCTGTAATGGGGAAAAGCTCTCTAACTCCCAGCATGCTTCCTTGCCCCCCACTCCCCCAAGCCATTGTAGACCCGGAAGCCTTCTCTGCAGGGCTCTGTCTGATATGTTTGATATATTAGGTTGTTATTCAGTCCAACTATATATCAAACATATTCCTACAGTGTCCCGCCCTGTCTCCAGCCACGTGTGCCTTATGTGTTTATGGAGGTCTGTGGTCAATCACATGCTGCCGACTGCTGATGCAGAAATGGCCGTTTGTTAAATGTCCCTGAACTGATGCCCCCTGACGCTCATACTGCTCTTTAGTTCAAGTGTGGGAAATAAACCATTATATCTACAAACTGCTCTGCTGTCACTTAAAATGGATCATTTTCAGTTTTATTTTCATGTGAAAGATAAAATTAAACATTATAGATAATTATGTATATCAAGGCTATACATCCTCCATGATTGTCTAGAATTTTGACCATTTTTTGGGAGCTTTCTCTTAGATTATATTCTTCAATTAAAACTTACTACTACTTTGTATTTTAGAAGCTGCACACTTGACACACACACATTGTTTGGTATTTCCTTTACATTTTATCCTTGCATTGCAGATTAATGTCAGTAAAGATTTTTTCTTTTGTTATGACACTAAACTATCATTTGACTTTTCCTCCAGCAGGCAGATGAGACGCTGGATTTCGAGGAGCAGATTTTAGAAGCAGCAAAGTCCATTGCTGCAGCTACTAGCGCTCTTGTAAAATCTGCATCTGCAGCTCAAAGAGAGCTGGTGGCACAAGGCAAGGTCAGTCTGTGCACTCTCAGAAACTTAGATGCATGCACATAATGTAACAACAAAATAGTAACAGCTAAATGTTTTATTTTTTCCTCTAAACTCTGCCTCAGGTGGGATCCAATCTAGCCAATGCAGTTGATGATGGCCAGTGGTCCCAAGGTCTTATATCAGCTGTAAGTTGATTTTAAAAAGTGTAAATACGCTATAAAATAAGAATAAATCCAGCCTAAGAGCATATGTAAACGTTTTTTTGTAGGCACGAATGGTAGCGGCAGCCACCAGTAACCTGTGTGAAGCAGCAAACGCCTCAGTGCAGGGCCATGCCAGTGAGGAGAAGCTCATCTCTTCGGCCAAACAGGTTGCAGCCTCCACAGCTCAGCTGCTGGTGGCCTGCAAGGTGAAGGCTGAACATGATTCTGAAGCCATGAAGAGACTACAGGTATCACTGAAACATGGGCTTCGATTTGTCCATGGAAAAAAATAGATCCCGTACATACTAACATTGTGAATATTTTTCTAAAGGCTGCTGGCAATGCTGTGAAGCGAGCTTCAGACAACCTGGTCAGAGCGGCTCAGAAAGCAGCGTTTGATAAGACTGAGGATGACAGTGTCGTGGTGAAGACTAAATTTGTTGGAGGGATAGCACAGGTGAGACAGCATCTCAGAAAAATCTTTGTTATGCCTGGAATAGAAATTCTTCCCGCTGTGTATTTTGCCCTTTTCACTGAACGTTACGGAGTGTTTGTGTGTCTTGCTGATACGTCGAAATGCCACAGTTGTTTCTCTGAAATTGTGATGAGCTCCTGCAGATAAACAGCCATCAGATCCATTTCAAAGCTGTTTACCAGGTTTGTTAGACATCTACAGCTGCAAAATATCACATCTCTTGAAGATTTTTAGAAACATTCTGTCACTGTATAGAAATTCCTTCCTTTTCATCTTTGACAAAAAGAAATACTGACAGATGAGATTTAATGTTTTTTCTTTTTTTTTTTATCTGTATTGGGCTCCTATCTCAGTGGTGCAACCCAGCTGGGATTCAGCTTGTCACTTTCCATCTTACCAGTGCCACCGTCACTCTGCAGGGAACCTGGGACACCATTTCTTTAACCACTTTAGACATTTTTGTGTACCCGGGAAAAACATAATTCTCCAAAGAGTTTTCCTTGAGTTTCACTATAAAATTCTTAGTATGTTTTTTCAGATAAAATTTTTTTTTTAACAATCATCATTTTTCATCAGGTAATAATTTATACAGTGACAATATGATAATTCTGTGACTTCTATTTCAAATGCTGAATTGAAATAAGTATGTTAAATATCAGTATTATGTTCTTATACATATAATATTACTGTGATTTAATATCAGTAGACATTTTATTCCTGGCAGAAAAAAAGAAATTAGAACACTAGAAGAGAAAGTCATGTTATAATTTTGCACTATGAGCTGCAATTTTATAATAATAAAAAAACAGTGTTAATAAGAGGGCTTCACTTCCAGACTGTGCTCTGTTAGCTAGTGAATTTTAAACATTAGTTGTCAGCTTACAGTCTCTGAAACTATATTCATATTAGAGCTACCAGATTTTTAGATTTCATTCACAGTTCATTCAGATTTTCTAAAACCTGCTTTACTAGTATCCGTTGCGTTGCTCTCTTTAAACCTGCCTGACTCCATTGACAGAAACTGAATTTTTGCCTTATAACGTATGCACATCCCTGGGCTACACTGCCTTGATTAATTATTTTTTCATATTTTGTAACTTTAGTTTAAAGACATTAATTCTGTAAATTAAAAAAAAGCACCAACGTAGAATTAAGATCAGTAACTGCCACGTTCTACAAGATAAAACAATGATTTTTGCTGGAAATTGGCTTTGTAAATAAATCTCTCACCAATAGAAGGCTAAGAAGAGAGGTCTAAGATGCTACAGTTAAACACTTTTCTCTCGTTTCTTTGGAGTTCTGTTTGCCTTTGAGCTTAGGAATGCTGATGAGGACTTGTGGAGGGACAGTTTTTGTGAGCTGCTCTCAATCTTCTCAGATCATTGCGGCTCAGGAGGAGATGCTGAGGAAGGAGCGTGAGCTGGAGGAAGCTCGGAAGAAGCTGGCTCAGATCCGACAGCAGCAATATAAGTTCCTGCCCAGCGAGCTGAGGGAGGATGAGGGCTGAGTAGCTGAGGAGACAGGATGTGTACTGTGGTGCAGAAGAGACCTTTTGGTCAGTGGGATATGTGCTATCAGTTGCTTTACTCCTACATATCCAGTGACTATACAGCACTTGAAACAGGCCTGTTTAGTGAGAAAAACAAGTGCCTGTGCTCTGTAGTGTATTTGTGTGAGTGTGTGTGTGGTGTATGTATGTATTTGTAAGTGAATGTCTTTGACATTCAGACTTTAATATGAAGAAAGTTATTATGAGCAATGTGAGACAGTTGGATTAAGTTCCATGGTAAATTTATCTTTGCTTTGCGGGTGTTTGTGCATCATGAGCATAACTGACTGTTACAATCATGAATCAAATATGTTGCAAATGCAGAGTTTCTCTATAATCACTGAATGTTCTGTAACTTTTGAAGGTTTAAAGCAAATAGGAATGAACTGGTGATAGTTCTTCAACTAGCGGTCTATAGCTTGTATTAAATGTTAGAGAAAAAAAAATCCTTAAATGCCTAAGGAAAACGGCAGGAAGCCTCATTTTATCACTGGGTTGCATGCACCATAATCTCAACACATATCAACGAAGCTACTAACCAACAGAGTAGTCTGGGGCTGAATGGCGCTTCTCTTTTACTAAAAATCCTGAGATTTGCCATTCAAGCTACAAATCTTTAATTTTTTGGATTCTGATTAACCTAACGTGTTCAGCTTGATGCCAAACACCGAAAAGTTGGGATCAGTGTCAAACTAAGAAAACAACACCGTTGGCCAACACTTGGCATAAAGATATTTATTCTATCAATTTTACAAGTTCTTATAAAGCAAAGAGGTGTAATATGTGTTATTCAGAGAATCTGAACTAAAAGTGACCAAATATGTCTTGCTGCTTGTACTTTACATCATTCAAAGTTATCCCATTAGATCTTCCCCCAAAATACACAGAGCTGTATCAGGTCATATAAAATATGTTTACATTATCTTCTATAATGTTTTTGTCTCTTGTTATACATTTTTTAAATTCCTCCACCATTTACACTGGCCAGATTTTGTTTAAGTGCCCACTGTACTGTGCACAAACACTCTCACATACAGGTGTTCTCCACCAGCCACTGCCATGTCTTCGTAAAGCCCTTTCACTTTAAAGTCTATGTGTATAGCAATATTACACTGAATATTCCAGGAAGATGATAATGGGAGTCTGTGCTGTTGGTGGTTAGAAAATGAGATGTGTGCAATGATATTGGGCTTTGGTCTCTTGAATTAAATGAGCATACATTATGCTCTGTGTATGTTTGTATTTTTTGCACTGAAGACGGCAAATTGAAGCTTCCATCACAATATATGAAAAAGTTCTTCTAATAAACTAGAAGGAAATAGCCACATGCGCTGATTAAAGAAAATTTTTTTCTTCACAATATTATATACAATATCTTAAACTTTCAGCGGTTCATGTCCTCGGTCTGTCCACGCCAGTGTCCGGTCTGCATTGTGTACTAGTGCCTTACCAAAGTCTGCCCTACGAGCAGCTGAAGATCAGGCTGGGTGGAAGCCTGAGCCTTGTCCTCTCTGGATCAGAACATTATGCCAATCTAATCGGGGTCTTTGCCATACAGTAAAATGCCTTGGCCAACCTGCCGACATTGTTATAATGCTGATATAAAAGGGCATCTGTGGATACTTTAGGATTTAGAGACTAACATTAGACTGCGTTCAATGAGCATGTGGCAAATTGTGTCTGAAGTTGAGCAACGTTTGAAAATCATTATGCCAAGTTCCACTCAAATGTTGAACTGGACTTCTGAGTTTCATTGTCTAACCACTATTAAACAAAAATAAGTTTTTATTTGTAAATGTAAGAATTCCCTTATAATATACTGTCTAACTGATTTGTCTGAGTATTAACAGAAATAGAATAACAGTTAATCTCTGTTGCGAATTGATGTTGTGCTTTCTTTAACAGACTGCGTTAGTTTTGATTTGATGCTGTATGTAAAATATTTATCTGGTCACAAAAGTATTTTTTGTATTCAACAAAAATAAAGAATTTCAAACAACCAGTACTATTACAATTTTGTCATTTGTTGTTTACAGTTAAATGACCTGAGTTACCTACCTTTGACTCATTCATGCTAATCAAACCCAGTGGAGTAACATTCACTCATAATATAATATAAGAAGATACTAATGAAAGCATGTATTATTAGTTTGTACTAGTAGTTTTGAATCAGATAAAATACCAAAATCATCCTACATTCATGCCAGCAGATGTCAGTATTGTCATTTATAGTTCAGTCAGGGGTTTAGTGAACATTTGGAGGAAAATGTTCTAGAGAGCAGACTGGCAAAATTTGCCAGACCAAATATGGACATTGTGAATGCACTGTTTTTTTTTTTTTCTCCCCCTCCCAGTCTGCAGACCAGACCTTGAAATATGCAGAGATCCCTATTTAGATGTTTTGGTCAAGAATGAGAGTTCATGTTATTTTTGCACTTACAAAAAGGAATTACATTTTAACAACTACATCAACTGAGAAGCAGTTTCATCTCAACTGATTTTTTTTTTTATCTAAAAAGGATTCAGTCAGGGCTGAAACCTTCATTTACTTCCACACTTTTTTTTATTAGATTCTTGTTGTGAAGCGGCATGAATAATGTATGTTAATAGATGTCTGTCACGATACCTTGTCGTTGTAACGAACACCATATTTGGTTCTGTGAGTGTTTTGGTCTTGTGCAAGGACAAGCTACACAATGGGGAGGGGAAAGTGAAGCCATGTGTGTTAAGAGCAAGTACCCATCTACTCCTCACCCTATCTCTGTCTTCATCTGTCTCTTCCTTCAGTCCTGGCCAGAGACCAACAGGATGTTTGTCTGTTTAACTTTGACATTTGAATGGAGCCAAGAAAATCTTGGATATAAAGCAAACCCATAGTCAAGTCAAGGTTTTCTTTCATTGTCCAACTTTATGATTTAGTTAGTGAATGTATGTGGTGAATCAAAAGATGATGCATTTATGGCATTTTTCTGCAAAATTTAAATTTTTAGCAGGTCAAAACAATTGTGGTGAGGAAAAATGTATCTTAAGGTTTGGGTGTGTTCACCATCTAACTCTGTTCACCTCCTCAACCACAAATCTGTTTCCTAAATACTGTAAGTTTCTATCATTTGGTGTCAAAAAGACTCCATTTAATGCAGTGGTTCTCAAACTTTTTCTGCAAGGCCCCCTTTTAATTGACAACAATAATGTCAAGGCCCCCTGATCCCACAACCCCACACAACCCTGATGCTGAGCTTTCAGTGAGATGGAGGCTGCTTTAGTAAAACAGCAGCTCTATACAACAGTGGTGTAGTTTATTCCTAAAGTAATCAACAGGCTTTTCTTTGTGTTCAGTATGAGAAGTCCCCAAGTAGCATTGTAACTTGTTAGGGTGCATAGAGTCAGATGCTGATATTTTAAAACATACTGTGGTCTCTCTTCATTACCCACCATTGACCATCACCATTACTTGCCTAATTTAAGATAGACCTCATCCATATTTTTTGTCCTTTATTAAAAAAATCTCTGTTGTTGATTCATCAGCATTTGCTCATACTTTCACAAATTTGTCCATATTTTGCTAGTAGGGTAAAAACTATAATTTAGCCTTGCTGTGCCCCCTTTGTCATTACTCTGGGCCCCTGTCCAGGAATGGTCTCCACATGGACTTTGTTAGCACAAGATCTGATGGGAGCAAATTGTTTGAAAATAAAACATGAAGTCAGCTTAAGGGTAAGCTCACAGAGCATCACACAACTAAATAAAAAAAAAAATTATATATATATATCTATATATATATATATATATAGATATATATATATATAGATAGATAGATAAATAGATAGATAGATAGATAGATAGATAGATAGATAGATAGATAGATAGATAGATAGATAGATAGATAGATAGATAGATAGATAGATAGATAGATAGATAGATAGACATTAAAAAAAAGTCTGAAATCCCATTATATATAGTATTAATAGTCAACCATCTTGTTTGTTTAATCTTATGCCATGTTTAATCCCCTCATTCAATCATTTATTTGATACTTTATTCCAGAGTCAGGATCTCAAAACTAAACTTTGCTTTGTATTTAAGCCAATGCAGAGCAACTCCAAATGTGCTTCATTCTATTTTGAACAGAAGTTTCTCATGTTCCAAAGATTATGGAAAAGCAAATTAAGAAGTCACTTATCAAGTTGTCCTTTCCAGAAATTGTCCTGCACCTTGATTCTTGTGATTGTTTATATTACGTTTTGTGTACATTGTCTGTATTTTACCATTTAACCCTGTATCTGATGTGGATGACTATAAGTGAGCCAGTTTTTTGTTTTTTTTTTGTTTTTTTTTTCGTATTGTGTTTTTTTTTATCCAGGCTTTCTAACTCTATGTTCCAGGGCTGTTTCTTGTCTAAAGTATACGTGTAGTGGGTTGACTTCATGTAAACACACTCATGCTATGTTGACAATGCCATGTTCTGAAAAGGCTAAAGAGAATAAACTCTGTGAGATATAACATTGAATTACAGGAGGTTTTTTCAAAGTGAGTGAGGTCATTGTGTTTGAGGATGCCTGTTGTTTGGATATGCTCACATACCACCCCTTTGCCTGCTGTGAAAAGAAGTTTTCCCTAACGTGGAAGACAGCAGCTGATGGATCCAAGAGAACATTTTACTGAACACATGACTATTTTAGGTCATCTGCAAGGTTCTCCCAAGATGTTGGCTCCATAATGTACCCACTGTATAAGCTCTGATTTAATTAGTGTAGTAAACAGAGCATTGAGTGGATGACTTTTGTGCTGTCGTAACTTGGAGCTGGTTATTGTCTGTATAGTGCAGTTTCGTAAAGTTAATACCTTACGATGTAGTGGTTTGTTTCATTCATTTAAACAGAAATCATTTGTACACAAGACCCCTGAGATTCACTTACTAGTTTAAAGCTAAGCCTTTTTTAAACAAATATGACACAATGTGTTTACATTGTCTCTGTTTTATCAACCTAGTTAAATGTCATAAAAGTGGTGTTTTTGTGTCAAATTACAGGAAGTGTCTCATATTCTGGCCCTTAAGTGGAACCCCCCACTTCCAAAAGATAACAGGTGGGTGTTTTTTGTGTTTTTTTGGGGGGGAGTTTTTATGAGTTAGTTGCAGTCACCATTCTCTCCTGAGCAACAATATTTGCTGTCTATTTCCCCCATGACGGCACAGCAGCTCCTTTAGTCACCAAGGAAAGAAGGCACAGTATAGCTCAGTCAGCAATGACAGCAGGTCTATATTGGGACTGAGCTGAGACTGAAAACTTGGGTGCTAATTTTGGACTCCGCAAGTAACATCAGGAATATCTATTAAATATATTCCTATGACAGTAAACATGTCCCTCCAAAGTCATGTTCTTAGTAACTGACATATTTTGGACACTTTTTTTTGTCTTTATTGCTTTTTTGGGGGTTTATTCACACCTGAAACAGGGCTGGGAGCTGGCTGTGCAACAGAGGAGCTGACAGTCTCTGACTGTACTGTTGAATGGAACTGATCTGCAGTGTCTCCTGGAATTTAAGCTGTCTCGAATGAAATTCAATCCTCATTCATCCAAGCCCCTCTGTCTTAATAAGGAAACTTTGCTTTATACTCGTTAGCTGACTGGCAGAGGAAAAAAAGTTCTTGGCTTGGCTTCTTCTCTCAGTCCTGTGGCCTCCCCACCCAGCGGTAAAGCTGAATAAACACTCACTCCACGTACCGATCAGCACATTTTTCTCAGCAGTGACGCCAGATTTCATAAAATGATTTGGTGTGTGGACAACTGGAATGAAGAATCAGTGTGGCTTTGTTCAAACTTCTGCATCATACATGAATAGACTGTGTTGCTGTCTTGAGTTGAAAGTACTAATTACATGCTTTCACATTTTTTCATAATTGCAACTGTACTCAAGTGCAATTTTCGTGCATTTTACATAAGAGGAAATCACTTAACTTTTAACTATGTCAGGGTTTAAAACCAGAGAAAAAACTAAGTGTTCTGGGCCAGTATCCTAACATTGTTACAATAAACTGACCAGGTTTCTAAAGCTGATTAATTTGTCCAGAATCAGAAGAGTAAAAACTAAAAAATATGCGGGAGATGCCACTGTTGTTTACGACTGTTGTCTGTCCTCTTTGCCGCAAATTAGTGGCACATTCCTCATTCCTTGTTTTACTAAATAGCTCAATCTGTCAACTTAGCGTTTCAAAGGTTTCCCATGTATTTCAGGGCTAGGATGCCATATCCTGAGACAAATATTAGTCACAAGAACCAGCAGCCCAAATTTCAAGAAAGTTGGTTAACTTAGTAAAATGTAAGTAAAAGAAAAATGCTGTGATTTGTGAATCACTTGAAAGTGCATGTAATTACATATAGTCAAAGAAAACACCATTGTTTTGTAGAAAAATATATGTTCACTTAAAATTTGATGCCAGCAACACTTTCAAGAAATGCTAGAAAGGGGCCAGCATAAAACAAGGAAAACTATGCTAAGCTAAAATGTACAAAATGCATCTTTTGCAGCTGATTAGGTGAGGTTACCACAGGTCAGGTCACATAAAATAGAAGAAAGACAGAGAGAAAGAAAGAAAGTAACATTCCCCTGATGCTGTGTCTTTAAAAAATAATCACAACTAGTTAAAGAAAAAATTCCACTATTTAAAAATGGAATTTCCCAGAGTCAGATTACAAATACTTCAGGAATTTCAACACTTGCAATATAGAGTCCTTAAATTATATTGATCATTGAGGAGATTTGGAATCTCACTTTATTGTTATGTTGATGATTGTCAAATCTATATTCCTCTGAAAAAACATGACTGCTACTCTGTTCACACTGTTGCTCTTGTGACACCCACCATGTGGACCCTGGCTCCCTGACCCACCATTTTGAAATCCACTTTCACAAATTAGGAGGTGAAAACTGATGGTGATCTTAAATCTGACACTGAGATCAGCTCTATAGTAAAATCCAGCTTTTCCAACTATGACAAATTACCAAAATTAGGCCCATTTTATCCAGACAGGACTTTGAAAAGACATGCCTTCATTTCCTTTAGGTTAGATTATTGTAATGCACTGTATTCCTTCAGCTTGTCCAGCTGCTTGTCTCTTAACCCATTCAGACAGGCAAAAACATGTCACTCCTGTTCTGGCGGCCTTTCATTTAAAACAAAATGTATGAAGTGGAAAACTGTACCCTGGTCTGATGGATCAACATTTTAAATAATTTTTCTTAAATAACTTTTTTTACACCTTTACTCTGGCTAAAAGAGGACAAAGGCCAACCTGGTTGGTATACCCTACAGACCAAAAGCCCACATTTATGCAGGTGTGTTAGTGCATATGGTGTGGGTAGGCTGCACATCTGTGAAGGCACCATTAACACTGAACAACAAAACTATGCTGCTATCTAGATGAAGTCTCTCTCAGAAAAGGTCTAACTTGTTTCAACACCAAACTGGATTTTGTTCATATTAGGACAGCATGAGTCCAGGTGTTAAACTGGCTAACCTGCAGGTCAGAACTGTCACTGAAAACATTTAGAATATTATGAAAGAATGAAAAAGATAAACTGAGATCTGAAAATCCTGCAGTATGTCAAGTAAAAATAGGAAAACATTTCATTATAGAACTACAGTAATGGGTCTTTATAATCCCCAAATGCTTACAGAGCATTGGTAAAAACAGAAACAGTTTTCAGTGATTATCAAATTTGTGAGTTTCCTCATAGGATGCGTTGCCTTTGTACTTTTTTCAATTAGTAAAAACTTTAAAAATCTATAACTTAGTTTTGTTTTTATTTATATCTTACAAAGCATCTAATTTCTCTGAGAAAAGTGTTTTGCCAATAATTTTGTGTTTAAAGTTGTTGAGTATGCAAGACTTTCACTTCCAGAAGGCCTTTTTTTCCATTAATGCACTTTAACTTGGACTTAACTAAACTTAATGCTTCCTCTACCACTGCCTTCCCCCAATTCTTTTGATGGGAGTGTCTTCAGGCAGCCTTTCAACATAATTACCTTCTTATCATACTGTATATTGTTATCTCAGACATCCAAACCCCCAGGGCAGGAACTAACCAAACCACACCAGATGGGTGTCTATTTATTCTCCCTTCTATGCCCATAGTTGTTTTATGACTGACTGTGGCACAACTGTTTTATCTAGATCTCTTGCTGTGTGGTGACTCTTAGCCTGACTGGGAAACTGTCATGGCATTTGATCAAACAAGGGGCTACAGACAGGCTTTGGTTAAAGAATGCAGGTGCTGCAGAGCTGTGGGTTCCTGTGGCATTCCTCGCTGCTGAGAGACCACTGTGACCCAGTCATTGTGAACACAGCCTGCAAGCTTTAAACAGCCGCTCAGAACCACACTGGAATGTCTCATCACCATAGATTCTCACATGCACTTCACATTATGGCTTTTCTTCAACCAAGCTGTGTTCAGTTTGAGGAGTGTAACTCAATTACAGAGTATAAAACCATGCTTTAAAATTTTACCAAACTGAAATTTAAGTGTTTTGTTTTGTTTTGTTTTTTAATATGTAATAATCTCCCTTAAGAAGTCATTTACTTAGGAAGTTTGTATGCAGTGACTGAAAAATAGATAAGGGGATGCTACAGTAACACCAGTGCATCCCCTTCTTCTTGCAACTGTTTCACCTCTCTGTGCCAGAGAGCTCTGACAGGCTGACTGTAATAGGGAGAACAGTGGCTGAGCTGGAAGTGCATACCAAGAAGTTTTATAGCCCTGAGGAATGGAAAGAAATATCGAGTAGCTTATGTCTTAGGACCTCACAAAAAGCCCCCGCAAGTTAGCCCTTTCCTCTGTCTACACAAGTCAACCTAGCTTACAGCAGAAAGACTATATATGGACATGTATATCAAAGGTTTTCCTTCTGTGTGCAAACATGGAAACTCCTAGCCCTCTGACACTAAGAGAAAAAGACATAAAGCAAATATTGAAAAAGAACTTTCCTCAATATATTTATATCTAATATATCTAATAATAGATATTAGATTAATAAGACTAAGCAACAGCATATGTGTGGGAGAAGATACCAGCAAAGGGCAGCAAACTTAAGTTCATGATTAGTCCTGTTTCCTGAAGAAGGAATTTCTAGACTACTTATCTGAAAGTGGAAAAAGTTCAAGTTCCCTGTAAACAATAATTTACTGCACTCCCCTCTTGACTTGCCTATTTCTGTACAAGTAGTGCCAAAATTGCCATTTTCTTAAACAAAAGACAGATTTTTAAAGCCTAATGTCACACAGATTGCATTTTTTTTGTTCCAATAATTATGCTTTGTCATGTCTAGCCTCTTGGGAATTTCATTTTACACAAGGATTGGAGCTTGGAATCTCACATGAGTGTGAAATGAATTGTGACAGTTCCCCCCGAAATGCTGTTCTCCCCCCATTTTAGTCTGAGCTGAGTGAGCAGCATCAGATATGGCTGACAATCTTGCCTCTCTGTACTTCCCATCTGAGGGGAACACAAACAAACCATTTGGGAGGAGCACTGCAGAGGCCACAAATATTCCTCCATCATGATTGCTGCCCGCATTGGTGTTTTCAGCACTGGAGGCTTTAACTTTTGGTATTTTCACTCAGTTGCTTAGCTTAAGTTGTCTCAGAGGGCCATACTGTACATAATGTCACTACAGCTTTGCTCTGCAAATTAAAACATCTTAATCTAACATTTTGCCACTGGATTAAAACTTTAAAATTCTTCTAAACATTCACTTTCAGATTTTATAGTTTGTCAAACAGCACATTGCTTCTACTGTCACCTAATACCAGTCACTGGAAAATGTCTGGGTAAGCTATTTTTGCAAAACCAAGAACATTTTTGTCCCATTTCTGGCATTTTAGAGATTTATTACAGGTCTTTACAATACAAGCGATGACAGATTCTTTCATTTAACAGCAGCTACTTGTACTGCAGAATAACACTGGCACTGGAAGAAAGCTACCCATCTTCAGTGGAGCACCTGCAGCTGCAAAAGTTGACCTTCATACCTGAGGAATTTGATTCAGATTCATTAAGAATGGGAGTGGTGGAAACTGTGGATTTTGTTTAACTCGTACAGCAATCTCAGTTTCCATAAACCAAGCAAAGTTTAATGGAAATACAACCAACTGAGGGATACTCCTGCGTGATTTACACCCTTAATGACAGATTTATGACCACACAGAGCGGAGGGAGTCAGAATGTCACAACCTTATTGCAACTATCCATCAAGTAAAATGCGTCCATCTCTGTGCCCTGGTTGTGGTTAGACATTTACTTGTGCTCACTAATATGCAAGTCTTACAACTAGCAGTATATATCTATGGAACATTACTGTGAATAAACCCACCATCAGTAGGTCATAGGCCGGACTTGGATTTCAGCTTGGGTTGCACTGCTCCAGTGGTCCCTTTCTGTTTTTGCAATGCTAAATGACTATGCCCCTGCATGGAGCTATCTAATCACAGGGCCATCCCAAAGAGCCAACAAGTTTCCTCTAAATATATATCTGGACGATGTCTGCAGAAATCTTGAGATGGTATTTAATGAGCAGCTTGCCAGCACTGTGCTGCTCCGGGTTTCACTCAGTAGCTGTGCACCCTGCATGGGGAGAGTGCTGCCCTTAATGCGTCCTCTTTGCTGTGTCTGTTGCAGACATTAATGTAAAAAACAGCACTTTTTTTTTACAATATTACAAGATAAAAATTACAGCATCAGTCCTAAATACTTACTGCAAGAACATGACATTTAACGTGGGACATACATTGTAATTGAGGAAGACATTTACTCTCTCTAATGCAGTAACATTTAAGCCATGACTACAACTTTAATGTCTCCCCCCAAAGGTCTTTTTATTAAACATGACTTCATAGAACCACAGTCAAGTAAAGCTCAAATCTTCCCAGAGCGATGAGTGAGGAGAACTAGATACTAGATGCTCTACATAAATAATGGGTTACCATAGTCCTGGCAGATTAGCAAATACATTGTTGCAGCATTAGAATTAATAATTAAGCTTTGTATCACACCTGCTGTGTGTCGTTTTGGTGGAGAAAGTAGACAACTTCTGCAGCCACCTTAAACCTTCAGTTATAAAGTCATCAGTCATTATTGTGACTTTTCCCCCCCACACAGGCCTTTTGACCTTTTCTATCTATATTCACTCTATTTACACACTGTAACACATATAAGATGTTTGTGGCCTCAGGAATGTGATTCTCTACACCATAAGCTTTTAACAACCTGTTTTTATTACAAAGTCTGCCATAAAAAACAGCCCTATGTTGAAATGTAAAAATAATGATTGTACAGTGAATGTGAACATGAATTTTGCCCATCGCTGCACCTGTCGCACTCAGATGTCGGCTCAAGTGAAGAACTGAATTATGATACAGAGAGAAGAGCAGAATTCCAACATGTCAGATGATGTCAGATCTCCCAGCAAAATGGGCAGCAGATGTGTGACACCATGTTTTTTATTATTTATTTATTTATATTTCTTTTGTTTGTTTTTTATGTTTGAGTGTTGAGCTATATTATTATTTAAGTTCAATTTCTTTGTTTTTATCTGAAAATTACAAATAACTAAACTAATGCTCCTTTATTAATCTAAAATGGGAAATTAGATTGTTTTGTATGTATTGTTGATTCTGAATATTACCAAGAAAAAAAATTTAAAGCTTAATGTCAAAAATTTTGGATTGTTTTCCCTCAATATTTATACTTTCACTTGTTTAATTTTATCTTTTTTTATTCATTTAGTATTCAGTTAAGAGGTTGTGAAGTGCTGTCCATTATGTTAAGAAGCTTATACATGTTTATTCTTTTCAGGATGATAATAATAAACTCATGTATTTGGTTTCCAATACAAAGAGATTTATTTTTTTCCTTTTTCTTTTTTTTTGTCTTAATTAATGTGAATGACTTAGTTTCATATTTATATTGTTTTTGGATTTTTTTATGTATTTTTGTATGTATGTATTTTTATGTATGTATCAGTTCCAGTCTTTGTTAATATGAGATTAAATTTATTTTAAATACTTTGTTTGACTGTTCTAGTTGGAAACTTTGAAGTGCTTCAAGCTGATTTTCTTTAACCACAAAATTATATGTCTGGATCTTTTTTTTTTTTTTCTTTTTTTTTTTCCATCTACAAGAAAAAACTCTGTGTGGTGGCTTTCCTGAATGCTCCTTAAGTATTCAGTGAGTTTTAGTTATTCACATAACATGCACTAATAACAGAGCAATAGAAAGGCAAATGAGATTATGCCTTACATACTTTAGCTCTCTGTGTTTAAGTATCTATAATTTTCCAGTGAAAAGTAAAGTGGAATTCAGTGAATTTTCAATTATATCTGGAGACCTCATTTGTAATGGATGCTTGACTAGTGCACTAAGGGCAAATATAATGATATATATATAGAGAGAGAGAGTGTGTGTCACAGAACATCCAGTATGCTTCAAATGTTTGAAATTTTTGGGCAAAATAAGCTTAATGCATTTTAAAAGAAACCAGCATTTTAGTTTTCATTCATTCATTTATATCCTGTTCAAGTTGCTCCCAGCTGTCATAGGTTCACTAGTCCATTTGTCAAAATGAAAGAAAACATATTCAAATGTTTTACTCAAAATATTAAATCTAAAAAGAAATTTAAAGAAATATAAAACAGCACATTTTCACACAAAATTTGGAAGAACATAATTGGAATCTCTATTTGCAGTGAAAAAAAAAACTTATCCATATATATTGAGATTGAATTGTCTCATATGCACACTGAGAGAGAGAGAAATGACTTCACATGAGATGTGATTCTTTTTCACTTAAAACTGATTCAACACATAAAACTTATGTCTTTCATCTCAAATTAGAGTTGCACAAATGGGAGTCTATTCAAACACTGGCTGACCCTAGATTATCTCAATGTTTTATTCTATTACTGTGTCTATCAGGTCAGTCAAACATGAGACAGACACCAATATAATATGGTGGCAAACTTGTACATATCATCTCCAAGCTCACCAGTTTCTGGCACTGTCATATTCTACTTTACCTGAGAGTCTGAAGAATGGGCAGCCCATTAAGTCTGCCAGGTGTAGCGATAATAATCCATAAAATGGACCTGAGCCTGACCAAGACGCTTATTTTAAGAGACATATCTAATGCCATTAGCCCTTGGACTCATGGCACAGTGTGTGGGATCTATATTACAGACCAAGGCAGGTGCATGAAAGAGAAGGCAATACTAAAAATATCCTTGAGAATATTTGTGTAGACTATAAGACACTTGGGGTGTCCTTAGCCCCCAGAGTTATTTTAACTTTTCATAAGGTCAAAGCAGAGAGGCTTTTCCATATAATAATTTAACTCTTTGTATTAAATCTATAAAACTTTGAATAGTGGATATAGAGATTAACAGAAAATCTACCACATATTCCTAAAGATCTTTTCAAAACACTTTCTTAGATAAAAAAAAAGAGAAACTGAAACACCCTTTTTAAATAGTTTGTAAAGCAGTTAGCATTTCTCAAATGACAAGTCAGTCAGACACTCACCTGGTGTATATAGGATTAAAAACTTATGCTGTCAGGATTCTATGCTGCCAAAGTCAAATTACACATCAACAGTCTGTGCCTGGGATATCTGCTGAATTATCGGGTGAACATTTTGTTGTGTGGAGCCCCCTTCTAGGACTTGCTGGGCTAGAAAATGTCTCTTCTCATACAATTCACTTGCCTTGAACTTATCCCTAAGGAACATAAACATATCAACATTCCTATCCCCAAACACACTTAAGTCCAAGGAAAGGAGAAATCACCTGAAAAAAAAATCACATGAGAAGTAAAAGTAAACATATGAGTACCCAGCAAAGAGACAAGTTAAGAGACAAGTTAGTAAAAGTGTTCTAAAATGCCTTAATTAAAAAGAAAAAAAAAGAAAAAAGAATTTGTCTTCATTTGTATCTTCTCGAGAAGATACGTTCAATTTCAGCTGTTACATTATCATTATGAATCCTTTCCGTGGGAGTTGGCCTATTTGTTACTCCCCATATAAAGGCGTATCAAAAGTCAAATGCTTAGGAAGTACGAATCGCCGAGCAGTTCCTTAAAAAAACGCTGGAGCACCCACACGCCTCCTCCAAACAGTATTGGATGTCCAAAGGAATCCAGTCAGCCCCCTTGAAAGTACATATTTGACAGGGCAGAGTCAGGCAGAGCCCGCACTCCAGCTTAGCCCTCAGTAAGGCACAGACGCCCCAGCCCCATTCCCACTCTCTCCTTTTGGAAGTTTACTTGGTGCTGCCGAACAGCAATAAGCAGCCATGGATGCCATCAAGAAGAAGATGCAGATGCTCAAGCTCGACAAGGAGAATGCCTTGGACAGAGCAGAGCAAGCTGAGTCAGACAAGAAAGCAGCAGAGGACAGAAGCAAACAGGTCGGCTGATTTTTTTTTTTTTTTTTTTTTCTTCTCCCCTTTGATGGAAACCTCCAAAGATCCATATAAAAGCAGGAATATTTTTTTAAAAAAAGGATCCCCTCTCAAATATGGATTAAATATGTTCACGGATAATCCCAGTAAAGGATTTATTTAAAAAATTCTTTTTCATTATTGTATTTCAAGTGTTTATTTTTGGAAAATGCTATAAATGATCCTCTCAGTTATTTTAGCAGGTGATGTAGTAAAATGTAGAATAGAAAATTATGTTCATTTAAATGTAAAAGAAACATTGTTTCATTTATATTTTAAAAAAGCAAAGATATCTGTATATTTCAAATTTTGCTTAACTTTAAACTTTCTTTGCATGCATGTGTAGTTAGAGGAAGAAATAAGAGAGATGGAAAAGAAATTGCGTGTTACAGAAGACGAAAGAGATAAAGTGTTTGAGGAGTTCCAAACTGCTGAGGAAAAACTGCTGACTGCTGAGGAAACTGCCACCAAGGTATCTCAACCTAAAGTGCATGAGCTTCCCTAACTTCTCTTTCTGTTTTCCCCCTGTCCTGTCCTCTGTCCCCTGTCTCTTCCTGTACACGCTGTTGCGCCTCTGCGCGCTCACGCCACTCCGTTTCTGCGCCCCATCACCGCTGATACTGTCCTGCACTAAAAAAACAAATAAATAAATCAGCTTGAAGACGATTTGGTGGCTCTGCAGAAGAAGCTGAAAGGAACTGAGGATGAGCTGGACAAGTACTCCGAGGCTCTTAAAGATGCTCAGGAGAAACTTGAGCTGGCCGAGAAGAAAGCCACCGATGTAAGTACAGAAGGGATTCACAGTGGCACCATTCTTCCACCACGCTACCTCACATCTTCACTTTCTCATCTATGAGGGAAACGACAGTTCAACACCACAGAGAAGCAGACTGTCTTCACTGTAATTCAAGCTGCCTTCGTCTGATCTCTCTTTAAAAATATTTGCTTTTGCAGATGGGTACGTTTGGCAACGTTGCCCATTCTTTAATACTGACTTTAACTCCAAAATGATCTGTTTTGTGATTTTGAATTGTCGTTTCATGTTCTATCAAGAATCACGTTGTCACTTACAAGTCAGTCCAAAGAAGGTCAAATTTGCTAATTAACAAGTTCTTTATTAATTTCTTTTAACTGAACACTTAGAAGAAAAACATAAAGAATGTTTTTATTTTTCAAAAACCCCATAAGATCTTATCTTGCTTTAGATCTAGACTAGACCAGTCCAGTTTTAAAGCTCTTGTTCAGTGATGAGTATAGTCTTTAGTGTAATGTGCAGACTTCCCAAATGCTCATAGAGCCAGCGCCTGGATAAATATAGCCCACAGCTTTATATGGTCAAGATAGAGCTCACAGCGGGCTGCGCTCTTTGCTTACCACAGAGAAAAACACACTTTCCCATCAAAATGTCCCAGGCAACAAACTACATAAAAATGACCTAGATTTTTTCTTGTTTGCCACTAATTAGATAAATCATTCCCTTCTGAAAACTTTTGTCGCCCTATTTTTTATTGCTTTATTTATTTTTCCTGGTTTCATAGCCTCATCTCCTTTGAATAAATATCTGTCAGTAAAAACTATGTCAGGAATTTTCATTTTGGCCTTTAAAGGGCGCGACCTGGTGGAGACAAAATAGCTTTAATTCCCCAGAAACATATGTTCTCACGACGAAAGCCCAGTTAATGACAGAACTGGGGGGACTGCCAAGTTCAAGCGCAGCAGACAGATATTTACTGTTTACTCTTAAAAGTAAACCCGGTTGCACCAAGGCTCTGAGGGGGGAAAACCCGTTGTAGTAATCCTTTAATTGGATTCCAAAGAGCGCGTTAGGGCAAAATCTGCCAGAGTCTGGTGAGTTTTAGCGTCTTACGCTTGAGGTGGGATTCTATTTCCATAGATGCATGCTGAGCCCTTTTTTTTTTTTTTTTTTTTGAACATTTGCTTGCAGGGGCGCTGAAGGACACGTTCATCCACGTTCCGTGGCAATTTTTTTCCCATTTTTGAATGGCTGCTCTGTGTATTTGCAAAGTTTCAAAAGCAGCCTGTAATTAGGGGATTCAGTTCAGACTTAAAATATTTTGCTGCCACGTATGTACTGCACCCAGTTGACCAACAGAGGGCGTTGGAGCTTCGTTAGTTTCCCAGAAGCATGCTCACTACAGTGCCTGGCAAACAGAGGGTGCCTTTTCTCATTAAAGCATCATTCTGTGTGAATTCAATCTCGAATCATTTTATTATTTGATGTGCAAGTATGATAGATTAACATCTGCAGGCTATATTCCCTTTGTTATTCCCTGCAGAATAGCTTATTTTTCAAGACAAATGTTGAAATCAGCGGTAGCCCACTTCCTGGATAAAATCAGGCAATGCACAGTGCGTCTTCGGTAAGCTTGCGCACCGTTAAATCTAACTTCACGCAGCTTTCAGCACCAGCAAGGACGTCATCCTCTTGCTTGTCAATTTCTCGGAAATTAGCTGCAGCAGTGGAGCCTCTTTTTTTAAAAAATAGTAGTGCTGTAAACAATGGCCGGAGTTGCACCGCTGGATGCAGTAAAACGGAAGATCAAATCCTTGCAAGAGCAGGTTGATGGTGCTGAAGAAAAAGCCGAGAGAATACAGAAGGAGTTGTTCGGGCAAAGGAAAGCCAGGGAACATGTAAGCATGTCAACAGTCAAATGATACCTGCGCATCAAAACAAATGTTAAACCCCTTTACTTTGTTACGTTGTTCATCATGTTGGGCGACAGTTTGAATTGCTAGAAAGATAGCGGGATGGGCCGTAGTGCTGGAGGCTGAGCTTCTCTTGGCTCCAACCTGTGCCGCCCTAAGTCTCAGATGGGGGGTTTTGATAGCCAGCTGCTCCTGGCTAAACGTGTTTAATTATCAACGTAAGGCTGCTCATAGCTCTGCTATTGAACAACGTGGTGTATTAGATCTTTGTGTTGACTCATATCCGTACTTTGGTCCTCTTGCATTTCCTTTCAAACACTTCGTTAAGCTGCTCTTTTCATTTTAAAATGCAAGCAATGCTACACTAGGCCAAAGTTTTGAATTTTTTTCTAGGTAACAGGAAGTCACAGCTAAAATGTGGCAACATTTTAACTGCCAGCCTGCGCTGTCACTTCATGCTCTTTGACTTGTCCATATAAGGACAGTAGCTTTTCACAGCTACTAAGATTTAACATAGTGGCTTACCAAGACGGGAAATGCGTGTTTTTGTGCAGGCTTTGCAATCAGAGTTTAGCTCCGAAAGATTCTTTTTTTTTCCAATTTGTCTTCTTAACTCGGGGTGCACTTTGGTCATGCAGTCTGTTTTTTTACTTGAGCTACAGGAGAAAAGACCTTTTAAGACAGTCTCATACCTGAGCACATCAGAAAGCAGAAGTTGCACCACGTCTGAGTTAACAGAATTGGACAGCTTTTTTCAGTTTATATTAGTTTTCCTCCAGATATATTCATTAAACACGAGCCATGGTGTTAAAAGCTGCAAACACTTGTTAACTGCACAGGGAGATATGTAACTGTGTCAGGCCCTTTGACTTGAGCCTTGTTAATGCTCTCTCAGGGGGCCAGTAATGAGGTGCAGTATTGTTAGTTGCAATAATCATTATGCATAGTCTGTGAGGAGCACAGGAAAACCTGCTGGGAAACCCTTTCCCAACAGGTGGCACACAGAAACACTTAAGAACAACCATGATTACACTCTCCCACCAGGTCTTTGGAACAGCTTTTAAGAGCAATACAAAAGCCATAAATCCAGTAGACAAATAAATTTACCACCTTCTTTCTTTGGGCTGATTTATTTTTGAAGTTGTGTGATTCCTGGGTCCTATATTGAAGATGAAAATATCTTCAGTTTCCTGATGTGCTGCTCGTCTGTCCTTAGGCTGAGGGAGAAGTCGCTTCTCTTAACAGACGTATCCAGCTGGTTGAGGAGGAGTTGGATCGTGCTCAGGAGCGTCTGGCCACCGCCTTGACCAAGCTGGAGGAGGCTGAGAAGGCTGCTGATGAGAGTGAGAGGTGGGTTTTTGGCTCTTAGTCACTACCAGTTCAGTATCTCTCCTACTTCTGAAAGCAGCTGGGAAATTGTAAATAAAAGAATTAAATGTCAATCTTTAAGTAAAGTGAAGATTTACAAGTTGGCGCTACTGTTCATGAGACTAACTGTCCCCTCAGAGAGACTATAGGAAGTCAGCTGGGTCTCACTTTCAGATCCCTAACACACCCCGTCTGTTTCCTTACACAGAGGCATGAAGGTCATTGAGAACAGGGCCATGAAGGATGAGGAGAAGATGGAGCTGCAGGAGATCCAGCTAAAAGAGGCCAAAAACATCGCTGAGGAGGCTGATCGCAAATATGAGGAGGCAAGTTTTTCAGACATGGGCAGAATATAAAACATCAGTGCGAATTAAAAGCAATCACTGCCTCTGTTACAGATTGTCTTACTCACAGATGCCATTATTCCTTAGCATATAGACATATATCTGCACTTGTAAATGTTTTTAAAAATGTCTCTTATCAATTTTTTACTCCAAATTCTGTATTCACAGGTGGTTGTAAGCAGACATGGGCATTTATTAATGTATTTGTCAACTCTGAATGGAGGCTGGTGTGCTAACCTTTACTGAATATCAATCTAAGTGTAGTTATAAATATTTCTTCATACTCTTGGAAAGAACTTGTAATGGTTGACTAATACTGTACATTGATGAACACGTTATCTGTACTAAGTAGTTGTGGCGTAACTCTTTGTTGTGTTTCACCCTAAGGTGGCTCGTAAACTGGTCATCATTGAGGGTGACCTGGAGCGTACAGAGGAGCGTGCTGAGCTATCAGAAGGGTAAGATGTTTCACCTTTGTGCAAGCTAAAGCTGCACTTACACCAGCATGAATGCTGACGTGGACACATTTTTAAAAGCTTTGAGCACTAATAACTCAACGTTTGAGTCTTGTTTTCATTTGGACAGTGTGCACTGTGTTCTTACTGTCTGTGGTGATTATTTGCATGCCCACCCTGGTTTGAATGGTTTTGGCTTGCACATGTGCACCTTACTCACTAACAGGCGTGCTCGAAGAGTGGAGGAGGAACTAAGCATTTTGGAGCAAAGCCTGAAATCACTAAACTCCTTAGTCACACAGGTACTACAACTCATAATTAACACACACGTATTTCTGAGCCGCTCTGTTGGCCGTGCAGCGTTTGCTTTGCCTGCTGTGCTTGTCCCTTTACTTTTATTCTGAGCATATTAGATTTCTTTTTCATGCCTAACATAGCAGGGAGCTGTGCAAGAATAACATCTTATCTTAAGAAAAGCATGATATTTGAACAGTGAAATAGCAGTACCCAAATTATTGATTAACAGCTCACATTTTATTCTTACATTCCTGCTTTGTTACGCCACTTCTTTTTTAGTGTTTGGGTTTCCCTCTTGTTTAATCCCTGTAGTACTTATTTATATTGTTTCCTTTCTCTGTCTTTCTCGCTTTTCGTCGTCCCCTTTTTGTCTACTTCTGCTTCTTTCCATCTTTGCCTCCCCCTCCCCCTCCACTTCCGTCCTTGCATCCTTGGCAACATTATCCCTATTTCCAAAACAACAGCAAATGCTCTGAGCTTGAGGAAGAGTTGAAAACTGTGACCAACAACCTGAAGTCACTGGAGGCCCAGGCTGAGAAGGTAAGTGCGACTATCCGGGCCAGTGCATGCTGTTAAACCCCCCAAGCTTCCAAGTAGACTTGATGGACAAGAAACAAAAGAGTCTAAGGAGTCAAATCTCTCCACTCCTGTTAAATCTGTCTCTAAAAATGCAGTAAAATCAATCTGCCACCATTTTGAATGCACATTGCATTCATGTTCACTCGATATTTCTGACTCTTTCTTGTTTTTGTTGAACAGTACTCACTGAAGGAGGACAAGTATGAGGAGGAGATCAAGGTCCTCACTGACAAGCTGAAGGAGGTACAGTTTCTTAAGGCACATTTTCAGTTGTAGGATGATTGATCCAAGCATCAGAGTTTGAGTGTTGGACTTGGATGTGTCTTCGTAATGCAGGCTGAGACTCGTGCTGAGTTCGCTGAGAGATCAGTAGCCAAGCTTGAGAAGACCATTGATGACTTGGAGGGTAAGTTAAATTTTTTTTCCCTCTATTTGTTCTCAAATGTGGTACCAGTGAATGTATTTAGGTAAGTTCTATTGTTAGCTCTTTAGCACGTTGTCTGCTTTCCTCTTGAGCTATATTACACTTCCCTCTTAACTCCACTAGCTGTCTCTTTCAGACTGCACCACACTTTTGCAGAAACAATTTTTTCTGTTCAAAACTTTTTTTTATTCTTGAATGTATGCTTTTGATGTTTATAGAAAGCAGGCTCATGGATTGACCCATAGTTTAAGCTGAGCTAGTGAGAGACGAGGGTTGCGACCCGTATGATGGTGAAAAGCAGTCTAGTTTTTGCTCATGTTGAGGAATTTCCTCAGAAATTTGTTGCACTTTAATTTTTATCATTTTTATTCCTGCTGTAACTTTGTATCCCTCATTCTTGCTTGTTTTCAACTTTTAATGTGTTTTTTTTCTTACCATGCCAATGGTTTGGATGCTTCACCTTTCACCTCCTTGTCATGTGCACCACCATCTTTGCTCTCTTCTGCTGCACCTTCCTAACTCCCACCCTTCACCCTTGGCCCACCAATAGATGAGTTGTATGCCCAGAAACTGAAGTACAAGGCCATCAGCGAGGAGCTGGACCACGCCCTCAACGACATGACTTCCATGTAATTTTCATCTTCCTGCACCCGCTTGTTTCGCCGGCATCTTCCTCTCCCCTGCACCATTCTTCCCCATTATTATCCCCATACCTCCCTTGGGTTCATTATATATTCTTGTGCCCAGTAGACCCATTTTTATCATTTTATTTTTACTATGTTTGATGTCTTAAAACAGACATTTCTGTATTTTATGTCTGTGTAACTGAAGTCTCCTTGCAGTAATTTCATATCGTCATTTGTGTGGTTATGCAAATACGGAGTGCCAGTTGAATCTGTATCATTAGTGTTTAAGAAAACTCAAGTAATGTGCATGAACAGGAATATGCATGGGTTTCACTTTTAAGAAGTAATCATTGTTCCATTTGGGACTTCATGCATTTTCATGGATGTTTAATTTTTGAAATCTTGGAAAAAAAATATTTTCACCTGATATCTGACATCCTAATGAAAGCATGCAAGTTGTTTATTGAAATGTCAGGTATTGTATTGAGGAGGCATTTCAATGAGTCTGATTCACTCACTGTAAATCCAGGTTTAATGTTCTTTCACCTTTGCTCCTCTACTAATATGGTCTACTTCTGTCCAGAAGAGAGGCCCTATGTATGTTCATGAGATCCTCCTTTGTGTCTTTATACCAGCTGAAGGTTAGTTTTCATGCTGTAGTTTAGCATCACTTCTTAATTATTTCCCTTCCACATTTGGTCATCCTGTGGGAGATTAAGGAGGAGCACCACATCTGTTTGTTAGTCTACATTTGAACTGGAGGAGTTGCCCCAACTTCTAGTTTTTGTTTCCAAGTGTGTTCAGAATGCACAGTTCATTGTGCATTGTGCATCTATGGTGTGTTGGCGTGACTCCTGTCGTTCTGGTGTGTTGTGGTACTCATCTCGTATTTCCATAGGCCCCCGACTGACCCCCCCGGTTCACTGTACTTCTTCTTCTTCCACACAGATAAATTGTTTACACCTCATCAAAGACGCCTCCTGCCGGCTGAGCAGCATCTGTCTGCTCTCTCCAACCTTCTCTCCATTTTCCCTTCCTTCTCTGTCTTTGCTTTTCTGTCTTCCTTATGTTTTCAAGTCACTTGCATCCCATCCTTTGTACAGAATCCTAGAATCTTTCTGCATTGTATAAAGAATAAACATCCTTCGTTCTATGGATGCTGTATCTCTTTACTCTGTCCTGATTATTTTCTTTTTAATGTCTTCTGAACGTGAAGTGGCTCCAGTGAAGCCAAGAGGCCTTTATTTATTTTCTTCATCTCATCAAACCATTAGCTCTTATCTCCCTTTTCCAAGGTGCAGTTGTGGACTTTGATGTTCTTTTTCATTTCCTTCAAATATTGTTCTGTGAAGCTGAGCTGTTAGGAAATCTCAGTATTTTAATGAGTGCCAAAACCCATAACGATTATAAGTGACAGAAAGCTAAGCAACTGAGTATTTGAGACTGAAGCATGTGAGCACTTTCTAGCGTTTAGGATTGTGAGAGAGGTATCAGACTGGAAGGATGTGAGAGTTGGTGAGCGTTAGTGCTAGACTTATCAGGAAGATTGTGGTAGTGTGATGGGTGAAATGCAGAGCAGCATGTACTGGAGCCTCATATGGAAAAATTAGATGAAGCTGATATCTGTGATCATGACAAATGGGCTTTGTATGAAACATAGTAGTCCCCCCCACCCCCCCTATTATTTGAATAAATACTCAATGACACATACTGAGTCTTTTTTCTTTAAAATCATAACCTTAAAGTCATACAAAGAAAATAAACTAACGATCTTATATATTTATATATATTTATTTATTTATTTTTTCCTCACTTAAATTTTATTTATTGATTTATTTTAAAATTAAGGGTTTCTGCTGTGGTTTCTTCTGGGTGAAATTAACTCATCCTCAGTCCCATGTGTTTTTTCTACACACGGCGATGGCTTACTGCAGACTAAAGTCTCAAGCAAGTGCCAAAATCCCCTTAAACTAAGAACATGGGATCATTATATACAGGCTGAATAGATATTTTTATTCTTTTAGGGGGAAAAAAGTAAAAGATCTGTTCTAAGGAAGAGAGGTCTCAGTAGATAGTCCAACTCTTTTCCCCTTTCCTCTGATTTCTTGTCCTTTTTCTGTTTCAATTTGCTTCCTGACTGCAAAGATCATCGCCTCCGGCAACTTGAGAAAAACCACCTTCTTGCTAATGAACTACATGTGGTCTTAAATGAGGACTAACTTATTAAATGCTTTGTGTGTTGTTATGATTTTGTTATTAATGTTTGTGTGGTAGTCTCAACCAGCATAAGATCCCCAGTTCTTCCATCTACATTGTCCACATATGATGCCTGCACTGCTTGAATTTCGTGTTGCTGTTTAATCAGTGTATTGTTCAAATTAAGACTCATCCTAATATATTTTCTAGCATTAACTATAACATGAACATTGCTACCATAAACATTTTTTCTCTACATTGTTTTCATGTTTCCATACTTGCTATAGCTTTGTTGTAGACTTGCATGGTTGCTTGCATATCATACTTGTTTCTCATTTTTGTCATAGATGTATTGGCTGAGTTAAATATTCAACAGCTGACCTGAATGATGTAGTCAGTTTGATTATTAATGAAAGCTAACCAGCTGACTCACTTGTGCTCGCTTGTGTGAGATTAAAATGTCTTCATTTTGATGTTCTAACAGAGAAACTGTCCCAAGCTAAAGAAGAAAACCTCGATATGCACCAGATGCTGGACCAGACTCTAATGGAACTGAATAACTTGTGAAAGCACAGTCTGACCCCACACACTCACTGTGGTTTGGCTATTTGTGCTTGCACCTTGCTTACCATAAAACCCCTCTTCTCCTATCTTGTTAATGGTGGAGAATGAACAGCCAGATGCTTTTCTTATTGCAGACACCTGCCTTCAGTGGAACTCAGACAAGGAGCCAAACTTAGGAGAAGTAAAGCTTAAGCATTCCCCTTTATATTGCATCATTAAATTCCAACTTGTTTATGCACATACCAAAGGACAAAGTAGAAAAATTTTGCACTTGATAAACCTCATGTATGCATAGTACAAACTTTGTTTGAAAAGACCCCCTCTCAATTGTAAGTATACAGGCTATGCCTGTCAGTATGTATACTGGTGCTACTGCATTGCTCATTGTGTCCAATATAATATATTCCATTTTCATTCTTTTTAAAAGCATATAGTCCAAATTTCTTTTCATCGTGTCTGTTAGCACAAGGTAAGGTGGGTGTGCATTGTTTTTAGCTTTGTTTTAATATAGATGTTTCAAGTGTTCAACATATCTGAAATGTACAAATTATGAATATAAATAAAAGCACATTTTGAAAGTTTTCTAACTTTGTTTATGGTCCATATATAGTCTTGCCACAAATGCCTTTTGGGAATTTGTAGAAAATAAAAAAAAAAAACTTATTTAAAAGATGTGTTTAACGGAGAATGGCTAAATGTGATCAATTCTCTGAACAAGTGGAGATATTTGTTCAGTTTTTTAGGTTAATTGGATTACTTCTGGCTCAGTTTTTCTGACCCTCAGATTGACTGAGCTGAGGGAAAAACATTACCCTGTTTCTCAGGTTCATTGCAACTCACTTGGGCTACAAGAGAACATTTTGTTCTGTAACACATTTTTATAAATGATCTTACTAAACTTATTTAGTAGCTATCATTGGAGCTAAACACCCTTTTCTGACTTATACTGTATGTAATCCAACTGTAAAACGTGTGTGTGGTGGGTGAAGTACTATTCTAAAGGATGTGCATTTTTCATGTTTTTAATGTGCAAATTGAATTTGTCTGAAAAATAATCATATAGTGAAACAGTTGTGGGCATGTCCTCTTATCTATAAGTCTTGTGGAGAAACAGCGGTAAGCTAAGGGTGTGTGTTGTGGTTTGAGTCTTAGAGCTGACTGCACACAAACCCTTGGGGACCTGCTGTCTCTGTGGGGATTAAATTGAGGTACCAATGGGTACAAACTCTGTTTTAGATGAAAGGGTAGAGATGACTTAGGTTAATCACTATGGTTATGCTTTCATTAATAATAATAATAAACTTCATTTGCAGAGACAGGTCTATAAAACACAAACCTACATCATACAAACAACATACCGAATAAATAGGAAAAAAAAAATTTAAAAAAGAAAGAGAGAAATACCAGACAAGATTAGTGCACACTGGAAAGCATGCAAACTGTTAGACCAATGCTGTCTCAGTTTAGAAGTGAATCAGCAGTTTTTCAGAGGGCTAACTAGGGCTTCTATAATGTGGTTTTCTGACTCATCCAATTGACACATAAAACTAAACATAAGCTGCCTTAAGAGGGCCTCAATAGTTGGCACCCTTGTGACCACAAACATCTGCCACCTAGGGACACCAAGTTGTAACCTCAGTGCATCATTGTAGGCTACCTTGATCCTCTGCATTCTCATTTTCCTGTAGTTTGACCATGACCAGTATAAAACAGTGTGACATAGGTTCTGAACAGAGAGCACTTCACAGAATCAGAGCGCATAGAAAATTTCCTTATCAGCGTGTTGGCTTGAGCAAAAATTTTACAGAGCTGTCAAGGATTTCTTTGTCATCCGTCCAGTTGTCAGAAATGACATGACCTAAGTTCTTAATTTCCTCATACACAAACAGATTAAAGATAGGAAAGGTTGATTTCTTATCCCCAGCGCTTCTAACTATCATTATTTGGCTTTTCTGAGCATTATATTTTATATCATTATCTATGCCATACTGAGAACACACCTTCAACATTTGCTCTAAACCAGCACTAAATAGACTGAGTAGGACCAGGTTATCTGACCAGGTTATGATCATGTACTAACAACACAATGTTTAATGTCAAGTGTCCAAAGCAGGGCTCTCAAACTCCCGTCCTTGAGAACCAGTGTCTTGCAGGTTTTAGATGTTTCCATGCTCCAACATCTCTGCTCTGCTGAACAAGTAGCTTATTGTTTTGTTTTTTATTTATTTATCATTGTCCTTTTGCTGTTCATACCATACCATACCGTTTATTTATTATTGTTTCTGTTTGATTGTTGCAACAACTGATTGTTTTACCGCTTGCTGCACAGCAAATTATCCCATAAAGACTCCTTGAACCTTGAACCAACAGACCTGATTAAAATTAAATGGATCCAACCGCTTGCTCAATGACAAATTATTTTGAGTCAAGGTGGTTCAATTTGGAAACATCTAAAACAGAGGTCCCCAACCCTGGTCCTCAAGGCCCACTACTCTGCAGGTCTTACACGTCTTCTTGCTGCAACACACCTGATTCAAATTAATGGATCATTAGCAGGCTTGTGCAGATCTTGTCAGAGAGCTGTTTAATTTGAATCAGGTGTGTTGCAGCTGGGAGACGTCTAAGACATGCAGGGTAGTGGGCCTTGAGGACCAGGGTTGGGGACCTCTGATCTTTGAGTCCAGCTTGAGTACTCGAGTACAGCTTTTTAGTTGCATTTTCTTTGATTTATAACAAATTTCTAAAAAAAAAAAAAAAAAAAAAAAACATTAACAAAAGGACACAATATTAGGTACAAATATTATGCTTATGCATTATTACCCTGTCTCTTTGTTCTGTAAAAGGCTAGAGGGACCTTGAGTTATTTTTATTTCTTTCTATCCTTCTTACTTAATGTTTGTGTATTTTTTAAACTTGATTAAAATCCACAACATTTAGCTAAATTTAACAGAAAAATCAGGCTTACTGAACAGTGTGGCTCACGGACACTGCCATGGACTGCGTTAGTTGTTAATAGCTTATTTAAAAGCGTGATTTCATGTTTGGGTGCTCACACAAAGATGGTTCAAAGTTAATGCAGAACAATTTTACGCCAGGGACAAGCTTAAAAAACAATTAAGGCATACTCTGACGTAACTACCATTGTGCTGTCATTCTGATAATAAACTGGTGTCAAGAGTGCCGCGCGCTGAGCTCGACGGTGTCTGAATCTTGATTTGATTAATTTGGTCTTGTAGAGCCTCGAGGACGCAAACAGGAAGTAAACAGTCGGAGCACCAAAAGCACAGGAAAGCAGAGCAATGTCACGCTTTTTTTTATCAAACTTTTTTTGTAACAGCTGCGTCCAGCTAGCAGCACGCGAGTCTTTCTTTAGGATAACGCGATCAGGAGCGCGAGCAAGGCCGCAAAAGACAGATAGTCTTTTTTTTCAGACACAAAGACGTTATGTTGGAAGTTCAGTTCATTGTAAATGTCAGTCAAAGTCTAGGATGTGGATGTGTGGGATTGGTGTTGGAATCGCTTTAGCCGTCGGACTGAAGTACAGCTCTGACCCTGCTAACAGTTCCTGTGACGATAAAGTTGGAAAAGCAGTAAAGACCGATCGATACAGCGATGCCATAAAAGTCAGCAGAGACCTTGTGGAGCGGATAAAGGTAGGCACGGAGGTAGGCCTGTCAGTTGCCTGGCTGATAATTTACCAGATTGTCTCTTTTGTCATCTGCATAACTCCACTGCCATCTGTTTTATTGTTTGTATGTTGTCAGGCTGAGGTCGGAGCTCCTGGTCTGGTTGTTGGGGTTTCTGTGGATGGTACTCCGGTCTGGTGTGAAGGTTGGTGACTGTCCATGTGGACTAAAAGTGTCGTGCATTTCAGACTACACAATGCAATCATCTATGCTGCATGCAAGGCCCACTCAGTGTTTATTTGTCTCTATATTCTTTGTAAATCCATCTATTGTTCGGTATATCAAAAAGGCTGGCTTAATAAAGCCACATTTCAACCGAACACTGAATCCAGGGTTCAAGTCTGTGAAAACAGCCGCTGCAGTAACGTCACCAAGGAGTGAGGCACATATATCATTAATTAAAAAAACACACACACAGACAAATATACATTTTAAAGCAATTTCGGGTGCTGGGTAGCTCAGCTAGTTAAGCAGAAATCCCATATATAAAAGCTGAATCACCACAATACTGCCAGACAGGATGGGCTCTATTTAAAAGTTTATTACTTTTACAAAATATGCCAGTAGTGACCAAAAATACTAAAAATGATAAATAAAAATCGATATAAGTTCAAAGTCAGTCATTTACAGTAAAAACAGAAAGTTTGACTTCCCCAGTTTTTTTTTTTTTTTGTTGTTGTTGTTTTGTTTTTTTGTTGTTTGTTTTTGTTTTTTGTTTTTAAATCTTGTGTTCCTTGTTTCTTCAGAGGCTGAGAATTAAAAGGTTTTAGTAAAAAGCTGTAAACATTCCCAAAATCTCAGATTTACACGTTTGTTTGTTTGTTTTATAAAAACCAGTTGGGTTGATCTACCACTGCTCTAAAAGGAACTAAAATAGTTTTACTAGGTTTTGCATAGAGTTGGGGCAGTAAGTTTAGCATTGTTAGCATGCAGCACATTTCAAAGATGGTTTCTAATTAAAAGAAGGGGAAAAAACCACAGGCAGTACAAAAAAGGTTCTTGATTCGTAAACATGCCATTACAAATACTTTTTTCTGCTTGAATACAACAGCTTAACATATGGGTAAGGTGGCCTTGAACTAACCTGACACACCAGATGGTTTGCCACGTGATTGTTCTCTTGCAAATGAGGAGAAAATCAAGCATGATTGAAAAGTTTTGCACAGTCAAGCATTTCAGAATACAATGAAGTTAATGAGTATCAATCCTTTATTTCATTGCACCTTTTTCCAAAATAATTTTCCCATTTTTATTTGCATTTGACAAAATCCCCTAACTTTTGGAAAACATAGTTAGAAGATAATTTCCTTTCCTTCTACATGTCCCACAAATTATATGACAATTGAAATGCTTTACATAGAATCTTTAAAATGCCTGTAAAAGTATGGTTATTTAGATTTAATTCTTCTATTATTGTTCATGTAATTCAGGGATTGGTTATGCTGATTTGGAGAATCGTGTACCTTGCACTCCAGAAACGGTGATGCGCATTGCCAGCATCAGTAAACCCCTCACATCTGCAGCTGTTGCAAGACTGTGTGAGGATGGGAAACTTGATCTTGATGTCCCTGTCCAGAAATATGTCCCAGAGTTCCCCCAGAAACAGTTTGACAGACAAGATGTAAGTCACTTTTGAATGATTTAAACTGTCTCTCTTTTCTCAGTAGTTTTATTTTTGTGTTTTTCTAACACATAAGTTATGAATTGGTTGTTTCAGGTCACAATAACCCCTCGTATGATTTTGTCACATCTAAGTGGTATACGGCACTATGAGAAGGATGCAAAGAAAGTGAAAGAGGACAAAGAGAAAGCTAAGCGACTTTTAAAGCCACCTGTTGAAGAAAAAGAGAATGAGAAGAGCTCAACTGAAAACAAAGATAAACCAACAGATCAGAACACTAAAGGCAAAGACTCCAATCAGGCTCAGAGGAAAAAAGAGTTTGAACATGAGGAGTACTACTTAAAGGAAAACTTTGAAAGTGTCATTCAGGCTTTGGATCTTTTTAAGGATGACCCACTCATATTCAAACCTGGTAAAAACAAATAAATAAATAGAATAATGTATTTTCTTGCAATATTCAAATTTTCCATACTTAGATGTTTTTTTTTCTCGATGAGACAGAAGGATGTTTTGCTACTTGCAGGCACAACTTTCCTGTACTCCACTCATGCCTTCACCTTGCTCAGTGCTGCTGTAGAGCGTGCTGCTAGCCAGCGCTTTCTGGATGTCATGATGAACATGTTCCGTGAGCTGGGAATGCTCAACACAGTTCCCGATGAGAATGACCCTATTATTTACCACCGCTCCAGGTAAAGCATCACTGTGAAACATAACAGCTGAGTGCACATGTTATACTGTCATCAGATAGTAATAGAAATCTGTTTTTCTATCAAGTTGCTCTTGTTTTTTTCACTCCACAGATTTTATCATTTCAACAAAAGAGGACGTGTTGTGAACTGCCCGTATGTAGACAACTCGTACAAATGGGCTGGAGGGGGCTTCCTTTCCACAGTGGGGGATCTGCTGCTGTTCGGCAACGCTCTGCTCTATAGCTACCAGGTGGCCCACCTCAAGGGCACTAAGGGCTTGCTCCCTGGTTTTCTCAAACCTGAAACAGCCATAGAGCTGTGGGCACCTGTTGACAAGACGGAGGCCAGCTGGGATAAAGATGGACTGTATGCCCAAGGCTGGCTGGTAGTGGAGAAGTTGCAGAATTATGGCCAGTGCAGGAAGCGCAGACACTATGTTTCACACACAGGAGGAGCTGTGGGGGCCAGCAGTGTCCTTTTGGTGTTACCCAGTGAAGAGATAAACCAGAGTCAAGGACAGACCCATGTCCTCCCACAAGGGGTAGTTGTCACTATCATCACTAACTTGCAGTCTGTGGGACTGAACAGCACTGCATTGAAAATTGCACAAGAGTTTGACAAAGCCCGAAGTGTGTTAGAATAAGTTGTTTACAAAACATACAAGTTTACAGGTCACTGAAAGATTTCAGATAAATGTCTTATTTTGATACACATTTTAAATGTCTTGTTTGTGCTTCACCGAATGAAATAAATGTATTTTGGATTACATATATGAAAAGTGACTATTTAATTTCAATTGCAACACCAGGATCCAAATTTAGAAAAACATTGTGTATACCCAAAAAAAAAAAAAAAAAATCATACATAAGACTTCTCCCATACACAACCTGGTACTCAGAGGAAACGCCTGCAGGAAGAAGGTGCATACCTAATGCTTCTGAGGAATGCACATTCATTCATAATGTGCATACCTCATATGCAGGAGATATGCACGCCTTTCATTTTCACTTCACCTTGAAAAAAAAACAAAAGTGGGGCCATATACACTGCCTGGCCAAAAAGTTAACCACCACAATAAAAGGTCACACCAATATATTCTTGGACCGCCTTTAGCTTTGATTAAAGCAACATTGACTGTGGCATTGTTTCAATAAGCTTCTGCAATGTCACACATTTATTTCCATCCAGTGTTGCATTAATTTTTACCAAGATCTTATATTGATGATGGGGAGTTTGACCCCTGACCAAAGCCTTCCCCAGCACATCACAAAGATTCTGAGTGGGGTTCAGGTCTGGACTCTGTGGTGGCCAATCCATATGTGAAAATAATGTCTCATACTCCCTGAACCACTCTTTCACAATCAGAGCCCCATGAATCTTGGTATTGCCATCTTGGAATATGGTCGTGCCATCAGGGAAGAAGAAATCTATTAATAGAATAACTATTAAGTGGGGCACTTAATGATTAGTGGGGAACAGTTTTTAATAATGCGTTGGACAATTCTTAACCCAATTTTAATAGTTAACATGGCTTGTTTCACAGAGCTTGTATCTGTCATTCAATATCATTTAGTGAGGTGGTTTTTTTTGTTTGTTTTTTTTACACACCTTTATTAACAAAAGTAGCATTGTTATATACAAATAACTGAAAGAGCATTTGTATTTACTCATGACTGTAAGATGGAGTGGAGATCAAACTCATGCAAATGACTTCACAATGTGTGAAATTTTAAAAATAAGCATTTATATGCCAAGATTTACAAATCTGGTATATATGCACATTTCTATATTTATGTTTAAACACGATTATACTATTAAATATTCAGTTTTATTCATGTTGCAACCTTGGTAGGAAACCCTTTTGCCACTAGGTGGAAGCAGTTAAACATATTTTTTTCAAAAACCCTACAAACCCTCCTTTATCTCTCAGTTAAGCTGACAGGTTTCATACAGGTTGATCAATACTCAAATACCTTTTTTTATTTTATTTTTTCTTTGCATTTAAAATAAATAAAATCATGCAATGCATGCTAAAACTGTATGTTATTTAAAACAGGTATAGCTTCATAGTTAATATGTTGTGACCTTTTAGTGTTATTCTGCCAATATATTTCCTCATAGCAACATGACTTTAGAAAAAACTTTAAATGTGTGGGTTGACCTAATACTGTTAGTCTATCAATAACCAAAACCCAGGATGACACTGTCCCATTGTACTCATTTCCTACTTCCTTTTAAACTCGATCCACAGTTTCAATCCAGACTTTTTTATGCTTCAATAACCGTATGAAATCTTAAACTATTTAAAGGTGACTAAAATGCCCTTCCCAATACTATTTTTACTGCTGCCACTAGTTATATGAGTAATTAGTAGTTTACTATGGTGGAAACTCAGACTGACAGACTTTTCACAAGATTTTTTTTTCACTTTCACTCTCATTGAATTGAGGATTATTTAATGACATTATTTCCATTATTAAAGTCCTTGTGCCTATCTTTAGATTTAAACAAACTGAGGAATGACTTTGTGTAAGCTAATTATACCTAGACACAGAAGCTTAGTCTGCTTTTTGTATTCTTGCATTTCCAGCTTTGCAAGGGTCATTTTTAAATGGCACAGGACATGTTTGAAAAGTGTAGTCACCAGACAAGTCATCTTCTTTAAGGGGTCATTATATTATAAAGGTAGGATTAGATCAAGGTTTAGGTTAATGGGCAAGAGGTCAAGGTTAGTAATGCCATGTTGATAGACTCAGCATAGGTTGTGAATGTACTGCCCAGGGTTTCACGAGTAAACAAATGTTAGAATGTGTATGTGTTGTCTGAGAATCAGTCAGTCATAGAATCATAGCATATCAAAATAACAAGATTCATTTACTACAATATTCAGAATATCCATTAATTGTTACAGTGTTCAAGATTCCACTAACACCAGACATTTCACATGTTTTTCTTTACATTGTTCATCTATACTTTCTAAATACATCTGAGACAAATACACTGAAATGTAATTTTAAACAAGATCCAATTTCATAGGGAATTTAAGTTCCCACTCCAACAAACTAGTTTTACATCCTGTTTGCATTTTATGCCTCGTTGTACCTAAACACATGAATTCCAGAAATCTTTAGAATTTCTTTATCTTGGCTTATCAAAGATCGGTTCATCAGGTTTTCACTGTTGCTTATTTAAAATTATATCCAAAATGCCACCAGGTCCAACAAGACTTTAAGAGTTATCATTCCTTCATGACATCCAACACATGCAATAATATAGTATCAAATATGGTGAGCCAGTGTTCACCTGGAGGAGGGATCATAATTAGATTTTACTTTCCAGTACTCTGGTGGATTGTTCTGTTGGTTCTGGTTCCTGGTTTTCATCCTGTATGTGAAAACAAGGAAAAGTTATGAGCTTTAAGATCAACACTAAGAATGTGTAACACCTGACACTAAAAAATCTGCTATACTTACAAGACCTTGAGAACAATGCCAGCTATAAATTTATAATCAACATACCTGTACACTTGGTAGATAACTGCCACCAGAACTGCTATTATGAGGATGACTACGATGACCACAGCTGCAATTAACCCTGCCTCATTTGGATCAGGAGAGGAGCTCTGGAGCGTGAAGTGCTCGCATCTGCTGCCTTTGAAGTTGTCATTGCACCTAAAGGGACAAAGAGTGAAAAATAAGGAAAATAAGGAAATATTTGTATGTTGTTAGGTCTTATTCTCATGTTTAAACATCTCATATTAAAGAAGACTAAACATGTTTGGAGTTTTTTTGTACTAACTTACACACAGGACAGTGTATCCATTGAAGGGATTTTATAGCATGTTCCTCCATTCATGCAAAATGTTGCCTCTGTCTCATCACAAGGTTTTCCGTGAGCTAAAGAAACAAAATATTTTAGCTGTAACAGACCTGAATTGTCACCAACGTTAAATTATTTCAACCTTACAACTTTAAAGAAATTGGCTTTTTATAAATACCTGCCATCATCTGGAATGTGTGTGTCTTCGTGTCTCCTAAGATCAGAAACACAAAAATAAATAGAAACATGTTTTCTTTACTGCAAACTCAAAAACGCAGCTCTTCAAAAGCTTCTTTCAGATGAGCGTCAGGAAACAATGTTGAGTTTAAGGAAAGAATCTGTCAATAACCCCACTCCAAATAGATTATTTAAAAATCTGCTCTTACCAGCTCATTAAAATCACAGCTTTTGGTTAGCAATGTTCCCACAGCCAAGTAACAATGACTACAGGATCTCTGAAGAGTCATTCATGTGGGTGTGTTTTGGCTTAAAGAATGTAGTGATTGCAGTTTGTCCACTTTGCCAGCAACAAGTTAAATGTCAGGATTTTACTAACTAATTGCTGTTAATATGTTAGTGTGCTGTAAATAACATTGATTTTTTTTTTTTTTTTTTTGTTTGTTTATTTGTTTTTAAAGCACATAACACTTTAAAAATGTTGACCTCTGTGTGTGCTTTTAAAAGAAGCCAGATGACGTTTTGGTTTTGTTCTTGAAGCTGTAGTTGCATCATGGGACCAGGAGCAGGATGGGTGAGGAGAGTATCTGTTACGCGTGTGAACGCAGCCTTTGTGGGTTTGGTATAAACTGATGAATGACTGGTATGCAATGAAAGCATGAATGGAATCGTGAGAACTTCCTGTTGTCCAAAAAAGAAAGATAAAAAAACATCACACCACTTCTTTCATAGTAATAATTAAAGGTTTTTACTTGGAACCGTTAGTTGACTCATCATGTAGCTATTTTTGTGTTCACTGCTAACTTTTAAATTGAATGTACAGTTTAGTTATATAAAGGTCAGAGTCATTAACTGTGGAATTATTTTTAGCTCAATGAACTATATTTAAGATGCTTTTAGGAGGAAGCCTCTCCCTATAATGTTTCATTTCATTTCACTGGAAAATATGTAGCAGGAAATCATTTTAAAGTGTGTGAAACTCATCATAAATTATTGTTATATGTTTGTTATTGTCTATATCTGACAGGTTCTCCACAGCTTTTGGCTTCTACACTTGAACTACATACAATTTGGGATTTGAGGGGAAAAAAATTCACAAATCAGGAAAAAGGCTAAAGCTTTGAATTTAAAACAATGCTATTGAGGACAACATACAACTAAAGATTGCAACGGAAAGGAAAAGCAGAACAACACGAGGGACGTGTGGTCAGTGATAAAAAAAAAAGATCAGTCTTCAACATAAATGGGGATCAGACTTGACAGAGAAAAAAACATGTTGTTCAACAGGTTTGCTTCAGAACAACATTCAGCATAACCCTCCTTTTCCATCTCTCCTCCCGCGCCTCCAGTCAAACAGATGCCACACTCTCCACAAGCCCATAGCTTTCCTGTCACACCTCCACTCTGTCACCTTGCTGCTCAGTCATGGATCTTAATTCACCCTCATCTCCCCTCACACCAGGACCGACTGAAGCCTACTCTACCTCCCCCTCCAGCCTGTCTGTCTCCTGCTGTCAGGTGAAAAACAACTGGAGAGACCGAATTGGGAAAAGGCTGCAGGTCCAGATTGTGCCAGCCCCAGAGTCCTGAAGACCTGCAGGACAATTACATTGAATCACAGCACCTCTTAAACACCCATCTTAGTCACACGAAAAAAGTTCCTACTGTGTATTGTTCCATTCCTAAAAAATATCTCATCCATTTGCCTCAAATGACTACAGACCAGTTGTCCCAACATTGTACATCATGAAAGTCCTTGAGTGACTTTTATTGGCTCACCTCAATAAGCAAGTGAATGCCTTTCAGAATGCATTACAGATTGCTAATAGTAATGAGTTTGGGGTTGAAGACACCTTCATCTACCTGCTTCGGCAAGCCCACTCTCATCCGGATATAGTTGGGCAGCACTGTGAGGATCACGTTCTTCCATTTCTCAAGTGCTTTCAACACAATTCAGCCTGCACTGTTATGCTGTTATGTGAGAAGCCCCACAAAATCCAGGTGGATACCTCCACAACTGCCTGTTTTATGACTATCTAACAAACAGTCCACAGTATGAGATTAGAAAGTTTTGTGTCTGAGAATAATAATAATTAATATGTTTTCTTTATAGGGTGCTTTAGAACTCAGACACTTCACATACAAACAGAAATAAAATCTTTAAAATGAGAAATGACAGCATGCAAATCAAATAAACATTAAAAGCACTTTTGTGTTTAAAATGTGTTTTAAAAAGTGATTTGAATGTTTATAGTTCTGTGTCATGTTCAATCAGAACAGAGATAGGGAGCTGCTCCATGAAAGCGCTGTCTCCCCAGGTTCTGTGGATGGTCTAAGTGAAGGAAGTTGGGGTCTGAGAACTGGAGACTGAGTGATGGAGTGTAGGAATAAATCATTTTTGTAAAGTACGAAGCAGCCTGGTTATGGTGGGCTTTGCAAGTAAGGAGGAAACTTTAAACTGGACGTGGGTGATTGGAAGCCAGTGGAGGTTCTTAACTCTTTGATTCAAAGTTTCCATGCCAATTGACATCTATTTAAAAAGCTGTTTCTATATTCATGGGAGAGAATGGTATATTCACCAAATTAGCCGCTTCATTGAACTTTAGTGAGTCATCCAATACACTATCATTCACTAAAGAACAAATCAGTATAGTATAAAATTTTATATATAAACAAACATTGAAATAACATAGTTTGTTGCAGTGATAAACAGGCCAAGAAAATGATGCTATATTTAATAATATATATATATATATGATATAAATAAGATGTCATATTTTATTAATATTTTATAGAATACATTAAAATAAATAAACTTAATTAAAAAGTCAAATAAAATAAAAAATAAAGAAAAACATCATTGTACATGTCTGTAGAAGTAAAATATTGTATGTGGAAAAAATGTGGCACTATTTATTTTAATAATTCATGCATTGGATGGTTAGGCGCAGGGGTGATGTGGCTTTAGGATCAGATGAGAAGGCATGCAGCTGAGTTCTGAATGTTAGTTTATAGAGTGAACCATAGACAAAGCTGTTGCAGTAATCCAGTGTGATCAGTGATCAGAGGTGAGCCATTCTTTTGGGGGCAAAAGAAGGGAGTTCTGAAAATATTACCTATGTGGTTTTTGAATGAAAGATACCTGTTAAAGATGCCCCAAGGTTGCAGATATATAATTATGGGGGTTAGTGTGGACTGATCAAGGGTGAGGCAGAAGTCATGAGCAGATATACAGTAGTGAGAGATTCTGGGCCAGTTATAAATATTTCAGGTTAATTGTAATCGAGTTGGAGATAGTTGGCTTGTATCCATGATTTTATTTCTGTGAGACAGTTGGTGAGAGTGGAGTGGGTTGTGGGGGTTATGAATTTGGTGGATCTTGATGTTGTCAGCATATCAGTGATAGGGAGAATATAGAAGATGAAGAGGAAAGGACCAAGCATATAGCCTTGGGGAAGGCCTTGGGACAGAGGAGCCAGAGGGGAGGAGTTGTTAAGGCTAGATATTGGTGGTTTTACTGTGGTTACAGAACATCTATACCCCTTTAAAAAGTTAAACTAAATCTTAATTTTCCATCTCAGCCCCAGTAATTTATGTGAACTCCCTTAAATCAACACTACCATCAATCACTGAGTTCAGAAGTTTTAGGTGTTGAGTCCTACAAACCATGTTGACTCAACACACTATCTCTCCATTGTTCTGCATTGGAGGTATAGGATATGAAATAGGAAAGAGCAAAGCTGGTAATAATAAATAAGGGTTCCAGACAGATGAGAAGATAGGGGAGATGTCAGTATCCATGATGCTAGCCAAATGATTAAAGATTGACAGTTGATGAAGTTTGGTGGAACAAAACAAAATCCAGAATGTGACCAACATGTGCAACACTGAGGTCATCCACAAGGTGAGACAGAACAGGCTCTACTGTTTGAGGAAGCTAAAAGAGCAGACATCTTAGAGACAGACATTTTCAGTATCTGCACCAAGACATTGCATCTCTATGAGTCTGTTGTAGAAAGTGCAATCTGCTGTGCAGCCATCTGTTGAGGGAGCAGCATCAGAACCAGTCTTAAAGAAACTGAACAAACTCATCAAGAAGGCTGGTTTCATGCCAGGTGGATAATTCTGAAGTCCCTGAAGCTGACTGTACAGAGAGGGATGCTGCACAAACTGCTGAATCAGGTGAACTATTCTTCACACCCTCTACACAACACAAAGAGAAAGCAACAGTGTGTTTAGTAAGAGGCTGTTTCAGGTCCATTGCTGTGCAGAAAGGTACTAGACATAATTCCTGCCAACAGCCATCGTCATTCACTAAAAGAACTTAAATGAATGAATACATATTTTTTTATGATTTTATAATAAGTACAAATACATTATCATTGCAATTCAGGGATTAATGTTTTTAATATCACTAAATCATTTCAACTGCTGCTACAGATTTGGACGAATTTACTCTCCATCACTTTTCAACCTAATTAGAAAATAATCTTTTTATTGCCCAAGAATATATAGAATATGGACAGAAACAGAACGAATAACAGCACGAATAACGTCATTAAGACGGACTTTGACAAAGTGTAAAAGTATCCTTTCAGCATTTCTAATTGCAGTGGATCAGTTGTCATCTGTGGGAATCGCACTGGTGGGTCAATAATCTTTAAAGTGATCTTAACAGTACACTGATTTATCATTTAAAAGCATCTTGGAAATTCCTTATGAAGATTGCCTTTTGTGCATGTCCGTGTGTGTTTCCAGTGCCCTATTACAGGTTACATTTTAGGTTACAAATCAAAATATCAGCAGTTTAGGGATACCATAGTGATGCTGCGAAAAAATGAACTGCAAATGATTAAATTGACTATCAGTGATATTCTTTTCTTTTTTTTCTTGCGGGTGGGTTGTTATCGCGAGGAGCTCTGAAGCTCAAGAGGTGAAGTGAAGCGAGTGTTTTTCTACGTCGCTGCTGTGAGTGTGGCACAGAAACGGGCTAACACATCCTTTAATGGATTATGATGGACTACTGATGCATTAATCGTTAATATTGTGTACGTTTCGGGTAGAGTTTTTCTTTTTTGTTTGTTTTTTGTTTGTTTGTTTTTTGTGGGTTTTTTTTTTGTAAATTCTACATTGCTTTCTTCACGTTGACGACGTCCCTCATCACGCATCTGTAACTGCTGGAATCCCGTTTTCAGCACCTGAACAGCTCCCGGTCGCGAGCCTCTTCTTATTATCGGGCACATGGAGTTCCTGATGTGATTGTGGGGGATGCCCCACAATCACATTATGCCTCCCCTCGAAGATGTCGTTATCTTCCTGATTCAGTGACAGTCGCCTCTGCTGAAGGATGGTGCTTATAGTCCGGAGAAGGTGTTTTCATCGTGCGCTATTCTTTGAGAGGCGATACGGGTGCGTGGCAAAGGCAAATCTAAAGCTAATCGCAACCTACACACAACAGGATTTGAGCTTCCCTTGCCCCGATCATCGTCGGCGAGGAGGGAGAAATTTGCCATCATCACCACTGCGAGGGCAAAGGAGTCACGATCATACTTTGCACAATGTAGAGCAAGAAAACACAAGAGGTTCGTAAATATTTGTATAATTACAAGGTAATTCAAAGCCCATTGGTAAATTATGTATTTGTATTGGTGTAAACATAAACAAGAATGAGGCTCCATGGCCTCTAGACACAGTGCGAAAATGTTAACAGCCTCGTAACTGTTTATACAGCTGGTGGTTGCAATTGCCTCCTTATTGCATTAAATGCTTGGGCAGAAATAGCCCACAGTGATTGTTACAGGAAATGAAACAGCTCAGTAAAATTTGCTGCCCCATCATCCCCACTAATGAAACATTTACTATAGGCTGTAGTTATAGTAATGAGGGGCAATCCAAGATGCTTGTTGTGAAATTCAATCTATTATAATGTGATTCACTGAAATCCAAAAGTACTTTGTTGTGTGGTATATTATTTTTGATCATACTTCCTTTAATCCCAGTGATCCCTTATCACCAAGTGTATAGCAGTGTGTTAACCTATTTGCTTTTTTATACACATCTTATACCCAGATGAGCTTTTTCTGCTCCTAAATGTAATCCCAAAGCCTTTATTTTGGGGCATTGCAGTGTAATAATATCACTTTCAGCCCTTGAATGACCTGTGTTGATTTGTCCCGAGTAGCATTTAATCTGCTGTGCTACACCACATTACTCTGCTGTGGCTGTGAATGCTGACTCCTCACCTCTGAATGTCTAGAGCTTAGTGCTGTGTCTCAAATTCATCATGTTTAATCACAAAGGCATATAAAAAGTGTTTTAGTAACAGTTGCAGTCATGTTCTTTTGTTTTTATCAGTTGGTTTCACACTGATAATTTGTCTCCAGTTCATGTCAGAGGAGTAGCTATGCATGTGACTTTCAATGACAGCTGTAATGGTCTTTCACTAAAAGGACCCAGACATCAATGGCTCTCTATGCGATGGCACAAAGAGCTAGCATCCTGCTGTACTTGCTATGCAAGAGGTGTGATGTTCCTCAGCCCCTGATTCCCAGAGCAGAGCATATATTGGAGGAGATTTAAAATCCATTACAGTTTAAGTGTCCCCAGGAAAATAGTTGAACAGCACACAGCTAAAGCCGCTTTTGGGACAGGGTGTTTTTTTTAAAAAAAAAGCATAAAGACCGATATTTTGTGCTTATTCTGAATAAATTTGTGCTTCTATAATGCATAATTACGTTGAGGTTTTTTTTAGAATAATTGTCATTTTTTTTACCATGGAAATTTAAACTGGCAATGCACTCAATTCACAAGATATGTTACTAGTTGCTTTTCTGGAGCTTTTGATTTCATCCCACAGTATCTCTCAGCAGATGGAGTTTGGTTTACCTGGTACTTTTGTACTTTCTGTATTTACAGGTGTGGTAGGAGCCAGGTCCCAGCAGTGGTGAAATTATATTTTATGCTTGGAGTCATAAAGTGTGGACGTCTATTTGCAGCAACAAGCTCTTGACATGAGCAACACTCAGTAAGTATTGCTTCTGACGGTCTTGAAACTGTTTGCAAGAATTTGACATTTTAAATCACTCCTTATGACCATGCAGACTTATGCAAAGGGAATTTCAGAAGGCAGGACAGGATTAGCAGAATTGAACAGGCATATTTGTGTACCCCTACTGTGAGTGATTCTGAGCAGAAATCAGTGGGAAAGCATTTCTAAGAGTGAGTACAGGCGGCCACCTCCTGTCTCTGCTGGCTTCACTTAGCATTCAGGAGGGATGTTCACATGTCATCTTCTCTTATTAATAATTACTCTGTGTGTGGTCCTCCAGACAGGCCCCGCATTCTGATTACAGTAGGAGAAGGGTTGGGGCTAAGAGAAGGGAAAGGGGAGGGAGCTGAGTGGGAGGAAGTGAAGTGGAGTAGTGTGGAGTCGAGTGAGAGGTGAATGCAAAGTGTGTTCAATCAGCTGCATCTTCTGCAAAGCCGAGGATGCTGCATGCAACCAAAAGGGACTTCTTACTGGGCCTCAGACCAGCAGATTAGTACAGCTGATGGTTGATTACTAGTAGTTTTTTAGAGGAAAACTGATGCAAAACATCTGCACCCAATGGCAGAATGTGTTGACTTCTTTGTAGGACAAAAGCACAATTTAATGCTGGTGAGTGCTGGTGACTCTGTGAAGTGACAGATGGGAAACTCTCATGCAGAGAAAGGTCTTTGGAGTTATTTTTCACCCCTGCTCCTTTAGAATTGATGCTCCTGTAAACCCTCCCATCCCCTTTTTCTGCCTGTAGCGCTGTAGCATTTCTGTTCTGGAAACAGTGGGAGGCAAGATGGGAAAATATGAGATGCTCTAATACAACAGACTTAAAGGGATTTGTCTTACATAATCAAAGTCATATATTCATTTTTTTTAAAATAGTTAATTACTTTCTAAAAAGTGCTGGCTAAGGAAAGTCTATACAGCTTTCATGCATAATTTTCAACAGAACCAAACCCAGATGAACCTGTGTTCATTCTGTGCAACTACCATGAAGGTTTTTTAATGTTTATTTTGATTTCTCATTCATAACTTAAAGACTAAATATAACACATCTGTAAGAGTTGGTGCTTTTATAACAGTTCTGCTACCATCTTCTGTAACTGACCACTATGCCACATAATTAAGAGGTGCATAGATGCAGTAAGAGGTGCATAGTGTCTTTCTAATTTTTAATTTTAAAAATCAGAAAGACACTATAAAAAGTCTGATAATTACTAACCCACTATTAAAAATAGTGTCTGTTTTATTTTAAAAATTATCTTAAAATTTTATGCTTTTGTGTTTAAATTGCTGTATTGCAGGTTCATGATCCTGCAGTAAAGCAAGAAAGATCACCTCACACAGCAAGTTAATCTCCATATTCCTCATTGAAGCAGCATGTTTTAACACCTCAGTTATGAAAATAATTGTCAGGGTAAAGTTTTGCACATTTAGGGTACTTTACAAGTTCAGGTGTCTGATGCCAATTTAAAGCATCCAATGAAAAAAAAAAATGTAGCAGTAATTTAAACATTTTTTTACTTCAGGATTCACGTGTCCTCTTTAAAATAGCCCTACATAACTTTCCAACTTTAAAACTCCTTGCTTCTGACTTGATTTGATGGCACAGTGACATCTATTATACACATTCCTGGAACTGTTTTTGTCCAGCAGCATTTCAAGGCTGAGACACCGCACTTCATAACTTTTTTTTCTTTCCGTCTTTGCACATCATTTTACCCCAACATTTTGCTTTGTGGCACCACGTCACATGCTAGCAACTGGATATGTAGCAGCCCTTTGCACAAAGTCAGTTTCTGTAATTTAATAACTTAATGACATTTTAAAGTCATTTTAAAAGTGTCTGGCTAGTATCCTAATTTTTAAAACTAAGAACAACAATTAAATGGTCCTACTGAATTGTCTTTGTAACCGAAGCCTGATGCACTGTAACATATTCCTCTGTGTAACATAATTTTTAAACACACTTCATTAAGCCACACCACTGCATGATGTAATGCTATAAAAACCTAGACACTGTAGTCAGTGCCTTTTCCTCTGCAGGTGCAATAAATATTTACTGATGCATAAGTATTAAGCCACCTGAATATTTCCTAAACAAATGCATACTGGTTCTTGATCAACTTGCAGTGCTCAGCAATTAGAAAAATAAGGTTTTTTAAATATTATACTTTGGGCCTGTTGTTAAGATTAGTCAGCCAGTGGGATGGTGCTTAGAGTGAGTGTGACTAATTTAAGTAGGTATTAGTTTACATTTTTGATTTAAAAAAAAGAACAACAAAATAGCTGTTTCCAATTGTGCTCAGTAAATCTTAATATTATAGTACTGTCCTTAAGAGATTCCAAAGCGATGCAGTAGACATGTCAATATCCCACTGAACTTTTTTTTTTTTTCCATGTTAGAAGTATTATATTGAATTGCAGGGACAGGCCAAGTGTCTCAAACAAAATTGTTGGGCAAGGCTGAGAAGCTGGTTTATAAAGAGTATCCAGAAATATTAGCAGTGGGTATTCTGTATGAAAATTGGGCTATCAAAACCTATTTTAAACTCTAGCTCAATAGTTATCCATCCAGTATAATTGAGAAAACAACTGTAAATTACCACATCATTGAGGTGAACCGTGATGTAAAATGTTGGGAGAATGAACAGGTATAGCTGATTTTCTAGAAGAGTTCTTTGCGCTGACTACACACAGGGAGGAAAAAGAGCTCCTTAAAACACAAAGAAACTTACATCTTGATCCTATACATTTAGTTTAATCTACAACAATTAAAGTCGTTTCTCTTTGAGGTTAAACTTTTTTATTTATCATGTTTAGACTCATCAGCTAATGTATATAGGTTTTTTTTTTTTTTTACATTTTCCCTGCAGTCATACACATGCACTGTTAACCTTTCTGCTTCCACATGGCGTGTGCTGTTACAACATACCTCTTGCCTTTAGGCAGCAGCTACTGCCCATGTTGTAAAGGGGAGTGTTCAGATGTACAACTACCACTACCTCTCCAGGATGGCATCCATCCACTCCACTGGACTATGCACATAATGGCTCTTAGCCTGATCTGTGATGGTCTGGAAATGTAATTTTGATACACTGAATTAGCATTCTTGTTGCAGTTACATATCCATAGCTGTGTGGACAAAAGATGACAACAAAGAAAAGGACAACACATTAATGTTGTCAGGACATAATAAGGAAAGTTTGAGTTGAATTCAGTCCTCATATGCCATGATAAGTACATAAGTAATTCTTGGCTTTCTCTGTGAATAAGAAAACAAAAAACTTTTAGAAGAGACCATAAACCAGCACAGAGCCAGAAAAGTAAATCAGTGAAACAAACAGACCTATTCTCCTTTCTAGGTCTGCCTACATTAACATTTAACTTAAAGGTAGGCCTGCTCAGTGATCTTCTACTAACGCATTCATCCCACTCTGTTTCACCTACAGCACAGGGGTTGCTGAATTCACCAACCCCATGGCTTTTGTTCTCCCTGTCTTGTAATCAATGCCTTCCCCCACTGATAAGTACTCCAGTTATTGATGTCTCCATGCTGGCTGCACTGGGACTGCAGCCAAGCAATGTGAGCCTCCTGTTCCAGGGTGACTTCTCCTTGTCGGCTATTGGCTGAGCTTGTAGGATTGCAGCCCTTCCTACACATTCAAGTTCACTGGCAGATAAAACGATACCCCAACTGGTTCTGCCAAATATAGCAAACTTCATAGAGAACATAAAGTAGAGAAAAACTTGTTAAAAAAAAAGTTTGTCCTTGAATTTAATATTTTACACATATAAACATTTGAAGTTCATTGAAGATTTACCTCACTGACTTTATTTTGTTCAACATAATTTAATCATTGGTTGGCCATTATGATATGTATGTATCATGTATGTATGTAGGGCTACTCGGTTATGGAAAAATTATTATGTTTGGTCAATATTGAAATATTCAATATGATTACTCCTTGCATCAATTCAGGGCATTCACTCATGACATAACACAAGCCAGGACCAGCTCTGCTTTAGGGTTTTTGTTTATTCATTTATATATTTTTTTTCTTTACCTACACATGTAAGATTATTTATCTGTCCATCATTTTCTATACCACTTCTTCCAATTCAGGGTTGCAGGAAAGCTGGAGCCTATCCCAGCAATTAGCAGATGAGAGACAGGTTGGTAGTCCATCACCGGGCCAACACAGAGAGACAAACAGCCACTCACCCTCACACTCCTAGGGAGAATTGATAGTGACCAGTTATCATACATTTCTTTGGATTGTGGGAGGATGCAAGTATACATGGGGAGAACGTGCAAACTCTGCACAGAAAGACCCCTTGTCGAACCCTCCCACCCAAGTTGAGGCACAATGCCTTGAGAAATAAAAGGAGACATCAAAAAGATGATAGTTGATATTAGTTTAGAGATTAATATAAACCAGTGTATATTAATTTAAAAAAGAGAGAGAAAGTTAGTACCAATACAAATGTAAATAAAAGCAGGATAGAATGATTTGCAAATCATTGAAATTCTATATGAAAATACTGACTGAAAACAACTTAAGCAACATATCAAATTTTATAACATATGCTTATTTAAATTAAATGCTACTTTAAAGGAAGACTATCACGATGCACTGTGAAATTTTAAAAGAGATAAAATAGATACAGCCAGTGGAGCAACTCACAACTAATTAACATAATTGATGACACATTATATCCATGACTGTGCATGAGAGAATATCCCAGTAAGGCCAAGTGATTCAGAAATAAGGATTAGGAGCAGTTTACACCTCTTTGAAAGACTACAGGGATGTCCAGATCAACAATTTAACAAATACATTGAGAATAATATTTCTGTGTTAAAATAAATGTATATCATTATATACATAACATCATGAAAACATCATTAGAAGAATTTGAAAAAAATCTGTCTATGCAGAGATAAGTGTTGCCCACTTGAGAAGGATGACCCGACTCTCGCTGATTTTTATATAGCCTTTAGTGAAACTCTGTAAGCAGACATAGCACACATTTACTACTTCTGTCTGGGTGCGTTTCATACAGTATCTGGCCCAGACAGATTACAGAGTCTTGCTAGTATTAATACCAAAATTCATGAACAAAATACAATATGACTAAATCCCATTATTTCCCCTTTATTACATTTAAGCACAAGCACAACACACTCACAATCGCGTCACAATTTCCACACATTTCCACACACATTAGCTCTAGCTGCTAACTGATAGCATTGTGGCTAATTTACATGAAAAAAAAATCATTAAACATGCACAAACTCAATATGGCCAACTCCCATACTCCTTCCAATCTTGTGACTATCAAATTACACTTTTGTGTTGCATACAATATGCAGCTTACCTGTAAGTAGACACATTTACCACTGTTTCATACAGTAAAAGGCCCAGACAGGTTACAGAGCCTTGCCCTGCTCACTCTAGGGGATATCATGCATGCATGTCAGTGCTATGTCTTATGGGGATATAAATACAGTTTTTGAAAAATAAAATGTATTGAAAAGGAACACAATTATGTAACAACAAAATATTATGGGGGGTGGCTAATTATCGTCTTACACTCTCCTCTTAAAAATTAAATGGCGTCCCTCCCGACATGACTCTATCTGACCTTATGCAGCAATTATCTATTGCATTCAGGCAGGTTACATCTAAGTAGGAGTCAGAGTTTAACAATGTCCATAAGGATGCATGGCTGTTGCCACAATAACTCATATTACTGGTGTCTGCCACTGATGCCATATGCTTGCAGTTGGTGTCATTGATCACAATGACAGTCCACAGCTACTACCATCACTAGCATGGGTATCTGCATCCTCTCTGAGTAAGGTATATTAACTTAGTCCTCCTGTTTAACATATAGTACAATAGTCCTAGTCAGATGCCAAAATTCCATTCTATATTTCAAAACTACATCAAAATATCACATTTGTGGTTTTGCCGTCTTAACTAACAATAATTAACATTCTGAACTGAATTCCTTATACTAATTTTACTGTTTGATTTACTCTATAACTATCTAACGCAGTGTTTCTCAATCCAGGTCCTCGGGACCCTCTCTCCTGCATGTTTTAGATGTAACCCTACTTAAACACCTGAATTAAATTAATAGCTCGTTAACAGGCTGCAAAGAACTTGATGAGGAAGTTCTTTAATTTGAATCAGGTGTGTTGGAGTAGGAACATGTCTAAGACATGCAGGGATTAGACATGGACCTGGGTCTCAAGGACCTTGATTGATGTTTTAGTCAGATATTACAGTAGGCTGTCCTAACCGATCGTAGTGTTGATCCCTCTCGTTCCTTGGATCATCTTCATCCTCAAGGTCCAGGGATACTGCTGTAGCTTTTTCTGGTTTAATCTCAGGTTCCCTTGTCCACTGATGATGTACACCTTGTTCCTGGTAATCTGATGGCAACACTGGAACTTCTCTCCCATCATCCTCCTTCTCTGAACTGCGCTCTTGCTTAAGTTGTTCATGTCCTTTTCTTGTTGTATTTGTCTCTTCTTTCTTGGTTCTGCAAGTTTTCTTTATCAACTGGTAAGAAGTTACACAGCAGTAGAAGTTTCCTATGGATGACACAGAGTCGTCCTTTTCTGTGCATCTCTGTTAGCTCTGCCTGGTCAATACTTAATAGTGAACTGGAGGTCTGCAAGTTAAGCTACCAATCGGTGGGTTGTAGCATTGAGCTTTGCTGTTGTGAGTACATAAGAGGATTATTGTCAGTGAAGACAATAAATGGAGGTGAGTAATAAAGGTAATCTCTCAGCCATTCACATATGGCCCACTTCAGGGCATGAAACTCCAACTTCCCTGAATGGAGGTGGTAATTCTGTACTGGAGCAGTAGGAGTTCTAGACCCATAAGCAATCACCACCAGTATTCCACTCTGTCTCTGAAGTCCTTCCTGTAAAGCGTCACAATGTAAGATAAAGGGCTGCTCAAAATCAGGATATCTTAGAACTGGAGGCTGAATGAAGGAGTCGACCTACTGACCAAGCACCTGTTGGTGTTCAGCTGACCACACAATTGGATAGGATGATAGTAATTGACTCCCTTTGGTTTGTGTCCTTTTGTCATGTTTTCTCTTTGTGTCTTTCCACTTTGCAGTACTTTCCCTAGAAAAGAGGTCATAAAGGGTTTGGCTATCTGTGACAAATTTGGAATATTGTGGTAATATGAGATGAAGCCCAGCAACTTTCTCACTTCTCCAATGGTAGTGGGGTTCCTTTGTTTTAAAGTTTGAACCGGGGCAATATCAGTAGGGTCCATGGTGTGATCATCTGGAGTCACCAGTCTCCCAAATAACATCACGTGGTTTTTGAAAAACTCACATTTTCTGGGTGCCAGCTTAACCCCGTGGCTTTCATAGCACTGCAGGACCTTTCTCAGATAAGTTAAGTGGTCCTCAAAACTCAGAGTGAACAAGATTGTCATCCAAATAGGGTAAGCATACATCAGGGGTAGATGTTAAACCAAAAGGGATTCTTACCCACTTGTACAGCCTCCACGGCTTAATACATGCTGTGTGAGGACGGCTTGATTCCTCCAGAAAAACCTAATGTTTCACCAAGAAATTCCTTTTAGAGTGTTGAGCATATCTTGTATGCATAGGATGGGGTGCCAGATGGGAATTGATTTCATATTTAGCTTCCTGTAGTCACAACACAAGCAGAGGCTCCCGTCCGCACACATATAATAAGGCTGGAGTAGGGGGATTTGTCTTGGTTTTTTTTATCCACCCTCTGTTTAACAAATCTTTCAGGTACATTTTTACCTCTCTATGTAGGGGTTTTGGACTGACATATAGGTTTGTCTAACCGGTGTGGGGCCACTAAGGCAATAAGGCTCTGCATTTTCCCTGAACAGCTTCTTAACATCTTGTTGCTGTGCTGGAGGGAGGTGGTCAAGGTGAACAGAAGGGTCCCAAAGATTATCATTGCTTTGGTTTGTTATGTTATTAGGTTCTGTCAGATTACTTTGTTGTGTGGATGCTTGTTCAATGGTTGGTATATTTATCTTAGTCTGTCTTGTTTCTACCATTTTTGCATTTGCAGGGTAACTTGTCCTAACCCTCTAAGTGTGTCCAAGTACAGTTCTTGGAGGCAGTAAAATCTCATTTGCTGTGTTATTAGTAATTGGGAGGGCGATGCAGGACCCTGTACCTTGCTGTAACTGTATGACACCTTCCGGTACTTTCAAGCCCCCCAGCAGTTGTAATGGTGGGTTAGGCTTAAACAGGGCATCCTTACGTTCTGGTAGGGGACCTGCCTTTACGGAGTACTTGACAACCCTTGTCTGGCCAGCTGGGATGCTCATGAATATTCTCCCTGTCTTCACTGCATCCTCATCAAGCCCATTGTCTCCACCCTTCGCCACTGTGAGAAAGACTTCAGCTTTCTTACAGTCTATGGAGAATGCTGCACTGATGGCTTCTGTAGCCACATGTGGTGGTTTTATTCCCCTGTTCAGCAGATGTTCAATCACACTGAAGCCAGTGATTGGCTCCTCTGCCACTCCATCTACCTGGGAGACAAGGACTGGGTCTAATAAATTTAATGGTGCATGCTTTGATGTTGGAAGACTAAATTTAACATAAACCCACTATGAAAAAGGGTATCACAGTCTGGTTTACTGCTCTTCCATCAAGTACACTGGGTTTGATTATCTCAGTCAAATGCCTCACGCTGGTGTGGAATGTTCGGCTGTTTTTCATTTATGAAGCAAACCTGCGACCCAGTGCCCCACAATGCTGTGGTTTCTCTGCCATCTAGCAGACAGGAAATAATGTGCTTTTCCCAAACAGATTCAGAAGCTGAGCTCTCCATTTTGGGGAGAGGAGGCTAACAGTCCCTGCTTCATTCCTCTGGTCTTGGATGCTAACTGCTTTGTTGATGTGAAAAATGATTGTTCCTGTCCACTTACTGCACCAACTATTGTTTCGTGGACTGGTTGTGCCTCAACCTTTTCCTCTCTCACCCTTGGTTCTCTGCTGTTCTTTGTGAATTTCTGTTGTCTGTCACATTCAAATCTTGCTGCTTCATTTGCCTTAACTATCAGAACATTATCAGTGGTGGTAGGATCATCTAGATAGCTTTTAATCTGATAGTTCACATTGTCACTGATTAAACCTGTACCTACAGCTCGCAAGAACGTCTGTATATGGGTCGTGGTTAGCGCCTTGCATGGCAACTTCCGCTATCAGTGTGTAAATGTGTGTGTGAATGGGTGAATGTGATGTATAATGTAAAGGGCTTTGGGTATCATTCCAGGTACAGTAAAGCGCTATATAAATCCATTTACCACCTAACATGTCACAGAGGTTTAAAGCAGGTTCTGATTACTGCTTCAATAATTTGAGTCTCATTGTGGTTTCTTTTCTGTCCCATTTCAATTTGGTGAATTAAGTTTGAGTATGAAAGTTTCACTTTTTGGCCTTGTTCTCCAATTTGACCATTAATCCAATATCTCAAAATTGTCAATTCTGGTGGCTGCACTGCTGATGAAGCAGTGATGTTGAAGCTTGGACGATGGCCTGGCCCATGAGGACATTTTTGAGTCAGGTGTGCCATTTCTTCCTCCAACTTCTTGGTTGCAGTCTGAAAACTCAGCCGTATAGCTACATACTGCTCCTGAAGGCCGGCCAATGCAACAACATCTTGACTGACATTATCTTCACTATCCTCTGGATGGCCATCTCTTTCTTTAACTTCTTTTGCATTTTTAATTAATCTTTCCAGAAATGCATATACAACCTCCTTGTATTCCTTTTCAATAACTGTCTCTACTGTTTCACATTAAGTTCTAATCAGTGTGTGCTTCTTTGTTTTTCTGTAGAGATCTTAGCTTAAAAACACACCTCCTGTAGTTGGTCGAACTTTAGCTCACTCAGCTTATCCTGCAGTTTCTCTAACTCCATCTTGTCTGTTTCACTATGATCGTACATCATCAGCAGCACCGCTTCTTAACTCTAGCTGCTAACTGCTAGCATTGCGGCTAATTTACATGGATAAAAATCAGAAAATAACATACACAAACTCAATATGGGTCAACGGCCATATTACACTTTTGTGTTGCATACAATATGCAGCTTACCTGTAAGTAGACACAAGTGCATATTTACCACTGTTTCACACAGTAACTGACCCAGACAGAGTACAGACATGCCCTTGTCACTCTAGGGGATACTCCCTCTAGTGGTGAAGCAAGGAACTCAGACATGCTTGTCAGTGCTATGTGTCATGGGGATGGGAACACAGTTTTTGAAAAATAAAATATATTACAAAGGAACACAATAATGTAACAACAAAATATTTTGAGGGGTGGCTGATTATCTTCTTACTTAAGGCTTAAAACACACTCGGTTGTGATTTTTGGGTTCTCAGACTGCACTGAATTAAAAACAACAACTTGGAAAATATACCACTTAAAAGGACCGGCTAATTTGAATTAACAGCATACTGTAATACAACTGCCCTGTGCTTCATATCTCCTATACAGGGCGACAGCATTCAAATGCAATTCTTTTCTTTCATCATAATCGAGTAAAACATGCAAAAACTACCTGTGCAACGCATGAATTTTCTGACTGCATTGTTGTTTTGCTTATAGTGTGTATTTTGTGACACAGGGCTCCGCCCCAGGCTGGTGCCTCAGAGCTGGAGGTCATCTCCCAGCAGGTGGAGGAGGACAACCAGTGTGTGGCTCCAGTCCAGCTGGTCAGCTTTGCCTATAGAGACTTGCCTTTGGCGGCCCTTGACATATCCCTTGCTGGATCACAGCTCATTTCTAACCCAGATGAGGAGGACAACAGAGAGGGGTAGGTTGCATGAATTTCACCTGTTGCAACACCTCCCTTCCCCCTAATTTTTCTTTCTTTTTTTTTCTTTTTTTTTCTTTTTGAAATGACTAAAACAATCCTTTGAAGTGATAATGTAATCAATAAGAGTTTTTTACTCTTTCAGCCTAAGTTGTGATGGCTATGCTTATCACTTATCATTTGATTAATATCAAAGAGTGTACAATTTGGGGAATCTGGAAGCAAATTAATATCTTGATTATCAATTAATTTTTTCCATAATTAATTTGCATACAATAATGCCCAAAATCTAATTACATTTTGATTGATGTTCAGGAAATTTGCCTCCACAGTTTAAAAGATACAACAGTGATTGTGTCTGCTTTTTGTGTCAAAGAGCTACATTCCCAATTAAGGCAGAATTGCAATTACTGCAATCTGTAATCTATCCTGCCAGCGAAAGCTCTGCAGTCACTCTTTCAGTTGGTTGTTATTGCACATAGTAATTACACCTGGTGTATTGAATCACACCTCATTTTATACTGGAGTCCATAAAATGAGAATATTTGGCAAAAAATGTATTAATGTCACCCTGTTAAATGGACATTGTCTGCACTCGATTCAACTCAATGACACAGCAATTTCTCTCCACCATGCTGGGTTCTGTTCACAATGTCTATTAGTGGCAGAAAACAAAGATGCTGTTAGCGCCAAGGCTTTCCTGAAATGTCAGAGCCTTGTGGCGGTACTATCTCTACCCATGAGGCCTGTTTGTTCTGGGCTTGTTTTTTTCTTATCACTAGCGCCATGCTCTGTAGTCCTAGTGTTTTCAGGACATGACACACCCCTCCCTGAGCACCCCTGTAGCAAGCGTCCATGGCTCTCGACTCAAGTAGCGTGACTCACAATGCTCTTGGCGTGCTGTGATGCTGGCATCCATGCAGAAAAAAACAGAAAAACAGCATAAGCTTAATTAGAGCATCCGGCATCTCGCTATCCAAGCCCCGGTGCGTCAGCTGACCGTGTCCGGCTGGACTTTGCCTGGTTTGGCCTGGTTCAGGCCAGCGGCTCTGTGGGATGGAGGGGCAGGGACAGATGGGTCCTGTCCCAAACACCCACCCTGTCAGCCTTCCTTAAATCTTTCAGTCTCACTGTCTTGCTCACAGTGAACAGAAAATGCACATTCACAGCAATGCCACAGCAAAGGGCAGGATCTGGCATCCCAACAAAAATATCATCACAGTGGTCACCGTGAAATGGCACCATATGACACTTTGGTCTCTGGAGATTTGGCATTTTCCACTGGAAACTTCATGTATTGCAGTTATACAGTATCTCTGAGGCTCTGATCGTACCTTTGTTTGAAATATCGACAGAGATAATAATTGTGATCAGTTAAATATACCTCAGAGACCAAGATGGGTTGAAGTATAGCGGACAAGTGAAAAACTTGAAACTGCTGTCTCTCACATATGTGGATGTTATAGTATGTTCAATGAGCTTCTCTGATTCAAATTCCGGATTTTTAAGTCACAAGCATTCCGAGATGCACTTGTCATTGCAGTTTTATACACTCATTCATCATTTAGATGAGCCGCCGGTTACAGTTGCCTTTGTGACTCATCTAGCTAACATTTAAGGAATGACACAAAGCGAAAGTGTTGTATTTAAATTGTTCAAGACTACAAATTCATAACCATAGATATTTGTTTACTGTGCAATGCATACTATAAACTATAAACATCCTAATCAAATTCTTTTCTAGATGTGACTGCTGTAATGGAGACACAAGTGGGCATGTTTTTTATTTCAATTAGATCCAATTTTTTCCATTCAGTTGCAAATTTACAGACTTCTGGCATTAAACCCAATAGAATAGTTTCAAACAGCAATTTGAGAGATTGCTGTACCATGAAAATATTTGTCGAAGGTTTGGCTTTGTTTCATTTTATGTGCCTGTGAAAAATGGGAAAACACACTAGAGATACCCATTTAGCAGCTTCACGTGGTCCTTTATTAGGATACGTGGGTGACTATGTAGGCGGTGGATGTTCTTGCAGCCTTAAAAGGAGCACACACAGTTCTTCCAGATTCTGTGCAATGATGAACTGGATGGCGTTATTAATAGATTTTGGCTGCCCTGAACCTGCTGGAAAGTCCAAGGTGATGTGATTTCAGAAATGGTGGATAGTGGCTGAAGCAGAGTATAAAGCATTATTGTGAACATGAAGCTTGGGCATCTGAGGCCACAGTCTGAACAAAAAGCTCTTAAACAGTGAACTATTGTTAAACTGGGTGGAATTAAAAAATACTTTATTAATCTCAATGGGAAATTGTAAATAATTGTTCTTTTACTAATACCTTCAAATACAATTTCAGAGTTTTGTTAAAATTGTGACCTAATTGCCTTTGCCCAAGACTTTAACAGGCTGTTGACTGACTCAGCCTTCACACTGAACCTTTCCTCTTTTTCCTCATCACTCATCCCTGATGTAACAGTCCTGTCAACCAACATTTGATGGCATGAACACTTATCAACTGCACTGGTGGAAGCGGGCTTAAGGCACTGCTTGGATTCTTTACAGGCTACAAACAACCAGTCGCACTGCATGGTGAAGACTGAATACAGAAAAAAAAAGAGAGAGTGAGAGAGACAGAGATGAAGAAATAGGTAACTGGGATGAAAGAAGGCGGATATCTTGTTCTTGGTTTTGCAGTAAATGAGTTAGAAGATGTTTTCTTATTATATCCCCCTCACATCAATAAGTCACCCCAGACTTTTTTAGATGTACCCAGCACATTGCAGGATTCTCACTGAGTCTCGCCGTTAGAGCTCATTTTTGTCAAAATACCTGCACTTTTTTTGTTGTACTTGACAAACTTTTTGTAGTACAGTGAAAAGCAACCTGACCCCTTATAACTTGTAATTTATTTATTTATTCTTGGATTTATTTATTTATTTGGTCATTCTTTATCATTTTGTCTCATGTAATTTGTCAACCCATTTTAGTGACATTTTGTCTCCACATTGGTTCATTAGCCATCATTTGTGTTATGATGACATATATATATATATGTGTGTGTGTGTGTGTGTGTGTGTGTGTGTGTGTGTGTGTGTGTGTGTGTGTGTGTGTGTGTGTGTGTGTGTGTGTGTGTGTTCATATTCACAGAGCTGCCAGCTGTAGATTAAAAAAGAAAAGAAAAATAAGTTCACCTGATCAGTGTTTGAGTGTTCATCTTGCATAGAAATGTATTATTTAAACTGTGTAGGTCTGCAGCAAATGATGATTCTTGGTAAAATCTTGCCCATGAAAGAGTGTTTTATTTTTCATTTGCTTAAGATAATATTAGTATTTGATCCCATCAGGTCAAGAAGTTTTTCAGCCACTTTTCTTATGCCACGTGGCAACAATTACAAATTCAGCTCTGTAGGTTAAGAATGCTCAAGGCTGAAGTAAGATGTAATGATTAGAAAACTGTAGAATAAAGCTAGGAAGAACATTGCTAGAGTCTGGTATGAATCTTGGCAGCAGCAGTATTTCATGGAGTTTTAGAGCCAGAGCCACACTGTACCAGTTCTGTGATGATGGATGTCTGAAAAGAGAAAAGGTTTCCTCTTTTTTTCCTCCCCTTTGACTCTTTTTCAAACACACACAGAAACAGTCCTCTCCATCAAATTGGCTCTCCTGCCTGGCACCGTGTGCTACACAATAGATGACATTTGCGTGTATGGTTTGAGGGTTTGTTAATATTCACAGAGATGCAAAGTGTGAGACTGCTTTTTAGGCAGAGAACACGGGCGATCAAGTGTCCTGGAGAAAACCTATTTATCAGGGACAGCTTGTCTGCTGCTCTGCACACAGAGCCTCATCCGTCTCTATTTATTTAGTATCTCTGGCCCATTTCTCTGGCAAAAGGCTAGCTAGCTTCGAGTCCCCTGGGCTAAAATTGTGTCCCAGTGTAAGCTGCAAGGAGAGGATTTGAGAGGTAGGGCTGATTGTTCTTCGAAAGCAGTGGAGTGGTTTAGTATTAGTTGATATTTTTTCAAAGAACATTAGATGGACCCAAGAGCCATACTAGATCCTAAACTTTATTTATTGGTTCCTGCATTCAATTACTCCTTTTCATTTGATTTGTTAATTTACTGAGTATTTGGTTATCCCCCGAGCATGAAACTGCAAGAGATTTATAGCAACAAGAAATTAAATTTTCACTATCCACAACTGATCACCAGTGATAACTTGAGTTTATTATGCATTTTTATTGCTTTGCAGGATTCCTTGCAGGGTGTTTTAGCTTCTCTTGTCTGTGATAACACAGATGACTCAGCAGTGTTTACCCAAGAAATAATACAGTCAGTTGTTAAGCTGGTATTTTTCCTTGACTTTTAAGCAGTCTGGGCCCCAACTCAAGAAATGGAGGCTCTTTTGTTAGAAAAAGAAGAAAAAGCATACATCAGAGATTAAATGTCCGATTTTATAAAATAAGTTAAGGAACAGATGTAACAGAGAGTGCTTGAACAGCCTGAATGAGATGAAGTGTTCTGGCCTCTGCTGTTCAGTAGCCTGCAGGCGCACAGTTGTGGTCCATTTTCCTCTGCCCAAGCCTGCTGAGTTCAGCAGATTGGTGTGAATCAGTTGAAGTTAATGCTGAAGGAACCACAGGGATATACAGTTATCAGAACAGAGGGATAGAAATTGAGGAGGGAGAAAGAGAACTTCAGTTCAAACCCCGTTCCACATTGTTCACATGTTTCACAAGTGTCCAGCGCTCAGCTACATAGCTTGTCAACATAACCACATTTAAGTGAGTATGAAGGTATACTTACATTGTAGTTTCACAACCTTTTTTTAGATATGTTCGCACCCTTCTGACAGGTCCTGAAGATAAACAGGAGGCACATAAGATCAATCTAAAATTAAACAAAAGAAACATTTGTCTCTGTTTCTACAGATTTTTTAACATTTACTTTTACACTTAAAAGTGTAAGAGTAAAGGTCAATTTAAGAACTAAGTGGAACTTTAGATGAAACTGTGCTTTAAGAAAGACAATCACATTAATTTCATAGTTTAGAAATACTGTAATGTAGTCACTGTTTAGGGAGGGATATATGAAAGTGGTATATTAAAAATAATCTACTATAATTTGCAGTTACTCCCCCATTAAAACAGTATTAAAAATACTGCATGTGTTTCAATCTTAAAACTTTAAAACACTGACATTAATTCTACACCTTCCCAGGGCAATCTTTGCCCTGCAGATTCCTGTGCTAGTGTTCAAGTATATGATCACTACTAAAGCAAAAGTCTGTGCCTGCTTGTAAGCAGCAGTCCTCTTTGAAACTGTGACTCTTTGAGAGGAAGCACAAACAGCACTGTTGGTATTAATATTGTAGTATCGATTAGTATCTGAGTATTCTTTTTAAAAATCCAGTTTTAAACTCAGTACAGTCTGGTGGTGACAGTGTGTCAGATGTTCAGTTAGATGTCCCTGCCAACTTACTCTGTTGTAAAAGCAAAATAATAAAGACATCAGCAAAGATTTACAAACACTAGATCAGGACTGGGTCAATAGTGACACTATTTTAGCTTTCCTTTGCAAACATATTAAGGGAGATGTTAGTGTTTGCAGTTGGTCTTGCTTTTGTGTGTGTGTGTGTGTGTGTGTGTGTGTGTGTGTGTGTGTGTGTGTGTGTGTGTGTGTGTGTGTGTGTGTGTGTGTGTGTGTGTGTGTTTGCATGAGCTTAGGTGCGTGTGTATGTGTGTTTTAAAATCAATACCCCAGAGGAGCTGATAGTCTTTCATTCATTACTTCTGAATGAATTTCCTCCAGTTGCAGCTTTCAGTTGCAGCTACTCCATCTGTTAACCCATACGGAGCACCATCTCTCTTATTTAATTTCCATTTAACACGACACAACCTAATGAATTTACCTTGTATTTTATCCTGTCTCAATTACAGGAGACAGTCTAATGAAAGAGACGCTCCTTGTGATAGGATCCACAGTGAAAGTTGCTCAGCTGGGGATGGAGCCAAAACTCTGTCACATCTGTGTAAATGGGCCCCAACAGGGCAACCAGACACTTTTGTCTATGCCAGTCATCCTGCTTAATGTCTTTGTCCGAATGAAGTGGTCATTCTGCAGCCAGCATCATTTACAGCATGCCATCACTTCCATCGCAGGTCATTATTGATCAGTCTCATGATCTGATCCTCCAGCTATGTGCTGCTGCCAGACTCACTTCGATCCTCCCTCCGTGTGTTACCATTGCATCACTGCCCTGCTGATGTCTTTATGAACCTGTCTACAGCACATGCTACCCTGCATCTTTCATTTCCTCCACAAACTGTCCTTCACAAATGTGTGTGTGTGTGTGTGTGTGTGTGTGACTATGTCTGTGTGCATATGTGTGTGTGTGTATGTGTGTGTGTGTGAGCAGCCTCTGAAGCATTGCCCATTTGATGCGAACTTGCTTTGACCCTGAAGAGGTGATTTTCCTCTTTGGCTTGCTCCACCAATGAAGCAATCTCACTTCCTCATAAATACTTCAGGTCCTCAGTGTTTAAGGTTTAAAGTGATTTGCCTAAAATTAAGTTTCTGAGCTTGGAGTAATCCATCACTGCCATTTATTTCGCTTCCAGACAGGGTTTTTCTTTACAGGTTTATTAAATTAATACCTTTTCTGCCAGGCTTATGGGAAAGGTCTGAATGAATTATGATTTCACACGGTTTGAGTTAAATTGTGCTTTTCAAACTTAAAAGGGAAGTAAGTGAGATGTCGCTCTCTTTCTCTACTGGGTGTGCTGCTCACTCCATCTTTTAACTAAAGGTCCACAAATGTTCTGTGACTGGGTGTTAAACATCTTACTGAGTAAACGTTTCTTTTCTCTGGCTCTTCCCCTTTGGGAGAAGGGGTTTGACATTCTGCTGAAATAGACTGATGCTTGGGAACATCTCCTTATTTGCTAATGATACCATTACCCTTCCCCCCTCTTTGTCACCCTAGGTATGGGCTCTAGGGTTGAGCGCATCAAGGAAAAAAACTGGCTTAGTGTGGCCAAACTGCAACCCCTTTGCTGACCTTGGGAAAGGATGGATGGGTTATTTAGTTCTGTTGCCCCAAAACCCTCTCAAGGATCTTCTTGTTGCTACACAACCCCATGTGCAAAAGGGTTCAAATGCTGTCTGAATAACATAAGTGGGTTTTTTTAACTCAATCAATGAAACTAAAAGAATAATTTATTTTGTTCCAGTGTAAAATGTGATGATTTTGATGGCAGTGATTATTTTTTTACTTTTTCTTTGAACAACCCACTTTAAGCATTTGGGAACTGAGGAGCCCACCTGCTGTTAAAAAGCTATATTTTTTTCTTATTTATCCCCCCTTTTTCTACACTGTTTAGCCCAATTCAGGGTTGCAGAGAAGCTGGAGCCTATCTCAGCAATTAGTAGGCGAAAGGCAGGGTACCCTGGACAGGTTGCAGTCCAACACAGTCTAACAATTTTTGTTTTTTTTTTTTTTTTTTTTTTTTTTTTTTTTTTTGCATGGACAGTGGTTTTCACAAGTGTTCATGAACCTCACATAATTACATAATCATGCCTGTTATTAATGTAGTGCTACTATTCTTGAGGTCCATAAATAATATTTATTATTTGTTTTTCACCTTGCTCATGTTGGCAGAAATCTCTCTGGGTTCCTTTAATCTTTACACGTTAAAAATAAAATCTGATTAAATCATAAACTTCTTGAAAATTCTACCCTTAATTTATCACAAAATCTTTCATAGGGAGATGAAACTTCTTTGGGATGCCTTTTTTTTTTTTTTTTTTTTTTTTTACAGATTATATCAATGAAATTAACTTCATTGTTTTTTCTATTCATTTTGATCACTTTGCATACCAAAGCAATGTGAAATGTGGGAACAAGCAGACAGTGAAAACAGAGAGACATAAAAGCAGTCAGTCACATGGAACGTAAACAACTGAAAATCTTAGAGAAATTATTGACGCCTTATTAAAGAGGTAAATTTGGGGCAGTTTGGGAAACAATTAGATTTGTTTAATTTTCTTTCTCAAATATTGACAAAACATTTCAGTGATTTGTCACTTAAAGCATTCACCAGCAAACAATCCATTATTCATGAAATTGCTTTTGTCTTTTTCGCATATGTGTAAGCAAAGTAAATTTTGGATTCATCATTTGCATACATTTATTTAGGTTTTCCCCCTAAGAAAATAAATTGGAACAATGATAAAAAAAAAAAAACAGCCAAAAACGATAAATCATTATAAATCAGTATCATCCTTTTACCCAGTGTGCATCTTTGTTCGTTCTTTCTCATTCTTCCTTCTCCAGCTCTCAATCCTTCCGTTCTGGCTCTTCTTCCAGTTCTCTTATGGATGAATCCCAAAGCCTTTGAACTGCTCGTTTTTTGCTTCCCCTCCGGTGTGTCTGCTTCTTTCATTCTGAGCTGAAGCAAGTTTAGCACAGAGTTGACTAAACTGCATCTTCTCTCTCGTCTTCTGACAGATATTCTTGTAGCTTTCCTTTGTGGGGGGAACGTGACAACAGACAGTGGCTATTTTCAAAGAATCTTTCTGCCTTTCTCAGGACTAACTTTGAAGGATGACATTGACCATAAATGCGGAGACACACAACCTTCTTTATAGAGCACATCTGCCTAATATCCTTTTTGGAAAGAGCAAAAACAATGGAAAAGCTTGGGATTTTAATTAGTCTGCTAGCATCTAAATATACATGACTTGGAGTGAAAGGACATATTTAAAACATTCAAGACATTTACACCCTCAGATACTGTTTACCTGGACAAGGAACAGGCACACCAGGGACACCATGGGAAATTACAGCACATAACTGACTCAGATTTTCCTTTTATTTATTTACTCTCTCTATAACACCTGTTTGAGTACAAATGTTATCATGCAAAATCAGATGAAGGCCTATTCATTTAAAGATCTTTTTGGCAGTGTGCAAGTACTCTGTCAAAAGAGAGCTCGTTCAGCCCCTCTGACTTGTCAGCACAGCCACATTATTTGGTCAGTTTGATAACTAGCCAGCTCTAGCAAAAAAGAAACTAATAAGGTAACTACCCACTAGCATGTCTGATAAACAGACATCCAGATGGGCACTAAACCAGTCAGGTTCACCCAGAGGCTGGACTGGTCACACTGGAAAATGTAACATTGGTTTTAATAGACTATATCTAGTGGATATAACTTGATTTTATACCATTGTCTGGGTGAATACTCGATTCTGATTGGCTGGAAGGTGTCCATTAAAAAGTGATAATGGACACCTATGAAAGAAGTTCCGGTCAAATAGACTTATTGTTGTAAATTATTGCGCTGACTAAACGGTAGTTGGTAACCATGTCAACAGAAACTCAGATGCCGGGCAGCAGACACCAGATCAAAGCATCCTGCAGGCTTATTGAACGATGTAGGAAACTATCTGTGGACTTTGACTGTTTGAAACAAAATGTCGTATCATCCTCTGGACACACACAAGAGCTGCACCCGCCCTCTGAAATGACACTTTGTGTCACGTAACATAACGTTAAGCAATCATCTACGTTCTCGCCACTGATCTGGTCTAATATAACAGCTGCGGCCGACCGATCTGCAGGTTCTGTGTCAGAGCCGGTTAAGAGTCACAGCTGGAGACACGCCACATCACGTCTGTGACGGGGCATCGCTGTTAAAGCAGCCTGCAGACTTATTTAACGATGTAGGAAACTATCTGTGGACTTTGACTTTTTGAAATAACATGTCGCATCATCCTCTGGACACACACAAGCTGTAAGAGCTGCACCCGCCCTCTGAAATGTTTGTGTAACATAACTGCCCACTGAGCTGCAGGTTCTGTGTCAGAGCCTGTTACCTTGGCAACGCATCACAACGAAATAATCCACTCAGCCGCTTCTTGTGAAAAACTTAGGATTTTACCAGTAAAAAACAACATTAGCACATTAATAATTTATTTAAATTTTTTTTTCTTTCTTAATGGACCATGGTATAAGCGGGATAATGCCCTCTGAGGTGGCCATTATCATAAATTAATGGACGACACGGAGGAGTGAATCATTTTCCCTTATGTAATCTAGTTGTTAGTAATACTAATATGAAATAAGTTATATAAACTTTGGAGGGCAAAATGTTAAAAAAAAAAAAAAAAAAAAAACTTTGTTCTTAAGCTGAATCAGTGTAAATAAGATGAGTAAATGAGGAATGTTGATGATGGGGGCACAGGATTTCCCACAATGCAGTTCACTTTTATTAACAACAAATTAGACTTAATTCACTGTATAAAACCCAGCACTTATACTTCGTAATAGATTAGTAATAGTTAGGAATATTAATAATAGTTTTTATTTTATGTAATTGGTTGATCAATAATTCAAATGACACAAAAAGGTTTCAATTAATTTTAGAAAACTTCTAAAATACACTGTCATGTCCATTTTCTAATCATCCAAGCTAAAATATCTCAGTTTTTTATTTTCTTTAGTTTTCTTTTTGTTTTGTATTATTTCAGAATAATAACATGTTAAAAAAGAGAAAAAAAACATCATTCTATGCCAGCCTTGATAATCTCCAGCTCCAGAGGTCCTGGTGTGAGGAAACCAGTTCTCAGCTAAACAGACAGGAAAACATGTTCTGGTCTTCATATCACATATCAGTAATAATTGATCCTTCACCATAGTTTCAGATTAAAGACAACATGTTCTGCTGTCCAGTTACTGGGCATCGCTGTGTTATCCAGGCAGCTGCTGCAACATCACAAAGACGTTTATGGTCTGACATTAGTTTTAGTAGAAACCCCCCACACACCAAGTTCCTTCTGCAAAGCAAGAGGAAGTTTGAGTCCATCAGTTACTTTAAGTAAGGTGAACTTGAAATCATTGTTTGTGTTGAAAATAGCTGAGAGGAGGGTAACTTTTCCAGGATTTTCTTTTTTTTTTTTTAAGGACTACTTAGTCAGCAATCACCCTGAACAAATGTTCTGATTTTTCAGGCAATAAAAGAATTATTGCTGTGCACAGTATTTTCATGTTCCAGTGATAAAAAAAAATAACGTAAAGCTTGAATGTGGATTTTAGCAGATGTCATGTAATCTGTTTCCAGAAATAGACACACACAGATAACGGCTGTTTGAAGTGCAACCCTGCTTGGTGATGAAGTAAAAGAAAACTTAATTCAGATATTTTTTTAATTATTAATTATTTATTTTTTTGACGGATGAAAAAATTTATCAGTTTTTCTGATCTGTATGCAGAAAAGCTGAACTGAATTAAGAAAGTTGGTAGATCTTTATTCTTAAATTTCATAGTTTGTTGAGTTTTATACATTCAAACTGATTGTAGATGTTGCTTTTTCTGATCTGCATTTTGTTCCAGTGTTCTGTTTTACTTTAACAGCATAACAGGCCCCACCATTTATCTTTTAGGCCCACAGATCTTCAAACTACCTTCTCTTCCTCCCTGTGTCCCTCCCCCCAAACTCAGGTCGAACTGGCTGAAGCCGTGCTGTGGACGCAGAGCAGCGCTGTGGCAGGTGTGTCTGCTGTCAGCAGGCTTCAACTGTTTCCTGGTGGCCTGTGTTATCCTCGTGGTCCTGCTGCTGATGCTGGAACTGCTCATAGACACCAAGCTATTGCAATGTGAGTGACAGAAACCAAGACAATGTGACTGAGATTAAATATATGTTTTGGGGTTTGAATACATGATACAGAGGAAAGTGGACTTCTCTGCACCACTGCTTGCTAGTTGTTATGCAAAGGCATTGGGTCAATGCATAGATCTGATGCCTGAGACAAATGGTGCAAGTTCACCACACCTTAATTAGCATAAAAACTAAACTGTAGGAAGACCTTGTTCTGAAAGAGATAAAGCCCTGAAGGAAAGCAGCAAGCTGATTTGCTTCAGTATAGCTAATTATAACATTTATGTCATTAGTTTGCACATAATAAAACAACACAGAGTCAACAATAATGTTTGATAATAGTATACTGTACTATATAATATTACTATACTGTAGATTTAAGGGTAATTAAGGAGAGGAAAACCCTTTTTATGACTTTGAAAATAAAAATGAAATATAAAATATCCTGTTTAACCCATGGTTAAATGGTAAGAAAAGTCAATTTTTTTATATGAGGTCTTTATTTGGCCCTTTAACAAAATGTAACAAAAAAATTTACATTTCTTTGGGAGGGATATCTACCATTTATTACCATGTGATACATTAAAAATATTATAATTAGTTTTCTGCTTCTGGGTATCTATTAGGGGACAGAAGACAAGTATCAGATTGTGTTCAACAGGATTTTGAGCAAAGTTTATACCATAAATTGAAGCAAAATGTCTCAGAAACTGTATGTATGTAACATATATATCACGTCGGGCTCTTATGGATTAAAGGCAACATATCAGTTGTTTAAACTGAGACCTTTTTTTAAATTATTGTTGTTTGTTTATGTGTACTCATTCTGAATTTGATGCCGCCAACATGTTTTAAAACATGGGGCGAGGAGATGTTTGGCACTGCGTTGAACCACTCCCTCATTTAATAGCAGTTGTTGTAGTTTTGAAAGCAAAATGTTCTCCCATTCTGGTTTGATGTGATTTTAGCAGCCTTACTCATTAGTCTTGCTTGTTTTTTTTTCAGTTGGTTACAGGTCTGGACTGCAGGCAGTTCAGTTTAGGAGTAGACTCTTTACGGCACATTAATTTGTTGCAATGCATGCAGACTTTTTTTTTTCATGCTCAGCTAAGCACTTGATTAGACCACAGGAAAGTTCTCCACTTTGCCTGTTCTAAATGTCTTAAATGATCTCTGGTCCAAAGAAGGCAGCATTATTTGTGGATCTTGTTTGCTTATGTTTCTGTATTTCTGGATACTTTTGATATTTTTATGATATTATGTATTGTACTGATGATGAAATATCCAAACTGAGAAGATGTGCTGAGGCAGTCTCTTACAGAGTAGTAAATCTGTCCCAGTTCCAACCTTTATGGCACCAAATAAAAAATGGACATTTATGTTTTCAGAAAACAGCAACTTTTCTCAGTTTCAACTTTTGATATTTTTAACATCAACCTTTAACATCAAAGTTTACAGTCTGTAATCTTTAAATTAATCACACATGTGAGTGTGGATGCACATGGTTGTCTGTTTCTGTATATCAGCATCTCATATTAGATGAGGCAAAGCCAGAGGTGAGGGCCTGTTTGGTGTTAAAGAGCTGAGACACTGTCTAACTCCAGCAGTACAAAAATATATTCAAATATTTACTGTTCCCTTGATACTGTCTGGTTGATTGACCAGATAAAAGTAAGAAAAATGTGTGAAGGGAGATTGCAAAAAAGAAATCAGACAGAGTTGGCTGCTGGATGGTTTTTGTTTGGACTGGAGGAAGATGAATAGACAGATAGATCACTGAACACAGCAAACAAAGACAGATGGAGGGAGATGTGATGCATGAAGACAAATGTCTTAGCTGACTGCTTGGTGTTGTTTAATGCTGTCCACAATTAGTCTGGTAAATAGATGGAAAGATACAGACACATGCATGTGCAGTGTGTGGTGAATTAATATTTGGGATGTTGCTTCATGCTTCTGACTTCAAATTTCTGCATGTGCATGTATCATTCTATTAACGTTGCCCAACTTAGGTGGCATGCAACAACTTTTTGATATAGAAATATGTAGCATCTTTCTTTCACCACAGTCACATGAGTTATGCATAAAATAATCACTTATTCTGTTTTATTCTCCCCAGTTAACAATGCATCCCAGTTTGCCAGCATCATCCACTGGATCAGTCTGGCTATTCTATCTGTGTTCTTTACTGAGGTGAGTCTCAACACAAAAGCAGTCTCACTTACAGCTGATACAGCAGCTTGATAATTAATGCTACCTTGTGCAGTGTGTGACCATCAAAGTCCACAGCTAGATTTGCACTGCAATGCTAGCTGTGTCATAAGATGCTCTATGTCTCTGTCGCCACATGACTGAACTCTGTCAAAAACGAAAAAAGACCTGCAATAATATTTTGAAACTATTTGTGCAACTGCTGCTGTTAAAGCTGACACATTCAGTTCCACTTTATTATTGAATATAATTGATCCATGGCACAAATTGTTTAAACTGCAGATGGAGCTTTTCACTGCTGCTAGTTTTAAATAGTCCCAAGGCCTCAGATTTGCTGTGTTGGTTGCTGTTTTCTTTCTTTGTCTAAGCTCACATTGCTAACTTTGGGCTCCGTTTGTGCTAAAATTAAGTTTTATCTGTGTCAAAATCATGTTCACAAGCATCATTTTGTTTCCTCTGAGCATGAGACAAGATGTGTCAAATCAGCTTTAAACTTCTGTAGTCTTGTTACACTCATGTTTTTTGGACGTATTGTCCGACTGTGTCCACTTCATGTGTAATACATGTCATCCTTAACAGCCTGGTTGCCAGTTACCATGTTAATCCATCACCAAATAAGCATACGGATTAAATTAAATATTTCACCACATTACAGCAATTCCCTTTTGACACCTAAAGGAGACATATCATGTAGGTTTTTTTTATGCAAACTGATACAATTTCCTCATGGCATAATGAAATGTCTGTGACATGCTTCAGTCAAAGTACCGCAGTACAACAGCTGAGTATCTCTCGTCCCAGCCCTTCCTAACATCAACTTTTCACTCTTGCAAATGTAAATATGGACACTGTATGAGAGAATATTCAGTACTTAGACTAAGAATTAAAATGAGTACACACAGAAAACCAAGCTCACATTTCCACACACAAACTGATAGATATGACTGGCAGTTTTTTCTTTAAAGCTTAAACTTCCCCCATCTGCTGTTTGGCCACTGTCAGATGGTACCAATCCCTCTTTTAGGCACAGTCTTTTTATGAGTCATATGTTGAGCTGGCCCGAGGTTGGTTAAAAAAAAAAAAAAAATAAATAAATAAAATAAAGCACCACAGATAAAAATGCTGAAGTAACATCATTATGGCCAGCTGGCTTTAGCCATCATAGACTATTTTCACTGGTGTATACAAGTTAGATTTAGTAGCTTTTTGTTAGCTTATATGTGCTGATTTCTGTTCTATTTCACAACATAGGCAAACACTTAGGAAATCACAGAAAACAACATTATTCCCCTAGTCTGAACACATCACACCCATTTTTAAATCTTCAAACTGGCTTCCAGTCAGTCACAAAACAGATTTTAAAACCCTGCTGATAGTTTACAAATCCCAAAATGGTTTAGGCCTAAATACATCTGTGATATGTTCAGAGAATATAAACCTAGCAGGGGTCTTATATCCAAAGACTGAGATCAGATAGTCCAGACCAGAGTCCAGATTAAACAAGGAGAAGCAGCGTTTAGCTGTTATGCTGCAAATACGTGGAACAAACTGCCAGAGATTAAACTTTCACCAAATGTACACTTTAAAATTCAGGTTAAAAATCATTCTTGTCATATGCATGAAATCTGTAGGGTAACTTTTAACTTATCAGGACTGTTGATGACTTTTAATTATTTTAATAAAAAAAATTTACATGATTTTCTATGTTTTTGCACACACTTTTAATTATGTGTCAATATGATTTAGTTTCTATTAATAGTCATTTATGTATTTTATAATGCTTCTTCTGCATCCTGCTATAATGCTTTTAATGTTTTATTGAAAACATATATATATTTAAATATATATATATTTAACTTGCCTTGCATGCAACTCAGGTGAGAATTTGAAGTCTTTGTCCAAAAAAACTGTTTACTATGCAAATGGAAAATATTTCATCAGTAAAATACTGGTAAGGTATTATTAGCTAATTTTTCTTTAGTGAACTAGATAATAATTTGGTATTATAAGCAAAACAAAAATGCAAGAGCAAAAGAATCTGAAGAGTTGTGATTTCCCACTCCTGAGGTACAACTCATGCAGGATGTGGTGATGTTGCAAGTGAAGATAAAGATGGGGAGGCTTGATAAATGGACTAAATGGCAGCTCCCACTTCTTAATCCATGCTTTTTATGTTCATCATTAATGCATTGTGGAAAAAAATGTACCATGGTTATTCTGCTTTTATACAACAATATTCTTTCTGAAATAGTATGCATAACTTTGAAAGTTTTTATACAAAAAAAAACTAATAAACATCTCACACTCAATAACAGTGAGTGCAGCAAGATAAGTGAAATATAGTTTCAAGCAGAACTGGCAGAAACAAATATTTCCACAGGTGATAAAATGATGGTCAAAATAGTTTTGTCACAACTGAAATACACCTCAAAGTTACATAAACAAAGAAAAATGCCTTGTCATGAATTTTGACAGAAATGGAGCCCGATGGTGCAGCATCTTAACCTTGAATATCTGAAATGAAATGAACATCAGATGTTTGGTTTTTTCTTTTGTTACCTGCAGCCCCACTGAGACAGTAGGAGGGAAATGCCCTGTCTCTAGTTGTTGGAAGGAAATACTGTGTCAGGAAAGTGTGTGAATATGATGCCATTGGTGACTTCCTGGGAGATAAAAGAAAAAATTAAGTCATAAGTGTAAATGGGACAGATAAGTCCAAGTAATCCAGCCTCTCTTAGTCTAACCGTCCCTATTTTCTTCAGTCTTACCCTGTGTAACCTGTGCTCTGTTTCCCCCTCTGCCTCAGACGGTGTTCAGGATTGTGGTGTTGGGGATATGGGATTACATAGAGAACAAAGTAGAGGTAAGATCTCATGAGTCCCATTAGTTCCAGCTCAGGGCTCCTTTCACTGCAATGTCATTCCCTGAATTTAACAGCTCAGTGTGGCAACTATAGAAGCTTGAGACATCCATTTATTTGGAATTTTTTCAGGTATTCGATGGAGCTATCATCGTCCTCTCTCTGGCCCCTATGGTGGCCTCCACAGTGGCCAACGGTCCCAGCAGTCCCTGGGATGCAATCGGTCTTATCATCACACTGCGCATCTGGAGGGTCAAAAGGATCATTGACGGTAAGGCTGGGAGGGGCTGATGTCCCCCGCGTCCTGTCCTTTACTGTCAGGGCACAGAGACAAATGCTGCAATGTGCTCTCTGCACCAACTGTGACATTTAGTCTTGAGGTTATTCCCCAATTTGTTTTTTTCCTTCCTTATCTTTTGTTTTATATATATACATATACCAACTGAAATAGCAGGGTATCACCTATCATGAAGAACCTCTGTTACTCATGAGCTACGTACAAAAGATTTTATTATAGAGGAGCTTGAAGATTTTTACATAAGGATATTTTTCCCCCTTTAACCATGTTGCTCTCCAATGCGTTTTTTGAATATGGTACAGAAGATGAATGAGTAGTGAGTGTGAGCATGGACTGAGGTCTGCTGTCAGCTCCAATACTAACTTTCTGTCGAGAAATGTGACACCTTGTTATCTAATATAACACCACCACAACCTATACCTGAGGGCTTACCATGAAAAGAACATAGATTATGTCACAACTTTGTTGGTGTCAGCCCCTTAAAGAGTCCTGATAAATATGCAAAATTTCCAGGCTTTAATTTAAGAAAAAAAAAAAAAAAAGACGCTGTACAACTAAGTTCCATCTTTTTTTCTTTTCTTTTGTTTCTCCATTTTTAACATCAATAAACCTTCCTAAGCATTATATTAGAGAAACTTAAACAAAACCAGTGTCAGGAAAATATTTGAGTATATGTATTTTTTCCAGCCTATGTTCTGCAAGTTAAAGTGGAAATGGAGCTGGAGATCCAGCAGTATGAGAAGGCCAAGGCAGTGAGGGAGGAACAGCTTGATCGTCTTACCCAGATCTGCCAAGAACAAGCTGTATGTTCTCTCCTCTGTTTCATCCCTCTCATGTAATTTTATAGCTGCATGTAACCAGCAGAGGGCAGCAAAGTATCATAAAAGAAAAGTATTACACCTGCAGTACAAAAGGCATGAGACATCTTATGAAAATTGATCGCATAACAATAGATTGTACTTTATATTGCAGTCCAGATATCTCATTTCCAGCACTGTGCATTAACTCATAATACAGTTATTATAGTTATTTTATTGTTTTACAGTCACATTACAGAACTGCAACAAGTAACTGAGCGCACCTGCTGAGTGCTTTTTATTTCTCATATGTCCATCCAGCAGGGGAGAAAAAGTTCAAATGCATCTGGTAGAGATATTGTTTAAAAAGAAGTGTCTGGACAGAAGTGGATATTATATTAGTTTGGATAATAGAGTAAATTGGTAGTATCCTAAAAGTTTGTTTCAAGTAAAGAAATACCCTGGCTTGCTATCTCACTTTTTGTTCTTTACTTTTAGTTTGAAATCCGGCAGCTGAGGGCCCACCTGGCCCAGCAGGATCTGGATCTTGTAGCAGAGCGTGAAGCAGCAATGCAGATCCACCATATGTGGGGTAAACAGAGCAGCAGTTTCCAGGAGGTGGACGGACTGGCCCCAAGGGCATCTGCACATCACAGTCCAGCAAAAGCTAGAGAGCCTGGAGGGCCTGCAGGTAACTGTGTGGAACAATGTGTCACTGGCTGCTAAAGACCTCTGTGCACAAGAGAAGGAACAGGAAGGTTCCCGCTTCAATTTGGGGGTTTTTTTTCTTTTGAAAGATGACTCTACCAAACCTGTACTGGATTTACTGGAGGGTGGGTCTGATTTACAATTTTTTAATTAAAATGGTGAACAAGTTTAGGCTTTCTTAGAAACCACTTTGTATACACGGACAAATACATGCTTTTTTTGTTTTGTTTTTAAAGAAAGTGTTTTTAAGTGTTGTGTGTATTTGCCTCAAATCATTCAGATGGTTTAAAAATGGATATTGGATATTTTTCTTATTTTTGCTAATCCTCCATCTGTAAACCTAGATACACAATTTATCTTTGCTGCTTTGCTGTAGTTTAAAAATTGCAATCAGTCGTATGTAGTTGTATGAGGAGCTGGGATTTTAAATATTTTTAATGGGTTAATAATAATAATTATAATTATAATAATAATAATCCCCCATTCACCACTCACAGTAGGACCACTGATTAATGGTGGACCTCACATACAGAGTCCTCATCAGAATTCTGGAGCCACGCCTAGATGGACCATAAACCTCTCACACAGTGACAGCTCATAACTTAAAGGACTTAAAACAACAAAGCACAGTCAGAACGGTTGATGTCAGAGCTCAAAACACAGAAGCTTTTTCTTTATCAAGCTATAAATCACTGCACATCTGAGCCAGTGTTTGTGGTCAGACAACCTTTTAACTGGGCCTGAAGCTCATACACTCGTGTGGTATTGATCATGTAGAGACGGTCCCTGTCACAGTTCAGACAGAACAATGAGGAGACATTCATAAAAATTAATGTGGAACCCAAACATAAATCAGCATGCAGTAGCATAGACAGCAGTCCTGTTCAGAAACACTGGTTCAGTATCTGTAAAACACTGCAACACAATGTTTATTTAGATTACACTAATAAATTGCTATAGATTAATTAAATAATAGATAATTAAATAGAAAATATTCAAATTATTTTTATTAAAGTTATTAATGAGAGTGAGACTGGATGAGATTTAGAATTAAATAATAATAAACATTTATTATTTTGTGTTTTTCTACTTTCATCTTTTTAGATCACCATGGTCAGGATGACATGAACAACTACATCAGTCAGTACTACAGTGAGCCAAGCAGCGGTGAGCATCAGGAATTCCTTCTTCATTCGCTACAGCTCATTCAGCATCACTATATTTCAAGATCTTCTATATTATGTGTTGTTTTTGTAGATATGGGGATCCCAGACCCTGCCCGTGTCATCACCACAGCCGCCATTGACGTGCATCTGCCTAACAACCCCAGCCAGCTTCCATCATCTTTAGTAAGTGCAGATGCAGCACCATCCAGCCGTCTGCAGCGCACTGGGAGCTCAGTCAGTGAAGCTTCCACAACCACAGTATCCCACACCAGCTTCAGTGTCGGTCAGCACAGCATCAGCAGCCACACGCTGGGCTCCAGTATGGACTGCAGCTCCACTGTACGTGAGGCTTCCACCTCCACAGACTACAGCGACCAGCGTTGCTACCCCCCACCGTACAGCAGTCCTTTAGCCATGGGCACACAGCCACGAGGGTGTCCCAGCGCTGTGGTGCAGGAGTTACTCTCCTCTCTTTCTGAAGACTCTTGCCTCACCCAGAAGGGGCTGGACCCTGTCAACCTCAAACCACCCAGCCCAACAGGTTCCACAAAAACCAGTCCTGAGCTGGAACACAGGGTTAACATTTACAACAAGAGGAACCAGGAGAGCAGGATAGGGCTGCACGCCAAAACCGTAATCCATCTGCAGGGTAATGAGCCTCTTCTAGAGGAGAAGTACAGGATGATGGGCCCAGTAGATACTCCAATCAACCGCCTATCCGAGACATAAGATTCTGCAGAACTTCAAAGGAATTGCTCTTAAGATCAGGCGCAAAACTTAATGCAAACCTGTGTTGTGGGGAGTCACTGGCACATCAACTGTGTGTCAAGCTCTTCATAGTCCAGAAATTCAGACGATGAACGTACTGGAGCAGCAAAGCTCTTGGAGGACAGATAAAGGGAGACTTGTTATCACGCAACACTTTTCAGGAATTGACACAAAGAAAAAAAAAATTTATTTTTCTTAAAACAAACCAGCAGTGAGGCCCAAGCCAGACATTTCCAATCAGGCCTGTGCAGAAAATCTGGAATAGGTTGTAAGTTCTCTAAAAGATCAAGCATCATCACAAGCAGGAAACAGGCCACAGTGTCTAACTGTTTAGACAGTTTCCCAAAATCCATGAAGAACAGTCCTTTGATGGACTGCTGCAGGGTACACTGGATATGTCTCAGCTTATTTCTATTCTTTGACTTTCTACATTATTAGCATTTTTATCTAAATTCTGTGAGTGGGAAGAATGTGAAATCCTCTTGACTGTTGATGAGTTTTTATCCAGGTGCCATGACTGGAAAATAAGCAAGTTATGCTGTGTCAGTTAGCGATTTTAGCATATGGATCAAGTCTGAAATAATGTGTTTTACATTTAAATATTTTAAAGTTGTGTAAATATTTAAGAATGGGTTTGGTTGTCATGCCACAACCCAAAAACAATAAAAGGAAAATAAAATGTTAACAATAAGATTTAAGCATGAACCTTGAAGATTTGTGACCGTATTGCAAATTAACCCTGTTCAGTGTGGTGTCTGCTGGCACAGTCTCTGATCATGGAAAAGCAATGCTGCAAAATTAACCCAATAAAAGTTTAAAACATGGCAAATTTTAAAAAGTTTAAGTCAATAGTTTAATTCATGGCTTTCCAAAAGCATGTTGTATCTCAAAGTAAATTTATTTTGAGTTAACATGAACAGTTTTACCTTACAATCAGCTACATTAGTTAAGCATCCCAAAAGAACACAAATTATATTTACTATTGGAAGATGGAAAAAACTTCCTTCCAGAGGCAAGCACAGCTTAGTCTTTAGAAATTTCATACTGCAGAGTACATTTAAAACTGGCATTTATTTCTTGGTTCCAATTGCAGAGAGGGTTGTTGACAACAATATCTGCACGCAAACACGCAGCTTTAAAAATTAGTTAAGGCGGTCGCTGTGTTTTGTGTGGTCACTCTCTTATTTTTAGGTGCACATCCCAGCTGTATGAAGACAGGATGGTGGAAGTGTGTTTCTTCTCACTTGCTCAGCGCTTCTGTCATCTCAGGAACAGCCTTCAGAGAAACAACACAGAAAATTGTTTTTCCACTATCATGCATTGGTTATTATCTATTCCTATAAATGTTTCCACTGCAGTCTACTTTTAAATGAATCCCTTGTCATGTTAACTTTAATAACTTGCAGATGCCTGAACCATTTCATTCTGAATTAGTAACGACGCAGACCATCTGATTTATTTCCTGGGGTTAAATAAGGATAAATATTTGCCAGCACCTGTCATTTTTTATTCCCAGCATATTCCATATCACAACATTAATGAGTCTATTAAGCAAACAATCATGCATGCCGGTGCTTGCTGAACAAATTAGCTCATATATTTGTCAAGACCACAGCAGGCTGCATGTATACAAACATCAGTGTTTCTAAGGTTGATAAATGCAGAGGAAGATTCAACAATGGAGGCATCTGGTCCATTAATAAACACATGAATAATGAGAGCTGTGTCATTTTAGAGAAGACAGATTCTAAAGCTTTTTTGGGGAGGGGGCAATATGAGTGCAAAATTATTCAAATGGTTCTGCTTCTGAGTCAAGGAACTTCTTAACATCATCAACCACTGCCTGAATTGGTACAAAGTATCAGTTCTCTGTCTGGGGGAAAGTAGAAAGCCCATCCATTTTAATCAGTTATCTGAGGAGTGATCACATGTAAGATGATCCCACCCAGCAGGTCACAACTCTGCTGCCACCAGCTTATTACTAATCACTTCTACAGAGTTTGCCAGGACACCTGGGCCGCTCAGGCACTAGTGAGAGGCTAAATAAAACATGACCAACAGGACATACGTGAAAATATAACCTACTAGTTTTTCACAGTCGGCACTGGACTCCAGTGTTAGTCATGCCAACACACCTGGCTCATGATCCCCAAGTACCAGCTAGATGTAAGAATGCAACTGAGCGTATAAGTGGTCTGGCAACTAGAGGCCGAATATATAACTGAGGGTAGCTATTATCAAACTACTGATCTTTTTTTTTTATCTTCTGAGATGGTCGCGTATAGCTCTCCTACCATTAAGCTCCAGCCAGAACTCCCCTTAGATTAATTCACAAGCTTAATAATTCAGCAGTTGCACATTTCCATTAGGTGGGATAAGGCATCATGCAACATTTATCAGTGTGAATAAAATTGTAATATTCTTACTGGCACTCAGGACAATGCTAACAAAACATACAGAGTAAGTCCAGGAACTACTTGGTTGCCTAATTTAAGACTATAGTTGGTAATGCAATACCAATCCCATACACTTACCTTAAAAAGATCAGCTACCAAGCCGTAGTCAGCCACCTGGAAAATGGGAGCCTCTGGGTCCTTGTTAATAGCAACAATAGTCTAAATAAAAATGAAAATTTATATGAAATGTGTCTTTATATTGACACAAAAACATGGCATTTGAATGTCACAAATGTGGAGTTTTATTTTAAGTTCTGAAGGATAAGAAGAACGTTTGAGTTTTTTTATGTGGGTTTTGTTCACTGGCACAATGTTGCCATTTTTTATTTGTACCAATGCAAAAAAAGAAACTATATTATTTGTGATCCAAACTTAACTCGTGGACTCCAGAGATTTTACCTTGCTATCCTTCATTCCAGCGAGGTGTTGGATGGCTCCAGAGATACCAACTGCAATGTACAACTCCTGCATGCATAAAAAAACCAAATGGTCAGCCGTTTCTAAACCTCAAACCTCTAAACAAAAACTACTTGTTCCAGTTTAATGCAATGGCATATGCAAATCTACAAGGCTAGATTTGGAGAGTTAAAATTTTTAATCAGACCAATCATAGCTTTCAAATTAATTAATCATGATTAATCACAGCTAACAAATTAATCATGATTAATCACCACTGGTGAGTTTTTATATGCCTGAAATTTGCTCGTTTTTACTGTATTGTATCAACAGAACGAGCCAATGCTACAAATATTTACTGTTAACTGACCTTCCCTTGAGTAAACGTCAGATGTCCAATGGTCAGTAAATACAGCATGTAATGTACTTCTACATGCTGTTCTAAATCATTTCTACCATGTTCTAGATCCTAACTCAGAATTCATATATGATCATCTCACCAACCGTCTCAATGGTGATAATTTCTGTCATAAAACCAGCAGATGTGACGACTGAAGTTAAACAGCCAACATTGATGAAGAAACTGGGATAAAACAGGTTTTTCCTTTTATCACTGAAGTGTGAGTGTTTGTGCAGCAGTGATAAAAGTCCTACAGCAGCATCACCCAAAGTAAACACCTGTTGATAAAATAGATCATTGGCTGTTTGTTTTTCTTCACTTTTTTTTACATAAGATTATCACTTTAGTTGTAATAATCAGTTCAACATTTCATAAAATCTAGACCTTAAAAAAGGTCTCATTTATGCCCCCCTTTTCCTGGTCAATGCTTCTGCCTGGGCCCCCATCAGAACTTTTCTAGACCCGCCCCTGCATAGCTGAAATATAAATCCTTTCTACAGCTACTTTTTGTCGTCAGCTACTGCTAGGTCCTGCCAAAAACAATACTTTTGTAAAGTAAATGTGTGTCGGTGTGAACGATGAACCTCTAGTTTCCTCCTTCTCAGCTGAACCATAAACAAACGCTAGAAGTGAAAAGCCGATCAGCTGATCACCTACAGCTGTCATGATTCACGTAACATGACTGAAGAGGGAAGAAGCAGCTGTTGCACAAACAGAGACGACCAGAGATCCAGTAGAGCAGACACGGTGCAAAACGCAGCTGGACTGTCGCAAGTTTTAAAAAGAATGCGGGAAAAGTGCAGATGTGGAACCCTCTCACCAGGAAAAGAGTGTGTGTTAAAACACCCCCATTCTCCACGGAGGAGACCTCCATGGGTCGCTCCACTAAGGCTGTGTTTATTCTGAAGTCCATCCATAGAGCCAGCCGTCTGGCTCGCTTTTCCGTTCCATAAACTCTTATGAGTTGCTCTATATTCTAATGATACATTTACTTGAAATAGCATGGAAGAGATTATATTGAATGTATGTAGGAAAGTAGATTTTTAACTGAACACAAACATTTTCTTTTTTTTTTTTTTAAGATTTAAATTATATTGAATTTACTGAGTAAAATCCCATAAGCTTGTCATAACACTTGCAAAGTCCAGTCTGGCCTGATCTGATGATCCAGTCGGACGTCCAATGCATTATGGTTTAATGGATCATCTAAGTCATTTAGGGACCTAAAGTGCCATAATGTACATTTTGCAGGCCCAAATGTGTGGATAATCACAGCTGGTGTTTTAGCTGAATCACATAATGGTGAGTTAACCTTTTTAAAAAGGTGAAGCCATCAGGATTATACTGAGTAGCTGCATGAAGGCCACTAGGAAATTTGTCAAACGCAAACAGACATACTGACAATGAATTAAGCTTAAGTGGCACCTTTAAAAACTTCATATATAACCAGTTATTTTTCTAGTTGCAGTTTCTGCAATTTACCTTTTTTTTGTTTTGTTTTATTCATTCATTCACTGATTTTACACACAATGAGGTTTTTCCATATGGCTACTTCATAAAATAAAAGAACATACCGGTGCTACAATCTTGCCAGTCTGTCCAACCTGCATGTCATTAGGAACAAACCCAGCATCCACTGCAGCTCTAGATGCACCAACTGCAAAATGAATATTGTGCAATTCAACACAAGATAAAGAAATGGAAGAAAACGATACTGATGTTGCTGTAATACCTGCAGCATTCAATTTGTCAGCAAGGTCATAAAGGAGTTTGAAGTTATCTCCACTCTTCAAGCCTCTTCCTAAAAAAAATATAAATAAATGAATAAAAATCATCTGTTCAGACAGCAAACATTGTTCTGTAACTCAGCTGACAGTGAATTAGCCTAAACCTAAAATATGTTACAGTGCATCACAGTTTGGGTTAAAGTTTCACCCAAATATGGACATTGACTGCATACCTCCTGATACTACGACCTTTGCACTCGTCAGCTCTGGGCGGTCACTCTTTGTCAGATTCTGTTCAATCCACTCAGAAATTCCAGTGGGAGGAGCCGGAGCCACTGCAGGACAGAGCAAAACCAAAAAAAATGAGAATATTGGCTTGTATTTACAAAAAAAGAATTAATATTTTTAACCAGTTTATACCACTGCCTTTGTACTTAAGCAGAGCAGGATGAGTCTGTACTACCTTCTTCTGATGCAGCACTTCCTCCCTCTGACGGAGCTGCCTCAAAAGCTGTTCCTCTGACAGTGAAGATCTTAATTGGCTCATTACATTTTACAGTGCTGAGGGCATTTCCTACAAAATTCAAACACAATCTACTTCACAACTTAATTAAAAAAATCAGAGCTAAATTAAATAAACAAAGCAGAAAAAATTATAATGAACCTGTAAGACTTAATCTAAAGCAATAAAAAAAAAAAACAGCAAAAAAATTATACTCATCACAAATATACCAGAAAAATTCCCAAATCTATATGATTGTGTACCAAACTCGCTTTACCTGCATAGATGGTCCTGACAAATGTATCTGGAGATTTGATCTCAATGATATCTGAAACTGGAGCAACATCCAACTTGGCAGCAACTCTGGGAAGCAGGTTCTAATAAAAAGGAGAAAAAAAAAACAACTATTACAATAGTTTATAATCTTATGGACAAAGATGTCTGACAGATGATCATATGATGCCTGTAAAGAATTTTTATATAAATGTAGTGACTACATATAAATTTGATACAAAAGCTTTGTAATTTTCACTTTCAGGTGATCTGAAAATGTTTTTGTGCATGATTTACCTTCCCAAAAGCTGATGCACCGGCACAGATGTGACTAAAGTTGAACTGCTTCTGTGTTTCCAGGATAAGTGGAGTCAGCTCCTCTAATAAAATCAGAAAGCAAAACTAAAATCAGGAGTAGAACAGCTAACTTCTGGATGAAGTACTGGCAGTTCAAGTCAACTAAACCTGAGTTTCCACGGCATGGTACCTTTTGGGTCAGCCGTACCAACGTTTTCCTTGTACAACTATGCAAATGGCTCTACAGCAGAGTGTAGAGGAGAGTAAAACTGCAAAGTCTCTCTTCTAAATAAATGTCCGTCGTGTTTTTCTGCTTTGCATCTTCTATTTCTGCTGACCTTAGCTCCTGCCTATCTAAGAGTCAAGACACCTGGAAAAGATGACAGTCTCAACAGGTAGCCCAGGCCTAGTGTTCTGATGCTTACTGATGCCTCCGACTTGTCTTTTCAACCCCAACAAGCAAAGGGAAATAGTCACCCTCCCTAAGTCTTCTTCAGAATGAGACCTTCTGCTGGAGGTCTCATTCTGTTAAAAGGGAATTCTTCCTCCCTACCATCACCTGCCATCACATGCATGTTCACAATGAGGGGACTGGTTCAAAGAAACAATTCCATTTGATTTCTTGGTTCCCTTAGCGAGGCAGCTTTTTAAGAATTGGTATGATATGAATAGAAATATAATGAACAGGACTGTGTCTAATTAAACTTAAATGAAAATGGTTTCCTTTCTCTTTAAGTGCATTTAGAGAACTTTTGATGTGAATTGAAGTGATACAGATAAAGTGAATAGAAGTTAAATGTAAATTAGTGTGAGGCAGAGTGAATTTGAAAAAAAATATCTTCTAGCAGGCACATTCAAAGAGTTTTTGCACTTTCAGTAAGTATGTAATGAATAAGTGCTACACACCTGGCAAAGCCCCTTTGTATGCTTCATGTTGAGCCACAAGAACCTTCTTCACACCCTGTACTTTGGTAATTTCCTCCACAACCTAAAAAGACAGAAATAATTTGATGTATCCAGGTTTTCTGGTAACCCTCTAATGTCTACTTATTTGCCTGTACATGCCCAAAGTACACCATGGTATATATACACTACCAGTCAAAATTAGATTTAATGGAAAAGTGTATCCATACAATACATGACAATTTTAAGTTTTAACTTACCTTTGCACAGTTTGTTCCAACAACCAAACAAGAGACATCTCCACCCAGTTTACTGGCAGCCGTGATGGCGTTGAGCGTAATAGGGGTCAATTTCTCATTGTTGTGTTCAGCCACAACCAAGGTGCTCTGAAACCTCTGGATGAGCCCAGTCTGTTGGAGCAAACATCTCAGTCAATATGAGTGGTATGCCAATTTAAACTAAGCTACTTGGTATTGATGCCAACTGGGGATAAAAAAAAGGCCTTTGTTTTTTATTATGAATAAACTGCAATCCTCTTCACATGCCCTGAGAAATGTGGACAACTACGGAGCTTGGCACACTAGAGTGGAGCGGCAGGATCTCTGTGTGAGAAAGGCCTACAACTCAAATTATTTGTAGTTTTTTGTTTAGATGAAAATAAAAATCTGATTTGGAGTTGGCTAAAGATCTTAACTTTTTTTATTTTTATTATTTTAACATTTATGATTTTGCTGAGGAGCAATTTTTATATATATTTACAATTTTAAAATATTTTATATACTAATGATTGTCACAGCCAGTATCCACAGCGTCATAATTTAAAGTTTGCTGATGACTCGGTTATCTTGTCTCTCCTCAGCAGTGTTGACCCTGATCCCGGGTTAGTGGTCAGGGATTTTACTGACGGGTGTCAGTCTTCCTTCTTACAGATAAATGTTTCTAAGGAGATGATTATTGATTTTTGAAAAGAAAGTCCGGTCATCTCACCAGTCGTCATTTCAGGTGAAACTGTTGAAGTGTTGAACCAATACAAGTACCTGGAAACTGTACTTGGCTGACTTTTGAAGCCCATGTGGATTCACTTTGTAAGAAGGCTGATCAGTTAATGTATTTTTATCAGAAGCTTTGTGTTTTTAATGTGGATTTTACTTTCATTTTATCTGCTGGTTTGGTCTTTTAACATGTAAAAATTGAAACAAACTGCAGCAAAAATAGCTGGCAGAGCCTTGAATAACCTCACTGATCTGCATGAGATGAGGTCAGTGAGAAAAGCCAGACGGATCCAGTCCGATCCTCACCACCCACTACATGACCAGTTCAGATTGCTTCCTTCCGGACATAGATACCTGCTGCCGAGGTGTAGGACTGACAGACTAAAAAAGTATTTTATTCCTGCAGCAATTAAGTTTTTAAATGATTTGTTGTGATATGATGTGTCTGTTGTTTTGATTATATATGTACTGGCTGTAAAACTAATTGCCCCCAGGGGAAAATAATTAAATAATTCTTGAATTTGAAACTAGTGCTTACATACTGGCATGTACATTGAAAAAATCAATTAATTAACAAGTTAATTAATTGATTAAAAAACTGTTTTCACTCTACAATATTTTTTTTTATTTCATAAACATGCTTAACAGAAAGTGTTTTATAAATTCAGTCATGTACTCCGGGATGTGTCAAATGTAAAATGTTATACTGCAGTTCCCTAGAAAATACTTTAGTCATATATCAATAATATAGAATTTCTTACTTCGTTGATGTTTTTGTTTGTTTGGTTTTGTTTAGTCATAATGTTATGTGTGCACTTCCCTACCTACCTACCTACTAATTAGTATGGGCAAGTATATACATAATATTATGATACCTCTGGAGCAGCTGGATCTGGATCCAGCTAAGTCAAATTAATGACACTACCAGGTAAAAGTCATTTCGATAAAACCAAGTAAAAAGAAAACATAAAATATCACATGCTAGTGTCTAATCCCTTTAATACTGCTACACACCTCAAAGCTTTAGATACAATGTAATTACAGTTTACAAAAGCTAAATGTAATTATCGTTTTAGTTTAGCAATATATAATATATACACATTAAATCACTTTTTTTAAAGTGAGCTATTAATAGTAAACTTATTTTATTAGCGTATGTCTTGTGTTTCTATGTCACTCCTGTCACTGACAATGTTAGTTTCATAACCTACATTGCGAGGTGTCATTACATTATGCTAACGACAATTAGCATCCGGCTAACACAAGGACTTTCAACATGCAACATATTTACACAGTATATTATATTTAGTCACCTAACACTGTTCTCGGCGCTGTTCAAAAAAACACCACAGCCATAACACAGCGCTGTTAAATAGTTAGCTAGGAAAGCTGGCAGCTAACAGCTGCTGCACAAAGTAGTAAGGTACAATAACTGATACATACTTGATGTGTTTTTAACTTCTATAACAAAATAATGCAATGTCTTTATGTATATTAGTACAGCTGCACTCTTACCAGATTCTTCAGAGTCGTTTTATTTAAGGCTCTGTTCATGTTGAACTCCTAATGTTGCTTTTAGCAGAAGCAGGGACAGATTTATGTTGAAGGTCTTCTTCTGACGTTTGGAACGACCGAGTTCTCGCGATATATACTGAACAAGTGAGGTAACTTCCTGTCTCTCTCTCTCTCTCTCTCTCTCTCTCTCTCTCTCTCTCTCTCTCTCTCTCTCTCTCTCTCTCTCTCTCTCTCTCAAATGTCACAAACTTGATGTTTTACATTATTAACATTTTCTTATTACGGAAATTTTATGTAGTTTCCTCTTTAATATTCAGGTGACTAAAAAAACACATTTAACTCTCTCTCCTCTTGGAGAATTTCTTCTCCCGCACCCATGGGCAGATTATAAAGTAAGGGGCAAGGGGAGTTACCTGTCCTAGCGAGGACACCCAGGCTGAGACAATAATAACTGGCACAATAACAACAAATGCAGAAACAGTTTGTGCGTGTATTTTGTCTCGTGCCATTAATTTTGTAGATGTCCTGCAAAACTTCGTCATTGACCTACTTCTTTCTGTTATTATTTTGTTGCATTTGGGGCAGTTTGTGTCTCATTTTGGATATAGGCCTATATATATATATATATATATATATATATATATATATATATATATATATATATATATATAATCTAGACATAACTGATATGGAGCTGTTGCACCTTAGTATCGGATACTGAATTAATTTGATCAATTTGCTGACTATGTTCTGCACTAACGTGGTAGTTTGATTTTTTTTTAATTAATTTTGGTTTGAAAATAGAGATAAATACCCTTTTTGCCAAATTAGGATTAACGTATTAATGAACCTCATTTTCACTAGATCTATTGTTGTTGAGTATAAAATTGAATTAGTGAAATATCCTCTTTCACATCATGAATTAAAAAAAAGTCGCTTTGCTTCTGACAGGAAAAATTAGATAAAATGTAAAGCAAATTTGTGCAAAGTATGCTTCATCCCACCACTTTAGAGACGTCTATTTCGGACTAAAAACACAAAAATTAGGCTATAAAATAAATAAACATGCACGTGCATATTCGTCTCTTTGTTGACAAAAATTCTCGGCAGTTTCACGTTAAGTTTTGATCAACATTAAAGATTTTTTTGTTCATGTAATTTCAGTGGTTTATCTATACATAAAGAAGAAACAAGTTTTTTTTTTAATTAGAAAATAAAATAAACCCCAGAAAATAGTTTTTCTGGACTCACTAAATCATAAATTTGATAATTTAACAGCATTTTTGTTGTTGTGTTGTTAATAAATAAATAAAAATAAGAAGAATATGTAATGTTAGTGTTTAGCTCGCATGTAATCTGTCTAAACTAAATTCTGTTTGTGACATTTCTCCCAGTAGAGGGCTCCCTGCAGCGCTGTGAATGAATACTAATGAAGTGTTAGGTTCACACACACACACACACACACACACACACACACACACACACACACACACACACACACACACACACACACACACACACACACAACAAAAACAAAAACAAAAACAAACAAAAAAAAAACACAACAATGTTCTCGAAGAACTGATATAAAAGAAACTATAAATATTAAAATAATGATAGTAATAAATTAATGAAAAAAACATGAAATTACATTAATTCTTCTTTTTAATACCACTTTTTAAAAAAGATAATATCTTTAACCGTAAAATCTCAGAATAAAAAAGGAATAATATCATAAAAGGGAGGTGTTTACGAAGGACACGTAATATCAAACAAGCATAGGTTAACTGCATTATCAGTACCACTAGTTTCATTGTTTAGTAACTTAATAGGCAAAGTTGCTGCTGCATGTATCACAGATTGGCGTGCAGTGCTGTCTGTCGGACAGTCAGATCAACACACACATGCTCTCAAAGCCAGCCCATAAAGAACATAAAGAGCAGCGGTCCAGGAGAAGATTTGCATGGCACCCTCTCCCCGGACCCACAGAGGTCCAGGTTTTGCAGACGTCACTGGTCGATGATCTTTGCTTTCTCTCCACCTCTCGGAGGAGGAATACAAGTTTATCATCCGGCTGGGGACGGAACGGTCTCCTCTGACGCTGCTCTCCTCCATCCGTCGGCTTGCACTCCACTTTGTGTCCTGTATGGTGGACATCCTGCTCAACACTTCTTTCTTGGATGATATGGGGGATCATTCAAAAAGTAAGACAGCTATTCTTCTCTTTCTAATCACTATCCTTGAGATTTATCATCTTAATATTTTTACTTTTATGCTTATTACTGATGTTCGGTCTGCTAAATTTTATATTTTCTCAACGGATGTGGATGTTTGCAGGAAAATGCCGCAAACTACGAGCTTTTAAAACCAGATCATCACTAACGAAAAACTACGAAACTACTACGAATTTTTTTAAGAATATATCGACTCAACTGGTGAACCATTTTGCCTTTAAACTAATTTATGGAGTCGGTGATATTTTTTGTTCCTATTATTACTATAATTTTCTAATATTCATGGAAACACATGTGCTTTGCACATCTCTCCACAAGGTGAAAGTGGGTTTAACAGGGATGCCGTGTGGATTAAAGACGCACATATTCGACGTAACATTCACACATTTCTTCCTCACAGAGAAGTCGGGAATTGCAATGTGTGTGGGCTGTGGAAGTCAGATACACGACCAGTACATCCTGAGAGTTTCCCCGAACCTGGAGTGGCATGCAGCCTGCCTCAAGTGTGCAGAGTGCAACCAGTATCTGGACGAGACCTGCACTTGCTTCGTGCGAGACGGAAAGACTTACTGTAAAAGAGATTATGCGAGGTGGGAGGACCGTAGAGTTTTGTGGATTTTTAACATGTCCCAATTCCATGTGTTAATAAATAGAAATGTGATGAGTAAATTGAGATAAAATCATCCATGATGGAAAACATATACGAAGGCGAACAAAACCGTTCGTTGTCCAAAATAAAATGGGTTACTTTTTTTCTTTTTAAAAAACTCCTTTTCTGTGACTGATATCAGCTATCATCTTGTATATGATGCCATTACATTACAATAAGTACATGATACCAAGTAATCTCCTTCTCAGGTTATTTGGCATCAAATGTGCAAAGTGTAACATGGGCTTCTGCAGCAGCGACCTGGTGATGAGAGCCCGGGACAGTGTGTATCACATGGAGTGTTTTCGGTGCTCGGTCTGCAGTCGACACCTCCTGCCGGGGGACGAATTCTCCCTGCGGGACGATGAACTGCTGTGTCGGGCTGATCACGGCTTGCTGGTGGAACGGGCCTCTTCAGGGAGCCCACTCAGCCCGGGGAACATCCACACCAGACCGCTGCACATCTCAGGTGAAATTATTATTTACTTGATTTAAAAATGAATTAAAATAAAAAGGTCTCCAAAATTATTATTATTATTAATCTTATTATTATTATTATTATTATTATTATTATTATTATTATTATATTAGTCTAATAATTTGATTGAGAAATTATTTAATCTCTCAGTATTTAACATTAATTCGTCTTTTGTCTAATTGTAAAGGAAAACTTACTGCTTAAAAATATTAATAGCCTAGGTTTTAAAATGTCTTTCTCTTTAGACCCGATTTCGGTCCGACACCCTCCTCATCACCGGAACCACGTTCACAAGCAGTCTGAGAAGACCACCCGAGTCCGGACGGTGCTGAACGAGAAGCAGCTTCACACCCTGCGGACCTGCTACAACGCCAACCCGAGACCGGACGCTCTGATGAAGGAGCAGCTGGTGGAGATGACCGGGCTCAGTCCCAGGGTGATCCGCGTCTGGTTCCAGAACAAGCGCTGCAAAGACAAGAAGAAGTCCATACTGATGAAGCAACTTCAGCAGCAGCAACACTGCGACAAAACCGTGAGTGGTCAGGTTTCAGTAAATAAAGGGTTTCAATAAAGTTTTATTATATTTATGGCAAATATTTGTAGATAGCTGCCGTTCCCAATGGCACGAATCAAATGACATCAGCTTATTTTCTGTTTTCTGTGTTTTTCTGTAGTTTTCATTTTTTAAGAAGGAAAAACTTTGTGAACAGTTGGCTATGCAATGTTTTTCCATACGTTTGCGAGAAGAACTGGGAAAAAAATGAATATAAATCCTATTGGAGGATAACCCAAGACAAAAAACTTGAATGTCATGCCACACATGTCACGTGAAATGATACGAAATTCTGTACAGACCAGATACTGCAGACAGTTACGATAAATACGATAATACGAATAAAAGTGCAATAAAAAGAAGTGAATATAAATAAAACATAAAGGAATTAAGGAAAATGTATTCAAGTCATAAAACGGTATTACACATGTTGCGAAACCTAGGATCATAAACCTTTAGTAATACGAGAATAGACCAATTAAAGTATTTCATAAAGCCTATTATTTGTTTCCAAAATAAAATAAAAAAAATGCAAACTGAGTGATAAGTCCAACTATTTTCTCTACTGCAGCCACCACCGCATGAACCAAACCTATGTTTCATGTTCATTTAAAATTTTATCCATCATCTTCTAATTTTCTTTTTTGTTTTGGTCAAAAATATATAATATGGGTTTGTGTGGAAATAAGACAGAGTGGCACAGGATCTTCAACAGTGTTTTTATTTCTCCTGTAGAATCTGCAGGGCCTGACAGGCACACCCCTGGTGGCAGGGAGTCCCATCCGACACGACAACACCGTGCAGGGGAATCCTGTGGAGGTGCAAACCTACCAACCTCCGTGGAAAACTCTCAGCGACTTTGCCCTACAGACCGATCTGGACCAGCCTGCCTTCCAACAGCTGGTAGGTTACTAAAACTTTACTACAGTTAGGTTTTGTTCAAATAAATGATGGGCTATTAAAATAAGGAATTTATCTATAATAGAAATAAAGATCAAGTCAAGCCGGTGAATTATTGCATGGTGATAATATTGTGGCTATTTATCTGATAGTGTAAAGATGAAAAAGATGCGTTTTGTGTCAACTTGACTGCTCAGAACGTGTAGACCTCCACTTGATAAACTACTGATAACAATAATGATGAGGTTTTGATTTTCCTTATACTTTGAAAAAGAAAGAAAGAAAGTAAGAAAGAAAAAGAACTAGTCTGCTGGAATTTGACTCTCAGGTATTCCCACATCCTGAATGTCTTCAACTAAAGTTTGTTAGAAACTGTTTGTGACTATAAGATCAGATTGTTTAAAATGAGATAAGCACACCGACCCTCCATGTTTCGCTCCTGCAGGTGTCCTTCTCTGAGTCTGGCTCTATGGGGAACTCATCGGGCAGCGACGTTACCTCCTTGTCGTCGCAGTTGCCGGACACTCCGAACAGTATGGTGCCGAGTCCCGTCGACACGTGAGGACAGCGGAGTCAGCTGGAGGCCCCGAGCTCTCGCTCGCATCATCTACAGGGCTGCGCAAAGACCCCGCTGACATTCAGTCGAAACAAAATAATAAGCGACCTTGATGGATTTTACTGCTGGATACATTCGGGTCCCGCATGGAGGACGAGGGGTCTGACTGCTCCCTGCACATCTAAGGCATTGTATCTCGCTGCGATGGATACACAGCTGCAGATGGACACAACGGGCCTCTAGCTGTAGAGGACACTTTGCCAATACCTGATCTGGACATCATGGGAATGCGTGATGAGACTGAAACACGTGAGCCTGTGCTGGAACTCTGAACGTCAATGGTTGCAGTATGTTTGTCAGGAAAATACAACCTGTGTAGATGTGCATGACCTGTAAGTCTCATTATCGACTCTTGTAAATTATTGGAACACATGAGAGATGCGCAATGGTCGCGTATTCTCCCAAAAAAATAAGTTATTATTATTATTTATTACGAAGACAGACATAGCTGATCCAATCAATAAAAACCGTTGATTATTGCATGCATAATCATTTTGTTCCATAAATATTCGGAAGACTTTTTAAAACTAGCCTATAGTTGGCGAAATAAATACTTTTCTACTTGAAATGCCGTTTAAAATAGGCTATAGATAAGCGCCAAGACTTTAGAAACTTCCTTCTGTAATGACAACTAATGAGAAGACAAATAACTATGAAAATAAATACCCCAAAATTCACATTAGGCCATCAGAAATTCAAGGTTTTAATTCTATGTTTTGTTTTTTTAGTGTGACAAATGAGTTTCTGAACTCTGGCAAGTAGTTCATTTTCGACACACTGCACAAGTCAGTGTAATCTACTCTTATATTTATTCTTTCTCAGTTTCTGAGCCAAGTGGATCGCTATCTGATTGCTGACAAGATATTATTAAGCATTTGGCCCATGAGTTAGGGGTGACTGAATCAGACACAATAGGCTGCTGCAGTTTGATTCGCCTGCTTGTGTGTTTTGGGGTTTTGAATGTTGACCTTAGCTCTTATTTCTATTATTACAACCCTCACATTGATTCAAAGCAAACTTGGCGTGATGTTGCTTAAGTGATAAAACGATAAAAGTGGTCTTATTTAGACAAAATGCCATAATGCAATACGCGAACCCGAAGCTCATGGCTACAAGTCTAGACAGAGGACAGGCAGCGGCGGCTGCTTATCTACATCTGGCATCACCTGCAAGGGATACACTGAGTGGACCCACAACAAAACCTGCAGCAGCAGCAGCAGCAGCGGTGCAGGGCTGAGGAGACTCCCAGCCTGCGGACGCATCCTGGCGTGTCCTGAGTTTATTTTCATTCCAGCAGGAATCTTGAGCGACAAATCGCCGCTGGACAAGAGAGCATGCAGGTCAAGCCGGCACTGACACACTACACCTCAACAATTTGTTGGGAAGGATAGACTTTTATCAGTGAAGGAAGTGGAGCCTTATTGAGGGGGGGAAAAAATAAAAAATCTCGTTAAGACCTGCAAACACGCCGATCCACTGGCTAAATATTCCAACTCTGCCAAAGATTGCAGAAGCAGCAACACACAAAGAAAATGGAAACAAGGGGGATATTAGGCAGGGAATTATATGCATAAAAATATATATATTTAATTTGCTCACCGCAAAGTCTATAAAAGTAATCATTTGGAAATATCTGACTAAAAACATGCAACAGGGCCCAGATTTCAAAATTAATGATTTAAAGCAGAACCTGAGGATGGGAGATAACTCAAGTAGTTTCACTTTGTTGAAAATGAAAAGGACAGTTTGAGGGTGCTTGTTTTATTTTCTTTTACTTTGTGGTCTCCTTTCAACAGATACACACTGAAGTTGTTCAAATAAAAATTTATTTGAAAAAATGATAACAAATAGGCACAATAATTTTATCCAAAAAGTACCAGACTTAAACATAAATCTCCAGTTCACTCATGTATTTTTCTATTTCTTTGAAATGTAAATTAACTATCAGTCAAACTGGTGACAACATGAACAAATTACCAGTATTAAATTTAACGTTGAACTCTCCATGTGTGGTGAAGTAAACAGCAATTTAAACATGTTCATGTCTGCACAGAATAAAACGGAGGAACAATATCATATACTCATAAGTATTTTATTGAACATAAAGGTAAATAACTCAATAAATTATATTAATTTTTAAGTTGCTCCTAACAAGAGAATAGAAAGACAAAGAAAAGATGTGAACTTGCAAATTATATCTGCAACTGAGCTTGTACTTGGCAGGATGAAGGCTAGAGATATTCTAGTCATTTACATTCAAAATAACTATAAACACAATCAATGAACACTAACAGTATGGATGAACATGTTTGGCAAATGATAACATACGGTAAATGTTACAGGATTATTGTCACTTTTAAAATGTAACCATTTCTGTCTACAGCACAACAGGAACAAATGGATGCAAATAGTTTATTCAGGCAGTAAACACGAATAAGACATTTTGTGCAAATTTTTCTTAAGCATCAATATGATTTCCATGAAATCAAAAGAAATGCAAGACCATATAATAAGGCTTCCTATTAACATCTGGAAAAAAAAAACAGTCTGAAAAACACAACATGAAAAACTAAGTCGCCAAGATAAAAGTAACAATCATAACAATAATAATTTGAAAAACAAAAACGAACTAGTGTCTTGTACTGGCTATAATGTGCTTTTTTTATTCTGTGGACAGTGTGCAACTCTATCACTCTTCCTGCTTCTGAAGAAAAAACTGCAGGGCTGAATCCCACTGATCTCTTGGGAAGCGGTTGGACAGTTCACCGTAATCCAGGAGCCACTGGAAAACTGAAGCGATGGAAAAGGATAACAAAATTTTACTGATTATCTGATAAAAATCCTCAATCCATAAAAACATAAACAACAACAACAAAAACAAACTATCACATCCCAAACACCAAAAAAAAAAAAAAAAAAAAAAAAAAAAAAAGTAGGAACTAGTCATGAAAACCACATTTTATCAAATATATAAACTTATTTTAGTTTTACAGAAGAGTTTAGCTTACCCATTCTACTTGTTTTATTGTCTGGATCCTTCTCGCTGCCAGCACAGTCCTAGGAGGAACGATAACCAGATTTAATACAGAGCTTAATACAGGTATATGCATCAATAATATCTGCATGTTTCATTGTGTCAGCTTAATTATGCTACACAGGGCCTAGAGCAGAAAGTTGTACAACACAGCAAAAAATCTAAAGCTTCTCACCATGATTTACTCAGAAAACAGAACTATCCAGGATTAACTTGCTCCACTCGAAGGAATGTTCCTGAGCTTAACTCAGATGAGGCCAGCAGGGCAGGACGCCATGCATTACTGCTTTGTTTGAAAGAAATGACAATAGCTCGTCTCCCTATTAATGGAAGTTAATCGGTGTCTAAACAGTGGTGGTTGCAGGGTGGCAAGGAGGGCTTGTTGTCAGAGGAAGATGAAGGAGACGAGCTGTTTACTGGGAGTTGAACCAGTGGCAGGTAAATCCACCGTGAAGGAATCCATTTATCTTTGTAAAGCCCTGCCTGTTACAGATTCACCAGCAGCCCAGATTCGCAGTTATCAATTAGCTAATGCAGAAGTAATGTTATTAACTTGTGCAATATGTGTAAAATTGACTCAGTTTGGTTATTTTATTTAGAGGCATTAAACTCTTGAGGTCAGAGAGCATTAAACGTTTTCCACATTTAAGAAGAAGAAGAAAAAAAACAGCACAGACAATTTCTGATCTTGACTTTCTGCAATAATAATGCATGACCATGTTTCCCCGTTTACCTGAATGAATGTGGCCAGCAGCACGCAGCTCATCTCCTGCTGTAGGATGACCTTGTTCTGAGAGTTGTTGTAGCAGGCTGAGATGAGGGATGGAAACAGGACTCTGATGAGGCGTGGGTGGCTGAAGTACTGGAAGGGCAGCTGACACAGTTTCTGCAGAACGCTGGGCTGGCGGCCAGACTGCACTATCACCTGGAACACACAGCGAGCAGGGCCAGTCAGTCACTAAGCAGTGGCACTGCTGGTTGTAAATCACTACTCTGTGCCCCTCCCACATGTAAATCTGCCACTACAACAACACACAAACAGCCATTAGGAGGAGACCTGGGGGGCACAGCCTCCCACTACACAATTACAGGCTGTAAAACACAGTGATTGGATGTTTTGTTGCAAAATGACAACAGTGGAGCTCTAACAGAGGGAAAATGAGAAATGTGAGCTGATGTCCTCATTAACCATTTTAACTTCACTTTCAGGTTTTGAGTTAATCTCTTTGAACAAGGCTCCAGCAGAGTAGGTTCAGGAGTGAAGCCCAGGTTTAGAGGGCTTCTGAGGTGCAACCGGGATATGAAGGGGTGGAGTTGGGAAGGGTGAAATAGAGGGAAATTGACCAAAAGCATTGCCACCCCCTGTTTGAGAAATGAGCAATACCATTAGCGTTATTCTCACCTCCTCACTCATGCACCTTCATATCCGGGCCACCGGCATTAAAACCAAATCACTCCCAGCCTCATTTGATTAGACAAAAGGCTGCAAGAGAGGAGGTCCCAGCCTGATGCTTGAGAGGAACATCAGCAAATGTCAGGGCCAGAGGGTCAGAATGTTAAATCCTGGCTGCCCTGCTTTACAGGGACAGACTGCAGGACTGCTGGCTCAACCTCAATGGAAACCAGAAGGTTGAGGTGAGGTCCCAAAGTCACAGTGACATAAATTCTCAAGATTTACAAGATTTTAACAATACACACTCTAATACGCTTCCATTGGCTCTCTCTTTGATAATGCACTCCAAGTTTGAGCAGCAGGATAAACAAAGTGATAAGTCACTGCTTTTATCGGTTCAAGGTGAAGCCTCTCAGAGCTGCCCTCAACAGCGAAGTTCAAAAGGACATTAAACAGTTTCATTTCCGATCTTCATTTGTTTAAGAAGAAAAAAAAAAAAATCCACAAGGTCAAACAGCCTGAACTGAAATGCTTTACAAATACTTGAAGATATGAAGAGCACCAGATTTATCAAACCTGAGATGTGTTAATTACTGAAGACAAGAGAACATGGGAATTATTTCAGTCTGGTGTGTTTTATTCAGTACACTACTGAACAGAAGACTAGTCTGTAAAACAAACATGAAATATGTCTAAGAGAAAGAACTAAATCCTGTCAGTTCCACTCGGTAAAATTTTTTTCTTAAATAAAAGAATTTTGGACTGACAAATCTATCCACTGAGGGAGGAAAAAAAGGCAGGCTCTGGTTGTTTTCAAATGAGGAGCTGCTTATTTTCAGAGCATGTAGTTTTAGAGCTTCCCTGCTACTTTTTCACCACTAAATCCTACATCCTCATAATTTTACCTTGCTTGTTGAAATGCTGCTCCAAGATAAATTGGCAATGGGAATGCATTAATTTATACAGCTAAATACATTAAAAAGTCAAAACTACAATTCTGAAAAAGCTTAACACATTCCCCTTTCTTGTGTTTTAATTCAGAGCATTTAAGCAACAAAATTTAACACCACAGAAAGTAGCTGGTGTTTAAGGTGGAGCTCTGAGGTGATTCAACCCACAAATCACCCCAGTGATCTCATAATCCTCTACCATGCATCTTCATTCCATCTTCAGCTGCTTAAATAAATTGTCCACCTTCAAGTGCCTGATGCAGAAAGACATAAAACAAAGGCTGGTGGCAGCGAGAGTCTGGAGGTAGATGGAGCGTCGTCTGCAAACTTCCTGGCCTCTGCCGTTTGAAGAGCAATGCAAAAGTCTGAAACTGCTTCCAAACAGTGACCGAGCCGCAGCGTAACTTCTATCAGCACAGCTGAGGAATCTGGAGCTTAGAGCTCCATGTCATAAAACTCACATCTAGCATCTGAATCTGTTCATCTGGTCCGCGTTTAACAGACCCTGTTCAAACTCAAGTGTCTTGGTTGCTCTGTTCTTTCTTAACTTCAGAGACCTGGCTTTTTTAACAGCTTTATGGTGGTTCCAATACATAACTTCCTCATTGTCCACAATGAAGACAAAGAGTGTGTAAAATTAACGTTCTGAAACAAATAAATTCCCAGGAAAACCTGGAGTAGAAGCACAAACCAAAATGCAAAGCAGGCACGGGAAAAAGAGTCCCCATGTAATGCCATTTAAATAAATTTAAGTGGCATTACCAGTCCCTAGCTGCAAAACAGAAATGAATCAAAGCTGCTTTCCTTAATGTGTGAAGGTATTTTTATTCATTATTTTGTCTAGACAGCCCAAACACCATGGGAGGAACCAGGGCTGGAGTAGGGCCATATATCTGACACTTGAATCCCCAATATAAACCAGATCCAGCGGAAAGCCTTTACTGATAAGACAAGCAGCACAGCGGATGACACAAAACAAAGTTGGTTAAATGAGCATTTAGTGCCTTTTTACAACTTCTATGATGGCTTCTTCAGATGAACACAGGATGCTGTGTAAACTGCCTTCAGCAGTTGAATGCAGACACTGACAAAGTCACACCAACTTCATGTTTAAGGTGACTGTCGGTTGTTTTAAAATGCCATGAAACCTGCTGTTGACACAGTAAAACTTAATAACTCTGCACTCATCTCTATGAACTGATGCCATCAGTCCATTCCAGATTCAACTGCTGATAACTCTGCTCTGAAACCAACCTGGTGACAGTGATAGAGACAAATGGAAACTCCTCACTGAAGGGTCTGCAAGGATAAAAATGTCCTCTGCTTCACTTAAGGCCAGTTGGACCTGTGTTCACCCTTGAAGGAGAGTGTAAATCATCTACAGAGCTAACAATCAGGCGCTCTCTTGCCAGTTAGTGGAGTGTGTATGTCAGTGTTTCTCTGCTTCTGTTTACTCTGCTGGGTGATGCAGTGTGTGTATTCCCCACTGCTGGCTCCCAGTGGTCTGCACGAGCTGCACTTACCCTGCAGGCAGTGAGGGCTTGGCTGTCTTGGCTGTAATGGACTGCTGAAGGAAGAGTTTCAACATCAGGTTAACAGGAATTACAGGTCTAAAGCTTGGCTTGGGCCTGCAGGGTGGAGGAAACGCCCTTACAGAGAATGGGAAGAAGAGGACTGACCCCGCAGATAAGGCTGAACCCTTAAGATGTATGTTTGGGATGTTTTGTATATAGACAATCCATAGCTCATAGGATGGTTACTGATATAAAGAAAACAGTTTATGTATTATAAGTACAAAGGAGTCCAGTGATTTAAGGATTCTCGTTGCAGGGAAACCAATGCCGCTACATAAAAACATCCGTACACAGCATGAAATTAAACCTACATCTATTTTCTTTACTGACATAAAAGCCTTTGTAAAGCACATTCTGCTTGCGTGTGGCCATTTTTCCATGTACCAAAAAATGCTCATGTTTTCTTAACATTTCCACACTCTGACATTGGTGGTGTCTTCTTAAAAAGCAAGCAGGAATCAAGTGGGTTAACATGTCACCAGTTTACAATTATAGTCCCGGCGGCAATATCATCCAACAAATCATCACTGTGGATGAATCATCAATGAACTCTGTAGTTAAAGACAAGGAGATTACCACCACATCTCTCTTCAGAGGGAAAAAGGAAGTGCAGTTACATGTCAGAGATGGAATAGATTTGTTTTGTTTGTTGGTCAGAAGGTCTCTACTGGTATACTTATCAGACAAAGAAACATATGGCTACATGGCTCAGTGGCCCCCATAAGCACAGATGTACTTATAAAAACACACAAGTGTACATGTGTCACTCTCCCAATAGTTTTTTTGTGTGACAAGGTGAATTATTCATGCAACCAGCGCAGAGGGAATACATCACAATGTGTAGAGCTGCTTCAAAGTTCTGCTTTTTATGAGCAGCTTTATTTCTAAAGCATATATATAAACAAAAGCTGGTGTGGCGACAGTGAATCAGCAGTCTTTGCGACTGCACAGGCCTCGGGTTGGGCCGCTTTTGTGTCTTGCCAATGCTTACATTAGCTTGAGAAAAGCTCAAGCTGCTCTAAATATTCTCCTTGACGCTATTCATCTTGGTGCAGGACTGAATGGACACGTTCCAGGAACTGGACCACTGGCAAAGATCAACTGCGTAAAGTTGTGTGGGATCTTGTTTCCTGACAATCTATACTCAAATATACATTTAAAAAAAAAAAAAAAATCCAAACATAAGGATTTTCTTGTTGGTTCTTGTTTGAGAAGGAAAAACAGATTTTTCATCAATTCAGCAACATTCAAATATTATATTTGCATAGCTGCTCTGTGATCGTAGCAGTGGGTGTAGCACAATGAATAGTTTGTCACAGGCTTAATTTAATCAGCTCTTACTCAATTATTCACTATAATAAGCTAATTGGATCTGCAATGACCAACAAATGCTAATTGTGCAGAACAAAATAATTAAATTGGATAGTAGCAGAGAGGAGAGCTACAGTGTCAGAGACAGGAGGAGACACTTTTAATTAGAAATAAAGAAAATTGGCAAATTAGAATCAGCATGAAGCCCATAAATTTTTGTGTTGAGTTTGACTGTGTGGGCATAAAATGGGATATCACTGACTTGAAGCTGTGGCTGCTGCTCGTGTGGGTCAGGCTTAGCTTACTCAAAGCCCAGCCAACTGTAGCATGGCTAATCAGGGGCCCGGTAGACGGGCCATGCATGACAGCCAGCTACACAGCAGCCAGGTCTGCTCCATCACATCCTGCTCACTTCCACAGAGCCCCCTAAGTAGATGTAACACCGGGGCAAGCACACTGCCCTGCTTTACCAGGAGGGAACAATGACTCACTTTGGGGGACAATGGACAACACACTGACCGAAAGCAGAAAGGTGCCAAGGCATGAATCTTTAAACAGGTGCTTTTTGTTACAATTACAAAACTACACCCTTTTTCTGACAAATAATACATGAGAAGAACAATAGTAAGATGATATCACTGGGCTCTTCTCACTTAATAGACAACTTTACACAAGTCAAAGCATTTCTTTCATGAAACTTGGGCTAAAACAATTGAATGAAAAAATGAAAGAAAATTTAAAGGTAATTTGCAACAAAATGCCTCGACTGATATATATTTTGATGTTTTAAGACAACAAAAACATAATAAAAATAATCACTTCTAGTTAGACTTGCAATAAAACTACAATAACTGAAGCCCTAGACATTTACTTAAGGGGTAAAGGCAACTATTGGTTCTATTTTAACTTTTAAGTGCTTTTCACATCTTATGTACTTTTACACCCTTGTTGTTTAAAAACAATTATTACCACTAATAAAACCTAAAATCATGTTTAGACCAGTTTTATTTACTGAACTGATCCTTTTGGTGTCAGTGTAGTTAGTTTACCTGGTTGTCAGGATGGTTAACAGTGAAGTATCCCACACAGATGATGACTTCATGCAGCAGCTCTTCAGAGGAATGCTGGGTACAGTACCAGAGCAGGGAGCTGACAATGTGTCGGAAAGCTAAAGACAGGCCCTCAGCTCCTAGAACAGACTGGACAGACACAGACAAACCACGTCAGTGTGTAGTCACAGTCATTGAACATAAATCTTGCAAAATTGTGATTACAGATCTCAACAAAATGATGCAAAGCAATAAAAGGTTATATGTTTAGCTGGTGGGAACATACATGGTGTAAGTGCATAAACAAATCAAATACAGTCCAACCATAAAACAAGCTAATTCTACTTAAAAGTGAGATGCTAGGAGGAGCTCAAAGACAGTATTTATTAAACATGTCAGTGTGACATAGCACCATAAGATCATAGCAATTTGAACTGGATGTTTGGGTGTGTTAGTGTTTTAACATCCATAAACACAATACCTGAAGAGCCAAATGATGATTTCAGGGTTCAAAGCTAAACAATGTGCTTTATTTTTCCATTTTTGCGTTTTATCCATCTACATAACTTGCTTCAATTAAAATAAAAACATTGTAATAAATAAATAAATTTAAATAAAAATAAATCTCAGTTTAAAAATTCAAAAACTTTTCACTTATTTGTCTATAAGTGACTTTGAAAGATCACTGATTTGTTGCAGCGATAAAATACAGTCATTTATGCTGCACAAGACTCTTGAAATTCTGGTCTAAACACATTTTGTGGAGCTGATGCAGAAGAAGAGCCGAGGTTCATGGTCTGAATTTTGATCAACCAACTGCTGCAAATGTGAATTAGCTGTTGAGGTGGAGTAATGTGAAAGACGAGGTGATTACAACTCTAAGCCAAAAAAGAAATATAATTTAAAATGTTCATAAAACTCTGGCGGTGAAACGCTTTCATTTCCAGCTGTTTTGAGTTGCCTGAATGTGGCGGGTCAGTGACAGGAAGCTGCTTCAAAGTAATTATCCCAAGGCATTAAAACAGCATTCTGGCTTGCTTCTGTGGCTTGCAGTCTATGCGGTGACTTAGCACAGTGAAGCTGTCACCCTCACCTCGGGTTGGCTAATGTATTGCCCTGCATACAGTGATAATCACTTGTGTTCCATCCTGACTGCTGACCCACTGGGCTCTATTCAACCCCCCCAAAAATGACCCAATGTCAAAGGGCACCTGTGTTTATGTTCACAGGTCAGCTTAGTCACGAGGAGAACAACTCCTCTTGTAATGGCTCTTAACAAAGGAACATAAATTAAAAATACATTAATCTACTCATAAAAACAAGTTTGTTAAACTCAGAGAAGATAATTAAAGTTTTGTGGATGATTTTATGATAGCCTGCTTTGTAACTTTGTAAATACTAATGTATACACTTCTTACTGAAAATGTCATTCAATAAAATATGTTTACTACAGTTATTCTCTGATACTCAAACAAGCATCACTCATGTGAAAAGTGAAAACAAAATGTAATTTGTACATTTTTGGATATTATTAGTAATACCTGGAAGGCAGATAGGTCAAGAAGGGCAAAACTGTTGAGGAAGCGGATGCCCTGCAAAGCCACCTGGATGACCCCAGGGCTGTAAGGCTCCTGACTGTGAGAAGACGACTCTGGAGAGAAACTGTGCAGCAGGATACAATATAGGGTGTGCACCACTCCCACCAGGTCAGTGGACTGCAGAAGGGCAGTCAGGCCTGTTGGGTCTTGGCGCTTATTGTCAAATATACTGGGAGCACTAGAGAGGAAGAGATGGGAAATGCAAGGTCAGCAGAAAAAAATAAGTGTTTATTAAAGACAAAGAATACTGGAATACACTATTTAGCAGTATATAACTTTAGTAAGTCATTTAAAGTATTTAGAAAGTATTTGTAGGTTTTTTTTTGCTGCTGGTGAAAAGAAAGTCTTTATCATGGCAGCTTTTAGATAACAGCCTAGAGAGAAATTTTCTTTAGGTAGGAAGTAACAACCTGTTAGCACTACTGTGTTATCTAGCTTAACTGACCATTGGTGGAGCACCAGGTTTGTGTACAATGTTGCATGGTAAATTGTAACACATCCGCCCTTGAGTTCATCTTCTGCTCTTTACATTCTCCTTATCCATTAAAGGAATAACAGTTAATCTTTTAGTATTTTTCATGTATCTCTATATTTTAACTTAACAAGTACAATTACCTGCCAGCCAGATGTATTAAAGACTTTGCTAACTTTTAAGATTGGGCCTTCCTCACCTACTCAACCAACAGTAAACGGAGTAATGCCAAGGAATGAAGCACATGACTGTAATTTTGAACTAGTAGCTTGTCAAGCTGCCTGACAAGGTGTTGAGAGCTCTTTCTAAGAGGATTTGAGGTGATATATTTGTTTGGTTCTGACATGAAGCCAACCTGTTAGGTGAAGGGATTGTAAAAATAATTTTTTTATTATACCATGGTCTGGGTGAATACTCGATTCTGATTGGCTGTAGGGTGTCCATTAAAAAGTGATAATGGAAACCTATAAAAGAAGAAAAGGAAGAATAGCCTTATTACTGTAAATTATTGTGCTGGCCAAATGCTAGTTAGTAACCGTGGCAACAGAAACTCAGACGTCTTGCTGGAGACACACTAGATTATGTTTTTGACGTCGCATTGCTGTGAAAGCAGCTTGCAGGCTTATTGGGCTCCTTCAGTCCAGGAGGGATGAGAATGGAGCAACATTTCGCAACCAGCAGTAGTAGTCAGGGTTCACACGCGTTAAACTTCGTCCTTCAAACGCCACTATGGACATGCCAGTATCTTTATGAAATGTCAAGATCAACAGCAATGTTGCATTTAATTTTAAATAGGTTGTCGCCTGTCTTTCTCTCTTGATTACCTTACTTACTGAATGGTGGATAACATTATAAAAATGATTTAGAATCGACTTACTTGCTTGATATACATTTAATGATCAGAGTGAATGGTGAATAATATTTCTTGCAATAAAAACGATGTAGGAAAACTATCTGTGGACTTTGACTGAAACAAAATGTTGCATCTTCCTCTGGACAAACACAAGCTGTAAGAGCTGCACCCGCCCTCTGAAATGATTCTTTGTGTCATGTAACATAATGTTAAGCAATCTTCTCCCTTCCCTCCACTGATCAGGTCTAATACAACAGCTGCGGCCGACCGAGCTGCAGGTTCTGTGTCAGAGTCGGTGTTCTGTCAGTTTAGCATACATTGTCAGATCAGCATACGTATAGTGCAAACCGACGACTGCACCTAACCCTTCCCCGCATAAGCATTAACGCAATGTATGCTACTCTGTTGCATATGCTAAACTGACAGAACACCGGTTACTTTGGCAACGCGTCACAACGAGAGATATTAAATAGTTCACTCAGCCGTTTCTTGTGAAAAACTTATGATTTTAACAGTAAAAAACATTAATAATTTATTTAATATTTATTTCTTTCAAAAGTGACCATGTAAGCAGGATAATGCGTTTTGCGTCGGACGGTTCCCGCCTCCACATCATCCATTAATTTATGATAATGGACACCTCGAAGGGCATTATCCTTTACTTATAGAACAGTTTAACAAACAAAACCAAAACCTATTTATTTACTTTTTTAATGTGAATTAGTGGTATCTGAAACTTCATAAGGTAATCCAACCACAGTAACAAGTACTGCAATAATAAGAGTGAGAAAAATGAATGAAACAATTACTCTACTTTCTGGAGGCAATGCAGACTCTGGTGAAAACTTTCAGCTAATGCAAACAGACAATTTAAGACTACCGCAGCAGGAAAATATGATTTGCAGACATGTAGAGTGGAGGGTGGGTGACCTCGAGATGGAACCTACAGTGCATGCTGATACTTGATGTTAGCCAACAGGCTTTGCATGAAATACGCTGCTAGGCAAGAACACAGCCCCTTAATACCATCATAATCCCCTGACACAGCAACTGGCATGGTCCAAATTTTCTTCTGGCCCATTGAGCATTCTTGTATATGATATACAAATAGTCTTAGCTGAACATAGCTCACTTGATGGCGCAGTGATCACAGAGTCACTGAAGACTGCATTTTCTTATGAGAACTTGTAACAAACAGATTTAGCTGTGCCATAGTTCCACTGCAGCACGAGGCAATGGATTATAGTTTCTGCAGGATGGACTACTACATTCTGTATATGAACTTAAATACATGAACATTATTTCATTTTCCTGCTCTGCATGGCATGAAAGAAATACCTGGCTCTTTTACTGTGCTCAGTAATTCTTTTCCTTTGAAGACAGAAATTGTGGTGCTGATGTCCCTTGGTGTGACTGTGTGCTTAGCCTCTGTCAGCGGCGCCAATGAACCTCTTTGAAAGGAGGTCACCGTAGAACATGTGGGTGGGCTCCCCCTACGCTGCAGGCTAAGGTTTACGGTGAGTGACAGAACACTGGGTCAAGTAGATGCCTATCTCTATCTGTAGAAACGACAGCTTACCCAGCTCGCTGGCTGGAGTAAATGTCCTGCTGACTGATTACGGAGGAACCACATTCTTTGTTTGAACAACCATGAGCTTGTCTTTATGGGTCCTAAAGTACTAGTGACTCAGTCTCTGTCATTACTAGCCCCAAGAGTGACATGTACCTTTGTCAGATGAGAGTATAAGAGATCCCAAAGTTTTGTAAGATGTGTGATAGGCTCACCGTCCGGTTATGACAAAGCACAGCTTACACATGCTGTGCAGCAGAGCTGAGGCTTGTTGGAGGAAAGCCGACATCTTGGGGTGCTCGTCTACAGGAGCTTGGACCGACAAGAAGCACCCGTACAGCTTGTCAATCAAACCCATGTTTACCACATAGCTGGAATAAACAGACAGGAAGATTATAAAAAAAAAGAAAGAGAAAAAAAGGGAATTACATAGTGTATTGCATTTGCTCCAAAAACAGGCTTTTTCTTTTTCTTTGTAAAAGGCTCATCTCACACTAGCAAACAAAGGCCTTTACTGTGCATACTCCCACAGCACTGCAGCTGAAAGCCAATACCTCACCTAAGCCCTCCACCCCCCGCTATTACTGTGATATCTTCAATTTGTCTTTGCCAATGACAGGACTCATGATCATGTTCCCTGTACTCTTTCAACCACAAATCACTTCTAATAGTGTCATTAGAGAGCTGTTGTGGCCCCTGTGCCAGCCCAGCTCTGGACCCCTGACAGTCTGCTGACCTGGGGCTAGTCTTCTAGAAGCTTCTGGTATGCATGGACCTTTGAGCATCGGCAGCTTAGGAAAATCTAGAGAGCACTTCAGCTGCCAATCAAACCTTTCAAGTTTTAGTTGTTTTGAAGTCATTTGTCTCATCAATGTTTCACTATTCACTTCTTTTACATTTTCTTTGTTAGACCCATCAATCACTGTCTTCTTAAAACCGATTATTATGACCATTTACAACCTGCACTGCAGGTCATCTGACATTTTCATCCCATTGTTTTGACTTTTATCCTTTTCCACAACTTTAGTTGGGCATGATACATTTTACAATTATGATTAAACCTGCACTTTACAGCCATACTTAAGCCCAGGTAAAGAACTCTGTTACTCTTTTTCAACCAAAGCCTTTCCTGTGCTGGTTTAGGGTCTGTGCTAGAGTCAGGTTTAGGTTGGTTATATATAAAACAACATAGCCAGTTCATAGTCAGAGAGATAACAAATACTGTAATGAAATAATTTTAAACATCACTTGCAATATGTCTGAACCTCCCTTAGTGCATTCTGAATATCTGTAGAGGACTATAACACATGGAGACAATTCATCTGCACACCCTGTCTTGTTTCTTCTGCAAAACAATAGCTTAAAATCATCAGTATACCTTATAAAATATAAAAAAAAACAATCAGTGTTAGTGAATACACTGGCATTTCCAAATGTTGGTCTGTACTGATGAACACTGATACAATTAGAGTTTATATAATGTAGTTTGAGCTGGTTTCATAAATACCAGCTGACAATATTAAAACTAAACTAACTACTACTACTAACTAAAATGTTAATAAATGAAATGGCAAACATGATTAATAAATTAAGTTGAAAACAGTGATTAGGAATGTAGTTCTATGTGGTGGTATTCACAAATACAAGTGGCCAATATCAAAACGCTAAAACACCAGAAAAATGAGAGTAAAACTGGACTCGTGTTCTTCTGCTGATGCTTCAACTTCGCATCATGTTTAAGCTCAGTTTTTTATTTCTTATCTCATAAAGTAGATCCTACATTGGCTCCTGTTTTTAAACATTATGGTCATAATAATTCAGTTGATATGGCTGGTCTCCATAAATTCACCCCAGACTCCGATGTGAGAAGTTCCTGGCTCAGCAAAGAGTTGGTGCAGCAGTAGCATCAGTATTACATGGCTGAACTCAGTGGTTAGGTAGACAAACCAGAAAGAACTGGTTCCAAGTTAGTCACTGAACCATCCCTGGAAATGCTTTGGTGGAAAATCTCTTGTGCTGAAAGCTAGTCGATTAACCATTAAAATGTGATTTGTGGACTTCTGTGGCTTTAGTCATATGTAATACACTTACAGTACTGAGGTGGTACCACTCATACACTGGTATAGAAAATATGCAGCTCTTTTAGATTAAAACCTGATTTCAGATTTTGAAGAGCAATAAATAAAATTCAGATTGAACTGGCTCCTTATACATGTTATAGTAGAGTTATTTAAAGAGGCAAGAAATTGAGACGCTTTAGAATCATTAACAGGTGAACCACAATAGACTCATCTGAAAAGCTAGAAAAGCTTCACACCTCTACCAATTGTGTTTCATCACATGGGCACAAATTAAAAACACAACAATGAGGCACTGAAAAGCAAAGGGAGAAACTGGAAACGGAAAGAAGGAAATGGTCATCATCTCTCTACGTGATGTATAGCCTGGTGCAATGGGAGAGAGGTGCAAAAGCTGATAAAGTTTTGATCTTTTGTCCTTCTTCCCATACAAATTAAAGGGTAGTTGATGTAAATCTTTGGTTTGTACTTGGGATTATCAGTCTGACGACACAATTTTTCTCAGGCACCCCTTGTCTCTGGGGTTACGACTGGGTCACTCGATGAGATTGGTGGGCCTGTGCAGCTGCTCTGTCCAGATGAATCATGGCTTGTGGGAGGGATGGTGAAAAGTTACACTAGTCCACAAGGCTTCATGATGCTGGGCCTGCCTTTCCTCATGATCCACATTTCTCCATCACAACCCCACTCCTACAGCCCAGACCCACATTGCTAGCATAAACGCCAGGTCCAATGGGACTATTCAAAGCTTTGGAAGTGCTCTTTGTTTATACTACTTTGTGAACCCCCGCTCAGAAACCGATTTTACTTAAAATGTGGTTCTGAACGTGCAGAAAAAGTACATGCTGGAAAGATGCCAGAGTACACCTCATTCTTACAACTACTCCCATTCTAACAAGACACCACCTGGACCATTTCCAGGTAATCTGACATTTTGTCAGCCTATTCTTTACACATGGCATGCTCTTGAGGAAATGTGAGGTTGACCAACTCTCTACCCAGTGAAGAGGAGTGGAAGAGGGATGTACTAAAAGAGGTAAAAAGGTTGTGAGATGAGAAAAAGAGGTGCCATGTAGGAGTGTGAGCAGCAGTTTGAGAGCTGCATACAGCACTGGAGGAAAAATACCTGATTAGATCTTGTGCACGGGTGTTGAAGGAGTCTGTGGCAGAGCTCTTGACCTTGGCATCTGGGGAGGAAATCCGTGTGTTTTCGCCTTGCCCCAAATCAGAGATGTGCGGCCACAAGGACTCTAAGATCGTAGCAATGGCCTGAAGTAGGCCTGTTGTCAAACCCTCAAAAATTTGTTTGTTTACACTGCGCCCAAAAATGGACTTGTCTTCATCTGGGACGTACAGCTGTTATAATGGAAGAAAAAAAAATAGGTTAACAATAAATACATAAAGAATATAATCTAGACAGTAATAACCTTAATACAGTCACTGCAACAAAAATCTGACAAGTAAATATTAGAAATATTAACATAAAATGTTCAAAGGTAGAAAATAAAAACAGATCAACTTTCCTTTTGTAATGAACTCTTTAAGTAATTTATATAATACAAAATCTATGCTTAAATGTCTTTGTGCTTAAAGAAAATGGCTTTACAGCTTAGCCATTAAACTAAAACAACCTAACCGGTTTATTTTTCACAAGCTTTAGGAAACAAATGAGTACGTAACACCACTATAATAGCTACAATAAAGGCACACAGTGGCTATTTTAAAGATTTCCTCAACCACTCAAAGCTGGTGTAAATAAATAAAGATGTTATCTAAACCAGCTGCATCCTGATAGGTTGAAAGCCTGATTAAAAGAAAAATAAGAGAAATTAAATACAGTATTTCTTTTCATTCTGAACTTCATGACAAACACAAGTAGAGGTCAACATTTGAAATATACTGCCTCTGTTTTGTGCAAAAGCTTGAAAAGGTAAAACATTCCCATTTGGTCTAATAGTTGAGGTGAATGCTGACAGCATAGGTAAATCCACAGACATTCTCCACAAATCTAATTAAATGGGGACATTCTCATATGGCAGTCTAACCCCCACTGCTGCACTCTATTGCTCACACACACGCATACCAAATACGTGCACGCCTATAAATAGAATAACAAAGTAAAGCTGTGTTAAAATCATAAGTTGTAAACTACATCAGAACTCACCATCAAGGACAGAAAAGGAGCAATAACAATTGTTGAGCTCAGTTTTTAATTTGCACTTAACTCAGGGTAAAGAGTTAGTTCATCTCCTGCAGTGCTGCTGGATATGTCCGTCAGCAGAGCAGCTGCTGGGTTATGTTTTATATAAACTGGAGCATACAGAATAACCTCTCCCTCTGTGCCCTTAGGAAATATGACTGCTTTGGATTGGAACTCGTCTGAAGAAGGAAGCCCCAGTAGAGTTTGTGCATGCACCACAACCCTGGGCCTGTGCCTTGTCCTGTCTGCGTTGTGAGTGTAGGCGGCCCCGGCGAGCCGCCACTGTTGGATGTTTGGAGTGAGCTGATGTTTACAGTCCTTCTAACAGAGTGCTGAAGGATATGAGCTGACATGTCACCGCAACGCAGCCTGCCTGGCTGACTGTGCTCTCACATTCCCTCTGTCAGGAGGCATCTATGGAGAAGTTGGGCAACTGTTTGTGACTCGTTAGTTTGTGTCTTGCTCTGTCTTTCATTAACACTATGGTGGTAACAGAAACCAGCAAAAATGCCATGTTTTTTCTGCGGTAAAAGCAGTGTTAATCAACTGAAACGTGAAGAACACTAGAAACTGTTAGCAAAAGTTATTGATTTTTAATAATATTAACTTATTTAGCATTTATTACCAGAAACATTTCACAATTATTAATACAACATTAATGTGATTATGGGGTAAAGAAAAAAGGGGTTATCCTATCTTTGGAAAAAAAATGTGTGAGCAAAGAATTTTTGGGGGATTTTGTCATCTCTGGTACATAATAACATTACAGGTTCAGATAAATCTCTGTAAACAAGGGGATGAGGCTGAAAACCAATATGGAATAGTTATCTTTGGGTCCTCAGGCAACACTGCATTAAAAACAGACATGATTCTATAGAGGAAAACACCACACGGTCTAAAACACGCCAATAAAAATTAAATAAATAAATAAATGCAAGTTGGACATATGGAAAAAACAAAGAAACTTGAGCTCATTTAAGAAACACCAAAATAAAAAAGAGGAAAACTCATTTAATCAAACGATTTAAAATTCAGAGAAATGAAAAATACTTTAATAACCTCAGAGGTAAATCTTAATTTAACTATCACTATCACAAAGAACAGCTGGGCCATCCAGTTTGCTGTCACCCCACAGTTCCAAAGCCAGCTAAATGTAATATTACATTAGTGTAAATGACACTGGCAACTTGCACACTAGTGAAAACCATTGGTGCTAAACCACCTTTTTCATGTTTCAGAGCAAGACGTACTGCCATCCAGACCACATCTGTTTCAAGCAGAGCTTTGTCCTTTTCAGCAGACAATGTTAATCTATTATTTGTACAACTAACAGCCTGGCTTATGTGGTCAAAAAATAAAGTCCAAAAAGATGATGTCAGCAGAAAAGAGCACTGTTGTTGACATGCCACAGACCAAAGCTTTTTGTTTTTATTTTTTCCAAAGGTGTTGATCAAGTAAATTTTTTGTTTATCAGAGCATTTTGTTGTTATAAAAATATCCACTAGCATATCAACTATCATGTTACATAAATGCTCTGGGATCCAATGACTTACTGTCAGCTGGTGCAGCAGCAGGTCCACAAGGAGAACTATCTTGTTGCTAAACAGCACATAGGAGCAGTTGAAGATGCAGCAGGAACAAGCCAGATAGTAGACATCTACAGCAGCACAGAGAGATCTAACACAGAAAGATGACAGAACATTATTAATAACAGGTTTAAAATAAAACAAACCTCAGGGCATGTTCCTTCTCCCCTTGCAACTCTTTAAAGAAACACTACCACTAGGATGTAAATGTGACCTGGGCACTGACAAGACTATCTGCAGGCATCAGGAAACCAAACACACTTTTCTCTATTTGTGCTTCCTTAAGGGTGCAGTTTGTCTTCACTAGTCAAAAGTATCTCACTGACAGGGAGAGGTAGGAAGCCGATTCGAGGAATAAAACACTCATATCAGCTACTTAATGTGGAGACTCCCCTCCGAAGCCACCTTCAGAGGTGCTGAGTGCAATCTCCGTCCCATCTTGGCAGAGATGGTGCAACATTTCCACTGGAGAGATAAAACAATTTCTTCTAGAAACTCTTTCCAGCAGCCAAGCAGCCCCAGGCAGCAGTCAGTGCTGCGCCACTCGGCATGCCTCTGTATTTCGTCTGCTCTAAAACAAGCCCCAGAGAAGATTAATGCTTCAGATAACTGACCAATCATTCTGCTGTGACTGCTACTCCCCCTCACCCCGTTTCATCAGTTAATATTTTCTGACAACTGTATATTCTAGCCATTGGAGGAATAGCGTGTCCTATCTGCTCACTGGAAGAATGGAATCCCCCTCTCCAGCGGCTAAAGTAGGCCATGTTTACTTCAACTGGTAAACATTTTGATATCTACCGAACCTTCACATCTGCTGTGCGTTTTTACTCGAAGCACGTTGGCATAGTAGAGTTAAATACATTAGGTGAAGGTTCACCAAAGTCTTCTCTGTAGTCCCCTCTTTGCTTTGCATTTGCACTGAGGAGAGCAGTCATTTTGGCGTATCATTATTGACCTAGCAGAGTAAAGCTGTCAAGACAAGGAATGTGGTGTTAATGTGAGAAGCGAGACATTTTGACTGATCGGCTAACCTTTAAATCAAACATGAAAGCTCAATTCTGCCCACCTGAAAACGATAATCATGCACTTAGAAGAAAAATATCACCTAAAAGTCTGCAAATCATTACACTTCTGTATGAAACATATATTGACAGTTACTTTACTAAATAATGAAAACAGGAAAAAAAACAAAATTAATGATAAAGTGCACTATTAAGAAAGAATGTTTGAAACCAGAGGCTTGACAACATGAACCCAACCAGCCAATGTTATGTGTGCAACCTTATAGTATCAGATTCTCACACGCCCTGATTCTTGAGTGACGTAAGATACAGATAAGCTTCTACACAAATACAGAAATGACTATTTAAATCCGCCTGAAAATAATATATAATTATGCTTCACACAGCTTATGAAAAACAGTCATAGCAGCCATGCACATTCCTCTAAAGGGCAAGAGTTATTTTAGGTGCCTTAAGTCACCATTGTGTTATTTGAGATTTTACACTTGTTGAGTACAATGGTACGGTTATCCTGTGATCTATCAGCGATTAAATGGCAAAGCAGGACAGGATTGATTACTGTTAAAGTGTTTTAGAATGGCTAGATAAAGTTCATGCTGGTCAACGGCATTCAGGTTACACTGAGACTCGCCAAAGTTTTTTTTTTTTTTTTTTTAGTATATGTCAGGGAGTATTTAATTGTTCTTCCAAGAAAAGGGGGGAAAAATAATGACATCCTTATCTACTTCTCAGCTATTTGTAAACATACTTTATTTTTCATACTTAACTTTGCTCAATATTGTAATATGAAATGTGCTGCTTAGTGACCACATACACAAAAGACGATCCTGCAATTCTAGTGCTTAAATAAATTAAATAAACAAATAATACATTATATCCTTCAGCCTTTTACCCTCAAGTATGCCGACTGCTGCCAACAAAAGATTAAAATGCATTAAAAATTAAATGTAAAAAGGAGTCACTGTGATTTACCGTAATATCTCCTTGCTTTTTGTGCTCAGAAGTTCCCATTTGACAGCTTTGCCATAGAATTCACTTTGATTAGTATGATAAGAGAAATTGTACCTGTTGGTTTGCTCAACTTTTACAACTTTCAAAACACAGCATAACAACAAAATGCTCTGTTCATGTTAGCAAATGGTGAACTGAGTTTTGACAGTGCTCCTTCTGACATAATTGTTTGGTGTATCAACTTTGGGAGTTCAAACCCTATGACAGACTTACATCCTCTCCAGGAAGTACTCCACATCCCACCTAGACTCAAACAGAGTAGGCAGAGTTTTTGTACTTCTGTCCTTATATACATGAAACTACCAAATAATAATGCCATAAAAAATGACTGAATGGAGTGAATTCAGTTTTTGAAGAGAACAGATTGAAAAATCATTATAAAAATACTATTTTACACTTATAACAGTTTTTTTGTGGTTTTGTGAATGAATTCAAAGCATGGCTCCATTTGTCTCCCTGACCCAACTACCTTGTCCTAATTAAATCACTTGCCGTCTGGCATGACAGATCGAGCCCTAAGCTCACATGTAATGAGCATGCAATTGCTTCGTAACACGGCTAATCAGGCTTGTCTTTGGTCATCTCTGAACAAATGAGGAGGCTGTCAAAAAGGATGTTTGAGTTATGCCCTTACACCAGCTTGTACAATGAACCATCACAGTAATCTGTCTTTGGTTTCCTCCCACCTAATTGAGCTTGATGAGCATGACACCTGATAGTGCGACCTCTCTGGGAATCCTTCTATATAAAAGGCCCTTCAATGACAGCTCTAGTCAAAGATTTTGAGGAACAATTTGTTAAAGTGCCACGCCACCCTTTCTCATGTTGCATAAAAACTTCATGGGGATTGACATGTGCCAGTCAATGTAAAATGCTAAGCCTACACCCACACACCTCTATGGATTTCTCCTTACAGAGAGACTGCCACTGTCTACTGACCTCAACCATTATCTTTTTTAGGGTAACAGTGATTTGAAAACAGAAGCAAAAAACTACCATTACAAGTTTTAAAAGGGGGACTTGACAGAGGGATTAAATGCTGATAGCCAGATCAAGAGTGACAGCCAGACACAAATAATTAGGCAATGTAATGTGCTCTCTTACATCAACAGGGCATACCTTTGACTGCAAATATCTTCAGTTCCATAAAGAAAGGAGGCTAAGACGTTTAAAAAAAAAAAAAAAAAAAAAAAAAGGGGTACCTGTCCAACTGAGGCTCTTCCCTGGTAGCTCACAGGCCTATACACGATAAGAGGGAAGTTTGTTGGGGGGAGGCACAAGCACAACTCATTCACAACTCTGCATTAAAATTCCTAATGTTTAAAAAGAAGATGAAACTTGGTGGGGGAAGGGGGGGCAATTAAAAAAAAAAAAGTCACACAGACTTAAGTGTCTGGGTGATTCTCTGGAATAAATCAGAACTAACAGCAATAAACACCATTTCCCAGCACTGAGATGTGTGGTTGTGGATTGTGTCAGTCTTTCACTCCAGTCCATTTATAAATGGCTAACTCTTCGTTCAGTTGACAACAGGACAACAAGCATGTAAAAGGCTCTTTATGCTTTTTGTCACTGCCTGAAGTTATCAACCCTGAGATCTGTGCTCCTCAACCTGAGTCTCACATTCCTCGCCCTTTCTGTGCGTTTCCTATGTGTGCAGTCAAGCCTGACGGGAGCAGCGCTGAAGAAATCTGACCAACTTCCAGATCAGGTTGAGCCCCAGCCTCTTAAACAGGGGAAGAAAAAGAATCCTAAGCCAAAATAAAAGGTGAGGAGCAAATCCATTTCCTTGTGCTGTCAAACAATCCCTTCATTCACTGCTATCTAAATGACATTTAATTTGATTCTGCTGTTGATTTCCCTGATACCCTGAGTGCTTCCAAGACATCTACTCTGGCTGTTGTGCCACACTGGCCAGGTATGAAAGAGAAGAAATCTGATGAGCCGTCACACAGTTCCAGTCACATGAGTGTGCACACCAGCACACGCATACACACGCACACTTTCACAAATGGTGGAAAACATCCTGAAATAAAACCACAGGTAGCAGGTTAAATTTCACAGGATGCACCAGGTCATGTGAGACAGTGGTGGAAATATAAATTGGGTTTACTGGAGCTCACCTGTTACCATCTTAGTTTTGTCTTTGTAAGAATATAAAGGAAACTAAAAATGTGAATTATGATAAACAAAATATAGGAAGATTAATTATATTATTTGAAATTATTAAAAAAATATATTAGAACATATAAAACCTTATACTGAGACAAAAGGAGCACTGTACATTAGACAAGCTTTTGGCTGTTATCGGTGACCCCCACTGAAGATGGAAGACAAAACATTTGTAGTCCAAATATGTGAAAACAAACATCATCTTTCACATTGTTTTTTGTTCATTTTTTTTTTTGACGGTAAAGAAAATGAAATGGTCACAAAAGAAGTAAATAAATAAATTCATCAATTGATTTGCTCAGTACAGATGAAACTGCTTAAAGGGTAAAAAAAAAAAAAAAAATATTTCCACAGAAAATACTGAAAAAAAAAATCAATATGCTGCTGTTAGAGAGGAGGATAGGATGAAATGCATACTGATAATGTTTTTGTTTAATTACAGCACAATTAACAATAGAGTTGTAACAATTAGTAACTGATTAGTCAATAGATATTTAATGACTTTTTTTTCGCAATTTCAAACTTAATTATTAGCACCATTTTTTTTAAATCAAAAATATAAAAACAACACAAATTAGTTCTTTATTATTAAGAAAACATCTCTTTGGACTGGTAAGAGCTTGTAGAGAAAAACAAATAAAAAAAGAAAGATATTCATTTATATCCACACTAAATAAAATTGACCATGTTAATTGATCTTAAATACCATGAATATGATTAACTAAGCAAAATAATCACCATAATGCAAACTAAGTAAGACTGCAGAACTGCTAATTAATACATTTGTTCATGCCAACATTTGGGATGTTCTTGTGCCTTTTGTAGGATGTCAACTATCCAGCTGAAGTTAATGATGGCAGCTGCATAAACCCTGATCTACACACTCCAGCGACCACAGGGTTACACCAGAACATTAGCGGAGCCTCGCAGAGGAATTAGCTCATTAATGTAATGGTAACAAGATGGAATCAGACTCCCTGGGGAGAGATATGGCAGGAGCATCTCGGCAGCTGCCTTTTTTTGTAAATCACTCTGCTTATCTGGTGGGAGGAGGTGATCAATACGGCAGCATCACTGTAAACAGATAATGTAGCGCACTCTGGGGCTAGCGTCTGTAAAGCTGCCCATTAGGCCACACAGCAATCCAGATGACAGATCTTGATAAGCAGACAGCCGGGCTGCGTCCTTGGTTGCATCTTGTCATGAGCTGGATTGACCTGACTGACACAGGAGCACACGGTGACCACTCCTGCTTTTTACAGTAAAGAAACTTAAGACTACTGAAAGTGATGCGTGGACCAATAAAAAATATAAAATGCCAGTAGTGTACATACACAGTTGCATGTTACAGAGTTCTGATATAATTTATTACAGGGCACAGCAAGCTTGTGCAGAGGTTAAGTAGTCCAAACTAATTTTATACGGACTGAACTCAATTACGAGAACCAAACAGCATCAACGACACAAGCTGAACAGACAAAACAGGTGAACTGAAATTCAGCTCACATAATGCTTATCTATGTAACTACTGTTAATCTCATACTCAATTAAAACTCCTCAAAAGTGAATTGTAGTAAGAAGAGTAAAAAATGCATTATGAAATTAATGATAATCTATACTTCACTCGAGAGTTTGCATAAACAGTAAGAATAGGACAGAAACACATGGGCCTAGTCTTCTCTGCAGCATGGCAAAGAGGAACCCTATGCCAAAGAGATATCAAGTGTACTAAAGTGAACACATCACACACAGATCTGCATGCACACTCTGCAAATCCACACTTTGTGCTGGAAGAAAGACTCTCTGTTTGAGATTATATTTCTTCCAACATTGAAGTCTGCTTGAAATTCCCTCAGACTGAAATGGCTGAGAAAGAGACTACGAAAAAAAAAAAAAAAAAAAAAAGTAAAAAAGGAGGGGGAAAAAAAAAATCAATACACATGCAATGCCCTTTAAAAGCCTTATAAATATAAGAAGCATTTGTCCATTAGCAGAGACTCAGAGACCAGTAAATGCTAATGAATGGGAGCACAAGGCCATTCAAGTCCATTACAGAGTCCCACTTGTGAGCACAGCAGCCCCTCTGAGGTTATCTACTGGCAGGCCAGGCAAACGATAGACCTACAAGTCAAAAATACTCTGAACTCGAAATGATAGATGTGACACATATGTTTTGTCTGAGTGGAGAGAAAAGAACAAACACAAATTGATTATGGAAATAGGAATGCTTCCCATCCCTTTAAGCACGGCGCAGTTATACATTAATACATTTTTAGAGTATTTATTGAGGTGAAGCAACTATAAACAGTAATAAAGTAGTTCTGTGGGGATTAACTCACTGTCTTTATGCGATTGCAAAAACAATCACGAGGAAACAAAGCAGCGCTGTCAGTGAGGTCAGTGAAAGAAGTGACAGTGGGACGAACCAGAGAAAAGGCAAACAAACTGTGTGGATCATTTCAAATGTAACCAGTGGATTTCTTTGTGGCCTTTAGACACCCAAATTTGCATTTAGCTTCAGCTGAGAGATTAAGGCTTTTACTGTCACTCATAAATAACTGGGTCTTTTGCCACGTTGGAGTAGGTTAACAAAAATGGAATGGGCCTAAAAATGCATAATTTTCTGTTTGAAAGCATTTATAAGCAGAAAAATGACTGCATAGCTGTCCCGACATGGACAATGACCCTAAATCTAGACTTTCTTCTCAACAAGATCACATTTAGACAATGATAATGACTCCACAGGTCTGAAAGCTGAGTGGTCAGTATTTCCAAAATCAAACAAACATCAGCTGAAGAGACAGCTCACCCTGCTGGCTTGAAACAGAAATTTGATTGTGTCATACCAAATAAACTTGCTATCAAAACCATGTTGAAAAGCAGCAAAACAAAAAATGACAAAAACAGAAAACCCTCTTTGAAAGGGTTAATGTAATCATGTTAATAATGTAAAATTGATTAATAATAATTATTAAAACATAATAAAAATTACAGTGTGGTGACGATACTCACTTGAGAGGAATACGGGGGACTGCAGTGGGTGTGGAAGCAGCAGTGATGACCTGCAAAATTTGTTCCAAAGCAGACAGGCCACCGCCCACTTGGAAGGCCACTTGGTCTGCATTGTTCTGTTGAAGCAAGGACACACAGAGAGAGAATCAGAGCCACAGTCAGGGGACACCGAGCAGGGGGTGGACAGGGGATTATTTGGGTCTCACCATGGAGGGAACCTTTCTCTTTTCTACAGAGGCGAGGGATTGAAATCTGAAACAAAGTGATCCCTAAAGTATTCCTGTTTAATCTCAAAAGTGCACAGCCTGACTCCACCCCACCACAGTCAAGTTTCAGTTTAAGGCAAATGGTCTGCAGGCTCCAGTTACTTTAGCACCAGGGTGGTCTCAATGGATGACAACAGACCAAATGAAACTGAGAAAATGCCACTCGAGCAGTGTAAGAACAGGGCAAATTGAGAACTTAAAAAAAAGAAAAAAAAAAAAAAGGCATTCATGGCAGTAGCATAGGACAGTGGAATCCATTTTGATAATAAAACAAACCTTATTCTTATTGCAGATTGATTGTGTACCAGGTTCTGGAAATCTGTAATAAAAATACTTCACATACTCTGTCTTCATCCATATAGACTAAAGCAACATGTAAATTTGATTCTGTAGTTGTCCAGCGTTACACACTAACAGTGGAGTCACATTTTACGCTCACCTTGAAACTGAAGCAAACTGATTTTAGTGGCTCAAAAGAGACATTTAGCTTTTGTTTGTGTGCAGTTTCTATCCAGCTATTAGTCCTACTTCTAAGTCACATGTTGTAGTTTGCAAATATATCCTAAAGTTTTTCTGTAAAGGCATCTGTTGTCATATATGGGAGATTTTCTTTAAATTTGTGCTATACTTGAGAAAACCAAGTGAAAATAATCAAACAGCGTAATGTGAACTTCTCTTCTCTTACTTGTTAATTTTATGCTATTACTCCATTATGTGCATTTCTTTGTTTAATTATATTTAGGATGGGGATGTCAGTCCAGAACACTTTGCTTTCTGTCATTTCATTTAAGTCATTTTATACCCTCACTTCCTTGCAGTACAAAAAATACAAATATGCCAAATAGACTACAAATACACTAACATTAGATCTGAGAACAGATTGATCCTGCCCTTGTGTGATAGATTAACTGGCAGTCAGTTGGTGCTGTTGCTACAGTGCGCCATACATCAACATGTACAAAAAAAGCCAGGAGCAAGCGCTGGGTACTAGGCATGTTTCTGCCTGGGTTTAAAAGGAGGACAGGAACTGGCAGAGAGCTGCTGATTGAGGGCCACCCTCAAGCAACTGCAGAGGGCTGTGTTACGCTGCAGGTCACTCCTCTACCTAATGAGGCTACAATCTTCTCAGCGCTGTGACAGCACAAAAATCCATCCACTTCACAGTGCTTTTGTTCCACAGATGGGAAGTTGCTAACAAGCCTGAACACATTCAGAGAGAAGCGCTTTCCCAAATTACAGATAAGCTCTTCGTCTGTCATTCATGCCCACTGCTGAGGCAACAGCTCCTCAATTCCGGTGTTAGACTCTCAATGATTGCTCGGTCCACTTCTTGTGTGTCTGACACAAAAAAAACATTAAGCACACTAAAGACCTTTTGCCTTCAACATAATGAAAAATGTCTCCAAGACAGTCCTGAGAGTCAAAGCACTGTTTGTTAAAGACTTTATTGAAACTTCCTCTTTGTAAATTGCCAGAAGTTTCCATGTCTAATCAATTAGGTCTCAATCACTGAGCTTGGCTTAAACCTTCTCCTAACCCTCCCATCAACACACCTACCTAAAAGCTTCCAAGCTAAATGGAAAAAAAAGCAGCTCTTTCATAGCGGCTTATCAAATGGTATTAAAGGAAGTAACTGGAACTTGCCCAGTCCTAGTTGTCTCCTGGAAAAAATATTTCGTTGTCTCCTGCAACAAGAGACTTTCTTGCTTGTTGGTCCCCTTTCTGCCCTGCTGACAGATTTATCTGTTGTGATGATGGAACAATGAGGGTGAAGAGATTAGCCTCAAATTACCAGACATACTAACTTTCAGTGATCTGTGTGTGTACAGGTCCACAAAAAACACATGGGCTGAAGTATTATAGTTGATTTTTTCTTTTGTGTGTGTGTGTTTGTTGTTGCTATTTTAATAATAATCACAATGTGTGATGTTGATTTTCTGCTGTGCAGTGTAAGGGAGCTTCTAAGCTAACAGAATGAGTATCAGGTGATCATGAATCCTTTCTGCTGAACCAATGTAGGTTAACAGAAATAGCTTTTATATGTAATTACAGTTACGGTTTATATGCCTAGCATCCTGACTTTGTACATAACAAATGCTTTTGTTTCTTTAAGATCAAGGAGGATTTTTAAATTACATTCCTGAAACACAGCTACAATAAATATCCTATACCCTGTGTAGAAAGTAAAAACATACTTCAACACTTTGGGAAATACACTGATTTGCAGTCTCATGCTGTGTAAGATAAGATTACCAGTTTCCTCCCCATGCATTTAAGATACCTCAGCTTATAAAGTGAACCAAGAGAAAATAAATAGCTGTTCCCACTTGAAGCACACTAAACTTTAGCCATAAAGTAATTCTGCAACATTTGTGCAGTCTTGTAGTTAATAATAAATCTCAGGAGGTTCATGAAAGCATATGTATTTCTTCTGCTGCTATCTGATGAACTATGATGTGCAAGTAACACATATTTGGAGATTTTTTTTTATATCTTATATTTATATATTTTAAGTTTCATAAAACTTATCAGGTAAAGTAAATGACAAACTTATTCAAAAGTAAAAATTTGCTGGAAGTGCCAAAAATAAGAGATCCTCGAAGGCAGTTCCAATCCAAACCAAGTCAACCCTTGATGCCTAGCCTTACAGTTGAAAGTAATATGTTTTTTTTTTGGTACAAAAATACAAAAAATGTTTGTTCATAGTGCAACAGGACCCATCAATTGAATTATCAATTGAACCTGAGTATGCAGCAAACTTTCCAGAGCATTTACAGTCTGTGTGCAAGTGATGATGATGAGAACCGCTGCTACATTATCCTTTCTGCTCATTTGTGTGTTGCTTTCCACTTGCTTCTGTAAGATATGTTCTTCTGCACTGCTGCTTTGTACTGTGATGTGCTGTGGCTGCCACAAAGTGACTAGGTATGAAAATTAGCTTCCCTTTCCTCTGCTGTAAAACACACAAGTGAACAACTACTGTGGAAAAAGTCAAGACCAAATTATTTACACTTTCTCCAGATAATCTACAGTATTCATGTGTGAAAACAGATTCAGTGACATCTGACTGAAAGTAACAAGATCATTCTAATTTTTATCCCTTTTTCACGCTGGATGTGTTTCAGATATAATGTTTCCCAAAATTACAGAAATGTTGCTTTATGTTCTGACACAAACCCAGTGGATAACATAACAAAACAATATGACAGGAGGGGAAACAGATTTTTCCTAAATGAAAGGAGGGGGGAGAGGAACCCACATTAAGGAGAGCATCAAGACATGAGTAACAATTAGCTCCTGAATTATACAACAAGGGGCAGTCTTATCCAATTATTGTCCAGGGTGTCTATTGTTACTCCAGCTGATGGAAAGGCCCAGGCAGCTGGTAATTCCTGCAACCAAGTCCACAAAACAGCAGACCAGGCAAATTGCTCACTGCAGTCTCCTCCCACCAGACACTTTAATTAAAGCAAAGAGGACGGCACAGTCTCAGTTGTCCAGTCCCACAAACAGATGGACAACAAATGGCAAACTTCATTAAGACCAGACTTCAACTTTAATCTATGACTTCAAGTCAATGCTTCACTTCTCTAAAACAAAAATGCAAATGGTACAGACCAGTATGGCAGATGACCCTCTAAACATGAGTTTCATCGTTATAAAGTGGGCCATCTAACAGCGAACCGCAATGAGGCTGCTTGAGTAAACATTTTCAGTTCTAAGCTTCTAAGTATAAACATGCATGTTTACAAAACATAACAGCATATGTTTTAGTACACTGCAGAATTATCCATTCCAATATTTACTCTTTACTTGCAAATTGTGTTTATTCTATAAAATTCACCAAGATTAATGAAAGACCAGAGTGGCACAAGATCAAACCTGCAACTGAAACCACAGACAGCCTTCAGACATAGCGAACACACCAACAAACGCCAAACCATTTCACCCTCTATTTGTCTTGTGGTGAAGAAACAAAAACGGGCCTGTTGGGAAGAAATTACAGCGTAGGACTAAAACTACTGCAACACGGGGCTTCTTCACAGCAGCTACAAAATAGTTGATAAACATACATGTTGCATGTCACAAAATATAAGTTTTGCAACTTTAATGAAGAAAAAATGAATAAAAAGGGATTCTTACTAATGTTATGAGTAACACATCATCTATTTTTTCCTGCAATAAAAATCAACTAAGAAAAAAAGTGATTTTCAAATATGTTTTGGATTTTTATGTCAAATTAAAAATCATTAAATCATTTTGTCCTTAAACAAGCTAAAACAAAATACCTTAAAATCCCTTTAGGACAGTTATATACAGTATTATTATTATTATTATTATTATTATTATTATTATGTTAAATGTAAAAAGGGATGTAAAAATTTAACTGCAAAACTAGGAACTAAACACTAACAATTATGATTTGGCTTGATGAATTAATTTCATTAAAGAAAATTAATATCAGTTAATCATGTTCACCATTTCAAAAATGACAAAAACAAACTGTTCATCCATAAACTAACATGATACAGATTTAAAGACCGTTGTGTCTGAAGAGATTTGTCTAAATAGATGTCCAACATGTAAGAAAAAAAAAAGATGGAAACCTGTTTGTGCTTCTCTGAAAAATAAACAGTTTTCTTAAACCAAGAAATACAGTCCCACCCTAACTCATGTGTGGCAGAAGAATATGCTTCCTATAAAAGTGGAAAATTCCTAAAATTGTGAGCTGCCCTGACACCGCTGATCTGTCAGTCTGCTAAAGACCCAAGCTAGAAATGTTGGTAACCTGCCACTCTGCCCTTCGCCTTCCTCCATGTCCCCTGACACCTCTTAAGAGCACCTTTATTCAGCCAAACCAGGCTCTGATGGCTACCAAATGAAAATGTAAATACAGTCTGCAGTGTTTGGCTCTCAAAGCAACATGTTCTTGATAATTCTCTACCCGTCATGCATGTTGCTCTTTTCTAGATCAGTTCTAGCTGGAAGCAGTGCTAAGGACTTGTATATACATACGTATACATATGTACATGTGCTTTATAATAAGGTAGTTGTGCAGTGAAAAGAAAAGAGCAGCACACTGGAAAAATGGCTCCTCTCAATCACGCAAAATACAGAAAATATGAAGAAAAAAAGAAAGAAAAATCAGGTTTGACAGAAAACAAACCATTAGAGGCCACAGAGGGAGAAACACACTCGGGTCAGAGACTAGACGTTGCCTCAAAAGCAAAGGAGGAGGGAGGGGTGGGACACAAACAGCAATGCAGGAGAGGAGGGTGTTGTCTAAGGAATTAGTAGAGAAAGTGGAGACTGAATCAGATATGGGGGAGAAAAACAAATCTCTAGGTGAGTCAACGACATGAGAGATGCTTGTTAGGTCAAATAATCTAAATGGCCCCAACTTGAAGTGACTCTGGGGCCAGACAGCCATGCTGATGGAGACTCTATTTATTTGACTTTGTCAAAGGATTAGAGAGGGAAGTGGTCCCAAGGCTACCTAACTGGCCTTTCATACTCTACCCAACTTTGCGTTTTAAGTGAACAGCTCTGTAAGAAGGTGGTGAAGTGAAACTTCAGAAAAAAAGAACAAGAAAAAAATAAAATCAGCTTTAAACTGATATAAAAGACAAAGGAAAAGCACCCACACATAGCCTTGATCTGCCACTGCTGAATCTCCAGTGGCCCACTGACCTCTGACCTCCCACTGGGAGCACGTGGAGCTGAGGGGAGGAGCCCTCATGTAGTAACAGCTTGTGAGCTACTCACATCACACTGGTCTCCTCCTCTTTCTTTGCAACAAACTGTGCCACCCACCTCCGCAACCTCTTTCTTTGCCTCTCTGGGGAAATTTGGTAATGGCCTCTCCAGCCGTCCTCATCATTACTGTTGGGACACCATAATCTCTCTATCCTCACGCCCACAGGCATGCACAGTGGGCAGTTATGACTGCTCAAACCACAACTTGGTATGAAATTTATGCCTTGTTACAGGAAGTGGGCTGTATATTCTCCTCATCATAAAGATGGTGGCAGGTGTTTTAATTGCTTTCAGTTTCAAACTGATGTGTGTTTTACTATTTAAAACTAAACTAAAATATCACAAATTAGAAAATAAAAAATTCATCATGCAACAAAGCTTCTGGGGCAATGTTTCAGCTTCTGGAGTTATATATGTAATGTAAAATTTATTTCTGTGAAGTAGTGGATGAATTTTTTTTTTGTTTAAGAAAAGAACAAGTTAGTTGCTTTTATAGAATAAAGTCTTTTTCATCAATGGCATTTCATCTGGAAATCCAATTTACTATTGTCTAAACTAGTGACATCTGAGCGGTGTATACCACATAGACACAAGACAATGCATGCTCTCGTACTGGGAAGCTCCTCTATTGGTAACATGTGGACAGTGAAAACACTGTTAATCTGGTCTTCATTAACCAATAACCAAAGGCAAGTTTGCTTGGAGTAAGTGATACCCTACATTTGGATTGTGAGACTCAGCAAACACACAACTTGTCATTAAAAAGACATGTCAAAAGAGCTGGCATGGCCTGAATGCTGCGGCACAAAACTGAAATCTCAGACACACAAAAAGGTTCAGACCACTGTAAAATACATTCACATTAAAGAAAATACTGCCAAGAAAAATGCTCATATATTTAATTAGATTCCATTTGTTAGACAGCATATGTGTAATTAATTTGCTGGTGTACCTGTTTCTCTAAGATACGAGAGATCTCTCCCAGAGTTCTGTCCAGACCATGTGCTTTATTGTTGGCCCACTGCCCACTGTCTTGGCCCTGCAGCTGTTTTAGCAGATCTTTTACCAAACGTTGCAACCTGGACATAAAAGAGCAAAAAGTTTTCATGAATTTGCTTAAAACATTTAAGAGAAAGCAAAAAATGGAGAATATTCCAATTTTAAAAAGAAAGAGAAAAACACTCACTTGGCCTTGTACGGGGAATCAGGGACCTGAGTCTTTGCCTCCATTGACGTCTCATATTCCTTAGCCCTGCAGACAGAGAAGTACGAGAAAAGTATTGTAAACCCTGCAAAAAAAGTGTTTGGCCTGTCAGTAAAGGAAGCAATGGATCAAAGTGTGAAGAAAGTAAAAAGACTGAATATGTCTGTTTGACCTGTCAATCAAATGTCATGTAGCAGGTTAAAATAATTAAACATGGCTCTGTAGAAATGGCATTTCAGCCACCATCTTTACATTTTAAATTGTCCTAATATTTTGAAAAGTTATTGATTTCACTCACAAGGAACATTTTAGGGAAAAGCAAGCAGCAGCACAACCGCTGTCACGTACTGTAAAGTCACAGTCATCAGGGTCTGATATCTCCCTCGTATTATCGAAACAGCCAAACTCTGACAAAAGCTAACTTTATGATCTTTATGATGCATCTTTGATTTATCTGCTAATTAAGCATTCCCGAACATAATCAATAACTACTGTTCGGAGTTTCCCAGTTATCAATCACATCTCTGATGGAATCAGATATTTTCTGGAAATCACCTGGTAGATTTGTCCCAGGGACACCATATCTGGTCAACACAAAGCTTGATCTACTATTCACAATCTCTTGTTTTAAGGGCAATCATTAAGTAGAAGCTAATAACTGACCTCACTGAAAGACAAGGACAAAATGGGGGAAAAAAAACTTACAAAGGGTAACCCAGGAAGTATGTTACAAGAGTCAGAAAAGGTGGATATCTCTTTATTACATAAATTGTAGAAAAAAAAATGCAAAAATAATTCTAAAAAAAAAAAGAAATCACTTTAATGGTTCAAATATGATGGTAAAGCCACCGTCAATGGAGCAAGTTGTGAACAAAGATATGGTGAGTGTTGCTATTCTGTATTCATTCTGTATACCATCACTTTATATGAGGAAGATAAATGAAGGTGGCAGAGTTGCTTTGAGAAGGCCACAAACTATCCCCTCCCTGTTTGTCATTCATAATATTACAATATTAATCTCTGACAGGTTTATACCTAACCAGGTTAAATGGGGAGCCACTGCTGAGCTATTCATTACAGTCATGTTAAATGTGTAATAAATCCCGGTGAATGTCAAAAAGGGAGAAAGCACAATTGCATAGCATAAGACTTTAAGCACTTTATAACACTGGAGATTTTCTATACATTATATCCCTATTTCATTTAAAGACACACTTGTACAAATTGTTGCAAAATAAACCACAGCTACAATATATGAAAAACAAATCTAAGAAGGTTTAGTGCCAAAAAGCTGGTAGACCCTACAGGAAATTTATATAACACATCAACAAATCAGTGTGATCCCTTAGCTTGCCTCTGCATTAATCCAGGGCATAAGGCCGTGTAAAAAAAAAAAAGAAAGTTAAGGCCATGCTTAACAGGAGTGTCTTTATAACACTGTCATCTGAGTTCGACATTCACACAAACACCCACACATACACTCACCAAAACACACGCTACTCTGTTTCCTGCTAAGTGAGCAACAAGCAACCATCAACAGCTAGGCAACTTCTGACACAGCATCAAGGGGAGACTTTGCTTTCTAAACTCAAAACTCATCTCCATACAGGTCCAACTGACATGAAATTTTAAAAGCTTTTCTTGCTTTCAAAAACCAATTATTAGTGGACAAGGTTGGTTAAACTGCAAAAGAACAATGCACATCTAAAATATGTGCACACTACTTTATGATACAACTGGGCTGCATGATGGCTTGTTGTGAGAACCACTCACGTTTTTACGGACACCATACTCTGTTCCTATAAAACGGTTCATTTCCACCCAGCGGTGAAGTGGCTCACCTTTATGTTTACAGGGGGCTCTGCGTTATTTATGACCGCTAAAGGCCTGTTGCCTTTGAGTGCTGGTCTCAGAGGGACTGCTGCACGAGTGATGGTGAACAGAGGCAGATCACGTTGTCACTTTAGCAGCACCGCTGAGCCTCACAAAGGCAAAAACAGCAGTACAAAGAATAAAGCGCTCAAGACATATGGGTGTTTAAGTCTATATTAGTCTCCTTAGTCAGCGGAAGAATTAATACTCTTCTGAATAGTATAACAACAATTAATCATCCTTAAAAATATCACTTAAGCTTACAAGAAGTGAGAGAAATAGTAATATATATCAGCCACAATTATACTGTAACACAGTTTCAGCCAAACAGGATGTAGCCATATTTGCCAGGTCAAACTGTTTTGGCCCAATTCAAAGTTCAAGCGTGATGCAGTCAGGCTATTGAATGATCTGTCACAACAGACTGCAACATTGCATACTAAAAAGAACTGAAGTGCATCTTGCGTGTTTATGTTATCCTGCCTGTGAAGGAGTCTTCCCAATAATTTGCATCAATAGCATCTTCCAGTAAGTACTGTCAACACTGGATCTCCTTCCACTCCCCTCCCTCCCTGTTGTGACAGTATGTTAGAATGAGCTCAAGTCCAGGTTATGACATACAGCAATGCCACCTCCTATTTGTTGATTACTATTGATTTTCTTTGATACGTCATTTAAAAATCAATAACTGAGAAGAAGAAAAATGGCCATGGCTCATACATACTTTAACATACATCTTGTACACCAAAGGAGACTTTAGATTTGGCAATGCCATGGCAGCAATTTGGAGAAAAGCTCTTTACAGGGGATAGCAGGGGACAAACGGATCGATTTGCAGCTTTGCTCCCCAATCACAGAAAGTGGTCATAAATTAAGCTCATCAGTGTTACCTTGTAGACAGCCAGGATGCAAATAACATCTGCTTTCCATCTTCTTGTCACTCATAAAAAAATGAATAAATAAAAAACTTCTGGCACAGTTTCGTCCACAGTGATTGTGAGGGGATGATGAGGGGAAAAGGAGAGGGATAAAGACCAACTGACAGAAATGAAGAAAAAGACAGTGTTATTACCTGGAGTTCATCCTGGCTCGGAGCTTCTTTGCCTTCTTCCTTGCTTTCTGCCGCTCCTCTCCATCCTTCATGCTTTCAGAGGATACTGAGCTGTCCGTCAAAACATCAATAATGTATTTCTTCAAGGAAAGATGCTCCTAAAATAAAAAATAGAAATAAAACAAAATTAATGTATCAGATGTTGGAAAATCACTGTTACCCTGTGACATCCATATTAATAAATTTTGGAAGTTACACAAATATTTCCCTACGTACTGCACTTAAGCATAACTTTAAAATAACTTTAAATTAACCAAAATGTTCTGTTTTCTAGAAGCTTGCACCAGTCCATTAAATTTCAGATGCAAATTTTGCAGGTTTATTGAAAGCCAAGGACCAGATAACCTGAGTAAGATTTCACTTAAAACATATTTGGTCAACTTAAACTTATTATACATTGCTACAGATAAAACTACCCAGGACATAAAATAGGTCAAATCTGCTCCATATTGTCAGCTGTGACTTTAAATATTGCATAAATGTTTATTTCTTAGTGAATTCCATATACTGAGAGGGTAGTGTCTACTGCACATCAATCAGTAAGAAGTGATGTAATTTTCAGCAAGAAATCGAGGATAGATTTCAAAACAATGAAACAGTGGAAAATGAATGTGCGAATACCAGATCATCTTGTCAAACCCAACAAGAAGTTATACACTTAAAATGTGACACTGAATATATTGTATGACACCTCTCAATAGCTGCACAGGATCCTAATTACCTCCAATTCTGTATCCTCTTTTGTATCCTCTGGCCCACCCATAGACATGCTAGCAGCCTGGAGGTGTTGCCTTCTGTCTAGTCCTGTCAGATGATTCTGATATTTCCACCAGGAGCTGAGGGAATGTAACCCAATTTGAACAGCATGATGCATGTGCAAGAAACCAATTACCCAATTATGCTGTCATGCAGCACCCCAGAGAATAGGCTGGTTCTCAGATAAAAGGTTTCCATTCAGCAGTCAAGCTAACTTTTGTGTGGGATACCATACCCTTTGGTCAGTGATGTTCCTGCACCTGCTGCTTGAATAGGGGATTTTAACTGAGACAGGTTGTAAAAACCTTACGTATGCAAAAGTGAATTAGTGCCACAAACTACAGACTGCTCCTAAAATGTTCTTTAACATCTTGAAATAGAAGTCCCCAAAACCTATTTTATAAATTAACTTTATACTATGAGCAATTGATTCCAATATAAATACAATTTCCTGTGTGAGTTAAAAAAAGGCTAGGTTATTTCACATATCAGATTTTCTGTACTTTTCCCACTATGTATATGTTTAATGTTGGTGTTGTGGGCTGAGGTTACATATTCATGTGAACAAATAAAATAATGACATTAAAAATCAAAATAAAAAAAAAGAAAATGAAATTACAACTGTGGGAAGGTTTGCCATTAATATCAATCATAATAAAAATAAAACAGAAGGGATTTTTATGTAATATTAGAGACAAATTTGGAAGAGTTTTAATGTTGTTAAAATACGTAAAAAACGGAATAACTTGGTCATTTAGTTAATAATTTTTATAGCTAAAAATAGTAAAAAAAGAAAAAAAAAAAAAAAAAAAACACCAAGGGCGGGATGATAACTGATAATTTTAAAAATGCAAAGGTTATTGCATGCAAAGGTACAATGTTTTCTAGAAAGTGTGCGTGTGTCTGCATTTATTATATGTGTGCACCTTTACCCTCTTGTCACTGATATTACAGGTCAGTCATGACTCATGACCGTTGCTTTCCCATGCTTGCACGGCAGCAGATCTGTCATCTTTCTGAGAGGCTATCCAGCGCACAAGCCACTCACTTAATGGAATTGCTTCAGTAACACATCCAAAACATCATCTGTTGCAAAGTTGGAGTTACATAAAAGATGCCTAAAATATTACAATATTAACACACAGATTACAATTCTTTCCCACTTGAATTTTTATGGTAACATTTTCCGTTTCGAGGCAAGTCAGTCTGTGAGGAAGTTGTGTAGACTTTGGGCAATTGAAAAGAATACAGTAGGTGAAAGACAGCTGTCCAAGACTGAACCATAGTAACAAAGCAGCTCTGAAACTGGCCTAGGGACACCACAACCACACAATACCACATATTGCCCCTGGTGGGAGAAATGTGATAGCATTGTAAACACCCCCCTTTCCCTAACACCCACCAGCTTGCCACAGATCTAAAAGCCAGCCTATACAAAACTAAGTTCTATGGGATATGTTCATCCATTGCTTCTTTTGTCATACACAAAAGCCTGAGTGGTAGGCTTCCAAAGCTGCATTTCATAATAGCTTCTAGGGAGAAGACATGATACTCCATCAGATTAAGTTGCCAATGACAGTGGTTTACATGACATTTTTGTAAAGAACAGCATCTGCTACCTTATACCCATCACTATTAATATTATGCAAACAGAACTATTGACAACAATCAGATCAGATCACAGACCAATGTGGAGTGGGAGAGGCCTAATTCAGCTGATAGTCTTGATATTTCATCAAGTTTTTTTTAAATTTTGGTACAACTTCAATAACAAGCCCTTTAGCCCACCTTCACCTTCAACTGGTTGTGCTTACCAAGCACTATGGATAAGCTACAAAGGAAAAGTCCTGTATCTGCATCTGAAGAGATTAGATGAAGAAGTAGTTCATTAATATTCAAACAATGTGACAACTTTCAATAATTTGTCAAAAAATGTATTTTGATTATCTGGGCTAAGGATAAGCTGCCTATTGTTGCATGTTGTACAGGAAAACATGTAGGGCACTTCAATAAATAAATAAATAAATAGTTAAATAGGTAAATAAAGATTCAGATATGTTAATTAATATGTAAGCAGGACATTATACAGGGAAAGCCTATGTGTTCAGTGTGATGGGGAACAGGAGAATCTCCCAATCTGTGTTGGTGGCACAATTTTTTTAAATTCCCTTTTTCTAATATGCTGCATTTTAATTTTGTGAGCTACTGAAATTATATCAGGATGTATGCTGGTCCTCTTTCTGTTTGAATAAATAAATATATCAGAGTTAATTTGTCATTTAAATCATGAGAAAAACTGAGTTAAAGCACTGAAAGCAATCTCTATGCCCTTTGTCCATACATCAATCTAGCACCTTGATGATAAATACATTTTCAGTCTTTAAGAAGGAGCAAAAGTCATTTGTAAGCACAGAGCATCTGCTTCCAAACTCTGCTAAAAATTGTGGAGTAATGTGCGTGGTTGAACTGTTGGGCTTAATTTTAATTAAAAAGCTTTCACTGTAGATAAGTTATGGAGCCAGTCTCCAAAATAGTTGGCAATAACATAAATCAAATGGCAAAGACCAAGTTGCGATTTGATACAAATAAAAAGAGAAGAGGATACACTCGTACAAAAGAAATGCATCTTAATCAAGTCTTAGAAAACACTGCACAGACTGCCATTTCTGTGATACTTTTGCGTTGAAAGCTTTGGGCAGATCATGAATAGGCACCAGAAAATACCAGTACATCCAAGTGGGGCAGAACAACAGTGACCCATATCGATAGTCATCTCCTCTCCATTCTCTATGTTGACATCTGTGACAGACACATAACCAGGCTCTTAAACCTGGACAGCAACTTTTATATAAAATATGTTGATGCAGTAGCATTCTGTGTTGTGGAAGTGTGGATACATTAATTTGGGTTTCAGAAAGTAAGCGCTGTCAACAATCGAAAAATCCAGTTTAATTTACTTTGTTCTATGAATGGATGCAGCCTCTATTCCTGTTTTTGTATAGTGCTCCAACTTTCACTTGAAATATAGAGAAATACTGGCTATGCGTGAATGATGCATTTGCATACAGAAACTTCTTCAACTCCAAGCTCAGACAGGGCTTAAATATTGTTTTGAAAAGGAAAATACAAAATGTTCATCATATTGTCAAAGAAAAAAATGTTACAAGTGCTTTGAGAAGCAATGATTTTGAAGAAATGAAGGTAGAAGGAACTAATTATTCCTGGTTGGGAAAAGGGGGAAAAAAGGCTCTGAATGAAGGAGCTGATGGGGCCAAAGGTGCTGCATATAGCACTAACAGTTGTCAGCCTCACAATGAGCACTGCTGAAAAGCCAATCTCATATTGCAGCCAGAGAGGCTACCTTGCATTAACAAGCTGCCTTCTCATGGAAAGCCGCTCCATGACAAAAAAAAAGCCTTAGGACAAGAGGGTGATGTTAATGCTCCACTGAAGCGCTGAACCTTAACTGTGTACATTTCAAGGCCCATTTGCAACCTCACAAAGCCAGAGACGGAGCTCTAGCAGTATATAAAGGGATGCATAAACAATAACAATGACCCATCATAAAAGATAACTGCTGTTTCTCTTTGTCCATTGACATGACAAAAGCAGCAGCAGGGCAGTATTCTTTGATAAGAATGAGTGGATGTTTGTTCTCAGCAGGGTGTGGGTAATACGCACCACTTCTTCATCAGAGAGCTCTCGTCCCTGGATGCTGCTACTGTCTCGAACGGCCTGTTGGTGCCTCTTGCCCTTGGTGTGACTGAACAGGTGCACCTCTGAGGTGATCTACAAATACAAACACAATGGTCAGAGGTCACAGCAGTAGACACAATGGAAACAGGAGGCAGGAAAGGGTCAGCACAGTCCTGTGTTACTCTAGTGAAACTATACACCACATGGACATGTACAATAGGACATGACCTGCCTCTCCTGAATCTCAATTTAAAGCAAAGAATAAAAAAAAAGAAAAGGTATTTTTACTTAGGCCCCAAAACAAGTCGTAATGGTGTTAACTTAGTTACATTAACTATTATGTTTAAATTTATTTTGTTTAACACACTGAAGTGCACATGGATCTGTGATTTTAACCTTCAAAGCAAAGTTCAACTTATAAATGAAAACAACTTACAGAAAAGGCTTAAATATACCTCATTTGCCAAATGTAAGTATCCCACAACAGCAACTTATTATAGATGCCTAAATAAATGCAGTACAGCTCTGACAAATGGCCATGACAAAGAGGCAGGTGTATAGCAGGAATTGTTTTTGTTCCATTTCTGGAAACAAGCCCATTTGAGATGGTTTGTGTTTAATGTCATTAAATAAAGTGCTTGCTGCTGACCCGTCCATGATCTCTGGTGTCGGATGTCGGCCAAGGTCATCTAACGTTTTAACAAGATTCCCTCTTTTGCCCTCAATCCTTCTTTTTATCTGATGCTGGTCTGAAGACTCGAGATGTCCCACCCTTGTTGTCATGGTAGCCACTTAATCAGAGATAAATATGCCTGCTCGAGGAATTTGTTACCAGATGTTTTATTTAAAAAAAAAAAAAAAAGAGACAGAAATCTGTTTAATCAATTAGGTTAAATTTAATTTAAATGAGGGCTCTTCTAAAATCTTCTGAATCACCTTCATATAAAAGAATATTTTTGTATATATGAGGTCCATGAGGTTTCTTCTGATTTTAAGATTTAACAACTAGAAAAATTAAATCATAATCTGGCCCATAACAGGTCTTAATTAGGTAAATATATTATTTTGGGTTTTAGGTTATATATTCTTTGTTACAATGTTTTAGATCATTAAGGCCTGTGGGCATTAACTAATGAAAAGATTAACCATGAACAACATGAAAGATCCAGAGAAAACTGAAGAAACTTCCAGCTTAATTCCCTGTGAAACCAGTAAGAATGTGCTTAGTTTTTCACACAATCCTACTCCATTTGGACTTAGTTTTTACACTTCCATTTTCTATATTGTATATTCCAACTCAGGGTTGCGGGGAAGCTGAACACTATCCTGGCAGTTACTAGGTGAGAGGCAGGGTACAACCTGTCCACACCTGCAATAGACTGAGGTTATTAAACATTACATTTTTAAGATATGATAAAAATCTGATTATTTTTAATTGTCTTATACATAAAACCATACAACTGAAATGTACTTTATTTTACACTATACATTTTATCAGTTAGCGATAAAATGGGAAAACTACAGCCTGAAAAACTGTAGAGAGGAGTTACCTTGTTTAACATCCTAGACTCAAGTAACATCAACACCAAACAACACTGTCAAAAAAATCTGCAAACTGAAAACATCAACATGATCTGAAAGTGATGAGAATAAACTTTACGTACTACAACGCCACACAGTGAGCACTGCTTCTTGCGCTCATATGGTGTCAGTTTGGGGGCATAGTCCATGTTCGCATGTCGACCACTGCTGAGCTCAGCCGCCTTCTCCTTTCTCTGCTCGATTTGCTCCATATGCCTGCGGCTGCTCTCGTCATGCTATGGAAGAAACCAGAAACCACGGGTCATGTGGGAGAAAGGGATTCCTGCATGATGTCTGCTCAAGAAGCAAGGTGCTGTGGTATAAGTTTACCTTCATCTGAATTTTCTTCTGTAGCTCCTCCATGGCCTCTTGCTGGGCAGCACTAAGCGCAGCCAGACGCTCTTCTCTGTCTCTTTAGATTAACAAAAAGCAGTGTAAAACCAGATTATGCTTAGATTACTGGTTACTGAATGCAGCCTGATGTGTAAACAATGTCAATTTATTCTTTCTAAACTCATTCTCTGACACAATAGTGTGTACAAAAACTGATAAGAGCCTACATGCTGCCTGAATCCATATCATACACTGATGTCCAAGGAGCCTGGAAAAACAAACCTGGCCCTTTCCCGTGCTGCATCCTCTCTAGCTTTCTCCTTTTCCTGCCTCTGCTGTTCAATACGAGCCTCCTGCTCTTTCCTACGAATCAGCAGCTCCTCCACTCTGGCCTGCCGCTCTGCTTCCAGGACCCGTTTGCGTTCCTGCAAAACAAAAGTAAGGAGATAATGAAGATGCAGTAAATTGTGAAAATCACAAAGTTCATGCCTAAAGCAAAGTTCATACCTGAACAGCTTCATCCCTGGCCTGCTTCTCCTCCTGTCTCCTCTGCCTCTCTTCCTGCAGTTCATTAAGCCGTTGCTCATATTCACTTAACTTAGCCAGGGCATCATGCCTCTTGTTTTGGGCTTCCAGAGTGTTTATGAAAGCAATTTCATTCACCTGTTAGGGAAAATATACAGAATGATTTGAACAGACAAAATATGAATAAACAGTGGGATGGTAAACCCACTAAATTTGTGAGATTTTAAACCTCCTACAGGAATTAAGTTGAATCTTATAATGAATTCCCATCTCTACCTTGGCTTCTTCTTCCTGGGCCTTCTTCACAATTGCCTGTAACTGCAGCTCTCGTTTAAACTCGGCATGCAATAGCTTTTCCTCCATCATCCTCCGACGCTGCTCCAACAATTCTTCTTTCCATTTCCGCACATCTTTCTCCTGCAGAAATCAAAGAAAGAGCAGCACGAGTGGTGAAAAAAAGAGGAATGCACAACAGATTCTTCAAGACTAAAAAGACAGTGGATTTTAGAGTTTCCACCCTTTCTAGTGTGTCCATGAGGGGATCATTGAGAATACACAACACTTCATGAATTTATGTGGGTAACCCAAATTATTCTAGGGCTCACTCATCATGCTATGGTCTAAAGTATAAAAACAAACTTCATGAAAGCTTGTTGATTTTGGCTAGTAGTGTGTCTTATGGCTGTAGCCAGCTGGTCTGGATGTGACTGGAAGGGGTTATAATATTTAGTGATTCTATCAAGCAGTGTGCTGAAAGAAGCTCTTGATGTGATGAAGTTTCTTTAGGGTGATGTCCTTCAGGTCGGTACAGCTTACTTACCCTCTCCATGAGCTTCTGCAGTTTGAGTGTCTTTTCCTCCCGAAGTTTGTCCCTGAGCTGCTGTGCCTTCAGCTGTTTCTCCTCATGTTTCTTCTTTGACTCTGCAATGGTTCTGTCAAAAAAAATGAAGACAAATCATACAGCTTTTTTTTCTCCTCATTAACAACATGCACAGCAGACACCAGGGTCTGTTAGGCTATTTTGGATGTTGACTGAAAAATAATAGGACAATCAGATAAAGTAGTGAAAAAAGACTAACAGCAGAAGGCAAGGCGCTGTACCTTTTGCGTGACGGTGAGGATAGTTTCTCATGCATGTGGATTCCATGCCCAGGTGGCCGAGCAGGTTCTTCTTCTACCATGTCCCCCCAAGAGGTACTCTGACGCCACGTTTCCCGAGCTACAAAACCAACAACCACAACACTATGGTGTAATTTTTCCTTTTAACAAAAGACTGATTTAGTTCATTTAGATGTTTATTCCATACCATCAAAATCTGCCAGCATGTCACTCCAATCTATAGTGACTCCACAACCTCCGCTGCTGATGCTAGCCTGTGGTAAAAATTTGTTTTTTCATCAATTCACAATAAATTTTTGAATAAAAAAAAATAAAAAAAAATAAATATATATATTTCTTGTTCTTTTTTAACAGTGGGCAAATCAAAGTGAAACCAAAAAGATTATTACAGAAAAGTCGCTTTCAGCGTCAGTCTCCAGGTCATTGTTCTCTGCTTGAATCTCTCTATTCAGCTGTTCCTCCTCAGCGATGGCGCTTGCGATGGCCTCTTCATTGGCCTTCTCCAGCCGATCTGCAAGCTCCTCTTTCTTGGCCAAGACCTCTGCCATTGACTGAGGCTGAATACATGAACCGATCTCATTACACATTTAAACATTTCAGAAATGTATAATGTTCAAACTAACACAATCTATGCATAGATATTTTCATACTCTGAAAACTGTTAATGTGATACTATATAATGAAATACTCTTAAAAAAAACATAAATAATACTACTGAAGAAAAAAAACTATCATTTACATAATTGATAAATGTGTAATAGGTAGTGTCACATTTCTTTACCTCCTTAGGTTTGTGCTAAGATGACAATGAGTAATACAATAAGAGTGTAATGCTTTCCAAAATCACTGGAGATTTTGCAGGTGCTTTACTTCTATGATTATTTAGTGAATAATATAAGATTAATAAATGATTTTAAAAAAGATTATATACTGTACAGATTTGCATATGAGTGTATGAACTTGACACATAAACCCAGTCCCAGTTTGTACCACATAAACACTACAAATCACAAATGAGGAAGCATTCAGTCATGCAAGGTGCAACAGTGAGGATGAGGAGATGGTGGAAGGAGGCAACTGATGCTTCTTCTCTATTAAACTGGTACTTTACTCAAATATTTTAAGTATTTGGGTAGTTTACTTTTTCTTATAGCATTGCACTAATAAGGGGAGACACTCAGAAAACTTCAGCGCAGTGAGTACACAAAATTATTTGTCTTTAAAAAGAGGTATGAATAAGCATTAATGATGAGTCTACATCCTAGCCACATAAGTTTGACCTGGACAAGATTACAATTAGTAAAAATCAGGACCATTTATTTTCATGGTTACTTATGGTTCAGCAATGCTTTCATGTGAAGGGAAGAACCTTCATAAAGTTGGCTCACACAGATTCCGAAAACTGTTATGGTATAAAACTAATACAAGATGAGAAACTACTTTAGGCAACAGCCTGGGACTACAGTATGTCTGAGAACAAAGTCCATCTACTCACAGCTATTCTTAACAGTGAATCTTACTAATAAAACACTACAGAGGTAAGCAGTCCTGCCTGTACATTTGATGTGGAGATTTCTAAAGATCAAGTTTGTTTAGACGGTGAAGGACCCTCTGGGATCCCTGCCCTGTCAGCCCTCCCCTCCCTCTGCTCCTCCATCTCTCAGCACTCACAGTAGAAAGCTCTGTGGGGTCCAGCACACTCTCCAGTTTCACCGCTGCCATGGGAGTCTCGGCCTGTCCTGTAGCAGATGTGGCCATGCCCTGTGACGAGCCCCATTCTGCCCCATTGTCCCCAGGGACCAACAAAGTACTGAGCCCATCCGTCTGGGGCAGGTCTATGGATGTTGTAATAGCCAGAGTGGGGACTGGGACTGATATGGTTATGTCTGTTGGTGGGGCAGTGGCTGTGGGTGGAGTAAGCTCTGGGGCTTGGGATGGGGTAAGAGATGCTATGGGGGGTGGCACGTCTCCAAATGGTGCGTCGACACACTGCCCCGGGTCTTGTACACTTGCTGCTGGGGGCTGCACCAACAGTCACACACAAACACACGCAAACTTAAGTAAATACATGCATAATTCAAGCTGTTCATGATAGTAATAAAAATTAAATGGAAAAAAAAAAAGTCAGTAATCAACACACCAATAAAACAAGTCATGCAAAGGCACTGGTACTGACATGCTCTAAACATCTAGTGATGATCAAAATAAGCAGACAAATTGGAAATACACATTTACACATTTATATTGCTGCATCAACCAACTGTAACACACCCTTACCAAGTGTGTCTTGATGCGCCATCAATATTTATTTCATGACAATGGGGACAATGGGTCTTTTTGCCACTGAGATGTCAGTGAATCAATCACTTCAAATTGATATGACTGTCTGGACATTCTGCCTACTAATACCATAGAGCCAAAAACAAAAACAAAAGTGGCTGATAAAATGATCTAATGTTGCACTGCTCCTCGTGAATAATTTATATCCAGGGACTGCTCTGGTTGAAAGACGTCACAAGGTACTCAACATCAGTACCTCCATTATGTTTCCATTCTCTGGACGTTCAATCTTCTCCGGTGGTTTAAGCTCCACAGGGACTTGTTGTCCTGTGTCAGTCTGGGTCACATCTTTGTCCGGAGGACGCTCAGGATGAAGCTGTCGCCCTTCCTGTGTCGGCAGATGTGACTGGTTACTCTTGGCGCTGTCCTGTTTTTGGGCGACATGAGCCAAGACAGGACTGACCTTGGCAACTATGGCAGCAGAGCGAGGTTTGGCAGTACGTCCTCGCTGTACAGTCTCCCAGCCCTCTGCGTCTTTTTTACCTAGAAACACAGAAGATATTCAGCAAGAGAGGAAAAGTGACTGAAACCACAATCTTTTCAGTTCTACGGGGGGCTTTTATGAGGATTTCTTACTAGGTTTTTCTTTCGGGAATGCATTGGGTTGACTGGCGTTATGGACAGACTGAGAGCACTTTACTCTGTCTGCCCAGCTGGGACCTGTGTGTGAGAGCCGAGCTGCAGCCAATGTTGATGCAGGACCACTGGTCAAGACACAGACAGACACACACATCACACATGAGAACAAATAAATGTGAACCTGCGAGGTGGCACCTTAACAGGTTAAATCTTAGCAAAACCACTTCTGAGCAGCTCCTACTGTGCTGATCATCAAAAAATGCTTCAGCCTGCTGAAGACAGTCTATCTAACCTCTCCCAGTAGGGTCCACTCTGAGATAGCATGGAACTGTATTGTACAACAGGCCATCGTGATGATCAATATCCATTTCCTGCAGTATCAGATTACGGAGCAGTGCACATATTGAACCGATGCTTCAGCAGTCTTTAACCAACACTTTCGTCCACACCTTCCACTGATTCTGTGGCCCAAGAACGAGAGACTCGACAAATTGCATTAAACAAATGCTTTTCCATCAGCAGTCACTGGCTGTCTTCTTAGATTTAATTTATACTTTCTAACCTCTGCAATAACAGAGCATCACTGGAAATATTGACTGGTCACAAATGTGTTGATTTTTACAAAAATAGTACTACAATAGTAAAAACTCTTGGTTGGGTCGGAGCACTGTTGGCATCGAAGGCTGCGGATGGAGTTAAAACAAAGTAAAATGTTGCGTTCGCCATATTTAAAAATCAAGTGCTACTGTACTATTTAAACAGTTAAATTCAAGAGAGCCTGCTACTACAAACTGAACTGCTATATGGATGTTTAACTAAAGCAGAGGCAAAAAACTTGAGCTACTTTAATAATCCTGGCCACAACTGTAAATACTGCCAAATACACACTGAATGTTTATGGCATGTTTTAATGCCATTGTTGTGTGTTTTAATATCATCAGCCGGTGTTAACAGAGCAAATTGAAAATGGAGCGTTCACAAACACCAACTGCTGTCAAAAACAGCATTTATAAACTAGACAGGTGAAATTAACATAGTTTGCTGACAAATGTGTCTCTGTATATATTCTTCTTCAGCACAGGAGCAGCTTTAATCATGAAGAGGTAAGGCAGAGCTTACCTGAAGTTGAGGGTGCGACGTGCACCTGAAGAGGGAACCATCCTGTCTGTAGTTGGACTTGGCATCACGTGACGTCCCGGAGACATTTTACGCACCTCCCAGGCTAAAGATGTCGGCCTGAACAAAGTGAGACCGCAACACTTAGACCCATTATGATTTCTGTTGTTAAAAAGCACACCGACTTGATTCACACATTTGGTACATCAGCTGGATGGCTGATATTTGCAATTAATGAAAAGTAAGTTTCAGGTTGTCTTATTGATTAACAGTACACTCTGAATGAACAAACTGGGAGGTGGCACTGGGAATTTAATTTCTTAGTCAATTTACGGCTGCAGTGGTCACTGTGTTAAAGAGAAGCCAATAAACTCATGGATCTCTTTGAATTAAAGCCAAGACTATTGATCCATTCTGTTTGTGACTTAAAGCCAGGGACCAGACACAAACGCTTCCAGTTTCACCACAGGGAGCAATGCAAAACAGGGAATTAATGAGAGTGAGGGACAAAGAAGGACGCTGAAAAAAAGAGTAACTTAAGATCACCTGTTCTGGGCATCTGTTTTCTCCAGTTTCTCCTGAAGCTGTATCCAGTCTATCAGGGCTTTAAAATCCCGAACATAGTTGTCCAACATCATCAAGACCTCCTACAGACAACAGTTAAAATAAGATAGACGATTATTACACGACACAATCTACAGCCAATAGAAAGTTAAGTACAGAATGAATAAATTGTGATAAAAAATTTTCACTTGAAAAATAAAATAATAAATTAATGACAAAGAAGTGATTGGAAAAACAGGAAAAAAAATAATTTCAGCCCTGTTGTTTTTAACCTTACTGTAATAAAAACATCTGTGATGAGATACATAAAAACAAATGCCCTACACAATAGTTACACATTTCAAAAGCTTATAGAGAGACAACATTTCACTGGTCGATTTGCACTGGCAAAAGGGGACCTTATACAGTTTAAGAGTTTTGCTTGAAAGCAAGAACTGGGAGTATAAAGAATAAAACACTTCACAGCACTGAGGAAGAACAGAGAAGGCAAATTCCTTCCAACAAATGGCTATTATCTGCACTTGGACTGAGCTACAGAGTTGGTGATGCAGAAGTGGTGGCCCGTGAGGAGCTTTTTCCCAGAGCTCTAATGAAACAGACACAACTGATTGATGGGGAGCGTGAAGGGAGTGGTAATTGAGAGTAAAGCTACACAGTGCTTTTAGTTAATAGACAAGTCAAGCCAGTGAAAGATGTGTCCAGCAGCAGGTCTGCTGATTAGGGCTAGTTAACCATCAAACTCCACAGCTATGGTCCAGTGTTCATTTGGTGATGAAGGGTAAGATAGAGAGAGGTTTGCTGACCCTTGGATAGATAAACCAACAGTGCACAAAAGCAACATTAAGTGAATTTGTGCATATTAACAGCCACATATACCCAAATAAAAAATGCACATATAACACTTCATAAGTAACGACTGATGAATGTTTAACCTTCAAACGGCATTGCCATAAAGTAGGGTGGGCTGTAAAAGCCTGTGGTCTGTAGAATGAAACAAAAATTATAAGTAAAGCCATATTTAGGCAAGGTGAGTGTTATTGACCTCAAATAATTAATTTATCCTTCTTTATTTTCATTTAAGCCATTTTTGACTAGAATAACCTGTTTCAATGCATTTTTAAATTTTATAAAGCCTTTAGGCAAACAGGAATTCCTAGAACCTTTTCTGTCTACTCCAGTAAAAAAAGTGCATGCATTAATAATAATATATGATCCATTCTGCTGGGTGAGCAGTTTCTCTCTAAGAGGGAAAACATATTATAGTAGATCAGCATTGGGGTTCTTACTTTAAATTACATAATATATTACTGTAACACTGCCTCAGCAGATAATAAGGCATCACTTCCTGGCGATGATTATGTTCATACGTTTTTTAGGTGGAAAATGGTGGGCTGTTTGTGTGAGAGCATACAATGTAGACTTCCCACTACTACACTGGGGGATTGTGGCTGAGGGCAATCAAAGCACTCTGCTTCCCCTCCAGATGACTCCATCATTTATCAGTGTCCATTAAGCCCAAGCTGGGTGGGATAGGGGATTATGAACAGCACCCGGCCCCATGCCCATTAGACAGCATTAGAGAGTAGAGAGTTGCAGTGGTATGAGGGAAGAAAAAGCAGCCTGTTGTCTGACACATGACAACGAGCAGCATGCCTGTCACACCACAGGGAGCTGTGCTGTGGTACTGACACCAAGTCGACCACACCACAGGGAACTTGGCCTTGGTGTTGACCACAGGCTGTCACTAAAACCATGCTCAGCATAATATAGCATAGCAGATGAGTCAATACAAGGTAGGACAAATAGAATCATCTCAGAACAAAAAAAACTTAATCAAAATAAAAATAAAAATAAAAAGTCCATACTTTTCTAACACTTATGATGTGATTTTTGTGTTAAAGTTGTAGATCACAAAAAAAGTTAAATGCTGTTTCGGAAAATTCCTCTCAAACAAAAACAATGTACATACAATTCATAATCCAGTCAGCAAGCCCAAAGAGCTCTTGGAGGAAGCTCTGTGGCTTTGTCAAGGCTCAAGTGAGCCTTGAGGAAGCCACTCTGACTTACGTAGTAATTAAAGAAGTGCAATTTGTTTCTGAGATTTCATAATAATCTCAAGGCCCCCCTCTAGTGTTTAAAAGTTATATGACTTAATAGTCTGCACACAAACATTTCCACTGGTCAGAACATATAGAGAAAAATCCTAAAGCAAGAATTTGCATTTCTACCAAAGGAATTTTATATTTCTGTCACCATTTCTCTATTAAAAATAAACAGACTAACCTTGCATTCCAGAACACTCTGATCAGATTCACATGTAACGTATATCTCGTCCACAGCCCGACGTAGGTTTTCAAAGAGAAAGGCCCAGTAGCGAGCTCGCAAGTCTACTTTGCGGGGTTGTCGAACTTTGGTGGGGCTCTTCTCCGGGCCCTTGTCCAATAGGACACCAGCTGTGCCTTTACTCTCTGAACAAGCATTCTGTGAACACAGTACAGAACAAACATTAATGGAACAGAAGAAAAATAATGTGTAAAATACATCAAATAATGAAATAATTACTATCAGTTCATAAAATCTTAATATATGAAGACTATATTGAATGCCTTGTGACGATGACAGGGACAGTGGTTTATCAAGACTGAAACATTCTGCAGTAAGAGGAGACAGATACCTGAATATTTTGTACACTCATCACTGCTCTTCTTTCCCCAACTATTTTATTACCTTTTCAAAGACTCACTCTCAGTATGCAATAAGAGAAAGTAAAATAGCCATCACAGGCACAGCACAAACTCAATGCAAGTGTAAGAGGAAAGTGTAGGGAAGAAGAGAAGAATGAAATAGGTTGGTGGACAGAGCCCTCTAGTGGAAAAAGACTGATGAAGGATTTCTCCAACCTGTTTTTTATTCTTTTGCTGTCCAGAATTGATCCTCTGAGACTTGGAACTGCCACTGGAGTTGCCTTTTGACTTTGCTGTTGGGGGGTAAAAAAAAGAAGTGTTTTAATTTAATTAAATGAGTAAAGTTAAAGTTCAGCTAAACTGCTTATCAATGTATTTATAATGGTAACTAATCTTTTTCGGTCCTTTACAGATATATACATTCAAGGATCAAAATTAATTGACTTACTGCATTTTGTCAGATTACATGTAAAGTTCTGTTATAAGACATGAGTATAATTATGGCCTAATGACAAAAAGATGACGTTAAAGTAATCCCAAAGGCCCTACTGGCAAAGCTTAACTGAAATCCAAGATGAAAAGGGCTAAAATAGAGTTCAAAGACAAAGTGGACAGCCTATTCTTGGTAAAATAACCTTAACTAGCTTCATAAAATGTTTGGCCTTGTAAACTCCAAGAACTAAAGCTGCACTGTTTATACTGATGTATCAAGAAAGCCACAATCCTGCTGTTTGAGGAGGACATCTGCTACAGGTTTAGCATCACAAACGCAGTGGACAAGGAACGCCTTTGAGGACATTTTCAAAAGTGATGTTGAGTAATATTTGACCACATAATTACAAGTGTTACAACATACTGTAGTTGCATTGTTCAAAGCCTGATGAAAACATATCAATCCAATTCAGCTTTTTTTTGTATATTGCCAGTTAACAACAAAGTCATTCAGCTCAAGCTAATTAATTGAGATCCATTTATAAAAAGTTTATACAATTCCAACTCAGAATAACTGAGTTCAAGCCAATTCATAAAAAATTAATTGCCAAGCTATGAGAAATCAACAGACTGCCTCCAATCCATCTTATGAAAACTATAAAACCTCCATAAAAAGGGCAGGACCTAAATCCCTCAGTTTTAGCCCTGCTGTTTAATCCTTTGCACTAGCCATGTGGATAAAGTGATGTAAATCACAGTGCTCTAAATTAGACCTTTAATTTGCATTTATTTGTGTTCACACAAGGGTAGAGAGTAGGGGTGTAAATCACAAGCTTGATCAGGACACGCTTTTATATGGATTCATTAATTAACAGCTCAATGATCAACATACGATGAAATTACATGCCAATTTTACGCAATCACTCTCTTCAATATCAAAACACAAAAAGTTAAATATCCAAATATAATCCTATTCCTGAGCTCAACCAGACATTTCAATGTCTAACAGGGTTCTTTTAGCAAAAATAGATGGTACCACATTTTGTATATAGAGCTTTAAAATATGCACATAAAACTGAAAACTGAAAAAATAAAATTCTATTTTTGAACATTAAAGCAGGGGATGGTTTAAATGTTACTCCTATATAGTCCCAAAATTTTTAAATAGTTAGACTTAATTATAATAAGGGCACTGTATTCCCTGTACTAAAGGAGTACAGAGGGAATTTGACAAAAAACTTCATATACAATGTTGACTCTTTACAAGAAAGCTAGTTATGCTACATCTTATCAGAGAAACAAGCTTTGGAGGCAAAATGTTTCGTTCTAATTAAGCATGAATAGATCTGGTATCTCACCCTGCTGCAAACAGGAAAGCTTGTCCCTTTATTACCAATACTGAACATCGCCTGCTGTACTAAATTTCAACTATAAAGGACAACTCAGACAACTTTGCATGATGCATCTGGTTGATGAAGGGAATAAAACTCTTAGAAAACTTTGGTGAACAATAGTTTCAACCTCTATTGTATTCTAATTAACAGCATATCTTATGAGTGACATCATAGACTCTGAATAGGATTACCAAAGGCAATTACTGTGAAACTCCAAACAAATGACAAAACATATGCCATCTGCATGAAAATATGGGTCTAAAGTCTAAGAACATACACAGTAACACCTGCAGAGTTAATGACATAAATAGAAAGTTTTTGTTTTTTTTTGCATGCAATTACTGACCTTCCTCCTCTTTGTTCTCAAGAGGAACACTCCAGGCAATGAGATTTCGAGCAGCACGGCCCTCTTCAGCTACAATCTTTCGCACTTTGTCATGGCTGTTGGAACGCTGAAACGAAGCCTGGAAGACATACAGCAGATTAAATAGTTTTGTTTTTTCACCGCCTATTATTCTGAATGTTGCAAAACCCTGTATTACATTTTGAAGTTCAAAACATGGTGAATGAATGAATAAATCTAAAGGCTTCTTTATGTATAATTATAAAAACCCTGTCAACACCAAGACTGGTGATGTTCCAGTTTAACAAGTTACTGACGTAACATTAATGACCAAGACCCAAAAAGTTGTAAAGATTTCTCTTTGTACTGTAAAACCAAAAAACTGTACTTTAATTTCATCCATTCCATTATTAACACTTTTCACGCCACAAATTCATTATATTCATAGCTGAAAATAGTCACTGATGTTTGCTAAACACAATGTCCACAAGAGTTAAATTACTCTAAATGTTTTTTTGAATTAAATAATGTGTGTGACTTTAATCCATGAACCAAATATCAGCCTTCCCTTTAATTCTAAATAGTTTTATAAGACTGCTAACCAGTAACACAGCCTGCAACACAAGTACTGTTGCTATGGTTACCCTTATTTTAATAGACCTTGCACATGGACATTGCACAGTGGTAAAAAAAAAATACAATGTACAGCCATCCAATGTGTTTACACCATCTTAAAAAATGACACATACTTACACAAAGAAACCTTAAACAACTGAATTAATTTCACTTTATACACATGATGAATCACAAACTCTAATTTACATAGAACAGAAGACTAAATTAAGTGCATTTATACCATGACATTCATATGTAAAAGGGAGCACATGCAAGACTGTATAATGTCTGTGTTAAAAGGAAAATGGCAAGATATGGGCAAAAAAAGTTTAAACAAAAACTATGAATAATTAAGAGCAGTAGATTCCTGTTACACTGACTTGACTGAATCCACAGACTTTCTATTCAAAGCACATATTGCAACATGATGCGTCAGTCATTGTACCATCCCTGCAGTGATATTGTGAACCAGGACTGAAGCAACAATGCTGAAACATTGTGAGCGTATGGAAGAGGTCTACTGACACAGACTGTGACAAGAAACAGCTAGAGGCAGAAGCTCTAACCTACTCTGTGCCCAGCATGCATCATGGTTGACCTACACATTGCATATGCATCAGTGAATTTGACTGTAACCTCGGGTGAAACAGACACTGTGAACCAAAATAAAAACTGTGGGATTGCATCCCTTTAATTTACGGCACAACAAGATGAACTGATGCATATAAAATCACAAAAAAATGACAGTTTCATAATGTAACGGGTAAAATGCAATGTACCCAGTAATCTACATGGTACAGGTTGCCATGTGAAATATACTGATCTGTGGCAATCAGTACATAAAAGACAGAACAGAAGCAAATGGAGGCTTTTCCATTTAAATCTTCCTCTTGGTGTGTTTTCTCTCTGCAGAACAACATGCACCACTTCTGTACTCCCTTAGTAAATAATTTAATATAAATGTTGGCAAAAATCCAGACCAGAGGTAACCAGTTTATACAACTATAAGATGTAGTTTCTTTTCAAACTTCAAATATATTGCTACCTAAAACAAACATTAAAAAAAGAGAAATGGAGAGGCAGTTTTCAGCTTAATAGCATTGAGTCATGGAAAAAATAGTTCATCTCCTTTCCTGGCTGTGCCTTAGTAGAACCAATATTTAGACATGAAAGTTTCAGCAAAATAATTCTACTACGCATCACAATGAAAAGATAAAAGAAAATATTTTCCACCTTATACAAAGCCTTCAGCAAATATGTGATAAATAGGCAGGGATTTCTGTAGAATAACCTGCAGAAATAGCTTGCATGTATTTGTCTGATACTATTTAATGTCCCAAAGGGAGACAATCAGCTGACCTACTTTTGGTGAGCAAAATTCTTTACATGTCAAGTTGCATGGCCTGGGCTTCATTATGGCAAGTGGGAGGAAAAAAGATTACAAAGAGATAAAATATCATCAAATGCAAGTAAAATGGACAAAAACTGTCATCTGAAGATAGTAAATACTAACACCGTTTTGCCTAAGTTGGGCCACAAATGGGTGATTGTTTCAGAATTTCTTACCCACTTAATGGATGGCTATCTATGCAGCAGCCTAAGGCAAAAAAGGCTTAAAACATTGTCCTGATCTACTTAATCAGCTGCAAACAAGCTGTCTCCTGGGCTACAAAGAGGGAAAACTTCTGTCATCTTATTTGGTCAAGCCGTCCCTTGCCATGCACTACAGAGCATGCACATTTTCCAAACTTTGCTGAGTAAGGGGCAAGAGTCACGTTTCCAACATGCCATGGTCTACAAACAGACATAAGAAAAGAACAGTAGGGAAGCTGTAGCTTAGAGGGAATGATATGAGCATCAAAATATTAATGAATACATACAGAATAGAAGTACAGTCTGTAAGCAGGTTCCTCGTCTTTATCCACTCTTGACATACTTAGCAGCCCACTTCATGCAACCTGTTCCCCCTACCCAGCACTGCCATTTGTCCAAGGTGACATCGTCGTCTAACAGGAGACCAAAATAGACCCCTACTGTGTAGTCCACAGTGCTACAGCAACTTGCCCAGCTGTGTCAACTCCTCTCAAAGGAGGTGAACGAAAGAGACAAGCACTCAATAGCTCGTCAGCCGTCCCTTGCACTTAGACCATTCTGTCCAGAGTCGTCTCTGTAATCTAGCCTGAGCCTTCGGCACTCTGCTGAGTTAGCAGCCACCTCTTAGGCCTGACTCGCTGCCTGCCACTCTCTTCTGCTTGCTACTGTATGCAGCTTCCTATATTTACAGCTCCTCTTCTCCTCTCTCCTTGCTCTGCATCAGAGCCCCCACTCTCTCTGCTTCTCATCTCTCACTCTCCTTCTGCCACAACACTGCACAGTCATGTGTACACAGTAGTCCTGCCCCTCTGCCCCCATCCTGGGCTGCCAGTGATGAGAGTATAGCTGCAGGGTAACACAGAGACACAGTGCACTGACACAATGTAAATATGATTGTTCTGAATCTGATGAGTATGCTTGGACTGAGGGTGCAAAACATGCTCCAAAAAAAAAAAAAAAAAAAAAAAAGTGGGGGGGAGATCAAGAAAAGCTCATTTTAGAAAATTTCTGTGTTGCTGGCTTGTTTGTTTTCTAAATTTTTTAAAGTGTCTTCTGAAATGTGCGTCTTCATTGTGTGACATTGTGTTTTTTGTGTTTATTTTCTAAAATGTTTTGGGAAATTTAAGAATTTGTACAGGGGTTGTCAGCATTTTGTTAAATGTCATTGTTTCATATATTGGTAGGTTAGTTTTTTTTTTTTAAATAAATTTGCCTGTGACATATGTTTTCTATACAGGGAAATTTAGACTCCTCTGTTTTACAAAATGAAATTTTCTGTGTAATTATAATGGTTTCTGAAATGTTTTGTAAATTGTTTTTGCTCTTGCTCTACAGGACCACCATAATTTTACCTGTAATCTAATAATTCATAAACAAGCTCATATGTATGGCTGAATTCAAATACTTGGGAATTCTGCAAGAAGTCGAGACAAATATTAACATAAAACAAATATTTCACACAGGATTATTCTCGTTACTCTTTTGTTTGTTACGATATCACATATCGTCACATTCTCACTGTATGTCACAATCATGACTGACCAATTCTACACATAGCAGTCATAAATTTGCATCATCTCACAAATTTAAAAGCCATGTGTTACAATACAGGTAGCTGTGTTCAATAAAAATATATAGTGAATGAACGAACAGCTAAAGAACATAGCAGGTGGTAAACCAGAGCTGACAAACGCACACCTACAATGCAAAAGGTAAGCTCACCTATAATAAAGACCCCCCCCGACTTGTATCCAGCTAGCTTGAACTATATCGGAATTTCCATGCAATTGTTAACATTAAATGCTGTCTTTAAGTGGTAATTACAGAAATATAACCTCTTGCATACCTTCAAACCCGACATAGATGTGGTCTTGCTTTTGCCTCCTCCATGCGAGGAGCCAGAGCTGTTGCTACCAGACCTTTCCCTCCCGTCCCCACCGTGGCTAACTCTCGGGCCGAGACGGTGCTGCCCGGCGCCACGCCGCCGCCCATCATGGCGGTTGTCTTTGGACATCGACCCGCCCTGTATTCAATGCTCAGTTTCTAAGAAAGAAAAGTCTACCTAAAAAGTTTTCTTCTTGTCAGCGGTGATGGACTAACATGTCAGATAAATATACATGACAGTGAAGACAACCTAAAGAAGCAGGAAGTCCGTTGAGTTTACTTTTGTGACTGGCGTCGAGCTCGTCCAATAAAGTCACAGTGACGCCGCATTGACACGCGTGCCAGCCAGTAAGAAACTGTATAATTTAGGTCAACGTAAGTACAGATTTTTCTTGGGCGGGACTTTAAATAGTCTACCATGGCAACCATGAAGATCAGGCGGGACGTTCATCAATGGTTGGTTGAGAAGCAGCATTTGTCAAGTAACCATCAAATAACAGGAAAAACACAAGTAAAAGAAATCTGCCTTCAACGTAAAACACAGTTTAAGAAGCAAAAAGAAGTTATACCTTTTTAAATTAATAAAATAAAACACCAAGTATAAAATTATTGTCACAATATAAAAAAAGAAGAAGAAAGCTGTATTAGCTATCCAACGGCTCATTACGTTATCAGCTTCTGTGTCACATGCTTGCATACTTTGCAACCGTTGCTGACGATCTGTTTGTAAACTGTATTCATGACTTGTTTCTGCAACTTTTTTCTATGTCCAGACACTTTTACATGTATGGGCATATATTTATCTGTTTTCTGCATTGATGTAGTGATATTACTAGCGTTGTAGTTTTATGGTGTAACTTTTAATTTTAAGTTTTACCCGGAAACGCATTTGTCGCATAAAGTTTACTGACACCTTGAACACTTGTAAACAGAACTTTCTACGGTAATAGCGCTATTCCTTTCGTTATAAGTTTTTCCAAAAACTTGCATTATGGCGTTTTTGTCGTGTCCGTGTTGCTATTACTATTTGCGTTTTCTTCTACTCCTGTATGTCAACATGACTCTGTGCATAAAAAGCTTACTACAAATACTAGCAATTCTACCATTTTATATGTTTCTATAAGACGCATTACCTGTATGTCCCTGTTTCTTATTATCTCAAACGCTGCCATTTATAGTAGATTTAAATTTTTTAACTTCCACAAGCTGGCCACCAGATAGCACAGTTGGTTTGCGAATATTAATCGTGCACATTGTGGTATTTTGAGTAGCCATACATTTTAATTTATTCCTGATCAACTGTATATTACTTTACAGATGGCGCACACCATGTGGTCGATATTGTTGTTACTTCAATGTGGGTTTGGACAAAGCGCCCATAAACATCTCCATGAGGATCATTACATAGGCCAGCAGCACAACCCTGACCACGACATGGCTGTACTGCTGGGAGAGCAGGTCGCTTTATTTGGTTTCTCATTTACTTACATTCATCATTCATCCTCTGCTAATTTTCTTTGCATTGCTTACTTTGTTTTAATGTAGAGCACCGATGAGATAAAGAAACTTACCACAACAGAGCAAAGGAAGAAGATGATGGAAATTTTTAATAAGATTGATACAAATAGCAATGAACTTCTAAGTGCAGGTATATTCATGTTTAGGGCAAGAAAGCAAAGCTCACCTTAGGAGATTAAATTTTATTCTAAATGTGTTGTGTCTGTTGTTACCCACAGAGGAGATCACTCAATGGATTCAGCATGTCTACAGAAAGTATGCTCTGGATGATGCAGCAGAGCGATTCCCAGAGTTCGACATCAACAAAGACGGTGTTGTGACATGGGAGGAATACAACAGCGTTGCTCATGACCAGCTTGTTAGTTTTGATGACGACACTGTTCTGGAGGACCCAGAGCAAGAGTCTCTTAGACTTGTAGGCAAACTTTAATTGTTTGTTTAATCTTACACACATGCCACAGCCTTATAAAAACGGTCAGACCTTAACACAGGTTATGTTCCTGTCAGCTCCACCTGAAGGAAAGGAGGCGCTTTGATTTTGCAGATGTGGATGGTACAGCTGGACTGAATGTAACCGAGTTTCTGGCCTTTACCCACCCATCTGAAGTGGATCATATGGCTGTGAGTTAAGTTCTTACTTCTTACCTCTGAAAAAACCTGCTATGATAATACACTGATCCATCCATTACAATAGTGTGGTTTGTGCCAAATGATTTGTCATTCTTTTTTGTTTTTACCAGGATTTTGCCATTGAAGATGTATTGAGTGAATATGATACAGATAAAGATGGATTTATAACTCTGAGCGAATTTATTGGAGATGTACGTGGTGAGGGTAAGAATTCAGAAGTTGTTTAAAACAATAAAAAATGACGTTTGCTGTTTGTTATTCAGATGTGTTCAGTCATTTTCACCAGTGCAGTGATAATGTTTTGGGGGGGGGGTTCTGCTTGTTTACAGATGATTCTCCTTCACAGTGGGAGATTGAAGAAACGGTGCGATTTAAAGAACTGTATGACCAAGATAAGGACGGCAAGCTGAATCGAGATGATCAGCTGCGTTGGGTTGCACCTAATAGTTATGGTTCAGCAAGAGAGGAAGTAAGATTCTGCAGTTTCATCTTGGCCAATACAGAAAATGTTTTATAGATAATAATTTGTTCAATATCCACTAAAGAAAGTTGTCTTTTTTTTCCAACAAGCTGAATACTGGACGATATTCATTTTGAGCTAATATATCTTTTCATCTCTAGTCCATTCCCGCAAAAGTGTTTCAGGTCATCAAATTTTCCATGAGGTCCTCATTACACCGGCCCTTTCAAGTTATCCCATGCCAATTTTTAAAGTCAGGACACAAATTTGACAATCTGAAAACATTTATTTTGTTTTTGTTTCAGCCATTCTGTTTTTTTTACTAGACTTGTGTGCTTTGAATCATCTAATTAAATCATTATTGTAAGTCTCAAGTCACTGACTGATGCCTCAACAATCTCTTATAAACTCTTTTGTTATAAATAACTAATTTTGTAATGATTGCAAACCATCCAGGCTCTGTTTTTTTTTTTGTTTTTTTTGTTTTTTTTTGCAAAGCAGCCCAAACCATGATGCTCCCCTTGCCATGTTTTACAATTGAAATGTGATTTTGATTTGGAGTGTTTCCTACAAATGCCAATATAATCAATTGCTTTAGTCACCTTTTAGCAGACTGTAGACATTTCTGCAGGTGTCATACTTCCTTTTCATTTTTGAAGGCTTGCCTGTTGTGGTCTTGCTCTGACCTTTACAGCCACTCACTGCTATGGAGACAATCCTAAATTAACTCCATGTATTAATAATTTCTCGTATTCTTCAAAGAAAAACCATCAGTTCTTAAGAAATGCTCTTGCATTTTTTTTCAGTGTTCTTTTATCTTTATTATTGGTCTTATTAGATTTAGTTAAAGTTTTTCCAGTCTTTACTAATGAATGGGTAGACTTAGTGACTTTGTGTGTCTGTACTTATCAGGCATGTTACCCCTACAGTCCACACGTTTGATTTCATCTTAACTTGGAAGATCTGACTCCAAATAGCTGTTATAAAAGGTGTTAGTACATATGTGAGTTGTCATGCAGTGTGGTAAAGTAAGTCATTGTGTTAGTCAATAATTGTGGGTTGTTCTTTACCCGTAATACAAAAATATTTTTCTAACCCATTATATGCTTTTGTAACCACTGATAGGAAGCATTATGCTCCGTCTTTTCCTTTAGCATTGTCACCGATTTATTTTTCTTAATTTGTTTACCTTTCATTAACAGGCTCTTCACCTCATCAAGGAAATGGACCAGGATGGAGATGGGCAGATTTCAAAGGCAGAAGTTTTGAAAAATCAAGAAACATTCATGAACAGTGAAGTGACCGATTATGGCAGACAGCTGCATGTGTCACATGATGAGTTATAACCATGTTTTTTTTTTTTATTGTTGAGTTTTCATATTTGTCTTCAATGATTATGTAAAGTAGATAATTACCTTTGTTGTACTTTGAGATTAGTAACATTTTTTTACATCACTCTATAAAAATGAATGATTATCCCTGACAGCAACCATTTGTAATCTTATGTAATGTAAGTTGCAGCAAGCACATTTTGTCATGTTACAGTTACAAACGATGAGCTGTGAAATGACTCAAAATCCAGATCAACGCCAGGGGAATTACAAAATGGTACAAGTTGCAGCACTGGTTGCTGGCTAGTATTACATTGTAAGAAATTTCTGTTATTGTGTCAGCGCTATGTGTATAAACTCCTAAAGGACAGTGCTGCGAGTTTAATTACAGAATGTTTTCAAGGACATTTTAACAACAACACAAGAAATACACTTTATTGTTTTTCAGTCTTTTTTCAGTTAAACAGTCAATAAATATATATATATGTAAATATCTTTACTATTTTATTATTACTCTGAAAGACTTAATTAAAATGTATGAGCTGTCACTTCACTTATGAATTCACTTAAGAGAAGTGTTGACATGTTGCTGTTCTTCCTCATTTAAATCAAATGAATTGAAGTGAGCGTGAGTTGCTGCATGAAGGCTTGTTTCCTGAATGTGCTCTGATCCGTTTCACTTGCATCAAGCCACAACCTGTTACGCTGTGAGGGATCACAGAAGTAACAACGAGCTCACGAGTGATTGTTTTAATCTCTGCCGAGATGGCTTTACAATTCAAAGATGAATTCTGGGTGAGTTAGTGTTATTTTACTTATTTGTCAATCAATTTTGCTGGCAGTATGAAACTCAGTGTTTTACTCTCCTTTATTTTAACTTGACCTCGGTTGTCACATGTAAAATACACAACATTTTTTTCTACCACTTAGTTATTTGAATACTAGGCCCGGCATGTAACAATTTCCATTTTTACATTTTTTTATAATCTTTTATTGACATCTGCTTGTTTTTTAATTGCCAATCACCTTACTGAGCATCAGGAAAGTTTGCGTCAGATTAGCATACAAGAGTTGACACATTTACTTTTTTAAGACTGTGAATAAAGTTTCTGAAATTTAATGTTCCTAGGGAGCTGACTTCACCAGCAATGCTGGTTGTGAGAATATTATTCAAAGACTCAATGAAGGTCGACGAACATGCAAAGACATAGAGGAGCTCTTGAAAATGAGGTTGACACACTAATTTCTGTTTAATTTTACCTGAATTTCTTAGTAATCGACCTTATAAAAAGGTGGCTCTCTTTCTAAATTTTAATTATTATCATAGGGCATCAGCAGAGGAGAAATATGGAAAAGAACTGGTGTCCATTGCCCGAAAGGCCGGGGGTTTGTCTGAGATTTGGTAAGAATGTGCGTGGGTACATTTGCCCAGGAATGCTTATCACTCTTTGTTCAGTGATTCTGTATTATAATGAAATTTATGCATGTTTTATGGATTTGTTTTGCTTTTACAGCACTCTGAAGGCCTCCTTTGACGAAATGAAAAGACGTAAGGACATGCTTTGCTGTCCATTTTATGTTACTTAGCTATTTTTTGGGCATTCCAGCATGATTGATTTGGTTCAGTGGTTTTAACGTATATTTTGGTTTTCAGAAATTGAAACCATAGGAAATTTGCACATTCAGTTGTCTGGGCTGCTAAAAGAGGAGGTGAAAAGAATGGAAGAGTTCAGAGAAAGACAAAAAGAACAGAGAAAAAAAGTGAGGTCTTTTTTTTTTTTTTTTTTTATCATTGCTTAAAGAGGAAATAAATAAAGAGTTGACTCTAACACAACTATCCTTTCCACAGTATGAAACCATCATAGAGAAGGTCCAGAAGACAAAAGTCTCCCTCTACAAGAAAACAATAGAAGTAAGGTCAATTCTTGCTTTCATGAGGATAGACTTCTGTTAATTCAAATAATCATGCTCTTACTAAGAAAATGTACTTCTCAGTTTGGGTTGAGGATCTCTAAACAGCATGAATCAGGACTTTTAGCTCATCTAGCTTCTGCTTATATTTGCTAGAAAATAACCTGAAGTGCAGCTGGGCCTTGATATGAAAAGATGTTGCCAAATTTTATATTATCATAAAAGGCAAAAAGCAAGTAAATTGCAGCATTAACACAGTAGGCTTGATGCAATAAAAACAGAAAGATTATCGCTTCTACTGTTGAAATTCATGAGCTTCTCTGCTAACAGGAAGGAAGTGAGTGATCTTTTCTGTTTGTCCTGGTGCACATGTATGTCATCTCTTTCTTAATAAAAGCCCTACATCTCTTTTTCCTGTTTGAAGTGTGAATGAACAAAAGCATGGGTGTCATTGTGTAAAGGGGTTTCTGTTTTGTTTCCTACACTTAGTCTAAAAGATGTTATGAGCAACGCTGCAAGGAGGCAGATGATACAGAGCAAATGGCTGACAGGATAGGCAACGCTCCCACAGCCACTCCCAAACAGATTGAGAAGGTAAATATGTTTTGTGGTGTGTTTCTTTTAATAACATTGTCATTGTAATAGAAATAATCTTTTAATTCTTTTAAAAGAAATAAGCCGAGAATGTCAATATTTAATTATCCATAAATAATTTTTTTTGTGTCAAAATCTGAGCTTTCTTTATTTTGAGAGGAGTATTTCAAATATCTGAAGTCCCACTCATCCCCTTTCTGCTTGTTTAAATGCTGCAGCCTCTTTAAAAGATATTCCTATATTGTAGTCAAATAGATTGAGAACACTTTACACTTGCAGTACACAAAAAAGTGAGTAATTACAGGCGAATGAGTCAGAAATTAACCTGCAACTTCAAATTAATTAATTTTAAAGGACTTCCTAAATAACTCAAAATCAAATACATCATTTTAAGCATCATTTTAAGCAGTTCTTATGTATTCAGCCATCATTAACTTATCTGTATGTTTATTTTTTGTCCCCCTGAAATAAAGCAGTGTATTGGGGTTTCAAGTAACAATACATGTTTCTATAGATAAAAGGGAAATAAAGCGGGGTTAAAGGGGAAATAGAGTAATATTATCCTTATCACAATGTCACAGTGAGATATGAGACACTTTAGTAAAAAGACAGTTTTACTTCCAAGTAATCAAAACTGAATTGAAGAGCAAATGAAAGCTTTATAACAATAGGGGAAAATAATAGTGATGTTACAGAACCTGCTCTGAAATCTTTCAGTAGTTGGTCTGCTACAATTGTTGCAACAGAAATAAAGCACATTTATATATATTCTACAAATGCTCCCTTCTTTTTTTCCTTTCATTTTTTAGATGAACAATAAGTCTAGACAGTGCAGAGAAGCTGCAGAAGAAGCTGGTAAGTATAAACAGACTAAAAGGTGAGATGCACTATTTGAAATGCATGAAGGAAGCTGCTGAAAAACAGTTTCAGGGTGGTTAACTTCTCTTTTTCAAGGGGTTCCAAGAATAGTTAATGTACAGAATATTAACTCGTGGGTGTCATATGTACATGTTAATTTGAACTTTAAATTGGCATGTAACTTTGTTACATGCTCTTTGTCTTTAGAGAACCAGTACAAGTCAAACATCGAACAGCTTGACAAGATCCGTCAAGAGTGGGAAACAACACACATTGACACATGTGAGGTATGACTCTAGGTGATCTTTTTTTTCTTTTCTTTTCTTAAACAGAGGACAAACTTAGACCTAGAACAGTAGCACCGCAGGTCTGGTTTGTCAGTCAGAATATGTAACGCTATCCATAAACAAAGTTCATAGCGAGTCACTAAATCTACAAAGATGTTTCCAGGCAACAGACTTCCTTTATGTGATAGCATCAGCAAAGCTGAAGCAGGCATTGAATGACATAGAACATCCCTGTCAGGTCAGTTGTCATCTCCAAAACACAGGAGTTTCTCACAGACATAGAAAAAAGGGAAGAATTTAATCACACATCTAAATGCCATGAAGCATTAAAAAAAAACTTGGTTAACAGATATTGATGCTGTGCAAAAAGCTGCCAGTTTTCTTGATTATCTATCAGCTTTCACTCAAACTGTTGCTTTGCAGATGTTTCAGCAGCAAGAAGAAGACCGGATCACTGTACTACGGAATTCCTTGTGGATCCACTGTAACCATTTATCAATGCAATCTGTCAAAGATGATGAGGTGGGGTATTAATTTTTTGCATGTGTACCACACAGTTAGAGAGTCAGTACTTATATTTAGAACTCCATCTTTACAAACTGCTTTCAGTGTTATGAGAACGTGAGAAAAACACTTGAAAACTGTGACATCGTCACAGACAACAACTGCTTTGTGGAGATGAAAAAGACCGGCTCAACTCGCCCCGGTAGGCACTTTTCCTTAACCTAATTTTAATTTGAATATGTTCCACGTTGGGAGGTGATTTTAATATTATCTCTCAGCTGGAGAGATGTCACCTCTGAACTGGCAGGTTTTGTTTTTTTTTTACTGAATTTCCATGCTCTTTCCAAAGCTCCAATTGAATACCAAAATTATTACGAGAACAATGCTTCATCTGAGAAAAACGGCAATGTTGGATTTGGAGGAGGAGTCATAAAAAGGTTAAATAAGAACAAATAATGGCTAAATTCTACCCTTTTTTTAAGTATCTGCTAAACATTTCTTGTTTGCCAGTTACTGAGAATTTTCTTCAACTTCTAGGTTTTCAAACTTTCTGCAGGGGAATTGTACCAGTGTCTCCAGACAGAACATCAATGAGTCAGTTGCACAACCTGCTGGTAATGTACCAAAGTTATTTCAGTAACACTGTAAAATCTACATGACAATTGTGATAGTAAAATCCACCTGATTCTGTCTAAATAATCTCTACAGAAACTACAAACTTACCAATTGTAGCTCTTATTCTTATTAGTTATTGCCAACGAACGATGTTGCAGGTCACCTACATTTACATGGTTTTATATACATGTATTTCTTTGCATATTTATGTTTACTAAAGCAATTTTTAATGCAAAGAAATACAGTTACAATTGCTAACGCCAGCATTTGTTACTGAAAGTTAAATTTGTCAGTGTTAGTTAGCAACCAAGCTGAGACGTTCAAATGAATTGCTAAATTTAACACAAGTTATTTTTACCTACTACCTCTAAAAAAAGGTCAACTATGAATGCATATCTGCCAAAAATTATTTCACTTGTGTTTTTTTAAAGAGTAGCTTACAGGCCATTTCCTGGAAAATGCTAAAAAATATTCATCACTAATCTTGCATCTGTCATATATACTAATACTGCATCCCGTAAATAGATTTTTGTAAGTCAAACATCAGCCCAAAGTCACGTCGGCTGATATTTGTTGCAAAACATAAGTTCATTCTCTTTATTCTTTATTTATTGATTTATTCATCTTTCAGCAACAGAAGCATTAGATGGAGTATATGCTTCCATTCCGGGATCTCAGGGGTTCCAGTTCAGCAGTAATACGTACACGGCTGTGTATGCGTATACGGCACAGGTCTGGTTTTTTTTAAAGATATGAGACAATTTAACATGTTCTTAATTCTATTAACTAAAAGAATATCCTGTTGATTTGTTATTTCTTTTCATGTTTAGGGGGAAGATGAACTCTCATTATCTGTTGGGGATGTTGTGGTAGTCATAGATCAAGGTGAGGATGGCTGGTGGATGGTGCAAAGAAATGGCGCTTCTGGATTGGTTCCAGGCACTTATCTTGCTAAAGAATGAATTTTCCTCATGTCCACCTGCAACAGCGACTGGGAAAATACTACACTTCTTCATGTAAATGTTTTAACTGCCTTAAATAACATTTAATCTGTTTTGCATTCAGCACTAAATTACAAATAGTTAAATGTTCCAAACTCTGACACCCCCTGGTGGTAGCATTGTAAATGAAACCGAGGCAGAAACACGTGGCTCTTGCAAGCTGAACAAAATGCTGACAGCAAAATATTGCACCTCTTCCAAATAACCTCTGAATTTTAATATATTAAAAAGAATGCAGTTATCACCTATAAATTATGTTCATAGTGGCTTTATGATAGAGCAGCATGAGGCCGTGGTGATTCATTTATATTCATTCGCCACGTTACAGTCTCCTCACTGCTGGTGCCTCTCATACTTTTGACGACAGGGAGATTTACTGATTTATTTCACAAGATTGTGACAATAAAGTTAATTTGTGCACTGTAGTTTTTTTGGGCAGAATGTTTAATTTATGCTGTAGGCTTGCATATTATTTATATGAATAGTTATTGTTTGTTTTCTGAAAGAATTTAAAGATAAAATGATTTTTGAGCATTAAGTTGTCTTTATTCAGTGTAGCATAGAAATATTCAGCTTTCTTATTTTTTTAAAGAACAATTTAATGAAGTGAAGGCTATGTCTAAGGTGGATAAAAAAAAAAAAAGATCATGCACTATTCATAGATCATGTGGCTGAGAGGTCGATTTACTAACATGTCAAGACTATTCTGCAGCAGGTCGTTACCAAATAACCACAGTGGAGTCCTTTTAGGCCTGTATACATGTTCAAAACAACTATTTAGAGATCACACGATGTTTAAATCTAGTTTGATGACAGTTTGGGGACATGTTACATCTCTTTAATGTTGAAAAATCCTGAACTCTGACCTCTTATTTTTGGGCCTTACAGGTAATAAAACTTAGTTAATATAGGATTTGTTTAAACAAGAAAAAAAAGGGACACAGAATTCTGAATAAACCAGAAAAAATTGTAATTTAATTGCCAACTTTTAACTTACATAGACTGTATTTACATTCATGAGTCTAACTTCTGCTACACATCAAAAAAACCTATATTTTAAATCGAAACGCACGCTGTTTAAACCAAAATAAAGACCTGTATAGTAAAATCTACCTCGAGTTGCTTTAAACTATCAATGTACTTAAAGTTTCATTCACAAAATAAAGTTCAAAGGAGAGAAACTTAAGTTACATAGTTCACACACACAAAAACATGCTATGTGATCGAGTTGGGCTATGGTGTTATCGGTTTCTTATGCTGGTAAAGAGTATGGTTTCAACAGGTAGTAGAGCTACAAGCTGTGAAAGAACAATAAAAATCTCTTTCATTCAAGTAAATGACAGATTTTTAAATGAAGTATAATGTATAGTGCAAAGTATAATGAGAAAATTACCCTCTCCACAGAATCTCCAAAACCTACTGACAGTGAGTTTGTCAGAATGAACTTTACCGTCCTCATGTCAGTCTCATTACAGAAGAAGGACGTCTCAGTGACCTCTACTGAATTTGGCCTAAAGCTTTTTTGGTAAAATAATGTAAATGTTTTAAATGTAGTTAGTGTGTTTGTGTGATAACAGATTCTCTTCTTGCTCTCACCAATAACATCACTTCTGCAAGAGGTTCACGTTGAGAAGTGTGTTCTACTTTTTATGCCTGCGTGCCGCCTGTAATAAGAAGCTCGTAGGCAGGATCTCTGCTTCTGCGGCATAGCACGACACATGCACACAGCATCCCCAGCATCTGGAGAGAAAAAAGAAACATGTTTTAAATCTGAAATGTTACCTCACACAATATTTACAGCTTCTCAGACATTTAACGTTTGGTGATAGGATTTGTTTTTTACTTTAATTCTATTTTAAAAAAATGGCCCATATTAGTTTAAGCTTAACTTTTAAAGTCCAATGTGTGAGTGTTGTAACATCTAGTGGTGAAATTTCATTGTAAAAACTAATTATTCTTATTTCCTTGCAATTCAGTATTAAAAGACAACAAATCTTTAAATCTGTAAGTAGTACATTTCTGCTTGTATATTCAACCATCTCCTTAACAATCACATATTAAGGCAGGTAGAATTATACCCATTGAGAGTTGTCCTGCAATTTTATTTTTGCTTTCACAGTTCATAAGGTAATCTGAGACCACTGCTCAAACTGCTGTTGGGTAACTTTCTACAATTAGAACCATTATTTTACCCTTATTTTAAATTTTACTCAGGGGCCTGGGTGGGAAATCTCTGCAACAAGTCCAGAGGAAATGTTGCAGACATTTGCTATCTTACATTTCACCACTTCATCACATCTCTAGAACATTTCAGAACTTTAGTGTGTGACAATGCCAAGTTTTATACCACGATTACATCAAAATTTTTATGCTCTCCATTGACTTAAAACGAAATGGCACCATGGTGGATGTGAAATACCTGGATGACAGCAAAGGTCAGTGCAGTCCAGATGACATACATCATGATTTCCTTCAACTTCTTCACAACCAGAGCTTCACAACCCTGTAAACACAAAATACAATCAAGCACAAGAAAACTATGAGAAGTCATTCTATTGTGTTTTTTTTTGTTTGTTTGTTTTTTTTTCAAAGAACAAATATTTATACTTCTTGGTAGAGATCCTCGGGATGAGTCAGGGACCCTGTGCAGCTTGCAACACTGGATTTGCAGCAACTGACAGGTACACTGTTGTTTTTTGATTCGTCATACCAGCGTGTGTGTTGCCAGTCTGAGTAATTGTGGATCCCACAACACTGAAGCTGAAAAGAAAGACAGTAAAAAGTAAAGACTGAAATCTACTACCTGAAAACAGACAGACAGATGAAACATCAACATCAATAGATTGCAAGTGATAATAGAAGGCAGATTTTTGTCCTCACCTGTCTCTGAATATAGTCAATGGCACGGCTCTGGGCATTGCTGTTAGTGCCGCTGTACTCATTGTAAACCTTTACTATAGAGTCATTAACGTCGTTTTCAACCTGTTAACAGTTAAGAAGGGAAAGACCGGACATTTGCTATAACATCTCCTCAGACTAGATATCCTCATGACAGCAAACAGACATTAAACAAGTGTATCGCTGGAAGATACTAGAAAGATTAGCTGTGTCACAGGTGTCAAATGAAGCCATGAAAACAGACAGACCTGACATTTGGCTCTTACCTTTGCTCTATAAATGTATCCCAGAACCACCACTGCTACTTCCGTCATGAAAACCAGCAGGAGAATGATGACAAACTGTGGATTCAATAACAAGATTTAACAAACTTGAACAAGCCGCCTTCCTAATTCTTTGCAGTTTTGTGTTCAATTAAATGTGATAAATGAGAAAATTATTCTAATAAAAGTTGTATTACATGTCTCTTTAAAGCCAAAAATGTAAACTGCTGTACTGACCGTTGTAAGTCCACAGTAGCTCTCTCTAACTGTAGCGCAGCATCCGATGAGCCCAATGATGAACAGCAAAGCTCCAACTGCTATGATGATCACGGCTGGGATGAGAGTGTACACATCTTCAAAGAAGTGATCGTAGTCATCGTAAGTAATGAAGACATAGGCTCCAACATAGCACAGGATGCCAGCAGCGGCCTGTCAAGAAAACCAGAAAAAAGAATTAAACATTACTGCCCACAAAGGAAAACAAAAACATTACAAAAGGGCTAAAAAGTTGTTGGTTTTTTTGCATCATATTTCTGCTTCAGAAAATAAACCTCTGCTACTGTAATTTGCAGCAACAGTCACCGGGGTAAGGTAAACTCTTTTTGAATTATAAGGTTTTTTAGCAACAGGACATAATAAATAAACAGGTTTTAACATGTGATAATTACAACCACATTTAAAAAAATAACCCATATGACTCTCTACCTTTATTCATTAAAAAAGAAAAGTTGTGATTTGCGGTTTTATTCAACCTTGGGATGTTACTGGATGACGACAGGTGGAGGAATGTACATAATAAATGTGGGTTTGCCACCAAAACAAGTCAGAAACACAGAGTTTTGGAGTTGTGTAGTGCTACTCCAAGGTGTACATTAATATAATGCTGAGGAGGAAAGACATCAGCAACAATAGTAGATAGGCAAAGGCTGCTGCCTGTCAATGTGGAAAGAGTAAAAAGTAAAGCCATTTTCAAACCATTTGGAATCCATCATTTACCAGTAGAAAACACTATTTATAAGGAGAAAAGATTCAAGATGATTAATAGTTAATTTAGACAGACAGATAATCCAGTGCTCAAAGAAATTATGCAAATAGACAAAAACAAAAACTACATTTTTGTCTCCTTTTATAGTACAACTAAATTACCAGTTGTTTAAAATTAATTGTTTTTCTAACAGATGAATGCTTTCTTTCATTATTGTTTATTTTAGAATACTTTGTTAAGACATCTGCAACCATGCCTTTTACTGGTGGCCTTAAGGAGCTCTTTACCTCTTAACATAATAATAAAGCAATCCTGAAAAACTGGTCCTACATATGATATTGTTTGCAGAAAACAGCTCACTCCCAAAGGATGTCTCCAACCACTGCTATTGTATAAAGAAACCAATTATGTTTTTATCAATATGCATGGTGATAAATTAACTATTTATCACCATGCAGTAGTTGTCATAATTTATTTATTTAAACATCAGGAATAGCAAATTTCGTGGTTCATTTTATTTTATCACTTCACTAAATGGCACTGCATGAAGCAGGATCACATGCCATCTTGTAAAAAAAGAAAGTCGCTGATTTCCTTAGGGTGTTTATCTATTTATATGACTGAATATTGTTGACAGAATGGCTTTATCGTGTAATAAGTGGTCTACTACTACATTTAATTACGTTACAGATTTTACTCAAAAACATCACTATTACTATATAGTATATGAATATATAGTTAAATTAAGTGGTAAAATAATGTTATTTCGATTAAAATCCTCGTACGCTTTTTAAGATGCACACCAGCCATAACAAAATGCATAAAATATCTGATAGCCTGCATAAATATGCATTTAACTAAGCACACTGCTGATTACGCAGTTATACAGTCACTATTTCCCATGTAATTTAATCTGTATATTTGAGCCCGCAACAGACACTGCATCCAACCCGCCTCCAACCTGCAGACTACTAAAAACATGTAAAAACTCTTTACAACGACTTGAAGCTCCGGGCCGCTACACCATATTTTGCTGAATCACTTTACTGGTCTGCTTTAACCTACAAGACCCTCTGAGGAGGAGACTGGTCAAAAAGTAAAAGCTCAACTTCAAAGATAATGCACAAGGTCGTTTTACACTTAAACGTAACAGACTGTAGTTCATATAACAATAAGTTATTGGTAAGAAATTACAAAACCCTACTACTCACAGCATTGTTAAGAGAAAGCTTTGCCACTAGCTCTTCAAACTACTGTACTTGTTAAAAACAAACGTCGGCATGTTGAAGCTAGTTTAGCCGTCTACATTCAGCTAGCTGACACTGTGAATGACGCACATTTAAAATAGGCACGAATCTCCAAACTTACCCAAAATATCAGGTTCAGAAAGACCAGGACCGTCTTTGAGGACGTGATGCCACACTGTCCCATCTTCAACGTGGAGACTGAATGCCTCTCCTGTTGGAAAAATAATGAAATGCTCTATTCAGACATGTCTCTGCCTGCTGCACCAGTCGGACTCCAAATCTCAACTGTGGGCGCTGCAGACAAGCTGGCAGCACAGCTCCACCAAAACATCCGCAATAACAACGTGAACCTTGTTTTATAAAAGAAAAAAAGTTTACCGCCCCTAAATGTGTTATTTTACACTGTTTTATATTAAGTTGGGTTTATTTCCTGCAACAAATAAGTCAATTTACATAAAATATGTTAAGAAAAAACATAAAATTTTATCTAAAAGTCCAAGAGCTTTAGCGACACCTAGTGGCAGAATGCTGTAACAATTACTCGAAGCATACTGCCAGTATTTTCTTCCTAGCCAAAATTGTATTTTCAAAATCCAGAAATGTAATTAAAGATATCCTCAATAACATTTGTGTTAACAGAAACTTGATTTTGAGATTTCTAAAAATTTATATTGTAGTAAAAATAAAGTTTCAAATATCTAAAAAGCTTTTAAAATGTCTGTGTCCACTTTAACATATAAACTATATTGGATATGCATTTCAATCAATCGCTATTCATATTAATAGTGCAGATCTACAATAGCATTTTAATAAGTCAAAATTTGTTTTTGACGTTATTAGATTACCCTTAATTTTCTGAAATGACAAGTAAAAAGTGGATTGTGGATATCTTAAATTAGAATCTCTCCTAGTAATTTTCTCCATGTATTTAGTCTATTCTGGCCATCCTGAATTTAATTTTAGAAAGCATGGAAGTTGGTATCTCGTCATACACATTAATGGGGGAAATTGGGGTCATTTGACCAAGTAAGAATGACACTGGAGATATCTGCAATGTTCATTTAGGTAGGAGAAATGTAATTTTAGACATTTGAAATGCTTATTCTGACTAGGAAGAATTTAATTCTGGATATGAATTCTGAAGTGCATGTTCAGTCTCATGTTAAAACCACTTTCCATGCAGAGTGTGTGCTTTTCTTGTGCTTGTCCCTTACATAAAAGATGTATTAGTACCATTCAGGGGTTACTGGTCAGGTAACATGACATCATAAAATGTGAAGATCACTGGTATTAAGACAGAAATGAATACTTGGGTTTGACCAGTTTAGTGTTAAACACGTTTCATGTATGAAAATGAAGTAGGATAACTTCATATAATAAACAAGTTTGTTTGTGATATACAGTGGTGTGAAAAAGTGTTCACCCCTTTTCTGATTTCTTTCTTCTTTTTTTTTTACATTTGTCACTTGAAAGTTTCAGATCAAACAAGGTAAATATTAGTCAAAGACAACACAAGTAAACACAAAATGCAGTTTTTAAATTAAGGTTTTTATTATTAAGGGAGAAAAAAAACATCCTGTGTAAAAAAGTGATTGCCCCCTAAACCTAATAACTGGTTGGGCCACCCTTAGAAGCAACAACTGCAATTAAGCATTTGTGATAACTTGCAATGAGTCTTTAAACAGCACTGTGGAGGAATTTTGGCCCCCTCATCTTTGCAGAATTGTAGTAATTCAGCCACAAATGAGGGTTTGAGCATAAAACCACCCTTTTAAGATCATACCATAGCATCTCAATAGAATTCAGGTCAGGACTTTGACTAAGCCACTCCAAAGTCTTTATTTTGTTTTTCTTCAGCCATTCAGAGGTGGACCTACTGGTGTGTTTTGGATCATTGTCCTGCTTCACGAACGCAGGTTCGTTTCACCGTGAGGTCACGAACAGAGGGCCAGACATTCTCCTTCAGGATTGCTCGGTAGACAGTAGAATTCATGGTTCCATTCATCACAGCAAGTCTTCCAGGTCCTGAAACTACACTACCACCACCATATGTTACTGTTAGTATGATGGGTTTTTTTCTGAAATACGGCGTTACTTTTATACCAAATACAATGGACACACATCGTCCAAAAAGTTTAACTTTTATCTCATCAGTCCATAGAATATTTTCCCAAAATTCTTGGGAATCGCAGGCCATTTTGCCCAGTCTTTTTCTTATGGTGGAGTCATGAACACTGACCTTAACTGAGACACGTGAGGTCTGCACTTCTTTGGATGTTGTTGTGGGGTCTTTTGTGACCTCTTGGATGAGTTGTCACCGTGCTCTTGGAGTAATTTTGGTCGGCCAGTCACACCTGGAAAACTGTTTCATATTTTCATCATTTGTGGATAATGGCTCTCACTGTGATTCGCCTTAAATCCTTTTCCAGACTGATATATCTCAATGACATTTTTTTATCTCATTTGCTCCTGAATATCTTTGGATCTCGGCATGATGTCTAGCTTTTGAAGAGCTTTTGGTCTACTTCACTTTGTCAGGCAGGTCATGTTTACGTGATTTCTTGATTCAGAACTAGTGTGGCAGTAATCAAACCGCAGTGTGGCTCGAGGAATTGAACTTAGGTGTAATAAACCACTGTTAAGTTATGTTTTAACAAGGGTCAATCACTTTTTCATACAGGACCATGTAGGTTTGGATTTTTTCTCCCTCACTAATAAAAACCTTCATTTAAAAACTGCATTTTTTGCTTACTTGTGTTTGACTAATTAAATTTGTTCGATGATCTGAATCTGAAAGTGTGACAAACATGCAAAAAAAAAAGAAATCAGGACGGAGGCAAATGCTTTTTCACACCACTGTATACACACACACCTTTATTAAATGTTACTAGTCAGATTCTAGATGTGAAGAGTTGGAGTGGATATCAAATGATGTTTTATCTTAGGATGAGATGAGATTTTGCTTTGATTTTAGGAAATCAAAGCAAAAGATAGGCTACTGGGAGACATACATTTCTATGAATTATTTAGTTAGTACACTTCAAATGAAATCAAATTATTGAACATAATTAATGTTAAATGTAGTCAAAAAAGTAACAGGAGACTGCAAAATGTTTACAGTTAAATGCATCCATTTATATGTAAAAGGTTTTATCAAGCACAGTAATATATAAGCTTAAAGCCTCTTGACTAACCACTTTCTAATTTAGCTTTATTCATAGCAGTGGAGAAGCTGAAGTCAGCGTGTGTGCCAAATATTTTGTCCCAGTGACTAAAGTGTGGTGCAAAGTTGGTGTTGGGTTTCTGATGGTGTACATCATGTTTGCTGGGGCCTCCATAGATCCCAAATGGTATCAGACGTGATGTGGACCAGGGGAAATCATATCCACAGTGATCCTCTATTGAAACATACACATGAAATACCATGAAGGCCCATGTGGTGAGTAGATGGCATCTCAGGATTGCAGGATTCAGAGTGGTCCAAAAGCCCACTGTGACCAGCTCCCAACCACCCAGGCACTGGGTGGCAAGAGCAAAGGGAGAGGAGTATTTGTGGTGAATGGCATGAAAGGTGACATACAGCCATCGGATACGGTGATGGAGCAGGTGCCAAATGAAGTACTGGAAGTCGAAGAGCAAAAGGTTGCCTATCACCCCGGCAATCAGCTCCAGCAGTGATGGGCCCCTTTCTGGTAGGTCCACAGGTGGCCTCCATGCCCACTGGGCCACTGACGCTGGGAGCACAAGAAACACATGGTTGTACAAGGTAACACCTGCACAGTGCAGCAATGTAGAGGTTGTCGGCCGCCGACTCGGTTGAATCTTAAATTGTTGGATCCAGGCCCATCTATCCCCCATGATGTCACAAACAAGGAAAGGGAGGCAGAGGACAAAATAAGAAGAAACAGACAGTGCAACAGGGAAGAGTGGAGATCTCAAATAGTCACTGTAGTTTAGCCTTATATTGTCCCAAAGTGGTTGTAGCAAAGAGTTGTTTTCAAAGTATTTTATCCAGCCTCCGACACTCATATCAGCAAAATCCATTCCGAAGCAAAAGTCTCAGGAAATGTTTGAGGTCTGTTGATGCTTCAGCCTAACACAGCAGCTTTGGTACAACACTTCATCCCCTGAGAGTCTGCTTGTACTTTGCTCTTGGTGTGGTATCAAGTGACAACCACTGCAACAAATAATTCATATACCCTGTTTAAGTATAGCACTGTCCCCATATGATAAATTGTTTAGTAAGGTAAGTAAATCTCAAACAATACCTTCCTGTTAGTGCTTTATCATAGGTCAAGGAAATTTATTTACCATTTCTAACAATAGCAAACAAAATAGAAGAGACCAACAATAAAGATGCCAAAATGAAGGACAGCAGAAAACACTTCCTGCACCTTAACCAGTTAATGCCTGAATTTATTTTAAAATTATTTTAAAAAACAAAATACAGTTAAAAAATAACAAAAATAAAAACACTGGAAATAAAATAATAATAAAATTAAATAAAAAAAATAAATTGATTGTCAAAAAGTACAAAAAAATACATAATTAAGACAAAATAAAAGCAAATGAATATATAAAATGAATTAATTAGATAAAGAGAAATAAAATAAACAAAGGCCAAAGGTGGTTTGTCACAAATTTGTGACGCCAGGCGTCAAGGGTGCCTGTGCAGACACTAGGAAGCGATGTCAACTTCTTTGTCTCCCAGACTGTAGAGGGCGGCAACTTAAAATTTCAATCCAGATTACAGAAGAAAACCTTGCACATCCTGTGACAAAAATATCCTCGACCCTTACACAGTAGCCTCGTTTGACTCCATAACAGATCCGATTTATTATTCTAGAAGTCGGCTGTAGATTGGATCAGCGGGACGGACGCGGCGTCATTGCATCGTTGAACATCTTAAAGGAGGCTGTGTTGTGACTGTCGTGTCCCTTGTGTTCATTTTTACTAAACTATTCTGGAAAAACACTTAGGCAGCGAATCAAATGTAGAACATGGCACAACTGGACAGCTGCGACGACGTAGATGCTTTTATCAAAAGACTGGAGAAGGAGTCGCAGACTAAGTTTGTCACTTTTTCTGTGGACCGCCATTACAATGACAAAGGTATAAAGGTTTAATGCAAAAAGTAATTTTTCCGCCTTTCAGCTCTGAGTAACACCCAGCAAACATTGGTGAGCTGCCCCAAGAGCGCAGTTTAAATACATTCTGTTATCCTTAATATAATATTACCATTATATATTTGTCCAAGCTACTTTTATGATAAATGTTGTATGATTCTTTTTATATACTTGAATCACAGGAGTTATGATAATATTCCGGTGTAGTTACATTTTGTTATTTACCAAACATCTGGAACCTAGAATATTAGATATTATAACTTAAAAAAAGAAAGAAAATAAAACTTCAGTGAATGAATGAATGAATGAATGGTGATTAAATGGGCATCACTGCTTACTGCATTCTGTGTGTTGTGGGCCAGATTGTTTCACCTTATCCGGTTTGCCATTTTTCACATCCTGGATTCCTCTTCTGCGATGTTAGGCCCTCCTCCTTGGGATGATAGGGGAGGAGATGAATCAATATTTGAAAGAAGTCATTTTAAACTGACCTTTAAATATGAGAGTGAGCAAGGATATATCAGTGTTTCCTTTGCAAAAGTCTTTTAAGGACCTGCAGTGCAGCTACATTAGAAATGAATACACACAGACACAAACACCTTTAATATGTAGGCCTATCCAATAGAAATAATGAAACACAGCTGTATGCTGCAAAAGAACAATGGTTAGATGATGCACTTGTGTTTCATGGCACAATCACTTGAAATCTGTTTAAATTACGGCTCTGAAGCAAGCAAGGATGTCTCAATTTGAAATGCACGTAATTACCAAACCCCTCTCTCTTTGTTTCTGTCCTTGCATCCAGAGACAAAGTTGAAATTGGATAAGGAGATGATTTGGGCCTCATCCTCATACCTCCCCTTGACTCCATTTTTCAGATGCCAAATCAGACACCTCCATTCTATTTGTAAAAATGCAAAAAATAGACCTTTTCACATTTTTCCATACATAGATACAGACATAAACATGACACTTCTGCATGTAAACTGGTCATCATTATTTCAGTAAAGGCAAAGTTCTTTAATTGTAAACTTGTAAAAGAGGTACAGTATTTACTGTTGTTATTTTTTTATTTATTTATTTTTTTCTTTTACACAACAATTTCCCCATTATAGCAAAGTAACAATGTGCATTTGTTATGACATATTAAATATAGGAGGAACATCTATAAATATGAATATTTTTTTAACTTTAACTGGTCTTTATCAGAGTTAAAACAACAGTCAACATGTCATTGTTTGCTGAATATAGTGAATGTTGTGAGTTGGTTGTTTAACAAAATGCTAAATTTTATCACACAGAGTGGCAGCCTTTACCTGTAAACCGAGTGCACTGGCAATGGGCTGGTGGTGCTGGGATGCCTGCCATTGAATTCACTGGGACCCCATTCATGTTTATGGGATCTAAAAGGCTTGTGTGCCATCAGGGCAAAGACCTCGCTGTGTCCCAAAAGAGAAAGTACTTTGAAGAAAAGGCAAGAAAGATGGTGAGTCACTCCCTGCACAAAAAGCAGTGACACAAACACATGGCATTAGACTGTAGTCCACGAAAGTAAATATAAATAATAATATAAATAATAATCCTCATAATCTCCTTCACATTTTGCAGTTGGAGGACCAGAGTTTTGCCAACCAGAAATCTCGTCGGCCATCCACAAAAAAGGTGGGATGTCCAGCTGCCATATCCATCAGCAAGATTGCAACATTTCCTAAATTCAAGGTTGGTGCAATAAATCGTACTGCTGCAGTGATGTCATAGGGGCTACGTCGTAATTTGGACTTATCATATAAACCTCTGTTAGATGCACTTATTTACAAATCACATATACCTTATTTTTATTGCAAACTTGGGGTGTATCATGTATACTTTGTAAATAATACAAGCTTCCAGTTTTCACTTTGTCTTCCACTCATGGTGTCAACCACTCTGTCTTTACTTCTGCATAACATGGCTTCCATGGGATACATCTTTTATGCTCTGTCCTCTTTACGGACCTGTTGCCAGCTAACCAAAGCAGCTATGAGATGCTTCATCTGTTGATTTTTCCTGTCATCCAGACAGTGATGTGTGGAATTGATGCTCATGTTCCATTAAAAAGTAGTAAACTAACTTAGTTATCTCTGACTTGTGATTATCAGATGCACAGCCTGTAGGGTTAAGTGTATGCCATCCCTTTATGTTGTCATAGTGACGCAGCTCTTCTCTGGGAAGTAAATGTACACTGGACCAGTAAGTTTCAGCCCACACAGCACTGATGATAAAACAGCTGCTACATGAAAAAGGAAAGGCTTTAATCAGCTTTCTTTTAGCAAGCATATCCATGTTAAAAAAAGACTCATTTAAACAGGCTGCTTGTAATGTTAAAATAGTACAGAAAGAGCTTTTATGAATTTTAAAATGCTGCATTTGAGCAAAATCTAAATCATCGCCTGGTGTTAAAAATAATTAAGATTATCCAGTACATTTGTATAATTTGCTAGTCACGTTTTCTTCATTGTTATTTACTGTTTTACATGCTTGTTCTTCTAGAGGAATCTGTTGCCATCGGTCCTCTTCCTACTTAAAGCTAATTATTTGTTTAGGAAGGTTGTTAGCTCTTTGGAGGACTGCACACAATCACATCTGTGCTGGTTACATACCTAAAACCATTCATTCAATGTGGTGTTAAAATAAATGGATTTGAGTTTGCGAATAACATTAAAACAGTCCTGGAAGAACCTTTGCAAGAGTGTACCCAGACGTACACATGTAGTGCTGGATATTTTCTGTTGTTGACTTGCCTTGCTATCAGTGTGATATCCTTCCACTTACTTGCTAGGTACATGAAAATACCGAAAGAAATAAGAAGGCAGCCTCCAAAATTCTGAGAATGGCCTTGGAGAGAGATCCAGTTGTGTGGGAAACACGCTATGCTGTCACTCATTCAAACGAACATGCTGGACATGCAAATGGAAGGAATGGTATTAAAGCAATCATCATACAATGATCTGCTCATATTTTTAAATACGACAAAAATGGTTCGCAAAGTAAAAAATCTAAAGACAATTTTTTTTTCTTTCCTGATAGAGACTGATGTGACTTCATGTGGTTTGCCTCCACTTAAACGAGCGCGAAAACCAGATCTGAGGAAGAAATGTATCAAACTCACCAAACAACTGATGGACAGCTTACATGTCATCGAGGATCAACACACACTAGAAGAGCTTTCACAAATTTTAAGCACCCTCATGAAAGACCTTGCACCACTTACAAGCAATGTGGAGAGGAAGCCACTTCATCTGCAAACAAAGAGGGTCAGAGTTTCATCGGGCCATCCAACGGGATCGTCACAGCGGTGCATTGGAAAACTAAAATCCACAAACTTGAGGAATGTTGAAGCTCCTGCAGAGAACATGGAGGCTCTTCTTAGTTGAATGTCTACATTTTACAGCTTCTTTCTTTCTTTCTTTCTTTCTTTCTTTCTTTCTTTCTTTCTTTCTTTCTTTCTTTCTTTCTTTCTTTCTTTGCTGCATTTGCTTGTCTGTCTGTTGGATAGAAATGCACATGGTTGCTTCTACAAACAAAATTACAACATAACTAAACATCTGTATTTAAGACTCCCAAATTTATTTATTTTTTTGTTACAGAAGGAAGAAAATGTGATATAAATTTTAAACACAAGTCCTCCTTGTTGAAGCCTCTGTAAATGTCATTGTTCACATCAAATTAAATTATTCTGTGCAAAGCCACACTATTCATACTTTTTAAAAAAATATTTACTTCCATCCAAATGATTTAATTATGAAAATACTTCACTCTTTCCACCTCAAAATATGTCATAGCTTTATTAACTAGTTCCCTTCAAGGCCCAAGTACAGGTGATTGCAGCACATAATCCATAGAGCATGTTCCCATTCTGTTGTCAGGTGCATAAAGCATAGCAGAGGCAGAGTGTGTCTTTTCAGCACAAGAATGAAAGTAAAGTGATTTAATTTCAGTGCATGATGTTAGATGATATGAAATAATATGTGATGAATAGCCCCATACAATATTATCAGGAAGCTAACGTGAAATATGCTTGGGGTAATTGCAACCCATACAAGCAAGTTGAGAAGACCCGGCTGCAATTAGCTGCAATCTGGCTGCCAGTGATCACATACTATTATAAATACTTTTATCTTTGTTATACTGCTTTACAACCACATTCTTGATCACAAGGTAGCATTTGATTACAGAGCATTATCTTCCCACTTGCTCATATGGGTAATAATATTTGTCTTTCCAGACTATTTACATTTTAAAAGAGAATGTAAAGGTTATTATGCCACCAGATGTGATGACTGTGCCAAGTTAATTGGCCTGGCATGCTGAATGAACACTGATAAAACTTCTGATTGGGATCAAAACTATTTTATTACTAGAATAAATTAAGTATCTTAATTCTTTGTTATAAGTGGGAAAAGACTTCATTTCAATCATTTATGTATTATAGCCTTTCCCAGGGCCACTCATGTACTTTGATTTATTAAAAATTGCATCAAGAAAAACATTCATCATAAGATGATACCACAAGGTGGCGACAAATGATTTTAGAACCTGGTAGCAAGTTCTCACATTTTACACATTAGTTTGACCAATTTTATAATACTCTTTGCTATACTGTGGACTTCTTATTAAATAAATATCCATTTAAAATTAAAACATATTGATTGACTGAGGTGTTTGAAGGTGTGATATAGGATCTTCAGACAAAAGACTGGAGTTTGACTCTCATGTTGCTCATTGCAATGCTGCCATTGCCACCATGAAAGCCAAACACACCATCAAGTTTATGGACTGGCCTCCCATTGGTTTCAAGGTTGGCATAAACTACCAGGCACCCACTATAGTACCTGGTAGGGACCTGGCCAAGGTCCAGAGGGCTGTGTGCGTGCTAAGCAACACCACAGCAACTTCAGAGGCCTAGGCTAGGCTCAACCACGCGTTTGATCTGATGTATGCCAAACGTACCGTTGTGCAGTGTTACGTAGGTGAGGGTATGGAGGAGGGAGAGTTCTCTGACATGGCAGCTCTGGAGAAGGATTACGAAGAGGTTGGCACTGATAGCATGGGGGATGAAGATGTAGAGGAGTATTAAACTGGTAGTTTCATATAAACGTGCCTTATGTTGGCTGTTCAGTTGAAAGTTATTTTATGTAAACAATCTTATAATTGTTATTAACAAGGCAGTTATTTCATGTTCACAACCTGTTCCTCAATAAATAAGCAGTAATGTGTGCCTTGTTAGTTAATTAAATAAAGTGTTCTTAGTCTGCACTACTGTGTCTCAGCTTCCCAATGCATGTTTAGTTTGCAAAGTTAACAAAAATGTGATGAGCTTGTCAGATGCTCCCATTTAAATATTTGGAAACAGTTTATGGTGTGATTGACTTTAATTTTATCAGTGAGATCCAGAGTCCCTTCCTCTCCTTTCTGCCAGCACAGTATATGAGACATTTCTCAGAAGCACACTGACGTGGAGGGTCCCCACTCTACTAATATTACATGGAACGAGCAGTACTTTGGAGAACAGGTTGTGGCAAATTATAGAATTCAGCTTTGTTTTTTCTGTCTTCCTCTTTTCGCTTGTACACCCTTACACAGGTTACACCCTAGACACATTTTGCCCATAGCAAAAAACACCACTGAGTGTAAATACTAAAGAAATTCCTGAAGCCGAGACTTACATTTTTTTTCTGTTTTTTTGTATTCAAATATTTATGACTTTATCAGAAGCGCTGCCAGATGATTTTAGTCAGCAGTTGCAGGAGGAAAGCCAAAAGTGCATGCCAAAATTTCAACCTCCTCCCCAGCAAAAACCTGCAGCTCAGAGCCTCAGGGTATCAACAACACCCCCAAAGAAACCAACAAGGTTTGTGTATTAGGCGTACATGTGGGTCGGCTAAACATGATGTGTTCTGCGAAATAACTTGTAAGTTTGTGTGTGGTGTTTGCCAGGTTTCCAGGGAAGGCTGACGCTGGTAGCATGAAGGATTGAATTTTGACATACAGAGCAAAGCACTGATGAGGAGGGAGACACAGTTCTGAACTAAATCAGTCAATTGATCAGACTTTTTATACAAATTGAAAAAAGCAGAAATAACTAATTTATCAAATGCCAAATGAAAATTATACCAAATCAGATAGAATCATTTTCCCAGAGCTTTTACATGGTTTCCTTTTACTTTTTATTTAATTATTAAACACAAGAAAGAAGCAGCAGGTCATGTCATCTCCTATGATTTTGCATCATTAATGTTTCCTCTAATACACAGGCATATTTTCTCTTTCCAGAAATGAAACAACTGAAACAAAGGACTCAGAGTACAGCCTGCAAATTCTTGAAGAAGTTTCCATATCTGTGACAGAAAGGACAGAAGACTTAGCAGCACCAGGTTATCTTGGCTCTCTTTAGTAGTTTTATATCTGATGATGGTGCAGACCTGTAATTTGTTATCTGGCTCCACTAACTCCAGAAATGAAAATCCTGCCAAGTCATGTCACAAACTGTCTATGAGCACTCAGATGTAAAAGGATGGTGTTAGCATCAATGAACAATCATAAACACAGACAGCTGTGTAGGGGCAAGTTTCTTACAAGAAGAGCAAAACATACAAATCTGAAAATATGCTACAAAAACCAGGAAGGGAAGTTCGTAAAAATGAATGAATTAGTCATTTGGATGGAGCCATTCTTGTGTTCCTCCCAGGTTTGACTCACATCCAGCAGCTGTATGACCTGCTCTGCTTACTGTAAATGTACCAGAGTTAGATAAATGGTTATTTTTCATGCCGTCCTTTTAAGGTTTAGGAATGTTGCCCTCCTTTAATCAAATGATAAGGCTTCTGCCTTCATTGTCCCTCCTGCTGTTCTTGGGGAGGTACTGTTAAATTAAATGAAATTCAGAAGTAAGTCCTCAACTGTTTTTGTTTTTGCTTTGTGCCTCTTTTAGATTGTGTTGTCGACCAATATTGCTTAGACAGGTGGTACTATTCCTGACTTTAGGTTTGTCATTGATTCAGAAAAGACCATAGAATCATCTGAGAACACTTCCTGACTTATTTGTCTTCAGTTGTTGAGTGTGAGTCTTTTATTTAGTTTTGAGTTTCAGCAAATTCACCTGGATTGAGATGAAGTGATTGACCCAGTGACTGCAGCATATTCTAGTTCTTTACCATCAGAAACATTTTTGTCTGTTTTTTTGTTTGTTTGTTTGTTTGTTTTTTTTTCTATTTTTTGGGGGTCTATGTCCATCTTGACTTTAAAATGCAGTCCTATCAACTTTTTTGGATTTAAATCTGAGCAATGTTGTGTGCTTGTTGACTTCAGAATCAATGCGGTGGATTCAGTAAAGGCTAGTGATGCTGTTTCATCTGTCTGAAAAATGTTCCAAGACTGCTGTCAGGGTGGAACAGGACCACCCTGGAATGGCCCTGTGCTTCAGTGGATACACATTTTACAGTATTTTTTATTCAAAAGATTAAATTATACACATGAATTTAGAATAATAATTGTCATTGAAGCAGTAAAAACTGAGAACGAGGGTCCTACAGCACATTGTTAGCACCACCCTGAGGCTCCTGGTCTCAGAGGCCACTATAGTGTCATCTTCTTTGAGCTGACAGTGCTGTGGGAGAACCGCTTGGGGGAAGAGCATGAAAGGAGGAGGATCAAATGTGAACAGGTGGTCGAAAGCAGCGGTGGAAGGCGAAGTGTATGTCCATTGAAGTAAGCTGTAGAAGATTTGTGGGTGACTTGCTTCACAGAGCCCTCAGCTTACTGGGCATTACAGGAGGAGCAAGGAGCAGAGCCATTTGGAAGGTCACTGAAGCAGCAGAAAAGGCTTTGAGATGGCCCTGGATTCGGAATAGAACTCCATAGGGACAAACGAATGGCTCCTGAACCTACACACATGTTCTGATCAACCATGGTGGCCTGTAGTGGGATTCTGAGAAACCCAACCACCCAAGAACACCAGGTTACATCACTGATGATGTGTTCAGGTGCACCAGAAGATTTAAAAATAAACTGAAATACCAGTGTCTTACACCCAATGCGTGAAAGTTAAGTGCCCTGCAAATGTAATGATGATGTTAGGTGTGATGACTTGGGAGTACAAAAGTGTAAAGTATCTTTACACAGACTTAATTTCAGGACCCTAACTTTTACGACTCCATATTTAGAGAGCAAGCCAGCAAGAGTAATAAAGAATTACAATTCATTACTTTTATCACAATCAGTTTGGCACGTTACGAACGTGACATAAAACAAGTTTCTGGTTTAAGGGCGTCAACACAGACCCAACATCAGACGTCAGAAGAAAGGCATTCTGCGCATGCGTGGATCTGTAACGCTGCTGTTTGTAGCATGTAGCGTTAGCTGTCCTGACAGCTAACGGAGTAAAGTCCACTTGTATAGATTTTTTTCTTTCTTTTCTTCTTTTAAGCTTGATCTGTTTGCCACTCTTATCACAGGGTCAAAGAGCTTGACAGTGCCGTCCGTTGGCATTTAAGGTAATGATATTGTTCAATAGAAACGACTTTTTTCTTAATGAAGTTAGCATTGAAGTTCCCATAGTTTGTGTAAACTCTAGCTAGCTTAGCTAGTTAACAGTCATTACTAAAAAAAAGAAAAACTTACTACATCATACAACTTGAGTTGTATCTTGTATACAATTATGAATGGTTTATATTTTGATTAGACCACGTTAGGTTATGTAGTACTAATTATATATATATATTAATATGTATATATATATATATATATATATATTATGTATATATATATATATATATATATATATATATACACACATACATATATATATACATATACATATACATCCTCTCTTACATATTTTTATGTATTAGTCGTGATCTAAGACGAGATTCATGTCGGTTTTATTAATTTTTAAGCATAGGAGTATTTAGTCTAAATTGATTGGTCATTTAGACCTGAACATATGTGGCATCATCCTTTGAGATAAGGTGACACTAAATTTATCTTAAATTTTCACTACAAAATTGTGTTTGTACCTACTGTTGTGGACGGTAGTAATCTTCCATTATAATATTGTTTCCTGTTGTTCCTCTAATAAAAAAGAAGCAGAATCTCGACTTCTATCTGCTTAACGAGTCATTCTGTTGATTTATTCAGGTAACAGCAATGGAGCATGGCGAGGGATCTAAGACAGAGGATGACAAGTCTGAGCCCGTTCTTCATACACAGCAATTATGCCGCTTCTTCTCTCAAGGTCGACATTGCAATTTTGGAAAGAAATGTAAATTTCTTCATATAAGAGATGACATCAAAGCTCATGAGGAAAAGACAGGTGACACACCAAGCCAATTGGATGCCACACCTTCAAACTCTCAGGGTGCCAGTGAGCATAAGAGTCACAGGCCCCTGCCCAGTTATAACTTCATGGGTGTCTCAGAAGTTGCCCGTCGCCCCTGTCGCTACTTTCTCTCAGGCCATTGCATCATGGAGGACAGATGTCGCTTTTGGCATCCACAACAGTTACCTTCACAGGATGACCCACCTGTCCCTCGCAATTACAGAAGGGCCACACCAAATGTCCCTCCAGTTTCTGGCCCCCAGGAGGTGAAACTGTGTGACATGACAGAGGATAAGGCCAAGCAACTGCGAGACACTGAGATCATGCAGTTGAAGAAGCGCTTTCCCAAAGATCATCTGATTATTCAGGAAAGAAGTGATGGCAAAGTGACGTACTACAGGTTGACTGTGGAGGCCACCGATCCAGACTGGGTAAACACACACTACCCTTCTTTCTCCTGTGTCCCCTGGTAGTTTAGAGGTAAAAATTACTCACATATAGTTTTCTGCACAACAGTACCCCTTAGTTTTTTTTTTTTTTTTCCCAATGTGCACAGACTATGTTTTAAATAAGCAGTTAAACCTACAGTAATCTTCTTTTTTTGTTGATGTAAGAGTTGCTCTGTTGTCCTACCTAGCAATCTGTTGAATTTTCATTTTTAACTTGCAGCCTTTCGATTTGAAAGAAATTGACATCATGGTGAGCTTTCCAGACAACTACCCTCAAGAGGTAAAGACCACTTTTTCCACTTTCAATGCAGTTTCTCTAATTTACCATACATTAAAGGCTTGACATGGAAAAAACAGTTCCTCATTACCCCGATGCATGCCCCTCAGATTTTCACATTGGATATACCACTGGACCAGGATCTTCCCCCAGTAATGGCAAAGTAAAAACAAATGACTTTTTAAAAAAAATGAACTTATTTGCATCACTTATAGCAATCACAGCCAATTTTATAAATCTCTGGCTACACAGGCACGTACAGCAAGCATCTTTGGAGTGGCTTCAAGCCAAACATGCAACCAATCAGCTGCTGGGGAAGGTGGAACTGCTTTTTCGGCCTCTTCTTCGCTGGTTGGATCGTAGCTTGGAGCGACTGTTCATTGAGGGAGCCAGAGAGGTGAGACTGCAACCCTTTTGTATCCAGCAGATGATTGTAAATTATGATTTTATATTCTTTGTTGTAATATACAGAAATGACCTTGAAATTATTATTTTGTTTTGTTTGCAGTTAAAAAAAGACGTTGATTTACAAAAAGCTGGACTGCAGTTTATATCATATCAGGAGCTCCAGGCGGCAGCTAGTGAGAATGCAGGTGTTACTGGTGCAGATGCAGTTGAAGAACCGTACAATGAAAATGAAATGGTGGAAGGTGTGGAGCCAGTGGAGGGAGGGAAGTTGGAGCAGCAGGAGATTCTGGGTTCTGATGAAAGTCATGTGCAAGAGGATGCAAGTCATCTGGTGGAGAACATTAAGATCAGTGATCCCCGCAGAGGCACAGAAGTGAAGCTGCTGGGACTGATGCTGGGAGAGAACACAGCCACTGTGGTTGCTGAACAGATTACCGTTTGTCTGCAGTGTAACAGGTAAGGAAATAAATTTACAGGTGGTAAGTAATATATAGGTTTTCTGTAAACCTGACTCACTCGCTGTCTACAGGTGCAAGGTGACTGCAGACTTGACACTCACTGGAAAGACACCCTGCTCTGCTCAGTGTGAAAAGTGTAATGCAAACATAAATGCTGCATTCAGGCCCTGCATGCTCCACCACTACAGTGATGTCCTGGGATACTTGGACCTCCACAATGCTGCACCTGCTGATCTTGTACTTCAGGACTGTGAACTCACTGTGGGATGCCTCACCTGCTCTCAGGAGATTCCTCTGCAGGTGACGAACATTGAAATCCCATTGATGATAACTGAAATGTATCTCAAGTAGCACTGGCCAGTTTGAAAAAATGTAATTGTCTTTACTTTTCCATCAGAATGTTTTCTATGGACAGTTAAAAGAGATCATTTGTGAGCACTGCCACAGCAAACTCAGCATCCTGGCTGAGAGCGCAAGATTTCAGTATATTCAGCCTCGCACCTCAAACAAAGCAGGTCAGAACTCACTTGTGTTTGATTCCTAATGAATCAGCAAATAATTAAAGCCTTACAAGAATTAAAGTGCCCCAATTGGCTTTCCATTCAATCTTAGTATTACTTTAAAAGCTGCTCAGTGCACAGAAGAAAAAAATATCAAGTATTAGTATTTTTCACTCAGATTTGGAAATGTTTGCTGTATCTGAAGAGAACAGGAAAGCTTATATATCATTTCCTCCTCCTTATATGTGCAGGTTCAAGTGGTGTTAATTACAAGACAATAAGAGATCCAGCTGTGCAAAAGGGAAAGCCACTGCCAGAAAAAGGAACATGCAAACATTTCAAACAGAGCCATCGCTGGCTGAGGTATTGTCCGTTTATGTGACCTTTCTCATTTCATTTGTTGCATGATGGAACTTTGAGAAAGACACACTCAAGATGGTAAAATGCTTTATATCCGTATTCTCAGATTCCCCTGCTGTGGCCGAGCTTACCCCTGTGACGTGTGCCACGATGAGAACCAGGACCACCCCATGGAGCTCGCCACCAGGATGATTTGTGGCTTTTGTGCCAAAGAACAGGTTGAGAATAGATTTGACTTCGGTTCACATTTTAGGCCTTAAAAGTAGAAAAAATAAGGGAAGAAAAGCTTTCATTGGAACTGACTTTGTCTCAGAATGGAATAAGTTTTAATTATGATCCTCACTGTGTTTGCACTTGCAGCCATATGGTAATGGAAAGTCTTGCATCAGTTGTGGAAGCATGATGACGAGAGGGATTTGGACCAGCCACTGGGAAGGAGGACTGGGATGCAGAAACAAAGTCAAAATGAGCAGGTACACCTAAATAATGACAAAGGTCTGCATTTAGCTAAGTTTATTGTAAGCATTGTTTCTGGTAGTGTTTATTCATTAACTAAGATGTTTCCTTCACCACATTTAACACTTGTTTTCCTCTCTTTAGAAATGATCGTCAAAAATATGCCAACACCAACAAAACGGTTTCGAGGAAGGCAGCCAGTGAGAAAAAGTAGCTGGTGAAAAATGATTTAGTTGCATTTGTCTGTGAAAATACATAATCATATATGAACCACGATGATTTCTGTGAAATTGGGCCACTATAAAAATAAATCAAATTGTTAAAATCATTTGGTGTGAGAGGCGTTAATACTGTGATTTGATTTTCAACTACTTTTACCTTAAATTATTATTTCTTTCACCTGGAAAAACATCCTACAAGACAGTCATTTCCACATCAGTAAGGTGAGAAAGAAGGTTAAAACCTTCAAATTGAATATATCGTTTCTCAGAGGACTTTGTTCCAGTATGGGATATAAAGCAATTTTACATTGATAAGCTTGTTTAATGATTAGCTTGTATGTCAAGTTCTGGCTTAATGATTAAACAACAGTGTGACTAAATGACTCAAGAAGTAATGCAAGCAGCTGATTTAATCATAAAAAAGATATATCTCAATGAAGTCAAAGTAGATATGGTTGCACAGTTTTGAACATGTGACAATGACAGCAGACTGGACTTAAAAATACAAGGAAGGAAATCTACAAGGAAGATCAGAGCAGAAGCTACTGATGTTTCATATATTTTAAGAAAGAGGGTTTAATTTAATTTGAAACGTGTTGGGGCAGACATAACTGATAACCCTGGAGCTGATTGTATGAAGAAAAATGATGTGCACGCTACTAAACCAGCAAAAACTCTTGCAGTAAAGACCAGCAAAGGTCATTCCTCTCTACAGCGACAGAGTGGCTCTGAGACAGGAAAGGTGATCCCTATATGAAGTAATGCATGACCTACCTGACTTTTAATTTCAACCTTTTAGTTTAGTTAACAATATGGTATTCTTTTGGGATTATTAGGACCATTTTAATTTTACAATTAGATTTATTTGTAATAATGTGGCAAGCAACATCTTTAGTTTGTCACACAAGGCCTAAAACTAGAAGATGAGAAGAAGAAAATGCAGCCAATCTGCAGTTTGCTGATGAATTGAAGAGGTCAGCAGGTTTTTGGAATTTTGTTTTGTGGACAAATCAAACTAAAGAACATTAAGGAAAAGCATTATGTTTAGAGAAAGAAATTTGATTTAAAAAATGAAAAATGTCAGAATATTTGCCTGTAAACTGAATATCAGGAGAAAATGCTTGTTCAGCAAAGCAGTCTAAGCACAAAAATGATTCTTTAAAGGCATGAACCAAGAGGGAAAGAGTTAATGTTTTTAAAATGGCCAATCCCATAATCCAGCAGAAATATTGTGGGAGGACTTGAAGCATGTTGTGCATTTGGGGAAACTCACCAACATAAACCCAGAGTTTAAGCCATCCCAGCTTAGTTTCTTCAAGCTGTTGTGTTGGACTAATCAATAGTTACCAACATATAGTACAAGACTTAATATTTTCTCTATGTTTTTCTAACAAATCACACTTAGGAACAAGACTGAAGGTTATCTATTTTTAAAATGTATAGCTGTGTCTGGCTATTTTATAAACAATGAACACAATGTGTCAAAACTTAAATGGTTAGAATAATTTTCTTATAATAAAAAAATATATATTTTTTAATTAGACTTGTTTCCTTATTTGCAATACATTCAATTTGAACAATTTAATTTACATTAAGGTAGCTTTGTGGTGCAGCTGGTAGACATAATCTGCAAATAGCCTGCATTTACTTTGCTTTTTAGTCTCAAGCTCATTGTTTTGATGTGTGCTAAATGGTGTGAATCTTGGATCTTGTGTGTTCTTGTAGACATTGAGCTGATGGGGAGGGGATAAAAGCTGGAGTTTTGTTTGATTTAGAGCAAAGTCCCTTCAGCTGAACTCCTCTATATAAAGCTGGATCTTAAGCCTTTCAGCAGCAGCAACCTACAGTGGCCCCATACAGAGATGGTGAACATCAGTGAGTTTCCTCTGCAGCTCCTGCCTTTTAGGGCCTCGGACCGTCTTCTGCAGCCACTCTGGGATTATTTGCTTTTGCATCACCTGCCTCTCATCTCGTCTCCTTTTTTCCCCGTCATTCTCGCCTTTTCCAGCTACTTCTTCTTCAGTTTACCTTTTGCTGTTCTTGACCTCTTAGGAGAAAGGGTTCCTTTATTCCACCAGTACAAGATCCAACCAGACCGGCAGCCAACACTGGGAATGATGGCTAAAAGCTTTATGGGAGCTCTATATAATCATATCTTCTTTGTTATACCAGCTGTGATTATTAGTATGTTCATATTGCCGACACCATCACTGCCACAGGAAGCTCCAACAATGTGTGAGGTATTTATCGATGGCTTGGCTGCACTTCTCCTTTTTGACACTCAGTACTACATTTGGCATTTCATACACCATAAACATAAACAGCTTTACCGCTGGGTTCATGCAGTCCACCATGAATACATTTCACCATTCTCATGGTCTACTGAGCAGCTCAGCATCCCAGAACTGATGACAGTGGGGCTCTGGAGCAATCAAGACCCAATTCTTCTAAAGTGCCATCCACTGACCACATGGTGCGTGACAGTTTTCAGTATCTGGATGTCTGTTGAGGACCACATAGGCTACGACCTGCCGTGGACCCTGAACCATCTGGTGCCTTTTGGTCTGCTGGGTGGTGCACCTGCTCACGACATGCACCACCAGAAGCCGAACAGTAACTATGCTCCTTTCTTCAGCCACTGGGACAGAATTTTTGGCACTGCAGTCACTTTGAGAAAAAAACCCATAAGGAGATAATTAGTAAATACAGTTTTTAAAAGTTAATCACAAATTTTCTGATATTGACACATAATTTCGCTTTATGAAATCCAAGTAACTGTTGTATGTTGGTTTAACCTTGTAAAACAATCACTTCTTATTCAGTAAATGCATGTTGACAAAGCTGATGTAGAAAGTTAAAAAAAAAAAAACTGCGTATGTGCACACAATCATGGTTCATTTAACCCCCAGTGGAAAAATCAGTGATTGAACCTGCAAGCAAAGCAAATAAAAAGTCCTGTTTCCTGTTTCTGACAATCTTCTTATATAATACGAAATCTGTGAAAGCGCTTTACTCAGCAACATTTTGCTTATAATGGATTCCTCAAAAGAATAAAGAGCTTCTGAACAAGGACTGTGTTTTTCAGATTTGTTACACTTTGTCCAAGAAGTAGAATTAAGGCTAATCCTCAAGAGTCCCAAGTTATGGTGATTGTACGGAAATTCACTTCAAGTACATTAATAGTAAAACACATCAGGGAATGTTAAAATTACTCATGAAGACTAAGAATGCCTAAAGTATATAAATTATCTTATGGTATGTTGTACTTATAAGTAATGGATCACCCTGAAAATAACACATTAGAATACAAAATAATACATTCCATTAGTGTATAACTGAATTGTTTGTTATTCAGTATTGTACTTGCAGCCATTTAACTCTTTATAATTGTTATCTTCACCTCCTGGTCCAAGTTACATCAAACATAAACTTTGCACAAAAAGTAAGTAAATATGTGGTTGATTATTTCTCCCCTTTAATGATACCAATTGGTGTTGTATTTAAAATCAGTGTAAAACATCTTTACAAATGGCTATAACTTGTGAGGATTGTGTTTCTAGGGAATGAGGAACACAGCTAAGCACGTAGGCAGTGCACCAAAAACACGTGCCAAAATCCCCTGCAATGTTCTCCTTCCAGTAACTAGTTTTAAGTTGCTCGGTGAATTGGAAGATTGCACGCATTAACAACAACAACAATAATAATAGTAATGAACATATATTGGACATTGTTACACTTTATTCATTTTACACAATCTGGGACTTAAGTACCACGTAGAAGATCCATACCCAACTACAACCGTTAGGCACCTCCTTCTTGTGTTGATCACAAGACTGACCCCATCATTTTTAGCTCGACTGTGTTTTTGGGTGATGTCTCCTAAAAAACAAACTTTTGGAGATAAACGTAATTTTCCTTTTAACCAATTACTCAAAAGCTCCACAATTTCTTCCAAAAGGGCTGAAAGATTGCACATGTACCGGTTATCAGAGTTCCAATGTCTGTGTTACATTTACAAACTCACTAAACTCATTCTGAGTCTCAATGGTGTCCAATAATAAAGGTATATAATTTTGTGTTGGATGAGTTTGCTTTTTACTTCCCTTAAGTATTTTCCAGTGTTATATATTATCCTTTCCAATTATTTTTAATTTCCTAAGCCCTTCATTTATTCAATATTCCTTTACATATTGTGAGATGTATCATCACCTGTTATAGTACTTACTTACATGTACTAATCATTATCAAACTTTATTTATATACTTTTCATGCAGGATTGCAGCACTAAGTCCTCCACATAATAAAAAAAACATCAGTTTTTGCATTTTAAAAAAACAAGTAGTCACACACCAAAGTTTATTACTAAAACAAATTAAATTATAATTTGGAACCTGCTGTTAACTGAATATAGTTTTCACAGCAACAATGACTATAGACTACACAGCTTTACACAGCTGTTGGCCATTTTATTTTGAAATGAATTTGTACAAAATGTATGAATTTATGTTTTTTCCTTATTAAATACAGTGCTTCTGCTGTTTTGGTTTATTCCTTTTAACTTAAATGAAACCTTCTAAACACACAACACTAATAAATAAATATTTAAATATCTTTATTTGCCACAGAAATATAATAGCAAGTATCAATGCTTTACAAATTCAATGAAAACTCTTATTTAAATACTGAACAAACATGTTGGATATCTGCCCGGTGTTCTCTGTTGGATGCATCTTGCTGTAGCTGATGAACTGGCGTCGTAGTTTCCGCAGCTCTGCCATGTTGATGTTCCTGGTGAGCTCCACGTTTAACGTCAAGTTAAGGGTAGCCGCTTGTATCTGTGGTTAGCCACGAAATTTCTCCTCAAAGTATTTCAGAGGCGGTAACTGACCAAAAGGATTTCAAGGTTATAGCACCTCATTAAAACCTTTAAGGCGGACACCAAAACATTACTGACGTCACTTCAAATTCAAATCATGCACAAGTAATTGAAGACACGCCAGCACAGGCTCTAATGTGCTTTTAAGTTCGCTTCTGCTTGGATCAACGTGTTCAAAGGATGTAAATCAAAGTGTTTGCTTCTGAGAAGTCACAACACAGCACAGCTGCCAAGGAGTTTGGTTTCTCCCCACCTAACATATCCCACCGCATTTTTATTACTGAGGAGACCTTTAACATTGTTTGGCTGCTTAACCTTTAATTCTTTTGATGTATGCAAATTTCTCCTCTAAGTCTTTGATATTAAGACCTGTGACTCTCATCTCAGAGAGAATGTTTCTTCCTTTTGGATGAGGAAAATGAATAAAGAGAAAAGTCATTAAGTCAGTGAGGCCGAATTAGAATTACTTGGCTATCAACTAAATTTGCTGTCAAAAAAAAGATCAAATATAAAAAAGGATATCTTTTCTGTAGCTCCTGGAACTGAGATCTGATCCCCGGGAACGCTTGTCTTCTGAGCATTAAAAATGGCCTGAAAAACGATGACAATGAGACGGTAACGACTGGTTGTAGGAATATGATGCACCAACAGAAATAAATCGTAACCTGGGCGTTAAATCAGTTCATGAATCATAATTAAAAAATGCATCTGCAGTTGTGAGTAAACATGTAGTCAGCCAGTAAAAGCGCAAGCAGAAAACCTCCTAATGGAAAGCCGCAATTAAGAGACACAGCATGCCACAAACACATAGAACTGTTTGATGCATTTTATGGGCTTATTTATATTAACGAACCAGCTGTTACTCTGTTTGCTTGCTACTTTTACAACAGTTATGTCATATGGGACAGAAGACGTCAGATATTCCCACGTCTCCAAAGTGTAAGGGTCCACGTCATCAGATATGTCAAAACACCTGAAGACCTTTGGCCTAATTACCATAAACAACAGATTTGTTAAGACTTACATTTTCTGGCATTTTCACTTTAGTACCAGGCTTCTTCTCAAACAGATGCTGTTTTTAAATTGAGGTCTAAGTTCAACATTTTTTTTCCTATTTTTTCCTTCAATCATTCCATTTACAATGTCAAAGTCTTATTTATTAAAATGTGATATAACACATACAAAATACCCTCGCACAAATGTAGGGGATAATCTGAGTGATTGACAAATAAAAATGCATGTGAAGACATACCATTAACACATCTTGTGTGATCTTGTCCAATTCATACAAGAAGTTTGCAGAAGACAAAGGTTGCTGCAGAGAAAGAGATCATTTCTATAACTATCAGTAAAAATAAACAGAGCTTTAAAACAGTTTCCTTGTAATAAACAGCTGATATTAATGTCCTTACACTCTGAGTAGACTGGTTCGGTGGGGGAGCTTTTCTTTTAAAAATTGCATCAGATAAAGCTTCAAATGGAAGAGTGTCATCTTTCAGGATAGTGAAGAGAGGACTGTCCCATCTGTTTCTGGAGTCAGGAGCTTCAAATCTCTGGACTAATGCATCAAAGCTTTAAAACACAAAACGAACAAGGAAAATTACAAAAATAAATCCATCAAACTGTGATTATATTTGATAATGACCATAATTATAATATTTAATCTGCACCTAGTCATGGTAGATGCTTCTCACTCACATGTCCTGGCTGTACTGCTCAGCCGCATCTCTGCTCATGTTCCATAATGAGCTCTGTTCATTTGATGTTAAACAGTATACCTTCATCAAATAACACAACATGAATTTGAGCAATGGCAGCAACATTCTTCCATTACAATTCAAGTGACAATCGCTAGGATACTTACCAGGCAATGTGGTGTCTGTGCATGTTTGATGAGACAGAAAAGCTCATAGCGGTAACCTGTGAGATATTTTGATTAAACACTAAATCTAATTGTTTAACAGAATCAGTGTGGTACACTTTTACTGTTGATATTTACCTTTTATGTAATTTAATGAGTCCAAAATTACGATGTCATCCTTGTTGACCTTCCTAACAACAGACAGCTAGTCAATAAAACGATGCTTGACAACATGAGTCAGATTTAACAAAGAAGTGAAAACCCCACCTCTCTACCTCAGCTTTCAGAGATGCTCTGACATTTTTTTCCTTTTGAGAATCTGCAATGTATGCAACAAGGTTAGGTCATGCAGGGGTGCAAATACAATTTGACCTTAATAGAAAGCAACTTCCAGGTAGTCTCTTCAGGGAATTTCTGATTATTATATACGAAAATTATTAATTGGATATAAAGAGAATACATATGCATATTTGCTTCCCAATTATGAGTCTTATCCTGTTTGCGATCATAAATTTCTTACCAGCTTCACATCCAAGGTCTTTACCAGAAATGTTCAGAAACCTGGATCAGGTGTTTATATACTAAAGTACTCCAGGGACATAATGGGAATATACTGCAGACTAAAACGCCAAACGCAGATCAAAATGGCCCATAAAAGGCTAAAAGCAGCTAAATCGTTATCATATATATTTGGCATATAGTATTTAAATTGGTCACAAACAGACTGAATGTGACATTTCTGTTGACCATCATTTTACTCCAGGGAAGCTAACCTGGCTCCAACTCGCGCAGACTAGTAAGAGCATCAGTAGTGTGAGAAAAAGCGAAAGTATGTAGCTAATAGCAATAAAAAAAAAAAAAAAATAAAAAAACGTAGCTTATAGAATTTAAGAAAATTCCCTACCAGGACACAAGAGTTCTGAAAAGTAAATAGGTAGCTACTAACAGGTATGCAACTGAACGAAGACGCAGCTAGCTTAACTTGCCTGCGTAAACACCGTTTCTTTCAACGCCCAGGACTCCGTCTCCAACAATATGGACTTTTCGGTCGGTGCCGTCTTCAAAATACTTCTTCAGTTCTTCTGCCCTTTGTGTTTTACCACTACAAGGGTAACCGCACATCACTATTAAGGGCATAACCAAGGTTCGTTATCACAAAAACTACAGTATAAAGAAGTGAGGAGCACGTTGCACGTTGTTACCGCTGTTACCCGGATGTGGTAAGTCTATCGACCTACAGGTGGCGTCATTAAAATAATTCAACTACATGATTTTGCTTCCAAATACAAAGTGAAAATACTTTCACATAAATAAAACAGGCACTTCACCCATCTTCTTTGCTACTTTTTTTTTTTATTAGAATAAGGCTTATTTTTTACAAAGACAAACTCTTCTTCATCAGTAGGATGTTTGGATGTTGCAGTTATACTGTAAGAAGTGATGGTTTAAATACTCCTCGAGCATGATCTCCTCCTTCTCTGTATGAATAGAAAAAAACACTGTGATATATACAGTTGCTGGCTAAACATCCCCAGCAATGATAATAATAATAATAAAAACAACAACTAACATGTCTGGTGTCTGTTGCCGTGTTTGTTGTGCACTTTTCAACATCCAGATGAGCAGTGCTTGCAGATCCTCCAGCCCATGCACAGGACTTACATCTCTAACTTCAGAGGGACCATTCGTGTTTTCAAAGGCAGACTCCACAAAGGAACTATCCACAACACTTTTCTTGCCCATGAAATGCCCTATTTGAACAAATAATGCAAACTCCATATAAAATGTTAAAACACACAAATTGCTAAGTGCAAATGTTCTTACCTGTTGCCCAAAGATTCCCTCTTGGATTCACCTTCAGCTTTGAAACTTTATTTCTTTGTTCAGTTAAATCAAGAGTCATTGACGCTGTCATAGCCATATATGAGATAAGGATGAAAGAAGACAGGAATCTTCCTCTGCTGTTTGTCATAGTGTCTTCGCTGAATTTGCAGCTGGCTAATTAAAATATCTGTTCTCTTGCTTCAGGGACAGGTACTTATAGTGAAATAGGGTTGGGCTTAATATTCTGATGTGATGAGGTCAACCATCTGTCACTGTTGCTTATTGGATGCACGATGCACATTTAAGTGCCTTATGATGGTTCTAAGGTACGTGACGTCACTGCAAAACCAAGGCTTGTCACATTCAAGTACCATTCAATGTTTTCCTCCTTCGCATTCAGCAGTTTAATACATTTTCTGTGACACAAGACAGAAGGCTGAGCAGATAATTAAATGCACCTGTTTATTTGAAAGTACTTTACGTAAACATAACAGCAAGGCACAGGGGCCACTGCATGCTGAACAGATGTAATGGCTTAGGAAATGCAGTGAATCCAAGTGTCATTGGTTACCTTATGTACATGTTTCTTTCATATACAACTCCTCCCTGTACGCAGTATCAAAAGTACAAATATCATGAAGTATTACAAAGAGCAAAACGTGAATTGTTTTCTGCCACTGCAGGCAAATAGCTGCAGTGTGGTTAAGGACACATACAGCACTTTCATAGAAAAGTTCACTTGTCAATTAAGTCAATATGACCATAAAGCCTTAATATCGTTCCCAAAATAATTTATAAAATCTTAAAATGTGGGATAATACTTACTTTATAAACTAGATATAGATTTTTATTTTACATTGCACTGAGATTAACTTCTCAAAGCTTTTGAGACATTTAACAATCACTGCCATTTTCTATGGAGGTAGGAACTGTCATGTGGACAACACAGAACAAAAAGTGCTGCTTCACAAATCAGAACCTGCAAACAAGAGGTGTTTTTATAACTAACCTATGACGTTTCCTCTGAAATTATCTATGAAGTCACATTACCAGGTTGTGATTTATAAAACAGAATCTCACTAATGTGCCACCAAAGTTCACTCTCACCCCTGCTCTAGATTACCCAAGACAATGTACCCTGATTTGACACAACACTGACGTTCGCTCGCCAAAGAAAATACACTTCTGGCAATCTGAGGTATTTTCAATACTGCTGCAGCACAAATGTAATAATTTCTTCCAAACTCCCACAAAAAAGGCCAAATCTGGAACATAATGTGCACCTTCAAACATAAAGTTTCTTTTGAAATGCTTAACTAGCATTTATCCAACTTCAACAGCTCTACCTGTATGTGGTCTCACAGGACACTACTTCAATGACATTTTTACCATAAATGAAGGAGTGCTATTAACTGAATACTGACCTACATTTTGTTTTGTAATTAACTGTGACAGAAATACCGTATTTGAACTGCAAAGTACTTGCAACATAGTCATTTCACAACAATTCCATCCTGAAACCCATTCAGGCAATACCAAGACAATTATCATTGATTGCAATGATGAAAATGTAACATTTTACTGTTGTACTGATCCATACCATACTTAATGACATACATTCCTGAGCATAAAAAATTAAAGGAAAAAATAATATGAGTGCAGTTGTATCTGAGAGGCTTGGTTAATAGATTGCAAACATGCAAGGTTAAATGAAATGAATGAAAATAGTATAAAAATGCTGCTCGTTATCAAATAATATGGATCTCCTTAAATATACTGTACTGCTTACAAAAAATAAAAAGTTTGAACTTAAAAGCTCAAAATCTTCACAACAGTCCTTGTTGAAGCAGAATACATGCTTCAATACCAGATGAAAGCAGAGCCTAAGGCCTGACTTAGTGTGTCTATGTCTGCAGTGTAGCCTGCCCCAAAGTCTTAGTTGGAGGTGGGATTCCTGAAGTTGCTTTAAAAAAATGTGGATTAACTCTGCAGCTATCTGAGGCAATGTAAGGAGGAGATAATTAGTATAAGCACTGAACCTGGGGTTTGCATATATTGTTTTTTAATATTGTTGAATATTGTTTTTGAGTTAGCATTATGAGCAAAGCTGATTTTACTGATGCCCCCTGCATCTAAAATGCTTGATCCACTAGCAAAGCAAAGCAGTGAGCAGTGGACTAAGTCTGTGCTGCAGTGATGTACCTTCTAGGAAGGTATATCAGGCTGCAGGGAAGCTCAACGTAGATAGTTATACGTGACAGTCTGATGTCTTAGTACAGCTAAGACTTTCTGGCTTTTCTCCCAGCAAAGGTGTAGATTCATTTACCTTACCAGCCTCAGCTGATATAAGTGGCTGATCACCCTGATCCTTTTCCCCAACATTTGCCTCCCCCTTCTCCTCTTCCTCCAGATCTTTGACTTTGTGGACAATAAAAAGATGTCTATTGAGAGACAGAACAGACGTGAAACACAGGCCGCAGTAAAGGCACTGAGGAGTGTTTTTATCTGTTTTATGCTGAGGTATATGCTGCTGGAACTCTGTGCGGTCATCTGTGATAAAACCGCATTTTGAACAACGAAACTGAGTTTTGAGACGTTTTGCTGAAGGAACCTCGATATCAGTGTGATCCTGGTGGTCAGTCTGCGTGTCCACAGCAGGTGTCGCTGAAACGAGCCCCTGGGAATCACAAACAAGAGTCTTTAATGCTGGCCACTAAATTATATTATATTAGCATTTTAGTCTGTAGTTAGTTTTTATGTCAATAAAAAAAAACAACAAAAACAATAACTACCTTGCCCAGAGCTTTTTTGCATTCCTGGTTGGATGTTTTAGGCATTTGACTAAGATCCGGGTTTTTAATTCCATGCATAAGGCTTATGTGGTTCTTCAACATCACACTTGTTGTGAATGTTGTCTTGGTATCTGTGCAATACCTATTGTATGTGGGGAAAAAATAACATTTTATCAAAACAAATTACTTTGACAAGAATTATTCCTTCATTTAAATGGTTATCAACACTTACCAACAAGTGTAAATTCTCCTTTTTCCATCATGGTCACTGCGAACATGTCTTCTTAGACTGGTTGCAGAGTTGAATGACTGCTCACAGTGTCGGCATGGATACTTCCTCACTGGCTGTTGACAGAAAAGTTAAAAATAATAAGCAAAATTAAAGATTCTGAATAGACAACGATAACAGACTGCAGTTAATAACCACAGTTGTGGTAACCTTCATTGAAAGGGTCAATTCTCAAATTATTGCTTTTTAAAAAACATTTATAATTAACTAATAATAACCTAATAGCTTGGTTTGATATACAGGGTTAACACTGCTACAGCCAATTAAAACAACTGCAGCCAAATCAGAAATGATCAGATCAGATTCGTGTGTCCAGACACGATCAGGGAACCCATCGGCTACAATCCAATTCTAACACACATCAGCAAATGGATTAATTTACCCTTTTTACCTTTCCATGGTTGGTCTTCACATGAGAAATGTAGGATTCTCGCTCAGTGAACCACTGCAGACACTCTCCACAGGTCCAGCCACTGGGTTTTATGCGTGGTTTGCCGTTCTGCTCTGATTTTTTTCTGGGACTATCAGTGATTTTACGAGGGTTGTGACTCTTCTGTTGTTGGACAGAATGTGAATCCAGACGCCAGTTAGTTTGGTCTTTATCTCTAGTGTCCTTTTCTGTCTCTGCTGCAATGTTTCCAGCATGCACACCCTGCAAAACATAGAAAAAAAAACAATGTTACAAGAGTTATACAACAACCTTGAAGTCTCCTTCTTAATCACAGTTCACTGCAGATACTTTTTATACCAAATATTAGACATGAGGTGTGCGCTATATACATTTAATATTTTTTTTTTACTTTATTCAACCAAGAGTATAGAAATCACTTGAAGATTATTTTAAACTAAAAATCATACAAAGGATCTGTTCTTCAGAAATAAATTTAGGACTAACATTGAAATGCTGCATAAAAAGCCGCTTTTGTGGAAAAACACAGTTGCATTCTGGACACTTAAATATGCATGTAACTCGCTTGTTGGCATCCTGATAGAAGTGCTGAAAAAGTAGCTTCTTTTTCTTGAAAACCACCTCACACGAGCACTTAAAGACTAACCTGCAAAAGAGAAAGAACAGTTTTAACGACATACAAGAGGATCTGAACAACTTCAAAACAGTCAAGCCATTAGATGCTAACTTACTGAGGTGATTGTTTGGAAGCACTGTGTTTATTTTTTAAATGTACTTCACAGCTGTCAGAGGTCTTGAAGGCAACTGGACAGACGGAGCACTTGTAAAAGACTTCACAGTGTTTCTCTTCAATGTGAGTCTTTTGACCTTCCAGGGTTTTGAATACAATTTCACAGTGAAGACATCTAAAATTAAAAAAAGAAATAATGCAATTTTATTTTAACACTTAACTGTATAATTAATAAAGCCTGTATTTTGCTAGATTACTTACTTGTACCAAGCCTTGCGGGCATAATGCAGACAGTTTTCTCTGACATGCTTCTGTATGTCTGCAGAACGACTCAAGGCACCACATTCAGGACAGCAGAAAGGGGACTTATGTGCATGAAGGCGTTGGTGAGCTCTGAAGCTGCATTTGTTGGGTAACAACATTGAGCACACTTTACAAATCTGTTGTGATGACAGAAAAGAAGTACAAAAAGGATATATGAGAGCAGAAAGTTAAAAAAAAAAAGGGCCTTTACAGGATAACTCTTGATATTTTCAACTCTTCTGTCAAAAATTAAAACACAAGTATTTTTGATCGAGCTAAAAAATAATAACGTTCATTCATCGGTGCCACAGCCTGCTGTTTAGGACATTTTAACAGTAGTCAAGTTGTTTGCCGTAAATACTTTAAACTTCATCCTGCTGCCACAAATGCAAAAATCGAGTTTTGCATTGTAAAATGGACCTAAGAATTTTTAGTCTTCCAATTTGACACGCTGACAATATAAAATAAAAAATTATTACTTTCATATTTCAACAAAAAATCTACTCACCAGTCCTTCCAAATCTTCTGAGGACTTCTGGTAGTGGCCTGCTAGTGCTTTACTGTCAGGTAACTGCTTGTTACACTCCACACAATGGAATCTGTGCTGAATGACATTTTCCACGTATAATGGCAAGACGGGTTCACTTTTGGGTGAGAACAATGCCGGGGTGTGAGAGCCTGCATTCATCGACACAGTACTCAGTGGTACAAACATATTCTCCTCCGATATGGGTTTTACATGGAGTTGCGTGCACTGCATCACCATGCCGTTGTGTTTGTGCTCACGTGCATGTGCCAACAAGGCACACTTGTTAAAGAAAACCAAAGTCTTTCCACAGTGTGTACATCCTACTTCAATGTGAACGCTCCTCCTGCTGTAATGATACGCAAGACTTCTTTCAACCCCAAAGGAGTCCCCACACTCAAGACAGCAATATCCATGGGGTGGTAGGCTGATGTCGCTCTCTGGAGGTGGGTTCAAGTTGGGCACATGTACAGGAATAGGGTTAATGTTCTTTAAAAGTCTGCTTAAGGTTTCTGCAGCTGTGTTTGAAGGAGCTGTACGGGGAAATGAACTGGCAGTTTTGATCTGATGCACCAAGGGGACAGTACTGCACACTGAAGAAGAAAGTGTGTATTGACTCTGTTGATGGGAGATGGACCGTGCAGCTACTGAAGCAGCAACACTATGAGGGACCAGATTTAGACTGGCTAAGTGCATTGCTTTTGGAAGGAAATTTGTATTAGTTGTATGGCCTCTTGTAGCTGATGCTCTCTTTGGTTTCTGCACCTGATGTGCAGAAGATCTTTTGACATGACCAGTGGGATTATGAAACAATGATGCAGACTTCCTTTTTTCCTCAGATTTTACTTCAGACTTTCTGTGTAAAACCTTTGGTGAAGATGTGTTAGCTGGGTTGTTATTAGTCTGTATCCCAACAACGTAATCACCGGTATGAGACTGATGAGGAGACACATTGCAGTAAGAATCTTCACTAATCATACTCTGAGATGGAGAGGATTCATAAGCAGAGTGAATTTCATCTGTCTCCGAGTCAGGTAGCACACTGGTGACTGTGCGTTTGATCTGCCCAGATGTGGTTTTAATCGTCTTGATTCTGACCCTGGGTATGGCTGGGGGTGACCCAGACAAAACTGCAGGTGATCCTTTGCCACTGCTATCACTGCCAATGCTCACAGGGCTGTCAGAGGGTTTTATTAATCGTTTCACTACTTCAAGTGGACTTCTGGGGCTTCGTGGGGATATGGGAACCTTGGGGCTAGCTTTAACGCAATCCTTCTGAATCGCAGAGGACACTCTGGAACTATTCTGCTCACTGGGATCTTTTCTAGCGTTTAGAGCAACCAGAGCCTCAAGACAAAAAGACAACTTTGGTGTCTGAGATGTGACAGGTGAATAAGAGGCAGTCACATCTACTGTGTTTCCTAAATTGTTGTTGGTCTCAATAAAGCTCCGGTTATTGCTTTGATGGGGCAATGCACTGGTTTCACTAGGTGTTTTCTCTATTTGATTACTGACACACATGTCAGAGGGGTTCTCACTTTGGCCATTCTCTACTCTACCTCCGTGAGTGTAATCGGGACAGCTATCAAATATACAAAGGTCCATTTCTTTGTGATTGTCTGGGACTGACGTTTCCACCAAAACAGGAGCTGCTTGAAAACTGGGTGTTTCTTGTTTTGAGAGCATTTCATCCCTACTACACAGAGTGTCCTCAGAATCTGGACTGGAAATGGGACTAATTTGTGAATTTGACTGGGACAATATTGGCGTTCCATCAGGTTTTTGCTGAACAGGAGCCTCTACAGAGAGTTCTCTTGAACTCTCCCCATTTAAAGCAAACACAAGTGATTTGGAAAAGCCAGTGCTGCTTGATTTTGCAGGGTCAGTGCAGGTCCCCGGTCCCTGGAATCCATTGTGCAGTGCTGGTCCTGAGTGAAGCCTGTCATTGAAACCTTCCAATGACCCTTGCCGACTTGTGTTTTTAACTATTACACTTATAACGGGGATGTCTGTTGTTGCGGTATCTTGGTTACTCAGTAAGCTGTCATCCAGACACATCCCTGTGTGTTTCAGCTGACTTTCTGCCTCCTCATGACTTCCCTGGATAGGCTCTTTGGCATCCAGTCCTGTGGCATCTGGGATATCAAAGGCTGCCAGCAGATCATCAAAATCTGGGGTTTTCATGTCACCCATGGCTGCACATTCTCATAAACCTACAAAACACATAGAATATAAGTTGTAATAGTACGTTTTCACATAAATTCCAGTTTCAATTAAAAGAGTACTCCTTATAGTTGGAGCTTATAAAACAGCTGATACAATTCACAGCTATTAAATAACTTCTGTTTACTACTTGGGTAACGTCCTCAAAGCTCATGTTAGCCTAGGCTAATCAGCTTAGCTTTACGTCAAGATGTGGTGGCTCACTGCAGCTAATGTTTCTACTTTGTGGCAAAACAAGTGAGACAGAAAAACCCCATAAAGCACAACCAACATGACGTTTAATGCAAACTGTTAGGTTCATAGCATTTGTACAAGCCAAGTAAGTGTACAGCTACATATATCGGAGCCAAGACGACAAGTTAGCAAGCTACGTGAGCAAGATGCTACCGCGCAAACAATTTTGCCAAGCTGTTAAACTTTGGTCTTACTAGTGCAAGACACAAGACACTTACCATTTGCTCCGATTATTTTCAACGCACTAATAAATTGGTTAAACAGCTATTAACTTCGGTCGGTTAGTGCTTACCGGCTAGGCTGGGTTGCTTTAGGGTTTCACAGCTAACCTAGGCTAAAGGCTATGCTAAAAGCTACTAACGTCAACTTGGTTTTCCTTTTCCTGTACGAATACTTTGTTCGAGCCCTCAGCGCTGACGTACAGGCCAAAAGTGAATGATAATGTAGCTTCAGTTTCATATGTAAACGAGTCGGCCGATTAAATTAATAAATGTTAAAGAGAAAACCAACGCTTCAAGTTAATCAAATCACTTAACTACAATGCACATCTCGCTTGAAAGTCCAACGATATAAGCAGCACAACTGTATGCTTGCTTACAGCACCCTTCTTTTGTTCATACTCAGTGTATGAATGTAAACTTCCATACGGAATTCCTTAAAGGTCTTCCACTGTCTGTATGGCTGGTAAATCATACAAAAAAAAAAGGTCAAAACTAAACTAGCACGTGGTGTGTTATGAAAAATTAACAATAATTTAGAATAACTAAATGATCACAATGCTAAACTGAAATAAAATTAAGACACTTCAAATGAGTTATGTTATATTGTTATAAATTTGCCCTGTGTCTGATCAAAATGTCTCACGTGCGAAGGCTTATGTCCCATGTACTTCCATCCATTGTGACCCGGCCTGAATACAGTGTCAATCAGGGGAATTACAGACAAAAATAAAATAATAAAGGGTTCATAACCTTGTTTTGGTGTATTGGTTTTCCTGGCAAGTAAAATAAAGGTGAAGTAAATGTACACAAACAGTAATAAACAGTAGCCATAAATTCCAGGATGATGATGTTAAATGCCACATTTCCTTCTGTACTTTGGACATGACCTATGTGTTTGTCCCAATGACACTTTCTTAAGGCAACTATGTGACAATATGATTTAAACTGTTGTTAATATTGCACTAAAGACTACTCAGATATTTGTTGATCCCCATGTTACCAAACTTTTGTATCATTACAAAATTCTCTGATATATATATATATATATATATATATAACAAAACAAAAAAGAAAAAAAGAAAAAAACCCTGCAAGACATTACTCAGGGAATATACTTAGGTTTTCAACAGGCCATTCACACTTCTTACAGTGGTGCTGTAGTAACAACAATGCCTGCGACATTGACAATCGTGCAGCCTTTTGGTACCAGACAGGGAAAATAGAAAGACTTTATGAAGAATGTACCCAATATTAGCAATGAAATAAAATGGTATGACAAATATATGAGGTGAACTGCAAAGTCAGTTGTAATTTTACTTCAGACTAAACAAATTAATTTAGTTAGACTATGAATTAAGAATCATAAATACTTAACTAATTTGTTGGATAGTATGTTATTGATTCAGTTCAGTTTTAGATAAATTAAACCTGCTTTGAATAGAAGACAATAACCTTTTTGTGTCCAACAGCTGATAACTTGACAGCAAAAATTAATATTTTATATCTGGTGGCACATGATTGCACAGTGACCACTAAAAGAATGACTTCAGTTACTGAAGCTGCACTAAAACCTCCTATAAGTCTTAGTTGGCTTGCGTTTTAGATTTCTTCTAGCTATTCTGGGTTAGGAAGAACGGAAAAGATTTTTATATACTTTTATATTTTCATATATATCATACATATGTTGTTGTGCTGAAAATATAAATATAATTTCAAGATGGTAAATGTTTAAATGACGGTGTAAGTGTCCTCATTTCTGTTCCAGTCACACATAATTTAGTATTATGGTGCAGACAACCAAAAATGTGATGGCCTTTTATGTGGACACCAGGTTGTAGGAGGTTAATGTTGTGTAATCTGTTTTCAGGTCATTAATCTCTGTTAATAGAGCTAATAGAATCTTTACTTGCAAGCAAGAGTTCATTTTCATATTTATACGGACAGATTGAGCCCACATGGACAAAATAACTGTATTTTTTCAAGAATCATAGATTTTTATGTGGCATAAAACAGCTAAATTGTAGCAGCAGCGAGTGATAGACACAAACAACATTACACCCTGTCAAGATTTACCCTCTTGAAAGTAAAGTACATACTTTGCTGCAATATATTTAATTGACCAAATAACACTTATAGTCGACATTACATTTTTCATGCATCTTGTGCTCAATATTCTAAATCTTCATAATTACAGAAAAAGGAGTTTGTCATAAAATAAAAGTTAATTTAACCTAGTTTGACTGACAAACAGCCACTTGTTGCAGCCTTTCATAGCATAAATACTGAAGTTCAAAGTGGTTACATTCTATGAGAGGACTCAAATCTGTATTATTTTATTCTAAAAGAAAATATTTAAAGGGTTTTATTGACTGACAACAGCCAGTCAGCAAACAATAATTTACAGTTTGTAATGAAATGTACTTGTATGTCTTACCTATCTCGTTACTCATTTTGCAGCTTGTGAGTAATTTAGTTTTAAAAAGTCCTCCTTACAATCAGTGGACTGGTTATGACTCAGATTACATAAAGCAAGGGTGGAACATATACTCCTGCACATGAACTATGATTATTCAGCTTTCAAATATCAGCCGTGCAAGATCTGCAAGGCAGTTAACATCTTATCATCTGACAAATTGCCAACATTGGTTAACGTGATGATAAATCATGCTTTGCTTCTTAAGACACATTAAATCATCCCTGTTGAATGACACTGAGTCCTCCCTCTGTGATGTACTTCCTGGGAGATCAGAGCTGTAAAGAACCTCTGTTAATTAATAATAAGATGTTTCATAGAGGGCAGAGTATATGTTCCTGCCGTCTATTTCACAGCTCAACATTTGACAGCTGGGTTTGAGAGGACATACAATGAGTAAGCCATTAGCTCTTTCTTTTTCCTTGAATTAACATGTTTGTTTTGTAGTTGTGGAGTGGTGTTTTTGTGTGTCAGCTTTGAAAGATGAGGTTTTTTTTTTTTATCTCAAAGTACACTGAGGTGCAAATTACTTATTTGGTATTCCTGCTTGCTTAGTTTGAAGCAGTTTTTGCTGCAGGCTGCTGCATAGAAGTAAACAATGATTCTGTTTTTCAGTGGAACAAGACAGTGTCCAGCTAAAAAAAGTAATCAACACCAATGGAACTGACAACCCGGCTTTTGAAATAGAGGTATGACTTTTAATATATTTATTTATTTATTTTTGTCAAAAGAAAATGATACAGCATAGTTGTTTAGTTTTAATGAAATGTCTTTATTTTCTTAGAATGACTTTGCTGGTGACACTGACAGCATCAAAAGTGAGACTTTAAAGCCTAAAAAGGGATTGTCATCATACTTGAGGTCTGTTAGTTCAAGCAATTACTTTATAAAACCAAAGTATCAACTGTTTTGTAGTGGATGTAGTACTCCTGGGTGCAAGTGTACAACATTACATTTTTGTTGTTGCATTATATTTGCATTAACATGCACTTTATGTTGTATGAAAATCCATACAGCTGCTCCTGATGCTCCTGTATTCTTTCTGACTGAAGATTTGATTGCATTAACTTAAAAAAAACTGCTTTAATTTAACAATCAAGACAACTTCTGACTATTTAAGAGAGTATTATTTGAAACATATGTATAATTTTTTCCTTTCTTTTGTGCTTCAGTCATGTCTCCAGGCCGATTAATAGCACAGAGAATTACATCAGGGCTCACTCAAGAACGTTCAAATATGTCATCCTGGGCATCCTTGGAGCAGGTAAAAATCAAAGTCTGTTTATTTGACTGGATGTCCTGCATCGAGGTTATCCAAAATCGTTTGAGGATTCAGACAAAACTGGAAAAATAATCTCAACATATACACTTTTTTTCTGCAGGTTATGTTGCTTACTTCATTGCAGCCTGTGTATTGGATTTCAACAGGGCCATCGCCCTGGTAGTCCTCACTAGTTTGGTAGTTGTTATACTGTCATATGAACTTCTGAGGAAATACAAGGGAGAAAGCATCGGCCGGTGTTTCAGACCCGTTGTCAGATGCTTAAAAAACAACTTGAAATGGATAAAATGGTAAATGGATTTAATGTTTTTAGTTCTATTGTATTCTGTGCAATTACAAGCCATTTATAATGGAACTTTCCTATGTTTTGCAGGGTTTTCATTGTAGCAGTTGTAGTCCTGCTTGTGGTGTGGCTTGCTTTAGACACAAGCAAGCGTCCTGAGCAGCTTATCTCATTCGGGGGTGTGTGCATGTTCATTGTGCTTATATTCCTCTTTTCGGCACATAGGGCGATGGTGAGTTTTGCACTGAGTCAAGCCCTGACTTATCAAGCATGTATGTTTTCTTCAGTAACAGCTGTTATGAAACATTTATCTACCAAGTTATCGGTTGTCTGTTTAGCTGAGACTTTGGATGTCATTTGGCCTTGTGCCCCTATCATCTCAAGATTTAACTGTGATACTTTCCTGTGATAACACTGGACTTTATGGAGGCTCAATAATAACCTAATGGGCAATTACTTTCTTTTCTAGGTATCATGGAGGCCAGTGTTTTGGGGTCTCGGGATGCAATTCTGTATTGGTCTTTTTGTTATAAGAACACAACCTGGACTTGTAGCTTTCAATTGGCTTGGAAAACAAGTTCAGGTATTTGTGACTCCAGATTGCACATATTACCCTTTTATATAGTCTAAGTAATATTCCAAAACATTTTCCACACCTTTTTAATACAATCCATTAAACTCATGTAATTCTCTTATGTATTTATCTACCAGTGCAAAATATTTTCTAACCAAAAGAATGATACACATTTATCTATAAAAATGTTTTACTGTTTATACAAGGGTTAAGTCAGCAGAATGTGCTTACAGACATGCACCTCATTATCCTTTCTGAAACAAAGGTCAATCTACCGTCTCTACTAAACTGTTAACACTACTTCCTGGTGTAAAATGTTATGACTACTTGTATCACAAATTTATAGACTGACAAAATGAAAATGAAATAATTTCATCCTGTTTTCTCTTTTGCAAACATTCACAGGTGTTCCTTGACTACACCAAAGAAGGGTCGTCGTTTGTTTTTGGGGATCTACATGCTAACATTTTTGCTTTTCAGGTAAGGAAGTGTAAATAATAAAACAATAGCGCAACTGAAATTCTAAGCTATCGATTTTGAATGTATAGCTTTAACCTTAACTTCATGATTTCTCCTCAGGCTTTGCCTATTGTTGTGTTCTTCAGCAGTGTGATGTCAGTCCTTTACTTTTTGGGTTTAATGCAGTGGCTCATTTTGAAGGTAAAACATGTCCCTTAAAGCATCTAATATAGATCTGGGTGTTTATTGCCAACGTGTGCAGTGATATACTGCAACCAAAGGCCATTTGTTTCTTGTTCTTGCAGATCTCATGGGTTATGCAGATAACGATGGGAACCTCTCCCACCGAGACCTTGAGTGTGGCAGGAAACATATTTGTTGGGCAGGTAAACTGGATAAGGCCTCGTGTCTTTGCAACCATTTGAGGCTTGTTTTGTTTGTGTCTATGTGACTAGACAAAGCAATCACAAAAATCTGTTTACTTGATGTTTATGAGCGTATTTTCGTTTGTTCGTTAGACAGAAGCTCCGCTGTTGATTCGTCCCTATTTGAAGGACATGACCAAATCTGAAATCCATGCTGTTATGACTGGAGGATTCGCCACTATAGCAGGCAGTGTCATGGGAGCTTTCATTTCATTTGGGGTGAGAAAAACCTGTTTTTAAACAAGCACATTATTTACACAGACAAATGACAAATTAAAAAACAATTGAACACACAGAAAGCAGTCACTAGAGTCTATTTTGTTCACAATGGATTGATTCTCTGACTCTGGAACTTTATTGCAGTCTTGTTGGTATATATTTATTCTCTCATTTGGTAAAGAGCAATATCTAACTTGTCAGTCAAAAATCTACCCTAGTAGTTCATTTGGGCTGTAATCTAACAACAACCTCAAAGAGCACGAGGCTGGTTTGTTAGGTAGCTCAGCTGGTTGGACATGTACAGGGGCAGAAGTTTCGAAGAGCTGGAATTAAGTTCCAGCTTGTGGCCTTTTGATATATGCCATCCACTTTTCTTTATGTCCTCCGTCCTCATCTGCAACTTCCAAGAAAAGGTAAAATAGTGTAAAATAGTGCTAAAAAATATTTTTAGAAAAGTGTATCCAAACCAGTGCTTCACACTGTACTGAGCTAACATACCCTTTTACTGTAGCTATAAAGAATTCAGGTCCTTCTTTGTCACCCAGTTTAATATTCATAACTATACTTAGAAACAATATAAAGAAAAGTACTTTATAAAACTAAGGACTTCAAACTGAGACAAAAAAACAAAACATAAAACTGTCAAAATCAGTTAATTGTAAATTAATTAAACTCATGTATCTTGTGACCAATTTGATCTACACATACTATCCAGTTATATGGTGTTGGCAGGTATCTGGCCTTTGAAGCAGAGTATTTCCTAAATGAACATTCAGTTTCTTGGCTGGCAGAGAGACAGTGAGGAAGTTAGTAGCAGCATGTACAGACTGAGGAGTTCAAGACCTTCAGATACAGCGCAAGAAATATTAAATTTTTCCTCTAAAGTAGAAATAAAAGGCGCTTAGATAAGATAAGACCTAAACTTGTAAATTATTCCAGCTTGTGTTCATATTCCAGACCGAATCAAATAAGTCTGGATGTTCAAATTAAGAAGGAAATCATGTTACTAGGATCCAAAGTTCTTTTACTCAGCAAAATCCACACAAAAACACTTCTGAAGGTCTGCTCATACAGTAGTTTCATAATGTTCAGTTCTGCTGGGCACATGGTTACAGGCACAAGTAAAAAGCTAAGTGAACACTACTTTGTATATTTTACATTCACTAGATAATGAGGGCGGATCTTAATGGTTGGGCTTAACTTTGTGAGAAGCTCACCACAGTTAATGATTTATTTCAAACATAAAAACAGATAATTGTTTGATTTGTCTTTTTCCAGCATGCAGATCATTTACTGACTGTGTCAGTGTACACAAACTCTTCGATCTGTGATATGATATTGTACTTGTATTCTATAGATTGATGCATCATCCTTGATATCAGCCTCTGTGATGGCTGCTCCTTGTGCTTTGGCGATCTCTAAGCTGTCATACCCAGAGACTGAGCAAAGTCACTTCACTTCAGAGAAGAATATCAAAATTGCTTGTGGGTGTGTGTATACCTTTTAATTACTTGTCATTGTATTCCTGATTTTGTCCCATTGCTGTATTTTAATGATTTTTTTTTCAACTATAGTGATGAACAGAACATTTTGGAGGCTGCTAGCGGTGGAGCATCTGCATCAATAGGGCTTGTTGCCAACATCGCAGCTAATCTAATAGCGTTTCTTGCCATCCTGGGATTCATAAATAGCGCTTTGAGTTGGCTTGGGAGTATGGTGGGATATCCTGCACTCACATTTCAGGTATGGTGCAACAAAAAGTTAATACTTTTTTTTATTTTAGTCAACTATTTAGGTGGAATAAAGTAAAAAAAATGACTATGTATTTACAGTTTTCCTTCTTTTACAATTAAAATGAATATATCTGAGAAAGCATAACCATATCTATTTTTGTGTTCATAGTTAATATGCTCCTATGTGTTTATGCCTGTGGCTTTCATGATGGGAATACCTTACGAGGAGAGTTTCACTGTAGCTGAATTAATTGGCACAAAACTCTTCCTCAATGAATTTGTGGCTTATGAACATTTGTCCACACTGAAGAACAACAGACTCAGTGGATTAGACGAAGTCATCGGAGGTGAAAGACAATGGATATCTGTAAGTAAAGATTCCAAGCTAAGCAGTTGAAATTCATACCACGTACACATATGATGAACATGATCTTCTTGTTTTAGGTTCGGTCAGAAATAATCACAACTTATGCTCTTTGTGGGTTTGCCAATCTCAGCTCTCTGGGCATTGTGATTGGAGGCCTGTGTAAGTATTTCTTCATATCATCCTTATTTATTATTTTTTAAATTAATCCAGAGTCCCTTTTTACTTACAAGAGTTGTTTATTTTCTCATAGCTTCTATATGTCCACCAAAAAAAGGGGTCATTTCATCTCTGGTGCTGAGAGCCATGATCACTGGGACTTGTGTATCTCTTGTCAATGCATGCATTGCAGGTATATGTAAGAAATTATTTTCAGTCATCTCATTTTTCATTACAGAGTAATAGTAGCTCTCAATTGTTTTCTCAGGGCTTCTCTTTGTTCCTCCACTTGACTGTGTGGAAGTGTTTAAGGTACCCGTCTTCAATGCCACCAATGCAAATATTCAAGAATGCTGTCAAGATCTATTTGACAAGTAAGTTCATTCTTCTTAATGGCTGCTTTAACAAAGCAAAATCAGCATCACATGTTGTCAGATTATTAATTGTTTCACACTCTGTGTTTTGGGGCTATAAAACTTCTACTTACATCTTAAATGATTTCATTTTCAGTACCATTAACAACGGGACCATCTCATTTGAAGGAATATGGAACTCGGTTGCAAACGTCACAGTGTTTTTCTCTAAATGCTGCCAGTGTTGTGGTCTTCCTGATGCAGGGGTTTGTATGTAGAGACAAACAATGCAAAACATTAGATGACAAGAAAGAACATTTTAACAACTTTATTTTAATTTTTTGGGGTAAAGTTTTGCACATAAAGGTGTTCATGTTGCAAGACTACTGAATTTATTTGAGCTTGATGTGTTCTGTTAATGAGGAAGAAAATATTACAAATGACAGGTATTAATTTATTTATTAGAAGCAAAAGATCTCACAATAGGAAGTTGGCAAGAAGGATGTAACAATACAGGTACAAGAAAAAATAATATTTAAAATGTGGTGCAAATGTGCTTTGCAACTAAAAAGTATGGCAACAAATTCAAGTAATATGCAAACAAAATCTATACTTTTCACTAAATTCACATGACATGTAATGAACACAGTTTGTGGATGTTATTATTTCATTCGTGTCTATATTGTATCAAATATTAACGAAGATTTCAGGTAAAATAAATATCTTCTTCTTTTTGGAGATATTTCATAATTCAAAGTACAAGACAGCTGGTGAAAATCATAAAATCTCTTATTTGGCTCATTTGTAGCTCTTGCTTGAGGCTCACTGTCTATTTATATATACATTTGTATATTTGTGCCACAGTTCATGTAAAAATGTAAAACTTATTTGCATACTGTTGAAAGATGATTGTTTTTCCACTGTATTTTACTGTAAATGAATTTAAATATTAGCTTTTATTTTAAGCTAAGACTCACTCTTCAGAAATATGATGGGGAAATTTCAGATGCTGACATTTTAATTAATGTAAATATTTCAAAATGTCAAAACTGTAGATGTTTTGATTGATATAAAAAAATCCAATTAAAAATATTTGTAATAAAAATTATCTTTGGATTTCATTTTTCATTTTTTAAAAAAACAAAACAACACCCACTGAAATGGTGTAACATACCAAAGAGAGCACACAAAACACAGATTTAGTCACTCATTCGGTCATTCAAACACTCCCCATAAACATCTATTATTTTTCTTCACACAGATATTTACCCTTTGACTTTATGTACACATAAAAACAATTTAACTGTTTCCACAGTTATCACCATATATATTTAAATATTTGAACACAGATCAAAATACTTCTCCCTTAAATGTGTTTTTGTAATTGAAACGGCTACATGCACTATGAGAAATCAATAAACAGCTTAAGTTTACCAGGGGACTACTCATTTGAAGACTCGTTAATCGTTAACCAAGAATCGATGACAGAAATTCCAGAAGATTTTTTGTTGTTTTTGGTTATTTGTAAAAGGGACATGTCCTCAGTTGGAATTTAACCATGTACAAAGACACCAGATAACTAAGCAAATTTCAGTCTTACTCCAACCTCCATGTACACATATAGTATGTCCATGCTGGCCTCATAGCACACATAAAATCTGATTTCTGCTGAACAACTGTAAAAACTATCAAAAATCCTTTTATCTCTCAGCTAAATTTAGTCATTTGTTAAATAGATTAGACTGTAATTTTGTTAAATATCCAACAGCTTGTTTTCTTTGAAGACACTTTGTGAGTATTTGGAAGCAGGAACCCACAATAAATCAAGCTTTTATTGGTAATTTCCTAGTTGCTCATTGCTTTGCCAGCTCTACTCATCAGAATATAACCTGAAACACCATAATCACATGTCTGTGATTAAATATACAGATAACCTCTGTAATAAATAGACACCAACTACTAAAGATCTACAGCAAAAAGTCAAAATGAAAGTGCACACAAACATTTTTAACTGAATTGTGCTGTTATTCCACAGCACTGAGCTCAACTGTACTGTGTAAAGAAATGCAAAGGCATTGACATGCCGAACAAAAAATATTTTCTCTGAAATAAACCATTTTACTCTCCACACATTCTGTACATCACAGATGAACATGCAGTGTTTACTAAAAATCCTTCTTACTAAAAATACATGTCTATATTATGTCACTGTGGTCATGTACATTCTACATGCTTAATTTAAAACATACAAATGCTGACGTCTTCCTTTGATTTATTTGGCAAATATTGATATTGAGGGTTGTTTGTACACTCATGGAGTTGATAAGATTCTTGGGCAAGTTATAGTTTCATGGCGGTTCAAATGAGGCCAAGTGTTATTTGGACTTGGAGGTCTTAGGCAACAGAAAATCACAGTATTTTCAAATGACAAATCATGTCAACAAATGACTGTTCTCATAACTCTTAACGGCCGTGTTGCCTTTAACGTCTGGAAATAACACAGGAATAACTAATCCATCAATGCCAAAATTCAAAGAAACTTTATTTCCTACCTTATCTCAACAACAGAAAGACTTTCTGCAGGGTTGGATTTGTCATCTGACTTACTGTCTTCTGTCTCCTGAACTTTTCTTACCATCTTTGGGCTAGAATTTGCCTTTCTAGACATCTGAGGGCTTTGTCCTTTTCGTTGGAGCTGTGGGCTGTTAGAGCCCAGCTTGCGGTTGAGCAGGGGACTTCTGGAGCCCTTTATCTTGGGCTGCTGCAGACTCTCTGTAGTTTTCAGTGGGCGAAGACCAAGAAGCCCACAGTAGTAGTTGCATTGATGGAGTGTCAGGAACTGATCAAATACTTCAGGAGAGCCACATTCGGTTAGTCCTTGGTATCTGAAACGTGGCAGACAGCTTCTTATTTCATTTATTGTGACAGCATGCAAACACTTGCACTAAAACATAAAGACTCAAAGATACAAACCCTTTTGACTTGGTCACAACTTTAATGTTTGTAATCCTGGTTTCAACACCTAAAGAACACATATATATTAAAATCAAAACTCTAAAGTTTGTATTTTTACTCATAGATAAGGTAAAGATTAGGTTACCACTTTAAAGATAACCTTGCATGTGTGGCTCACCCTCAAGCTGAGTGACCAGTAAATTGCCATGTGTCCACTGATGGATCCAGTGCTGGAAGGTGCAGCATTTCTGCTCCACCTCGGAAACGCTTTGTGTACTCAGCTTGCCTTTGGGATCCATTGTGCAATACTTAACAAAGATGCCAGTAAGATCAGCTTCAACTGTGGCATACGGCACAGATTTTGCCGGCCGATACATCAGATAACGAGGAATCACTCTGTGAGAAGCATGGATTAAAAGTAAGATGATGACAGTATTTTATATGTTCAAAAATGTATAATTACAGAATGACAGAAGGAGTACTTACTCCAATGAAAAGCCAAAATTTTCAATAACTCTTGCTTCGGCCGCAAATATTTTACAGTATTCTCTGATCATATTTTGGACTTTGCATTCCTGCCAAAACAAATGTTTTAGTAAAACAGAAGAGTGTACTATTACTATGACTTGTACTTTAAATTCACACTCACTTGCTTGGTAATATCCAGATTTCTCTCTGCAAGGTTGCTCTCCTGTTTGGTCCCGTAGGCGATGGGGTTTTGAACTTTGATGATACAAGTGCTACCAGACTCAAAGACAGGATCCAGGCCATAGATCACCTTCACCCTGCTGGCTTTGTGAGTGCAGCCATCCCCCATGTGCAGCGTCTCAGTAAAAATGCGGCCAAAGTACTTTTCACCCCAGCTGCCGCAGTCTGCCAGGCCTTTGGCGAACAACAGTGGGGTCATCTCTATCTCCTCTCCAACTGTTTGACCGCAGAAACAGAGTTACTGCAAGCAACACGTTACAGAAATTCTAAAACTAAACAACAAAAACAAACAAAAAGAAACTAAATAAATACCTTCCAAGTCGTCTTTAAGCAAAATTTCAGACAGAACTGGGGAAAAAACACAAATAATTAATGTTTTTTATACAAAATCTAACTTTCTGATGCAATTTTTCTCTGCATGCTTACTGTCTGTGCTGAGCAGGTAGTCAGTCGTGTCAGTCCCATATTCATTATTGATTGTACAGCCATACACACCACAGTCCTGGCTGGATGCAAGAACAATAGCCAGTGCTACTTGGCTTTCATCCCCTCCACTTAAGGATCAAAAAAAGGGAAGAAAACACAATCATCAGGATATTAAGGACAGAGGCTTTTCTGACTTTAAACCAAATTTCACCAACAACCCACAAGATGTCACTGTGAGACAGGTGGTCAGACTGCTGGTGGCAGACTGCTGACGCAGCAACCATTAGCACATATATAGACTTTTAATGCACCCTTGAGATGGGAAAATATTGTGTCAGGTTACAGCTCTGTGTCTAGTCAGAGATTCACCTCTCTGTGTCACAGCTATGGGCTTCACAGTCACATGAGCTGGACATCTCTGGAGTGAAAATAGAGCTTTATGGGATGCACTCTAAAGCCCAAATAAATCTTTGTTGCTAAACTGTTTTAGCTTGGTGACTTCAGATTAATAACAATAGAAAATGTGAAAATTAATGCCTACAACATACTTACAATAGCAATTAAGCAAGTTAATAAAGGGATTTACCTTCTTTTCACCTCTAGTATTTCCTCCTCATCTTTGTACCACTTAATGGTGGAGTCACCGAGAACATTGAAGAACTGGCACCACAGCTTCAGGTGTCCAGAAGCATCTGGGAATGGTTCTCCCCTGATCTTACGGATAACCTGAGGAGCTGGTAGTAAATTGTAGCGAGGGGAGAGAGGTGGGGGGTACCCAAGGTAAATATATACTGTAATAGAGAGTGGAGACCTTCTGAAGTTTCCACTTCCTAAAATGCCTGAATATTGCACAGAACTTTTTGTGCTGCCACATAGTTTGGAAAAAGCTATAAAAAAAGGTTCATATTCAACAAGCAAATTGACTTTCAGCCCTTTCTGGAAAAATGTATCTTGCCCTTATATCTTCAGATAAGATAATAAAATACATAATTGTTGATCTTTTACCTTTAAGAGGATCTGCTTTCTTTTCAGTTGGTTTCTCTTCTTTTTTGGTGCTGGCTGGTTCTCCTGAAGGAGTCTCCTCCATGACCTTTGGCACCTCCAATGTAGCCTTTCTGCGACTCAGCAGTGGCGAGCGCCTCTCCATTGGAGGGGTGTTTTGTCCCGTGGAAGCCTGTAGTAATGCCGCTCTGCGTGCCTGGCTGGGTGACATGTAGGGGGTCTCCTTCTTGGCTTCCAACACACCAACCATTGTTCCCTCTATGTCTTCTTTAGACTTAGGGATGAAAATTTTGCGCCGAGCTCCAGATGCCAACTCCTCAGGCGTGGCAGACCGTATGAGTGTCAAACTGTCTCTGCGCTTCAGCCGGGGACTGCTTTCACAGGAGAGAGAAGATGTTGGTGTTGAGCCACCACTGAGATCTTCTTCTGCTTTGTCACTCTGGCCCATAGAAATTACTGGGGCAGTTGTTACTGTCTCATTGTCCGAATCTGGGGCGGCTTTGGACATAAATTTGCGGAGACTGGCTGGACTCAGTGATGGATATGTTGGAGGTTTGGAGCAGAGTCTCTCAGCAGAAGGTCTACTTTTGAGGAAATCTTCAATAGACATAGAACTCTCAATTTTGGCATCTTTTATGGATTTTGGCTTGGAGGTTTCAGGGATAGTCGAGTCTTCGGTTGATTTACTGAGTGATGGCACACTGTCGTCAACTTTTGGTTTGAGAGCATCATATAGCACAGTTGGGGTGTTTTCTTTTATACTTTTTTCAGACATTTCCTCAAAGTCATCACTTCTTTTAGTAATCTCAGGGTTAGTGGTCATGCTTTTGTCAACACCCTTCTTTGTTCCCCTTTGCGTGCCAGCTGGAGTTTCTGTTTCTGTCCACTCGATGTTAGTAGGCAGTTTAGGTTCAGAATCATTTTTATGACATATGACTGAAATTGGAGGGACCACAAAAATAGGCACCATTGGAGTTTCAGAAGCCTGCTGTGGACATGACACATTGCTGTTCATGAATGCGTTGTCCTCCTTGTCATGAAACATTTCTTCACAAGAAACATTTATAATAGGAATCGATATATTGTCCAACTGAGGAAGCTGTTCACTGCTTTGCAGGTGTGGCGACGGCTGCTCAAGCTTTTCTTGAGCAACTTCCGTTTCTTTCTTTGTAGGTGAAATGTCAACATTATTCAGCATTTCTTTCTGTGTGGGGAACAAGCCTGGAGAATCAGCCATGCTGTCACCGTTGATTCTTATCTTTGACTCATGAGTTACATCATGTTTTTGCAAGGTTTTTGACTCTGGTTTGTTTAGTGCCAAAATAGTTAGTGGCAATGTGCACTCTTTAAGCTCAGGTTCCATTATTTCAACTTTAGGGGTTATAAAAGTTTCATTTGTGTTAAAATCTGGTTTAACATCTGCAATGTCTTCAGTAGTAGATATTTGGATTGAGGGAATATTCTCTAAGGGACAGTTACTGTCTTGATAGGAAACTTTACTGCCTTTTTCCAGAACATTTGCACCACTTCCATTGCTTTCAGATTCTGCGAGTGTCTTTGATTTGTCTAATTCTTCTATATTCCCTGGTGTGTATTGTGAAGCCTCATTTCTCTCACTGCTTTCAACTTCTACTGTTGCTTGCTCTTGTGTCTTTAAAATATTACATAAATTTCTTTCTAAATTTTTCCCTATGGCTGAATTCAGCCCCTCTTTTAACCTGTCCCCTTCACTGTGGCTAAAAGTTACTTTACCACTGTGGGCTTCTGTGATTTCCCCAACTTCAGAAAGACTGCATTTATGCTGCATTTTTAGGTCACTGTTCTCTAACCCTTCTGTGACCAAAGTGGGTGGAAATCCTACATTCATTTTCCGACTCGGTGAGGTACATTTGGTTTCTTCTTTTACATGATCTGTCTGTGTGCTGCATGCAACCACCGCAGAAAAGGGAGAAAACACCTGATCTGGTGTTTTAGATTTATATAGCTCCGTTCTGTCTTCCAATGAAGATGCTGATAATTTGGTAAGCTCAGATCTGTTTATATCTGAGCATGGGTGTTTATGGAATTTCACTTCAGCTTTCTCTTCCTCACATAACTTGTTAGAGAAATGGCCCTTTCCTGTGTCAGGTCCTCCTTCTTTGCTTGCCTTTTCTGCAATTATCTCCTTGCTGAATGTTTCTCCAAGGTTATGGTTATCTGGGGCTGAGATAACACTGTGGGGGGGAGTCAAGCATGCTTCTGACTTATTAAAGGTAGATGTGAAAGGGTATTCTTCATGAGCTGGAGCATGAGCTTGTGGCAAGACACACTCATCTTCCCCTGGTGAAACCCCATCTTTTTCTTTCTGGTTATTAGATTGTTGTAGGGCCACCAGGCAATCTGACTCCTGCTGTTTTGTAGGAACCTCTTGGATGGCAGGAACTACATCAGAGTTTTTCTCTTCAACCTGTTAAAAAGTAAACAAACAAAAAAAAAAGCATTTAATTCCATATTGCATCTGCAGCAGTGGTTGCCTTTCTCAGTTACTTCCAACCTTCTTTTATGTCACTGTTTTTAAAATAATGAAAGGAAATAATCTTATCAGACTCATTTATTAGTAGCAATACACGTAAACCATATAAAAACTATTCAGTGTTATGTTTAGGAGATTCCAGTATTTTAAAGGAGCTTTTAAAAGAGAAGTTTCAGCAGTGACCTTTGATAGCATGACACATTTAGCTTGAGCTGTTTCTGTAAATCAGCAGAAGCACTGACAGGTCTTGGCACACTTCATATTGCAACCTTATTTCCTCCTCAAACAGGATTAGGACTGCAGTCAGTTAATAAAGTTAATCAGTTATTAGATAAACAGCAAATAGTCAAACATTTTTTGGAACGAGTTCAGTAACTCAATATATTCTTCAGCTTTATGATGTGCCAGCTTATTTCTGGAATCTTTTTAACCTCCTGTCACGTGTCACAGAGCTGAAACCGAGTTGTTTACACATTAGCAGAAGTCCAATAAAATGCTTTGAAGTTTGAGACATATTTTCTTTTTCAATGAGTTTTCTGATTTTAGTTTTTACACAGTTTCTCTAGGGTAAAACAAAGAAACAAAAAGAAAAAAAACGAACCAAAATTGTAAATCAAAACACGCTACAGACTTAAAAAGGTTTCGTTTGCTCAGATTAAAAACACAGACGAGGGAATTCCCCACGACTGACAAAGGTCTGTTCACTCTTTGTACTCACTAAGCGCTCAATGAATGAAAGTTTTTCTGTGTGTTGTACACAACATTCTGTTCTGCTCATCTCCTCAATATATTGGGGAGCATAACCTCTAAGAGAATGATTCATGTAACCTAACTTTACCACCCAAAACTGCACAAAAATCTTAATTATAACACTCCTGCAAAAACATTTTATTTTTTTTTTTATAAACGTCTGGTCAAGCTTTGTGCTACATTTAATTTAGTTGTTGTTGTTGCTTTCTTTGCTTTGCTTTTTCACTCTTGAGGCTCCAGTTTCTGTTGTTCATGTCACACAGTTTTATGCTGAGAAGTAATATGGCCTCATGCCGCCTCGTGACGACATGTTTGGTCTACCAATGACTTCTATGAAAACAAGAAGTTGTTGCTTTGGGTGAAAAGAAACTGGTGTCACATTTATTTTAAAAATGAGCTTCTGGCCTCTTCAACACCTTTGTGGGTAAACTGATGTAAAAACCTCATTTGAGGAAACATTGTTCAGATAAATGGTTCAACTTCCTCCAGTTACTCATGTGCTGTAACAAGGTGATTAAATATAGTTACTTTGGTTCCCTTTTCTACATGACATTGTTTGTAGTAAAGACTGACAAACACATGTCTTGAACTAACATGCCTGATGTGCTGATATTTAGTTTAAATCACTCAGCACTTTAACTTTTAAAACAGTGTTGAATTGGTGTATCCTTAGCAGCATTTCTTATTATTCATGTGAATTAAACACAATCATTTATTTAGCTGCTGAACTGCTACAAAAATATATTTAATCAACCACAAAGCTTCATGTAAGATTTAAAAAAATGTTTTCTGTCTGAATTCTTTATGTGCATTTGCCTCAATGTTTAAAGGACATACACAGTTAAGATAACAAACCAGAGTTCCAGACATATCACATAGGAATTATGTCCAAGAGATGAGCTAAATCAGCACTTCTTAAAATACAGCAACGCTCTGACAGACACGACACAATTCTTAAAGGTGGACAGTGAGATGAGAGAAGTACTGCCGTCTACCCCCTTCTGTGGATGAGGAACACGTTTATTTTAAGATATTGGAGAGGGGGTGTAGTGAAGAATCTGCCCACTGTGACAAGGCCCTCCTTTCATGCTGAAACCTGCCCCAGGATTCTCTACAACCGCTTATCCAACTGGCCCAGCCGTCAGTCATGTTTGTAATATGAGAGCCACTTCTGACATTCAGGTTTCATCATGCTCTCTGACGCACTGTTGTTCCACTCATAACAGCCAGGAGATGATATTCAGCATACTATCCTACAATGTGCAGTTTAGATGGGCAATCTCCCCCACCCCCACACACATTCACAGCAGCTTGCCTTCAGCTTCTTTGTTCCTCCCACACAAACTTTCTTGGCTTGTCACTTGCTGCAGGCTGACTCACTTCACTGCTCACAATCACTGATATTACACTGTATGTTTTTAATTAGTTGTGTTGTTTGACTATCTCACACTGTTTTCCACGAATATAACAGCTAACCTTGAGTCATCATGTGCTTCTTTTTCACCAGCAAAAGCTCCAAGATGTAATTGGTGTCATAGCTCAGACACTGGATCTGCAGTAGCTCATTTAGTTGTTGTCACACAAAGGCAGTTGATAAGTACAGTAATTTTAAGTGGCAGCCAGCAGACAGTGATAGACTACCCTACTTACCTCAGTGTGAACTTGAGGCCCAGATAATGACTCGCCTACACCTGCCCTGCTGCTGTCTGGCTCTTTTGTCTCCATGGCCTCTGCAGCATCATCAGTTTCCACCACATTCCGCCTTGTGGATTCCTCTGCATTCTTAGGTGGAAATTTATAATCTGTTGCATGTAGAACAGTGTCTTTAAGTGGCTCCAGAGACATTGACAGCTGCTCTTTATTAACAGTTTCTGTGGGCTCCTCGGTTTTATCTGTTTCCATGGGCACAACTTCCTCTGTGAGCTGCTCACATATCTCTGGATTATGTTCTGTGTATAATGGCTGAAATGATGGTGGCATGTCCATTTGAGGGGATTGTGTTTTAGTATATAATGGGTCAAAATCTTTGTCTTCATTTTCAGAGTGATCATGACAGTCCTTCTTATTTTTACCAAACAAGAAGTCTTTAACGGTGTGGAGCATAGAGGAGATGGAGGCCTGGATGTTGAGGTGGTCATGATCCTTATGACCCTTGCTGTGATGTTTGACTTCTGAGCTCTGTTTGCCGTGAGTGTTTGTTGTATGCACTAATTCCAGTTGCTTTTCCCTTTCTTTCTCTCTTTCTGTGGCCACTTCCACTTCTTTTCTTTGCTCTTTCTCACATGTTTCATGTAATGCTTTTTCCTGTTCTTCTAACTTTTTATGTACATCCTCTTGATCTTTTAGTTTACTATCTCCTAAAACAGCTGCATCCATCTCTTTAGGGTGCTCTTCTCGAGGAGAGCCCTGTTTTTCCTCAGCAGCTTGAGACTGGAGAGTTTCTGCCAAAAACTGCGCTAAACTGATTCCTCCGTCGTAACAGTTTTCCCCTCCATTCCCCATGACGTGACTTTTGCTGCTACTGTTGCTGTTACTGCTGCTAGCAACCCCTGTACCTACACCATTTGACATTTTAATTCTCTTTTTTGCCAGAGTGTCCTGCGATGAAGAAATCTCATTCTCTGACAAGCCCCTCGTAGATGTCAAAGGATCTGCCTCCTTGACTGCTGAGCTAATTCCATTGGATTCCGCAGCTTCTCCCGGCTGTTCCACAATCATGGGCTTTTTGACCACTTGCCTCTCCCCGGGTGGTGCGACAGAGCGTTTCCTCTGAGGATGTTCTAGGCCACTCCGCAGTTCTTCTTTCTGAATATTTTCTTTACCCTCCTTCTTGGAGTGTTCCTCCATGTCTTTCTTCTTCTTCTCTGCCTTCTGCTTGAGTTTAGCAAAGAACCGCTGGTGGATCTGGTACTCACTCATGGTACCAACTTCCAGAACACCAGAGCAGGAGACAATGCCTTTGCTATTGCTGGCAGAAACTTGATAGATGGCTGCATCATCCAATGTGCAACTGTAATTAGATAAAAAAAAAAAAGCTTCCTTTCTATTACTCTTAATGGATGCGATAGATGATTATAGCAAAGCTTTCTTACATACTTGTAAATATGAAGAGTATGGGTTTTTCCATTGCGACGAATTTCATATTTTGGGAGTCCACAGTAGCGGTCCATTTCCATATCATCTTTATACCATTTCAGTTCTGGCGCTGGGTAACCTATAGACATAAATATGCTACAGTCACCTCATTTCCTCTGAGCAGTAAATATTACACTTCCTGTACCTGAATGTGCTATCTATGTAAATTTATAACACGTAAAACAGCATATTAGATTATTAAACATGAAACACAATACATTGTAAGGAGGCTTTGCTGTTATGGTTTTTGTGGCTGTTGTGTCATGCAGAATGTCTGCTGCTGCTGGATGATTCTATCTGTCCCATTGACTGCAGTTAAAAACATTTTTAACAACAACTTGAACATTATCTCCTCGACCTCCTCATTGAGGAGATAATGATGTTGGTGTTTTAAGAAACATTTTAGGGATATTGAACCGGTTGTATTGGTGTCAACAAAGTTAAATCTTTTGTTTCCTTTCTAGTCACATCCTGTGGTTTTACATCAGTGCTTATTCAATCTGAAAGGTTACAGTTTCTCCAACAAACAAACTGTGCCTACCTGATACAACACAGGTGAATTTCACATTACAGTTTTCTGACACTGCCTTTGATTTCAGAGTGGTCTCAAAAGATGGCTGGATGTCCTCAGTCAGCTGAGCCATGACGCTGCACAATGTGCTCCTGGAAAGAAAAAAATGATGCCTCAGATTAGAGAGTCAGTCGCATGCTGCAAACAGTTAACAGTCTTACACATAATTTCATTAATTTCAGTTACCTTTACACCTCTGTGCAGGACATTCAAATTACATTTTTAAACAAGATGTTAATGAAACGTCTGGTAGTGACGACATTGTGGAAAAGTGACACAGAAAATTGTGAGACATCAAGCAAAACAAATCTGATAATCAAGTACTGAAACAGATTTAGATCACTAAAAACCACTTGACTAGACACTGACATTACAGTTAAAGCTTGTGTTTGTTTCATTCGTGGGATAAACCAGTTTAAATGGTTAAGATGTTAGTTGGGAATAGGGTTTTAAAATTGGGATTACCTCGTTGGTCTGTAGTGTGAATACCTTGAATAGCTATTTGGAGAGGAGGCAAATGAAGGAACGTCAGCCATTATTTAAGATCTGCATCAACTGATCCCATTTGATTAAAACTGTGTTATAATTTCCCTCCTCTTAGTCACGCTTATTGTCTGAAGATAATAACACACTCTGGACAGAGGAAGTGGCAAAATGTGGCAAAAACCTATGTTTAGCCTATGTTCTTTATGTACTTTTCCAGCTATATGTATCATGTTTAACAGTTGTTTTAACTTGACCTGCCGGACACAGGTGGGTTTTCTTAAGATTTCTACTGTTTGTTTCAGAATAAATAAATATTTACACGCTACATATAAAGGAATCATAAGTGGAGTTATTTACCTGTTTTCAGGCCTAACATTTGAGAGGTAAGTGTTGCGGCTCTCAGAACGGCCATTGGAAGAGCTGCTCTCCTCCTCACTGAAGCTGCTTGTCCTCCCATTGCCAGAATAAGATCGAGTCATTGGCCTCCTGGAAGTCATTGTCCACTAAGGCAGTTTACTTAAAATATATTAAATCCAAGATAACCTTTTCACCCACAGCCCAAAACCACAAAAAAAAAAAAAAAAAAAAAAAAAAGAAAAGAAAAAAAAGGTTCCCAGTTCACATCCAAGGCTCAAACTTAATGGATCCGTCCATGTAAAAGCTCCTGTGGAATAAAAAAGAACTACTTCAGAATAATGACAAGACCTGCAGGAACTCATGAAAATACTCTCTGGGTAATTTTGTTCGTATAAAACTCAGACATAGACTTCAGGGTAAATGGCTGTCCTTTCTGACCAAGCAAAGCTCTTGCACTGAAGCAAGTTATAAATAGTGTCTGCTATCTGCTATTGGTTTGTGGAAGAGCTGTTAGTTGTTAGACATAAGCATAAGATCTATTGTTTTATTTGTATGTAATAAGATCATAGTTAAAGTGTTTCTTAGTCAGCATTAATCTTGTTAAATTGTTCAACTTACCATTAAGATGTTGTCAGTGTTGCTTTGGAGCCAGAATCTGTGAGGAAAATCTGTAACCGCCTATCATAGACATGCATGTGTTGCCAGAAGTGCCCTATTTATAGCAGGCCCACAAATAGGCGCAAGACCACATCAGATTTTCCGAAACTACACTTTAGACTTTACAAAGAAGTTAAGTTAGAAAATTAAAAATCTATACCAAGTCACATTTCTTATAATGTATTCAATGTGTTCATTAATGGATGAAATGTAAAAATCTCATTGTTTTGTTTTTAACCATGTCTGCTTGTTGGGGAAACACTTTCTCTTCTGAAGAAGATGACATGTGGACTTACAAAACATGTCTGTGGAATATAATATAGCTGATGACCACTAATAATCTAAGTACAGAGATTTGCAGCAGAGCTATTGAAGGACAGCCCTTCGCACGTTGTATTTCAACACATGGTCACATCACAGTGACCCTCTTGTTGGTGACATTTCTACTGATTACACAAAAAGTCTTAGAAATAAATGCACTCTTCTGAGTTTCTTACATTTGAAATTGATATGTTAACTACTGAATGTCATCAATTTTGATTTCAACAAAATTTCATCACTTTTTTAAGTTTACTGTAGTTGAGTGGTCTTTATTGGACAAGAAGCTTTAAAATGGCTTTAATATGTCCAGCTATAACATAATAAAACATAACCACACAACCAAAGAAAAAAAGTCGTTTTTCTTTCTTTTTTTTAATGGTCGAATGTAGGGAGGAAGTTTTCTAATCAGTTTGTTTTAACTAGGCTGTATGATTTTATTTATTCATTTATTCAAATAGATTTCGCATTTAACTTCTCTTTATTAGTTCAATTTTAGTGAGTCTTCTTCGTTCTGAAGGCACGTCTTTATCTCTCTTTTCGACTCCATGACTGTACAACACTGGGAAAGGGTGGAGAGGTGGGGGGAAATTGTTCAATACCGTAATGTTACGTACAGCGGCTCCATTTACATTTCGCCAGTATTTTTTTTAAATGCAACGACCACGGAATTGATCTCTTCCTGTATTTTAGAATTCAAAACATAATCTCATTAAATTACTACAAACTACGTACAAACGTAAGTAATAACTACATACTACGTATTTTCCGCGTGCTCACATATTTTGAGCTTTACGGTAATTTGTATGCGTGCACGTTCTCGTTCCGGGAAAGGGAAGCGCTTTGGTTTGTACTAAATAAATTAAGTTAAAAAGACAGAGAACAGGAAAACACATTCTGACCGAGGTGTGACAGCTACTCAACTGGTGCGAGGCTGACGGCAGGTATGGACTGAGATATGTTTTAATATATTACCAGTAATTAAAAAAGTAATATATTTGTATGTATGACTTTTTAAAATGAAGTTTGAACAGAGCCAACAGAATTGTAACCACACCACGCTGAACAGTAATTTTTTAGTGGAAATGCTTCACTGCAACCGTTTTGGTTTACGACTACACTGTGATTTATTACTTTTTAAAGGTTTTCGTTATGTGTTTTTTTTTGTTTGTTTGTTTGTTTCGCACCCATTTTGAAGCCCTGTTAACATGTTGTCATGAAACATTGTTATTCTTTCAGCCTTTAAAAAATGAACAAATGACTGGATCCCGTCCCATGCCCAGCCAAATGATGATAAGAGGTAAGCTCTCTACAGATGTGCGTATTTTCCAAAATGAACAGTGTGGTTTCAAACAGCTGAGATTCTCACGTTTGTTTCAGAAATTGTCATTGTGCGCCATCCTGTCTCCGTATGTGTACCTGTGAACCATAAGGTGACTCTGCGTGTCCGTGCTGAGGGCACGGGCATCCTCAGCTACCAGTGGTTCACTGAAGATGAAAGAGAAGTATGTGGAATAACTCATTCATTGATCAAATTTTCTAATATTACACCTTTTCAATCGAGAATCAATCTACATGATAAAGATTATTTTGAAAATGAGTTATCAGTCTCAATAACCAATACAGAAATAAACTCTGTTTTCTTTCCCTTAAAGGTGCCGGGTGGTACTCAAGCAGACCTGACCATCAGAGCACAAAAAACTCAGCGCTTTGTTTGCAGAGTGAATGACCACTTGCTTAACTTTGTGTTCAGTGACTGGGTCAAGGTGAAGGTACTGGACATTGATAAATCAGGTAATGCATTGTTTCATCCTTTTGCTGATTTTATTATAGTGTTCCTAAGCTGTTGTGGGCGCTGCAGCAGACATGAACCAGTTTTATTTAGATATCTTGAGTTCATTGGTGTGGGTTTTAATCTCTTGTCTCTCTTTTTTTTCAGGTTTGCCCATAGATTGGCAGGGTGAGCCACATATTGCTATCAACCCTAAATCACAGAAAGTTAAACATGGTGCAAAACTCACTCTCCGCTGTGCTGCCTTTGGCATCCCTGCTCCACACTACCAGTGGCACAGAAATGGACAGCCACTGCTGGACAAGACTAGTGACACCCTGCAGGTACGAAGGGATGGCAAGCTGCTGTTGCTGATACTGATTCTTTACACTCTGTCATCATTTACTTTGCCATTCACTGACTGAATCAGACACTATTTCCTGACCATGTAATCTAGTTAGGAACGTTGGTTAGTATTTAACCAAGACTATGATTTATGGAAGATAAAGGAATATAATCTTTTATGCTTGCAGATTGACTGCGTGAAAGCTGAGCATGCAGGCTGGTACCTGTGCTCAGTATCTAATGTGCTGGAGGAAAGATGGACAGAACCGGTACAAGTTGAAATTGGTAAGTCCTAAGAAGAAGTACTTTTATCTGTTAAAATGTGTCTTTTTCCAGTTGCCGCACTGTGTTTTCCTCCCACTTTGCTTCCTCTGTTTCTAAGGAAATGGCTGTAAGGAAAATCTGATTTTCTTCGCACTCCTTTCATTCCTCTGTTTTAGCACAGAGCCTTTTTTGTGTTTCCATTGTGCTTGAGGTACTTTCCCATTTCTACTGGCTAAGAAGGAAGTTGTTAGACTCCAAATAACACTTGGTCTGCGCCTTAGACACAGAACAGGAAAGTGATGTAAAGTGAAACTACTTCTTCCAGTGTTTCTCTTGAATAAAACTTAAGTTGTAATGAATGCTCTGGCTGTCAGAAAACCAGTGGCAGAGTTCCATTTATTCGTTATTGTTTTCTATTTTACTTGTTCGTTTCAATCAAACAGAGTAAGTTCTTCTACTTTAGTTAAGAGATGTTGTTAACAAGTATTAATTTTGTGCTCTTTTTGTATGTTTTAGTGGAACCTGTTCTGGCTCCTCCTGCACATCTCACAGGTAAAGTTTTGTGGAAAAAAATGTTATTGCCAGTGTGCAGGAGAGGGACACTAATAAAGTGTGCATTACAAATTTCAAGGTTTCTGTGATGACAATGTTACTTTCTTTATTTTAGCCACTGATAAAGTTGCCCTTCTTATTGGCAACCTGAATTACACCAGCCACCCAGGCTTGATGGCACCCATCATGGATGTCCATGAGCTGGCCAACCTGCTGCAGCAGCTTGGTTTTAGAGTTGTATCTTTACTGGATCTCACCAGAGAGGAGATGCTAGCTGCTACTGACAAGTTCATTCAGCTCCTTGACAAAGGAGTTTATGGTAAGCCGTTTCTTTCTTTTTTTTCTTCTTGAAATGAACACTTAGTGTAGGTGTGAATTCAGTATCTCTTTCTAAAGAAATGCTGGTAGAGGGTAAAAACTTTTGTGGCATCTGAAAAGTTGTCACTTCCTTTTTCATGTTCGGGTTTCTGCACCTTTCTTTGCCCACGTCTTGAACTCATGTATTGTTTATATTTATGCATGTGTGGCTGAGTGGGCAGATAAAAGGTAAAAAGGACTATTTATGGCTCTTACTAAACACGGTCATACTTTAAATAGTAGGTTCATATTGAGGTTGTGCAAGAGTCAAGCAAAAAGTCAAAACTATTTTTTCTTTTACACTAACTTTTATACACCACTAGCTTTGTGGCATGTGAATTAATATGTACTGAATTTAGCTACAACCACAAATTCTATTGTTCAGAGATTTCAGGTGCACACTACAATTATAGTGCTGCTATATGAAGCTGTAGTGATGGCCAAATTAAAAATGTGAGAAATTAACAGTCGTGCTGCATCGGAATGATACTATTTACTATTCACTCTTTGTCTTGTTGTTACTAAATCAAAAACAGAAAGCTATTGCAGGTGTCCTGAACCATATTGTTCTTTAAATAAACTGGGTATTTTTTTCTCTTCTATGTGTAAGCATTACATATCTTTTATCTAACTATTGTAGAACCATTGCAGAGCAAAATTAGCTGATTTTAAACTTTACTAAATGTGTTATTTTCTAACGTTTTACAGGCCTTTTCTACTATGCGGGTCATGGTTATGAGCACGCTGGGAGGAATTACCTGGTAGCTGTTGATGCTCCACAACCGTACCAGACTGAAAACTGCGTCTGCGTGCAGAGGGTCATGCACCGAATGCAGGAAAGACAGACTGCACTGAGTGTAATCCTGCTGGATACCTGTAGAAAATGGTAAGTCCAGCGATCTGTTTATGTTTTCACAACATGATGCATGGTTCTTTTATTATTAAAATGTCATCTTCATAATGCAGATTAGGATAATTTCTTATCAGAATTATTTCTGAAAACATTCAATAGGTACAACCAGGATTGTGTGCCATCAGCTATCACGCCACTGGCACCGAGTGGAAACACAGTGTATGGTTATGGCACGTACGTATTTTTTATTAAATATTTTAGTAAAATTGTGATGGTTAAAATGAGAATATTTGTCCCATAGAAGTCAACATGTTGTAAAATGAAAAGTAAATGTTACATTTTGTCATCTGCATTTGTTAGACTTTCCTTCCATTAACTCTTGCAGATGTGAGGATGCTGAGGCGTTTGAGGTTCAGGATGGGGGGAAAAGTACTGGAATCTTCACAAAGTACTTGAACAGGCACATCTTGCAGTCTGAGAAAGTCACTCATGTCCTGGAGAAAGTGTCGGAGGGTGAGTATTTCAAAGGACTTGTTAAAAGATGACAAATTAATCAGCCTAGAAGTGATGTAAATTACAGTAGTAAAAAAGGTGTTTTTTTTTTTGCAATGGGGAGAGCAGGCTTGTGCACTAAAGGGGAACAAGGCTGTTGGAGATTTATTTCAGAGTAAAATCATGTAAAAATCATTGTCTGCTTTTGATCATTGCCTCTGGCCCAGCTTATAAACTAGAACTGGTTCTTAGTTGACTTACCTGATTAAATAAAGGTTGCATAAAAAAAACAACAAACAAAAAAAACCTCCCTTTCAGTTAAAATAAATGTTGCTTTATGGTGACAGTTGCAGATCTAGGGTAAACAGCACTGAAAAGAACAGGTTGTTCTTTGGTGTGCTGGATGGAGCTGACACTAGTTTTGCTGGCATCTCATTTTATTGTTGTTTACATGTAAGCATAGCAGTGACTGATCACGGATGTGGCGATATCAAGCCGTCTCTCTTGAAAGCTTGTTTGTCTTTTTGGTGGGCTCTGATGGAATCATTTTTTTTAAGGCAACGTTAGCATGTGACCTCATTCTTTGGAAATTTACACTGCTGGCTAGAGAACAGCAAGAAACCCGAGAGCTGCAGAGAGCAAGACAGCTGCTCTGCCGTTTGGACACCCCCTGCCTCGGCTCTCATGGGGTCACTCACAAATCAGCGCCAGCAGTACAACACACCCTGCTGAGAGCACTCAGTGTGTGTCTAATTGTATGAAGGCTAATTTAGATATATTCACACTTTTTTTATTCTAAAAGCTACAATATGGATAGTAAGTGGTTAATCATCCACTTAAGTAAAACATTTCTTATCTTAGATCTCCTCAATAGCCAAAAAAAATCACATTTTTGTCACTGATATTTAGACTAACTCACAGTCTTATGAATAAGCTCCATGTTTTCATGTTGTAAATTTGAAGGATTTTCCAGATCTAATTTAACTAATTGTCAATTACTCTGAATATTCAGACAGTTCTGAAATTTTCCAAACTTCCTCAAATTCAGCCATTTCAGTGTGATTAATCCTTAAAACTACTTACTCATTCTTCATTTTCTGCCTTTACAAAACTCAGGCAGTCCCACAATAAAAATAGTAAGAGATCAAATCAAAACAGAAGATTTGGCAAATATTCTAGCACTTATTGAGGTGTAGATTCTTGCAGAACTATTTAATTAAAACCTGGAGATTGGTATGAGGAGTCATTATTAGTTTTGCCGTAATATTGAACTGCACTATCTTTCTTTCTCTAAACCAGACCTGGGTAGGGATCCTCTAATCACAGGCAAGCAGGCTGTGGAGATCAAACACACAGTGAAGGAACCTCGATCCCTCGCAGATAAAGTTCGAACCACTGGTCACACAAGGGAACTACAGCTACGAGATGTCTACTGGAAACAAGCAAATGGTGAGAAGATTGGAATTCCCTCATGTTCACTTGCTTTTTTTTAGTTAAATTACAACCACAGGATATCTAAATGTGTGATAGGATGACAACAGGATATACACTGTAAATGCGCCCCCGTTCAAGTTAATTTTCCATTGAGTAAACCACAATTCAATAACTTCCTATAATTTTCTTTAGTCTAAAATCTTTTCAGTAATCTTTGCACCTCCTACAATAAAACCTGTGACAAACCATCTGTTTAAACATTGTGGTTGAACTTGATACGTTCACTTTCATCCAGAAAAGTTTGCTCTTGTTATAAACTAGCTCAAAATAAGGAAGTAGTATGCTAGTATTTTCCTTTTAGACTAGTGGAAGTAATTTATGACACATTAAACTTCCTCATATTGAATTCAGACCACCCATTTTAAAATATAATCTTGATATTGTTAGCTACGCAGATGTCTTTGGCTCCATCAGACTAGACAAAAGATAAAGTCTGATAGTGGTAAATGTGTGACAGAAAACCTCTAATGCGATTTATCAGCAGGTCTGCAAAGCTAACTACTCTCTCTTTAATTTTATACAATAATAAATTTAATAACAAACTGAGACTTTTTATCTTTCATTAAATTTTTTTCTCTCTCTCTCATGTTGACTTTTAGAGCTACCTCGAAAGAAGCATCTGGTGTTTCATTGTGGGGTAGAAGTGGAAGTTAGTTTCTCAGCTTTGTTCTCTAATGTCTTGGTAGCTTTTGCTACTGTCAAGCCTAAAGGCAACCACACCCTGGACTGCACTGTCACACTGAGCAGCATACCTGTAAGTATTAATTAATTCTGTCAAACTTCAGTTATTCCAATATACACAGATCTAAACTGTGACACAAAGGACACAAAATGTAATAAAAAAAAGTGTACAATGTGCTAAAAACCTTTTTAACTTGAACAAAAGACCAAACTAAAATCTGACTTACTAGTCAAGACTTCTCAGAATCAACATTTGGGTTTTAATATCTGGAACGTGTATCTACAAAATAAGTTAAGTGTTGCTCATAATGGAATACAGTTTCCATTAGCCAGCAGAAATGTCTCAATAATGACCACTCACACCCACACCTCACATGTCTGAGGAAGTTCTGTCCATATATGGCTTCAAGCATGCTGCAACCGTTGACAAAACAGGAAATAAAAGTGGGGAGTTGCACTTCTCTTGTGCAACCCATCCGTTTGACAGCATGTTGGACCATAGTGACATCTAGTGGCTGATTTATTAAACATTTTATAGGTTTCTGTTATTGATTCAGCCCTATTATTGACAGTACAAGAGCATTTTATTCATTTTACTGTATTTTGCTTATGTGCAAATGATACTTAAAAAATGTTTGTTTTATTCCTCAGTCAATGGAAGACATATTTTCCCAGCCTGGCAGGTCAGTGGAGATGGACTCACTACTATTTAATAAATCTCATAGCCCAGACTGTACTCTCAGACTCTGCTCTCTTCAGAAGTTGAAGGTATGCAGTCTAAATGTGTCTCAAGTCTATCACTATGATTTCTTTAATTTGTTATAGTAAATGTATTCCTTTTGTTGTTTGCCTTCGTTAGGAGTCGATAATCATCAAGGTAGATTTACACTATACTCACATGGACACCAAGCTGCGCCACACAGAAAGCCAGCAGATTGACATCGGAAAGCCTCTGGTGGCATCCTGTCAGCTGTACAGGAGGAAACATGCAGCAAATGACAGGAGACAAGAAAGTGCTTCAGCTCAAAGTATGGGCAACATGTCAAACCACAAATCACAACAGCATCAGACTCTGGCTGGCCCGCATCGCCCCTACACTAGAAAAGCAGTGTGTACTGCTAAAACTGGGATTACACGAAGCAATGAACCTGAAGAGAATGATGAGAACGAGCTGTAAGATTTCTCCCTTTCACTTGAGATCTTTCTTGTCCAATTTTTGTCAATACTAGCTGAAGAATCTGGCGTTTTACAGTTGTTGATCATGCATCTTATTTGACTGTGAGTAATGATGAATGAGTGTGTCAGTGAGAGAGGTTTCTTTTTGTTACACATTAAGTTTTTAATTCTTATCTAAGTACTGATAAAACATGTAAACTGTAAATATATCTTAAAATTGTCATTCTTATAAGACGTGCCTTGTGTATGACACTTTTTCTAGTGGCAAGCTGGCTAGCCTAATTTATCAAATGAGTAAATAGCTCAGTAATTTATCCAATACAACTTACAACTTACTTTATCATAGTGTATTATTTTTAAAATGTCAATATTTTGTTTTGCTTGGTTTCAAATCAGTGCTCTAATATGTCTTCATGAGGAACTGCAAGTTTATTATTTCACTGATTGTTAGTTGACAGTGGTGCTGTAAAAGATTAGTTTGAATCACAAATTAAGCATAAATAAATAAAAGCCATGGTAATGCATGAAAGCAGCTTTTGATACATTTTGATTCATCACCCTTTTTCATGTCAAGATCTCTCATTTCTTTGTGTAGTCTATTTATGACAGAAAACATTTTTAATTAAGCTTTGGTTGTGGGATGGTTTTTGATACCTCGAACATTGTTGTTCAGTAAATGGTACCTAACAAGATATTTCAATAACAATAAAAGTTTAAGTCTTTTAATGAAATCAAATTTTTGTGTCCTGGAACCTTTTTTTTTTTTATCTTATTATTGTTATTTTTTTTTATTTGATGGCCTTAAAACAAACATACAAAAAAATAACTTTAATTTCTCTCAGTCTGCCTAAGTGCAGCTGTGGCTACACAACTTATTACCAGTATGAGAATAAACAATGGATTCAACATAAAGCACCATGAGTTTGTCTATATATATATATATATATATATGTGTATATATATATATATATATATATATATGAGAAGCTGAGAAGCTCGGTCATTTTATACTTGAAACCTAATCGCCTGAATCTCATGTGAAACTAGCACGAAAAGAATCATCTAACACATTCAAGAATTTAGGTCACTCTCAACTACCATAAGGCAAGTGTTTGTTTACAGAATTTGGAGCGATGTCATGGATTTGTGCGTATAGGTAAGTTAATTTGGAACCACTTCGCATGAACTTTCCTAATGGTAGCAAAGCTTTAAAGGCAAATTTTATGTTTACATGCTGTCCTGCCTTTATGCAAAAGGTTTTAGGACAATCCGCATCTTACCAGGCACACACGTTACAAAATAAAATAAAATAAATTGCACCTATGTAAAACCATGTATTTCGTGACTTAAGAGGTTATTGGCTATATGTGTTTAGGTTTTGACTTACCACTGGTTACTAATTGGTGAGATGCGAGTATCTTGTTTTGGACTTGGAAAACCGTTAGCTTGAAGTTGACAACGCTGCCATTCTGCGAAAGTGAAAACTACAACTACAACTACTACATCATTGTCGGCAGCAAGGGTTTTATTAAATTTGCGAAACAGCTATCACATTACACGTCGTCCTTCTGGCAAAATGTATGTATTAATATCCACGCAATTTCAGCAGCAAACATTGCTGGTAGCTAGAAAAAACTAAGCTAACATGATATGTGTAGCCATAATTTGACATAATGTGTTCTTGTATCGCAAAAGAGCCAACATTGAAACAGTATATATCGAAAAGTCATCCATACACTCAAAAATCATCGTCCCTGGGTTTCAATCTACATATATTGGTTTCAGGTGACGACACGTGTCTTCCCTAGCTCGCCGTGATCGTATAGTGGTTAGTACTCTGCGTTGTGGCCGCAGCAACCCCGGTTCGAATCCGGGTCACGGCAGAAATAGAAGATGTTTCTTTTGTACTTTCATTTAGAGAATTAGAGGGTATTTCTTTTGTATTCCATTTGTCCGCAATGAATTTTCTGAATATTACTGAGCACTTTTATGCTACGTTTATATTGCTTTTTACAATAAACGACCGTTGATCCGCAAACCGTTTGGTTTGCAGTCATTAATCGCATAAACTGTGACCTTATGCATTTAATTTTTTTTCTTCACAGCATGCCATATTTTACAATGATAAAAAGTCCATCAAATAAAAACGCTAATATAAAAAAACATGCTAAAACAGGCTCAAACAAGAAAAAAATAAATAAGATAAAATGAATAAAACATACAAACGAAAAACAAAACAAACAATAAAACCCGTAAGTAATCAGTTTGGGAGGTTTCAAGATTGCTATTTAAAGTAAAACATTTAGCTACCGTTTGCTACCGTTATCTCCACATTGTTGAAATATAACCTGCAGGAGGCGGTGCGACACAATTTTTTCTTCCCACTGTGACAGAAACATGAAGTGCTGAGACACCTGAGGCCAGTGGTTTTAGGTCAACCTGACAAGAATTTGTCTTCATGGCAAAGTGCAGCCTAAGTCAGTTAATCGACAGACAGCAGACTCGTTTTTTCCCCCCAACGGTTTATTAATTAATTTTTTGGGGGGAGTTTCACACTGCTTCACACAGTCAAAAATATCCAAGCTTGATCACACCCTTGATGGTTTATTCATAAGCCACCCCTCAAACCGTAGAAGAATCTAGGATAATGAATTTAATCAACTCAGCTTTAGGTTAAAAACGAATGATCGTCCACCCAGTAGCTGTTCTGCAGCAGTATAAATTCGGTACTGGGATAATCATCATGCAGAAACCAATGTTAAAATGTTCGCTCTATGAATAGCTGTGAATCAGGAGAAACTGCGGCGTGGGAAAAACGGTATCGGAAACAACCCCAAAACACAGACAAAACACCTCACACCCCCGTTGGCTCACTTTGACGTCAGTTTTCACTGGGACCCGCCCGCCTGCTAAAGTGGCAGCAGTGAATGGTGAGGGATAATCCTCGGCTCCACTACAGACACACACCATCGCCGAGCTGCCACCGGATCTGGATGCGGGCATCCTTACATTCTGCGTTTTACAGGGACCCACAGCACAAAAACTCAACGGGACAACAATGGTGCGCGCCTCGGCGGCTGAATCCGTGGCTGCTGGTCGCTTAGCGGAGCGGGGAATACGGTCAATGTGACATTCACATGCACGCTGGTGTTGAGTTTATTGTTCTGGTCCTGTAGACGCAGAGAGACGGAATCTCGGGGAAGATGTTGAGCCGATTCATGAGTGGCAGCATCAGGAATCTTGAGAGGGAATACAACTGCACTGTCAGACTGCTGGATGATACGGAATATACGTGCACCATTCAGGTTAGTCACCTGTCGTCCACTGTTTATTCACTCTGCAGAGAAGAGCTGCAATTGTGTCTGACCTGACAGATAGTGTTTGAGCGGAGGATCCGTGCCTGAATGCTCCGCTGCTGGTGTCAACCCAGACAAACTGGAAACCCTGAATAGAAATGTGGAGTATGTTTCCAAAGAGTACAAATCTGGGTCAGGGAAATGTAGCTCTCTACTACTGCTTCAGCCACCACAGAATTTGGTTAGATTTGGGACATAGTAAAGCCATGTTGTATCAACATGGCAGATAAAATGGCATAATGTGTTTTTTTTCGCTAATGATTTACATGGTTATTTTTCTTTTAGAATACTTTTGAATTTGTCTATGATGAATGTATTTTTTGCTGGGTTTTGGTTGGTGTTTTTTCTGACATCTGCAATGTACACAGGCTATCCCATAAAAACACACCTCTCAAGTTAAACAGTCTGGCTCAGCACTTACGTTTACTTTTTTTGTTTCATGTTTTTTTTTTAAAAAAATTTAAATTTTTTTATCTATGGATGGTTTTAAAGCCCTTTAAAAATACATTGATGATGATGATCATGATGACAGCTGAAGCTTGTCCAAAATGTGCCATGTGAGGGTGATGCAGATCTAAGAGGTTTCTTTTTTCCCTTTTTTATAATCAAACAATAACTACAATGGTGAAGAAACTATTGATATTGTCAGCTACGATGTGTTGCTTTGAAACTTAAAACATGTCATGGCCCTAGTATTAAATGTCTATGCCAGCCTTTTGTCTTACCAGCCCTACTTTGATGATTGTGCAGTTTTATGTTGATGCTGATTTAATAAAAAGTAGGTGAGAGGGCCTGTCACTTCAAATACAAGGAAAAAAAGGTTTCATTTGTGGATGTTGTGCTGTTTTATGAAAGAGGAGAATTCCTTAGAGAATCCCTTGTCTACTCAGCAATATGAAAACACACTAAATACACAACAAAGAATCACTGAACATGTGATTTAGCACAATGAAACATTAATAACACGTGAAGGCTTTTTGTTACAGTGATATTTGTTGTCCTACAGATCCCCAAATGATCAAATGTGAAATAGATACTGCAGTTACTGTGGGGTTGTGACTGTGTGCTCAGGTTGTAAACAGACCTGCATTTCTGTTTGGAGAGCTGAGCAAGACGTGGAGCTGGGCCAGATGGACTGTGAAGCCAGCAGGTGTGCTGTTTGCAGCAGAGTTGGGCGGCTGACGTCACCAGAAAGAAGGAAGAGAGTGAAATGAAAGGGAAGAACGCTCCTGTTGTGACTGTCTGGCATCCTGATTATCTTTCTGTCAAAACCTGTGGCAGAGAAGGGCTAGGATAATCCACCTGACTTACCACATCGCTAATGCGTGTTCTACATTTAGTTGCTTCCCTCCAGGCTGTATGGCCTGCCAAAAAAGAAAGAAAAAAAAAGAAATCAGCCTGGATATCAGGACACCAAGGCTAGGGAATGCAATGAGGCAGGTCATATTCTTAGTGTGTCACTTTCTCACTCAGTTCTTTTTGTATGTTTCAGTGTCTATCTCTACTTTTTCCATGTCCTATCCTGTTTCCTTAGAGAAGCAACTTTATACCCACTAGACTGGTTTTCATCACCTCTCATCCTCTGCCTGAACTCCCTGAACTTTTTAATAGCTTCATAGTCAGATTCGCCCCAAGCTCAGTCAGGTCAGCTTCACTCCATTATCTGACATTGAACCAGGTACCAATTATTCAATGACACAGACATCTCTAGTGGTTTCCGCATGATGAAGCCACCTTCAGTAGAAATAAGGACAAAATGAGCCTGTTCCAAGCTGAGGGTTTTCACTAGAAGGGCAGAAAATGTGTCCATCTTTCTGATGCACTTGCAGCTGTACTGCATGAACTTAATTTTTGCCTCAATGAATTATGGAGATTCCCACTCAGTGGAGGGAAGGAGAAGAGAGCACTTTTCATGGTGCATAGTCCTGTAGACAAGTTCTCATCTAGTTACAAGTTGATGGAAGAGCCTCATTTTCTCTGCTAGCCTCAGGCTTCTAATGCTATGTGATTTTAATGCAGTGCTGCAGAAGAGAGTCAACAGAAGACATGTCTGTGCCTTGCATTTAGTCCTTTTTTATGACAGATTTATCACATGTAAAAAAAATAACAACAGTTCATTTCAGTTGGAGTTAACTATAGCTTATATCTGTTTCCTCAGATTTTTTAAATAGCTATTTTGTTTGAGTCAATTGCAACAACTGCCATTTAAGGTCCTAAAAGTGAAAAATAAACATAAAGATAAATGTTTTTATTATATATTTTAATGCAACAACTTGTGCCAAAGTTCTTCTGAGATCTGCTGACGTCTTGTGAGAAGACTGTTGGGGGGATGGTTGCCTGTGTGTATGTATTGAGGGGTACTTCACTTTGAAGCATGGTGCCAGTGTTTCAGCTGTTGCTACGGTGACTACACAGTTACTCGGACAAAATGTGGGATCATTCATTGGTCAGAATTCCTTTGACAAGCACTAGTACCCTCCTTAATGTCATTGCAGGACACTGGTGTTTGCTTACATCAACCAGGACAAATGTTTGAACTGTCCCCACTGTTTCTCTTGACACTCATCTGTAGACTTGGCCCACTGATTTAGATAAAATTTATTATAGCTGAACTCCAGTTAGATGCTTTAGTGTTTGGGTTCTGGACTGCTTTCTTTATCACCCACCAACTTGGAAATTTAGGGGCTTCAGGAAGGGTTGGAAAAGGTGATGTCATCTTGGCTATGTCAATCTTTGATGCAGTGTAAAAAGAATTCCCCAGCTCACACTAAAAAGATCCACCCTCAACAGATCATTGACTTAAAGCTACACCCAGTGCAGAATCATCATTAACTTACTTGCCATGGATGTCTTTGAAATGTGGGAAAATGTAAAATCTGAGGGAGAGTAAGAAAAGGTTTTTGCTGTGAGGCAACTGCGCAGCCTGGACAGAAATCAGTCAGTCGTGAGGTAAGATTTTCATTAGCCATTATAGATTTTGTTCTCCTGAGTGACAGGATTGAAATAGTGCATATATCTTTGTACAGGTGTGTATTCTTAGAGCCTGCAGTGGCTAACACTGTTGATATGCTTCATATAAATGATTAAAATGTGTGTTACGTCTGAATGTTTCATGAGAAGTAACCTCAGGAGAATGTCACTTGTGTTTGCCAGCATCAATGGGCACCAGCATCATGACTGGCTGAACCTGTGGTGCGTGGCTGGTTGCGATTAAGGATTACTTCACTGTATGTCTATATAGCAGCTCAGGGCTGCTGAACCTAGTTGTTTTCATGGGGATTTGATGTGTTGAGGCAGCTTCTTGCCAGGTAAACTCTTATCAGTACTAAAATTGAAAGAACTGGTGCAACATGTCAGGGCTGCAAAGGGCTGTTGCCTGTTGTGTTCTTTAATCTTCATCCTTGTGTTTCTTGCTGTCTCTCACACAGCTCAAATCTCCAGTAGAGTAGTCTCTGAACATTAAACTCTGCCTGACTTTCGTTGGCTTACTGAGATTCATGAAGGAGCTTAGCTGGAGACAAGGTGCCATAGGCTTTTGCTTCACACTTATTGGAACATGGGCTTACACACTATATAAAATTCAATGTTTTTCCTTTTTTTAATTTATTTTAATGGCAACATCTAGATTTATTGTACTGTCATGTCAGAATCCTCAAGCTGATGAACGGGGGTGTAGACTTTGTTTGGGTCTGTGTAACCAAATAGCCCTTTCTTATTCCCCAGTGTCTTATGTATATGTGTGTATATGTGTGTGTGTGAGTGTGTGCGAGTGTGTGGGCAGGATGGAGAGCAGTGAGGCAGTCTGTCAGTGTGTCGGGAGCAGTCTGCTGAGCCCTCCTTTGTGCTGTCTGGGATGTATTGTGTGACAAAGAGAAACAGAAAGGGGCCTCAGGTTATGCTTCACCTGAATTCATGAAAATGAAACACCCCATCTGAGGTACATGTCTGCGTTGTGACCATTCTGCTAAGAGAGAAACGGACAAGTATAGTTACAGGTTTGACTTTAGAAGGACTTAGCCTACAGCCATAGTAATACAAACAAATTGCATGGCTTGTTGGTTATATTTCCATACTCCAGCGGCCTTGTAAATGAGTTAGGATGGTACAGTGCAGCTTTTGGTGTAGGCTGCTCAGAAATTGAGAGCCTTGGATTTCGTAGCATATTTAATAGCAAAAAAAATAAATAAATAAAAAATGCCAAGGCAAATATGAATAATGAATGGTGATCATAATGGTGTTCATAACCTGCAGTTGTGATGCACAGGAGTAATCCAAAAGCCTTATAGTCAATCAGATAAGGGCTGTGTGCAATTTAGCATCAATCTGGATTTCAATTGTTATGAGGCTAAACATTTAATGTTGGAGAACGTGCAACAATGCAGATCGGGCTGTGTTTAATAATAAGATGCATTTTGTGCAGAGAAAATTTTAATGCATAACTTTTCTCATGTTGTTATTTTGGGAGAAATGTATGCTCAGCTGCAGCTTTGTGGTGAACTTTTAATAAAATATAAATTGAATAGTAGTTTTTATCACAAATACATTCTTTTCATTATTTAATTTTGGCATGCCAAGCGAAGATGATGAATAACTGAGTGGTAGATTGCTAGTGGTTTTGCACATGAGAGGATATGCTGTTTAAATCAGCTTTGCGATTAGAAGTTGAGAAAAGTCTGGATTTATATCTATTTATCATCTTGCATTTCTTGATGATTTGAACTGTTTTACCAACCAGAATTCCATCTGAAAGTTTAGGCATTTTACGGTAGCCTACTGTAAGACTTTAATCAGACCTTACCTTTTGTCCTCCCCTCTATGCTTGCCCGTCATCACCCTGCTCCTGTTTGTCTTTGGGCCTTGGAGCTCTGCTGTATGAGAGAATCCAGCCTTTGTCTCGCTCTGTACTTCAAGGCCCTGTGCTTCTGCAGACTAATGAGAAAGCACAGGGACCCTACCCTCGAAAAAAGTACCAGAACTATGTTTTGTGTTAGGCTGAATTTGAACACATCCACATTATACACATTTTTAGATATTTAATACTATAAACAACATCATATTTTATGTTAATGCATTTTAATAGAGCAGAGTATTCAGTTAGCAAAACTACTTGTTTCTTACTTGTGAGTTATCCTTTTGTCAACCTCCTCAGTACAAAAGTGGCTTTGTGATGGAAATTAATACTAATGTGAGTGTCATCAGCACATAAGCCAGGTGCTGAGCTGAAATCAGATGTGGTCTGACAGCCGTGACAGTCTTTTGTTGGCCAGCCAGCTAAGAGAGCAGCTAAAGAGAGCCCTCAAGTTTGATGTGCCATAAATGAGCTTTTTTGGTCATTATTTATGAGCCACATGCCTTCTTTCTTGTTTTTGTCATCCTGCTATGTCTATCTTTCATCCTGCCCTCATCTGCTTTATGAGCCACCTCTTCCCCTCTGTCTGTGTCATCGGCTTGTAGTTCACCAGCATGCAGCCTCACTGCTGGATTTTTTTGAGCTAATGATTGCCACTCCTCCCCTCCTTCCTGCATCTATCTTTTCCTTTGCCTCAGTATCTTGTGTCTTATTTGTCGCCTCAGCAAACTCAATGTGCTCTGTGGGATCTCGCCTTTGTAATGTGCTGAGGAGTCGTTGCTGTTCAATAAACAGTTGATTTACTGTTATTATCTACATATGTCTGAATATCAACATATTTTAAAGGTGTAGTGTTAGTTTTTTCATCCCAGTCGTGCTGAGTCGTTCTACATGTCCCTGATATGCTATCCTACATTAAGTCAACAACAAAGCAACTGTGAATAAAATACAATTTGATTGGTGCTGACCAGGATTTTTCATTTTTAGCAGGTTGAGCTTGTGTTGTTGTTTACAGTGGGCAGACCAGTGTTTGATTTCAAGATATCCTTTTGCTTTTGTTCATATAAACTGGATTTATAGTTCAGCTGTATTTCATGACACATCTGAATTCATAGAGATCCTTGGAGAGACTGAAATATTATTTACTATGGAGCAATTTCACTTTTTTTCAGTGAGTATATAAAATCATTTAAACAAAGGATGTCATGCCCTTCAGGTTTTGTGTCATGCACACAGTCAGCTGTTTGGTGACACCTTACCCTCTATATGTATTCCAGTTTACTTACCTACTGTTTACTTTACGTCTCTGTCATATATGCATTCCATCAGTATCCACTTTGGACGAGGCTCTGCTTAGAAAATATTCCAGCTAGTTATTTATAAATGAATAATATATAAGTTGAAACTGGGTTTAGCGGTAGGTTTCATATTTGAAGCAGCATAAAATCCATCACCCATGCAAGTTCGAATCCCACAGGGGACATATTACAATGGGGCGAATATTAACACCTTCCTTTTGGTCCTCGGGCAAGATCCTTATAGCTACGCGTCTACTTAATGTAGGCGTTTTTTTTTTCCTTCTTTATTATCATGGCGGTAATTCTTCAAATCAAAATCTGCACTCTCATCAATGAATGTGTAGCATCTTTTGAAGAAATATATCACCTTGTCATCTACTCACAGATGTGGATGGAAACCAGTGAAGAAGACTACTTGAGAGCTTTGCTGACAGAGTACATGGTCTTTTAGAGTCTCACTCTTAGACTTTCTTTCCCCTACAGTTCTTTATCTGTGGGTTCAAGAGAGTGACAATATGTACTATCTCCCAGGTGTGCCGTGGCATTCAGCGGAAGAAATCGGCTTATGGAAACTGCAAAAGCCAGCATATGAAGGTGCTTTGTGACAGCCATGTGCACTGATGCAACAAGACGCTAAGATGAGGCAGACTGGTTATTTTTGGTATTTAGAATAAAAAACTACCCTTGAAATGTTCAATTCATCTAAAACTAATTTGCCATTCACCCTTGGTAATTCTTCTCCTGGTATTTTCCAGTGGGTAGTTAGATAATAGAATTGCTTTATGAGATTCATTTGTATGTTAGCCCTGCAGGCTTGCATTATTTGTGTCTATCTGCATGTATCCATTTGTCAATATTTTATTTTATCTTTGCATCAAATAAAGACCTGGGCAGCATCCTTTGCTCCATCTGCATCTGGGCTGGCAGATTAAACTAACAGCTATTCATATATGCAATCAGTCTCCTTTTCCTTTGTGTGTGTGTCAGCACAGCCATCACAAGAGATGCATGTCTCTGGAGAGGAGATATATGAACACACACAGGAGACAAAAAGGCTTGCCATACAGAGACATACAAGCCACAGACACAAAGGAAGCTGTCCACTGCAGGTTCTGACTCAATTCAGCAAATGTGTTTTCATTAAAGCAGTAATAATAGTGCTGTGTTTTAAAAGATAGTAGTGTACAATGAAATTTGTGCCACTGGTATACTGATTACACTATATTTATCAATTAGTTCTGAGGAAACTAATCAGTTATGGAAGTTATAGGCTTGTCTTAGGGACATAAATGCCTGAATAAGCACTAATTTTCTACTTTTGAGTTCAGCTAAAACTTAAAATGCTCAATATTTCTTTAGCCAACCATGTTGTTGGTTTCTAGAACTATTGTAAGAAACTCTGTTGTCTTTTTTTGACCAGGATTTGTCTTTTAATCATATTCTGGTTAGCTCAGTTGGCAGGAAGCCAGAGTTTGATTCCCCCAGGGGACGAACATTAACACCTTCCAGTTGGGTCCTTATGCAAGACCCTCAATGCTACTGCTTAACTACTTTAAGTTGCTTTGGATAAAAGTGTCTGCTAAATGATTGTAAATGAATGGGTCTCTAGATCAGTCTTTTTCCACAGATTTTTTAACAAATTCAGGAATATTCTTTCCTAAACACATAAAACTTGGTCCATGCAGTTATTACATTAATGTTGGACTCCTCACTGCTGCCAGGATCACATTTTCCAGTTTTTGCCTCTCTAGATGGGCTTCCTGTTAAAATTTGGAACAGAATTTGAAATCCTTTTAATTGCAAATGGCCGAGCTCATTGATCTACAGTAATTGTTTTATATGACTCCATAACAACTCTTTGCTCTTTGAATGCAGGCTTACTTGCCTGAATTTCCAGGACAATAATATTAAAGCAGTTTCCAGTTTAGGATCAGGATCTAAACAGCCTGGATGTTTTAAGATGAAGCTTAAAATATGTGTCTAAGTTTCAAGAGCTCATACTTACTTCAGTGATTTTTCTGTGCTCATTTTGTTTAATTTGAACCTGTATTTTTTTCTTTTTGCTTTTGTAGCTATTGATATTCACTACGATTTGCAAATAATTTTCATAATAGTCATTGATTTTTTAATCTTCTGTTTTATTTCTATGCTTGTGTCTTCATAAGTTTCTCCTTTTAAAATTCTTTTGGTTAAAAAGTGCCACTTAAATAATGCTTATTTGAGTTGCTTTAAATTCACGAAATACCATTAGATGTTACTTTTATGTGGGGGCTTAATATGAGATTTTATATAACAGCGTCACAAATGGAAATCAGCAGAAATGTACAACTCTTACACATTCATTGTTTAAATTAGTCCTACTGGATATATTTTTATCAATTTGGGATTAGCTGACCTACCGATTAGAAGTGACGGACAGGGTCTCAGTCACCAGGACAATCACTGCTTGTCATATCGATGACCTCATTTCTCACCTACCACAGAAGCTGAAGCTAAAAAAAGAAAAGGAAAAAAAAAAAGAAACATTATCATTACTTCTGCTTCATTAGGTTTTGTGTCATGATCTATTAGACAACATGCCAGAAAGGAGATGTGTTATTTGGATCTCTCCTCTTCTGCCCTTTTCTTTTCCTCTTTTCTCCTCTTCTCAGTGTAGCAATCTCTGTAAAAAGCATCTAATTCATTTTGGTTTTACAAAATTCCATCCAATGCCTTATAAGGTTTTTTTTTATGAGAAACTGATTCCACATATAGCTCCAGAATCGTGTTAAGAACAGCGTTAGTGATGAAAAGTTGCCGTCTTGAGGAAAATGGGTTTTCAGGCCAAGTAGTGACATGGGTACAGGATTTAACAGTTGTGCATATGCTCCTCACTGTGCATGCCACTGGGGATATTGTTGTTATTTTCTGAGTTCTCTATCATGTAAAACTAAATATTTTCACTGAATTAGATTTCTTAACAGCAGCAACTAAAAATCAAACTGAGAAATCTTTGTGGCTGTGCTTTAACATTGACATAACATTAACCTCTGGAAATATTTTAAATTCATGTGGGATTATGGTGCTTAGGATTTATAAAGCTTAACAGTTGTAATGCAAGTAGCACATACACCCTACAAAAGCCTTTGATCGATTCAGTTCAGACTAACTGTAACCTCCAGTTGACATGCCTGTTTATCTGATTTCTGTCTGTGCAGCTCAGTAGAGATGAGAGTGGGACAATTTGTATTTGCTAGGACGAGAGCAGAAATCTTTGGGTTACAGGTTGCTTTCATCAAGGCCTGGCCTGCATGTTTTCTCTGTATTGGATTCAGTTATTTTATTGATTCTCTTAAAGTAGTTCTTACAGGAGACATACAGTATTATAGCCGTAGTTTTTAAAAAAAAAGTTTACTCACTGTTTTCAGGTCTTAATGAGATGTCTGTGACAGTTTGGTCAAAATACCGCAAAGAAAAATGTAAACTCTTTTTTAAAGCTATAATTTTACAGCTCTTTTCCACACAACTAGTTGAAGGTGAACAATTAATCTTCATTCTCACACTGTCTCTCTCTTCCATAGGGTGTATTTTTTAATCTGTCTCATTGCCTCAACAAATAACCAACAATGCAAATAAAAACTACATGCAAATTACACTTAGTAAAAATCTTGGTTAGCCTGAGAGCTAATACTAGCACAAACAGCAAGCCAAACTCACACTTCCACCTATCATAATGGCAACTTTCAATTTTATTCTCAAATACTTACATTTAGCTTGTCCAGAGTTTAACCAGCTAGTCCTGATCACTAGACACAATCTTTTTGTGAGTTGCAAACAATTTAGCTACTTTATTCCTATTCATATTAGACCTAATAGACATTCTTTAAAATCTGTAAATATTAAATCTTTAATCTAGGCTATTAGTGTCCATTATTTCTACAAAGAAATAAATAACAGGGAATTGTTAGCTTTCAGTGGCAGCTCTGCCTTTGTTTGGGCTTAGAAAACAGACATAGGTGTGCCATATGGTGGCAAAATGACAGTCCGGAGGGGATCGTTTCACCAGTTGTGCTTTCCTCTCTATAAATGGTGTTCATGGAACTCCCCAATACCCCAAGGGTGCAAGCCAGGTGCCGTAGAGGGTAATAAAGGGCTGTTTGCACTGCTACACAGCATGCCAATCTCAATTCTTTTGGAGGGAAAGAGTAATTGTTTGCCCCAGGCTTCTTTGAGCAAACTAGTACTAGTACTAGTACTGTACAGTATATTGTATCAAATACATCAAGGGTGGGTCAAAACCTTTTACATGCCCCATTATTTTCTAAATGATTAAAACCAAATGTTTTTGGTTTTATTTAGTTTTAGTTTTATTTGTAAAATGAAAGGGAAAATAAACAATATCTAATATGCCTGATATGCTAAAGTTTTTTTTTATGATTAATATAAGTCAAAGTTGTGAATTTAAATGATCAACAAAGACTATTTCCTTTTGGATCACAATCCCTGTTTGACTGGTGTTATCCTAATCCAAAGGCAATTAAATGTGAATCAGTCCAGTAAATACAGAGATTGAAACAGTATACATTTTAACATGTAACCAGCAGTAAAGCTGAAAATTAATGAAACTCTTGCAAATCAAAGAAGTGACAATATTTTCTTAACAGTAAGGTTCAACTGGTTAAAAAAAAAAAAGAAAAAAAAAGAAAAAACTGTCTTATTTCCACCTGTTATAATAATTTGCCACAACCACCTCCCAGACACTTTGCTTTTCTGTTTTGCATATTCAGTAATAAGCTTACCTTCTCTCTGCTGTACCATCCTCAGTAACCGGTCACTCTTGTCTCCCATGGGTTTTTCTGATTGGCCTCTTGTGATCTTCAGCATTAACTGATCTCTATGAAGATAGATAACTGAGGAGTGGCAGCAAATCTTCACAGAAAGTCCGCAATAATGCCCATCAGGATGTCCTGACCTTTTGCCACATGTGAGTGCAGATTAAAACATAGCTGTGTCAAACATTGTGGTTTTGTGATGGAAAATGCAGAATATTGATGTGGCCTGTAGGAGATTATTATTTCTTATGTTACTTGTGCAATTGCTAACATACATCCGCTTGTTTCTACTGCATCAGATGTATGTTTTTTTCATCTCTGAATTGCTTGTTTTTTCTTGCTTGGCCCTTGATCATACTATAAAAACTTAGGATAGTTTCAAAAGGAAGGAAAAGTAAACCGGATGTCATAATATCTGACACCTGGAACATTCTTATAAGGGATAATGAAATATTTTTGGTGTTATTTTGCAGTCTGTATATTACATTGTCATCAATCAGACTGTCTTAAAGTTGCAAGTGGTTTAATACAAGATGAAGCAATATGTAAATTATTCTTTTAATACTGGAAAGGAAAGCTGGATATCAAGATACTAATAGATATTACTAGATGATTTACAGTGTACTGCATATTAAAATATATTACCTAAGGTGGGGCCACTTCACACTTGGCCAGAGTGGATTATTGCCAACTTAGCAGAAATCAGCATATTGCCTATCTGGGGCACTACACTGAGTTTTAACTTAAATCTCTTTATAACTGTAGAGAGGACAGATGAGTAGCTTTTGAGCTTTTGCCAAGGTTGTGCCCTTCTGCAAAAGGTGCAGTAATTACCACCCAGCTGTCAGGGCCTGCAGATTCTGCAACTGTTGGCAGGATTTTGCAGCCAATACCTCACTGCCCTCTTCATTCATTACAAACGTTGTATTGATTTCATTTACTACTAAGACTGTTTTGCACAAAGACTTTTGTTTTCTGCTTTGCATGCCAGCATTGTTGCCTTTAGGGTAATTTTTTCCCTCATTATTTGTATATTGCTATTATGACCCAGCCCACTGGCCACTGCAGGCTGGCTATTTTGCATCCTGTCAAGATGCTTAATAGAGCTACCCTGTGCCATCCATCCGATCTCCCTCTGGCTGCTTTTGTCTTTTGTTAAAACAATAAAAACTATTAAAACAAATAGTATATGAAGGATGCTAAAAAATTAAAATACAGTTAAATAAAATAATTAAAATAATCTAAAATCCGATCAAAATGTCAGCATGTTATTCTGTGCTAAAGAACAAGGTGAAGAGATGTGTTTTAAGAAAATATTTAAAAACACATAAAGGAGGCCTGTCTAATATATAAAGGCAGCTCAATCCAAAGTTTAGGTGCTTCAACTGCAAAGCCCAGGTCCCCTCTAAGCTTCCGGTTAGTCTTGGGGTACACTCAGGAGGAGTTGGTCAGGCAACCTGAGAGCCCAAGACGGTGTATAGGGATGGAGGAGCTCAGAGAAATACAATGGGGCAACACCATTAAAACATTTAAAAGCAAATAAAAGCAATTTAAAATGGATTGCAAAGTGCATGGGCAGCCAGTAAAGAGAAGCTAAAACTGGGGTGATGTGCTCATACTTGAATGTGCCAGTTCAAAGACGTGCATTTTATACAAGCTGCAGTTGAGAAATAGAAGAGTGACTCACCCCAAAATAAAGTGCATTGCAGTATTCCAGCCAGGTGCTTACAAAGGCATGGATTACTGTTTGTAAGTATTGCCACACTACAAAGTGACGTCTTTAGGCCAGCTGCCTCAGGTAAAATAAACTGGATCCAACTGACTAAATCTAGCTTTCAAGCTTTAGTTCAGAATCCATTTTAAAACCCAGGTTTTTCAATCTCTGGCTTGATAAAAATGATTTTAAATTATTCAGATCTACATAACACCTAAACAACTGGGTACAAAGATTTAATATCCTTCAAACATGTTTGCAGAGAGTACACAGCAAGCCCGTCCTTCTTTTTAAGGGAAAGATGGATCTGGCAGTCATCTGCATAACAATAAAAAGAGATGCCATGTCTCCTGAGAACTGAACCCAGAGGGAGCAAATATAACGAAAACAGAATTGGCCCCAAAGTGGATCCCGTAGAACTCCACGGGACAGTGGATCACAGGAAGGCTCACAATTTATTAGACCGGTGATTCCCAACCCTGGTCCTCAAGGCCCACTATCCTGTAGGTCTTAGATGTTTCCCTGCTACAACACACCTGATTCAAATTAATGGCTCATTAGCAGACTTGTGCGGAGCTTGTCAGAGAGCCATTAATTTGATTCAGGTGTGTTGCAGCACGGAGACGTCTAAGACCTGCAGGATAGTGTGCGTTGAGGACCAGGGTTGCCCTAGACAAACCAAACTGAACAAAAGAAGACAACTACTTATTCGACCAAGGTGGCAACTCGGGTTTTTAACCCAGCAGCCCGCTGCAGGGGCTTCTGTCGCATGTCATAGCTAGCAACCAGGCTGTAAATGCACTACTAGCTCAGAGCCAGTAGTATCTAACAGCCCAAAATAAAGGAATTAACTAACTGTTGTCACATTAGAAGCATTTGGTGTATATTTAGAGAGATTTGTTATATGTTATACAGTATATTGTTATGTAAGGAGCAGGTAAGTTGGTCACCAGTTTAGGCACGCTAATGCTAAGCTGAGGAAGTAGCTCATCCACAATTTGGCACTGGGAACCAAACACACCTATGCCAGCACTTGCCTGTCATTGGCCACATCAGTTGCTGGATTCAGCAAGTATATTTAGCCACCTGCTTCTCATTAGTCTTCAGCACTTTTTTAACACATAGGTTATGGTGACAAAGGGACATTCTCATTAACCCACTGTCTTTCGTCCTCTGTAATTCACACCTTCCAAACCAAGCTGCTTGGCCCTGCAGCTTGGTGTGTGCAAGTACACACAAAATTTGATTCACCTCTGTACACTTGCTGACTCTGAGGTGTATCAGCAGCAGACCAACTTCGACTTCCTATGTGCACCCACTGCATTTTCACACATGACACAGATGCAGAACTAATGCATCAGTCTAGGCATGAAAGACGTATGTAAAGAGGTATTTAATTTAGTTCCTTTCACTGTATCATGTTTGAAAAACTGAAGAAAACATATTTTACTAACATTAATTCTATTTTGGTCTTCAGATTCTCTGCCGAATTCCTTCTTTCCCCCTTAATGTAATTTAAATCTGAAGCAGTTAAGTTTTTATTTATATAGTGCCATTTTCTTACCATATATTACCTCTGAGCACTTCCTACTGTATTTGAGCAGACTTGGATAAACTGTGGAGGAAATACTCCCGTTTAAGAGGAAGAAACTGACAGAACCAAACTCAGAGTGGGCGACCATCTGCTTTTACCAGTTGGGGTGAGAAGTGTGGAGTTATACTTTGTTAATTCTTCAGGCTGTTTGCTATAGAAAATCCATAGCTTAATACTGTGCATCTAGATGGAAACCAAGTAGTAGAGCCATTCTGGTTAAAACTCATTACCCACCACACTGGGACTGTTGACATTCTTCTTCTTCCCAGTCTCTAATTCATGTTTTGCATCTTTCTCTTGCTCTGCCAACCCAGCTGGGTCACATGACTCATTTAAAAAAGCAATATTGAGTCATTTTTTTAAAAGATCATTTTAAATATGTGTGATGTCAGTTCTTATAATGCAGGAGGGGCAGCTAAGCTTTCTAGACACAAAGCTGTTATGTGATCTACTGAGTAGCTGCAAACCGTAAAGCTGCTTTTTAAAATCTTGGGTTACATCTGTGCTGCATAAAACTAGTTTTAGAATAATCTGCCACTATTCTGTTATGACTGAACAGGTAAGTGATGCAATACTTGATTGTCAGTTTCTGTTCTTTGAAAATAAGATTAAGACCATTTACTATCTGTGGTCCTGATTATTATTTGTTGTAAGTACATAAGGGATTTAAGTCAAGCATGCTTCTTTGGCATACTTCAAACAATCACATGGATTGTTGGCAGTCATAAACAACACATGCTGCACACTGCATTTGTCCCACAGGACAGTGCTTGGTATATTGCACTGCTCTACTTTTCTGTCCTGTGTATGGGTGACAGATAGTGGTGTTTTTTTTTTTGTTTTTTTACTGATGGACTAATCCTTATTCATTGCAACACTAATATGAAGAGCCAACTACTATGTGAAACTCAAGACAGACACGACCACGACTGCAGCCTCACAAACTACATTGTAAAGCTGCCACTGATACTATATTGATTTGTGAATAATCTTTTATATTGCGGTCAAAGTCTTATATAATTAGAAAGATGACAGATGGAGAAAAACGGAGGCTAGTTTGAAAGTGCTTTGTAAATCTTGTCAGTATTGCTATGCTAAGAGTGGGTGTTGAAGGTTGTTTGTCAAGGTTATTGCCTGATGAGTCACTGCGGGGAGGCAGTGAGAGAAAGTGAGAGGGGGCACAGCAGCTTGCCAGACAAACAATGCAATTTTATTTAAGCACGGTCACAAATTGTTCAGCGTGTAAGTGCCAAAGAAAGACAGATGGATGCCTAATTTCTTCTACAAAATCCATCACAGCATGGCATCAGAAACTTAATTCACAGAGAGCCAAACATTGGTGATAATTAAAGCTGGTTCATTTTGTCTTGCTATGTTTCCTTTTATACCCTCTTCAAACACAGCAGACAAAGTCATACTCTGTTATTATTTCTCTTATAACATGTACATTTTCTTATTTGAACAGTGAGAAGTGGTGGTAAGTAGTAGCTGTGCAGGTCTAATCCAGGTTTCCTTGCTATTCTGCCATCTTCTCCACTTCCTTCTACACAGTCTGTTGTGTTTAGATAGCAACCCACTCTGCAGGTTTTTTTCTCTCTCTGTGACCCTGTTCTCATATCCAGTAGTGGATTATTTCTCTCAATCAAGATGTTTTATGTAACCGTTAGCCCGAGAGGATTATAGGAAAACATTCCGCTTTTAGATTTTAGTCCAACATACCATGAAGATGTGGCCCTACTTTCTGTCACGATATATGTGAGTACATGTGTCTTCAGATATTACAGTCAAAAGTCAGAGATACTTATATGCGCCTGCATCCTCTGCATTTGTGGACATCATCATTTATAGTTGGTGTTTTTGATTGGCAGCCAAATGAAAATTTTATGTACTTGTCCTTGTGCTGTGATGCTACATCACCATAGCAACAGCCCAAGCTCTTTGCTACTAAATCACTTCATGTCTTTCTCTCACCTCTTAATGGTTATTAATAATTAGTAATTAGATTATTAATTAGTTATTATTTTTTATCATGAAAAAGCTATTATGCTTGTGTCATGATTTTGTTTATGCTTATTTATGTATTTATTCATTTATTTGTTGTTGTATGAGCATTCTTTTTTTTAATTCAAACTCAGCTTACCAGTAAAGACTAGAAAACGACAGCAAGTCGTGGTTCATTACAGAGAGCAATACAGCCTGCAGATGGAAATCTGCTTGTTCTGGTACAGTAATTAGTGCCTGAAGGTTGCAGCATAAGCACATTCAGCTAATCTAGCCCCAATGCTCCAGTGGGCTCACAATTTGGAGAGTAGGACCGAATCCCAGTGGGGCAGATGGATGACGTGATTTGAAAGAGGCTGAGTGGGGCCCTGATCATTTAAAAAGGCTGATTTCATGGTGTTAATGAGATCAGCATTTTGAGCTCAAGGCTGGTGATTTGCTGAAGATCCAGTTCTCTCATGGCTGCAAAGTTTGGAGGGCTTTTGCCTTGAAAGCCTTTTTTCAAGTGAATGGAACTTAATGCTGTAGATGTCTCAGAGGAGTTTCTTAACCTCCACACATTGATGACACTGACTTCGTTAAATCTCAGGGCTAAACCCCTGCCGTTACTAAATTTAAACCCATCACTTGTTTGGGCTGCATTTACAATGCTGTGATCAGTTGGGGGGTCAGTGTGTTTTTCAATGATAATGCATAAAAGTGAGTTAAAAAATTCAAGCTGCAAGCCTCACGATTAATGTTTGGCTTTTCTATAAGACACTTGCTTTATACTCCACAGAAATTATCATTCAACTTTATTATTATTCATCTATTCTTTGACTCCATTATTATTTTATTTTCATCATTACTTTTAGTTAAAATTAGTACAGAATCACATTTAAAGTAAAGAAAAATGAAAAAGTTAAAACGAAGAAGCACAACCTAAAGATTTTCATATCCTATCTTTTATTCATTCTTTTATTATTTTTATTCATTTATTACTATCTATCAACTGTGCTGCAGCTACAGATAGCTGATACTGGTGTGTGTGTGTATTTGAGTGTGCCATTTCTAAACCAATGAGCTAGATCCATGCATGTGTGTAGACTATCCCCCTCTGTCCTTTCTGTCTCCAGCAAAGCTTCATCTGTGGATTTTGTGTTTGTGACCTTGGGTCATGACACAGAGAATTTTTACATGAATCAAGTAACGTGTTCACATCACTATTTTTGTCTCTGTATTGGCATTGCATTAAATAATAACAAAGAATGCATGGTATTATGACCCCTCATTCATCCCAGCACTGGGATTAGGGTTTAGAAACATAATTATTAATAAAGAAAAGTTAAAAGGAAACAAAGACGATCATTGCAGGATTAAAACAGATTTAGTGGCTGTGTTTTGTCTGTTAGACTAAAACAATAATACTGTTTTCACTTTTAATAGTCAGTCCTGTTTGTTTAGATGAAACACAACCTGGTCCAAAGAGGATATTGGACTTTTTATACTTTATTATTGTCGGTAAACTCATTCATGATAACAATAGAATTACAATCTCAGAAGAAAACTTGAAAAAAATATTTTGCTATCAATGAATTAATCTTTTATTTTTAATGGTGAGAAAAATAAATTACCAGAATTATATAATCCATGCAATTTGGATATTTAAATGTTTAGTTCCTTGATTATTAGTATTAATAAACCACACCCTCTTGGGTAAAAGATGCAACAAAAATGTTCATTTCTTTGAAATTTTGTCTAATCTTTCATATCTTATAGAAAAAAATGCTGCAGTATCCTTTAAAGTCTAATGTGAAACAGCACAAATGCAGACGGTGAGTCATGCACTTGTTTGTTCACAGGTTGCAAATTTATAAAACCTCAGCCAAATGCGTCAGCAGAGCTTATTACAAGTTCTACCAGCCTTCATGCACATCTATCATTGTAAACCTTAATTTAGTCCATAAAAGTCAATTCAGAACAGCTTCTCATTGATAATGATGTCTTAATGAGGGAGCACAAGAAAAAACAAAAACTGAAAGAAAGAAAACGGCTAACAACAAAAGACATACACATCAAACAATACATTAATACATATGTTCACACACTACAGCTAATCACTATTTTCTTCACCTCCTTCCTGTCATTTTCGTAGTTTTGCCTGGATCACCCAAGAGCCATAAACTCTTGTATGCTGACAACTCTGTCCACACACTTCTCCATTGCAGTTTTACTTTGCTGACTAAGGATGATGCTCATTTTATGGGTTGTGATTCTCATTTTCATAATAGCTCATCCATCTCAAGCAAAAGAGCAGGAGCAGCACAGTATGTGAAAAAGATGGTGATAGTGATGACACACACTTCTTGCTTACTGGACCACCGTGCTCTGGTTGCTTTATTATAAGGTGATTGATGTTCTCTACCCTACACAACACCATACGTGTAATTTAAAACTAGGTGCTTCCTGCAGTTGTGCTGTGCATTTTGTGTTTTTTTTATTTATTTCTTATATATTACCAACATGTCTGAGCAGTGATATTATAAACAGATGGAAATTCTGGCTTCCATAGCTCACACTGCAGTTTTCTGTGGATGGCACATGCTAATTGTTTTTTTTTTTACCATCCACTGGGATGTGAACACAACACCAACACATCAGAAACTGACATTGTGGATGACTTAACAAATTGCTCTCATTTAATTAATAGAAGGGCATTTTTATCCAGCTGACAGTGTTGGAAACTTTTTTTCTAGCACTTCTTCAAATCTCAGACGTTCATATTCATTTCAGTGAGCTCCACTGGGGAGGCTGCCCACTGCCTGCACACTGGATGACATCATTTGTCCTATAGCTGCATGACCGAGCGCAAGTTGGAAAGACGGGGAAAAAGTGCTTACAGCTAAATGTGCACCCTCCAACGCCACCCCATTCCCAGTTGCACCAGACCACATGCCACCCTGTGCAGCCAAGCCATGCCATTCTGGCTTCCCCCTGGGCAAACAAAGACCCCTTTCAGACCATTCCCTACTGTGATCATGCAGAGCAGAAGCAATCTGTTCCTCTTGGCTGCTCACTGTGAAGTGACCCAGCCTTTTCCTCACTCAACCAGCCTTCCTGGTTGTGCTTTTTGATTTTCTGCATAGACCTGTCCATCTTGTAAAGGGCATCAAGTCATATATTAAGCACTGATTTAACTTCTCTGTGGTAATGCATCAATATGCAGTGTGGGCTTTGATTTGAGAGGAAGTAGCTCATGAGCTGTGACCTTTAAAGTAAGCTATAAGTCTGTGATTATGCTAGCTTGTAAGTACGCTTGAAAAAAAAAGGACAAATATTATCTCCTTATTTTAAAAGATACATGAAGTAATTTTTGTGCTTTAAAAATGCAAAGACGGTGGTATTTAAAACATTTATCACATACAGTAAATTATCCACATCCTATGATCTGTTAGAATAAAGTAACAAAGTAGCTGAAGGTATTTTGCAGGTAATGGGTGACTGTCCTCAGCTTACTTTATCAGGATGCTTCAGGGCCAGAGTGCTTTTTGCAAGACTAACAAGGTTCAAAGTAGGCAGACTGGACCAGCATACACCTGCACTCCCATCAGCCCAGAGGTGAGATTTCCCATTTCTAGTGTGCCAGTCAACAGGCTCCCATTTCTTTCTTCCTGCAGCATCATTCCACTGGCCTCAATCAGTCCAACAAGAATGGGAAGGGGAATTAGAATAAGGCTATTAGAATATCATGAGGATGTTCACATCACTGAATTAACCTCATTTTAACTGTTGCTGTTTCCCTTTAAGAGAATTCAGTCCTCTTGCATGGACAGGTGATGTAATTACAATTTTATTTTAAGATCATTTCCAAATCATAACGTGAAAAAAAACAATATCTGATTTATTTTTGCCATTTGTCAGAGTAAATAAATTAGTAACAGCAAGACTCTATGTTCCTCTCAGACCTCAGAGAACTTTTCCTGAGAGAAATCAATATGTCAGAATGGAACATTCTCATTTAATTATATAAATTTGGATATCTCTCCTGTTCATTGACTATAAGATATCTGCTAAAGTTTTATTTAGCAGTAACTGCATCATCTTAGATGGAGTTGGTTAGAAATAGAAAGGGCTCTTTTTAGTCACACTGACAGCCTACTTACAGTTGAATGTTACAGTTCTTGTATTATGAGGCATTTATTCCCATTTCATGTCTGAATATCCTGCAATCTTAATCAGAATCTGAACAGTTTCACGCTGAGGAGAGAATTACACTACATTACATTCAAATAAATTTTGACTTGCTTTTGTATGACTGCACCTGCTTCATCATGATGAACAGTGCTTTATTTCAATGGTGATTTATGTTTGGTTGTAATCATTGTTTTTTGTTTGTTTTTTTCCCTGATATTCTTGCTTGCTGTCATTGTGTACTGAATTTTAAAATCATCAGTTCTGTGTGAAAGAAATCTTTTTCTATTAGATTGAATTATTTTATTTTCTGATGTTATTCAGAGTTGCTTCTTACTCGTTTTTCCATTTCAAGTCTGTGGACTCAAATCAATACATTACGTAAGCTGTGTGGGAGGCTGCTGAGAATGAATTTGACTCTGTTACTTAGAGGACTGAGGGCTATCTTTACATTGTGCATGTCCTGCAAGAAGTTGCCTACCTTCATTCAAAGGGAGCATAGCCATGAGTAAGAGGCTTGTAAGAAGCACTGCTCATGGTTACCACTGTTGCTATGAGACCATAAAAATGTCTTTGAAGCAGCGCACTGTTTTGATAAAACTTGAAATATTTTTAACACCTAATGCTTTTGCTAATATGTGCCAAAATTATGCTAAGCCCATGAACAGTGTGATTATTTCCATTAAAAGCAATGAGAATAAGGAGCTTTAAAAGCGCAGGCTCTGCTCAGTTAAATGTTTAACTTTCAACTGATCAGCAGCATTTTCACTAAACATGAAGAACATGGAGAGAAACAGTCATTTTTGTTCAGTATTAGTACAAGTCATATTTAAAAATATATATTTTTTTAAATAACTGTGTTTACCACAAGCTAAATGACACATTATTTATGTGACAGCTTTATGAATACACACCAATATTGCTGGACAACATACACCATATTAGCATTGGAGGATTTTTAACCTTTAGTCTTTTTGGGCCTTAGATAATCATCACTTTGTCTCTCCTGAGGGGAACAAGTTAAGCTGCATGGAACTGGAACTGAAAGGCAGCCAAAAGAGTTCTCACGGCTGCCTTTTGAAAAGCTATTTTTGCTCCCCTTATGGAGATTCATCCTAAGAGGCTTAATTTATATTAGCTGAATATCAGATTGCTCTCAAAATACCAGCTTTTAATTAAGCCTGCCGACCAATTACGTTACTCTTCTTAATTTTCCTTGTGGTTAACCTGAGACAAGGTCAGCTGGAGAGGCTGGGACTCATCAACCTCTCTATGTAGTTTGAAATAGAACAAGTTGAAGCAGTGCCACTAAATGTCTGTCAAGCTCTCTCTACATTTGCACATTAATACTATCTGTCATAGCTGTCTAGCTCTTGTGCCTGTTCTGAAAGGCTTGGTGAAACATGACAGAAAAAAACCCACCCTGCATCTGCTACATGCAGAGCACCAAGGCTGCCTTGTTCAAAGCAAATTGCTTAAGTGAATGTGTATTAAAAACTTTTTTAGTGTTGTACCACTTACTTTAATTATTTGGGATAAGTCTTCTGCTCACTTCACAAAGTATACTTTAAAAACCTGACATTTATTCTAAAAGGAAATGTGTAATCAAGTGACGAAAAGGAAGTGTTGCTTCACTGTTTTATTGTTGTAGTTGGTTGAAAAAAAAAGCTGCAAGATAAACTGAATTTTAAATCATCAAAGAATCCACAAAACAATTAAAGTAATTAGTAAAACAGAAATGCCTAATCATTTAAGGTTAACTTAAGTTTTATTTCTTTATATCATTAGTTTTAACTGTGTTTTCAGTCAAACTAAGCAACTAGATGACATTGTCATGGGCACCTGGTGCCTAATAATTTCAGAAAATATGTGGAAATGTGGCATTTTTATTTCAAATGATGTAGCTGGAGTCCTTGAATGGCTTTCTTCATACAGTTGTACAGATCCACAGGATGTCTTCATACTTGAAGTTTGACATGATCTCTTTTGAAGTACTGTAATGATGGAAGCTTAGCACCGAAGCCTTACATGCACTCCCAGTGCTTCTTACCACATACTGTAGTTACTGAGTATTTTCTCACATGCTGTTCAGTGAATCTCATTAAAACACTAATCAAAGGGGAGGAAATTTTTTTCAGCAACATTTCAGAGGATTTCAGAGGAGAATACTCCCTGAAGCTTCATAAGTGACACCACAGTAAATCTCTGAAATAAGCTGTCACTCTAAATCCCCAACCAACAACTCAACAGTATTTTGAGCTTGTCCTGCCTCTCTGTTTGGTTGGTAAGTACAGAGCAGTGGGTTGCAGACAGCAGCAGCCTTTTCCTTCATGCAGTGGATAAACCCTTCATGGCTGTCATGCTAAATAATCAAGGGAAAGAATGAGAGTCTGAAAGAAACAATTCTACTTAAGATTAAATCTCTGAGACAATAAAAATAAGAAGTTGTTAGAGTGCAATCAATGCTGGTTTCTGAGCAAAATGATTTAAACCACTATTTTTCTAAATTATGCTTTTTCATAGATTTATGGTTGTTAAAGAGGCACTACTGAACTTTGGCAGATTTCCTAGTGAGGCATGACCATCAGGGGCTAATTTGGCATCTTGCATCCTAACTGTACTGTGAGCTCTCTCCAGCCAGTAACAGTCAATCCTATGTTGACTCTTGAACCTTTCCCCAATACTCCAAATCCACCACAAAAACTTTTATGGAACATTTACAAAAACACCAATAATTAAATGTTTGAAGCTTAACTCCTCATTTAAGGTCCTAAATATTGATTAATCTTTTTTCTGTGCTTTTCTCTTCCAGTAAATTGAGCCAATCATCACTCCAAACATATGGAGTGAAGATTGCAAACATTTAATCTACCCATAATGTTGCAGAATTGTACAAAAAATGTGTTTTTAGAACTGTAAAAAGAGATTGCATCTCTCTTGAGTTACCATTAGAGCTTTAACACACTGGGACAATGATGGGCCTTCACACCCCTGTGCACAAGCAGTGAGTCTCCAGGGCCAAACAGCTCTTTCCGTTTTTATGGCTGGATTCACTACAAGAAAGTGATCTTTCCTGGGGCTCTAGAGACAATGAAAAGGGTGAAATGGTACCATGAGGGAATGCTCTTCTCAACATAAGGCACTTAAAACAGCTAAAGGGTGATCCTTCTAAGAAAAGTAGCATCTGTAATTTAGTTAGTCTGAGAAAGATCCAACCTGGGTCGGTTGGGTATATCCATACTTATTTATGAGCTGTTATTTGGGATCCACTTTTGCTTTTGACTTAGGTTATTTTGAAGCTCAAAATTTCTCCTCCAGTGTAACATACCAATATATTTTTTCCAAAGTTGTGTCTTGCAACTTAAAATATTGCAATTCAGTTCAATTCAATTCAAACAACTTTATTAATCCCTGATGGGCAATTTAGTTTGGCAGTCTAAGGGTAAAAACAATAACTTAACCACAACAGCATTCAGAGATCCGGGACAAGTCAGTCCATGAGATCAGGTCACAGGAACAGATTGTAGGTCATCAGTAATATAAAGAACATTAAGAAAGACTGTAGCCTTTATAGATATGAAGTAATAAATAGATAATTACCACATAACTAATAAAGAAATATTAACAGTGAACAGAATCTGAAAATCATCAAATACTATCCACATTGTTTAAAAGCCTAATGGGAGAAGGCATAAAAGATTCGGTAGCATCTGTCTGTTCTCTTTGTTTGGGTAAGATAACTTCATATTAAAGGGCATTAAAGTGGCAAAAAGCTAAATTATTTCACCGCAAGGTTTGGTGTTGTCTGCTGCATGTAGACCAAAACAAAGTGTGTCATAAGCCACACCTCCCTCTGATATGGTGTCATTTACTTGCAATACTTTATAAAATAATGGACTATCCTTGTGCTTTGTTGGAGAACCTGTCTGAAGAAGCTTTTACATTAGAGACTTTTGCATTAACCATTAAAAAAAAAAGATGCATTGCCTTATTGATAAATAACCAGAAGTGGTTAAAAGCTCTTAGTGATAGGAAGGGAAAGAGTTCCTTATATGCACTCACCCAGACTGGTGTCTTTGTTTGTCGATACACGGTAGATACAGACAACTAAAAAGCAGTGATCAAAGCTGATTTTTACAGGAATAATCACCTCATTAGAGAGGAGCTGTCCTGAAATTTTCCCTATCAGAATGTCGCCCTATTTGTACTCTCACACCTGCAATGAACACAACATAGCATGGCCTTATTTCAACTACAACCTCTTTTCCAGCTATTTATTAAACATCCCAGAAGGGGTGACTCCTCACTCACCATCTCTCTGGTTAGCAGTGGTTTGAAGATCCTAGACAAGTTTACTCTTTGAGACAAGGTTGCCTTGGATTAGATTAAAGGAATGTGACAATGGAGGTGTGAATTTGGAGAGCTACAATCTATTATTGGTGCCCTGAGGTATGTTTCTCCCTGTGGACTAACTGACTCTAAAATGCAAATATATTCTTCATGTCTCCTATTTCGTTCTTTCTTCCTCCTTATTTTATTTACTTTATAAATAAATTATTTGGGCATAAGATTTATAAGATCTATGTAGCTGCAAAATCTGACTAAATCTACACATTTGAAGGCAATGGGGCCACTCTGGACTGATTATTCCTCTTGTGACTTCAGATTCAATCAGCCCACTTTGCAAAAATAGGAGAGGCGGCTGGGAAATATCTCTTCCCACTGACAATAGAAAAAGGGCAAGAATTCAGAGGGGAAATTGAAGTTTGACGGTAAAAAGATATCTCGTCTTTGTGAATTTTCTTCTTTCACAGAGGCCCTTTGTTTTCCTGCCCTCTATTTTGTGCAGTCCTGCTTCTCATTTAATATATGTCAGTAGCAATTTATAAAAAAAGACAATGCTTTAACTATCTGTTTTCATGGTGTTTGTAGATTCATACAGTAGCAACAATAGGACAGATTTTCAAGAAACCTTTGAGTGTGGCAGACTAGATTAAAACAGACAGGCTTGTCTAAAATGAAAAGAGTCTGATACATAAAGGTGGTCAGAGGTCAGAAGAAATGAGAGGAAACAGGGTGTGTACCCTCTAAAAAAGAAAATTCACATCATCAACACTGTATCACTGATAGTAATGACAAAAATTAAATTCATGTTAGTGGAACAATTAACCCTGGTGAGTGTCCATGCATATTTTTAGAGACAGTTTACTTGAAAGAAGTGGTAAAGACTGTCTGGGAGGCTCTTGCTGCTGAATTGGATTGGGGTTAGTTTTGGCCACAGAATAATGATGGAGCTCAATGAACCAACTGCTTCACTGTTTAGTAAAAGCCCAGAAATGATACAAACTGTAGATGTTATAGACAGAGAGGGGTTATGTGTAGTAGACCATCTTGTACTGCCATAAAGAGTACACTTTTACGGTGAAAACTTTAGTCTAATGCTTTAAAACATTAATATTAGCTTGTAGGCACTAAACAGTTTCAGTCTCTACAAAACCCATGGAACAGTGCCTCTGGCTGTTATACTGATAAACAGCAGACATTAGTGTATGTGTGAACAAATCTTCAACTCAAATGAGTGTGTCTGCTATAATGCGACATGCCTCTAGTCTAAACCTAGATGTTGTGATGATAATGCTCCATGCTTTAAGACTGCCCAGCTCTTATTTCATTTAGAGGCTAAACCTGCATAAGAATACATTTCAGGTCTGATGCGCTGATATTATTTAAATTAGCTACACTAAGTTATGCTCGACTTCCTTTCACTACAAAAGGGAAGAGTGAACTTGCATATCAGTACCAGAACTGTGCAAAATGCCAAAAACATAAGCATTTTTATATTGTAATCCCAAGCATGAAACCGATTGTACTGCTCTTTTTGTTTTAGGGGTATTTGTCACACTTTTTAGTAAACTCCAAGATCACAAATAATTTGGATGTAGATAATAAAAAAAATAATTAAATAGTTTTCAAAAAAAAAAAAAAAATACATTCCAATATGATCCATATTTTGTTGCTGATTATTTAAAACTTGCACTATACAGTGGTCTGGATGGGCTGTGAAATGTGACAGAAAAGCTTTTACCGCCAAGTTGGCAATAAAATCCATCACAGGTGGGCTGAGTGACTCAGAAATCCTCATTGAGAAACATGTTCATTTCCTCACGCCTTCAGTAAGAATGATTTAGGCACATATGTCACAAAAAAACACACCATTTAATGTGCGTCTGCAGTCACTTTTCTGGTCATGGTAGATCTGACTGAAAACCATACAGCATGCACTTACAAATAGTTTTTAATGGTTGTTTCATAGTAATCAGGAATACTGATACAAATGCTTTGTAATGTAGAGTGAAGACTTTGTTCTACAAAAAGCTGCCACTCCTCTCTGGTAATTTCAATCATTATGGATTTTACTGGATCAAGTCTTAAAGTATATGCTGAAAACCAGATTTAGCCATTTAAAATTAGTTACATGACCCAGTTCATAAGGCAACTGTCATCGCACTTTACATGAATATGTATCCAACAGTTCTGTTTGTAGAGCCACTTTAAGTCAGTTAAGAAGAGAAAACTACCTTAACAGTAAAAACCCTCCAGCAGAGCCACACTCAGGATGGGTTGCCATCTGCTTTGACGGGTTGGTTTCCGGGAACTATATTTTTGAAAGAAACATTCAGGTCACTTAAATTCTAAAATTTTAGGACTGTTCATTTTGACAATTTGATATTGATTTGACCCAAGATGATGTTAAATCACATTCTCAACTGCTTGCACTGTCTGTTTAGAGGTAGCTAAATATTAGCACACCAAAAGTGATGTACATAGTAGACACGCATATTTCATTTTCTAATATTCATTAATTTACCTTTAGATGTTTGGTTCAGATGGATCACTGAAACAAGCCTCAAGCTTGCACTATACCTGTGCTCCTTACAGTGTTTTTTTCTCTGCTTGTGTGTTGCATCAAGCTTGAAAGGTGAAAACATGTGCTGTAAATGTTGCATCAGGTTGTAATAGGCTAACTTGGAACATCACAGAATTTTGCCGAATGCCATAAAAAGCCCTGCAAGCTACACAGGATGGAACAGGAATTTACATGCAGACAACAATATAACAACAATATAAACATTACGACATAAAGATGGATGTCCCAGGACTGATCAAAACCATTTTGCAGTGAAATGTTAGATATAATTTCTACCTTTTTCAGGTTTTTATGTATTTTTCAACTGTTTATGAACTGTACATATCCAAGAAATTCCTGGTATGTGTCGTAAATAAAATATACAAATTCAAATTAAACCTGTTTGCATTGCATGTTATCATGTTTACATGCACATTAGCAGCTTCACAGTTGATGGTTTCTGTCATCATGTTTAAAGTAGGGGATATAGGGCTTTGGCATTTAAGCTGTCTGGTCTGGTAGCTTCATCTGTGTATTAAAAACTGCTGGCATGCCACTGCTGAAGTATCCAGTCATACTGGATCAATTATCAGTTACATCAATTATGATTTTTTTTCTGATTATTTACATCTTTTGTTACCCTGAATATAATCTTTTTATCTCATGTGCCAACTTATTTCACTAGTTCATACAATACAATATGATACGATACAATACAATACGATGCTATACGATATAATACAATAGATATGATATGATACGATACAATATAATATGGTACGATACAATATGAAACGATACGATATTATACATTATGATACGATATGTTACAATACTTTATTGTCATTATACAAGAATATACAACAAAATTAGAGTGCACTGTCAAGATACAGACTCATGCCTAATAGTATAAATCAAACTGATGCCCTGCTTTAAAAGCAATAATTCACATCCTTGTGTCCTGAGCTCTTTTGTTTTACTTATTCTCGTCATTCCACTCATTTCTGGGACAAATCTTTTTTTTTTCCACATTGTATTTTTATGGCCCCATTTCCTTATACTTGTGAGACTGTAAGACAAACTGCTTCCCATTGCTTTTCCAGACTTCCATTCATTTTGGAAACTATATGTCTGTTTACTCTTGTATGTCTTTAAAGGTCAGATCTCTTGCTTTATGGTTTACTGCTCCTCGAGGCATCTCTCTTGACAGTCTGATGGTGGTGTCAATGTTGTCCTGTTCCTTTAGCTACAGGATTTGATGACTTAAGATAATCAGAGTAAAACCCATTAATTACTCTTGAGATATTTTGTCACTATCCATTACATGATTGATGTCTGCCTGGGTTGCCCAGGGCTGAATATTATAAGCTAATAACCCTCTTTAGGAGCTGCTGATGAGCTGTTATAATGACAGCAATAGTCCAACTATTTGCTGATAAATTTGTTCCACAGCTAAGAGATGAGTTATTTTGTTCAAGCTTTTCTATAAAGGATTTATTTTTCACTTTTTTAATTTTGCTTTCATTGCTTAAATGTGATATACACGAGTACAAAATAACAGACTCTATTGTTCTTCTCTATAATGGAGAAAATAAATTTGAATCGGTATTTGTGACTTGATAGAAACATACTTAATTTTATTTTATAGAGAGCTTCATGTTGACTGGAGGTTGTTGTGTATTCCCCTTTGTGGGCTCCTTGCCTCAACAGAAGCAGCAGGGTTCAAGACTTAAACCTCTGCAGCTTTATCCAGAAACTGAATCTGACCAACATATCAACCAGGGCAATCACTCAGCCTCCTGGGACAGAAGAAAGGAATGGGCTTATGAAAACAAGAAATCACCTCAGGGCTTAATGTACCCTAAGCTTTACCCTGTACATGCACACACACACCCACACACACACACACACACACAGTCGATGGCATCGTGTTTCTGTTCCTCTCACTATAAAGTGATACAATCTTTTATTAATGGTCTGTGCTCCTGCGTTGACATGGAGACCACTTTAATGATTAATTTGAATGGAAAGTGCCCATTGTACATTCAGAACGTCAGAAAACCACTGTGCTTTCTCACTCAGAGCCACATCAGAAAGATGTTTTTAGATCCCTAGAATATTTCAGAAATATCATCAGATGAAGCTCAGCATGACACTAAATTCATTCATATGTGAAGAAAAACATTTTTCATTATTTTCAGGTAGTTTCTTTATTTTAAACACATCACAAGACATAAAGTAATTGATAAATACATTTGCTTTAACTGGTTTCATTTGTTTGAGAGGCCAAAATGTTCATATGGACAAATCTATACAATCAACAATTCAATAATCCTCATGAAAAAAAAAAAAAAAGCTTTGGGGCAGCATTTAGCTCAACTGGTTGGGCAGTCACCCCATGGCCAGAGGCTACAGCTGCTTGTCGCTGCAGGCCCAGGTTTAAATCCTGGCCTGGGGCTCTTTGCTATCATTCCCTGCTCTCTCTGCCCCCTTTCCTGTCAAGTTATTGTCAATTAAAAGCCACAAGCCACTCTGCCCTTTCTGAAATGAACAAAAACACTTGTGGAAAACTCTGCAGTTTTATTAGGGTTATTTTGGCATCATAAAATCTGCTCATCTGATGAACTTCATGTTTTTTGTGTTCATTAGACACTGTGACTAAAACTGATATGTGATGTGTTTAGGGGACATCTTAAAATTAAACGCAGAAAAAATAACATCTCGTACACTTCTTGTTAAAGTCTGAGACCAGGAATCCCACTAACTGAGACAAAACCTCACTTTCTCAACATAAAAATAAAAACATTTTATGTTTTTTTTCTTGATACATCAAGCCTTCAATTGTTAGTAGCTGTTGGACAATGTAGGGTTCAACATATACAACACAGTAGGACTGGGAGACGTAAACACAGGTCACTAAATGGTGTTAAAACAATTTCTGTTGTAGGTCAAAACCAATGTCTGCTGAGGCTAGTGTAGTGTTATTATTAGAAACCAATTCAGGCAAGGAAGTGGTTCATTAGAATTAATTAGAAATTTCAGGACATCCTTTCTCTACTGCAATTACTTCAACCTTGTAATTAGAGAGAATAGCAGGGAATAATGCAACTGTGTTGGGGGAGCATCAGGGAGTAAGAAAGGGAGGAGGAGAAGGAGGAGGATGGGGGGTTAGGTTGATGCGCGTGCTGCTGAATACTAACAAACTCGCTCTTTCTGTGCAACAAAAGAACAGATGTCCTTTCTGACTCCTCTGCAGCAAAACTGCTTGTAATGCACTTAGCTTTATTGCTATCTGTGTGTTCTTACATCTGTTTTAAATTCAATGATAAAACCAAAAGAATGAACCTTTTTCTTTTTTTTTTGTTTTGCTGTCTTTGTGCATGAATTGTATTTTAGTGTAGAAAACCTAATTATCATAGATATAAATATTTTTCGAGTCGGCAGAATTGGTAAATTGATTAAAAGGTACATGCTGCCAAAGAAACTTTTATTCCTACAGAAGCTTTAGTAAAATTATATATATTGTATTCCCAACCTTGCTTCCGGTTTTCTTTTAAAGATTAGGAAGTCAGGATTACTGTAATTTTCATGATTTTTTTTTTTTTTGTTGTGTGTGTCTAAATATCCGGTTTGTATGTAAAACAGTGAAGAAATCTTAAAAGAGTCTGTGCATGTTTGTCTCCTTTGCTCCTCCATTTTTCAAAGCTCTGTTAGTTAGCAGGCCTGTCAGCTTGGTTTATAATGTTACAGTGAAGAAATAATCTTGAAGTGACAGTGTTGTGCACCCTTGAAGCCCCTTGGCCTTGCTACAGAAAGATCAGCTACCTCCAGTCGCAGAGCTCCAGTCATCATTTGGCCACATGAAGTCAGGATGGTTAGACGACAAGCCCAGCATTGACAGGCCTTTGTCCTAATGAAGTGCCTGTTATCTGCAGGCTAAGTAATGACGTGGAGGAGAGTGCTGTCAGGAACACTATTTGCCATCACAGCAAACTATCTGGGTGTTTTGTTAAATTTGAATACCTTAATGTGAAGATGTATTTCTGCAATACAAAAGAGATAATTCCTTTGTCAGAGTAAGTCTCACATTTTGTCCTTTATCTTGGGTCAAATGTCACGATTCCCTTTATTTATATGTGTATAAGTGATTATTTGATGCTCTGCAGATCAGTGTAAGTAAATGGTTTGGCCCTTAATGGAAACTTCTTCCTTCTTCAAATTAAGATAAATAATTATCATAAATCAATGGATGTTTGTTGTTTGACAGGGAAAATCAATGTAATACCAATGCAAAGAAAAATAAACACAAGGTAATCATCTAGCATGTGTGTCTGTGCAGGATGCCTGACTGGCTCTGTGAAAGCTGCAAAACAACATAATTTACCATCCTGCTTGTTTTGACTACAAATTGATGGGACATGTTGGCTCGTTGCATGTTGTCCTTTCAGAGATTTTACTAGAAACTGTGGCTTCTGCAGTTGACAAAGATCCAAAAACAGCAAGCTGAAAAACATTAAAAACTTTATAAAGCAGAGAGATTACATAGTTCACGTAGTAATTTAACACACTACTCATATATTTGATGAATGTTGATGAGCTCAGCTTCCCTGTAAAAGACCATTAAGCACCAGTGCAGAGAATAACTACAAAGATGTTTCAGTCAAATGCTCATTAAGTATGTAAATCCATATAGGTGGTTGTCAATTTAACTGGTTGAGCCATTAAATCACCCCAGTGAGACGTAAATGGGATGTGGCATGTGGCCTGATATTTCCTAGCATAGCAGGAGCCATTAAGCAGTGACAACACTGGAGTGGCCCTAGAGGAATAAAGTTAGCTGTCCTCTTCTACTGATTAATCACCTGGCTCACAGCTTTATCATATTAATAAGACTCGTGCTGCTTTAATGCCAAACACACAGATTCTGAAATGTTGAAGACAGCACAATTTTACCTGTTTAATTAATTTAACGTTGTTAGTGGCATGAGTGTTCCTATTTTTGTCTTCTCACATATTTCATTAGTTTTAACACTGAAACTTTTTCTCTATTGTCATCATTTTGCACAGTGGCACCTCTTCAGTGTTTAGCTGATGTGCACAGCTGTTATAGCCACTCCTGATGTGCATATGAACATATTACCCTTCTATTAAATGTATAAGGGACTTAAAATAGAAAAACAAAAAGGGAAAAGTATCAGACATCTACTGAACTGGACACATCACTATATGCATGAGTGTTTCAGTCTTTTTCTGTGAGAATCAGAGCTCAGCCCCTGCTAGACAGTTTTAATCCACCCTCTCTAAGCTCCTCTTGTAGCTGTGTGGCAGGGTTTATTCCAGACACTTCAAATGACTCTGGCTGTGTATTAATATTAGATAAATCTGAGATATCTTTGGTGGGTTTAGAAAAAACAAAAAACAAAAACTGGAGTACATTCTGTGAAAAAGGCATTTATTTCTGATTTATTTCTTACCACCTTTTTCTTTGTTGAAACTTGAGCCACATGTAAATGATATAATGGTAATTTATTTATTTATTTTTCTGCTGTTGACGTGTTTGCTGAATTTGAATTTTCTTCCTTTTTGCTGCAGCGGGATGCAAAGGGACAGTATCTGTTTGACGTCATCTGCCACCACCTGAACTTACTAGAGAAAGACTATTTTGGCATCAGATATGTGGATCCAGACAAGCAACGGGTAAGCATTTATGTGTGTTAACACGGCACGGGAGCTTTGTGTGTATGCTCATGTTTATTTTATTTACTCCCTTTTTAATAACATATTTTTGTTATGGGGTTTTTAACAGGCTCATGCTGAAGAAAAGAAACTCAAACAGCATTTTGCATTTTAACCTTGGCTTTTTTTTTTACATAAAAGTGTTTTTACACCAGTATCAAGTCTGGCAGTAATAAAATTCATGACTCATTCTGTGCACAGGGATGTTCGCTAATTTTGTGTCCAATGAAACTCTTTCTAGTCACTGTATCATGACTAAATTCAAATAAGAGAACTAGCAGAACTGATGTTGAAGGGTGAAAGCAACACTCAGAAGCTGTGGAGTTGACCAGCCAGAACAAAGAGTCTTTATTTTGTGAATGAGGCAGCTTTCTGAACTTTTGTTTTTACATTAAACAAGTTGTCACTGGTTGTATCATGGATACTGGAAGTCAAAAGTTGGATTTTACACCTGGAGACTGCAGGTTTGTGTCCTTTGTTTCTTCCCCCTACCCCCCAATATTATATTTTAGTTACTTTTATTCTACAAAAGTACTTGTTAAGGTTTAGAAAAGCATCGTTTGGACATAGATTGAGATGGATGACCTTCACCTCATGTTTTTCCATCCACAATATGTTTCTTGCCTGGTTTCTTGGTTAACAGCTTGATGAGTTCTACCTCATGTAAACAAGTAGCACTGAAATCCTCTGTAGAGATGTCCTGCATGTTTAGTATATGATCGCTAAAGGTCACCTAGGAGAAGAATGGATGATATGCACCTTCTGGCTTAGTAGTAGCTACATTTTTGCAATTGGCTCTAAAAAAAAAAAGCCTGGTAGATGCTAAACTTCACGCAGTTGGTGCTTTTATTTCAGTGGATCCAGTCTTTCAGTTGAAATTTTCATCTTCAATACAGCCAAAAAAAGTAGAAACTGTTAACATGAACTATGAATGATTCATTCATCACTAAATACATTCACACACATCTGAGTCAATTTGCATCTGTGAAGCAATCACAGGCTGTCCTTTAAAAACTGAAAGTATGTGATTTAGTCAAAGACTGAGAGTGAGATTGTGGTCCAGAGTGAAAAGTTGTGTTCCTCCAGCTCTTCTACTGTGAGCCATGTATTTGTTCTGCTTGATTCATGAAGTATTAACACGTTCACAGATCATGTTGTAGTTGTGCAGATGAGAGCCAACTCCTGCTGATGCAGCATTTCTTATGCTGTCACTCAGGACTATTTTGGTGGTTGTTGTTGTGGGTGGGTTGGGTTGGCAAAAACAAAACCTGTGAGAAAGCCGTACAATGAATATGGTTCCTTCTGAGAGACTGAAGAATATCCTTCTGGTTGTAGACACAAACAAATTGTGACTGTCTCCATGGGGTTGCAGCTCAGCCAAAAAAAACTGCTCTAACAGTGTCTGGAGACATCCCTGCCAGGTGGATCCTAGTTGTTTAACTTTATGTGCATGATGTTTTTGATGACTGCATTAAAGAGGCCCTGCAGAGCATTTATGCTCTGCATAGCTTTAACGCATCAGACTGCCGTGTGCTGCCATAACAACCAATATCAACCAGTTTCCCCTGAAAACTGTCAGTAGTAACAGCTCAACATCATGGCAGCTGAGAGTGAAAATATCAGCTCGACGATATGTGTGAATTTACAACTGTGAAAGTTTGTAAAACTGAAGTTTTGCATTTGCTTTTCTTTCTAATGCAGCACTGGTTGGAGGTTACAAAATCGATTGCAAAGCAAATGAAATGTAAGTGCCTTTATTGAATGTTGTAAAAATGTGTGATTATATATTTTATCCTCAACATGAGGCACCCGGTGATTTTGATTAGTGCCATGATATATATTTCAGTCCCTACAATGCCCAGTAAAGCTGATTTATGGGAAAGAAAATTTCATTAGACAATCACTGAAGAATCAATAACTCTGCCCAAGTACCATTATGAGGTACTTGTATATTTTACACTTAATAAATAAATAAAGCAATACTTATGGCTGAAAAGTCTCTATATTTAATTTGCCTTCTATAAAATACTAGAAAAATTCTGTAAAAAGACTAAAAAACTTTAAAACAAAACAGAATGCAATTGGTAGTTTCGGGAAGAATGAGGAATTAGTGGAATTTGAATTGTAGCTTCTTTATTTGAATAAACCCACTATACTTAAATAACAGACAGAGAGCTGATCAAGACATCCATGCATATTGTTTGATGTGTAAGCATGAAAATGACAGTATTCCTGTCTGCTTTTGTTTCTGTTTCTTGTAGCTCAACCTCCGTTCACCATGTGTCTGAGAGTCAAGTTCTACCCTCCTGATCCTGCAGCTCTCAAGGAGGAAATCACTCGGTAATGCCTATGTTAGCATTCACCTCAGATGAGCAAACAGAGGCTCTGGGCTTTTGTTTTCTCTCCACAGCTACAACTTTTGTGATTCACTTTTAAAACAAGAAAAAGAAAATTATTTTCATAGAAAGACTGCCATCTTTTGTCAGATCAAGTAGCTGTACTCCATCACCTTCCACTTCAACACAAATCATAATGCAAAACTTTTGGAGAGAGAATAAAGCATCTCTTTATGAAACATTATTTATGGTCATTTCATAATTAAAATGCTTACACAGAACACTGTTTAAAGAGGCAAACAGGAATATAAAAGCTTTTCCGGGTAGCTCCCTAAGAAAATGGCTTGAACACTAAAAGAAACATAACGCTCGGGTTTTGTGTGTAAATTGCCCCCCCCCACCCCAACACACACACACACACACACCTATCCCCATTATATCTCCTTTAAAATGAGATCCTGCCCCAATAATGCAATACTTGCACAAACTCTGTTGCAGAAATTGGTAAAAGTCACAAGCAGACAATTCCTCCTGATGATGTTGAGTGCAGCCAGCTGCTGGATGTGTGTTCAGAGTACTCATGCTTTCATTACTGACTGTAGGCAGAGGAGTCCACTCCGTCTCTGAGGTGTAATGAGATGCAATGTGCACCGCATGTAGAGAGTACATAATGAATGGAGTGGATATAGGAGATGGGGGCAAGGGCGCTGATTGAAAGTGTGAAGGGAAAGAGGGAGTGGGAGGAAGGAGGACAGAGTGATACATGATTATGACAGTAGAGAGGTCAGAGCACAGAGGGTGGGGGTAAAAACCAGTCGCACACAGGATCCATCCAGTTTCTGCTCACACACATATATATATATATATATATATGTATTCTCAATTTACTGTGATATACAGTAGTTTACAGTAGTTTTACTTATCATTGTAAATAAAAGAGTTTTTATAATTAGGAACTACTATACTATACTATGAGCATTAAATATCTAAGCTTGTATAGTATATGTGCCATATCATGATAACATTGGCAGTTACTAGTCCAAAATGACTACATATTTTATTTCTCACAGTTAGAAATGGATCTGTTGAACCTCCTGCTGTGTGACAACATGCAAACGCTGCATTTTAATGAATTTCTCCATAAAGGAAACATCCCTAGCTTTTGTAGAAGTTGTAGGAGGCAGGCCTGCCTGACCGAATGGCTTATTTCCTGAAAACATATGTTCTCTAATTTCAATTAATTAAGAGTTATCTAAAAATGATAATGATAATAAAGCATGTAATGAAAATAGTAATTACAATTCTCACAATTTTTGGTTGAAAATGTCTTGTTAGGATTTCATGGTTTAGAAGTGACCAAGTGAGTCTGAAATTAGGCTGGAGGCTTTAAGAAAAGCATCAGGAGCAGTTTTTCCCTCGGGGCCCTCCAATCCTCCTCTGCCCAAAACAAAAGCCGCATTTCAACTAATTCAAAAGGAAATATTTAAACCACCCATTGGGAAGGTGAACACAACATGCAGCTTTTGAGGATTGTCATATTGCTGCTCTTGCTCTGTCTTAAGCTGTCATTTTATTCCGTAGGCGGATTCATCAAGAAATTTGCTCCTTTAAGAAGTCTTTAAAAGATACTTTCCGAATTCCTGTTAGTGTCTGACATGATTTCTGTCCTCTGTAGATATCTTGTCTTCCTACAAATCAAAAGAGACCTCTACCATGGTCGTCTCCTGTGTAAAACCTCAGATGCGGCCATGCTGGCTGCCTACATCCTTCAAGGTAATTGAAAGTGACAGGTGGAAATGACTTGTCCCACTCTCTGCCGCTCACTGTCTTTAACTTCTCTGTTGTTATGCTTGTAGTTCACCATGCTGATGAAAACCGCCACCTCAGCAGACCAATTTACAGTTGTGTTTATTTTCTCTTAACTTTTGAGACATTTAAGTAGATTTTTACATTCAGTTTGTGTGATTTTTAGCACTCACACATCATTAAAGATTATTCTGTTCTGTATAATTAACTTTATGGCTTGTACACTGTTAAATAAACAAGACGTGTTATGTTGTTTATGTTGTGTCTTACCATCCTCTCACCCCACACACAACCAGAAAAACAAACAGACTCATGACTTAAGCTAGCACAGCAAGCTTCCCAGAGAGCACAGTGTTTTAGGGGGGGCGAGTACTTTGAAGGAAGAGATGATAAATTAAAGATGGGCTGCCCAGTCAGCTTCTCCTTGCAGAGACAAATCAGCATCAGGGTCATCTGAGGGAGTGCAATGTGGCATGAAGGACCACGGATAATTCTGTCCCCCTCCAATCTGTGAATTTTTTTATTTATTTTTTTTTACATTTACCTTTTTTTGTTTTCTCCTGTAGCTGAGATCGGTGATTACGACCCTGGAAAACATCCTGAAGGTTACAGCTCTAAATTCCAGTTCTTCCCAAAACAATCAGAGAAGCTGGAACGCCGGATTGCAGACATACACAAGACAGAGATGATGTAAGAGAAGAGACAGAGCTGCACCTGTACTCTCAGTCCCTGTTTCTTTCACACACTTGCAGACCAGATTACTCCTTATAGTTTCACTGTTGACTGTAGTAATAAGGCACATTTAGTCTATGGTCAAATATTTCAGCAGAGAACAAAGACAGACCCTCTTTTCTCCACTCTCCAGTCAGTCAGTTGGGGTTGCACAGTTATTATGATGGATATAACTTCAAAAGAGCAGCATTGTGTAGACACACAGAGAATCATGCCACTTTTACTGAGGAGTTACACTAGAAAATGCATTTAATTTATGCACTGATCAGTGCTCATTTATACTGAAATATTTGATCATTTCTTCTATATGAAAGCCAATAGATTTCTTGTGTTAGTAAAGATGTAGTTACTGTTGGTCTGAATGTATAGGAGTCAAGAGAAAAACAATATATTCTGTTACATATATTTCTGTTAAATGACTAAGGCACAATAGAGATGGAAAAACATCAACCAGGTGTAATTTGGATGCTATGGGAGCAGAATGACAAACAGCATTACACTCTGCTGCCCACTAGTGGTTTCTTCTTTTCTCACCACCAAGTAGGGACAGTTAATACTAATATAATTACCAGAGGGGGTTAAAATAAATAAATAAATAAATAAATCAACCCACATTTTATTTGCTTCATTTAACTGAGTATTATCGCTGTTTCCTCCAGCCTTCCTATATTCATTGAATGTAATTCAATTGATCTGCCTTTATAAGACATTATATCTTTGGTTTTTAATGCTCATAGTGGACTGACACAGGCATTTGCTCTTCCTCAGTGGACAGACACCTGAGACATCAGAGCGAAATTTTCTGCAGAAAGCCCAGATGCTAGAGACATATGGTGTTGATCCTCATCCATGCAAGGTAAGATGGTGTTTTTCAATTACTGCTGTACTATTTTTAGACAGTAAACATTTCAACATGTCTCCCACAGGAAACACAGTACATTTTGAAACATATTTATGAGTTATTTGTATCCAAATAGGGTTGTTTATCTTGAAATGTGCATTTCAGGATGTGTCTGGGAACCCTGCTTTTCTTGCCTTCACGCCATTTGGTTTCGTGGTGCTTCAAGGAAACAAGAGAGTTCATTTCCTCAAATGGTAAGCCAGTAGGTGACCTTTTTCTCATGTGGGTCAAGCACAATACTCAATTATGCAAACACACCTCAGTTTGATGTAATTTGCCATACCTGTGCTATATGAATAGCAGTCTACATGAAACAGCATGTGCAATGCTGCTGGTTGAACAGCCACAGTCCATCTGCCTCCACCTGTATCAAGATTTGGGGACTCGTATATGCACAGATGGCTAATTACACTGGTAATGTGGCTAATACAAGTAATATAATTACCTGTATTGCATATCGTCTCATTTAAAATCAAGGAAATGCTACATTCATTAAATGAAATTTGGTATGACATGATGCATTTCTATTCAACATGTTTGTTTTTAATCCAGACGTTCACTGTCGCCAGTATAACACCACACATGTTATGCAATGTGTTTACTGTATTTATAATGGCTTTGTTTGTTTTCCATCAGCTGCACAAAGGTTCCCCTCATTGTGCATTCCCCATCTGCAGGGAATATTATCACTAATATGTTTTGTCAGCTAAACATGAAGCACTGTGACTGTTTATGTGATCTCAAAGTGGTTTTCATGAATATTTAAAGAGGCTGTGGCTTTCTGTTTCTGCTTCGCTGTAACCATAGCTGCGTTTTCTCCTGCACAGGAATGAGGTGACCAAACTCAAGTTCGAAGGCAAGACTTTTCACATATATGCAAATCAGAAGGAGGTGAGAGCCTGAATTGGTGGATGTAGGGTAAAGACTTGCTCTGATGACCCTGTTTACAGAGTGCAGCTTTCTGTCTCAGTTTATTATATTGTCCTGCACGCCCTCTCATTTCCAACGTGCAGGACAAAAAGATCATCTTGACATACTTTGCACCCACTCCGGAGGCATGCAAACATCTTTGGAAGTGTGGAGTGGAAAATCAAGCTTTTTACAAGTGAGTCTCCAAATCTTCTTTCACCAGATTCTTTTCTTACCGTGACATCATGCTGTTTAACCACATCCCCATCACAGAGCAGTGTCGTCATGGTGCCTTGGTGCCCTTAAAAAGCCCTTCCCTTCAGGTTGTTTATCAGCAGGAAAAGAGGTGTGAGCCGCTGCTGACCTTTAGTGAATGACTGCACATGGCACGAGACTGCAAGCACTTCTGCGCTCCTTCTGAGATATGGCTCCCCTGCCTCAGCTATGAATAATAGCTTAGGTCTCCTCTGCTCTGTTCTGCTCAGGGAAGATGATTAAAAACACAGACCATGAACTCAGTGACTGAATGTGATGCAGCAATGAAGACTCAGGCAATGAAGAATATGTGAGAGTGTTAAATGATAAAAGGGAAAAAAATTAATTATGATAAGTGATTAAACTTATTTTATTTAATTAGCCTCCTACTTATTAAGTTTTTACTGGAATAGAAAGTTTATAGACTAAAATGCAAGAATATGCATGATAGGGAAGTTGTGTTTCTGGGAAGCCCACATATTCTTTGCCTGCAAAATTAAACATTAAACTTTAATATCTCACTGACGATGACAGTATAAACATATTGAATACTGTATGGAGTCGTGTTGAGGATGCAGTGCCTATAGTCCAAGGAGATTACATTAATTATTTAACCACAGGGTATTTGATCCAAGTTTCTGATTTGTTCTGTGATCCAGAAAATAAAAAAATGTGCTCAGAAATGTGCACAGATGGCTAATTGCATTGGTAAAGATGTGAAATACAGTTACACCGTGTTGTCATATAAGGGCAATATTCTGCAAGAAGCTTAAACAATAAATTTTCTTTCCTGTGACCTTTATTCCACTGCGTTTGACTTCATCATTTTCTGGTTTTCCCCTTCCAACAGGCTTGAGAAGTCAAGCCAGGTTCGCACGGTGTCCAGCAGCAACTTGTTCTTCAAGGGCAGCCGTTTCCGCTACAGGTAGAGTACACGGCGAGGCAGTATGACTGATGACAGGGAGGGGAGGACACTGCAAAAAACCCCAGCTGGAAGTGGAGAGAAGTGTTCCCAGAAGACGTGGCCTCCTGGCCTTCTGTGCTGGAATGTCAGCCTACTTCTGCCTGGAGGATAGGACTGACACTTCATAGGACAGAGGAGAAAGAGGGGAAAATAAAGGGGACTGATGATATGAGGCATTGTCACTTTGTATCTTCTGTAAACTGTAGTTTGACAAATCATAGCTCCAATCTTTGCACTATTTTCAATTAAAGTGGACATGGCATTACCATTTCCAGTATTTTACATCTTAGTCTTAGATACCTTTCAGTTTCTCACCATATATATATATATTACTTTAGACACCCATGTCAATAGGCGCAGATGTGGGAAGTGTGGTAAAATGCCACGAGACAGAAAATATCCCACTGGAAATATTTGGAAAGGTAATGATGCTTACATCCAGTTGTCCAGTGAACAGTCCAGTCCAGTGTATTTTGACTAATTTCCTTTTCATTTAATGAACCCATGATCTTTGCAAAATATGTTTATGATAAATGCCAACATAACACAAATGTCTGAAACAGCTTGAGGTTCATGTCCTTTTCTTGTGGAACAGCCTTGACTTTCACCTTTACACTAACATTATACTGCTTCATGCGGATGCATGATTATCATGGCTGCCTGGCATATATAGACTCGCAGAAATGAATGCTACACATTTTAATTTTGAAATATGTGAGTAACCACTAGAGACAGTGTGGAGATGAGTTTCACCAGGTTTACGATCTGAGGATTCAAAGTGGTACAAATTATGAAAAATTTAGATGGCGCTCGGTTTAGGGGGCTTACAAACCATAAACGACAGCAGCAGCTGTTTTTTTTTTCCTGCCATAATCTCAAAATTAATCAGTACCAACCACCTTTACTGTTGGCATGTTTAATGGTTTCAGAAGCAAGTATATTCTTGGCATTAGTCTCCCTGCAAAGCCAGTGCTGTACTAGGACACATTCATAAACATTTGTCAGTGATGTATAGCAAACAAATCCAAATATTTTTTGTGACTGTGTTGCTCTGGTGGTGGCTTACTTGTTCATGAAAACTTTCTCTTTCGAAATGTTTGCGGTGGTCAACATGCATACCATACTGAGGCACACTGCGTAGAGACTTCGACCATACAAGGAAATTCAGAATCTATGACATAATAGTGGCCAGATTGCTGAAAAACTAGTATCTATAGTATAAAACAAGCTCCTCCTGCATAACAGTACTAAAACAAAAGTAACCCTATACAATGTGTCATTTTAACACTTAAGATAAGCAAGAAAACATGGAAAAACATGCCACAGGCCCTTTAATTAAATGGTTTAGGTTATTTACAAACATACATATCCGTATCTTATTTACATTAAACACAATCTCACAACTTTTTTTGGAAAAAGGGGTTGTTAAAAAAGTTGCAGTTTTCATTGCACACTTTTTGAAATATTCATCAATGAGTTTCTGTAGGTGAAATTTTATTGTCAATGTTCAGCAACGATAGAATATAATCAAATTTCACAGAATAGGTTTTTCCCCCACAAGGTATGATGCAGTTTATTATAAAGATCCATTGACTTTGGTGTGAAGAGGGTTAATAAAAGATATTTTATGCCTAACATATAAAAGCTTCATTAGATTAAAATGTACTGCAGTAATTCAACAAGAGGATATGAAAAGAATACACTTAAAGTGTCTTTAAGTTGAGGGTCATCTCATCTGCCAAGTCAGTTACTGGCTGAGTTTATTTTTGAAGGGCAAACCATGAACATTGTTTTGACCTATTTGTCTGCGAGTCTGAGTTTGTATTTGTCTGACTGGTGGTAATTCAGTTACACAGAGCTGAATTCACCGGGTTAATTCAGTCACGATGCTTGTGTACTGGCCTCATCCACTGCAGTGATGGTTTTCATAGCACTGGGTGAGACCGTGGTGTGTGGTTGTGTGTGTATGTGGAACTCATCCTGAGCATCATCTCTGTGCTTTACAACAGTGGGCGAGTGGCTAAAGAGGTGATGGAGCAGAGTGCCAAAATCAAACGTGAACCTCCAGAAATACACAGGTAGAGTTGTAAACTCAGGACAGGCCAGAATGTTTCATCTGAATTTTGTTTGATTTTTCTTCATTTTCTTAGGCACCAAACTACTGCTGATATCTTTATATTAGCAGTGCCTGCTGGCTACTGTTTGACTTGACCTTTGCTCACAGCCCAGTACAGTGATATTTGCGGTTGTTTTTGTCTTTACAGGGCTGGTCTTGTTCCCAGCAGAAGCTGTCCATCCATCACCCACGGACCTCGGCTGAGCAGTGTACCACGCACTCGTCGGAGAGCTGTACACATATCTATCATGGAGGGTAAGAAATGAGGTTAAGCTCCTTCACACAGGAAGTACGAAGTTTGGAAATGCATTACTTGCAGTTTATTGCTATAAATGACACTCAGATGTGCCCGTGTATTAAGTTTAACAGCAAAATTGGTCTGGTTGACAAAATTTTAAATGGCTATAAATCCTATTTTTGATAATTCCTTCACTTTTTGAGAGAACAAACTTGTGCACATTCTCAAATACACAAGCTGAAACTAGAACCATTTTTCCGAGTTCATGTTAGGGGGGCTTATGGCAGGTGTGTTTGTCAGTCAGTTTGCCTCACTTCAATAAGGCATTTCAGAGATGTGCATGTGTTTATGTTGTATTGAGATACTGGCAGCTAGTCACTTATTCAGCTTATCTGCAGGCTTCTGGCCTAGAACAGGTGGTGTCAGTGTTTCTGTCAGTGAGGTGGTCACAGCAGGCGTGCAGCCCTGCTTGGCCTCAGGTAGAACAGTAACATCCAGTAGCACTGCTCTACAAGTTTGCACTCTTTGTGCAGAGAGAAAAATGGAGGTCAGTGGCAGGTGGATTGTGTATATTTAGAGTTCTTTGCTGTGTGTTCAAGAGAGCCAAGACTTTCCCACCCCCAGAGTGTGCTGACTGGGTGTCTTAAAGTGGTATTAATACCCAAGCTGAAAATAACCAGGGTCTTCTGCTCCATGTATGTCACTGGCCTGGGTGGGGCCAAACTAGGAGGCCAGTGCTGGTGGTCATAGCACTGCTTGCAGAAACCCCCCTGTTTCACCTCTGCAAGTGGCAAGTAAGCCATAAACTTGTGGCCTGGACTCTGAAAAGGGACCATAAGGACAGGATAGGCACGTACATGTTGCAGCCATGGTGAAGTGTCTCATTCGCATCACCACCCGGGTGAACGTCCACCTGCGTATGATCAATCACTGCTACCGGGATGTGAAAGTTCGCGTGCTGAGCCTGGGGCCACGTATGCTGGGCAAGGCCCTGGGCGTTCTGCCCCTCTATCCTGCCCTGACAGGGCTTCAGGAGCCATCCAGCATCTGCCCTCCTCTTAGCACTCCACTTCCCTGTGTTCAACCCAGCAGCACTCCAGGTAAACACAGAGCCAGTGAGGAGAAAACACTGGGTTTCTCCTCACTCAATTTTTAAACATTTCTCTTGCTTATTAATCAGCATACTTTTCAGAGAAAGAACAGTACCATGCTTGTGGGTGTCTATGCTCCCTGATTATTGAACAGGTGTTTTCTGATTTTCCCTCATGATTTGTTTAAATTGGCTGATTTAAATTGGAAGACTCTTTTTGCACGTTACATTTTGCTCCAGATATACTATTTCTAGTTCATTTTGTTAAAATTGTGTTTTTAAATTTTTTTAGCTCTGATTATAGAAAAATGTTATCAAACAAATACATTTATTTGCTTCCTTTACTGTTTTTGAAAGCAAAACACAGCAAAAACAGAGGCAGTTCGGATTTGAGACGGCTGTTGACACCCACCCGGCCTTAATACCTTCTTCTTTGCACTTGATATAACGTCATGTCAGCAGAAGCTTAGGTGCTGGACATAATCTCCCTCACTTTACCAGCAAAAAAAGTAAAAAGTCATTTTTTATGATTTGCTTCCTCATCAAAAGCTAAATTTTAATCCTTTCTCTTTATAGTGAAGGTGTAATGTTGCTGGTTTTACTCTCTGGAGAATGTGATATCGTCAGCAATGTACTCGACCATTGCTCATCTTCAATGACATGTACACTGTAGAGCGTCTCTCGTGCACTGTACTATTGCTTCTGTTGCAAAATTGATTTTCAGCTGTATCTCTGGCATGTCTTTAAAACTTTGCTGAATGGTTGCTGGTAGGTTTGAGCAGACAGGGACTCTTTTGAAATTCAGCCATTCAGGCAAATTTGTTAGATAAATGAAAAGCAGTTCAGTCAGAAAAGAACATCTGATGTGGGAATGTACACATACCCTAATAGTAAGGCAGATACCCCCTGACCACTTTGTTATTCCTGTAACTCTTACCTTGCTTTCTATATACTTTTACTTACACTATCCTCTTTAATGCTGGCAAATGTTAAAAATAAGTCTCACGATGGACCTTTGATTCATTTGGCTATTTTGGTTATAAGCAGTCATTTTTATCTTGAATTTACCACTTCTTTTAATAAATGTTTAAAAACCTGCATTCACTTCTGTATGTGAGCATTTTGGGTGTATGCACCAACATCTCATAAAATCTTATGCAAATATAAAATGATAAAACAACAACCATATTATCTACTGTATGGTTGACCACTAACCTGGTATAAGAAGTGATTGAATGAGAAAAAATGAATGAATGAACTTAATAAAAGTTTTAGAATAAATTACGGGAAAGGATTAATTAGTTTATTTTAAAAGAGATAGCTTGAAGTTTAAAATAATGAGAGCCCCTTTTACAAAACTTTAACATAGCCATACTCGGAGTAGGATGAAATGATGATCTGTGGTTTGATTTGAGATGGGCATTCAGAAAGTACTCGTAGATTAAAATGAAGAAAATAAAGCATATTGGTCATTTCACTGCTGAGCAATGTCAGATTTTTTTTGACCCAACAAGTACACTTGATCAGACTGAGTTTGCATGTTGCTTCTAGTTTCAGTGGAGGTGTCCTTTTGTTTGTTATGATAGTTTTCATATCAGCTCATGTGTGTTTTGAGTGGTGACTATTTGCCTCTGGGGAAAGCATGATCAGGTTGCAGCTATCAAAGTGGAGACTGTGCGTCTGCACTTTGTAACAGACCTTTGCTGGACATACAGCTGTGGGAACCTCTCGTACCAGCAGTAATTTACAGTGTCTGTGAACGCTGTGCTGTCCATGTGAGGGGCTGCAAAGTTTGAAGAAAACATTGTCTGTGCAGAACAGCCTAATAGCAGAGAATAAGGATTATTATATAAATTATAACATTTATAATTAAGAAGAGGAGGAAATGTCTGACAAGAAATTTTCTCTGAATGCTAAATGAAGGCTAGTTAAGCAAGCATGTTTATTTACAGATGCCGTTAAAGATGCACTCACATCTCACACCCACTGTAATAATGCCACAAATGAATGCAACCAAAACACTAATGTATTCAGCAAATGGAAAATGCAAAGTGTGGTAGCGGTGACTTTCCCCTATAATTGGTTTCATATTATTTTTACATTCCCTTGTCCAGCAGTCACATAACCTGGTGACAGCAGAGAGATTCTCCACCATTCATATTAAATACTGAGGATAATTGTATTAAAATTATCAGCATATAAAATAACCATAAGGACATGAATACCTGTCTACATGGGAACGCTCTGAAGACTGCCTTTAAAGTACAGCTCATTATTTATGTTCATAACTATTATACATGCAATGAATGCAACTGCTTTCAGCTCTTTAATGCTGATGTAACTCAACACTTTCACGATAAACTAGATGTTTTATTTATCATGCACCTGCAATATTAAAATTTGAAGCAGTATGTATATGTAGTACTCTAGGATCCAAAGCCTCTGTTAATGGTTTCAGTTACTCGCTGCTATTAATTTGCCAGTTATGGAAAAAAGACGAGTACATACATGAAAAAGGTAATTAGAGTCATTTTACTTAAGCGAGTTTATTGACTCATATCTCTGTTTTATATATTTAAGTTAAAATAAGGATTAATTAAAGTATCAAACATTAAAGTATGTACCAAAATACAGGCGTAAAAGAGAATGGCAAGTGGACACTATTATGCATGCTGACGAACATACCACCATTTAACCCTAATGAGCTGAGCCTTCATTCTGATTTATGACATCTCTGATTTCAGTTTATATCACATAACGTTTCATAATTACGCCCATCTCTAATAGAGAACATTGTGTAACGAGGCCTAATTATTTCACTGTCCTGCTCATTATAAGATAAAAATGGAGTTGGTCACGCCTCCTTGTTGAGATCAAAGCTTCTTCTACCTCCTTTACTGATTTTTTTTCTTTTAGCTTTTTAACCCTTTAAAATGCCTCTGTTTTTATCTAAAACTGTTTTTTATGGATAAAGACCTGTGGACCAACTATTTTACTGTACTACTTGTACTGGACAATTGCTGATATAACTGGACCATTTTTGTTGTAGTATCATCTGCCACTGGAGAACAGTATGGCTTCAAAGCTTCAAAGGAGACTTAGTAAAATACATGTTTATTTTTCATGTCCTGCTCATGGGACGACTGGTACCAGTGGGTTAAATGACTCTTAAGTTAGGAATCCTTTCTTGAATAAAGACTAAGTAAGGAACTCTGTATTTTTCATACCGGCTCAGATCTTACTAGTATTCTTTGATTGAGCTGTACAGTCTGTGTAATATTGTTGTCTTTTTCCTCCTATCTGAACTCCTCCACTAGGTTTGGAGTCCTTACGTGACAGTGCCCACTCTACACCTGTGCGTTCAGTGTCCCATGGGGAGTCCTTCATACCACGCTCCCGGAGCCAGGCCACAGACTCCAGCGAGGGGATGGCGGTTATCTCAGACGAGGCTTACAGTCCATCTGACAGCGTCCTTCCCACTCCTGTGGCTGAGCATGGCATGGAGCTAGCTGTCTCTCGCCAAATCAACGGAGCACCCTGCAGCATTGAGGAGGAGAAGGAGTCGGAGGCAGGCACGCCTATGCATGGGGAAGGGGGTGATATTTGTGTGGACAGTAGAGCTACACAGGAGGGTGCAGAGGGGGACTCAGCCCTCAGCGAGGTGGAACAGGTGAATAAGTTTGTCTTAAGTGTCCTCCGTTTGCTCCTTGTGACCATTGGACTCCTCTTTGTCTTGCTCCTCCTTCTCATCATCCTCACCGAGTCAGACCTTGACATTGCATTTTTAAGTGATATCCGCCAGACCCCCGAATTTGAGCAGTTCCATTATGAATACTTTTGTCCCCTCAGGCGATGGTTTGCCTGCAAACTCCGCTGGGTGGGCGGGTTGCTCATTGACAAATGAGTGCGGTCGTAGTGTTCGTAAGCTCGTTTGGGGGCCTGAGAAGACAGTTAGGACTCCGGAGTGGTGGTGGACAGCATCGTCCCAACCATGAACCCTGCTTCTCTCATCCTACTCCTGCAGACATACAGCTTGGACCACTCCTGGTAACACCGGGTCAGGATCTCTGTTTCCCCTCCTCCCCTTTGATTTACCCCACCTTCCAACAACCACCTCCTCGGTTCGCTTACGTTCTTTTTGCTTTTCTTAAAAAAAAAAAAAAAAAAAAAAAAAAAAAGCCTTTTTTTCCAGTCATTTCAGGTATTTTTATGTTTTCAAATTCACACTGTACATGGAAGAACTGAAACGCAGTTCGTTTCATGGAAGATTTTATTGCAACAGATATTGCCTTCGTTTATTATTTATTGCTTTCAGACATGTATTTGCATTAGAGAAGGAGACGAGTGGATGAATGGTAATCAAGGAAGTTGATTCGTATTTAAAAGAAGGAAGTGAGTTATGTAAGAGTCAGAAAGCCAACTGCTGTGAGAGAGTCTGAGTGGATTTAAAATCTTTTGATACATCCCAATCAGACAAACAGCAGATTAACCGTATTAGAAAAAACAATGAACTGCTTGAAGGGAAAAGTAGAGAAGGTTCACAAAACAGGAAGCAGACAGGGTGATTACCAAATGCCTTTTTTTTAACATTATTGGAGACTGTTTAAAACATTTTGGTTTAAGATTATTTGAATTCAGTATACAGTCATATACAAGGTCAGCTGATGAAGATCAAGTAGTTTTTCTAACATTTTATAAGGATAAAGTGAAATAAACCAGTAGTGTTATGTGTCCCAGTAGTGTCTGATGCAGTTAGAGAAATGCTCATAATGAGCAAAGATTCACTGGCACCAATAGAAATTAGCCTAGATAGATGTGCTGATATGGTTTAAATAACTAATTGCTTTGAATGTGCTCATTTCTTCATTTGTTTGGTTATTTCTCCAAATAAGTTGATTTGCATTTTTATTTCATCAAATTGAAATTTGATCAATTTCAATTTCTTTCTATAAAGAGTTTGATCTATTTTGGTTTCCTATCAACCTTGCTCTTAGGTTTATGTATCATACAATATTATTACTGCTAGAATAAAAGTAATGATGTACTTTTTTGTACAAATTAGTTTGTTTCCTAATATATATTGACAGGTTTTCCATGTATATTTTAACAGAACTGAGATGTTATTTTGTTATCGAAGATTAAATTATACCTTTTTTAGCGCTGTGTTTAAGTGAGGTCAGAGGCACTTACGGAAATGTGGAAGTAGGTCGAAAAACGGCTTTTATCCAGATTCACTCCCACCTCCCATCACTCTGCCAACAATCAGTCAGTATTCTGTTGATGCATAGTTGTTAATGATCGTCTCCTAAATTTACTTATTTCAAAATAAATGTGGATATATATTTACAGCAAAACTATTACATCTTTATCTTAACTTGATCACATCTTATTTTAGGTGAAGAGAACAGAGAGGTGACTGCGAGCTGATGACCTCACAAATAACCTGTCAAATAAAAATCACCTGACTCATGGTCTAACATCCCTCTGAAATTCATCAACAATACTAAGACAAAATGAGGGCTGAAATGATCAGCTAAGTGATAACAAATGGATTGGCAGCTATTTTGATAAATTCATATTGCGTACTGCATGAAATATTGACCGCTGCCAGGTTCAGCGATGTAGTATAGCTACATTATGTAATATATATATATATACATATATGTATATATATATATATACATAGTTTTGGACTGTTGGCAAAGTAAAAGACAACACAAAAAAGATTTCTGTCCCTCCATATTTCAGTCAGGCTCTACAGTCTTCTGCCTCACAGCTCCAGGAAGCAATAACTGCTGGATTCTGGGTAAAGTCAGTTTTTTTTATATTGTGTTTCTACCTTCTGCACAAAGTGCAGGTGTACATTTTAGTGTGATTGTGTGTAGGAATGACAAGATTTCAGGTGATAGCAGTGGATGTTTAGATGAAGCAGATTAAAGTTAAGAGGGAATTTAAAAAAACGTAAAGAGAGCAGCATGAGGCACCGAAGACTGGACAGCTCGGGAAAGGAGGCACTTTGTGACTCATTCATCTAATGGCTGCACAGGGTTCTGTTTTTTTTTTTATTTTTCTTTGTACCAACACATCCCCTGCAGCTGCTCCACTGAAAGCCTGATGGTGCTACTTTTCTGCCCGCTCTTGTGTAATCCGAGCTGATCAGTCCCGGGCTAAGTTTTAGTCCTGACCACAGAGTAGCATGCACTGTGGTGTTGTGGCTGGATCCACTCCTGTAGCTCATTTTTCAAACCACTGTTATCTGTCATGGAGGCAGCACTGTGTTAGAAAAAAATATCAAATCATTAAAGCTACACTGGCAAGAAACCTGTCATCCATATCGGGGCATGATTATTTACATCCAATGAGCAGCAGATGTGAAAATGGAGCACATTTTTCCCCAACAAGGGGTGGAGCAGGGTGGTTGAATGGGTATTTTTCATGTTTGATATTTATTATGTCTTCACTGGGGTCAGTATGACTCATCAACCCAGCCAGGATGAGTTGCTGGACATGTTTTAAGTCTGTTTGACATCTTTCAGCATTATGTAGCTTCAGTGGTCTCTCTCTGAACATGCAACATTTTCTTTTATTTTTAAGAAAGCGTTATTCAAGGAGCAATAACCAGCTATAAGAGCAAAAAGATGTGATTTACAAACGTGTCTATGAAGATATACTGTTTGATAAGTCAAAATTGTTCATGTTTCTAAAAAAAGTTGTTGCCAAATTGCTGCTGTGATGAGTCTTACAATAATGTGACCACAGTTATCACTGCATTCAGTAATAACATTTTATAAAGAAGAAAATCAATTAACCTTAGAGACCTCTTGTGTGGGTGTTTGTTCTGCTGTTTCCTTTGGTGGTTTGTCATTAAAATAACAGATTGCTCCATGTGCCTGGACCCTAACCTACAGTTACCAAAGTGTCAACGATGAAGAAATGGAGACATCTCTTTCAGCTACAGACTTTTCTAATTCTCTTGGCAAAGAGGGACAACGGTGTCTGGAATCGTTTTCCAGAATCTCTTGCCTACCTTGTCTTTGGGAGGTTTCCTGTGACAAACCTTTACATCTTGCTGTGTCATGTTTACATATTTTATTTCCACTTTTTTTTTTTCTTTCTTAACAGGAGACAGCTGTAGGTATGGCCAGATGTGTCACCACCGATAATCAAATTTATTAATGGTTTATAAAACACTAAATCACCCCATTTGTACATGACTGGCGCAGCCTTTTGAATATGTGGTGCACTGGAAGATTAAAATTATTTTGAGACATTTTAAGTACAGAAACTGGGATGAACTCAATACCTAAACTGCATCAAAAGATGTTAACTTCTTTTTTTTTATTTTGGTGTTTTTCTGCTTTACTTCAGTTTTACTGACGTTCTTGATATTTTGACACTCCCTGTATTTTTATGTTTTAATAATCAGATCGTTAAATACCCTCAGTAACACAATTGGGAGCAAAATTTCTCTGGTTTCAGTTAATGCAATTTAAGGAGTTACACAACCAAATCACAATCAAAATAAAGCATTTCATTCTCATTTGGCTACCTTATTTCGTCCCTCACCTTAAAGTGGTTGATGTTTGTTGCACTGTGCACCAGGGGATTAGCTGAAATTTGACATAACAGAAAACCTATTGATTTAATCTACGTTTTGTCTCCACTTTCCTCCCAGCAGACGGACCCCCACACAATGGTGCATTCACATATGTTTAATGGTGTTAGTCTGCCTCATTTAATCCCTGGAATGGACATTGCTGTTTAATTATGTTAAATATACAAGTATATATATTTATATATACATACATATTTATCTATATAAATCCATGTGCCAAATCCAGTTCATGTTTAGTCTGACCCATTCCGAACCCATGTTTGTACTGTAGCCCACCTTCTGTACAAGTCAGTATGAAATACTGTTTCCCTCCAATAGTCCCTTGTAACTGGTGCCATTTAAAAAAAAACTAAAACAAATATAAAAAAAAATCAAACTTGAAATAAACATGAAATAAAGTGATGTGGCTCCACCTTGTGGTTTTGTCTCAGCATGACTGTCTTATGTCGCAAAAGTAGACCAGCAGGAGAATTAATTATAAATGTAAATCAAAATGTCTTTAATATAGAATAAAAAGGTCATTCATTAACTCTACTCAGAGCACATAAATTAAACATTTTACACTTAAGATATGCGCAGATACAGTGAAATAGCGGTACACAACTTTAATGTACACTTTTAAGTAGTTTCAGTGAACAGCTATGGCCTAAAAGGTTAACACAAAAATTCACAATTACTAGAAGGGAAATGTACTGAAGGAGTAGCTTTCTACCAAACCGGCCTTCAGCTCATGTGTGAAAAGGTGGGCTTTAAGAAGGGTCTGTGGTTGCTTTGAGGCACCGGGGCAGCCAGGAAGCCAGGTTGCCTGCCTGCTGAAGTTCTGGACCCTCCCCCTGCAGCACCTCTGGAGCTGGACGACGACCATGACTTATTACTGCTGTAGCCACGACTGCATTCACAACATCACAGAATGGCAAGGGGGAGGGAAGAATCAGAAAGAGTTATAAGGCAACATTTGTTGATTTTCTCCAACTAGACAATGATGTGAGACTCTACATACCCTTTAGAACTGGAGCTTGAGTTGCCTCTTCTTTTCTTGGAATAGTTAAAAAATTGAGCCTTTTTTCTCTTCTGTCCCTGAGAAGCTTGATTACAAAAATAGGTGGAGGACTCTGAGTCATCCTCGTCATTGTGCGTGCTGCCTCTTGTTGTGTCTATCCACCCGTCTCCAGCACTCGCAGTCTGTTCCTCTGCTACACACACACAATAAATCTTTAATTCTATAACTATAAAATAATAAAAAACAAAGAGAAGCAGCTTCTGATGTCGGCTACAACATGGTTCTAAGCTGCTTTTCTTACCAGGTAGCATCCATTCAGAGTATTTCTGTAACACCTGAATGACTTCAGCCCCATACTTCTCCAGTTTGTCTTCTGTCACGCCATCAATTTGAAGGAGGACTTCAGGGTCAGAAGATAGCTTCTCTGTATGCAAAAAATTATTATATTATTAAAATATTTTAATACAACAGCCAGTTATTACAATCTAACTATTTTAAGCATAGTTTCAGAAATACCAGATATCTTCTTCAAGGTGGCAGTGGAGAAAATGTTGTAATAGTGAAGGCCAAACGCTTTGCCCAGTTGTTTGCACAGATCTACCAGCTCCTTCAGACACTGCTGAACCATCTCTTCTCTCTTAGACACATTCTTGGAAACACTAGCTTTGTGCTTCCTGATAGTGGAAGCACTCTCGGTTTCATAAAACTCTACCTGGAAGAGACAAAAAAAAAAAAGGCTGCATCATCAGCTTTTCCAAACTGTGTTTACTCCATGTTTGATAATATAGTAGTTTTGAGCTAAAAATCACAAAGTGTAAAGAGTATTTCCTAAAAAGCCAAATCTGACCGCAATAAAATTTGATTAGAAGATGCACTGTAGGCACAACACGTGACAATGAAGCATGAGCTAATGGATTAAAAAAAATGCTTTATAATATTCATGACTATTTTCATAATTTTAGAACAAAAAAATGTATGACTCAATAAGATACAACTCCTTTCACAACCACTATTTTACTACAGCAGCACAGAAAGGACAAACTGCTGACTCTATAACAGAGTTGTGCTTTTTACACTTAATTAGCCACCTTAGTTTGGGGACGAAAGATATTACTTTGGTTTTAATGTGTTGCTGGATCTCACTATGTACTCAAGGGTTCACTTTTAAATCTCAGACAAATATCAAATTTATATCTTATGAATGTTACACCCTCCTCTGAATATTAACCCTTTCCTGTGACTGTCTAAATCTTTTCTTAATTTAAACCCACTGTGTAAACATGATGTGGGACCCGTTACCTGGATATGCCCAGACAGCACGTTCATAGCCTTTGTACCAGCAGAGATGTAAGCTACAGCTTGGCCGTTGTTGGTGATGTAGAGATCTTCAACCAGGATGTTATCCAGAACCAGTTTTTTGAAGAGACGGTCTGCATTATGCCGGGAATAAGCAGTTCCCATCCCAAACATTCCTGTCTGTATCTTGGCAGATTTAGCCCCTGAACATGTATAAATTTTCCAGTATGAGCATTTTCAGTTCTCACCAAATAAAGTAGAAAAACATCTGTGCAGTGGGAATATGTACCTTCATTTATAACACTAGTTTCATTGTGGGAAAGATGACAACACGTGCACGCACCTATAAAGATGTCCACGAGCATGTTCAGTGTCAGTCTGCTCTGCTGTGGTGTCTTGCCAAACCTTGCTCCAACTTTTTCACAGTTCTCTTGGACAAACCTCACAATCTTCTTCACATCTTCAGTCACGTTCCTCATCTTATATTGCTGTGTAAAAAACACAGAATACTCAAATAATATTGCAGGCCAGGTAAATATTACATACAAGTTGTGGAGAGGAAAAGATTCCTACGTTTGGTTTGGAGCAATTGTCACAGCTGACGTCTGGATGGTCTTTACAAAAGCTTCTGTTGAACTTCAGCTCTCCAAAGTACGCGAGCAACTGAATTCTTCTGCACTCCATCACATTCTCACAGAAGTGCACCATGCTGTGAAGGTTGTTGTAATGAGTTGCTTTGGTGTGTTTGTCACCTTCCCTGTCCACTGTAACAACACAAGAGCCAAAAACATGAACTAACTTGATTAACAGGAAAAGACCAAGACGTTTGGACAGTAAATGTGTTTAGAGCCGTTTATGGGCTGGCTGGATTAAACTTAAGTACAAACATTTAGCATGTAACTGGGTTTATATTTTTGACACATACTGCCGATGATCCTCTTGATGCGGTGAACATCAGCGTAGGAGTAGAAGAGAATGCAGTGAGAGATTTCTCCATCCCTGCCAGCTCTCCCCGACTCCTGATAGTAACCCTCCATTGATTTAGGTAAACTAGCGTGGATTACGTAGCGCACATCAGGCTTGTCAATACCCATGCCAAAGGCTATGGTGGCACAAATGACCTGGTAGACAAAAGTAAAAAAGGAAGAATGAGCAGTGCCTCAGCTTGCATTTTTGACTGCTTTGCAACATGCTACCATTTTAAGCATCTGATTTACCACGTTTGCTCCTAAAGCTCATGAGATGTGACCTGACCTGGCAGCCATCCTGATTGATCCACTTGCTTTGCACATATTCTCTGTCACCGTCACGTAGCCCAGCATGATATGCCAGAGCAAGTATCCCCGCTCTCTGCAGACTCTCTGCCATGGCGTCACAGTCATTACGAGACAGGCAGTACACAATGCCAGAGTCACCTGCCACACAGACAAAGGTGACAATAAATCACTGAGTAAATGTGACTGTTAGATAATTATAAGCATTTTAATTATAAGGTTGTTTGTATAAACTTCTGACAAAAGCAGTGACTCTAAATAGTTCCTCCTTAGACTGTAACAGTTTCTGACTTTAACTACATCCAGACAGACAGTCAAGGTTTACAGTTGATTTTTTTCAACAATGATGTAACAACCTTGTTCAGAAAATAGTGTGCACTACAATCAGAAGATGTAATGAATTATTTACGTGGGTAGTGCTTCTTGATCCAGCTGATGCAGTCTTCATCAACCTTTTTGGGTTTCTTGGGCAGCACGGAGTACTTGAGGTTAATTCTGTTGAAGCTCATAGTAAAACTAAAGATACATCAGACAGAAAATAATGTCGAGTTACTTTTGGTTATATGAAGACAGGATTAAAAAAAAAAATCCCAGTCTGAAGGTGATGGCATACACTTGTGGCCGCATCATGTTGAGCTGGTTGAGGATGTCTTTCTGCACACGGGGGGTAGCTGTGGCTGTCAGAGCTATCATTGGCACGTTGGGGAACTTCTGACGCAGTTCATGCAACCTCTTGTAGTCTGGACGGAAATCATGACCCCACTGAAAGATTTGAGAGGATGGGATGATTTACAATGACGGTTGCAAAAAATGAATTCATGCAGCTGATGTGTAGAAATCAAAGCAGAGAAACTCACCTGACTGACACAATGTGCCTCATCTATAACAAAGCGGGCCAGAAGGTCACGTTCATACAGGTTCTGCAGGGCAGAGATTAACCTGTTGCTTGCACTCACCTTGAAGGAAGAACAAAATGCACTCGTCAAAGCTTTCCAAATATGATAGTTACAGACTAATTTAATATATATGAGCACACATGTACAAATCACACAAACGCACCTTCTCAGGTGTGACATACAGCAGTTTAATTATGGGATCTTTCCTAGAAAGCTGCATATAAATCCTTCCCGCTTCACTATCACTTTTATCACCAGACAGACTTGTTGATGGAATCTGAAAAGTGGAACAAATCATACAAATCTGTGATTTAATCTTGCATTATTATTTTCACTTAATGTTTTGGTTTATGAAGCTGTGGAACACCAAAACGCCACAATCACTAACAAAAAAATATTCACAAACTGTATATGACTTTAAACATTTCTCTATTTCGACATTGTTGATCTATTTCTACATTTCTTCATTTATCAGTAATTTCATTAATTTCCCCATTTATTCTTTTATTTCTCTGCTGGCAATAAGGTGGCCGTTTTAAACCTTTGTCTAAAGCAGAACTGGTCACGTATGAGAAGCATTTGTCTGATTCTCATAGGTGACCAAACCATAAATGTGGTATAAATAAATGAGTAAAATATTTCTACATTGAACTATATATCACTGAATATAAAAAAAACATTTCCATAGCAGTTTCCCATTGCTCAAAACACTTCTTTCTGTTTGATCAATCATTCAAATCTCTAATATATTTAATTTATTACAACGTAAGCCACGAAAATAAAAAACATCACATTGTCAAAAATGATAAAATAAACTCACTACATGAGGATTGTTTCAATATTTTACTTACTTCACTATTAAAATGATCTTGTTTCTTGCCAACTGACTAGACTATTTCTCAGTTTATGACTGCAGCCTCAAACTGACACACCTACATATGTAGCATTATGACACAACCCAGACCAGTGACCATTAACATACTTACATCTAGGGTGGTGAGTTTCTGGATTTGGTCAACAATAAGTGATTTAAGTGGAGATATAACCACAGTAACGCCAGGTGAGATGCAGGCAGGCAGCTGATAGCACAAGCTTTTACCCCCACCTAAAAAATAAAAAAAATACTAAAAGTAGCTCATATATGTCTGCAACATTCCTTAAAGGGATAACAGGAACTTTTACCAACCTGTGGGCATCAAAACAAATGAGTCTTCTCCCAGAAGGGTAGCATTAATTGCCTCCAGTTGATTAAACCTGAACTGATGAAGTCCAAAACGCTTATGAAAGATCTTCATCATCTCTTGCGAGTGTGGGAAGTTAAACCCTCTAAAGCGATCGTGAGCTGGGTTTTTGAAGGTGGGCTCTGCAAGGTAAAACATGAAACTTACAACAGTAAAAATATGGGACCTGAACCGGAATCAAAATACTTCATTTTAATTAAATTTGATGCCATCTAGTGGTCAAATTCACAGGACGTACTGGTTTCAGAAGTTTGGACCAGTGAGGGTTATTGATTTTTCTCCAGTGCTTGATAAATAGACATTTAACCATATTGAATGTATGTAGACTCACCTGGGGAACAAATCTTTGAAGGTTTAGGTGCAGAAACAGGTGTCATCTGTTTCTTCTCCCATGTGGACTTACTTGGTCCCCCTTCTTTTACTGGTGCAGTCACAGTGTTTAAGTTTTGATTTAAAACCGATGAAGCTGGTGGTTCATCGAAGTAATCGGGGATATCTGAGTCATTAAAATCATCAATATCAAAGTCGTCCGTGTAAAAGTCATCTACCTCAACAGCTTCTGTAGTTGTACAAAGTGGAGTTTTTGACTCATTTTCCAAAACAACCTCCGCCTTCTTAGGCGAAGAGAAGAACTCAAGGTCTTCACTAGTGTTTTCAGAGAGATTAAAAGGTGGTTTCATTTGGCTGTGGGCTGATGGGGAGTCACAAATATTGTCTTTTCCCCCACTGATTACCCTTGCCTCCTTACTGCCCAAGGGCTTTAAATTAGTGGAATCTGAGTAATCAGAGTCATAGTCCAAAGAGATGACTGAAGATTTCCCTGGTTGTAGACACTTCTTGTAGTCCACAGATTTCATAGATGTTTCTATTAAACTGGCCTCAGAAATAACTGTGCTGTCTGGCTGTTGCATCCTAATCCAAGAGTCTCCACCAGTAGCAAGAATCCTCTTCCTGTAGAATAAAAAAAAGGTACTTGCAGTAATACTGAAATGATATTAAAGGAAAGAAAACTGTAAGGATGCTTGACTCAAATGAACAAACCTCTGAGCCCTCTTCAGTAAAAGTTCACTCCCACAGGATAGAGAGATTAGCTCATGCTCAGGGATGGAATCAACCAGAGCACAAATAGACTCCATGATACTAAAGAGCTGTTCATCTGGGAAAAGCGCAGAAGCAAAAAGTGATTAATAAAATTCTTGGGAATAAGAAGAGTTAAAGGGAGAAAGGTAAAAAAGACGAAACTCACTTGTTTTGTCTCTGGAGTGGTCATCTGTAGGTCCTGGCAAAGCTGTGGAAGAGCATGTTGACTGACCAGGGCGGTCTCTAGCTTGAGCATCACCTGATTCAGTTCTGTTTATAAAGAAAAAAACATTTTATATTCTCCTGAATTATTCTCATTGCCATGTTGTTAATACAGATCGGTAATAAAAATGACATACTGCAGTTGTAATATTTTTCTTCTTTCAGTGTTGTAAACAATCCATGCACAGACAAAAGAATGCATCATAAGCTTTAGACGCTGACCTTTTCTCCACAGCAGGGGCTGGATAAGAGATTTCATCAGGGGCAGGTGAGGGAGGAATGAAATCAAAGTCATCTTCAGACTCTGAAGTGTCATTAAGCTGTATCACCTTTGGGTCAATCATTTTTTTGTTGCCGTCTGAAAGGCAAATAACAGCAGCTTGTGTATTTTTGAATACTTTTTAAATGTGTATCCGATTTGCAGCATTCAGATCAAATACAGTAACAAACTAGTTACCTGTTTTATCTTGAAAAGGTTCAGGTACAGCACTGATTTCTTCTTCACTATCACTTAGGACAGACATTACATGTGGAGGGGGACATCGTCTGCGTTTGTTAATAGGATAATCCTCCAGTTCGGCCTCGGCTGGTTCCTGAATCAAACTTGGTCTTGGTGAAACTGCAGTTTTGCTGATACTGTGCTCTTGCTCATCCGCCTCCAAACAAGACGGGACACCGTTCTTGTTGCTTAACTCTGGAGTCACATCACAAAAATCGTGGCTTTTTTTCCCTGTGAATTCTGGGAATTTCTCACTTGGAGATGTCAATGACTTGGTGATCTTTCCAGATATTTCTGAACTAAATGAGTCATTCTTTGATTTGGTAGGTGCTTCAAAGTCATCAAAGTCATCCCAGTCGTCCACTGGGAATCCAGATGCATCCAGACTTATGGAATTTATTCCATTGTCATGACAAATCTTTTTGTCAGATAAAGTTGGAGCCTGCGCCACCTTAATACGAGATGCTATAGTGGGTGTCTGACATGTAGATGAGGAGGTACTTGCTGGGCTGTTGGAGTCTGACTGGCATTTTGAACTTACAGAGAAGAAGCTGTTGATTTTGGTTGATTTTTGTCTTTCAAGCTTGTTTGAAAATGTCAAACGAGACTCAGTCACCACACTGTTCTTAGGGACATTCACATTCCTGTTTGCCAAAACATTTGAGCTTATTACCTTGTTCGGGTATTCCACTTTTGCTGTACCTGAAGAGGACTTCTTTTTGAATGAAAAAGCCCTGAAAATACATACAGCACACATGTGAATTTGTGAAAATTTTATATGCCAGGTAAGAGCAAGGGGTCTAATTTGTATATGACTGCAAAATAAGAATTAACATTATGCAAAATAGTCAAAGCTGATTAGTCTCCGGAGCTCAGTTTATTCTGACACGCGCATCCTTATGTGCATATGAAACAGGTGGAATCACAGGATTTCAGGTAAGATCTTTAGGTTTTTATATGTTAAACATGTAGCAAATTTTCTTTAATGAATGGGGAATTTTACTGTGCATTGAAAGCGGCCAGAAACACCCAAGGCATTAGCTACCTGAACAAGTTTTAACCTACGTATTCTAATGTCTTCATCGTTAATTAGAAAATCATAAATTTATGGATATGTGGTTCAGTGATACAAATATATCTCATTTGTAAATTATACTTTGCTAAACTTCCACTTATGCCACTAATTTAAATCGCAGTGCACTGGTCACAACTGTTGGCTGCTTTTTCTTTCCTGTATAATTTTATTTACTTACCCTGATTTTGGTTTAGCCAGAGACAGCTTGCTCTGAGCAGCATTGCAGTGCTTCGCTAGCTGTTCCTTTAGGTTATTTTGCGGAACATTTGACATTGTTGATGTTGATAAACTGAGCTGAGCTAGCAAGTGTTAGCTGGCTAGCTACATCAGCTCTGTTTAGGAAGTGGTGGCCGGTTTTTTCAGCATTGTTGGTGGGACAAGACGAGGAGGCTCGCGCTTTGCTTGTCAAGGGTAGGTCGCCACTTGGTGGAGTTCATTAAAGTTATTCAGTCTTATTAGGAGACGAAAGCAATTAGTAAATCTCCGTTGGACACAAACACTGGATTTTGCGCTCATACAACAAACAGGCTCCTTATTGGCCAGCACTGAGCGGGAATGGGGATTCTGGGTAATGTAGTCCCAGGGTATATACACGCGAGATTCTATGAGCAGTTTAGACACAATGTGCCTTTTGAGAAGGAATTTAAATTAACTTAAATTACATTTGAGGAGTTTAAGGAAAAGTTTTGTTCCCATTGATTTATTAATTTATTTATTGGCTCATAATTTCAAACTAGAAATCTTAATTACAGTAGTGTTTAGACACACACTGTTCATATATCATTCATAATTTAATTTATATTAAGGGAAATTTATATTTACCTTCTCCTGTATTCTAATTTTAATAAGTGATAAAGAAATATATTTAAAATCTCCTCTGCTGCAAATACCAACATAACAAACCTACCTTTATTTAGTGTTAAAAATTTCTCTTCTGTAAATTGATGAAAAGTAGCACATCATAGTTATAACAATTATATTGTAAATTGATTTAACATTGTGAAAACTTTTTATGTGTAATTGTGTAACTGATGCATGGTACAACATTTAAAAGGTAAAGGCACCTGAAATTATTTGAAGAATGTACCAACTTCATAGTTCTGGTAAATTTTAATAAACTCATCTGTTGTCATCTCCTGTTACCCTATTAAGAAATGTTGCAGGCATATGTGATATACTGTAATTGCAGAGTCACACATTAAGATTTAAAATGGTTTATTTGCAAAATTTAATCACAACAGTTTGTCATTGAAGTAATAATTTTGATTGTGAAAAGTACAAATCTGGATATGACTTGATCTATCATAGCAAAGAGTTTTAATAGAGGTTTAAAATCCAGAAAAAAAATCTGCTGCAATCAAAAGACAGGCAATGGATGCAACAAGTAACACAGCATCCTGTATGATAAAAAGTTAAATGCTTCGTTTTTTCCACTGATGGACATCATGTAACAAAATCACACCACTGGAAAAGATGAGCAGGCAGCTAGTCCACACATGTTCTTTCCACGTTGAATGAGGAAATATCTGGAAGAAGACAGCATTGTTATCAGCTTTCTTTGGGTTGTATGCATTTGTTGACTCATCTCTTTACATAACTGAATGAAAAAAATTACCCATCAATGCCCCAGCTGGATCCCCATGAGTTCTTAACGATCCAGCAAGGTGTACCATTCTCTTGTCCATAGCCGACAGCTAGCACGGCATGGTTCACCTTGTCTGTGGTGTCGTGGCATTCAGTGCTGAAACCAGGAACAGCAGTCACTTACATTTCTGTTTATACACATGACTTTTTTGATAAAGAATGAGGAACTAAGCCTCTGAAAAAACAAGTCATCACCGATCAAAAATAACTTCTTTCACACAGGGCTACACTACAGTACAAATGAATATACAACAGATACACTTTTAACACTTAATAGATATTTTTCTTTAAAAATGAAGTACTTTAAAACATTTGGATTCGTATATTAACTTTTGGCTTAATTTTAACTATAACAAAAAAGCAAAACACTAAAAGAAACCATTTTTTCTTCAGAGGGATGTCTCTCACCTGGTATAGACACCCTGGTGGTAGTGCATGAAGTCTGAGGTCACCTCAAAGGCAAAGCTGACAGGATTGTGTTTGGCGACAGCATCAACCATGCCCATCTCATCATACTGTATGATAACAGAATTTATTTCCTTCTCATTCAGTAAAGACTTTTAAATGAAGACATTCATCAAAACAAACTCAATGTGCAATGCATTAGTATGTGAACATTGTGCAATTTATTGATGCACCATATTATTTAATGAAAATGGACTGTGCACTTGCCAACAATATTCCTTTCCTAACACATATATATTTCTCTTATTTTTGTTTTTATTGTACACTTTAATCTTCTATTATTATACTTTATTGTGTTGGCCTGCCAAGGGACTACAGATGGAAATTAGCTTTACTTTAATCTTACATCTTTACATGTTATGTTTATTAATATGCAATATCCCTTTTTTAAAAATAAAATGAACAAAATCTAAATGAAGTCACTCACCGCTGTTACATTCACCACTTCCTTTACAAATGCAGCAGCTAGTGTTGGCTTATAGACACAGTTACCTTCCTAATGTAAATAAAAAGCAAAAATAAAAACTACAAAGTATGTCCTTTTTATTGTTAACTTGGTTGAATGTTCATTAAATGCTGCCATTTAGCTTACCACAGCTGTATATGGGTAGTCCTGCTCTGTCATCAGGCCCTTGTTGTACATGATGTACTCAAAAGCCTGACTAGGAAGACCGCTGAAGACAAATTAAGGTTAAAAAAGTCTGACCAGCAGTTGCAGGCCAATTATAAAAACAGATTTGAATCTCACCCATTGCATCCATGGTTGTTGAAATCCTGAGCACAGTCTACCAGCTGTTGTTCTGACTGAGAAAAACAGGAATTGGTTAAATATTACTGTACATATTTGCCTTATGTTTTCCATTTTTATATGCAAGAACTACAGTTTTGTTAGAGAAGTGAAAGTATGTCACCAGAGGTATAAGCTTCCCAGTGGCAATAGCAGTAACAGACTCCAAGCAGCCAGTCGTGGAAAAAGTCCAGCAACTACCGCAGCCTCCCTTTGGTGTAAAAGAGAAATAAAAACTGTATGAGAGTGGAATGTTTTAAGAATGTTTTGTAACACAAAACAGGAAACTTAATATTTAAACAACCTTTTGGCAAATTCAAGGAACCGCTTATGATGATATGCCCCAAACTTTTCTATAATGGTTCTTTGTCATAGCAGACATGTTGGAATGTTAAGTTTGGAAAAAGATAGGTTTAGCTATGACTGCTACTATGACACCAGAGAAACAATTATTGCAACACAATTGATGAATGAACCAAACAGTTTCACCTGCTTCTGACCTTGTAATTGTCTCAGTTCCTTATGGAAAGGATTATAAGTGGTTGTGGTTATAGGTAAAAAAAAAAGAGGGGATAAATATACATTCTAGTGTTTTTTTCTTTGTGCTGAGAATCAAAGACCTACCTTAAATTCAGCATTAACATCTTATTTTTCCATTAATGTAATGTTTCATTGGTTTGCTTAAGTGCTCTTTCTTTACACCATTTCCAATCAAGTGGGTTATTTTCATGCATATTTTATGTTGTTGCTTGTGCAACCACATTTTTGTTTTGCTTCTGAAACCATGAGCCATGACCTTTGAGATCCATAAAAGAATATAACTTGGATGTTTGTACAAAACCTCACCTGATTCTTTACAGGTGTCACATAATTTCCTTTCTTTCTCCAGTCAATGGAGTCTGGATATGGTCCGTTGCTACTGAGGTAGTTTCCCTTGGTAGCAGAGCAGTTCTACAAAAGTTAGAGGGTATATAATTTCATGTCATAAAAAAAGAAGAGTGGAAAAATGACTGGTAAGCAGTAGCTTGTACAGATGGCATTACCTGTGGCTCAGACCAGAGGAAAGACTTTCGAAACTCATTAAATGTCATGTCTGAAAACTGGTTCAGTGCCACTGCATGGAGATGAAACACAGCTCAAAATATTTTAATACAGTAAGAGTAATATGAGAACAAAGGAAATACAGAGAGTTCCTACTTGTAAAAGAATGATTTCCTGCATTGTGCTTGTCGACTGTCTTCTTGTTCTCTGTGAATGTCCTGAATCTCTGGTGATACTCCTCCGTGCTGTACACTTTGTTGTGCTGAACATACAGAAGGCATTTATTAACTTTTCTTTAAAGTTTATGGCTACTTCTGTAATTAATAGTTTATATCATTAACGTCACAATAACGTTAAGTAATAATCTTGCAGTGATTTTTTGTTTCACTTCAGACAACTTGTTGTACATACAGTACAATGACATTAGTGATATATAGTATGAGGCAGATATAGGGAAACACACCTGTGCCATCCAGGACTTGAAGTGAAACTCATCTGCAAATTATCATATTAAAACACAGATTCAGAGCATGAAACATAAAAGAGAAAGGCGAAGCCGGAGCAGAATGTGAAAGTGAAACGTTGCGCTAACGCAAACAATAAAGCATCAAATGTATTGTTGTGCAAAGATTAGTAACTTACCTTGTATGGTCAAGTAAAAAGCTGAAGTTACAGACGCCAAAGCAAAAACAAGCCAAAGACTCGTCATGGTTCACTTGTGAGGGTTGCAGCTGGTGGTGAGCTCGGAGCAGTACTAGTGTGACGTTGAAGGTGAAGTGAAAACAGACACGGTCACGAGGCGAACTGCTGCCTTTTCAAAGTACCACTACCGCCGAAACATGTACGTAACTTTGCACCGTCATGTCGTTGTGGAAGTCAGGCACAAATACAGACCAAAGTTAAAATAAAGTTAGAGTTAAAAAAAAGAAAGATTTAAAACATGGAAAAGTATCAAACGTTTTCACTGAAATTCTTTCATGTAGGCAAATAATTACATTTTTTTTCCCCTTTTGGTTAATTGAATTACTTTCGGGAATCGTGCAAATAAAACTGAATAGATTTCCTAACAAAAGGCGAAGATGGGCGAGTATCGTGGTGGTTAGCAGTGTCGCCTAACAGCAAAGATTCCTGGCTTGACCCGGCTTTTCCAGTGGTGGTTTTGGGAATTTAGGGAGTTTTTCACTGGGGTGGCTTAAAAAATGCATTAATAGTCAACTAATAGACAAACCCTAAAGTCTTTACGAAGCTGTAAATACCGTTTTGATAACAATGAGAAGAAAAATGACAAAGCAACATCTTTAGACTCCCGAGCTCATAAATAATGCTCTGACCTAATCAGTGTCTGTAGTAATAGATTTGTACAAGCCACCCAAAGAGGTGAGGGGATGGTCTTTTGCCTAAAACCATTTTTATTAGGTCTATAAGCTGCCAACATGACAGCTGTACATCTGAAATAATGTCACAGGGTGTGGCAGAAGCATGACCCAAAGCCAGAACTGAAAGGCAGACTGTATCAAATGTTTAATTTTCAGCTAACAGGGACTGAACTCCAAAACAGACAAATGGACTAACTAACCAGGGGAAAATGACACAAAGATGTGGCAAAGAGTAACTGAACCCCAGGGGTAAGGGTTATACTGAGGACTAGACATGTGACGTTCATGAACAAATTGATTCTTTTGAACGACTCTTTTAAATGGAGCAGCTGTGAGCTGCTCATTTGTGAGCCATTCTTTTTATGTACAAATTGAGCAGTTTTACAGTTTTATATACAGTTGTTTTGCATGGTAAATGGTAAATGGCCTTTACTTATATAGCGCTTTTATCCAAAGCACTTTTACATGTACGTCACATTCACCCATTCACACACACAATCACACACTGATGGCGGAAGCTACCATGCAAGACGCTTAACCATGACCCATCAGGAGCAATTGGGCTGCAGGACGACCACTCTACCCACTGAACCATGCCGCCCCATGGGTTGGGTTCAGAATAATTCAAAGATTTATACCCCACCAACATATACTCTGTTGGTGAGAATTATTCACAAATATTAGGAAAAATTCCACTGGCTTGTGCTTTTATTGTATTTTGTGCTTGTGCTTTCATTTCATTTCACAGAAGTTAAGTGTAGCCTGTATAGTTTTCATTGTGCCACAAAGAGTTTTGGAGAGGGAAAATCCAAAATAGTGATCTCACTGTCCAAGCATGGGGAAATAGATCCAACTTCTGTAACGCTTACAATGAAAGCACAAGCCAGTGGAATTTTTCCAAACATTTGTGAATAATTCTCACCAACAGAGTATATGTTGGTGAGGTATAAATGTTTGAATTATTCTGAACCCAATCTTACCTTATAATTGTTACCAGTGATTATTTTCTTGATAAAAATGAGGTAGCCCTGATTAAATTCTTAAAAAAAAAAAAAAAAAAAAAAAAAAAAAAAAATCAGAACAAGCCAGTCTTTTGAATGGCTCTTTGAAAGAAATGGCTCCTCAAGATCCGGCTCCCTTCAAAGAGCCACAAATCCCATCTAAGGAGGAGCAGGTGAAGTAAATTAAACCAGGTGTACTAATGAACAGGAAGTAATAAACAAGGGGAATAGACTACAAAATAAAAACAGGAAATGAGAACCAAAGACAACCAAAAAGATAAACTAAAGGGCAGAGTAGTACATGGAATGAATACAGGAATAATCTCCAACCATGGAACCAGAACAGCAACTAGGCAAAGGAAAATCCAACAGACCAAAACCTGTGCCAGGTACCCACCTCAGAAAAAGGAGGCAGAGGCAGTGGATGAGCGTCATATGTGTTTTAACCAATAAAAATTAAATTGTAAGTGCGCTTGTGAAATTTCTGTATCTAGGTTTCTGTAATTTTATTATACTCCTCTTACTGTAGATTGCTACAGTATGCTCATAAGACAGAGCTTTGCTCATAATAATTAATATTTTTAGATTACATTTAATTTTATCGCTTTAAATGAGCAAGATGTCAACTCATAGATCTACAAAAACACTTGAGACAAAATGCCCCTGAGATAAAATGGATTTATTAGCAAGAGGTAATTGGGAAACATATTTTTGTTTACTTGTTGTTATTTTCATCTTCATGTGTTTTCTTTTTTCCGTTTTCCTTTTCTTACAAAAATGGGAATATTTCTTAAGTTGTGGAAACATGAGGGTTGAAAGATAATTTTCATACCAGTGGGTATTGCTAACAGCAAAATGTTTATTTGTTTAAATACCTTTAAAGAGGATGTGCATGTATAAGTGTATACAGTATAAGTATATAATATTATTCTGTCTGTGAAAGTGTTGCATGCCTACCACATGAGCTTTAAAAGTGTACTGTACATACATAGTAAAAATACATACAAATATTCACAGAATAAGCACTACATTACTATATTCCTGCTAACAGAAATTATTATAGACAGGATTACAGTATAAATGCAAAACACTTTGAAGTTGTGTCCTACCTCTAAGTCATGGTTTCAAGATCACACTGTTGTAATATTTTGTGTTAAGCTTGAAATACAGCTTTGTTTTTGAAAGGATTACACTGTTCCACATTGAGAAATATGCCAGGTTGCATGTACAAAATGTACATCACATCTCTGTGAAGTAAATTAACAACAAAGTACAAAATACTTTCCCATTTTCATATAAAGGGCAGGTAACTCTCTCTTATACTACTACAAAAATAGTGTTTGAATGCTGCAGGCAGAGGTCATTCACATACATTTTATCATAGCAATGCATATAACAGAGTGATATACAGTCACGTTCCACAATCACTGGAACAGCAAGAAGGACAGATTGTCTTTTAATTACAGCAGAGCAACAACCTTTTACTCTACAGAAGTAGAACCCAAACCTGAAGGTACAACACTGACAACTGCATGTGATCTTTTTTCCAGGAGTTAGAGAACACAAAAACAAAAAATGAATAAATGAGAAATTCACACAGTGGTGTATATTAACTGTAAAAGAAAAATATCACCTCAAATTTGACTGAATTTATAAGATGTAACCCCTTTTAATAACTGATGTATAACAGCTGATTCTATTAGCTTCTTTGTCCCTGGTGGCTGTAGGCACCTAGTGTCAGCAGGTAACATAAGGAATGAAACACTTTCCAATAAATAGAAATGCAAATATGTCTTTGTCAATTTTAGCATAAATGTAAACATTGATCTCAGAGAAGAGGTTCCCAAATTCTGGTTATAGCTTTTACTGAACAAAAACAAACTGCGTGATTCATAAAGGAGCACAACAGCTATAAAACTTGATCTGTGACTGAGGCTGTGCAGCCAATGTGCCATTTTCCATCATGCCCTGTCACATTTGGTTTCCACTTGTCAACGTTTGCTGCTCTTCTTAATAAAGTGTTGTTGTTTTTGGCAAACTGGGATCTGTGTTTCAGTACTAAATACTCACATTTCTTAAAAATCAGACTTGGATATTTTGGATGGGCCATTATAGGATGCAACACCACCGAAGCCCCACAGCTTCAACCATCTCTTGTTTCCCACCAAAGCAGTTCCACTACTGGTTTGGAGTCAGAGTTTAACTTAGAACCAGTTTTTTCTGTTTCAGCTGCCAAACCAATGACTCCAGCCTGGAAAAACCAGTGCTACAACTACATCAACTCTTTGCTGTGCCAAAGGAAATTACTTTTTATATGTAAGATCAAAGACAAGGTTATTCGACCAACCATACCAGCTAATGCCTTGTGACTTCCATTTTTAATACTAAAGGGCCAGTGTTGCATCGAGTTTGCTTAGTTCAAGCAAAAAACTGAGCATCAACATGGACATGAAGTCAAAGCAGCTGTGGTAGAACATGAGCTCAGTGTTCCTCTCATTTTACTCATGTTAAATGTTATAATATTGCCAGTGACGTTTGTGAACACTGTCCAGTGTGTCACATTCACAGTCACCTATTTCAGCTAAATCTAGAAAACACATTTGCAGCTTCATTTATAAATATTGTTGGGTGTTTTAGTAAAAAAGAAGCTCACATTTCTTGCACTGTGGTCCACTATAGAAATTTAGAATCCACTTAAGTTCAGGTTTATAAGAAGAGATGTTGAGAGTGATGTTTCATGTGGTTATGTGGTGGTTTTCTGGCTTTGAAAAACCAAAACCATTGTTTGTTGGTTCTTTGTTAAATCAACTGAGGACTTTCTATATAGAACCAGCCTTGAAGCAACACTGGAAACAAAAAATGGGCATCTGTGACCTATGACTCCATCTTCAGACATGAAAGGAACCTCGTACATGAGGTTTACAATATAACTGGTTGTGTCAACAATGGTGAAACTAAATTACAGAAAAATAGAAATAATCTCTATTTATAATGCTCAGAAAAAAATGGGCAATATGTCATCAAAATCAAGTAGCTGATCAATAATTTTAGAATGGGGACAAACTTAAACACTGCTGTCTATATTAGCTGAGGTGGTGCTGGCGAACATTTTTAAATAACCATAACAGTACGCAGTGGTTGGCTTTCCATTTAGTTTCCTGTCTAGTTTGTCCGATTGAGCTGCTTCAAACTGCCAACACAGAGACAAAGAAATTGGTACCAAACAGATGGAAACGTCTGTTTTTAGAGTTGTGAGCAGAAAAGAAAGATTCCTTTTCTTTTGGGTTGGAAAGCACAAACACACTTATGCATTGGATACGTTGCAGTCATTTCCATTGATCACTGTTTCCTCTTTAAAAAGACATTTAGACCATATTGTCTGTGCTCTTTTACCTGATTTTATGCAGTTCATTTATACATTGCTACATTGGTTGCAGAGAACTTCAATGATCAGTAAAACTCAAGCCAAGAGAATAACAGCCAGCAGCACGAGTGCTCAGAAAGTGCAAATTTGACACAGTATTACATGACGCAAAATAATGTCATTGGTCACTGAGAACACACAGTTGCATGCAACTAAAGTGACCTCTATTATTATTTTTCAATTACCCCAAAGCTTTAAAAAGAAAAGTAATTTAAGCAGGTGTAATGGTAAGAAAAAAAAAATGCTAAAATTTTCTCTGTCATCAAACAATTTTAAACACCTACTGTACAGAAGAGCGAATATCTGAAACATGTACAGCTATACAAATAATGTGTATGTTACCCCTTGTGTAATATTAACAGGGAAAATGTGTGTGCAGGACCACTCTTCCCATCAGTTGGGCACTTTAGGCTCAATTCTGAGTGAGGCCTCGTACATGCTTTCTTCATCCAGAACAGAGCTCTTGTCCAGTAGATACTGGGCTACCTAAAATGGATCAAAAGTAAGGAAAGGTTAGGGAAATTTCAATTATTTGTTTATTTTATTTATTTATTTTTTATTCATTGTGTAGTATTAGCCTGCTATGCCCTGAGTCTATCTTAGAGTTGCATATTGTCCTTAAAACTAACATTCATTTAATTTTTTATGATTCAAATCCTTCACATTATATATACAGATAAATGAGACTTTACTTCTATTTATGACATAGTTCATTTTAAGGAGTCACAAGCCAGAACATGATCTTCAGACTCAGTGTTAATTTACCTTTGGTTGCAGGTCAATCTTGTATGCTGTTTGTTGAAACTGCCTAATTTCTCTAATGATATGAGAAATCTAAAAAAAGGAAATAAGAAGAAGAAGAAGAAGAAGAAGAAGGAGGGTGAGGGGAAAAAAAAACAAAACAGGATGTTACTTTCTGGACATGATCATCAAATTTGCACACATTTTCTCACATGACTGATGTATCACACAAGTGACAAGTATCTCACCATCCTCATCTTTGAGAAGTTGACCAAGTTGTCTTCGGTGTAGTTCGGCGTTCCTTCTTCAATGAAAGCCAAGTCAGTGAGGTACATCCCCAGGTAGGGCACACAGGGAGGATCACAGCTGGTGGGGGCAAAAAAAAGGTCTGTTATTCATCTGCATGGCACAATTCCTTTATTAACTGAACTGAACTTACTTCTTCAAAGCCTCTCTCAGATTTTTAAACCTCCCCTCTGAAGACACCAGCTTTTGCAGCTTGTCAATCAATGCTTTTGTCTGGGGGGAAAAAAAAAAGTTGCTTGTGAACATGTTTTAATGACAGTACTGTGCAACTCTAGAAAAACAACATAGAGAGTGTACATAGAGATAGGCACCTGCTTGGAAACCTTGAGCCAGGTTTTCTTGAGGCGGAAAACAGAGCTGCGGTTTAAGGAGGAGGTAATCTCTAGCACAGCATTGTAGTTATGCAAACAGCGGCAGATGTCCGCCACAGCCACCCATTTCTCTATGACTGCTACCCGAGTGACTAAATCATCACACCGCAGGATCTCCGTGGCAATCAGGTTGCTTGTCTTTGAGAGGAAAGAGAGTAGTTTAGACATAGACTGTGTTACATAATCAATTAGATGAGTTGAGCTGCATCTGTTTTTATCTAACATACATCATTGAAGTGCTTTGTTGTTCTCATGATGTACGGTGTCTTCTCATTTTTGTCGTTCTTCATCCAGCCTTGACCAAAGAATTCCCTGTAAAGGGGGAAAAAAGCAAGACACAATCAGACTGAATAATGAGCTTTTCAGATACGTGCTGTGTGTACAGCGGAAATTTTATGGAACTCACTCATATGGGATGTCTTTAAACACCAGGTGGTCCAGCAAAGTCAGCTGCTCTGCAATTTCCAATGCAGAATGGTTCTCAAAAGGCTCAGCCTTCCCCTCTCCAACCTAAAAGATGCAAACAGCCCCAGCATCATTAAGAGCTACACAGAGCATAAATACTCCAAATCAGTTAACTTGATGTCTGTGTAGATTAGGTGATCCATATGTTTAATCTCTTATCCGAGAGCGTTTTGCATTTCTAATTTGAAGGTGGAAAGATTGATGGTTTTAACCTCTTGTTGGGTCACACACATTTATATATAACCATGTAGTTTTAAAACCCAAGCTTAACTGGGTGGTTTTTAATTCTCAAACAAGTTGTAGTTTAAAGTGTAAAAAGGTATATGTAACTGTCCTGGATGAAAGTTATGTATGAACATTGCATGTTAAACCTGGCAAACACACCTAAAACTGACATCTGTATACAGGCAAATTTTACATTCCTCTTCTGTTTTATTGCAATTTACTCATACAAGATAACACTTTTTTTACCCTGGGAACCTGAGTATGTTTAGGTATGTCTTCTTATGTGTATTTCTTTTCTAAAAATGTGGCCAAGGCTAAACAGGTTTATGAAAACTTAATTAAATGCTGAAAAAGGAAAACAGAAATAAATTTATTGTGCTTTGCTTAGATCATCTCTGCTGTGTAGTGCCAGGTGCTTTCCACTAATAATTCAGACACACTTAGTGTTATTTTGCTAAATGGATCCACAATGTGTCATGCCTGCTCCTCCTCCACTAGTGCGCTCATCTTCCCCTGCATACTAATCACTCATTCTGACTACAATACCCATGATTCCTCTGCTTCTGCCATCTTGGATCCCACCTGTGCTCAATCATCATGAGTCTGTGTAGTCTGTTGTTTACCTGATCCTGTACTGGTTTCCTCTGACTATGCTGTATTAAAGCAGCTTAAACTGTTGCCTGCGTTTGTGTCTGCCTTTCCACCGGTCCAGACTAACACAATGTCAATATGAGTCTTTACTTCCCATCCTCTTGTCACGTTTGTGACAAGAGCTTATGGGCACATTTAAATATTTCTGTTACAGCCTTGATTCCCATTACTGTATATAATGTTACCTTTAAATTAAATTTGCATGACCATGACTTTTGAAGTGTGAAAGTTTCAATTTACAAGATTACTAATGTGACTAAAGAGCTCATAGACATTGTTTGTATCTAACAGCATTTATTTATTTACATCCCATAGAGGGTTAACAAAATAAACATAATTTAATTTCATTCCTTAAAATTCCCGTTCAGTAAAACAACACTTTCTCATATCACCATTCTTATACTCAGTTTGGTGAATGTAGTTTCCACTGGAGTACAAACTACTGAGTACACATCGTCTCTGAATTGGTGGACAAAGTGGGGCCACAACACAAACAGCTGCTGCTGACTTCACTCACCAGTTGTGTTACATCTTCTAAGATGATCTGGTTGTCGCCATGATCTTCCTGAGTTAAAGTCCTGACAGAAAGCAAAAGAAAGATCAAACTCTGAAAGATGGGACACATTCAGTGAGCATCAACAAGGCTTTCAACATGAATTTGTATTAAAAAAACCTGGGGATCTTAGATATTTACATTAAAGAGCTAGTTTTATTTTTATCTTAACCAGCTAAAATGAGATTGCATCATCAGTAAATCACTATTTTCTTTAAAAGTACAGAGAAATTGTCCAGTTGCAGGTGGAGAGAGATGGTAACTATTTTAACATATCAAACCAATCATTCAGTTTCATTTGAGCAAAGTACTGGATTATAATATTCTGAAAAAAATGCTTCATCATAACATCATAATATCAGCATTTTTTGTACGTTAAGTGTATACAGTGGCCAATACCTAAAAACAAAGCAGTAAAAAAACAAAAAAACAAAAAAACAACAACAACAACAACAAAAAAAAAAAAAAAAAACGAACAAGACAAAAACACACAAAGGTTTAGAAAACACTATGTTGCAGAAACACAAACTTTTATTAGACACATAATTCAAATTTCTCAAAAGATAATATTTATGTCATGAGTTGAGAAAACAGGTATTTTCACACATATATATATGTGTAGTACACATTACATGTATATGTATGTAATATTTATTAGCAAAGTTGTATTTTCTAAGATTTTTGTACATTTCTGTTCTTTTATGTGTTTTCTGTTGTGTATGTGTTTTGGTGATGATGATTGGAAGTTGTTTTTTACTTTTTCTTTTAAATATAAATATCACCAGTAACAGTAAATAGCTCAACAGATGGTCAGATTCAGGGTTAATGGCTTAATGACCTCGTCAATAACATTTTCTAACAGCAAATTTCTTCTATATTTGGTGTAAATGTCAATGTTCATTCAGTGTTCATTCAGCATTTTTTTCAAATGTTTTCTATGGGGAAATGCTCTCTAGGTAAAGAGTAATACACCTTAATCTCACAACCAAACAGCATACAACAGTACCTGATGATGTTGGCTGCTGCTTTCCTCTCCTGGGTCAACAGCTCAGGGTCATGCATCACCTCTTCAAGAAAGGCAATAACCTTTGTCTTCAGCTCATTGTTACACTCAAAGTCCTGAAAAGACACACACAAAAAAGTACAAATGACTTAATAAAGACTGCAGACTCTTTATGACACTTAAACAGCAGTACTCACCTAATATAACTAATATTAGTGGTGATTTGTTTAATTGATTTCCTTAAAATGCTTTATTTTTTTTAAATAATTGAATATTTCCCAAAGTGGTCCCAAAGATGCAACCTCTGTTATATGTATGTACATTGATGACTGGTGGAGTGAAATGAGTTAAAAATAAATATCTAAACGAAGGTAATGTATCTAAATTGTCCATCAGGATGTGTCCTGAACTGTGTTTACCGGAGAGTGTTTGGACACCCAGTGCCTCAGCACATTCAGGACTCTGTTGGTTGCTGCTCGTCTAATGACAAATTCTTTGTCTCCGTTTCTCTGATCTGTTGGAAAACCTTCAGAAAAAAACAATAAAATCAGTGGCAACAAGGGAAAAACCATTTTCTGAGACCCCACAAGTCTGAAATTGTCACTGACAATTTGCAGTTCTCAGCAGCCGGATTTTGATTAAGGATGATAGTTGTTTACCTGTACTGGCGAGTGACATCCGTCGATATTTTTCCTTGGTAGGGGTGCCTTCATTGGCTCCAGCTGTGGCAATAGCAAAGGCGGAGGCAGCAGACAGGGCACTGCGGTTGTTATCGAGCTCTCGACACGAGGACATGACCATGCCATTGTTGTAGGAGAACAGAGAGAACTCTACAAAAAAAGCACAAATAAGAGCTAAACTTAATGGGCTAAACAGTAAACATTTTCTATATCAGGCATGATTCAAATTTTGAAGAAAGAAACCAAAAACAAACAAACAAAACAAAACCAAATACAAAACCTTTGTAAAATAACTGCATATTACGAGGCTCAGTGGATAAGGCTGCACATTGTTTTTTGTCCTTGCACAAGCCTCCACTAGAGAGCACTACAGACCAACACACCAGTTTCTCCACTCTTTCCTCTACAAGAGGCTTTGATATTCAAGATGGTTGCAGCTAAATATAGCCACCAAATATCAGCATAACAGAGGAATCAACAGATTCTCTGCACTCTGCTGTGTTTGAATCCTGGGAACACAGACAGAGCATAAGCAGATATGAACCTGTCATGCTGCATCGCAATTTTAGTGAATTCCCATGTTCCTGAGCTAGGTTTGCTTTTATAATCTATTGTGCAATTTTGTTCAAAGATTTAGAAGGCATAGATAATCTTGGCTCCAGTGATAAAAGCCTCATTACTGGGGGCGGCAGGGAAAGCACGCTCTTGATATAGTTGCCATGACACAAGTTTCCCTAACACCCACTGAAACCAAGCTTTGGCTTTCCCCACATGCTCATAACCATCAACTGATATGTTATTTTGTTTTACAGTGGCTTGTTTGCCTGTTTAATTATTATTAGCCATTGCAACCAATAGCTAAGTAAGATTATTATTTCATCCCATGAAAAAATTAAGAGTTACAACTTACAGAAATCTAACATCTTGTATGTTTAAACAATGGATGGATATGTTTGTGATTATGTTGCTCTACAAGGTTAGGACACAACGTACCTGAAGAGTTTTTGCACTTGATATTTTTTGGTGTGGTTGGAGACTTGGTAGGTGATGCCTCCGGGTCCCCGTCATCGCTCTGGTTTTGATCATTATCACTTTCTTCTCGTACTGAGAGATCTGTATCATGGCGAACATAAGGTTGTAAACATTTGGTTCATTCAAGAGATTATTGCACTAATTAAACTTGGAGGTAATTGCTTGGAAACCCCTACCTTGTTTACACACAGAGGCATCTTCTACTTTGTCCTTCTTGTCCTCACCTTCATCCGAGATTTTGCTCGTGATAGGACTGGAAACGTAGAGTTTGTTGATGTCTAAAGTGGTCTTGCTGAATGGTGACATGGAAGAATACATGCTTGCATAGCCATTTGAGGAGCAGCTGAGGGCAGCCAGGTCAAGAGCTTTGCCCCCAGTGATGATGGGGATGTTGAGAGAGAGCTTGCGGCGGCGGTTGGGGGATGAGTTCTTGGCAATAGCAAGAGGAGGAGGGGAGGAGAACTTTCTGCTAGCCCTGGGGGAGCTGGGAGTTTCTCCATACAGGAGTTTATTGTTCTGACTGCTGGCAAAGAATAGCTCCAAGGACCTGGACCAAGAGTAGATATATACATTTGATGTTAGTAAAAATTGATGTATTCGTTTGATATTTGGAAAGTATATTTTATGTTTTTAAAAAAAAGCTTTCCAGAGTAAACAACTCCTCTTGAATAATTCATGGTGAACATGTGCAAAACACATCAACCTTTCCATTAGAAACCATCTTACAACCACGTCTCAATATTTTAGAGCAGGATACAGACTGCAGCATTTCAGTAAACCTCTCCCATTCCCTGCCACCCTCCTGTCGACCTCACGGGTTCCCATAAATAGCACAGCGAGTGATAGTGCGCATGGCCACTGCTGACATTAGCAGCCAAGTGTAGGTGCCTTACAGTGACATGACAAGTGCCACGGGAGAGCATACTGCAGGGCGTGGACATGGAGAGCTCTCCCTAATCTGAGCTCCACAGTTGGGTTTTCACTCCAAGCATGGGGTGCATTGAGTTAGTCCCCATTGTGACACCATCAATATCTCCCACTATGGATCTTTTGCAGACAAGGAGAAAGCGAAGTGAGGCAAGGGAAGGGTCCTGTAGTACTGAGAATGGTTGCCATAGAGCCACACATCACATTTGGGCCTTTGCATGCACATACAGTGATCTGAAGTATCACGAAGCATTGCCTAACCAACAAAACAAACCCCTTAAACAAAAACATAAGACTCAAAAGATAATTTGATTTAACACGTATACCACAAACTGCAGATAAAAGATGGATGTAACTATAATGCTTTCCTAACCTTAACTTAGTAGCCTATTGTTATCACCTCATTCTAATTTTTTTTAAACATGTAACAAGGTGATTATAATCAACTGATATCAAGCAAGAATGAATGAATACAAACACAAAAATGAAAAACAGTTGTTTTTACATTGATCTCAATCACTGGTCCATGTTACTTGAACAGAATTGATCACTACAGAGGGACGTTTACTTGTCAGTTTTTACTGGTGCAGCTGCTGTTTTAGTTATCACCACAGAAGGATAACTGGGAATATGCATCTCTAGAACAGCTCCCTGTGAGTCAAAAAGTGATATAAAAAGGTGCCCAGTGTGTGTAATAGTGATGCAAAAGATGTATGTGTTGAGGTGGGAATTTATAAAAGTGTTGAGCTGTAAATAATGGTGCAAGGGATGACCTGACTGAGAAGCAAGAATTGACATCGACTTGGCCATGGGCTCATCACTTACCTGTATCTCCAAACGATTACATTGTATGCTTGACTTCAATTTTAAAACTTAAATAAGTAGGATAATTATACAAACTGTAATATTTGTTGTAAATAATAGCAATTGTCTAAAAAAATGGAAATTAGTTATAATTGCAAAGTAAAATCAGGCATGTAGTCGATGTTCAAATAAAAAATAGCTTCTTTTCTTTATTAATGTATTGAATTTTACACATGTGACCACTTATACTAAATCTACTAATGGGTGTTATTTCAACTGTTTAAAGTGACAGACTCCACAGTCAGTAAAGTACATGGCATGTAGAAAAAATATATAGCAAAAGGCAAAAAAAAATTTCATTTAGTTGCCTTGTTTAGGAGGAATTTTGTTGTAAGAGCTGCACCTGTGTTGTCAAATTGTTAACGTTTTTATAATTTGGTAGTATTTGGTCTGCAACGTAAAAAGATCTTATTGGCTGTCACAGATTAATCTGTGTTATATAAACTATGTTAAACACCTTTTAAAGGCATTATCTATGCAAAAACAGAAATTTAAATACATTATATATATAAATTAGTCTCATATTTGTGCTGAATGGAAAGATTTGGAGGAATGCCACAAAATTCAGGTATGGTTTGTTGTGTATGGAAAGTGCTGTCAGCAAATTTGTAACATTTAAGTCTTAATGTAATACGACTCACCGAGCAGGGATGGCACTGATGGGCTTCTTGTAGATAGTGATGAGTTTATCTAGCACCACATCAGCTGTGGTGAACACGCGATAGGAATGCAGGAATGTATTGAGGAAGTCGATTGAAAGGAAACGGAGATCAGTCAGTCGTTCCAGCAGGCGCTCAACGCTGGCGTAGCGGATTTGCAGCACTTTGCATGAGTTCATCATCTTACTGAATCTGATATCCACATCATCACAGTACAGACTTGAATCTGACCTGGAAAGTATATAAACACAAAAATCGTAGAAAAACAAACAAACAAACAAACAAAACATGAGAAGCAGAAGAAGCTACACACCATTACAGATAAAATATAGCTTACTTGATCATCTGTGGCACTGTAACTTTAGAGTTGTCTTCAAAGGCGTTCATCATCAGGCCATTGCAGCGGATGTTGTCGATGCACTGCAGGACACAGGCGAGGAGATAATAAAGATAAGACAGAAGAAATGTTAGAATTCGGTAATGTAAAAGCTTTGTGCCCGCATCCTCAGCTTCTTGTCTGACTGCAGGAGATCGTGATGTGTGTTGACATGCCTGGCTGATGTCACTGGTCCAAGCAGACTTCTCCTGCCTGGAGGAGGCCACCAGGATGACTGTGAATGACTGGCTGTCCTTTGGCTCCACAACAATCTTGAAGTCCAGGTGCTCCATGTCCTGACCACTCTTGTCTGATTTCGCTTTGAGTTGAGCACAAACACTAGATGTCATTTTCTCCAAAGCCTTAATCAATTATTAAAATATAACACAAACATTTTTATTTTAGGGAATTTTGATAATGTATTGAACTTGATTTGACTGTATATCCTTTGGTGAAAAAAGGGTAATTATTGCATCATCTTTTATTAGTATTTCTCCTCCAAGGTGAGAGCTAAGATTGTCATTGCTGTTTGTGGGCTTTGTCTGTAAGATAATGATTAATTATAGAGAAAATTAATTGAACTTGGTGAAGAGGTAGAACATGGAAGAACCCATTGAACACATTATGTTGGTATCTGCCTTAATTATAGAAAATTAACATTCTGTGATACACTGTACAAAACAAACATTATATAACACCTCAAACATGGTGAATATATTGCATTTTGGTGCAAGCCAGAATATAAATTAACCACTCACACTCATCATCTGTCCCCTCAGGGTCCTCCATAAGTGTGCAGTCTATAAGCGAGACCACTCCGTTCTGAAATTAAAACCAATGTACATTTAGTCTCCTTACACTAGCCTCGGTTAACTTAACAGAATGTGCCCCATGGCATGCCATACATTTACATAACAAAGTTCACCAGTGATCTGAATTTTAGAATAAAAAAATGATCTGCTTTTGAAAATACTGATATAATAAAAATACATTTGTGGTTTAAAAAAATTCTTTGTAGCATCTCTGCTGAGTTAAGAGTTGTATTAATGCATTAATTATATGTATCAAACCCAGTGGAGCGATTTGAAACTAGTGTGAGAATGAAAGACTTTGCTACTAGCAATAAAATCTCCTCTTAAGAAGTGATGACGTTCAAAATGAGGAGCAGCTGTGCAGCCAACTCAGCAGCTCAGATTCACCTTGGTGAGATGAAGTTTTCCTCCAGAACCTCTGGTGCAGATGATTAAATGCTTGGAGAAGAGAAAGCATTGCCTCTCCCCCTCCTTCTTTAGAGAGAGAGAGCCCAGTCGCCCACGGGTGATCTTGCCCTTCTCACTCATTGGCACCTGGATAAGAGACCCTGCATGCAGAAAAATAAACAAATAAATAAAATGTTCAAATAACATGAGAGACAGATAAATATATTGAACAAAAAATAACTTAGGACAAAAGGTTACAAAAAGAGTAATGGATAAGTGGAAAAACAAAATAAATATATGGAGTCCATGTAAGTCACATGAGATACTAAGGATTAAATAAGCTACCATGTATGTGTACCCTCTCTTCGCCCGTTAAAGCCTGTAGGGGACATCTGACATTTACAGTTCCAGATTCATCAGTTGGCTTCAGAAAAGTCTAATTGCATTTGGAAATCAGACTCTTCTTGTTAGTGGTGCGTAGTGTTCCCCTGAGGGTGTCAACCCACACTCCCCCTGCCCCGTCCTCGCAGCCTGTGAGATCATGCTGTCAGACATGATGTGGAGAGACAGGAGATCCCTATTTGTTGTGATCTAAAGTTCAACACTTGAAGGTGGGAGTTACCTTGTCTTACAAATGTCTGACTGGTGTCAAGGAGGACTTCGCAGCCCTCTATGATCATACGCTCTATTGCCAAGTTCTTCCTGATGTTCTCAGTCTCGCTCACCTCATCATGCATTATTCTAAGAAAGAAGACATTTGATTATTGTCATTTATCAAACACAAGTCTTCACCTTCATAAGCAATCAAATTTTGAATGTTTCTGTTTGCAGTTTTTTTTTTTTTTACAAGTAGTGTACTCATTGTCTCGCTTCATTGTTCATTAAAGCAAAAAATAATGAATCCTCTCCTATAACGTCCACACCATATATGTGTTGGTTGAGATGACATACCTGGAAAGCTCCTCCAGTTTAGATTTGGCATAGTCCAGACTGTTTCTTTCTATATGTTCATGCGGTGTGTGAGCAAGAAGCTCATGTAGAGTAAGAATGTAGCGGGGAATCTGGCAAAACAAAGAGTAACAGAGAAGTCACATCCACATGCAAGATGTACACAACATGAACAAAAGCATAATAAAAAGTAGTATTAAATCTACACTCATTGTTAAAATATAAGCTAGATAGCCACAACCAGGTGAAATGACATCTAGTATTAGGTTGGGGAAATATGCATCCCAAGGGAAACATCTATACATGATGTGAAGAATTTGGCTCAGGCTGCGAGAGCATAAAATTAACAACAAAATACGGCTCCAGGCTGCACCTCTGTAGCAGACAAATGAGTATGTTTCTTGTAAATGTTAGTGAGACGAATAACCTGGAACATAGGGTAAGTGAGGAAGGTCTCCAAAGTCCTTTCCTCACAGTCAGGCTTGGCTTCATACTGCTTTAGCAGCTTGTCAAAGTCCCGGTTCTGTTTGCAGTGAGCCAGGATCTGCAGGCTGTATTGGTGGTTTCTCACAAACTCCTGGTAGATGTTCAGCATGGGCAGCAAGATGTCAAAGAGATCAGCTGTGGAGGGATAAGTTCCGAGAAAAATAAGGACACAAAACAGTGGGAACCTGTGGTGTAGCTAAGAAAAAGTTTTGATACATGGAGCAAATATAATAAAAAAGAGGATTCTTACCCAGCACTAATGTTGGCCAACTTGCTATTCTGGCTTTCAGACCCTGGTAAAATATCTGATGTAGGAACATAATGGTTTCACTAAAACAGAAAATATAAAAAACAAAATTAGTGAACTAGTTATTACATTTTTGTCAAAAATCCTGAACATCAGACAAATAAGGAGCCTATAATAATAGTTTTCCTGATACTGAATGAAGTTTGGCTTACACACGTCTTTTTTGTCAAGCCAAAACACATATGGATGATTAAGTGGACCATTTTAAATGGGGAAAAAAAATAGTTTTTGCAGATTACTGGTTTAATTTGGCTGTTTTGTACAAATTAAGAGGTGATTTATTTAAACAAAGCAAATATTCCTTTCATCTACATATTTGAATAAACTGATTAATGTCCAAAAAGAACAATAAATATCCAGACCATATGCATTTGAAAATGACAGCAATATGTCTGTAATTATTAAATACCAGTGTCTGAATCAGGTGCACATGAAATATTTAAATGTCTCAAGAGGTTTGAGTCATCGAATAATCAGTCAAACCAGGATGGGTGCTTCTACATCTGCAGTCTGCCCACATCTGTGTTTTATTTATGGCTCTTTATTACCACTGAATGCACACTGACAGTAACCTATGCCCTAAGCTTCTGCATGTTGAGGCTAGCAACTTATTAAATGGAACTGACGTGTCAGCTGACATTCATATCTTTGTAGTTAAACCTTCTCCCAAATATAAAGTAGTCCCATTTTAAGACCTTTATGACAAATATTATAATATCTCTGCATAAGCAGGAATTATTCAATATTTTTTCCAGGAGCCCTAAATGGAAGACTTGACGTAAGGGAAACAAGGAGGCTAAATAAGCCATGTGCAGTTTTTTCAACATTTTCCAAGGTATTTGTGGCATTTGGTGTCATCTGTATACAGTTTTGTGTTTTATTACAAATTAAGAAACATTATGTTTACTGCACATCTGAACCAATTAAAGTACTTAATAATTTACTATGAATCATGGTACAGGCCTTTGAACATTGTTATACATTTAAAACTAAGCTTTAGGCACTTTGCCCCTTGACAAACAACAATCGATGACCTTTGAAATGATTATGGTCTTTAGAGGAATCAGAAGATGAGCCAACCTGTTAAGAAATATGCTGCTGACATCATCGTGGGTGATGGGTGGCTTCTTGGAGCTGGCGGCCATGCGTAGGGGTCTCAGGAAGTTGTTCACCAGGATATGAAGCTGTTGCACGTACTCTGCCTCTGAATCCAACATGCTGAACACCACCTGGTTCCTCTTCCTCATGCTCTCCGCATGAGGTGAGCGAATATAATCCTGGATGATGGTCTTCCACTTCCTCCTGCAAATCCAGCCTCTCAGAAAGCTCTGGACCTGCAGTGGACCATGCACTGTCAATATCTAAAATATGTGAACTGGAGTAACAACTTGAAACTAAACACTTTACCTTTTTGATCTTCTTGATTTCTGAATCATCTTCGGTAGGGGCAGCTGCAGGGCTGGCATGGATCTTCTCGTTGTCTTTGAGCAGCCCAGCGATCTGACAGGGAAGCAACCGCAAGAAGGACCAATCATTCCCACTTACACACTTGTCTTTCTCTCACTTACTGTAGCAGCATGTAAACAAAGTGAGTAAGTTAACAGGACATGACCTGTGAGTACTGTCATCACAGAAACCTCAGCTTGACAAAATTAGCTGTGTTCACTTGGCTGCCCACTTAATACACTTTCATGACTATGCACACTCAGAATTATAAAGTGATATGTAGCAGGTAAACACTCCTACACGTGTGTTAACAGCAGGTAAATAGGAAGTTGGGAAAAAAAACTTGGAGTTGCATTGAACTGTTTAAATCTAAAGTGTCTCCATTCATTTTGCAGCCACAGAGGGAGTTTATTGTTGCTGCATTTCATAGATGAGATGTGACAAAAAACAGAACTTATGCATATTCACAACTTAATTTGATTTCAAGCATTATATTTGCACATTAAAGTAAAATGACTATTTGATCTGAAGAATACGGCTGGGAACACAGGCCTACTGGAGCCATTGTTTCTAACAGAAAATGCAAATTGGAGAGTGGCTGGCCTGAACACGACTCTCTGTGATGGAGCTGGGCTTTCATTTCTGTCTTTTCACACTAGTTTCTACACGAGACAAACACAACAACAATCAGCATAATCCCTGCTGTTCCTGCTTTTAATTTTAATGCTGGCAGGTTGAGACATGGAAGGGATGTAGACAAATTTTAGAAAGACGTGAGAGTGCAATGGAAGCTGAGGTGGTAATATAGTCTTAATGTGCCATGTCCATTTACTGTAGGTGAGACTTATAATGTGTGTGGCTACGTCACATTTGCTTATATTTTATATGGAAAATCATTTAATCCTTGGCTCGTTAGTACTCAGAGAGAGGACAAAAACCTGGACATTTTATTAGCCCTGGTTCGTATATTGTTTATACTTTAGTAAAAGGAAGTATGTGTATGTAATTGTATACTGGCAGTGCATATTTGTTTCACAAGTTCACAAGTTGATATGATATTTGCACTTCTTATATCCCTGTTTACACAAAGGTTTAACTGTAAAGGATACACAGAAAATAATATTTTTCCCACTGACATTGAATATAAATAAGGAGGTTTTAGCTATTTCATTTGGGACACAGTGCTGGTTTTCATAATTCATATTCCATAATTGAATTGAATTTGCATACAAAAGAAAAAAAAAAAATCATAGTTCAATTCACTCTGAATACAATGAAAGATTGTTAGATTAGTTTTACTATTTACTGTCACAGTTTAACCAAGGAGGATGCCAATATTCAGTCCCTTAAATGTGAGCAAAAACCCCACATCTTGCACACATCATTCTGTCCACTGAGACATTTTGATTTGGAAGAAATTTTAAGGTCCTGCATGCAATTTAACAGAACAAAGACTATTTTTTTTCCATTTGTGATTTACATAACACAGACCTTAATTATATTTGACAGACAGCTGACATCACCGTGTCTGATATCTCCAGATCTTGGTGATTCACACCAAATGAGTGTAAAAGCAAAATATGTATATTTGATTTAAGGTTTCACTAAGATAGTGGTTCAGTTTTTGTGGCAAATTGTGTTCATCTGTGATGGGCAGGGTTCCAACATTACAATTTATTTGTTTAAAATAATCCTTTCTCTTAAGCATAAAAGAAAATTGCAGCGAACATTACCTCTGACTTCAGCCTTTCAATCTCTATTTCCCCATCCTCTATCTGTTGTCGAAGTTGCTTGGCAACAGTTTTCTCAGTCTCCACAATCTGAAGCAGATGAAGATACTTCTGCATGAGAGTCTCATGCTCAGTAGCCAAGTTTCTGTAACTGTAACACAGGACAGAACACAAACAAAACACTCCATCATAACTGAAGTGACCTATTTAATATTTTATAATAGTGTATTCAGTTTAATCTTCCCCAGATGTGTTTTTCATCATATTTCACCCCCCAATTTTTAAACCGTGTCAACACCGTCGACAGACTGAGCACACCAGTCAAAGATTTCTTGCCCTCTACCAACCAGTTCAGTGTCTAATTGACATGTCTGCACATAACACTGATGTGTCTTACCTGGCATGTGATATTGCAGCCACCCATTCATCACAGTCTTTGACATCTTCTGTACGCAACTCAAGTGCCTTTTGGTTTTCATGGGTGAAGCTGACGGTAAAATAGTACTGAAACAAACAGTAGGGAAAGTGTGATGAGTTTCAGGTATAAACAACAAGACTTTCAATAACCTGTGTATGTTCTACACAGAGAAGTGCTGCTTCAGTGAGGCTTCTCCTTTGCTTTGGACTTTGTGTTTTTTTCTGCTGCCTCACTGCTGCAGACATCAAGCGGGTGATTTAAAACCACACAGAGCCTGGGGAAGCCAAATCTTCCTCGCCCACCAGTGCAGTTGATGGAGCACAATGAGGAAGGCCTCCCCCAGCTCAGATCCCGGGATGTCTCTTGTTCCCAGGAGGAAATGTCATAAGACATGGAGGCCAGAGCCAAATACATAACTATGTGATACCTGTTTCCTAGCAACTCATGACCATGGTGAACAGTTGTTCACTGCAGTTTTTTTCAGTATTTTTACACTAGACTAATTGCAACTGGAGAAATTAAACTATTTCTTATTTTAACTAATGCAACTATACATCATACCCTTAGGACTATATCCCACTTGATGTTTAATTTTGTTTTAAAAGATCTTTTTGATATCCAGCAATGCAGAATCTCTTATTATTATTTTCACATAGAACTCAATAATTTTGAAGGGTAACTAACCTGTTTTATATAAAACAAATCCACCTGAGTTTCTCCAAACGGAGACATTTGAATTCTCAGAAGAATCATCTTCAGGTGCAGGAAGTCGGATTAACCATGAATAATGTTTATGTAGCTACTTAAGTGTTGTCATTTAAATACAACTATAAATACATTGCCTAACTTGTCTTCAATAAATAAATAAATAATTAAAAAAAAAGTTAAAGTGCATTGCTAAAGAGCAAAATTACAAAAAAATGGCAAAACTACGACCAGAGATTCCTAACTTTATGGTCATGTTATTTTTGGTATGATTCGTCACCCATATAAAAAAAATGGAAGATGGAGTTTTCTTTTCCACATTAATGTTGTTCATGATGTCAAATTAAGTTTTTTTTTTATGTCAAAAACATTGTCTTATACATTTATCTACACATACAATCTAAAATAATTTTGTTATCTGAACCAAACTCGACTTAAAACAAGAACAAACAACATCAGGAGATAATAGTAGGCTTATGTCTAAAAATGATGTAAAAGCATGTCTTACCACGCCAAGGCTTAAAAAAGCAACAAAAGGCAAAATAAAGTCTAAAGCTGATTAAATGATAGAAGGTTTTAAGATACAATAAACAGAAAAATAATAAAGTGAAAATAGTTATAGCGCTGAAAATCTACTTAGTTACATGTGAAAGTCATACAGTCCTCAAGTGAAAGTACAAAATCAATAAGTACAAAGCAGCAACATTTATTTAAAGTATAAATCAGAAGTAGTTCTCACTTGACCTTGCTGGTTAAATAAAGGTTGAATAAAAATAAATAAATAAAGGTGTAAGTTGGCATAATGTAAAAACTTGTAATATTTCCATGTTTAGGTTAGCATGTTACAAGCTGCTCGACGCAACACAACAGGCCAGGCACGCATCACCTCCATGGATTGGAAGACCAGACGCTGGTAATTTGCTACAAGAGTTTTAACCAGGACTAAGAGATCCTTACACTGGCTTCCAGTCCATCACAAAATAGATTTTAAAACCCTACTGACTGATTACTAATCCCAGAACGGTTTAGGCCTAGAATACATCCATGATATGTTCAGAGAATATAGACCAGGCAGAGCTCTTAGATCCAAAGACTCAGGTCAGCTAGTCCAGACCAGAGTCCAGACTAAACATGGAGAAGCAGCATTTAGCTCTTATGTTGCAAACAAGTGGAACAAACTGCCAGTGGAGATTAAACTTTCCCCAAATGTAGACACTTTTAAATCCAGATTAAAATAATATATTTACTCATGCAGCTATGCATAAAATCTGCACAGTAACTTTTAACTTATCTTTTATTAAATCATTTTAATTTAATGTATGATTTTATTATGATTTTATTGCAAGCTTTGCTGTTTGTTGCCTACTTTTTAATGCTGTCTTTGCACTATCTGTAATTCTTTTAATGTTTTATGTAAAGCACTTTGAATGATCTTGTACATTAAATGCGCTATGCCATAAACTTGCCTTACCTTGCTTTACAAAACTTAATTAAACAAATTGGATGTCTTTAAATATTTTTTCATGTCAAGCATGAGAGGAGAATCACAGGGCTTTAAATTGCATATTATGTATGTGAAACCAACGATGACGACAAAATAAAAATTCCAATGAGTGAATCCCGAAAAAGATTGCATCACTTCTCCCTACGACTTCCACTACTTCTCCAGTCATGTTAAGTGAGACCAATATTTGGCCTGCAGATGTTCAACAGGCACCTACCAACCTGCAACTGATCATTATTCATGGCTTACTGCTCCTGCATCTTCACATTCATTAGGTATTCATTCTACAGTCAAAGAAAATCTATTTCTGGCAGAGACATGCATGTTGTTGAAGTTTCCCCCATGATTTCACTACGAGCACGGTGAATGTCTGGTGTGAGGCGATGCTAAGCAAACTGTCTGCTTCCTGCTTTCTGGCCAAATCTTTGAGAATCATTCCTAAGATAGATACCACAATAATCAGTCATGTCATATTCTTACATATGGTTTATTTGCCCTAATTTGCACAAACAAAGCTCTTTTTGTTAGCCTTCCTGTGCAACGCATGTGAGTGAGTAGTGAGTTACTGATTAGGCATGCTTTGATTCATTGTTCCGTGAGTAGGATAATTCAAATACCTAACTGCTACATGATAAATAGCTCTGGCTTATGGCAGCAAAATTATATTTCTAAAGCATGCAAAAATATGTAGAGCTTCATATTGTAATTATTCTAGATGCATCTACTCTTATTTCAATGTCAGTTTTCGCCTAGCCAACATCTCTCCCCTGAGAGTGTCTTGTTTTAGTGGCACATATTACTCAGATCTTTTGATTTACAGTGCATTATATGGGCAGCCTCTTATATAACTGGCTAAATTACTGCCGTTACCCCGATGAGAGTAAGCTGTCTTTTCTATTATTGGACTCTGACCCTTCTAAGGTATACCTCAAAGAACAAATTTAGCTCAGATAGTGCTCACATTAAAAGGAAAGATGCAACACACTGCCTCTCTACTTTATGTAGCCCGGCCTCTCCCAACTGCATCATTCTTTTGGATGCAAATAACAGTTGCCATAGAAACCTTAGGCTCAAGCGTTATGATTTTCCCACAAAATGCATTTGAGGAAACATCATGTAGAGATTATGGTGAATTGCTAAAATTAGCCACAAGGCCATAAATAGTAGTAGGGATATAAAAAAGGGAGAGATTGTGTTAATCTTAATTGTGTTTTTTTGAGATATTGAGAAGTAAATCTTCAGCAGCATTTCATATCAGGCATGTATTTGTGTACTTTCAACGCTTTCATTGCAAACATACTTCACTGGACAAAGAATTGATGTCAAATATTCAAGATCAGGCATCTATGTGCATTTGTGGATCATTCTTTTCAACAAAAGAAAAACAATCACTGCAGAGTAAACAGCTCTGTGGGAATAATATTTGGAAAACAATGTCAGTCTGATTTGTTTTGGGTGCCTTTAAAGCAACGGTGAGATCACATTAGCCATCATGTTGCATTCTGCTTTGTCAGCACAGGGGCAGCTGTTCACAGGAAGAACCTGGCCTCAGTTTGGATTGCAACCCTACCTACAGAGTCAGGCACAGAGCAGGGAGACAGCAAAGAAGGCTCTCAGTGGAGCATTATGTTCCATGGCTCTGTAGACACAATAACAGTGTTAACAAGCTTGTTAGTCTTTCCTCTCCAAACTGTTGTGTTTGTCACTAAATATGGAGCTAGTGGAATAAAGCAAGATAAAGGTAATGCTTCATTTACAGCATTTATCATTTAAATTTTAAAAAAGTATGTTCTTTATTACTGACAGTGCTCTAACTAGGTTTGGTTGGGACATCACTGACAGAACTCTGAGAGTTAACATGTTGACTGTAATGTAAGTGTAACCTCCAGCAAACTGAATAATTTGAACCAGGTCATCTAGATTAGAGCTGACTGATCATTGCCTCCCTGCTACTTCCCGAGGCTCAACTGCAATTATATAAGTTTGCCACAAGATGGAAGCCATGAGGCCTTAACTTTCTTACCCCCCATGTTTTATTATTGGTGGTGGCAGGTAGGTAGGCTCTATCACTCTCCGCCCCAAAACGTTAGAAATATAATGACTGGAAGTCAAAGGAAAAATTTGTGTCCAACCAATGCAAATCAGTTTGACAGATTCTTAAATACATTTCATTTTCATGCTCAACTGAAAACTACCCTACCAGTTAAAGAGAAGAAGAGGAAGAAGAAGAAATTGGTGCAACATAAAAGACACTGCAGCTCATTGCCAGGGCTGCTGTAATATCATTAGGTGTTGATATTGTTACCTCATCATTAAAGCTATGCATGGATTACATAACGTGCAATACAGCAATCTGAAACCTTATGCTGCATTGGATTTGAGGTCATCGTGCGATGGGATATAGCGCAAATAACCCCTTGTTGAAAATTACAGTTCAGAGACACAGAAGCTAATTTTACATTCGATCTTGCGCATCTTCAGTATTTTAGCAGGATGTTCTAAAAAACAAACAAACAAAAGAAAAACACTAAAGAAAACAACAATAAAAAAGGGAGCGGAGCCTCTGCATATGGTGCATATGCATGCGTGTACTTGTGTGTGGGTACATGCACACTCTCTCCCTACCTGCTTTTCCAAACACTCCTTGGCTGTCAGTGAGGGTTTTGGTGAAGGCGCCCTGTCGCATATGCATCCCTCCAACAGGTATAATCCCGAGGGTCGAGAGCTTGACTCGTTCTCAAAATAAAAAAGCATATTCTGCAACAGGGCAAACCACTTTGTATGCCATTTCGTGTTGTCTGAGCTTTTTTTGCTTAAGCACCCTCTTCTTGTACCATCCTTCTTTGCCAAAAGCCCCAGGTAGGTGACATGACCATCATTAAGTCGTATTCCCTTCTGCATTTTGATGAGGACGCTTCAGCCGCACAAGACGGATCGGTCTTTACATCCTTCTGAAGTCAAATAAAGAAGGACAAGACGTTGACTTTCTGAATGCGGACCTCTAGCAGCAGGCTCATCCAGTCTGTCCGACGCATTCACCGTGCTGGCATTTAAGTAAAAAGAGAGGAACAAACCGAAGAACACAAGTCCAGCATCCTAAAATCTTTTGTCATACTCCGAGCGCATTGAATGTCCTCATTATCCGATCGTGAGAGAGAGAGAGAGAAAGAGAGAGAGAGCGAGAGAGAGAGAGAAAGAAGAGAAAAAAGAGAAAAGGACCGAAAAGCAAACGCAGACGCAAGATGGGAGAAAACGAGGGTTCGAGGTCCGTTTCTCATATGAAATTTCCCGAAACCAGTACGTTTGGTGCTGAGCTAGGCAGAGCTGGGTGAAGTCACATGACGCATGCTGGGGAAAGCAGATTTCAGGACCTTGGAGAGGGACGTCTCAAGATGCTGCAGAAGTTGACTTTCCGTTTTCAGACAACATATAAAAGGGAAATCTAAAAACATAACATACTAAAGAAAGATCAACTTTGATGGACATCATCCGTTTAGAAAGCTGCTGATTCGGACTATTTCACTTTAATTCTCGGGCAGAACTCTGACCTGATCTTTTCACTGAATTCCACACAAGTTCATGCAAAGAAATGATGTAAATACAGTTTAATCAAATCAAATCAAATCAAACTTTATTTATAAAGCACTTTTCATGCTGGGGCAACACAAAGTGCTTTACATGGAAAATCAATTTATGCATATTAAAAACAAAATGAGCCTTTGCATACATCAAAAGAGACCACATAAAAAAATCAGTCTTTCATACAGTTGCACGCACAAACATGCATATATACACACAAAGCAGATACAAACTATACAGATAAACTACTAAAAGAACCTTAAAATCAATCCTGAAATACACAGGAACCAATGCAGCAATTTTAAAACTGGTGTTATGTGTTCCCGCCCTCTGGTCCTCGTCAAAACTCGTGCCGCCGAGTTCTGAAGTAGCTGTAGGTTCAAAATGGACTTTTTGGGTAGACCAGAGAGCAGCGCATTACAGTAATCTAATTTACTAAAAATAAAAGCATGCATCAGCACCTCCATGCTGGCAAGAGGGAGAAACTGGCGGACTCTGGCAATGTTTTTAAGATGATAAAATCCTGTCTTTGTGACATTTCTGATGTGTGGAATGAAATCAAACTCAAAGTCGAAAAGAACACCTAGGTTTTTTTCACACACTTAGAGGGATTGAAATTGAATAGTTTTGGTAAAATGATCTCTCTCTTGTCTTCAGGACCGATAATTAAAACTTCACTTTTGTCCTGATTAAGCTGTAAGAAGTTTTCTGCCATCCATGACTTTAAAATACAGTTTAAAAGGACATTGACTGGCTCCAGGTCATCAGGAGACACAGAGATGTAAAGCTGTGTGTCATCAGCATAGCTGTGAAAATCAATGCCGTGTCTCCTGATAACATCCCCAAGAGGTAACATGTACAAATTATAAAGTATTGGGCCTAAAATTGATCCCTGGGGAACCCCACACGTGACTTCATGGATTTTTGAGGAGCATGTATCCATACTTACAAATAATTTTTGATTTGTGAGATAGGACTAAAACCATTTAAGTACAGTACCTGAGAGACCCACCAGACTTCTGAGCCTGTTCAGTAAAATCTGGTGATCAGCTGTATCAAATGCGGCACTAAGATCCAGTAGAACCAGGACAGAAAGTTTCTAAGTCTAAGTTAGATCTAAGATCAATAACAATTTTTAAAAAGGCCGTCTGTGTACTGTGGTTTGTCCTAAAACCAGACTGATATTTTTCTAAAATATTATGTTTATGCAAAAACTCATGTAATAGCATAAAGACAAGTTTTTTAATAATTTTAATTAAAAACTGTAAATTGGATAAAGGTCGGTAGATATCAAGAATGTCTAGATCTAAATTACTCTTCTTCAGAAGGGCCCTCACCATTGCCGCTTTAAAGGCAGCAGGGAAAACAACTGTCTGAAAAGAGTAATTTACAACATCTAAAAGCTCACACTCAAAGAAACCATAAAATGTTTTTAAAAGTGATGTAGGAATTGGATCTAAAGGCAAGTTGTTGTGTTAAGTCGGGAGAATACTCGAACAAGCATATTTGCATCAACCAGGACAAAACTCTCCAGTGTTTCCTCAGGTAAAAGCAAAGCTTCAGGTCTGCTTAAATCAAAATGTTGTGGAGATAAAAGACAGGATCTAATAACATTGAATTTACTTCAGAAATGGCATTCAAAGTCCTCACATGCAGCATCTGATGCAGGCATGGAAGACTAAAACTTGTATTTATTAAAAGATCTATTGTTTTAAAAAGAAATCTGGGGTTATTCTTGTTTTCTGTAATAAGATTGGAAAAATGAAGTGTTCTGGCTTGTTTAGCTGTTTCATTGTAGGTTTTAAGTGTTTCCTTAAAAATTTCTAAATAAATGATTAATTTTGTTTTCCTCCGTTTCTTCTCTGGTCTCCTGCAATTGAGTTCTTTGATTTGTTCATTCCTTCACGGTGGTGTGGGTTTGGATTTTATCATTTTAGTTTTGAGAGAAGTTACAGCATTGATAGCTGACTTAAGTTTGCTGTTAAAATGATCCACAATAAAATCACACGATGCAGGTAAAATCTGAGCAGGAGTTTGGTTTAAAATTTTAATAAAATTTGCAGCCACTTCAGAAGTAATATATCGTTTCCTCACAGTTCTCACTGAGACCTCCTGTTGGCTAAAAGTGGTGATGTTAAAAAACACACAGTAATGGTCTGACACAGCCAGGCCAACAACAGAGGGCACACCACTGGACAGACCACAGGTTATGACCAGGTCCAGGGTGTGTCTTCCGTTGTGAGTAGGCTGTGTGACATGTTGTTTGAAATCTAAACAGTTTAAAATATTTTTAAAACTCCTCTGCAAGAGCATCAGATCAGTTGTCAATGTGTAGGTTAAAATCACCAGTTAAAAATTTTTACTGTATTTTGAGTGTATTACAGTTAAGTCAGAAAATTCTTGTATAAAGCAGGAGGGATGTTTGGGTGGTCTATAAACAGTCATAGATAAAATAGGTGGGTTGCTAAAAACAAAAGCATGTTATTCAAATGACGAGTAATTATCAAACAACAATATTTTTGCTAAGATCCTCATCCTTTTGATCCTCAAGCAATTGATGCAGTTCCACCCCCTTTTCTGCCTCCCCTGATTGAAAATAAAAAATTAAAATTTGGGGGAGAAGCCTCAGTGAGGATAGCTGGTGTCATGGGGTGGTTGACACAACCAGGACTGGTTCTGAATTGACTGTTCAACTTAAATGCTTTCAGCAGCAGGTGGAGAACGAGCTCGTTTGGATCACCTCCTACACTGATGACATGCATCAGGCATTAGGAGGCGGAGTATATCTAGCTGCTGGCTACAACAGTTCCTTACCAGATCATCAGTTCTCCTGCTTGGCCTGAGACTGCTCCTGGAGAAACTTCTACCTTGTCTGCCGGATCACCTCAGTCTACGCTTGCTTCTGCCTGCCCTTTCGTCCACCTTGTCTGCCGGATCACCTCAGTCTACGCCTGCTTCTGCCAGCCCTTCATCCACCTTGTCTGCCGGATCACCTCAGTCTACGCCTACTTCTGCCTGCCCTTTCGTCCACCTTGTCTGCCGGATCACCTCAGTCTATGCCTGCTTCTGCCTGCCCTGACTGCCACCAATTCCTGGAGGGAGATCTACTGTTGTTAACCGGCGGCTGGTGGATCACCTCCCTGCCTTGGATCTTGGGAGACTAAGTAGGACTGGTTCAGTATTATTATCATTATTATTTCAAGCTCTGTCTTCCTCCTAGGAAATTGTGGGCTTCATTTAACTTTGACTCTCCTTTTCTGACAGAACCCCACCACGCAGTGAAGATTCCCTCCTCTGTTCCGCCGAGCTTGCCAGCTGGTCTATCAATAAAATTGTGTTATTTTGCAGCATGGTGGTTCTGTCTGCTTCCTGGGTCCGATCCCTTCCCTGCACCATGACAACTGGAGCATCAGTATCAAGCTAGGTAAACTTATTATTATTATTATTATTATTATTATTATTATTATTAGTGCTTGTAGCACACAATAAATGTAGACATAGCTTAAGGATTTTTTTTTACATTATCAAAAGTTGCCTTGAATTAATAAGAAAAGTTGGTAATAACAAAATCTGTCAAGTTAATCTCTGACAACAATGAACGTTGAAAATATGATCATAGTGATGCATGGGTAGAAATGTAAAAAAAAAAAAAAAATAGAAAAGAAAGCATCAAGTTGTCAGAGCTGTTTCTTCTGAATTACTTACTAAAATCACTGAAAACCATCTTGGAACAACTTATACTGCATACTAAATCCATGTATGCTTTTATTGGGATGCCAGAAATATAAAACTATATGGTACCTTGAGAGATACATGATTGCCAAACATTATCAATACCAGTTAGCCCCTTAACATGTAATCAAAACAAACAAAAAGGTGAACATTAGAAATTTTTTTTTATATACATATCAAAGAGTTTCTGTCAGCAACATCCGACAACCTGAAATTTCAACACTAAGAGTTCACTTTAAACACAAATGACTGTATATGAAAGAAGCCCAATAGGCAATTACACTTGTACATAGTAAACACTAACCACCACCGATGATAATTACAAGCTAACTGCATGACCCATTCAATCAACAGCTCATAAATTCACAAATTTAATGTTTTAATTTAAATAGTTTCATTGGGTCAATGAAATTTAAAAAAGGAAAAAAAGGAAGGGGTATTTTAGTGGTTTCAAAGCTATATATTACTAACTGTAACTATAAAACAGGTCAAGTACACAGTCAATAGACCTTTTATGGGCACCCAGTTTAATTCGAAGCCCTCTTTTTGACCTGCCGCTGTTAGTCCTCAAGTGACTTTTCAGAGGGGAGATTTGTGTATTCCTTACTACATCTATTTATTTCTCCATCTCCGTTGTTACATTATCCTTTCAGATCTATCATGTCACCCCTCCAGGCTTTGCAGCATCTTCTACTTAAACAAAACCCCAGTTTTCTTCAGTTAGTCATTAGTTACATATTAACAGAATTGTAACCAAATATATCTGTGATCAGTGAAGCTTTGGCTCTAGATGAAAGTGAGTATCAGTTAGGTCAAAACTGATCCAGTGTTCAGTATAAGCAATTACAGAGTCCAGTTTTGAACAGATTTGCATAGACATTCATGTCACAGACTGATAAGACTGTGGTTTTTGTTTTGTGTGCTGTATGAGCCAGGCTGCAGCACAAGACTACTGTTACAAATGTGGAAATATACAGTCCATACTGCTCTCTGGATCACTGAAACTCGACTGAGCAGCGAATATACTAAAAACGATTGGTTTAAAAGTGACGGCTGCTAAAAGGAGTTTGTGTGCATTTAAAGTGATTTGAATCAGCAGTCCTCCAGTGGATTTTATCAAACTGAGACTCAGCACCTTTGCAGGAGAAAATGTCTGGAGGAGGAAGGGGCCAGAGTGCTGTTTACGAGTGTCAATAACAACTGGGGAAACAAGAGGATGTCTGTTCTGATCACATCTTCTGCATGATCATTTGGCACCCCTGGGCAGGTTTTCTATTAGAGAAATTTTTCTGAAAAGCATAAAACCAAACATGAAACATCCTCGTCATAATTTTAAACAAGATTCTGTTCATTAAATAATTATTGTACATATGTAAAGGTTGTGTAACAGTTACAGACCTCAGAGACCTTGGTAGAGCTAATCTTGGCTGTAGATTGTTGTTGATAACCATTGGAAAAGGTGTCTCTAGTGGCCCAGAAAATTTAAATAACTGCAAAGAAAAATTAGACTATATCAAGACATCAAACCACTTTAAGTTGTTTCCTCTTGTCTTCAGTGGTTTAGTCATGAAACTGCAGTCAGCAGCAGCTTTGGGGGTCTGGTTTATATCAGGAAGAAAATAAAAACACTGAAGTACTTACTGAAACCCATTAAAGTGCTTGAATGAGTTTTTGAGTTTGACAATTCAAATCTAAACTGATGCCAGCATCTGTTTTACAGAACCACACCACCTTGAAATCAGTTTAAAAAATTAAATGAAAAGAAATTTAATTTAATTTATTATGTCCCAAAGGGAAACAACAATGTCGTAGAAGGCTTTTTAAAATAAAATAAAATAAAAACAATAATGATAAGAATTTAGTGCCATGTTCTGGAGTGCGATGGCTGCTGTAAGGAATGATCTCCAGTACCTTCTTGTATTGGACTTGACAAAGCCTCACACTGAACACACACTGTTTCTTCACTGTGTTGTGCGGCGGATGTGGGGCATCCTCCACTTTCAGCTGCTTGTGCAGCATTCTTTTCTGGGCAATCAGCTCCAGCGGCTCCAGAGTTATTCCCAGCACAGAACCAGCCTTTTTGATCAGTTTGTTCAGTCTCTTTAAGTCTCCGGTTCTGATGCTGCTGCCCCTGCCAGATGGTTGCAAAGCTTAAAGAAGATATTGAACATCTTGGTGTAGGCATTGAATGATCTTAGCTTTCTTAAGTAGTACAATATTCTTTGTTTCTTCTTGTAAATGGCTTATATGTTGCATTTCCAGTCTAATCTGTTGTCTAGTTGAACTCCAAGATACTTGTATTTCTCCACCTCTCCTCCCTGGATGTAGACAGTGCTTAGTTTACTCTCGTTCTTCCTGAAGTCAACAATCATCTCTTTTGTTTGTGTTTAAGATGAGGTGATTGTTAAAGCACCATCTCACAAATTGATTGAGCAGTTCTTTGTACTCAGCTTCTTGTCCATCACTGATACACCCCACCACTGCAGAGTCATCAGAGTATTTCTGCAGATTACAGGACTCAGAGTTTTATTGGAAGTATGATATGTACACTGTGAAGAGAAATGCTGATAGTACAGTTCCCTGTGGTGCTCCAGTGCTGCTGACCACCATCTCAGACACACAATCTTTCAGCCTCACAAACTGTGGTCTGTTGGGTAACCCTAAATCCAGGTAGTTTTGGATGTATCTACCTGGGATTTATGGGGCTCCTAACATAACAGAGCAGCCAAATTTTATTAAAAGGTCTTTAGAAATCATAAACATGATCCTCACAGTGTTGCCTGGTTGGTCCAGATGAGAGTGAGCTCTCTGAACTCCAAGTCCATTACGATATGCAAAATGGTTCTTTGAAAGGTGTTCACTTGCTTATTGAACTTTGTTCCGAACTCAATCTAATGAAGAACATCTTCAGCTCATTAGCTCTCTCCAGGTTCCCGTCAGTCTGATCCCCCTTTAGCTTGAAGCTGACTACACATTCCTCATGTTCTGCTGGAGCTGACTTTCTAACTTTTTCCTGTAGACTTTCTTGCACTTCATGATCTTTATTTCAAGTTGTTTTTCTGTTATCTTCAATAACTCCCTGTTTCCCTCCCTGAAGGCCTTTTTTTTTTTTTTTTTTTTTTTTTAAGGTTTAGCAACTTTTTCAGGTCACTGGTGATCCAGGTCTTGTTATTTGGAAAGCATCTCACTGTTCTTGATGGGATTATACTCTCCTCACAAAATTTGATATAATCTATCACACACTTAGAAATGTCATCGATGGCCTCAAAGCACCCTCTCAGAACATCCTTAGCTTCATTAGACCAGATTTTAATAGTTTGTGTGATGACTGGTTGCTGCTGAACAACTGGTTTGTAGGTGGAGGTGAGAAGAACCAGATTATGGTTTGATCTTTCTAAAGGAGGTACGGCAGAGAAGACATATGCATTTTTAACAAAGTATGAACTATTAATGAACTCTGTCCCTGGATCTCTGTAGGCTGTGCAGGCTGGATTTTGGGAGGGCTCAATAGCCACATTGTGATGAGCCCCAGAACCAGAGGCAAAAGAGGAGCGATCTCCTCGGCGGTGTAGACCACAGGCGGTGGAGGAGGAGCGATCTCAGTGCCAGGAACCAGAAGCGGGTGGGGAGCTTCTCGACCTGAGACCTCCTCTGGAACATGGACTCGAGCTGGGTGAGGAGCATCTCGACCTGAGATCCCATCTAGAACATGGACTCGAGCTGGGTGAGGAACGTCTTGACCTGAGACCCCCTATGATACATGGACTTGAGCTGGGGCCAACACTGGTGATGTGGACTGTTGATCTAGTAACGGCACTGGGGGAGAAGACCTGGGCAGTGGATTGGGATGCTGAAGAGCTGGGCAAGACTTGGGTTCCGGTGTGGGGAGCTGAGGCACTGGAGCAGATCTGGGCCGGTTTTTTCTGCCTGCTGGGTGCATTTCGGGTCAGATCCTTCTGTCACATGTGGTGGCGGAGGTGAGGACCCAATTGCATGCAGTCAAGGGAGGAGGCAGAATCGGTGCAAGTGACAAGGTTTAATTTCCTAAAACTCAAGACAGGGAACCACACGTGACAGGGAGTATACCACATATAAGGATCTGACAAGAGCAAACTGAAAACCAAGGGCATATATACACAGAGGGAGTAACAAGGAACAGGTGAAGTGAATGAATAATTTGACCAGGTGAACTAATGAGCCAGGAACAGAAAACACAGAGCACATGAGGGAAAACTACAAACTGAAATAAACATGACAAAACCAAAAATCCAAACATGATCTAAACAGAAACTAAACATGACAGACACCAGAATATAAACCAAGATCATGAAACATGACAGAACTCACTCATTGAATCATTGTGCAGAACTTCATAGGCAGTTGGATCATTTAATTTGAGTCAGGTGTGTTGTAGCAGGGACACATTGAAGCCCTGCAGGACTACGGACCTTGCAGGACTGAAATGAGTAGCCCTGCTTTAAACTATTGTCCCGACAGTTGGCAGGAAGACATATTAGTGACATATCACAAATAAATGACCATATAGGGAATTTCTTCCTCCCTCAATGCACATCAGGGCAAATATCATTCTAAAGTGTTTTATTAAGAAGCTACAAAGTCATCTTGAGGAAGTGGGATGGGTGGGGGAAGATGGCACTATTATACACAGCACTGCCAACCATAGGACTCAAGACTAAGATATGACAACTGGCAATAAAATGATAAATTTTGTCACTTCCTGACTAGATTTATGTAATAACACTGGTTGGTTAGGGTTAGAAAAAAATATATCATTGTTTTCTTTATAATAGGCTCTTTATGCCAACCCTACAGAGTAATGGCTCATATTCTTATATTCTCAAAAACATAATTATAGCTAATAATTCCCAGCATAATTACCCTTATGGACATATTTTAAGAGAAGGACAGTTTTGGAACTGCATGGACCCTGTAAGAGAACAGAAGTCACAGTTGTTGTTTAATTGTAGTTCTTTTTACTCATCCACTTACCAGGGTGATGACTGGTAAAAACATTTGTGTTTTGGTCACAAATACATAGTTTGGCTATCACTGATCTCATGTGAATTTGGTTCTATGCCATTTTGTAGATAATAAAGAAATTGTAAAATGTGAAGTATGTGTTAGAAATCAGCGGCATGATGGCCTGCAGCTGTTTTGCTTAAATTTTTATTCTTACATAAATGTGACTTATTATTGGTTTAATTATTTTGTGAAAGAGGGGCAGATTATATAACACTGTCTTCTTTCTGCTTCTTTTCATTCAGGTGTTTCAACATTTTTGTTGTATTGACTGTTTTGTTTTTTTAAGTTCTTGTTAAGAATGAAATAAATATTAAAAAAGAAAAAAATCCAGCTATATCACCAAGTAAATTCAACAGTCAAGAAATGTGCTGATGACAGTAAAACTTTGGCTGCAAAAAGCAAAGGTATGTTTGGAGAAAACATGGTGCAGAATTTCCAGAAAAGAACATTGCTCCATCTGTTAAGCATGGCAATGGATCAGTTATTTTTCTGGCTTGTGTTGCTGCCTGTGTCAAAGAAAAGCATTTCCTTGGCTCACGTGGATACCCATGCAAGACCAAACTGTATTTAAGTCAAAACAGCTCTCATCAAAATGATGATAGTAACCATGTGTAATGTTAGTAGCAATTCACAGTGTTTTAGGTTTTGTCATTTGGCTCTATTCTTGGACCTTTCAGCCCAGCAGCAGCAAAAACCCTACAGAGAGCAACATCAATGAAGGAGCAACATTGATCAAGACAAAGACAATTTACAGTAAAAGTGAGAAGCTGTGGTAGAGCAGGTTGTGAGGCAACTTCAGAAAGTAGGTATTAAAAGAAATGTTTTCAGTTAGATTATAATCTGAAGTAGAATTATTACTGATCATGTTGTAGATGCTAAAATTACATGTTGTGAAACTACTTTGTGACATTCCTGACATCTGCAACAGCCATGCATCACAGTCAGCCTTGTTTGACACTGCGATCAGTGTGTGTTTGTGTGTGTGTGTATGTATGCAAATAGTGACTTCTGCAACAACTCGCAGTGCTGTCAGCGTTCAGCAGAGGATGCTGCTGTGGTGTCGTAGTCCTTCCCCGAGCTGCCTATAAAGGCTCCAGTCCTAATTACATGATCCACACAGCTTCTAATTCGCCATACTCCTCTCAAATGACATTTACTAATTACTCCTTCCTTTTTTTAGAAACAGCTTTCTGGATTTTATCACCCCACCCCCCTCTATGCTCATTGTCATGTTGGAACAAACAACTTGGCTGTTGTGGCAGTCACATCCTATTTGACTAAAAACGAGTAAGAAAACAAACAAACATCTTAAATCCCTTTATAGCATGATGTTACATGAAACAATCTGGTTTAGCAAGAATTAAATAAATTGAAGGAGATGCAGGGGGAAATTTGCAATGCAGTGATGTTGGGTAAATAAGCAGAAGCATCTTTAAAGATCGAAAATAAAGCTGTCATTACATGTTTGCAAAAACATTATCCCGTTTGTAGAAAATGCATAAAAAACATTTATGCAGTTTGCAAGTGTCATGTGTTGTATTGCTGGGGAAAATGTAATATATAAATGAATAACTTGACCTCACCTGTGATAGATTATTGACCTTTCAGGATAGTTTCTACACTTTCTACAAAGTAGCATGTGCAGGTATTAACGTTTCTGGATTCTAATAGGTTTGTTCTGTTTGCTATAATTGCATGATTAACAAAAAAAAAAAAAAAAAAAACAACTTTATTTATGTTGTGTTTGCTATTGTTTATCTCCCTTATTATTACATCTTGAGGCTCAGTTAAACATCTTTACAGTAGCCTCTCAAGCAGACACATTAATGTAAAAAGACTGTAAACAAAATCAGTTTGATCCTGGCATGCTGCAGCTTTTATCCCCTGAAGGTTAGCAACCAGTCAGCTCTGTTCTCCCTGGTTCATTCTTGTGTCAGGACGGCAGCATAACAAAACCTGGTTATATGAATGTATTGTTATAATGTTATCTATGAAGGACCAATAATTTATTTAATGCATTATAATGTGACTTGATTGAAACGAGCTGTGGGTTAGGGTCTTATTTAATTTCAACATGCATTATGGTTGATGTTTAAACTAACCAAAAGGCTCTTTTGTAACATTTGGTGTACTCAAGGGGTTCTTTGAGTGGTCCACAAAATAAAGACTGATTGCATTAATGTTAATTATGATGACTGATAACACTGAAGAGGTGAAAAACCCTGCATGTGTTTTCTACTGTCAGATTAACGCACCTCAGAATGGTGGTCTTTTTCTGTTTGTTTCCATGTTCAACAGACATAGGCAGGTTACTGTACAGCTCAACATGTTTTTGGAACTTTAACTAGAATAGAGACTGGCATGTCTCACTGATGGTCTCCAATCTGGCAGGCAAGCATTTCTCCCACGGCTGCTCCCTCTCAACTCAGACTGATTCTCCTATGTCAAGGCCAGTTAGCTTGCCCGCCACTCACAGTTCATGAGTGGGGGAGTGGTAGACTCTGGACCCGGGAGATGGTGGATACTACTGGTCATGGCACACAAGCTGCAAATGTATATAATACTGCAAGAACTACAGTGTTTGTTGGCTTGTTGTTATTCACTGATGTTATATGTTGTAGGCTGAGACTTCCATAATTTACAACTGTTGTGTAACAGTGCTGAGATGTTACAGTACCTCCTCAGGGCTTTGAGTCTTGATCACATGCAGGAAGTCTGGGTTTGTGCACATACAGATTTTTTTTCTTTTTACTTTTTAAGTGCTAGCTTGAGATCACTGTCCAGTTGTGTAAATTATGAGATGACCACAAAAAAACAACAAACTGTTAACATCCAACATGGCAAACTTATTGAGGCATGTACAGTTTACATGTCAAACACAAGTTCTAGTCATGTCTGTCATATCTGAAATTATGCAGCTTTTTACTCCACATGCATGCTTCTATTTTTGCTGGTGCAGATGAAACAGTGCAGACTGTTTGAGTGCTCTATTTTAGGAGTCAGGCATGAATTATAGAGAGAGTAGCAAACAATGTGTATTGCAATCCCTTTCTGCTGACCTGAGTGAACACCGAGATGGAGTCTGGAAGAGTGTCTGTGATGAGCTACCATGAGCTGCTCTTGGAGTGTTGGTGGGCTGCGTGATGGCAGGATCCCAGCTCTTGGCACTAGCCCAAGCCTTTGTGATTTGTGCTTGCTGCTGCCTACATGGTCACCACCTGGTTGCATCTTCCTCCAGTCTCCTTGGGTTATACACAGTGCATTCAAAGCAGGTCTGTAATTGAATTTCACACGTCACCACTAGCTGCACTGTGTTTTCTGTAAGCAGTGTGGACTGCACCATAAAAAATCTTTATTTGATATGTGGGATTTTGAAGAGGGAAAGTAGATTTCAGCTCCTCTTCACACTTCTCACTTCATCTCATAACATGTCCGAAATGTTTTATTTTGCGGAGCCATTGGATTTGATCGTGTTTTCTTGCTGCTTTTTCACTTTCTAAAGCTTTATGATTTAACCACTTTTTTCAATTTTGCAACTTTATACATGAGGTGGTTTGCTCTCTTTCCATGCTGTACAGCTCCACTCTGGAGACAAATACTCCTCAATGCAGGCCAATTATCAGTCACTGTGAGTACAGACATTAATGCAATGTGGCAGAGCCTGAGAAGCAAAGGCAGGGTGTCTTCCTTCAGCTAATGTGAACTCAGAGGGGACATGTAAACAAGTCCCTGTGTTACATAATCTGTCCCTTCCTCCAAGTTGCATTTTCTTTCTCCTTTGCTCACCCATTTTTTCTCATGTCTCCCATCTCAACACTGACCAGTGCAGAGACTATAGAGTGTTAACATTGTCCACTTCCTCTGCCATCCGCTATGTAGAACTACCCCACAGCCATGCAGGTACATTATCTTCATGGACGTCTTGACATGGTTCCCAGAGGAGGAATCATACAGACAACTTCCGGATGATATTTAGCTAAATTTTTTACTTTTGTCTGCAATTATACCATTTCAAGTACAGGAAACATCATCTCTTTTAAACATCAGTATGCCATCATTGTTTTAATGCACACACGGGATGTTGTATCAGCACGTGGCTCAAATCTGTTCTTTACTTTGTGTCTTATACACTCTAATGATGCCTGTAGACCAGTGGCATATCCAGGAGATTTTCAGTAGAGTGGCCAAAACAAGACATAAGTTAGTGCAGCATGGTCAGTTAGTAGATCCAGGAACATCCACATTGTGTCCTCATAGCCAAAAGATAAGAAAATTCTGTCATCCCTCTCACTTTATTGCTCCACTTTTTAGCTAATGTGTGCTTAAACGGGTGAGTCTGAGATCTTTCCTTTTGTATTATTATTATATTGTCACCTTATGTCATTAATTCAGAATTGGGGTGGCCACAGGGGTAGTGACGAACAAAGAATCACATCAGAAACTGTGAATGAGCTCACAGGGTTATTGCTGATACGGTGTCCATAGAGCTCTGTCGCTGATAAATTAAATCTAAGGATAACAGATGCTGCCAATCAGTGATAGGTTAGTGAGGTCAAATTATGATCCATATGCTGACCTTTTCCAATGCTGCCTCCTTTCAGAGTGCCTATCATCAGGGCTATCAGTAGGAACTAATGAATCTTAATGGTCTGGTCCTGGCAGACTAGCCATCATTGACACAACTGCGTTGTGCTCACTAGGCTCAGGCAAGGTTACACAACTGCTGATGAGTCCTCTCAATCAAAAGACTATAATATCAACTGTTGCAGTGTATCAACAGCACATTCAACACAACTGGCACATCCAACATGACCCTGCTATTAGCTTCTTCACTGTATCCACTGGAAAATATCAAGAATGACATGTTAGTTTGGCTTAGATCATTTCACTAAAAGAACAAAAAAGTAAATTATTATTGTTAATCTGTAGCTTAGTGTGTACAGTTGTTTCTTATCGATCCATTTTCCCCCTATGCCTGCTGTTGTTGTGACCAGGGTTAGAACTGGTAATTTTACATGCTGAGCAGCACCGTTCTGAACTCCTCAATCACTGTGTTGTCATAGATGATTCCTTGTTAAATTTGTAATTTGTTTGTCTTATTTTCTTAATTCTTATAAATCATGAACATGGAGTGTTGTCGCAAAACCAATATTTACATCATGGCAATAGATTAATTACTCATTATTCACTTCTTTATTTATAGCTGATGTAAATGAGGGGGAAAAAACTGCTTGTGCACTTATATCTACAAGTACAGATGGTGGATATCTTTAGCTTTTATCTTCCCTTCAAAATGCAGTTATGAACAAACCTGGACACTTGGGGGAGCTTTTATGTGTCTTCATGTAAATATGCAGGCTCACCAAGGCTTGCACAGAGTGATTGAGTCATGAACCATGAAAATGTCAGCTCATGTTAATAATAATGCTGGATCAAGCATGCTTGATCTCAATGGTTGCACTCCATGCTGTATATGTGGATGGTCAGCATTATAAATCTATTTATGTCACACAGCAAGCGCATGTTTTTCCCCCCCTGATTGTGGCCTTCAGAGTGAAGCTGCAGCGCCAGGATTAATAAGCCTCTCGCAGTCTGCCTCAGTTAGACTCAAAGCTGAGGAAGCTGAGCAGTTGCTGCCTGCAGTGCATAACAACAGTTCCTAATCTGATAGAAATGGACAAGTCAAAGTGAGGGTGTATAACATAATTAAATTCTTTGAAGTTATTTTACAATTTACTATTACAAATCACAGATCTTCAATAAAAAAATACATTTGTGCAGGATTACAAATTATAATGGAATCATCAATTTTAAAGTTTATCTCTGACTGAGCCCATTTGATAAATATATCAAAATGTGGTTTGCTATATCTTCAGGCATGCAGGGGAAGGCAAGTTCAGTCCTCAAAAACTACAGTCCTGCATGTTTTAGATGTTTCCCTGTTCCAACCCACCTGATAAAAATGAGTCTTATCAGAACTTGAAAAGCTGTTGGATCCATTCAATTTTAATCAGGTGTGTTAGAGCAGGGAAACATCTAAAACATGCAAGACTGCAACTCTCTAGGACCAGATGTCCCTGCCTGCCTAACCTAATGCCAAAAAGCTGTTTCTTGAATCCAATGAACAATCCACACATTGAAGACATTCAGCTAAGAAACTGGAACCTTTTTTTTCTAAGATGGAAGACTTTCAAATTATCACCACGTTTTATGTCAATAAACTGATAAAAATGTTCTAACAGAATCAGATATAATTTGCTTTCTCTTAGCAAATAGCAGAGGTTTTACGGTGTGTGAAAAATGCCACCACAGCCTCAAGTAAGACACCTTTACTGCAGAAAAAAAAAAAAAAAAATAACCCCCAAAAAATGGCAGAAATTTACATTGAAAACTGTCATTTCACATCTTATTTATGACATTTTTATCAATTCAGGCTGTATTTTCTCCAACTGTGTTGCAAAAAGCAATGCTACCTCGGTTCACTGGAGATCTCATAGCATTTGGATGCATGCATCTATTTAATTTCAGCCCACACTGTGCACACCCTGCCTGAGGTCTAATTACATTTGCACAGTTCAGAAGTCTTCATTTGTCACCTCTTGAAAGACCTCTCTGACACTGTACGAAAACAGAAAGGATGTGAGAACATTTAAGTATTTAACTGTGATCTGCTGGACTCTGTAATAAGCATAGAAAATTGTTAGGGCATATTTTCCCCAAGCTCAGGGCTAATTATTAGCATGTCTGAGGCTTAAACTCTCACACTCACAATGACACATGCAGTAGAGACCACCTAAGATACAGATGAGCAAAAAAAAAAAGAATAAAATAAAACAGAGAGGGAAGCTCAGTTGACTTCCTCTGTCATTACTCACACCTGCAGTGGGATGCAATCTCCATAGCAACAAGGCTTGGCAACATTGTGCAGAATTGATATCTGAGGTTGTGATCTCTAATACCCTTTTTTCTCCCTTTTTTCTGCAGTATGTTGTGAAAATGCATTTCTCCTTTTTTTTCCAGCCCCTCTCCCCTTTCATCTTCATCTTTAATCTGAATGTTTTCAACCAAGAAATGAGCTCTTTGCTGAATCATCAATCTTTCATCTGGAAGAGATCATTAGAGTGGAACAATCATCCCAAATCAAGCTCACACCCAGGAACAAACCACTGTAATTCTATTTGTCTGCACTTTTAAGTCTCCTGGCTGTCTGGGCGCCAGCAGTGTTTAATTTAATTTAATGAATAATTTGTGTATTATATGGCATTCAGTTAATGCTATTGTAACATCAAAGCTCATGTGCAAAATTTTCTCTAATCACTTTATCAACCTCATGAATATTTTGCTGACCATAGTTTGTAGACAAAGCATTTTAGCAATGCATGTGATGATGCAGGAAACTTTTCTTCCGTGTTTGGCACAAACTGTGCAGATGAACGAATTGAAAAATTCTACTGAACTATTTTGAATTACTTATTTTGTTTTTAAACATTGTGTTCATTTTGGTTTTAGGAATTTTAAGAATTGAAAAATGGTGATGTATTTTTGCACCATCATGTAAATCAAAGCATTTCTACATCAATACGCCATTGGGGGTTTTATTTTCTCTTAAAACGGCTGACACTTCATTTAATCAGCTAAAAGACCATTGTGATGACTGAAAATACAGATTTTCAGGGTAAAAACATACAGATGACATTATAATAAAGAACAACATCTTAGGTGATGTTAGTCCATGAAGAATATTAAAGCTGCTGCTGCAGAGCTCAGGCTCTCAGGGTGGGTTGTCTTACTTTACAATGACCTTGGATATTTCCTTTATGTTGAATTTGTTATCTTCCAGTTTTTTTTCTTCATCCTTTGTAAATATTCATGCTGTAACCTGCATTTGGTTCCCTCAAGAAGTGCAACTTCATCATGTGCTAATAATGAGCCTGGTGGCCACAGTCCCATCAGGATGATGGTCGACTTGATGCTGCCATCTACTGGTTATGCAAGAGGATGTGAATGAAGCATTGAAAGACATTTTATATGTGTTTTTTGGTGAACAACTACAGCTGCACCAGTAATACTGAAAATTTGTAAAAGAACCTTTATAAGCATTAATCAACTTCATGTAATGTTACATTTTTGAGGGTGCTGGCCACATTTATAAGTTAGATGACCTACTGTGCAAATGTGTATAATAGATCATTTGATTCCATGTTAATGTGTTTACATTTAATAGATGTTATATTAAGTGTTGTCTTATACACAAAATATATATGCATGATGGGAGGATTTATGATTGCTGAAAGATGCATCAGTTAACACTGTGTTCTAGTATTTGCTGATAGTTACATCACTGTAAGCATTTTCTCATTAGAAAGGATAGACAGGTTCATAGTTGTTTTTTCTTTTTTTAAAGATGTTTTTTGATGAGTCACCGAGTGTGTAAAAACAGTAAACACTTGAAATCACCACAGTCATAATCATTTATACAAAGTAATGGGTGATGACATAATCATACACTCAAATGTATGTCATGTGTTGTTTTTGACTGGTGAAACTGTACACATATAAGTAATAGCTGAAACTATTACACATCATTTGTCTTCAGGAGCAGCCTGATTTCTTCAGAAAATGACCAGTCATGCTTTTTGATTGAATTAGCTTAAAGGGGCTTGGGATTTTGGAGAATACCTTTAGACGTATCTCATATGTAGGAAAGTGTGCTGATATAAAAACTTAATTTGATAATGATTTTTCAATGTTGACCTTGTTTACTGAAACAGGTGAAGACATTAGCTTCTTCTCTTCATAGCATCTTAAAATGCATACCATTTCCTGTAAAAGCCATTTTGTTGTCATGGACACAGACAGAAAAAAAGTAGGGGGAAAAAAAAAAGGAAAACATCATCTGTGTCCATAGCAACTGAGTCAAGTTTAGTGCTGCCAAAAATGGTTTAGGCAAAAGTCTTCTCAGAGATGTGAGACTGTGTGTGCATGTATGTGTGTGTGCATCTTTCATGACACATCCAGCTGTCAGTAAGCAAATCGAACACACACAAATGCTGCAAAATCACCAAAATCAAATGCATTTAACAGCCTCTTAATGATAACAAATAGAAAAGGTCTGATTTAGTCACGCAACATTCTGTTGGTGATGTAATTAAAGCAGAAACTAAAGCAAAGCCACAGCAAAATCCATCGACTGACAAGATGTTATGAAAGATTGAAATTATTACTGATGCTTAATACTGAGAAATGATTACATGTCTGATGCAGAGTCTTGTGTTAGTGCTCAGTCACAGAAAATAGGCCTCTTTTCCTGCAAACAGAGCAAAGCATCCTCAGGAAGCCTCTAATCCCCTTTAGAAATCTTAGTCAACTACTATAAATAGAAAGCATCATTTGGTGCCCTCTGCTGGAGATTAATTGGAGCCACTGGTGTGTACTGTGCTTTTTGTTGGAGGATCAAGCAACATTGCAGGACTATTCCCAGACAGGTGAGTGCTGGATTCCACGTAAAAGACACTATTTACCTGGCAGTTCTAATTTTATGGCAGTACCAATCAGTTGTTTTTGAGATGCTAAAAACTAGCTTATTTTTTTACTGTGAATACATTTTCCCACATCCTTGACTGCATCATCCTGCTGTCAGCCAGTCCCTAGGCTCCCCCCCTGCTTTCTCACAGGGTTTTATTAGTGGAAATTGCCTGGTCTCTCCAGGAAAAACTTAATAAAGCTTCTACTAAAATGAGTGCCTGTTTTGTTTGCAGAAAAGATAATGCTGTGGTAATTCCTCTTCAGTTTTTGGCCATGATCATCTATGTTTATTTTGCAAAAGGTAATCATGACCCAGGTGGGTGTAGCAAGGATCTAGGACATTCCAATAACCTCTTTGGACCATTTGGGAACACAGACAGGAACTATAACTAGCAATAAGTGGTAGAATTTGGACTTTGAAGAATGATGCTTGGAAAACAATTAATTTACATGTAATTGGGATCACAAAGCTGATAGTTTTCTGTTTTGAATAATATTATGAGAAAAGAGAAAGTGCCACAGAATGATGAAGTTATTTAGATAGAAAAACGTAACAAAAAAAAAAAGGTTATAGATGTTAAAGTATATTAGAATGTAAAAGACTTGAAAATAGAGCCATATGATTATGGTTAATGACTGCAATCATTATATGTCACTTCACGTAACAAGCTCAAGGTCTTAAACTTTAGTCCCACCTTACAAAAAAGTGGGAATAAAACAGAAACACTCTACAAACTTTTTTTTTTTAAAGATTAATAGGATTTTTAAAAGTGTACCACTGAGAATGATGGCATATGAATGGTGTTGTTTCTATGTCAAAAGAAATTTGAAACAGTGATTCTGTAGTTTGTCACCAGAATTATAACACTTTGATTCATAGTACTGCAGCCCTCCAGCATCTCATTAAGAGAGCAATGACCTCTTGTTTAAATAATCTGATCTGTAGCCCTCAGGGCAGGCCTCTGTTTGTGTTAGTGCAACAAAACAACAACCTTTAGAAGATTTTTTATTATCTACAAGTCTACAAGTGAAGAAATGCATTTGTATTTTAGTTATTGTACTAGAATTGATGTTGTTGTAGGCCTGGGGAAGTAAAACCAGAAATAAAACCAGACTAGTGTGAGTGTGTGAGAGACAGAGAGACAAAGACAAAGAAAGTGAATTTGTCTGCATGTGCCTATATTCGTTTGTGCAGACAGCCCTGCCCCTGCCGGTGCTGAATTGTGTGTGTTGGTATGATGGTGCTGCTGACAGTGGGAATGCAGCACAGCTAATCCCAGAGGAGAGCAGGGCACTGCAGAGGAGATGCTTAGCAGATCTCCCCTCATCCGTGTGAATGCTGTTGGCGGCTGGTGTGGAAAAGAAATCCGGAACAGGATCAGAAAGCGAGTCAGCCGTGTTTAATTTGCGCGGGACTTTTCACGCTGAGGGGAGGCAGAGATAACCAGCACCAAAGCATACAGAGACGTCTGCTGTCCTTCCTCTACTAACTGCGTGCCCCAGAAGTGACCATAGATAACAATCAGAAGGGGTCAGGGCATGTCAAATCTTTGTTCATTCACCCTTACTGATCCTGATTTAACAGATTGTGTTGCAGTGACAGATAATGTGCCAACTTTAAAGAGTCTGTTTACAAAACTGAACCCTTTTTGTTTTCCCTTTAGTAGCCTTTGCATTCTTTCTAACACTGTCAGCATGTTCTACTCTTTGAATCTATATAGTAAAACTGAAGTAGCCATTTTTGTAAGTGATGGCTAACATATGTAATATACTCTTTAATACCCAGAAATGAACTAAAATCATCTTGTGGAAAAATCATTACATCTCTATATATGATGTAATCTGTGTGATCACTGTGATTCACTTTTGGAATAATTCAATATACCCACTCAGTGGGTAACAAACAAACAAACACTTACTATGGTATGGAAGCTGAGAGCAGTCGTTATCAGTTATTATTCTCTTTTTGTAGTTGTTAGAGATAACAAATTAATTTTCTTGTTATCTCGAGATAACTAGGAGCATTTTCCCGTGATAACGGGATAATTTATCTCATTATCTTGAGAAAAAAAAAAGTTTTCTTGGTAAAACTTAACTGTCAGACACCTCGCTATTACAGTCTTTGTCCGACTTGATAGAAATAAAATCGGACTATTGATTAGTGATGGCTGTTGCTCGAACTGACGTCTGAGTCTGTTGCTGTACTGAGGCATCCCAGCACAGAACAGCTCTGCTCCCCCGCGGACACTGACAGCCCTGTAGAGCTTCTTCAGAGACAGACTGCTGCATCCAAAGTGTAAAGGTGAGTTTGGAGGAGGTCAGTGATTCTCCCAGCACACCACAAACACACTCAATAAAATCCAATATAATTTATGTACATACTCATGGACCACGAGCAGCTCCAGCCCCCTCGCAACTATGCATTTACATTACATTGCAGTTATTTAGCAGACGCTTTTATCCAAAGCGAGTGACAGTGGTTAGGCAGTACCGATAAGGGTCTTACCTAAGGACCCAACCGGAAGGTGTTAAGATTTGTCACCTGGTTGGTTGTTCTACCAACTGAGCTATCCAGCCAGCATTTGAATAATCTGTTATCTCGAGATAACAAAGTTTGTTTTCTCGAGAAAACAATATAAATGATCCTGTTATCATGTGAAAACTGTAAAAAGAAACATGTGAGCCCGGCCACTCTAGGCTTCCGTACTATGGGTATTACATACCAGTGGTACAAATAACTCAGTTGTCTTCCACACATTTTAATAAGAGTTATTATAGTCACTGAAAAACTTGCTCTACCAAACAGTAGAGCAGGCAGTTAAAGTGTTAGGAATTATCTTTATCAACAATAGACTAAAACAAATGTTTTCTGTACGACATAATCACCCTCGTTCATTGTTGTGAAGGAATTTTGACTCACTCTTCTTTGGCAACTTACTTCTACTCACTGAGATTTGTAGGTGCTCATTCATTAATACCTCTCTTAAAGTGCCACCACATCATTTCAGTCAGGCTGAAGTTTGGACTTTTTCAGTCATTATTTTGTAGTTTGGGATCACGATCCTGTTGCATGATCCAATTTCAACTGATTTTTAGCTGTTTGACAGATGATCAGATTAGACTCTAGAATACTTTTGTATACAGAATTTATGGTTGACTTCTTAGCTATGTTTACATGGAAAATTGAGTTTATCCAATTGAAATCAATCTAATCAGAGATTTCTGCTGACATGTTTACATGGGCGCTAGATAGATTGATCCTATCTGTGGAATTTACATGATGGACAGATTTAATATGACTGTAATGGTTTTACATGCGCAGTGCCTACTAGTTGGGAAGAAGAAGTGTTTTTTTTTTATTTTTATTTGGAACCTTTTGAATACTGAAATGCATAATAATCCTTAACTCGTTCAGTTTCTAACAAAAACGTTGTACCTGCCACAGTCCCGTTTCGTTTTCCTGCCCCCACTGTCATTATGTCACGCATAATGTGGTTCAAGCATGCGCAGAAAAAACAAATGCCACAAATGATTGAAATGAGTGTATGCATGCTTATTTTTTCCTGCTGATTCAGTCTTGAAAAGGTTTAAATCACCCCTCTTAATCAGATTGCAAATTCTTTCCCATCGAGGCCGATCGGATCAGCAGACATGTTTACATTACACATTTTTGTTCTGATTGGATGTTTGATCGGATTAAAAGTTCTCCATGTACAGTAGCTAATGACTGCTAAGTGTCCAGATCCTGGGGCTACAAAACCAGCCCACATCATCACTCATCTACCACCATGCTTGATAATTGTTATGAAGTGTTTCTGTATATTCGGTCCCTTTGGTTTTCACCAAATGTTGCATTGTTCCAGAAGTCTTAATTAAATGCAAAGTTGCAAACCTAAACCTTTCTATAATAATTTTGTTAGAGAAAACATTCCCATACCAGAGAAACCACAAGGGTTCAGCCTTTTTCTGTTTGTTAGGAGCTTTAACATTTAACATGCTAAGATTAACAGCTGTCTTAAATGTTTTACATTGGTGAATTATCTATATCATTGTTTTTTTTTTGTGGGGCTCTAGTGACCTTTATTTAACAGTAGCTCAACAGGAAAGGGGTCAGAAAGAGAGGCAAGGCATGCAGCAAATGGCTCCAGGCTGGGATTTGAACCTGTGCCAGCTGCATTGAGGAGTTGCAGCCTTTGTACAAGGGCAACTGCTAAATCAATTGTTAAAAACCCTTAACTTACTCTGTATATGATACGAAAATAATGAGAAGTTGGTTTTCATGGGTTTGTTTATACAACATTTAATCTTCAATATTCAAAGAAATCACTTTTTACATGTAATCAGTCATGCAAATCAGAATGATCACATATTTTGCTGCTGTTTAATGAAACAGAAAAGTTAACATTTGACTAAAATTAAACATCTTGATTCTAGTCTGAAGTTGTTCCTCTTGTACAACACTGGCTGAGAAATGACTGAGACAGAACAATAATTAGGGAGTGAGAAGATAATCAGGGTATTCACAATGAGCCAGTCAGAGGAAGGACAGCATTGGGGATGAGGTGGGGCCACAGTGGCATAAAACCATGCGATGTGTCCTCAAAGTTAGTTTGTCCACTGGATGCCGATAAATGCTGGACGTATATATGACTGGACAACTGGATGGCGTATTGTTTTTTTATTTATGATGAAGACATGCAGTGCTCAGCTTCCTCTGAGGACGTTTGTGCCAATCAACATTAAATTGTGGACCCAGAATATTTCAATATTTTGTAAGTCCTTGCTGAGGTCATCTGTTGCTTTTTTCTTTTTCTATGCTATTATTCCATTATTTACTGTTATCTTGGTACAAAATACTGTTCAGGTTAATATGTTGTCAAGCACATCTCCTTATCACTTTTCCAGCCCAGCTATTTATCAAATGTTTGTTGGACGGAGAACTGATAAGGGTATGTGTCTGGCATTTACCGTCACTGATAACTGGACACAATATGCTGCCACAAAAGGGGACAAAAGTTGATTATATGGACCAGTAATCAGGACAGGTTTTTCCCAAATCCTAAAGAAATCAAAAAGAATCCTGAATATCTTTGGGCCACATCTGTGACTCACTTAAATTTTTATATTTGTATCAGATTTTTGCTATTTGCTGAAAAACTCTGTGTTTTATTAACGTTTGGGATATTTCTGGTCAATTTAAGTGTTTTTATGAATATCAAAATAGTTTTAATATGAGAAAGATCAATTTACATCAGGGTTTCAATATAAGAATGTGGAATTTGATGAAAAAGACTGTCTGTATCCTACATAATAACAATCTTGTAGAAATCTTTTTTTATACTGTGTTAATTTTTCCTAACCTCTTTTCCTGAGAATGGTTTTTTAACCCTCAATGACTTCAGCTATGGGTGGCAGCATAGACCTGTTTTTTTGTTTTTGTTTTTTTTTGCATGAAATGTTAAACATCAATAAAGTTTTGCTTAACCTTGTGGTGGCATATTGTCAAACCACCCCGTGGATCAGACTTCAAAGGATGAGGCTTATCTGTTACATGTTTTACATTTGTTTTACATGTATGTGTCACGTGTGTCATTTTTAGTTTATATTGTCACTAAGAAAGGCAGCAGAACTGATGTATCTTGATCAGGAGATGTGGAAAATTTGTCTTTCAGGCAAAAACGTCTCTGGACGCTGACTTGAATAATAAAAAGAAGTTTATTACAAAAGTTCAGACATCAAAACAGATTTCTGCAGCAAAATCTGGAGGTCCCAAAGCCAGAACGAAGACCTAAAGACTTAATGTGTCATTCTGTCTTATATAGGGTTTAAACAAAGAAAATTCCTCAGTCCTGTGTCCTCCAATCATAGAGTTTGCCTATAGGATGCTCATTTGCATGGAATGCATGTTCTTGTATCAATCCAGTCTGTGGGACAGAGAACCCCATATGGTAAAGACTTTAAGTGCGTACCATACAAATGCTATGCTTAGATACCTCAGAACAAAATAGTATTTTGAATTATCATATTTCCTGGTGTACAAGCAAGTGTGATCTTAAATGGGATGGATCAACAACTTTAAAAGATTTTGCCTGCTTCCTTTTAGCTGTCTGCCTACCCCACTGCATCCCAGCTCACATTCTGAAGGGTGGGAAACCATTTAGTTGACAATGTATGAATGTATTAGATTAATATTAATGAATTAAAGACATTAAGCTCAAATAATACAAACAAAAATACACAGTACACCACTTAGTGACTCTTTTTAATTTTTTTTTCTACCTTTGTTTAATACATATTTTCTGTAAACACTGGTTAAAATTTTACTACTTGAATATTTCTTTAACTGTGGCCAAACAATGTAATATCACTTAATTTGTGTAAAAATATACCTCACAACAGATTATTTGTTTATAAAACATGTCACACTTTATAAGAGACCCTTTAATTGAATCTTAAAGTAAATATTAAAAACATTTTTTATGTCTTTTTAAAAACCCACAATCTTTAGCTGTTAAAAAATATACTTTGTGTGTCTGTGATTTTTCTTTGCCACAAAGTGAAAAAATTGAATTTTTTTTGCCCTGTGTTAAAGCCATCTGAATCCCAGGCTTACAAATACGCTTTTTTTTAAAAAAAAGCTTACACAATGTTTGGCAGTGATGTTTCTGACTTTAACATCAGAATTTGTGTCTATAAGTAATTTTTACTGATGTGAAACTGCTTCAAATTCACATGTAGCTTACACAGAAGGCTAATTATTTTTTTTATTTCTGATCAAAATTCATTCCTGTCTGAAAAAAAATAAACATTTTTTTATTAGAGAAAGAAAAAAAACTATTGTGAAGCAATGACTTCCTATTTTAGAGTTCTTTTCTACTTGTCAACATAACTCCTCTCAAGATGTATTTTTATATCGTTTTACTGGAAACCTTAAATAAAAATATTTCTGGTGTCAAAGGGAGTCTTTGTGTGCTTGTTTTATGCAACACTAATTTTAGTTTCTATATAAATGTAAGTGGATGATGAAGTTGAAGAACCTTCACTGACCATAACTTTTCTGTTTTTAATTCTCTATACGAAAAGGTTTGAAAAGTTTTTTTACTGAGGTCAGCTAACATTTAATCTACCCCCACAGAAGTGAAAAAAAAAAACACTGTATATTGTCATTAAGGTAATTCAGTCAGACAACTCATGAAATGATGGATAAAAGCTTTATTGAGCTTTGTAGTTTGGCAGTTAGACTCCTGAGCCATAACTCCTTGTGCATGCATGTTTTTTTAATCAATCTAATATTGGAGTGAATGATGAACAATATTTTTCTTTTAACCAGAGCCTACAACTGGATGCTGGGGTGGTGGAGAAACTCAAAACAAAAGGCCATATGCAAAGATCATGGCAGCAGTAGCAAACTGCAAGGATGGAAGTGTGCAGCTGAAATAAACTGCCCAGACTGGATGGGTAGGTTTAATATGTAAAATTAAATCAAATCAAACTTTATTTATAAAGCACTTTTCATGATGGGGCAACACAAAGTGCTTTACATGAAAAAAAATCAATCCATGCATATTAAAAAAAACGAGTCTTTACACACATAGAAAGAGACTACATAACTAAAAAAACAAAAAAACACTCAAAGTATTTCATACAGTTGCATGAACACATATGCATACATACACAAAAAGCAGCCCCCCCCATTCTGCGTAAACATGACTCCCTGATTTCTGTCTCTAAACTAAATGTTGTATAAAACACTAAAAGTGATAAACATCTGACTTGATGCTGCTGTGAGGAAACAATATCATGGGGATCCATCCACACCAGAAGCCAGTCTACCCATTTCCTACAGTGGCCTCCATCATGGCCAACACCCCGATCAGGGCAGACTGGGGCCCATAAGGCTGCAGTGTTGGGCCCCAGTCACCAGGACAAGGGCAAACACTGCAGCAACAACCCCCAGACTGAGCAGGCAAAACCCCCCGGTGTGGAGGATCCCCGTGAGGAAAATACTGGAGTTGAAACAAAGATTAAATAACCTTTATAACAATAAGAACATCTAAGAATAAATAAACAAAATAAATAAATAAATACAGTTAAGTAAAATTAAATGAAAATAAAATAACATGAAATAAAATTAAAAATAAAATTAAGATCAAATAAAATTTAGTTAAAAGCTAAGCTAAAAAGGCGGGTCTTAAGCCTCTTTTTTTGTAGCATGAATGTTTGAAGCCGATCACATGGGATGCAACACAGCAGCTTGAGTTCTCTGCTTAAACTAGTTTACAGGCGTTGACTCATCAATGGGGCAGTTAAGTATGAACGAATGTTTATTTTGAACGTGTTAACATATTACATGGAATTATTACATATTTCATGGAACATTGCTAACCAACACACTCAAAAGAGAGTATGAAGAAGCACAAGTTCTCACTAGAACAAAAAATATTAGTGTTGTCTGCAAATTTTTTATACTTTTGAGAGATCATTTTTATATATTTAAAATAAATAACTTTGGACCCATGACCAACCCCCGGGGGGACGCCAAAGGCAACTTCCAATAATGACGATGTATGTCCTCTTCACAAATTGTTTTCTGTCCCTTAAATAACTTCTCATCAACCCCTATAATCCCAAACTGTTCCAGTTTTTATATTCATATGTCATGATTGATGGTGTATTTACACATAAGCCATTTATGGGATCTTTCATGAGGACTTCCAATGTTGTGCTTTTGCACTAATGAAACAACTCCCTAAAAGTCGGGTATTTTCTTGTTTCTTTTTTGTTGCTGTTGTTGTTTTTACTTTTTTTTTTTTTTCCTAATCTTTATTTTTCTTTTGAAGAAGACAATTCATACAATACATACAGTTCATACAATGTGATCATACAATTAACCAAACCTTACCTAATAATTCCCTTAACTAAAAATCCTAATAATATTCTTTTTTCAAATTTATAAAAAAAAAAAAAAAAAAAAAATTTTTAAGGGTAGTTATAATTTATCCATCTGACTTCTTTTCTTTAAAAAGAGGTGTAAGACAAGGTGATTGTTTAAGCCCATTATTATTTGCTTTAAGTATAGAACCTCTAGCGGAATACATAAGGCAAGACACAAATATCAAGGGAATCTTAGATGAAGGGGGAATAGAAACAAAAATCTCGCTGTTTGCTGATGATATTCTCTTGTTTTTAAGAGATCCAGCCTCAACGCTGCCAACACTAAATATTATTTTGAAAGAATATGGGAATATTTCGGGTTATGTGAACAATGAATCTAAATCAGTAGCTATGGTTATTTCAGGTAATTGTCCATCTGATATAAAAGAAAAGGTGAAATTTAGATGGACAGAAGAGGGATTTAGATATTTGGGCATTTTTATTACACCAGAACCATCATGTTTATTTGAAGCTAATTATATAAAGGTTATAGATGAAATTAGAAATGATATGATAAAATGGGAGATACTCCCCTTGACATTAATGGGACGAATAGAGGTAATAAGGATGAATGTTTTGCCAAGGTGATTGTTCATGTTCCAGTCCCTCCCTATCCTGCTTTCCAAAGAAACTTTTATCAAAATAGACAAAATTATATCCAAATTTATATGGAGAAACAAAAAACCAAGAATAAGGTATACATTACTTCAGAGCCCTAAAGAAAAGGGAGGTTTAAACTTACCTAATATTAAAAAATACTATTGGGCGTCACATCTAAAGGTAGTGAAAATTTGGATGGATAGCAATGAGGAGACAGGATGGAGGGAAATTGAGCAAAATTCATGCCCAAAGATATCTTTAGAATCTTTGCCATTTATAACAAAAGAAATTCAAAATAAAATAAAAATTACAAATGAATGGGTTAAAATAACATTGAAAATATGGAGGACAGTGAAAAGAAAATTAAATATGTCTGGTTCAATCAGCAGGGCTACTAAAATAGTTTTAAATCCAGATTTTATACCCTCAATGGAGGGGGTATATGGGAAATGGGAAGAGAAAGGACTATTATACATTGGACAACTTTTTGAAAATGAACAGATGAAATCCTTTGAGCAATTGAAAAATGAATTTAATTTAACTGCACAAGATTTCTACAAATTTTTACAAATTAGAAATTACCTTAATAAACACAAGGAATGGGAAAATATCCATAAGAAACCAAATGAATTAGAAGAATTGTTAATGAAAAATTTAGGTACTAACAAAAAGGTAATTTCAAAATTGTATAAAGCCCTGCAGATGGAAACAGACAACAACTGGGATATAAGGAATAAATGGGAGAAGGAAAGAAATATAACAATAAAGGAAGAAAGATGGGAGAAATCCTTTAAAGATGGATATAAGATATTGAATAGTATTTCATGGCAAGAATTCGAATGGAAATCTAAAATGCAATACTTTATTGTACCATTAAATAAATCTAAATATAGTAAAAGGTCCGACAAGTGCTGGAGGGGCTGTGGCCAGACAGGAGACTATATACATATATTCTGGGATTGTCCCAGACTTAAAGAATATTGGGAGAATATAAAGAGAGAAATCGAAAGGATTTGTAAGGAAAAAATAAATTTAGAGTTGCAAACATTTTTGCTGGGTATAATACCAAAAACGGTGTCTAGTAAAAATAAGAAAATCGTTCAAATTCTTATCACAATAGCAAAAAAAGCTATAACAGTCTCCTGGCTAAAGCCACAACCTTCTAACAGGGACCTTTGGTGGGAAAGGGTTAAAGATGTAGTGGGAATGGAAAATGTAACAGCAAAGCTACGGTTTAGAGTTAAGAAATTTCAAGAGATATGGGCACCTGTTGTTTTTACTTTTATAACAAGAGTTCTATTAGCATTTTACACACTGATTGATTGTTAAACTCAGTTTTTGCTTTCCAAAAATGATATGAAACTTAGATTTGTAAACAGTCAATAGACTGAGTGCAAATTTCTTATAACCAACAATGAAAAGCTTAATAAAATAAATGCTACTGTTATGAATAACTGCATCTGTCAAAAGCTGTGTGACTTTCATGTGAAGACCCATATAAACCTGCAGACACTAATTACAGTTAACTTACATAATAAAAGTAAAGAAAAATCAAGCCATATTCTGCAGTTTCATTTGTGATTCATCGTCTGAAGCTAAAAGAAAGATTCATGTATATAATTATTAGTATGTCTGTTATTGCAATGGATGTATAAAATGCTAAGTTGGTTAAAAGTCAACATACTTGGTAGACATCTAATACAGTAGTGGCCACAATGTTAAACTGTGTATCTGCAGTTTGAGGTTTCACTTTTCATATTTCTATTGTTAATTATAAGAACCATTCATTTTAAGGCCACTTTGCACAAGAAAATGTTGGAAAATAGTACAGTTTACCTTAAAAAGGCTGCTATGTGGTTCACTACACTTATCCGGACTCCTTTTCCTGTGCATGGAAACACTTGTTCTTTGTCAGTATTTGCTTCATATTTGAGTTCATTTCAAGAGGACTGTCCCAACTTAATCAAAATAGAAAATGAAATATTCTAAAATTTTGTTTTAACATGATTATCACGGAAATGCCATGCTTAGAAATAAATAGGGTTTGATCAGTTTTAAATGCATTGAAAACTAAATTAACTACTGTAATACTTTTCTACATTTACAGTCAATTAGCAGACACTTTTCTCCAAAGCGACTTACATCTGAAGGTGGTTAGGCAGCGGCTTTAAGGGTCTTTATACTGTACTGTAAACAGTGAAGTGTAATTAAAGTTGCAAATCAAAAAGATAAAAATTGAAAAAGAAAAAAAAGGCTTGAATTTTAAAACATGAATTTCTATTTATCTTTTGAACAGCAGAAAACATAATAAAAAAGGGAAATAACTGAAATGGAGCATTATTACAAGATAGTAACTTTATAAAAAGATAACCAGTAAGACTTGTCCTTGTAATGATTGTTAATCGACAATAAGGCTTTTATAAGACTATAGAGGATGGTTATTAACAAATTTGTGATAAATGAAGACCATACATGTTAACAGCAGCATGATAAGAACATTTTTTTAATTAATTCTAAGATAATAATATGTAGTTTTTGAGAAATGTCTTTAACTGTTAGAGTATGTATGATTGAGTTTCTATTTCTTCTTTAATATGATCACTAAGTTTAACTAATGTGGGGTTTTAGGATTATTTACATTTTATTAATTCTTTTTGTTATATTAAAATATATATATAATTTCTGTTATCATGCAAGTTAAACATTATCTGTCTCAAAGACCTGTGTGTAGCACTCAAATGAAAAGTAATCAAGTGCAGAGTTGCAGACTGTTTTAACCAGTCACATCTGGTTTTGGATATATACACTTTTACAGTATCACCAGACATAAATTTAAATTCAGCAGTATAAATAGTCTAATAAAAATGATAATTTAGCCAGTAACAGTAGAAAAAAAAGAAAAGCACATGAATCTGAGATCTAGATAGTGAGTGCAGATGTGTCAGCCAACACAAGGTGGTATTGTTCTACTACTTTTGCATAGCAGCTCATCAGTATATAGAGAAAAAGATGAAGAGAATGTCTTACACATTGAACATAACAATACACCACAAGCCTTATAAAAACTAACGTCTCCAATCAGAATAGATCAATCAATGCAATCAGTTTAATCTAATGCAATGACAGCAAACCATGCTGAATGTGTAAAATCCGCCAAGCCTACCTTAAACCAATCCTTGGAACGGCAAAGACTTTATGTGCACCTAGTTAACCTGTACATCAAGTATTCTCAACCTTTCTTTCTTTTTTGTTTTTTTATTCTTTCTTTTTGGCAAAATCTTGGAAGGAGCAATTTAACAGCTGGATTAAGGTAAACCAAACCTTTTGAAGCAGCTTTTCTAATGTCACTTATTTACTTTTAATTAGTTGGAAGACTATTAGGTAGTTATTTATTTATCTTTTAATACAGTACTGTATTGTAATGTCAGTTTGATGCCATGATGAGCTACAGTAGGTGTAATATTTTTCTAACAGGACAAATGTAGCTTACTTTTTAAAGATCATAGAAAACACAGTGACACAAAGCAAATGATGTGCCTTTGAAGTCTTTCTTGTAACTGCTGTCATTATGAAGACATTATATATTGGAGTTGGGAGGCAGTTATGATTGTGTTTACATTTGCATGACAATAGAAAGTTCATTTCTCTCATTGACCTTCCTCTCATGTCTGAGCCTCCTCTCTCTCTGGCACCTTGGACAGAATAGTTGCCACAAATTATAACTAAACATCTCAGTAAAGTAAACTCAGCTTTTAAAAGGTGATGCTGCCTCTAAATGTCACAGTCATGATTAATAATCTTGTGTTCCAAGATTAATTCCTAGTACGAGCCTTGGAAAACATGAGGTGAGAAGCCATGTTGAAACTGAGAAGGTTTGGCTCATCGTTCCCTATTCTCCTGGTAACTATGGAAACTATGTGTTTTAATCAAGAACTTCATTTGTGAATGTTACGGGATACATTTGTCCTTTTTCACACTTCCAGAAATGTTCATTTCTAAAAACACACTTGTTCACTGATGCCTGGTGTTTGACATAAAGCATCAGATATGTTAAAGAGTTTATCTCCAGGATTTTTTTTCTCAAAGCAATATGAATCAAGAATAGTTTGGATAAACAACAGTGTGTGGCAGCCTTCTCTGTTTTTGAAATAGCTCGTTTCTATCCACATGTACGCTGCATGTTTTAGCTTCTAATTAAAGATTAACCTTTTGATGACGATATGAGGAAAGGTATTGGAAGAGAGGTATTCTGTGAACTGAAATAGTCAATACGTCCAAAGCGCCCTCTTTAATTAGACTCAAAGATGAAAACCCATCACCATGACGACACAATAAAAAGATAGAAGCAAAGGAAGATGGGTTGGTCTACTTCTGTGGGAAGCAGAGAGGGCACTGCATATCACCACACATTTGGCTTTAATTTTGTGATACAATCTCTGCTTCCTTTTAATTACTGCCACTAATTTATTTAGACGTGGTCCTCAGATCAGCTGAGACCACATTGTGACACACACAATGTGCCTTTGAATAGATGGCAGCTCCCCACTGGTCAAAATATGGAACACTTAATGAGATATGATTATGTCCAGGATATTCAAGCGATGATAAATGGACTTCTCATAATTCTATTACAGAGAAAAAGAAGGGAGAGATGAGGCGCACCTTAAATCAAAAGGTTAGCACACCCCCATTATCTCAAACTAACAGCAGACCACCCACTGGTGCTCAGAGCTCCAAGCCACCATCTGCTACCACGTGTTAAGTGTTTACTAAGGCATTAACTGCCTCAGATACTGTGCCACAAAGCAAGTCTTGTCAGATCTGCATCATCTGTGCACAAGCCAACCACAGAGGCAGATCTGACTGATGAGCTTCATTGACACAAAGTGGGTTCAGGGCAGGAGCCCAGCACACTGTGCACGTTGGGACTCGAACGTAGCCATGTGCTTCATATGCAGCTCAGCAGTTACTACGGCTTGACATATGGTGAAGGGACTGTTGACACTAATTGCTGTGAGCCTGACGTCAGGGTCTTACTCACAGGAAGAATCTATGAAGCTGACGATAACGTTGTAATAGTGGAAAATTCATGGCAAGCCAGTGTGATGCTTTATTTTTTGTTAATGTTGCGTAAATAATAAGAGGGATCAATAGAAGACTAGAAATAAACCTATCTGGCTTATTTATCACCTGTATACACTCATTTTGATTTGGGTGTCATTTTAGTTTGCTACCTCTTTACAAAAGTTTCTTTTTTTTTTTTTTTTTTTTTTATTAACCTGTCCTTTCCAGCATCATAGCAAGCAAAATGATAATCTGGTTGCTGTATCATTCTGAACAAATTTGCTCTGCCAAGGGGAGGCCTATAGGTAAGGCTCCTCTTGATAATCTGATTAATTTATTTATTTATTTACTTTGAATCACGGATATGTAATCTTGCTGGACCTGACTGGAGGGGACAGAAGAAGATGGAAAATAGCAAAAAGATGCAAAAGGGAAAGAAGAAAGGAGACAAAAACATGACAGACAGAAGGAAACAACCCTTCAATTCACACCATCACCAGACAACAAACTGTTACACCTGTACATGAACACACCAGAAAATTTCCTACAAAAAAAAAAACAAAAAACAGAGCTGCTAATCATTAAGAGTTTTTAAATAATAACCAAATCAAAAAGACATATCATGAAAGTAGCATAACAGCGACCAGATACTAACTCACAGGATAAATAAAAAGAAGAATTATCTCTTAGTATATAAACCCACTGGACAGCTCAGTGACTGTGTCAGCATGAGGAATAAGGAGTGATCAGTCATGAAGAGTGGTGAGTGAGATCGTGCAAATGCGACCACACCTTTACGGAGGTCAGAGGCAGACCAGGGCAGCCCCGGAGCACGAACCCAAGCTACCCCACCACGAAGACGACTCCAGCCCCACCCGAAGGGCGGCAGAGGAGAGCCCCAGCAAGAGCCCCCCACGGTCTTGGGGCACAGGTCCGAGTGGACCAAGATCGGCAGCCACCGGCCAACATATACTCACATGATATAACACAGGGCATCATGTCCTGATGTAGGAGGGCATAGGCCATCCTTCCACAACAGCTTTGACAGGGAGTTTATTAAACTTCCATCAATACACATGCAGCTCCACAAATGTTGTAAAATTTTGTTTGTATTTCATGACAACAGACAATAAAGTTACAAAGCAATGAAAGAAAAATCTCCCACTGGCCAACAGATAGGGCCTGAGAAAATCACCTGTTCCAGGCTTTGTGATTTACCATATTGACCTTTCAAAAGCTCAAACCATGAATCAATTCACCTTTTTGTCTGCATATACATACACAGAACAGGGGGGCATTTTTCAAACTGTGACACAATCCAGGAAGGAATCACAGAAATGTCACACGTATAATTTCACCAGTGTTAGTGTTTTTTAAAAAAGAGTGTAAGTAATAAGCCAAAGTTTATTTACATGGTAGTGTACATTTTATTTGACGTGGAAGGACTGTGCTGCAAAAAGACTGAGCTGGCATGAAGCCTCAGCTACAACTGTGTAAAAAACATTAAATGAAAAGTATAACAGTACACATCAACTATATTAATACTGACCATGAGTCAAATAATATCAGACAAATAAAAACTGAAGGTTAAACTTAATTTGGACTCCACAAACAGATCACTTTAAAAGCAGAACAAGATGGATCGTGGTTTAATCCCTCTATGAGTTTTTGTTTTTTTTTAGCCGAAAAACACTTAGTGGAGAAAAACCTGGAAAAACCAGCCAATCTGTAGCGACAGCAGTTAATAAAACAGAGGAAATCAGTTATTGCCGCACAACGAAGGAAACTGAATGGAGTCTATATTATAACATCATCAATTTTTTGGATCTTTACATACCAAATAACTGTTTGCTGTTATATTAAGTTGACTATATTGAACTATCAATGAATAATATCAAAAAGTGACTAAATATTGTCCTTTTTTCTGAACTAGCCTACTATAATAATTTGGATATTCTCAGCTGTGAAAAATACAACACAAAATATAACTGCTCATTAAATGAGTAGCTATATTTTCTACTGATGTTCATGAACATGTACTGTTCCAAATTAAATAAACAATCAAGTAATGTACTTTAAATGATACCCTTACATCCGCTTTCCTTTTAATCTATAAAAGAGAAAGTCTAAATATTAAATAACAATTATTGAGAGAGATTAAATCTCTGGAGATTGCTGTGAATGGGTATCTTGGCAACAGCTGAACTGATGACGCCACATGCAACATTGGGAGGTGATACAGGTGAACTTTGCCTGTAACACGGAAAAAAAAAAGTTACAGCCAATAGCCAACAGTGCAAAGATGTCCAGGATCACACCATCAGTCGTGAACAGACGCTGCAATCTCGCCTTTATTCTTGCAGCTCTGTCTGCAGTTTGTCTTCTGTGTGTTCTGACATCTGTAACAAGAGAATATGAAAAATGCTTCTGCATCCATGTATCGGAGAGAAACACAATACTTCAGTCCAGATATTCCAGCTGAGGTTTTGTCACTGCTCATTAGTTTTATTTGCCAGTGATCTCTCATTTTTCATTTCAATCAAGGTAAAAATTATTTATTCTCCTGCTTACTCTACATTTTGCTGCTGTCCTACAGATTTGGTGTCTTTTTAAACTTATTTAGAGTTTGGGTCTTTTTGTAAGCATTTCTGGAGCTTTTAAAAGTTCAAAAAGCTTTTCCCATTTGCAAACATCTTTCCTGTTGGCATGGTTACTAATCTGATATTAAAAGTGCTAGAGCCAACAGAGGGACTCCATTAACAGTGCAACAACAAAAACAGTACAGAAATCAGTGTTTTCATAGACAAAAAAACTCAACAGAAAATCTAATTAAGCTTTTAAGAAAGACACAATATTACCAGAGCTACTACAACAGACTGTACTTGGTGTGGCGTTATTTTATAATCAAATCAATGAAAAGATCTCTTAATCAAAAAATAATTTTTATTCTCTTAGAATTAACCATTTATATCTGCTTGCCATGGGTTCACATACATGGCAGCTGCCATACCATTTTTATTGCAACTATGCTTGGTATTTGAAATAATTTTTATGCTGTCTTTATTAATAGATATGAGTAATTCTTACACGCTGTACCTTTAAAATCTCTTTTTCATGTGTCAAAAGAAGCAGCAGCTCAAATTAGCATCATTAAGCAAAAAAAAATACATGCATGCATGAGGTTATCATAAAAATGAACTTTATAACATCATGACTTAGATAATACTTTTAGACAGTATATGAAATCAGTTTAATCACCACACTGCAAAATCAGATCGCAGAAGAACAAGCAGACCCATACTGGGGGGAATATATATATATATATATATATATATATATATACACATATACATATATGTATATTGTGTGTGTGTGTGTTTGTCAGAACACACAGAAATACTTCAACATACTGTACCAGATTTCCCTGTTTATTATTATGTCTAAAATATTATTTAGATCTTTATTATTCAGCACACACTTACTCATTTCAGAATGTAGCATTATAACATGTTAAATTTTTTTTTTTTTTTTTTTTTTTTAGCTTTTTTACTCCAGTGGTAATAACAACAGTTTATTCCTGCATGACCTGATGCACATCTAAATACTATCCCCGTAGACTCATTGTCACATTCAGCTCCAGCTTCCACTGTGTGTAAAAGTGTATTAGGCAGATCCTCGCCTCCTTGGTAATCCTGTTTTTCTTTGCACCTAATATCTGCAGTAGCATGCATTTCTTTCATACTCTTGAAGCTGTGCACTCTAAAGAATACACTGAAGCTTAAAGACTCCTGGAAAAATGTCTAAAAGGAAATGCAGACTTGCACTCTAAAGCAGTAAAATTAGACTCCCCAGTGTGAATAAAGTCAGGCTAAATGAGTCCATGTCTAATTATCAGAGCAAAATTATAAATTACATTTTGTCATATATGCTTAATCATTTTTGTGCCCTGTGTTAAATGATCAGATATATACAACACATGAGTTCAGCATCTTTTTGACTTCATTTGTGTGTGCTATGATCTAATTTGTCTGATTCCTGCTCCCTGAGGCTGTAGAGTTAAAATATCTGTTGCTATTAGTTGTAAGCAAAGTATGCTGTGTTGATTGTTGTCTTGCATCAGGGAAAAATAACTAAATTTTCCTGTGAACAATGTGTTTAATGTTGCTCAACACAGAAAAACATCTCTGCAGCATATGTGGCAATGACTGTCAGGATTGTGTTATGGTCTTTCTGTGAAAACAGGCTTAATTTGGTTGAGATACTACAACTTCTCATAGGTTTTAAGTGCAGAAACTGACATCGTTCACTAATTTAAACTTCTTATCCTTATTTCACACAGATTGGTTCACATGGAAGTCTTTAGATCTTGCGACAGAATTAAGATCTGATTGGATAGTCATTGTAAAATGACTTAGCAATGAACACTCACATCGTTTTGTGATGTTAGTGTTGAATCAAACTGTGAGTGTAATACCAATACGTTCGAAAACCAAAGGTTTTTACAGTAAAACAAAAAAATAAATGAAAAAGAAAGAGCCATAAAAATCAGTGCAGTCCATTAAAGTTATATAACAGTTCTATAAGTTTGTTTGTGTAACTGCATATGAAATATAAAATCAAATATTTCAATGAATTAACTAAATATTCAATCGCCAGGTTTTATTAGATCCTTGTCAGACATATATTACATAAAGTTAATCAGTTTATTTGCATTTAAACATTCCCACATATCTGACAGTGTTGGAGACAGTCACAATGTGTGCCTTCATTGGCTATTCAGGTGAGATCTGACCTCACAAAAGAGGTAAAACATGAAATCTTCAGTTACATTTATATTACTAAACCTATGCTGGATGGCAGCAGAAAATAATATAACATTTCTGCATGTTTAAGCTGGCTGAAACAATTAAAGATCTCTCTTTTTTTATCTTAAGGTTTCAATAGCAAAAAAACAAAAAACAGCCAGTTTTTTGTCTCCTTCCACTATGCAGCTGCAGATCATATGCTGTGGCAAACATTAAGCATGGTTTTGTCTCTTTCATTTGACTTTGATACTCTAAAAAGTGGTCTAGTGATGCAGCTAATTGTGGTGAAAAAAACAAAAAAGGTTTGGATAAAACAATTATGAGTGCAGATCTGTAAAATGTAACATCACAACTGCTTTGCTGAGATTAATATATTAATGTTGCTGAGTTGGAAGGGCAAAAACAAAAGAAAAACAAAAGTGCAGAATCAATGAATACAATGAGTATCAGAGGAGACTGAAAAATTCGTGGGTTTACATCAATCCTGTAGCACTGCTTTGGGCACTAAAGATAATCAACATGCAAAAGAAGTGAAAAAAGAAAACAAACAAACAAAAAAACAAAACAAAACAAAAACTATCATACAATAGCTGGATTAAGCAGTGTTCTCTTTTTTTAGAAGATTCTACACCCATTTCATTCAAACCTGTGTATGGTGTTTCTTTCTTCATTCACTGTAGAAAATCAACAAACATAAAACATTCATCCAGGGATACTCAGCTGGTTTGCTCTACTATTTTAATGACAAAATTAGACATACATTTGTTGTCTTTTTGCTTCTAATTTAGAAACGTATCGTTGTGATAACAAAGCATGTAATTAAATTGAACTCAGCTTTATTTGTACAGCACAAAGTCCCAACGTCATCTCTTTACAGACAAATCAAACGTATAAATACAGACATTGTCATCCAATTTGTATTAATAGAAGCCAATTCATAATAAATAATAGCCTAGTAATAATTGCATCAAACCTTGAGTTCAATTCAATCCCCCATCCTGAGCAGTCACAGGGCATCAGGTGACAGTGGAGAGGAAAAACTTTCTTTTAACAGGGAGGAAAAACCTCCATCCGAACCCTGCTCAGGGAGCGCAGCCATCTGCCTCAACCATTTGGGGTGGAAAAGACAGGAAAGACAGCCTAATAGAAACTGCAACTTTTAGTCAAGAAGACTTGCTGAGAGAGGAGAAATACAAGTTAATGATGCCAATACTATCATATGTTTATATGGCAAAAATAAAGATCAGAAATATGACAAGGGAAGGAGGTGCTCAGGGCATCATGGGAAGTCCCTCAGAAGTCTAAGCCTATGACAGCATAACTAAGGGATGGCTAATCACCCCTAACTATAAGATTTATCAGAAGAAAGGTTTTAAGAGAGGGTACCTGTCTCCTGAATCCAAACTGGGAGCTGGTTCTATAGGAGAGGGGCCTCATAGCTGAAGGTTCTGCCTCCCATTTGCTCTTAGAGACTCTGGGAACCACAAGTAAACTTCCAGTCTGAGAGTGAAGTGCTCTGTCAAGAATAAATGGAACTATGAGATCTTTTATATACAATTGATGTGCAGAGATATATGTTTGTTTCTTGTTTTTTTCTTGATTTTTTGGAGTGTGCATGCCCTTCAGAGATGTCCCAGGAACAGATTGTGTTGTGAGGCTGTTTTGTCTTGTCTGAAAATGTGGTACTGCATGGTCATCTTCCCTCAGAGACATGATCAGAGCACCGCTTCTCTCTAATGATGCTACTCTGGGCTGACTCACCTCCCAGCTGACAGACAGCACTTTATGAGTTTCTTCAGGATAAACGTCTGCCTTTCCAACCCTTCCACAGCCTCATCTCAAGGGTCAATGACGGCACCGTCCTTTATTTGGTTTATTTATAAATCCTGCGCTTGTGCCTCACTGAGCATCTTCACACACCTGACTGTGCATGGTTGATCATTGATCACGCCAACTCTCTACAAAGAATGAACAGAGTACAACAGCAACACCAGCATGCCATCAAATGTAATGTCTTATCTTCTTATTTATTTGCCAGTCAGCTTACTAAAAAAAAAAAAAAAAAAAAAAAAAAAAACAATAAATAAATAAAAAAAAGACTTTGTGGTCATTGCTCTCATTCTGACATAAAAGTAATGGTAGAACATTTTCAAGCATCTTGAAATCCTTTATTTGGATATGATATTATCAAGACTCAGACCTTTGGAGAAAAAAAGGTAGACATGAAACATGCCAGGACACTAAATAATGCATTACCTTGAAAAAATAATCTGTCGGGTACTGATCTATTTAAGGTACTGTCATAAAATGTATTGCTCATCATTTTCACACAGTTTCTGAAATGACCTCTGATCATACAAATATGGCTGAAAATTAAATTGTCATTCACAAACATGGAGCATACATGTGTCCAGTGTTAAGGAGAAGGAAAGGGGTGGCTGAATAAATTACTGTAGAGGAAAAATGGCCACAAAGATCCATCTTTAGTGAGGCGGAACTGTTTCTAAAACTACAGCTCTTATTAAACTGGTTAAATAGAAAAAAATAAACAAAACACACTAGCACCCACTAACTTTTTTTTTAATTTATTTATTTATTTTTTTATCCAAAGAGAAAGTTATTTAATCAACATTTAGTCCAACATGAAAAGACAGCTGTTGTGAAAGGTTTTATTAACCATCTTAATGTATGGTGGCCCAGAAGTGTCACAACATTACTCTCCACAATTAGCCACAACACAAAAAATACAATGCAAATTACATGTACTGGCATGTAATTCTAAAACATTAAACAAACAAGCAGAAATACAATTAAACTAAATAATATTATAGCTGCTAATGCTTAATTGGGTGTCATTTACATAAGTCACAAGTGTTAAATCAGGAGTGTCCATCTCTGGTCCTCGAGCGCTGTGATCCTGTAGGGTTTAGTTGTTTCCCTGCTCCAAAACACTCGACTCAAATAAAATGGATCCAACAACTTCTTGTCAACTTTTGCACAAAGACCTATTAATTTCAGTCAGGTGTGTTGGAGCAGGGAAACTTTGTTATAAAATAAAAAATTTTAAATTAATTAAACTTTCAAATATATAAACACAATACATTTAGGTACAAAAACAGGTAAAATTATTCCTCTGAATTTGTGTCTTTACTACATTATTTTCTTCTTTCCAATGACCCCATTCAGTTCTATCCAACCTCCCTTGTGGTTTGTGCTCTCTAGTTGGCTGTCCTGGATTGGGTATCACATAAATCATCCCTAAAAATAACCAAATATTCTTTTTAAGATTCCTCTTGTTGCTGTGGTCAGCTTGAATCTAATCCACCCAGATGGATGAAAAGGATAAAATTGGTTTATTTTTGATACCTTTATGATTTTGAACTTTATTCCCATGTTCATTTTATTCTGTAGTTTATTCATTTGATTCTTCAACAAAGTATTGTATGCAGAGAGGAGTTGTGAATCTGCACCAGAAGAACATGGGACATAAATACTGAGGCATTTGGGCTTTAAATGAGCTATTAAATCAATAGCATCAGTGGAAGCAGCAGGAGTACCAGGAAATCAGCATGGCTACTTACATATTTATTTAGGACACATCCCTTCCATCTGTTCTGTGTAGCAGAAGCAGAGGCATCCTAAAATGCAGAAACAGACACAACTGCAGAGGTGCAACACTTTGACACAGATTTTTAGCTAAAATGCTGAAAGTTCCACAACCAGCTATGCAGCACAAGACTACTGTACCTAATATTTGTTGAGCAGACTTTACAAATGCTTAGTTTTTATGTCCAATTTTTCTTTGTTCTTATAAAATCCACACATTTTCTTGGTTTTACACTTCAGATCTGATGGTGCATTGTCAAATGTGTAAGACATATTGTTTATGATTTTAGCTTGCAAGCAATCCAACGTAGCTTGAATCAAATCAGCTGGACTGGGTTTAGTTTCTCGAAGATGTCTCACTCTCATCCTGTAGACTCCCCAGAGGGTTATATTTATTTTTATCAGCCATTTTTTTCTAAAGACGATTCTGCATATTATGGCTTTAATCAATGCTGCAAAAAGACTTGATAAAGACAAAAAAATGTAACCAAATCAGGAGTTTTATTTGTTTCTTCATCATTATTGGCTGCTTAACTTCAGTTATTATATCAGGTGGCTTTTATATCCTCTTCATAAAACTGTTTGGACAAACAAATATTATCACCCAAGTAGGCAATAAGTGAGATGATACATGAGAACAGTGTCAATGTAGAACAACATATAGAACAACATACAAAAATAGATTGCATGCTGCATTCACTTGCACTCAGGCATCTGAGATCAGTCTCGAAAATAATTCTCATTAACTAAAAATAAATTTGTTTTTCTGTTTTTCTGTATTGTAACAGTAACTTAAACTGTAGCTACTTTGCTATCATATTAAATAGTCTGTAAATTATAGTTACATAGCAAATCCCATTTTAACCCATGAACACATCTAACAACAACAATGAAGGACAGGCAACTTTATTATTATTATTATTATTATTATTATTATTATTATTATTATTATTATTTTAACATTAAGTGAATAGTGACGTGAAACAAATAACTCCTATGAGGTCTTTTTGGCTTGTGCTTGCTTTTGTTGTGAGAAGTGGTGTTTTTCTGTCCCCCAATCCTCAGTTTGGTTCTATGGGCCCATAGTGTACCGTAGCATATCAATCCAACCCTTGCCACTCAGTGGAAATGGAGCATATGAGATCTACACATTCACTTGAATACAAAGAATTAGTTATTAGAGTTATTACTGCGTAAGTGAAAAGTGTGACCCTCATATGCTTGAACATGCATGCTTGTGCAGATATTTTGGATCAAGCTATAGAAATAATCCATTTAATATTATCTTCTGTGTTCAGCAATGTGCTGCATCACCTCATATGAAACTCTTTATCCTCCTGCACGGATCAGATCTGTTGCTGTGATATCACAGCTGCTGCAGATTATGCTTTCCGACTATTTTGTTGAAACATACTCAAACAATGAAATACGCTGTGAACCCTTTGATCAGCACTAATGAAATCAGGTTCCCCCTCAATTCAGCATTCATTGTGTCCGGCTGAATAGAAAACAGCATCGCAGCTTGAGCCAAAGGACAACAACACACAGCTAATGTGTTACCAACAATCAAAGAACCATGAAAAAAAAAGATCATGAAAACAGATTTTTCTCAAATGAAATTGATTTGAATCGATTGAGGATAGTTTTTAACGGAAAAACTGTTACTGGTAAAAGATAGTGATAAAGACACATTTGTTTGCCTCAAACCTCATGTGAGGAGGAGGCACAACAGAAAAGAAGATGAGAAACATGAGTCACCATGTTGTGATACTGACACAGTCGTGTCATGGATAGCCAGCCAGCAGCATTCTGGGTGTCTCCAACTCCTCGGGATGGGTGCCATCAGAAATGTGGCTCAAAGGAAAAAGAATTAGAAATCCTCAAACATACAGTCCTTGTAAATGTTTTAATGTTAATCATTACTTATCAAGAACATAATGGTAGAATAAACACAACTAAAATGTTGATGACATTTGTAAAGAAGAGAGTACCGCTTCCAGTTTACACTTCACCTTGAAGCTGGTTCTGAGGGTTGAAGCAAAGATGAGGTTAATCAAACACCTCCCTTGACTGACCCAGCAGAATGAAGTGCTGCCCAGGCTTAGCTCTACACTGAGCTGATAGAAAGACTTTAAATGGACAGAGGCATTTACCTCGGAAAGCCTTTCAAACCAAGGCATAGTGCTGTCATTCCACCACAGAAGATATTGTTCTTAAAAAATGCCAGCTGGAGTGCTGTCTGCAAGTTTAGAGCCAAAGTCAACTGACTGCACACAAATGTTGGGGGAGCCCGGCGTAATGGACATGACAAACAACAATTCATCTTCTGTCTGCTCAAAGACTGAGTCATTAAAACATGGAGGTCCCTGTTCCTGTTATTTGATATTAAAAATGGATCAAATGACTAAGTGTAAAGTAAGATAATTTGCAGTTCATCTCTACAACATTCTGGATCATTTTGGTCGTGTTATGTATGAACCAACTGCACAAACTAAAAAAAAGTGGCATAACGCCTTTTATGACTCCAGAGGGAGCTGCATGCAAAGGTTGACGGCTGTTATAGGCTGAAGATTGCAAGTGAAAATGATCTTTGGATGTAAAAATAGAAGAGTATTCATCCATAACTCATATTTAACACATTTTCAATGCAAGAACTTGTAGTTCAGGTGCATTCTGGGTAGTTATAGATACCAGATTTTGATGGAGTGGAAGAATATGTGGCATAAAAAGAATAATGTAACTGTTAATTGTGAGTCTGTCAGAGAGTAATGCTAAATCATTGAGATGCTCACTTTCCATCTATTTGAAGATGTATTAGCTGTTAACTGAGAATCAGCATCTGCTGTTTTACAGGGGAAAATGAATCATGAAGACATTTTAGTTTTACATCAAGTCTAACTGTTCTGCAACTCTCTTGCCTCATATATCAATGCTTCATGGTTATTGTGCACCATCTGATCTCACAGGAAGGTGCATCAGTACCAAATATTATACATCTAACTAAATTCCAATTCTTGGCACTTTTCAAAACTGTGATTACTACCAGTTAATTATGCTTTAATGCACTCACTGCCCTAAACTGATGGAAGACACAGAAAGATGCTGGTACTATTCTGGTCTGAATCCCAGGCTGCTGTGTCTACTCAGAGTGGTGATCTCCCTCTGGGATGTAGAGTGCTGTGAGGCAAAGATAACTGGTTCTTATCTTGATCTGCTCAGTCAGGTATGAGAGCTCCTTGCCCAGGGGAACACCAGCAACAATCCTCTCAAGCGCAGGCGGAAACAGAAAGTAGATGAATTTTCCTTCCCCTTTACTGGTCGCTGTTTGTTTTAATTATGTCGATTATATAGAGTTTTTGCTTACAGACCTTATCACTGCGGAGGCGTATCATTGTCATGCCTATTTTGAACTGAAATCAGACAGGAAAAGGGATTACAAACCAGCAGAGCTGTGATTCAAGCTGAGAGCGCCTCGCTCACTCTGCCTCCTGTTGGAAACTCTGATACAAGTCCTGCCTGATCTGTGTGTGCAAACAGCAGGACACAAACACAGGCAGCTCAGCCAAGTGTGTCAGCTAAATCAGTCTGATTTAGATAGTGAGACATAAACAGGTGATACTATGCTTTCAGTCTCATGAAACTGATTGATCTATTGCTTTTGCGGCTTCTTATTTGCAAGTACATGCAACGAATTAAAGAAGAAAAAAACTCATGGGGATGAGATATTTGGTTCACTGCCTGCTGAGTGATGTGGCTATGGCTGACTCTGGGCTGATGTCAAATCCGGACATTTGCTATTGACAATTTTCTGAAGGTAGTTACATCATAATTCTGCTTGTTTTAAATATTTAGGGCCAAATACTTGCTAAATTAAAGCATTTCCGATCATTCTCAACTGTAATTAGTGGTGCTAAATAGCTAACGTTAGCATACAGTACATGAGGTTACCTGCGGGTTATCACAAGGAATGATTGTCAGACCATTACTTTTCAGTTTGTTCTCACTTCTCCAGGGCAATCTAATCAGGAGGAATGACATCTCTTTCCATAGCAATGACATTCACATAGTTTTTTTTTTAACTCTATGTGATAAAGAAGGCTAACAGTTTGATCACTGGCTTCCAAAATCCACAATCATCCAAGATACTGAATCCCATATTGGTCTAATGTATCATCAGTTTATTAAATTTTATAGTAAAGAATCACACTCATAGAAAAAGAGTTGTTTGTGAATGAGTGAATTTGGCTGTAACTGTACAGTCCTTTGAGGGATCCATACTGTAAGACTGGAATGGGACTATAGTATAAATGAAAATCCATTGCGTCTTTGTGCCCACCTCATAATAACACCAGCAAATTGATTTACTTGTTAATCTTGTGTGAGTATAACAAAGTATATCAAAGTTTTTACAGCTCAGCTGAGATAAAACTGTGGCACTGATCACTGTACTGAGAAACAGACTGAGAAACAAATCATCACTTACTTACACTCAACCTAAACCAAGATGTAAGAGTGACTCATAACTCAGGCGTGGGGTGTCACAAAAACAACATTTTATCAATTTTGGCATATCTTCAAAGTGAGGCCTTTCTACTGTCAGTAGAGTAAAAAATGATCAACAAGTTATTCTGTTCAAATGACCTGCTGTTTGGTTCATCCTTGCTCTTCTCCCCCTTGTAAATGGTGACACATAGCAAAATTGACATTACATTGGCTGATGCTTTTGTGTTGTTTTGTCCAGACATGCACCTTGAGATTTTTGTAACCAGACATATGCAGCATGAGCTGCAAGGAAGAGTGTGTGAAGGGACGCCTTTCTGCAGGCTTCTGTAAAACCCATAAAAATCCCAAAACGAACATCTAAATCTGTACACTGCTTTTAAGCAAGGCAGTTTAAAGATTCTTTCAGAGCTATTCCTGCAGCGTTGTGAAGCTTTTTTCTCGGTAGCAACACAACTATTGTTTACAAAGATAACTGCAATGGGTCCAAGGTGCCTACAGCGCTGGTATAATAGTGGTGATGAGTTAATATCACCAATCGCTCACACGATGTACAAACTGGTGAACATAATTACATCTTAAAGTAGCACTATGTAACTCTCCAACCTTAAAACTCTGTGTTTCTAATGCATTTGATGCCACAGTGACATTTTTTATGTACATTACTGGAGCTGTTTTTGCCCAGGTTGCATCACGAAACAGCTGATTTTTGATTAACGCACGTCACACACCAGCAACTGAATATCAACACAGTGGCCGTTTTGAACTTGTAACGGGGCTGATTCATCAAAGATACCCAAGAGGACATCACTGGAGGAAGAGAGGAAAAGAAAGAGAGAAAGGGGCAGAGCAAGAGATAAGACAAGAGTCAACATTGGATTGACTTTTACTCACTGAGAGCTGAGAGTCCAGCTAGGATGCAAAATGGACCGAATTAGCTGCTGTTAGGTGGTGCATCACAGAGGAAATCTACCTGTAGTGCTTCTTTAGGATAAAAAAAAGGAGTAAATGGCTTTTTCTGGCTTTTTTTTGAGCTTTTTGTTAGTTTCTCACCAGTTTTCCTGTGTTTATCCAGCTCATTACTACCCATCTATATATATTTTCCCTCTAGTTTAACTTTATGTCACCAGCTTGTCTTTATGCTCTTCATAGTTTTGATTTCTTGCCACTGCTTGAAGTCCAAGCATTCCTCTGTTTGGATATTTGTTCTTTGTGTTCCCCTGACTTTCTTTGAATTTACTTGCGGATTTTTGCAACCCAAGGAAAACTACAAAGACAATATGGTCCAATGTTGCATTTTCCCAACAACACAAATATGTACAATGTTGACATGACTTCCTCTTGAGTATTTGTTTTCTTTGCTTTCACAGAAGAACTGTGTCTTCATGTTTGTTTAAACATTTGCAATTATTGTACCTTTGTAGGTTTTGATGGGTCATACCAATGGCTGTATAAACAAACCTGCTTGCACACGCTCCGCCAAAATCTTCTGGTTTTCAAATGTGGAACTTGTCATATTCTATGACAGGTTGCAAAAATCAGGAGGTGCATGGCTGGCGTTGTATCAAGCTGGGCAAATGTTGCTTTTCGCAAGAACTAGAAGAACAACCAGTCTCTTTATCTATTTTTAACACTGTATGTTTTGTTATTTTATATCACAGCACTCAGTTACTGCAACCTATTGGGTAATGTCTGACTGTTAATAGAAACATGCTTTTGAACATGATTTTTAAACTATGTGACTTTACTAAAATATATTTAACACTGCAAGATTTTAAGTCTAGCTTTCACATTGCAGACCACTGACCCAGATTTGAGGCAAATCAGCAGTTTAGTCAGCAGTCATCAGTTGCTCATATTTCAGCCCTGGACTGAATATCTAACATATCTGATATTTTCAGAAGTTGGAGGGGAATGAGATCTTGGTGAGGAGCTACAGCCAATGTGAGCATTAAAGACTGGCATCAGTGGGCATGATGGGAAGAAATGTGTAACAAGTAAATAACAAGCATACAGTAAAACTGACAGGGTATGGTGAAGAAACTATAGTCTGCTTAGGAGACTCAGCAGAATTTGGTTAATCATTAATCGGTGAGAGCACCCATGTCTCTTTGATGTTTTCATTGTGCATTATCATACTGTAACAGACGCAAGAGAGAAAAGTCATGGAGAAGCTGCCTCTTTCTCTTCTGCAACCAGCTAAGAAAAAAGACAGAGACTGAATAACCAGGAACTACTTGCATATTAATGCAATGTTAATAATGAAAGGAAGAGACTGGTCTGTATGACAGTTGAGACTATTTAAGACAGGCGTCACATGACTTTAGCTTAAAGAAATGTAGTCTGAACACACTTGGACTTCAAAACTCCCAATCACAAGAGAAATGCATTTGTATTGTGACTAATACAGTCATCCAAAAACAATGAAAACCCTGTGGTCTGAACTTGGCTTATGTTACCGTGTGCTGATGGTCAGAGATTTGGGGCATGTTTTAGTTTTAACAGCAATGTAAACATGGACTTATGGTGTTGCTTTAGGGCTAAAAATTTTCAGACATTTTCAAGCAGTAAATATGTGAAGTTCTGCAATATTCACTCTGATAGTTGTTAGTGTGTAACAGCTCCTTTCTTATAGCACCCAGCAAAATTACTGACTCTTGTTTGCCCTCTGATGCTTGCCAGCTCTTCCCATTTACTAACACAGCTGATGAGACCCAGCTGCAACACATATGCTGTCTTATACTTTCCACATGGGGAACTCAATGTCTGAACAAAACCTCTATTCACTAATCTTTTATTGTTAAAGCAGACTTTTGACTCGATTGTAACTTTAATTCATTCAAATAGATTTGAAAATAGTACCATTTACCACTGTAACAGTTGAGACACTCATTTCAGTTTCGCCGTGACTAATTATGGATGAATCCAGAAGAGTATAATTTAGTCTTCAGTCAATACGTGGCAGGTATGCTGCCTCACAGCCACGTTCATGAAGCCTCCGATCTATGGATAGTCTACAAGACAGTACGCTTTTGGCATAAGCTAGGCCAATCCTGTTTTGTCCCGTCATGTCTGATTGTGCTCATCATCAGACATCCTCGGGGACAGGGCAGGATGATTTGACGTCACCAACACACACAGAAAAAGCTTGTTCCTCACCTTGTGTTGCAGAGGTGGTGTATTTTGGTCAGAGTGTCAAATACGTCACAGTCTCAGGGGTGTGAACCACAAGCAGCTGAGTGAAGTTCTCTAACTGACTGTCAGAACAGCCACTCATCCACACTGATGTACCCACATACTTTGACAGCCCCAAACTTCTGACAGCTCAGAAACTGAGCACAAAGCACTGTTATCTCTTTCTACTTCATTTTACCAATAACTTCTGCTGCATCTGTTGCTGATATGTAGTAAAATGCTACAGCTAATAAACGGTTTAGACACTTAAGAAGAGGTTTTTTTTAGTAATCTCAACACACTTGAGAGAAGGCTGTGTATTTTCTCTGTAGTCTTTCATTAGATTACTCATTAGAAGGCAAAGGGATTAAGCTGATTTGGTGGTGTGAACAGAGATGTGACAGATTCTACTAAAACATCAATTTTGCTACTAATTAGGTAGTTGGAGAGGAAGTCTAAAACTCTGCATGAAGCTACACCTGATAAATAATTAAAACACTTGTTGATGAACAGGGTGCTAGCTCTCAGTTTGCTTGTTGATGGTTTGATTCTTAATGTTTTCAACATTACTGTCATCTGTGGATATATCTTGACCAGTTGATGACTGACAAACCATTAGGCACTTCCTATTCCAGCATCCAATTAAAGGCTTCACAACAACTCCTAATAAGAGGACTGTAGAGTTGATAAGCAACCAATTTTGAGGCTTGTAGCCCTCTGCTTCATTAGGAGGATGTGGAGCTAAAACAGAAAATTCAACACGGTGGACATCAAAGTGCCCACTCTGCAAAATGAGTAACAAACTCCTTATTAGATATGCACCAATCTCCTAGGATACAGCCGACATACACAATGATCACCCAGCAAAACTGCTGGCTGTATAATGCTGCTGAATAATGCTCAGCTCAATTACTGCTTGCCAGAAGGGCAGGTGTTGGTTTGCACTGCGAGATGTGAAAGAACAGGAGTGAAGAAGGAGATGGAGGCAGAGAAGGAATGGAACCATTTCAAAATTTCAAGTATGAGAAAGTAGCACTTTTCAATATAAAAGATCAAAGTGTCTGAAAATGTGTTATACTTCATGGGCTATAATCATGAGTGGATGATAGTGGGATTGGGGGTGGGGGGTGGACACTCGTAGCCTATATGAGGGGTGGCGGGGTTTTAAGCTGCACTGGAGGCATTTTTTTTTTCCTAAATCTGCCGAGGTAGGAGGGAGGCAAGGAACAGTCCGGTGCAAAAGCTGCAGCAGGGTTCGTGCCAGCTTATTGCTGTCGCAGCCCACACATTCGCCTGATACAATCGCAGAGACACCAAATGCCATGAGAATGTCAAACTCAGTCTTTAAAGAGACAACCACCACAGAGGAAGAAACGCAACAGCACGACAACAACAGGTGATAAATGTGCCAGAGAAATCATCCTCTGTGTCAAAATGCAAATGATGTTGTCATGAGGAAAAGGATGGACAGAATCTATCAAGATCTCTGTTTTATATATTTAGAAATCTGTGGTTGTCTGTCCAGATTTTTGCCTGCGCAGACTTCTCCAATTCTTTTCTGTGTGTATCATAGAAAAATTCCCCTGTGTGTTATTTGCTTCCTGTTTAGACCATAGTACAGCTCTTGTGCCTACATGCTAGACAAAGATTTCAAACTGGGCAAAATGGGAACGAAAACCAAAGTGTAACAATAAAACAAAATAACAACAAAAAGTCAACAGTTTTGGGGTTTGTTATGTGTCAGGCTAATTCTTGGTATGTGGCAGTTTCCCAGCAACCAGTGGAGGCTCCAGGATGCCGCTGCTCCCAAACATGTATCCCCAATAAAACAACAATTTTTCTGTTTTCACAGTTTTTGGATTGGCTTTTAAATAGCAGAGAGGTTCTTGTGGGGGAATTTTGTCACCTCTGAAAAGAGCCAAGCAGGTTGTTATAATTCTTTCCAGTTTTAGCAATAAATTAGCTTCTGAAGTGGCATCTCAGCTTTCTCCTTTTGTTCACTGCAGTTATGCAAACTTGAAAAGTTAAACTGCTGCATTTTTTTATGTTATTTATTGATTTTCACATTAATTGTCTGATTCCCCAGATTACATCCTCATTGCTAAATAAAATACATTTCTTATTCACAGTTTTAGATTAATTTCCCATCAGTTTAAAGGCTACATGTATATTTCATGTCATCCTGAAAAATGATGCATTCGTCTATTTTTGACGCATATTTGAGAGTCAAATAGATGCAAATAACATGCTGTTAAAATTCAGTGCATTTTTCCATCTTTGATGAGATCATTGTTGATTCCCACCATCCTCTGATAAGTCTGTGTAGCCAGACGTTAAATTGGCATGTAATTTTGAAAATTAACACAGCGGTCTGGTTCTGGAATAATCACGTCCAGATTGAATTATTTCATCCCAATTTAATTCTATTTTCATTTCACCGAGTTTAATTTCCTTTTCATTTTTTTAAATCTTGAAACTTTGACCAGACTCTTAAGTGTTAACATATATTTGTCCTTTACAGGGTCTATAAATAGTCCCTGAGCCATTCTACAGCCTGATGAGTAAAAATCTCACAATGCAGACAGAAGAAAAGGTTATATTTAGAAGGGAGGGAGGGAAGAGCAGCAGCTGCAACGTAAGATATCTGAAAATGGAAAACGCTCCCAGGGGTGGCAGTGCTGAAATTATTTATTTCCCCCTTTAATATACAGCACACAACAGTATTGTCAGGGCAAAGATCACACCATATGAGGACCACTGAAGTCCATGAGGCACCCAGTGCTAATGAATATGTCTAAACCAGTGAGCTTTGGCCTTATTCTGATCTCTGGTCCATCATGCCTTTGCATAATGCAACTTCTTTAAAATTAAATGCACAAAACTTAAATGCTTTCTTATTTGCAATAATAAAATTGAGACATTCGTTTTGATTTTCACTCAAATATAGATGTACTCTTCTAGATATACAACCAAGTTCATAATTTACCAAAGATATCTGACCTTATTTTGCATTTGCATTTCTATGATGGTCCCTCTTCAATTTGGTTGCAGAGGATCTTATCTTTTGACTTGGTGACAACAGTGTGTGCTGTTTTATAAAAACCACCTTCTTCATGTGCCTTGTAAACAACACTTCCTCAGAGACTGAGAAACCAATCACAGGTGAGAAATCACTGCCTGCATTGACAACTGGAGTCCTGAGACATCAGGTGTTTGGATGGGTAATAAAGTGATTAGTTGCAGCCTCAGAGGAAAAGGAGCAGGGGTCAGAGGACTAATGATTGAACGTGGTGGTGGCTTATTCAAGACAGAAAAGGGAGGGGAAGAAAAGCACCACCATCAAAAAATATTTGCGCAAATGCCTTAAAAGCCTTTTTGTCGCTGGTGGAATGTTGTGTGTCTGATTTACCTGTTCCTTGCAGGGCTGAGAACATCACTGTTCTCATTAGAAACTGCTTCTGTGCTGTCTCATAGCAACCTAAAAATAGAAATGTCCCTATTAGGCTGTATAGCTTGTGACGGCTGCTACAAGTTTTGGCCTCTTTAATTGCACAGCGTAAATATATATAGGTGCAAAGAAATATTCAGCCTTCATATCAGAGACAAGACTGCTTAGAGAAAAGCACACCAAGTGGCCTGAAAATCTAATTATTATCTGATGTGATGTATGAAACAGCCACTGTTTTTCTACAATGCCCAACTTTAATGAAAAAGACAGTTCAAGAGTGTAACACTCTGGAATTTCCTGTAAAAACAGTACGATCCTGAGCAGATTCCTTTGTCACATTTCACTGCTGAATTGTCTTTGCTGTGCCCGTTATTACATGACAGGTAGAGAGCCCGCCTCTGTTCCAACACTGATGTTCCTACACTGCAGAAAGATTCAATATTATTTATAGCACAGACTTACTATCTCAGGCATGTATTACAGTTTTTTTTTTTTCTTTTCTTTTTCCACAAAGCAGCATTACCAAAATCCAGATATATATTTTTATCGTGTCCAGGCCAAACTCTGCTCCTGTGCTACTTTCAATGACAAAATGTTATCTTTAAATAATTGTAAATAAGATGGAAATACGCCGAACCCTCGCATGACTTTAAGAGGTGGCGCTCTTTTTGTTTGCGTCCTGCAGATAGAAAGATCAAGACAGAGGTTTTCATCAGACGCAATTTATTTCGGTCGGCTCTGACGTCAAGAGAAAACACGTTTCATTCAACAAGCAAGAAACTAAGTTATTTATAACCCGCTGCATCTCCAGGTTGTGATCCTTGAGTGCGCAGTGAAAGGAATACTCCCCATTGGACTGATGTAGCGTGCCTCCATAACAAAATCCACACAGCTCATGAGCCATGGTGACAGAGAGGCACGGCACACTATAACCCAAACTAGGACGCATCGATGGGAGCATCCACGGCTGATAAATAGGGATATTGCAAAGAACTGCAACAAACTTTGTGTTTCAAATGTTTTCTTTTACCCCCTAGTATCCTCCCTCTTAGATGACACTGGGTACTTTGAACATGGAGAATCTCTTTTCTGACCAGGTAAGAATACAAGCTGTGAAAATTGTTCAGTTGCAGAATTATTAAAAGTGAAGGTTATGAATTTAACTTTGTATCGTCCGTCGTTGTTAGATGAGGCTGGCAAATAGACAAACATGTTAAATGTCTCATAATTTAAAAGACACGTGTAAAATATTCGCAAACTGACACTGATAATCAGAAATCAAAGATCAGACTAAGAATTTGTCTGGAAATAGGGCGATCAGCTGGAATAGTTTGTTATGATGCGCGTCTTTGGCCAAGTTTTCCAAAACGAGAACCGCGGTCAGCGATTTACCCGGCTCTCTTTGTGTCTTCATCTACTGCCATCATATTTTTTGTGACACTGTATCATTTTTATATGTATTACATAAAGCGCATCCTCTTAGGCACGTCTTTTTTATTGCAATAGAAAAAAAGATGAAGAAGGCTGGTGGTTTTTGCGCACCCGTGAAAAACGGTGGAGGATTTAGCTGTTCTATGGATGTGATGGGAAATGTGCGCGAGCTGTTTTTTTTTAAATAGATATATCAGTTTTTAATTTTAACGCCCAAATAGCATCGCTTGATCGTTCATCAGAAGTGTTAGTGACTCTAACAGGTAGTGTACTTTGCTATCTATGCGTTTCGGGGAAGGAGCGTGATCAGTACAATCTCCTTCTCTTTCTTCTTTCTATGCGCTTTTCTTTTTTCTGTCTGATTAAATAAGGGATATACTCTATTTATTATAAAAGAGAATAAGAAGCTATGTTTATATATGCTGAAGCAGACTGCCATCTACTGGTTGTGATAATTTGGCAAAATATTGAACAAGCAAACTTGAGTCTTAATTACAAGATTTTCTAATATAAGCTGAACTAATTCCACATTTTGTTCAAAGGGCTGTAAGCTGTAAATTCAATACTGAGAAGATCTGTGACTGGCTGGAAAATGGCAGATATTCTGGAGCTGCGCACAGATGGAAACTCACTCCTGAAGGCAGTATGGCTCAGACGTTTGAGACTCACCAGGCTCCTGTTGGAAGGAGGTGCATATATCAATGAGAGCAATGAACGTGGGGAGACACCACTCATGGTAGCCTGCATGTCAACACACTCTGACCAACAGAGTGTGAGCAAGTCAAAGCTTGTCAAATATCTGCTGGACAACCAAGCAGACCCCAACATACAGGATAAAGCAGGCAGGACAGCTCTGATGCATGCCTGTATCCATAAGGCTGGACACGAAGTGGTGGATCATCTCCTCAGCAACGGTGCTGACCCCAGTCTAGAGGACCGGAGTGGGGCCTCAGCTTTGGTCTATGCTATCAATGCAGATGACAAGGAGACACTAAAATTACTCTTGGATGCATGCAAAGCAAAAGGCAAGGAGGTAATCATAATCACTACAGACAAGTCACCATCTGGCACAAAAACCACCAAACAGTATCTTAATGTCCCCCCATCTCCAGAGCTGATTGAGAGGTCTTCCTCAGAATACTGTGCTTCTCCTTCTGATATTAATGTTACTGCATCTCCAACATCTGAACAAGAACAACAACACACTGTCTTCAGTTTCCAGACAAAGCTAAAAAACTCCAGTGTAGCTGCAAAGCTTCCAAATGGGCCCACATCTCCCACACGCCGGCCTGCAAACCCTAAGCGTGCACGTTTGCCTCAGCTGAAGCGGCTGCAATCAGAGCCTTGGGGGTTGATTGCTCCTTCTGTCCTGGCTGCAGCTGCCGCCCATGAAGAGAGCAAGAAAGCTGGCTCTGATGAGGATGTAGTTGTAGGGGTGAATGGACTCTCTTTGAATAAGAGGTCAGCTTTATCCCGACAGAACAGTGTGGATGGGAAGGACAGCTTATTCCCGCTGGTAGGTGAACAGTCCTGTAAAATGACAGCCTCACTATCAGTTCCTCCAACATCTAAACCATCCTATGAAAGATCTCTTGGCCAGCACCAGCCGCTGGCTCGGCGTAGTACCGTGCCCACGGAGCAGGAGAGCAGCAGCTGCAGCAGTGGACTAGTCAGTCTGAGAGACACAATGCAACGGAGACGCCTGGGAAATGATCACTATGACTCAGATTCACAGCTCTATTCAGACTCTGCCATGTTAGATTCTCCTAAAGTCCCAGTGGAACGAAGGAAACTAAACACCTCTCCACTTGCGATGCTTACCAGTTCCAGAGAATCTCTTGACAGCAATGCCAGCACATCCTCTCCCAGCACAGCACGCAGGCGTGCACCAGGCCTCTTGGAGAGGAGGGGCTCAGGCACATTGCTGCTGGATTACATCTCCCACACCAGACCTGGCCACCTACCCCCTCTCAATGTCAACCCAAACCCACCCATTCCTGATATCGGGGCTAGTAACAAGCCTTCTTCACCTCTAGCTACAGGTATTAGATCTATAGCTCCAGTAGCACCCAACACACCAAAGAGAGGAGGCCTCAAGTCGAAGAAGAAACTTGTGAGAAGGCACTCTATGCAAGTGGAGCAAATGAAACAGCTTTCTGATTTTGAGGAGCTTGCTCATTAGTTAGAGATGGCATTAATGCAGCAAATACTGTGGAAGTAGAAACGTAAACATAACTTGTCAGGAAGTAAATCCATAGGTTCAGTTGTGCATACACAGCCATCTAGATGTTGAATGATGTATAATTTATTAAAAATAAATATACATATATTGAAACTAAGCAATATAAGTAGATTTTGTCCTTGTGCAACAGCCAACCTTAAAAATGATTATATTTTGACTTCACAACATCTGTTTTATATGTTTTACACATTTGAATGTAAATGCCAAGACATGGTACTTTTTTCCTCTCTCATACGATCATGTAATTGTAGAGAACTACCAGGGTTCATTTGTAGCCAGCAGGCCGCTTGGGCGCCCTTTGTGCATGTGTAATTAGCACCATAAATGGATTTTCTCTGGAAAAGACAAGAGATTGATGCATTTGTCTGAGATGTAGCTTTGAGTGAGATGAAGTTTGACTGTTTGTAGCAATTCTGTACAAAGTGCCTTCAAGATTTAAAAAAAAAAAAAAATCTAAAAAAGAAAAAAAATATATACATTTGTTGTATCAATGCCATTTTGATTGATGTTGATGTAATCAGCATATGTTTCATTTTAATGTTGCTGGTCTGACATAAAATAAAGATTCATGATGAAGACACATGATGTGAATCGACATTAAGTCTTAATAACAGGTAAAACAGTGGGCTATGTTTAATAGCACTTTAAAAGAGGGTTAAAAAATAAATAAAATGTCACTACTAACCATGTTAAAAAGCACATTTCAAGCACCAGTAATTCTTATCTGTTTATTCCAAGTAAGACCTAATACCATGTAAGCCCTCAGTCAATGCAGACATTGGTGAAACAAGTCAATTAGTCATTTCTAATCTGAAAATCGTACAGCTTCCACGTAACTTATCTGTGAAGCAGTCCTTCTGTCTAAAATAAAATTAATTTAATTAAATTTAATTTAATCCATAATATTTTTCCAAGTAATTTGCTGTACATTATAAATAAATGTCTATTAGTTCCTGGGTTTTGCTTGTTAACTCATTTGTCTCAATCGGTTGGTGTTCAACCGCTAACAGGCACACAGATGCTCACTGGAAGGAGCACCTGTACATCCTCGGGCTGCTTGGCGATGCTTTGGTACTGTGATGACGGCAATCGTCATCATCATCATCAATATCATTGTGTCAGACCGACCATAGAGGCACTCAGATCCCACAGCTTTTTGGCGTCTTCATCATCCTGTGCCTGAGGGGCGACAGCTTTTCGGGCGCAGTCACTGCAATTGGTATAGAATTCAATATTAAACTCAACCTCATATATTCTTACTGTCCTCCAAAAGTTCATAATCTGGTAAATAATTTGATGAATATGAACCACATGATAACTTACAGTGTCAAATACCAATACCTGACTGTGTAAGTAGTTTATTACCATTAGATATTTATCAGATTGAACAATCAGTGTCTGCAAAACTGTTCTTTTTCTCTCAAAACAGAATTCAATCAGTTTTTTTGTATGTGTTCCATCATTTATCAAGATCTTTTTGTTTACAAGACTACAAACCGTAGAGGCCATGATGTGTTAATGGGGCGTAGCGTCTGAGCCTTTTTAAACTGCACAGAGCAATATGAACATGTGTGCAAACACTTACATATCAGTCATTTACCAGAAACTGGCTGAACAGGCAACTAAAAGAGTCAAACAGGACAGCAGGATTAAAGCTCCAGTTTTTTCTGTGTAGCCACCAGATTTATACATTTTTTGTAAACTGTCACATATTAAAACACAAAATAATATAACTGTCTTTTCTACAGCTTTAAAAAATAGATCTTTCAGTAAAATCCAGTGTTGAAGTCATACTATCTTTTTTTTTTTAATGCTAAATTATATCACATCAGTAATATCTAAATGATGCGAAATGAGTCACTTATAGTTACTTATCAGCCACCTCTGCAATTCCTCTCACCTTGACAGGGCCTTTATGTCTACTTCAGATAATTGCTTTGTTTTTTTTTCAGCCCATACTTGTGCTCTCATCAGGCAGCTATTTTTGCTAAGAAAGCTCTATTGAACCTGTTGTACTCTACCTGCACCAGATAGATGACAGCTAAAGTTAGCAACTAGCTGGTGATCACAGTGAAACGTTCAGCAACTAAAAAGGCAGAAGGGTCCCCTGGGAGTCAGTGGATAGCAAAAACAGAGTTGAAATGACAGTGAATGTTGAGCTAACATTTACCAGAGCAGGGAGCATGACTTCAAATGAATGTCAGTGTTGCTCTGTGTCTGCTGGATGTGTTTTAGATGCACTGGTCTGATGCGTCAGATCAGAGGCACTGCTGATTCTGACATTAAATGAACTTGAAACAACCTAACTGATCCAAATCAAATTCATTTTTTTTGCCAGTGTTTTGATAAGAGTCCTCAGTTACCACCAACAGTAATTAATGTGTCTGTAAAGATAATGTGAAAACAGATTTCTGGACTATTTCATTTGAAAAAAAAAAATAAAATAAAACTTTAAACGCTAAAACTAAATTTTGACAACCTTTTCACTCAGGATTCTTTTCCAGTTATCTGGAAAAATTTATTTATCTATTTATGGAGCTAAGAATTAAATGTGAGTTATTTTTTATTTTTATTTTTTACATTTGTTAAGTAATTTATATTCCCATATCTGAATGTGTGAAAGCAAGCACATAAATAAAGCATTACACATCTACAAGTGCAGATTAGATTTACCCATAGGAGATCCTCGGTTTGATCTTCAATCAGATTTATCTAACTGCTGACCAGCGGCTGCAGCAGTGCTTTAAAGTTCGGTTACAGACACAGACGACTCACTCCTCTCTCTCCTTGATTGGTCAGCAATAAGACTGGTGAGTCAAACTGAAGATGTCCATTGGGTATTTAGTTAGATGTGTAAAAAGGCACAGCAACAGCTTTCTTTTTGCAGAACTGACTTGTATTATTAGGTTTGCAGAATTGATAAATACATTTAACTCATTTAGATTACACAACCTCCAAACCTATCTTATCTCTGTAAGGCTGATGCCATGTTCGACTGTTCGAGGGGATGGTCTCTACCTGGTTTTCTTCTCGACACTAACAGTTAAGTATTAAGGAAAAAAATTCAGTCTTTGCTTCCTTTTCTTGGCAGCCAAATCAAGTCTATTGTTGGTCCCAAACTTTGTTTTCAGAATGATGGACATTCGTGTGCTTTTTGGCACTTCAAAGACAGTAAAAAGATGAAAGAAAAGGAAGGCAGATGTGTGGCCATGAATGTAATTAGGCTCAGGTGGAGTCAGGTCGAGCTGCAGAATCACTCTGAGCATCTTAGAGAAGGAAAATGGTCGTAAAAAGATTTAAAAACTTATGTGAGTCCCATATTTCATTCAATTATATTTAATAGTTAAACACAAAACAAAAAAAAAATGCCCAATTTAAACAAGAATTTGGGAACCTTGCAAGGGTGTGAAGATTTTCAGTTGTCATTCTGTATTCAGCTATACATTTAGGGAAAAACAAAGTACTGGTACTGGAATGTCATCCAGAGTCTAAGTGGAGAAATCAGACGGTGAACTGGGATCGACAGAACACCAATTCTAATGAATAATAATATAGTATGTCAGAGTGGTGTGCCTTAAAAATGGCTGTCCCATCCACTGAAGCAGCTTAAGAGTGACACTGGGTTTAATAAAATATTAATGTTAACTGTTAGATTACATGATGTTTTATTACAGATGGCTATAATAAATAATATAACAGTGAAACTACTGACTGACCTGTAGTAGAGTCCACTCTCATTCTGCAGGCTTTCATCCACAGCACAGTAGATGGTGGTCTGTGCCCCCGCTGTTGGAGACTTGATGAGGAAAACGATTGGTGTGTACATAACTCTCTTCCACAGGGGAATAGCTGGCCAGAAGTGTCGGGCAAGCTCAGTCCGGATTATTCCAGGGTGGAGGCTGTATGTAGTAACTCCAGTTCCTTCAAAATGATAAGATATAAAACAGAATGGAGTCGCTTTGTTCAACTTGACAATACTAATCTGAAAATCAATACTGCAGAGATTCTTCTTAAAAGGGGGATAAAGTGGGATACAACACCTTGCAGCCTATTGGCCAGCTCCCTTGTAAAGAGGACATTGGCTAGTTTGCTTTGACCGTAGCTTTTCCAGGGGTGGTAATCGTTCTCCTGATTAATATCATCATAATAGATCTGACCTGGAAGACAAACACATCGCCAGTGAAATAATTTTCCTGAGTTTAAAAGAAGCTTCAAACTCTTATAAATGAGAAACAGAAAAGGAGGAAAAGCTGCACCTCTTTCATGTGCTAAACTGGAGACATTGACAATCCGGCTCGGTGCTGACTTCTCCAACAGATCCAACAGACAGTTTGTTAAAAGGAAGTGGCCCAGGTGGTTTACACCAAACTGCATCTCAAAGCCGTCCTCAGTTTTCCACTGTGGGCAGCTCATTATACCTAACAGTAAGAATAGCATTAGTTTGCCACCATCAAGCTGTTTGTCCAGACACAGAGCATTTTCTCACAGCAGCTAGAATACAATACATCACACCATTAAGAGTTGAATTTGATCTCTCCATCTACCTGCATTATTGATGAGAACATCCAGCCGCTCTTCACTTGCTAGGACATCTTTGGCAAGTTGGCGCACCGACTCCAGAGAAGCCAGGTCCAACTTTTTGACAATTACATTGTAATTTCCGCTCCTCTTCCTCACATCTTTTGCAGCTTCGTTAGCTCTGTCCATGTCTCGGCAGGCCAGAATTACCCTTGCCCCTGTAACACAGCAGCTAAATCCTTCAGTTTGAATTAGATAAAATTTTACCCTAGAATATAATGTATACCCCCAGATAAATCACATGCCTCTTTTAGCCAGGTCAACAGCGGTTTCTTTGCCAATCCCTGTGTTGGCGCCGGTGATCAGTACTGTCTTTCCATCTAACCGGGCTTTGCTGCGACACACACCACCTGCAAACCATGTCTTCAAACCAAAAAGTCCCATTCCTGTAAAAGTATCCACACAGTTACTAAACTAAATTAAAGCTATGAGCAGCATTGAAGGCCTTTGCAGCTTGGCGACACACCAGCCATGCAGCCAAAACATTTTCAACATTAAGTGCTTATCTTCTGCCCCATAGACAAAGTGACACTTCTGTATGCCTGTGATGACATCTGAAGCATTTGTGACCCTGTTTCTGACACACAGCCTTAAATATATACACTCCAAGTTTACACCACTGGCTACACCCCAAGTAGCCAGTAGATGGCACTAAATTTTTGGTGGGTACTTACGTGCAGACACGTTCGGGATATGGCCATTATCAACACTAAGAAATATCAGCTGTTTAGGTAAAAATAGTCCAGAGTTACAGCAATTTTCTGTTTCATAACATAAAACAGGAATCCATTAGGATGATGAGACTGTGTGAAGTCAGACATACTGTCAATCCAGTGATGACCAAAAATTAAATGAATGTGTTTGATTGGCTTGTAGAAGTAAATTAGGGTGAAAACATATGACTTCCTGTTTCCAGTAGGTGGGGTCATGGTATTTAACACACTCTGACACTTCATATGTCCAGTAGAGTCGCATCGTTGATGATTGAACCTAATGACAAATTATGTGAAGATAAGGAAGATGCAGATAACAGATTACCCCCAGATTACAGATAATATATATATATATATATATTATATAGCCCAAGCCCAATAACCCCTCCACCCACCCCACCCCCCTTCCAGCTAAAAATGACTGAATGAATAAATAAATGAATAAATAAGTAAATAAGAAGTAGTACAGTGGAGTAAAATGAAAATAAAATAAATAACATTTGTGACATCATAGAAGTCTGATGTATAACACGCTCCATTCATGTGAAGCATGTATGGGCAGAGAGTGCTGTTTGGAAACAAATACTGTGAGTTCTATCCAAAACATTTACTAGAATTTGCACTGACTGCTCAGGTTTATCCTTTTTTATCTATATTTTTCCTATAATTTTTAAAATCTTATATAGTAGATTTCATATAGGTACATAGTTTGATTGTTTGTCATTCTTATATATTTTGAAATTTTCTAAGATATTGTAAGAACGAGCCAGTCTTTTGAATGGAACGGCTCCTCAAGATCCAGCTCCCTTCAAAGAGCCATAAATCCCATCTCTAATATATATATATATAGTTTAAAAAGCATTTGTTTAACAGTAAAACATGGTTAAGTCTTATTATATATATATATATATATATATATATATATATATATATATATATATATATATATAATAAGACTTAACCATGTTTTACTGTTAAACAAATGCTTTTTAAACTGCTAAACTACTGTATCCTTCCAGTAACAAGCTCCAAAAGCGTCTGTCAAAAACATGATATCGCATCTCAAAAGCGCTAAGGTGAGACATTTTATCACTGCCACTTGCTTTCCCTGATTCCATTAGGAGTCTGTGTCAAGACAGTGTAGTATGCATTACCTGTTAGTGTGACCACAGCAATAGTTTTAGGGTACTGGGAAAAGAATGACCTTGTAACAGTGAGGGTCTGCATTATTTCACGGACTCTAAACGCCTACAGATGACAACACTGCTCGTATTAGTCCAACCACAGGTACGCCCAAGTGAACTGTGCATCTGCTAGTTTTCTGCAAACCGACGACAGGAAAACCTTCAAAGACTCTACTCACGTTCAGCTACGTAACGCCAACAGGAAGTACCGCCTCCCTCACTCCATGCTGAAATTTTATTGGCTCCTCAGTTCAGTAAGTTTCAAAGCAAGTAAAACTTTAGAAAATAGCTTTGTTAGGGACTTTTTAAAAAATATATAAGTATCTAAGACGATTACTTAAAAAAAACTAACATATATATATATGTATATATATATATATATATATATATATATATATACACACATATATATATATATATATATATATATATATATATATATATATATATATATGTGAAAAGTTTTAGAACATCCCAATTTTTTCAGTTTCTTTATGGAAATGAAAGCATGGTACAAATTGGAGTTATAGAAATCAAATAATCTTCAGAAAATGTTTCCCATATCTGCTGCAGAAGTTCCCATAAATGTGTGGCACTTGTAGGTTGCTTTGCTTTCACTCTTCTGTCCAGGTCATCCCAAACCAGCATTATGGGGTCTGGAGACTGTGCTACCATCTTGTTCTTTTGTTCTAAGGTATTTCTAGCATAGCTTGGACTTATGTTTTGAGTCATTATCTTCCTGTGGGATGAACCCCTGACCAACTAGATACATACCAGGGTACTGCATGGTGCTGCAGAATGCTGTGGTAGTCATTTTGGTTCAGGGTGCTTCTCACTTTGTACAACCTGTCTGACTCTGGATCCAGCAAAACAGCCCCAGACCATCACACTTCCTCCTCCGTGTTTGACATTTGATGCCAAATACTGTGGAACCATTCTTTTGTCCACTCGACACCGTACAAAGATCCTGCGTGATGAACCAAAGATTTAAAATTTTAATTCATCAGTCCATAAGTCCTTCTGGTCTTCAGTAGTCCAGTGGCAGTGTTTCCTGGCCCAGGAAAGCCTCTTTGTCGTATTCTAAGCAATGTCATTATGCTACAACTCGTCCTGTCAAACCTGCAGCTTGAAGTCTTCTCTTCCCAGTTGAAACTGAGACTTGCTACGACCACTACTAAGCTGCGCTTGAAGCTGTTGTTCTTTAAGCCGCCTATTAAGCAAAATATTAACTCTCAGAAACTTGTCCTCTGATTCATTTGTGGCTTTGGGTCTGCCAGACCTCTTCCTGTCAGAGTTTACTCCAGTTTCTGACTGCCTTTTGATTGTGAAGAAAACTGGACTCACTGACACCTTGGCTTTCTTTACAATTTCTCTGTAGGAAATACCCACATTTTTAAATGTTATGACGGTCTGATCTTTTTTCTGCAGTACAGTACTGTTCAACTGATGGTACCACATGTGTTCAAACACTGCTTTTATGCAGACAGAGGGGGTTGTAAGTAATTCATCTTTGGGAATTAGTAGCACCAGTTTTCAAGGCTTCATCACCCTTCATTGCTGCAGGACAACTTTAAACTGTCCATCCGTCCGTCCGTCCATCCGTCCGTCCATCCGTCTGTCCATCCATCCATCCGTCCATCCATCCATGCCGCTGTGTCCAATTAAGTGTCACGGGGAAGCTGGAGCCTAACCCAGCAATTAGCAGGTGAGAGGCAGGATACGCCTGGACAGGTCACCAGTTCATCAAAGGTTAACTGCAAACCGTAATTCTAATAATCATTATACTGTAAGTGTTTAAAACTGTGTAGAGGTTATAGAGAAAAAGTAGATATTCAGTGTAGACAAAAATGTGTGCTTACAGTGTAAAAATTTGCACAAAAATTTGCTTACATTAGCTATAGAATAGAATAGAAATACTTTATTAATCCCTTCAGAGAGCCCTCAGGGAAATTTGGGAGATAGCATTGAGAGAGCTAGATAGGTGCTAATACAGATTTATTTATTTGCTGTAGAATATACTGAAATCATCTGATTTCAATACAACAGGTTTGTGCTATAAGAGGAAAATGATAGATGGGTTTAAACAAAAATGGATTTTAAATTTAAACAGATGGCTGAGCCAAAAAGCAGGCTAATCTTCTGCATTTTCATCTAATTATTTTAAGGGTTTAGTGAAGATTGCTTGATTAGGTTAAGTAAACAATGCCTCTGATTCTTCAACTGGGACAAATATAGATGAAGGTGCAATGAAATTATATTTTACATATAGTGTCAAATTGTCAGAAAGAAATGGTGAATGAAATAAAATACATGAGGACAGAAATCACAGCAATCAATGGAAATTAGTTTGATATTACTAGTGGCCATGGTGCACTTTTGTCCCATAAGTCATTTGGGATTTTATTTTATTTTATTTTATTATATTTTATTTACTCAATTAACCATGGCTCTTTCCATTGCACTTCATCATTAACTTTTTATTGACCAATTTATTTTCACCTAGGTCTAAATATTTCCTTGAATTTGTTATACATTTAATGTTTCAGTGGAGCTTTTAATGCACAAATGAAAATGTGTATGAAACAGCTGTATGGAAAAGCAAGCATTGCTTTTTAAACTTCCTGCAATGTTTTCACAAATTGCAGCAACTGATATATTCGCACCACCCAGTTTCACATGAATTTTGAGTTGTGGAGCTTTCTGTAAATAAATAAATGGTTGTAAATAAATTTCAACATATATGCAGATTTTCTGTTTTTTAATCTGCTTTATGTCCAGGTTTGTGTTTCCTCCATTATCAAGACCAGTTTCTCCCTGAAGAAAATAAAGTTAAGTTACAGTTAATTGAATACCTTTCTGTTAAATTGATTTTCTAATAGAAAATCTGTTATTTCAAAGCCTTTTATATTTCAAAGTCAATGCCTTGCAGTTGTATTGGAGACAATCCCAACTATTCCACTGTTTGCAAGCATAAATACAAATAGATTAGCAAGTTATCTGAAAAGAATGCTCAGAAACTCTCCAGCAGAGGCCACCACATGCTCACTCAAAAATGCTATCAACATTTTCTAAATGACTCCAGCAGATGGCGCAAATGCACCACATAAAGTTTCCAGTCTATGCCGCAAATTATTTTATAGTCACCTATCATGCTTTCAAAGTCTTATTTTCATAAAATAAAGTACCTGTTACTGGGGGAACTAATTAAAGAAGAAACCCACCAGCAGGCTGACACCACCAAGTAATAATGTCATCAACCTGCACCCTTAAATTTAAAGCCTGATAAGTGCTACAGCCGAGCAACTAACTCCTGAAATAAAACATTTATTTTCTTGCTCATTGATGCAAGTAAAATTCTGCAGAATCAGATCAATAAATCATGTCTTTCTTTGAACTTTACAGCTCGATGGAGAAGTCTGACATTATGAGTCTGGTGGAGGACTATATATAGAGACCTGACCTTGATGTTTACAAGGTGACATGTGAGAATGTCTGAAGAAGAGTGAAAGACATGCAGACATGTTAACACACTGAGACATGGAGCGCTGTTGTAGAATGTAGAGGATTATGTAATGGCCACTGTCTACTGTCTGCCTAACCACAAACACCTCATTCTTCATGGAGTCTTTCATCACATGGGAAGGCTTAAACTGAACATTTCAAAGACAAAAAAAAATAAATAAATAAAATAACTGAACTTCATCCACTCTCACAAACACTAGACTAAGAATGTTAAATTTCACATAACATAGTGTTTGATAATGCATTTTGATAAATCTTAATAGTTTTCTGATCAGCATGACCTCCATATTCTCAGTGTACTTCAGAGGTGACCTGTCTGCTGGCTCACCACCAAGCCCACCATGTGACTGTGCTGCACACTTCCCAACCCTTCTCCCAGTATGGTAACCTTCCCCTGCTAAAATTAGAGGGCCCTCTGCTGAGACTTTTTGGAATGTGCCTTTCCTATACCCATTCTGCAGATGATTAAGAATGTATGTGAATTTCACAACTTTTATTTGCTCATTTTGATTCCTTGACTGAGTCGAGGTTTCTTTGTTTGAGGATAGATGCAGCAGATAAACAGAAAACCGCTATGTAAGTGTTATAGTGTTATAGAAGGGCTTTTATGAGACTGAGAGATTATAAGAGTGAGATAAACATATAAAGAGAGGACAATGGACACCATTAAATATGAGTAAATGGAAGTAAAGCAGGACACAAAAAGGCATTTCAAAATATATTACATTCAAAGAGTATGCATGTGCACAGGCTTGTGATGTTCTACAGATATCAGGATTTTAAAGCCAAAAAAAGGAAAGTTATATCTGATACAAAACATATGGCTTACATACTATCACATGTGCTATTCTTAAAATAATGTTATTTAAATAGGATGATTATTGTATTGTAGCTGCTTTTGGTAAAGTCCAGTAGAGCAACAGCAGCTGCAGATGAACAGATAAACCACATACTAGAGGCCAAATTATCATAAGATTTAGACACTGTGTCATGTAACTCCTTATTATATCAAAACAGCCAAGATAAGGCTTAATTATTTTGGCATTTTTAAGTATATATCCTGAACATTTCTTTAACTGCATGCTCATTGAGCTCACTTTTCATTCTAACATTCAGGAACGGTTTTAACTACAAAATATTTTCTTTGTATGTATGTATGTCAAATAGAAGATACCAGATCAAGCTGTATGTTTTTATAGTCCGTAGTCAGGAACCTTGCATGGGGTTAGCATGCATTGTCTTGAATACATTAGATAGATTTGTGATTAATATACAAAATAAAGTTCCTCATGTTTCAGTGTTGTGGAAAACAGACTCTGTTATTAATCACAACAGATCGTTCAAGACTCCATGAACAGCAGTTAAAACACAGCCATGACAGTTCTGTCAAAACACTGACTTTTATAACTAAAGTTTTATATACAGAATTAAAATCCAGGCAAACAACAACAATTTTAAAAAGATGTTAAATGTATTTCCAGCAAGCAAGCTGCCAGTTCTATAAACTCAGTGATATATATCACAACATGAAAACTTCTTGTGTTTTTGGTAATATTTCCAAGGCTCTGCGTGTTTTCTGTCTTCACCAACATTTGTAGATACATTTTAAAGCATGCCTTTGCAGCATAATGACACTATATGGACACAACCATGTGAAAATGCAAACAGTCTGCCTTACTGTGCTCTCAAATGTTTCATTTTACTGAACTGTGTGTCATAAGTATTGTTATGATGATTATCTTTTTCCATGTTGCCATAAAATCTCTACACTATTATTTATTCATTGTTACCATTATTATTACTCTCATTAACTGTTGTGCTGCATTTATAAGCCTGAATTACAAAGATATAATTGATTTTGAGAGCCTGTGAAGCCACAGACAGCAGCATACAAATGTTGTCAGAAATTATATGTATATGAAAATTACAGCTGCAATGTTTCTGTAAGCAATAAACTGAGTTTCACAAACATACAATTTTCTCAGCGCATGGAGTATCTCTCCGCCTGGGAAAACTTCTCTGGCACAAGATGGAGGTTTCTGAAGCCTGGGAAAAAACGCAATGGTGGCCCTGTAAGATATTCTAGGATGAAACAGAAAGAAAGCCTGGATTTAACTCATAGAATTTAAAAGTTCATGATTAACTGGACAGGAACAAAGATCAGTGAGCAAGCATTTTAGTGTTTCATCTATAATGGAAGATTAAATATCTGTAATATATCTACTGGATGGTGAGTGGTTCTTTATGCATTAATCACTAAAAATGTAAATGCCTTGGACAATTTATGAAACAGGACACTGCGAAAAGACATGATACAAGCATTTGACCCCTCACACAAAGGGATAAAGACACAGACTGAGAAACACACAGGGAACATGAAGATTTCAGATGTATTTATTTTATTTCTCATGCATGCATCTTCCTTCTGTTTTGCATCATTGCATTTTTCATTGTGTTAATTTTTCAGCTTGTTTTGAGTCCCATTTTAATCTTATTGCATTCACTCTTTGTCCTCATGGTTGACTAGTATTTGTTTATGGTTGTTGTGTATATCATTTTGGTTTTCATACGAGTTATTTTTGGACTGTAGATGTTTCATATCTCATTATGCTCATTTTGTGTCTCTTTAGTGTCATCTTGCATCTCCCTATGGTTGTTTTGTGTCGTGGCCTTTTAATTTCTTAACTTTGAAGTAATTTGAATTGAGGTTTGAGCACTTTTCATCTTGAGTCCAAGTCTTTCTGAACAATGTTTTACTTTTTTTTCTAATATAATTTTGATTGTAGTGAAATATTTGGGTTATATTTTGCCATTGTACCCAAATATATGCATCTCTGTGTCCATTGTTTTTCTCTTTGTGATCATTTTGATTCTTTTGACACTGTAATGTTAATTTGGGTTGTTTTGTATCTTTACCTTCAGCTCTCATTCTGTATGTCCTTTTTTTACATCTGATTTTAGTTGTTTTATGTCCCAGTTATGCATGTATCTTTATGAAATGGGACCCTGTAAATTATAAGACTTATGGACTTTTGATTTCTTGGGACCCTGGACCTGTGCACCTTTGGCACACTTATCAACCCTACCACCTACATCAACTGCTTTTATGGTAAAATAAATGTATGGACGTGTAAAATGTCACAAATTTCAAGACTATTGCATAGGAACATGGCACATTTAAAAACACTGTCGATGGCAGTCAGTGTCCTTGGCTTGGAGTTCACACAGCTGTATTATAGGTCTATAAAGGAGGCTGGGTGCAATGTAAAGGCTGTTGTGTGCCCCCCTCTCCTCTTTCTCTGTGCATGTGTGACTGACGTAGCGCACAGCGTGTCCCGCCGGGGAGGGGAAGAAGGGCGGTGCTGCTTCTAACTATATTGCAGCCAGCTTCGGAGCACATCGCCCCCTCTTCGCTCTGAGTTTCGACGAGTGTTGACCGCATAGTGATTCAGACCGAGAAGACATGGCTGGATATTTGAAAGTCCTCAGCTCTCTTTCGAGGTCTGCTGGCGCTGCTTTCTCCAGAAATCCCGCAGTGCTCGCGCCTGCTGCAAATTGCCAGACTTTGCAACAAAGAAACTGTGAGTGGAGGGAGATAAGGGGGTCATCCTCAGCATCGTAATGTTGACAATTAACTGCAGCGTGACCTAGCTTTGTGTTGTCGTTTTTTTAAATGTTGCTTGCGTTGCATGTGATAAGATGATGTCATGTCAAACTGAACACAGAGCGACAAAATTGGTTAACGTTTGAAGCCGGTGGCGCCGCGCTAACGCGGCCATGCTAGCCAACTTACGTGTGCTGGTAGCCAAGATGCTGTTAATGGTTTTCTGGGCTTAAGGTCAGTGATGCTAAAAACGCTTCCCAGTGTTTTAATGGCTGTTAAACACCTCGACGGTGCAGGCTGTTTAGACGAACAGGATAATGATGAAGATGTAAACGACGAGATAGACGAAGGCCAACACAGCGAACCCACCGAGCCAGAGAGAGCCGTTTTTGTGCCCCCTCCCCTCCAAACTTCGAGGAACAGTTTATAGCAATCTAAAGAAATGCGGTCACAGAAATGAATGAAACATAAACATTATAAAAAATCTTATGACTAAACACGTATAACGGGGCAGGTTTACATGCCGCCTTTCTTTGAAAGTCCAGAATAATGCAAGAGAAAATACCGGTGCATGACTAGCTGTCTAAAGGATGTTCCGTTTTTAGCTGTCGCTGCGGAAATTTCATTGCTCGTCAGGGGGGATAAAGAAGCTGCACCTTAAATGACCCCATTGAGTAGTCAAGCCCAAAGCCGACGATTTGTACTTGAGCTGTCGTGTCATTTGTGCGACTAAGACTTGAGAAACTTTTGTCAAGGTCAGCAACGGCATACGAGCCCCCTCTATAGAGAGCAATGGCTGCCGCTTCCAGAGCTCTGGCTGTCCTACATATGATCTCCTGGGTTACATCCACGCTGCTACTCAAAACCGCACATTTTTCCTCCTCCTGACTCTATCTTTTAGACTGTATAACCATATGCGGCTTGTTACTTGGATGGTCACTTTTAAATTGGAACTAATTTGACTGTATTTTAAAGAATGTGCCAATTATTTATTTTTTTTATGCGCAGCAGGGATTTACTCTCATAATCTGATCTCTGCGGACATTTAAGTTTTAACACAGTAGAGATTTGAACATTAGAAAGACATTTTTTTCTTTAAATCTGTGCAAACTGCCACGTTTAGGTAATGCTTATAAAACAACAATTAACCTTTAAGAGTCCTTTGGTTCAACTGTGATTGAATCAACATGCCATTTGGGCTTTGTATACATAGCTGATGCTAGTAATTGATCGTAGCCCAGGAAAAATGCCCTGAGATGACATTTTTCTGAAGTAAACAAATAAAGCTGAACTGAATTGAATTGACTTTTAAGTAGATAAAAGGACTGTTAAGGAAAACATTACTTAGGTGGGAAATTCTTTACAAATGGCAGCTTTTTTCCTGTGTTTGTGAGGATCTGCTGGGGTATTAAGCTTCCTGCAGGAGTGAAGGTGACTATTTTTACAACTGTCTTTAACTGTGATCACAAGCTGCTTCTACAGCTCTTTCCCAGTGCTTGTAAAAAGTGGCCAGCAGTTTTGTTGGAATTCACCATGATAAGGTTCACTCCCACAAGTTTTGATTAGTACAATCTTTGCGCTCACTCATACACAGTTTGTGTATGTGGCTGAGCAGATCATTAACTGACCTTTGTCTCAGCTCAGGTCTGTAGTCTTGCCTGCATCTTGCCCAGACTCGTTTTGTTTACCATGTGAATGCCTTGTCTTGGTATAGGATTAATCAAAAGGAGTTAAAAGCTTGTCTTCTGTGCTGTAAATTAACTACAGAGGATGAACGGTGATCAGTGGTGTTTTCAGTCATCTTAACAGGGTTCACGCTTTCAGTGCACCTTTGACTGCTTGTCCTGAATGTATATTGCACATGTTATGTTTAGCACATAGTTTCCCATACTTCAGTTTTAAAATTAGTTGCCTGTGCTGCAGACAAGGTATTTAAAACTGCTAAATACTCAAAGCTGGCACTGGGAGCTTGGCCAGATTACTAGTCCTATTTACTTACTTTCATTAGAGGTTGTTTGCTTGTAAGACGCAACTTGAAGACTATGTACCACACGCAGGCCAGCTCTTTGCCTTAACTAATTGAGTTAAAGCAAAACTCAAGATAAAAAAAGGCATTCATTTGAAATAGTTTATTATCATTGTCATCAATAGCGAGTTCTGATCTAATCAGAAAATATAATTGTTTTTGTAAATCAATCACGCTTCATGTTCTTTTTTCTTAAGCACATGACTCAAGACACCTGCAACCTATTTCGTTGCATAGCTACTTCTGGTTAGTCATTTTTGGCTTTGTTCAAGCTATAAGTAAAAGCACAAAACATACAGATCTATCTTTGATGCATATGCAAATAAAGTAGCAGATGTGCTCACATGACTTTGCTTCAGTTGCCCCTTCATAGTCAGAAGTTACATAACCGACTCAGCTCATTTCTGCCCTCCCCTCCCCCTGCAGGGAGACAGTTGAATCCTGCGTTTGCAGATTTTAGAGTAGACTAGCCAGAAATGATGCCAGACACTAGCTGTTGGTGACTTACCCACAATCCACTGCAGCGGAAGCTCTGCTGTCACTAAACCAGAAGGAACAGGAAGGTGTTTATAACAAAACTGAAACAAAGACAACTTACTTTCTTTTTCCTGTTTATGTTTTAATTTGATTCTGCTGTTATTTTTGTCACAAATTCCTTTATTTGATCATTTTTGCAGACATGATTTTGCAGAAGCGTTTTGGTTGTATTCTTTGTCATTTCAGTGGTGAGGATGAGTACAGCTGCAGATAATGATTACTTTCATTATTGGTAGATATACAGATCACTCTCTGTATTAAGCTTTTGGTTCATGGTCATAAAATGGTGAAAAATGTCCATTAATTCTCTAAGAAAAAAGCCTTCAAGTTGCTTGTTTGCCCAACCAACAATCCAGTCCCCCAAATGAGCGAGTTTAGTGTCAGATTTCAGCTGATGCATCGTTTCGTTATTGCTTTTCCTGAAAAGTTATTAGTATAATTTATTTGATATCAACTTATCTGATTGATCTAGATAGTTTATAGTGGCCACATGATGTACTCTTCTAAGATAATAAATGCTCCCAATATTACCTCAATTAATAACTCCCCTGTAGGTTAAGGGAGCACTGCCTTTCTTGCATAATATACGCTGAAGAACATGCTGGTTTTTACAGTGTTCTAACAGATTCAGTGTTTTTTCCTGCCTACATTTTACCATTGTGTAACATAGAGGTCACAGCTGTTTTTTCATGAGTTTATTTTCAGTGCACGGTCACCATGCAGGCAGCTTGTGTCACGTTTGAAGCTTGGGACAAAAGCAGAGCATGTTTTGACAGGTGGTACCTTGGCTTGACCATCTCAGCGAGGTTAAATGTCAGATTCACCTTTGGAGTCTAGAACATTAAGAATGTTTGTTGGATAATGTGCTCACAGGACAGCTTATGTTTACTTGCGTTACTCTGGGAAGGCTTTAGCAGCAGTGGGGGAGCATTAACTTGGCTGGGAAATCTAAGAGTCACTTGATCCTCTGCACCTCCCCCTGTACTTTTCAATTCACTGAAATTGTCCTGCTGGCAGGACTCTCACACTCTGAGCAGATATGATTAGAGATGTTAATCTACAGTGGTTCTGTGGAAGGTAAACAAGCCAAGAGGTTGTCTTAAAAAGCTCATGTAGACACTGAAAATAAAGCTTGTTTCCGGTTTCTTCTTAATGGTTGTGCTTAAAAATGGTAACATAGAAATCGTCTTTTAAAATTTGAAAAGTTTTTTTTTTTATTATATACATGAGGATTTGTTCTTTCACATTTTAGTTTTCAAATCTTTGATACCCTGATTGTTGGAATCTGAAGATAACAGTTTTAAACCATTTTGTTTCTATTATTGACAGATGCCGACAAACGCATCAAAGTGGCCCAACCGGTGGTGGAGATGGACGGTGATGAGATGACCAGGATCATCTGGGAGTTCATTAAAGAAAAGGTGATACAGTGGCGTCCATGTTGAAGGGGTTAAACATTACCAACACTGATGTGACTCTCATGGGAGGGAAATCCTACGCTGTGAATGTTTTAAAAGTTGGACAGACATGAGGGAGGGTTGTGTAGAGGATTATGTATGCACGTCGGGGAGGGTGAGAGCAGATGTTGTTGGCTCAGGAATATAACCGAAGCATGATTTGGCTTGTGCTGTTCACAAGTCTAATGAGGGTTGTTTTCGGCTGGCCAATGCTTTTTCAGTTACAATGATGGACACGTTTACTCTTAACCTACAAGCTGGATGGCGGTTCCTGAATCCAAATTTAGAAAGGGCAAAGATGCTCTCTATGTACCAACTAGAGTACAGTTGGAAGCATTCCAGACAGAGAAGAACAGCAATATCCTCTGCAGATGAAATGGCTCAATAAGTGTGTCTTAATCCACCAATTTGTGGACCCATGACATGATTAAGTCTTTTTTTATGGGCATTGTTTTGTACTTTTTAACTGAGGATGAGTGTTGGACATCCCTGAGGATGTTGATTGCTACGGCGGTTCGCTTACAATGTGGTTCAGTGTCAAAGAAATATTTCCAGGAGAATGTGTCCAAGAGGTTTTGCTATGCAAAGGACAGGGTGTTGCACCCAGTTTACCTAAACATGAAGTTTTTACATTATTCCTCCATTCAGCACAACATACCAGTCGGCTACAGCACGGTTAATAATTTAAACAATGAAAGGCTTTCAGAAATATCCAATCTGATCATCTTATACCTGCAAACTCAGTGTGACCAATGTTTATTACTGCTTTTTAAACCACTGTTCAAGACACCAGGATGGTATACTCATGTAATTGTACAACATTGTTCTAAATATTTTTTTGTGTTTTTTTTTTTTTTTTCTTTTCATCTGATTTTTTAGCTCATCTTGTCCAATGTTGATGTAGAACTGAAGTATTATGATTTGGGTCTACCTTATCGCGACCAGACTGATGACCAGGTCACCATCGACTCCGCCCTTGCAACTAAGAAGTACCATGTGGCGGTCAAATGTGCCACCATCACACCTGACGAAGCCAGAGTAGAAGGTCTAGTTGTTTGTTGTACATTTCTAACTTCAAACCTGTTTACATTCAGTAGTTGATACAACTTGGTTCCACAGATTAGACAAAAACCTAAACATTTGAACCAGATCTTTTGGTGCTGTTAAGCTGTGAGAGTATTTTATTGAATTAGCACGAGTCTATTCTTTTTCTGTTAGTGGAGGGAACTGCAGATCCAAACAAACTTGTTCTGACCCATTAGACTTTATGCTGAGATAAATACAGATGGTAGTGGTCTAGTTCTGATCTGGCCCCTGTACTCCTTACACATCATTTGAGCTTTATTTTGGAGGGTCTGTCACATAGATGCTGCTCCAAACTAACCATTTTATCTTTAAAGTATAAAACTCTGTACATTTACAAATGGACAGCATCAGTAATATATAAAATTAAAATCTTTTGACTGAAAAATTCATATTTCCAGGCAAAATTTATGGACTTAATCTGATGTCTTTTTTTTTTAACTCAAATAACAATAAAAACCTTTAAACATATCTTGCCAGAAGCAGCAAACAGTGTAAGCGTAGACTTACAGAATTTATCCCTTGTAGGTTTGTAAATACAGCCATCATGAACAGAGAAAAGCCAGAATCTCAAAATAAGAATATTGAAATATGAAATTGTTTTATAAGGATTTGAATTATCATGTTGGAAAATTAAGAATCCGGATGTGGGAGCATCCAGAAAAGCATAAAGGATTAGTTATTGTAGTAACTGACAGTAAAATTGAAATAATTCATACTTCAGTAGGTTATGGGACAACAGGTCTGTAGTTGATTATGATGGATTGTATTTTCATCATAGTGCCAGTGCATTTTCTACACTTCATTAAGTAAACCTCTACTGGGTTGTAATCTTTCACGTCTTGTTTATACTTGATGCTAATATACTAACAGTACTTTTACCAGTGAAGTGGTTGAACTAGAATGAACAGTGAAACATTAATAGCTTCTTTTTTTTTTTTTGCTTTGCTGATTTGCTGCAGTATTTGTAGGTTTGTGGTATTTTTTCCCTCATCTACTAATATATATTTTTCCTTTTTTTTGTGCAGAGTTTAGCCTGAAAAAGATGTGGAAGAGCCCCAATGGAACAATCAGGAACATCCTGGGTGGCACTGTCTTCCGTGAGCCAATCATCTGCAAGAACATTCCCAGGCTTGTTCCAGGCTGGACACAGCCCATCACCATCGGCAGACATGCCTTTGGTGACCAGGTGGGTCTTAATGCTAAAAGTTAGACAACACTGATGTTTGTTTCACCTTTTGTTCTTAAGGTTCAGCTTCTTGTTTCTTCTGCAGTACAGAGCAACAGACTTTGTTGTAGACCAGCCCGGCAAATTCAGGATTGTCTTCACACCTGCTGATGGAAGTACGAGCAAGGAATGGGAGGTCTATGACTTTCCTGCTGGTGGATGTGGAATGGGCATGTACAACACGGATGAGGTGAGCAACCTATGTGCTTATGAAAGAAATTGGTGAAATTCTATATATTTGTTAGCAAATACAGAAAGAAGCCTGCTGTTTTTGACAAGCGTTGGTTAAAATACCACAGACGTCAAATTCCCTTGTCTTTACAGCTCTGTTCATAGCAACTGATTAAAGGGGTGGAATAAACCACTAAACTTTAGCCAAGCCTTGTGATCCACTTGCTTAAAGCATATTATTTTTGTTTGAGACCGTGCAGGACCCAGAGCTTCCAGTGTCTCAGAAAACTGAGCTGGCACTCAAAATACAAAAAGTACTTTCCCTCAACTGCTGCTCTTTCACAGACCATTCCCTTTTTGAGGCACCGTATAAATGGTCAATCGCTCATAGTCTTTAGCTCAACTGGTTGAGAGGCTGCTTAGTGTATGGGTTTGATGTTGTAGGTTCAAAGTTTTGGCCTGGGGCCCTTGCTGCATGTTATCTTCCTGAGAACCTGGGTTAAGTCCCCGGGCTGGCAACTAAGGTAAACCACTGTGGGCACCTGAGCAAGGCCCAACTGCTCCCCGGGCACTGGAATCTGGCCTGGCAGCCCACTGCTCCTAGCAACTAGGATGGGTTAAATGCAGCGAAAAAAATTCCCAGCTGGGATTAATAAAGTAGAATAAATAAAATTAAAATAAAAATTAAATTAAAACATTTGACAAAGTAGTGGCAGAGCATTATTGTTTTTTTCTTTTTTCTGAAAGTGGCTCTATTATGCTAATTTCAGGCTAATTTATTTTAATATGCGAGTCCACAGGGGCAGGAATACACGCAGCCTCAGAACAGCCTTTGCCAGAAACAAGCAGAATGAGGCTCTTCTGCCCTGAGCCACGCCTCCCCCTGATGCGGGTTGCCTCTGATTGGTCAACTGCCTGGAGTAGTTGTTGGGAGCGCGCACTTTTTTCGCCATAGAAACACCGTCAGAACTCGTAAACAAACTGAAGTAATATAAATACTTAGCAAGCCCGAATCGGACCCCAAAAACGAGAGTGAACAACTCAGGAACCTGCAGCAAGGAATGTAGAAAGACGTATCTGTTTGGTAATTACTCTGCTTACCAGCTATAGTCCGATATAACGCTGTTTGCTGTCCTTCATTCGCCTTATATATTTGTACATGCCCAGTTAATAGGTGTTCGTGTGGCAAATGTCCCACAATGCCAACACAGTTGGAAAATGTCTGCTGGCATAAAAAAGATAAGCTAATGATGCAATTTGCTAACACTTTCATGCATTCTTACACTATAGTTAGCCACTCCATGTGCATCTGTTGTTGCACGTGGCTTATCAGCTGGGTAATTTAGCCTGGTTGTTACGTTTGTAGCATTTACATCTGCAGTGTTGATCGCTAACTTTCTGGTCATCACTACATGTGTGTTACTTGCTGGGAGGGCTGGGCGATTAATCAGCAAATCGAATTTTCCATTTCTGGAGATTTATTTTTATGAAAATCTGGATTTTTTTTTCCATAGTTAGCAGCAGACTTAGCCCTCCCTCCACACCAGAACGGTGTTTGACAGATTTTCAGTGAAGTGACCCTTCACTCACGCCTGGGATTTAGCTGTGCTTATAACTGCAATAAGAAATGCTGCTCTTTATGAGATGCAAAAGTCAACTTAACCCACAAAGTTAAGTTAGTTAAGAGACAACCTCCATCAGGGGAATTGTTTCTGCAGTGGATCCTGTATAAGGATCCAGATGGAAAGAGATCACGGATGCATTGTGTCGCATATTTCTATGTAAGATATGAAGTCATTTATGGTGGAAAAGCTATGACATTATATGCTTTATTTTTGCTGGCTTTCATCTATATAAACAAATGTTTTTAATAACTTTGTTTTGTAAAGGAAAAGAAAAAAAATTGATTAAAATCGTAAATCGGATTTGGTTATAAAAAATCAGATTTATTTTTTAGGCCATATTGCCCAGCCCTACTTGCTGGTAGCGATCAGGCAAAGTAAGTGTGGCTTAATTCCTTTAGTTTGACTGTTGGTCACACACTAGCTATCGAAACAAAACAGACAACTTATTCGGTTTAACCTACAGCTTGTGGCTCAGGATCGGAAACGCGGGTCCTTTCTATAGGAACAGACCCCCCCTTTCAGCTAAAGCCTGGTTGCAAATCCGTTGTTGTACTGACCCTTATTTATCCAGCAGTCTTCGGTAAAGTGCCAGTCACAGATACAAACATTAGAGCAACTCTTTGGCTGGTTCCCAAAAACAAACTCCATCTGTTGCTGTCTAGCCGTTGTTTCCTTCGGGAATTTAAACAAATGTAGCTTTCCCTCACAGCCGAAGAAGCATTTCTTGTGTCACGTGTTGACACTGAAAACATCGCAGTGTCCACCGTGGTGTTGTCCACCTTACACTGAGCAGTGAAGGTGGTTGTGCCTTTCTTCTTGTGAACGTGCGCAATCTGGAGAAGATGACCAATAACTGGGGAAACACTTGTTACGGACACCGCTCATTGCTGACACCTGTGGCTCGTCCTGTATACAAATGCCAGGCCCTGATGTCTGTTCGGAGTGGCTAGACCCGACGCACCCCCGCTCTCCTCCCCGCTGATTGGCTGATTGGCTCATCACCCAGCCAACCACATTGCAGCTTGCCAGAATCCCAGAATTAAAGGACTGCTGCTGTGTTCATTCTGGAGGGGAGAAGCTGGATAGCACAGATGGCTTCCCCTCAGCTTGGCAGAGTTGTGGTTGCGTTGCTAGACTGTGTGTGCTTAAATGGTAGCCTTTTAGTACGTAGACTACTTTGAGGTTTCAGCAGGGTTAAACTTGGCTGTTTGTTTTCCCTTGTGGGAGTAATTGTAGTCTCGTTTTGGTTGGGGGTTACCTTTGTGTAGCACACAGTTTGTTTTGGCTGCGCTTTGAGTTAGTTTGTGTTCTGCCTTTTAAATTCAACCTTCGTTTTTAGATATTAGAGGACAATGGTCCCATGTGTTGGGCTAGCTTAGGCTATTTGGTTGTGAATGTATTTCACATAGATTATTGGAACTGCTGCACCTTTGTTATTAAGTTACGTACCCCGGTTTATGTGCACTCTTTTGTTTATATAATCTTAGTTTGGTTTATCCGGCGAATTTTGAGTAAGGTTTTAGTAATAACCTTTTTGTGTTTCTTTCAGCAGTTTCATTAAACCCAACACTTGGTTAGGTTTGACTTCCTGTTTTATCCCTTATTTATACTCACCACAATAAAATGTGTGGAACTGCTGAAAGAAAGGGGGGAAAAAAAAGGTTAAATCTGAAACCATACACAAAACCCGTCAAGTAAACCATACAAAATTTATACAAACAAAAATATGCCCCTATTGCGATGTGGTAACTAAATAACAAAAGGAGCAGCAGTTCCAATAAACTAAAACACAATCACCAACAAATAGCCTAAGCTAGCCCAACACAAAAGTTTAACACAAAAGTAAACGAAATGGCAGAACACGTAGTAACCCGAAGCGCAACTCAATCCTAAACTGTGTGCAATACGAAGGTAAGCCCAACTTAACAAGACTATAATTACGTCCCCAAGGGAAACACGAACAGCTAGGTTTAACCCTGCTGTAAATACGAAATAGTCTAAAAATCACCAGGCTAACATTTAGCACAGCAAACACACAGAAAAGCAACGCCACCATAATTCTGCCAACTGAGGGGAAGCTGTCTGCGCTATCCAGCTTCTCCCTCCCGAATGATCCCTGCAGCAGCCCTTTGTTTCCGGGACTCCACTAAGCTGCAAGGTGATTGGCTGGGCGTTGAGCCAGTCAGCAGGGAGGAGACCGGGGTGCGTCTGATCCAGCCTCTCCGAACGGTCATCAGGGCCAGGCATTTGCATGTAGGATGAGCCCCAACTGTCTGCAATGAGCAGCACCCGTAACACACTGTATTGTTATGGTATTTCAGAAATACATGTACATGTGTCAGATCAGATTATTACAGTAATCTGATTACTCCCAGATGACCGATTTTGATAAATGCACTAAAGTGTTTTAAATGAATAGTTATCTGAGAATGTCTTTAGTATTCAAGAAAAAAATGGTTTTGTTACACAGTAAGCTGTTAATGAATTGATATTGCATCAAATCAGATTGAATTAAAATAGGCTATGAATTGAATCTTGGCGATACCCAGCCCTTTAAGCGTCTTAATACTGCAGTATTGCTGTCCATATACTTTAGATGTTGTAGCATTATGCTTAAAGAAACATCTTTGGTAAATTCTACCGTGATATGTATACTTACTACAGAGACCTGACACCAGCCTCATTTTCAGCCTACTTTGCTACTGTTTGCCTTTATCAGCTCGGTCTGTTTGATTTAACAACATCAGAGGTCATTGTAGATTACTTTAATCTTGACAAGGGGAATGTTGTCAACCTTGCTACAACTGATAAAACCTGTAGCAGTTATGAAATGTTTGTTTTTCTTTTCCTTTTTTTTACCAGTCTATTACAGGCTTTGCACACAGCTGCTTCCAGTACGCCATTGGGAAGAAGTGGCCGCTATACATGAGCACAAAAAACACCATTCTTAAGGCCTATGATGGGCGATTTAAAGACATCTTCCAGGATATCTTTGAAAAGTGAGTGTCCACTTCGCTTTGATTTGTGCACATGTAAGAGTCATTCTTAAGCTTTCAGAATGTCATATGCAAAGGACAACATAGTAAAAGTACTTGTTTGTTTTTTGTGCACCGTGCAGACACTACAAGCCAGAGTTCGACAAACTGAAGATCTGGTATGAGCACAGGCTTATTGATGACATGGTTGCCCAAGTGCTGAAGTCATCTGGAGCCTTTGTGTGGGCTTGCAAGAACTATGATGGAGATGTGCAGTCTGATATTCTTGCACAGGGTGAGATATTTTGAAAATGACACTTCTGACCCTTCCTTTGAAATTGTATTGTGTAAGGACGCTTGCCAGTTTTGGGGCTGGTGTGGGTTGCACTAAAGAAGGATTTTCTTTCCTGTTTTAGGCTTTGGTTCTCTGGGACTGATGACATCAGTTCTTGTGTGTCCCGATGGCAAGACTATTGAGGCTGAGGCAGCCCATGGCACTGTGACCAGGCACTATCGTGAGCACCAGAAGGTGAGCTACCATCAGTCTTTGTCAGTCACTCAGCTTTGTTTGGGAAAACATTAAAGCTTGGAGACAGCAAAGTTAGCTCTCTAGGAAGCTTCAGACTTTGTAATTTGTGGAGCTTTACTGCCATCATGTGGAAAAAATAAAGCATGGCATGTATATACACAAGCATTAAAACGATGGGTTCTTAACTTGGAGATCTTAAAAAACAAAACAAAAAAAAACTAATAGTTTAAAATGTTCCTCTTCTTCTGCGTCTTCAGGGAAGGCCGACCAGCACAAACCCCATCGCCAGCATCTTTGCCTGGACTAGAGGCCTGGAGCACCGAGGCAAACTTGACGGCAACCCGGACCTTATAAAGTAAGATATGCAGTTTTTTTTTCTGGAGACTGCTGACCTTGGTGTGAAAAGTGGCTTCTTAAAAATGTGCTTGTATATTTGCAGGTTCTCTCAGACTCTGGAGAGGGTGTGTGTTGAGACAGTTGAGAGTGGTACTATGACCAAGGATCTTGCAGGCTGCATCCACGGCTTGTCCAAGTAAGTTCCTTTTATTGTAAAAGCCTGTAGTTGTTTATTTACTAAAATTATAATATTACTTCAGTATTCAATTTAGATGTGAAAATTTGAACATATCTGCTGATTAAAATTAAAGATGAGGTGTGAGATATATTTTTTAATTCCTATACTTGTTTATAAACTGAGATTGAGATACCTCAATGCAAACACTTGGGATAAGTGGAAAAAACTATTAAATTAAATAAGCATAACATTTAATTATGCCCACCTTTTAGCCAATATTTCTAATAAAATGAGGCACATTATGCAGGTCAGAGATGAAACCTTTAAATGACTGACAAAATGAACACAATGCTATTTTTCTCAAGCCCCACTAAATTTAACAGTCCTTAATCTCAGTTCAACAGGGGTGGATAATAAATAAAGGAAGCACTGTTTGTTTTTTTTATTTTGTTTGTTAGTTTATTTTTTCTTTGCACAGTTTAATCTTAAAAAAACTAACCAAACAACAAAAGACCTGCCAAAAAAAAAAAGAAAAAAGCATAAAATGCTCACGTAGTAGTAGTTTAGGGTGGTCGTAATCGACAGATTGTTAATGTGGTCATTAAGCCGCTCACTCAGCTACCTGCACACTACAATGTTAGCTGGTTAGATCTGACGCTAAATGCAAACTAAAAACCTCCTCGAACATGTTTGTTTGTTTGTTTTGTTTTATCACTCTTACCAGCTGTTGCAATGGCTAACTAGCCACTTCTTGTGTGAAGAAGCATGGATTATACAGCTAGCTAGCAAGCAAGCTAGTTTATGATCGTTAAGAGATGAATGCAAGACGTCCATTTTAACCAGTAATTTGCCTCAGAAATGACAACAATGAGGAGAAAATATAAACCTGTTCTAGAGGGAAAGGGGACCTTAGATTTCTTCCTTTGTGATCTGGTGCAAAATTAAAATTGAATGAATATATGGGATGTTAATTAAGTAATTATATAACATAAAACAAACTTGATCTTCTAGGGTTGGCAGCGGTTGATGTTAGGAGGTTGGGACGCCCCTCTAAATATAATGGTCGGGGAAACGCTGGGTTTTATTAAATGTTTGTGTGCAGGTCCCTGGTTTAAAATAAAAAGTTTGTTTAAAGGGAAAAATCACAATAAACATAAATTTAGCTGAGCTTACTTAGATCCTACTGGTGTCTTTTTATGCATAATAAGGTTGAATTCAGTTTCCACAGTGTTTTAAAGGAGGTTTCAAAACATTGGGATGTGTATCGGGATGAAGCCAAAAAGTGTTGCGATATCAGCTGTAGGCCCTATCAGCCTGTCCTAAATGAGATTTTGGAGGTTTAAGGAAGGGTTCGACCTCAGATGAGTGAAAGTTAAGAAAGAAAGCTCTCCCTATTTTCTCAACATAACTTTGATATTTATAATAAAAGGTATTATTGCAGCTGTTTCATGCTTGTTCTTGCTTGAACATTTTGACATGAGGTTCAAATCTCATGTTAGTTGATAAATAAACTTAATGCTTAATTTCTAAAGACAGTTAAGAATTTGGGCTGAGTATAACAAACTGCTAAAGATGCCATCTTGAGCTCTGGGAAGTTACATCTCCTCCCCCCACTACTGGCAAACACTTTATAACCCAAATAATTCAGATGAATTAATCATACAAAACCTCATTAGTTGCAGTCCTCATTTAAAGAATGCATCCATTTAGTCGTCTGAGCATCTTTACGTTTTGGGACATTAAGCATATAATGGCATCCAGAAAAATTAATAAGATTTGGTGCTTCAGTGTCAGATTTCCTTACTTAAAACTGTCAATAACACGATTTAGCTTTTGATAAGTGTTGGAAATTTACATTAAAACTTTGCTTTTAACATGTCTTTATGGTCTCAGACATGTTGGTTCAGATTTCTGCCAGAGACACTAGTTTAAATTTTTTTTTTTTTCCCCCCACACAAGTTTTCCTAAAAACAAAATGTTTTTTTATCTAGGGGAAAAGGCTGGCAACAAACCAAATCAAAATGGTATAAATTAAAATGTATTTATTACAATTCCAAAATAAATATACAGTTTCCTATAAACGTAAAAGAAAACACAAGGGTACAATAAATAACAAAAATTGTTCTCCAAACAAAATATAACAAAATGAGCGACCAAGTTAAAACACAACAAACAAACATAAAAAAAGGAGCTAACATGAAATAACAAAATTTATGTCAACCAGACAAAACTCTGGGACTTTAACACTACTCTTAAATAAACACAAAAAGCATCTCATAAGGAGAGCGTTAAATACCTCTAAACAACCAAGAAAGCAAAACTATTACACTAAAGAACAAAACCAAAACTACCTGAGGAAACTCTTGCAAATTGGAGCAGCCAACACAAACCCACACAGGGTGAAACACTCAGAGAAATCCCAGTCTGGTGAACTGTATGCCTGCGGTGCACAGCTGCCTCCAATGATGCTGGTGAAGATCCTTTACAGGGCAGGTGTCCGTTAAGTCCCGCCTCCACCATAAATCCCGAACAGCCAGGGGCCGTAACACAAAACAAGACTGGTTTTAAGTTTGTGAGAAAACAAGACAAAATGTTTTTTATTCATCAAAATGTGGATCCAGATTTAAAAGATTATTAAATTAATTATTGAAATTGTTTTTAATTTAAAGCAAACTTCTGATATTGAACATAGAGAAGGGATGAGAAACATACGGCACACAAAGCAGGGTTGCCCATCTATATCCAGGTATAAAAACAAGATTTCATGAGCATTTTAAAGCCCCAAAGTAAGATTAGCACAGTCTTGAATGTGAAGTGTGTTTAATCTTTTCTACCCATCTTTTTTCTCCATATTCACAATGTGTGTACCTGGATATGTTTGCACCACTTCATTAGTTAACTTAGAAAAAACTGTCATATCAATTTTAGGAACTTAGGACATCGATCTTTGAAATAATAAGATGTCAAGTACAAACTCAAAACTTGCTTAATATTTATACCTTCCACACTGCCCATTCATTAGGTATTGTTATATTATTGATAATGTTATTACACAGCAACAGAAATTAATTCTGAGCTCAAATAATGTCACCTTGTTTCCTGAAGTGCAGTATTGACTTGTCTGATCTGCCCCGCTCGCCTTTACAGTGTGAAGCTGAACGAGCACTACGTCAATACCACAGACTTCCTCGACGCCATCAAGACAAATCTGGATAAAGCCCTTGGCAAGTGAAGGACTTGAGAGAAGATAGTTGGTCTGGAGATGGCAATGTCACTCCTGTTTTTGTACCTCATTTTTAACTTAAAAGATCAATAAATCCACTTGCGTTTTACCAGAAGGAAAACACTGTCTGTAGGATAACGTAGTGTTCTCTTAGGATATTAAATGGTTGCGTCGTCCTTCCACTTGATGACCCCCCTCCTCAACAACCTGTTGTGTTATGTGCAAGCTTTTATTTTTGTAATGTGTACTGTATACTGTGTAATGCCTTGAGCAAGACTGAAGCCTCTGTCAGACATACTTGCCAATAAATCAGGTTTGACCCATCGTTGGTGTTTTTGTGTCAGTGTGTGAGAAAAAGATAAAATGTCAAATAATTTAAAGGTAAATAAATTTATTATTTTACAGTATTGTCTGGTACACAACATTGTACATACAGTTCTATTCATATCTTCACACTAAAGTCTAATACAGAAAGCTATTTAAGCTGAACATCTTCCCCTTTTTATCACTATAATAGTGATGTAGTGAACACAGAAGCTGAAAAACTCACAAAAATGAGCATTTTTATTTTAAATGCACTATATCAACATAGCAAAAGGATACCTTCTTTGCAGGTTACAATTTTGAAAAGCTAAGCAGCGGGAAACTGAATATATTGAGCATTTCCAAATCATTTTCCACAAGGTTCACAGCCCTGTCACATGTTGGGAGGTTGTCGTTCATCACTGGAGACCAGTGTACAGCATGATGGATGGCATTCTCTCGCAGACACACCAGGGCACTTAATATTTCTGTCCAGGTTTTTTTTTTTTTTTTTTTTTGGAGACAATTCTTGTTGAGAATCATCCATAAAGAAAAAAAAAAGCAATATGAATGCAGGGTTTGCATTGTTTTTAAAGCGTGCTGCAGCGTCATCATGAGAAACTTGGATGAGCTCAGATGGTGAAGCTTGTCTGTTCTAAGAGATCTACAACCAAATGGGTGGGATTGGAACCTGAATGTAATTTCATGAGGTCTGCGATTGGACCCAAAAAAAATCCAATGTCCCATCTTAGTGTAACTGTGAGGAAAAACTGACGCCCACAGCTGCAAGATTCTTTTGTTTTTTCCAGTTCTTTGGTAAAATGGGTCCAGCTAATAAAACGGGCATTTTTCTTTTCATTTGCATCTGAAAACATTCCACACAAACAAATTACATTCATAGACTAGAGATCAATACAGTGTGAAGCTTGTTAATGCAGAAATGTAAAAAGTAGACACAGTGGTCCCAAGTGCAGCGCACTGATTACAGTACCAGCCAACATAGAGGAGGACTGATGTACTCTGTACAGTTATATACAATAAAGCACAGGTTGCAAACCACACAGAACTTAAGTCAATTTGCAGACTTTTATCACAGTATAAATGAGAGTGAGATATTAAGCACAATGAGCTTTGGCAAGTGAAAGAACACTTGTTCCCTTCCTTCATCCTTACAATGGTGTACCCCAGCAGACCGAGAGAAACCAGGATTGTCTGAATGAGTAAGTGCAGCTTAACATATGCAGCTATTCTTGCTCCTAAAAATGTGCTTTTATAATAGGGCTCAGATGATCTTGTTTTTTTTTTTCGTTTTGTTTTTGTTGGTACCTAAATACTTATATTTTCGACTGCATTTTTTTAAATATAATCTTTAAATCTGTAATGTTTCAGATGAAAATATGACTTGAATAAAAAGTATACATGTTCAAATTTTATAGCATTATGAGTGACTCCAGTGCATATTGATGTGCAGTTTGCTGGCCCTCCTCACGTCCTTTAGGAAGAATCCAAGCACTATGCCTTTAACAGCAAAAAACAAATGAAAATAAACAATCCAGTTTTCATTAGTTCATACTTGTTTTCAATTTGGGATCATTTTAATAATTCATGCAGTGCTGAAGCGCCCTGCACTTTTCCCATACGTGCTGTAATACTCCATTTGAGATAGTTTTGACACATCTTGTGTGTTGTTGTTGTTAGCTCGGTTTTCTCGCTCACTGAATTCAAAGCTCTCCTCTTCGTACTCCTCCTGCCCTTCTGTCTCTTGGGGGGGTTCTGACAAAGGAAGGAAAGACAAAAATATGATCCCATGTTGCCCTCAATAACATACTCACACACAAACACACACATATAGTACTCCTCCTAAAGACAAATGACCATATTGAGGACAACCAGTGGATTGCCCCTCCCTTTGTTTCAGTCTCCACTGATAGAGACAGGCATGTCTAATCCAGGCACTGCTATATTTACTAAACAGAGGAATGGATTGACAGAAATAAAAATACTCGGCCACTCGATTACAGTACATCATGAGTCAAAGTGCATTAGGAGCAGATTGACTGACAATAATGTGACGTGAAGCCCTCAGAGAAGTCCCACTTGGAAATATGCCAACAATAGCGTGTCAACACACTCAAATTTGATCTGTTTCAAAGCAGTCTAATTAGGACAAGAGATAGCTACTCACCATGTCCATCTACTGTATTGTCCATGATGCCGTGTTTAACCTTCATGTGTCGACTGAGGTTGCCCTTCAGGTTGAACTTGCTGGTGCAGTAAGGGCACTTGAAGGGCTTGCTGCCAGCATGGAGGTGCATGTGGCCGAGAAGGTTGTACATTCTGTTGAACGACTTCCCACACACCTGTGAGACAAGAGGCTGTAATCACTACCACTCCTTCACAGTGGGATCCAGTCACACTCGAAACAAAACTCCTTTACTTGCCACCCACCTTGCATTTAAAGGGCTTAACGGGAAGGTGGACAATCATGTGCGTTTTCAGGGTCTGCTTCTGGACGAAGGTCTTGAAGCAGACGTGGCACTGGAAGGGCCTCACGCTGGCATGGATCAGCATGTGTCTCTTCAGGTTGGCAGACAGGGTGAACTCTCGGGCACAGACTTCACACTTGAATTCTTTCATGCCCTGGAGAATCAAAAGTGTTTGTGTGTTTTAATTAATTTGGCTAAATATATGGTTGAGAGGTAAAAGATATAATGAGCCATCATGAGCTTGCATGTGTTTGAATATTTGTAGACTGACTTTTGATCCAGTTCATGTGTAGTTTGTGTTGACTGATGAAGAAGACAGCCAAACAATGTAAACATCAAACTTTTTTTTTTTTTTTTTTTTTAGTTTTAGCATTTATTCTACTTTTATTTTTATATAATAGAAGCTTTTTCTCCTATAGAATAACATATATGATATAATGAAAAAGATCTCCATGATTCATCAGACACAAAGGAAGAAGCTTTGCAAATGATAGACTACAAAGGAGGGAGGGAGTGTTAAGGGGGTTGAGCCACACAAAAAACTTAAGGCCTTTGAAGACTATGTTTACAAAGCAACTGGTTTTGGAGAAAGGCTGTGATGCAAGTATGCCATTTACCCCAGTTTTTCTGTCAAGACTCACACACCAGACTGAGTGAAAGAAGCTAAAATGCGTGTGCTGATAATGTGATTTGTCTTTCCAAATTAGGATTCATTGATGTTGTACAGAAGCATGTGGCCAAGCTTCTCTGAGTTTTACTTCCAACATATACAGTAAACTGTTAGACAAAGGCACATCACTAGGTTTCAGTACCTTAGGTGCGGAGGTGTGCAGGGCCAGTACCTTGTGAGTGAGAGCATGTTGTCGAAGGTGGTGGATCTGGACAAACTCCATGCCGCACTCGGGGCACACGTAAGGCCGCACATTTTGGTGCTTCATCAAGTGGTTCTGCAGCTGGCTGCGGTAGGCAAAGGACTTGTGACACTCTGTGCACTGGTACGTCGTAGGACCCTGATGGCTTGTTAAGTGGCGCTTCAGGTGGGCGTAGGTTGGAAATTCGAGGCCACACTGGGTGCAGACGTGACACTGACCATTCTCGTGTTTGTTCTCATGGGTCCTAAGCTCACTGGGGTAGGCAAAGCCTCGGCCACAGAAGCGGCAGCTGTAAGGCTTAACGTCTGTGTGCTGCAGCATGTGCCTTTTCAAGTGGCTGGTCTGCGTGAAGGCCTTCTCACAAACCGTACACTTGTGGGGTCGGGTTCCCTGATGGGTGAGCAGGTGAGTCTGTAGGTGGCTTGGCTGCTTGAAAAGCTTCCCACAGTGTAAGCATTCATGGGGCTTAATTCCATTATGGCCCAGGATATGGGTGACAAGGTTATATTTTGATGTGTATGACTTCTCACACATGCGGCACTTCCAGCGTTTTAGACCCTCGCCCACATCTACACAGTAAGACTCATCAATCTGTACATTTATATCCAGACGGTCTATCTGCATTCGTCTGGCGAGGCCCTCTGGGTCCGACCACAGCATGGCCTGGCCGTTTTCCTCATACTCTCCTGCCACCGGCAAGTCAGCAGACTCATAGGCCACTTCACTGGAATCATAGTAACGGTTCTCCAGAGGACTGCCAGTTTCTCCACTTGTCTTTAGGTTCAATGCCTCCTCCTCCTCCTCCTCCTCCTCTTCCTCTACCACCAGCTCTTCTTCCTTCCTCTCTTTCTCTTGACTAGAACTGTCTTCTTTCTCTTGCACTGGCTGTCCATCTATTTCAGGCCTGGGTGTATCTCTCACACACGAGGGACAGTTTCCGCAGGCCTGTTCCTCTTTCAGAGAACCTTGCTGAGTAGATGAATCCTCTGACTTGTCAGGACTATGCCTGCTGTTCATATGAATGCAGGAAGGAGGGGTATCAGAGTCAAGTCTTTCACCTTTGACCTGCGCCTGTGGAGTGGGCTCTTTGTGTGGGAGAGCATCTGATTCTCCATCACTCCTCAGTCTCTTGATCCTCCCACGGGGCCCAGAGCGTCTTCTCTCGCTGCAATGGGGCTGAGGCTCCGAGTCCCCAGCAGGCTCTGCCAGGTAGTCTCCATTGGCCCCAATCAGCTGGTCAGCATACTCATACTCCACTGACTCTGCCGGAGGAGGGGGGCACTCTCTGGGCTCCCCTGTGTAAAAGCCATTTGGGGCAATTGTGGCTCCAAATATTTCATTCTGGGAGATGAGGCCAAGAACAGCAGCCTGAGCCAGAGATAGCACCACTACAGGCTCTGTCTGTGTGCCCACATCCATGTGGCCCTCAGTCATCTTTGGGTAAGTCCGCACCAAGCGGTTACTCTGTTCCTCCTAAAAAAGAAAGGCAATAAAAAAAAAAAAAAAAAAACACAAGCATACAAAATAAATTTAAAATATAGTAGAAGCATTAGTACAACTGCATCAAACTTTTCTTTTGTTACAATGTTACAAAACCGGCTTTACTCAGAATTTCCTCATTTAGCCCCATTTCCTTATTGTAGCTTCATGATGTTGTGACTCAATAATGAATTTATCATACAGCTTAGATCTTAACTCTGTATTCTAAACTGATTAAAGCTAGAGTTTGCTCGTCCTCAAAGGTTTATAATAATACTGTGGTCATGTTTTTTAGGGATACGCTGTGAAAACTACTCTCAGACTACGCCTTGTGTCTTCGCTCTAAAGCCACAGAACATTAGATTGAGGAGATAAGGCAGATCTGTGTTAGAACTCCGCTTCCTTCCTTGAAAGGCTTTACAATAATAAAGAACACAACAAGGGATGCAGGTCCAGCCAGGAAGTTGACTTCCGTGGACTGTCCTCAGCACTTCCTGTGGGGTCCTGGGACAGCCTAGCTGACCAAAGTCAACCCATCACTGGTGCAATCTGTCTCATTCAAGAGCAGCAAAGTCTCTCAGCACCCAAGCCAACTTCGTAAACCCTGCAATGCTGGGCTTCTTTAACAAGATGAGATATGCCGACAGGCAGTTTCATATCCATAACAGACAGTTGGTACAGCTTTGAGCTCATTCTGTATTCCAGACCAATGCATAAGACTCCCTAACATAATTGTATGGTTCAGAAGTGTTTCAGACCCACATGCTCATGTTTACCCGACTGCCTGTAAGTGAAATAGTGACACTATGGAGAAGAAATTGTGGTTCAACCAAACCTTATGTGGTAAAGAAGAAGTGAGTGTGGCATGCCACTGGTTTCAGGTTATTTCACAGCATGGATGTGACTGTTAAGAAAATGTATAGTGAGAAGCTCCGACCCCCTAGTTTCTTTTCAGACAGCACTCCAACCTTCACTCTGCCACATAAGAAAGAGCTGCTTCCTTTCCTGACACAATACAATGAGAAAAGAAAAGAGTGGATAGAGAAAAGAGAGACAGGAAGAGAAGATAAAGAGCAGGAATAAAGGTGTGTGTTTGTGTGTGTGAATGCATGGGAGAGGGGAGTAGACCTGGATGCCCTGATAACCACGTCATTTATAATTACTGCTTTTAAAGTAGTCAGACAGAGACAGACTGTGTGTTTGTGAGAAAGAAAAGGAAAGAGACTGGGTGTGTGTTTGAAAGTGTGTGTGTGAGTGAGAGAAAAGAGAGGGAGGGAGGTATGAAGAGAAGGAGAAAGAGCTGTGGGCGGGGGAGGAGTGGAGGGAGGGAGGGAGACAGAGAGAGAAATGAGATGGAGGGGCTGAAAGATAAAGAAAGAGGGAAGGGAGGGAGGGGAGGGAAGGGGAAGAGAGATTGAGTGAGCATGTGAGAGGAGGGAAAAGAGAAAGGAAAAGGAGAGGGGGTGTGAGCATGTGCGAAGGGGGGGGCAGTCAGAGAGAGACAGAAAGACGGAGTGAGTAAGAAAGAAAAAGGGGAAGGAGGGAGGGGAGCTGTAGAGAGAAGAAAAAGCACAGCAAAATGAAAGGCTGACAAAATGAAAGAGAAAAAGACAAATGACAAGTAGACATAGAAGGTAGAGTAATAACTGCCAGAGCGTACTTTCACATTTAAAGTTGCAACCGAAAGACACCTAAGGACAAACAATTAGAGCATAAGCAGAAAACCGGCAGCAAACACACAAACACAAGTGTTCTCTTGGAAAAGAAGTTGTCACTGCAACACTCATGTAAATGTGAAAAGTAATCTTACTTCCCTTTCTGACGCTCACATGGACAAGAGTGTAAACACCACACGAACAAACTGCAAAACAAGTAATCACGTGACCCCCCCCCCCAATAGAAAATGTTCTCTTCTATGTCACAAACTCACCACATTGTTCCTGGAGTGATGTTTAAGGTGTTTCAGGGATCTCATCCTTCAGGAGAAATGAGTGGAGTAAAAAAATCCACCTCCTATTTATATCTGTGGGAGAGTGGGGCGGTCCCACGGCTCATCCTCCTCCTACTGTTGCTGTTATCAGAACTGACTGTGCCTGCCCCCCTCCACCCCACCACACACACACACACACACACACACACGCACACACAGCATCACCCCATTTCTTTCTCTTCCTCCCACCCTCTCCTTCCCATCTCACTTCTCTGTCTCTCTTCTTTTCTCTTTCAAACACACACACAGATACACACATCTTATCTCCCTTTCTCACTACATACAATTCAGCATGACCCTTCGACACACATTTCTCTTTAAGGCACACAGCCTCTATCTTTTCTTGATCACACTTCATACTTTACTTTGCATTTCCTGTCTTGTGAGCATTTGCTCAAATGCACAATTCTAAATACTAATCAGTAGTTCCTCAATGTGCATGCAGATAAATGGAAGTGAATTTGCACACACAAACATGTCCTGTCGAGATATATATATATATATATATATATATATATATATATATATATATATATATATATATGTATATATATATTTATAGCACACTTATAGAGGTGCTACTCACTTTTCTAACACACAGCACTAAGTGATGTTATGGGTGGAGGTGCATCTGTCAGTGGCAAAACAGTCAGACAACAGTTAATGTTGGAGAAATGGTAAAATTTTAACTTTCCAGAGAAGACGAGTAGTTTGCTGCCATTATTTCTAGATTCAAACTAATTAACTATTGAGACAGCCTGAAGTGTACTGTCTGAGAAAATCAGAAGAAAAAAAAGCAAGAAAGAAAAGAAACGGAAAAAGAAAGAAGAGAAAAGCAGTTAGGAGGGAGGGAGACAGACGTGGGGGAGAAAGAATAAAGAAGAAAGAAGCAGAGGGAGGGGGAGTGAAGTTGAGTGGAGGAAGCGGGTGGGGTGGGGTGGAGGGGTGTGAGAGACAGAAAGAAAAAAGGGAGAGAGAGGAAAGATAGCTGGGGTGGGGGAGGAAAAAAAGAGAATGCAGCAAAAAAAGGAGGAAGAAAGGAAAGGAGAAGTGGAGGAGGATGGGTGAGGAGGGGGGTAGTAGGGGTATAAGAAAGGATGTGGCAAAAGAAAGAGAAAGAATAAAAGAGAGAGGTAAAAAGATAGAGGAGAAGAGGGGGTAGTGGGGAGGGGGTGGAGATGAGAAGAAAGAGGGAGGGTTGAAAGAAAATGCGGTGAAAGAGAAGAAGTGTGGGGGTGCTGAAGAGAAAGAAGAAGAGAAAAAAGAAAAAAGAAAAAAAGGGGGGATGGTGTAGTGTGAAAATAAAAAAAGAAGAGTCCATCAGCAAGAGAAAAGAGAAAAGGGGGGGGGGGGGGGCGTGCAGAATGAAGGAGGAGAGGAGGTGGAGGAGGAGGGGGGGTGAGTGCAAAGGGAATGGAGAGAGGAAAGGAGATAGAGAGACGGAGAGAGTGAGGAAAAGGAAAAACAGCAAGGGAAGACATTAACTATTGAACTTCCAGATTTCTTTCAGGCAGTGTTGAGAAACAGTGCGGCAAAGTACCTGCGGGTTGAGTACAGGTTGTGTGTTTAAGTAGTCGGCACTAAAGATGATCCTGGTAATTAGACAGGTATTCTATTAGACCACAGCTTACCTTTACTAGTAAATACTCAAGGAAACGTGTGGAGAAAAAGTGCATCCGAGACATGCATGAGTAGGTGCAAGCAGGCATGACAAACACTGTGGACACATGCCATTTGTGACTGTAAGAGTGAGGACTGTGCATAAACATTTCCTACTAAATAACAGGAAAGGGCAAACCTTGAAAACCTTGATCAATCATCAGCAGCTGGGAGTGCTGCGAGAATGAGAAAGATAGAGAGAAAGGGGAGCGGAGGGGGAGGAGGGAGAGATAGGGAATGAAAGTGAGCGAGAGGGAGGGAGGGGAGAGGAAAGAGAAAGAGATTGAGTGAGGGTGTGAGTGAGGGGGAGAGATAGCAGGAAGTCGAGGGAGAGAATGGGAGAGAAAATAGAAGGAGAGCAAGGGAAGAAACAAAGAGATAAGAGGCTGAAAGACAAAGAAACCACATGGAAGAAACAACAAGGGACACGTACATAAAACAACACAGAACTAGCCTATGGGGAAAATGAAAAAGACACAGACAACAAAAGTTTGGGGAAGAAATGCTCTGGCTCCTTTCCAGGCCTGAATCCTCATAACAGCAAAACCTGTTCGCTTGTCCATTAACTTAGAGCACATTTGCATGAGTTGGACTCTGGAAAACTAATAGTGGAAAAAATCTACAGCGATAATAAGCATAAAATTTTATTCAGGTCTTAGATTTGTACAGGTTGCAATGTGTGTATAAGAGAAAAAGAAAGGGAAGTAAGCTATTGCCCTGTTCTCAAGTGTACTAAACCTCAACTGGGATTTCAGATGTGTGTTTGTGTGTGCACATTTGTCTGATGTCTGAGATCAGGGACAAGCACACACACATGCACATACAGCACTGACACCAACATGCTTTTAGTTCTCCACAGCCCCGAGACAACACACTTCTGACATGGGTGTCTGTGTGATTATTGTACTTCTACCAGCGACTAGTTGTCCATTTCCAAACCGGGCCTGTTTATCTATGGGACAGCCATGCAGCGCAGTGTCACATCTGCTCTGTGATATAGGTCAAAGTTAGAACTTTTTATTTCCAACAAAGAAAAAGAGAGCAAGTCAAGGGGATAGAGAGCATGAGGTAGGGAAGGGAAAAAAGGTGTGCAGCTGATTCAGATATCAGCTGTTTTACCCTGAGAAAAGCTCAATGGATCATACAACTGCAGACGACTCACTGATGACAGCTCCATGTTTCACTTATTTATCTAACGGGAATTAAAACAAATGCTAGTACAAGTGCAAATAACAACAAAATAGTGGAAATTGTGCATTTGCGGTAGGTTAGTCTTCCTGTATATGTGCTCCACTCCTTGAGCTCACGTTGTCAGTGTTGTTTCTTCATCCAACCCAGTGACAGGCTGCATGCAGCCCGACTTTGCTCTGACTGTGTGTGAGAGGCTGAGCTGGGTGATGGCTATAATTCAACATCCTCCGACTGTCGGGCGAACTGGAAGCTGTGTAGGTTTGAGAGCAGGGATGTAATCTCTTCAGTGTTCAGAAAAGGATTTTCTCAGAGACATAGCAGAGAGGAATCAGTTTGTTCCATGTTTTGAACTTTGAGTTTTTGGACTCATGTCAGTGTTTTTGCTGGCCATCCACAGAGCCATGTCAAAGGTAGCAAGCCCACACACGGTGTTATTTCCAGTGCTGGATCAGTCTCACCTCTGCATGGCATGCTGATATAATAGTAAGTCTCAAGCATGATTAGCTGCTGTAATTAAGCTTTCAAACACACACACACACACACACACACACACACACACACACACACACACACACACACACACACACACACACACACACATAATCACACACACACAAAAAGAACAGCAGGTTTTTTCATAAGCACAGAACAGACAATCTCACAGCTTGAAACTAAGCAATGCAGATGGAATATAGCTAAACTGTATAAAAGCAGCCACACCCTAGTTGCACGCCTCCAGCTTCTTCCATTAAGGTCAGTAAGAGACTGGACACTCAGACGGGAGAGTCTTCCTCACTGTTGCCTCATCCACAGCTGCAAACAGGAGCAACTTTTAATATACAGTACACATGATCAGACTATAGGTGAATCACTTGCATCTTCCAGCAGTACACTGTGCACTTCTGATTCAATATTGATGTTTCTCATGTTTGCCTGTTTTCACCCTTTTCTGTACTTAAACAATTCTCTGAACAAATCATTCTTACACAATCTGTGAGACAGGATGCAGAGATGGCCAGAACAAAACATACAAAAAAAACAAAAAAACAAAACAACAAAACAAAAAAAAAAAAAACAAAAAACAACAACAAAAAAAGCTAAATAAAAGATTACTCTCTCCATTTGCAGCAGGGGTACTAAATGGAAAGAGAATATTAGCAATGAAATAGCTCGGCTTGGAGACAACATTGGAGAAAGGAGTGTGGGGAGAGTTTGAAAAAAAAGACTGAATATAAAGGAGAAAAGACAGAGTTGAGGGAGGAGAGGAGAAGAGCATTCAGCAAGGAGGATATAAAAGGAACAGAGAGGGGGGCGCGGGAGTGAGACAGAGAGCTATGGAAGGAAATAGAGAAAGAGAAAAAGAGGGGGGCATGAGAGAGCAGGAGAGAGAGGAGGAGAGAGAGATCAAGAGAAAGAGGGAGGAGGGAGGGAGGGGGAGAAACAGAGACAGAGGACGAAAGAGAAAGACAGAGAGGAGAGAAAAACAGAGAGGGGGGAAGGGAGAAGGAGGGATAGCCACAAGAGACTCAAAAACCACAGAATAAAAAACCCTCTGTCTGTCTGTAACTCCATATAGATATACAAATATGAATCCTAATATATGGGCACATTGCATTTATTCATTGGGAAAGGATAGCCAACAGTACAGAATTCTACATGCACCTCAAGTTCATTCAATAAGTCAGTAAACATGTAGGACCATGGAGAACTCATATCTTCTTATCAGGAATGCAGTTTTTCATTGCAGCAAGGCAGGAGAGGATTCTTACAAAGATACTTTATCCTATTTTAGTCGCTCTGAAGTCTCTTCCTGCTATGTGATTCATAGAAAAGTATGCTTATAAAATATACTGTACACTCACCATGTTCTTCCTGTCTGTGACAAAATCTGTGTGTGACACACATAAAAGAAACCTGCTATTTTGACCATCTTGCAAGTGTCCTACATAGTGAAATGGCCCCAGATTTACTCAAGGTGAGGCCCACAATGAACCACAGAAGCCTATTAACACTAGAGGTCTCTGGAGTGCCTTATATGCTGCTTAGAGGCGACTACATTCAAACTGGCTGCAGCAGACAGTAGGGACACAGCCACTGTCCCTCCATGGCCGTCACTTCTTTGTATTATTTCCTCCACCTCCCGGTAACAAATTTCAGTCGGAATTACTTTTCTTTCGTCCAAGTTTCATTCTTTTAAATCAAACCCTTTGTCTATCTCTTCTTTTGTACCTTCCTCTTGTTTCCATGGTTACCTCTCTCTCTGCTCTGTACACTATCTATCTCTTCCTTCGTTTCCCTCTCTGTCTCTCTCACTCTGTTCTTATCTTTCTCATTTTGCTTTCATCTCTGCCTCCCTTCCTCCTGCTTTATCCCACACCCTCCTCACTCCGGCTTTTATCTCTCTTCACTTTCATCTGTCTTTCACCTTTCTCTCCCCTTCAAGCCTGCCATTCCATCATGCTGGTTTTGGTTCTTACTTAAAGAGAGAAAGTTTTATCGGTTTCCCTGTCAATTCTGCATTTTTAATCATTTCCAATTTATCCAACCCTCTTTCAATGCCATTGAGTCATGCATTAAATTGTCTTGGGCAGAATGTGAGCGTGTGTGACAGTGAGATGGAAACCATAGGTGCAGGAGGATGTAGTCTTTCACTGTCATAAAGACAGGAATGATTTCTGTCATGATTTCCGGAGATTAACTGGTTGCTGTGGATTGTCTTTCGGGTGTGCAGTAATAGATTTTTTTTCTCCCCCCATTTTCACATCCAGAGCCACTGTGCATCAATACATTCACAAACTGCAGAGTATGATTTTATTATATTTGATTTTACTAGTGGTCTTCACTGACGCTTATCTGAGTGGGGTCCCACTGAGACCGAAGCTGTTGAGGAGGTAGTGCTCCTCGACATGGGGCTCCCTCCAATAAGGTAGCCCATCATTTCTCTGCAGTGATGAAGATGTTCCCTGTAAAGTACAAATGCCTCCTTCTACGCACCCCACATGGGAGATAATCGTATTCACACACAGCTGTGGCTGGTTTAAACACAGCACCACATCATGTGTCTCCATGTGATACTGCACACAGACGCCTAACCACAAACAGAGACTGGGACAACATGCCCAACTGATATTTAAGAGGACAATAGACTGTTTGGAGCATGTGTATGTCTGCTGGCCTAATACCAAGTCACTGCAAGGCTGTCATCTATGGTGGTATACATAGGAGGGGGAGTGCGTCTTCAAGTCGGTGACAAACTCATTCCAAGAGACACTGCATGTGGTGTGGGAGGAAGTTTTGTTCTGCAGCTTTGACTGAAACTAACCTCCCTCCCCTCTCCCTCGCCTTCCCCTTCCCCTTAAAGTACCACAACTATTCAGAAAAGAGAATAAAGAAAACCTGAATAGAGGAAGAGAAAAAAAAATGGGGTCCCTAGGCGAGAAAGAAAAGAAAAACAATGAAAGAAAACAGAATGAAAAGCAGCCAAAGGAAAAAATAAGGAAGGAGTGAAAGAAGGACAGAGAGAGGGAGGGGAGACAGAAAAAGATACTGAGCAAAAAGAGCATAAAGCAGAGAGAGAGAGAGAGAGAGAGAGCGAGAGGAGCACAGAAAAAAAAATAAAGAAAAGAAAAAAAACAGCAGAAAAGAGAAGAAAAAAATGAAGCAAGCAACATACTGGATAAGAAAAGATTTATTCAGAATTGATCAAAATGGGATTGAAAAATTGATAAATACTTTAAACATTAAAGACAAAGCTTCTTCCACTTGTGCAAATGAATGTTCACATTAAAAGCCACATGTTTTCAGTCATAATAGGAAAAGAAAATGGGCAGATAAATGCAGACACAAATGTCTGGACTATTTTAAAATGGTCATATTATAGTATGAGGAGAAACAGATTTGACCTTTTAAATTTAATACTTAATGTGACCTCCTCCTGTTTCTACTTTCCATTCTACTGATGGGTCATGATGCAAAAAGAACATCAAATATTTAGACTGTATCTATGTTAAGTTAAAGTATTATATAAGCAGACTACTTCCTACAACGATTAAACAAGTTTTTCCTTTGTGTTATTAAACATCGTACTGTATCTCATGTTGTGCAGCTTGCAGAACATATATAAAACCTTAGTATCTTCAGGACCTTCAAAAGAAAGAAACAACTGGTGAGGGTTGAGTTATTTCAAACATATGTATACACACACACACACACACACACACACACACACACACACACACACACACACACACACACACACACACACACACACACACACATATATATATATATATAATCATTTTTTTTCTGGGAGGTTGTGTTTGTCTGTTGTGATAAATTGGGATAAAACCTGAATGCCTGACCCACAGCATGGTCTGGGGTGTTGGTGTCCTTTAAGGTCCTTATGCACCAAGCCAACAATGGACCACCTGGAGTGACTGTGAATGTCTTTGTCTTGAAATTTCTGTGTGTACCACCATCTACTGGACCGTCTACTTGCTCTATTGAAGAGCAAATCACGACAGTAATAGAAAATGTCACATTTCCCAAAACACTTAAACATTACAGAAAAAAGAGAAAACATTTGCTTTCTCTTTTGTTGCTGAGTTTTTCTTCTCTTGAAGCAACCCACCAGCCCTCACTTCATTTTTTCCTGAAGTACTCTCATGTGTTAAAGGAATTAATATTTCCTATTTGTGGTGCCATGGACATTTGTGTACATCCTAGCTGACAGTTCAATGTGATCTTAGTGGTGTGTTTCAGTGCTATTGATATCTGTTGTTGTCTATTCCATCTAGCTTGAGCTAACTTTCAACCAATCAGCATTCAACTTACACGTAGTATCATCTCCTCAGGCTTCACATTGTAAGAGTTTTGAAGGACTGCATGCAAATCAATCTGCACTGATAAAATAATTCAAATCCTTCACCTTCACTTTGTGTATGCAGGGAATGACAGAGATCTGTATAAGTATAAATGGGCACTTAAAACCAAAATATCATTAAAAAATGTTAATTGTGATCACCCTTTATGATCTGAGGACACATTTCTATTCTGATAAATGTGGTCTCTTCCAGGATGACAAGGACCCCTGCCTTTGTGGTCTCATCAAATGGATTGATGAGCACAAAAATCATGTCATTTATTTCTTAAAGTCTTTACATTCTCCAGATCCAATCCCAGCTGGGATATTTCCCCAGCACCACTGTCAAAACACAAAGTAGTAGAGGATATATTTGAAAAGTCATGTTGTATTTTTCTATAAAGTTCCTTAGACATGTAGAGTCAATTTTAAAACATGGTTAAAGCTCCTAAAACCAGTCTAATCGAATTTTACAGTTCCCCAAATACAAATCTGTTTTATTCAAAATTTAAAACAATGATATTATAAAAACCTTTTAATCTTTACAATAATACCATTATAATACAAAATAAACAAAAACAGATGCCTTAAACCAATAATTACCCTTACGTTTAAAAATAGTATATGTTTTTCTTTTACGCTCTAAGAGCAAGCTGGTTAATGAAAAATATCAAAGAAGAAGAAATCTAAATTATGCTGGGCTTCAGAAAAATTGCTATATATTTTACTCATGCTCTCATTACATTTATTTATGTGACAGTATGTTTAAAGCACGCTTGGTTCTGAGTCTGTGTAGCCTGGAGGAGATTCGCTCTGTTCACTGGTACCAATGATGTCATGGTCAACAATCTGATACTGGCTATCAGTAATGCAATCTGTAATTGAAAACACTGACTTTCCAGCTCTAGTCTAGCTTAGATCCATGTGACAAACAATAAAAATGGTGTTGACCAATATGGAAGATTATCTAATGAGTAGCTAGAGCTTTACCATCTTTGAGGCACAATTCACATTGATGTTCGTTCTCTCCCCTAACACAGCATTAGTGATGAGGATGATGGAGCTGAAGAGTTTATTTTTGCATTATGTAAATGCTGATACAGAATAAACTAGAATAGAACAGAATCCATGCATTCAAATAGATTTTTTTTATTACTAATCTACATGTCAGAAAATGTAGAAATACCTCTGAAGTAGACTGAGGGACTCACCTGAGCTTGTTACAAGCCTACTGCTACACACACATTTATTACTCAACAAGTTATATATACATTTAAACAGAATTTATACATTTAAAGGTTTAATAATTTAATCTGTATTTTTATTTTATTTTAGTGGACAGGGCTTGCAGGCTTTTTCAGGGCACCTGAAAACAGCTAAAAGTTATTTAATTACAAAACCTAATGAAGTTGTGCTTTTTATAACAGAATAATTTTGCACCCAAAAGCAAGTGTGCAGTGTTTTGCTGCAACATCAGACTGTCTAGAGTCAAGACCTGCCACTGCTACCCATGTTGCTGTTGGTAAAATGTTTTACATCTACTATTTGTGCAAGCACAAAAATAATAATAATTATTTTAAAAAAACATTATTAACATTGTAACAATACCTATTTATTCCTACAATAGTAACTGAATGAATACTGTTCTTTTGGTGCAAGGTTTAAAGTATTTTTTTTTTTTTTTTTTGTGAAAATTAAAAATAGTTGTTTGCATTTTATTTACATTGTACTACTGTGGGTAACTACTGACTTGGCTTTGCAAGATAAAATACATACATTAACTGTTTTAAATGCAGAAACTGTAGAAGACAAGGGTGCAATTAACACCCCTACACACATTAAATGTTGTGGCAGAGTTGCCTTGATGACCATTTTAGGAGGCATGTTGTTAACTAACTTGGTGTCAACATGCTTGGAAGTGTTGGCAAATCCAACAAAAATAGATGTTTGGATATGATTAATGATTGATGGCTTTCTGATTTCTTTAAAATGTTCATTAGGTCAGCTGAAGTAACAAATGTGACAGCGGAACAAAGACTAGCAGCGGTCACTTTGAGGAATCCAATGACCTGTTTTTAAGTGGTAAATATGAAGATCTTTCCCTGTTATTTTTGTCTTAGCATAATTGCTAGTTGTAGAAAGTTGCAGGTTAAACTGAAAGCAGCACAAAAAATGACTCAACTAAATCTGTTTTACAAAAGACATTCAGTCATTGCTGTTGGCTGGTATTCTGTGGAGCACACGTCACCAATCTTCAGCACCAAAAGCAGATTTTTGTTCCTCAAATCAAAGGTCAATTTTCAATTTGATCTTGACAGCAAGAATTGTATAAAACTGGAACATTAGATTTCCAAAGATCTCATCCCAATTTAGTTATAGGGCTTCATTCTGTCTTTTGAACTGACAAACAGAAGATATAAGTTAAATTTCCAGTGGGCAGAACCACTGCCCACTGAATCGAACAATCTTTCATATGTGCCATGTTGTAGGAAGGGCTTCTATTTCAGTTGGTGGAAGGATGCTTAATAATAGAACTTCATTAAACTTGAACTTGATGAATATTCTTTTCAAGCTTGTGATAAGAAAATAAATTGTAAGAGAAACTGTGAAAAGTTGTGAGAAAACAACCAACTACTTCACCAGAGAGAGAGAGAGAGAGAGAGAGAGAGAGAGAGGGAGAGAGAAACTCAACCCAGAAGTCAAAGCTTAAAGTCGGCATGGACTGGTCAAGCTGTCATGGCCAGTGGCAACCTCCCGCTATTTTTTCCAAGTACATGAGTCAATGTGTATTGAGTATGTGTTCCTTATATTTTACCAGTTTTTCAGAGGTAGAGGTACCAACCTCCTGTTCAGTCATGACCATGAGGTATTCTTGGCCTCCCGTTCACCTACACAGTCAAAATCTTCATCATCTCCTCAGCTCTGGTATGATGCAATTCCCATGCCCACTTCCATGTCAAAGATTCTCCTGCATCTATTTATTTTATAATCACTGGATTTTCAATCCCATGTTTCATTAACCACATAGCTGCATTTTTTTTTAGTCAAACCTTTTTTCAAATCTTACTTGCCATAAATAGTCAACCCAGTGTGATAACAGAGCATTGATAGCTGTATTGGTCCACAGTCCTAAAAATGTTGAATTTTAGACTAAAAGAAATCCCCCCAAATTTCTCATTTCATTTGGAACTAGGGTCCAGAGATAGCTTTCAAGTCCCACATCTATGGTATGTACATTTAAGAATAGGGGATGAAAACCTGCAAAAGTTAAAGCTTTTACTTTATTTTAGTTTTGATAAATGTAATCACCGGAACTAAGACTTATTACCCATGAGCAAATTCCTTAAAGTGCAACACCACTCGTGGCAACTAGGTGCAGTAACCTCTAAAAAATCTCTAGCTAACAGACTTGTTCAAAAGGCCTTAACATGACTCATAAAATACTATCCCAATCCTTTTCCAGTAAGTCAGTAAGGTTTCAAAAGCTAGATTAAATCCTTCTGATCAGTGGGCTGATCATTTGAGATGAGGCTCAAAAAATCCCTGCGTTGTTGTACAGTCACGTTACAAGTAAACAGAAACTCTCGAGCTTCACTCTTTTATTCAGATGTAGTCATCTGTGACTTAAGAAAGACTGATATGGCAATGGTCATCATCATGGGGAACACAGACATCCCTCTCCCTAGCCACACTGTCCAGCTCTTGGAGGATCCTGAGGGAGCAGCCAGAAGGGATATATAATCCCTCCAGTGGGTTCTGGATCTCTTTTTAATTGACCATGGCTGAACAAACTCCAAAGGGTGGCAATCGGGAGGCATCCTTAACTGATGCCACCTCCATTTATTTCTCTGGATGCAGGGGAGCAGTGGCTCTACTCCAAACTCCCCTGGATGTACAGGCTTCTCACCTCATCTCTGAGGCTTAACACAGATACCTTCAGAAAGAAAGTCATTTCACCCTATTGTATCTACAAGCTCATGCTTTCAGTCACTGATCATATCTTGTGACCATTAAGTGAGGTTTGGAACAAAGATGGGCCAGTAAATCCAAAGTCTCACCTCCTTACTGTATTCACCCCAACGAAGCACTGCAGTGCTTTCATAACATTAAAAGAATTAAGCCCCAATCTATACCCATCTCTAGCAACATTCTACCATCATCATGTGAGTAAGATCTGTAGATAATTCCTCTGCCTAAAGCAAAGATTCACCCCGATCTCTCAGGATGGAGTCATGCCTATCATTTCCCTGCATAATCACCACTTTAACATACTGAAGGGATACGAGAACCCTCATAACCCTGAGAGCTTGGTTGTCTGTGGCAGCCCTGGTAGGTATATTGAAAGCATGTTGGACTGTGAACAAATCAGAGACTTTGATGATGTGATGCCTGTAAGAGAGACAAACAAAGCATACCCTTGACTTCTGGGTGTCACCTAAACTAAGCTCCAAAAAGTCACAGGATCCCACCTTTAGTTCAGGGCTCACCTGAGAAGAGGAAAACTGATGTGTGAGCTGGGTAGCAGTGATGACAGGGGCTTAGCTCCTAGGATGGATAAATTCTGAAATTTTTTTTAAGTGGTGTATTAATCTAAGTTACTGTAGCCATCCTAATTGTTGTGCTGGGTTTCACCAATGTGTCACAGGAGGAATCAGAACCAGCTGTCCAGCAGACAATTTGAATACAAGTATTTGAGAAATAAATTGTAGTTAAAGTATTTTTCCATAGTCTGAGTTTGGTTTACTCTAAGTGCAAGTGTGAGCTCTAAGGCAATTACTGTTTTCTCTCTCATTCAGTAATGTGTTTCAATGGATATTAAGTACAATTATGTTCAAAGTTATGTTTGCATGATAGTTTGAAATTTTAGACCAAATCTCAATAAGGCAACAAAAAAAAACAAACAAAAAAACAAAACTTGTGTCAATTTGTGTAAAAATGGAACATAACATTGCATTCGCAACCACTCACATTGCTCAGGACATCTTTATGGTGGCAATCCCCAGTTCTTGTACAACTATGTACAGATGGCTGAATTATTCACAAGGTTTTTAATTTTCTGGCTCTACTTAGGAACAGTTATTTTGTGCAAAGCAAAGTCACGATTAGGACACACCATCCTCTACAAGTTGTGTACAATACTGCAAGATTTGGTATAAATATGATACCAAGTAAATCATGAACTAGTATCGTCTATGCCAGTGAGCCCCAACCCTGATCCTCAAGACCTACTATCCTGCAGGTGTTAGATGTTTTCCTGCTGCAACACACCTGATTCGAATTAAATTCAAATCTCTGAAAAGTTCTGCACAAGTCTGCTGTTGAGGCATTAATCTGAGTCAGGTGTGATTAAAAACATTGAAAGTCTACGGGACAGTAGGCCTTGAGGACTGGAGCTGGGGATCCCTGGTCTTTATCAATGACAATACCGTTACAGATACTTTTTAATAGAGCTGTCAAAATTCATGCATTAACCCATAAGAACCCAAAGTGACATATTTGTCACATACAGTTTCTTAGATATTTTGCTTCAATTTATGGTATAATCGTTGCTTAAAATCCAGTTGAACACAATCTGATACTTGTCTTCTGTCCCCTAATAGATACCCAGAAGCAGAAAACCATATTATAATATTTTTGAACTATCACATGGTAATAAGTGGTAGATATCCCCCAAAAACGTTAACTTTTTTTACATTTTGTTAAAGGGCCAAATATAGACCTTATATTTAAAAAATTGGACTTTTCTTACCATTTTGTAATGGGTCAGGCCTTTATGGAATAATTCAAAGAAATTAATATGCAGAATTAACATGTTTTTTTTTTTTTTACATATTAACATATAAAGATTAAAATGATTACTCGAGCCATATCAAAGTTTGAATTTGGCATTATCTTGGCAAAAGAAACTGAATTTGATGCCTTGTGGGTGCTTTGTCACAAAAGGCGAACCAAATCCACCAAAAACCACTTTATCCTCCTTATTCATGAAGTTTCTGACAGTTTTCAAACCTTACATTTGGAGGATGGAAGCAGGATGACCTATTTGGTATATCACACAATTAACCACTCAGTTATTGCATATGCTATTCTGGTTTTTACTCTTTACCAGTTGGTGGTGTGTTTGCTGCTGGCCGGTTCTTGTTTGCTTGTTCGTGTACCTGCGCAGCTGCGTCATGTGACATTAAACATCAAAACACAAGAGAAGTGAGGCGAAGCAACATGTGGCTGTTCAGTGCTGTGATGTAGACAAACACAGGACCTTTTTTATGAAATGAGTGGTACAGACAATATAGAGAGAAAGAACTGAAACTAAAGTATCAATGTTATTAAATTAGTATTGATCAATATCAATACCAACGTTGGTATCCATTTTAATATTATTATAATATTATTATATATATATTTGGATCAATCCACCCACCACTATCCTCTGCAAATGGAGGGGAATGGACATAGGAATGGACAGATACTAGCTTCCTAACCGTTCTGTTATAAGCATCACTTTCTTGATAAAATGGTCTTTTCAGATGAAATCTTTATCATTAGAGTCTGTTAACTTCGCGACAGTGGAGCCCAAAAGTTTGAGACCACTCATGGAGTCTTTTTTAGGTTCCAGTTTAATAATGAGCAAAATGGTTTCAGAGTATCTTGTAGAGGTATGTAGTTTGCCCTCCTTTTGTGATATCAGGGATTTTTGCCTCTTTTAGTCTTCAAGTTCCCTCCAGAATGTTCAGTGGTATAGAAGTCAGACGAAGTTCGTTTTGAGATCTTCAGACAGCTCTTCAAAGCTTTCTGGTGTGTTTGGTGTCATTATCCAGGAAGATACAAACCAGAGGGTGCAGAATTTCTATGAACAGTGGGGTGGTTCTTTTTACTGGTCAGGAGTGAGTCTAGCATTCTAGCAAGGGCCCAAATCTAGAGTGGGAAAGCATTTACAGACTTAAATATTCCTACCCCCGTGCTTCACTGTAGATTTCATCCACTGCAGTATCTCTCTCATGTTTGGCTCCTTATATGCATCCTCTGTTACTATCACCAATCTCTAACATGGTTTCATCAGAAAATGTGAGTTTTCCCAGTCATCCACTGAGAAATGCAAATATGTCTTTGCCCATCCTATTTGCTTGGCATTGTTACCACTCCTGGGATGCTCCTCATCTTTTGAAAACACTACAAAAAAAAAAAAGCATTGGTTTGGCAGGACTTTTGCAGATTGGAATACTCCTTTCTTTGATTAGCTATTTCTGTATCTGTGATGCAGGTGCTTTTCTGTCTCCATTAAGTTTTATGTAACAATTTGGTGTTTTGGTCTATTCACTGGCAATATACAACCGCATTTAGAGTGCTTTGCTCCGATGTTTCTGCTGATGTTTGTGATGTCATGTTTCCCACTAGTACAATCATACAAAATGAGCAATTATTTGTATGAAACTGGATGAAAAACAATATTTATAAAAGATGAGCCATGTTGTGTTCTATGGTGTTGTACTTGAACAAGCCTCTGTTGAGTAAATCCACCCAAGAGACATCCAGAGGATTCATCTTAAAGACATCTAATCTTTGGTACAAAATAATAATCGTGGTCAATGCCACTAATCTGCTTCAATCTGACTGTTGACCTAAAAACAGAAAATAAAAAAAAAAAGAATCTGTGAAATTTTGTTAGGCATATATTTCCAGGTTCATGTAAAAAAGGCCGATTTTCCATTTGATCTTTGACTTTTGGATCCCACTATATATTTATAACAGCTTACTTGTAGATGAGAAACCTGATCCATGATGTATTAGAAAGGATCAAACACTTTGACAAGGTTTTCAAAGAATGGAGCCTCCTTTATCAAATTGTGTCCCACTTTTCAAATGCCTGGCAAATGAAACAGAAAGCTTAAGCCAGCTTCTCTTCATCATATTCCAGCTACTGGCTGGTCTTAACAGCATCTGGCTCATATTGTAGACTGGGTTATTCTATATAGTGAATATCCTCCTACAGTCATCTACTGAGTAACCTGCTGTTTTCCCTTAAAGTTAATTTAAAACTTAATATCTGCACAACTTGTTTGGAAGGCAATGGATTTAAGCACTGCTTTGGTGAAACCAAACTTTCAAAGTAGAAAGTGTCCAAATGGCTCCACTTAACATTAAAATTTGTTTTCAGAGCCTATTGTGTTTAAAAGTAGCTGGACTGGAAAGAAGGTTGGGCATGGCTCATTTTGGCAACCCAGGAACTGTTGTTTCAGGACAGCTGTTTCATTACATTGTTTGTGTTTCTGTGGTTTTTGTTGCTGGATGAGAGGCCTGTGTTTGTGAGCTTAAATGCAGGTTGCAAATCTTGCTGGTCAGCTGCGTACATTTCAAAGAATAGTGTAACTTTTTTTTCTGGACTTGGGGTCAGATATGCAGATGCTCAGTGAGATAAAGTCCTTAACCTACTCAGATCTGAGACCCATTTTAAAGTGTAAATTAATGTGTAAATTACACTTTGTACCCATGTTCTTTAAAACAAAACAAATAAAAAATAAAACAACACAAACATTTTTCCTGATCACCAAGTCCAGGGACTGAACTAAAACAATGTTTTTACCTTTCAAATTCAGGATATCACACACGGTCGAATGTTAGTCAAAAAGAGTCTACGTGTACCAGTTCTTAGCCAAAACTAGTCCCATTCGACATGCATGCAACTGGCCAAAATCTGTCCTCTGTTAGTGGACTAGACTTGTCTTGCCAAAAGTGAACAGTGATTACAGTACAGTACATTTTTGTGCCAGCACTTACCAACTAACCCGAAGGTAAGCAGGTTTGGTCCTAGAGCTGCAGTTCTGTAGATTTTCAATGTTTTCCTGACCAGAGGGGACAGAAAAAGAAGGAATACAGCAAAAAGAAGCAAAAGAGAAAGCTGAAAGAAGAAAAAGGAGACAAAAACACCACAGACAGAAGGCAATGACCCTTCAATCCAAACTATCACAAGACAACAAACTGTTACACCTGTACATAAACACGCCAACAAATTTCCTACGGCTTTTACAGAAAAACAGAGCTGCCAGTAATCAAGAGTTCTTAAATAATAACCAAATCAAAAACACATATCACAAACATATCACAACAACAACCAAAGTACCAGATACACATTTACAGAGAAAGAAAGAAAAAAAAAAAAGATCTCTTAGTGTAGAAACCCACTGGACAACTCAGTGACGGTGTCAGCATGCAGAGGATGAGAAATCAGGAGTGATCAGTGATGAGTGATAAGTGAGATCGTATAAATGCAACCACGCCTCTACGGAGGCTAGAGGCAGCCTAGGGCAGCCCAGAGACCCGGGCCATCAGCAGCAACCCCGGAGCACGAACCCAAGCTACCCCACCCCGAAGATGACTCCAGTCCCACCCAGAGGGTGGCAGAGAAGAGCCCCAGCCAGAGCCCCCTGCAGTCTTGGGGCACAGGTCCTGGTGGGCCAAGATTGGCAGTCGCCAAACCTGCCAGGTACCGGCCAACCAGGGCGGCCAGAAAGAAGGACCCAGGGCCACAAGAGCCCAGAGGCACTCCCCCACTAGATTAAAGAGATTAAACATTTCCTAAAGGCTTTGGCTGGTTGATGACTGCTTATAAGGAGAAACCGGGGGGACCAGCAATGGTCCTGCATCTCTTTCAAGTGATAGCAAATTCCAGAAACCTCTGAATTTCCATGCATGAAGAATGGGTATGTAGAAAAAGCTTTAGTCTTGCCTGTGCTTCACTGCAAGTGTTTTGAAGCACAGATTTGAGACCACAAAGACCTGAAGGCAGCAAATGCATACTGTAGGTTCCTGAGGAACAGATGTGTCCAAAGAGCACTCACACTTCTTTTACCACAAAACACAGAGCACCTGGGCTTGTATACATCTGCAAGCCAACAGACTAAAATCTTAGTTGAGTTTACTTAATGTTATACAGCTGCCAGAATTACAAAAGTCTTATTATTAACTACCATTTAACCTCCACTTATACATTTTCTTTAAGAACTATCTTTGTTGCATGTCATTCCAAATCAGTTTTTCCTCTTGTTTCCTGTGATGTTAAAGTATTAAATGAGAAGTAAAGGACTGGAGGCTGTCCACCAGAACGCAGCTCAGAAACGTATAGCAGATACCTATAGCAGGTGTTGATAATATTTACAGAAAAGAGACGAAAAGGGGATGCTGAGTACGGGAAAGGGATAAATCAATGTTGTGACTTGGATGGACTCACAAACACATTCACTGACACTCTGGCAACATGCAAAACTTCAGCATACTGCTGAAATGTTTTTGATGAGATGCAAGCAGAAGAGGCAAAAGAGGAAGATCCTGCAGCTTTTTGTGTGACAGCTCTTCACTGGCAGAGGACAGAATCCTATTACAACTGTCTTCTGCAGTGTGTCCCACTCAGTCTCCTTGTGTGCATCTCCCTGAACTGCCTGAATAAATTAAAACGCATAACATCTTCAAAATAAATTGAGCTCATATTCTGTTATCTAATAAGATTTATGAAAAGAAAAATACCTCAATTCTTGATCACCTTTCAAGTCATGAGCATACAATAATCCTTTTTTAGAAAAGACCTACAGGCCTTCTTCATCAAAAAGCACTTGCACAATGCAGAACATGAACCAACACTTCTATTTCCCTTTTAAGTAATTTAGTATCTTTCCATATTTCTTTGAGAATAACATTTTGACTCTACATTAAATTATAGTGTGATCTTCATTAAATTATTATCACATCAATCAAATCTTTACGACTGACTGCTGGTACAGTGCAGGTTTGCATACTGCATTACAATCCTGTGATGGTTCTGGCATATCAATTTTAGAACATTTTTTAAAATATTTTTTTATTTCACAGCCACTGCAAAAGCTTTTTGTGATCCACATTGTCCTTACTGCCTTTGTTTTCAATAATGATGTTGGTGATGTGAAGCACACGCAGTGAAGACAGATAATAACAGAACTGTGCTCCACAAGGAAGTTAAGAAAAGTATGAATTGAGGGGGAGAGAAAAGCTTTGGTTTAACATATGAAGGCTTTACAGGTCCTTTAGGGGTGTGATGCTTTAATGATTAATTATATTAACTGTAAACTAAACTTTTCAAGGTGTGTGGCAGTGCTGCACAAACAAAGTAATTGTTTCTCATGAATAACGTACTTTGAGAAAAACACCAACACTAAACTACTACAAACAGCATTTTTTACTTTTAACCAAACTAAAGAATAACTTATTAACATTTTCTGATACACATCAACAGACAACATCTCACATATAAATTAGATTATAACCAGTCTGAAAGGGATTCAAAGAGAATCAGGCTTATTAATAATTCAACCCCTTCAGTAGAACGTTTCTCTTCTGCGCGTATTTTTTCAATAAAAACATTCTATTGTTACTTTTTATGGATGCTCTCAGTGAGAAACACCTTGCCTTGAATCACCAGCCTAACCCCAAACATTCTGCATGTCATTTAACAAGTTGACATGTGAACAGCTCAAGCTGTCACAAATAAAATGAGCCTGATTTCACCAGCTGTCATAGAAAATGCAAAAATATGTTTTTATTAATATTTGTTCTAATTATTGTCATTATCATCTCCATGTAACAAAAATAACTTGTATCTAGGTAAAAAAAAAAAAAAAAAAAAAAAAAAAAATATATATATATATATATAAATAAATAAATAAATAAATAATAATAATAAAAGTAATAATAATAATATACTCAAAGCAGTCTGACTATCACATAATTATGATGTCCCATCTTGTTTAAATTCATGCTTGTGTTGTTCTTACACTCATGTAAGCTGCTTTGGATAAAAGTGTCTGCTAAATGACTGTAGAATAGAATAGAATATTATTATTATTAATAATATTAATAATAATAATAATAATAATAATAATAATAATAATAATAATAATAATAATAATAATAATAATGTAATGTTTTTTCAAAAAGATTGACCACAATCCAGTTGAACAATAAATGTTTTGCTTATTATTTCAACACTATTAAAATTGAAGTAAACTATCTCATTTTATAAATTAATACATTTCTTATGAACTCTCTAATTCTCATGATGTACCCAGAACAGACTTTTACAGATTTTTAGTAGGATGAGTGCATCATGCACTCATAAGGAGTGCACTTCTAAAGTATAAATATCAATGTTTATAATGGTTGTTTACAGATTTTGTTCTGTAACTTGTACTGTGGTCTACTTCCTGAGAAGAGTTTTTTTTAAATCTCTGATCTTTCATATTTTATTTTCAATTGGTCATGCACATTTTACCATAAATTTCTTTGTGTGGATGACCTCTTGCACAGATGCTTACTTGAAGCTAAACAGTTCCTTTTGGATTCATCCAAAGATATGGTAAGAAAACATTTTTTTTAACCATTAGATTGAATTCCACAAGGCGTGTGTGAGCTGTACCAAAGTAGCTTAGATCTCCCACTCTTGTGCTTTTACTCGTGTTCATGCAGAGAATCACAAAATATGGAGGACTGCAGTGTGTTTGAAAAAACAAAGACAAACACAAAACAAAAACACAGCCATATAAACATGTTCTCAGTGATTAAAAACAGAATATTGCTTGATTAAGTACCAGAGCTGAAGCATTTTCCTGTGTTTGGAACCATGATTCACTGTAAATTTATAGCCCAATGCATTAAAAAAAACATGTGAAATTAGAAGCATTTCTAATTAATAGGTTAATTCATTACACTAAAATGGAATTTCCTATATTTCATTGGTGATTTTTTTTAGAAAAAAAAAAAAACAGACATTAAATCTGCAGCTAGTGTAAAAGGACAGTCTCGTCTGTAGCCATTTTCCTGGTAGGTGTTGTTATTCCCTGTAAAATAATGAGGAAGAGAGGTGGTAGATTAGTTCTTTTAGGGCTGAAGCCATGCTTCCCCCACAAGATAAAACACTCAGGCTCAAGATGATTATTTGCTGTATTAAACTCTGTTGAATTGTTAGTTCTGAAAGAGGTTTTAATAGCTAGAGATACTTACTAAACCAACATATGATTTAACTTTATAAGGATACAACTGCTTGTTCTGGTGGTCTTGAATCCTACACATCTTGCCTGTTTTCATTTCATAGCAGTCTTTTAAAATTCAACACTCCTCTCTGTTCATACTGCTTTTTTTCTTTTCTTTTTTAAAATTAGGAATTCTACCTTCTCTGGTTATGTGCTTCACCGCAGTCTGAAATGAAAATATCCATTACATTAAGCTTTTCAAATGATTTTGCACCAAATGCCTTTAAAAAAAAAAATATCCCCTTTATGTAACTGCATTTAAATATTGGTATAAATACCTTATATTTTTTAGCCTTGAGCATGAACTGAATCTGTGAATAGGAGGTTTACTCTTGACAACAATACAGAAGCATAGTCAATGATATGTCATTAAATTTTAGTGAAAAAAAAAACAAAACAATATTTTAAAAGATCATATATATTTGTCATACTTAAGGACGATTACCTAACACTGGTGTCAAATAAGGATAATGGTTTATATGTAGTTACATTGCAGTGTTGCAGTATTAATAAAAATGGTGGAACAAAGAAAGATTGCTCTCCGATGCTGTTTATTGTGGTGAAGGCAGCAGACAAGATGACTGAACTCAGTTTCCAGCGCACAGCTGTGTAAATAATGTGTTTTCAAAAATGCTCCAGAAGATGGCACTACTGTTCTGTTTAAGACAAACCTGCTGATTTGATGATTGTCAAGATCATAATGTATCATTCACACATTTTTACATACATGTCAAATAAGTGACCTCTCATGCCTGATGAATGTGGTCACTGTGCTCATAAAAGAATCATTCAGTCTAGATAGAAACCCTTTATTCATGAGTAAAACACACACACACAAACACACACACACACACACACACACACACACACAATAAGTAATAATATGTACATTAAATGGTCTGACAGGGTGAGTATGTACAGTATATAAATATGTATGTAAAAATGCAAACACAGTTGACATGTGTTCATTGTAAAGTCTGACAGCAGCAGGGAGGAAGGACTGGTGGTATTTCTCCTTTGCACAGCGAGTATGGATCACTCTGTCACTGAAGCTGCTCTCCAGAGCAGACAGGGTATCCTGCAGGGTGAGGGACTCATGGTCCAGCATGAATGTCAGTTTTGCCAGGACTCTTTTGTCACCTGTCCAGAGAACAGCCCAGGACAAAGCTAGACTTCCAGATGACAATGTCCAGCTCCTTCCTCTCCCTCTCTAGCAGACCACACCGTACAGGAGGGCTGATGCCACCACAGAGTCATTGAAGGTCCTCAGGAGTGCCCCCTTCACTCCAAAAGACTGCAGTCTCTTCAGAAAATAGAACCTGCTCTGACCCTTTCTGTACAGTGTGTCCGTATTGTGATTCCAGTTCAGTTTACTGATTAGGTGAACATCCAGGTAGCCTACTTATAAGAATCCACTCTTTCAATGTTCATTCCCTGGATGTTCAAATGTGCAAAAAATCACCTCCTTGGTTTTCCCTGCTTTGATCAGGAGGTGGTTTTGCTGACACCAGTCCACAAAGTTCTGCATCAGTCCCTTGTACTCCAAGTCGTCATCCTCAGTGGTCAGTCTGACAATTGCAGAATCATCGGAGAACTTCAGCAGAACACAGCTGTCCGTGTTGTAAGTCTGCACTGTAGAGGGTGAAAAGAAACCGGGCCAAGAGGGGACGGCTTTCAGGTGCACCAGCTTGATAGTTTTAAAGACACTGGAAAATAAAAAAAAACATGATTCTCATGGTGCTGCCAGGCTTCTCCAGGTAAGCCAGAGCACAGTGTAACAGGAAGATAACCACGTCTTCCACTCCAATGCCAGGCTGGTAGCGAACTGCAGTGGATGCATGGAGGGTCCCATGATGTAAACAACACTTCTATAACTGTGCAGCTCTTTGAGGTTTTATGGGTTGCTTCTTCCTGAGGCCAGTAGGGAGAGTTGCTGACTTTTTTAAATATTAATTGTAAGATTGTTCAGCTAGTTTATAAATCTGTTGTTTGCTTCCATGACCTTTATCACTGTAAATTACAATCTTACAACAACAAATCTTCTGACATTTAATTTTACAAATGAATATGTAATGACAGTAAATGAAACACGTTGATGGTAGGCGTGTGAATGATCATTATTCATTCATTATTACTGACAGTAATAGAGGCTTGGGCCAGCCCTGTTCCTATTCATGTGGGCTTATTTGTTAGCGTAGTTTCTCTGACCAGAAACTCAGGAATATGTGTACTTGTCTCAGTTTGTGCCATGTTCAAGTTGAAGTTTATTTGCATTACACATTTACTACAATCCCAGTTAGCCAAATTGCTGAACAATAAAAAACTACACAGTAAAACAATAAAATCAGTAAGAAATGTATATATGTAACGGCTATACCTCTAAAACAAGTTTTGGTGTCAGTCCACACACACTCAAACCCCGTCCTTTACACTTTCCAGATTCTTCTATTCACCTGCCAGTAAGCAGGTCTGTGGGGGATGTATAACTCACATTTACACATACAAAGGGCCTACGAAATATTTCCCTGATCCTACCCCTTAATTGTAGGCCCTGGGATAAACTAGTCCAGTGTCAAGGAGGTTGACTTTCACCAGTTTCCTTGGGTGGAGATTACACCTGGCAGCTCGCTGTAGTGATGAGGAAGTGCTTTGCTCACACTTGTTTAGACTCTGATGCTTAAACTAACCAATCAGTGAAGAGAACTTTGCTAACTTGTTAGATAGTGCTACATGTTTTTTTATTTTTATTTATCTTTAATAGCTTTATTAATAATGTTGTCTATGAAATTAAAAAATAAGTGCAAAACTCAATCAAAACTGTTTGGTTTAATAAACTATCTAAAGAGGGAAATATAATTATAATACTTGTTTATGAAAAGCTAATAGTTTCAAGTTAACTCTCTGCCATATAACCCATTTATCTGCTATTAGTATCACTTGGTTTACTGTGTATTGCCCCTCAATCATATGCAATATGCAATCATTTTATACACACACAAAACACTGAGCTGATGTGTTTGTGTGTGTGTGTGTGTGTGTGAGAGAGAGAGAGAAACAGTGGGTTCAGCTGCAGACCCTCCTCACTTTTATCTCAACGCTCTAATTTAATGATGGTAAGTGGTGCATTCAGTCGGTCTTATCACTGCAAACTAATAACATGTCAGATCCGGTGTGTAATTAACTTTAACAGCTTCACAGTTCTTTTATTATCACTCAGTAGTTGAGAATTTATATAATGTCAGAGAATCTGCTAGGGATGCATAATACTGCCTTTTTTGGCTAATATACAGAAATATTGTTTTCCAAATCCAAACAGCTATTAAGGCTAACATGGAACTGAGATATAATTTCTATTCTTGTAATGGACCAAAGGTAGAGTATGTTGGAAACAAACAAACAACAAAACCCCCCAAAACTTATAAATAGATACAATAGATCATTTAATGCAACATCTTTAAGCAAAACTGTATAACTGAAAATATAGGTCACCTGTGCCATCCCAAACATAAACAAACACCACCACCACAATAAACCTGAACCAAACAATGAACCAAAATAATGGCTCCTACACTTAGAATTGCATTAAATTATATTATATTAAACTTATTGGTAGCCATATGAAACATCTTCAAAGATGCTTAAAATGTCACTGTAGACTCATACACAGAAAAAACTAACCACAGTTTGCAGCTAAATATCGTCATGAGCAGCGTGGCTCAGTGGGTAGAGTGGTCATCTTGTAGCCTGAGGGTTGCCGGTTCTAACCTCGGCCTGTTGAGCTGTCCCTGAGCAAGACACAGAACCCCAAATTGCTCCTGATGGGTCGTAGTTAGCGCCTTGCATGCTTCCGTCATCAGTGTGGGAATGTGTTTGTGAATGGGTGAATGTGATGTATAATGTAAAGCGCTTTGGGTGAAAGCGCAATATAAATACAGACCATTTACCATTTGGAAATTAGCATATGAACAGCAATTCAGCTTTTGCAGGATTTGGGCTACAAACTGATAGGAAAGTAAATGTAAATGTCCAGTGTACAAGTAGAAAATATACTGCCTTATAACTTTTATTTCTGTGAGCCTTACACATGTTTATGTTTGTGTGGCACAGAAAGTGTCACTAAGTGTCACTGAAAAACTAAAGATGCACTCCGCAAAGTCCAGGACAATCTCTACAGGTTTATTTTTTTTTTTTTTTTCCTGAAGCCTCTCATGACAATGATGTAAAAGTGTAATATTTCATTTTGAATCCTGGGAGTAGTCATTTTGACTCAAGCTTGTGTTATGACAGGATTAGATCAATCCAAGAAATCCAAGATGTTGTCAGAGATGTGTTCAGGAAGCCACCAGGGGGAACCCAATCCATCATCTAAAGAACTTCACCGTAATAACAGTGTAAGAACAAGATAAACGGCAGTGGTAGACAAACCAACTTTTCAAGTTTTACATTAGAAACTGTCTCCGTGAAGCTATATTTTACATATCTCATTGTTTTAACTATTTTCCAAACAGTACCACATATTTGGCACATCTGACTCCGACAAATCCAGTGTCCACAAATGAACTGTGTGCTTTCATGATTGATGAGTTTATAGAGACTTTGGTAAACATGAGACACTGCTGAGACTGATGCTGTACAGATGAGGCAGGATAGAGGGAGAAAATGATTTGGTCTGGTTATTGTCAAGAAGTCAATCTGTGTGAAAGTTTTATAATAACCTTGACATAGAGGAAACAGAAAGCATCTAGTTAAAAAGATGTCAAACTTAAAAGCTATAAAGCTGTTTTTATTTTAAGATAAAGGACATGGCATTTTTATTTATGGTGGGCTAATTCCTCTTTAGACCAGTATTGCCCTCAACAGTGCTGCTTAAGGATTGTGTTACTGTGTGTTATGTCACGGCCTGCAGCAGCCAGCTGTACAGGTGCAAACCTGTCCTGCCCATGACTTTGTTGTTGATTTACTCTTTTTGTTCTCAGAGGTATCAGTGCTTTAAAATGTAATACAATATTTACCATGTCATTGACTTTCTTTCAAGTATGTTCATGGAGGCAAAAAAGGGCTGCGGTACCCCCCTACAGGAGATGTTTTTAAGTAAGTCTTTGTCTACATTCATACTGTAAATGACTGATATGAAGTAGTTAATAGGGTTTTGTGCTTACTTTTATTTTAAGGGACAGTAACATGTGTTAACTTAAATAAAATTGACAAACAGCCTGAATAGAGACTATCAAATGTTGACACAGTAAGTACTGAAAGAACAGTACCCTTCTACCTTTTTAACACATTATTCCAAAAGGTTTTTGCATTAGATGTTGAAGTTCAGCTATTTACATGTATTTAATTGGTATCAATGATACCTGAGAGTTGAAGTTTTTTTTTAAAATGTCTGTTGGAAATGCAAAAACAGCCTGAGTTCTCATTAACAAGGGCAGGTTGTGTACACACAGCAGTGCTAAGCTGAGGCCAACATCCTCACAGGCTTGCAGAGAGCACATAGAAATTTCAAAACCATTGTTTCTTTTTGGTTTGAACTCATTTAACTGGTGTTACCATGTCATTTCTCACATTTGCAAACTTTAGGCAAGGCAAAGCAAGGCGAGTTTGCTTGTTTAGCACATTTCATGTACTGTACAATTCAAAGTGCTTTACATAAAACATTAAAAGCATTACAGATGGTACAAAGAAAGCATTTAGAAGTAGTAAAATGCAGCAAAAAATTGCAAAATTCACAAAAAATCAGAAATTACATTAAAATAATTAAAATCAAGATACAATAAAAAGTTATCGTGTAGATTTCATGCGCAGGCACATGAGAAAAGAAATGTCTTTAACCTAGATTTAAAAATGTCTACATTTGGTCAAAGTTTAATCTCCACCGGCAGTTTGTTCCACTTGTTTGCAGCAAAACAGCTAAATGCTGCTTCTCCATGTTTAGTTTGGAGAAACAGATCAAATTAACTCACATTTGACGATTTCCTGCTTTTCTCTGTCAAGCAATAAAAGCAATAACAAAAAAAATCATTAACAAAAAACTCATCAGGACTATGTTAAGGTTTAATCAGCTTTGATCAGTAGTGTGACGTTTGTTATTGTATTTGACCTTGGATGTTTTTGATGGTGAAAGTAACATATTTTTCAACAAGAATGATGTGTATATGATTTATAGCTGAGAAAGTACAGTTTAAGGGCCTTGAAGAACAGGATGCTGGCAATGTTCTTTATTTTTCTTGCTGCCAAAAGAAAAAAGAAGACAAAATTAGATTGTTGCCTCTACAAGAACTGTCTGTGAAGCCAAAGCCTGGTGTGATTTATTCATTTGTATCACAAACAACCATCAATGTTCGATATTACTTGGACGCAAGTTTGCCTTTACATTACCTTACACCAGGGTAGACATTTCCCCTACACACTGTTCTCTTGCCTTCAGTGCTTACCAATGTGTATTATTCTTTAATAAATACTGTTAAAATAAAACACTTTTTTTGTCTGAGTGATTTTTTTTCAACCTCTCTGCGCAGCCTAATGCTTGGATGAAGCATTGAAAACCAACTTCATTGCATTGCCTTCATTTCTTGGCTGCTGTGCAGACAGCCAATTTGATTTATTTGTCTACACTTGGCGCTCATATTTGTCTTTTAACTCCTCTTGCTTTTAAACATCAGCCTAGGTTTATCCTGTCAGGCTTTAACTTGACTTTTGTGGTGACAAGCAGAGTAGAAGACACTGAGCTTTTGTCTTTACCCTCCTGATTTAATCTAGCACCTGTTTGCTATGCAAAGCCCCAAGAAGGGCTCTTTGATATAGGGGTGTGTGTTTGTGTGTGTGTGCATGTGTGTCTAACACTGATTCAAAATCTGATGCTATCACTTGCATGGACTCACTAATCTGTGCTCCAAGGGTGGCCGTGAGTTTTCGATTTGGCGTATTTCTTTCTTAAGATAGTATGGATTGGTATTATGGATAATTAAAAACTGGATCAGCCCAGTCTGCTTTAGCTTAGCATGTTGGTTTGTTAGACCATGAACATAAAAAGAAAAGTAGATAGAATAGTTGAATGCTTAATATCAGGAGATTTGCTACTGTTAAGTAAATATAAACATTTTGATTTGCTTTAAAAAATATGATATGAATAGTCATATGGCCTGGCACATACTTTCTCATATTTCATCCACGTATTCTAGTAAAATGTAGTATTTAAAAATTAACCTCATAGTGAGAAAATCTCTTTGCTGGCTCTTTTGTGTTGAATTGAATCAGCAATTGCACTGGATTGTGTGGCCCTTTGGTGCTCAGTAGTCACACACCAAAATGCAGGTCACACATTGCACTCTGGGCCTCTGAGCATTTATTATTCATCACTTAGTTAAAAGCCAACAAGAGCTTTTTATTATCACTATTTGAAGTCACTTGTGGCTGCAGTTGGCTAGCTCCTCGAAAAGACCTTCATACACTGCCTGACCAAAACAGAAAAGTCACCACCTTGATTTAACTAAGCAAAAAGGTACGGACCTCCTATTGGATAATTACTGAATGGGTGGCAACAAGTTATTTAACCACAACTGATGCAATGAGTAGCTTCTCATTTCTTAAACAACCATGTGGAAAGACACATCTCATGGTCATGGAAAAGATGTTAGACTGCTTAAGAAGGGTCATTGGCATGCATCAAGCAGAGAAAACATATAAGGAGATGCAGGACCTAAAATTGGGTTAAGAAATGTCCAACACATTATTAAAAGCTGGATGGATAATGGGGAACTATCGTCTTCTGGGAATAAATATGGTCAGAACAAAATTCTTAATGATAGTGATCAGTGAAAACTTAAACGTTTGGTGAAATCTATTTGCAACAAAACAACAGTAGAATGCAGGGCTATGATTAAGGCAAGGGAAGGCAAATTTATTTGTATAGCACATTTCATGTACAAGACAATTCAAAGTGCTTTACATAAAACATTTCAGCAGGGTGCAGAAAGAAATACAAGTGTATTAAAAAAACAAAGATTAAAAGAAATGCAATTAATGAAATAAAAACAGAACGAAGATGCTAAAATAAAATAGATAAAATGCAAGAAATGAAATTCCAGTGTGGGGGAAGACAATTTTAAAACTTGATTCCAGCTTACAAAGAACCAGATATAGATTTTGACTCCTAAATAAAAACTACTGAAATGCAGCAGAGAACAGGTGGGCCTTTAATCTGGATTTAAATAAACTGAGGGTGTCAGCTGATCTGAGGCTTTCTGGGAGTTTGTTCCAGACATGTGGAGCATAGAAGCTGAACGCAGCTTCTCCATGTCTGGTTCTGACTCTGGGAACTGATAAGAAATTGGAACCAGATGACCAGATGATAAAAGTGAAAGGTGAGAGCATTTCCACATGCACAATGCGAAGGGAACTCAAGGGATTGTTCCTGAACAGCCATAAGAAAATCAATGAGGCTAACTGGAGAAAAAGCTTCAATTTGCTAGAGAGAATCTGTTGAGTCTAGATTTAACTTCTTCCTTAGTGATGTGAGTATCAAGATGAGACAAGAGGTAGATGAAGTGATGCCTAGTGCCTACTGGCCTAGCCTGTGGGGGACAGTCTAAGACCTGGGGCTGCTGCAGTTGGTCAGGTCTAGGTTCAGCAACATTATGTGCCCAAAGAACGAGGTCAGCTGACTACCTGAATATACTGATTGTGAATGACTACGTTTTCTATCTGTTGGTTAGGAGCATTAACAATGAAATTGAAAGCTTTTGGCCTCATCATTTGTATAAGTTAAACCTTTAACCCGTGTCAGGTAACATTTCTAGCCCCCTTGCCTTGGCCAGTTTAGTGTGCCTGATGTGTGGTCAAAAGAAAATATTTTGTTTGATCTGAATGCAGCCCTGTAAGTGGATATGTGCTATCCAAACTTCTAAACCAGCGACCAAGGGCAAATATCTCCCAGTGTCTGATGCACTGGTTATACTTTGTACTCTGATTCTGACAGAAACTCCATCATAAGGCCCCTTCGGGCTTTTGGTAGTCAATAGGGCTGTGTACAATGTGTGATGTTGTGCTGCAGGCCTAATTCTCTGCTTTGATAAGGTGTTCTGTTACTTGGTGAGAATATATCACTTTCAGTTTTTGTCATGTGTAAATCTTCAGCAAAATTCCCTTTTTCTCTCTAGTCACGCACGGACAGTGTGACCTAGCTAGATACATTTTTTAAGCAAAAATGATGCTGTAAAATAACATTTCCAAGGTGACGTTTTAGTCATTTTAGTTTGACCGATGGAAAATAAAGTTATACTTATGGTCAAATGTAATCTAAGTAACGTGGTGTAAAGTAATCCCATGCCTTTAACAGGATGAAGTGGGAATAAAAATCCCTACCATGAATACTTTGAACCACTTGGTACTTGGTTAGCTGCTGATTATTATCACTGTTGTTCTTCTGAAGTCTCTGTTACACAGGAAAAAAGAAAAAAGATATTTTAACACCTGGTTTTTATCTCTGGACTGATAAAGACGAGTCCATAGTAAAAGCCAAGTTGTTTCATGACTGTCTCAGTGTTTCCTCTAAACTCCACACAGTTGTTATTTTAACCCGTATCAGATCTTACAGCTGCAACGGTGCATAGACTTTGTTGTACAGCAAATGCAAAGTTAAGCAAAGTGCGCATTTGATAACATGGCCACCACCACAGTGATTGATGTGGTTTTATTAAAGCTTTGCCAGTGACTAACAGTTTACTCTCTTGTCACATAATAAGGGCTGAGTGAATGTGTGTTATGCTAAGATTATAAATAAAAATGAAATCACATCTGAAGGCACTTCTTGACAATGATCCGATCTTGCAGATTGAGTCCTGTGTTGTCAAAGTATATTTTTCAAACAACACGGAGCATCTTTAGAAAAAACCGGAGGTAAAATCACAAGGGCCTGCTGTGACAGATGGGCAGAAATTAGAGTGACCGTGCCAGATCAGAGTGCAGACCAGCTGAGGGCTTCCTTCATCCTTGTGTCAGATACTGAAACATAAATCTGATGAGGCATTTTCATACTCCAAAGCATGGCGCTATTTCTAGCTTAGCATGTCGCTGCTGTATTTTTACATACATGCGGCCAAGATTTCACAGAGGCTTGGCAGGACCTCCATGAAATGACATTACTGTAGTTGGACGCAAGAACAATGAAGATGTTGATCTTTTGAATCGGTAATAACTAAAAACAACTGTTTACTAATCAGAAGATCGTCAGCTAGTACTGTATTTTCAGAACAAATTCGTTAATCAAGTCATTTTTAAAGCAAAATAGCACAATGACCCTTACTCACATTTTTGAGAATTTAGGCTTTTGACTTTTGGTCAGACAAAACAAGCCACTTGATGATGTCACCTTGGACTTTAGGGAATTAAGTTGGATGTCAGATAATGGAAATAAACATTAATTTCAGTTTTTGTTCGGATAGTTTACTGGTGATGGCCAAGCTAAATAAACCAGAGTAAAGACTGTTGTAAGTATGGTGTGTCGACAGTAACAGACAACTTGAAAGCTGCAGATAAAAAAATATTTTTTTTTTAACTACAAGGCAGAGTGAATATTTCCTATTATATATGATACTGCACTTCTGTCTATTAGAAAAGCTACTGTATATTGACTTTTTTAAACACTCCGGCCTGTAATCTCTTACAGGAAGTCGGTTAATAAAATATTGTATATATCTGTGGTTTTTACTGTGCAGATCAGCTTGACTTTTCGTTGTGTAATCTCTACATGGAATGTATGGAGTGTCTCAAAAGTAGGAACATCCATCTCAAAAACTTATGGGAATCGGCAAGTTTTTCTCTCTTCAGCGTTTGCATAGCTGAACTCATCTCTTACTGTTCTGATCTAATCCAGGATTCAGGTGTGTATTACTTTTGCATTCTTAGTCACTATAAATGACTGCTTGAGTCATGTTAACAGTCTGAAGTCATAATCTAGGGATCCTTGATGATCTTAGACCAGGGTGTAAACAGTGCTGGTTGTCAAGGCAGTGTTGATGCCACAGGCAAGATCGTACAACATTAAGCTGATAAACAAAGACTTGTGGAATTATATAGGGACTGTGATCATAGAGAGCTCAGAGGAGGCCAGTTTGTCTCACTGATGACTCACTGTATTCACTATATTAGCAATGCTGGTTTTTTTCCTCTTGCTGTACTGAGTTTCATTAATTTAGATAAGTTTATAAATGTGTGTGTTGCTTAACTGATTCAGTGTTTTACATACAATCAGCTAATGAACATTTCCCTTTCTAAATCCTTGCTTTGATCTGTTCATGGATGCACAGTAGAGAAAATGCATTGACTTGTGGTTTTTACATCCGTTTTAGTCTTACATCAGCAATAGTGTAATTAAGAGACTAAAATCACTTTAGGCAGTTCTGTTTGCTGCTCCACACGAATTGATCATGGAGTCAGAAGCAGAACACTGGATTAGCACAGCTGATGTGTGTGTGTTTGCTATCCAGTGCCACAAAACTGCCCACTGCTACAAAGCCATCAATTCTGATCATCACACACACACACCAACCAATAAAACTCCCTGCAACTGGCTGCGTGAGAGTTTATTAATTGGAATGTTTGGATCAACGTCAAGCAATAGACACCGAGTGTGCACTAGCCCATTTATCTGCTGGTGAAACCCAAGATAAGCCAAGCTGACCTCAAAACAACAAGTTCTGGTAGCTTTTTAGACACTAATATAACTTTTCCATCTAATCCCTATTATGTTTTGATATGTTATTTCAATTACTAACATAGGTGGGGATACAAGTGTCTTGCGTTGGAGATTTAGGCCTAAGGACCCAAAAAGGTTCAGAATGTGGAAAATTTTGCTCCTTTTATCTGTTACTCAAAAAAGTGCATGCATCATGTAATATCAGTACGACATGAAGTTTGTAAAAGGGTCAATGACAAATAAAGCTTCCAAAAAGATAGTTTTAAAAAGTATTTTCAAAATGAATGGCATGCCTATTTTTAAGTCTAGAACAATATATTTAAAGAAGTCACGCTTGTTAAATAAGATTTCAGAGTGGTTAAATTAACCTTTTTTTACTGTATTTGTAAGTTCTCTGCATAAAAAATGTCAGGTGGTGCAACCAGTCATTTACAAAATAATTAGGGCTGCAAAAATGACTCGTTAACGGCGTTAACGGCAGGAATTAGACCTTTTTTTACGGTCGAGATTTTATAAAATATTGAACTGATTATTACAACTAAAATGATCATATAATGTAAAAAAGTGAAGAAAAACTTGCCAATTGTATCCAGATCATCAGTTTTATCAGAGTTTCTTCATCAATGTTGGCTGTTTAACTTCAGTCGTCATATCTGCTGTTTTTTTTATTATTATTTTTATCATTAATAAAAAAAATATATTTTTAATTCAGAATTATGGCCTAGAACATGGTAGAGATGTTTTAGAACAGCATGTAGAAGTACATTACATGCAGCATTTACTTGACCATTGGACATCTGACGTTTACCCAAGAGAAGGTCAGTTTACAGTAAATATTTGTAAGCATTGGCTCTTTCTGTTGATACAATACAGTAAAAATGGGCTAATTTCAGGCATAGTCGTGAATGGTGATTAATCGTGATTAATTCATTTGAAAGTTGTGATTAATCTGATTAAAAATTTTAATCATTTGACAGCTCTAAAAGTAATATATATTTTCTTATGATTATTCTAAGTCAAATCTTTGGCAAGTGTCCCTTAGAGTGTCTACAGTGAGCAACACATTATTATTTTGTGGTCACGTTTTGTATAATTTAAGATTATTGCATTCTAATGGTCAAAAATTTCCTTATTTTAGCATCGGATTTTACATTTAAAGACAGAAAAGTAATTTATAAATATACAAATGAGCACATTTAACTCAACAGCTATTCCCATCATAGTTGTCAACTCTTTTTTCACTTTAACCTATTATTTATTGATATTTTACATGGTCGCACCACCTGACAATTATCAATTGTGCCACTAAATCCAATTAATCAAAAGTATGGCAAGATTTTAAAACATTAAATCATTTGTAACTGAGATGAAACACTAATCACATACTAAATATAATCATTGTGTTTTAATATTAACAGCTGCAATTAACAAATATTTCAAAACATTTTGAAATGTTTGTTCAGCAGGGGTTCAGGTAGATACCCCATTTCAGGTGTGTGTAAAAGAGTCCCAGTCTGTAGGAGTCAGCTGTATGTGCTGTGAATTAAGAGATTCTGGCTCTGAGACCACTTTGAGGACATCAGTTGTCAAGTAAAAAATTATATCAGCAGGATGGAGTCATAGGAACTTATTATTTTGTCCCAACTGCTGCATGTGGCTCACTTCAGTCTCATCACCAAGTACCTGAAGTACCTGTATTACGTTTCAGTGAAAGTCAGCCATGAATTAATCGACCCGCCCTCTGTATTTACCCACATGGACAAAATTCACCAGTCATTGATCATGTGAAGACCTCCAAAAAGTCTCTTGGCCCTTTAGCCTAAATCAAACAGGAAGTTGGCCATTTTTTAGGTGATTTCTGCCCTTTTCTTTGCATTGAATTTTAACAAGGTTAAAGGGCATGGCCAAGGATGATGGCCAATTTTAAAATCATGTCATGACGGCATAAAAATCCTTAAAAATCACTCTAATTTATCTGATCACCATCAAACTGACAGTGCTTAATCAGGGTGAGACCCAGAAGAGACCTGTATACCCAATTTCCAGGTTATACTTAGCTCCGCCCACTTCCAATATGAAGTGACTTCTTGCACTCTGTTGGGTCCTGCTTCTTTACAACATGTCAAAAGCTTCATGATACCACAATAAGAATCTCAAGTTCATTCGTCAAACGTAACCGTGGTAACACCATGAAACAGAAAGTCGCCATAACTATCACACAGACCATGGCAAAATGGATTAGAAGGCGACGCTGCATGAGCACATGTGGCTGCAGGTGAGGACAAGAATGTTGTGGTATGGTTGTTGCCAGGGGACAAAGTGGTATAGGCTGGAGCGGCGCCTGTGTCGTGCTGATTTCTCTTTACTTGACAGAGGCATCTAAATTTGTTAAAAAATAATTATAAAAATAATTTAAAAGTATATGACACCCTTAACTTAAAGCTTATAAACATTTAATAAATGTAATGTATAGTGTTGGAGCTTTACATAACATTGTCTTATCATGACATTCTTACCTGTTGCACCTCCAGACTTTTGCAACTAATTTCTTCTAGCTTCTATTTGCACTTGTACATTAGCTTAAGCATTTGCTAGCATGGTCAAAAATATATTTTAAAACTAAATTAAAAAGTTTTATGATAAAATAACATGTTACTAGTTTTACATTGGTTGTACCATCTGACACTGAAAGTGTAACAGTCTACCTATGAGTTGGAATAAAGCTATTTTATCAATATTTGATATAGATTTAAAAACCTTTTCATTCAACCATAAAGGCTGTTTGAGGTCCTCTGACTGAAACAACATCCTGTTTGCTGTTACTACATCTTTATCTCATGATAAAACTGCTCTTTTTACTGTTGTGCCGCCCTGACATTTGAGGGTATACAAATTGTTGGACAAAAGTTTGTAAGCGATTTCAAAATCTTTAAAACTATTAGTATTTATAAATATTGGCTTATTTGAAAGATTTTAAACATAACATCATGCAATAATGTTTTATTTTGAATTTATAATCATAAATATACCATTTATTTAAGTTTCCTTAGTCTGTTCATTTGCTCAGATTGTTGCACCGCTTGACATTTTAGAAGTTTGAGATATCAAAACATAAAAAAACTATATATTATTACAGTGTGGTGAAAATCTATTATGATTGTTATTATGAAAAATTATTTTCATGGAATCAAGTGATGCATCTAATGCATTAATAAAATTATAAAAAAAAAAAAAAGTAATATACTCGGACACAAAAATATTGACCCAAAAGTTAATTACAGGAAATATTTGATGTTTCTTCCATTCACATCAGGAATTATAAAAGTTTATGCCTCATCTAAATGCCCACACTAAAAAGCTGAGAGAGAAGCTGGTCTACAAATCAGGATGATATATTTATATAATGCCACTAAAAGATGATGATAATGGTGCACATTTAAATGGAGGCAAAAGCAGCCTCACACACCAACTAAACACAAACAATTAAATTATTGAATGCATTTATACCTGTTAGTTATGTGTGAAACACACCGAGTTAAAGCAGTTTTTGGACTTATGTTCTGCAGCTTCTCTGAGAGTTTGACCCTGACCAAGTTGGATATGTGTGAGAAATGAGAAGTTTCACCTTCCCTCACTGATCTCAATTTAGGTCCTTAAGATTTATGAGCCTTGGCAGCCGTGTCACAGCTAAAACACTGGGTTTTAAGACACATACAATGCATTGTTTTGTTGTTTCCTGTAATCTTGAGCTCTTTACTACTCATACTTGCGTGGCTTTATTGTGGTTCCAAGCTGTCCACGGTATTGCCTGAGAATGTGAGCAGTTGTCACATATCTTTGGGCTCTTTGAGGGATTGCCACGCGCCCCAGCAGCAGGCAAACATCCTCTGATCTGGTATGTTTCTGGGCTGAGCTAAGTTTAGAGGCCTACAGAGAGGGGTGACCTGAGAGGGTTTCTGGGTGAGGCACAGAAATGGAGGCTTCTGTTGCTGCTGCATGCTTTTGTCAGAGTATTATTAGGACTGGCACGCAACTAAAGTTTGCACACGTTGCATAATCCAACTTAACATCTTGTTAAACTGTTAAATTGTATGCACTTTCCAAAGAGTGTCAGAAGTTCTTTTCTTTCTTTTAAGCAGCTATCATATGGGTTTTTTTCCTTTTCTTTTAAAACTTTATTTCTGCCTGTAGATTATGATTGATTTCTTTCTGCTGTTGTATCCTGAATGACAAGTGGAGTCATTTGTATGCTAAAGATAGTATCCAGTTCTTAGACTATGGAAATAAAAAGAATAAATAATAAAATATAGGCCAACTTTGTTTAAAATCAGTATGTATATGGCGTTGTTTTAACATCTACCCTATGGAAGGGTGTGACTGTGTTGTATATTTAATTAAATAACATAATAATAACTATTATTCGGCCCTGTTATGGAGTGGTGGCCTGTCCAGGGTGTATCCTGCCTCTCTCCTGTTAATTGCTGGGATACACTCCAGCTCCCCCATGACTCCCATTGGACTAAGAGGTACAGGAATGAATAAATGAATGAATGAATGAACGAATGAATGAATGAATGAATGAATGAATGAATGAATAACTGTTGTTTTCCTGATGTCATGTTTATCATAAAATAAAAGTCAGCGCCAGACTTGATTTTTAATTCAGCCGTGTCTCTTATAAAATAATGAGGATTAACTTATATATAAAAATATTTCCAAACATAAAGATATAATTTATTACAAACTTCTTCCTGGTCCTTTATTTGTATGGTCTAATAAATCTTAGTCACTTTGCTCTAGAACAAACAAAACAGAACAGCAAAACAGTTTTCATCTGTGGGTGTCACATATTTCTATCTAACACCAGATATTTTCAGGAGAAAGTGTAGACAATTTGATCCAGATATTTTTTACAATTTCTTTTCTACAGCTTTCTGCTGGAGATGCGCTCTCAATGGTGGAAATGCAAAGCAGGAGAACATCTGTCTTTAGAGCACAGGATGTGATGCAGAAATTAGGTTGCCATTGTGTTTTCATTAAAGCACATTGAACATTACAGATGCAGCTTTTTGCATGTATTTGTGGATATTCACAGTAGGAGCAAGTGAAAAGCACCATGCAGGTCAGCAGAACGGAGGAATAATTAGCCTAACTCAGGGGTGTCCAGCTCTGGTCCTCAAGGGCCACAATCCTGCTGGTTTTCTATGTGTCCCTGCTCCAAAACCACCCGACTCAAATGAATGAGTCATTGTGCAAAACCTAATAGGCTGTTGGATCTATTTAATTTGAGTCAGGTGTGTTGATGCAGGAAACAACAACCTGCAGGACAGTGGCCCTCGAGGACCGAGTTTGGACACCCCTGACCTAACTCTTACCAGCATACATTCTGCCATACAGGCAGTAAATGCTACAGAATTTTTGCTGCTGCATTTGTACATTGTCTTATCTGCTGATATTCTAGAGATTTTACTTTGGGTCTGAGGACAAAATCTTTATAAGGCGGTGATGCGCTCACTCATTCCACCAGTCTGAAACATCTCCAGAACAGTTTGAGATTTTAGTGCATATCTTAAAATTACTTAATTTAAATCTCTGTTTCTGAGACTGGCCAGATGTGTTTGACATGTGTGCCTCAACACCCTGTCCATAGGAGTATTTGATGCAGAAAACTGGTGTTCCAATATTATTTGGGAGGAGTTACTAAAAGGGAGGTTGGTGGGGAGGTGGTGGAAATTCACAGGACTCAATATTGAAACAAGAGAAAGGCCTGCTCACTATTTACATTAGTAGCTGTAGATCATTCTGGTGAATGATATGTTTATGCCATGTGTGGACTATAACAGATACCGTACTTGCTAGAAGTGCGCATGCTCAATATGTTACGTTTTTATGCTCACGACTCATGTCTATACGCCACGTTAACCAGTTGCTGGCAGTTGTAATTAAAACGATTAAACTACAGCACGATCTCCTCGCTCATTTCGACAGTAGTGACCATCTACGTCACTTTCCAAAACTGTATGGTCAGGCTACGTTTAGTGGGTTGAAAGCTTTACTAAAGGCTATCCACCATGATAGTCTGCTACATAAAAGAGCACCACATGACCCTGTCTGAGTGAGAATAAGCAGAAATGTGATGAGGAGTCAGGATTTTAAGTATTTACCATAATTAAGTGATAGACAAACAAGGCAGTGACATGTTGTCTGTACTTCATTTGGAAGTCTTTTTCATATTTTTATTTGTAACATACTGTATATTAGTGCTGTATATAAATATATATACAGTATCTCACATTTTTACAAATATTTTATTATGTCTTTTCATGGGACAACACTACAGAAATGTATATCCGGTAAAGGTTTTATTTTAACTTATTAAGTTTTTTCTATATAATAACAGCTCCCACTTCAGCCAGCTAGTGTGAGTGAAGTGTGCTCTTGCGCCTGCATCACTGTTCGCATGCATTGTATCCCTAAATATTTCATGAAATGACTCGTCGTGCTGATACGAAAGCAGCCAAAGCTTACTGAAGCTCTCTACAGTACACATCTGCAGAATGTATTTCCACAAGGCTGAGTGCTTGCCTCCAATTGGTTTATTGAAATATATCACTGAGGTTTCAGATTCATATTTAGAAGTCCTAGAGGCTGATTGGCTGTTGACCTTTGCAGTATTTGTTGTTTTATCTAGAAAGGAGATGCTTGTCTGTATGTTGTTGTGATGACCAAAATTTCAGTATATTTTTAGTTAGCAGATCGGGTAACTAAACATTAGAAACATATTTCAGTAATAACGTGGTCCTGTTCAACACTTTATCTTATTACAATCTCAGTAATAATCATACACTTTAATGAATAAATATCTCTTACAGTGTTTGTCAAATATTCATGATGATTATCTTTTTAAATGTAAGCTTTATGGCTGAGCTGTTGTATTAGAATACAGCAGACATTAGGGTTTACCTAAAAAACATGGCTACACAGTGAGGATAAAATACGTTTTGTAAAACTAACCGATATGTTTCCTTTTCTATATCAGTTGTTTATTGTCAAGTTAGTCATGATCACTACACCCTCAGTTGATCAGCTAACTCCTTTAGGGGTGCAGCAAGAGTCACAGGGATATCAAAGTATATTCTTAAAGATTTTTGTACCTTACTTACTGCTTCAAAGCCAAGAATAAGGATTAACTGACAGAAATAAGTAGGAATCCTCTTAGGTGAGCATGATGCTTATGATCTTGAAATTGAGGTGGCTGATTTGCTTTTTTTTTAATGAAATCCCACCCTATCATTAGAAGTGCGGCAGACAGACGCTTCCATTTGATAAACAGCTAGCAACGTGCCTACAGATTACCATGCTCAAGACATACCTGCTTTTTAAGCAGAGCCCTCAAATTACCACTGATGAAATGGCTCACCTTAGACATAATAATGTGTCACCTAAAAGTTAAGAATAGGAAAGGTTTTATGTAGAGACAACTTCATTTTAGGCAGTACTTAAATTGGTAGTCACACGCACTCTTCCTTCACTGCACAGCACAGTTCATGGACAAAACAGCATAATATTCATGTTGCATTACTTCTTGTCCTTGATCACATTTCATGAAACCATTCCAGTGGTATTGGCTTTAATTTCAAACATGTACTTTTTACACACACATCTCAGTCACTTTCTGACTTTAGTTTCCTTTCAGTGTTGTGGAAATGCTCTGCTTGGTATTTTTAAAGTTTATACCACCATGTTGACCAGAAAAAACAACTTGCTTATTCTGACTTAACAAAAGGAAAAGACTCATGACACAGTTGCTTTTATCTGTTCAAACTTTTCTTATAGATCTGTTAATTATTTATGTTAATGCTGTTGTAACAAGAAATTTCCTTTACAGGATTAATAAAGTACCTATCTCTTATTCCATCATCACTTCCAATTTCTGCTTGCATTGTTGCTGTGTGTCTTAAAACTTTCACAGACTTCCGTATATTTGAAACCAGCTCTCTGATGGTACATGATGGATATGAATGAATGTATGGATGGATGGATGATGGAGCTGGACAAGAATGAGGACATGAGTGGCTTAAAAATTTTATGTACCCAATATAATGCTCAAACAAACATCAGGGCCCTTAAATGAGGTCAAATGAACAAAACCTAACAAAGATGAGACAAAGGGGAACTTAAATACCGGCTGATCAGACCAGTCTTCAACACGAGGGGAAACACATACTAACAAATAAAGTAACAAAAAGAAACAGAACCTAACGGTTAGTTTATTACTCAAACAAAAGAATTAACAAAATGACTAAGTAAACAAACTACTCATAAATCAAATTATTATATCTAAAAATTTAAAGTAAATAGACTGAGGGAGCCGCCTTGGTACAGGCCCATGACAGTTCCTAAACATGTGGTTTTGCTCTGATTCTTGTGCTCAAATCTGCCCCCTTGCTCTCACATGGCTCCCCCAAGCACTGGTAAAAGAAGGAAAAGAGCTAAGCTAAGTTTAACAAAGCTGAAAATACAATACCTTAAATGTGTGCACTTACAAAGATGATGCATTTCAACTAAGTTTAAACAAATATGTAAACAAATAGTGTCAATTGATAAACTAAAACACAACTCCATCAGTGCTCATTGTGATACGCCTGCTTTGTCAGCTAATGTGGTGACATGACGGGTGTTACAAGAGTGGGACATGAATGGGAAGGCGAACATAATCGTAGTGTTGCCAAGGTTACAAAGAACACGATACCACAGCAAGAGTCAGTGAACAAGGTGACTTCTTAGACAGTGTTGTAACAGAAGAGCTCAGGTACTTACCTGCAGCCTCCTAGATCAGTAGTCAAGTGGAGTGGAATGGATACATGCATTACTATGAGGTGTGTCCAGAACAGCTTTGTAGCTTTTTTTTTATTTAAGGCAATAGCTAGAAATCTGTGGATTGCATATGAAGGAGGAAATACTCAAAATGTTAACAAAAAAGAAACATTTCTGCATGTTGATTTCTTTATGAAAAGAGATTCATCCTGTTAACTGAAGCCTTCTTGAAGGTTAAGAAGAGCAAAAATGTGCATGTTTACAGTTTTGCTTAAGTTAGCTTTGGAGCAACACATGGCTGAATACCAGACTTTTAAATGATGGAACAAGGAATGCCCCACATTGTGAAGGGGGTTTATCTGAGCAGCTGTAAGTAGAGCCTCTGAGACCCTGAAGAAAGGTGCCAAGGGAGGGTCTGTGTTTTCTTTATGCTGGGGATTAACATCCCTATTCTAAGACACGGATATAAGATGCAACTGCTGCTCTTCATTCTTTTATGATGGCGGCATCTGTGCTGACCATCTTGAAGACTTTACTTGTGATATTTCTGTGTTAGATCACTTAAGGCTGTTGGTGTGCTGTAAGCTGGGGCATGTTGTAAAGTTAACCTTGATGTGCTTAGAGTTGATAAGATATACAAGTTTTTTATTCACAGAGGACACTACGTAGCACTTGCACAAATGTTTAAACTATCGGTCAATGGCCTGTGTATTTGTAGTTTAACATACGTTTGTCCTTTGCAAATGTGTTATGAGGCTAGTGTTGACTAAAATTACCTGTTAGCTAAAAAAAAACAGCTAAAAACGTTTCATGTTATTAGTAGAAGAATCTATTAAACTTTTAAGCAAGCAGCAACTTTTAACAAGCTTTGCTTCTCCACAATTTTTTCTTTGCTTTTACGGTTGCTGCTTAGTGTTTTAACTTGCATGCAATGTAAAAATAACATTACATTGATATACTACAGTCTGGGTAAAACCAAATTCAGAGATGTGCATGAAAACATGGTATATTTGTAAGATAATCGTTGCTTAAAACATGTGAGAAGTATTAGTACTATGATGCACGGAATTGAAGAGTGAGATCATTTAACAATTTTTTAATACATTTTCTGTTCAGGATTGTTTAGCCATATTCAGTGAATTAGCTATAAACCATGACATATTGCTGCGTATTAGACTATTAGCTAGCTTAATGTTTAGCCTGCATCTTTTCCAGATGACAGAATTTGCAAAACCTGGGCTGCCTGCTTAAATTCCTAAAAAATAATGAGATCATAGAGAAATAATAGCTAAGAGTAACTGAATCATTCTCAGTGGATTGAGGGTCAAAATTATTCATGGACTGTGGTTCCAAGAAAAAATGCACATTGATTAAAGACCCACTCTGTAACTTTTGCCATTTTCCCAGTGACACGCCCCCTAATTTGGCATCCATCTTGCACCCTGTACTGTGAGTTCTCCAGACAGTAAAAAACTTGTGTTTTATAATTAGTCTTGCCTTATCTCTTGCTCTGTCTCTGGCTTTCTTGTGTTTCCTCTCTTCCTCCAATAATGTCCTCTAATGTTTCTTTGCTAAATCAGCCACCTTGTACATTCAAAACAGCCAGTTTGTTTACATTTGCGCTTGACGTGTGTGCAAAGCGAAACTCAGCTGCAATGTCACGCAGCATTCAAGATAAAAAAAAAAGTTGCACAGTGCAGTTTCTCAGTCGTGGGACGCTTCTGGGCAGCTTCAGAAATGCACATGATAGATGTCAATGTACCAACAAACGAGTCCGGATTGTGGAGTTTTAAGGTCGAAAAGTTACAGAGGGTCTTTAACAGCAGTAACATGTCATGGTTCAATTCTGTGAAAGCCAGCGCCATACAACAGAAATTATAGTGTTATACTCAAAGCTGATGAACCAAAGCTACAAGAATGACAAGTCATTGGATACATAGTTGATTTTGTGCAGAGCCACGGTGATGGAGTGTAGCAAATCAGCAGCAATACATGCTTTTTTTTTTTTTACTTGGTAGTTTTATAAGCTTTTACCAGAGACAGATGGGATTAATGGACATCCAGCTGCAGAAGTTTTATCATTATCATATTTACACTACCTCACCAGCATGTGTTCTCACTATGCTGACAGCTTGGCTGCACCACAGTATAACATGTCCCCCATGTAAGTGTAAGATGCACATTTAACAATATTTGTTACTTGAGATCAGTCAGTCAGCATCATCTCTCATGGTTTCTGGGTTCATCATTTGGTTGTTTTTATTTTGGTCTTGTCATTTGAATTATGTCTTATGTTTTTGTTTTATTTTGTTGAGTTTATTCACTTGTGTTTTCTGTTCAACTTACTTCCTGCTCCTTAATTCTGGGTCCTCATTGTAACATTGGGTTTCTTTTGCTTATTGTCTCACCTGCTGCTCATCTGTGATTAGTTCTGTGTATATAGATTCTTGGTTTTCAGTTGACTTTGTTTGGATCATTTTCATGTTGCTCCTTCTTCTCTGTGTTGCTGTGCACTTGCCATGAATTATCAATAGTTGCTTTTATCTGTTTCATTATTAAAAGCTTGAAATTGCTGCTTGGCTTCCTCTCCTCCATTGTTGTTCTGCAATTTGGTCCATTTCCTCACCTCATCCCCCTTGGACTCTGACATCATCAGTGGGCATCCTTCCAACATCTCAGAGCAGAGATCACTGCTCATTGTCTTATGATTTGGGAATCTAATTAAATACACTGTTTGGTTGAGTTTTTACAAACATTTTTTTTTGTAATGTAATTTAGAATACATGTATTCCCTCTAACTTTAATTGCATTTTGTGTTTGCAAAACACTAACATATCGTACAAGTTTGGTTTTAAAAAGATGTAATTTTGTCTCATTGCAATACATTTTGTTACAACTTGTCTAACAAATAATTAAACTCTTGCTCAGTATTCTTATTAAATAGTCTGTTTTCTATGAATATACAATAAACAATTTCTCCTTTAATAGCTTTGTGAGGTTACTTGAATGGTAATGTCAACTCTCAATGCTTTGCTGCATGTGTCATGATGGTTGATTACTCTTGTTTCTGTTCATTGGCTTCACAGTCGATGCGTCTGTCACCTTTGACCTTTCAAGTTTTGAGGTAGTCTCCAGGGCTTGGGGAAGGGGGTGGGGTAGGGATAGTGAATGCCGCTGCTAAGTGAGATCAGTCAACACCATGTATCACAGCTGACCATCTCTTCCTGCATGTGTGAAATCTGAATAATTAATTGACACTTACCCCTCCAGGGGATTTGCCCTTAAATGGGATTATGGAAATAGACTCATTATTTGCTTTGGGTGTGATTATTCTCTGCTAAACTCTAATCAACACAATACTAAAACCATCAATATTAAAACCAAAAGCTTCATATTGTTTATTTATGCTCTGACCCATGGAGACATGAACTCCATGAGGTGTCCTGTTATATCAGGCATGAAGACTTTATCTTTAAGTCATTTAAGGTGTGAGTTGAAGTTGAAGCCTGCATTGATTGGACTCTTCCGTACATCCTACTGATACTCGATTAGATTGAGATCTGGGGAAGTAGGGGACCAAGTCAGCACCTTAAATGTTTAACAAACCATTCCTGAGATATTTTTGTAGTGTGGCTAGATCCACTGTCCTTCTGACAGAGGACACTGTCATCAGGGGTATCACTGCCATTGAGGAGTAAATGGTAAATGGTCCTTATTTGTATAGTGCTTTACTGTAACGGGAATGATACGCTTTACATCATACATCACATTCAACCATCCACACACTGGCAGAAGTTGCCATGCAAGGCACTTGACAACTACCCATGAGGAGTAGTCTGGGGTTCGGTGTCTTGCTCAGGGAGGAGGATTGAACCGGCAACCCTCAGGCTACAAGACGGCCACTCTACACACTGAGCCACGCCGCCCCTAAAAGATTTAGCCTGTAGAAATGTTTGCACTGCATGTCAACATAATACCCACATAAATGTTAGCACCCAAGGTTTCCCTGCTGAACATTGCCCAGAGCATCATTTTGCCTCAGGCAGATCTTCCCATAACTCATCCTGCTGGCTGTCCACATGACATAAAGGAAAACATGATTCATCAGATTGCTTTATGTTTCTAAAGCTCACTTGCCCATTATAGACACTTGGAGCAGTGAACAGTGGTGACCATGGGCACTGATTGATTTTCAGTTGTGCAGCCCCAAAAGCTGTCAGTTTTGATGCATTTTATGCTTTGACACCTATGTATTAATGTCATCATAACCCACCATAGCTCTTTAAAATGACCATTGTGGCTTTTTTGTTGTCAATCATCGGGTCATTTGTGACCTTTTTTTTAGACTATGTAATAATTGCATAATTCGAAATACCTATCAAGATCTGTCGTTTTAAAGGTGCCCTGAACCAGCCATCTCAGTTTGTTCATTGTCAAAGTCACTCAGATCCTTACAAGTTTTCCTGTCCAATTTTTATGAGAAATGTTGTATCCCATTGATGTTTGGCTAAAAAGCATTTATTCATTTGCTGCGTTTGAGTGGCATCCACAGCAAAATGGCCAGATAATTAGTGTGAGGAATTATTTGATTGCAAAAAGAAACATCTACATGAGAAATTAATCGTCAGTCTTTTGTTTGATCAAACTATTCGATGAAATCGAGAGAAACAAAACAGCTGCTTTACTGCTTATGTAGGAATCCTTTCAGCCCTGCTGGGCTTAGCTATACCATCCTTCCTGGAGAGAGGGATTCGGTAGTTAAACCCAAACTCTCTCATGCTAGTGTATGTGCTCAGCTTCTGATCACTGTCCTGTGCTGGTGCATCTCTACCACCTCCTCCATCACTTCTTAAACAGAGCCGTAGGAAATACCTGCAAGTTTGCTGTAAGGCTCCACATTTCAACATCATTCAGTGCACTGCTTTCTGTAATGCTGCTTTCCAGAGCAGAACAGGACACAGCTTCTTTCCTAAAGAAGGGAGCAATCATAACAGCCCATCAGTCAGAGGCACAGAGGGGCTTCATTTCTTCTTTAGTGTTTAGAAGCATGTTGTAATATTAATGTTATGATAAAAAGTCATGTTTATGTGTAATGTTTATTGCCTTACCATACAAAATCAGCACAGTTGTGTCAGAATAATTAATCCTTTCCAAATAAACCAGTTAAAATCCTTTTTTGAAAATTCCCATATTCATTTATTTGTGTATTAATTTATGTTATCACAAAACTCAGTGAAAGAAAATGTTGTAATGTTTGGTTTCTTTTAAAATATTTAAACCTAGTTTAAAATGTACATCATGGCACTTCCACAGACTATTTTCTGCCATGATTAATAGGCTATAATAAGAACATTCAACAGTTACCACATTTGGGCTTTTTATGTTATGTACATAATGTGTCCATATTTCACTTTCTTTTGTGTTTTCATGTGCAACTTTTATTATTTTTATCTGACATCACTGAAACAGATCTTTGTATTTATGAAGAAGAGGATGATGTCATGTTGAGGTCACTCCCACTATATAAAGTACCATCACTGTTTTTTTCTTTTCTTTCCATTTTTCTAAGAAGCCTGAATCCGTTCGCAGCTGTGAAACAGAGCAACTTCTTGGCAAAGAAACTATTCTTTGGGAAATCTGAATGCTAGTCTGTGTGCCGCAGCAAAAATATTTCAAAGCTGTTGTCCCCTGCGGTCATAAGGGGGTTCAGTCAATGCATATCAGCAAAGGTCAGGTCCATTTGGAGTGCTGTTTATGTTCTTGGTAACCTCTTTCCTTAGACATCCACTGAATAGTGTCACACACATTGGAAATCACACTTTGTCCTAGTACAGTCTACATTCCAGTCAACCTACAATGCTCAGCATGTAAGGAATTTGTATGCTTCGTTTTTTAATGAGAGGGATGGACAAAAGAGCAATTGGATTGAATTTTCTGCTTGTACTGTCTCACAATTCTTCTTCTTTTTTCTTCTGCTTGGGTGTATAGTCACTAGGATGTTGTTTCAGCTGTTAAGAGGACCGCATGTGCAAGTTGTAATTATGGATCTCTGTGATGAATTTCATGGACTACAGATGGAGGAGAACATGTTTTTATTCAGGCAAAACATTGTATTTTCCACTACTCACTGGGTTAATATACAGAGTATGATGTCATTCTCAAGAACTTTTTCAGTGTTGTGTTTGTGTGGAGAACATGAGTGCAGATTACAGATGGCAGATGTAAGTTGTTCATGAGCATTAAGAGACAGGCTTTGCTCTTCAAATGGCCATCGGGTCTTAAATTAAACAGTGCCTGTACTCTGTCATTGCTGCCCCTCAGGACGAGCTGTGTCATCTTCTCTGCAGTTTAAACTGGGAACCTTCATTTGGACTTGACAGCCAAAACATGCTGAGACTTCAAACTGACTTAACCGTTGACTTTGTTTACCACTTGCAGAGCACTTACATACAAACACAAAGATGTACAGTGTAGTTGGTTGTGTTGAATCATCATTGCATTTACCTAGATTTCTTCTTTTAAAACACTTCTATTCTTCATTTGATAGATGGTTTTCTTCAAAGCAACATACAATCTGAGAGTAAGGCTACATAATATAACTTATATATCTTTGGTGGCTTTGGGAGTTAAATTTAATGTCAGAAAATACCAGTTAAAATAAGTTATTGTCCTGTTGAAGTCAGAAAATCATTAGTAAACACTCACATCCTATAATTTCTTGTAAGTTGCATTTAGATTAATCCTAAAACCTGGAAATTTCCACATCTCTAGGACTGCAGCTGGAGTATTTTATCTGTTGTGCAATTGTCTTTGTATTGCATGATTTATCTATATTTTTCATAAGTAATCATATGATTATTTTTAAGTAGCTTATTAAAACTGGATGCATTTTTAGCATCGTTCACTGTCAATTCATATCAAAAGTTTTATTTAAAAAAAAAGGAGGGGGGGGGGGGATTTCAATGTATGTGGAGGGAAACACAGATAATCAGGAGTTGTTCAGTCCAGACTGCAGATTGTTTGTCATAATAAATATACAAAAAGGTGGTCCAGGGCTACTCATACATCTCAAAAGTCCTGCACTGAAGCTAGCTGAGTCAACTTCACATGTGACTGAGACAGAATGGGCTGTGGATTTTCATCTTCTTTTCCTTAGTCTTAAGGACACTTACCAGCAGTAACAGAGTACTTATTTGAAAGAGTAAGCATTTCTGAAGACTTAAATTGCAAACCTGATACACAGCATTACTAGGTACCACAAAAAAGTCATTGCAGGACTGGATCATGTACCACTGCATTGTGCTTTTTAAATCTCCGGCAAATGCACGACCCGTTAACTCTCCACTGCCACATTGGGGCAGTGCTCAATATATAGAACAGCTTGAAAAGCAGGTGCCTCTGGATTTTGTTTTTTCTGTTGTTGGTTTTTGCTCCTACACAAGGAAGAGCTTGTTAACGATTGTGGAGAAAGTCCACATTATAATAGTTTTTAATCACCATCAGAGAGCGATGTTATAGGCAATGCTTTTTGTGATTTCTGATGCTTTATCCTGCTTGTTTTCAAAATTGGTTGTTAGACTGCACACCTATCAATTTGTGTTTAAAAATTACCCAAAATCCCACAATCTTTAGATTCTGAGAGCTGCACCAATGGATATGTATGTGAGAGTAAAAATCAGCTATAATGAGGAACACCCAACACTTCTTACAACAATGAAGTGATTCCGACAAGGATATGCTGAACTGACCACATGACTTGTTGGTTTAGTGGTGTGTTTTGTAGCATGTTTTCATACGGTATGTATTATTTATTTGGAATAAGTGGGGTCATGTGATACTAAGTATTGCTGCTGGTGTTGCACTACTTTGCACCAAGATGCAGGTGGTTTGCAGCTGGCAACTCGAACAACAGTCCTTCCATCGCCAGACATGCCTCCAGATGCGCTCAAAGCATCAGTGTATTCACGCAGCAGTTTCTGACAAATTTGTTTTGACAGGCGAGTTTACATAAATCATTGCTCTAACAGTTGCACCTATCCACTGTCAACTGCCTAAAGGAATCTCAGATGACCTTCTTCAGAGGTTGAATTCAGCATGCTTTGTGAGCACTGGTAAGAAGGCACTGGTCACGCAATCGAATTACTATACATAGACAATGCATGGGCTTCCATGCACTAGACACACACATACACACTTTCTCTCTCTCTCACACACACACACACACATATATAGTCTTTGCCCCAAAGGAATGAACCACATAATAGGGTACATCATCCAGTCTGGGAACAAACCCCACTGATTGTACACAATTAAAGGGAGTTAGTTAAATGATTTAATAGGACGGATTCAAACCACTGAAAGCATTTCACAGTCACCGGATCATAAATATTAGATTTGGGCATGTGCATGCACTGAAACATTGACAGGGAGTGTGCCGACACAAGGAGCACCTCCCTTCCTCTGTCCACTCCTCTCCCACCCTTCCACAGCAGCAGCCTATGATGTAATGTTCCTGCTGCTGATAGAGCAACCCCCTCTCTTGCTTTTTTATATTTTTTCCCCTCCCCTTCCGATTTGCTTCTGCCGCTGCCGCTCTCACTGGTGCCTGATAGTGGTGGTGGATGCGTGCATGCGATGCCGGCTCAGCTGCATCCTTGGGCATCTCTTGGGATTCCTGCAGAGCTTCTTTACTGTTGTCACCACTTGCCTGAGAGACGGTTCGACTGAGCACTGCAAGACCTTGTCCTCTACTGATAAAAGGTAATTCGTCTGGCTCATGACAGAGGAAATTAATTGGGAAAAGCGATGAGGGCAAGGAGATGATATACAGATATAGGGTTGACTGAGTGTCCAGTCAGCTGCTAAGTAAATTGGTCTGGTTGTTGAAAGCTTCTCATCGCCACAGTGCTCGATACCATGGCAATCGCTCTGTCAGTGTGCGTGCATGTAGTATGGTGTTCGTTTCCATGGTAAAGATGAGACAGATTGCTGTGCTGGCTCAGGGGTAATTCAGCGTGTGTTGAGGAAAGCTGCAATTACCTTTAGTGTGAAATGATTTCTCATCTTTTGTGTAGTGTGTTGGAGATTTCAGTAAAGATTTCACGTATTTAAAGATCTCAGCTCCTATTGTACTTGTTATTTAAAAAGAATAAATTTGCACAAAGTAACAAATTTTCTTACTTCCTTAAAAGATATGGTTCACTTTGACCTGTCTATTCTACAAAGACTGGGTGTGTACGATGAGCTGAGATGAACGGAGCTGTGGGTGTTATCTGTATGCAGATTTTGACCACTTCTGACATCAGCAGAGATTTACAGTGTGTCTCAAAGATGCTTAGTCAAACACTTTTCCCTTACTTTCATTGTCTTTGACCAGTGTGCGGGGTACTGGCAGATCTTTATATTTGGGTTGCTGCAAGCATACAGTAGTTTATTATTTTTTAGGAGATTTTTTTAACCTTAACTTCTGCCCTCTATGAGTTTCTAAGTAAATATTTCATGTTTTGTCTGCCCCACATGTAGATGGTCTTATAACTAATTCATTCTCAGGGTTTACCCTGTTTTGGTCTCGTCATCAGTCTTTTCCTTTTTCCTTTAGTGTAACAATCCATTCATCTCATTGAGTCATTTTCCTAAGTACACAGAGCATTAAGAGAATAATGTTTCTCTTTAGAAGTAATTGGCTTAATGAACTAACAAGTCACTAAATCTCATTCTCTGTAGCCCTTTGGGATCAAGATGTTGTTTTCCTGAGAGAGATTTTTGCTTGGATTAAGTAAAGCCCTGAAACTATTTTTAAGGATAGTTTATGTTTTCTTTCTGGTAATCACTTATATTCAGATTGAACGCAGTAGAAGATATTTGGTCACATATAGAATACTAAGCAATTTATTTGTCTACATTACCTGAAAATAGACTCATGTGCCTCCTGTCCCTAAGAATGTATTTTTTAATAAACAGCTGAAAACTGACAGCAGCGAACACACCAGTGATGTGCTTTTTTTTTTTTCTAAATCCTAAATCCAGTGTCGGACAAATGCCAAACAGAGCTGGTTTAGGGACCCATTGACTCAACTCAGCTAACACAATGAGTTTATAAAGGAGTAAATTCAATGTTTTTATCAATTTAGACTTAAAAACCAAAATATCCTGTATACTGACCTCTGTTTTTCTTTTGCAAGACATTTTTTAAGTGTGACGTATTACAGAATAGGACATAGACTTACACAAAACAGTTAGAACAGCAGATGAATGTGTAGACATTAGCGTAGGAGCATTTTAGATATATAATGCTATTCGGTGTGTATGTAAATACAACTCCATCCAAAAACAACAGCAAAAATGTGAATAAATAAAGGTAAAGATAAGTAAATAGATGAAATATATAAATTAATAACTACATAAAAATTCAATTATATAGCTGTTGGTTACATCCAAAGTAGCTTGTGTCTGTAAAATCAGCAATATATTCTTTATTGATTAATATATTGTGTCTTTAATGCCATTTTAATAAATTGTTTGGTATACAAAAAGCCAAAAAAGGAAGAATGTGATGTGGCCGTGAAATACAAATGGAAGGTGATTAATCTTTATGACCAAGTAATCAAATCAAGCTCTCACCTTCAGCTTTAATAACATGATGCCATATTCTGGATTATATTAAAACTACATTGCAAAGTGGTAACATCCCAACAGGAATGTCTCATCTGGGGATTACCAAGGGAATCAAAAGTGATTTATAGATTAGATCAAAATGCTTCATTGCATTAATGCAGCTGCTCTGTCAGTTTAAAATTTCTATAGGTCTGGACTATTCGCTCATCTATTGTTTTGCAAGGACTCAACACAACCAGTGATATCAGAAGAATCTACCACACCATAAACATTTTCACTGTGTACAAGGTCATACTGCCTACGTTTTGATTCTTTGACATGAGCTCCATGGTTTGAGACTAAAAAAGCAAAGTAGTTGTTACTGTATGTGGTGGAGGAGGTGTGTAAGTGTGGGGGAGGGGGACCAGAGTTGGAAAATACAGGAGAGTTGAGCTGCTGCCACAAACATGGTGGGCCACCTGAGGAGCGTTCGAGCTGTTCCTCCTGCTCTGTTAAATTTCAAACAGACCTGCTTGCTTTGGAGATGTGCCATGGGCTCTGGTTTGACAAACTGTTAATGTAATAACTAGTTTGGCTGTCAAAATGATCACATATTATTTGTCTTTATAAAATGAAATCGATTCAGACATGACTGAGGGGAACAGTCCAATGTAGTGAAAGTGAGCTTGATGTTATAAGTCACACCAGCTGTCTAGCAATACAGTAAACTTGTGAAAATAACGCAGGAAACTCCACAAGCAGTTTCAGATCAGTGAATAAAAGGAAGAAAAAACTGTTTAATGAAGTGACCTGGTGTGAGTCATACTGTAGATGGTCCAAATGTACTCACACATATATACTCACAGGGCTTTGTTCATTGGCTTCACCTCCTGCCAGAGGGCACTCATCCCACAAACCTTCTCTGTTGGAGAGCTTCATGTTAGAGATTGGTAAGGCTTTTGGTTATGTCATGCTGAGCCAGCACAGCTTCATTTGTTCAACAAACACCAAAACACAGGAGGAACAATCACAGTATCCTCAAACAGCAATGTGCCAACAGGAAGTGTGACTGATCACATGCTGGGTGTACTGTATTACACACCATTTGATATGCCGGTCATACACTACGTTAAAATGAGTCATTCATCTTGGTCGTGTGTCACACTTGGCCACCGCTACTGAGAAATTCACCTTATTATTATAAATAGGAACAATAGGATCCTTTTTATCTTAAATTTTGAGTTTGGTTCTCTTGGCAGAGGTATTTCACCTAATTACACTTTAATAACAGTCAGTGGGTGGGTCTGTCACTATGAACTTAAGCAACACATCTAATCCTACTGTAAACACATGAAAGATCAAGATGTGCTTAAAATGTCAGGGTGAATGTTGGTGAAATTTGTATAGACAAGACTTACTGAATATAATAAGAAGCACATCACTGTTAAAATTCTTGTAACAGCATTATTGCTAAAAAATTCCAGCAAGAAGTGTTTGACTGTTTGACTGTCTCAGGACCAGATGTAGCCTCGCCACAAAAAGAAAGAATGCATTGGCCTCAAATGTACGGGTACCTGTCCATCATTCTGACAGCATGTATCTGCTAAGATGAAGTAAGAAAAGCTGGTTTTGCCTGTCACATTGTTCTATCACATGCGCCACAAAAATCACACTGTTTTGACACAGTGGTCAGCGCTATGCTAACAAACGCATGCTACTGGTGAAAGATGGGGATTTCTCACAATGACACAGTGAAACAGCATAACTTGTAAACACAGAGGTCAATTTTAGACTTAAATTTGAGATGGCAAAATTTCTGAAGTTGTCTTCAGTATTTCTGTCAGCTTTACTAGCTCTAGGGAACTAGTGCTGCTATCCAGTGTGTTAGCATTGGGAACACTAGGGCTTATCACAGAGCTGTAATTCCCCAGTTGTTTCATTTATATTGAACGACCTGTCTGCTCTTCTCCATGCTTTGTGTAAAACATGCAGCATTGAGAATGATCAAACTTCCATTTTCACTTTGAATTTTTTTCCTTGTCAAACTTCTTAGTCAAATATATTATACATTTTCATGTACATTCATGTACATCAGTGGATATCTCATTGCCATCCCTAAAGTAACTCCCCTGTTTTTCACTATTTCTTACCATGTTTGCTAATTGTTGCTGGTGCGGTGCACAAATAAGTCTCTGGGAGCTTTGACAATGAGAAGCGACATTTTGAGAGCGAAGATATTTGCCTAAAAGTGGATAGTTTTCATCAGTGTGATGGGTCCGTCACACATATTTAGACGTCTGCTGCAGAAGTCCTTTATGACCTATGGATTATTTACAAGTGGATCTCTGTGTGACAGCACCAGGTGGCCCGCTTCACCCAGAGGTGTGTCGCTTCTCCCAAAGGAAAAGAGGTATAAGCCTGATTGTGGCTGTAAATAAGATGTCAAGTTAGTATACTCGCTGTGGCCTCGCAGCGGCTCAGGTGGCTGCATGGAATCTCGACTTTGCACAAAAACACTGAGCCGGCATTCAGAATCCCCACACCTCAAACTTGGCATGGTGTCTCCCTCCTTAGCAGTTGCCTAAAGTGTATAATTAGCATCTGCTATTTTAGAAACTGTCTCAACACTCCTGCTATCTTACACTTCTCTCTGTTTACCCTGGAAATAATTTTGGAGCATGCATGTGAAATTATTTGACCAGACTTTTTTTTTTTTTTTACTCTTTCCTGTTAATCTATGTACATGTTCTCTACTTGCACCTTTCTTTATATTTCTAGAGAACTGCATCAGAATTTATGATAATTGTCTCATACCATCTTGGTGCTCTTTATTTATAACTTTTTTTTTTAAACTACTAGGTAGTATATGACTCTGTGAGGCTGAGCCTTTCAATTTGGAAATTTTTTGCATCACATCTGTCTTTTGGTGTTCTTGCCAATCTTATATTAAAACTACTTTGTGGCCAAATGCCATGAAGAGAAGTGTCTTCTACATTTGCCTTTCATGTAGTTATATCTTCAAGAAGTAGGCATTGTTAACTTGTGCAGTGGATATTGTAATATTCAACAGTGGAATGTTTTGGAGTTAAGATAAGTTTAATCAGGTCACATCTACGTTCTCAGAGATTAACCTAGAAAAAGGAAAGAATGTTCTCTATGCTGAAGTAAACATGTAAACAGGCACACGTGAGTGGTTGTAAATATTTTTTCTAAGTAGATGTGTCCTTTTCACACCACCTAATGTTTTTAAAAAATGTTTTCTCAAGCACAGAATACCATAAGTATGTACATATTTGCTCAAATTGTAGTAGTGAGATAGAAAAAGGTGCCATGTTATGTTACATTTTCAGCTTTTTTGTCATTTCTACATAGTGCTACATGGGGGAAAAAAGAATGTGGGAGTATCTATGTATGGCTTCACATTCAAAGGTTTATGGATTGGCTTTGATAGCAGATTTTTAAGTTTAAGTTAGATTGTCAAAACAAATATTTTTCAAGCCACGTGCCTCAATTATATAGATGTTTCCCTCCTTCCTGAGAACACAATTTATTTTCTTTGGCTGCTTGAAGTTGGGACTTTTGTTCAATTTATTTAATTTTATCTAAATTAATTCTGCTTTATTTAACCAGAAGAAATCCCAGTGAGATTAAAAATCTCCTTTGCAAGGAAGTCCTGGCCAAGATATATGGTAATTATAGGAACTGACTTTATAAGGAGGCAAACAGCTGGCTCAGAGGCAAACACCTGCAGTCAATGCTGACTCCCAGTAGAGATAAAAGATAAAAGAAAAAAAATCATGGGCTCCACGGGTATGTTTCATGTTATAAGGACTTTGTCTGGCATGAGCGTGCTCTGTGATAAAAACTTTATTCAGTGACTTTTCTATGTAACATTTCAGCTAAAGTAAAGATGAGCTACTTTAACACCTAGCTTATCAGTTTTAATGCATCATGAAAGTGGGTGAAAGGACAAGCCCCCTTTAAAGGAAACATCAGTTTCCTTCTGTGGTTTATTTAAAGGATGTTGCATGAAAAACTTTTACCTTTGCACAAGATTAAAGGAATTTCCCTTTAGTAAAGCTAAAAGTCTCATGATTTGAGGTGTTTTGAGCTAGGGTTTTTTTAGTTGTGCTAGTTCTGTTTTACTTGAAATGGGGTGGAGGACTGGATGTACAAGCCAGAATATTATAACCACCTGTCTAATGTTGTGAAAGTTGGATTGTCCTGTGGTGCCACACACCATAAGGCCTCATCTCAACATTTGACTCTGTTGTGTCTGCGGGCCGTTCATGAACAGCTTGTGGTGTATTTGGACAAAATGTCTTAATGAGGGAGGCTGATGCTGAGGAATTTTAATGCTTTTCAGGACTTTGCTCTTTCTAACAACATCTATGTTTAAGGTTAAGGCTGGTGGATGTGTCCAAACAAAAACAGATAAAGAGATTAAAGTTAGGTTAATGTTTTTGTCAAATAAGTTTAATTAATTGAAACTTTAAATAAAAAAACTTTTTTATACTTTTATTTTTTTTTATAGGCTTTTCCTGGTCCTTGCTAAGCTGATTCTGATTCTGCTTGTTGTAAAACTAAAAATAAGTGAAATAAATACTTGCAAAGACAAAACAAAGAGTGAATAAACTGTCCTATACTGCCTCTTCTCACAACTTGCCCTCCCTCTGTCTCCTCCCTCTGAGTTTCTGATTGGTGGAGCTCCACTTTGAGTGGCTGGAGAGGGGGCAGGCTGTAGTATCACACAGTGTCATAGAGAGGAAGAGTGTGGACCTGCGGAGTAAGAGCTGTCATCTCACAGAGATCCAGATCTGCCATTCATGTGGATTTTCTTCTAACTTTTACCAGAGGACTTGGTCTGTTTTTGTGCCACCTCAAGGCGATCTGTTTTGGATCAGAAGTGAATTTTGGTTTCATGGAGTGTAAGTAATACTGTTACAGACTACCCTTCTGTTCATTGAGTGTGTGGCGCCGTAGCTGTATGAATTATTGATTCAAAGACAGTGCAGTTCTGGTTACCTATGATGCCAGGATAGCCCATAGTTTCCTTGTTAGAGAATGATTAAGTTTTTATGAGTGAGCCTGTGTTATTGGTTTCTCGTTTTAAAGGGAAAAGTAGGTGTGAGCTGATACTGGGCAGACCAGACAGCCCTCGCCCTGCTCCAGTCTTTATCGTAAGATGATAGCCTGGCAAGGGGGTTATTAAAGACTCAGTCTCAGTGCAAGCATCTGCATGAGAGCATGTGTGTTGTGCTTGCAGTTGTGGCTGACTGTGTATGTAGAGGAGATACCCTTGCATTAAGTAGTGTTGGATTTACTTTCTTTAGAATCACAGCTATTTAGCAGGGTGTGTTATATTTTTAGACTTGCAGCCTTGTGTGTCTTCAGCAAAATAGAGAAGGACGACCCTTTAAGCATAGCCACAACTCATCAGGAGTGAGTTGTGTCTGCGAGTAGGGCCTCTTTCTGCAGACAGGAGTTAGTGAATGTGGCAGCAAGTGCATACACATCCTCTACCAGCTGGGAAACATTTCATGAACCTAGAGGAGTGTGGAAAATCTGATGGACCAAAGCAAGACAGAGTATAAATATCTACAAAAAATTTAAGAGGTCTTTGCTTATGGTGGCTGAGGGCCTGCACGGTGAAACTGGAGTACTTTTTGTAGTGTGAAACAGGATAGGAGTTCATGATGTGATGCTGGAATAAAACAGAAGCATCAGGTGTTACTGAGTGAAATTCAAATCTGTCACCCACACACTGCTGGCGGCACAATCAGCAGTGATGCCAAAGTTGTCAGGAGTGTGGGTGGTAGTTAATGATTAGAAACCATAAATGGACAAGTTTGTGGAGTCGGTGAGGTCAACAGAAGATTTTTACATTCTCTTACACACTCAGTATATTTACGTAGAAAGCTTTCAGGCCTCTTATCTATTGTTTTGTGTCATTAGAGTTTGATAAAGTAAGCCGCATATCAACAGTGGGACATTTGAAATATAATTTTTTTTATTAAGTAAAAAGTTTAATAATGAAATTATGACGTGTTTGATTGTTTGAAAGATTTTTTTTCCAAACTGAAAAATAAATATGGTATACATTAACAAATAGTGTTCATTTGAAAAAAAGAAAGACTTCAATGTGAGTCCACTAAAGGTTTTAAGCTCCCTCATCACACTTAAGTTATAGATATATTTTAAGACACTCACTGAGTGTGAAGTCTTAAACTTTTTATGTCCTTTAAAGTGTATGAAACAGCCTTCTAGAGTCAAACCCTGCACATGCATAAATCTAAAACACAAAGGTCAAACAGCCAAGTGGGATGACAAAAAGCAAAACATGTTATTGGACTGGAGGGTGACTTGAACAATGGCAGCTCCTCTCAGTTTCCCAACAGGGAAATTTGTCTCTGTCATCTTATGTAGGCTCCAGAAAACATGATATCCCTCTCAAAAGCCTGTCTGTGTCTGTCTAATAGGACAGTTGGACATAAGACAAAACCACCCCCCAAACCAAGCTTTTCCACATAGACAGAGATTCTTAACAGATCAACAAACATTGCAGCACAAGCAGATTAAATGGGAGCTTTCATACATTTTTCAAAATAGCTGATTATTCTACCAGGGGGTGGAATATAATCAACTGTGCTATCACATTTGTGGCACAGAGTTTTCTTCTTTTTTTATTTTGCGGCCTTGTATATGGAGATTTGTCCGTCTGCTGTAGGAGAAAAGCTTGTCTGTGCTGACCTTGGCTCTGCTGTTTTCTTTTGCTTTGATCCACAAAGAAAACAGCTGGCAGTTGCATTCAGGATACCGCCGGCCTTGACAATGAACTGCCTGTATGATGCTGTCAGAGAAATTTGGGCTTGTTGGTAAAACACGGTGCCTATTATATCAATAGCTTGAAAGTAGACTTCACAAAAATATGATTGATATGATGGCGATAGTTACTTGCTCAAAAAGCCACAATACCATTGCAGATTGGAAAATGTATTTGATGCAGTGCTGCAACTTGTTGCAAATGACTCCATGAGGTCAGTTTAGTCACCTCTTCTAGCCCTATATGCACATTTCTCTTTGTCTCAAAGAGCAGCCCTGATTTTCTTTTGTCTGTTTATTGAAAAGTTGCATATTATTTTCCTGTTTGTAACATCGTATGGTTCGGTCACAACTACAGAACAGAGGAGTGGTACAAATACTTGCTACATTAAAAAGTCATCATTTATAATGTTTCACATCCTATTTCATTAATGTTTCTGGATGTGAATTAGCTTAACAGCCAAGATCTGTGATATTACTCTGACAAAATAATCACGTTTCAAAATAGATGCATTGTAACACATGTAAATCATATTCACACACAGACTCCAAAGCTCCATTTCTTGCATTGTCTGCCATCTGTCAGACCTCTCTGAGAGCAGTTTGAACACTCAAAGTGACCATACATGTAAGTGCTTTTATCCAAAATGGCATCTGAAATGATTTGTTTCCCAACATCAAGTGTTTAATGACCACATTAAAAATACAGGGTTAATTTGATTGTGGGAATTGGAAACATTTTTCTTAATGTGTGGTTCCAGTATTCCCTGCAGGGAATCCAATTAGACTACTTACGTACTAAACTACACCTGGAAACAATCAGGATAATTCCACAGCTTATTTATCAGTTGATGAAACTCTCCTTGGTCTTGTCTTCAGATCCAGTGTACCAAGTATCTACTTTTTTTTGTTTTTTCTACAGTGAAAACAGTAGAGAAACTTGGCTTTAAGTTTGCTTTATATCACAAATAGGTTCAGTAGTTAGCAAACTTTATGTGCAAAATCGTCAAATCTGTTCTTTTATTCATATAACATGATTTTCATGCCACTCACAACTTCACATTTCCATTTTAAGGTGTGTAATTACACGACTCTTAAAAAGACAAGACCTTGAAAATTGCAGCTGACAAAATAATCTCACCACAAAGTCTGTTCAGCTAATTTTGTACTTCTTAATTACATCTCATGTTTTTCAGATGCGATTTTATCCCACTTCCTCTGTTTTGTGTTTGTGTGGATGAAGAAGAGCAAGAGAAGGGTTAATAGTTGAGGTGCTGGAGGGGTGGGCTCTGGAGTGGCCAGCCACTTGTAACCTAAAGGTTAAACACAGGCCTTCGGGGAGTCCTATTACTGTGTACTCACTGATGGGAACTCTGCAAACATGCATTCTGGGAGCCCAGCAGGCTCCTCTGTTTATTCCCAGTCTAGTGCTGTGCCATGATGTGGGAAATGACTGTGAACATGGAAGTTGGCCAGATCACTGTGTTCGCTCCAATGTTTCAGAACTGACTTTCAACCCCTCTGAAACACACTCCAAATACATCACTGGAAGCACTCTGGGACCTTATTGTATATTTTAATAGTACACAAAATCCAGTGGAGTTTATTTTGACATATGTCAGCATTTCTTATATGCTGGTGTGAAAATTCCAAATTGACCCTGTTTCTATTCCCTGTAATCTCGCACCTATTCCTCTTGCAACTTATTTGTTTTATAGTGAAGCAATATTTGAATTCTCAAAACTATGTGTACCTTCACACTCTTGGCCCTGGAGTTATGGGAGGACAGAAAGATCACATTCAGCAAATGTACATTAGGTTCTTGTTGTTGTAAGTGGTTGTATGTTTGTGTCCTCTCTGACAGGCGTATGAGAGTAGTTTAGATGATTGAATGAGCCTCCATCCGAGCCTTGTTTAGCAGCCTGTCCCTCCCCCACGGCCGTGATTTGATATCTCTTAGCATTCCAGGTTATGCCCTTTACTCTGCTAATGGTGCCACTGACCCTTAAAGACATTCCTGCAGTTTCTTTCTGATCACAGACGTCTGATTGCCTTATTGTAAACAAGCTGTGCTTACTTCTGATGTTAATGCACAGTAGCTTTGATACTCATTACTGACTGAAACATTGACTAATTAAGTTGCTCTCTTCTAACCTTGAACACAAATTTCACTGTTGAAAGATAGGGATGAAAAATGTGTTAAGGAGGATGGCTGAGATGATGCGTCATGATGCTGGCAGTTTCCACTTATTTCATGCTTTGCTTACATCTATAAACAACTCAGTTATATCTCACAAACACTTCTCACTTGAATGGACTAGAAATGTGTAAGGCTTCCTCTGTTTTCTGCTTCATGCTTCTTATTTTTTTTTAAATAATACAGGCAAAATGTAAGGGCAGTGAGCCAACACATGGATGAATCACCTATTAGTAGGCTTCATCAGAAATGCTTTTAAATTCTTGAACACCTGAACACCCCCAAAACTTTTCTGTAAAGGATGTACATAAAACAATGGTTGCAAATAACTGAAACTGAACTTATAAGCTGCATCCTCACTTTATGCATCGAATGACCAGTTGCAACTTGCAACACAAGCTTCTTACACAAGCTTGCTTTGTTAGTCTTTGCTTTTATTCACAAGGAATGCGCACAATTGGATTATTACCAGTTATCGATCTGCTGATGGTTTCTCACCTAATTTTAGAGAACATTAACAGGACATTAACTTAACAGGATGGATGGATTTTATGTTGTCTTTCTCTGAAAAAACGGTGATATCTGTAGTTTAACTTGCCATAGCTGCAATTTTTTATTTTAATGGAATATTTTAAAAGATACTGAAAACTTCTTCCTTGACAATCCTGACAACAGCCACAAGCTTGGCAAATCTGACTTTGCCTGTGTGTCTCTTTCACTTTAGGCTGATATTATTCAATATTATTACAATAATCATTTGAAAGCCTTTTAACCAAAACCAGTTATAAGACTGTATAGCCTAAAAGTTTGAGTAAAAGTAATCTGGTCATTATGATATAAACAAGCTATAGGTTAGTTAGACAGCAGTTGCTTAAAAAACATTAAAATTCACAGAACTGTATTTCATTGAATTGTGACAATGGACCATTTTCCTTAAATGATCTGTTTAGGACTTTTCAGAGCAGATCTACAATCAGAAATACATGTTACAGGTAGATTGTGTATATAGTTCAAGCAAAAGTGACCCAGTACAATGCATTAGCCTCAGACAGTAACTAGCAAGCTGTTTTGCTTCTCTTATTAAAAACAAAAAAAAAAAAAAACAAAAAAAAAGTATCCTCCTTGGATGCCAGAATAAGCCAAACTTGGACTCTGCTTAAAGTGCAGAGGAACAATGTGAAGAAGAGAAACTAGACTAATTTTGTGGAGAGTGAAGCTGAACCGCTGCAGACCTGGCAACACATCAGCGGAGCCAGCAATGCATGGTGAAAATGAAAGGGCAGCACGCATGCTGAGAGAACTATGTTTTACGAGTAACCATGTTGAATGGATGCTCTGTGGATTCATTTTTTGTGCAGAGCTGCAATGATGGAGAGTTCTGGAATTACTATTAATACTCACCTTATTATTCACCTGGTATTTTATATTAACTTTTACCAGCGCCAGCTGGGATTAACAGCTACTCTGACCACCGGACTGAGTCTCTTGCTTCTTTGCTGCATCAGTGTTTGTTGACTAGTTCCTCAGGGGTTAGGACACACCCGTCAAGAGTTATAGGTTTCCCAATTTAACAGTTTTAATGATCTAGCACACAGATGGAAGGTGCAAAAATATGTGATCGGGAATTACTTAAATTTGAATGAACTTCAGTCTGGTTGTCTTATCTGATTAATCTGAGCTGATCTGAGATCTGTCAGTCAGGGTATTGAACAGACAAGCCTGCAGAGCGCGCTGCTCATTTTACTGGGATGTTGAGACTTATTTGCATTGACTAGATGATTGTTCCAATCATTCATGTTTGGTTGAGTGGTTAACAGCATCCATCTGTGGTGACAGATTTATTTCTACCTTGGTCAGACTTTAAAATTTAAAATTAAATTCAGATTTAAGGATACCTTTGAGGAGCAATGTGAATATTGTTGCCTGTAGTCACCCTGGGAATGTTGTTTCTTTGTGACCGCAGGCCTTTCTTGTTTGGTCCAGAGTTCATATGAGGTAGTTGGTTGCGTGCCTCCTTCAGCTTTGACAACCCAGGTATTTGTAATGTAGCAAACCTACTGTTCACACTTGAAAGCCATGTACAGACAAGTTCAGTTTTTTGAAACAGTAATGCAATCTCTCTTTGTCCATGCTTTATCCCTGAAGTTCGAAAGACGGAAATAGAGATAGAGGAAGGGGGTTAAATGAAATAGAGACCACGGGACAGCAGCCGACTAAAAGCTTCCTGTGGCAGAGCAGACCTGGCAGAGAGGTTGGCAGGGCAGATGTTTTAGGTGAGAGGTAGAGTAGATAGCATTGCATGAATAATTCATCAGATTGGATTGAAGATGTGATATATTAAGACATAGCATACAAGCCATCTTATGGCCTCTTTCAGCACTTTTTGTGCAGCGTGAGTGGCTGCAGGGCTCAGATCACCAGACATCTCTGCTTTCTTTCTGGCAGTTATCCACAAGAGTCTGGGCAGTGGAGGAGACAGTTATAGATGTGCTGGCTAGAGGTCTGGTGAGGCTCCCAGACATCTGGAGGGGATGAAACTGTTCAGCATGCAGGTGCAGTTTAAGCTCACAGGAAGTAGCACTGTCGATGCTTTTTTCCCACTATGACTTGCTCTGGTCAGTGGGTATTACTCATTTGGGTGAACTATAGAAATCTTGAGATGGGGACAAATGCCTCTAAGAATTCTTGTTTTCTGTCATTTCTTAACTAAATAATACTGCAAAATCTTACTTGCTTTACTACTTGTGCTTTCAACACTTTGTACATATCAGGATGCATTTACATTCACTATTGATGCAGATAAAATTATTTGTATTTGTCTGTTTTCCTTGCATGCCTTATATGTCTCTGTTCCTTGATCTAATCATTGACCACATATTGTTTGTAAATAATCAGATGAATCACTTCCTTGCTTCCTGACATCAGCTGGAGCAACTCCTTAGTTTTCCTGGAAATGATTGACTTTGGGGTCGTTAAATGGAACTAATATTTGTTAACAAGAGGCTTGGGTATTTTTAGTAACTAATTGCCACATTCCCATAAACCAAAACTCCAGTAAACTTAAGTTTTTTTATGGGAACATGCCTCATCCCTGTAGATAAAATAGTATATTTTCCTGCTCCCCTAGAAACTACAACTAAAAGCCTTTTTTATTGCTGAATTTTATAATTTCTTTCTTTCTCTGTATGCATGGTTGCAAAATAGTTAAGTAGTTTGTACCTTTAAGTTATGAAAGTAGGTTAAGATACCTGAGGACGTCCTACGTGCTCAAAGATCACAGTGAGGAGGCTCAGCTTTCTAGTAACACAACATTTCACCTCTATCTCTCCATGACATCAGCTCCCATCTACACTCATCCAGCTCTGGTGGTCTGGGTGCTGTTTGGACTTGTTGGCACTCTGATTACATCTCAAGCAGTCAGAGTGCTGGGATGTTCCTGTAAACACACAAGTACATGCACTTCAAGGGTTTTTAAGTTAAGAATAAATAAAACTACAGACTGTTCTTCTTATTCTTTGCATTTGTTTCCTTTAAAACACTGACTCTTCTGAATTAAAGCAAATTCTTTTTTATTTACATTCTGCACAATGGTTAACAAATGGTGTGACTGTAGACTATCTAACCGTATACCTTGAGCCAAGTACACTAAACTCTGTCATCTGATAGTTTGCTAATCCCCTTATTATGCCTGTCTGGTTAAATAGAGCAGTCAGTCAGCCATTAAATCATCTAGCCTCAGGATCAAATTGGGGCCCATAATTTTGCTGAATGCAGGGTTTAAAATGTGATGTAAATGAAGTAGAAATAAAAAAACGAGTAAAACGTACAAGTATCCAAAATTTGGGACCTAAAATGAGCAACACTGAATTCGTCTTAGAGTACCAACGCATTAGCATTGCGTATTGGTTCGTTCTCATGAATGAAAAGAGCTTGTCTCCTCCTTATGGCTCTCCAGATATGTTGCCCTCACAGGTCAAATCTGGTTGTCTAGGATGTTGGATGTCAATAATTGGAATTTACCCTAAATATCATTGTTCTAAAGGATTCACAAGATGGCTTGGATGACTGGGATACCAAGGCTTAAGTGACTGCTGAGGACTTGGAATGAGGAATGTGCTGCCTTCTATTGATCTTTACTAAGTGAGGTCACTTCATGTGGGGGGCAGCTGCCCCACTTTCAGACCCTACATAAAGGGGACAGTCTAACCCCCACAAAGATATTCTAATGCGGTCAATATGGTAAGCAAATAGGTCAGAAAATGGAGGATTTAACTAGTCAGTGATCTGATTTTTTTTAAAGAAATATGGAGAATGAGAAGCAAATGAGTCAGTTTGACCACAGGCACAAAAATAATAATTTTCCATGTTTGTTGTCATTTGTTCCCCATTTGTATACTACTCATATCTCATGAACTTGACTTATAGAGCATAAGTATTGTTGACAGACGTCCAGTTCCCCTCAGTGTGTTCTCAGGGCACAACATGTCATCTGCATCTTTTACAAGATGTCTTCGTGTGTAGTGTGACTTTAGAAGAATCTGTTCAATAGATTTTAAGAGCTGTAAATGCTTGAGTTGAAATCATATGGCAAGAAAAATAAATTAAAACTAAAGAAATCCTTTAGCTTCATGCCAAGATTTGCTGTACATTCACTTTAGCTCAGAGTACTGTACATCAAAATAACAGGATTAAGTCTGTAAGAAGTTCTCACATGTGTCATTACAGATAGGCTGTGCAATAGATGACTGAAGAGTGAACATGAACCTGATTAATCATGCTTGAACGAACACGCCATTCCCTCAGCCAACATTGATCTTTGCTTGTGATTTAAAACACGAACACTTCTTTGGAAGTGTTCAGTTTTCCAGTATATCAAGTTTTCTTTTTTAAAAAATGAAGTTTTCTGTCTCAATGACCAACATATTTTTTTAAAAGACCTATTCTGAAAGCTTAAGTTGTTTTGATCATCGTATTAACCAAATTCCCAGTTGATTTGATTTTAAAAAGCTATCATATTGAAGTGATTTGTTCACCTTTTGCAGAAACATAATTTACTAGTTTGGGTGGCATTATTGCGCTGTATACAAAGTCCAGAAGTCGACACTTCAGACTTGTGAAATCTGCAATAACGAGTCACCTAGGGTTCCTATGTGCTTCATAAACATGAAACTCTAGAATTTTGTTGAAGGCTCGTCTCTGGAGCATGTAGAGGAGTGCATACTCTGAGCCTTTTATCAGTCTCACACAGTGATGGATGTGTGCAGCTTTTTACCCAATGGCCTATAGCCTGAGCTTCTGTTTAAGCCGCTAAGCTACTGGAATGCATGCAGCTTCTTGCTGTGGACATCAAGGGCGAACAGCCATGCCGCTTTGTTTACAGCCTTTCATGGATGCCACACCAGCCTAATCAATTTCAGAGAGGATAAATTTGTCAATGCCTTGCTGTTGATTGACTGGCCCATGAATTTACATAGGCAGCAAATATCATTCAGCACATTATTTCTCTCTTTTGTTCAGTTGTCCACAAGCATGACTTAGCAACTCTTTATGATAATATTCAAGTCTTTTCTGAGTTTTTTTCTTCACTTATGCCTAGCTGAATCGCTTAATTATCTATGCAACCTCTTTATCTACATTAAATCCTCTGATCTATTTAAACAAAAAGTACTACCCCAACCACATCAGACTGACCACTCTGCAAGAAAGTCAATAGAAAGAGATGCCATGTAATAATTCTCTTAAAAGAGAGATAACAACTAATATTATCAGGCAGTCTCATTAGGGGGGCATTGATTGTGTTTAGTTGGGTATAAGTAAAGGGTATCACATTAATTGAGCTCAGTAAAAACAAAAATAAAAGAATGTTATAAAGGAATATGCTTTCAATCCTGCACATTTGCCTAAAGCTGCATAAAGTTGTATATGTCAGAGTGTTTGTTTAAAAGATTTACAGGTATAGGTGACACATAAATCTTGCAACCAATATCAGAAGGTGCCAACACTGCTTGATTAAAACTAATAATCAGAGTTTTGTAAATTTAATCTATTGATATTTTTGTTAAACATGACAAACTCAGCATACTTCAAATGTGTATTACAGACTTAAAGTATCTGAGGAATCAATCAAATTAGTTGGCGTAAACATGAGCAAGAACCTGAGGTTGATGCTGTCAGGGTTGATGTTTCACTCCTGCACACGCAGACTGAATTTTTTTGCAACCAAGTTGAGAGATTTTGAATGGGACTGAATGTTTCAACAGGCCTGACCTACTTACAGCAGCCAGGGCTGAAACAGCTCTTCACCTGAGTCTGACAGCAGCCAGGAGCCCTCATAAAAACACAGGCCCTGGATATCTTAAACACTGTGTATTTTTATTTCTGTCATGAAAAAGTCATTGATGAATTTGTTGCTTTTACAAGCCTGGACTGCATAATATCATACTAAGAAATATTGTCTTCGTCCTGCTGTGTCAGGATGAACACATGAAACTGACTTGGACTTGTTGACTTGTTTTCTGTCTACACCACTGCACTGAGACGTCTCTTGTTAAAGTAATACACAAGATCCACTTAAACACTGTTTAACAATGTTTGAATGTTTCTGTCTTAGTTTAAATCAATCTCAGTGTTGCATTGATACATTCAACATAATCCCCTACAAACACTTATTTTCTCCAAAATAAGGAAAAAAAGATGTTCCTGAATTTCCTTTACTTAAATAAAAACAAAACAGATTGGACTTTTTGGAGCCAAGGAAGAACGAATAAAAATCTGCACTCGACTGATATGAAATCAGTCCATTATAATCTGAAAAATAGTAAGTGATTCAGATTGCTGCTGCTTGAGTCCTCAGTAAAACCAGAAAAGTGGATCATATCACTCCAGACCTGAGGTCGCCATGTTGGCGTCCAGACCACCAAATATTTGGTTTTAGAATATTGTTGTTGGTTTATAAAGTTTTAAATAGTTTGGGGCCAAAATCTATAGATGTGTATGAACCTTTAAGACATGTCAAGTTGTCAGAAACAAGTTTTCATTCTATTAGAAGTTTAATAATTACAGGATAAAATGAAAAGGTCTTAATAAACGCATAAGATCTGGGAGGTGTCCTTGGTTGTCAGCGATGACTTTGTACATTTAAACTCATACAAAGGTCCCCCAGTATTTAACTGAAGGACCATTTCTGTACCTTACAAAGTACTTTTTTATAACTGATAAAGAAATATGTCTAAAGGTGAAAACACAGACAGAGCTTGAATTACACTATTTGATCAGCAGTAAAAAAGAACTGATTAATATGATCTGAAGTTCTTTAAAGTAAAAAATAAAAGCTAAATAAAAACAGCTGCAGTGCAAGTAAAAGGAGTGTTTGCTTGTGTTTTTTCACCAAATGTCAGGATATCATGTAGCACAGAAAAAAGGATCAAAGGGAGACTCAAGATGGTTTGCAGATGCTAAATGTCACCTTACAAGAAAAGTAACTTTTGATAACTTTTAAAATTAAATAAATCCATATCTAACTGTACCAGAAATATTTGATTTAACTCTCTAAAATCAAATAAATGAGAATTCTGAATTTAGAAGGATTATGATCATTTTAAGTGACTGATCAAACTGTTGTTTTATATAAAACTGTTAGTATTAGAGTCTGGATAAGGTGTGGTATTAACTTACCTGTATTTTTATGAGAAACTGAATAAAGATAAAGGTTGTTCCCTTTCCCAGTTAAGGGTGTGACTGAGTGAAGAAAAGAAATAGGCCAATCCAGCATGATCAACGGTGCAGGCTCCTTCCTAGAAGTGGATCGGCTTACACTGATTTTTAAAAGCTGAAAAGAGTGGAGAGAGAAAAGTATAAACTTCTACCTACTTTTCCTCGGTCCCTTAGGCATGAAGGTTTATTAATGACAGTGTGTTAGTAATTTTAAGCCACATTTTAGCCTTATCAGATGTGTTTTGACAGGAGATTTAGCTGAAGTGCCAAAAAATGAAGAACAAAGCCAAAAGAGGCAAGGAGAGGATCTCACACAGTAGTAAAGAGCTCACTGCATCATTTGGTAAGATTAGTCACTCTCAGATAATTCCTGTCTCCACACAAGTTTTAGGGTAGAAGTTTGATGAGACCCGCAGTAGCAAAGTGTGTCATTGTCCTTTTAGTGACTTCTCTTCGTCCTGGCTCCTCTCAGTATTAATGGACTTTTCTGTCCATCACAGAGCCCCTGCTGGTCTTTTTTCATACTCTTCGACGTTAATAGTGATAGCAGGCCTGGCAACAGACCTAGTGGCTTTACTACTTTACATTTGATCAGCAAGTGGCTTCTGCAGGGTCCACATCTGTTATGGAAATTCACACAGAGGGGAAATTGAATGAAATGGAATATCATTTTGTATATTTTAACTTGTGAGACAGGGTAGATTTAAACACTTGTATAAGACAGAACTGATGAAATATACTCATCCACTTTCACAGCCATATATTACACTAATCTGTGATTCATTCTTAGCTCTTGTTAACTTCAAGTTTGATGTTTTAAGAATTCAGCACTTGTGATTAAATTCAGAATTTTTGACCTGGTGTCACAAGCCCCAGAGGAGAAGCAAGTTTGATAAATTAAACTCCCCTGAAACTTAAGTTCAAAATGTCCCTTATCTTTGTTTAATAGCTTAATAAGAATTTAATTAGGCAATTAAAAGTCTTTGGAAAAGCATATGGTCATAATTACTGCTGTATGGTTCACTCAGAGATGAATGAGTCATTAATTATTCTTAGCAGGGTCTGGGGATTGGATGTAAAATGGGTCGAGCAGGAACGAGAGGGCATTTCTTTAGACCTGGCCCCCTAATCAGAAATGCAGACTTCTGATTTTGACTTTAAAGGAAACTGGACCATGCTGCACCACCAATTGAAATATGAAACATTAACTTCTTTGCAAGTTATATTTTACTACATCAGTGCTGTGTAAGACTTTGAGTGTCAGATCAGAGTGTATTTGTTTAGTCAAAACCAAACAATACAAAGGGGATGTCATTTGGCTCCTAAGTTATCAGTTTTAACTGGACTTAATGTTTTAGTTAATAATGGGAGCAATGTGATAAAACTCCACAGTTCCTGAATTTTTCATTTGTCACAAATCATCTAAAGCCGGTCCTTGAGTGACTTAGTATGGGAGTATGGGAGTGTTTTTATGTGATACTTCTAGAATGTATCATTAGATCTAAGTAGTATAAATACACAGTTATGTCATTATCATGCACCTACACAGCTTACCCAGCCGATCAGCCTCCACATCTCACATGTGCCACATCACACATGGGACAGTCCTTCTGTGAGTTGAAGTTGTCGAGGGGGCAGGTGCTGACCACAGGTTGAAGGCCACATGTGGAAACATGTGACCTGGGTTAACTCAGGGGTTTGACATAGCTGGCCCATGTGTGTATGTATCCAGGTGGCTTCTTGAGATGACAGGCGTGCCAAAAGGTCGTACTTATCAGTCAACACTTTTCTAGTCAACAGACTGCATGTGGAGCCTTGACCCATCCTACTCGTCTAGAATAGCAAATGTTAATGGCTGTGCCACCTGTTTCACCACCATTGCTATTTATATTACTCACACTCTTACAAGAAGTGCTGCCATTGGGCTGGCTTTAGCAGTTAGTGATCTGTAGTTATATATTTACTGTATACCAGAAGCTCTATAACAGGAAATGACTGCTGGGAATTTCCCAGTTAAGTTAAATATATCAGTTATTTCCGCTTTTGTGAATTACTTGGGTGTAAAAAGGTTTGATTGATGGTGTAGGAAGACTAATGTTCAAATCTTTTTTTTTTTTTTTTTGATGATAAATCTCTATTGTATATTTTAAACATATATTGCATCACAGGCTGAGCTTATTATGTAGTCTCTTAGCTTCATGTTGAAAGAGTTGCATGTTTGAGGGAATTTTATTCTCATTGTCATCACATGTGTGTTGAAATATGAATAGTCTTTTTCCTGCTTACTCATCTTACTGCTTAATTTAAGGGGCTGTTCTACTTCATAGATGCATTGTTTTAGTTATATATGACCACCCGCCAGTACGCTTTGGAGATCCCCATTCCAATACTGATGTTAAATGTAATGAAATAGAAATGTGGGAAGACATTTGGGAAAGCAAAAAATAAATAAATAAATAAAAATAACAATAATAATAATAATTTGTTATCCGTCTTGGGCATTGCAACTAAAACTTTTTTACAGTGATTTTATCAGCTGAGCAGCTCTCTGATGTGTTTATTGTAAGGTTAGAGCTTAAAAAAAGGTGACTCGACTTCTGTTTCGTGATTGTTAAAGACGTTTCACTTCTCATCTGAGAGGCTTCTCAGTTCTTTTGGGTGAGAGATGAAACATCTTCAAGAACCAAGCAGTCCAGTTGCTTTTATTCAGGCTCTTATGAATAGCTTGGCCTGGATGACTGAGAATCTACACTGTGATATTAAGGGGCTGTCCAGCAAGATCTGCAGACTATGTTAGAAACTGCGCTTCAACTGGATTCTTCTCCTAGGTCCTAGGGTCAAGACATATCATGCAAGGAAAGTTATATTACTCCACTGGTTTGCACTCAGTATCTGAATAATACTGGTTAATACTGAATCACATTCTACTGGACTTCCTATCCTGAGTAACATGACTGATGATGTTATTGAGTGTCAATCTGTCTGAAGTGGAGGCTAAGGTCCATGATGTTTACTGTAATAACTTGATTCATCCAACTCAAAAAAAGAAAAAAAATCATTAGTGTACAGCGGAAAAAAGGGGAAAAAGGGAAAAAAGGAAAGAAAACAAATAAATTTAGCCAGGTAAACAACAATCAACTCGATGACTTTATTGTACTTACATTGCCCAACCTTTTTTTTGTTTTTTTCTGTACACAAAACACTGTTGATGTGTTTCTATTTGCCAGTAGCTCTACTGCAGACAGCAAGCTGAATATGGGATAATAGATCAAGTGAAATAGAGATAATAGATCAAATCTGCCTTAGATCAAATCTAAAGCAGAGAAGGACTTAGGCTAGAATACATCTTATACCTATATGTCAGTCTTAAGGTTGTCATTGTTTGCTGTGGTTACGCATATTTAACACAGCATTAAGTTATCTGTCAATAAAATGAACAACAAACTGATGAAGCTGAATGCAATAATAATGGATTAAAAAGAGCCTGAAGCAACATTCATGGAGAGACATGGAATTTTGACAACTGTGATTTAGTCTAGGTGATGAGGCTGATGTGTTGGTGGAGAGAAATTTTCGAGATTACAGACTGAGAGACTGGAAAGCATCGTCCAGAGCGAGAGCACACTATCACGTCTGTGTAGAGGGTGAAAGGGATGATTCAGTTTATGCATCATGCAGGAGAGAGCAGTGAAGTGCAGAGTTGCATGTAGATTTCTGTGGTGTCAGAGGCTTCCTTGTTCTCATCCTTCTCCAACTCTCTCTACATACCTCAGTCAGATTTATGCAGGTCTCTTTTTCTGACTGTCACACAAAGCAAGAATTAATGTTATCGCCACAGCTTGGTGGTTGAGTAGTGTTTTGCTTTCAGTTGTTTCACACAAAGGATACTGATGATGCTGAATGTTACCCTCCTTGTCTGTCATGTGTTTCAGTCCACTGACTTGCACAAGGTGTCATCTGGGTAGTTTGTCTAAAGACTTTAAGTGGTGAGTGCGGCTGGTGTTTTAAAAGCAGAAATCTTCCAAAATCCTTTCTGCTTTTGCCATCAGGACTGATGAGAGTCATGGTCTCCAGTGTCCAGACACGTTTGATTTTATTTTTTGCTGAACTGTGCAGTTCTGAAATGGAAAATGATTTTGGTCATTTAACCTTAAAAGAAAACCTTACAGCCCCCCTTTTACTCAGAATTCTGTATTAGATAAACAGAATCTCAGATGTCTGTAATATTTCTAACATTTTAGATCTTGCGTTTGTAAATATTGCAGCAGAAATAGCTGTCTGTGGCAGATTTTTTTTTGCCATTATCACTGCTTCTCAAGACATCATCTACCTGCTTCATATTTAGCAAAGTCTGTGTTTGTAACAAGCATTAGACTGCTTATTGACTAAGAGTCAAGATCCCCTTGATAGAAACCAGAAATAGCTTTGCTTGCTTCCCTGTGCTATTGATTGCTATAACTCACATGAAATCGAATCTCCAGTTGGTTGGATCTGAGGATCTCCTTGTGGCAAGTGTAATTGAGCTGTTGCATTTGTACCCAGGAAGTCCATACTGAGTTTCACTTTACGCCTCGCTGCATTTAGTTAACCAGCATTTATGAATTGCCCCATAACTTCATCACTGTTAGAACAGATGTTTTGTGGCTTCATTCTGATGCTTTTATGGCCATTGTGAAAAAAAATTGTGTCAGGCTTTGTGTGGAACAAAATATTTAAACTTAGATTGCCATAATCTAGACTGACTTTGAAAGTTTACATCAGGTCCATGCAACATTTTCACAAGTGCTCTTTGGCTTTGGACAATGTTATCGCCATAAATTTCTTATTGCATATGTGAGTGGGCAGGGCTAAAGCTCTCTATGACCTTTGGGGATTAAAAGCTCTCAATGCTTATAATGTTTTCCTGCTGTTCCCTATGACTCAGAAAGCAATATCTTAAGTTAATTGGAGCAAAACTTTTCGGTAGAAACAGCTCTAATTCCTGTTACATGAGATACTATCTGGCCTTCACACCTTGTCATTGTCAGTGAAGCCAAAGACTTCTCAGAAATCTTTCATTTCATTACGTTGCGCAATTAGATTATGGCTGTGAGAATGCAAAGTTATTCATGCACATCAGAAGAAATTAAGCTAATGGGCACATGTGAAC